>NC_064627.1:806441045-808941045 GCF_023864275.1 Schistocerca cancellata | reverse complement strand
TTTATCATGTTTGGTTGAAACTGTTCCAGCTACTCCACAGTATGCACGCCCTCCTCCATCCATAAGAGTGGAAATGGTACTTAGTCTCATAGTACTCTTCACGCAGAACATCTCAGTAGCTTCCTGCCATGCAGATGACCCACGATCAATTACTAATTGTGCCCAGAATTTTTCCTTGTTCGTAGAACTGAAAGTGGATGCAGTCAGCCTTGTGATGTAAGTTGAGGCAAAAGCAACTCTGCCAAACCGACAACAGCCTAGAGTGTAGTATGCTTACCCCACCGTACATACCGCATTCACATGACGTCATTGGCTGAGGGCTGACATAGCGTCGGTCGGCCCCTATTGGCGCGTCTGTGACCAGAACGGTGAAGTGGTATATACATTATATGTATATATAATAAATAGGAACAATCTGAGTCTAAATGTGGGAACTCGTAAAATAATCTTATTTTCTGATGATACAACAATTCTACCAAATTACAAGAACGTTGAGGAATTGCAGCAGTTCGTTACAATCTGTAAAAAGTCACAAAGCATAACAGCAGTTGGGTACATGATATCCAGTTAATCAGTTTCCACACTCATCAAAACAGAGATGCACATAAACCTGCTATTTAAATTAAGAATGAATCAGTGCTAAGTAGGTCAGAAACAAAACTCTTAAGTATGTAGCTGCAAGCTGACCTAGGGTGGGTTAAGCACATTGAGTAAATGGGAAGCTTAGTACCGGTCCTGTGTCACGAGAACTCTGTAAACTTTCACCAATATGGAAATAACCATGAGTACGTATTACCCCTACATTTAGTCCCCCTAACTTATGTAACCTAGTTCAGGGAACGCTTTTGAATGCCACTCTGTATATATGGAGTGCAGAAGAGGTCCATTAGAATAAGGAATCGAAGTAAGATAAAGCAATCACGCAAACCAGCTTTCACAGCGCATTTCCTCTATCATGTATTTGTATCAGAAAAGCATTCCTGATAGAAACTCTTGCAGTGACCGCTTAATGAATTGTCGGTGTCCGGCAAGCTTCATCTTAATACCTCAAAAATGTTTCAGCGGGAAGAAGCGTTACGAAACTTATCGATAGCCTTGGAAGGTGGCCAACGATAAAAAAAACCTCGAGAGATAAGGTCCCCTCTGCTACAAGTGGATCCTGTAATCATGTCCACTGCGTGTTGACTAGCAAGCACAGTTATTCTTTTTCTATGATAAACTTTTTATTCGATTTTCCAATGAGTCAGACACGGCCCTTGTCTTTCGTCACGATTTCTTATTACGCTATTCCGTTATAGCACTGCAGTACTCTTATTCACTACTAAAAGTTACAGGGCAATCGTTTATGCGTCAGTTTTCAGCAAAATGATCCAGATTCTTGGGAATCTGTTTATCAGGTGCTCAGAGAACGCCACTGCATGAAGAGCGCTTCAGCACCAAGGTCGCAACGTCAATACCAGCAATGATTCTGCGTGTCATTACCCAGCATCTCTCATTTTAGAAAGTCACGCTGAATTCTCCACACCGTGGCAAGTCGGCCTCAGCACAACAGCAAACGAAGCAGATAATTGTTTCATCACCTCCAGTGACTCTCTCTGTTCGAACAGGCCTAGGAAGGCGCAACGATACCGACCGACCGCCGTGTTATCATCAGCCGATAGGCGGCACTCGATGCGAATATGGAGGAGCATGTGCCAGCAGACCGCTCTCCTGGCTGCCGGCCGCGGTGGCCGAGCGGTTCCAGGCGCTTCAGTCTGGATCCGCGCGACCGCTACGGTCGCAGGTTCGAATCCTACCTCGGGCATGGATATGTGTGATGTCCTTAGGTTAGTTAGGTTTAAGTAGTTCTAAGTTCTAGGGGACTGATGACCTCAGAAGTTAAGTCCCATAGTGCTCAGAGCCATTCGAACCGCTCTCCTGGCTGTTGTCAATTTTCGTGACCGGAGCCACTACTTCTCAGTCAAGTAGCTGCTCAATTGTCCTCAGAAGTGCTGAGTGCTCACCGTTTGCCAACAGCACTAGGCAGTCACGGACGGTCACCCATCCACCTGCTAGCCAATCCCGACAGCACTTAACTTCGATCTGACGGGAACCGGTGTTACCAGTGCGACAAGGCCATTCGCTGTCTATTACTCTGCATCACAAAAAAGTGAAGCACCCAAAAGACATGGTCGGATGTCAATGTAGCTTCACACACATACACACCATCGGCGGTAGGTTAATGATTAAAACTGCAATTCTTTGTGACAGTAGAACAGCCACCACAGTGCGTTAGTAATGTTCGTGTTTAGTGTCGTTACCAGTTGTGGTAGGGCAATGGGTGAACAGCGTCAGATGTTAACTGATCACTGTGAAGAACAAATAGATGACGCATACGCGTGTGAGACAGCGTTATCAGCACTTGACAGAGTTTGAAAAGAGTCTCATTGTAAGTCTGCGTTTGGCCGTATGGTGATTCGGGCAATATAGATATTCGTGGAGCATTCAGATGTCACAGTGGCACGATGTTGGACTGCATGGGATAGTGAGAGCAGGCATAGTCGTCGTCAAGGTTCCGGTCGACCACATCTGACCACCACAAGGGAGGATCCTCGTATGGTGCACCAAGCTCATTGTAACCCCTTCACATACGAGCCTGACATCCAGGAGGGAGTAAGGGACTCCCTGCAACATTCTGTGTTATTCCACGTCATTGGTCAAACAGCAGCCGGTCTAGAGAATTACCGCCTCATGAAAACGCTGGCGTTAACACCACAACATAGATGGCTGCGTTTAGAGAGGTATTGTGACCAGAAGGCATGGACTGTTGATGAATGGAATCGCATTGTGTTCAGCGATGAATCATGGTTCTACACTACCCCAGATGTCCATTGTTGGGGGCGACCTGAGGTGAGGTCCCATCCTCCCAATGTTTTGGAAAGGCACAGCGGCGTTATTCGTGGCATCTTCGTGTGGTGTGCCATCAGATATGTTAGCGAGTCACGGCTGGTAGTGACTGAGGAAACTGTGGCAGTATGACATTACGTTACGGACATCCTGCTTCTTCATGTTGCCTCTCATGCGGAAGTATCGTGGTGCCATTTTTCAACAGGACAATCCTCATGCACTCATGGCACATGTCTCTACGAACTGTCTGCGTAATGATGTACTCCTGCAGCCAAGAAGATCCCCAGATCCGCCCCCAATAGAACATGTGAACCAGCTCCGACGTCGTCTCTATCCCAGTGACAGTATCAAGGATATCAAGGACCAGTTAGAACAGCTGTGGGCGATCTTGTCTCAGGATAGGTTACTAGGCCTTACGACACCCTTACCAACAGAATCAGTGCATGCGTCCATGTCAGAGGTGGTAGAACATCATACTGATAAGCGGGCTAATATTGCCAAGCTCTATGTAAATTTGTCGATTTTGTGATCACTGAAGTAACAGCACACACTCTCCCAACAGTGCAGTTTCATTTTGTTCCCTCCTCTCCATATGGGTGCTTCACTTTCTTTGGCAGCGTATTTACACCAGCCACGGTATGCAGACGTACTCTTATGAATTACCAAACGCACCAAATTTCGTCCTGAAGACGGCAAGCGACGCGTCGTGGCATGGTCTCAGTGAGATACCAAAAGCATGAGGGAGCCATCTAGCTCCATGTCCGCTCAGCCACTGTCTACAGTTCACAAAGCTAAATTAGAACTGTATTCTAGCGGCGCATAACTCGCCCGGTGGTTTTTCAGAAGTGATCAATAAGATTGAGCTCAGATGACCTGAGGCTACAAGCTCTCCAAGTTACACAGTGTTACTCAAAATATTGTGGTACAAATAGGGGTCTCTTTATTCATGCACGACATCTTGCAAACCAGTAGATGCGGGTTAACAGGTAAACCCCACCTTCCAAATACGTATACACCATTCGAGGGCTAGGATTCAAAAAATGGCTCTGAGCACTATGGGACTTAACTTCTAAGGTCATCAGTCCCCTAGAACTTAGAACTACTTAAACCTAACTAACCTAAGGACATCACACACATCCATGCCCGAGGCAGGATTCGAACCTGCGACCGTAGCGGTCTCGCGGTTCCAGACTGTAGCGCCTAGAACCGCTCGGCCATCTCGGGAGGCAGGCTAGGATTAGCAACGCTCTCAGATTCTTGGCAGACGATGCTGTTGTTTACTCGCAAGCACCGTCGCTGGATGGAAAATAGGAAGGACTTTGACGAAATTACTATTGAGTGTAGTGAATGGCAGATCTCTTTAAATGTGAATAAATCCGAAATAATGTCTGTGACAAACAGAAAAAAACCACATACCACTTCATAACTAAATTAGTGGTGGACATATTGGGCACGTTGAAAGGTGGCTACACTGAGTCACAGCGCCAGAGATTGCGCCAAAGAGTATTATTCAGCCGCCTCCACTGGCAGTGCTTGTCGAGAAGTCGTTGTGGAGAGTTCTTATTGAGAAGTGGGCAGTAGGAGTTCTGATGTAGCCGTGACTAGTTGTGAGCATGTTGTATGCAGTCGTTTTGATGGGCTAGACAGCCGATGCTGTTCTATGTGCAATTATAGTATTTCTGTTTTTTTTTAATTACTTCAGTGTAAATGGTGCTTAAAATACCCTGTCTTATTGAGGAAGAACCGTGCCAGATGTGTACGTTGAATCACACTTCCACACACAGAAAAGTTACACTTGTGTTTTGTTGTTTCGTAGGTTTTATAGTTGCTGGGGACTTAATTAATTAATTGTGTTAACGGAAGTTTTCTTTCATTCTTTGTTGTTATTCTATGCAGTCAGATTGCGGAGTAATACTAGTCAGGGCCAACCGGTTACGAGACTGCGTAACCGGACAGACAGCGACTAAAAAATTAAAATTATTTGCATTTTTATTTAGTTAAGCCCCCATGCAACGTTACAACGAATAAGTGTTTAGGTGTTATGCTAAGAAGCAACATAAAGTGGGACGATCACGTAAAATCAACATTATGAAAGACAGACCTCTTGGAAGATGTGATGTTCCTCCTGCTGAAAAAAATATTTTGTGAAGAGTAGTGAATACTACAAATAATATTGCACATCTTTTTCTCGACCGTGACTATGTTACTTTTTCATTTATTTCTTCTGCGAAGTCTGCAGTCTTTGCTGGAAGGTAAGTATTTAGCACGATATTCGTTTCTGAAAATAAATGCAACTCTTCTCTGATATGTTGTTGTTGTTGTGGTCTTCAGTCCTGAGACTAGTTTGATGCAGCTCTCCATGCTACTCTATACTGTGTAAGCCTCTTCATCTCGCAGTACCTACTGCAGCCTACATCCTTCTGAATCTGCTTAGTGTATTCATCTCTCGGTCTCCCTCTACGATTTTTACCCTCCACGCTGCCCTCCAGTACTAAATTGGTGATCCCTTGATGCCTCAGAACATGTCCTACCAACCGATCACTTCTTCTAGTCAAGTTGTGCCACAAACTCCTCTTCTCCCCAATTCTGTTCAATACCTCCTCATTAGTTATGTCATCTATCCATCTAATCTTCAGCATTCTTCTGTAGCACCACATTTCGAAAGCTTCTATTCTCTTCTTGTCAAAACTATTTATCGTCCATGTTTCACTTCCATATTCGTGCTAGTATCCATTGCGCATCACAATTTTTGGAAACCCCATAACTGTTTCCCATTCCAACGCAAAAGTTTGAAATTTTTGTCAAAAATGGTTCAAATGGCTCTGAGCACTGTGGGACTTAACTTCTGAGGTCATCAGTCCCCTAGAACGTAGAACTACTTAAACCTAAGTAACCTACGGACATCACAAACATCCATGCCCGAGGCAGGATTCGAACCTGCGACCGTAGCGGAAATTTGGCTCAAATGTGCCTGCAACCTTCCTCTGTAAAAGTGCAAAAGGGTGGCGCTCTGCGACGTTACCCTCGGGCTCGACAGTGCTAAAGACAACAAGACGTCGACACTTGCGCAAAAAAAAAGCTCAGAGCTCAGAAGTACTTATAACGTGTAAAGTGGGTTAATGATGTCACATTGGCACCAAATTTCACCAGAATTTTGCCCGTCGCCATCGTGAAAGTGTCACATGAAGGAAAGGTCGTCACAGCCCCTCTCACCCACATTTCACCCCTTCAGTTTCACCCCTTCTTTTGACGCCTCTGCGAAGGAGGTCAGAACCACGATGCCCAGCGTTGAAATCACGCAGTTTTCTAATGAGTGACAGAGGAAAACATCTCCGACACATCGCCGCTCTGAATAGAAGCGAAGAGGCCGCAGGGGGCTGGCATGAAGGACGTCAAAGAAAGCTCTCCTTCTCTGAGACGTTGGTTCTCACGCATTTCGCTGTCGAAAACGACAGTTCACAGTGCGATGAGCAGCAGGATGACGTCCTTCACAACCTTTGACACTGTTGACACCTCCTGGGTGATTCATCCCTTCTCGACAAACATCACGGGGCTGCGTCCCCAATGAACACGTATTATGTTCGAGTATAATCACTTTTCTGGAGACTAGAAATCTACTGTGTACGAATCAGCATGGGATTTCGAAGAAGACGATCGTGTGAAACCCAGCTCGCGCTATTCGTACACCAGACTCAGAGGGCCATAGACACGGGTTCCCAGGTAGATACCGTTGTTTCTTGACTTCCGCAAGGCGTTTGATACAGTTCCCCACAGTCGTTTAATGAAGAAAGTAAGAGCATATGGACTATCAGACCAATTGTGTGATTGTATTGAAGAGTTCCTAGATAACAGAACGCAGCATGTCATTCTCAATGGAGAGAAGTCTTCCGAAGTAAGAGTGATTTCAGGTGTGACGCAGGGGAGTGTCGTAGGACCGTTGCTATTCACAATATATATAAATGACCTTGTGGATAACATCGGAAGGTCACTGAGGCTTTTTGCGGATGATGCTGCAGTATATCGAAAGGTTGTAACAATGGAAAATTGTACTGAAATGCAGGAGGATCTGCAACGAATTGCCGCATGGTGCAGGGAATGGCAATTGAATCTCAATGTAGACAAGTGTATTGTGCTGCGAATACATAGAAAGAAAGATCCTTTATCATTTAGCTACAATATAGCAGGTCAGCAACTGGAAGCAGTTAATTCCATAAATTATCTGGGAGTAGGCATTAGGAGAGATTTAAAATGGAATGACCATATAAAATTAATCGTCGGTAAAGCAGATGCGAGACTGAGATTCATTGGAAAACAAAGGAAGTAGGTTACAGTACACTTGTTCGCCCACTGCTGGAATACTGCTCACCGGTGTGGGATCCGTACCAGATAGGGTTGATAGAAGAGATAGAGAAGATCCAACGGAGAGCAGCGCGCTCCGTTACAGGATCATTTAGTAATCGCGACAGCGTTACGGAGATGAGACTCTGCAAGAGAGACGCTCAGTAGCTCGGTATGGCTTTTGTTGAAGTTTCGAGATCATACCTTCACCGAGGAGTCATGTGGTATATTGCTCCCTCCTATGTATATCTCGCGAAGAGACCTTGAGGATAAAATCAGAGAGATTAGAGCCCACACAGAGGCATACCGACAATCTTTCTTCCCACGAACAATACGAGACTGGAATAGAAGGGAGAACCGGTAGAGTTACTCAAGGTACCCTCCGCCACACACCGTCAGGTGGCTTGCGGAGTATGGATGTAGATGTAGAATGTGATCGCACCCCTTTGGAGTACAGTGCGGCTGCAATTTTTGATCTCGTGTGCAGGCTGGAACCACTAAGGCCCATTCACAACCATTCGACGAAATCTGAAGGATCCTTACGTTTTTTGAGTGTTCCTGTCTCATGCCCTCCTATGGCGCAATCACGGAGGCGCGCGACATTGACACATGCGAGAATAAAATGGTTAAGACCCCCCAGTTCAGTAAATCCCTCGGTGGCACCCGCCCACATAAACTGAGAATTGTAAAAATGTACCTTTACAGAGGAAACCTGCGAAGTAGCCCGAGGCACCTGTGCAGGCACTTCACACACCTCCAACGCCAACTGCTTGCGCGTAGGCGCCTAGGAGTAGTTTGCAGGTTTTCTCTGTAAGGGCACATAATAAATGTGACTGGGTTCCATCAGCGTTTTCCCAACCGAGAGGCGGGAGTGGGAGGGAGGGGGGGTGGGGGTTCTGAGAGTGACACTTTACCGTTTTATTCACTCATGTGTCAATGTCGAACCCTTTCGTAATCATTACACATATGAAACATTATGTCTCTCTGCACGTAACACCTGACCTCTCAAAACGATCACGTTCGACAGTGTTGGACGAATCCTAATATGGCTTGTTGTGCCAACACGTAATGCACGCAGGAATTTTGTCATACGTGATCGTTTTGGTGGTACAGGTAACACGGTGTGGGAAGAATACTGATGCAGGTGTGTATTAACCACCAAATCTTTGAAGACGGTACACTCACCGGTCAGTACTGTTGTGACACTGTACTTCTACGCCATGTGCGACTTTTACACGGGTGCATTCGATCCTGGATGACAATGCGCGTTTGCATCGAAAAGTGCCGGTGAAGGAACTCCTGGGGCGGAGAGACATGCAGCTAAAGGTCTGCCCGTTCGCACGACTTAAATCACAATGAGAACGTGTGAGACGTGTGGTATCGATAGCTACGGTGCCACAGCGTAGGTACAAGTTCTTAGGTTGGCACTACGACACCGACACCGACGACAGCGCCCTCTAGCCGGCGCTGTGCAACTCTAGGAGCGCCGCTCCAGATTCTGCCCATTTCATAAAGAGCAGACGACTAAGCAACATTGTTTCTATTTCATAGTGGGCGAGCCACTACAGATTTTGCCTTTGTAACTTCTGTTAGATTTGATTGATGTACAGCTTCGCACCTACGTGCTCATCTTTACCAAAAGTTACGTATATGCCATTGACTAATATTCTCTATTAAATGTACTGTTACGTTAAAAGCAGTATCGAGAGATTTTTACCGCACCTGCTCCTACTCGCTTCCTACATTCGTCCTACCCTTCAGTTTACAGGAGCAGACCCACACACCGCCTATCCAGACTGTATACCAAAAGATGCATTGGGGAGACGTACATCAGCATTTGCGCGAACGACCATACAGCAGTTGACAACGGCAATGATGGACGAAATGGAACGCCATACTACAAGAACTCTAACAGTCTAGAGGTCAGTATGGCAGCACATAGCGGAGCATGCACTATATCGTCCATGGTGATCACAAACGCTAAGGACCATGTCCCGCCGTTTGCTATTTCCAGGGGACCGTCATAAATCACTGTGACTTCACTGCAGTTATTGTCTTTGAAGTCATTTCTGCTCGTTTCATTGCGTATTTCTTTCGGGTATTTTGTGTACTAGCAGATCTTTCTATGTATGATCCAAATTTCATCGAGCTATGATACTTGACAGTAACTCATCATATGAAAGTTACTTTCGTCTTTTATTTTTGCATACCAGTGTATATGTTAAGTCAGAAAGTTTTTTTTCTGGTTAATCCATGGCGGTGATCTATATTCGGGTATCAGACATATATTCTTTCAGAAATTCACTGTCATCGCAATATTTAGCTAACTTTCCTTAGTCACCTGTCAGACAGTGTGTGAAGGTTGCGCCCCTGGTCGACCTCGCATTTTCAAGTTCCTGTCGACATATTCATCGTTTGACTTATCGCTAGAAATAAAAGACCTGCTATAATAAGATCTGGAACTGCTCTCAACCGACAATGAAATATCGCTGCAAATTCGTGTTCGCCATTTCCATAAAAAGATGCCGGATCGGTAGACTATTGCAACTTCGGAAAAATATTTTTTGCAGTATACACTTCCCTAACAAGTGGATAAGTATATTGTCAATCTATTAACGTCCTTTTAAATAATAATAAAAATCTGAACTGCAATGGTGATAAACCAATACTTTTTGTAAATTACTTCCATGTAGGATTCAAATAAGTTTTCTCCTTTTGTCAACAGCTTAGATACAGTCACGCTAAAATATCGACTACTGTGGAGACATACAAATATACAGGTATGCTGCATTCAAAGTGTGAAAGGAAGGAAGGAATGATACCTTTAACTTCCCGTCGACAACAAGGGAGTTAGAGGAAAAGCATTAGCTTGTTTGGGCACAGGTACGTATCAATCAGCTATTGCTTACTATTAAGTAATCGTTTCAACATTGTCAGATATGATGATGTAGTGGCAGAGCGCAAGCCTGGAAACTGAACAGTAACGATAGCCTCAGTGATGCGAAGATTCGCGAGGAACGACAAGTGCTTCGGATTCCGCTTTAAACTTTACCGGCTACAATTACTGGGGTAGGTTAGCGAAACGTCCATCTGAAAGACCTGCATGAAGCCGTTGAATCAAACGAAATTACTATTACTATTATCTCAACCACTACTCATCTCGGCAGTAGTCCAGTGTGGCACTTCTCTCGACACTATCTGTAAAGTAGACGATATTTCTTACCATTTTGATGGTTTCTATCGTCAACAGAAAATAGGATACAAGCTTTACGCAGTGCCATTCCTCATTCTGTTTTGCCGTACAAACAACGTACTAGTAAAAGTGAAGAAATTCAGTTTATCCCGAAACGGCTCAGAAACATGTTAATGTGGTTTACCATAAAGAATACCATATGAAGACTATAGTTATTAGCGCAACAATTTTAAAAAAAACTTTAATCTCCACAGGAAAACGAGTCACGTAGAATTCTGAAAGAGCAGTCAATCTACTTGCTCATTTCGTCAGTTGTTACAATACTTTTTAAGCGATGGGTGCCTTTTTTTTGGATTCTGTCCTGGAGTCATACTGAAACAATACGATCAAACTATTTGTGGTAGTTTCACTTCATGTTTTCAGGCGCATACCCTTGACTAACAAGGGAAGTAACCTAACTGGAACGGCTAAATTCGAAAAAAAGGAATTAAAATACCGTGATGAGCCTGTAATTCCAACCAAAATGTGTTGTGACGTTTGAACTGTAACTGCCACTTCAAATCTGTTTACATGAATGAACTTGTTAGAAAATGCTGATGTTATATGATGTATCACACGACCCCCTTTGCATTTAAAAAACTGACGTAAATTCAAGATGGTCGATTTAAAGATGGCTCCCATGTTCGCCACATACCGTAAAAGATAGACCACCTCACCTGAACCGTACTGGAACTACAGGTTTCCCCATTTATGCATGGTTTTCGACATAATAGGATTCACAATGACTTTTGATGCACCCTGTATTTTGAGATATATGGTCCTTACTGCACGTACTGATTCTGTCCTGCGTGTATCGTCATAATTATACTGTTTTAAGCAAAGGTTTAGCTTTCTTCCAAATTATGCCTCATTTGCTACTCTTCTGAATCTGATGGCCGTAAGTGTCTGTTGCACGTTATTGCTTCTCTAATCTTTCGGATCGTTAACTTTCAAACATCGATTGTACACAAGTGCAGTTTCTTACAGATTAATGACCTTGATGGGTGGTCGAATCGGCACATCTCCGTATTGCCGGCCGCGGTGGTCTTGCGGTTCTAGGCGCTGCAGTCCGGAACCGCGGGACTGCTACGGTCGCAGGTTCGAATCCTGCCTCGGGCATGGCTGTGTGTGATGTCCTTAGGTTAGTTAGGTTTAAGTAGTTCTAAGTTCTAGGGGACTGATGACCTAAGATGTTAAGTCTCATAGTGCTCAGAGCCATTTGAACCATTTGAACCATCTCCGTATTGTAATATCATTTTTATTCGGTTTGAACCGTTCCAGCTGGGTTACTTCCCTTATAAGATAAGAAACAGACAACACTGTAGCAGGTAAAGGATTGTGTTGAAAGTATGGCATCCTCAGCACTTTCGTACTTTTTTGTTGTTACTTCACTATTCAGACAGTGCACATTCCGCAGCAGAGTGCAAGATTCAACAATCCCCTAGATTATGGCTAACAAGAGGACCGTACGACTTTCCCCTGCTTTGATTCATGTTGACAGTGCGAGTTGGGTACGATTAGGACTTCAACATAAATAAACAGGTAGATGCAACTCTCAACCGTTTTCGAGAAAAACGAGTTTGAAAATTTTTGGCGTGCTTGTATACTTTTTAAGAGCAGTCGGCGTTGAGGATTCCACAGCCGAGCGGATAAGCTCTTAGTTTGATAAGCGCGAGATCTTTCGATCGAAAAGCCTACTGGTACTTCCTTTTGTTTTTCATTTCCACGTAATTCTAACAACAGAATCCGCGGCCGAGTTGGAGATTTTCTCCGCTAGTGGACAGGATGATGTGTTGTCCTCGTCGTCGTTTCATTATCATCACCGACACGCATGTCGCCCAATGTGGCGCCACCTGAACTAAGACTTGGAACCCGGCCAACAATGCCACACGATCATTTCATTTCATTTCTAACAACAGATACGTGTGGCACGCCACGAAACTATGCGATGACCGAGAACCGTTTACAAATGTAAATCAAATTTGTTTTTCAATAGACACATTGAAAGAACGATGCACATGCAAAAATTCTGCGTTCTTTACATGTGCCGTATGTCGCAGTAATTATTGTTTTCCATGTTTCTAAGGTCAGTATCTTCCTGATCCTCCGAAGGTTACGCATTATAATTGTCATAAATGTAGATACAATAACATAAATAAAATAACTGTACTGATTTGATTGAAAGTTCCCGTGTATCGTCTTCACTTACTCGCTTAGGAGTTTGGGAAGTAAGAGAGGTACTAATAGAAGTGAATCTGTTGGGACGAACCGTTAGTCGTGCCTGGAGAACGCACTCGGTAAGAACACTGACCGCTAAAGGTAAGGTGCCCGGCGCCCGGCTCAACACAGTCCGCCACACCCTTTAATCTTTCCTGAAGGTCCTCCGGTGTCTATGGTTGAAGCGCAGATCGCGAGAGGTATCCCTCGCATCGCGTCAGTTACCTCAGAATACTATAACTTTTTTGTGCCACCAGCCGCATAGTCGTGCGTACTGAAGCGCTGCTTCCGGGATGCTGAGGTGCTCCGGCTTCGAATGGAATCCTCCCGGCGGATTAAGACGAGGGTCGGTGTGCCGGCCGTCCTGGATACAGCTTTTTGGCTCTTTCCCGCATCCCACTAGGCGAATACCGGGCTGGTAGCCAAGTTCCGCCTCATTTACACGATTCGCAAGCATTTAGAAAATTTTCGCTCACCTTCACTTGAATAACTCCATACGTGGATAGCTGAGGTACACATATTCCGTCCTCGGGAGTAGAGGGGTGTTAACACGAAGGACATCCGACAAACCCTTAAATTAAGCATACCATGTCCGTTTCTAACCATATCGACCCTGCGCACATGATGGACAAAGGCTCAAGAAAAAAAGAAAAAAGTATCAGAACTTTCTTGCGCCTAATATAATGTGCAAAAGATAGCCGCATTTCAGACTCCTGTACTGTGCAGTACTTCCGAACGGGCTGCTGTGACCGCGCTTCGAGAACAAGTGGCGCCATCTCTTATCGACAGCTGGAACTAACTGCAGCGGTGAAAATCGTCTGGCGTCATCGTAAGGACTGCCCTCGTGAGACAACTTTTTCGATCCACAAATTATTCGATTTGTTTAGAACAACATTGAGGGGTGCTTTTATCTCTCTAAAGTGATTACCTCCTCGAGGAAAAAATATAAGTTAATTAACTGTTTACTGAAATCCAGCACAGTTATTTAATTTATTTAATAAAATTGCAGCCATATACAGTTACTTTGCTTAACATTTTACATTTACATTTTACATTTTTGCATATTCATTTATCGATTTCACTCTTTTACTGCACAGTTACTGCACAGTTCTATGTGATATCGTTCACAGGCTTCGTTACACAGTTCACATACACATGTTGTAGCTGGGTCGTGGTAAGTTTTGTTTTTGCAGATTAGATGATGAAAGCCCGAATAGAAAGTCTAGTTACGACATGTCACTGTTCGAAGTTTGGTGCTGTCCATGAGCGGTTCGTCATTGCTTCGGTCCCGTAGAACTCCGGCCATATTTTTTCTCGTTTGTCCTCCGTGATCTTCAGTTGCTTTCTGGAAGCCCTGGTGTGTGGCATTATATATCGAAGTCTTCAATTAGGAATGTCTCTCTCGCTGGCAGGTACACTAGTCTAGATCTGGTTGGCTTTGAGAGACCTACTGCTCTTTTTAGATAAGTCGATTTTACCTTTTCTAGTGTTTCTAGATTTTTTTCTGTCAGGTGGTCCCATATAACCTCCATCCCATAGGCCAGGATTGGCAAGATTTTTGTATTGAATAATTTCATGGCTATTTCTAGACTGAGTAGGCAGATGTTTTTGATGTCCTGCATTGCTATTATTGCTTGAGCTGCACGTTCTGTTGTATGTGTGAAGCATTTGTCTGTTGGTTGCAATGTCACTCCTAGGTATTTAAAGTCTGATGACATTTTTATTTTTTGCCGCATTCTTGGGTGTTTTGCCTCCTTTTCTGAAAATTACCATTTCTGTCTTTGTTATGTTTATGTGTAGGTTGTGTTCACTGCACCATTTGTCTATTTTCTCAATGATTCTCTGCAGCTTCTGCATATTTGTTGAACCTACGGCTATGTCGTCAGCACAGTTACGAACTGTGTTATAGTTTTATTTACACAACCCATTTCTAATCAATTACATGTCATTTGCAGCTGCTATAAAAGTTTATGCCGAAAGTAGCACAGTCGCATACAAAAAAAATGTGAATTCTTACGACATTGCCGTAGTCACCTGTAATAAAAATTGAGTCTAAACTGCCCGTGTCAATAAACATACAACATAATTCGTAACTAGAAAACTGGATGTCAAGAAACAGTTGCAGAATAGCTCTGGGCTTCGAAGAACCCCTGACTCAATCAGTCTCTAAAGAGCAAGACCGTTTTTAATTATTATTAATTGTGCTAAATACTATCCGTTTTGTGAAATGATACTTATTTTCAAGTGCATATGTTTTTACATTTTTAACGTTAGCCTACCATGTTACCATTCTCACTAGGAGTATTCTGTGGAATAAGAATTTCTGTCACATAGGCTTGTAGCACAAATTACATAATATTACTCGTGAGAAACCACACATCGATAGTCCAATAAAAACGGGCAACCGCAAGTCGTTAAAGATGTAAATCTCTACTCAGAAACTGGCATGCTTAGCGCAACAACAATTGAAACTTGGTTGCCAGACAAATATTTGTTGACACAGAGAAATTATCTTGTATACGCATAGTTCTGGGCTTTTCTGCAACTGTTATATAAAAAAGGAAATGAAATTGGAGACAATATTGTGGAAAGAGAAGAGGCAGTAGACGAAGTTATGTGAGATATCATACTGCGAGAACAATTTGATAGAAGGTTGAAAGAACCAAGTCGAAACAAGGCCCCTAAAGTAAACGACATTCCTTCAGAGTTATTGAGATCCTTGAGAGAATATAGCATGCCAAAAATATTCCATTATTCCATCTTGTATGCACAATATATTGCACAGGCGGAAGACCCCCCAGACATCAAAAGGGAAGTAACAATTTCAGTTCGAAAAGCACGGAACGACAGTTGTGAATATTACAGACCTATCAGTTTAATAAGCCATGGTAGCAAAATACTGATTTAATAAGCCATGGTAGCAAAATACTGACATATATTATTTCCAAAATAATGAAAAAGCTGATAGAGACTGGTTTCGGGGCAGTTGAGTCTGGTCCTGGTGAAATGCAGGAACACTGACTCCCTACGATTTGTCTTATAGGTTGTGGAAAGGCAAACTTACATTTATAGTATTTGCAAATTTAGAGAAAGCTTGTGACGTTGTTGGCTGGAATATACCCTTTGAAATTATAAAGGCAGCAGAATAAATACAAAGAGCCAAAGGTTATTCGCAGCTAGTACAGAAATTAGATTGCAACGGTAAGAGTCGAAGGACACGAGAGGGAAGCAGTAGTTGAGAATGGAGTGAGACAGGGATGTAGATTTGCCCTGATGTAATTCTGTATGTACAGTACATTAAACAGGAAATAAAAGAAACCAAATAGAAATTTGAAAATGAAATTAAAGTTCAAAGGCAAAAAATTAAAAATTTGAGGTTTGTCGATGACACTATAGCTCGGTCAGAGACTGCAAAAAACCGAAGAGGGCACTTAAACGGGATAGATAGAGTCTAGAAATGAAGTTTTAAGAAGCACCACAACAGTAAAACAAAGGTTTTGCAATTTAGTCGAATTAAATCAGGCGATGGCGAGTGAATTAGATCAAGAAATGAGACATTGTTATGGATAGATTGCTGTTAAGGTGCTAATGGACGATGGCCCAAGTAGAGAGGATGTAAAATACAGACTGTCAGTAGCAACAAAAGCGTATAGATCAAGAAATGAGACATTGTTATGGATAGATTGCTGTTAAGGTGTTAATGGACGATGGCCCAAGTAGAGAGGATGTAAAATACAGACTGTCAGTAGCAACAAAAGCGTATAACTTTTTATAAGCGAATATAAATTTAAGTGTTAGAAAGATTTTTTGAAGTATGTGTATGGAGTTAAGCCTAATGCGGACGTTAACCAGTTCATATAATAAGAGAATAGAAGCTTTTGAAATGTGGTTCTGAAGAAGAACGCTGAAGTCGGTGGATCGCAAAATTATTGAAGAGGTGCTGATTGACCAATGGCATCCCAGATATGTGACGTCGGTAATCTCCGAATAACCGAAGTATGTATAGGGGAAGACTTTCACCAGTATCTAGCAGTTAACTGCCCTGATGAGGACTGCAGCAAGTCGATCGAAACCTCGGCAGTGTAGTTGCTTCAGTGATAAGACAAGTGTCTGGCGCAGTTGTTTAACGTCCGGTACTGCTGCTACAATGCCAGGTTATCAAGATTTAAGCAAGTTTGAACGTGGTGTTACAGTTGGTGTACGAGCGATGGGACACAGCATTTCCGATGTAGCGATGAAATGGGGATTTTCCCGTACAACCATTTCACGAGTGTACCGTGAATGTCAGGAATCCGGTAAAACATCAAATCTCCGACATCGCTGCGGCGGGAAAAGATCCTGCAAGAACGGGACCAGCGACGACTAAAGAGAATCGTTCAAACTGACGGGAGTGCAAACTTTTCCTCAAAGTGCTGCAGATTTCAATGCTGGGCCATCAACAAGTGTCAGCGTGTGAACCATACAACGAAACATCATCGATATGGGTTTTCGGAGAAGCTTGTGTACCCTCTATCACTGTATGACAAAGCTTTACGCCTCGCCTGGGTCCGTCAACACCGACATTGGACTGTTGACGACTGGAAACATGTTGCCTGGTCGGACGAGTCTCGTTTCAAATTGTAACGAGCGGATGGACGTGTACGGACATGGAGACAACCTCAGGAATCCATGGACCCTGCATGTAGGACATGAGCAGGTGGAGTGATATGGGACCCCTGAACCCCTGATACGTCTAGATACGACTCTGACAGGTGACACTACGTAAGCATCCTATCTGACCACCTGCCTCCATTCATGTCCGTTGTGCATTCGGACGGACTTTTGCAATTCCAGCGGGATAGTACGACACCCCACTCGTCCAGAACTGCTAAAGAGTGGCTCCAGGAACACTCTTCTGAGTTTTAACAGTTCTGCTGACCATCAAACTGCCTAGATATGAACATTATTGAGCATATCTGGGACGCCTTGCAACGTGTTGTTCAGAAGAGATCTCCACCCGCCCGTACCCTTGCGGATTTATGGACAGCCCTGCAGTGTTCACGGTGTCAATTCCCTCCAGCACTACTTCAGACATTAGTCGAGTCCATGTCATGTCATGTTCCGGCACTTCTGCATGCTCGCGGGGGCCCTGCACGATATTCGGCAGGTGTACCTGTTTCTTTCCTCTTCAGCGTATTACTGTTGCTCTAATTTCCTTCCTCTAAATTTTCATAGAAATGACAGAAGAATATTTAATCTTTTTAGCAAATGAAACATTGCAGTTTATACTACGTCACTTCATAAAAATATTTCCCGACTATGACTGGTGCCGTTCTGCAATACACCCTATGTCCGGCAAGGACTGCGAGAAACTACCGTATAGACCAGATGGGGGAGGTCTTGGACACTGCATGTACACGCTTGCCTTGACCCTCGACGCACGGAAATAGGGACATTAGTGTCTCTACTACTCTTATGCCATGTGTTTGTTGCTCGTTTCTGTCGGCATCGTTATTAAAACAGCACTGATCGCTTTTCCCATTCTCTGTAATAACGTAATATTGCAAACTAACGCAACATTTACGAATAAAAATTACTCCTTTTTTAAAAAATAGAGGTTTATTCAGAAACGAAAAATTTTAGAAGTGCTACTATAGTTAGTTGATATTACACGGTTATTAATAAAAAATAATATACACTTGTTAAAACCAAGACCAACGAAATACAAAAACGTACTGGTTATTCAGAACTAAGATAACGGTATTGGTTTTTCCCATCCCTAGTCCTGTCTCGGCTGTGTATGTGGGTTTCATGTGTGCCACATCAGTATGTGCCCCATAAAATGCACGAATGTGTGATTTAAATAAAAGGAGGATTCATACGACAACTGATTTTTTTCCAAAATTGTAATCAATTGGCTGTAAAGCTACTTTGGCAAATATCTAATTAAAATTTCCCCTTACGTCGCAATGATCTCTTGGAACGGAAGAGCAACGCTTTAATTAGATGTTGTGAATGATCACGTTCCCAGTAAAATTGTTTGACTAAGTGGTGCTCTAGATGAGTTCGAATCCGTGTCCAACACACAGCTTTACCTCATGGCATTTCAAGTAAGTTACTTGTGAAGAAGCAATATTTAACATCTCTCGTAGTTAGTTAACAGGGACAATAGATGCTGGGTAGGAATTCGCGTCTGTTAAAAATGTTTGCGTTATGCAATTTAAAGTTGATATTTGCTAACTGATACTGTATAAAATCGAGGTATATCACTCTCTGTATGCCTAATCAGGAATGACTGTTAGTTTCCGTCAGTCACGAAATCTTTGCTTAGTCTGCATGAGCTGGGTTTGAATCCATATGCAGAACAAGACGGTTCGTCGTGTCATTTAATGTTCATACATATTCTCAACTAGCTGCTCGTGAATAACTTAAATTTTTAATGTCATTTTGTGTTAAATAGTTCAAATGGTTCAAATGGCTCTGAGCACTATGGGACTTAACTTCTAAGGTCATCAGTCCCCTAGAACTTAGAACTACTTAAACCTAACTAACCTAAGGACATCACACACATCCATGCCCGAGGTAGGATTCGAACCTACGACCGTAGCGGTAACGCGGTTCCAGACTGAAGCGCCTAGAACCGCACAGCCACATCGGCCGGCCCCCACCATCTGGTATCAATGCATTACCTTATAATCCATTATATATAATCATTTTCATAGTACACTTGATATTATAGATGAGTAGGACACAAGACAGGACATAGATAATGTCCGTTTGACGTCAACAGTGTGTAACATTTTACTTTTTTTGAATAGGACAATGTTCCTCTCCAATAATTTTTAGATTAGTTACAATAAGCGTACGCTGCAAGAGAATTCGCTTGTATTTTTCAATATGTGGTCTGTTGTCGGTTTGAAGGCCTTCCATAACATCGGCAACGTAGTGCAACTCCACCGAGAGCTGTCTGGAGTAGGGTGGAGATAGCAATGTGAAAGTTGCGAGCTGTCGAAGACGATCTTCATATTCCTAATGCGATTAGGACATCGTATACTCTTGACGACGTTTAGCACCTGTGCGCTCAGTCACCCAATTTCAGAATTCATTTTGAGTAATCCTGCTAAATTCCCAAAATATTGTCTTCTTATATTGATGAGTAATATGGATAGTCGTCACGTTCATGTGCCGTCTACAACGCAAATTTAATGTTACTATCCTAGGAACTAACCTGCAATACGTTTTGTATTTCATAATCGGAACTATCTGCATTAACCGTCATCAGAGCAATGTCAGGGAACAGAATGCAGCAGTGCCTACTTGAGGACCTGCTTGAGTCGTGTTCTAAGGAAAGGGTAGTTGCTGGTTCACATTATATTACACTAGCGAGAAGTACCGACTTTTCCTTTTCTCTGAAAACATCCAGAACTAAATTCAGTAACTAAATGCTAAGAATATATTTGCATTGTGCCAACTCAAAGATCAATAGATATGGATATAGATATACATTTTTATATTTAAAGCCATTCTCGTTCTGCGTTGGAATAAACATCATTCATTATTTGCTTGTTCTTGTTACGATTGTTATTGTCATTCTCTCACTCGCAAGAGTCTTATGCTGATGCTGTATGAATAAATTTTGCCATTGGATACAAAGCGGTTTAGTTTTGAGACCTAACCCACGAGGGGGGAAGGCACAGTGGTCTGCTTCAGGAATTCCAAGCAATAAAACACAAAAAACAACCCAGGAAGGGTTCGAACAGCTACTTTCACGCAGAGACATGCATTTGGAATCTGTTCATCGTTACGGGGTCAAACAAGAGGGTAACATTACTGAAACCATGATCGGGCTACTTAGTATATAATAGAGCATACAGATTTCAAGGAGGAAACGTATGAAGACGCAGACTTCCTCGTTATCAATATGTGCGGCATATCTTTCGTGTTAACGAAAGTAAATTCCCGCTTTACCTCTTCTTACATGTCAAATGAAATGAATGCCATGAGGAATAGAATATTTGTTGACTGCGTCTCTTCTTGCGTCCATCCTTACCAACATATTTCTTCATTCTCGTGGTAATCATGACATTCTATGTGCATGCTGCAAACGATTGCAAGTGGACAAATTCGACATCGAGGTGCAAAGCGTTTGTTATCTTACATTATATTCAATTCGAATAAACTTCCGGTGTATTTTTACTTCGTTTGTATTTTTAGATGATTATGAACGTTACGGAAATTTATCTCACATGCTTTATGTTGAATGAGAAACATTGAATGATCCGTTTTGCTTTCCCTACGTTGAAATGATATAATGTCGGCGTCAACAGCCTTCTTCCACGCCGGAAGCTGAAACTTGTATCATTCTGGATTAATGATAATTGAATGTCTCATATGTATACATAGCCCACAAGGCGACGTCAGAAACCATCAGGGGAGAACGCCGCATAAAAACCACACGTGCGCGCGCGTCTCCACTCTGAAGAACCGTATCGGAGAATCACGGCAAGCATTTCGCTGAAGAGCTGCCTCGTCAGAGAGCCGAGAAATGGCAGCGTCGTAGCAAGTATTTGTCAACACTCTGATAGTGCATTTACTTCCGGGTGTAGGTCGGCGTTACCTCGCTAAATTCACTTGACATTCGTTTTCCACATCGAAGACTCGTACGATATAATCCACTGCAAGATGACACAATTAGAAAGTATATTTAATTTCTGGACTCCAAGAACGGCGTTCTTCACATAAGTAACACCTGTTTGTGTGTGCATTCGGGAGGACGACGGTGCAATCCCGCGCCCGGCCATCCTGATTTAGGTTTTCAATGATTTCCCTAAATCGCTTCAGGCAAATGCCGGGATGGTTCCTTAGGAAGGTTCAAAATGGCTCTGAGCACTATGGGACTCAACTGCTGTGGTCATAAGTCCCCTAGAACTTAGAACTACTTAAACCTAACTAACCTAAGGACAGCACACAACACCCAGCCATCACGAGGCAGAGAAAATCCCTGACCCCGCCGGGAATCGAACCCGGGAACCCGGGCGTGGGAAGCGAGAACGCTACCGCACGACCACGAGATGCGGGCCCTTAGGAAGGGCACGGCCGATTTCCTTCCCCATCCTTCCCTAATCCGAGCTTGTGCTCCGTCTCTAATGACATCGTTGTCGACGGGACGTTAAAACAGTAATCTCCACCTCCTCTGTTTGTGTGTTTAAGGTTGCGTTTTGAGGCTCAGGCAACATCGCAGTGACTATAGTCCGCCTCTGGCCGCCAGTGTGTCGTTAGCTCAGAGGTTCCCTTGTGCGTTGCAGTGCTTGTACTACAAGTTCGAATCACGGTAGAAGCCGCTGACTACAACCTTTTATTTTCCATTTTAATTAATGGAGTTGCAAACTGCTAGTAAAAATTTCTTATGCGAAATCTGAAGAATGCCTTTAAACATCAATATTCGTCCGATTTCGACTTAGTAAATTAAGTTAATATCATGGATTTCTGCTTTGCAAATTCCAAGGTGCTTCACTGTAAAATAGGTCCTGAAAAGATTCAAACCGACTGTCAACGATATAAATTTGAGCTTTGTTCGTCATATAGGTCTAACATGTCAGAAGGTTGTTTATGAAGTGCACATGTTCATTAATATAGTTCCCATCTTCTAAATTTTTGCAATAGCATTTAACTGTAGACGTTTTCTAACACCGGCGTTAGCAATTCCTTTCCGTTCTCTGAAACCTTCAAAACGACAATTTTTTCTGAAACTTCCTGGCAGATTAAAACTGTGTGCCCGACCGAGACTCGAACTCGGGACCTTTGCCTTTCGCGGGCAAGCGCCCGCGAAAGGCAAAGGTCCCGAGTTCGAGTCTCGGTCGGGCACACAGTTTTAATCTGCCAGGAAGTTTCATATCAGCGCACACTCCGCTGCAGAGTGAAAATTTCATTCTGGACAATTTTTTTCTGGTTTAAATCTGATGACCTTAACTATCACTTCCGATCAACAATAAATACTTCATGAACCCATACATGGAACTCCAAATGTGCAGTGTGCCTGCACTGCTACAGAGCATGCATTGCAAGGTATTCACACAGTTTATCGCATAGACTTACCATAAGGAATGAAACAAGAACTGTAATACACTTTACACCACAGACGCTCACTCTGGCTTGACGAAAACATCCAAACATTGACCAAAAGTTTCACAAATAATTAAGTTTGAAAGGAAAAGAAACGAGGTATGAAGCATTTATAAATTCATCGAATGTAGTGAGGTGGTTTAATTTCGTCCCAGTCTATAAAATTAATTTCGGGCCATACTCAGCTCTTGCCGATTACCCGCCTACTAATCAGGGCGTCTGTCTCCGTTGCTTTTGAGCGTGAATGGAAATTGTAGAAATTTTCTGTGGAGCAACATTTAATAATAAAGCGTTTTAAATCATCAAAAGCGATGAGCAGTAGCAGGCGCTTTCGATAAAGAACGGGGGAGTGCAGCGCCGCTGCTGTCGCCACGGCCGCTGCCAGTAGCCAGCAAATGGATCCCGGAGCTTTGCCGCATACGGCGTCCAGAGGAGGACAGTCTGCAGGAAATCTGCCACAAAATCGTTACTAGATAAAATTTTGATATCGGTGTGTCACAAAGCGAAATAGATTGAATCTGCGCTACCATTACATTCACGTCTTCAGCATTCAGACAGAAGAGGCTATAAAAATATTTTATGCCAGCTGCTCTCGATCCACTGACATTATGAACAGAAACAACGCACGCTACCGCTAGACCACAGGCGTAATCAGTCTAGAGTTTCTCTATCTTGGGACAAGTTTTCCTCCAGGAAGTGCCGCAGTCTACAGTGTTGCCAGATTGTGCAGATAACCGGACTTAGAGAATTAGCGAGTTGGCCAGTTTTTTTGTCCCATGTCGCGATCGGCGCGGACTTAGCCTCTGGAGCGGCCGCCCGCGGGTGAGTTTTATGTCAAAGAGTGTACGTCACATTTCCTCTTGAACTGCAGTGGATTATTTACAACAAACTTCACGAGGGAATATTACCTAATGCTGGTAGGGCCAGTAACTGGGCGTAAACTAACCCTTTCCCTTTTTTATCCACTGGTCAACATTCATTCGAAACTAAATACTTGGTTTTGAGGAATGAAGTACAATGTGTTTCAGACAGAATGATCTGATTTTGCACGGCAATAATGACGAACATAGGACATACCAACAAGGAAATGTGTTGTTTGGATGGGCGTGGCCTAGAGTTTCAGAAAACTGCCGTTAGATGTCAGTCAATGCATCTTCTCAGTTTGCAGTCAGATGTAAGATAGCGTCCACACAACAGAAGGCGTTTTGTATGCTGCATTTTGAAAAGAGTGAGACAGTGATTTCGGCTCAGAGCGATTTTCGTCAGCGTTTTGGCACTGATCCTCCTGCACCCAAAAAAATTCGCCGGTAGTATCGCCAATTTGAAAAGAAAGGCTGCTTGTGCAAAGGTAAGAGTCCAGGTCGACCCCATACTTTTGGCAACACGGAGACTGGCATGAGATATCTTCAAATGTTGCACAGTTGGCTTCTTCCACAACTTCATAAGGACTCTGATGACTTCATTTTCCACCACACCGGCATAACAATGTACGTCAGTTTCTCACTGACTGCCTCACTGCTGGATTGGACGCACGGGACCAACAAGATCGCCAGACAGGACCCCCAGCGATTTTTTTGTGTGTGGATATGTGAAGAAAAGTATGTTCATCTCTCATTTACGCCTTGACATAGAAGAATTGAAGAACAGAATAGTAGCCGCCATAACTTCTGTAAAAGCAGATACACTGTGTACAGTGAAAGACGAATTTAACTATCGTTTAAATGTTGTTTGTGATGCTGTTGGCGAACACATTGAGCATCTGTAACAGCATAGCTAAAACTTCAAGATTTTGTGAGTATTTTGCAATTTATCCCATGTTTGTAGTATATTTTTTTCATAAATGTGGAGTTTTGAAATCATGTCATTCTTTTTGAAACACCCTGGATATTACTGACACGAACATAGTAACACAACATTATTTTGCGTATCTACCACCTATGACAATAATCTTAAATGTGAAGTACTTACATTTTTCAGTGACATTTTCCCATGACATGTCTCTTCTGCTTCCAGCACAGTTAATGTCAGCCCATGTGGTTTAGCGGTAAACCACATGCCTGGAAACCAAGAGGTCTTGGGACTACTTTAATCCACCCTTCGCCTCTCAACAATGTGAGGAATCGCCAGGAAGTAAATATCTTCGGATTGTACGTTAAGCTCTAGGCCCCTTAGATAACTTGTGTAGATTAGGGACATGCAGTTAGCCTAAGATACGTCCAGTCGAAAGACTTGCACTCAGCCATTGCTCTCCTTCTCCTTTTGTCTTTTCCCACATCATTCTAAGGGGTCGGCACTGTTGTACAAGTTGAGGCAATGGTAGTGTTAGGTGGTGGCCGGATGCCCTTCTTGGCGCGATTACTCCCCAGTGGGACAGAATCCGTGTACCCCATCTGTATGCTTCTAGATTCTGGAGTAAATGTACAAGGGATGTTCAATAAGTAAGCAACATGTGAAATTTAAAATTTTCCCGGCGAACTAAATATTCATAAAGATTTCGGGCTTGCAGCCGGTCGTCGTTCGCTTCCATCCACGATATTTGGACTGGACAACTGCCAGCCACCCTCAGGTGAGCCATCGAAGACTGACGAAGACGCCCTCCGTTCCGTAATATATAGCGTGCAGCGAGTATTCCGCGCATGCGTCAAAATCATATGGACAGACGAACCATACCACCCGCCAGCAGCGCCCTCGCTGGTGGAACTGCAGAACTCAGCTGTCTTCGGCGTTGTCAATTGCCGCGGCCATCGGAGTACTCTGACGTCTTTGTCTGGAGCGGATCTTAGAGATGACGGGCTTCCACGCATTATCTAGCTGGTATCCATTGTCACGGTTGTTAAGGTTGTCTGTCATGCGAATTTCCACTGATTCTTTTATGACTGAGTCCCAAAAGGATGTTGCTGTGGCCGAAATTGTTGTCTTGTCATACTCCATTGAGTGTCCAGTGGAAATGCAATGCTCAGCAATTGCAGACTTGCTAGGTTGCAAAAGGCGAGTACAGCGTTAGTGTTCAGTGCAACGTTTGTCCTATAGGTTCAGTGCAATGTTTGTCCTATATATGATATGCCACACTGACAAGGTATTTTATTAATCCCCGCCTTCCGCAATACCAGATCGTCTTTCAGTGATCCCAGCAGGTCGGAAATCTTCGATGGTAGACGGAAAATTACTTTCACTTCGAAACCGTGGAGGATTCTTGCAATTTTGAAGGAAATGTTGCCAACAAAGGGAAGAAAAGCTAAAGCTTTAGTAGGCGTGCTCTCTTCTTTCTCCACTCCCTGTTTCTTTGACTTAATTGCAAGTGCCTTGCTAATTTGCCGGGTGGAATATCCATTCTCTTTGAAAACCCTCTTCATATGGGCAAGCTCTTCAGGCAAACTATCTGCATCTGACACTACATGAGCTCTGTGTAAAAGTGTTTTAAGTACACTTATTGTTTGCGATGGGTGATGGCAGCTGGACGAATTTAAATACAAATCAGTATGTGTGGGCTTTCGATAAACCGAATGCTCCAGAGAGCCATCACACTTCCGTCTAAGTAGCACACCCAAGAAAGGGAGGCAACCATTTTCCTCTAATTCCATGGTAAACTGAATGTTCTCATGGATGGAGTTGAGGTGATCTAAATACTCCATTAATTTTTCCTCTCCATGAGGCCGCACTACGAAAGTGTCATCTACGTACCTCCAAAAAACAGTTGGTTTGAGGGCTGCTGATTCGAGTGCTCTCTCCTCAAAATCCTCCATAAAAAGGTTGGCCTCCAACGGCGACAAGGGCTACCCATGGCGACGCCGTCAATCTGTTCAAAATATCGAAGATTTCCGACCTGCTGGGATCACTGAAAGACGATCTGGTATTGCGGAAGGCGGGAATTTATAAAATACCTTGTCAGTGTGGCATGTCATATATAGGACAAACATTGCGAACAGTAGAAGAACGTTGCACTGAACACCAACGCTGTACTCGCCTGTTGCAACCTAGCAAGTCTGCAATTGCTGAGCATTGCATTTCCACTGGACACTCAATGGAGTATGACAAGACAACAATTTTGGCCACAGCAACATCCTTTTGGGACTCAGTCATAAAAGAATCAGTGGAAATTCGCATGACAGACAATCTTAACAACCGTGACAATGGATACCAGCTAGATAATGCATGGAACCCCGGCATCTCTAAGATCTGCTCCAGACGAAGACGTCAGAGTACTCCGATGGCCGCGGTAGTTGACAACGCCGAAGACAGCTGAGTTCTGCAGTTCCAGCAGCGAGGGCGCTGCTGGCGGGCGGTGTGGTTCGTCTGTCCACATGATTTTGACGCATGCGCGGAATACTCGCTGCACGCTTTATACACTCCAGGAAATGGAAAAAAGAACACATTGACACCGGTGTGTCAGACCCACCATACTTGCTCCGGACACTGCGAGAGGGCTGTACAAGCAATGATCACACGCACGGCACAGCGGACACACCAGGAACCGCGGTGTTGGCCGTCGAATGGCGCTAGCTGCGCAGCATTTGTGCACCGCCGCCGTCAGTGTCAGCCAGTTTGCCGTGGCACACGGAGCTCCATCGCAGTCTTTAACACTGGTAGCATGCCGCGACAGCGTGGACGTGAACCGTATGTGCAGTTGACGGACTTTGAGCGAGGGCGTATAGTGGGCATGAGGGAGGCCGGGTGGACGTACCGCCGAATTGCTCAACACGTGGGGCGTGAGGTCTCCACAGTACATCGATGTTGTCGCCAGTGGTCGGCGGAAGGTGCACGTGCCCGTCGACCTGGGACCGGACCGCAGCGACGTACGGATGCACGCCAAGACCGTAGGTTCCTACGCAGTGCCGTTGGGGACCGCACCGCCACTTCCCAGCAAATTAGGGACACTGTTGCTCCTGGGGTATCGGCGAGGACCATTCGCAACCGTCTCCATGAAGCTGGGCTACGGTCCCGCACACCGTTAGGCCGTCTTCCGCTCACGCCCCAACATCGTGCAGCCCGCCTCCAGTGGTGTCGCGACAGGCGTGAATGGAGGGACGAATGGAGACGTGTCGTCTTCAGCGATGAGAGTCGCTTCTGCCTTGGTGCCAATGATGGTCGTATGCGTGTTTGGCGCCGTGCAGGTGAGCGCCACAATCAGGACTGCATACGACCGAGGCACACAGGGCCAACACCCGGCATCATGGTGTGGGGAGCGATCTCCTACACTGGCCGTACACCACTGGTGATCGTCGAGGGGACACTGAATAGTGCACGGTACATCCAAACCGTCATCGAACCCATCGTTCTACCATTCCTAGACCGGCAAGGGAACTTGCTGTTCCAACAGGACAATGCATGTCCGCATGTATCCCGTGCCACCCAACGTGCTCTAGAAGGTGTAAGTCAACTACCCTGGCCAGCAAGATCTCCGGATCTGTCCCCCATTGAGCATGTTTGGGACTGGATGAAGCGTCGTCTCACGCGGTCTGCACGTCCAGCACGAACGCTGGTCCAACTGAGGCGCCAGGTGGAAATGGCATGGCAAGCCGTTCCACAGGACTACATCCAGCATCTCTACGATCGTCTCCATGGGAGAATAGCAGCCTGCATTGCTGCGAAATGTGGATACACACTGTACTAGTGCCGACATTGTGCATGCTCTGTTGCCTGTGTCTATATGCCTGTGGTTCTGTCAGTGTGATCATGTGATGTATCTGACCCCAGGAATGTGTCAATAAAGTTTCCCCTTCCTGGAACAATGAATTCACGGTGTTCTTATTTCAATTTCCAGGAGTGTATTACGGAACGGAGGGCGTCTGCGTCAGTCTTCGATGGCTCACCTGAGGATGGCTGGCAGTTGTTCGGTCGAAATATTGTGGATGGAAGCTAACGACGACCGGCTGCAAATCCAAAATCTTATTGAATAAGTAAGCAACATGTTTTTTCTCGGCAAATTTCGGTTGAAAAAAAGCGAAATTACACATCGATCAGTATTCTGGAGTGGAATAGGAAAATATCGATAATACTGCTATGATATACTTTCCACCATGCATTGTACAGTGGTATTTGTTCAGATGTAGCTGTAAGGTGTTCGCTGATGCTTCTGAAGTAAGAGCGAATTGTAGGAAGGCCTGTTTAGGATTGGTAACTGGTGCAGGAACCGGCAGTTGGTTTGAACACATAGAAATGCGCATATGTAGGCCTAGAAATCCTCTACTGTACAATTATACTATTCCTGGAAACATTCATCATCATCAGTTATCTGCTATATTAGCATGTCCTTTGCCTCTCCATTTTCTGCGATCCATTGCTTCCTTCTTAAGGCTGCTGTATGTTGTATCGTCCATCATGTCATCCAGTATCTGGAATCTCTTCCTTCCTCGCTTCCTTTTCCCTTCTACATAATCTTTTAAAACTGTTTTTATCAGTCCGTCATTCTTTCTTAATATATGCCCAATTCAATATCTTTTTCTTCTCTTTATTACATCTAGTAACTGTCTTTTCTCTCCCACTCTTCTCAGTACCTCTTCATTTTTTACTCTGTCCATCCAAATTATTCTTTCCATCTTCCGCCATGTCCAGATCTCAAAAGCCTCCAGCCTTTCTCTGTCTTTTTTCCTCATAGTCCATGTTTCAGCGCCATATAGAAGAACACTCCATACAAGACATTTTATGAGTTTCTTTCTGAGTTCTCTGTCCAGACCGCTGCAGAAAATTCTCCTTTTCTTATAAAACACCTCTTTTGCCATTGCTATCCTTGTTTTAATTTCTGTGGTGCACTTCCAGTCGGTGTTTACCCTGCTTCCAAGATACTTAAAATTTTGCACCTGTTCTAGTATTTCTCCATTCAGCATAATTTTTATTTCCTTCATTCCTCCTAGCGCCAATACTTTTGTTTTATTTGTGTTAATTTTCATTCCATATTTTTTCCCGTTAGTTGCAATGGTTTCCACCAAATCCTGCAATGCTTTTTCCCCTGTGGCTAGAAGGACCATGTCATCAGCAAATCTCAAACACCCTACTCTTCTTCCTCCAATTTCTACTCCTTTGTCATCTAATGAGCATTGGTCAATCATATTTTCCAAGTAGAGGTTGAAAAGAGTAGGTGATACACAGCATCCTTGTCTTACTCCTTTTCCTAGTCTGATCCAGTTTGTACTTTCTCCTCTCACTTAAACTAAAACTTTTTGATTAAGTTATATTGAGTTTATAAGTCTTCTGGTTTTCCAGTCCATTCTCTTTCCCCTCATTATAGTCGCCAGCTTGTCCCAAACCACATTGTCAAATGCCTTTTCTAGATCGATGAAGCACATATATAGGTCTCTTCCTTTTTCAATAAACCTTTCTCCCAAGATTCGTAGGAGCCCTATTGCATCTCCGGTGCCCATATTCCGTCTAAAGCCAAACTGGTCCTCGCCAAGATTCTCCTCCATTACGAGGTGCATTCAAGTTCTAAGGCCTCCGATTTTTTTTCTCCGGACTGGAAAGAGATAGAAACATGCGCATTGTTTTAAAATGAGGCCGCGTTCATTGTCAATACGTCCCAGAGATGGCAGCACCATACGGCAGATGGATTTTACCACCAGCAGCGAGAATGAGAACTATTTTAAATACTTAAAATGGCGACGTTTTCCTTACTTGAACAGCGTGCAATCATTCGTTTTCTGAATTTGCGTGGTGTGAAACCAATTGAAATTCATCGACAGTTGAAGGAGACATGTGGTGATGGAGTTATGGATGTGTCGAAAGTGCGTTCATGGGTGCGACAGTTTAATGAAGGCAGAACATCGTGTGACAACAAACCGAAACAACCTCGGGCTCACACAAGCGGGTCTGACGACATGATCGAGAAAGTGGAGAGAATTGTTTTGGGGGATCGCCGAATGACTGTTGAACAGATCGCCTCCAGAGTTGGCATTTCTGTGGGTTCTGTGCACACAATCCTGAATGACGACCTGAAAATGCGAAAAGTGTCATCCAGGTGGGTGCCACGAATGCTGACGGATGACCACACGGCTGCCCGTGTGGCATGTTGCCAAGCAATGTTGACGCGCAACGACAGCACGAATGGGACTTTCTTTTCGTCGGTTGTGACAATGGATGAGACGTGGATGCCATTTTTCAATCCAGAAACAAAGCGCCAGTCAGCTCAATGGAAGCACACAGATTCACCGCCACCAAAAAAATTCGGATAACCGCCAGTGCTGAAAAAATGATGGTGTCCATGTTCTGGGACAGCGAGGGCGTAATCCTTACCCATTGCGTTCCAAAGGGCACTACGGTAACAGGTGCATCCTACGAAAATGTTTCGAAGAACAAATTCCTTCCTGCACTGCAACAAAAACGTCCAGGAAGGGCTGCGCGTGTTCTGTTTCACCAAGACAACGCACCCGCACATCAAGCTAACGTTACGCAACAGTTTCTTCGTGATAACAGCTTTGAAGTGATTCCTCATGCTCCCTACTCACCTGACCTGGCTCTTAGTGACTTTTCGCTTTTTCCAACAATGGAAGACACTCTCCGTGGCCGCACATTCACCAGCTGTGCTGCTATTGCCTCAGCGATTTTCCAGTGGTCAAAACAGACTCCTAAAGAAGCCTTCGCCGCTGCCATGGAATCATGGCGTCAGCGTGGTGAAAAATGTGTACGTCTGAAGGGCGATTACGTCGAGAAGTAACGCCAGTTTCATCGATTTCGGGTGAGTAGTTAATTAGAAAAAAAATCAGAGGCCTTAGAACTTGAATGCACCTCGTACTTTTTCAAGTCTTTTATTAATTATTCTTAACATCACTTTGGCTGCATGTGAGATAAGGCTGATTGTCCTGTGCTCGCTGCATTTCTTGGTTCCTTGTTTTTTCGGTAATGGAATCATTACTGTTGTCAGAAAGTCCTCAGGCCATTCACCACTGTCATATATTTTATTACATAATCTCAATATTTCTCTTATTCCATCGTGGTTCAAGCATTTTAGTATTTCTCCTGGTATTGTATCTGTACCTACCGCTTTGCCATTTTTCATTGCAGCTATGGCAGACTTTACTTCTTCCATTATGATGGCTGGTCCTTTCTCGTCATCACTTACACTGTTGTGTGATTCAAGTTCCAAAGTTTCTGGTTTGCTATTTGTGTCATATAGCTCTTTTATATATCCTTCCCATCTCTGGAGGACATCGTCACGATCTTTGTACACTACCTCTTCGTCTTTACTCAAAATTTTCATAGTAGCACTTCCTGCTCTGTTTTGTTCCCATGTCATAGCCTTACTCTGTTGTATAGTAAGTCGTATCTTCCTTTCCTATCCAGTTCTTCAATTTCATCACATTCCTCTTTTAGCCATTTTTTCCTAGTCTGCTCTGTTACTCTTCACAGTTCATTATTTAACCTTCGGTATATCTTTCTTGCATCTTCAGTGTTCTTGTTTTTCAATTTTCTTCTCTCCTTCATCTTGGAAATCATTTCTTGTGTGACCCATGGTTTTTTTGAAAATTTCCCTTTTACATATCCTATATTTTGCTGTCCTGCTTTAATGATTCCTTCTTTCAGCATATTCCAGTACTCTTTGGCATTATCAGGTGCTTCTTTGTCTCGTAATGTGTTTAGAAACTCCAGAGACAGCAATTCTGTAATTTGTTCTTTGTTGGATCTTATCTTCTCTAAATCCCACTTCTTCACCATGGTCGTCTTCTTCAGTTTTTTCATTCTTATTTCTATTTCTGCCATAAGTAAGTTGTGGTCACTATTAATATCGGCACCTGGTAATGTGTGCACCTTCTTGATTCCATTCCTGTATCTTTCTTCTACCAGTATAAAATCGATTTGGTTTCTGTATTTATCCCCTGGTGATTTCCAAGTGCAGAGCCTCCTCTTGCACTTCTTTCTCTGTTTTGTTCCCATGTCATAGTCTCTGTTGTTTAGTAAGTCGTATCTTCCCTTCCTGTCCAGTTCTTCAATTTCATCACATTCCTCTTTTAGCCATTTTTTCCTAGCCTGCTCTTCTTGTCTTCTTGTCTCAGTCATTTCTCGACATGTTTCTGGGAAGAATACCACAAAATACCAAAGGGTAAACATCTGAAGTGGTCTAAAGTAGGTTGCATAAAATGAAAGCATATGTTGGGCTCAGATTTATTTTCATGAGTCTTAAGGGAATGTAATTCTTCATCCATGAGATTTGCCTTCCTAAACACTAGTTCGACTGATCTTTTTTATGAGTATTTATCTATCAGTCTGAGACCCTTCCCAGGTTAAACTAACAGAGTATCCAACAAAGAGCTGCACATTTAGTCATTGCAAAAATATTATAGGGATGGTCAACAGCCGGCCGCGGTGGTCTAGCGGTTCTGGCGCTGCAGTCCGGAACCGCGGGACTGCTACGGTCGCAGGTTCGAATCCTGCCTCGGGCATGGGTGTGTGTGATGTCCTTAGGTTAGTTAGGTTTAAGTAGTTCTAAGTTCTAGGGAACTTATGACCTAAGATGTTGAGTCCCATAGTGCTCAGAGCCATTTGAACCATTTTTTGATGGTCAACAGTAAACATCAGTGGTAGATATTACGAGAGATGTGTTGTGCATCGTAAAGAGGTTTTTACTGTAAAAACAAAAAAACAAAAAAATCCGAGAGAGTATGTTGCAAGCTATATATAACACCTTCCTAACACACGACTCGCTAAATGTACACAATGAGGAGTTAGAGGTACTGTGGATGTTTATGGACAACTATTCTTTCCTTATGAATGGAGCTCAGAGGATGGTTAATGTACCGTCTGCCGCACACTGTAAAGTGGCATATGGTGTTTCGGAATAGACACTAACATCATTCCAGAAATCCATTGTACTTCTTCCATTGAATCCTGTTTACATCCCTACAGAAGATATGTGGGCTGAGTGTTATAATACACTACTGTGATTATAAATCACTTGTCGCTATAATGATCAGAAAGAAATGTGTTGATCATGATAAGCAAATTTCTTATCACAATCAGGAAGACTGATTTTGGAGATGCATATGCTATACAACGAATCTGAAAACGGTGTTTTAATGTCTGCATGGGAGTCCGGACAAACAAAAGGTTCTTTAACGTGTTCTATTGTCTATGGCAGCTAATCTCCATTAAATTCACCGTGTAGAACTGGGAAGTCACTTAAGGTAAACATTGAGGCAGTTTACTTGTAAGGGAAATAACCATTTTCATTTTGTACCTGTAGCTTGACTTAAGCTTGTGCTCCAGTGCTGTCGACCTCATTACGAGAATTTTCTTGAAAAACCTAATCTTGCTTCCTTCCTTTTTTCTTCACAGAAGGAGCATTGCAAGAAAAGCTGCTTTTATTTGTCATTGTTACATTACATGAGACGTTTTGAGTGTCACAGAGAGGCTTAGTGTTGCAAAATTTGGAAGGAGTATGTTGTGGCCAATATATTCCTTCTTCCCAGAAACATGTCAGGAAATGACTGAGACAAGAAATTGGAGGTAGTACAGTGGATTACCAACAGACATTCTTTCCAAGCGCCATTCTCAAGTGGAACAGGGACGAATTTTAAATGATGGTGGTAACAAAAGTTCAATTTGTTTCTAAATTAACTGTTTTTTCTACCACCAGTCATGATGTTTCTTTTTAAACTGGTATGTTTATCGACTGGAAAACAAATTGAATATTAATGTCCATTAGTAGGGGTCTACATATGTTTGATCACACAGCAGATAAACTGTTAATGGAATGACAGAAATCTATGTTATGCATTCAATCTTATTTGGCACTTATCTGACAGGGGTAGGTCTGCGTTGTGTTTAATGCTTCACTTTGTTCTGCTGGAGTGCTGGCTATACTTTGTGTTTTAATTCCCCTGTTAGTACATATGAATTAAATGAATATTGCACTAGATTTATTTGGGCTACTCTATCGAATGACCATGTGAAACATTTTGTTCATATTGTGAAACAGTGCAGTGCTTTCTGTTATGGTAATGGAATGATGAGCAGTATGAGTTTGGGCTGGCTACAGCTACAAATTGTGAATATATTCCAGAATATTTGACTATTTTATGAGGGGCACACTGTATCTCAAGTCATTAAGAGAGTTATAGCATTTTGGTAGGTGTCTAGATACTTTTGATCAGATAGTTTATGCCATCAGAGAATAATGAATCTAAGTTTATGTTACAGCCAATGTAAAAGTGGTTACTGTAGATGGGATCTTAACAGAGGTCATAGCAGTGACCTTGAACTGTCACTTTCAAGGTCAAAGATCAAAAAAACATAAATTAATGGAGTAGTATGCCCATTGACCCACTATTACTGAATTCTGGGCGAACGGTCTAACAATAGTAGCAGTGTCAATAGTGGGGGCAAAGCAGTTAGTGCCGTATGTGTGACATGAAGCATGTGCTGCTGTTGCTGATCTGGAGATCCTACTATAATGGCCGCCACGATAATAGGGCTTCAAGGTCATTTCGCCATCTTACAGCATTGCCATATTTTTAGTGATAATTTCAAATGTTTGTAAGAATTCAAAAAATATATTGGGTGACTCTATTTTTAATCTAGAATATGATGGAGTACTTTCCAAAAGAAAATTCTCACTAGCTGCTAGGAAAAAAAAAATGGAAACTAACGTTACAATAAATTTTGGAAGGAAATAATTTTTTACTTCCACCTGTGGTAGTAACAGAATCACTAATGTAATTGGACTGAAAAAAATATGAACATCCTCAAAGTTTACAGATGCATATCTGCGTCTTTTATTTTAGAAACATAAAAGTATTCTGAGATAAAAAAATAAAATGTAAGAGATGTGAAATTGTGCGGACTGTGTAGCGAAAAATGTAGTCACTGATGAATTTTCGTTCTGTAGGAGTGCGAAGAAACTTCACGCGGAAAAGTTGTTAAGAAAACTACTAAATTATTTTTGGTAACATTTCAGACATCATTGTTGTATCGTATCACGTACAGAGGCAAATTACTTCCGCTATATTCCGTGCGCAGCAGAGCGCGAGTCGTAGGCCGTCTCCAAGAGCTGTGTTCGGGCAGCTCACTTTAATATGGCCGAGAATATTCCCTACTTCCAGAAAACATTGTACTGGCTGTAATACATATCTTTCATCATTGCATTCATCACTCAAAACACCAATATACGCTACACAAAAGTAATTGAAGTTATTTTGAAGCCAATATTTTCACTGAAGTTGAGCAAAATATTTGTTCGAAAGGTTTTGTGAAACCCAAGTTTTATCTAAATTTGCTGTAAGCCTATTATTCTCAGCACGCAATACGTGCTTGGTACACAAAAACCTCGTTCTTGCTACTGCAATGTCCCTTTCTAGTGTTACATATTTTGTCCATCATTACAGTTTCTGAATTAAAAACCAAGTGGGCGAGAAGACAGTGCATTAAAGTGACTGGCCAGAATAATCAATGTTATCACGGACAGTACCCTGTATTTCTCTAGCCATCGGATACTATCCTCTGTCAGACTAATGTAACACAATTCTACGTTCTAGCGTTTTGTAAAAGTTGTCAAATCTCACAGTTTTCTATGCTTTTCTCGGAGAATCAGAATAGGTGCTGGGACTGTTCTGATGTCGCTGCACTGTTTATATACACAGTCGATACAGAAGCACCACAAATTTTGTCATTTTGTGAGCTGCGTTGCCCTTACTACGAAACAGCCAGTAAATCCTTCCATAAAAACAGGGGAGTTAAATTTCGAATGTACAAGTAAACCGAATGCAGTAAGATTATATCCGAATGTAAAGGCATTCGATACAGGTTTTTAGGAAAAACTGTTGTCAATCAATGCAGAATTGGCAATCTTATTTTAATTGACAGTTACTGTCGAGTAAACTAATCGCCACCACTTGCGATAAATTTATCAGACGTTTACTGTAAGGGAAAAACATTCGCAGTATGTCCTCTATAACTGAAAAGAATAGACAAACATTTAAATCAAGTCTGCTTTTTACGTAGATGTCACTTACCTAAACTGAAGGATCTTCTGGAACCGTGTCTTGAGATTCACTGCCGCTTGTTTCGGCCAGGGGTATCATCACAGATTCCACTATGGTGTCTCTTAAACCTTGGTTCAAGAAATCAGTTTCTTGCAGTGCATCTGCGTGTTTTACACACCTCTTCCAGTCCTGCTGAGTAACATTGTCAAGAACTTCGTGTGTTAGCTTCTCGACATCAGCAGGTTTGAAAGTAGTATTTCTTCTCGCTACTTCTTGCTTTACTTGGGCCCATATCAATTCAGTGGCTTTACTTGGGCCCATATCAATTCAGTGGGATTATACTGGCAGCGATATGGCGGTGTCGCATTTCGTTTGCCAGTTGATCTAATACGTAAGTCTTTTTGGCGCCTACGATTTCTTCTTTAGACAGGAGTTCAGCCTTCGTTTCATTGACTGGAAATGAACATTCTTTCTCTTTCACCACTCCATAATATCTGCCTTGCGCCGATTTGAACGTGGCAGCTTTTCTATCTGAATGGGGTGGTAGCTGGCGTTATCCATCACGATAACTGACTCTTCTTCCAGCGCAGGCAACAGTCGACTACACCAATTCTTACAAACTTTTCCATTCATTCCTGAATGATAACCGGATTGGCAAGAACTTTTCCCACCACGAAAAACAAGTTTGGCCTCTGGTATGGCCGGGCAGGGTGGCCGAGCGTTTCTAGGCGCTACAGTCTGGAAGCGCGCGACCGCTACGCTCGCAGGTTCGAATCCTGCCTCGGGCATGGATGTGTGTGATGTCCTTAGGTTAGTTAGGTTTAAGTAGTTCTAAGTTCTAGGGGACTGATGACCACAGATGTTAAGTCCCATAGTGCTCAGAGCCATTTGAACCTTTTGAACCTCTGGTATGAAGCCTGTGGTTAATGAACCAGCGTGGGCGATGATTAATCGGCAACCTCTATCAGTAGGCACTTTCAAACCGCCGTTTCCTTTGGAGTCGTGCCATATGTACTTAATGGTGTGATTCTGTGAAACCCAAGTTTCATCCAAGTACACTACAGGCCTGGTGTCTTCAGCATGCAACAAGTGCATTGTATCCTAAAACTTCGCTCTTGCTGTTGCAATGTCTCTGTGTTCCATTAAGAATTTCTGTCCGTCATTACACTTCTTGAATCGGAAACCAAGGGAGCGGAGAAAATGAAGAACGTAGGTCTCTGAGCCCGAGTAATTAATTTTTTCATGGAGGTCAGCCTGTATTTTTTTAGCCATTGGATACTCTCCTCTGTCGTAATATCCAAGTACAGTTCTATTGCACGAGCTCTTTGTTAAAATCGTCAGAATCGGTTGATTTCCGTTCACGTTCGTATCCCTTTCTTGGAAAATGGAAACACTCATTCATGTCTGGAGATTGTGCCAATGACACAGATGTGCTAATATGGCCTATACGTGACTTGGAGGCAGAACATGCTTCAGCAGTAAGTTTATGAATTTGCTCAAAATTTAAGTTATTCCTCGCTCCTTCATTGTCAGCCAGGTCAGTAAAAAAACTTGAGTACATTCGATATGATAATTTTCGATTGTTTACGTATGTCTTTCTGCCCTTTAAGCAGACTGACCAGAGGAGTACTACAAGGAGGCCGTTGCTCCTGCATTGTTGTTCACCACCGAAGAAACGTCAAAGCACTTTTCTAAAGACAGTAAGACAATGAGATCAGACATGTGAATACTCGATATGGCACGGTAACACTGAGCTTTCAGCTGCTCTGACCTACCGCACCGCTAATGGTACCTACATTGCAACAAAGCCGAGAGGTGGGCGAATCACAGCCCGCAGCCCCTGCCGGCGGCAGGCAGCGGCCCTGACCTTGAGGACTCTTATTTTCGTTTCGGACACTATAGTGACTGGCATGTAAAGTTATCCAACCAGGGAAACTGGACCTACAATTTTACATGGAATCCGAAACACCTGTTACTTCTGGTGACTCCTCACACCTTTCAGGGGTGAAGGCTAGGTAAAATGAAGAGTGATAAATCCATGGTGAAAAAGGGATACAAACCTGGGGCCTCTCAGCTTCCAGGCACACACTTTACCACTTAACCACTACAACACTAGGCACAACACATATATATGTGGTTCATCTATTGGCTTTGATGAGTGACTCTGTGAGTATTAATATATGTGATATTGAAAGGGTACAGTACCGCCTGACAAGATACAACATTCTTCGTTATTCTTGTCAGAACCACATATTTTTTGTAATAATAACTCAATTTCACTTCATACACCGAAGCTGGATACCAGTGTAGGAAAGAATGAGAATTTATTTATTTAATTGATCACATGTGCACTCCCACTAAATAAATCCCTATATCCAATTTGGTGAGATCTGCGAAATGAATGAATGTATGGTCGTCTGCTAACCGCAGATAGTGAATGTGCAATATATTATCATCTTTGAGACGGTCCTTGAGTCACCTTTGGTGGAACCAAAGAGATGAAATTTACCTGAGCTTTGAGCGCCTGAAATGTGGCTGACCAATACGGTAGCATGGTCCTCCCCCACCTTGAGGGAGATGCGAGGTGACCTGAAGAACGGCCATGTTTCAGCACTCTGGCGCTGGATCTCGTGTTGGTAAGACCTGTCTTAGGTGTGCTCCGTAAAGACAAAAGAGTGGAGAGATGGTATGCATGTGAAATACTTCAGAGTAGTTTGGAATAATTATTTCTCTGTTTCAGGAACTGTTGTGGGGAGGATTAAATGACAGGACAGGGGATCGTAGTAATCTACAGAAGTGACCAACGGTCACAATGAAACCACATGTAGCACTAAGTTGAAATACTTCCGAGTGCTAAAGTTAACCTGAATTGCTGGCGTGTGTATTATAAGTTGGAAATATTTAAGAAATGGCGTGTGCAGGACTTGAAATTAGAGACGAGTACTTTCACGTGGTGAGTACTGTGTGAGTCTCAATCTGTGTATGAGACAAAGGATAAAGAGAAGTACTCGTTCATGGTATCAGTTGAGGACTCGCATGTGTGACGAATATGTTCTTAATATTACTTTGCGTGTTACGTTTCCGTGTGATGCTAGAATCAAACTCTAATACTCTGAGAGAGAAGCAAGTTGAGTCAGCCGTCTATGCAGCAACGCCACTTGGCTTGCATTGCACAGAAAGACGTGCATATATCCTCCAGAGTTCGTAGTAGGAAAGAAAAGTTACGAAGTGGGGCAGCGTCGTGTGAAACTGGGATTAATACTAATTGAAGTGGGAAAGCTGAAAGTGATGTGATTCTAACGTTGTGACTATTGTTTGCGTTGTATTGTATGTTGCCAGTGTGATGTATTTCACGTAATTTAAGTATATGTGGTTTGCATGGGAGAGTAGCAAGATAGGTTCAGAGGCAGTGGGTTATGCACGTTCCTTTTTGTACCGCTCGGTCTGGAGGAAATTTTCGTGATGATGGGTGTGAGAGTCGAAGTGTGAGATATAGCAAAAGATCCACCATCCTATCCAGAAAGTGGACTGTAGCGTTAGATAATTACGAGACCATAAGATAGAGAATCACCAATGTAAAGCCATGCCCACTGGGCGGAGTTTCTCATGTGTAATTGTAGTATAAAATTAATGGTATGTTTAGGTTATCTATGAATCATAATACAATTTATCTGAATAAAAAAGATGGTGAAAAGAAAAAGATTGGTAGCCTTGTTCTTCGAATAGTGTATAGTCATGATATCCAGAATTCATAACGTGTGCACCATTCATATTCAGTGCGATGGCCACGTGTTGATCAACGTTGTTGGGTGAGAAAGAAAATGTGGTATTCCCAGAGCGTAGTGAACAATCAGAGCTGCGTAAATTTCTGATAGTCAGATGTGCGTTATCAGTTTCCGTTGCGTAATATTCAAACAGGAGAATAATTTGTAGCTTAATTGTGGGTACTAGAGCTCATAATCAGTCATTGATGTTAATGAATCCACTGGCTTGGCAGACCACTCATCTTGCAGGCCTGACTGCTTGATGCCACAGTATGAGCAAGGCATGTGGGTGCCTCTCAACATATATGGCATTATCTTCTGATTGCATCGACTTAGAAGATTAAATTATTTAGATCGCCAAAGGATGGCAGACATTAGTATTGACATATAATTGAACTTGGTACTTCTACCCAGTCATGAGAAAAAGGGGTCCTTATAGACGGCCATAACTTTTGAATGCACTGACTTATAAGTGTACATCTTTCACACCGCCAAGGAACCTCAGACGTTAGCATGTGACATAAAATTTAACTTGATGCCTCTACCAATTGCTAAGGAACGCGGGTTTTAACTGTCGGAAGGAAATACAGACAGATGGATAGATAACTCGTCCTACAAGGGTTCCATTTTTACCGATTGAGGTACAGAACGCTAAAAATTTACATTTTATTTTAATTTATGATGGTATTTTTGCGCTGTCGTTACAACTAATGTACAATTTTCTTGTAGCTGTAGTGATGGAACAAAAATACCCTCAGGAATTGTTGAGCAACTATGAACAATTACAGGCACACAGATGAAGGATTTTAATTTAGTTTCACCTCTCGTGGGGGAAGGGAACCATGCCCTCTCCACTTTCAATCGGCCCTTGAACGAAACATGACGGCCACCTGATTATTGACCACTCTCTCTATACAGGCTCTCTAGTCCTAGGTTCACGCTGCAATTACTAACAGAAAGAAACTAAACACTCTGCAGTTAACGGAAAATAAATAGTCACAATGTCACACATATTCTCTCAGTAAAATAAACGAACGATCATTGAACAAAACGTTCTTCCTATTCTCTGCAGAGAACAATATATTCTCTGTGCCTCGAAATATTACTATCTAATTGTTTTAAATCAATGTTAATAAAGTTAGCAGCAGTTCTAGCCTGGAGCAACCAGAACCACATCAGTCGAAACTGTATACAAATCAACGTGTGACGAATACAGCTCACAAGCACTTTGACGGCGATATGAAACAGGTATTCACAAAGTGATTAATAAAGTCTTTTATCCCCAGCACTCAGCCGACATTTGAAATTAATCATCCTGTCTTTGCTTTTGTAATTAAAACTTAAATGGAGGAGGGGTGAGAAAAACGGATGTTAACGTATCTGAACCCTTACACATTTTGCACACTCACCTTCGACTCCTCTCGTTGCTGCAGCTTACGACATTCTGCAAAACGTTTGATAGTAGTATTTAGAAATCGTGTAAACGAATGTTATTGTTATTATTTGCGGATAAGTCCTTCAGAACTGTATGTCCCGATTTCTCTCATTCTCTTCCTCTACGCTTCTTTTCTCTCTTCAGGCCTTATTGTTCCAGTCTTCTTCTTTGATTTTTGTTCTTGGTCAACTTGCCATTTCTGAATTATGGAACTGAAGCTTTCACGGTTTTGGACATCTTCTGGAGTGATTCTTGCCACTTTCAGATCGGTTTTGATCTCGCCAACCCATTTCATTGTGGGAATGGTGGCTTTGCTCCTATTGTCAAAAAAAGTCGACTATTAGTTTTGCACGTCTACCAGGTTTAATTCTTTTAATGTGTCCATAGAACCTTAACCTGCGTTTTCTAATGTCGCTATGGATATATGTGTATCGTTTGATTTCCTGATTGCTTCTGAGTCGGTATTCTTCGTTTACAAGTTTTAGGCCTAGAATGTTTCTTCCGGCTTTCTCACTGTTTTCATTGTCTGTTTTCCTGTGCGAAATAAATGTTTCTGATCCATAGAGGCATTCTGGTTTAATTACTGTGTTGTACCTTAGTTGGAGACACATTTCCTACTGCAGGTAGTTTGGGTAAGTCGATATACGTCGGTATACAGTTTCCATCTTTTGACAGTTAATTTAGTTTGTCTTTGTTTTGATTCCGTTTTCCAGAATGATATCGCCGAGATATTTAAATTGTAGAACTCATTCAATTTTGCCGTATTTCGTCTGTAAGAATTTTGGTGCTTCTTTGTTGCAGATCATGTACTCCGCTTTTTCAGAAGATATCTAGAGAATGTTGTTGGTTAGTGAAAAATATATTTAAACTGTCAAGAATGGGCTGAAAAGACGGGCTGGCTGTGGTCGACGGGGTGGTGTGAAGTAACAGAATTAGAAATTGCGTAGCTGGACACTGGGCCTCGTCGCACACGGAATTCCCGAGTCGCAGGTGTGGCCGTGGAGAAGTCAGACTCTCATGCGAGGCCTGGAAAGCGGGTCAAGGGTAGAGGGGGAGGGGGGGGGCGTGAGGAGGGAAATGAAAGGAAAGGCACCGCTGCTTGCGCCACAGCACAGGCACAACACACACGCACTGCAGCCGCGAGCCCAGCATTCAGAACGTACACCTCTCACAAATACATGGACACTGTTGTACAGAAAAAACCTTAGCAACAGGTATATGGTGAATCAAGTTTATATTGTGGTTGTTGTAGTAGTGTCCACTGCGAGATCTGGTTTGGTGCAGCACTCCGCGCTAATACAGCTTGTGCAGATCTCTTTATCTAAAAAAAATGGCTCTGAGCACTATGGGACTTAACTTCTGTGGTCATCAGTCCCCTAGAACTTAGAACTACTTAAACCTAACTAACCTAAGGACATCACACACATCCATGCCCGAGGCAGGATTCGAACCTGCGACCGTAGCAGTCGCGCGGTTCCGGACTCAGCGCCTGAACCGCTAGACCACCGCGGCCGGCTCTCTTTATCTCTGTGTGGCTATTGGTACTACGTTTATTTCAATATGCACAATTTTTACTTACGCGTCCCCCACCCCACCCCAAACACAACTTTCCTCTTACCAAACTGACGTTCCTTGAACAAGCCTCAGAGCCGATTCTATCAATCTATTCCCCTTTTTATTCAGGTTGTGTCAAAGGTTCTTCACCCCACTCCTCCCGCCACTCTCAGTTCGATTCAGGAGATCTTCGTTTGTTATCTGAACTAACCATCTAATATTCAGCTGTCTTCTATAATACCACATTTCAAAAGGTTCTATTCTCGTCATGTCTACTATCTAAACAAGATAGCTCAGAACCTCACACGTAATGGAAATACATTGGACCTAATGGCAACAAATCGACGTGACCTTTCTGAAGATGTCCACGTCGAAATTAGTATCAGTGACCATGACACGACTGAGCAAACAGTGATTACCAAAGTACAAAGGGCGACCAAAGCAAGCAGAAAGACATTTATGTTCAGTAAACTAGATAAAAGAGTAGTTGACCATGCACTGGATAGATATTTACCCAGTAGAACAATTTATAACTGGAGGGATCGTCCACGGTGTACAGTGGAAACGGAGACTACTGTATAACAGGTATAAAACAAAGCATAGGAGTATAGATAGAGAGATGGTGAATGAAACGCGTTTGACTGTCAAGATGGCAACGCATGTAGCCTTCAATGACTACCATAGCAGAAAGTTGTCAAATGATCTTTCACAAAACCCAAAAAATTCTGGTCGTATGCAAAGACTGTGAGTAGCACCAAAGTTAGTGTCCATTCCCTATGAATGAGACAGGAACTGAAATTGAGGGTAGCAGATCAAAAGCTGGAATGAAATGCTTAACTCTGTTTTCAAATGTTCCTTTACAAAGAAAAAGCCAAGAGTACTGTCTCACTTTAATCCTAGTACCACTGAAAAGATGAGTGAAATCAGTACTAGTGTCAGTGGTGTTAAGAAACAACTTAAATCATTAAAACTGAACAAAACTCCAGGGCCCGATGGAATCCCTATCAGATTCTATATTGAATTTGCGGCTTCTAACTGTACTCTATGGTAGTTCCCTAGAACAGAAAACCGTGCCCAATAATTGCAAAAAAGCACAGGTAACACCCCTCTGCAGAAAGGGTAGTAGAAGTGATCCACAAAACTACGTCCAATATCTTTGACATAGATTTGCTGTAGAATCTTAGAACACATTCAAAGCTCAAACACGATGAGGTAAAGCGTAACAACTATTGAACTATATGAAAAAAAACGTAAATTAATTACAAAGTACGACGTGCAGACACTTTATTCAGTATGTAAACACCACTAAAGACATTCGGACTTAGGCCATGATATATTCGATATCGCTGCCATCATTGACGATGATGTGGACCAGACCAATAGCGAAATTTTGCATGACCCGCTGAAGTGTTGAAACATCGATGCTGTCGATGACCTCCTGAATGGCAGTTTTCAGCTCAGCAATGTTCACCTTGCCATTAATATAGCCCCACAAAAAGATGTTGCATGTGCTCAGGTCCGGAGAATATGGTGGCCAATAGAGGCCAGTGCCATTGGCCTTTGGGTACCCCAAAGCCAGAATGAGGTCCCCAGAGTGCTCCTCCTGGACACTAAATACTCTCCTGCTTCGATGGGGTCGAGCTCCGTCTTGCATGATCCACATCCTGTCGAAATCAGGGTCACTTTGGATAATGGGGACGAAATCATCTTCCAAGACCTTTATGTACCGTTCGGTAGTCAACGTGCCATCAAGGAATATCGCACTGGTTATTCCGTCACTGGACATTGCACACCACACAGTCATCCGTTGAGAGTGAAGAGACTTCTCTATCGCTAAATGCGGATTCTCAGTCCCCCAAATGTGCCAATTTTGCTTGTTGACGAAACCATCCGAATGAAAGTGGACTTCGTTGCTAAACTGAACCATATTCACATACTCATTCCCATCATGACCCGCTGCCAACCGTGCAGTTTGAACGTCCTAACGCAAACTGTTCAGAATTTATGACGATTTTATTTAATATAGTCCAATAATTGTCACCCTTTATCTTGAACAGAATGACCTCCTCCATGCCAGCCAGCATGGATTCCTAAAACATCAATAATGTGAAACCCAACTCGCACTTTTCTCACATGACTGATAGCTCTGGATCGAGACGGTTGGGTACTATTTCCTAATTCCAACAAGTATTTGGGCCAGTTCCACACCTACACTTGTGGTCAAAGTTCGATCATTTGAGGTAACAAGTGAAATTTGTGACTGAATTTAGGACTTTTTGGTAGGGAGGACACAGCACGTTATCTTGGATGGAAAATCATCATCAGATGTTGAAGTGACTTCGAGTTTTCCCCAGGCAAGTGTGTTGGAATCGTTGTGGATAAGTTTTCTATAAAGAAGTACTATCTGAAAAAAGTTGCATAAATATTCAGTCAGATCATCATAAGATTTCAAAGCGGTGCAGTGATTGCCAGCTTCCTTTAAATGTTCAGAAATGTAATAATCCGCACTTCACGAAACAAACAAACGTTGTATCCTATGTCTAATATAAATGGGTTACAGTTGGAATCGGCCATTTCATACAGATACCTGTGTGTAACACTCTGTAGTGATATTAAATAGAATGATCACATAGGCTCAGTTGTGGGTAAAGCACATGGTAGGCTTCGGTTTATTGGTAGAATACTGGGGAAGTGCAGTTAGTCTACAAACCAGATTGCTTACAATTCAGTCGTGCGACCGGTTCAAGAGTATTGCTCAAGTGTGTAGGACTCGTACCGAATAGGACTAACAGAAGATATTAAACGTATGCAAGAAAGGGCAGCAAGAATGGTTACAGGCTTATTTGACCCCTGAGAGGGTGTTATAGTGATGCTGAAGAAACTGAACTGGCAGACTCTTGCAGGTAGAAGTAAACTATTCCGAGAAAGTCTGCTAACAAAGTTTCAAGAACTAGCTTTAAATGATGACTCTAGGAACATACTACAACCCCTACTTATCGCTCATGTACGCATCGTAAGGACAAGATTAGAATAATTACCGCACGCACAGAAACATCCCAATAATTATTCTTCCCGCGCTTCATACGTGAAAGGAACGGGAAGAAACCCTAATAACTGGTGCCGTGGGACGTACTATCCATCATGCACATCGCGGTGGTTTGCGAAGTATGAATGTAGACGTTGACTGTGGATGCAGATATCTGTTCGGTTTATCGTACAAGTTTCACTTTCATTTAGAGATTTCACTCGAGACAAATACTTTCAGAAAAGGTTTCCTAACACTTAAATTTTTACTCAGTGTTGCCAAATGTCTCTTTTATCAGAAATGTTTTTTTCTGTTATTGCCAGTCTACATTTAATATAATGTTTTCTTTTGCCACCTCCAGGTATTTGGCTGTCCACAGAGCAAATCTCGTTAGCCAATTTGGTAATGCGGTAAGTGTGTGGGGTAAAAATTGTAAATGGAAACAAGAGCTTGAGTGTACTAAACACGTTCAGAGAGATGTAGGCTAAAGTAGTTACGCAAAGATTACAATAGTTGTATAGGAGGGACCAGGGTGAAGAGTTGCATCAGACCTGTCTTCGGACAGAGGGTCATAACAACAACAATAACTTATTTATCTTATAGTCTCTTTTTCAAAACGCTATCCACCTCGACTTTTTTCTGTTACTTTCATCCCCAGTCGTGCAGTATTTTAGAAATGGTATTAATCACCCGGAACGCTGTTAAATTTATTTATTTACGATCGCTATTTCGGCTATTGCCCTATTCTCAAGTACGAGGCGGATTTAAAAAGTTCCCGAAAGTTGATTTCAATGCGCGTATGGTTATGAATAGACTGAAATACTTCTGCATGACTCCCCATACATACTATCACAATCAAAGTTGCGAGAGGCTGGAAACAGATTTAATTTGGTTGGTTGTTGGCGAGCAAACATTTCGAAAACGTTCTCGCGATTCCGCATGGGGTAACACTAAATGCAGACTGATGGCGTACACAAATTCCGTCCCGCGACTTGTGAGGGCAAAGGGGGGAGTATCAACAGCCTGCTCTCTACCACAATCAGTACCAAATTCACAATAAATGCCGAAATCGTGAAGATACGAGATAAGGCCTAGAAAAACCAGAAAAGAAGAGGTGTCTTGGACTAATTATCTCTATATACACTGAAGCGCCAAAGAAACTAGTATAGCCATGCATATTCAAATACAGAAGTATGTAAACAGGCAGAGTACGGCGCTGCGGTCGGGAACGCCTATATAAGAGAACAAGCGCCTGGCGTAGGTGTTAAATCGGTTACTGCTGCTACAATGGCAGGTTATCAAGATGTAAGTGAATTTGACGTGGGTTTATAGTCGGCGCACGAGCGAAGGGACAAAGCATCTCTGAGGTAGCGATGAAGTAGGGTTTTCCCGTACAACCATTTCACGAGTGTACCGTGAATATCAGGAATCCGGTAAAACATCAAATCTCCGACATCGCAGCGGCCGGAAAAAGATCCTGTAAGAACTGGACCAACGACGACTGAAGAGAATCGTTCCACGTGATAGAAGTGTCACCCTTCCCGCAAATTGCTGCAGATTTCAATGCTGGGCCATCAACAAGTGTCAGCGTGCAAACCATTCGACGAAACATCATCGACATCGGCTTTCGGAGTCGAAGGCCCACTCGTGTACCCTTGATGGGTGCACGATGCAAAGCTCTACGGCTCGCATGGACCCGTCAACATCTACATTGGACTGTTGATGACTGGAAACATGTTGCCTGGTCGGACGAGTCTCGTTTCAAATTGTATCGAGCCTATGGGCGATACGCGTATGGAGACAACCTCATGAATCCATGGACCCCACATGTCAGAAGGGGACTGTTCAAGTTGGTCGGGGCTCTATAGTGGTGTGGGGCGTGTGCAGTTGGAATGATATGGGGCCCCTGATATGTCTAGAGACTACTCTGACAGGTGAAACGTACATAAACAGGCTGTCTGGTCACCTGCATCCATTAATATTCATTGTGCATTCCAATGGACTTGGCACATTCCAGCAGGACAATGCGACACCTCACACAACCAGAATTGATACAGAGTGGCTCCAGGAACACTCTTCTGAGTTTAAACGCTTCCACTGGCCACTAAACTCCCCAGATATGAACATTATTGAGCATATCTGGGATGCCTTGCAATGTGTTGTTCAGAAGAGATCTGCACCTCCTCATACTCTTACGGATTTATGGACAGCCCTGCAGGACTCATGGTGTCAATTCCCTCCAGCACTACTTCAGACATTGGTTGAGTCCACGCCATGTTATGTAGCAGCATTTCTATGCGCTCACGGGAGTCCTACACAATATAAAGCAGGTATACCAATTTCTTTGGCTCTTCGAGTATAAGAGGCAATGTTCCGACTGACTGACTCACTCACTGATTCGTCATGACCCACGCCAAACCACTAAGGATAAAACTTGAAATTTAAAGAGGGCGTTGATCTTATACTGTAGGGGTTCTTTAAGAAGGTATTTCAAGACATTCAACCCCTAACAGGTAAAATGGAGTTTTAAAGGTTTTTGAAACTATATCGCTATTAAGACAATTTTGAAGCTAGATCTATGAAAATTGATATTTGGTTTCTCGGTCAGAAATAAAGAAATACATCCAGAATGAGATTTTCACTCTGCAGCGGAGTGTGCGCTGATATGAAACTTCCTGGCAGATTAAAACTGTGTGCCCGACCGAGACTCGAACTCGGGACCTTTGCCTTTCGCGGGCAAGTGCTCTACCACTGAGCTACCGAAGCACGACTCACGCCCGGTACCCACAGCTTTACTTCTGCCAGTACCTCGTCTCCTACCTTCCAAACTTTACAGAACCTCTCCTGCGAACCTTGCAGAACTAGCACTCCTGAAAGAAAGGATATTGCGGAGACATGGCTTAGCCACAGCCTGGGGGATGTTTCCAGAATGAGATTTTCACTCTGCAGCGGAGTGTGCGCTGATATGAAACTTCCTGGCAGATTAAAACTGTGTGCCCGACCGAGACTCGAACTCGGGACCTTCGCCTTTCGCGGGCAAGTGCTCTACCACTGAGCTACCGAAGCACGACTCACGCCCGGTACCCACAGCTTTACTTCTGCCAGTACCTCGTCTCCTACCTTCCAAACTTTACAGAACCTCTCCTGCGAACCTTGCAGAACTAGCACTCCTGAAAGAAAGGATATTGCGGAGACATGGCTTAGCCACAGCCTGGGGGATGTTTCCAGAATGAGATTTTCACTCTGCAGCGGAGTGTGCGCTGATATGAAACTTCCTGGCAGATTAAAACTGTGTGCCCGACCGAGACTCGAACTCGGGACCTTTGCCTTTCGCGGGCAAGTGCTCTACCACTGAGCTACCGAAGCACACTCCGCTGCAGAGTGAAAATCTCATTCTGGAAACATCCCCCAGGCTGTGGCTAAGCCATGTCTCCGCAATATCCTTTCTTTCAGGAGTGCCAGTTCTGCAAGGTTCGCAGGAGAGCTTCTGTAAAGTTTGGAAGGTAGGAGACGAGGTACTGGCAGAAGTAAAGCTGTGGGTACCGGGCGTGAGTCGTGCTTCGGTAGCTCAGTGGTAGAGCACTTGCCCGCGAAAGGCAAAGGTCCCGAGTTCGAGTCTCGGTCGGGCACACAGTTTTAATCTACCAGGAAGTTTCATATCAGCGCACACTCCGCTGCAGAGTGAAAATCTCATTCTGGAAACATCCCCCAGGCTGTGGCTAAGCCATGTCTCCGCAATATCCTTTCTTTCAGGAGTGCTAGTTCTGCAAGGTTCGCAGGAGAGCTTCTGTTAAGTTTGGAAGGTAGGAGACGAGGTACTGGCAGAAGTAAAGCTGTGGGTACCGGGCGTGAATCGTGCTTCGGTAGCTCAGTGGTAGAGCACTTGCCCGCGAAAGGCAAAGGTCGCGAGTTCGAGTCTCGGTCGGGCACACAGTTTTAATCTGCCAGGAAGTTTCGTATCAGCGCACACTCCGCTGCAGAGTGAAAATCTCATTCTGGAAACATCCCCCAGGCTGTGGCTAAGCCATTTCTCCGCAATATCCTTTCTTTCAGGAGTGCCAGTTCTGCAAGGTTCGCAGGAGAGCTTCTGTAAAGTTTGGAAGGTAGGAGACGAGGTACTGGCAGAAGTAAAGCTGTGGGTACCAGGCGTGAGTCGTGCTTCGGTAGCTCAGTGGTAGAGCACTTGCCCGCGAAAGGCGAAGGTCCCGAGTTCGAGTCTCGGTCGGGCACACAGTTTTAATCTACCAGGAAGTTTCATATCAGCGCACACTCCGCTGCAGAGTGAAAATCTCATTCTGGAAACATCCCCCAGGCTGTGGCTAAGCCATGTCTCCGCAATATCCTTTCTTTCAGGAGTGCTAGTTCTGCAAGGTTCGCAGGAGAGCTTCTGTAAAGTTTGGAAGGTAGGAGACGAGGTACTGGCAGAAGTAAAGCTGTGGGTACCGGGCGTGAGTCGTGCTTTGGTAGCTCAGTGGTAGAGCACTTGCCCGCGAAAGGCAAAGGTCCCGAGTTCGAGTCTCGGTCGGGCACACAGTTTTAATCTGCCAGGAAGTTTGAAAGAAATACATGTTTTAGCATTTTTCTAAATTTAGCCCCTATGGGAGTGAAACAGTGGGTGAACATTTTTTGAAACGAAATCATTATTAAAGAACTACTAAAGTAGCTTGAAACTCGGTATCTGACTTCTCAGTTAGAATTTGGAAATTCAGCCCCTAAGGGGGTGAAAAGGGCCAGACTGATTCACTGACACATCGTCGCCCAGTCCAAACTAATTAAGATAGAAACTTGAATTTTGGAGAGGGTGTGAATCTTATACTGTAGGCAACGTTTAAGCAGGGATTGTTCGAAATTCTACTCCTAAGGGGATGAAATACGAGTTGAAAGACCTTTTGAAACTATGTCGCTGTTAAGGCAATTTTCAGGCCAGACCTATGATAGTGCTATTTGATTTCTCAGTCAGAAATAAAAATATACGTGTTGCGTTTTTGGAAATTCAGCCACTAAGGGGGTAAAATAGAAGGTCAGATTTTTTTGAAAATAAATGATCATTAAATAACTACAAAAGCGTTTTCAGAACTATATATCAAGCTGTCTAGGAAAATTGGTATTTGACTTCTCGCTTAGAATAAAATATCTATTTCAGTGTTTTTGGAAATTAAAGCCCCTAAGGGAGTGGAATAGGGGATGAATAGCTTTATGAAATTATTTTATTATGAAAGCATTTTTAAAAGCTGAACTATGAACATTTGTATTTGGCTTCTCTGGTAGAAATAAAAAAAATACGTATTTCATTGTTTTTGGAAATACGGTCCCTAAATGGGGTTAAATTGAGGATGAAAATTTTTAAGAAAATATTTCGCTATATTAAAAAAATAAAAACTGAATCTATGAAAACTGATATTATATTGGTGTAGATACAAAGAAACATTTGCTGGGGAAAGTAAGTTTCTATGGACATATCACCACAAGAAGCCAAAAGGTAATATTAAGAAATCTTCGATTCCAGCTACCAGAATAGCTTTTTGGTCAGAAAAACATTCGGAAATGACTATACTTCTATGACCTTAATCGGCATGAAAAGTTTAGAAGGTGTTGCAATTTGTGAACAACGTAAAAATTCGATTAAAATGAGTAAAAAATATATGTGCCGGCCATACAGTAAACCCGAACGAAGTAGCAGGCGCTAAGCTAGTATACTAAAACATATTTAGAACTAAGGATTTATACGTTTTGAACAAGAAACCGATTACTGTCTTACGCGAAAGTTCGTGACTTCATACCCAAGTACGGAAATATGTCACGTCGGATAAGGAAGAAACAGAGTGTTGCACCCCTGTGATGTCGGTATGAAAGAAGCAAAGAGGATAGGTAGCCTCCATTCTGTCTGTCTCGTTCACGTGTATTGAGTGCTGGTTAGTTTGCAAAAACAAATGTCTTTCACTAACCAAGAGAAAGTAGATAAGCTACGATGTTCAGCAAAATTGATAGTTCAGCGAATGTACAAAAAAACTTGTGACTTTTGCTTTATGTACATTAGCCAGCGGTCCAAGGGAAATTTCTGTGCTAATGTACATCTCCTACTGGTAGAGGCGTCACTGAAAGCTACGAAGTTTCAGATAACAGGTTCAAACTTAAATAAGCTCAGCAACAATCAATGTTGACAGTTGATGGTTGGAGAGACGACATCACAGTTACAGATAGTCTGCGTAAACCAGTTATGTTGGCCACCGATTTATCGTATATGTATGCATTGTGATAACACCTTTAGCATCAGCTAAGGCCTGAAGATGCCACACTGAAGCACCGAAAGTGGTAGCTACACAATAGATAATGGTAGCTACACAATAGACAAGATCACTAGGACGGCTGTAGGCGTTTCATTTTCTTACAATAGTGAACAGTCGTGGTCTGCCAGGCCTTCAGTCAAATGGACATACAAAAGGTTTTTGCTGGTGAAGAGGATGGTGGAAGGATGCAACTCCCGTATGTAGCCTGTTAGTGGTTTCAGTACGTTTAGTCTGTTGTGAATTTGATGTTGGATGGTTACTAGATGAGTGCCCCGTGTATTTTTCTGTCAAGGCTTAGCCCAAAATATATAGATGAGATGGTTATGGATGGTGGGGTAGAAATCAGAGAGATGGAAATGTCGAGTAGTACGTCCTATGACTACTACCTTGGATTTGACGAGACTGAGTTTGTGATGTCAGAGGTAAAGTTATTGAAGTGCAGCTGGAGTGACTCTTGGGATGGTTCAACAATATTGTGGGGACCAAGGAAGACATTGACATCAGCATCATACAGAGGCACATGTATGGGGGCACCTGGCTAGGGCGTATGATCTATGTAAAGTGTGTACAGGAGTGGGGACAGGACTGACTCGTGGGGCACTTCTGCACACATACAAGATTTTATATGGCGAATAGTGACAAAAGACTGGCGGGGTGTCAGAAAGAAGGATATAAGACAGATATAATTGACTATAAGTGCGTAAGTCTGTGGTTTAAAGAGGAAACAGGAGTGTCAGACCTCATCAAATGTGTTTTCAAAGTCTAAGGAGACAAAGAAACTACGTTTGTTTCAGTTATATGGGAAGCAGGAGGATGACATTGAAAAGCTGATCGCCTTCGGATTATTTACAATGGATGTTATACTAGGTGTTACGAAGGGGTAGATGCTGTTCTAGATGTTAGTGGATATTCTGTGCGAGGATGATTGTGCATATACACCCCTCAGAATTCCTTTTTTCGAACTTTAAATTTGTGATTTTAAAGCATGGTTAAAGTGTGGCAAATTGACTATGTTTGCCCACTTTTAAATTATTTTTGCGATGTTTCAGCTACTGCAAAATCATGAGTAAAAGTTTTAAAATTTTTTATATATTTTTGCGATTTTGTCAAATGTGAATAAATAATATCCTACTGCGCAACTTTATCATGGTGAAAATAATTAATAAAACAAGTTAATTAACATATGGCTTAAATAAGAACACTAACCATCAACCTGTACAAATTGTGACAACGCTTGACTTGTGCATCTACCAGCTACTGTAGCATGCTGCTGCTGGTACGAGGGCATGTGATCGTGTGTTAAAGTATATTTTAAGTGGTTAGACCAGAATCTATTGCTTTATTTTTTATTTCTAGTACTTCTTAAGATGAAAAGTCAAGGTCGAAACCTGATAGTTGCGAAAACTTGATAGTGATTCTATGTGGCAGTGAAATTACATCAGTCTTGAACTTCTGCTTTGATATTGTGTCAGCTTTTCCGAAAACTTTGTGGAAATCGAAACATACAGAAAGGATAACCAAATAAAACAAAATTCAGAGAAACTGTAGAACAGTGCACCAGCAGTAAATGGTTAAGAATGCAGAGAAATGTTGTACATGAAACTCGAATATTGTGTTTCAGTCAATCTGTCCCATGAAATGGGCAGTGAAGCAAGAGCCAGAATGCATCGTCTGCTATAAAAAGTGTAGTATCATTTTGTGTGTGTTTCAATCTGTCACATAAAATGGACATGTGAAGCAAGAGTTATAATACATCGCCAGCGACAAAGAGAGCAGACTTGTTTTGTGATTTGGTTGTAGTGGGACAAAAAGATGGTCTCCCAGAAATGAGTTTATCATACTGTGATGTAAAGTCTGTTGCATTACCTGCTGCTATGACAGGAAAGTGTGATAGGAATGATCATCATCTTGACCATAACGGACTACAGCTCAGTCTACAGTGTTTGAGTAGGAGCCTGTGAGCGAGAGGGAAAAACACAAAACAAACACACTACATTTTTCCTCACTTATCCTTTCTGCTCCCCCCCATGAACCATGGACTTTGCCGTTGGTGGGGAGGCTTGCGTGCCTCAGCGATACAGATAGCCATACCGTAGGTGCAACCACAACGGAGGGGTATCTGTTGAGAGGCCAGACAAACGTGTGGTTCCTGAAGAGGGGGCAGCAGCCTTTTCAGTAGTTGCAAGAGCAACAGTCTGGATGATTGACTGATCTGGCCTTGTAATAATAACCAAAACGGCCTTGCTGTGCTGGTACTGCGAACGGCTGAAAGCAAGGGGAAACTACGGCCGTAATTTTTCCCGAGGGCATGCAGCTTTACTGTATGATTAAACGATGATGGCGTCCTCTTGGGTAAAATATTCCGGAGGTAAAATAGTCCCCCATTCGGATCTCCGGGCGGGGAATACTCAAGAGGATGTCGTTATCAGGAGAAAGAAAACTGGCGTTCTACGGATCGGAGCGTGGAATGTCAGATCCCTTAATCGGGCAGGTAGGTTAGAAAATTTAAAAAGGGAAATAAATAGGTTAAAGTTAGATATAGTGGGAATTAGTGAAGTTCGGTGGCAGGAGGAACAAGACTTATGGTCAGGTGACTACAGGGTTATAAACACAAAGTCAAATAGGGGTAATGCAGGAGTAGGTTTAATAATGAATAGGAAAATAGGAATGCGGGTAAGCTACTACAAACAGCATAGTGAACGCATTATTGTGGCCAAGATAGATACGAAGCCCACACCTACTACAGTAGTACAAGTTTATATGCTAACTAACTCTGCAGATGACGAAGAAATTGATGAAATGTATGATGAGATAAAAGAAATTATTCATATAGTGAAGGGAGACGAAAATTTAATAGTCATGGGTGACTGGAATTCTAGTGTAGGAAAAGAGAGAGAAGGAAATGTAGTAGGTGAATATGGATTGGGGCTACGAAATGAAAGAGGAAGCCGCCTAGTAGAATTTTGCACAGAGCACAACTTAATCATAGCTAACACTTGGTTTAAGAATCATGATAGAAGGTTGTATACATTGAAGAACCCTGGAGATACTAAAAGGTATCAGATAGATTATATAATGGTAAGACAGAGATTTAGGAACCAGGTTTTAAATTGTAAGACATTTCCAGGGGCAGATGTGGACTCTGACCACAATCTATTGGTTATGACCTGTAGATTAAAACTGAAGAAACTGCAAAAAGCTGGGAATTTAAGGAGATGGGACCTGGATAAACTGAAAGAACCAGAGGTTGTACAGAGTTTCAGGGAGAGCATAAGGTACAATTGACAGGAATGGGGGAAAGAAATACAGTAGAAGAGGAATGGGTAGCTTTGAGGGATGAAGTAGTGAAGGCAGCAGAGGATCAAGTAGGTAAAAAGACGAGGGCTAGTAGAAATCCTTGGGTAACAGAAGAAATATTGAATTTAATTGATGAAAGGAGAAAATATAAAAATGCAGTAAATGAAGCAGGCAAAAAGGAATACAAACGTCTCAAAAATGAGATCAACAGGAAGTGCAAAATGGCTAAGCAGGCATGGCTAGAGGACAAATGCAAGGATGTAGAGGCTTATCTCACTAGGGGTAAGATAGATACTGCCTACAGGAAAATTAAAGAGACCTTTGGAGATAAGAGAACCACTTGTATGAACATCAAGAGCTCAGATGGAAACCCAGTTCTAAGCAAAGAAGGGAAAGCAGAAAGGTGGAAGGAGTATGTAGAGGGTCTATACAAGGGCGATGTACTTGAGGACAATATTATGGAAATGGATGAGGATGTAGATGAAGATGAAATGGGAGATATGATACTGCGTGAAGAGTTTGACAGAGCACTGAAAGACCTGAGTCGAAACAAGGCCCCCGGAGTAGACAACATTCCATTGGAACTTCTGACGGCCTCGGGAGAGCCAGTCCTGACAAAACTCTACCATCTGGTGAGCAAGATGTATGAGACATGTGAAATATCCTCAGACTTCAAGAAGAATATAATAATTCCAATCCCAAAGAAAGCAGGTGTTGACAGATGTGAAAATTGCCGAACAATCAGTTTAATAAGCCACAGCTGCAAAATACTAACACGAATTCTTTACAGACGAATGGAAAAACTAGTAGAAGCCGACCTCGGGGAAGATCAGTTTGGATTCCGTAGAAATACTGGAACACGTGAGGCAATACTGACCTTACGACTTATCTTAGAAGAAAGATTAAGGAAAGGCAAACCTACGTTTCTAGCATTTGTAGACTTAGAGAAAGCTTTTGACAATGTTGACTGGAATACTCTCTTTCAAATTCTAAAGGTGGCAGGGGTAAAATACAGGGAGCGAAAGGCTATTTACAATTTGTACAGAAACCAGATGGCAGTTATAAGAGTCGAGGGACATGAAAGGGAAGCAGCGGTGGGGAAGGGAGTAAGACAGGGTTGTAGCCTCTCCCCGATATTATTCAATCTGTATATTCAGCAAGCAGTAAAGGAAACAAAGAAAAATTCGGAGTAGGTATTAAAATCCATGGAGAAGAAATAAAAACTTTGAGGTTCGCCGATGACATTGTAATTCTGTCAGAGACAGCAAAGGACTTAGAAGAGCAGTTGAACGGAATGGATGGTATCTTGAAGGGAGGATATAAGATGAACATCAACAAAAGCAAAACAAGGATAATGGAATGTAGTCTAATTAAGTCGGGTGATGCTGAGGGAATTAGATTAGGAAATGAGACACTTAAAGTAGTAAAGGAGTTTTGCTATTTGGGGAGCAAAATAACTGATGATGGTCGAAGTAGAGAGGATATAAAATGTAGACTGGCAATGGCAAGGAAAGCGTTTCTGAAGAAGAAAAGTTTGTTAACATCGAGTATGGATTTAAGTATCAGGAAGTCATTTCTGAAAGTATTTGTATGGAGTGTAGCCATGTATGGAAGTGAAACATGGACGGTAAATAGTTTGGACAAGAAGAGAATAGAAGCTTTCGAAATGTGGTGCTACAGAAGAATGCTGAAGATTAGATGGGTAGATCACATAACTAATGAGGAAGTATTGAACAGGATTGGGGAGAAGAGAAGTTTGTGGCACAACTTGACCAGAAGAAGGGATCGGTTGGTAGGACATGTTCTGAGGCATCAAGGGATCACCAATTTAGTATTGGAGGGCAGCGTGGAGGGTAAAAATCGTAGGGGGAGACCAAGAGATGAATACACTAAGCAGATTCTGAAGGATGTAGGTTGCAGTAGGTACTGGGAGATGAAGAAGCTTGCACAGGATAGAGTAGCATGGAGAGCTGCATCAAACCAGTCTCAGGACTGAAGACCACAACAACAACAACATCCTTTTTACTGGTGCTAGACGTCAGGCTCAGCACTGAAAAAAGATAACACTGCGACTCCCTTTCCAGTGCAGCCATTTTCCGTCGATCTGAATTCCGCTTTCCTGTAAACCTACCTTCTTAGCTTAATGCACACAAATGCACCTGTTTCACAGAGCCGACCTGCTTAAGTCCATGCTTTTGGTGCCATTTGCTGCAGACAAGATTTTATTTACATCAAACGTGGTATTACCTACCATGACGTTATTGCACTTGGTCTCCCGTGGCTGTTATCTGAAACATGTGGTGATATTGTAGTAAACAAGCACAGTGGTGACTAAGGAAAACACCTCGCATTGTGAATGATTTCATGATAGTTGTGCATATCCTGTATTTCAGTGTGCCCTCAAAAAAACTTTTATTTTCTGATTCTACACACTTTTACCTATTTTTCTACATAGTTGCCTTGTTTATTTAAGCACTTGTCATACCGTACAACTAAGTTTCTAATTCCCTCTTCAAAGAAGTCGGCCGCCTGCTCCAACAGCCAAGAGTTCACGGCCGCTTTCACTTCGTCGTCGTCATTGAAGCGCTGCCTGCCAAGATGGTGTTTCAGGTACCGGAAAAGGTGAAAATCGCTAGGAGCAAGGTCGGGGCTGTATGGTGCATGGTCCAAAACTTCCCAGCCAAAAGAATCAATCAAATCCCGAACCTTTTGAGAGGTGTGAGGCCTAGCGTTATCGTGCAGGAGCAAAACTCCTTTTGTCAGCATGCCGTGCCTTTTGTTTTGAATTGCTCTGCGGAGCTTCTTTAGAGTTGCACAGTAGGCATCTGAGTTGATTGTCGTTCCTCGTGGCACAAAGTCCACTAGCAAAACACCGCGCCGGTCCCAGAACACAGTTGCCATAATCTTGCGCTTTGACAGCGTCTGTTTGGCTTTGACCTTGACGGGTGAGGTTGTGTGTCGCCATTCCATCGATTGTCGCTTGCTTTCAGGAGTGATATGGGATACCCATGTTTCATCTCCAGTGACAATTTGACTCAACATGTCATCCCCTTCTTCCTCGTAACGAATCAAAAAGTCCAATGAAGTGGCAAATCTCTTCCCTTTGTGGTCCTCTGTGAGGAGTCTGGGTATCCACCGAGAACACAGTTTCTTAAAGTTTAGGTTTTCAGACACAATTTTGTACAAAACCGATCTTGAAAATTGTGGAAATTTCAAAGAAAGAGTGGAAATTGTGAATCTTCTGTCCTCACGAATCTTTGTTTCGACTGCAGCCACCAAATCATCAGTGATCACAGAGGGCCAGCCTGAGCGTTCTTCGTCATGGACGTTCTGACGGCCATTTTTAAACTCTCTAACCCATTGCCGCACTTTACCTTCACTCATTGCATTCAAGCCATAAACTTCTGTTAACTGACGATGAATTTCTGCAGCTGATAGGCGTCTCGCGGTCACAAACGTATCACTGACCGCATCTCACACGCGGCGGGCGATTCAATAATCGTAAACATTATAAAGTAGCACAGCGATGCGAACACGTCAGCTACAGAGCTGCAACTTGCACCAGTGTGAACGGGAAGGATGCCGGCAAGTGGCGCGGTGGCTTGTTGCGGCGTCCGCGAGAACTACGGGACTATACGCGCGAACGGCCCTTAAAAAACAACCCTCGTATCACGATAAAAACTCATGATAAGATGACCAAAGCACCCTCACTTCCTGGTGCAAAAATAACGTTGTTGACTTACAGGTTTTGATAAAGGAATGTGCTGTGTAGAGTCCGCACAGGATATGGTGGCCGATGTACAGTGACCCGTTTTCATCCAGAGCATTGGGCGAGTTCATTCGTTTGTTCGTAAGGGGAAGTCAACATGGTTTGCCTGCTTTCTGCCGATCGGGGAGGTGCTGCGATGACTGATTCGAGGCGCACTCCCTGAAGTCTTTCTCCAACGGTTTTACAGAAACTATTTAGTAAAAATAATCATTTTTTCGTTTTTTATAGCTTTATATGCCAGCTTCATGATGACATGCCATCATTTCGTTAATAGTCATAGTTATTGTGATATTTGCATTTAAGTAAGACACTGCACAAATTTCGAAAAATTTTGCAACGAAATATGGGGGTCGCTATTATTTTCTGTTTGGTGGATATTACATAATATGTAGCTGTGTATGAAATTTAGCTAACATGTTGAAGTTTTCTTAAGATGCGGTTGGAGATCTCGATCACCAATCTCGAGAAGATTGATCTGATGCAGTAGTCATTTGCGATCGCGCACACCCGCAAAAAGCCAGAGTGAAATGTCCAGAACATCCGTCATATTTTATAAACTGTTTGAGATATCAAAATGACATTCTGGCAAACGATAGCATGCAAAGAGGAGAGTATTTTGCCATATGGTTATTACGCAAAACTTCATCATCTGCGACGTTACTCCACTGACTACAGACTTTTTCGATGAAAGAATGGAATTTTTAAGGACCATTGTCATCTGGTGCAACTAGAAATGCTGTGGATTTTAAAACATAAAGTCAAGGTATTATAGGTTTATTTTTGTGCCGAGGATGCGCTTTTTCATAAGTTATTGACCTTATTTTTCCCCAGTTCCTCACTTAATAAACCACTGTTTCAGAATTCTCTCACAGCTGTGTCTGCCCAACGTGTTAGTGAGGTGACTTGTGTAAATTCCACTGTGTTTCAGCAAAAGAAGCAGATTTTAACATGACAAAAAGAGAAATGTAGGTTTTACTTAAAATTCGCCACTCATGACAGTTCTCTGAAAGGTACAAGTGTTTACAAGCCAGTCGAAAATAAACGCAGCTTCTGTTGCATTTTCAGCGGAATTCTTTTTAGATACTAACTAAAGCAGATGTTACAGTAGATGCACTACTGGCCATTAAAATTGCTACACCAAGAAGAAATGCAGATGATAAACGGGTATTCATTGGACAAATATATTATACTAGAACTCACATGTGATTACATTTTCACGCAATTTGGGCTCATAAATCCTGAGAAATCAGTACCCAGAACAACCACCTCTGGCCGTAATAACGGTCTTGATACGCCTGGGCATTGAGTCAAACAGAGATTGGATGGCGTGTACAGGTACAGCTGCCCATGCAGCTTCAACACGATACCACAGTTCATCAAGAGTAGTGACAGGCGTATTGTGACGAGCCAGTTGCTCGGACACCATTGACCAGACATTTTCAATTGGTGAGAGATCTCGAGAATGTGCTGGCCAGGGCAGTAGTCGAACATTTTCTGTATCCAGAAAGGCCCGTACAGGACCTGCAACATGGGGTCGTGCATTATTCTGCTGAAATGTAGGGTTTCGCAGGGATCGAATGAAGGGTAGAGCCACGGGTCGTAACACATCTGAAATGTAACGTCCACTGTTCACAGTGCCGTCAATGCGAACAAGAAGTGACCGAGACGTGTAACCAATGGCACCCCATACCATCACGCCGGGTGATACGCCAGTATGGCGATGACGAATGCGCGCTTACAATGTGCGTTCACCGCAATGTCGCCAAACACGGATCCGACCATCATATTGCTGTAAACAGAACCTGGATTCATCCGAAAAAAATGATGTTTTGCCATTCGTGCACCCAGGTTCGTCGTTGAGTACACCATCGATGGCCTCGCATTCGGGAGGACGACGGTTCAATCCCGTCTCCGGCCATCCTGATTTAGGTTTTCCGTGATTTCCCTAAATCGCTTCAGGCAAATGCCGGGATGGTTCCTTTGAAAGGGCACGGCCGATTTCCTTCCCCATCCTTCCCTTACCCGAGCTTGCGCTCCGTCTCTAATGACCTCGTTGTCGACGGGACGTTAAACACTAATCTCTCCCCCCTCCACCATCGATGGCGCTCCTCTCTGTGATGCAGCGTCAAGGGTAACCGCAGCCACGGTCTCCAAGCTGATAGTCCATGCTGCTGCAAACGTCGTCGAACTGTTCGTGCAGATGGTTGTTGTCTTGCAAACGTCCCCATCTGTTGACGCAGGGATCGAGACGTGGCTGCACGATCCGTTACAGCCATGCAGATAAGATGCCTGTCATCTCGACTGCTAGTGATACGAGGCCGTTGGGATCCAGCACGGCGTTCCGTATTACCCTCCTGAACCCACCGATTTCATATTCTGCTAACAGTCATTGGATCTCGACTAACGCGAGCAACGATGTCGCGATACGATAAACCGCAATCGCGATAGGCTACAATCCGACCTTTATCAAAGTCGGAAATGTGATAGTACGCATTTCTCCTCCTTACACGAGGCGTCACAACAACGTTTCACCAGGCAACGCCGGTCAACTGCTGTTTGTGTATGAGAAATCGGTTGGAAACTTTCCTCATGTCAGCACGTTGTAGGTGTCGCCACCGGCGCCAACCTTGTGTGAATTCTCTGAAAAGCTGTTCATTTGCATATCACAGCATCTTCTTGCTGTCGATTAATTTTCGCGTCTGTAGCACGTCATCTTCGTGGTGTAGCAATTTTAATGGCCAGTAGTGTATTTTTTAATGATCACCATGCAAGTATGGGCTGTAGGGGTTCTACTGAATATTTACAGAAAATAAGAGCACTTCCCCTCCTGCATTCGGCATTTCCCCCTCAGCGCCTGCCTGTAACCCCCACCTCTACCACTTTCCCATGCTTACCTTGCCGGTTGCACATCTACCGGCCACCTTGTTCTGCATGCACTCTACGTAGCTCACAATAATACTGTGACAGGCCGTCACTAAGCAGGTACAACCACACCCCAGGTGCTTATCGGTTCCGAACAGCTGCCTCGAGGCGGCACTCGTCAACGAGGACTGTCTTTCTGCTTTCACGCTACATCAGTCAGAGCGTCGTATTCGTACACCACTAGCACTGCTAGCCGCCAAAGAGAGCGCTGTCAATCAAGGACTACTTTCCAGAATGAGATTTTCACTCTGCAGCGGAGTGTGCGCTGATATGAAACTTCCTGGCAGATTAAAACTGTGTGCCCGACCGAGACTCGAACTCGGGACCTTTGCCTTTCGCGGGCAAGTGCTCTACCACTGAGCTACCGAAGCACACTCCGCTGCAGAGTGAAAATCTCATTCTGGAAACATCCCCCAGGCTGTGGCTAAGCCATGTCTCCGCAATATCCTTTCTTTCAGGAGTGCTAGTTCTGCAAGGTTCGCAGGAGAGCTTCTGTAAAGTTTGGAAGGTAGGAGACGAGATACTGGCACAAGGAAAGCTGTGAGACCGGGCGTGATTCGTGCTTCGGTAGCTCAGATGGTAGAGCACTTGCCCGCGAAAGGCAAAGGTCCCGAGTTCGAGTCTCGGTCGGGCACACAGTTTTAATCTGCCAGGAAGTTTCAAGGACTACTTTTCTTCTCCTTATCCATTTTGTAATGATTGTCCCCTGACTTTGCGCTCATATCCTAGTTACACTGCATGACGAATATGGATGTCTTGTGCATTGCCGGAATTGTGGAAATATTTCTTTTCATTTAGTGTATGAATACTACTTTTTAGTAGAAATGGGAGCGACACACGTGATAATATTTAAGAGAAAACTTGCTTATTCGAGCATTTTTTGGCGGATGTCAACTTTGATGAGCCACAAAAGTCTGGCCGGAGCTCGGAGAAAAATTTACTTTGCACAGTCTAAAGATACACATTGCTGTATTTGCAGGCGTATTTTCATTACTGGGTTCATCGCTATAAGGCAAAATGCAAGACTCTGCAACTACGGCGGAGGAAGTATGAACCTTGAACTATAGTTGGTTACATCATTGTCATTATTGTTGTATACTCGTCACGTTTGTCAGTTACTAGTTTTTAGCTGCAATACGAGAGGCTTTGGCGGGGCATTGTCGTCGTACCACTGGGCTGCCTCTGTCGTAATGCGAAATAAGCAGCTATTCACCAGCAAAGAATGGCAGATTCGTAGTCGCATTGAAATACAGCATTGTCGCAGTCAGTTATTGTTGCGAGTAGAGTATAATAATATGAGAAATTTCAAATAGTAGTAGTATGGTATTCTGCCTTACGGCAGGTCTTTTCATGGGTTAAGCCTCTTCCACTTTTGTCTGTCCATAGCCAGTCTTTTCATTTCTGATTATTTGTCTCCTTTGATACGAGCATTTGATATCTTCTTTTTCCTCTTCCCCTTTTTCCCTCACCTTTCCTTCTATTCCTTCCTTCAATAAACTGTCCCTCCTCAAACAATGTCCAACCCAGTTCCGTTTTCTCTTTCTGATAACTTTCAGCATGTTTCTTTCTTCTCCAACTCTTCTTAATACTTCTTCATTCCTTACTCGGTTTTCCCATTTCACTTTTTCCATTCTTCTCCATATCCACATCTCTAGTGTCTCCAATCTTCTTTCCTCAATGCCCAGGTCTCTGCACCATATAGTGTAACGCTCCAGATGTAACATTTGGCAAGTCTTTTCCTCAGATCTTTGTTTAGTGGTCCACAAAGTAATTTCTGTTTCCTCTTGAATCCTTCTTTTGCCGTTGCAATTCTTTTCCTAATTTCTGTTGAGCAATACAAATCATCCATTATTATACTTCTCAAGTAATTGAAGTTATTCATTTGCTCTATTTCCTCCCATAGTGCTCAGAGCCATTTTCTCTATTTCCTCTCCCCCCATTTTCATACGGCATTTTCTCCCCTTTCCTCCAATTACCAGGCTTCTTCTTTTCTTCTTTTTAATCTTCATTCCATATTCTTCTAATTTTGTGTTTAGATCATCTAACATTTGTTCTATGTCTCTTGCACTCTCTGCCATCACAATCATGGCGTCTGCAAATCTTATACACTCCACTCTCCGACCCCCTATACAAGCTCCTCTCCTTCCATCAAAACTTTCACTTATAATTTCCTCGCTACGGTCACAGGTTCGAATCCTGCCTTGGGCATGGATGTGTGTGATGTCCTCAGGTTAGTTAGCTTTAAGTAATTCTAAGTTCTAGGAGACTGATGGCCTCAGATGTTAAGTTCCATAGTGCTCAGAGCCAACTGAAGCATTTTTAATAATTTCCTCGTTTCACTAGTAATTTCAAATAAAAGCTCAATATACCATCAGCCCTCAATAAATGAACAATGAAATGTACATTGAGGTGACAAGAGTCATGGGATAGAAATTTGCAGAGCTGTCATTTGAGTTCAAGCAACTGACGTGATTACGGATGCACGACGGGAATTTGAACTCAGAATGGTTGTTGGAGCTAGACACATGGGACATTCCATTTCGGAAATCATTAGGGAATTCAGTATTTCGAGATCCATGGTGTCAAGAGTGTGCTGAGAATACCAAATTTCGGGCATTACCTCTCACCACGGACAATGTCGTGGCTGACAGCCTTCACGTAAACGGTGGCGTTTGCTTAGAATTGACAGTGCTAGCAGACAAGTAACACTGCTTGAAATAACCGCAGAAATCATCGTGGAACGTGCGGCGAACGTATCCATTAGGACAGTGCGGAGAAATTTGGCGTTAATGGACTATGGCAGCAGGCGACAGTGTTAATGGGCTTTGGCAGCATGCGAGCGACGCGTGCCTTGGTAACAGCACGGCATCACCTGCAGCGCCTCTCCTGGGGTCGTTACCATACCGGTTGAACCCATAACGAGTGGTAAACCGTGTCCCACTCAGATGAGTCCCTACCTCTGTTGGTAAGAGCAGTTGATACGGTTCGAGTGTGGCACAGACCCCATGAAGCCACAACCCGAATTGTCAACAAGGCACGGTGCAAGCTGGTGGGGGCTCCATGATGGTGTGGACTGTGTTTACATGGAATGGACTCGGGTCTCTGGTCCAATTGAACCGATCATTGACTGGAACTGGTTATATTTGACTACTTGGATACCACTTGCAGCCGTTCGTGCACTTCATGTTCCCAAACAACGATGTCATGTCACTGGGCCACAATTATTTCTGATTGGTTTGAAGAATATTCTGGACAATACACAATATGAACGAATGGTTTGGGCACCCAGATCGCCTGATGTGAATCTCATCAAACATTTATGGGTGATAATCGACAGGTCAGTTCGTGCACAACACCCTGCGCCAGCAACACCTTTGCAATTATGGAAGGCTATAGAAGCAGCATGGCACAGTATTTCTGCAGGGGACTTCCAGTGACTTGTTGAGTCCTTGCCTCGTCGAGTTGCTCCTCTACGCCAGTCAAAAGGAGGCCTGACACGACAATGAGTGGTATCCCATGACTTTTGTAACCTCAGTGTATTGTATACATTTTGACAGTGAATGAAAAATCAGTTAGCTCGAATACATTTTGCAGCTGGCTGACGTTTAGCTGCTGCTATTACAGTCATCTACTTGGATCAGCAACGGTTATATTCCTAAGTCAAGACAGTGGTCTCTTTGTGCACAACTATTTTCAGATCTGTTGCACATGACTCACTGAACTCCTCCAGGCACGTTGGGGAACACTTTTCAGAGTGTATAAAAGTAAAGTATAATTTATCTAAAAATTCATGTTTTCCTTAGCTACCTTTTCGTGTCAAATGCACTAATTAATTCAATAGCGCTGAATTCGCATTGCGCCACTGGCAATCACAGAAGTTTAATTTCCTTGTCTAGTGAGTGCAGTACACTTTCCGGAAGGCATTCTTGTGACCTCAAGTGCGCTTGCACGTCTTCCAGTAGGCAACCTTTAGTAAAGTCCTGATATAACGTGGCATTAGACGGAGGTTCTACGTTATTGCTTTCCATCCATTCAAGAACAGAATTCTTTCTCCATTTCCATATGGATTTTGTGATATTGGATTTATCGTCATGTGATTTGGAACCTGATCTAAAACAATCGCAGATCTGAGGAAATTTTTTGGGAAACGCTCCTAAACCACTCTTCACACCATCCACCTCATAATGATTATCTGCACCTTCTATTTGGCCAGTAAAACATGACACAGCATTTTGCGCGAACACATCTTCGTTCCCAATATGACACATCATAATCGTTTTTCCAGAACTGGAATGTGTTTGAATTCCTGCTCTCCAAGCATTCCACTCTTCAGCATTTCATATGTAATACTCATATACATTTTCTGATGCATAAGGAAATTTTTGTTCCTGCTGCCTAAACTTTCTGGAATGATTTGAACCACACCAACTCTCATCAGTGTAATAAATAGTCCAATCAGTGGTTCGCAAGTGTGTTATTTCCCGCAAGAACTCATCTCCTTTTGCTGCTACTCCGTTTTTTTTTCATCAGCACAGGTTTTCTTTGAACTTTTTGTATCTGAAGTCCAGTTTCCGAATGGCATGCCAAAGGATTGTGTCGCTCATACAGTATCAGGAAAGTCTTCTGCTTCAGTCTTCAACTTTTCCAGTACGCGTGGTACTGTTGGAACTGCTTTTCCATGCAGAATTCGTGGATTTTTCCTTCTTATGACTCCCTGTGTAAACTCGCCCAATGTAGACTTCAGTAATTGCCAGATCAATTTTTTGGTGATATAAGACATGACATTTCTCTATATTCTCTCGACATTCGCTTCGCTATAGTTTCAGTAACTTTGAGAGGTTTCAGAAATTCTCGTTACTAACTGTGATATCGAATTGCTCGCATCCTGTTCTTCTTCGGCCTCACAGTAAGCGAGGGCGGGCACTTTTCACCATAGACTTTTCACAACTGCGTAACTGATGCATGGTGTCACACAAGTACAAGGCAACTAATTATGTTACGAGGACTGATCTCGACAACGAATGGCAGCACGATTGTGTCCTGTGTGACGGGACACTGCAACAATGAAGTGGGAACGCTACTTAGAGGTCCGGTAACAGCGTACGCGGGCATGTGGTGCATAAAGACGCAAAAGCAAGTACAGTAGAGCGTCGATTATCCGAAGTAATTGGGGGACATGGGTATTCGGAAAACTGGTTTGTTCGGATAATCGAACTGTACATCTTTATTTGCCAAAAAGAAGTACTGTACAGTAAATTTATTCATAAAAACAGGCATCTCTTTTAGTTTTACAAAGTAACATACAAAGGCAACTTCAGTAGGAATATTTAGTATGTAGCACAGTTTATTAAACAAAAATATATACATATTACATACGCATTTTGCATGAACAATACACACAGTATACAAAATTAACGTTTAAAAAAAGTCCTTTATTTTGGCCTGTCTAAGCAAGCCTACACGCTTACGAGCAGCTAAGTCACGTACCTTTTTTCATTACAGATATCTGAAACTCGTCACTTTCATCTTGGGCTTCAAACCATCGCAAGGCAGTATCTAAACAAGTGAACGCCTCAGAAGCTGTTGGTATACTTTCATCTTCACTTTCTGGAGCACTGATTGATGAGATGCTGGCGGCGTCATATTTATCAGTGACGACGTTTACAATCTCGCTGTCCTGCATGATTTGGTGTCCTGGATCTGCATCATCGATATTCATCCATTCATGAACGTCTTCTTCATCACATTCGTGGCAATCCATTTCTTTTAGCATTCCGAGAATTTCGGACATATCATTCTGTTCGTCATTGTCAATCATACCTTGAGAATTTTCTTGTGTGTCCAAAATGTTATTCCAGGCTTTCTTCAAATTCTCTTCCTTTACACTATTCCATGCTGCGCTGATCATGTAGGACGCGTCTTTCAAGTCAATATTTTTATGATTTCTTAAGAGACTTTCCTCTCCATCCTCTTCTCTTTCTAACAATAACTTACGCAACAATTCTTTCCTGTAATATCGTTTGAAAGTCTCAATAACGCCTTGATCCATGGGCTGTAATAAGGAGGTTACGTTAGGTGGAAGAAATATTACCTTTATGAACTAGTCTTTTTCGTTTAAAATATCACATGACAGATGAGTTGGTGCATTGTCAAGGAGAAGTAGTGTTTTCTCCCTCTTCCCATTCTTTACCTGATGAGCTCTTACAGAGGGTACGAAAACGTCCAGAAACCACTTCATAAAAATCTTACTATCCATCCAGGCACTCTTTTGTGAGGTGTACACAACAGGCAAGGCTGACATATTAACGTGCTTGAAACCACGCGGTTTTTTACTTTTACCGATGACGAACATAGGCAGTCGGTGACTTCCAGTAGCATTAGCACAAGCCAAAGCTGTAATATGGTCCTTGCTTGTTTTAGGGCCAGATGCCGCTAATTCATGACGTGAAACAAGAGTTTTTCTCGGTAAAGCTTTCCAGTTAAGTCCAGTTTCGTCAGCATTGTAAACGTTTTCGAGAGCATAATGTTCTTCCCTTAATACGTCCCTTAGTTTGACTTTGAAAGAATCAGCTGCTGAAGAATCAGCCGACAGTTTTTCACCCTGTATTGTAAGCTCACGAATGCCGTGTCTTGACTTGAAACGTTTTAACCAGCCCGTGCTCGCTTTAAAGTTCGAAGGCCCTCCAAGTTTTTCGTTGAACTGCATTGCCTTCTCACACAGAATGGGACCTGAGATAGGTTCTCCTTCTGATCTCTTTTGTGTAAACCACTTGTAAACAGCATCTACATCTGTGTTAGTGGCGAGCTTCATAGTTTTACGGCTTGTTGATCCATCAGTAGAATCAAGCATAGCTATAAAATTTGCTATGCTCGTCTTTTGTTTTTTTATATCCGTAATTGTCGACTTCGCCACCTTGTATTCACTGGATAAAGTGGTTGCAGATTCACCTTCTTCTAACCTTTTAATAATCTCGTACTTGTCCCTCATAGAAAGGACAACACGTTTACGTTTAAGCATTTTGTATCGTCAAGTTCACTTCTTCACGCAGCAGCACACAAGTGGAAGTAACAGAGAACAGAAGGTGACTGTTTGCACCGTGCGAAGCTCTTCTTAGGGGCGCGCAATCCTTCAAACTGCGCGGAGCGGCACGCATCAACTCTAAGCTGGCGCAGCTGTTGCTGTGAACAGCTTTGATACTGCCGCTACTTCTACTGCCAGTGCCAAGCAGACAGAAGTGTGCTGATTGTTGAAACACAGCGACTGGCGGCTTGGCCGGCCAGCAGCGCCTTGTGAAGACCCTATTAGAAGCAATGTTCCACCAGCGGTGGATAGAAACTTGAATTTTGGAGAGGGTGTGAATCTTATACTGTAGGCAACGTTTAAGCAGGGATTGTTCGAAATTCTACTCCTAAGGGGATGAAATACGAGTTGAAAGACCTTTTGAAACTATGTCGCTGTTAAGGCAATTTTCAGGCCAGACCTATGATAGTGCTATTTGATTTCTCAGTCAGAAATAAAAATATACGTGTTGCGTTTTTGGAAATTCAGCCACTAAGGGGGTAAAATAGAAGGTCAGATTTTTTTGAAAATAAATGATCATTAAATAACTACAAAAGCGTTTTCAGAACTATATATCAAGCTGTCTAGGAAAATTGGTATTTGACTTCTCGCTTAGAATAAAATATCTATTTCAGTGTTTTTGGAAATTAAAGCCCCTAAGGGAGTGGAATAGGGGATGAATAGCTTTATGAAATTATTTTATTATGAAAGCATTTTTAAAAGCTGAACTATGAACATTTGTATTTGGCTTCTCTGGTAGAAATAAAAAAAATACGTATTTCATTGTTTTTGGAAATACGGTCCCTAAATGGGGTTAAATTGAGGATGAAAATTTTTAAGAAAATATTTCGCTATATTAAAAAAATAAAAACTGAATCTATGAAAACTGATATTATATTGGTGTAGATACAAAGAAACATTTGCTGGGGAAAGTAAGTTTCTATGGACATATCACCACAAGAAGCCAAAAGGTAATATTAAGAAATCTTCGATTCCAGCTACCAGAATAGCTTTTTGGTCAGAAAAACATTCGGAAATGACTATACTTCTATGACCTTAATCGGCATGAAAAGTTTAGAAGGTGTTGCAATTTGTGAACAACGTAAAAATTCGATTAAAATGAGTAAAAAATATATGTGCCGGCCATACAGTAAACCCGAATGAAGTAGCAGGCGCTAAGCTAGTATACTAAAACATATTTAGAACTAAGGATTTATACGTTTTGAACAAGAAACCGATTACTGTCTTACGCGAAAGTTCGTGACTTCATACCCAAGTACGGAAATATGTCACGTCGGATAAGGAAGAAACAGAGTGTTGCACCCCTGTGATGTCGGTATGAAAGAAGCAAAGAGGATAGGTAGCCTCCATTCTGTCTGTCTCGTTCACGTGTATTGAGTGCTGGTTAGTTTGCAAAAACAAATGTCTTTCACTAACCAAGAGAAAGTAGATAAGCTACGATGTTCAGCAAAATTGATAGTTCAGCGAATGTACAAAAAAACTTGTGACTTTTGCTTTATGTACATTAGCCAGCGGTCCAAGGGAAATTTCTGTGCTAATGTACATCTCCTACTGGTAGAGGCGTCACTGAAAGCTACGAAGTTTCAGATAACAGGTTCAAACTTAAATAAGCTCAGCAACAATCAATGTTGACAGTTGATGGTTGGAGAGACGACATCACAGTTACAGATAGTCTGCGTAAACCAGTTATGTTGGCCACCGATTTATCGTATATGTATGCATTGTGATAACACCTTTAGCATCAGCTAAGGCCTGAAGATGCCACACTGAAGCACCGAAAGTGGTAGCTACACAATAGATAATGGTAGCTACACAATAGACAAGATCACTAGGACGGCTGTAGGCGTTTCATTTTCTTACAATAGTGAACAGTCGTGGTCTGCCAGGCCTTCAGTCAAATGGACATACAAAAGGTTTTTGCTGGTGAAGAGGATGGTGGAAGGATGCAACTCCCGTATGTAGCCTGTTAGTGGTTTCAGTACGTTTAGTCTGTTGTGAATTTGATGTTGGATGGTTACTAGATGAGTGCCCCGTGTATTTTTCTGTCAAGGCTTAGCCCAAAATATATAGATGAGATGGTTATGGATGGTGGGGTAGAAATCAGAGAGATGGAAATGTCGAGTAGTACGTCCTATGACTACTACCTTGGATTTGACGAGACTGAGTTTGTGATGTCAGAGGTAAAGTTATTGAAGTGCAGCTGGAGTGACTCTTGGGATGGTTCAACAATATTGTGGGGACCAAGGAAGACATTGACATCAGCATCATACAGAGGCACATGTATGGGGGCACCTGGCTAGGGCGTATGATCTATGTAAAGTGTGTACAGGAGTGGGGACAGGACTGACTCGTGGGGCACTTCTGCACACATACAAGATTTTATATGGCGAATAGTGACAAAAGACTGGCGGGGTGTCAGAAAGAAGGATATAAGACAGATATAATTGACTATAAGTGCGTAAGTCTGTGGTTTAAAGAGGAAACAGGAGTGTCAGACCTCATCAAATGTGTTTTCAAAGTCTAAGGAGACAAAGAAACTACGTTTGTTTCAGTTATATGGGAAGCAGGAGGATGACATTGAAAAGCTGATCGCCTTCGGATTATTTACAATGGATGTTATACTAGGTGTTACGAAGGGGTAGATGCTGTTCTAGATGTTAGTGGATATTCTGTGCGAGGATGATTGTGCATATACACCCCTCAGAATTCCTTTTTTCGAACTTTAAATTTGTGATTTTAAAGCATGGTTAAAGTGTGGCAAATTGACTATGTTTGCCCACTTTTAAATTATTTTTGCGATGTTTCAGCTACTGCAAAATCATGAGTAAAAGTTTTAAAATTTTTTATATATTTTTGCGATTTTGTCAAATGTGAATAAATAATATCCTACTGCGCAACTTTATCATGGTGAAAATAATTAATAAAACAAGTTAATTAACATATGGCTTAAATAAGAACACTAACCATCAACCTGTACAAATTGTGACAACGCTTGACTTGTGCATCTACCAGCTACTGTAGCATGCTGCTGCTGGTACGAGGGCATGTGATCGTGTGTTAAAGTATATTTTAAGTGGTTAGACCAGAATCTATTGCTTTATTTTTTATTTCTAGTACTTCTTAAGATGAAAAGTCAAGGTCGAAACCTGATAGTTGCGAAAACTTGATAGTGATTCTATGTGGCAGTGAAATTACATCAGTCTTGAACTTCTGCTTTGATATTGTGTCAGCTTTTCCGAAAACTTTGTGGAAATCGAAACATACAGAAAGGATAACCAAATAAAACAAAATTCAGAGAAACTGTAGAACAGTGCACCAGCAGTAAATGGTTAAGAATGCAGAGAAATGTTGTACATGAAACTCGAATATTGTGTTTCAGTCAATCTGTCCCATGAAATGGGCAGTGAAGCAAGAGCCAGAATGCATCGTCTGCTATAAAAAGTGTAGTATCATTCTGTGTGTGTTTCAATCTGTCACATAAAATGGACATGTGAAGCAAGAGTTATAATACATCGCCAGCGACAAAGAGAGCAGACTTGTTTTGTGATTTGGTTGTAGTGGGACAAAAAGATGGTCTCCCAGAAATGAGTTTATCATACTGTGATGTAAAGTCTGTTGCATTACCTGCTGCTATGACAGGAAAGTGTGATAGGAATGATCATCATCTTGACCATAACGGACTACAGCTCAGTCTACAGTGTTTGAGTAGGAGCCTGTGAGCGAGAGGGAAAAACACAAAACAAACACACTACATTTTTCCTCACTTATCCTTTCTGCTCCCCCCCATGAACCATGGACTTTGCCGTTGGTGGGGAGGCTTGCGTGCCTCAGCGATACAGATAGCCATACCGTAGGTGCAACCACAACGGAGGGGTATCTGTTGAGAGGCCAGACAAACGTGTGGTTCCTGAAGAGGGGGCAGCAGCCTTTTCAGTAGTTGCAAGAGCAACAGTCTGGATGATTGACTGATCTGGCCTTGTAATAATAACCAAAACGGCCTTGCTGTGCTGGTACTGCGAACGGCTGAAAGCAAGGGGAAACTACGGCCGTAATTTTTCCCGAGGGCATGCAGCTTTACTGTATGATTAAACGATGATGGCGTCCTCTTGGGTAAAATATTCCGGAGGTAAAATAGTCCCCCATTCGGATCTCCGGGCGGGGAATACTCAAGAGGATGTCGTTATCAGGAGAAAGAAAACTGGCGTTCTACGGATCGGAGCGTGGAATGTCAGATCCCTTAATCGGGCAGGTAGGTTAGAAAATTTAAAAAGGGAAATAAATAGGTTAAAGTTAGATATAGTGGGAATTAGTGAAGTTCGGTGGCAGGAGGAACAAGACTTATGGTCAGGTGACTACAGGGTTATAAACACAAAGTCAAATAGGGGTAATGCAGGAGTAGGTTTAATAATGAATAGGAAAATAGGAATGCGGGTAAGCTACTACAAACAGCATAGTGAACGCATTATTGTGGCCAAGATAGATACGAAGCCCACACCTACTACAGTAGTACAAGTTTATATGCTAACTAACTCTGCAGATGACGAAGAAATTGATGAAATGTATGATGAGATAAAAGAAATTATTCATATAGTGAAGGGAGACGAAAATTTAATAGTCATGGGTGACTGGAATTCTAGTGTAGGAAAAGAGAGAGAAGGAAATGTAGTAGGTGAATATGGATTGGGGCTACGAAATGAAAGAGGAAGCCGCCTAGTAGAATTTTGCACAGAGCACAACTTAATCATAGCTAACACTTGGTTTAAGAATCATGATAGAAGGTTGTATACATTGAAGAACCCTGGAGATACTAAAAGGTATCAGATAGATTATATAATGGTAAGACAGAGATTTAGGAACCAGGTTTTAAATTGTAAGACATTTCCAGGGGCAGATGTGGACTCTGACCACAATCTATTGGTTATGACCTGTAGATTAAAACTGAAGAAACTGCAAAAAGCTGGGAATTTAAGGAGATGGGACCTGGATAAACTGAAAGAACCAGAGGTTGTACAGAGTTTCAGGGAGAGCATAAGGTACAATTGACAGGAATGGGGGAAAGAAATACAGTAGAAGAGGAATGGGTAGCTTTGAGGGATGAAGTAGTGAAGGCAGCAGAGGATCAAGTAGGTAAAAAGACGAGGGCTAGTAGAAATCCTTGGGTAACAGAAGAAATATTGAATTTAATTGATGAAAGGAGAAAATATAAAAATGCAGTAAATGAAGCAGGCAAAAAGGAATACAAACGTCTCAAAAATGAGATCAACAGGAAGTGCAAAATGGCTAAGCAGGCATGGCTAGAGGACAAATGCAAGGATGTAGAGGCTTATCTCACTAGGGGTAAGATAGATACTGCCTACAGGAAAATTAAAGAGACCTTTGGAGATAAGAGAACCACTTGTATGAACATCAAGAGCTCAGATGGAAACCCAGTTCTAAGCAAAGAAGGGAAAGCAGAAAGGTGGAAGGAGTATGTAGAGGGTCTATACAAGGGCGATGTACTTGAGGACAATATTATGGAAATGGATGAGGATGTAGATGAAGATGAAATGGGAGATATGATACTGCGTGAAGAGTTTGACAGAGCACTGAAAGACCTGAGTCGAAACAAGGCCCCCGGAGTAGACAACATTCCATTGGAACTTCTGACGGCCTCGGGAGAGCCAGTCCTGACAAAACTCTACCATCTGGTGAGCAAGATGTATGAGACATGTGAAATATCCTCAGACTTCAAGAAGAATATAATAATTCCAATCCCAAAGAAAGCAGGTGTTGACAGATGTGAAAATTGCCGAACAATCAGTTTAATAAGCCACAGCTGCAAAATACTAACACGAATTCTTTACAGACGAATGGAAAAACTAGTAGAAGCCGACCTCGGGGAAGATCAGTTTGGATTCCGTAGAAATACTGGAACACGTGAGGCAATACTGACCTTACGACTTATCTTAGAAGAAAGATTAAGGAAAGGCAAACCTACGTTTCTAGCATTTGTAGACTTAGAGAAAGCTTTTGACAATGTTGACTGGAATACTCTCTTTCAAATTCTAAAGGTGGCAGGGGTAAAATACAGGGAGCGAAAGGCTATTTACAATTTGTACAGAAACCAGATGGCAGTTATAAGAGTCGAGGGACATGAAAGGGAAGCAGCGGTGGGGAAGGGAGTAAGACAGGGTTGTAGCCTCTCCCCGATATTATTCAATCTGTATATTCAGCAAGCAGTAAAGGAAACAAAGAAAAATTCGGAGTAGGTATTAAAATCCATGGAGAAGAAATAAAAACTTTGAGGTTCGCCGATGACATTGTAATTCTGTCAGAGACAGCAAAGGACTTAGAAGAGCAGTTGAACGGAATGGATGGTATCTTGAAGGGAGGATATAAGATGAACATCAACAAAAGCAAAACAAGGATAATGGAATGTAGTCTAATTAAGTCGGGTGATGCTGAGGGAATTAGATTAGGAAATGAGACACTTAAAGTAGTAAAGGAGTTTTGCTATTTGGGGAGCAAAATAACTGATGATGGTCGAAGTAGAGAGGATATAAAATGTAGACTGGCAATGGCAAGGAAAGCGTTTCTGAAGAAGAAAAGTTTGTTAACATCGAGTATGGATTTAAGTATCAGGAAGTCATTTCTGAAAGTATTTGTATGGAGTGTAGCCATGTATGGAAGTGAAACATGGACGGTAAATAGTTTGGACAAGAAGAGAATAGAAGCTTTCGAAATGTGGTGCTACAGAAGAATGCTGAAGATTAGATGGGTAGATCACATAACTAATGAGGAAGTATTGAACAGGATTGGGGAGAAGAGAAGTTTGTGGCACAACTTGACCAGAAGAAGGGATCGGTTGGTAGGACATGTTCTGAGGCATCAAGGGATCACCAATTTAGTATTGGAGGGCAGCGTGGAGGGTAAAAATCGTAGGGGGAGACCAAGAGATGAATACACTAAGCAGATTCTGAAGGATGTAGGTTGCAGTAGGTACTGGGAGATGAAGAAGCTTGCACAGGATAGAGTAGCATGGAGAGCTGCATCAAACCAGTCTCAGGACTGAAGACCACAACAACAACAACATCCTTTTTACTGGTGCTAGACGTCAGGCTCAGCACTGAAAAAAGATAACACTGCGACTCCCTTTCCAGTGCAGCCATTTTCCGTCGATCTGAATTCCGCTTTCCTGTAAACCTACCTTCTTAGCTTAATGCACACAAATGCACCTGTTTCACAGAGCCGACCTGCTTAAGTCCATGCTTTTGGTGCCATTTGCTGCAGACAAGATTTTATTTACATCAAACGTGGTATTACCTACCATGACGTTATTGCACTTGGTCTCCCGTGGCTGTTATCTGAAACATGTGGTGATATTGTAGTAAACAAGCACAGTGGTGACTAAGGAAAACACCTCGCATTGTGAATGATTTCATGATAGTTGTGCATATCCTGTATTTCAGTGTGCCCTCAAAAAAACTTTTATTTTCTGATTCTACACACTTTTACCTATTTTTCTACGTAGTTGCCTTGTTTATTTAAGCACTTGTCATACCGTACAACTAAGTTTCTAATTCCCTCTTCAAAGAAGTCGGCCGCCTGCTCCAACAGCCAAGAGTTCACGGCCGCTTTCACTTCGTCGTCGTCATTGAAGCGCTGCCTGCCAAGATGGTGTTTCAGGTACCGGAAAAGGTGAAAATCGCTAGGAGCAAGGTCGGGGCTGTATGGTGCATGGTCCAAAACTTCCCAGCCAAAAGAATCAATCAAATCCCGAACCTTTTGAGAGGTGTGAGGCCTAGCGTTATCGTGCAGGAGCAAAACTCCTTTTGTCAGCATGCCGTGCCTTTTGTTTTGAATTGCTCTGCGGAGCTTCTTTAGAGTTGCACAGTAGGCATCTGAGTTGATTGTCGTTCCTCGTGGCACAAAGTCCACTAGCAAAACACCGCGCCGGTCCCAGAACACAGTTGCCATAATCTTGCGCTTTGACAGCGTCTGTTTGGCTTTGACCTTGACGGGTGAGGTTGTGTGTCGCCATTCCATCGATTGTCGCTTGCTTTCAGGAGTGATATGGGATACCCATGTTTCATCTCCAGTGACAATTTGACTCAACATGTCATCCCCTTCTTCCTCGTAACGAATCAAAAAGTCCAATGAAGTGGCAAATCTCTTCCCTTTGTGGTCCTCTGTGAGGAGTCTGGGTATCCACCGAGAACACAGTTTCTTAAAGTTTAGGTTTTCAGACACAATTTTGTACAAAACCGATCTTGAAAATTGTGGAAATTTCAAAGAAAGAGTGGAAATTGTGAATCTTCTGTCCTCACGAATCTTTGTTTCGACTGCAGCCACCAAATCATCAGTGATCAGAGGGCCAGCCTGAGCGTTCTTCGTCATGGACGTTCTGACGGCCATTTTTAAACTCTCTAACCCATTGCCGCACTTTACCTTCACTCATTGCATTCAAGCCATAAACTTCTGTTAACTGACGATGAATTTCTGCAGCTGATAGGCGTCTCGCGGTCACAAACGTATCACTGACCGCATCTCACACGCGGCGGGCGATTCAATAATCGTAAACATTATAAAGTAGCACAGCGATGCGAACACGTCAGCTACAGAGCTGCAACTTGCACCAGTGTGAACGGGAAGGATGCCGGCAAGTGGCGCGGTGGCTTGTTGCGGCGTCCGCGAGAACTACGGGACTATACGCGCGAACGGCCCTTAAAAAACAACCCTCGTATCACGATAAAAACTCATGATAAGATGACCAAAGCACCCTCACTTCCTGGTGCAAAAATAACGTTGTTGACTTACAGGTTTTGATAAAGGAATGTGCTGTGTAGAGTCCGCACAGGATATGGTGGCCGATGTACAGTGACCCGTTTTCATCCAGAGCATTGGGCGAGTTCATTCGTTTGTTCGTAAGGGGAAGTCAACATGGTTTGCCTGCTTTCTGCCGATCGGGGAGGTGCTGCGATGACTGATTCGAGGCGCACTCCCTGAAGTCTTTCTCCAACGGTTTTACAGAAACTATTTAGTAAAAATAATCATTTTTTCGTTTTTTATAGCTTTATATGCCAGCTTCATGATGACATGCCATCATTTCGTTAATAGTCATAGTTATTGTGATATTTGCATTTAAGTAAGACACTGCACAAATTTCGAAAAATTTTGCAACGAAATATGGGGGTCGCTATTATTTTCTGTTTGGTGGATATTACATAATATGTAGCTGTGTATGAAATTTAGCTAACATGTTGAAGTTTTCTTAAGATGCGGTTGGAGATCTCGATCACCAATCTCGAGAAGATTGATCTGATGCAGTAGTCATTTGCGATCGCGCACACCCGCAAAAAGCCAGAGTGAAATGTCCAGAACATCCGTCATATTTTATAAACTGTTTGAGATATCAAAATGACATTCTGGCAAACGATAGCATGCAAAGAGGAGAGTATTTTGCCATATGGTTATTACGCAAAACTTCATCATCTGCGACGTTACTCCACTGACTACAGACTTTTTCGATGAAAGAATGGAATTTTTAAGGACCATTGTCATCTGGTGCAACTAGAAATGCTGTGGATTTTAAAACATAAAGTCAAGGTATTATAGGTTTATTTTTGTGCCGAGGATGCGCTTTTTCATAAGTTATTGACCTTATTTTTCCCCAGTTCCTCACTTAATAAACCACTGTTTCAGAATTCTCTCACAGCTGTGTCTGCCCAACGTGTTAGTGAGGTGACTTGTGTAAATTCCACTGTGTTTCAGCAAAAGAAGCAGATTTTAACATGACAAAAAGAGAAATGTAGGTTTTACTTAAAATTCGCCACTCATGACAGTTCTCTGAAAGGTACAAGTGTTTACAAGCCAGTCGAAAATAAACGCAGCTTCTGTTGCATTTTCAGCGGAATTCTTTTTAGATACTAACTAAAGCAGATGTTACAGTAGATGCACTACTGGCCATTAAAATTGCTACACCAAGAAGAAATGCAGATGATAAACGGGTATTCATTGGACAAATATATTATACTAGAACTCACATGTGATTACATTTTCACGCAATTTGGGCTCATAAATCCTGAGAAATCAGTACCCAGAACAACCACCTCTGGCCGTAATAACGGTCTTGATACGCCTGGGCATTGAGTCAAACAGAGATTGGATGGCGTGTACAGGTACAGCTGCCCATGCAGCTTCAACACGATACCACAGTTCATCAAGAGTAGTGACAGGCGTATTGTGACGAGCCAGTTGCTCGGACACCATTGACCAGACATTTTCAATTGGTGAGAGATCTCGAGAATGTGCTGGCCAGGGCAGTAGTCGAACATTTTCTGTATCCAGAAAGGCCCGTACAGGACCTGCAACATGGGGTCGTGCATTATTCTGCTGAAATGTAGGGTTTCGCAGGGATCGAATGAAGGGTAGAGCCACGGGTCGTAACACATCTGAAATGTAACGTCCACTGTTCACAGTGCCGTCAATGCGAACAAGAAGTGACCGAGACGTGTAACCAATGGCACCCCATACCATCACGCCGGGTGATACGCCAGTATGGCGATGACGAATGCGCGCTTACAATGTGCGTTCACCGCAATGTCGCCAAACACGGATCCGACCATCATATTGCTGTAAACAGAACCTGGATTCATCCGAAAAAAATGATGTTTTGCCATTCGTGCACCCAGGTTCGTCGTTGAGTACACCATCGATGGCGCTCCTCTCTGTGATGCAGCGTCAAGGGTAACCGCAGCCACGGTCTCCAAGCTGATAGTCCATGCTGCTGCAAACGTCGTCGAACTGTTCGTGCAGATGGTTGTTGTCTTGCAAACGTCCCCATCTGTTGACGCAGGGATCGAGACGTGGCTGCACGATCCGTTACAGCCATGCAGATAAGATGCCTGTCATCTCGACTGCTAGTGATACGAGGCCGTTGGGATCCAGCACGGCGTTCCGTATTACCCTCCTGAACCCACCGATTTCATATTCTGCTAACAGTCATTGGATCTCGACTAACGCGAGCAACGATGTCGCGATACGATAAACCGCAATCGCGATAGGCTACAATCCGACCTTTATCAAAGTCGGAAATGTGATAGTACGCATTTCTCCTCCTTACACGAGGCGTCACAACAACGTTTCACCAGGCAACGCCGGTCAACTGCTGTTTGTGTATGAGAAATCGGTTGGAAACTTTCCTCATGTCAGCACGTTGTAGGTGTCGCCACCGGCGCCAACCTTGTGTGAATTCTCTGAAAAGCTGTTCATTTGCATATCACAGCATCTTCTTGCTGTCGATTAATTTTCGCGTCTGTAGCACGTCATCTTCGTGGTGTAGCAATTTTAATGGCCAGTAGTGTATTTTTTAATGATCACCATGCAAGTATGGGCTGTAGGGGTTCTACTGAATATTTACAGAAAATAAGAGCACTTCCCCTCCTGCATTCGGCATTTCCCCCTCAGCGCCTGCCTGTAACCCCCACCTCTACCACTTTCCCATGCTTACCTTGCCGGTTGCACATCTACCGGCCACCTTGTTCTGCATGCACTCTACGTAGCTCACAATAATACTGTGACAGGCCGTCACTAAGCAGGTACAACCACACCCCAGGTGCTTATCGGTTCCGAACAGCTGCCTCGAGGCGGCACTCGTCAACGAGGACTGTCTTTCTGCTTTCACGCTACATCAGTCAGAGCGTCGTATTCGTACACCACTAGCACTGCTAGCCGCCAAAGAGAGCGCTGTCAATCAAGGACTACTTTCCAGAATGAGATTTTCACTCTGCAGCGGAGTGTGCGCTGATATGAAACTTCCTGGCAGATTAAAACTGTGTGCCCGACCGAGACTCGAACTCGGGACCTTTGCCTTTCGCGGGCAAGTGCTCTACCACTGAGCTACCGAAGCACACTCCGCTGCAGAGTGAAAATCTCATTCTGGAAACATCCCCCAGGCTGTGGCTAAGCCATGTCTCCGCAATATCCTTTCTTTCAGGAGTGCTAGTTCTGCAAGGTTCGCAGGAGAGCTTCTGTAAAGTTTGGAAGGTAGGAGACGAGATACTGGCACAAGGAAAGCTGTGAGACCGGGCGTGATTCGTGCTTCGGTAGCTCAGATGGTAGAGCACTTGCCCGCGAAAGGCAAAGGTCCCGAGTTCGAGTCTCGGTCGGGCACACAGTTTTAATCTGCCAGGAAGTTTCAAGGACTACTTTTCTTCTCCTTATCCATTTTGTAATGATTGTCCCCTGACTTTGCGCTCATATCCTAGTTACACTGCATGACGAATATGGATGTCTTGTGCATTGCCGGAATTGTGGAAATATTTCTTTTCATTTAGTGTATGAATACTACTTTTTAGTAGAAATGGGAGCGACACACGTGATAATATTTAAGAGAAAACTTGCTTATTCGAGCATTTTTTGGCGGATGTCAACTTTGATGAGCCACAAAAGTCTGGCCGGAGCTCGGAGAAAAATTTACTTTGCACAGTCTAAAGATACACATTGCTGTATTTGCAGGCGTATTTTCATTACTGGGTTCATCGCTATAAGGCAAAATGCAAGACTCTGCAACTACGGCGGAGGAAGTATGAACCTTGAACTATAGTTGGTTACATCATTGTCATTATTGTTGTATACTCGTCACGTTTGTCAGTTACTAGTTTTTAGCTGCAATACGAGAGGCTTTGGCGGGGCATTGTCGTCGTACCACTGGGCTGCCTCTGTCGTAATGCGAAATAAGCAGCTATTCACCAGCAAAGAATGGCAGATTCGTAGTCGCATTGAAATACAGCATTGTCGCAGTCAGTTATTGTTGCGAGTAGAGTATAATAATATGAGAAATTTCAAATAGTAGTAGTATGGTATTCTGCCTTACGGCAGGTCTTTTCATGGGTTAAGCCTCTTCCACTTTTGTCTGTCCATAGCCAGTCTTTTCATTTCTGATTATTTGTCTCCTTTGATACGAGCATTTGATATCTTCTTTTTCCTCTTCCCCTTTTTCCCTCACCTTTCCTTCTATTCCTTCCTTCAATAAACTGTCCCTCCTCAAACAATGTCCAACCCAGTTCCGTTTTCTCTTTCTGATAACTTTCAGCATGTTTCTTTCTTCTCCAACTCTTCTTAATACTTCTTCATTCCTTACTCGGTTTTCCCATTTCACTTTTTCCATTCTTCTCCATATCCACATCTCTAGTGTCTCCAATCTTCTTTCCTCAATGCCCAGGTCTCTGCACCATATAGTGTAACGCTCCAGATGTAACATTTGGCAAGTCTTTTCCTCAGATCTTTGTTTAGTGGTCCACAAAGTAATTTCTGTTTCCTCTTGAATCCTTCTTTTGCCGTTGCAATTCTTTTCCTAATTTCTGTTGAGCAATACAAATCATCCATTATTATACTTCTCAAGTAATTGAAGTTATTCATTTGCTCTATTTCCTCCCATAGTGCTCAGAGCCATTTTCTCTATTTCCTCTCCCCCCATTTTCATACGGCATTTTCTCCCCTTTCCTCCAATTACCAGGCTTCTTCTTTTCTTCTTTTTAATCTTCATTCCATATTCTTCTAATTTTGTGTTTAGATCATCTAACATTTGTTCTATGTCTCTTGCACTCTCTGCCATCACAATCATGGCGTCTGCAAATCTTATACACTCCACTCTCCGACCCCCTATACAAGCTCCTCTCCTTCCATCAAAACTTTCACTTATAATTTCCTCGCTACGGTCACAGGTTCGAATCCTGCCTTGGGCATGGATGTGTGTGATGTCCTCAGGTTAGTTAGCTTTAAGTAATTCTAAGTTCTAGGAGACTGATGGCCTCAGATGTTAAGTTCCATAGTGCTCAGAGCCAACTGAAGCATTTTTAATAATTTCCTCGTTTCACTAGTAATTTCAAATAAAAGCTCAATATACCATCAGCCCTCAATAAATGAACAATGAAATGTACATTGAGGTGACAAGAGTCATGGGATAGAAATTTGCAGAGCTGTCATTTGAGTTCAAGCAACTGACGTGATTACGGATGCACGACGGGAATTTGAACTCAGAATGGTTGTTGGAGCTAGACACATGGGACATTCCATTTCGGAAATCATTAGGGAATTCAGTATTTCGAGATCCATGGTGTCAAGAGTGTGCTGAGAATACCAAATTTCGGGCATTACCTCTCACCACGGACAATGTCGTGGCTGACAGCCTTCACGTAAACGGTGGCGTTTGCTTAGAATTGACAGTGCTAGCAGACAAGTAACACTGCTTGAAATAACCGCAGAAATCATCGTGGAACGTGCGGCGAACGTATCCATTAGGACAGTGCGGAGAAATTTGGCGTTAATGGACTATGGCAGCAGGCGACAGTGTTAATGGGCTTTGGCAGCATGCGAGCGACGCGTGCCTTGGTAACAGCACGGCATCACCTGCAGCGCCTCTCCTGGGGTCGTTACCATACCGGTTGAACCCATAACGAGTGGTAAACCGTGTCCCACTCAGATGAGTCCCTACCTCTGTTGGTAAGAGCAGTTGATACGGTTCGAGTGTGGCACAGACCCCATGAAGCCACAACCCGAATTGTCAACAAGGCACGGTGCAAGCTGGTGGGGGCTCCATGATGGTGTGGACTGTGTTTACATGGAATGGACTCGGGTCTCTGGTCCAATTGAACCGATCATTGACTGGAACTGGTTATATTTGACTACTTGGATACCACTTGCAGCCGTTCGTGCACTTCATGTTCCCAAACAACGATGTCATGTCACTGGGCCACAATTATTTCTGATTGGTTTGAAGAATATTCTGGACAATACACAATATGAACGAATGGTTTGGGCACCCAGATCGCCTGATGTGAATCTCATCAAACATTTATGGGTGATAATCGACAGGTCAGTTCGTGCACAACACCCTGCGCCAGCAACACCTTTGCAATTATGGAAGGCTATAGAAGCAGCATGGCACAGTATTTCTGCAGGGGACTTCCAGTGACTTGTTGAGTCCTTGCCTCGTCGAGTTGCTCCTCTACGCCAGTCAAAAGGAGGCCTGACACGACAATGAGTGGTATCCCATGACTTTTGTAACCTCAGTGTATTGTATACATTTTGACAGTGAATGAAAAATCAGTTAGCTCGAATACATTTTGCAGCTGGCTGACGTTTAGCTGCTGCTATTACAGTCATCTACTTGGATCAGCAACGGTTATATTCCTAAGTCAAGACAGTGGTCTCTTTGTGCACAACTATTTTCAGATCTGTTGCACATGACTCACTGAACTCCTCCAGGCACGTTGGGGAACACTTTTCAGAGTGTATAAAAGTAAAGTATAATTTATCTAAAAATTCATGTTTTCCTTAGCTACCTTTTCGTGTCAAATGCACTAATTAATTCAATAGCGCTGAATTCGCATTGCGCCACTGGCAATCACAGAAGTTTAATTTCCTTGTCTAGTGAGTGCAGTACACTTTCCGGAAGGCATTCTTGTGACCTCAAGTGCGCTTGCACGTCTTCCAGTAGGCAACCTTTAGTAAAGTCCTGATATAACGTGGCATTAGACGGAGGTTCTACGTTATTGCTTTCCATCCATTCAAGAACAGAATTCTTTCTCCATTTCCATATGGATTTTGTGATATTGGATTTATCGTCATGTGATTTGGAACCTGATCTAAAACAATCGCAGATCTGAGGAAATTTTTTGGGAAACGCTCCTAAACCACTCTTCACACCATCCACCTCATAATGATTATCTGCACCTTCTATTTGGCCAGTAAAACATGACACAGCATTTTGCGCGAACACATCTTCGTTCCCAATATGACACATCATAATCGTTTTTCCAGAACTGGAATGTGTTTGAATTCCTGCTCTCCAAGCATTCCACTCTTCAGCATTTCATATGTAATACTCATATACATTTTCTGATGCATAAGGAAATTTTTGTTCCTGCTGCCTAAACTTTCTGGAATGATTTGAACCACACCAACTCTCATCAGTGTAATAAATAGTCCAATCAGTGGTTCGCAAGTGTGTTATTTCCCGCAAGAACTCATCTCCTTTTGCTGCTACTCCGTTTTTTTTTCATCAGCACAGGTTTTCTTTGAACTTTTTGTATCTGAAGTCCAGTTTCCGAATGGCATGCCAAAGGATTGTGTCGCTCATACAGTATCAGGAAAGTCTTCTGCTTCAGTCTTCAACTTTTCCAGTACGCGTGGTACTGTTGGAACTGCTTTTCCATGCAGAATTCGTGGATTTTTCCTTCTTATGACTCCCTGTGTAAACTCGCCCAATGTAGACTTCAGTAATTGCCAGATCAATTTTTTGGTGATATAAGACATGACATTTCTCTATATTCTCTCGACATTCGCTTCGCTATAGTTTCAGTAACTTTGAGAGGTTTCAGAAATTCTCGTTACTAACTGTGATATCGAATTGCTCGCATCCTGTTCTTCTTCGGCCTCACAGTAAGCGAGGGCGGGCACTTTTCACCATAGACTTTTCACAACTGCGTAACTGATGCATGGTGTCACACAAGTACAAGGCAACTAATTATGTTACGAGGACTGATCTCGACAACGAATGGCAGCACGATTGTGTCCTGTGTGACGGGACACTGCAACAATGAAGTGGGAACGCTACTTAGAGGTCCGGTAACAGCGTACGCGGGCATGTGGTGCATAAAGACGCAAAAGCAAGTACAGTAGAGCGTCGATTATCCGAAGTAATTGGGGGACATGGGTATTCGGAAAACTGGTTTGTTCGGATAATCGAACTGTACATCTTTATTTGCCAAAAAGAAGTACTGTACAGTAAATTTATTCATAAAAACAGGCATCTCTTTTAGTTTTACAAAGTAACATACAAAGGCAACTTCAGTAGGAATATTTAGTATGTAGCACAGTTTATTAAACAAAAATATATACATATTACATACGCATTTTGCATGAACAATACACACAGTATACAAAATTAACGTTTAAAAAAAGTCCTTTATTTTGGCCTGTCTAAGCAAGCCTACACGCTTACGAGCAGCTAAGTCACGTACCTTTTTTCATTACAGATATCTGAAACTCGTCACTTTCATCTTGGGCTTCAAACCATCGCAAGGCAGTATCTAAACAAGTGAACGCCTCAGAAGCTGTTGGTATACTTTCATCTTCACTTTCTGGAGCACTGATTGATGAGATGCTGGCGGCGTCATATTTATCAGTGACGACGTTTACAATCTCGCTGTCCTGCATGATTTGGTGTCCTGGATCTGCATCATCGATATTCATCCATTCATGAACGTCTTCTTCATCACATTCGTGGCAATCCATTTCTTTTAGCATTCCGAGAATTTCGGACATATCATTCTGTTCGTCATTGTCAATCATACCTTGAGAATTTTCTTGTGTGTCCAAAATTTTATTCCAGGCTTTCTTCAAATTCTCTTCCTTTACACTATTCCATGCTGCGCTGATCATGTAGGACGCGTCTTTCAAGTCAATATTTTTATGATTTCTTAAGAGACTTTCCTCTCCATCCTCTTCTCTTTCTAACAATAACTTACGCAACAATTCTTTCCTGTAATATCGTTTGAAAGTCTCAATAACGCCTTGATCCATGGGCTGTAATAAGGAGGTTACGTTAGGTGGAAGAAATATTACCTTTATGAACTAGTCTTTTTCGTTTAAAATATCACATGACAGATGAGTTGGTGCATTGTCAAGGAGAAGTAGTGTTTTCTCCCTCTTCCCATTCTTTACCTGATGAGCTCTTACAGAGGGTACGAAAACGTCCAGAAACCACTTCATAAAAATCTTACTATCCATCCAGGCACTCTTTTGTGAGGTGTACACAACAGGCAAGGCTGACATATTAACGTGCTTGAAACCACGCGGTTTTTTACTTTTACCGATGACGAACATAGGCAGTCGGTGACTTCCAGTAGCATTAGCACAAGCCAAAGCTGTAATATGGTCCTTGCTTGTTTTAGGGCCAGATGCCGCTAATTCATGACGTGAAACAAGAGTTTTTCTCGGTAAAGCTTTCCAGTTAAGTCCAGTTTCGTCAGCATTGTAAACGTTTTCGAGAGCATAATGTTCTTCCCTTAATACGTCCCTTAGTTTGACTTTGAAAGAATCAGCTGCTGAAGAATCAGCCGACAGTTTTTCACCCTGTATTGTAAGCTCACGAATGCCGTGTCTTGACTTGAAACGTTTTAACCAGCCCGTGCTCGCTTTAAAGTTCGAAGGCCCTCCAAGTTTTTCGTTGAACTGCATTGCCTTCTCACACAGAATGGGACCTGAGATAGGTTCTCCTTCTGATCTCTTTTGTGTAAACCACTTGTAAACAGCATCTACATCTGTGTTAGTGGCGAGCTTCATAGTTTTACGGCTTGTTGATCCATCAGTAGAATCAAGCATAGCTATAAAATTTGCTATGCTCGTCTTTTGTTTTTTTATATCCGTAATTGTCGACTTCGCCACCTTGTATTCACTGGATAAAGTGGTTGCAGATTCACCTTCTTCTAACCTTTTAATAATCTCGTACTTGTCCCTCATAGAAAGGACAACACGTTTACGTTTAAGCATTTTGTATCGTCAAGTTCACTTCTTCACGCAGCAGCACACAAGTGGAAGTAACAGAGAACAGAAGGTGACTGTTTGCACCGTGCGAAGCTCTTCTTAGGGGCGCGCAATCCTTCAAACTGCGCGGAGCGGCACGCATCAACTCTAAGCTGGCGCAGCTGTTGCTGTGAACAGCTTTGATACTGCCGCTACTTCTACTGCCAGTGCCAAGCAGACAGAAGTGTGCTGATTGTTGAAACACAGCGACTGGCGGCTTGGCCGGCCAGCAGCGCCTTGTGAAGACCCTATTAGAAGCAATGTTCCACCAGCGGTGGCCCAGTGCGGCGACTACTGTGGGAACCTTGGTGTGGGAGTGAGGAAGATGATGGACGGTAGGGTGGGAGAGTAACAGGTGCGAGCGAGTACACAGTTCGGGTAAGCGGTCGTTCGGTTGACCTACGTTCGGATAATCGACGCTCTACTGTACATGAAACACGTGATATTAGCCCTTCATGTAGCTTTATGTGTATAAAGACATAATAGCTATAGAAGACAAGAACAGAGTTGGCATTCAGATTTTTTGTCTTGTTAAAGGTGCGTTTAAACCTGTGCGACTTGCGGCTAGTCGCTGTGCGGCTGTAGCTTGCTCCACACGCAAGTACAGGTGCCTAGTTGAACACATATGCTCACCTCTTCTATCTGCGTGTGGCGTACACACACTTGCACCACGACTAGGCCCGTGGCACATACACAATGTGATCAAAAGTATCCGGACACCTGGCTGAAAATGACTTACAAGTTCGTGGCGCCCTCCATCGGTATTGTTGGAATTCAATATGGCCCACCCTTAGCCTTGATGACAGCATCCACTCTCGCAGGCATACGTTCAATCAGGTGCTGGAAGGTTTCTTGGGGAATGGCAGCCCATTCTTCACGGAGTGCTGCACTGAGGAGAGGTACTGATGTCTGTCGGTGAGGGCTGGGGTGAAGTCGGCGTTCCAAAACATCCGAAAGGTATTCTATAGGACTCAGGTCAGGAATCTGTGCAGGCCAGTCCAACACAGGGATGTTATTGCCCTATAACCACTCCACCACAGGCTGTGCATTATGAACAGGTGCTCGATCGTGTTGAAAGATACAATCGCCATCCCCGAATTGCTCTTCATCGGTGGGAAGCAAGAAGGTGCTTAAAACATCAATGTACGCCTGTGCTGTGATAGTGCCACGTAAAACAACAAGGGGCGCAACCCCTCTCCATGCAAAACACGACCACACCATAACACTACCGCCTCCGAATTTTACTGTTGGTAGTACACCTGCTGGCAATGACGTTTACCGGGCATTCGCCATACCCACACCCTGCCATCGGATCGTCGCATTGTGTACCGTGATTCGTCACTCCACACAATGTTTTTCCGCTGTTCAATCGTTCAATGTTTACGCTCCTTACACCAAGCGAGGCCTCGTTTGGTATTTACCGGCGTGATGTGTGGCTTACGAGTAGCCGCTCGTCCATGAAATCCAAGTTTTCTCACCTCCTGCCTAACTGTCATAGTACTTGCAGTGGATCCTAATGCAGTTTGGAATTCCTGTGTGATGGTCTGGATAGATGTCAGCCTATTACATATTACGACCCTCTTCAATTGTCAGCAGTTTCTGTCAGTCAACAGACGAGGTCGGCCTGTACGCTTTTGTGCTGTACGTGTCCCTTCACATTTCCACTTCACTATCACATGGGGAGCAGTGGATCTAGCGATGTTTATGAGTGTGGAAATCTTGCGTACAGACGTATGACACAAGTGACATCCAATCACCTGACCACGTCAAAGTCCATGAGTTCCGCGGAACACCCCATTCTGCCCTCTTACGATGTCTAATGACTATTGAGGTCGCTGATATGGAGTACCTGGCAGTATTTGGCAGCACAATGTACCTAATATGAAAAACGTATGTTTTTGGGGGTGTCCGCATACTTTTGATCACATAGTGTAGGTGTAATCACATTTTTATGCATATCATCGCTACACGAATGTAATCGCATACACATCACCATTAGGCGAACTGCGTTAATCTGCATGCAGTGTTATTAGGACTAAATGACTAACCGAAAAGGAACGAAAATTATCCGTAAGTAGAGAATGGTTGTAACACTGTGCAAAGAAAATTTTTTTCCTAATTACTCCCTGATTTCTATGACTTCTTAAAGTTGAATCTCGCTAAAAATGCTCGAAAAAACATTCATTCTCTTAAACACTACCGCGTGTGTCACCTCACTTTGATCTGAAACGTAATATTCATACACCAAATAAAAGTAGACATTTCCACTATTACGGCAAGGTACAGCACATCGATGATCGTCATTCGATGAAACCAGGATAGGAGCTCAAAATCAGAGGTCAGATATGAAATGGATAAGGGGCGATGGAGATTCTCCCGCCGCAGGCAGGAAAGACGAGGCTCCACGAACACTCTCAGTTCAGTCCCTGCAGCCAGCTCAGCTCAGTGCCTGAAGTTCGTCTAGTACAGCTAGTAGCAACATGAACTACAATTACGCTGCGGAGCACAGTTTCACAAGTTCCGTTCAGAAAATTATATTCCGTCTTAACAGTTGCTATTAACGGAATACTGGGACAAACTACTTTCAGTCATAGTGACAGTATCGTAAACCGCCAGGAGAGCAAAGTTTTTTAGATTTCACTGTGTTAGGTACAGGACCTCGAGAGCCACGCATCAAACTTTATCAAAAGTTAAGTAAGGTTTATGTTATAACTCTTAATAAATGTTGCTGATTATTTTTACTGTGTTGCCACATTTCTATTGTAGTGCCACTGTCAAGCAATTATCTAATAGTACTAGTACGCAAACTGCCACTCACTTAATTGAACTATAGTAGGAATTAAGTGCGCTGCTACCGTGGATGTTTGGGCTGAGTTAATAGTAACATACAGTTACAACAGCAGGCAAGCTGTCTATTGGAATGTTAGAAACTGGTAATGGGGTTCTTTAAATTAAAGTGACCCAAAGCCAGATTGTGGATGTTTTCCGCTTTGTGTAGTGACCATTCTGTATCACTCCACAGGCTCGATTCACCGATAATGCAATTATTTGAGAAGATAACATTTTACTTGCATCTGTTCTTGGTTTTGGGATATGACTTGCACTAAATGTACTGTTAACGCCGTTCTCTTTGTTGTGGCAACTTGTTCATACGTTGAACATTCAATATACATTACGTTGTTGAACGTGGGGCTCCACAGCAGACGACACCCTATGAAACTTGTTAAAATGATTCTATTTACTTGGTCTGAAATAACAGGGAAGATGAAACTTCTTTATTTAAATTTTCTGCTTATGTTGCTGAGTGAAATTGACTATACTGTCTCTTTACTAGTCTTTTATCACATCAACACTGACCTACAGAATTTGCCCTGACAAACACAACTCAAACTTTTCCTATTCATTAATTACTCACAATATGCAACGGTAACGCGATCTGACTGCTTTCAAATTAACTCAAAAGAATGGCCCTGAATAAGAAGAAATCCCAACAATAACCTATACATAAGTCACTTACCTCACAAAAATCTTCATTGCCCGAACTACTGAAATACAGCAAGCGCCAATACAGCCAGCTAAATAAAAGATTCCAACTACTGTAGGCCCTAACTACTAATAGGCATACGGTTAGCAAAGGAAAGATTTTGTTGCAAAGCGCACAATATATTTTTACCTTAATAATGTGGGAACCAGTTCAAAAATTATATAACCGTGCATGACATCCAGTTCCAAAAATTATGTAATCATGAATAATATAAAGTCTCCAAGTCGGACACGTCCAGATCGTCCGCTCGCGCTAATACTGCAAACCTCCAACACTGCTAATTATCAACCTCTAATCCCCATCACTGCTGACTACTCACTCCCAACTTCCATCACCGCTGGCTACTCATCTCCAACAGCTAGTCCGACCAGCCACAGAGTCTCTTAAGAGTGGGCACAGCGCTGTCAGAGTTATTAATGCAGAGTGCTACATAGCTGTGCCAACATACACACACATAAACAGCCTACTTACAGCTACATGTTGCCTTGTTGACCCAATGACGTCGTCAGATACGACTGCAATGGGCACGGCACCATAGAGATTGGGCCATGGATCAATGAAAACGTGTCGCCGTATCGGATGAGTCATGGTTTTAGTTACACCAGGCAGATGTTTGGATCCGGATATGCCATCGCCTAGTCGAACAGCTGCTCGAAACAAGCACTGCGCCACGGATGCTGGCCTGTTACGGCAGTATTACGCTGTGGAGGACATTCACCTGTTCTTGCGCGGGACATTTAGTAGTAACGGAAGACGCCGTGACAGCTGTGGACTGTGTCAAGATTATCGCAGACCACATCCATCCGTTCGTGCATGATGTCTTTCCCGATGGCGTCAGCATCTGCCAGCAGTATAGCTGTTCATGTCACAAGGTCAGAATCATGTTACATTGGTTTGAGGAACATGATACCGAACTCACATTGATGTCTTGGTTACCAGATTCACGTCGTATGGAACATATCTGGGACGCTATGGAGCATCAGTTCCGCGGCCACAAACAACTGGCCCATAAATTACGAGAGTTGCGTGACCCGTGCGTAGATATCTGGTGCCACATACCTCTTAACAAGGACTTGCTGAATCCGTGCCATATGGACCAATACGTTGTTAAGCAGGTGGTCATAAAGTGTTGGCTCATGGGTGTATTTGTGTGGGATGACCTTTCCCGGCCGTTGCGGGCGAGCGGTTCTAGGCGCTTCAGTCTGGAACCGCGCGACCGCTACGGTCGCAGGTTCGAATCCTGCCTCGTGCATGGATACGTGTGATGTCCTTAGGTCAGTTAGGTTTAATTAGTTCTAAGTTCTAGGCGACTGATGACCTCAGATGTTAAGTCCCATAGTGCTCATAGCCATTTGAACCATTTTAGGATGACTTTTGTTAGTCATCTCATCCTGGATATTTCTTCTACGAGGGTAATCCCAAACGTAGGTCTCCTATTTTTTTATAAGTACAGAACTCTGTATGGCAGTTGGTCACATTGTTATGTAGAGTGCTTCACGCGCTGTGTGTAAACACGCGCACGCCGCGCTGAGGCGCTCAGCCTTGGCTTCGCAGCCGTCGAGAATGGAGCTCTCTTTGAATGTTACCGCCAAGTGCGAATTGCGCTCAGTTATTCGGTTTTTGAACGCAGAGGGCACTGCGCCGATTGAAATCCATCGCCAGTTGACGGAAGTATATGGTGCGTCGTGCATGGATGTCAAAAATGTTCGTAAGTGGTGTAGAGAGATTGCACCTGGTCGGACCGAAATTCACGACGAACAAAGGAGCGGGAGACCGTCAATTTCTGAGGAGATAGTGTTGAAGGTTGAGCAAAGAATGGGTGAAGATCGGCGGATCGCCCTGGATGATCTCTGCACGTTGGTTCCTAGGGTTTCCCGAAGCACCGCTCACAGAATTTTAACGGAAACATTGAACTACCGGAAGGTGTGCGCAAGATGGGTGCCACGCATGCTGACTGAGGACGACATGCGGCAACGAGTTGATGCTTCCCGCGCATTTCTTCACCGCCTTGCAGCCGAACAGGACAAGTTTATGGACTCAATTGTAGCCGGCCGATGTGGCCGTGCGGTTCTAGGCGCTTCAGTCTGGAACCGCGTGACCGCTACGGTCGCAGGTTCGAATCCTTCCTCGGGCATGGATGTGTGTGATGTCCTTAGGTTAGTTAGGTTTAAGTAGTTCTAAGTTCTAGGGGACTGATGACCACAGATGTTAAGTCCCATAGTACTCAGAGCCATTTGCACCATTTGACTCAATTGTCACGGGTGACGAAACCTGGGCATACCACTTTACACCTGAGAACAAGTAACAATCACGCCAGTGGCGGCATTTTTCTTTGCCAAAGCCGCGGAAATTCAAACAGTCTGCCGGTAAAGTAATGACAACCGTTTTTTGGGATCGGAAAGGGGTATTGTTGGTCGACTTTTTTTCCACTGGATCCACAATTAACGCTGACAGGTACTGTGAGACTCTGAAAATACTCAAACGGGCAATTCAGACCCGGAGAAGAGGAATGCTGAGCAAGGGTGTACACATTCTCCATGACAATGCTCGCCCACACATCGCTCGGCAAACTCTTGTTCTCCTGCAATAGTTTCAGTGGAACATAATCACCCACCCACCCTATATTCCTGACTTGGCGCCCAGTGACTATCACCTGTTCCCTACGTTAAAAGAACGTTAGGCCGGAAAGCGATTCAGCTCCGACGACGAGGTGAAAGAAGAGGTTCATAACTTTCTGTACAGCATGGCGGCGAGCTGGTATGGCATGGGCATACAAAAACTGCCACAGCGTCTACAAAATTGCACCGACAGAAATGGTGATTATGTCGAAAAATAGCTAAATGTTCAATCTGTAAACTGATTTAAATCAGTGTAGAAATAAACGGGTCTATGTACTTATAAAAAAATAGGAGACCTTACTTTTGGGATCAGTCACTTTGTAATCACCATATCCTGTAAAAATAAGACCGTTTTCACTATCAATGGCACATTAAAATAACACTTTCCACTTTATAAGAACACTACAGAACTCGTATACTGCGACCGTCCATCGACACAGTTGGCAACAAAGCGAAAAATTCTTCACCATTGCTCAGCTGCTCTCAGTTAAGACGGATGCGTAGCTTAAAATACGTTCAAAGATAAGGCCACGTCCGAACTCCGCGGAGGTCTCGCGGTTAAGGCGCTCAGTCCGGAACCGCGCGACTGCTACGGTCGCAGGTTCGAATCCTGCCTCGGGCATGGATGTGTGTGATGTCCTTAGGTTAGTTAGGTTTAAGTAGTTCTAAGTTCTAGGGGACTGATGACCACAGATGTTAAGTCCCATAGTGCTCAGAGCCATTTGAACCATTTGAACGTCCGAACTACACCACGATCACAGCTGATAGAGCACGTGCAGGGGTTGGACAAAAACATGGAAACAACGTGCGAAATGTGTGCATGAACATAAAGGCAGGTGCTAGCCGAGCCTGCACGTGGCGCTGTTGTATTTGACACGAACAGCACCTGCGTAATGTCCTCAGTGTGTCGCAAGTGTCAGTCGTGGTCGGAACAGTGTTCTGTGTAGCTGTGAGTGCGTTATGTTGGAGCTCAGTCAATTGGAACGTGAGCAGCTTGTTGGCGCTTTTATGGTGAGTGCTTCCGCAACCATAGTAGACGAAGTGTTTGGTGTTTCGAGAGGCACCTTATAGAAGATAAGGGAAAGCGGGAAAACATTATCCGCTAAAATTACCAAATAAGCAGCAACCAGTCGCAAAATCGTGTTTTCTTTATTTACTTTTGCAAATCGATTTCAACTGATTAACAGCCATCATCGGTGCTACAAGAATAAAAACAAAAATAATAACAGTGGCCAAATAATAAATGTACATAAAGCAACGTAAAACCAATTGTTGTGGACTGGCAAGACAGCCAATCCACTATGACAGGAAGCCGAAAGGCACGCGTTTAAGCTCACGCAGGCTGGCGTGAGGTCTGGAACAGGACAAGGAATTTATAGTAGCAAAGAACGTACGTAGCTTCTGGAATACTTAACTTTAATCCATTATTGGTGAACATCGCTCTTGACGGTACATGTTTTACAGCATCAATAGTTACTGGTAATGGCGCCTTGCTAGGTCGTAGCAAATGACGTAGCTGAAGGCTATGCTAACTATCGTCTCGGCAAATGAGAGCGTTATTTGTCAGTGAACCATCGCTAGCAAAGTCGGCTGTACAACTGGGGCGAGTGCTAGGAAGGACTCTCTAGACCTGCCGTGTGGCGGCGCTCGGTCTGCAATCACTGATAGTGGCGACACGCGGGTCCGACGTATACTAACGGACCGCGGCCGATTTAAAGGCTACCACCTAGCAAGTGTGGTGTCTGGCGGTGACACCACACCAATTAAATGTATATAGACGCAATAAACCATTTAAAACGCACATACAAATGTAGCTTTCAACGTATATCTTCCCTGAGTAGTAACACTCTCTTACGCAGAGGTCAAGCATAAAGTGATACATAGAGAATTGACTATGACAACGAGAAACTATAAGGGGGCGCTGCAAAGCAAACCAGCCTTCTGTGCGAAAAGATGCAGCTAAAATAAAAATGAGAAGAAGAAATGACATACAAAGTGCGGTAAGATATAATGAGAAAATACTGAAAAATTTACAAATATGGATACATTGACGAAGATTTTGTCAACCACATAGTACAGTTATATACCCCAAAAAGCGATTGTACAAGTTAATAAAAGAGGAACAAACATAGGTGAGAAGCACACCATATAAAAAATTTTAAATAACTTACTTAAAAAATTTTAAAATTATTTATCATATTATCGAAGAGCAAAAGATAATCATAATGCCAAAACGTAAAAACGGTGTTGGCATCCATCTAGCGTACAGTTAATGATATTCAGGAAGATCGGATTTTTTCGGCAGATGGCGCCACATTGCTGAACGCACATGTAAAGTAAACTAAGTTGAGATAAGAAAATTACGGACACGAACGAAACAAACGTATTAAAGAAACAAGACCAAATGCAGAAATAAAGTGCTAGCACACTTAATGCATGGGAAAATGAACACAGGCTCTATAAGATGAATTGAGAACTCGTAGAGGCTCTTACGGTGTGTTCGCATATCATGAGACGTAAATCCACACCATATGGCTGTTGGTGCAGCCGACAAAGACGGCAAAAGCCCAACTAAAGGGCATTAACGCAAACTTGGTCACAATAACATAGTTCATATCACCAATCTATTTGTCCCCCCCCCCTCCTCTCGCTTTTTCTTGTCTTATCATTCTATTCCTATCAAACAAATGCTCGGCGAAGAGCTCCCAAAAATAAACTCCCCTCACATTCACCTGCTCAGTGAGAAGGCAAACGCTAGCTGATCTACGATGACAAAAGATCTCCATATCCTCTAGCAAATCAAGATAATTTCCCTTTTCTGCTCTATGCAATAATCTCACATGCGTCTCAGTTTGAGGAAGTTCATGTCCACTATTTATAAAGTGGGCTGCAAAATTCGACCTTTCAGCCGCGTCCTTTCTGTCAACAGCGACATGTTCAGCAAATCTAGTTTCAATTTTTCGTCCAGTCTGACCTACGTAACATGCTTTACAGCTTGGACACAGTATTTTGTAAACCCCCGACTGGTGTAAAACTTTTACTTTATCTACGCCATGATCTAAAATTTGTCCCAAATTATTCTTAGTTGAAAAAGCAATCTTAACCTTGAGTTTCCTAAAAATAGCTGCAACTTTAAGACTAACTGCCCCATATTATGGGAAAGAAATATATTTCATTGCTTCATTTTTCCCTACAATTACTTTATTTGTTCCCATATCATTATATTTATTGGCAAATTTTTCATAAATTTTTTGAACAAAGGGTAGCGGATAATCATTAGATTTAACTATGGAAAAAATAATATCTAACTGAGTTTTACAATCCTCTTCAGAAAGTGGGGTACAGAAAACACGATTAAATGCAAATCTGAAGAACGCTATTTTATGCTGATTAGGGTGGGCTGAATGATAGTTTATGATACAGTCAGTATATGTCTTTTTTCGAAATATGCCAAAATGAAGCCTTCCGTCACTATTCCTTATGTATAGATCCAAAAAACTAATAACCCCATTAGTTTCAAGTACATATGTTAACTTTATTTTAGCATGTAAAGCGATAAATGGGGATACAATTTCGTTAATGTCATTTTCATTGCCATTCACAAGCAATAATGTATCATCAACGTACCTAACGCAAAAGACAATTTTCTGTGACAACTCAACATTCTCATGAAACCATCTGGTTCCAAGGTGATTGATTGATGAAGACGTCAGCTAAAAAACCAGAAATCGGGTTTCCCATACTGAGACCGTCTTTTTGCACATAAATTTCGTCGTTGAACCGGAAAAAGTTGTATTTGAGCATAAGAAGCAAAAGGTCTATAAACTCCTCAATATCATTGTCTGTCACATTACTCAGCATTCAGTTATTTTTCACAATATTAATAGTCTCATCTATCGGGATATTAGTGTATAAATTCACAATATCCAGAGATAACAGCTTCATACTAGCTGTAGTGGGGTTGTTTCTAACCTGCTCAATTAATTGTTTACTATTCTTCACGGAAAATTGTTTACGGAATCCAAAGTGTTTTTTGGTATGTTTAAACATTTTCGCGCAATTTTACTGAAGGGACCCCCTATATTGTTCACGATTGGTCTCACAGGGCACCCTTCTTTATGGATCTTAAGTTTTAGCTATATCTTTTCGCATAGAGGGCTGGTTTGCTTTGCAGCGTCCCCTTATAGTTTCTCGTCGTCATAGTCAATTCTCTACGTATCACTTTATGCTTGACCTCTGCCTAAGAGAGTGTTACTACTCAGGGAACATATACGTTGAAAGGTAAATTTTATATGGGCATTTTAAATGGTTTAATGCGTCTATATACATTTGATTGGTTTTATGTTGCTTTATGTACATTTATTATTTCGTCACTGATATTAATTATTTTTATTTTTATTCTTGTATTTGTAGTACCGATGATGGCTGTTAATCAGTTGAAATCGATTTGCGAAAGTAAATAAAGAAATATGATTTTGCGACTGGTTGCTGCTTTTTTAGTAAATTTATGGTTTACGGCCGTTGCACAACTTGGGAACCATATGGAGCCCGCCATTCAGAAATTATCCGCCAAGTCACAACGCGGACGAAAGTGTATGTGATCGTGACAGACGGTCATTGAAGACGACTATGACAAAAGTAAGAGGACAACAGTTGCAAAAGTCACTGCAGAACTTAATGTCGCACTCGCGAACCCTTTCAGCACCAAAACAATAGGAAGGGAGCTCCGCAAGCTGGTGAACTGGAGGCTGGCTGGCTCTGAGCACTACGGGACTTAACATCTATGGTCATCAATCCCCTAGAACGTAGAACTACTTAAACCTAACTAACCTAAGGACATCACACAACACCCAGTCATCACGAGGCAGAGAAAATACCTGACCCCGCCGGGAATCGAACCCGGGAGTGGGAAGCGAGTACGCTACCGCACGACCACGAGCTGCGGACGTGAACTGGAGGACAAGCTGAGATTCCAAAACCACACGTCAATCGGGCAAAGGTCCGTACTTGAAAACTTGCGAAGAAACCATAAAACCTAGACTGTAGAGCAATGGAATAAAGTTATTTGATCGGATATTTCACACTGTTTCCAACTTGTGCCCGAGTTTACGTCTGGCGTATGCCGTTCCAAGCCGATCATGCAGACTATTGGCTGCCAAGAGTGAAACATGTTTGGTGATGATTTGGGCAGCTGTAGCGTGGTATATTCCATTGGCCCAGTGGCTATGCTGCAAGGTCTCCCTACTGCCAAGGATTATGTGACCAATTTGGCTGATCAGGTCCATCCCATGGTACAGTATTTGTTCCTCAGTGGTGATGCTGTGTTCCAAGACGTCCGGCACTGGTTTTAAGACACGAGAATGAAGTACCCCATTTCCTCGCCGAGCGAGATGGCGCAGGTTTTATCACACTGGAGTCGTATTCGGGAGGACGACGGTTCAAAACTGCGTCTGGCCATCCAGATTTAAGTTTTCCGTGCTTTCCCTTAAATCGCTCCAGGCAAATGCCGGGATAGTTCCTTTGAAAGGGCACGGCCGCTGTCCTTCCCCGTACTTGAAACGTTTCGAGCGTGTGCTCGGTCTCTGATGACTTTGATGTCGTCGGGACGTTAAATGCTAATCATCGTTTCCCTCCCTCCAGGCCGCCACAGTCACCAGATCTAAATATTTTTGAGCCTTTGTGAGCCTTTGGAGAGAAGGGTGCATAGTCCTATCCTCTCCATCATCGCTATTTGAATGTACCACTATTTTGCAGGAAGAGTGGTTTAAAGGTTCTCTTGAAAACCATACAGGTTCCTTATTTATCTATTCCTTGAGGGCTGGAAGCTGTTCCAAATGGCAACGGTTTTCCTACCCAGATTAGGCGTGGCAGCGTGATGTGTTTTTGGTGTTTCCATATTTTTGTCCGCCTCCTGCAATTATGAAATTTTAGCATGACGTTGGTGGAAGACTCAGAAATTAAGGCATGTATCAGGATTAAATTCAAGGATAGTGCTTTCTGTGCTGGCGACAACAACATGCTTTAAGATAACGGGCATGCTGTTCGAAACTAGGCACCAGTAAATTAGAGAGTGATTGTAACTACGACAAAACGGTGAAGTCATTACTAATTGCTGTTACTACCACATACTTCCTGATGAATTCAACACTGTAAAGAGTTCGTGAACGTTACTGGCCACATGTGGAAGAACTTTCACTTGAGAATAATGTGAGACAGTGACGCAACTGGTAAGTGATTTCAGGCGAGTGTAGTACTCCACTATTGCTACCATACGATGAGCATTTAGAAGTTACAATTTTGAATGAGTATTTACTGTGCTGTACGCGTCAGGATTGCGGAATGGACTGCTGGTAACTGGCGAACACTTGGTCCCGTAGTGTAACCAGATCTCTGGGGAGGTCGTGTGAAACATGTCGCCGCACCGGGCAGTTAACACGGTCACCTTATGGCCCTGTTGTTCGCGGTCGTCTCGACCTTGTTCTGATGTAAGAAGCAATATGATCATCCAGACACACTCGCTATCTGGGGGAAGGTCGGCTGCAGGCGTCCGACTCATTCACGAACCAGCTGCAGAAGGCTATCCGTCAGGAACGAGCATGGTACGCTCATATACTGTTTGTCTCAAATGGCCATGAGGGAAAATTGTAATGGTCTTTCTGCGCAGGGGCGACCCATCCATGCTGCCAATGCTACGGGCCTTGCGCTTTCGCAGGTCCCGTACCGCACTGCTTATTATTTCGCGGGAAATATAAACATTAGCAGGTTTGAAACTAAACTAATATCACTGAAGTGGACATGATCATTTTTTTTTAAAACGCTGGAAATAATAGATCATTGACATAAAATTTGGCGTATTTCCAATCTTAAAAGAATACACTCGAAGTAATTATATTTTACTGAACTACGTTTTACGTATTTCAAAGGTTTAATAGTTTTATTTATGCATTCTATTCAACTATAGTCTGCGGTAATCACTATGAACTTGCGCTGATTTGAGCGAACTGGCGCCACATCACGTATTGCCTAGACAGATCCTTTGCTTTATGTTGTTAACAAAACTCGCCTTAAAATCGTTGTTGGTGATTCCTTCCACCAAACGATGTAGGCCGATTAGAGAAAGAGACGGATAAGCATGTTACTCCCAAAGTCTGACAGCTACTCACTTACATCGAGGCTAGTGATAATATAGTTCACGTACAACTGTTTTTGCGATCCTATTTTACGAGTACGTTCCTTTCACTAATTTTGTGTTTTGGCACAGTGTGGTTTTACGCCATGTTTGCGTAAAATATGTCTTTAACCCATTACGATATGCGCGTTCTCAATCTCTCCCGCCAACTGTTACTATGTTAGGTTTCCGGCTTTCACCCCTAAGCATAAGATAAATTCAATTTTCCCAATCGAAATATCGCGACATTTCACTGAGTAGCTAGGAAATACAAGAGTGTATCGCGAAATTTTGTTGTATCAAAAGGTCTAAATTTTATTAGGCGAAGCATTTTACTTTTCAGTGTGAACTGTGATAATTTGTAAGCAATTTTGGGGCGCCATCACAACCCAGCAGCTGCAACGGCGGGCTACGGTCATTTATATTTGCAGGTAATTCGAGAGATGGTAAAAATACTCGTAACACTGTTTAGCTTACAGCGTATATACAGCGTAACTAGGTTGAGGCCGTAAAACATTATTTAAGTTTTACGTTTTCTCCTTGCTATGTAAAGGAAGCCCATAAGGGTCACCGGTGACGAATAGTTTTAGTACCTCGAGTGTCAGAGGGGGTGATCCAGTGGTAAAGTGTGTACCTAGAAACCGAAAAGTTGCGGGACCGAACCCAGTCGGACAACGGGAATTTCCAGGCCGCCTTTAATCCAGCTTTCATCTCTCAATGATGTGAGGAGTCGCCAAGAACGACGGTCCACGAGCCCAGTTGGATAAGTGGGGGTAGCTTAGGGACACACAAGTCGCCAAAATGGCGTTCAACTGAAAGACTTGCACCCGGCCATTGAGCTACTCATAATTATTAGTACCTTGAGTAACGTTAACCACAGAATAGTTAAAAAGTCATGGTTCATTACGTAAGTTCGTTGCTAAATAAGTGAAATAAAAGTTTGTTCGTCGTTATTCTCACGTGGAACTAAAATACGGAAGAAAAATTCTATGTTTCAAAAAATATGAGTACATATTGTTGAATAAAGACTTCATACTTCACCAATACCTGAACTAATCAGGTGGTACTGACTACAATTGGGAAGAAAAGACATTTCTACCACAATCTGACGAACAGGAGAGATCAGTTAAAAGACCCCAGAAGCATCGAAGATTTGTCGTGTAAGTAAGGGAAGGAGGTTTGTATTGGCGGGGAGGGGGGGGGGGGCAGGTAACAACTGTAGAGGGAGACCGAGAGTCGACCAGTAGGCAGGTTCGAATGGATGCAGAATGCAGCAGTTATGTAGAGCTGAAGAGAATTGCGCGGGGGAGACTAGTGTAAAGAGCTGCATCAAAGTAGCCTTCGGACTGAACACGACAGTTCTGCAGTGTTTGATAATGGGTCAACTACCATCCTAACCGTCTATCAATCATCTACAATTGTATTATAATGGAGAGGCAGCGACATTCCTCTTTTACAAATTATAAATTATGTTGGGAAGCTCAGTAAAGGAGCATCAGGAGAAAGAATAGTAAATGATGTATTTGCAAAGATAAATCATTAGTTTTGCACGAATACACTATCTTTAATCTTTGGAGAAGACGAAGAAGGAAAAACGTAAAACAACAAAACTTATCCAGTTTTCTACACTACTGGCCATTAAAGTTTCTACACCAAGAAGAAATGCAGATAATAAACGGGTATTCATTGGACAAATATATTATACTAGAACTCACATGTGATTACATTTTCACGCAATTTGGGTGCATAGATCCTGAGACATCAGTACCCAGAACAACCACCTCTGGTCGTAATAACGGCCTTTATACGCCTGGGCATTGAGGCAAACAGAGCTTGGATGGCGTGTACAGGTGCAGCTGCCCATGCAGCTTCAACACGATACCACAGTTCATCAAGAGTAGTGACTGGCGTATTGTGACGAGCCAGTGCTCGGCCACCATTGACCAGACGTTTTCAGTTGGTGAGAGATCTGGAGAATGTGCTGGCCAGGGCAGCAGTCGAACATTTTCTGTATCCAGAAAGGCCCGTACAGGACCTGCAACATGCGGTCGTGCATTATCCTGTTGAAATGTAGAGTTTCGCAGGGATCGAGTGAAGGGTAAAGCCACGGGTCGTAACACATCTGAAATGTAACGTCCACTGCTCAAAGTGCCGTCAATGCGAACAAGAGGTGACCGAGACGTATAACCAATGCCACCCCATACCGTCACGCCGGGTGATACGCCAGTATGGCGATGACGAATACATACTTCCAGTGTGCAATCACCGGGATGTCGCCAAACACGGATGCGACCATCATGATGCTGTAAACAGAACCTGGATTCATCCGAAAAAATGACGTTTTGCCATTCGTGCACCCAGGTTCGTCGTTGAGGACACCATCGATGGCGCTCCTGTCTGCGACTCAGCGTGAAGGGTAACGGCAGCCATCGTCTCCGAGCTGATAGTCCATGCTGCTGCAAACGTCGTCGAACTGTTCGTGCAGATGGTTGTCGTCTTGCAAACGTCCTCATCTGTTGACTCAGGGATCGAGACGTGGCTAACGATCCGTTACAGCCATGCTGATAAGATGCCTGTCATCTCGACTGCTAGTGATAAGAGGCCGTTGGGATCCTGCCCGGCGTTCCGCATTACCCTCTTGAAACCACCGATTCCATATTCTGCTAACAGTCATTGGATCTCGACCAACGCGAGCATCAATGTCGCGATACGATAAACCGCAATCGCGATAGGCTACAATCCGACCTTTTTCAAAGTCGGAAACGTGATGGTACTCATTTCTCCCCCTTACACGAGGCATCACAACAACGTTTCTCCAGGCAACGCCGGTCAACTGCTGTTTGTGTATGAGAAATCGGTTGGAAACTTTCCTCATGTCAGCACGTTGTAGGTGACGTCACCGGCACCAGCCTTGTGTGAATGCTCTGAAAAGCTAATCATTTTCATATCACAGCATCTTCTTCCTGTCGATTAAATTTCGCGTCTGTAGCACATCATCTTCGTGGTGTAGCAATTTTAGTGGCCAGTAGTGTACTTACGAATACCACTCATTATCTTTCCTAGCGTTCATGCCATTGTACAGTACTTGCTGCTTTTATGATTTGGCACTGGTTTACATCACTTTAACTATGTGGCTGGATGCCCTTCCTGTCGTCAGTTAACCTCATGGAATGAAGCCGATTGCACCATCTGCTGTGAATCGTGTAAACTTTGTTCTGTGTGTGATCGTAGTTTAAACGTGTAATGTGTTTTATCAGGGAGAGATTAGGGACGAACCCAACATTCGCCATTTCGCTACGACTGCCCGTCTTAGCGGCCGGCACTAGCTGTCAGTCATAACTGCCGATTGTCACTGGCTGTGCGTTTCGTTGCAACTGCTCACCGCAGCAGCCACGCCACCCAGCATGTTGCCTCTGTGAAAGGAACACGCACCGAGTTCTCAACGTAGATGGTAATACCATTCTAGGTTTTCTGTGGACGAGGAAGAAGAGGAAGAGGAAATTACAGTAATGCTTACAAGATCTTACGCTAACTTAGTTAACTGGCCACTTGCGAAACTGTAAAGAGAGGTTCAGAATTTTTTTAGGCTTTATTCATCACAGTTCGATGTTGTTTTAAGGGTGGTGAAAGAAGATATAGGGGAAACAGCTACCAGTGCAGGAAAACTCCAATAGAAACTGATGAAAAAATGCCAGTGACTTTACGGTAAGTAGCTGTACAAAATCACATGTATTCATCGACATCGGTTTGAAATAGGTATAAGCCGTGGTAAATTTTGCTGTTTTGAAGAGCGTGCCGCGGCGCGTAGTGTGAAGCAGTCGCCCTCCGTTTCTGGTGGTGGCGCCGCTGTGGCTATCGCAGCTTTGGTGTCTCTCTCTGGTGGGAAAGGGGAAAGGTAGCCTGCTCACGTGCATTTAAGGGGCGCTATGAGCTCGTTAGGCGGCAAGTCTGGTCAGTTGGTCAGCCGGGTCAGTGTGGGGCAGTCAGTGTCTGTCTGACGTCCGGAGTGCTAGTATGTGTTAGGCCGCCAGTCTGCTCGAGTTTGTTCAGGCAATGGTCATTGGCGTTTGGATCGACCGGTTGGTCGGCTGCGCACTGGGACACAAGATGACTTGTCCGTCTTGAGCGTCGGCGCATGTGAGGTCGCCACGTCAGTCCAGTGGGCCGCGCCGTATAGCGAGGGGTAGTGGCTTCGCGGCCGACACGAGAGCAACCCACGACATCGGTCTGGCCGGGCCAAGCTGCGACGCCGTGAGACGGGAGATCGGCGCGCCTTCCTGCGTCCGTTGAAGCGGCTGGCAGCGGACGGTTCGGGAGAGCATTTTGGGGATGCTACGCCAGGTCTTCGCCAGACATCGTAGTTTATTACAAGTTAAGTGATTCGTGATATGTTGTTTCATTTACTTGTTAAATTCTACTTGTTTTCTTGACCACTCTCTCGTCCCCCGCTTGCTCGTCTGTCTCCCGTCCGCATTTGTTAGGCAGTTAGTGTCTGTCTGTCTGTCGACCTGCCATACGTTAATAGCTGCCTCTGTCATGTTTGTCGGATTCGGTTCAAGAAATGGCTCTGAGCATTATGGGACTTAACAGCTATGGTCATCAGTGCCCTAGAACTTAGAACTACTTCAACATAACTAACCTAAGGACGTCACACAACACCCAGTCATCACGAGGCAGAGAAAATCCCTGACTCCGCCGGGAATCGAACCCGGGAACCCGGGCGCGGGAAGCGAGAACGCTACCGCACGACCACGAGCTGCGGACGTCGGATTCGGTGATAACGAATTTATTGCTTAAGGTGAAAAGGCTGAATTCCTGAAATATGTTTTTACCTTGCCTATCATCTTGAGAGGCAATATATGTGTAATGTAGAGCATGTTTGTATATTTTAGGTAAGACTGCATTTCATGGGCTTTTGTTTAAATGGTCGTTTTAGTATATAAAGTTGCCACCCTTCCACCGTAAGAGTTTTCTTTTAAAACCAAGTTGCTCTTTCGGTGACAAGTAACTTTTTTTAATGTGAGTGTTTTGTACCATTTCCACCCCTCCTACGGGGTGCATAGTTTATGTGTTAACGTGAGTTGTTAAAATTTTTAGTTTAAAGTGATCTGGTGTGTTTGCAACAGTGTAGTCTTTCAGAGGTCGTTGTGAGCAGTCGTGACTACGGCTGTGTTAAAAGGGAGTGGCAAGGTTCTCAGCCCGAAAGCTCATACTGTAAAAAAAAAAAAAAAAAAAAAAAAAAAAAAAAAAAGTCATTTCTGCCTCTGAATAAATTGTAACTTGATATTTAAAGGGTGCTATCTGATTATAATTTTTAAATCTGTTTTCTTTTTTTTTAAAAAAAAGAAAGGGTTTTTAGGAATAAAATTCCCATTTGTTGAAAGAAATTTGTTTTCATCAGTTACCCACTGGCAACTACTTCCACTCTCACATAGTGTAATTAAATGTGTTAATGTTCTTTATGAATCGCTAGTAAATAAAGTAAATTCTTTAAGAAAAGATTTTGAAAGTAAATCCACGGTTCAAGGTAATTTTGCATTTCTACAAAATAAGATAAAATTCTATAAAGGTAGTAAGTGTGTATGAAATTGTCTCAATGCTTGTACAGTTTGTTGCTTATTCTTACATTATCTTTACATTGAGTTAATATTATTGTTAGTAATTATTTTCAAAAGTAGTTACAGTATCACCTGCCTGTGGCTCCACATTTATTAATGGTATGAAAGTGTACCCATTGTTTCCAACCGACGAAACATCTAATGGTTGTGAAGTTCGTTCGAGCAGCGATGGAAAGATAGAAGAGCTGGAAGGACTGATGGTGGCAGCTGGTAGCACAAGAGATGATACCGAAGAACATTCAAGTCCCTTAACATATCTTAAAATGTCAAGTTTCGCTTTATTAATTAGATGACGTGGCAGTTTCCTAATAGACGCTGGAGTGCTTCTTATGAATAATCTTGGGACTCCTACTTATCAGCCAAGCGCTGCAGCAATTCCAACTGTTGTTTGCCCCATTTGTTGAGCGAATCCCAGTTAGTTTTCCTCGATCTGCGAACTGAGAAGGAAAAGTTGGCAGTAGGTATGTCACTTAGAGGACGAGGAAGTAACTGCTTGAGAAGTGACACGCCTTGTTTCGTTAGCATTTTGTCCGTGTTCATTAGATGACAGTCCTTCAACATTTGTTGGGTCCTGTAGCGGAACACTACAAAAAGAAGACCGCTCCCTTTCTACACCCCTCAAAAAACTTAGTGTGTTGAACAATTCCCATTTTTGGGTGAACTTCAGGCTGCAGAATCTGTTTGCAGTTGTCATTTCGAACTGTTTTCCAGAATTATCTCTGATGTCTTCCCACCTCTTCTTATACTGGTTACCTAAAACAGAAAGCTTCTTTCTTATTTGAGTAATTAGTAAACACATATTATTTATGTTTCATGTATTAATAATAATTATGGTTTGTGTTACCGTTTTCTAGATAGAGAGTTTCGCATCGCTTGGGTATGGTTATCGGATATCACCGAGCTACGTGAGCATCATACGTCTTGAAACATTAGAAGCTATGTGTAAACACTTGGTACCTACCTTCCTGCCTCCTCCACCTCGAGAATATTTCCGGAAAAGTACAAGGGAATTCTACACTTTTGGGGGTTCTCTATCTGTTGTGCTGGTATTGATAGGAAACATATATGGATACGTTCTGGTACAAGTGGTTCTCTTTTCTGAAATTACAAAGGCTACATCTCGATAATACTTTTGGTATTCGTTGATGTGAACCGTAAATTCGTTGTGATACACCCAGGTTCATCTGGGAAGGATGGAGACAGTGGCATATTTAATAAATCGTCAATAAGGAAAATGATTATGAACGGAGACGTATTTCAGGCATATGAAGATCTTCCCTTGACTGAAATCAAGATGCCCTTCGTTGTAGTTGACGACGAGTCATAACGCTTTCAAAATCATATTCCCAAGCCGTACACTCACTCGTTTCCCCAGTCAGATAAAAGCTACTTTCAATATAAATTGGCAGAAGCGCGCCGAGGTCCTGAAAACACTTTTGGACTTTATTATTTCGGGTGTTTTACGCAAATGTGCAAATGTGAATCTACAACCCAACACATGTCATAAACACGTTTCAGCTTGTTGCTGTCTACTCAATCTCCTCAGGGATGTCTATTTAGAAAAATAGAGGACGATCTTTTGATGAACTTGTCAATGTGAGTTTTTTTTTACCACTAAACATTACTCCGTTGCCTCGAACAGGCGGGTTCAGGTACGATATAGAGGGTGGTCGGAAATTCCTGTTACAGACTTCTAGGACTTGTAGAGGGGAGTGAGAACATCGTATTTTGGATAGGAACCCATGTCCGGGAACATCATCCAACGAGACTACAGAGCGTCAAAGTTATAGGTGCGGACGTCTGTAAATGTATGTATACACGAGGTGATTCCGTGATAGTGTTACAGACTTTCTAGGATGATGGCGAACGATAAATGTATTAATTTGAAGTAAGGATCCCTGTACCGGAAACGAACGAGTCGAAAGTTATAAACGAAAACGGTTCTGATATCTCTGACAGTTGAATACATGTACTGGTTCTTGTGTTGCGAAGAGTGTAGAGCTGCTAACTTTCAGTGGTGGTAATGTGGACAAACGAGAAAAAATGTCCAATAAACGTGGGCGAGAGTTTGTGGATCAGTACGTGTTAATGTCAGTTTATAACCTGACACAGACCTCGACGTCGTGGAGGAAAAACAAAATGAATGGCAGTGTACAAAGTGTGTGACATCAGAAAAAAACAATGTTTCAAACAACGACACAGGTTCACAGGGAGCTTCCCTTGCGACTTACAGGATATTGTCTGTGGGATACAGTCAACCTCCTACAGTACAGGTGATGAAACTTTTGTGGAGTGGATCAATACCCGTATATTTAATAGGATCATCACACGTGTTCGATGCCGGCACACATGCGTTATTTGTTTTCGTTATATTGGAGGAGAGAGATGCGGTAAAAATCTTATCAAGTTCTCTATCGGATGAAGTTAGTGGAGCTTTTATATTTCGTAATTTTTCTCTGGTGCATGGTACAGAATAACGATGATAGAATGTTGGGGCGATAGATGTGAATGGGTCATGAGGGACATGGATCCACAGCACCTGCTTGTAGTTTGGAGAAGCACCACAATGCAGTAGCAAAATCCATGTCCTTGCCCCATTTACCGTACTGTCTTTTATACTACCTCGTGTTGCAGGAGCAGGCTTCGTTTCCGTTGAATGGTCAAAACACGGTCCTGTCGCAGTAGCGCAGTTCAGCCCGTTTCTACATGGGTTGCAGAAGGTGGTAGATGTATTTTCTTCCGTCTCCTACTTAGTTCCAACTTAAATTGGAACGATCACAGGCGTAAAGCTGAAGAAATGGCAGCAGTTACAAGATTCATGGGGGCTACCTAAAACGAGGTTGGAATTTTACTGTAGCAGATAGGTTCGAGAAAGCTTAGAGATATGAGAGTGCCGGAGATATGATTCACTAGTGGCTGTAATCATTAAAGGACTTCTCCATGGGATCCAACGCAGGTATGTAGTTGAATAGAAAGACTTGATTCCAAATCATAGACATCATTTCTACCAAAAGCGTAGTACTAGAGATCTGAAAAGCTAGTGTACATTTCTTACGACCTGAATCATCACACCATCTACTACTGTTTGTGATCCTTCTCAATCAATCATCGCCTATAACTCAGTGGATATATGGCAGAACCTCTGACATGGCATCGAGACAGAATGAGTTACAAATACTGGACAAATATCTAGTGGCGGCGGCGTGAGGGAGTTACAGATACTGGTTTCATACCACACTCCTTAGCCGAATCACTTTCAAAATTCGGTAATTTTATTACGAGGGTGCACTGTCGGTGACGTGTAACTGCACTGCTGGTCTGGTAATACGCACTCCAGCGATCACCGTCTATATTCTGTGTCACGGTATTTGTCTGTAAAAACCACGTCATTCATAGGTAATGCCATACGGTGGATTTAAAAAGCTGGTGGAGCTTTTAACAAGGATACTTGTGTGCACCTGTAGAACCAAGACCACTTGTGATGGTAATATGGTTGTGTTTTTTTTTTTAACATATTGTGGTTGTAAGACGTTTACGACTCTCTTTCTAAGACATGGTGGTAGCACTCGCAAGAAAACTTATGAGATGTGTCCACCCATCTTTAATTTTCGATCGGTATTATTTCGTATCGCCAGCAATCAGTTATTGACGAAGTCTTATACTTAGTAGTAGGGGGTGAGTGATAGGTACGCTTTGAGCATCAGGCTTATAAAGTATGTTTGTGTTATGACATGTGCAAGGGAAATGAGTATGTTCAGTCGTAAGGAACCTATGAATTTGACGTGGAGTACTGTGATAGCAAAGGGATGAATGTGTCAAGTCATAAGAATGGTATGGATATTTGTATTTCCAGAGCCACAGCCGTCAGCATGGTGTATTTCCGATACTTCGCTCATTGTCGAATGTTGTTCAACTAAGACTGCAATCGTATCATTTAGTTGTAAGTAGAGGAATAAAATATATATGAGGCCGGTTTTTTTCCTAGGACTATTCTGTCTATGCGTGCTTGGTGTGCAGCGCCGGTGACAGGAATGATTCACGTTTCCCGTTAATGCTAGGAACCGTCCGAATGGAGAGGCCTGTTGTAGTGTAAGAATGTAACTAACTTAACCATGTTGTCCCATAGATGGCCGAACACTTCGTATGTGTTGGATAGCTTTAGTGATCGTGTGGAAATTTGATAAGGTTCAATATGGACGTGTCTTTGCGCTGGACCATTATTCCCTCCCATGTAAATTGTCCAGTTGACTGCATCTGCACATTTCGCACTTTTATTTAATTGAGGGAACATCGATTGTGGTGTGCACATCTGGCAGGTGGAAGCCATGTTTGCCAGTTCTCTAGATATGAGAAAGACCTTATTTCACTTTGTAAATTATAGGGGGTGATTTGGAATCTGTTACATCACCGACATCGGTATTCGCGAGACAAAATATCAGTTTCCTCTATTTCTTTCGAGTTCTCACGTAAAGGTCTTCGCAGATGGGATAAGTTTCTAGTTACTTAGTGGTTTACAGCACGCTCTACTTCGCTGAAGTTTCGGGTTTGTAGAGAAATAATTTTCAGTCTGTATCTTAGGAGTTCCGTTGCGCGAGCGATTGGTAGGATACTGCTATGTGCTTGATACTGAGATCTATCGTGTAAATGGTATAATATTATGGCAAACCATGCGAAAATACATGTGTTCTTGTATTCCCAGAGTCTGGAGGTGGGTGTAGAAAAGCAAGCAAGCAGGCCCAGACCAGAAACAGTAACGTGTTTGCGCCGACCCCGAATTTGTGGAACAGTTCTGAGAGTGACTTCAGTCCACAGAGAGGGCTCATGTTACCCACTGGGAGTGAATGACCTCGTGGGAAATATCTAGTGCAGCGAGTAGTATACCTACGGTGCATGTGCTTATGCTGTCTGTCTTCACGGTGTATGTACGAGTGTCAGGCGGTCGATAGCTATACAAATTACGCAAAACGGGCGATTTTGTGTGGTGCAGGATACGAATTATATGTTTACTACATTGACACGGAACTTGGTGCTATATTGCCAGGCTGGAGATTCAGTTTCACGCTCTAATATTCCATCTCCTGCCCTCAGTGGCAGAGCGGTGCAATTGAGTAAGAGTTTTTCCGTATTTGAATATCTGTAGGCCACTCTGCAGGACGTCCCATCATTTGCACCCCTAAGCGTACCCTCACATTTTACTTGTTCTATCAATAGTTATGTTGATCACAGTGCACCAACCTGCATCGGTGATGTCTTCCCAAGCATTACGTCTCTGGGTATGGCGTTCATTATCACACATAGTGCCGAACGCCTGTCCTTCATAACACTTGTTTGAGAAAATCTTGGCAGGATGCAGCACTTTCCAGAAGCGCTGATTCGAAGACTTTGTTAGATAATTTCCTACGACTGAGCAGAATCGAGGCATATAGCCGGTGTGAGTGTAACCATACCATAATTTTTTTGGGCGCTGTACAGATATAAAAGACAACTGCATTGTTTGTGTAAAATGTGTGTATATTGCAGTGTAATGTTACTGTGGCTTATTTTGTGGCATGAACAGAGAAGATGAGTGTGTGTCCTATCACATATAGATTCAGCACATTGATAACAACAATGGTATGAGAGGGATTTTTATGTGGAAAATTATGTTCACTATAGATACTGAGATTTGTTCCAGAAATACAGCCGTCAAGAGGGGACATTACTGGTACATCGATTGGTGTCAGACTGCAGCAGCAATCGTAATATTTATTGTAGTTACACTGGTAAATATGCTCCTGGCTCCCAATTTTCTTGTGAGTCTTGTATGTATGTAATGATCTGTAGACAACTTTTGTGGGGTTTAACTGTCAGTGCAATGTAACGATCTGTACAAAATAATTTTGCCGCTGAAAGTCTCATCTGCAGAAAACAATAGCGGACAGTGCTCCTACACCAGCAGCAGCAGCAGTTTGATAGGTAAATTCAGTGATGAACAGGCTGTCCTGTTGGGATCGCTAGGAACAATGCACCCTGTGCTATTCTGGGAAGCATTGGAACTTCTCTCTCGGCACTGGACCAGCACCGCAGCTATGCGTCATCGCGGCAGCAGCGGTGCCTAGGTGAACACTTATTTTGACAGAAATTTCTCAGCTGTCAAGTATGTAAGAGATGCTGCCACCTCATCCTTGTGGGACCCGAAGTGACACCAATGCGTTGCTTGGCAGCTGACGACCAAGTCGTCACTTCATGGGCGCCGCCGGTGCATCCCGTCTCTGGCGTCGGGGATTGAGTGGCAGGATGTGTTTTTTATTAGCTATCCTTTATTTAAACTGTATTCCATCGATTTTATCGACCAATAGGATGCTGCAAATTAAAAAAAAACTGCCCCATACATGTGAAGAATGTCGATTTAATTATCTTGCATAATGTTTTTATATCAACATGGTGTTAGCGGTACAATAGTTAATGGGAGGGTAGGCATGAGTGGGTGACATGGAGCAGAACAGCAGGTTAAGTGTAGGACAATAGATTAATTTGCATAATTTGTATGTAAAATGTAGTACAATAGTTTAAGGGAGTGGCTGACAAAGACTAATGCGCCAGACATGGCATTCAAAAGCATGTGAAATTCGAAAAGTGTACCAGAAAATAATGGGAGGACCTAACTAATTACTTAATTTGGTATCAAAGGTGGTACAGTAGTTTAAGGAAATAGGGGTGACATGGGAAACCACTTAACAGAACAGTAGGTTAAGTGCCAACAAAGGCCTAAACATTAGGTTAAGACACCCAGAGTACAGTGCCGAACATTAGGTTATGCAACATGTTTATCCCATGTAATTACTTCTTACTAGACCGACATGTTTCCAAACAGCAGAGAATGCTGAGCAAGAGAGATCCAACCCCCACAAACGGATTTTTTAATAAATAAACAATATATCCTTGAATTTCCTGTTATGAGATCCTTCCTCTCCACCACCTGACCACCATCTTGGATCACTTCACCGACAGTGCCCTTTCGTGGCAGTACTATGTAGTAGGTCAGTTGGACTCCGGACCTCAGGTTACACACACTTGATATCGGTAATGCCTCTAATTGTTTAAATAAAGACTGAAAATAAAGACATGTTCATCCTATCCACCAAAGGTTGAGTCCCTTTTCCCAGCCAATTCCTAGGAAGGGGTGGCGGTCGGATGACTTAGGTTAGTGGAGGTAGCTGAAGTGCCCTTTTTCCCGCCAGTTTCTTAGGTTAGTGGAGGTAGCCGTGGTGTGTTGCATTGTCCTGATTGAATTTGAACTTACTGCCATTTTTTTGGGGAGGAGAGGGGGGAAGGGGTTTACCAGTGGGTGAGAGGTTAATTAATTGATCAATTTAATTAAGTAGTCAATCTAATTGATAAGGGTGAGAGGAGCTATTCCAATAACTCTGACCTGAAAGTGTACCTGTAGCAGTGAGGGGGGATGTTTCCTGAGGGGGGAGGGGAATGGGAGGGGGTGGAGGAACAATAGGTTAAGTGCCTATCAATAAAATGGAAGGGTCCTTTTAGCAGAACAATAGGTCAATGACCTGTCAATCAAAGGAGAACAATAGGTTGGTTCAAATGGTTCTAAGCACTATGGGAGTTAACATCTTAGGTCATCAGTCCCCTAGACTTAGAACTACTTAAACCTAACTAACCTAAGGACAGCACACACCTCCATGCCCAAGGCAGGATTCGAACCCGCGACCGTAGCAGCAGTGCACTTCTGGACTGAGGCACCTAGAATCACTCGGCCACAGCGGCCAGTGGAGAACAATAAGTTAAGTACCTGTCAATCAAAGGAGAACAACAGGTTTGTCCCTGAGTGCTTACCTGCCCCTGATGTAGGCAACCCCCACTAACGAAATGCGCCACAACATACTCTGTCCCACTACTTCCATCTACTTCCTATCATCCTTTAACGCAGATGCAGATCAATTTAGAGGCAGAAGGTTCTCTTTACCAGGAAAGCATCAAAGATAGCGGTCAACTTGCATGTATTACTATTACCTCAAGAGACACATCGTAGAATGTTGTTAAAAAAATGCATCAACTTTTCTGTAAGGTATGTGTTAGGTGACACTGCATTGTGGTGACTGGTGGAGGGTACAGAGAAACACATTGTAAGTACAGTTTGTTTGAGTTTAAAACACCTAAACAATCTTGCACAGGGACAAACATGCATCTGTTCTGTGACTATATATTGCAGTCTCCAGCTGGTAATACAATGCTCTTTAGCTGAGAACACTTTATAAGAATCTATTTGATGGTTGTCAATAGCTCTGGGGTCACATCTGGGCTTGTGATCTAAATATAAATGTATTACTCTGCATTTGGTGGTAATCCACGTTAAAAATTCTATTGCAGCCGTCTTATCACTGTCAACGAAAAATGATTGTTTCGCTGGTTCCCAGTGCTGCCATCTCACCTGTTTCTCGTATTCCTATTGTTGTCACATACTCGTTCCCAGGTAGAAGAATTTTTCTGCAACAAGCCGAAAACATGGAAGTACTCCCTCATTCCCCTCCAATTTCCAAGCATTTTAGTGCATTTTCCCTCAATTTATACGTATTTTCCATCATTTTTCGTAACTTTGAAACGTCCCCTTTAAAACAATTGTACATGACTGTGCTTAAAGTGACACACAATATTTTTAGCGCAACGCAATCTGACTATCAAAGATCCCTGCAAAAGAATGGCCCTGAGTAACATTAAACTACACCTTTCAAAAATCACTTACCTCACAAAAATCTTCATTACTCGAACTACTGCAATACAACGAGCACCACTACTGCCAGCTAAATAAAAGATTCAAAATACGGAAGGCACTAACTACTGATAGGGATAGTTAGCAAATGAAAGATTTTAATAGAGAACAAACAATGTATTCACTTTTTTGTGGGGAGCGTGGGGGCTATGTAAGTAGGCTGTTTAGATTTTTATATTGGTAATGCCACGTAGCGCTCTGTATGAAAATCACTGGCTGTGCTGTGTGCAGCCTGTGGCTAGTTTGCATTGTTGTCTGCCATTATAGTGTTAGGCAGCGGCAGCTGGATGTGAACAGCGCGTAGCGTTGCGCAGTTGGAGGTGAGCCGCCAGCAGTGGTGGATGTGGGGAGAGAGATGGCGGAAGTTTTGAAATTGAACTGCTATATATATTATGACTATTAAGGTAAATACATTGTTTGTTGTCTATTAATATGTCTGATTTTGTTCCATTTTTTGCATTAATTGCAATAATAATGTATTAGTGTCTGGAATCTGTTTCTCTATGCTTTTTGGCAGTGCATTTTCACCGGCAGCATTCGCATTTTGACAAGCAGAAAATGTGTCTTGACTCATTTGAGAAATATTTGCAATATTGTGTTCTGTCATTTCGGATTCCTGAGGCGAGCTGTTGCCGACCGATCGATCGATAATGCTTCCCTGTTCACTACCTGTTTCACTGTCTACACCATTATTTGACGCCCGCTCCATTTCCCTGTGCACAGTTACCAAATTACTACTTTGAACATTAGTAAATTCATTACTCGGCGGCGCTGATAAGCTACGCTCGTTGTCACTATTATTTCTCAGTTTAGTTTGGAGCCTAGTGTTACGTTTTTCACACGCCATTATTGTCACAATATTTCACACAATAACACAGAAAAGCACAATTTGAAGTGCAAAAATAGGAGAACACATTAACATAGCACTGAAAATAATATCTAGTTAATTGCAAGCGTAGCTGCGAAATACTTGGTGCAAATCTATATGCATGCCACAACTGTTTTACTGTACAACAATGAAAGGCTACAACTACAAAGGAGATTCTCTCTACAATTACGCGCTAGCAATAAACAAAAGCTACACTAAATAAAGAGTCAGCACTGTCTTTCTGTTGGAAGGACAACACTACTTCTTCAAGACTGCATGGACATCCATTACTTCCGTGTGCATTGTCTTTTACTGCTCAGACTTTGATAAAAGAAACGGCAGTTTTACTGTGATGAATGATCAGGACTGTCTTTATGGACTGTGAGAAAATTTTAGCTTTTGACCAACATTGTATTAATAAGTGTGTGCATTTGATATCTTTTTTACTGTAATTATGAAAAAATTTTTCAAATCTGTATTGGCCACTGCCCAAAAAAATTTGTAAAATTTTTTGTGGGGGGCATGGGGGCTATGTAAGTAGGCTGTTTATGTTTTCTTTATGTAAGTAGGCTGTTTATGTTTTCTTATTGGCAACGTTACGTAGCGCTCTATATGAAAATCACTGGCTGTGCTGTGTGCAGTCTGTGGCTAGTTTGCATTGTTGTCTGCCATTGTAGTGTTGGGCAGCGATAGCTAGATGTGAACAGCGCGTAGCGTTGCGCAGTTAGAGGTGAGCCGCCAGCAGTGGTGGATGTGAGGAGAGAGATGGCGGAGTTTTGAAATTATATATATTATGACTATTAAGGTAAATACATTGTTTGTATTAATATCTTTCATTTGCTAACTATCCCTATCAGAAGTTAGTGACTTCCGTAGTTTGAATCTTTTATTTAGCTGGCAGTAGTGGTGCTCGTTGTATTGCAGTAGTTCGAGTAATGAAGATTTTTGTGAGGTAAGTTATTTGTGAAAGGTATAGTTTAATGTTACTCAGGGCCATTCTTTTGCAGGGATCCAATTACATTGTTGCTTTTGCGGAGTATCTGTTTTATATCTGCACGGTTTTTCTGAATTCTTCTGGAAAGCAAAACATGTTTTAGTAGTAACTTTTGTGGTATAGCTACAAGGAGACAGCCTTTTCTGTAGTACAACAATACGTTACAGCACAGTACTTTCTTCATCACGGCAATAAGCGTAATAAGTATGATATCTATACGCAAAGCATTTCACTTTTGTTTATCATGAGGTAAGTACATTGGCTTCTGCTGAACTTAGCTTTTGGAGGACGATAACTACGACACTTCCACAGAGATTAATCTCTCTCCTCACATCCACCACTGCTGGCGGTTCACCTCTAACTGCCCAACGCTACGCCCTGTTAACATCCAGCTGCGCCTCTACAATGGCAGACAACAATGCAAACTAGCCACAGACTGCACACAGCACAGCCATTGATTTTCATACAGAGAGCGCTACGTGGCGGTGGCGTTACCAATATAAGAACCTAAACAGCCTACTTACATAAAGAAAACATAAACAGCCCCCATGCTCCCCACAAAAAATTTTACAAATTTTTTTGGCCAGTGGCCAATAATGATTTGTAAAAATTTTTCATAATTACAACAACAAAGATATCAAATGCACACACTTATTTATACAATGTTGGTCAAAAGCTAAAATTTTCTGACAGTCCATAAAGACAGTCCTGATCATTCATCACAGTAAAACTGCCGTTTCTTTTATCAAAGTCTGAGCAGTAAAAGACAATGCACACGGAAGTAGTGGATGTCCATGCAGTCTTGAAGAAGTAGTGTTGTCCTTCCAACGGAAAGACAGTGCTGACTCTTGACATGCTGACAGGTAATGGGCCACAACAGAGCAAACCCACAGCATAGTCAGTCGATGTTTTGAAGAAGATTGGTAGGTAGGTCATCACAGAGCAGACCCACTGCAGTCCTTGTAGAGATGGCCAGCAGCCATCTGTTGTGACTGTGCAGGTGCACAATCACCATTGAAGAGTCTTGCGGATAATATAGCAAGTCCATAACCACCACTTGTGCACTCACAAAGTTTGTGGAATTGTCCTTAGAACCAGCAATGCTGTTATCCAGTCCCTTGCTGAATTATTAACACACGTGCAAACACTAACAGTCCCTACTTCTCACATATTGTCCATATACTATGACCAACAGAAACGTGTGCAGTGAAGTGGAACTTACAAGTTACTTAATTTGATGAACTGGTGTCAATTACAATTTTATAACATGAGAATACAATTACATAAATACAGAAAACATCATTAAAGAACATAACAATACAGATAACATTTGTAGTGCAAGCTTTACAAAAGAATCGAAATAAAATATACATCAGTGTTACAGGAATTATAACATGAGTACATACATAAAATGTCTCAACATTTTTACAAAGTAAATAACATAGAAAAATTCTACAATATAGCTCTCATCAGCTAAACACATAAAGACAGGAGAAACACAAATACACAAGGGTACACAAACATATAGAGGGATGACACAAAAGGAAAGGACAGGGTTTGTTTTACTGCAGTATTTTGCAAACAAAACTTTCTTTACTTCTCAGAGATCTCCCTTCATTCATCATTATTCCCAAAAAGTCCTATCTATACCTCCTTCCTGTATTCTATTCATATTTCTTTCAAAATAATTATTTCTGATTGTACAATACTCATTTGGGCCCAAATCTTTTTCATATAACTTCGCAATGCATTCTTTACCTATTCTCCATAGTCAGTTTCTTATATAGTCTACCCCCTCTTAAGCTAACTTAAATCTACTGAGCTCAGATATATATACCAAGGGACGAGGCAATGCAGCAGCACATAACAAATTAACACAAACCACAAGGACAAAAAATGCGAATTTGCAAAGCAAGCAGCAGTAAATCTAAATTAACAGATAAAATGCAAAATTACAACTAATATGAGCCAATGTGCAGCAACAATAAAATCTTAACAGAGTAATACAAAGTTAAATTCAATAACACTATGCCTGGCAAACAGCAGCAGCAAACATGACAAATCTCAAGCAGAAAAAATATTACACTAAAATGGCCATGTCTAATACCTATGTCACATCTTAACACTAGAGTGATGCATCACAAGAATTTACACTAGCAGATAAGTTACCAAATCGTAAAGAAATTATTCATGCAATTCCTGTGAAGGGAAATGTCTATTTATGTGCCCTCGTTTTCTTGGAAGTAGATCATAAATTTCTTATTGTTCTTTCCATTCCAAAAGCTCCTTTTTCGAAGAATGTGGATCATAAAATAATTATTTAATAGATCTGTTGACAGAAAGTGTTCACATTAGCAAATGCATTTTATTTTATAAAAGCAATGCTGCAACACAGCTGGAAACCAGATATCAAATGAAATAAGCAATTACGCAAACCAAAGCATAAAAATATCATTCAATAGTCATGTGACATTTCATAAGTTAGTGGAAATTCTCTCAACTCTCGTAGAAAGACGCTTGTCGTAATCAGATGTGCAGATGTAAAAATATTTCTCGTCATTTCATTAGGTATTGCAGTAAATATCATAAATTACGAGCTCCACAGTATGCTTTCGACAAGGAAATGTCAGTAGCGCTGACAATGGCCTCCCCTTTCTTTTTTTTCTACCTGTGCGTCTGACGAGGCACTCACACTAATTGCTTGTTCTCCAGGTGTCTGACACAGCTGTGTGCCGACGACGCACGTGCAGGTGCTCACTTAACTTTCTTACGGAAATATTTACGACAGCAGATTCCGCTACAGTGACAGTCTCATACAAAATTTCACAGGTCGAAAATTTACGTCACAAGTGTGTAGAAACAAAATCCTATGAATATAACAGTGTCCAAAAAAATTTTCGCCGGCATTGTGATACATTCACGCATTTACACACATTTCATAACTCTTAAAGTACGATTCTTGGTTTCCAACATCCTTTTTCACAAGTCAAGAGTCCTTAACTTCTTTCATTATTCATATACATATCTACATCTACATCTACACTCCGCGAGCCACCTTACGGTGTGTGGCGGAGGGTACTTATTGTACCACTATCTGATCCCCCCTTCCCTGTTCCATTCACGAATTGTGCGTGGGAAGAACGACTGCTTGTAAGTCTCCGTATTTGCTCTAATTTCTCGGATCTTTTCGTTGTGATCATTACGCGAGATATATGTGGGCGGTAGTAATATGTTGCCCATCTCTTCCCGGAATGTGTTCTCTCGTAATTTCGATAATAAACCTCTCCGTATTGCGTAACGCCTTTCTTGAAGTGTCCGCCACTGGAGCTTGTTCAGCATCTCCGTAACGCTCTCGCGCTGACTAAATGTCCCCATGACGAATCGCGCTGCTTTTCGCTGGATCATGTCTATCTCTTCTATTAATCCAACCTGGTAAGGGTCCCATACTGATGAGCAATACTCAAGAATCGGACGAACAAGCGTTTTGTAAGCTACTTCTTTCGTCGATGAGTCACATTTTCTTAGAATTCTTCCTATGAATCTCAACCTGGCGCCTGCTTTTCCCACTATTTGTTTTATGTGATCATTCCACTTCAGATCGCTCCGGATAGTAACTCCTAAGTATTTTACGGTCGTTACCACTTCCAATGATTTACCACCTATGGCATAATCGTACTGGAATGGATTTCTGCCCCTATGTATGCGCATTATATTACATTTATCTACGTTTAGGGAAAGCTGCCAGCTGTCGCACCATGCATTAATCCTCTGCAGGTCTTCCTGGAGTACGTACGAGTCTTCTGATGTTGCTACTTTCTTGTAGACAACCGTGTCATCTGCAAATAGCCTCACGGAGCTACCGATGTTGTCAACTAAGTCATTTATGTATATTGTAAACAATAAAGGTCCTATCACGCTTCCTTGCGGTACTCCCGAAATTACCTCTACATCTGCAGATTTTGAACCGTTAAGAATGACATGTTGTGTTCTTTCTTCTAGGAAATCCTGAATCCAATCACAAACCTGGTCCGATATTCCGTAAGATCGTATTTTTTTCACTAAACGTAAGTGCGGAACCGTATCAAATGCCTTCCTGAAGTCCAGGAATACGGCATCAATCTGCTCGCCAGTGTCTACGGCACTGTGAATTTCTTGGGCAAATAGGGCGAGCTGAGTTTCACATGATCTCTGTTTGCGGAATCCATGTTGGTTATGATGAAGGAGATTTGTATTATCTAAGAACGTCATAATACGAGAACACAAAACATGTTCCATTATTCTACAACAGATTGACGTAAGCGAAATAGGCCTATAATTATTCGCATCTGATTTATGACCCTTCTTGAAAATAGGAACGACCTGTGCTTTCTTCCAGTCGCTAGGTACTTTACGTTCTTCCAGCGATCTACGATAAATTGCTGATAGAAAGGGGGCAAGTTCTTTAGCATAATCACTGTAGAATCTTAAGGGTATCTCGTCTGGTCCGGATGCTTTTCCGCTACTAAGTGATAGCAGTTGTTTTTCAATTCCGATATCGTTTATTTCAATATTTTCCATTTTGGCGTCCGTGCGACGGCTGAAGTCAGGGACCGTGTTACGATTTTCCGCAGTGAAACAGTTTCGGAACACTGAATTCAGTATTTCTGCCTTTCTTCGGTCGTCCTCTGTTTCGGTGCCATCGTGGTCAACGAGTGACTGAATAGGGGATTTAGATCCGCTTACCGATTTTACATATGACCAAAACTTTTTAGGGTTCTTGTTTAGATTGTTTGCCAATGTTTTATGTTCGAATTCGTTGAATGCTTCTCTCATTGCTCTCTTTACGCTCTTTTTCGCTTCGTTCAGCTTTTCCTTATCAGCTATGATTCGACTACTCTTAAACCTATGATGAAGCTTTCTTTGTTTCCGTAGTACCTTTCGTACATGATTGTTATACCACGGTGGGTCTTTCCCCTCACTTTGGACCTTAGTCGGTACGAACTTATCTAAGGCGTACTGGACGATGTTTCTGAATTTTTTCCATTTTTGTTCCACATCCTCTTCCTCAGAAATGAACGTTTGATGGTGGTCACTCAGATATTCTGCGATTTGTGCCCTATCACTCTTGTTAAGCAAATATATTTTCCTTCCTTTCTTGGCATTTCTTATTACACTTGTAGTCATTGATGCAACCACTGACTTATGATCACTGATACCCTCTTCTACATTCACGGAGTCGAAAAGTTCCGGTCTATTTGTTGCTATGAGGTCTAAAACGTTAGCTTCACGAGTTGGTTCTCTAACTATCTGCTCGAAGTAATTCTCGGACAAGGCAGTCAGGATAATGTCACAAGAGTCTCTGTCCCTGGCTCCAGTTCTGATTGTGTGACTATCCCATTCTATACCTGGTAGATTGAAGTCTCCCCCTATTACAATAGTATGATCACAAAACTTCTTCACGACGTTCTGCAGGTTCTCTCTGAGGCGCTCAACTACTACGGTTGCTGATGCAGGTGGTCTATAGAAGCATCCGACTATCATATCTGACCCACCTTTGATACTTAGCTTAACCCAGATTATTTCACATTCGCATTCGCTAATAACTTCACTGCATATTATTGAATTCTTTACTGCTATAAATACTCCTCCACCATTGGCGTTTATCCTATCCTTGCGGTATATATTCCATTCTGTGTCTAGGATTTCGTTACTGTTCACTTCCGGTTTTAACCAACTTTCCGTTCCTAATACTATATGCGCACTATTTCCTTCAATAAGAGATACTAATTCAGGAACCTTGCCCTGGATACTCCTGCAGTTTACCAATATTACGTTAACTTTTCCTGTTTTTGGTCTCTGAGGACGGACGTTCTTTATCAACGATGATAATGTCCTCTCTGGTAAGCCGTCAGGTATTTTATCGTTTCGCCCAAGGAGGGGTCCCTCTAACCTAAAAAACCCCCGTGTGCACGCCACACGTACTCTGCTACCCTAGTAGCTGCTTCCGGTGTGTAGTGCACGCCTGACCTGTCTAGGGGGGCCCTACAGTTCTCCACCCAATAACGGAGGTCGATGAATTTGCAACCATTATAGTCGCAGAGTCGTCTGAGCCTCTGGTTTAGACCCTCCACACGGCTCCAAACCAGAGGACCGCGATCGACTCTGGGCACTATGCTGCAGATATTAAGCTCAGCTTGCACTCCGCGTGCGATGCTGGTTGTCTTCACCAAATCAGCCAGCCGCTGGAAGGAACCAAGGATGGCCTCAGAACCCAAGCGGCAGGCGTCATTCGTTCCGACATGTGCTACTATCTGCAGCCGGTCACACCCAGTGCGTTCAATAGCTGCCGGAAGGGCCTCCTCCACATTACGGACGAGACCCCCCGGCAAGCACACCGAGTGCACACTGGCATTCTTCCCCGACCTACCCGCTATTTTCCTGAGGGGCTCCATAACCCGCCTAACGTTGGAGCTCCCTATAACTAATAGGCCCGCCCTCTGTGACTGTCGGGACCTTGCCGGAGAATCGGCCACTGGCCCAACAGGCGAGGCATCCTGTGGTGGCTCGGAAACGATGTCATCACCACTAGGAAGCACCCCATACCTGTTGGAAAGGGGTAAGGCAGCTGCCACGCGGCCAGATCCCACCTTCGCCTTTCGGCCAGGCACGCGCGAGCCCACCACTGTCCGCCATTCACCCTGGAGTGATGGCTGACCGGTAAGATGCTCACTGCCGGAAGACGCAGCGACATCAGGGGTTCCATGTGACTCCAAGGCCACCGAAGTAGGCATAGGTCTCACCACAGTTGCCCCAACGCCACTACGAGCCGACGCCTGCGCCTCGAGCTCGATGAGCCTAACAGACAAAGCCTCCACCTGCCCCCGAAGAGTGGCCAATTCTCCTTGCGTCCGCTCACAACAACCACAGTCCCTACACATGACTATGTTTACCCTACTCTATACGATGACAAATTCCCAAACATATTTATATTACATATAAACACGTAATCACATTCCTCATATATGGTAGCATCATCTTATTGACATAAACATACCTCAACAGCATAATACACATCGTCGTCGTAAAAATAACATCATAACACCTCAGTGAAATCACAAAATCGTCGTAGCTTTCTGCAATAATTTCAAAACCTAAAGAAAATTCTCTGCTCATGTCAATAGTGTCATCTACCTCAAACGTACTTTAAAAATCATGATCCCATACCAAATACATCATTCAAAGCTCTCATAGTATCACAATGGTTCCGAAAAAATATGAACAGTTCACAAAGTACAGACAAAATACAATTTCGTAAGTGTGAAGTAATCCAACTCTGTAATTGCGTAAACATGTGTCACTGACGTAGTAAAAAACATGTTTATCTCTCAGTTAAATGATCAGATAGCTGTGTAATTTATGTGTTAGAGAAATATGGTACCGATGTGTTAAATTGTATAAGCAAATACCATATTAGCTAGGGCTCCTTGTGCTTGCCAAACACATGGTACATAAAGTAGGCGTGTACCCCCCTGAGGTTTAATGTAATTATACCCTCAGGTGTTACAGATTACAGCAATGGAATGTAATGTATCACGGAAAATTTTCTTTGTAATTCAAAAATCTTTAAAAATAAATGTTTTAAGTACAAAATTAATCACTCAAATACGTGTCCTGTAGCGCTAAATATGCGTCTTGCTGTAAGATAATCTCTGTGGAAGTGTCGTAGTTATCGTCCTCCGAAAGCTAAGTTCTGCAGAAGTCAATGTACTTACCTCATGATAAACAAAAGTGAAATGCATTGCGTATTGATATCTTAGTTATTACGCTTATTGTTGTGGTGAAGAACGTACTGTGCTGTAACGTATTGTTGTGCTACAGAAAAGGCTGTCTCCTTGTAGCTATACCACAAAAGTTACTACTAAAACATGTTTTACTTTCCAGAATAATACAGAAAAACTGTGCAGATATAAAACAGATACACCGCAAAAGCAACATTGTAAATTGTCACGCATTAGCAGCGTCGTGATAAAATCGTGTAGCTGTCACATAAACTAACCACTGTGTCATCTGGCATTTCACAGAAAGCACCTCAAATCCAGAATCCACTCTCAAGCAAACCAAAATGTTGCATGTTAACAGTTTCTTAAGTCTGACAAAGCATACTAGAAATGTGAAGTGAAAAGTTTTATGGCAAAGACAAAGTTAAAAAGCAGATTATCTTTCAATAAACGGTTTTACATGTGAAATGTGCTACAATCTTTTACCCTTTATAGCGCGCAGAGTTTCAACTTCAAAGCAATTATCATGTTGTATACGTTGGTAAAGAATACTGGAATTTTTCTCAAGGTTAGCGTCTATGTTATTTTTCTCTGAGCCAGCCGGCGCACGCAGGTGCCTGCGGTGCGAGTCATTGTCTGCTACCTCTTTGTTGGCGCGCGCCGTTATTGGGATTAGGAGTCCTAACTTCCACAAATTCGCCTTGCCGAGAGGGCCCAGCTCTGTTTAAAGCTCGCCAGTTCTGATGGAATTCAGGTCTGTCGTTTTGTCGGCAGTTTACACAGTTTCTTTCGTGTCGGTCACGTGGTGGAGAATTTCTCCCTGAATCGTAACTGCGCGCTGGACCGTTGCGTCTAAAGTTATTCTGTCTCCCTTGATAATAATTATTTTGGTTCCCATATTGTCTGTTTCTCTGGTTGTCTCTGTCATATTCATTACTACGGAGAGGTGATCTTTCCCTGTAATTATTACTACTCTGCCAACGGTTGTCATACGGGTGGTGTCTATTTTGGTCACGATTTGTGTGGCGAGAATAGCCTTGTCGCGTCCAGTTATCGTTTCTGTCGTCACGGAATTGTGACAGATGTGACCTGTAGTGATTGTTTTCCTGTTTTCGCATCCCGTGACTGTCTGTGTCAATTTCTAATTCTTGTAACAGTCCCTGAAAAGCTTCAATGTCGTCTTTGCAACGTCCTGCTAAAATAATATGTCGTAAATGTTCAGGCAATTTGATTAAACAAATGCGGATGAGTTCTGAGGGGCTGTATGGGTTTGACAGGTATTGATTCTTGTGCAACATGTCTTCAAAATATTTCACAAGACTGGAAAATTCAGATTGTTCGAAGTGTTTCATCATTATGATGCTATGTTTTACTCGGTCTTGTGTAGCTTGAGACCAATATGCTGAGAGGAAGGCATGATAAAAATCTCCTTCACTGTGACAATCGTGAATGACCGATCTCATTCTTACACCTGGTTCATTCTCTAAGTAGCCACACATAAATTCTAACCTGTGCTCCAATGACCAGTTGGGAGGGAAACAATGAGAGAATTGATGGAGCCACGCTTGTGGATGAATGTCGTTGGCAGAATTCTTAAATGTTTTGAATTTACGTGTAGTAATGAACAGCTTATAGTCAAAATCATCGTGTCGGCGAGTAGTATATCGGTCATTGTTACGTCGTGTCGGCGGCTCCATCTCAAAATTCGGTGTACCTTGCCAATTTCTTTCATAATTACCGAAATGCCCTGTGTTATTATTTTGTGGCTTTTGCGTATTTCTAAGTTCCTCTTCCCATGTTGGAGCGCGAGTGTCCTCTAAAATACGTAATTCTTGTATTACCTGTGTCAGCTGATCTTGTACTTCCCGGATTTCTCTTTGGTGTTGCGTATTAATTTGATTCTGATTTTGTTTGAATTTCCTAATTTGTTCGCACTCTTCTGTGTCATTAAAGACTACTGGTTTTGTGTCATTCAGATTATCATCTACCTTCGTAAATAAATTATTTAGCTGATCCGAAAGTTCAACTACTTTCTCTGATAATGAACTAATTTCCCCCATGTGTCTTTCTACTGTGTCCTTTAAGTTTTCCTGAATTTTTGCAAGTTGCGTAACCGAATCGGTAGATGCAACTGAGTCCATTTTAGCTTGCAAGGTCTCATGATTTTCATGAACAGTAGTCTGCAGTTCTTTTATGGCTGCTTCGTGATTCTGTAACGCATTCTCATGACGCGAAAAAATAGGTTGGAAATGCTCACAAATTTCTGTTTTTACGTCATTACAGACCTTTTGACATTTCGATTCGATGTTATGTAACTCAGTAGTTAAATCTTCGCGTGTTTGTTCAAGTGTGGTGTCTAACTTCTGAAGCTTTTGCTGTGTTTGTCTCTGATTTTGTTCCATTGTGTCTAACTTTTGAAGATTTTGTCCCATTTGTTGCTGATTTTGTTCAAGCATTGTGTCTAAATTTTGTAGCCTTTGTCCCATTTGTTGCATTAACTGTAATAACAATGCACTGGTGTCTGAAATATGTCCCTCAGTGCTTTTCGGCAGTGAATTTGCACCGGCAACATTCACATTTTGACAAGCGGAAAATGTGTCTTGACTCATTTGAGAAAACGGTGAGGACGCAAAACCTGAATCTACAGTATTTGCAAAATTGTGTCCTATCATTTCGGATTCCTGAGGCGAGCTGTTGCCGACCGATCGATCGATAATGCTTCCCTGTTCACTACCTGTTTCACTGCCTACGCCATTGTTTGACGCCCGCTCCATTTCCCTATGCACAGTTACCAAATTACTACTTTGAATATTAGTTAATTCATTACATGGTGGGGCCAACACACTGCTTTCGTCTTCACTGTCATTTCTCAGTTTACTTTGGAGCCGAGTGTTACGTTTTTCACACGCCATTATTGTCACAATATTTCACACGATAACACAGAAAAGCACAATTTTAATAGCAAAAATAAGAGAACACATTAACATAGCACTGAAAATAATATGTAATTAATTACAAGCGCAGCTGCGAAATACTTGGTGCAAATCTACATGCATGCCACAACTGTTTTACAGTACAACAATGAAAGACTGCAACTACAAAGGAGATTCTCTCTACAATTACGCGCTAGCAATAAACAAAAGCTACACTAAATACACAAACTACAAGAAAAAATCAGAAGATTCCAGTGAGGTATCCTAGGCTAAGGGTCGACATATGAAACGTCCCCTTAGAACAATTTATACAAGACTGTGCTTAACCTGACACACAATAATTTTAGCGCAACGCAATCTGACTATCAAAGATCCCTGCAAAAGAATGGCCCTGAGTAACATTAAACTACACCTTTCAAAAATCACTTACCTCACAAAAATCTTCATTACTCGAACTACTGCAATACAACGAGCACCACTACTGCCAGCTAAATAAAAGATTCAAAATACGGAAGGCACTAACTACTGATAGGGATAGTTAGCAAATGAAAGATTTTAATAGAGAACAAACAATGTATTTACCTTAATATCATCACAAGTCATAATATATGTAATTTCAAAACTCCGCCATCTCTCTCCTCACATCCACCACTGCTGGCGGCTCACCTCTAACTGCCCAATGCTACGCGCTGTTAACATCCAGCTGCGCCTCTACAATGGCAGACAACAATGCAAACTAGCCACAGACTGCACACAGCACAGCCATTGATTTTCATACAGAGAGCGCTACGTGGCGGCGGCATTACCAATATAAGAACCTAAACAGCCTACTTACATAAAGAAAACATAAACAGCCTACTTACAACTTAATAAATTTTGTGACAGTTCTGCTGATCGATCATGACATCACTTCCCGCCTCATATTCTAAAATTGTTTGTAAATGTAGTACAGTTGTCCACATCTGTCACAAATGCACTGTTTTTCTTGTCAGCTGGTATAATATAGCACTGTACTTGATTGAATCCGGTCACCTCCAACCACATATTCTACAGCTGCAGTGCATATGCTCTATTTTCTGTGTGTGTGCACGTGCTGCTGATCGCTCCCATCATTCTACTGTATGTCTCTTGAGGTAATAGTGACACATGCAAGTTGACTGCTGTCTTTGATGCTTTCCTGGAAAGGAACCATCTGCCTCTAAATTGACCTGGATCTAGGGTAGAGGATGATAGAATGTATATAGGGTGGTTGGTTGAGAGGGGTTGTAAAGAGATATGACTTAATGGTAGACTGATGATGCATTCTAGAGAGTTGGAGATGTTGCTGAAGGCCACTTACGCACATTTACCCCTTTTTCTCCATTGTTCTCTCAGGGCGCACCAGTTGTGTAGTATAACTTACGATCAACCTGTATACAATTGCGTGTTCTGTGTGTGACCTAGAGTGCTATTTACCTGCAATTGTTAACAGCAAATATCTCCATACCACAGTCAGCAGAGGGTTTCCGATGCATGTGTGATAAATCATGTCCATCGATGGAAAATCTGTTTCAGCAACCTCCTCTAGGCGAATGAAGATGTATGCGAAGTACTCCATTTCTCTGCCACATCCTGGACATAAATCGAGTCTTCAGTTTTAACTCAAGCGATTCTAAGTTAGTGAAAGGTGTTTGTGAAGCATTGCAAACCCTATGTATATATTTGACTGATAGTTCATGTTTACAGATTTAGTGCAGCATGGTGAGTAATTTCACACATCAAACACCGCTGCTATGGGTTTGTTTGTTTCCATGTAAGAGGAATTTTCCGTTGCTGACGATCATTTTGTAGGACTGATGTGAGCATAGTATAATTTCTGAACCATAATTGGATGTGAACAGTGGGTGCTATATACCTCCACAAAGCTATACTGTGCTTGTATCAGAAAGAATCTATATTATTTTTTGTGTAGAAGGAAGTAGTTTTACAATCTTAAAGTTTGTCACCATAATGAGGACTGTAGAAAACTTTCAGGGTGGCTGTATGTCAGATGTTAGGCATATATGTCCTGCATTAGATTATTAAGAGCGTCGCATTCTGCATGACTAATTTTTCGGAAACCATTTGGCTTTAAGAGCAGAACCATTTAGTGGTAGGAGAGCATGTGTTTATGTTCTACAATCATTTCTCTCTTAGTGGTACCTTCTTGATACTGACCAAGATACTAGCACAATACTTTAGAACTGATAGCACAGCTGATTTATTTAAAATGTTTCAAACTCCGTCCGTCTACAGATCCATCATACATAAACCACGTGTTTCATCTTAACCATCTGTTATATCAACACAACACTCTAATACCTACTATACACCAATAAGGGCTGCTAACCTCCTCAACAAGCGTGCATCTGGAGAGATCTTGTGCAACTGGATAGGTGCTGTGAATGAGATTGGTGCGGAACAGTCTTAGCTGAGCAGCAGTTATAGACTCTGTTCCTTCACGAGAAGTGGAATATAGTGGCTATAGTATCCTCTCACTTCTGGTCAGCTGCACATGAAATTGTCAACAGTATTGTAGGGAGGGTTGGTCAAAGACAATGTGGGAAGATCTTTCAATCTCCAACTTTATCCTAAAAATTCTAGAATACTCTGTGACTATCCAAAAAGGGAAAAATGGGGAAGCGTAATCATAAAATATTCACTGTGATCAAAGTGTTAGCAATATGTAGATAACCTAACTGCATCGGTATAGGACGCTGTCTGGTATACTTTGGTGTATATATTCGAGAATTAACCATGAATGGACATATTGCACAATCGTCTATCTATATTTGGAATCTAATGTTTGTTACGTGCGAAGTAGTGGATGGTGGCTTAGCGATGATACATAAATTGGGAAGTATGCTGCCATGTCATTGGTTGGCATTGAAATTAGTGACACACAGTAAAATTTCTAAAATTGATCACAACATACACTATGATGTTTATTACAATACATTGTCCCAGTCTTGGTGGGAGCAACACCTTCTGAGGATGGCCACCACCAAAATAGTGATCACAAACATGGCTGCAATATAAGGAATCAGTGCTCTTGGTCCCTTCGAAATGGGACACCTAGACATCTGCTACCCTGAGACCATGAACGATGAGATAAAATGTAGAGCTTTTTGGAAACACTCAACAGTGTCACAAACTCTTTCACTTTCCATATGTTGCAATGTCTTCCATATTTTTGTCAATAAGAAACACTGCCTCTGTTTTTATTCCAACCATCCTGTGTGTCATGCAAGCAGCATAGATTACACAATGCAATGTCCAGCATTCTGTGAGAGCAAATAGATTGTTTTTGGCACCTGTTGCAGTCCTTGTAGTCATGGAGGGAAAACAAAATATATGGCAATGTACAAAGCAGTAGTCATACACTGCTTGGAAGTGTTACAGCAGAGAAAGTAATGTATCAAAATGCTTATAAAATTACACAGGGACCCTCTCTAGCAATTGACAGTCTGTGGGTTGTGGACTTCCTACTGTACGGGAGACGAAGCTTTACACTTGTCTGTGCCAGTGACTTCGATCACTGGCTACCTGCTCCAGTGGATCAATACCTGTATGTTTAATAGGATCGCCACATACGCTCGATGTGAGCATGCAGACGGTATTTTTTTTATATAGTTGAAGACAGGGATGCGATAGTATCTTATCGAGTTCTCTACTGTGTGATGTTAATGGAGCTTTTATAATTTGTGGTTTTTCTCTTTCCGGTGGTGCGAAATAACTAGGATAAAGAGAATGTTCGAGTGACAGACATGAGTGCACCCTGAGGAACACAGATCTCCTTCTGATTGTAGTATCTGTATGTAGTTTGGAGATGCTCTGCAATGCAGTAGCAAATCCTTGACCTTCTTCCAGTTCCCATATGATGTGGAGGCTTCCTAATTTTCCAGATAAGATACACCACTGTAACTGCTCATACTGTCTTATCATCAATCTTGTGTGGTGGACACATGGTACAGCTGACTGCAGTCGCAGGGCCTGAGTGAACGTAGTTCAGCCTGCATGTGCAGGAATACACGAGGCGGCTGGCCTTGTAAGCAGTAGAGTGTGGGCATGCAGTGTCCTGTGCTCAGTTTGAAAGATTTTTGACTGTAATTATTTGCAGTAAGTGTTTCATGACAGAATTCCTTGTGTGATGAGAGAAAAGAAGTCGATTTAATTACTTCTTTTCGATGTATTTTATAAGACCTACATCTTCTGAGACAGCAGGGAATGATGAGCAAGAGAGGTCCAACCCCTTTGAATTGGATTTTATAAATAAACAGTATATCCTTTGCTAAGTAATTAAATTCCTTGTCATGAGATCCTCCCTCTCCAACCAGACCTGCCAATTCCCTGGTGTGGACAGGAGGGGAGGAGGGAGTGGGGAGATTTACCAGAGGGGGAGGAGTTAATTAATTGATCAATTTAATTAATTAGTCAATTACATTGATAGAGTGGTAGGGGTTATCCAAATAACTCTGCCCTGAAAGTGTGCTCGTATTGACAAGCAGGTGGGGGGAGGTTTGGTGGTTCCCAAAGGGGTGATGAGGACAAGGAGGAGTGGTAATCGAAGGAGGAGGGGGAGTGGGAGGTGTGGGGGGTTTCTCAGGGGTCATAAATCGACCCCTAGAGGGGTTCATAAACCGCTTAGCAGCACAATAGATTAAGGTGACTGGGAGGGGGTTATAAGTCAAATAAGTTTGCCCCTGAATGTATGAAGCCCATAGTAACAAAATGAGCTCATAGCCCCCTTGCCCCACTACTTCCATTACTTGTTCTTGGATGGTAGTCACAGATGTGAAAGGGTTACGATGTGCCTGATGCACAATACGGCAATCCTCCCTTGTGTTGCCCAGATGTGGTTGACCAGAACCTTGGGTATCCTTGCCCCGAGGTTCCCATATAGTCCAATATTGGGACACTCTCACATCTGGATGCCTCACAAATCTGTATATTGTATGATTCGACCAGTCAGCCCAATGAGACCCCTTTCTAACAATGTCAGGTGCTGATAACGCTCTCCCACACAAGTATGCAGCATCTCTTCGGCCTCACAGTGATCTTTCAACATGTCACACACTTCTGCCCAGATATACCCTACCACACCTGGTAACAACAGCAAAACAAGAAATCATTGGTGCTCTCTCGTGGCCTTTCTAGCTGTCAGTGGGAGATGCAACTCCAACCATTTACATACCTGCCAATTGTGCATAGGTACAGAAAGTTACATTGACATCCAGGTGCTTCACTTTTTTGTCAGTCAGGGTATGTGGAGCAGGAGAAAATGACTAAATGCATCTGTATGCACCTTAATCTCTTTCATCTAATGCTTATGAGACAAGAGATGGTAACAGCAAATTTCTTGCAGCCTTCCTCAAATACAATGTCTCTAAATTTATACAGCAAGATTGCCAAATAACTAAGTCGCCTTTTTCCAAAAGGATCCCGTTTAAGTTCCCTGATGCTCGCTATTAGCTTTCTCATGAGCAGTTCTGAACTGTACTGTTCGTAGCAATGTATCTGTGAATTAATTCGATGCCTGCTGTAATATCTTCTTGCTAAGAATGTCAGACACTGGAGCAGTATTCTGCAAGGGATGGTCATAAAGATTTTATTACAAAGGGTAACACTGATTCTGCAGCATGGGATTTATTAATCAATTTCAGGTCATTTTTGTCTGCTGAATACGAAAATAACATTTTTGTTGAATTGTCTCTACTTTTTGAGATAAAGGCAATCCATTTATACTGGAAATTAAATTATCAAAAAGAGGAGAATATTTTTGAAATGTTTATTTTAATTATCTGATGATTTAAAAAACAAATTGCTGTAAATGATACAAAGAATTATAAAATTAACGATAACAACAAAACATATGAATAACAATTAAGAAAATCGCATTTTCTTCGGTGTTTTTGGTCAGATAATCTCTCTGCAAGTTCTAGCAGTAGTATGCCTTCATATGGTGTTCCTAATGGCCTTGATATCTTTCCTGCATAATCTTTATATCCAGGTGGAGCCGTTCCCCTCACTCCTCGCTGTAATCGCCCAAATTGTCAGGAAATTTATCTAAATGACTGTGCAAAAATTGTAATTTTACATTCATATTAGCTCCTAGTTTTTGGAAATTCTGTAAAAGTTTGTCTGCTATTCCGGAATATTCTTCATCTTTGTGATTCCATAATAACTTTTTGACAACTGATACAAAAGTTGTCCATGCTTCTAATTCAACTTGAGACATCTGATATGTGAAACTATCTTCGTTTATAAGAGTATGGATTCGTGGCATATCAAAAATTCCAGCTTTTAATTTTTCTGTACAGAGACTGGGAAATGACAAATATATTTGAAGCAAGCGCCATTCCTATCTAAAGCTTTAACAAACTGTTTTATAAGCCCAAGTTTAATATCTAGAATGATTTTTTTCCCAACAGACCAACAGTTCACCAACGAAGTTATATTTTCATATAGGCAGGTTCAGTCTTCGCTACCAGTCTTTCCTGCTTCGATGTTCATTTTTCCTATGACTGTCCCACAGACAAAGAAAACAGAGATCTTTAGTGTATCCGATTTGCTGACTGAATAGAAAATTCACCACTTTTAAATCTACAGACATTGGCCACTGATGCTGATGAAATGAAATAGTTTCTAAAATAAGTTTAACATTTTGATGTTCTTCCTTAAGAGTAGTTGCGTGAGCTATCGAGATCGAAGCTAATTTATTTCCATTGTCCATTTAAAGCTTTTGTTTAGCTGTCTAGGAAAAGTCGCCAGCCTTTTGGTTGGTATGTTGGAAGACCTATTAAATTTAAAAGCCCAATATACAATATCATTCATCTCGTTAAAAAATGGAAGACTCTCGCACTCTCAAAATCGATAGGATGTTACTGATGCGCCTGGCTGAAGGCCAGTCTTAATGGAAGAAGCTCAGCTGATTTTTGAGATAACTTTAACGCTCGAATCATGTCGTTTAGCTCTCCCTGAGAAAAGCCTTGCAGTGTAGGACTGCATTCTTCGAATTCTCTTTCGCCATTGCTTGTACTCTGACTGTCTAACATTTCGACATCATCAAAGTAATCGTCTGATAACGAAGTAAATACCAATATTGCCAAATCTTCACTATGCAAGATTGGTGGCTTAGCGGATTGTCGTTTGGGTAAACCCAAGAGCGCTTTTTGTATCGATTCATACCTTTTAGATTCTCAGCACAAAAGTACCGATCATCGAGGTGGTTTCTTGGCTCTGTCCATGTTATTGGTATTGCAAATGGAAGCCCTTTTCATCCTCCATGACTCCAATATCGCAGTGACTCCAGGAAAGTTTTACAAACGTTGGGTGTGGCCCAACATTTATCTTGTTTTCCAAAATATGCCCTATGGCTCTGTTTTACAAAATCATTTGTATTCCGTCTTTGCTTCTCTTGATAATATTTACCTCAGATGTATCAGAAACGGTCGGAGTTATTGACACAAGACTTGCATGAAGAACTCATACATTCTGTAACGAAAATGCCCAAACAGGACAGCTGCATGATGTAATGGACACCGTATCACTGTAACGAATGAGTAAAGCAAGAGGTTTACCTGCACAAATAATAACGACTGAATGACAAATGACAAAAGCTTACCTGTCAAATGGCCGATAGTCACGGCGTGGCACTCTCTGTGAGAAGAAGAGATAGTTAATGTAGTTTGCCAAAAGCGCATGAGGTGTCACCTGTCGGATTCCTGTCATAGTTACCATGACAAAGGCACTAGGCCATATTGAGTTACAGATCATATTGAGTACTGTTAACTTACTTTGGGAAAGACACCTTAATGAGGGTAGATTAGTAGAAAACATGTATTTCTTATAGAAAGGTGTATCATGAGAATCAGAGTGTATCCAAACAAAATAATTTATAGGCTAAATACTTAATCATCATACGTATCTAAATAAACTTTGTAAACTTATGCCACATAAGATTTTTTTTCTCCTGTGCTATCAGCTTGAAAAAATAAAGTGACATAATTAATTTTTTGTTTGGTTGCACATACAAGGACGTGATGAAAAGTAATGCCTCCGAATGTTCTTTAAATTTTGGAAACAGATGAAAATGGGATGGGGTCAAGTCGGAACTGTATGGAGGATGATCAATGACAGTGAACCCAAGGCACTGGATTGTTGGAGATGTCACAGCACTTCTGTGGGACCTGGCACTGCGATATATGTACGAACTCGAAACTCGATCACAGCATGCTGCTAAAGAAGACAAACCAAAATGACAAAACACTTTCATGAAGTAGAGTATCGTGCGGTGATTCATTTTCTGCATTTGAAAGCATTCAACGCTACAACAAGCCATGCTGAGTTGATGGAAATGAACAGCAACAGTGCAGCATTATATGACAAAATGGTTAGGTGATTCAGACGCTACCATTGTGATCAAACAAGTCTGAATAATGAAAGGAGTGGGAATCACAAGCAAAGTGGAGGCACTGATGCTCAAAGGTAGCATCCCTTAGTCGAAGCATTGTGGGAGCCGCCCAACAGTGTGATTCCACTCCATGACAGCACTGAAGCTCATTGTGTACGTGACAGAGTCATACATACTGCTTCTCTGGGCTGTCAAATTTTGCCTCATTCCTCTATATTCCATGATATGGCACCCAGTGACTTTTTCCTTTTTCCTCAGGTGTACAAATCGTTGCATGGCAGGAATTCCTAGAATTAGCAGGAGGTGTTTTTTGAAGGTGGAACATTTCCAAAACAGCCGTGACACAAACGTATAGAACCAAGGTATCCACTAAGTTATCCATCATTATGAAAAACATGTCCCAATGAAGGATCGATATGTAAAGAAGGAATAATGCCATTGCCAAGTTTCATGGTTGGAGATTCATTACAGTATTTCAAGGTAATAATGGCCACACTCTGTACTGTGATTTCATATAGAGAATTTATTATCCATGTCAGTTGTTTCATGGCGTCACAGATGATTGTTGTTTGTTAGGTTATTACTAATAATGAAAACCAAAGCATTGGTTTCAAAAGAGTTTAAAGCAATAGCATTTACACTACAACCTATATGTTTAGAGAACGAGAGATTTTCATAATATTCTTTCAGCTGGTCCTGGACTTGTACTTCTGAAAGTAAGCATAAGTCTCTGTTTCACTTTTCTCATTTTTTGTTGTTTATATACTGTCTTTATCACACGATATCATTAGTTCCCTCTTTCTTAAGATCATTCTTCAAACAAACAGTGACATCATTCAACACTGATGCATATTTTCTGATATGAACTTGCACTACATACAGATAATTTCCAGTTTAACCTCTAAATTTACACTTCCAAATCTGAAATGTCCTATCGTGCATTCACTTACATATTATTATGAAGCAACTGAGCTGTTACCACTCAACTTCCCCTATGTATTCTGAACAATGTGGGCCAGTGACTGTGACACCAAAGTCCCATTTAGGAGGACAGTGATACAAATCCTCATCAAGCCATCCTCATTTAGATGTCCATAAATCACTTAAAGCAAATGCCAGGATGGTTCCAATGCAACATTGATACAGCGACAAACTGTGCGCTTTGACAACCTTATGGCGAAAAATCCTCTGATGATCTAGGTTGCCTACATGCAGGGGCAAGGTTGTGGCGTTGGGGTAACGTCATCAATGGCAGGGGGTACTTTTTACCATTGTTGTGTGGCAGTGGGTGCCACTGTCACAGTATTTTCTGCCAACTTTGTACATCTGCAACTACATCTACATCGATACTCTGCAAAAAGTGCCTGGCAGAGGGTTCATCAAATCACCTTCAGAACGCTTCTCCATTATTCCCCTCTCAAACAGTGTGCAGAAAAAATGAACACCTATCTCTTCCCGTGCAAGCTCTGATTTCCCTTATTTCATTATGATGATCGTTTCTTCCTATGTAGGTCAGCGTCAACAAAATATTTTCGCATTCAGTGGAGAAAGTTCATGACTGAGATTCCACTGCAACGAGAAACGCCATTGTTTTAATGATGTCCACCCCAAATCTTGTCTCATGTCTTGACTCTCTGTCCCCTATTTCTCAGTAATAAAAAAGTGCTGCTCTTCTTTGAACTTTCTCGATTTACTCCATAAATTCTTTCTGATAAGGATCCAACACTGCAACAGCAGTACTCCAAAAGAGGACGGACAAGTGCAGTGTAGGCAGACTCTCTGCTAGATCTATTGCATCTTTTAAGTGTTCTGCCAATAAGATTCAGTCTTTGGCTAGCCTTTCCCACAACATATTCTATTTGTTCTTTCCTATTTAAGTTGTATGTGATTGTAATTCCTAGGTATTTCGTTGAATTTATGATCTCTAAATTTGATTTCTTTATCGTGTAACCGACGTTTAACGGATTTCTTTTAGCACTCATGCAGATGACCTCACACTTTTCATTATGTATGGTCAATTTCCAATTTTCGCACCATACAGATATATTTTCTAAATCGTTTTGCAATTTGTTTTGATCTTTGATTACTTTACTAGGCAATAAACGACAGAATCATCTGCAAAAAACCTAAGGCAGCTGCTAAGATTGTCTATTAAGTCATTTGTATAAGTAAGGAACAGCAGAAGACTTAACTTTACCTTCAGGAACACTAAAATTCACTTCTGCTTTACTTAATGAATTTCTGTCAATTACTATGAACTACGACATCTCGGACCGGAAATCATGAGTCCAGCCACATAACAACATTGCATAAGCATGCAATTTGATTACAAGCCGCTTGTGAGGTACAGTGTCAAAAGCTTTCTAGAAATCTAGGAACACGAAATCTATCTGAAATTCCTTGACAATGGCACTCAACACGTCTTGTGAGAAAAGAGCTGGTTGTGTTTCACAAGAATGATATATTCGAAATTCGTGTTGACTGTTGACAATAGACCATCCTCTTTTAGGTAAATCAGAATGTTCAAACACAATATGTTACAAAATCCCGTGCATATGTACATTAATGATATGGGCCTGTAATTTAGTGGATTACTCCTATTTTCTTTCTTGAATATCGGTGTGACCTTGCACCTTTCCAGTCTTTGGCTAAGGATCTATCGTCGAGCAAGTGGTTTTACATGTTTGTCAACCATGAAGCTATGCACCAGCATAACCCTGAAATGAACCTAATTGGAATACAGTCTCGATCATGCTTTTCTTAAGTGATTTAAGTTGCTTCACTATTCTGAGGATATCTACTTCTAATTGACTGATGTTGGCAGTTGTTCTTGATTCTAATTCTGCAATTTTTACTTTCTCTTCTTTGATGAAGGAATTTCGGAAGGCTCTGTATAGTAAATCTGTTTTAGCAGCACTGTCATCGACAGTATTTCCATTGCTATTAGACAGAGAAGGCATTGACTGTATCTTGCTGCCAGAATCTCTTTGGATTTTTTGCCAGGATTTGAGACAAAGTTTTGTTACAGAAACCATGAAAAGCATCTCGCATTGAAGTCCTCACTAATTCTTTGTAGGAAAAAATTTCTTAATTGCCTCTCATCTTGACCCTCTCCTCCAATCAGATCCCAGTATTTTACCAGCCATTAAATGAAACAACTAATCCCAATTTTTCTTCTTGTCAATGAGCATAGATCAATTATTTTATCCAACTCGCTGCAAGACACAGTGAAAAGCTAAAATTAGGTATTTATACATATAAAATTTTGTATAATTTATCAAAATATATGTGACACTCCTTCTGAATTAATTGCTCTTGTCAACGAGCATAGTTCGATTATTCCAAAATGGTGGGTAAAACATGAGTGTGGAGTCTCAAATTAAATGTCCCAATGCTATTTCCTCATCTAATTTGGTCTATAAGTGTACTATCAGATACTGGAAGAGAGAAGTTATTGTGTAACTTAAACTATGCGCCTAAAATGTAACTGTAGACTCTCAAATTAAGCTCCACAATGCTATTTTCACATCTAAATTAATCCATATCAATACAAAACTCATGTTCCAGGCAGCACAGTAATATTTGACAGTTTCTCACAGGCCTAAATGAGACTATGTTACCAGCAGTATAAAAATTAAGTATCATTTTAGAGGGGACAAGATCATAATAGATGAAGAAAATAATAATTGTCGTTATTGACAGGCTAATATTTCTGAAAATTTATAAATTTTGACCGTTGTCATGCCTCTAGTAGCATGTTTACCGACTGACACTACGTTTTCTGACTCTCCAGCATAACAAACCATATTGAAAAAAGTGTTCTAACGATATCTTTAATTCATTTCATCACTTAAACTACATATTTTTGTAATATGCAAGTATAAATTCTAAATGTATCAGGTATGAAATGTAAACACAAAACAGTCAAAGATAATGTTGGAACAAGGTTTCACACAGAGAGGAAAGTTTGATATCCAGTAAAATAAAATATTTAAAATTATGCATATTGGCTCTAAGTAGAAAGCACATACAGTTTACTTTTTATAATATGCAAATAGACCAATAATGAAAATTCTATCTTTGCAGCATAATAAAATTGTCTATCATTTATCGAAATATGCGAAGAGTTCGTTACAAAACATGTGTCGCTACTGTCATAACTTAATTGTTCTATACAATTTAAAATTAAATACACATAGTTCATATACTGGCGCTACTGATATAACTAATAGATCAACCTGTACTTGTTGGCAAGCACAGTTCAATCTTTGTACCATATTTTAAAGAGACCACTAACAGTCTGTGTTATTTATCAAAGTTTGTAAAGGTTTGTTCTATAATATTACAAGACATATATGGCACTAATGCTGATCTAACTTATAGTTTAAAGTGCACTTGTCAACGAGAATGCTTTGACCTTTGTACTACACTTTAAAGAAACTAAAAATTGTCTGTATTACTTATTAAAAAGAGAGGGCACTACCGATCTAACTTACAGATTAAAGTACGCTTGTCAAGGACTGACTTATGCTGTCACATAGTGGAAACTACAAGATATTTCGATGAAACAACATACTGAACAGTAGTAATACACATTCATACATTTTCAGGGAGCCATCTTTAACTACGTTTCAAAGTCAGTCAAACATTATACTGACCCATAAGGGTGTTATCATTATCTTACAGTGCAAAACTTTTCTCATCTTCTACTGATAATGCTAATTTATGATGTCACAGAGTAGTGCTTAAATGATGTATTGCCGAATACAACACCATTGCAGAATGCTGCTTCTATCACCATGTTACAGCAAAACTGTACCCAACTGCCCCGTACATCACTATGTTTCAGGAAAATTGTAAAAAATTACCCAGTACATCACCATTGTTACTCAGAATTGTAACAAATTGCCGCTTTATAGTAAATTGTAACTAACTGTTTCCAAACATCATCTTACAGAAAAACTAATTACCCCATACATCCCCATGTGTGAGCAACACTGTAAGAGACTGCCCCATGAATCATCATGTTATATTGAAAATTATAACTAATTACTCAATACATCGCTATGTTACAACAAAAGTGTAATAAATTGACACCTGTTACAGCAAAACTGTAAGAATATGCCCTACACATCGCCATGTGATACCAAAACTTGTAACAAATTGGACCACACATCTCTTATAATTCGAAAAATGTCATATTGCTGCCTTGTACTCCTGGTAGAATATATTTATTGACACAACCAACCATTTTCAATCATCTGACAATCATCAGGTTTATGGTTTTATCATTTGCCAATAACAGTTTTATATTTCATCTAATATGATGTGAATACTTTTATGCACTTAATGAACCTACAAATAGTGGTGAAAATAAAGTATTTTACCAGCAGCTGAAAGTGGTAAATATGACATTTTTCAGAAACTGTAACAGATTGCCCCCATACATCAGCATGTTATGCCAAAATTGGAGCAAACTGTTGTATACAGCACTTTATTACAGCAAAATTGTAATAAATTGCCCCATACAGATTACTCCAAACATCTCCAGTGGTACATGAAATTCTAACTAATTGCTCTATAATTTGCCATTTTACATGAAACAGTAACAAATTGACCTATATCTCACCATATTACAATTAAGTATCAAACAAAATAGTAACAAACTGTCACATAACTCCAAACATATGGTGACAGTGTATGTCTCATAAACTGACAGTGGGTGTTAGTTACTACATCTCAGGTAGTATTCTAACAACAGAAGCTGACAATATATGTGCAAGGACCTATCACTGAATGTCAGCTGCAGGACCTTGACACTGAACTGTAGCACAAGAAGGTGACAGCGTCTGTGCTGTAAAAAGAGTGTCAGTATTACTTGGCAAAATCTAGCCCCAACAAAACTGCAAAACCTTGAATATGTATGTGTAGGCTATAACAAATATTGACTTGTTTGACAAAGTGAATGTGTATTTATATTGACTCAGCAAACTAAACATGCTTGGAAATTGTGTCCATACTCTTGCATAGACATCAACAAGTCTAGTCATGGTATCACTTCTGCCTATGCCTCTTAAATGTAGAATACATCTTCACTTGTCTGTGTACTTGCTAACTTCGCATACCTTCACATCTTAGCACAGCCTCCCTTATATCACACACATCATCCCCCTTTCCATCTTTCCCACACACTCCTTGCTACATGCAAGTGGTGTTGACGGTCTGCTAAGATGTGTATGTATGCTTAATTGGCAAGATTTCAGATGAGTTGAAACTTTTTCTAAAATTAGGAGGCATAACTGGAAGCAACATCATGCTTAAACTCACCTATAACAGTGCATGCACGTTTATGCAATTCCAAGAATGTAATATTTCTCAGAGTCAACATAAGTGGAGTTAGAATGGAAAAAATTTTTTTTTCACATTTTCGGATTTTTATCTCATAAAATTTGTAATTTTCCGAATAAAATGATGTATATATGTCCCCTATAAACTCACATGCGAAGTATTTTATTTTATTTTTTAAATATAACCTACACTGGTTGAACATGTTAAAATTTTTATGTGCATTACTTCAACATCTAATAAAATCGGTAATTTTTTATATAGAAGACTGTGGATAGCAGTGTTATAAAGATTAAATTACATGTTTGTGTTGATAGCACTCTCAAGAACAGTATCGTATGGTTTCATAGTATAAACACGCGTTGTATGTCGAAGTGCTAACGTTTTTCCGAGGAAAAGTGACGAATAGATTGGTAAATCTCTCAAAAAGTAAAGTATGACGCCAAAATGAAGTGTTTTCAAGACACGTGGGTTTCATGGTAATAGATTTTAGAATAAAGGGAAAAACTGTGTTCAACATGTGGCATGTGAAGTTACAGACATGAAATACAGGCAAACTCGTCAGTATGTAGAGAAACACCCATTAGTGCTTCAAAGAGTAAAATAAAACTTTGTGATACACAGTTTTCTCAAAACAAAAGTTATCTAAATGGTAAGTTAGTTTATAGTGTGATAGATTTACACATCCTAACAAGGGTGTTAGGTGAATGTGTGTGTTGTGAAATACGTGGAAGTTCCATTTAGTTTAGACGAAGACAGTGAGGTATCAAATGGACTAGCCAGGAAACTTATCATTAATTGTGCCAGTTGTAAATATACTCATTCATTTTGAAATTCTTATAAGTGTAAAGATAATTATTTTGAAGTAAATGTTAGGTGGTTTTATGGATTGAGAGCTGTTGGCAAAGGACACACTGCAGCAGAAACAATGTGTGCCACGCTGATTATGCCACGCCCACCTTGTAAAATCGACAAGTATGCAGGATTTATTGGAGCTGCTGTGGAGTTCGTTGCATGTGAGTCAATGAAGGGAACTGTAAACGAAGCTGGTGAAGTAAATGATGGTATGACTGGCATACCAGCAGCTTTTGATGGCACTTGGTAAAAGCACAGCTACAGTCCTAAGAGTTCTGTTGCTACAGTCACCAGTGTGGATACTGGAAAGGTAATAGATTTCCAAATTTTAACCAAACATTGTTATAAGTGTAAATCAGGGAATTAAGAAGGGAATATCTGTGACAGAAATTATGAAGGAACAAGTGGTTGTATGGAGACCTCTGCAGCTATTGAAATTTTTAGTCGATCTGTGAACGACACTAAGTTCTTAAGTGATGGAAACTCAGGAGCATATAACACTGTAGTAGCCGTTCAGCCTTATGGTGAGAAGATTATCACAAAACTGGAATGTGTTGGTCATGTCCTGAAGGGGATAGGCACCAGGCTGAGGAAGTTGCAACAAAGTTTAACAGACAAAAAACTTCCTGATAGTAAAACCATAAGAAGCAGGCTGACACACAAAATGATTGGTGAACTACAGCAGTATTATGGGATGGCCATTAGAAATAATACTGAGGATTTGTCAAAAATGAAGCAGGTAGTATGGGCTACCTTGTTCCACAGACTGCCAACTGTTGACAAACCAGTACCAAACCAGTACACTACCTTTGCCCTCCAGGACCTGATTCATGGTGCAATTACCACAATGTCCAGTACTCAAACAGTTCATACAGCCATAAACATTCCATACCAGCGGCAGTCATGGACATCATAAAACCTATTAACAGAGACCTGGCAAATCCTGAATTACTGAAGAAGTATCTGCATGGTCAGACTCAAAATCCTAATGAATCGTTCAGTAATCTTATATGGGCTCGCTGACCTAAAAATGTATTTGTTGGAATGAAGACTCTAAAGTGGGGGGTCAGTGATGCTGTTATTGCTTTTAATGATGGAAATATTGGTAGGGTGAAAGTGCTACAGCATATGGAAATTAATCCTGGAGCAAACTGCATCAGAGAACTTCCATGGATGGACAAGGTTCAGATTGATGAAGCAGAGTATGCAGCACAGTTGGCCACTAAAGAGACCAGAAAGAAGAAAAAACTTGGAAAAAGATCAAGAGGATGATATATAGTGTGGTACACATTGCTTCTGAGTGACCAAAACTAATAAATTAAGCATATATTAAGTGAGTTACAGCCTTTGCAACTTTGCAACTGTTCCTGAAAATTTACATTTTCTGTTGCATTTTTCCCTAAATCTCAGAAACCACTTCGAGTAGAGAATTCAAATTTTCAGGTAGTAATAACATACATATCCTGAGTCTACTGAACTAAAAGAAGAACTTCAAGTTGTGTATAATTATAATTATTTAGGATAATGTACAAAAAATGTACACAAAATTTTAACCATGTAATTAAAAATTGAATTTCCGAAAGCAGTGGCTGAATTGCAATTATTGTAGTAACATACCGTTTAATGTCCTGTAAAAGTTTCGTGTCAATGGCTACAGTGGTTCCCAAAATACAGGGAAGGCAAGTTACTAAATTTAGCATTGTCGGGATAGGCTGTTCCAACTCCCCTTTCTGTGAATCGAGTTAGAATGGCGCATACACTGTCAGCTTCTGGTTTTACAGTAATGTTTTAAGATCTAGTAGCTGACACACATTGTCACGTTATGAGACATACATTGGCACCAAGTATTTGGAGTATGGAGCGTTTTGTTGGAATTTCGTTTGATACATATCTATAATGTGGCAATGTATGGGGCAGTTTATTGCAGTTTGGTGTAACATGGCAATTTATAGGGCAATTTGCTACAATTTTGTAACAATTGTTATACATGGGTAATTAGTTACAATGATGCTGTAACAGAGGTGTATGGGGTTGTTCCAATTTTGTTGTAACATATCCATGTATGGAGCAAATTGCTCTAATGTGTTGGTGTATGAGGCAGTATGACACTTTTTGCTGTAAAAGGGGCAGCTTGGTACAGTTTTGTGTAACAGTGATGATGTGTATGGTAATTTATTGTAATTTTGCTGTAATATGGCAATGTAAGGGGCAACAGGCATTCCTCCAATAACTGTTTTTATTGTCTTCTGAAAATTTTAAATGAAGTATGTTGTCACATTAGAAAATATGGATTATAGACAAAAGGCCCATAATATCCTGTGAGTATATAGTTACTTCCAGAATGATATTTTCACTCTGCAGCAGAGTGTGTGCTGATATGAAACTTCCCGGCAGATTAAAACTGCGTGCCCGACCGAGACTCGAACTCAGGACCTTTGCACTTGCCTGCGAAAAGCAAAGGTCCCGAGTTCAAGTCTCGGTCTGGCACACAGTTTTAATCTGCCAGGAAGTTTCATATTAATGCACACTCAGCTGCAGACTGAAAATCTCATTCTGGAAACGTCCTCCAGGCTGTGGCTAAGCCATGTCTCCGCAATGTCCTTTCTTTCAGGAGTGCTAGTTCCGCAAGGTTCACAGGAGAGCTTCTGTAAATTTTGGAAGCTAGAAGACGAGGTACCAGCGGAAGTAAAGCTGTGAGGACGGGGTGTGAGTCGTGCTTGGGTAGCTCAGTTGGTAGAGCACTTGCCCGCAGAAAGCAAAGGTCCCGAATTCGAGTCTCGGTCTGGCACACAGTTTTAATCTGCCGGGAAGTTTTATATAGATACTAGTCTCAAATTATAATTTCAGATTTCAAGAAGAGCTTTTTTACGCAAATTAAAAAGTATAAATTGCTTTTTGAAACTATTCTGGAATACTTTTATACATGTGCAGTCATTTTCCAAAGTTTGGATCCATATAATGACTAGATAATTCAGGAGAAAGTTGGTTTAGCTAGGCAGTGTCTTATGTATCGGTTTCATTACCTTATGATCATCATACAACTTTATTGTATTTTCGACTGGATCGGTGGGTTAGTTCATGATGTACCTGATCCATGAGTTGGAGCTTACATATTTTATCCATGTAACATGCAGTTCATTTCACTTATTTCAAACAGAAATTTAACCGCATGCTACATCCAAGTTATTTAAAAGCAAATTTTTCCAGAAAGTTCTTCTCTTAAGTCTCTTCTACAGAATTTGTGGGTTTCACATATCTCCAACTGATTTTGGAATGTTTGGTATTGTTTGATTGGCTGTTTCACTTTTAATACTACGCTGTGATTGGCTGGGAGAAAGGGGAGTGGGTAGGGGAAGTATGAGAGGATTGTTAATTTCTCACTAACACAATTGTGTTAGTGCCACCGTACCGGATTTTTTGATTGGTTCTTTCATTTTAAAAAGTTCACGGCAACTGATTGGAAACGGGAGAGGAAGAGGGTGGGGAAAAGGGAGAGGCATGCTTAAGTCAAAGTGAAGTTTAAATGTCATTCACTCCTGCCCCAAATGTAGACAACCAAAAGGTCAAATATAAATTTTGTTGTGGCATATGCGTTATGTACCTAATGAAGATCCAGAACGTGGTGCTTGGACATGACGAATGAAGGCCTTAGTGCCAGAGAAAGAATAATGGACGATGTTCTCCATGAACGGTGTGGAAGAGGCTCTCTAACAGTAGCTGGCAAACAGCAACTGTGCAGTGATGATGTTGATAATGAGATAATGAGACAAGCAAGGAAATTTTATATATATATATATATATATATGGTGTTAAAAAAAGGTATGGCCAAACTTTCAGGAAACATTCCTCACACACAAAGAAAGAAAACATGTAATGTGGATATGTGGGGTTTCCATGTTAGAGCTCATTTTATTACTTCTATTCAAATCACGTTAATCATGGAATGGAAACACACAGCAACAGAACGTACCAGCATGACTTCAAACACTTTGTTACAGGAAATGTTCAAAATGTCCTCCGTTAGCGAGGATACATGCATCCACCCTCTGTCGCATAGAATCCCTGATTCGCTGATGCAGCCCTGGAGAATGGCATATTGTATCACAGCCGTCCACAATACGAGCACGAAGAGTCTCTACATTTGGTACCGGGGTTGCGTAGACAAGAGCTTTCAAATGCCCCTATAAATGAAAGTCAAGAGGGTTGAGGTCAAGAGAGCGTGGAGGCCATGGAATTCGTCCGCATCTACCAATCCATCGGTCACCGAATCTGTTGTTGAGAAGCGTACGAACACTTCGACTGAAATGTGCAGGAGCTACATCGTGCATGAACCACATGTTGTGTCGTACTTGTAAAGGCACATGTTCTAGCAGCACAGGTAGAGTATCCCGTATGAAATCATGAGAACGTGCTCCATTGAGCGTAGGTGGAAGAACATGGGGCCCAATCAAGACATCACCAACAATGCTTGCCCAAACGTTCACAGAAAATCTGTGTTGATGACGTGATTGCACAATTGCGTGCGTATTCTCGTCAGCTCACACATAATGATTGTGAAAATTTACAATTTGATCACGTTGGAATGAAGCCTCATCCATAAAGAGAATATTTGCACTGAAATGAGAATTGACACATTGTTGGATGAACCATTCGCAGAAGTGTACCTGTGGAGGCCAATGAGCTGCTGATAGTGCCTTCACACGCTGTACATGGTACGGAAACAACTGGTTCTCCCGTAGCACTCTCCATACAGTGTCGTGGTCAACGTTACCTTGTACAGCAGCAACTTCTCTGACGCTGACATTAGGGTTATCGTCAACTGCACGAACAATTGCCTCGTCCATTGCAGGTGTCCCCGTCGTTCTAGTCGCGAGTCGCGAGTCATAGACTGGAATGTTCCGTGCTCCCTAAGACGCCGATCAGTTGCTTCAAACGTCTTCCTGTCGGGACACCTTCGTTCTGGAAATCTGTCTCGATACAAACGTACCGCGCCGCGGCTATTGCCCCGTGCTAATCCATACATCAAATGGGCATCTGCCAACCCCGCATTTGTAAACATTGCACTGACTGCAAAACCACGTTCGTGATGAACACTAACCTGTTGATGCTACGCACTGATGTGCTTTGAAATGTGGTTAAATAAAACAAATGTTTGAGGTGTTCCTCATCACTAATTGAGTTCTGAGCTACCATTGAAGCAAATGAACTGTTATTTACTTTAAAGAAACAGATACAGTCATGAACCAAAAGTGGAAAGATTATAGAAAAAAGAGTCAGACAAGTGCAGGCCTACTGTATTTGCACTTTTCAGAAGTTGTCAACTTTATGTGTAATTTTATTAAAATCTAGTATCAGTCTTTTTTTCACGAATGTGACATTTTGAGAAGACATAACAGATTACTGTGTTTCTGTTATCAGTTAACACTTCCTTATAGACAACTGCATCATCTGTGAAAAGACTGCAGTTGGCCCTAATACTAACCACTAACTAACTGATATATAAAATCAACAGTATGTCCTGAGACACACCAGAAAATTATTTCTGTTTCTCTGGATGATTCTTTATGCTGGATATAAATAGATGTTTTACCGTTATACTTGTCATTTAAATTCCTGCTATTGGAGGATGGTTGGCATTGACTTGGCTTAAGTTGACAAGCCATTGAAAGTAAAAATTTATAGACATATATGAACATTTATGTGATAAAACAGTGATTATGAAATGCCTGTCATTACACTGGTGACTTGTGTGACTTCACAATCTGTGAGAATGGTTCTCGTGAAGGCTCCTGTTAGCTGTAGTACAGAGATTTAGATTAGGATAAGACTGAAAAACATATGTAAAAAGGGCATAAGATGTGTATTAAGGAAGGATCTAATAGATAGTACACAGATGAATAGAGTTCTATGTAGGCAGCAGGGAGATGGTTTGAAATACAGTATTTAGTTGGGAAGGGTGGCATAGGATAGCTTATTGTTAATATGATGGGTAGATTTTTGAGATGATTTCATGCCCTGGGAGAGAAAAATGATTAAAGGTACCCTTGGGAAGTATTTAGAATGATTGGAGAGGAGGGAGGTTGGGATGTTCTAATGGAAGTACATTAATAGGATGGGCCTTTTTAGGATGGCAGATACAATGCCATGTAACGGTTCATGATTTGAGGGGATGATTGACAGGAGACAGTATTCCACATGTTTGAGAAGTCTTATAACGTTGTGAGGTGGTACAGGATGCAAGTGTAAGAAGGTATTTGAAGACAGACAGCAAGATGAAGTGCTTATCATTCATGGATTTGAAAGGAGTGATAAAACTTTTGTTATAGTGTAGATCAAAACAACAGGTACATAATTGATGATGGGATGAAAGAGGGTCTTGTGGATAGTGACCTAGCGATTAAGACCCTATGTTCAGCTGGTTAGCGATTTTAGTCAGTATTGTGGGCTTTCTTGTGGGTGATTAGCAGGTAGGGATTCAATGTATCTTTTTTCATTGAGTGTTAAACTTTCATACTTTAGTGTTTTAGTGACATGGCTGGGAAAGTTGTAGGTTGTTAGGTACAGGATACAGGGGGCGAGTACTTGTTTGATATTGCCTACAATAATTGCCCAGGTATCTGCAGGGCTGTTGAAGAGGTGTCACTGATTGCACAAAGTGGTGAAGTAGAGTTATGATGAAAGGTTCTGATGAAAGATGATGGAGGTAGTGTCATCAGCATATGGGAGTAGACATATAAGAGAGGGTGGTTATGGGGCATCTGTATACAAGAGATAGAGTAGTAATGGGAAGTATCCTTAGCAAATACTTTTATTTGGATAGAAAATAAGTCAGTAGGTTTGGCTTATTGTTCAACAGGGTGTATAGTTATTCAGAAAGCATCCTGTTCGGCGGGTTTAGTTGATTGGAAGTGCTTACCAGTGTAAGCTGTAAAGAAGGCCAGGATTTTCGATGTCTTTGGATAGAGAGAGGGAGGATCAGACTTTATTCGAATAGAAGTTGGACTAGCAGTTGATAATATGCAAAGAAGTTGAGATGGAAACCAAATCACACTTGGGGGAGGGGAGCGTTTCTGTTTAATGTGCTCCTGAATGTGTATCTTGAGAATGGATTCAATGATCTTACTTGAAGGTTGAGGTAAAACAATTGGGTCTGTAGGAAGAAGTTTCACTGTTAGAAAGAAGAGGATTTTTGAGGTCTCACCGTATTCTGGGTAGAGACTGAGGTACCTAATAGTGATACATAAAATTATCATAGACTTTCTTAAGGAAAAAGGCATTGTTTAACATATCAGGAGATAATGTAATCATGACCCAGAGGGCTGTGTTGCCTTTTTCTTTGTAATTGTGGATTTTATGAAACGTATCATCCTTGGTATGTTTAATTCTGTTTGTGATATTATTTATAAGTATTATAAGTTGGAAGCAAAGGAGAAATAGGTACATCTTTGCGCTTATGCATCTATGTGACCACAGCATGATCAAAGATGAGATTGACTCAGTGATGCATGTGCTTTGAGGTGGGAGGAAAAGATATTCACTTACTTAGATTGTCGGGGAAGGGGGGATTCACTGATATGGGAGCTGGGCTTTATGATCATGGCTGTGGCCTGCAGGGTGGTGGGAAGTGTTCCAATATCTTGAGTTAATGTTTAATGTTTGTTACCTTTTGCAACAGTTTCAACCTCTTTTTGCATTTAGCATAAGGTAGATGTAGCTCTGCAGTTTCTGGCTGGTAGTGTGTTTCTGTGTCCTTATAATGGGTAAAGAGGAAAGGAGAGGGGAAACTACAGGATTCACTGAATATTTCAGGAGATTTTAGGAGGAAAGAAGGTCTACTGAGACAGATGGGGCAACTGGGTATGTGTATGGGTGCAGCTTTAATTAATGTTTGTTCTAGGAAGAAAGCAATGTTGGTGGCATATTAATGCTTTTCGTTGTCAGTTGGCGTATACAGAATGCAGTCATGTGCTTAAATAGGAAGAAAGAAATTATCTCATACTGCAATTAAACTGTCTTCATTTCATTATGCCATCATCGATTCTGATACTTCTAGTCTCATCATCAGATGCACCTGATGCATATGTATCGAACAGATATCTGTTATGTTCATCTTCAGATTGTTTCTTAATAACATAAGTTACTATTCAGTAATCTGCACTGTCAAACTAGGACCCTCAGCATCACTCATGAAGAGAAACAACCAGTGGCTAGTGGCAAAATAAGTGTGTGAGAAACCAAACATATTGGAGTAGGTGGAAACTAAAGAGAAGTTCTGTAAACTAGGACCCTCAGCATCACTCATGAAGAGAAACAACCAGTGGCTAGTGGCAAAATAAGTGTGCGAGAAACCAAACATATTGGAGTAGGTGGAAACTAAAGAGAAGGATATTCAGTTGGGTGAATAATCTGCAGAAATAAGATAATGAATCAAATTACGTTTTCCAGTGTTAGATTGTGATAGAAGGAGTTGTAGGGTTGGATTCGACTATTCACTTAAGCTGACTAGTTGGAGCTAGGTAAGTTCTTCAGAGATGTAGATGTAAAAATTTCTCACTACAGTACAATCAATACCTCCTCTCCTCAATATTATACATAGGCAAGAATATAGTTCATAAAAGCAAATACATTTATTCTTTCTGGCAATAGCTGTAGCAATTCACCAAAGTTACTAGTAAGTGCAGAATATGTAATAATAAGAACACTGTGAAAATGGCTAATCAGTTTCATTCTCACATTTTCAGATGCTGAAACGAACAATGAATATAACATAACTACAATGTGTAACTTATGTTTAAGGCACGTATTGCAGCTCACAAAACGAAGCAAGTTCATCACTCTAATTGTGTAAAAATTAGGAATGATCTTAGAGGCAGACTGTAGCACAAAACCTACGCTATACATCTAAATGAATGAAATGTGGAACACTGCATGATCTGGTATAGTTTAGACTGGGCCAAATGTTAACATCAGCAGCGTTGGATCATAGTCTATTAGGAAATTTGGCACAGAACTTGCTAAGAGATTCTTACAAAATTCTAATTTCGCTTCCACATAACACTATGTACCTCAAATTGTAGGAGGGTGATTCACAACTTCAGTATCAATATCTCTCCTGTGTGCTAATACTATAAGCCATAATATGTAATATCTAAAACATAGTGTAAAATATTTTCATTTCTCACCCATGACAGTATAAAAACTGAGCGCAATAGGAATCTGAACACAGCATTATCTCCTCCTTTATTTAATCAAAGTACTATACTGTAGTGAGCTGACACAGTGCGGATAGCAGGTAACGGCGCGGCCATCCAGATAGCTGCATGAGTCCGTGGAATTCTGCGTGAGATGACCGCCACTTCCACAATCCTAAAGCATTTTTCTGCAGTGGGGGCGTCGTACAGTAACAGTCCCAGAAGGCGGGCAACAATGAGCCTTGGGCAGAGAACGCAGAGAAGACGGCGTCAGTCTGCCGATAAGTGAGCAATATACCAATGGACACTACGCAGGCTCTGTGCAAGTTACAGCTATTTATGGCTCAATGCTCTCAGCACAACACGACAGGCGAGATGTGAGGATTCTTTACTTGTGAGACTGTAACTTTTTCGTCCCAGAAATACATTTATCTGGCCCCTCATATATATGTAAAGCAGATAGAAATCTTAGGAGGGCCATAGGAAACAATTTGTTGTAACACAATGACGCGCTCTTTTGAGGCATCGATAGGACAGAGCCAAAACAAATTCGTAACCTTAGCTGCAGGCCTCTAGGTGCGAAAATGTGGGAATTTCATTGGTCAGCCTGGTCTGACGTAGTAGTCTTCGAAAATCATTGAAAAGTGGGAGGACACTCCAGGAGAATTGACACTGGTCATTGGATGACTGCTCGTGAGAGGCTATAATTTGCTATCGAAGAAGGGGTGAATTTATGAGACAAGGCAGGAGGAACTAAGGTGACACTTTGTCCACTGCTAGTGAGAGAATCACTTCGAATTCTGCTCGCAGAATTCGGTGTGAGCAGTAGTCATTTCAATTTGCAGTTCCAGCTGGGGCATGAAGTAAATTTTGCATTATACAGCTTTTCGGGATAGGTTTTTAATGAGTAGGAGGATCGCGCCCTTTTGGTTCAAATGGCTCTGAGCGCCATTCTGAGGTCATCAGTCCCCTAGAACTTAGAACTATTTAAACCTAACTAACCTAAGGACATCACACACATCCATGCCCGAGGCAGGATTCGAACCTGCGATCGTAGCGTGTAACACTTCCGCCCTGTCGGACGTGCGTTAGCTCTATAAAGCCTGTACTGTAATAAGTTCACGGGCTTCACCTTGTAAACAAGGATTTTAGTACATAAATCGACCGCGTGTACCTAGTGGAAGCAATTCGGGCTTATATTCAGTCAGTAACTACAGTGATGCGTCAAGCAAATGTAAAGTACAGTTACGCGTTCGCATGGACAAGAAGTACACACAGTAGATACTACCAATGATTAATAATACGGTCGCCAGCCTAATTAGGCATTGAGTGAGTTTTTCCTTGTACAAGTGTGTGCATGTACAAGCATAATGACACGTAGTAATGTTGCGTTTTATGGCAAAATTTAGAACCAGAAAGAATCTACTGAACTAAGGTTTTCTTCTTTTGTACTAATTTGTATGACCTAACATTTCACAACACCACACAGCAATGATTACTACGAACTGCATTTTGTATATTGATCAGACTGAAATCGGGCATAGATTACCCTAGGATTAGCAATTTTGAAAACACACATACAATGTCACTATTAAAATTGGAAAAAACACTAATACACTTAGGTTAAATATAGAACTTAACTTTGCTGTTCAAATCTGATCAGTACACTTCAATATATGCAAGAATGGGCAAGAGAAGTGGGGGGGGCCTGAAACTGCTATGGTCGTTATACTGAAACTAGTAAGTCCTGAAGGTAAATTAACACTCAAAATTATCAATCTGTGGATAACTACTATTTTCTTTTATTTCTGCATTAATTAGTTATCATTCTTTCTGTCTCAAATTAATTAAATAACATTGCGAGCTCAATTCAAACTATATCTTTCAATTTAATCAAACTGTAGTTCTTTACTAACATTTACATTAACATACCTAAATTTAAACGTCTTTATAGCATAGATTGGTCTGCAGATAATTTAATACTAACTGTAAACTTTCAATTCGGGATACTCGGGTTGCACAATATGTGGTAAGGACCCTGTCTAGGTCAGTGATAAGGATGAGTAACGGCTAAGGCAATTCTGGTAAAAGTCACGTTATTATTGAACAGTTAGAAACAGTTTCGACACTGGTCCACACAGATACACTTCTAAAGATGAAATAAATGTTTGACCTGTGCAAGTCGGCGCGGCGGATGGCGGGCAGCGAGATAGCGGGCAGCACAGCACACATACAAGCACGGCTAAGGCTCTCACAGTAACGGCACTTTCATTCTTCTTAGCGTCGTAATCTTTCCAATTTTGTGCCTAAGGATATAGCCATGCCAAGTAGTCGTCGGAATCGGCTCATCCGAGGCTCAACGGAATCCACTTTTCCTAGATAGCCTCCTCGGTACAGTACATGTTCCTCTGACCGATGCCCAACTCCGACTGTAATACTGAGCCCGTTGTGCCGAACCGCGGCAGTGTGCGTTTTCCCGCGCTCGCCTGCATCCACCTTTTCCCGCTCCCCTACAGGTAGGGTATTCACCACAGGTTTCCTACTACACATATCCTAATGCATTACCTACGTATGGACCAAGTGTTTAAATTACAATTTTCACATCTTACAATAGTTTTAACATTACATACATTTCCCTTTGGTTATCAAATTGCTTGACATCTAACATAAATAATAACATTCATTTCAAAAGTTGTTTACAGTTTCTTTAACATGACACGAAAAGAAAAAGAAATTCACAACATTACTTACATTATTTTACATAAATTCAGAAAGAAAAATTTATCTAAATTCATAAAGAAAAAAATTATTATAGGTTATTATTGTTACAAGCGGTCGCGCGGTTCCAAACTGAAGCCGGCCGGCGAACGCGCCCTTTTGACATGCATAATTTTATGAACTCAAATTTTGATAATCACTGTCGTCAGATTGCGGAAATGGATCATTGTGCTAACAATGTAGTAACTTACCTGTCAGTTTCTTGTCTTGAATCTCCGCCAAGTATTTAATGTTCTTATGATAATTTGTCAGTAAATAGGATGTTCTCAAAGAGATTAGTGTTATACTTCAGTGCAACTACTGCACTCGTTTTGTGTAAAGGTTTATAATAAACAACCGTATTTATGGAATCTTTGACTTTCATTATGTATGTATCTCACCTGGTCACAAAGTTAAACGTCAGTTTCAAAATTCCACCGCCATTTTGAAGCCTGTAGGGCCATAATTTAGTGTAAATAAAAAATCTTTGGGCAACAAATGATAGTCTACAGTCTTCGTTGGGAATCTACATACTGATACAGGTTAAATATCTAAGGGTGTACGTGGTCGGGCCGTATATTTTTGGCGTACCCATGCCAATATCACGACAGTGATTGGAGACTGATGTAGTCAGGAATAAAACTTGCACTTAAAAATTTTCAGGGATATTTTAAAATAATTTTGCCTAGTGTAAAACAAAGAAAGAAGTAAAAATTTTTGACTATTAAAATTAAATTGGTTTACAATCACATTTGTAGAGACATAAATCCGTGATAGTGGTAGAACTTCTGCTGGCGCGAAGGAAATAATCCATGTACGTGATATTTCAGCTTTCTCTGGTTTGTGTGGATTTTCTTCCACATCCTACCAATCTATCAGCGTTTATACAGCGTCTAAATGATTTTGGATAGGTTTAATAATATTTTATGTTCCTATATGTGAGGTGTTTAGAATATGTGTTTGAATGAGGACTAGGAGTCAGACGGGAACAGCTATGCACTGAAATTTCGAATATGGAGCGAGATCAAGATAGCGAACTGTCAGGCATGGGGGAGGAACAGATGATGTTTCCCACAGAACGGACAATTCATAGTCCATCCGCGCTTCAAACTGAACAGACGGAGAATTTCGAGTCAGAGGGTGCGAAGGGATATGACAGAGAGAACGAGAAAGAGGACGCCACAGTCACTTCGCAACACGAGAGCGCAAGTAAAAGAGCGAGAGATTACCGCGTAGAAGGGACCAGCAGGGTTGTTTCACCACTGCAGACGCATTCTCAGTTGAGTCAGGAGCATCAACTCCCCTGTAGAAGATATGAACAAAGTAACTCAGAACTTGCTATATTGCAATTTTTGCAAAAGGTGGAAGAGAAGAGTGAGGCAGTGAGAAAGGAAATGATACGTGCAACGAAGGTAACTAGGAAAGAGATAAAGGAAAAATGGGACATTCTGAGCGAAAATTTGAAAGATGTAAAAAGATTATCAACGGAAACGAAAGGTGAGGCTATAGAAGCCAAGAAGGTAGTGCAACCAGTTAGAAAGTTGTCAGAAGACGCAGAGAGAGCACAGGAAGGAATAAATAAGTAATTACAACTTCCAATCCTGGACAAAGAATTCGAGAAAGTAAGCAAGAGGCAGAAAGAACACGCGTGGTAGAAATCGGAAAACTACCGGAAAATGTTGATGCTGATATTGCCACGAAGTTAGATGAAGCAATAGTACTGTTAGAATCGCGAGGAGAAATTAATCTCACGCGAAATGCAGAAGAGACGCTACGATCCTAGAGATTCGAATAGAGCTTCCACCAAGGAAAATGAGTCTGGCGTGAGGTCAGATGAGCTGAACGCAGGCACAAGCTCGCAGTTCCTCGGTCGCTTACACGGTGCGCTTGGTGAGGGACCGCTTGCTGCTGGTGCGCCGTAAGGCACGGAATGTCGCACTAGGGCGAATCGCTTCTGGTCGGGCGTGCCGGCGACAGGTCTCACATGGGGAGCCTAAGTGGCCCAAATGGCTCTTTCCGTCTCCCTGTGGTGCCAGACGTCAAGCTCGGCATTTCTCGGGCCCGTTCGGATGTTGCCTTGTGTCAAAAGGAAGAGCTGCGACCCAACCTGATGCGAAAGCGTAGGGTGCATGGCACAGGGGGACCTGTGTCCAAGGACCGAAGATCTGTCCCTTGGCGGAGGGGGGGGGGGAGGGCTGAGCGGGGCTGGTAGGCCGGGGGTATTGCTCACTCTGTGTACGACTCCTCTGCGCTGGACGGCTGCTGCTCCTCTCCCTCTCTGCACAGAGCACAGAACACCAGGTGCTCTGCATACCAGCGACCTCATTTGTCGGCGTGGGATCTTGGGTCGATTCGGCAAGAGCGCTTCGCCACGCCTGTGGGTAACCACAGTGTGTTCTGAATGACTGGGTGACCGGCCTGCCACCTGAGTAGGAGTGGGTCCTAGGCCGAAAGGTGGACGCTCGGGCTAATAGGCGGCAAAGGGCGAGAAGTGCATCCACTTCTCCGGAGTGTGGGTGTACTTGCCAAGGAGCACTGAGTGAAATCATCTTTGACGGACCACCGAGGGGGATCAATACGTTGGCAATGGCGTGCTGAACCAGGCAGCTCAGGAGTGCCCTTGGCCTAGGGGCGAGATCGGTGGGCGAGCTGCAGCAGTTCCCCCCACTCCTCCAATGCCAGCTGGTCTGGGGCAAAATGGTTCAAATGGGTCTGAGCACTATGGGACTTAACTTCTGAGGTCATCAGTGCCCTAGAACTTAGAACTAGTTAAACCTAACTAACCTAAGAACATCACAAACATCCATGCCCGAGGCAGGATTAGAACCTGCGACCTCTGGGGCAAAGGACGGGCTCCCAATCCATTTTCGCTTGTCAACAATCATGGCCAAAGAAGAGACAAGGCAACCGTGTGCACCTGCAAGGTCATCTATGCTTCCTGTTCCCTCCCCACAAGGGGTCTCAGGGCAGACCAAGGAAAGTAGCAGCGACAGGTGTGCCAGTATAATGCAGTTCCTGGAAACCAATATTAAAAATGGAAAATAAGTTAGGCTGCAATCCTGACACTAAAGAACGAACTCGCCTTCTGGGCTATTGTTCACGAGAAGCTCGAGGGGTAGGTCGAGGAACTTGAAAAAGAAAATGGAAGGTTGCTCTAACAGCCAACCAAATCATGGGTTGATGTGATGGCTCAAGCTGCACCAAAAAGCCAAACAACCAGAGAGACAATTGTTAAAGTGTGGCAAAGACTGGGCACAACAGTCTTTATAAGACCCTTGCCGGTCAAGACACAAAGAAATTTCAGGAAATATTTATGACAATGGTCAATCCTATTAAAGAAAAAATAAAGTTAAAAAGGTTAAAGCAACCAAAAACGTCGTGATAGTAGACGTAGCAACGGAGGAGAATAAAAGTAAAATATTAAGCAATCAGAAACTATGTAAAGCTGTAAAATGTGAACCTCCTAAAAAGATAAAAATCTGCATGTAATCATGTGTGATATACCAGTTACTATAGAGAATAATGAGCTATGTGAAACCATAAATACCCAAAATTTTGACGATATGAATACCGGAGAGTTAAAAAATGAATTCAAATTACGATTTAAAACCGGACCCAGAGAAAGAGACGTAATTCACCATGTAGCCGAATTATCTGGTAGGATGTGGAAAAAGCCCACGACTATGGGCAAGATCAACATTGGTGTCCACGCAATAAATGTGCAGGACTACTTGGTGGTACCTCGTTGTCACAACTGTGGAGATTTAGACCACATACATAAGTACAGTGGTCGGAAGCCAGTATGCTCCAGGTGTGGAGCAGATCATATAAAGAGAAACTTCACAAGACCAGGAATTTGTATTCCTTGTACTAAGAGGAAGAAATTGCCCCACATATAGGATGCCGGAGCAGAGGTTGATATCAAGGACCGATTATGACTGAGGCCACAACGGCACATAGGATGCCAAAAAGAAAATCCCCGTGCAAGAGGCGAAGGGGTGCGGCAAAGTTTAAACAATTTCTAACCTTAGTCGCAGAAGGTAAATCAGGAAGGATGTAAATGGTGGACGCGTGCGTCTAGACGGACCCTTGGGAACAAGTGGCCTCTCCCTACAGATGGGGACATAGATTTCCAGAAAATCGGGCAACACAAGACAGGCGTCCTGTTGTAGCGGGCCGACCGATATTTGTACAAGAAAACTCTGCACCAGAATAACCAGTACAAGTTAGTGCAGTCAGCAGCACAAATGCTAGCGCAATTCCAGGTGAACCCCTAGCCAGACAATTGGACGTTCATCCTGTGAGAATCAACCCAAACCTTGACGACTCGATGCAGTTGTCCTGTCTGGAGGAGTCGGCGGTCCTGACCACGGCACTACGACACGTGTTGCGTGTAGGGCACAAGTATGGGCGTAACGTCACTTTCTCGGCCATGGGGGCTGTTGGTAGGATACAGTTGAAGACTATGAATCTCCGCATTGACTTCGGCGCACTGCGTGACCTTGTGAAGAAGGTTTGTGAAAGACGAAATGAAACATTCGATTTAGATGAAATTTACAATCAGTCTGTCCTATCTAACGGCAGAATAGCTTTCAATTGGAGTAAGACCTTTCCGGAATCGTATGTTCACACGTACTTCCCATGACAACAGCGATTCAGATAGGACAGTTAAATGCACATAATAGTAGGCTGGTCATGCAGGAGCTGACGTGCTCTGTCAACAGGAGCCATACTCTCTTGGAGGGTATATAGCATTTGCTGCTGTAAATTGGCAAGTAGTAAGCCTTGGGAATGACCCAAAGGCCACCATTATAGTAGTAAACAAAGAGTTACGATACACAGTGATTACACAGCTTTCTGATGATCACTGTAATGTCGTAGAGCTCCAGTCCCCAGTAGGCATAATATATCTGGTGAATATGTACTTTCAGTACGGAACCAATATAGAAGTGCACCTTGATAACTCGTGCAGGTATCTATGGCGCTGAGAGGGTGCAAGATAGTAATGGTGACAGACGTGAATGCTAAATCCCCCTAAGGCAAAGTGGCACTCGGGATGAAATAGGCGAAAAAATGGGGGAGACCGTCATGTCCTTATAGTTCCTTATCGCTAACAGAACAGGAAACGCCCCACCTATACTGTTGGAGGGGGGTGAGGGGACGAACATCGGCATCACGTTTTTATGTCAGCAAATATTGCTGGCAATATTCAAAATTGGATGGTCAGAGACAGGGTCACCACAAGTGACCATAACCTAATTACTTTCAGGCTCTCTGACAGAGAGTGCCAATGGGACATAGGGTGGGATGTGCAGCTCTGACTGGGAGCCCCTTGCAAGAGAGTTTGGCGCCCTGGTATGGCCAGAAGGTGACGAAGACGTCAACAGACACGCCGAATAACTGGGGAATGCACTCACCAGAGCGGTGAAGCCAGCTGTACCAACCAGGAGGAGAGCCATAGCGGTCTCTCCGTCGCCATGGTCTGCGGAACTAGGGCAGATACGCCAGTCTGTCAGGAGGATGAGAAGGTACTACCAATGAAGTGTTGACTGGGAAGAAAAACAACGTTGGTTGCGAATCTATAGACACACCAAGGAGCAGTTCCAGAAGGAGCTGAGAACAGTTAGGGTCCAGAGCTGGGAAAAATATGTGCAGAGCCAATTGGCTGTTTATCCCTGGGCATTCCCTACAAGAGAGTAAGAGAGAAAATCCGGTCGCCAATGGTGCTCTCCACAGTCAGGGATGGGAACTGGATGACGGGATCTTGGTGGGAAGTTGCTGAGGTCCCATCTGATCCAAGCTCCCTGACAATAAAGAAGGAAACAGACGAGTAACACCTAATTAGGCAGGCAGTTCAGGGAGAATATGTGAACAACACTGTGGTGTATTCATTCTCGAAGGAAGAAGTGGGGGGACATATAAAATCATTGAAGAGAGGCAAGGCCCCAGGACCAGACGGCATTGTAGTGAAAGTATTGCAATACCTCAACTGGTAACACCTCTGACAAGAATATACAATGAGGCATTGCGCCTCAGGCTGTTTCCCTCCATCTGGAAACAGGCCAATGAAGTGATCATCGAGAAAGGCCAGGACAAAGACCCAAGAAGTAAAGTCCTACAAACCAATCTGTCTGTTGGACCTGCTGGGCAAATTGCTAGAGCATTGCTAGCTGACAGACTGATGGCACACAGAGTGCTGTGTGGGATGAGGGACAGGCAATTCAGCTTTTGGGCGGGGCGATCTGTGTCTGATGCAATAGCCTTGCCAGCCGAGGTCTGTGAGTCGTCCCCACACAAGTACATAGTTGGCATCATGGTTGACATCAGTGGCGCCTTTGACAGCCTGTGGTGGCCTTCACTCTTCTCCTGCTTGCAGGAGAAAGAGTTTCCAGGGCCGCTATATGACTGTCTCAGGAGCTATTGTATGGAAAGGGAGGTCTGGCTATCGTTCTCTAGAGGGAGAGTTGGCAAAAACGTTACGAAGGGGTGTCCACAGGGCTCTGTCCTGGGGCCGCATTTTTGGGACATAAATATGGAGCCTCTCCTGGACAGCTCGGAAAGCAATGCAGAGGCGATAGCCTATGCAGACGACCTCCTCCTGCTGGTGGGCAGCCGTAGCTGCAAAGATCTAGAACCTAAGATTCAAATGGCAATGACTATACTGACACAGTGGTGCCAAATAATAAAAATGAAAATAGCACCCAACAAACCAACATACTTATTATTAAAAGGCCAATTGGCCTGAAATCCAACGGTGTGGATTAGGGGCTTACCAGTTATTCGGCATTGCTAGGCACGATACTTGGGTGTCATTAGAGATGAAAGATGGAGCTTCGCCCAACACATTGAAGCGGTGACCCAAAGGTCTATAGAAGCACTAAATAACCTCATTATGATCTGGCACAGCAGATTCCACCTACCCCCAGAACTTATAAAATCATATCATAACACCATTTCAACCTCCATCGTGGGTTATGGGTCCGGAGTCTGGGCACACAGGCTAACAAGGGCCATACCTGCCATGGCCATAAGGAGAGTGCAGCAGTGCAACATTCTTATACATTTGATTGGAGCTTACCGAACTTCTCTGGGGGGGGGGGGGGGGCGGAGGGCACTACTGATTCTCATGCGGCTTTGTCCCTTAGACATAAAAATCAGGGAACAGGCAGTTTGGTATTGGGTCAAAAGAGGGGAAAATGAAAAGACTGAACATATTCTGGGGGTTCAGGTAGGGGATAAATTTGCACTCAGAAGAAGGGGGAAAGAACTGTGGCAAGAACTTTAGGATAAAGAAGAGATGGGAAGAAGGACTTACCAGTTGCTGCCTAACACCAAGGAATGGCTCCAACTCACACACTTCAAACCAAGTAATGCACTGCTGTACTTTCTTACGGGCATGGAGCGTAACCAGCATGTGTTTGCCGGTTCTGGAAGAGGGCTACACCCTCGTGTGACTGTGGTGCTGAAATAGTCACTCAGTAACACGTGATCTACGAGTGTCCTCTTTTCGATAACATAGCCACCGAATTAAGACGTCAGTTGCCAAATAGAGACACCTATCACCTAATCAGAAATCCATCCACATTCAGAATCATTGACAGTCTTGCCAGCGGGGTATCAGCAAAAGTCTTACAAGGATACCATAGGGAGAATCATTGATTCGTTGAACATAAAATGTCATTCCCCGCACCTATCCCATTCCGCCAGGGCGTGGACTGGCCGATCGCCGTGATGGTGAGAATCCGCCACGTCTTGGAACAGGGGGAAGGTGCGAAACGATCCCGGACTTGACTCATAGCACACTAATGATGACTAATAGTAGTTAGGTAGTTACAAGTAGAATGTAGTTTTTTAACAATCACTAATAGTACCTGCAGCGACTTCCAGTTAAGGCCATCCCAGTGCCAGGGGTGCGCCCACTGGGGTTAGCTCGCTGGGCATGACCAAAAAATTGTAGGTTTATAGATTTACTGGCACGCTTGTAACGCTGCCGGAGTTAGATTGCTAGGACAGTAAGAACGGTATTTCAGTAGACAGTAATACTTGCCCATAGCGTAAATTAAATCCTCATATCCTGCAGTAAGTAGGAAAGTAGGAAATCTGGAACATAGTAACAAATGCCGCTAAGAAAACAATTGTAGATAATTAAGACCCACTAATGTGTAAGGTGATGGGTTATCACGTATCAATTATTTGTGGAATACATAATTTTTTTAAAAAAGAAAATCAATCACTGGTCCAGTCGAGTGCAGCACAGGAAAGAAGAATTAGTAATGAGAATGATTTTCGTGAGCCGATCGCTTGAGGTTCACTTTTGGAGACGGATGACGAGCAATGAAATAATTGTACTCCTCTCATGAGGACACATGCAGCGGACATGAACGAGTCTGTCGCAAGAGAAAGCAGAAGTAGTGAGCCACAATGTATGGGGGACCTGTAGCAGGATTCAGAGAAACATAAACATCTGACAGGACATACGCTCTGGAGGAAGAAGCATTTGATTTTAAGCACTTCCTTCTCGTCAATTCAGTTTGTCATTGCTACCATCATGGCCATTGCAACATTAGCTAGACTTCTTGTGTGCACATTTAGAAAGAGATCTGGCAGTCCGAATGAGTGAGATCGCACAAACGTGTAGCTCATATCAGGAGTTTAAAGACGATTACCTTCTGATATACTAGTCGAAAGGAATCAAGAACGCATCAAGCAAGAAACTGTGACGCACAAAGACTTAGAAACATCAGAACAGAGGAGTCCGGTGAAGTTTTGGACAATCTTTTATTCAATAACCAGTATTTGGACACGCCGTACAGCACGAGCGAAATCATACAATTTTGCTGTATGAAACTACCTGTCAGGTATCAGCAAGTATTGGCCGGCAGGTGTGACAAAGACACAGAATCATTCAAAAACGTATTACAGCAATTAGAGTTTGCTTTCAACGAGAATCTGGCGAAGGGAAGAAAGAGGGAAGAAGAGAGTAGGAACATTTCTAATAATTTTCATGGACTGCCCCGATGGGAAAATGACGAAGAAACAATAGGAGCAGACCACAAGACATTGATGGCAGTTCCTGCCATTCCTACCAAATAGAGGCGCAGCGAACTTTTTCGAACGGAACAGTCGCCCAAGATTTATAGCAACGTGGCCACAACCTAACGAAAGGGTGCAGCAAGCGGAAATCACGGAGAATAAGGCATCAGATGCGACAGCGGTCACACAGCAATTAGAATCAACAATGACAAATGTCTGAAGCGAGATCGGTTATTAGAACTCCCGCGGAACAACTCGTAGCAGACCAGGACGATGTTATAAATTCTGTAAATATGTCAGAGGGGGAGCAGCAAAGGATAGATGAAAATGATTGGAGAGATGCACAATATAAGGACAATGGCAGTAATGAAGAGGGACGAGGTGTAAATAATAATGGGGATCAGAGAATAAATATTTGTACCATGCTTTAGAGAAGGAAGAAAATGAGGGCGAAGAGGACTACGACAACTTGGAGTTGATTCCGCATGATGAACAAGACGTAGACGCAGAATCATATTTAAGACTTTGGAAAGAAATGAAGGGAATCTGGGAACACATGCTGGGCCAAAGGGAGTGGGAGAATTATGCCAGAGCAGAAGAGATGGGAAAGAAGTAAACTGCGATCAAAGAGGAGAACCCACAGAAATATCAAGTGAGCATAGAATGAAAAAGGAAGTGACAACCAGTGTAAACTTACTCAAGTACGAAGAGATGTCACGTGTCCTGTTGGAAGGAAAGAAACATTGTGTGGTCAAGAACTACACCCAATGCTAAAGACAAGAGTGATGAAGATAGAATTGAAGGGAATTTTCGATAGTGACAGTGACATCTCTGCGGTTTCTGATGTCACCTTTCAAGGTAAGAGAAGGAGTCTCGGTAGCCGGTTCTGACTAAAAAAAAAAAAAACACGCATGAAGGGGCGATTGTAGGCAAATACACGGATTTAAACAGGCTAGAACAGAATTTACATTTCAGGGACATGAACTGAAGTGTATCTTCATGATTTTGCATAAGTTTACCATAGAACCGATATTCAGCATTGATTTCGTGAGGCCAGATTAGACATGGGACGTGACGTAATTACGCTTCAGAGACAGAAAGAAGTGCTAAAACGTTTTGAAGAACAAGCTATTAGGGCATAGGTCCTAGTGAGTTGACTAAGACTGCTCGTGGAACCAGAAACGAAGGTAGAATCGAGTGGCGAATTTAATTGGACCCAGCTGAGGCGATTACGAAAGTAGGAGACATAAATGATGCGTGATATAGATCAAAAGATCAATGAAATAGTGGAGGCAAAGCGTGACGTCTAAGATCAATACTAACAAGAGTTATATGTTATTTTACATGGTAATGTGGAGATATTCTTACCCAAGACAGGTGCAGTAAGAAATCTCCAATACAAATTCGATGGCAGTGACAATCAGACGTTTTGCACAACGCCATATGCTGATAGGTGTCATGTACAATTTTGGTATCTTAATTTTTGGTACCTGAATCGATTGTGAGCGAGCAGCGATGTTGTAAAGGTGTATCGCAGAAATTAAGCTGGTATCGCTTATGTGCGCAAGGGTGCAGTGGAGCAGTCAAGGTTAAGCTGTGTTAGAGTGAAGGAGATAGGTTAAGCAGTGTTCGAGTGAGGAAGCTGACAATGTTAACCTGTGTTTGAGTGAGGAAGCATTGTGAATATTACATTTTAAATTTAAAGTCTCAATTTATCAATGATTTTTTTGTGAAGGAGGAAGTCTAATGGAATATAAGGTAAAGAGAATAATAATGTTACTTTTTTTCACTATTGCTGCGCCATCAGACTGACTTGGTTATTGTACTAAGAGTCGCTAGACTTGAGAAATAGGAAGTGTATTGTTTGGATGTTAAGAATTTAATTAAATTTAAAATCTGCATTGAGCACTTTCTCACAGTATATGAAAAACTTAGTGTTGTCATTCATGCGCATATTTCATTTTTTATCAACCTTTCTCTTACAATTCTTTTTGATGGATCATCCAACCAAGTATGTTCGATAAACAGCTTGATTTTCAATTAACAGAGAACTCATTGCACCTCTCTGGTGTTTCTGTGTAGATACAGAAATTTGCAGCTTTAGCATAGCAGCACGCAAGACAGAGCAGTAGTGCAACGTGTTATCCAGATTTTCACAGAATAGAGGTAAGGAAAATATTATGAATTCTTTTTATTTATTCATTCAGAGCCAACTTATGTTATTCAGAGACAGTTTTTGTGATCAAATTTTGCAAAGCCAATTACTCTAGGTTTCATGGCAAAGTTCATTATTCAGGCAATTTATACTGTTCAAAATTCTTGCAATCAGATATAACTTTTACACTATGAAAGACTCACCTTTTCATTACGACAGTTAATTACTATTACAGTGTAGCTTTGCTTTCTCATTACAATAGTGCAAGTTTCATTACAACTGTTGATTTATTATTGCAGTTCAGAGCTTACAATCAGAAACAGATTACTCCGGCTATATTTTTTATTTATTTGGAGAACTATCAGTATTTTTATTTATTTAAAGAGTACTTTCAATGCAATACCATTTGTACACAGAAAGAATGTTTGTAAAGAATTGAACAAGATGCTGAATGAAGGAATAGTCGATCACTCAACATCTAACAACAGTCCCTTGCATATGGTGATAAAGAAGGATCAATCAATCTGCCTTGTACTGGACTCTTGACAGATCAACACCATAATAGCGCTAGAGGCAGGCAGACTGGACAAGCTGGAGAAATTATTACAGAAGTTTTAAGGAGTGTCATTATTTACGACGATCGATTTACGAGCAAGTTTCTGGTAGACAGAACTCTACCCATGTTGTCACAAATATATGGCAGTCTTGCTTTCAGCGGATGTTACTAATTCAAACGTCTACCATTTGGATTAAATATATTTCAGCTGCTTCTATCCAGTGTTTGGATAGTATACTGGATGATACCTTAAAGAAATGCATCACCAGCTACGTGCATGATATATTGACAGCTGAAAGCTCATGAGGAGAGCACCATGAGGTATTGAGGACACTCCTTACCACCCTGAAAAGGCATGGCGTTACTGTCAGTCTAGACAAGTCATCTTTTGGATCGTTGAATGTGAAATTTTTGGGACACATCATCTCAGCGCAAGGAATAGAACCTGATCCGGAGAAGATTGAAGCAGTTGCCAAACTCCCTTCCCTAAACACCAGGAAAAGATTAAGAAGCTCTCTCGCTGTCATTAACTTTTATAAAAAAATGTGAAGATTGGAATACTAGCGACCACACACCTGTGTGCGTTGACAGGAAAGAAAACGTTTTGAATATGGGATGAAATAGCAGAGGAGGAATTCCAAGTCTTAAGTCAGCACTGATTAATGCACCGGTTCTGGACCATACAGATCTACCGCAAGATTTCTGTATAATCACAGAGTCAGCTAGGACGGGGCTTGGTGTGGAAGCTTTCCCAAAATATGAAGACATTCGGCAGTAGGGTGCTACCTAAGAGTGAGTGGAACTATCCCGTGACAGAACTGGAGGCATTGGCAGTAGTGTGAGCCTATCAGAAATTTCATTATTTTCTGTTCTGGAGAAAAATAAGAGTCTATACCAACCATAAACATTACCGTTTCTGCTTACGACAAAATAGACATGATCGTCTTACAAGATGGATCTTACGTCTTCAGGAGTTTGATGTTTCAGTAACATACGTATCTGGTTCGACGAATGTTGTGGTATACGCGTTATAATGGTCTCCTATAGGGTTGACGGAAGATATGAATGAGAATCCTGAAGAAAATAACTGTTCAGTTTGTTTTATTTTAAAAAGGTAGCCGGTGAAAACCTCGTAGTCACATACCTAAAAGGCATTGCAAGAAGGCAAGATAAAGACGCAGTGCTACTGGCCACCAAGGATAGGTGGAAGGACAAGAGCCAAGAGAATATCAGGCAGGAATAATATACTCGTACTATGGAAGGAACACAGACAAGTCACTGTGGCAGCTCTGCGTTCTAGAAGATTTTATCGACCATACGATACAATACATTCATTTGTGCTATGCTCACTTTGGACCAAGAACATGCTTTTTGAAATTAAAGACGTAATGTGATTTTAAGAATATGGAACAGAGGATTAGAAAGATGTTGGCTAATTGCAAGGACTGCTAAAAGGTTAAACCCTCGACACAAGGTATGCAGCCGCCTATGTTCCCGATTATTATGAAGAAATTAAACCAGCTCGCGATCTGCGACCTCAAACACTGTCAAACAAGTGCTAATCCGTCTCAGTGTGGCAACTATGAACAGGAAGTAATAAGCAGACAAGAAAGTGAGGGTGAGACAATTTCACTTAGGACAGAAGGTGTTGGTAAGTTCCCACGTTCTCTCGACCAAACAAAAAGCGATGTTGCTGCTGGTAAACCTTTCAGGGTATAAGATCTGCTCCACGAATCTCTTCTGTTCCTAACGTTTCGTCCAAAACTGTACTGCTCATCTTCAGAGGCCTTGCTACTCGGTTGAGTCTTGCCTACCGACAGGTATGATGTCTGAAGGTGACATATATACTGTAGAAAAAGGGGTTTGGCCTGAGTTACATGTCGTAAGCAGAGATGATCCTTATCAAAGATAAAATTTAACTGTTGGTTGTCGTCTTGTCAAAGATAAAAAAACTATTTAGCGACTTTGCAGAGCTACTGTCCATATGTCGCCGTGTTTCATGGTCTCTTCTTTTCTATTAAAAGTACCCCTATGTTTATATATTTCATCTCTACATAGCCGGGGATAGTAATTCGTCGTCGAAGATTAAATTATTGTTTCAGAAAACTTCACTTCGTAACTTCCTAGCTGAAGAGAATCCTCTGCTACAGCTAAATCGTCTTGTCTATTTTACCTAGTCGGCAAAGACTTTTGTTGCCTTTAGCAATGTATTCACGCTTCTCTAGGTTGTTCCAATATAAACATTACCTCACATACACGGAATTTTATAAACGCCGCATGCTAACAGAGGAATTTTGTCATAGAATTCCGTTCACCTCTTTCCCCTAGCAGCCATTTTTCTCGAAATATGCTTTACATGTTTTAATTCGGCGTTTAGCTGTCGGCAGGATTTCTGATGATACCTCTCTTTTGTTGTAGATGGTGATTGGAGTTCTTATGTAAATATCTGTCAGGGTGCGTTACTTTTCGAAAAACCTTATGTTCCAAACATCCACCGGTCTGTCTCATAACTAAACTGCACAAAAAGGGTATTTTGTTGTCATTTTCTGTTTCCATGATGAATTGGATTTTTGGATTTATATTATTTAAAAAGGCAAAGAATTCGTCCAAAGGTTTCTTACCATGTGGCCAGACTACAAATCTCTCATCCACAAACCGATACCAGCGAGAGGGTTTCTTATTTGTTTTTTCTAAAGCTGGCTGATCGAATTTCTGCAAATTGAAATTAGCTATACCCATTGTTGTACAAGCAAGTAATTTAACGAAAGGTGAAAGAAAGGTTCTTAGAGATTTAAATACATATTGCATAATGGAGCAAGAGTCGATGTTACATTTTCTTTTTGAAATATCATTTAGCTTGTTCGGAAAACATTTAGTTGGGTACATTATTTCATTGTCAAAGGGCAAATTAGAAACTCAGAGGAGTAGTAATAGTAAAGTTAGATTTTTGTAATGTTTTCTTCTGTAATGTTTGCTGTTTATGCAGCAGTTAAAACAGTCACTGCAGCTAAAAAATGGTATAATTGTAATAGGTGTAGAGGTGTTGTAAAATTAGTGAAGGGTTACTGCATGAGGTCAGTAAAATATTTTTATTTAAGGAAGAAAAATGGCGTTTTCACGATGAATGTGAAAACTGGAGAAGTAAGTAGATGCCAATAAAAAGCAGAAAGACTGGTTTACCTTTTGTGATAACTGCGTATGACATGGGGGAAGGTTTCTATTACTCAAAATATCGAGAGTGACTATGCAGTTGACGTTTCATAGGGCTGGTGTTGATGTTTGTGTCATTAAGGTCCACTTCGAGGTTGCCTCTGGACACAGATTAATAATGTGGAAAAACCAGGAGGGGGACGCTGAAGAGCGTTTGCACATGACTAGAGGTGGGGAAGAAAAGAAGAGTTATGCAGGCTGCCCCAAGGTACGTTTGGCTGAATATTACAGGAATCGGGAGGAAAGAGGTTGGGAACTTTTTTATATTTGTTTAGGAGCCGTATGCTGGAAGATGTGGAATGTCAAGATGAGCTGGAAACAGAGGCTATACGACATGGATCAATGGAAGTTGGATGACCATCAGCCAAGAATTATGCTGTAAATGTACATATAACAATGTAAACAAAGGGTGACTTACGTTTTAATGAACTTATTTTCTTAGACAGTTGAATACGAGGCCATTGACATAAGAGTGAAAAGCAGGAATGAGATGGGAAGGAAATATTCGTTGATGGTATATCAGACAGTAGAAGAGGAACCTGTCACGGAAGATAAACGTTTACAAAGGAAACTACAGTTGTATAGAGAAATTGTCTCTATATTTTGAATTTATATTTACAATTATTCTAACGTTTTTTCCACAGCAAATTTGAATAGTTCAGAATGAATATTTGTTTGTTTGTGTTTCTGTTTTGTTTGTTGTGAATTTGAAGGCAAAATCGACACCCAGTCCAGGAGAAGGACCACATGAGGAATAATAAGGGGGAGGTTCCACGCAATAAGTTTATCAACAGGTAGTTAGATAGAGCCAATAAATGGGTGTAGTTAGAAAAAAAAGCATGATTGGGAGGGAGTCCAGCTTCTTGTCTAAAGATGAGAGAAATTGTATTAGATTAAAATTACATAGGGGTATAAAAGCTTATACAGTTATACCAGCATGAATCCGAGCAACTTAACTTTACTTCCCCCATCCCCCGGCCAGATGAGCTGGAATGAATTGTGCTCCTTATGAAAAATGTGTTAACACTGTGTCTCCAAAAGTACAGAAAAAGGTGTAGTCATGTGCGATCTCTAATTCAATGCAGTAGAAAGAGTTTTGTGAATTAAGTTTTTTAGGGGGGGGGATTTCTTTCTTTTTCAGCAAGACTGTTCTGGAATTCCTTGTAAAGTTTGTCTTTTGTGTCTATGTAATTTATTCATTTTAGCAATATGTAATTCAATTGTTTTTCAATATTGTGCTGTATTATTTACTTGCAAATTTATCATTATGTGACTTTGTAATTGGTGCAGATGTTTGAAATGTTGTAAAAGCCGAATTTCAACTTATTACTTCTCAGATTGCTTTGTGAACTACTGGCCTATTTATGAATCACTAGTGATGTTTACTTTTCTAAAAAATGTTTTTATGCTCTGATTTATAATGTATAGCTATTGTCTAATTGATTACTTCTCTCATTTGTTCATATTTACTTTCAAGTAAATGTGTTTGAATGAGAATTATAGGTGTGTGTGTCAAACCTTGGTTATTTTGCAACCTAACCTTAAAAGCGTATCACCATATTGATAAGGAAGAGTGAACAAATTATATTTTAACTAAATACACTCTTTCTTCAATTGGGTATAACTGTTTGTTTTTCGCTAAAGAGAGCTGGACTAATTTTCTTTTCTGATTGTTTATACACTCCTGGAAATGGAAAAAAGAACACATGGACACCGGTGTGTCAGACCCACCATACTTGCTTCGGACACTGCGAGAGGGCTGTACAAGCAATGATCACACGCACGGCACAGCGGACACACCAGGAACCGCGGTGTTGGCCGTCGAATGGCGCTAGCTGCGCCGCATTTGTGCACCGCCGCCGTCAGTGTTAGCCAGTTTGCCGTGGCATACGGAGCTCCATCGCAGTCTTTAACACTGGTAGCATGCCGCGACAGCGTGGACGTGAACCGTATGTGCAGTTGACGGACTTTGAGCGAGGGCGTATAGTGGGCATGCGGGAGGCCGGGTGGACGTACCGCCGAATTGCTCAACACGTGGGGCGTGAGGTCTCCACAGTACATCGATGTTGTCGCCAGTGGTCGGCGGAAGGTGCACGTGCCCGTCGACCTGGGACCGGACCACAGCGACGCACGGATGCACGCCAAGACCGTAGGATCCTACGCAGTGCCGTAGGGGACCGCACCGCCACTTCCCAGCAAATTAGGGACACTATTGCTCCTGGGGTATCGGCGAGGACCATTCGCAACCGTCTCCATGAAGCTGGGCTACGGCCCCGAACACCGTTAGGCCGTCTTCCGCTCACGCCCCAATATCGTGCAGCCCGCCTCCAGTGGTGTCGCGACAGGCGTGAATGGAAGGACGAATGGAGACGTGTCGTCTTCAGCGATGAGAGTCGCTTCTGCCTCGGTGCCAATGATGGTCGTATGCGTGTTTGGCGCCGTGCAGGTGAGCGCCACAATCAGGACTGCATACGACCGAGGCACACAGGGCCAACACCCGGTATCATGGTGTGGGGAGCGATCTCGTACACTGGCCGTACACCACTGGTGATCGTCGAGGGGACACTGAATAGTGCACAGTACATCCAAACCGTCATCGAACCCATCGTTCTACCATTCCTAGACCGGCAAGGGAACTTGCTGTTCCAACAGGACAATGCACGTCCGCATGTATCCCGTGCCACCCAACGTGCTCTAGAAGGTGTAAGTCAACTACCCTGGCCAGCAAGATCTCCGGATCTGTCCCCCATTGAGCATGTTTGGGACTGGATGAAGCGTCGTCTCACGCGGTCTGCACGTCCAGCACGAACGCTGGTCCAACTGAGGCGCCAGGTGGAAATGGCATAGCAAGCCGTTCCACAGGACTACATCCAGCATCTCTACGATCGTCTCCATGGGAGAATAGCAGCCTGCATTGCTGCGAAACGTGGATATACACTGTACTAGTGCCGACATTGTGCATGCTCTGTTGCCTGTGTCTATGTGCCTGTGGTTCTGTCAGTGTGATCATGTGATGTATCTGACCCCAGGAATGTGTCAATAAAGTTTCCCCTTCCTGGGACAATGAATTCACGGTGTTCTTATTTCAATTTCCAGGAGTGTATTTTTGTAGTTCTTGCCATCCTAAAACTGAATCAAATATGGCTTGCAACACAGATGCCTGCTGCACATTGAACAGCAAGTAAATTTGAATGAGGGTATCTCCCGTGAGTACGAGTGTGTAAACACTGTGCTTTCACTTCTATAAGGGGCGTTCAAAAAGATGGAGCCAGAGGCATAATTACAGAAACCAGTACCTGTATGTTAGAAGTATTGACTGTGGTTGTTGAGACACCTGTCCCACTGTGACACAAGGCAGTTAATGCCCGTCTCATAAATTCCTGGGGCTGCAATGTTAATCAGTTCTGCACGTACAGCTGGACATCGTCGTCCGATCTGAATCGTTTGCCCCTCAGAGTCTTTTTAAGGGGACTAAAAATGGCATAATCGCAGGGAGAGAGGTCTGGACTGTGGAGGGTGGCAGAGAACCTTCCACTTGAATTTGTGCAGGAGTGCCTCGACTGTGTTGGCCGTATGAGACTTTCCATTGTCGTGGAGCAGAATGACTCCATGGGTGAGATTGCCTGCTCATTTTGATTTGATCACTTGGTGAAGGATGATCAAGGTTTGCAAGTAACGCTGGAACTGTTGTCCCATGCTGCAGGAAGTGGATCAGAAGGGGGCCATCTAGGTCAAAGAAGAACATCAGCATAACCTTTCCTGCACTCGTGAGGATGGCCTTGGCTTTTTTTTGGTGGTGGTGACCCTGGATGCTTCGACTGGAGACTTTGTCGTTTTGATTCTGGTTCGAAGATGCCACCATGACTCATCTCCAGCCACCACTCCTGCCAGGAACGCATTCCCTTCCCGAGCATAACGCTGCAGATGAGCAAGAGCAAGACAGTGGGCCATTCGACATGCTTCCTGGTGTGGCTGAAGACTGTGGGGCACCCATTGGGCACACACTTTGCGCATGTGCAGTCGCTCCTTCATGATGGTGTGAACACTTCCTACTCTCAATCAGACCACGGCGGCTGTCACTCGGCGGTTCTGCGTAATGAGTGCATCCATAAACTGGACGAAGTTTTCGATCATGCGGTGTGGTGCTCCAGACCATGCATCATCGGCTAACAATACCCGTCCTTTCTTGAAGCGGTTGTGCCACGTTTTGACCCTTGCAAAGGAGATGCAGTGTTCACCGTACACTTCTGACATTCGTCGATGAATGTCTGTTCCTCCTACTCCTTTCGCTGTCAGAAAACGAACACCACCTCTTTGTTCTTCATTTGACGCATTCATGTCACTGTTTACAATGCGACTGGCAGTGTTGGACAATTGACGCATGCTGCTGCTTGCTCTGTACAGTCATGTGATGCGCATGTGTGCCCTCTAGCGATGGGCTGTGAGCTTCCACGATCTGGTCGGAACCATATCTCGTTACACACACCACGATATTACCCTCCTGTCTCCGGTTTGCGCAATCCAGACTCGGCTCGTTTCTTTTTGAACGCCCCTTGTATATTGGCAATGCATCCCTTCCCAATAGTCGTAATCAATTTTGTTTCCAGATACCCAGTCAGTAGGAATAGTCAAATTTTCCTTCAGTGTATAACACGCAGAAGTCTGTCACAGACCTCACAAAATTTCAAATGTATATGTGAAAGACGGGCTGACTGTTTCGTCACCTTCACTTTATCTATATTTGAGTGCAAATTATATAGAGCGATATGTTGGTCGAATTAATTTGATCTGAAAACAGCATATTCCTTTATTTTTATTAAAGACCATCCGATAATGATGGCCAATCCTGAAGTACATCTAGGCATTTTATTTCTTGAGAATTAAGTTTGGCTGGGTTAGCAATTTCACAGACAGACAGCAGTTCAAAGTAGGCCGAAAGGCGCCATTAACTTAACACAAGTTGTAAAAGGTGACCCTGATGCCACGTAGGACGGCATTCGCCGAAGGCACTGGACAGTACGAGGGAATGCACATCACAAGCTGACACACTGCGGACGGCAGGTGACGCCGCGGCCGTGTGGACGTCTGCAGTGGAGTCGTTGGAATTCTGCATGGAGATGACTGCCGCTTCCACATTCCTAAACCGTTTTTCTGCAGTGAGGGCGTTGCAAAATATAGTAAAGGTTCCAGAAGGCAAGCAACAATGGGGCTTGGGTGGAGAATGCAGAGATGAGCCTGCCGATAGGAGAGCAATATACTGTTGACACTATATACGCTCTGTGAAAGCTACAGGTATTTATGACTCAATGCTCTTGCCAGAACACGGCAGGCGAGGTTTGAGGATGCTATAAGTGTGAGACTGCAATTTTCTTGCCGCAAAAACGCCTGCAGCTGGCCCCTCATATATATATATATATATATACAGGGTCCGGCATAAAAAACTCCCCGATTACAAAGTAACGTGCAGCGTACAGTAGAAGGAGCAGAGTAGTGGGGGGCGCGTCGTTACGTAGCTGCCTACGTGCCGTTTTCAGTGTACGCCATGGCGTGGTCTGGTGAACATCGTGCCATCGTAGTGGAAGATTTTATTCAAAATGGCGAATCGCCTATTAATACTCAACGTGCTTTTCGCGTTCGCTTTGCGCTCGGACGACGGGACCCTGTTCCCGATAAGAAAACAATTTATTCTTGGGTTGCTAACTTTCGTGAGACAGGTTCCGCATTAAAAAGGAAACCACCTGGACGACCACGGACTGCAACAGTCCCCGGAAATGTTGATGCAGTTAGAGCTTCAGTTCAACAATCTCCTCGACGATCCGCTAAAAAGCATGCGGCAGCATTACGGATATCTGATCGAAGTGTGAGAAGAATCTTGCATCGAGATCTTAAAATGCATCCTTACAAACTTGTAACTACGCAGGAACTGAGTGAACGAGACTGTGGTCTCCGTGTAAGTTTGTGCCAAGACCTTCTTCGGAACATTCGTCCCAACGATATTGTGATTTTTTCTGATGAAGCACACTTTCACCTTGCCGGAACAGTGAACAGCCAAAATTGCAGGTACTGGTGTGAACACAATCCCCAAGAACTTCATCAACGACCACTTCATAGCCCTAAAGTAACAGTATGGTGTGCTGTTTACAATTCCGGAGTGATCGGTCCTTACTTTTTCGAAGAAAATGACAGGAATTTAACCGTCAACAGTGAACGCTATTGTGCCATTCTCCGCGACTTTCTCCAACCGCAACTAAGGGAGCTTTTTGGTGAAATAGAGAACGTGTGGTTCCAGCAAGATGGTGCTACAGCCCACACAGCGCGGCAGTCACTGGCATTGGTGAAGGAAATGTTTCCTGGACATGTGATCTCGTTGCGTGGAGACATTGGCTGGCCCCCACAATCGCCGGACTTAACGCCCTGTGATTTCTTTCTTTGGGGCTATTTAAAAGCAAAAGTTTATGAACAACATCCACAATCTTTACGAGCCCTGAAAGAAGCAATTACACAAGAGGTCGAAGCTATTCCACCTGAAATGACTCAAAGAGTAATGAATAACTTCAGGGAAAGACTCAATCAGTGTGTCGAAAGTGCAGGAAGCCATTTAAGGGATGTTTTATTTAAAAAGTAAGACCATAAGAGTATTTTCTAAAATGGCATAATATGTACTTTTATTTAGTATAAATAAAATTGTTCTACCTTATTTGGTTTTGTTTTTATTAGCTTTCCTTAAAGGGGAGGTTTTTCTGCCGGACCTTTATATATATATATATATATATATATATATATATATATATATATATATATATATATATATATATATATGGTGAGTCACCGAACGTTACCGCTGGATATATTTCGTAAACCACATCAAATACTGACGAACCGATTCCACAGACCGAACGTAAGGAGAGGGGCTACTGTAATTGTTTAATACAAACCATACAAAATGCACGGAAGTATGTTTTTTAACACAAACCTACGTTTTTTTAAATGGAACCACGTTAGTTTTGTTAGCACATCTGAACATATAAACAAATACGTAATCAGTGCCGTTTGTTGCATTGTAAAATGTTAATTACATCCGGAGATATTGTAACCTAAAGTTGACGCTTGAAACCTCCGACGTTCAGTGGCGTGTTGTAACAAACTCGGGCCACGGTCGGCGCGCAGCATCTGCAGGGACATGTTTACGATGACGACCGTGTTTACGAGTGTGGCTGTAGTGCACTGTTCTGATTTGGTCTAGCTGTCGCAGTGTCCGCATGTAGCGCTTGCTGCTATTGTTATTCTGCATTCGTCTCCGCACGCAGACCAACTGTAGTACACCATGTTACCAGACGTCTGTGATAGTGTAGTGTTGTAGGAACTGTGACCATAGTGTATTCGAACTCTGAAAAGGCGGAGATGATACTCATCTATGGCGAGTGTCGACTAAATGCAGCTGAAGCCTGCAGGGTGTATGCAGAACGGTACCCGGACAGAGAGCATCCAACGTGCCGCACATTGCAAAACATCTACCGCCAACTGTATGCAACAGGTATGGTCGTAGCACGCAAACGGGTCCGTAACAGGCCCGTCACAGGAGAAGCGGGTGCAGCTGGTGTGTTAGCTGCTGTTGCCATGAACCCACACATGAGTACACGGGACATTGCGAGAGCCGGTGGACTGAGTCAAAGTAGTGTCATGCACATACTGCATCGTCACCACTTTCACCTGTTTCATGTGTCGCTACATCAGCAATTACATGGTGATGACTTTAATCATCGAGTGCAATTCTGTCAATGGGCATTAACAGAGAATGCATTGCAGTTCTACCTGTTTACCGACGAAGCGGGTTTCACAAACCACGGGGCAGTGAATCTACGGAACATGCATTACTGGTCCGTGGACAACCCTCGCTGGCTCAGACAGGTAGAGCGACAGCGACCGTGGACGGTAAATGTATGGTGAGGAATCATTGGCGACCACCTCATTGGTCCTCACTTCATTGCAGGGGCCCAAACAGCTGCAACATACATCGCGTTTCTACAGAATGATCTGCCAACGTTGCTCGAAAATGTCCCACTGGAAACGCGTCGACGTATGTGGTATCAGCATGATGGTGCACCTGCACATTCCGCAATTAACACTAGGCTGACCCTTGACAGGATGTTCGACGGGCGTTTCATAGGACGTGGAGGACGCATAAATTGGCCAGCCCGTTCTCCCGATCTTACACCTCTGGACTTCTTTCTGTGGGGTACGTTAAAGGAGAATGTGTACCGTGATGTGCCTACGACCTCAGAGGATATGAAACAACGTACTGTGGCAGCCGGCGGCGACATTACACCAGATGTACTGCGGCGTGTACAACATTCATTACGCCAGAGATTGCAATTGTGTGCAGCAAATGATGGCCACCACATTGAACATCTATTGGCCTGACATGTTGGGACACACTCTGTTCCACTCCATAATTGAAAACAGAAACCACGTGTGTATGTGTACCTCACCCCTCATGGTAATGTACATGTGCGTCAGTGAAAAAGACCAATAAAAAGGTGTTAGCATGTGGACGTAATGTGCTGTTCCAGTCTCTTCTGTACCTAAGGTCCATCACCGTTCCCTTTGGATCCCTACGTAATTCGGTGCTCTCCGATACACACGATCGAACAGCGGAGGAGTGGTACTCAAGCGTCAACTTTAGGTTACAATATCTCCGGATGTAATTAACATTTTACAATGCAACAAACGGCACTGATTACGTATTTGTTTATATGTTCAGACGTGCTAACAAAACTAACGTGGTTCCATTTAAAAAAACGTAGGTTTGTGTTAAAAAACATACTTCCGTGCAATTTTTTATGGTTTGTATTGACCAATTACACTAGCCCCTCTCCTCACGTTCGGCCTGTGGAATCGATTCGTCTGTATTTGATGTGGTTTACGAAATATATCCAGCGGTAATGTTAGGTGACTCACCCTATATATATATATATATATATATATATATATATATATATATATATATATATATATATATATATATAAAGCAGATAAGAATTTTAGGAGGGTTGTAGGAAGCAACATATTATAAAACAGTAATACACTCCTTTGATGCACTGACAAAGCCAAAAGAAATTCATTTCTTTAGCTGTAGGCCTCTGGGTGCGACAATGTGTGAATTTCATTGGTTAGCCTGGTCTGAGGTAGTAGTTTTGGAAAATTATTGAGGAGTTTGAGGACGCTCCAGGAGGTCTGACACTGGTCATTGGATGGCTGCTCGTGACAGGCTACAATTCGCTATCGAAGAAGGGGCGAATTTATGAGACAGGACTGGAGGAACTGAGGTGATACTTTGTCCACTGCTAGGGAGAGAATCACTTCAAATTCGGATCTCTAAATTAGGTGTCAGAAGTTGTCATTTCACTTTACATCTCCAGCTAGAGCATGATGTCAAGATTGCGTTGTGCAGATTTTCGGGATTCACAGGCGTCGTCCATCACAGTGGCCGCCGGCAGCAGAACTGGCAGACAACATAAACACACTGTTTAAAAAATGGTAAGATCTACAGTCGGCTTCGCCCTGTCACAATATGTCCAGTAAACGTTAGTGTATTATTGAGTAGAAGGAAGATGCCCTTCTGTCATGCATAATTCTGAGAACTCGAATTTTGGCAATCACTGCCGTCAGATCGCGAAAATGGATCAGTGTGCTAATAATGTAGTAGCCTACTGTCGGTTCTTTCTCTTGGACCTCCATTAACTTTAATTACTTTCAAGTGTTTCATGTTCTTGTGATAATATATTAGTGAATAGGATGTTATTAAACATATTCATGTCATACTTCAGTGCAACTACTGTACTCGTTTTATGTAAAGATTTACATAAATAATAGGACTTGGAGTAACCTTGACTTTCATTACATTACAAAATTGAATTCCTGTTTGTCTGGAAACGCGCGACCGCTACAGTCGCAAGTTCGAATCCTGCCTCGGGCATGGAGGTGTGTGACGTCCTCAGGTTAGTTAGGTTTAAGTAGTTCTAAATTCTAGGGGACTGATGACCTCAGAAGTGAAGTCCCATAGTGCTCAGAGCCATTTGAACCATTTTTTGAATTCCAATTTCACTATTCCACCTCCCTTATGAAGTCTGTAGGGCCATAATTTAGCGTAAATAAAAAATCCTTGGGCAAGACATGATGGTTTATAGTCTTCATTGGGTATTTGGGTATCTACATACTGAGACAGCTTAATTACCTAAAGGCATTCGTGGTGGAGTTGTACAAAAAGTTGGCTATACAGACAAAGCTGGGTATCTTCCACTAATTTTATTGCTATATTGGTGACGCCAGGTTGCATCAGTTTGTGACTATCAGGAATGTGGATAGGTAAGAAGTCAGATTTTTTGACTTTGAGATGTTGTGAGTATATGGTGTGGCTGTAGTGGATTTAGTGACAGGGAATAGGTGATTGGGTTTTGTACAAGAGTGGGAAAGGAATTGGGAGAGGACCTCATACCATGTGTTTGAAAAAGGGAGGAGCTGGGAGGAGTTTTGATTTAAAAAGAAGAAAAAAAGATTGCTGAAAGGATGAGTAGATCTCTAGGTGAATTTCATGTTAGGCAGATTAAAGTGATTAAGCTTTGATTTGCATAGTGCATTAAGGTGTAAGTTTAGAAGGATGTTTTAATATTACTGTGGCAGAATATGGGAACTGAAAATAAAAGATGAGATGAATGGCTCATTGATTTCAAGATTGCAGGAAATGTTGGAGATCAGATGCTTTTCACCACAGGAGAAGAAATGGCAGCGTTTATAAATTGATACAGGATTCATGTGGAGAAGGGTAGGCAGATACAGTTAGTGAAATTACGTGCATGATGACTGGAGGGAATGTTACCACTTTGGGGGAGTACAAAATTAGATGGCTTTGACATTGGAGATGACAGATCATATCAAGGCTTTGTCAGTGTGGAGGATGGTTGATGGTTGCACTCTCTATATTGAAACAGTTAGAAGGCTTAGCTTGATGTATGCTTTCTGTTGTGTGTGGTTCATAAGAATCATTACTGCATTAATTTACAGTGAAGGATTAGTCAGGTGGAAGCTATGAATTGTTGATCCTGTAATTCTTGCCTGAGTCTTGAAAAGGTTGACCTTGGTGAGCCACTGGTTGCACCAAAAGGTAAATTGGTTGACAAGGAAATAAAAAGTTCATTGTAATGTATGACTTATAGAGCTAAGAGATGGTGCTGTCAGGGTATTAGAAGAGGTGGATAGGAGGAGGGGGTTGAGGCATGTCAACAGTACATACAAAACTGGAGAGATGATGAAGCCTTGGGAGCACTCTAGTATTCCAAGGGAAGGTGTGAGAATCTGTGCCATTTATAGTTAAATGCTGAAGTCTGGAGTTTGAAAATTAGATTGAAATGTTGTACAAGGTTGTACGCAGTTTCAGGGTCAAGGGACACAAAGACTCCAGATTCACAGTTAATGAGATTGTGGGGTAGAAGGGAGGTAAAGTATAAGAGTTGATTCTTGACAGAGGAGTATGCACAGAAATGTCTTTATTTAAGAGAAGGCTACGTGCTTGTTTAGATGTTTTGTGACTGCATTGGGATAGGAGAGATTTGAAGCCCTTGCTGAACACAAATGAGAATGATTGGTTAGTGAATGGCGTCACTGGCAGGTTTGTTGGATTTAAGGAAGTGTAACATTTGTAAGGTTCTTCATCATTCAGGACAGTAGCCTGTTTGAAGGATCACAGTGTATACCATTGCATGGAGAGCATTCTTTGAGATAATGACAGGTAATTCTGTCATGACCAGCAGCTGTGTATTTATGAAGTACCTGTTTGATGTGTTCTACTGTGCCTGATGTGTTACCTTATGTTTGGGGCATGTGGTTTATAGTCTATAAAGCTAGGAGTAAGAGATGTCAATACAAATACATTTGCGGACTATGTGGACATAGGAGTGATCAAAACTGGGGATGATCAGGGAATTCAAAGTATCAGGAAGATAGGGTGCAAAGTAATTACCTTTTCTTAGGTTGTCAGAGAAAGGGTTATTATTGTGCAGCATTGGACAGTAGGGATATAATTGTTGCTTGTGACATGATGAACTGCTTTCCAGTACTTAAGACATGTTTATGGGTACAGATAGTGTGGCGTCAATCTCATTGTCTCTAAATTTACTTGGTGGAGAATGAGTGCGTTTTGACCACGAGACTACAAAAAGGGGCTGCTTAATCAGTGAGATTTGTGGAAGGGAAGTAGAGTTTTGGTGGTAAAAGTACATTGTTATGACTGTCAATATATTTTCTGTCTAGTCGAATGTTTGATGTATATGTGTCTCGATTCCAGAGCATTTTGCATACTGAATTATCTTGTACCCAGTTGCACTTTAATTTTGCTGTATCAGCAAACACTTCATTATTTACCAGTACTTCAGATTTAAATTTTCACCACAGACAAATAACTTACATGCTTCATGAACATTTCGTATTTATGACAGCATCTACATCTGTTACGCAATCCCACTGATGGTCATCTAAAAAAGTCTAATAGCGATTAAACATTAGTCCCAAGAACTTATGGGTGGTCTTCAACATACACTTGAATATAGCCACATAATTATCAACTGTGCTTCATCAAGATAAACTAAAGCTCTACAAAGAATCAATTAGTCTTTGGCATCCCAAATTGTAATGGAATTTTGCATGAATCGCTAAAGTCACTATTGTGCAACAGGTGTTCGGTTGAAATCACTTAAGATCTACATCCATACCCCGCATACCATTGTGAAGTGCGTGGGAGAGGGTACATCCCATTGTACCAGTTAATAGGGTTTTTTCCTGTTCCATTCACGTATGGAGCATGGGAAGATTGACTGAATGCATCTGTGTGCACTTTAATCAATTTACTCTTATCCTCACGATCACTGTAGGGCAATAACTAAAGACTTGTAGTATATTTCTACAGCCGTCATTTAAAGAGAATTAGGCATTCTCAGGACAGAACGTACCAATTTGGTTCTTTCAGCATCTCCGTGATGCTCTTCTGTGGGTCAAACATATATTTGACCAACCATGTTGCCCATCAGTGCATACATTCATCGTCCACCGTTAGTTCTATTTGATATGAGTGCCATAAACTCGAGCAGTATTCTAGGCACGTTACAAGAATAATTTGTAAATAAACTTCTTTGAGACTGACTGCATTTCCCTAGTACTTTACCTGTAAACTGAAGTCTGTCACCTGCTTTACCCATGACTCAGCCTGTGTATTAATTCCATTTCATATCCCTACAAAGTGTTACACTCAAGTATTGGTATTAGACTGATTCCAGCTCATTCATATTATGGTCATAGGATACTGCTTTTTTTCATTTTGTGAGGTGTAGAATTTTATATTTCTGGACATTTGGAGTAAGTTGCTAATCTCCACTCCACTTTTAAATCTTACCAAGATATGACCGAATATTTGCACAGCTACTTGTAAGCAGTACTTCATTATACAGGGTGTTCAGCAATTCCTTCTAGGTATTGGAGAGGGAAGTGAGTGCATCATATTTCGAACAAGGAGGCCCCATGTTTGGAAACATACCATTTCTGTGCTACAGCCACTTGAAAACATGTTTGCTCGGTAGTCTTGTAACAGGGAAGTCAAGAGGGGAGGGTGCTTATGTCGGATTGGCTGATGTCATTTGACGTCCATTCTGTCACACTGATCTGGTTGGACCCTCACTCATGTATCTGTGGGTGTTAGAGGAACATAGTTGAGTACAATTTTTGCAAAATACACTGACATGATCCTTCTGTGTGGCAAAGCTAATCTAATGGAAGAGCTGCTCATTGTCATTTATACAGTTCCACTGATAGTCATATAAAAAGTCTAATAACGATTAAATATTAATCACAATGAACTTGAGGGCAATCTTCAACATGTACTTGGATATAGTCACATAATTATCAACTGTACTTCTGTCTGGCGCCAGATGGCCGGTGGTCTAGGCATGTTGTTTTTGTAGCCGGTCAGACAGCAAGTTCAGTGCCCTCAGCTGAATAGCAGAGGCATGATTGGTAAACTTAAACTGAGGCTACTTGACGTCATAAAGCCCTGCTCGAAATTGGAGGGAATGGTCGCTATTGGCGCGAATGATGTTCTGATACAGTGTGGGGGAATTGTGGAATCATCACTGAATGCTGATTCGCGGTTTTCGATGATGGTAGGGAGTTGAGCAAAGTTGGCTTCACTCTTGCGTTGCGCGGGCGCTGGGGTTCAGGATCTGATCTTCGTCGGAGTCGGACCGTCTTGCGACTTAGTCGCACATTTTCTGCAGTACTTAGAATGCTCAGATAACCTTCGAGGCCAGGGGTTGAAACAGAGTAGCTGCACAGCAGAAGTCCGTGCCTACATCATCAGAACGCTGCTTACCGACGAACTGCGACGGATTTCTGGAGTGGTAAAGTATTTTGCGGCTCCGGCGTTGTAGGAAATACCAATTTTATACTTAAGTCCTCAACAGCACTCACGCTCGCTTTGTTGCAAGTCCACCTTGCCTGTTTCTCCATGTGATCCCATTTGAGCTCTCACTGCTAATCACGATACTGCAATATAGTCGGGAGAGTAATATTTGATTAATATGGACCTCCAGTCATTATAATCAGTCTATTAGATCAGAGAGAGAAGGAGCCCCTTGTTTTCGAGCCAACTCTTATTCTCATAATAGTTCAGTATAGCCTATCCTTTAACCTACTGTTTGTGTCGATAATCATGTTCTGATGTATAATAAATCTCATTGTAATATTTAATCCGCATATCATTTTGTAGATATATGCAGAATCCCATTCCCTGTTGTTTATTACGATAAAGTTCCCTTTTTTTCTCTGAGTAGATTACGATTTTTATTAAATTGCTGTGAGTGTGTGCACTCCTTATTTTACCAACTAGTAGGGTCCACCATCAATTCCTTTCATGTGCATAATTAATTAGATGGTAGTTAAGGAGGGTTCGAGTGCACGTCTCGTTCTCATGAAAAATTCGTCAGAATTAAAGAGGTACAAACTCTTCTCCACCCCAGCACCTCACAATCTTTGAGGGTCTCATGCATTGATCTCTTGACAGTCAAATAAAGTCCATAGATCACCTACATGCCTCTGTCATTAGCTAAAAGTTTCAAGTTCCTCATTGAGGTATGATATTACTGCTTCTTTATCTAGTTTACCGTACATATATAGGTAAATCTTTCTACTTGTTTTAGTTGCCCTTTGCACTTTGGTATTCATTGTTGCTATAACAGCCTCATAGTCACTGATACCAGTTTTGATGAGGACATCCTCAAAGAGGTCTGGTCTACTTGTTGCTATGAGATCTAATATATTTCCATCATGAGTGGTGTTCTGAAATATCTGTTCCAGGCAGTTTTCAGAGAAGTCATTTCGTAGTATTTCAAAGGGTTCCTTGTCACGCCATCGCTAGCAACACTCTAAGTATCCCAGTTGATTGTTGGGTGATTAAAGTCATGTCCAATGACTACAGCATGACTAGGGAACTTATGTACAAACAAGCTGAGGGTTTCTCTAATGCTTTCGGTTATGGTACCTGCATCAGGATGTGATTCTGGTGGTCTATAGAATGATCCAATCATAACTTAATGCCCATCCCTGACACTCAGCCTTGCCTGAACAATCTCGAAATCAGCTTCTATTGTGGTGTCAGTTGGATCTGTATCATAGCCTGAGATCTTCTTTAGGTTGAAAAAGAATTTGGTTTTGAGTTGATGAAGCTGCAAATGTGAAACCCAAATAAAGGATGTGGTAACAAAGTATAGCATTGTCTCATTTACATTTGAGTTATATTTCATCAGTCGATTTTAGACGAATGCCAGTTGTATCATACTCATTGTAGTAGCTCATGGAGTTTGCAGAGGTGTTGCAAATGTTCTCAGTTGATACTTCGAAATGGACAATACATGCTAGTCCAGTGGTCATCAAACCTTTTTGCTTAAAAGCCACTATTGACAGTATGGGGTAGCACCTCAGGCTGCATATGTACTGATCTTATTATTAGTAGGTAACCTACATAAATTACTAAGTTATAAGTCCATAATAGAGTAGCTATAGTAAAGGCACGATAAGCTGACTTTTAGCCCCTAAGTTCTGATCATTTAAAGTTGGCATCATTTGGGATACATAAGTGTCGACTGCTCTCTGTTTCAGATTGCTGCCGGCTTCAGCAGTCTAAGAGTTGTTACATTATTGCTGAATGGTGAAATGTTGTTTATTCTACTAGTTAATAACAGTATTTGTACTTTATTTAAATGCACTATTGAATTTGAGACACCACAAAAGTTTCATGGTTGCTAGTTTCCTTCTGTTTATTGTGTAGTATTACAACAGCCTTATTTACTTTAATGTACCTCGCTAGAAATATGTACTGCATTTGAAAATGATATCTCTGTAACACGTATTCAAGAATCAATATTACTTCCAAGTCAAAATTTATATCATAGCATCTGATCAGTATGATTCATACATGTACATGGATTTCCAGTTCTGTAAGAGAAAGAATACATCATTCTTTTTTGAAATTTCAACATTTCGTAGATGTAGGACCAACTCTCATTTTTATTTCGTTAAGTTATATTTGGCGACTACTTTCGAACCAACTAGTTCATTCTCAGGCCTGACCTATTGAGGCTGCACTCAAAGTGCGTGATCTTAGTCACAACCATCTAAAATTAGCAACACATGTATCACACAGTGGCAGTAGATCTCACAGTATACATAGGTTTGCTTTACAAGTCAGAATCAAGTCATTTTATTTATTCTGACTTGTATAGTGAGCAGATGTTTGTTGTGGCATTTATCTACCATCACAGTGTGATGCATGTCTTGCCAGTTTTATTTATTTATTTCTTAATCCATTCATAGACAATTTTCATTGTATATATATATGGTCATTTTATAGACTCTATATATATATATATATATATATATATATATATATATATATATATACACATATGCGTGTGTGTGTGTGTGTGTGTGTGTGTGTGTGTGTGTGCGTTTGACCCTACCCTTGTGTGGAGCAAGCTCTGAGTTATAACTACAGCTGTGAGCCGTAGAGGGGCCCAGTACCTAAAAGCATAACAATTGGAACCAAGAAAGATGATATAACCTAAATTGTTTGGGATTTACAGATGACTTGGCATTACTAACTAATAATGTACAAGAAGCTAGAATTCAAATAATAAGCCTGCAATATATAGCACAAAAAGTAGGACTCCAGATATCTTTCAAAAAGACCGAGATGATGGTAAGAGACCCATAGTAATAGATGACAAAATAGTAGACAACAGAAAAATTAAAATAGTGAAGCAATTTAAATATCTTGGAGGGATTATAACACACAAACTTGGATGAAAAGCTTGCTTGGCAAGAAAGAACAAATAAAATGACAAAAGTTCAAAAACTAATATGGTCTACATACAATAAGAAATGTCTATCAGTTCAAAACAATTAAAATACTACAAGACAGTGTTTCAGCCAGAGGTAACATATGCAAGCGAGACTCTTTTTAAAGTCGTTCAGAGAAACAGAGTCGACAAAATACTAAAAGTAGAGAGAAGAATAGCTAGAACATGCATAAATTAAAAAATATCAGAAGGAAGGACAATGCCAATAGTGCCATATGAAATAATGTATAGGGAACTGGAGCCCATCACAGATACTATATGTAGGAAGATGATTTCTTTCTTTGGCCACATAATGAGGACACCAGGAACCAGATTAGCAAGAAAAATTATGCAGAAACTGTGGAAACTGAAGCAAGAAGTAGGATGGATCAAGGAAATTAAATAGGATATGGGAGAACTAGATATAAACTTGGATGATTTGCAAAACAAGACAGAAAACCTCAAGAAACTTCAAGACAAGACAATAAGATTTAAACCAAAAGTAGACAAATGACACACAATGAAAAGGGTATTTACAGATGAGGAAAGACAGGAAAGATCAGAATGAATGAAAAGATACAGGGCAGTTAAGAAAGAACAAAACATGAGCTTACTGAAGAAGAGGACCAGGAAATGATTGGATAAAGTAGTTCAATGAGTTCATAAAAGCAAGTGTGTGTGTGTGTGTGTGTGTGTGTGTGTGTGTGTGTGTGTGTGTGTGTGTGTGTGTGTGTGTACTAAAAAAAAGATGTCCTTAACATAACCTGAGAGAGACAGAAACATGGAAATTACCACTTTCATGACAACATAATAATCACATGCTCATCTGTGCATTTTCACTGTATTATACTTCCACCATCACACTTCAGTAATGTACATCATGCACTAAGTAATCTCTGCCATATTACATTCTGGCAGCCTTACTTCGTAACAGCATGTGTTTCAAGGCCCTTGAAACAAACAAAAAAAGGTAAGTAGTAGCAGGATCTACATCTACATCTACATCTATACTCCGCGAGCCACCTTACGGTGTGTGGCGGAGGGTACTTATTGTACCACTATCTGATCCCCCCTTCCCTGTTCCATTCACGAATTGTGCGTGGGAAGAACGACTGCTTGTAAGTCTCCGTATTTGCTCTAATTTCTCGGATCTTTTCGTTGTGATCATTACGCGAGATATATGTGGGCGGTAGTAATATGTTGCCCATCTCTTCCCGGAATGTGCTCTCTCGTAATTTCGATAATAAACCTCTCCGTATTGCGTAACGCCTTTCTTGAAGTGTCCGCCACTGGAGCTTGTTCAGCATCTCCGTAACGCTCTCGCGCTGACTAAATGTCCCCATGACGAATCGCGCTGCTTTTCGCTGGATCATGTCTATCTCTTCTATTAATCCAACCTGGTAAGGGTCCCATACTGATGAGCAATACTCAAGAATCGGACGAACAAGCGTTTTGTAAGCTACTTCTTTCGTCGATGAGTCACATTTTCTTAGAATTCTTCCTATGAATCTCAACCTGGCGCCTGCTTTTCCCACTATTTGTTTTATGTGATCATTCCACTTCAGATCGCTCCGGATAGTAACTCCTAAGTATTTTACGGTCGTTACCGCTTCCAATGATTTACCACGTATGGCATAATCGTACTGGAATGGGTTTCTGCCCCTATGTATGCGCATTATATTACATTTATCTACGTTTAGGGAAAGCTGCCAGCTGTCGCACCATGCATTAATCCTCTGCAGGTCTTCCTGGAGTACGTACGAGTCTTCTGATGTTGCTACTTTCTTGTAGACAACCGTGTCATCTGCAAATAGCCTCATGGAGCTACCGATGTTGTCAACTAAGTCATTTATGTATATTGTAAACAATAAAGGTCCTATCACGCTTCCTTGCGGTACTCCCGAAATTACCTCTACATCTGCAGATTTTGAACCGTTAAGAATGACATGTTGTGTTCTTTCTTCTAGGAAATCCTGAATCCAATCACAAACCTGGTCCGATATTCCGTAAGCTCGTATTTTTTTCATTAAACGTAAGTGCGGAACCGTATCAAATGCCTTCCTGAAGTCCAGGAATACGGCATCAATCTGCTCGCCAGTGTCTACGGCACTGTGAATTTCTTGGGCAAATAGGGCGAGCTGAGTTTCACATGATCTCTGTTTGCGGAATCCATGTTGGTTATGATGAAGGAGATTTGTATTATCTAAGAACGTCATAATACGAGAACACAAAACATGTTCCATTATTCTACAACAGATTGACGTAAGCGAAATAGGCCTATAATTATTCGCATCTGATTTATGACCCTTCTTGAAAATGGGAACGACCTGCGCTTTCTTCCAGTCGCTAGGTACTTTACGTTCTTCCAGCGATCTACGATAAATTGCTGATAGAAAGGGGGCAAGTTCTTTAGCATAATCACTGTAGAATCTTAAGGGTATCTCGTCTGGTCCGGATGCTTTTCCGCTACTAAGTGATAGCAGTTGTTTTTCAATTCCGATATCGTTTATTTCAATATTTTCCATTTTGGCGTCCGTGCGACGGCTGAAGTCAGGGACCGTGTTACGATTTTCCGCAGTGAAACAGTTTCGGAACACTGAATTCAGTATTTCTGCCTTTCTTCGGTCGTCCTCTGTTTCGGTGCCATCGTGGTCAACGAGTGACTGAATAGGGGATTTAGATCCGCTTACCGATTTTACATATGACCAAAACTTTTTAGGGTTCTTGTTTAGATTGTTTGCCAATGTTTTATGTTCGAATTCGTTGAATGCTTCTCTCATTGCTCTCTTTACGCTCTTTTTCGCTTCGTTCAGCTTTTCCTTATCAGCTATGATTCGACTACTCTTAAACCTATGATGAAGCTTTCTTTGTTTCCGTAGTACCTTTCGTACATGATTGTTATACCACGGTGGATCTTTCCCCTCGCTTTGGACCTTAGTCGGTACGAACTTATCTAAGGCGTACTGGACGATGTTTCTGAATTTTTTCCATTTTTGTTCCACATCCTCTTCCTCAGAAATGAACGTTTGATGGTGGTCACTCAGATATTCTGCGATTTGTGCCCTATCACTCTTGTTAAGCAAATATATTTTCCTTCCTTTCTTGGCATTTCTTATTACACTTGTAGTCATTGATGCAACCACTGACTTATGATCACTGATACCCTCTTCTACATTCACGGAGTCGAAAAGTTCCGGTCTATTTGTTGCTATGAGGTCTAAAACGTTAGCTTCACGAGTTGGTTCTCCAACTATCTGCTCGAAGTAATTCTCGGACAAGGCAGTCAGGATAATGTCACAAGAGTCTCTGTCCCTGGCTCCAGTTCTGATTGTGTGACTATCCCATTCTATACCTGGTAGATTGAAATCTCCCCCTATTACAATAGTATGATCACGAAACTTCTTCACGACGTTCTGCAGGTTCTCTCTGAGGCGCTCAACTACTACGGTTGCTGATGCAGGTGGTCTATAGAAGCATCCGACTATCATATCTGACCCACCTTTGATACTTAGCTTAACCCAGATTATTTCACATTCGCATTCGCTAATAACTTCACTGGATATTATTGAATTCTTTACTGCTATAAATACTCCTCCACCATTGGCGTTTATCCTATCCTTGCGGTATATATTCCATTCTGTGTCTAGGATTTCGTTACTGTTCACTTCCAGTTTTAACCAACTTTCCGTTCCTAATACTATATGCGCACTATTTCCTTCAATAAGAGATACTAATTCAGGAACCTTGCCCTGGATACTCCTGCAGTTTACCAATATTACGTTAACTTTTCCTGTTTTTGGTCTCTGAGGACGGACGTTCTTTATCAACGATGATAATGTCCTCTCTGGTAAGCTGTCAGGTATTTTATCGTTTCGCCCAAGGGGGGGTCCCTCTAACCTAAAAAACCCCCGTGTGCACGCCACACGTACTCTGCTACCCTAGTAGCTGCTTCCGGTGTGTAGTGCACGCCTGACCTTCGCCTTTCGGCCAGGCACGCGAGAGCCCACCACTGTCCGCCATTCACCCTGGAGTGATGGCTGACCGGTAAGATGCTCACTGCCGGAAGACGCAGCGACATCAGGGGTTCCATGTGATTCCAAGGCCACCGAAGTAGGCATAGGTCTCACCACAGTTGCCCCAACGCCACTACGAGCCGACGCCTGCGCCTCGAGCTCGATGAGCCTAACAGACAAAGCCTCCACCTGCCCCCGAAGAGTGGCCAATTCTCCTTGCGTCCGCTCACAACAACCACAGTCCCTACACATGACTATGTTTACCCTACCCTATACGGTGACAAATTCCCAAGATAATCTTCTGATGAGCTACTCTGATAATCAAGAAACACTCACTGAAATACGAGACGCGAAAACTACGCTAGGTTTTCCCAGAAAAACTATTTAAAAGCTAAGCGCAGCAAATAAGTACAAAAACGCTTTATACAAACAGTACTCGCTGCTGCTGGTGCTCTCGCTCTGGCTGTCACAAGACAACTGCTGATTCAAGTGACTAGTGGCTAACGGCCGCGAAACAAACAAAGACGGTTTTAGGGCGCTTTCTGTTCTAAACGATCAAGAAAACACTAAGAAATCTAACACGAAAACTACGTAAAGTTTTATCAAGAACTGTTAGTTACTATGCAGAGCAGATAAACACAAATAGAATCCCTTCCTTAGTGGAAGGTCGTAAACAAAATGCAAAATAAACGCTTTATACAAACAGTACTGTGCTGCTGCTGGTGCTCTCGCTCTCGCTGTCACAAGACATTCTTATATAATAAGACATTACATTTATTTTATATTTGTGGTTACTGGTTTCTGGATACACATTTTGTGATGGCCTCCCTGCTTCAACAAGATCCTCTCTGATCTTTAGCTTCTAGGCATTCATTTAAACTACACTGAAGAGCCAAAGAAACTGGTACGCCTGTCTAATATCGTGTAACACCCCTGCGAGCACACGTAAGTGCCACAACATGACATGACATGGACTTGACAAATGTCTGAAGTAGTGCTGGAGGGAACTGACACCTTGCATCCTGCGTGACTGTCCATAAATCCGTACGAGTATGGGCGAGGGGGGTGGAGATCTCTTCTGAACAGCACACTGCAAGGCATCCCAGATATGCTCAATAATGTTCATGTTTGGCGAGTTTAGTGGCCAGTGGAAGTGTTTAAACTCACAGGAGTGTTCCTGGAATCGGAATCACTCTGTAGCCATTCTGGACGTGTGGGGTGTCGCATTGTCCTACTGGAATTGCCGAAGACCGTCAGAATGTACAATGGCCATGAATGGTTGGTGGTGATCAGACAGTAAGCTTATGTATGTGTTCCCTGACAGAATCATACCACTGCAGCTGCACATGCCCCACACCATTTCAGAGCCTCCATCAGCTTGAACAGCCCCTGCTGACATGCAGGGTCCATGGATTCATGAGGTTGTCTCCATCCGCTCGATGCAATTTGAAATGAGACTCTTCCAATCAGGCAACATGTTCTCAGTCATCAACAGTCCAATGTTGGTGTTGACAGGCCCAGGTGAGGCGTAAAGCTTTATGTTGTCGAGTCATCAAGGTACACGAGTGGGCCTTTGACTCCGAAAGCCCATATCGATGATATTTCGTTGAATGGTTTGCACGCTGACATTTGTTGATGGACCAGCACTGATATCTGCAGCATTTTGCGGAAGGGTTGCACTTCTGTAACATTGAACGATTCCCTTCAGTCATCATTGGTCATGTTCTTGCAGGATCTTTTCCCAGCTGCAGTGATGTCGGAGATTTGATGTTTTAACCAGATTCCTGATATTCTCGGCACACTCGTAAAATTGTCGTACGGGAAAATCCCCACTTCATCGCTACCTCGGAGATATTGTGCCTCATTGCGCGTGCGTCGATTATAACACCACGTTCAAACACACTTAAATCTTGAGAACCTGCCATTGTAGCAGCAATAACCGATCTAACAACTGCGCAAGATACTTGTTGTCTTATATAGGCGTTACCGACCACAGCAGCGTATTCTGCCAGTTTTTTATATCTCTGTATTTGAATGTGCATGCCTGTGCCAGCTTATTTGGCACTTCGGTGTATATAGAGCTAAGGAGACTAAATAACGTTTTAATTTGTTTCTGTTTTTTATTCTAGGTAGCAGTTTATTGTTTAAAATGTGTCCAGGATTTATAGGATCTTTTTAGGATAAGTTGACCTGCTTCCTGTGTAGATGGTCATCGTATTTCCCTTCTGTATCTGTGTGTATGTCTCTCCAACAGGATAGTACTATTTGCTTTCACGTGTATAATTGTTTCAAATAATATTTTTGGATGGTTATTATTAAGATTAGGGACTTTGATTGCAGCCTCAGGAGGCTAGGCTTGAGAAAGAACCTGTTGGTTCGAAACTAGTCGCCAAAATATATATACTGCAAGTGTGGCAGATTCGTAATAATTCATGGAATTCAACATTACCCCACTTACATCCTCTAACCCCGCAGTGGCCATACTGCTTAGCGCTATGGTCCTAAGGAAAACAACAAACTTTACTTATCGCACAACCAAAAATCACTGACGTCAACTAAAATAAAGCACATTTTAAAATATTATTGTCTCTGTAAGTGTTTTTCTTCGTTACTAAGCAGGGCAGCTACACTGTTCAGCAGCTTTTAGTTTTAGTTGACGTTTTTAGATACGGCTCTTAATTGCTAGATGAGTATTATTATAATAGGGCTGCGAACCGCGGGTCGCACGAATTCTTAATTCGGACCACTTACTGCCCACTATGCTAGTCCCAAGTATTTGTTTTACTATTTCTATAAGCCATTTTAATACATATTTCAAGTAAGACATATCATAAACGCAAAATCTGATTAATGTTAAGGATAATAAAAAGTGGTCTATGATAAATTGTGTACTGCATATGTTTGGACGACGATCGATTGCCATAGATTTTGTTTTTTGTTTACAGCTGTGTGCAACATGGCTCCACGGCCTAACTTTGATTAATATGTACTTTGGCGGGCAGGAGGTAGCTTGTGGAGCGTGAAACGTGGAATCGTTGTTTATAAGTGTTAAGTGTATTGCATTACTGCGCTATATGCCCTGCAACATTAGTTCCTAGTTTCGCAATGGGTAGACCAGGTAATTACACTTCATTTCACCCAGTAAATACGTTTCATAAGTGTCTAAATAACACCACGTGTTCGCCGGCAAACATTTGTGTCATTGATCACATAGATTCCCCCGACACTAAAAGTTTATTTTATTTCCACATGTATAGGCTTGAGTATATGGATAAATTGTTGAAGAAAATTGGGAAAATTTATGCTGGTCAGAGTTTGAGTTCCTTGTACACATATTTCAAAATTGTGAAGCTGGAAACAAATCAAAATATTAAATTACATCCGCCTGAGGTTGTTATAAAGTTTTCATTAATTTTGAATATTGCTATTTTCAACAGACTGACGCCGATTCAATCATTTGATGTGTTAAACATCTAGTGTGGAGTACGATTAACTGTGTAATGTTTACATGAGGGTAGTTTGCATTCCTCTTGATCCATTTTGTTTATTTTGTAAAGTGGACTGTTTATGTACAGGAATGTTTACATTTCGGCGCAAGTCATCAAAACTTCTTGTGGATAAACTAATTTTTTCCTTCCCACATTGCATTTCTCCGTTCAGTATTTGTGTACGTTTCTGTTGGAACTTTGATTATTTATAACAAACTTCAAAAGATAGTGTACAGGCTATAAGGTGCCTACAGCTTGTCCCATGATACAAGCACGAGGCTTTTTTTTTTTTTTTTTAATCATGCATTTTTACATCTCAGTGTACGTAATTTCGCGTAATAAGTTAGCCATGGCATTTTTATACGGAATTTTAATGCGAAAATGACGTTTAGTGCTTAGTTTATTTCTATTAACCACGAACTATCGATTGAATGCCATGTGGTAATCTTTATTTGATTGAAACATAATAATTTTATTGCTCTCAAAATTTCCAGTGAAATGTACAGCCCTAAATATTTTACAGAAATGTGGATTATTAGATTCTAAATATTGCTTTTAAATGTTGTGATATTTTGTGGAGAAAGATCTATGAGTTGCACTAAATAATGATGGATAAGGTTCTTTCTATGTAACTACTCACAGTCTTGGAGGAGAAAGACTGCTGGGGCTTTGATCCTTTGACTTCCTGACAACTGTTTGAATCCTGGTTGTTAGTAAATGACTGATTCTGCCACATATGTGTGCTACTTTTCTGTGATGTGTGTATTAAAAGAACTCCTATCTGTGTTACATGCTGGCTGCTGAAACCTTCACAGCTCATAAATATTTGTCAGGAAAGAAGATATTTATTTCTGTAATGCACAACTGTTGCAGGTTTCTCTCCAAGAGGTGGTGGACGAGGCGGCTTTGGTGGAAGAGGTGGTGGAGGTGGCTTTGGTGGAAGAGGTGGCGGCGGCGGTGGTGGTTTTGGTGGTAGAGGGGGTGGCCGTGGAGGTGGAGGGCGAGGTGGTTTTGGTCGCAGTCCAGGAGGCCGCGGAGGAAGAGGTGGTAGGGGTGGTGGTGAGTATAGAGTATTTTATTTATTTATTTTTTTTAATCACTTGAAGGTTAAACTTGGGCATTTAAATCATTTCAATTTTTGTGAGTTTTCTCATTTGGAAATTTATGACATGTTGTAATACTGTGTCATTTTGTGTCTTTCAGATAATGATCTCATTTCTTTAAAGTGTGGGTGCTAACTTTTTACTTAAGTTGTTAAATTCAGCTGAGGAATTACTATATTTTCATATTCTTATATGCTGTTACTTCTTAAGTGTTCTGGATATCTGTTTAAATGCAATTACATACCTGCATCAGAGTAATTCATCATTTGGACTTATTGTAAAGCAATGAATTTTTTTGTGTTTTCTGCAAAGCGTCACTAAGTTTCCATTAGCCTGGCAAACTGGTATATATCCTACCACTCCATTTGGAGTGTTTGCTCATGTTGTTTCCAATTTCCTAGGTGGTTTTAAGGGAGGCAAGACAGTTATAATTGAACCACATCGACATGAGGGTGTGTTTATAGCAAGAGGGAAAGAAGATGCTCTGGTCACAAAGAATATGGTGCCTGGTGAATCAGTGTATGGAGAGAAAAGAATTGCAGTTGAGGTTGGTATTTATTTAATTTTTTATTTGTTTGATTTTAATCGTAGGAGGGTTGTAGTATCCAAATTTTAATTAAAGTCTGTACCGCATGTAATAAAATCAGAATTCACATACCATGTAGTTTTTAAAACAGTCTTGCAGTGCCGTTGCCAAAACAAGAAAATAATATTCAACATTTCTTATAAACTTGATTTGTAAGCTATGTTAAATGTTCATGCATAATTAATGTGAATCTGTAGGACATTCCCAGATAATGAATCTGTTTGTGGCGTTGAAAATAAGCTTATGTTCTTTTTGGTCATAATTTTTGTGTTTCCCTCATTAAATGATAGATGATATAGATATGTACTCATTTAATTGTGATACATTAGTAATTCGATTAAAAAAAATTATTTCAGTATCTGGGCAGATAAAAAATTTGCAAGTGGTCACTACACAGCTGAACAGTCACCCTTTTCTGTTCTTCTGATTGCAGCTTTTGGAGGTAGCATTTGGGTGACAGTAGCGTTTTTATATACCTTTATTGGACCTCCTGCCACTGTTGCACAAAAAAAAAGCATTTTTGAGAGGCAACCAAAAACGATCCAACTGCTCATGGGAATCCTAGAAACTAGAAACCCATTTGCAAAAAAGAAAACCCAGCAAATATTTGACAGTGAAGAATATTAATGTACAGCTTCAGTTGCAGTAATTGCACTTGTGCTGTTACATCCAAGTCTAACCATACACTCAAGTATTGCAGTATTTAAATCATGACATATTTGGGGGAAAAACCACATCTAGTATTCTACAGTTGTAGGTGCTGACTGTATGTTTAGTTTATTATGTCTTATTTCTTGTATGTAGTGGCTTGGGTCATGTTGTTTATTAAAGTTATGTAGATCTTTTGAAAAACCAATACATGGGGGGGGGGGGGGGGGGGGTTGTATATTTCTCTCTCTCTCTCTCTCTCTCTCTCTCTCTCTCTCTCTCTCTCTCTCACACACACACACACACACACACACACACACACACACACACACACACACACACACACACACTTTTTGTGACATTGTGGTATATATATATAACAGTTTCCATTGTTGCAGTTATTTCCTTGATCAAAAATGCCTGTTTTCCAACTTTAGAGTAATATTTTCAAGTACCTCATACGTTTGAAGGTTTTATTAACACGAATATTCCCATAGCAGTCCCATTACTTCCTCTCCTTTTTTTTATGATTAGTGGTATGAACCACACGTCATTTTTAAGGCACTTATCTCCATCATGTTAATGACATTGTTAATCTATTGCTGCAGTATTGTGTTGTTAAATAAACCCATATCCTCATTAATTCTGGAAAAATCACATTTCCTTTTATACTTTCTTCGCTTTAACGAAAGTACAGAATTTCTGATTCTGTCAGTTAAAATACTTGCTAGTTTTTATTTGTACACAAGTTCAGTGCTACGTGGCAGATAAATCAGTTTCTACCTATATGTGATTTTAGTGGCATTTTTGTGATGAGTTTAGTTTTATAGGTAGTTATTTTTCTTCTGTTTGCTTTACAAAGGCCAAAGTTTGCTAGCCAGAAGATTACAGATAAGTACCACATTGTATTAATTATGACTCCCATATTCCAGTGCCAATTGTGTAGTGTGTGCACAAATAACTTAGTGTATCTGTGCAGATAGAATGCTAGCAAAAGGTACAGTGGTAGTGGTAGTGAGTGGTGGGGGTTCATTGTAAATGGCAGCTCTACAGTATGAAAGGTGCAGTTCAACTAACTGAAGCACTTATCTTGCATAATATAGTCATTTAAGTTCAGAAGTTTCAGACTAAAAGTATCAAGGGAAAGGGTCGTCACATGAACAGCTAAGATGGCCACAAAGGGGTGGACTTCCTTAGCAGCTGTGGCAAGAATTGATTCTGTACATGGGCCAAGTTATTTTTCCTGAGCTTTACCTATTTAACAAAGTTAATGGGTACAAAGTTATTTCAGCCTATGAAAAACCAGTATATCTGCATTTGTAATGGAAGACAAGGATAAAATATCCATTCAGTATATTTTCTGTTAGTGTGTTAATGTTTGTTTACATGATACATTCTACTTTCTGAAGAATGTGGTTAAAGAAAAATTTGTGACTTTAATCATATTGTTTGAGGTGTCAGACCGTCCTGAGTTTTTTAAAGGGGAAGATATTTCTTATGTATAAAATCTTTATAATGTTATGGGCCTCTCTGAGGTTTCTTTAACAGTTCGTCCAAAAAAAAAAAAACCGACCGAGGTGGCGCAGTGGTTAGACGCTGGACTCACATTAATAGCATTACCTCCGTAGTGAAAAGTCCTGTCCAGTGTTTCTTGTTTGTGGATGATTTCTCTTCGTTTTCCTCTTCTTCAAGCCTTGCAACGACAATGCGTCAGTTGCAACTTACTCTTAGACGTTTGGATGACTGGACGCAGAAGAGGGGTCTTAAGTTTTCCACCGAGAAGTCCGTGTGTATTCTTTTTCACCGTTCTCGTTCGATTTTAACCTTTCCTGAGTTGAGGATAAGGGACACTGTCCTCACTTTTAAAGACAAAGTGAGATTTCTGGGGCTCATTTTTTATTTGAAGCTTATGTGGTTCTCATCTTAAAGACCTGAAACGACGGTCACTTAAGGCTTAAAAGTGTCTTAGCCACAGTACATGGGGAGCCGACAGGACTAGTCTGCCCCAGTTTTACAAGGTGTTTGTACAATCTCGGCTCGATTATGGGTGCACGGTGTATGGGTCTGCGAGGCCTTCTTACTTAAAGATGTTGGACGTAGTGCACCATGAAGGGCTTCGGTTGGCCACTGGGAAATTCAGAACTAGCCCCATACCAAGCCTCTGTGCAGCGGCTGGTGAACTGCCACTTCATATGCGGTGGCGGCTACTTACGCTATGCCCAGCGTATAAAACTTTGTCCACACGATACACACCTGCATACCATACCATCGCTCAGCTTCCTCTGGCACGGCTATTTCATAACAGGCAACAAGCGACACGGCCCTATGGGATTCGCGCACAGGATTGCCTCTCTGCGATGGATATGGCTGGTCTTCATGTTTTCCGTCACAGTTGGAGCAGATTTCCACCTTGGCTCCTCCGGAGACCCAGACTTAGTTAAGATTTCCACCTTGGCTCCTCCGGAGACCCAGACTTAGTTAAGATTTGACTAATTTTAAGAAAGATAGTACACCAGATTATACATTCCAGTATCAGTTTTTTAACATTTTAGATGAGCATCGCAGTTTTACCATCGTTTACACTGATGCCTCCAAACAGGAGAATTTCATTGGCTGTTTTGTAGTGTTCCCTGATCATGTTACCCAGATTCGCCTCCCTGATGAATATATCGTTTTCCCAGCGGAGCTCCACACGATCCTGAAGACACTGGAGCAGATGAATCGTGTTTGGGGCAATCGATTTCTCCTCTGCTCCGATTCTCTTAGTGCCTTATTATTGCAGAATCTGTACCCAACTGAGGAGATGGTCCAGCTGATATATGACCAGCTATACTTGCTCCAACGGCAGGGTACGGAGGTGTCCTTCTGCTGGGTTCCTGGTCATGTTGGAATATGGGGCAATGAACAGGCCGATCGGACTTCCAAAGAGGCCTGCAGAGAGCAGGATGTGGTCCAGTCTCCTATTCCCTTGCAGTCTGTCATTTCTGCACTCCACAAGAAGTGCATGGAGTTGTAGAAGGAAGAATGGCTGGCGGTGACGGCCAATAAACTGCGGGCGGTTGGTGAAGTCAACAACTCGGCCGTGGCATACCTCCTGCCGGGTGCTCAGGCGGGAAAAAGTGACCCTCACGCGTCTTCGGATTGGGCACTGTTCTCTCCGGCACATTTTAACAGACTGCATTTTATATCGTGATGCAAGGGCAGAAGCACAAGTTGATGGGGATCTGCCCTGTGTTTTAGCTAATGATGAGACATGTGTGTCTAGGGTTTTAAAGTTTTGTGATGTGTCTGGACTGTGGCCTAAATTTTTAGGCTGTAGGTTTTAGTGCATTGCAAAGTGACTGGCTCCTCCCTTTTTCCTTGCGGTCAGCCAGCCACTACCATCTGCTATATTGTTCTAGCTCCCTCTACCACTTTCTTCCTGCGTTACCCATGTTTTACTGCTGGCGGCATGCTTTGTCCCACGCTTCGGTGTGAGTAGGCACATATTTTCCAAGCTAGTTTCCTGTGTCTTATGTTCTGTTTTATCTTATTGTTCTGAGTCTTTCCTTGACACCCATCTCAATCTGTTACTGAGCAGGCGCTGAAGACCTTGCCGTCGTGCGCCCTGAAAACCCTCTCCTCTCTCCCCTCTCGGGAGGACGACAGTTAAATCCCGCGTCCGGCCACCCTGATTTAGGTTTCCCTAAATCGCTCCAGGCAAATTCCGGGATGGTTCCTTTCAAAAGGACACGGCCAACTTCCTTCACCTTCCTTCCCCAATCCGATGAGACCGATGACCTCGCTGTCTGGTCTCCTTCCCCAAACAACACAACACACAAAAACAAAACCTTGATAGACCGTGGCGTGTGCATAGAAGCACAAAAAGTACTTGGCTGACTAGCCTATCAAATGACAGACTGTCATAAATTGAAATGCAGTGTCATACTAAATATCAGTGTCATCACTGTCACCACTGTAGTTATTTTCTTTACCACCCATTCCACTACTGTCACAAGATTTCTAATCACCACCGTATGATACTATCATCATCATTGGCTGCGTCTGCCCTATCCAAGGACACTGCATTCCCCACCCTTTCAATCATGTGATCACCTTTTCCATAGGAAACCAGTTAAAGATATTGCTCACATACTCATGATAGGTACCCATTATACCAAACAAACATAATTTTACTACAGTGAATGCTAAAAAACATTTTGTTAACAGAGAAAGTGTAAGCATGTTTTACTGTAGTTGAAACTTTGAAGCAATACTCACTTTACATGAATTCTTTTGTTTCTTCTAGCAATTCAGAAAAGATCTTTCGTGGTCCACCCATTCGTCCTGCAATATGCTTCCCTTCTGGTTATGTCTGCAATTATGTCTTCCATCCAGTCTGTTAAATTTTTTTGTTGTTCTCTCTCTCCTAGTAGTTATCATTCATCTATCCATTGTTTGCTGGCCGGCCGAAGTGGCCGTGCGGTTCTAGGCGCTGCAGTCTGGAACCGCGAGACCGCTACGGTCGCAGGTTCGAATCCTGCCTCGGGCATGGATGTGTGTGATGTCCTTAGGTTAGTTAGGTTTAGGTAGTTCTAAGTTCTAGGGGACTAATGACCTCAGAAGTTGAGTCCCATAGTGCTCAGAGCCATTTGAGCCATTGTTTGCTGAGCAACCATAAATCCCAGTTCTCACTATTGTTATTCTAAACTGGTAATACAGACTAATTGTAGGCTTACATTTTCAAAACTTCCAAAACTTATTTTTCAAAATCTCATTTTTGTATCAGAACCGTAGCCTGCTTTTACACATACGTCTTTTTGCTGTCCATCCTATAGGTTTGGGATGTGGTTTCTATGGTTCTATGGAGTACAGCTGTTACGAGCTTCTAGAGTGCCCGACTACCTGCACCTGAGAGGGTCAGGCGAACATCCACTACTTACGACAAAAGGGAATGAATATAATCTCTGAACTTTTGCCATGAAGTCCTGTACCTAAATCTCTCTTTAGTAGCTTGATGATTCATTAATTGACATTAATATTAATGATTTTATAGTGTTGAACATTTTGCTTGTACTGAGATTTCTAGCCATGGTAGTGAAGTCTTGCTAAATTTGTAGATGTCTCACTAGAATGAGTACAGTAACATAAATGTCAGCATCTGGCAATAGTTTCACAAAAGCCTTCCCAGCTAGTTCCTTACATGCTAACGGTGTTTGCATAATAGTGAATTACTGGCTAATTTCTGTTTGTAATTTGAGGTGCATTTTGATGATACTGCTATGGTCATACATCAAAATGGAACATTGCATGAGGACTTATTAGTTGGATTGGAGATATTAAGCTGCAGTGGAAGCAGGTGCAATATTTGTTATGAAGACACAGTATTTTGGTCTTGGTCCAACTGGCTATGCCTTAAGATAACATCATGTACAAAAAGTTCAGAATTATGCTGGTAAAAGCAGCTGAACTGGGGAAGTCCAAGCAGATAAGTTGCACAAATTTTCATGCAAGGTGTTCTGACCTTATTTCCTGCCTTTGGATAAGGTAAACTTCTGTTGAAGATGGAATTTCATGTGCCTTCATTATTTATTTCTTATTCTTCTTTCATGCAGCTTGCATTGTTTTCAGGAAGGAGAAACAAAGATTGAATACAGAGTATGGAATCCATTTCGCTCGAAGCTTGCGGCTGCTATATTGGGAGGTGTTGATCAAATCCATATGCCACCAGGAAGCAAAGTACTCTACTTAGGTGCTGCTTCAGGAACAACTGTATCCCATGTATCTGATGTTGTTGGACCGGTATGTATTAATGTATTCTGAAATATGTAGAATTGCATTTTATCTCACATTAGATTTAAATTACTTGAGCTTATGCGGATAATTTTTGTTAATAATGTTTTATCTGTGTAATTTTTTTCCTTCGCTGTTGGACAAAGCCAGTTGTTTTTATGCTCTACTCTCCTGTATGTTAAATCTCCGATAAATTGTTACATGCAGTTATGTAATACATTATAAATAAGTGCACTTTTTTGTGGCTGGTTATATGAGTCTAAGTTTCGAGTCAGTCTTACAGTTAAATTTCTGCCAAAACAACACACACACACACACACACACACACACACTCTTAATGACCACTGTCAGTTATTGAAATACTGTTTGCAAAAGTCAAATTTTTACTTGCTTGGAAACCTGAAATCATACTATCAGAGACGCAAATTATGCTGTTTTATTTACCATTAACATATTTTTGTTGATTTGCAGTGGAATTATCAAATTTTTTGTTAAAACTGTGCACTATTATTATTTGCGAAACGTTCGCATTGGCTACCAAATATACAATGGCTGAGGTGATGAACATACAAGAAAATGTGTGTTGTTTATTTTATTTTGTCGGTGGTGCAAATCCTATTTTTTCCCCAAAGTTCCACTGTAGTCAAAGTCCTTAGTTAACAGTGATTAGAATTATTTGGCTATCATTATATTTACTTTGGCACTCGCATCGCAATTTTTATGGTCAAATAATACTGTTGTGAAATTGCAGCCATATCTCTTCTTTTGAACAAAAGTGAGCTGAACTGTTGGCAACCATGTGCATCAAGCATAGTGTTGTCAAATAAGTTATGTCAGCGATACTTATCTTCATTATCTTCCTTCCAAGTGTTTGCCCTCTTGACCTGTTATAGTCTCGTCGAGAAGTTCTCCTGCCAATTTTTCGTTTGTTGGCCTAGCAGTTTTACACTGTTGGGGTGGTAGTGTATCATTGATTTTGAAGCCCTCTTTGAACTCATTTGTTGTGGATATTCTCATCAGTTGTTTTGGTAGTTTTGAATATAATGTGTGATGGGTTCCATATGAGGTTTCAACACATCTTCATTCCTTTTGTGATCCCATTTGGTGTAAAAGCTATACGTTTCAAGAGTTTCATTTTACAGGTGACTCTTTTTGCATCTTTTGCCTTTGTTGCCCTGGCTTCGTTGCCATAGCACAGGTCTTGTTAAGATTTTATAAAGGAGTATTCTGGTGTGCTTGTGGACTACGGAAGATTTCATTAAAATATAAATGACTCCCATAGTTGTTGAATACATAGTATTTTTCAACTAAGTGTTTCTTCCTTATGATATATTTATAGGCAAAATGTGTGAATGTGTTCATTCTTTCTAGAATTTTATTTGTGAAACAGATGTTCCATTGTACTCTGGGTATTTTCCATAGGAAGCCATAATTTTGTTCTTTTCGGTGTTTATGTCCATGCTATATTTCTTAGATATAACCTGTAAGATATGCTGTAGGTCAGCCTCTGATAATGCTATGAGAGCTAAATCATCTGCAAAAAAATAAAGCATTAAGCTTTGTGTTGCTTGGAATTGAATGAAGCCATGTGGCATTTTTCTCCGCTCTTGGACGATTTTATTCATATAAATAATAGGAAAGAGTGGCGAAAGTCCACATTCCTGCCCTAATTGTGCATGTATTCTGCCCCACTTAGAGGATTTGTTCTCTTTCTTGGCACACATTTTCATTATGCTACTTTGACAGTAACAACACTAGTTATGACTTTTTGTAAATAGTGCTCATTTAGAGCCATGGTGGAAAGAAACACTTCTCATTGGCAGATAACAGATGGAAGGAACACACACTAAATTAATTAACTTCTGGTGGTTGGTGTTTACAGCCATGTACAATTTTGTAAATGACATCATAGTCACCTTTAACAATAATAGTTATTTATTTGCACCGTTAATTCTGTAGTGTGGCCATTATCAACTGGTATAACTGTGCTTTAGTACATAGCAAAATCTAAAAATCTTCTGATATATTTGTCAGAGCTCTATGTTGGGTTTTTAACATTCTTAGTATCTTTAATACGAATCACATCAAATCATTACTCGTGTCCACTGTCCACACGTTAACTTAACATGTTTATCTGGCCTATCTTTTCTAGAGTTTTACTAACAAAATTAAACATAAAAAGGCGCAGCATACCTCTCCAGGCTTCTTTGGACACTTGGAACCAATTATGCCTAGTTGATATTGCTTTGTCCATTTTAATTTATATCGCAGTTTTGTTGATTTCAAGGGCAATAAACAGCCATTAGATGTCAGCTTTTGAAAAGCAGTAGCCAGTGGAAGTAGATTGCTTGGCTGGCTACAAGTCCGTACAGCATTGAGACATGATTAACCTCTCCAGTGTTACATGACTCATTAATTTATTACAATCTTGATTGGAAATTAAAATATCGTGAATAAAGGAGGCAGAACTGCAGTTCAACTTACATTAAACAAATCCCACGTTTACATTGTTGTTGATCTGCACATCATGTGGCAATGTGCAAAATTCAGTGCCTGCATGAATTTGTTCATTTATGAAGTGCTCCCATGAATTAGGGATTCTCAACTACAGTCGTAGAGGTGGGTTTTATATATGTTGCCTATGCTGTGCTTGAGTGACAGGCTGGCAGTCAATTCAATATCTGACAATATGCTAGTCAAATGATACTAAACTATATCATTTATTGTAGCAACAAGTGTGTTATCACTCCAGCACACAAATTATGTATGGTAAAATTGCTTCATGATTGTTTATCTTCTTAAGAAATTTGCTAAATTAGTAAAGTTAACACTCTTTACATCGATTTCACTTGCTACTTTTTCCTTAATTTTTGTTCATGATTAATAGTATTTTCCCATATTATTTCGTTCTTATTTTTGTCATCAAGTGCCAACTGGTTTTCGTTTGTAATAAGTCATCGTTATCTGTTGCATTCCCTGCATACAAAGAACATAGCTCAGTTATTAAAAGTATTGTGATAGTAAAAGCACAGCAAATGTAGCAGGGAAAAGGAACACCGATGTTTAAAATGTGAGATGGACAGAAAGTGCAAAATGGCTGAACAGGAATGGTTTGAGAGCAGATGAAAGGCTGTAGAAGTGTCCATAAATCGGAAAAAATTAAAAATAACCATGGAGAAAAGGGAAGCAACTGCATGAACACCAAAAGCTCAGATGGCCAGCCACTACTAAATAAAGAAGGGAGAGTTGGAAAGAATGTATAATATGTCTATAGAAGGGAAACCATCTTGGAGACAAAAGAAGAGGAAGTAAGTGAAGATAAGATAGGAAATATGACACTGCAAAAATAATTTGACAGAGTAATGAAAGACCCAAGTGGAAACAAGGCCCCTGGAGTAGATGACATTCTCCCAGAATTATTCTTTGGGAGAACCACCTCGTGGGCAACATACAAAGCAGGCAAGAAACCCCAGACTTGAAGAAGAATGTAGTAATTTCAGTTCCAAATGAGACAAGTACTGCTGACAGGCATGAATACTAGCGAAATCTCAGTTTAAAAACGTCATGACATATTGCAAAAATTGACATGAACTATTTACAGAAGAATGGAAAAACTGGTAGAAGCTGCACTCGGGGAAATTCAGTTTGGGTTTCAGAGAACTGAAGGATCATGTGAGAAAAAGCTTAGTCAATGGCTTATCATAAAAGATAGGTTGAAGAGAGGCAACCTTGTGTTTTATAGCATTTGTTGATTAGAAAAAGCTTTTCACAGTGTTGACTAGAATATACTCTTCAAAGTTTTGAACGTAGCAGAGATAAAATACAGGAAACAAAATGTTGATTAGCCTACAACTTATTCAGAAACCAGCCTGCATTTATAAGAACTGAAGAATGTAGAAGGGAAGCAGTAGTTGAGAAGGGTGTGAAACAGAGCTGTAGCCTAACACTGACGTTATTCAATCTGTGCATCAAGCTGTAAAGGAAACCAAGGGGACATTTGGAAAGATAATAAAATTTCAGGAAGAAGAAATAAAAAATATTGAGGTTTACTGGTGACATTGTAACACTGTTAGACATAGCGAAGGACTTGAAAGTGCATTTGAACAGAGTGGACAGTGTCTCGAATGGAGGCTATAAGATGAACATTAACATAAGCAAAACAATGGTAATGGAGTGAATTTGAATTATATCAGTCATTGCTTGGGGGGAATTATATTAGGAAATGAGAAATGAAAAAGGTAGATGACTTTTGCTATTTGGGCGGAAAAATAACTGATTGTGATTTCAGACTGGCAAAAGCAAGAGAAGCATTTCTGAAAAAGATGAATTTGCTACTATCTTACTTAAATTTAAGTGTTAGGAAGTCACTTCAGGAAATAGTCTTCGGGAGAGTAGCCTTGTATGGAATTGAAATGTGGGCGATAAGCAGTTCAGACAAGAAGAGGAAAGATGATTTTTGAAATGTGGTGCTACAGGTGAATCCTGAAGATTAGATGGGTGGATTGAATAACTAATAAGAAGTACTGAATCGAATTGGGAAAGAAAGAAATTTCTGGTGCAACTTGAGCAAAATACGAGATCGGTTGATAGGATACATCCTGGTGTGTGAAGGAATTGGCAGTTTGGTAATGAAAGTTCGGGGGGGGGGGGGTAAGATTATTGGAGACCAAGGCTTGAAGACAGTAAGCAGATTTCAATGGATATAGTTTGTGCTAGTTGTGGAGAGGTTATGAGGCTTGCACAATGTAGACCGGCATGGAGAGCTGCATGACAACAACATTGTTATGAAGGAAATCTTGGAATTGAAACAAGAAACAGCAGGTGAGTATGATCAACTTCTCATGTGCAGATGGGATGTGAGTAGCACATAATCCACTTTAAAAATCATAAGATGCAATGATTAGCTTTTTTAATATTATTGGAAATGAGTCTTTTTTGCTGCTTATTTTTCTGTTTTTGTGAGCTGCTAGTAGAGAGCAATAAAAGTTTAGCTGATAAAAATAAATTATAATAACCAATAGTTTTATTTGCTATATAGTGCTTGCTCTGTGAGGAAATTTGTGTGTGTGTGTGTGTTATAGAGAGAGGGAGATTCATAGTGAATTAGTTCAACTAAATGTGACAATTTTTTTCACAGGAAGGTTTGGTGTATGCAGTTGAGTTCTCCCACAGGTCTGGGCGAGATCTCATCAACATGGCAAAAAAACGTACGAATGTCATTCCCATAATTGAGGATGCCCGACACCCTCATAAGTACCGAATGTTGGTTGGTATGGTTGACACAATCTTTGCAGATGTGGCTCAACCAGATCAAGCTCGCATTGTGGCTCTCAATGCACAGTACTATCTGCGGAATGGTGGCCATTTCGTCATTTCAATCAAGGTATTTATCATACTCACTGTACTCTGTTGTACACAGTGAATAAGTAGTTCTTTTGGGAGGAAGCAACAAATGTGTGTGCAGTATAACTTGGACATTGCTTGAACTGATGGCCGAGCAAGAAACAGTGATTGTGGTGGAGATTCCACATGGTGACCAACCACTGAAAGTTGGTGTCGAGGGGGGGGGGTTGAACTTGTCAACTTACCTCTTCGTACTTAAATTTAATGTAATTACTCATAATTTGAGGTGCCTGCTTCTAAAGCACACATCTTGAATTTTGACTGTGTTTTAAAACTCCAGTGCCGTACTGTGTAGGATGGAATAGAGAAATAAGACGCAAAAGACATGGACTTTCTGAATGTCCAAGGAAGAAAGAATCTTCTGCAAATAGGCCTTATTTTTGTGTGCTCTAATTATACAAATATAAATAAAGTTTTGCGATCTGTGGGTGCCCTAGAGCTCTGTTGAGCAGTGGACGTGGCATTGAGATATGTTATTGGATGTCAAATGTTGTTTAATGTGCAGCAGCGGTGTATTTGGAAAGGAAACCACGTTTTCAGGCAATAATGTGTTATGTTGAGGAAAAATAGCAAGTCTGCAATGAAGAACCGGCGTTGAGGAGCTTTGTATGAATAAAACTTAGAAAACTCGTGGGGTGAGGTAATCAAAAGTAGTGTAAGATCTCTGATAAAAAAATGTGTGAAGTAAAAGCTTTCTAAAGTAAAAGGTAATGGGGAATGTTACCAAGACTAAATGAAGAAAGTATGTAGATAAGATCGTGGGTGGGGTTGAAAGATGCATGTTTTTGATAACAGAGTGAGTGCAGCTGTAAAATAATATAATTAAAATTGCAAAAATCTGGACTCATACCCTTGTAATGGTATCCTGTGTATGATTAAGTAAGATTCCCCTCCATACTGTACAGTTGGTGTCGAAATTTCTTGAACAAACTTGCAATTGTGTGCTTTTTTACACCCTGGCAGGAATGGACATTTTCCTCTGAAAGGGAGCTATATAAAAAAGAGGAAAAGGATAAAAAAAAGGTAATCTCAAAAGACCACAGCTATTTAATTTAGCTTACCTCTATAGCCAGTCTTAGGTCGTGCTGGAGACACTCTTCGTATTTGCAAAATTGCATTTCATCAAAACGGAAAATTCAACTGAGAGAAATATAAAATAAGAATGGCTGCCAGTGTCTACAATCAGGAGGTGATATTCCCAACAGAAACACTTAAGAATAAAAGAAGGAAAACCACATCTAGCTTTCAGTATGTTCCTTTCTCAGGGGTAAGTGCGGGATAGGTTTGGAAAGGAGTGTGAACTATTCAGACCCACAAGTGAGAAGGGCCCACTGTTGTAAGGAAGAGGTGAGACTAAGATGAAAGACGGAGGCATCAGAGAGGGAAAATCATCAAAGGAAGTACATGTATAAACACTGCTGTTCCATTTTCAGTTCAGGGTAGGAAGACAGGAGTGAGAATTGAAACTGTATAAAGAGAAGAAGAAATGATAAGTGGGATTAGCAGTATAAAAAGGGAAGGAGAGAGAGAGGAAAAGATAAAATGTAATTGTGTGAACAATGAGGAAAGAGGGGGAGTTGTTAAAAAGTAATTGCTTGAATAATGAGGAAAAGGGGGGGGGCTTATTAAGTCCAGGAAAATGGTGTGAATCAAGAATATGTTGTTCAGTAAGTTCCCATCTTCATACTTAAAGAAAGCTAGTACTGGGTGGAGGTATCCAAATAGCTCAGGTGTTGTTGCAAACGTTCGGTCCCTTGTCTTGCTGTATAGCACGCTCAACAATGGGATACTAAATGTCTCCAAGAGGAACAGTCATGTCTTCAGGCAATTTAGTGGTGGTCACTTCTACGTAAAAAAAAAAAAAAAAAGTTGGTTGTTAAAAAGAGTATGTGGTTTTGCAAGTTGCTTTGAGTTGGAATAAGCAGTAGTGGTTGGGTGCATCAGGTATTGCTTTGCAAGTTAGGTAGTGTTTGGGTAGGGATGGCTGGCAGTGTCACATGGTTTGAGAAGATAGTTAAGAGGGTGACATAATACAACAATGGGTGGTGTGGGGAGGATGTTAGGGAGAGAGATCATTCCAGGCGTGTGTGAGAAAGTTGTAGCCTAGGCACAATAATGTTTTCAGGCTTGTGATGTACTGGGTGACAAAAGGAGTACTTTGAGATACTAGAGAATAGGGACTGTATTCATCAATGGATAAAGAGAGAAGACTGAGTGGATGGTTTGTTTGTGTAAAAGATTTGTGGATTAGTTGCAGGAGTGAAAACCCTGGAGGTTATTGATATGGCTGTTGAGAGATTTGGTATTGGCGCAGATATGTTTGCCATGGATGACTAGAATGTATGTAGGGAAGGGAGCATTTATCCTCTGTACGTTACTCCATCAAGGCTGTGACTTCAACTCTGTCAGAAAAATGAAGGCCAGTGAGTTCAAACTGTTAAGTCGTCTGCAACAACTATTACCTGCAAACACAATTTCATTTGTCTCATTGATTGTATTTGTTGCTCAGTGATGCTCCAGACTGTTTTTGCTTTTTTTCAAGGAGTGTTTTACTGCTGTGCATAGTATTGAAATATGTTTTGCTCTTTTGATGAGACTGGAGGATTTTTCAGTTCTAGTGGTAATGAAGTTCAAATTTTTGAATGTAGACTGTCCTTGGAGATAGGTAATGGTTTCATGTTATAAAATAAGATTTCTGATCCCTCACATTACCCACCCTTGTCCTTGCTTCTCTTTAATTTTACCTTACACTCCCACACATTGATTTTTGGTTAGGTTTATGTTGTACACTTGTTATCTTGTGTTTTGCATCTAATTGCTTGGCATGTTTTACTGTCAACATTCCATAACAATGGGCCGATAAAACAATTACTTTCTTTTCTATACTTAGTTCATGAAAAGTACACTCCTGGAAATTAAAATAAGAACACCGTGAATTCATTGTCCCAGGAAGGGGAAACTTTATTGACACATTCCTGGGGTCAGATACATCACATGATCACACTGACAGAACCACAGGCACATAGACACAGGCAACAGAGCATGCACAATGTCGGCACTAGTACAGTGTATATCCACCTTTCGCAGCAATGCAGGCTGCTATTCTCCCATGGAGACGATCGTAGAGATGCTGGATGTAGTCCTGTGGAACGGCTTGCCATGCCATTTCCACCTGGCGCCTCAGTTGGACCAGCGTTCGTGCTGGACATGCAGACCGCGTGAGACGACGCTTCATCCAGTCCCAAACATGCTCAATGGGGGACAGATCCGGAGATCTTGCTGGCCAGGGTAGTTGACTTACACCTTCTAGAGCACGTTGGGTGGCACGGGATACATGCGGACGTGCATTGTCCTGTTGGAACAGCAAGTTCCCTTGCCGGTCTAGGAATGGTAGAACGATGGGTTCGATGACGGTTTGGATGTACCGTGCACTATTCAGTGTCCCCTCGACGATCACCAGTGGTGTACGGCCAGTGTAGGAGATCGCTCCCCACACCATGTTGCCGGGTGTTGGCCCTGTGTGCCTCGATCGTATGCAGTCCTGATTGTGGCGCTCACCTGCACGGCGCCAAACATGCATACGACCATCATTGGCACCAAGGCAGAAGCGACTCTCATCGCTGAAGACGACACGTCTCCATTCGTCCCTCCATTCACGCCTGTCGCGACACCACTGGAGGCGGGCTGCACGATGTTGGGGCGTGAGCGGAAGACGGCCTAACGGTGTGCGGGACCGTAGCCCAGCTTCATGGAGACGGTTGCGAATGGTCCTCGCCGATACCCCAGGAGCAACAGTGTCCCTAATTTGCTGGGAAGGGGCGGTGCGGTCCCCTACGGAACTGCGTAGTATCCTACGGTCTTGGCGTGCATCCGTGCATCGCTGCGGTCCGGTCCCAGGTCGACGGGCACGTGCACCTTCTGCCGACCACTGGCGACAACATCGATGTACTGTGGAGACCTCACGCCCCACGTGTTGAGCAATTCGGCGGTACGTCCACCCAGCCTCCCGCATGCCCGCTATACGCCCTCGCTCAAAGTCCGTCAACTGCACATACGGTTCACGTCCACGCTGTCGTGGCATGCAAACAGTGTTAAAGACTGCGATGGAGCTCCGTATGCCACGGCAAACTGGCTGACACTGACGGCGGCGGTGCACAAATGCTGCGCAGCTAGCGCCATTCGACGGCCAACACCGCGGTTCCTGGTGTGTCCGCTGTGCCGTGCGTGTGATCATTGCTTGTACAGCCCTCTCGCAGTGTCCGGAGCAAGTATGGTGGGTCTGACACACCGGTGTCAATGTGTTCTTTTTTCCATTTCCAGGAGTGTATATGGACCTAAGATCAGGTTTCCAGTGGCTTTTTCACAATGACTTTCATGTATTGGTAGAAGTTTTACTGTGACAAACAATCCAAAGATTAATCAGTACTTCTGGGTCTCATCAGTTAGTAGTAAGAGAATATATGGACATTAAAGGTATAACGAATGATGCCTCTCCTGAAAATAACATCAACTGTTTGACAAAACTTTCCCACTGGTGGCTTGTAAGCCATATGTGTGTTTCCAGATTATTCACCGCATTTTTCTTGGGACAGCCCCATTTCTCCTAAAATGTTCTGTTGTCACAAAAGCCTTTTTTTAAGTGACATGTAAATGTCCCTCTTTTTTGTGGTTCTGTGTGGTTCAAAGTATTTTATGCTACTGGAGGTTTGATTTGCAATTTACTGTAAAGTCACATTTTTTAATAAGAATGAAATGGACCCTATTCCAGATCCTCTGTCGCAGCACTGCATTTGTCAACTAGATGTGTTCAATATAATATTCATTGACGTCCACTTTTTCTTTTAATTATCTTAGAACGGTATGGCATTAGCCTATACATGTAGATGCTTTCCATTTTGAAAGGTAACATCAACTCCTACTCTGCCCTCTGTAGTATAAATCAAAAGACTTGGATGTAGATTAATGATTCCAGCATTGAAGAAAAGTCAACTCTATCTCCACTAGACAGTAGAAGTGCTGTTATGTATGGAGGAATATTTATTATTAATATTGTAACATTGCACAAACACGATATTAGAATGTCCACCAACCAACTTTTAATTCGCTTCCACGTAAAGGAAAATACAAAAACACTGAATGATGTAGTAATAAGTACAATACACAAAATCAAGGGTTACATTAAGGCACAGTCTAACTTTGAAGTATTCCAAAGTCACAAAACCTTAGAGTGGCCAATGGCCTGGCACGCCACCTTTATATATACACCTGTTTGCACAGTGTGCAGTGCTTGCTGCACCATCTATGCAATTGTGAGGTGGCTTCTTTAGGCCAGCCGTGGAGGAGCACGCTATTTAATTATTCGCCTTAGCTTCTCCTTCCCCCTTGGTGGAAGATAATCACTGTGAAGACATCTGTGTCTTCATTGGGAGTGGGCGACTGCTGAAGCAGGTGTCACAGGAGAATACACTCTGAAATGATGTACGTGCCGTGCTGACTCCCCAGGGAGAGACCTTAAGGGAACACTGGTAAAGGAGGTAACATATCCAGGCAGGCACTCGGCAATTGACACAGCAGAAAAGACATAGGCAACGATGGCGACAGGGGCCGCATAGATGGACGTGGCCCAGTGCTGACCGCTCTACCTGGTGGCAGTGGCACCCAGAACGAAGATGATGCAGGGGCCAAAGGGGCATGGGCTGCAGCATGGATAGTGGAGGCAGCCACAGGTCCGGCAGGGTCTCCAGCGCATAGTTTGTCACACGTGGCTGGAGCTGGTCGTAATGTCAGGGCACCAAACTATCGGAGATGCACACACAGCAGTGATGGGCGACTGCCAGTATCCATTTACAGTGCCGGCCAAACCAGCAGGCCCAGGTAGTGTAGCCCGGACAGAACCACTGTGAGGCTTATGCCAGCAAGTGGCCAGTCATCAGTTGGAGCAGCCGTGAAGCAGCCCTGCTGGGCTACGCTCACCAACTGGAATGAATGTCTAGCAGCTCAAGAATGTATCGAGGGCTTTCTCGTGAAAAGATTGCATGATGTACGAAAAACATCTTGAACAACTGGAGATAGAACATTCATATTCACAGAACATGTACAGTAGTATGTTCTATTGCCCCTGATAGTGTGCAGTGTGTTAAGCTGTTCCACTGTTGTGCCAGAGCCAACGAGGACACAGATCTGTCCTGCATTGCCATTAGCGTGAGGTATCAATCTTCTTGGGGGGTGGTCAGGGTGGTGCGACCTGACCCACCTTGTCATGTTCCAAGGCATTCTGCACACACCTGTTGCACTGCTGAAACACTTCGTCCCACACAAGCAGCAATTTCCTGGATGGGTGCACCACATTACCTCATGCCAATAATGCATCTTATTTCAAACTCATTGATTTGGCAGTACAGTTTGCACGTACATCTGCGGGGTATCCTGCACTTCCGCTAAAGTCACAATGATCCGTTACCTTTGGTTTATAGTGACAACCGCGATATCAATGTTGATCTTGAACCTGCAGGCCAATGTGGTTCAAATACTAATCATTTTTGCAGAACATATATATGTAAATGTCCTGTGAATATGAATGTTCTATCTCTAGTCATTATAGATGTTCTGTTTTTTTTCTGAACATGGGTGTATTTTTTCATCTGAGTTTTGAAAGTACAGTTCAGCCACTCTGGTCACCATTTGCTTGAGTGTGAAATGGAGGGGCTGTAACATGCCAAATACCACTCTTTGTCCCAAGATACAAATTGTGGGCCATTTTCCATCACAAGCATATGTAGTAATCCTTCCAAGGAAAAAAAATCTTTACGAGGGCATTGTTGTGGACATGGATGGACAACATACCACATAAGGAAATTCTGAGAAAGTATCAGCAGCAACATGCTAAAAGGAGTTAAGTAAGGGACCCACAATATCGGCTTGAATATGCTCCCAAGGACACTGGGAGATGGGCCACAGGGAAAGAAAGGCCCGCAGTGTTATCTGATGGGTGGAGTACTGTGGGCATGCTGACACAACATGCATGATCTCATTGTCAATACTCTACAATAACACATGGCAGCAGGCCACCAATTTTGTACGAGAAACACCCCAATGGTCCTGGTGGAGGAGGTGCATGATGTCGTGCCACAAGGCATCTAGGATCACAACATGGCCGCCGACTCTTCAGTAGCCAACAGTAACACGCCATCCAGAACTGAGAGGCAGTGGTGGGGAGAATAATAACTAAGCAGTGGATCTGACCCTTGGCCCGGTAGTGTATCCAGCCAACTGTGGTGGACAAATTGAACAATCAGGCATAAGACAGGATCAGCCCCAACAGGCACCGAAATCTGGGTACTGTTAATGGGAAAATCATCCAGTGTTTTGGGCTTCTACATCTAAATGGAAATGCAACAGTCCATCCTGCTCAAATGCTGAATTGGGGCCATTTGGCAACTGAGAAAGAGCATCCACATTAGTGTGTTGTGCTGTGGGGCGAAAGTGAATCTTGTAGTTACAGCGCAACAAAAACAGAGCCCAGCCTTTCAGGAGTGGGCGGCTTCATCTGGAAGGACCATTAAAGAATGGAAAAGAGAAACCAAAGGTTTAAGATGAGTAATCAAATGAAATTCAGAACCATAGGCAAAACACACAATTTTTTGAGAGTGTGTACACAATAGCAAGGGCTTCTTTTTCTATCTGGTGTTTTTTCTATCTGGTGTTACGCCTGATTCAGGGTTTTGGAAGCATACTCAATAATAGGGTGTTCAGGACTGTTCACATATTTGTGTGCAAGAACACCTCCAAGGCCATAACAGGAGGCATCTGTGGCCAAAACAAGATGCTGGCCTGGTTGAAAAGTAACCAAGCAAGGAACGAAGTGTAATTTTAGTTTCAAAAGTGTAAAAGCACACTTGCAGGTGGATGACCTTTGGAAAGGAACACCTTTAAATAAGATAGCATGAAGGGGCGGAGCTACCGTGGTTTCTGAGAAAGGCCTGCAACTTTTTGACATTGGTAATATGCGGCAAAGTTGTAACGGCTTCGACATGCTGGCATAACTGCCCGATGCCAGCATACAAGACTACGAAACTGAGATAAACGGCTGAAAAAATTGTAATTTGTCCAAATTGCATTTCAACCCAGCTGCCTGAAGCACCATGAATAAGGCCCGAAGGTTCTGCAACTGCTCAGCCATTTAGGAACTGGAGAGCACATCCAGATAGTTAGTGCATCCCAGTAGTTAATGCCCTCTGGCACAGGGGCTGGAGTTGCTCCAAAAATCATTGAATATAGCAGGGGTACTAGCTACAAAGAATTGCAGGTGCTGCTATTGGTATAGCCCCAAGGGGATATTCAGTACGAGGATATCTTTGGACTCATCATCCAGATGCAGTTGCAAGTAGGCTTCGGACAAGTCTAAAAAAAACTTCGGCCTCTGGAAGCCAAGCTAGGTGTTCATCATAATGAGATAAGGGATAGGAATCAGTAATACACAGTGAATTTACAGACTTTTTAAAATCGCCACAGAGCCATAGGTTGCCATTAAGTTTTGCAACATTTACCAATGGAGTAGACATTCACTAGATGAAACAAGCATGACAACACCCAAGGACGTAAATCGATAAGAGTTCCACTTTGGCTTGCTCCATAAAGCAATGAGGATTGGGTGGGCAAAAAAAAAGTCCACACGTGCGCACCTTTCGTTTCATTGTTATACGAGCCGTGAAATGGGTAGCACACCCTTAATATTCAGAAAACAGATAGGAAAATTCTAAACAGAGTACGTCCAAGTGCTGGTATGGAACTCGATCCAATACCAGATGCACTTCATCAGAAATAAAAAATTCCAAACTTTTTGAAGGCATCCAACCCAAAGTAAGTTTTCAGTGTTGGCATCTATCCCTAGAAAGGTCGAAGGCCAAATGACTGATTTATACACTATAGGAGTAGAAAACTATCCCAGTATGGGTATATGTTGTTTGTCGTAACTTATCAACCGACAATAGACGGGACAGTGGTAGTGATACAAGACCCACATAGGTTTGAGAACTTAACAAAGTCATTGCCGCATCCTTGTGTACTTTGATTTTTAACATCTTTCCATAAAACCTACTTCAATATGTGTGGGTCTGTCATCACTTAGGAAACAGTATTCATGTCTGATGGAGGTTGAGAGTTGGACACAAACACAATATGATCCTTTTAATTTATTTTTCTTACAATTGTTGCACATCGCCCACTCATGTTGAACAAGGCAATAGGGGCACAATGGGAGAGGAACACATGGTCGCTGTTGTGACACTGACTGCTGTTGCTGTTCTGCATGGCACTCTCCCATGCGATGTGGAGACCGCGGCTGCACGACTGTGATGTCATCTTCCCCCTCATGAGCTAACCAGTGGTGGCTGAGGGGAGAAACAATGCCGGCTACTTCATATCAAGCTTATATCTGATCTCCTGCTTACCTAAATACCACAAAAGACAGGGTAATATTCAAAACATGTGTGAGAGAGGGATTTTCACATTGTAAAGCACATTCACAAACTTATCTATCAGGGGCCAAGCGTATTATAACATCACTAACCATCGAGTGAGGATATGAGTTCCAATGTGCTTCAGTAACAAACTGCCAATGACAGCTAAGCCAAAGAAGATGTGTTGCCAAACTCTGTGCAACTGTTGCAGCTGCTTTTGACAATGGTAAAACCTGATGTGAGTAGCAATAACGTAAGTACATTTACAATTATGGTTAGAGAGCAACCGACACAGAAAATGAGAGATTGGTAGGTTCCTACAGACGAGATGGCCAACACAAAAGTTGGTAAACACAAGGAAAAATCCATGACAGAAAGAAAGCCTTACACACATTGGAGTCGGCCACATCAAAAGCTTGGAAATATTGACAAAGGTGTTGTTTGTATGTGTCCCAGTCGTCTGCAGTATCATCATATGGAAGAAACAGTGGGGATTGAGTCAAAGCTGATGAATCCTGGCACACCAGCAAAGCTGACAATTATGTAGTACCACGTAGAGATCCTGTTGCTGGTTGGTAAGAGCCCGCTGCTGTTCAACAAGAGACTGAAGAAGCATTTTGGCCATAGTGAACCCTAAACGAAACATGCTGAGTAGAAAACCACACTAGTCGCCAGAAATATTGTAGTATTACACAAACACAATATTAGAATTCCCACCAACCAACTTTTAATTCATTTCCCCATAAAGGAAAATACAGACGTTCTGAATGATGTAGTAGTAAGTACAACACACGAAATCGAGAGTTACATTGAGGCACACACTAACTGAAGTATTCAGAAATCGTGGAACATTAGAGTGGCTGAGGGCCGAATGTGCTCGCTTGTGTACAGTTGTTTGCACACGGTGCAGCACTTGCACCGTGGACATGGAGGCAGGAGGTTTAATTATGCATGCTTACTGTATTACAACCATTACTCTCACAAGTAAACAGAAATTAAAGTAGGCTATTTTGTTCCCACATTCTTTCAACATTGCCTGACCCATATCAACAATTGTCTTTTAACAATAAACACTGGACAAAATATATCCATTTATGCTAACATCAAAAAGGAATCTTAAAGTAATTACTGTAATTAATCCATATTGTGCTCTTTCAAGTACGTTTAGCTAGTTTTTTAACTGCCTTTAATATATTGACCATTAAAGTGATAAAAAAAAGTGTTAGAAACAGTTACAGTGCAGATGTTTGTTCCAAATTGTCATATATTTCCAGAGATATTTTAAAAGTATAATACAGAAAGTGTACTTTAAGAATACTATTTGTCGGTCAATATTGTTTCCAGGCAAGTTGCATTGATTCAACAGCGCAACCAGAAGCAGTATTTGCTGCAGAAGTGAAGAAACTGCAAGCGGATAAGTTAAAACCTCAAGAACAGATAACATTGGAACCTTATGAACGGGACCATGCGGTAGTTGTGGGTGTCTACAGGCCACCACCCAAGGCCAAAGGCAGTTAGTGTATTGGTGCTATCCTTTATTGCTTCAGATTTTTCTATTTGAGAGAAATTGAGTTTTATTCTGGCACAGTGCTGAATTTGTGGTTATATGGCCATTGTGACTGCAGTCAGTGAAATTATGACTATTACTTTTTATTTGTATCGTTTGTTTGTCACAGTGGCATTTCAGCTGTAAATGATTAGCTCAAGGACTTGTAATAAAGATTAATTTTTATAAAATACTTGCCCTCAGTAATCAAGGCAATAATGAGCTTAACAAGTTATTTTACATGTCATGTGTACAATGTATAGAACAAGCATTCCTCTTTCATACCTACTGTTACATTTACTGAATCTAGAAAGTGTTCAGTTTGTATCTGCTAGTGAAGATGACAAGAAGGAGTTGTTTCTTTTTATGTACAATAGAATTGTTAAAATTTTAATGTCTCATTGTGTTTGCAGCGTAAGTTGCGTGACATCTTCCACATTGGAAATAAAGATTATCTTTTAAGAAGCTCTTCGAATATCATGTTGGAATTTATTGTTATTCTGGCAAAATTGACAAGCGTTTGTGATTCTGAAAGGTTAATGCCCTCTGCATTTGTAATCCTAGCTGTGAATAAGAAAGCTAATTGAATGGAGACACTTTCTGGATAATATTGCACAGCAGAGAAGCTGCTGCCTTCTTAATCTGTTACCTAGGAGGAATTGACATCAGCATTTGGAATAGTAGTTTTCTGAATGGTAGAGTTTTTTACTTTAAGCATGTGCATGGTACAAGTTTGTTTGTTTGTGTGAAGTGTGCCTGTATTGTTGGTGAATTTGGTTCTAAGAATATGAGAGACAAAAAGTTGTCATGAGCTTTGCAATCAGCATAATTTGTCACCATAATTTTACACATGACATTCAGCTCCTAAACTTTTCAGTTGCAACAGTGTGTTGAAGAGTGACTAAGAGCCTGATCATTGCAGATGCCTTGCAGTTGGAAGGTATCAGCTGGCTTTCTACAGCAACTGTACTCAGAAAACTGCATTAGCACCGAGATGAAGGTCACCTGCTTCTGCAAGTGCACCTTGCTGTACTACAGTCATTTCAAAGAAATGACTAATGGTTCTGAGATGATCAGAAGAAACTGGATTATTATATAAACTACCTATAATTTTTATAGGGTTGAGAATGCCTTTGAAATCTCGACAAATAGTGAAGGAGGCTGGTTAATGTCATTGGAGTTAAGTGACAAGTATGACAGAACTAGTTAACCAAAGAGTGATGCTTGGTAACTACTACTGAAGAGTCTATGGTTCTTATATGCTTGAAATAGTGTGATAACCTATATATCATAAAGATCATGTTACTATACCTGTTCAATTAAGAATGTGACTATAGCCACTTCGCATTGCTTACGCTATCTGCTTCCCGCCTTTCTTATGGATGATACTACAAAAGATGTGGTAAATGCAAAAAGGCTTAAAAATTAAGCTCTCCACAACTGGCCAGTGGTGTAATGAACATCAGGTGTATTTTGTTTCTTGATAAGCAACACATAATGGCACTGCCTGTAAGGGCTGCGTGTGCTCTGAAGGACATTCTTAAATGTTCTGGCACATGGGCCCATCCGTTCAACAAACCCACTGTACAGTTACATATGTCTTTATTCTTTGAATTGTTTATTTCTCACCCAGCATTATCCAATGCTTTATAGCATTTGACTTCGATTACAGCCATGATCATACAGAACTGAACATACTAGTTTTTCTTTGTTTAAAGACAGTTACTGCTATTTAAAAGAAACTGTGTAATTATTCCCCGAGTTCATTCCATACTCCACAGATCATTTGCAGAGTTTCTATCGAAATGTAAATCTTGAGATACAGGCTAGTTACGCATGATTTATTTTTGTGGATTATTACAGGCTGCCCATCTTGAGACTTACCGTCTTGATTGTCACATGACTGCCAGCAATTACAGCAGTGCCTCACTCAGAATGCCATGTGTCTGTGGCACCCGTGAGCTCCATTGTGTTTAGGACATTAAAGGCATGGATGGTGTTTTTGTAAGAAGGTTACAGAGGTCCATTATTTGAAAAGTGAAATAAAATCAAAAAATTCTCAAGAACATATGGTTGTACAATACTCATTACAGTGCTGTGAAGTTGATGCAGCTGGCAACATTGCTTGGGAAATTGTTGCTGGAATTTGAAAGGAGATATAGAGATTGAAATATGTATGGACTTCATTGCAACTGAAATCAGACTTCCTAGCATACAGCTTGACAGAAAATGAAACGTGGGTTTTTGGCACTGTTTAAAGATATTGTGTGTGTGTTTGAGGGGGGGGGGGGGGGGGTGACAGCTGTATTCTGTGAACAATGCAAAATTATCAATGTTCTCTCTCCCCCCATTTGTCTTAGAAATGTCAAGGGCAATAATACCCATCATAATAAATCATCCATATCTTGCATTGTGATTTTTAGCTATTCCACAAATTATACACAGTGCTCTAAAGAAAAGGATGAGCAAAAAATCAAATTCCCACAGCATCACATAATCATGGCAATTTTCACAAAGTCTCTCTGTCAAAATGACGGAGAGTAAAATCACTCATTTTCTAAGCCTAGCCTGTGGTGATGGATTTTTCTAAACATACCCTATATCTACCAAATGATCCACTTTTATTTGTTTATACTAAAAATGCTGCAAGTAAGTTTGTTATCATTAAAGAAAGGTGAAACCGTATTAAATTTACACCAAGAAACAGTACCATGACATCTACATGGAATTTATAAGAATCTACATCACAATAACAGGACAGGCTATTGTTAACAAAATGTGGATATGGATTAAAAAGAGACTTCTTGGCGTTTATACACTGGTGTGCAAAACTTAAGGATGAAAGTAACTTAGGTATGATATGTCACTGCAAAAATAACATACCTCAATGATACTTCGACCATACATAGGAAGAATAACTAAAGTGTGGTACAGAAGGTAAGTGAAAGAAATAACACAGACACACAGAAGTGACAATTTTGTTCAAAGACAATAATTACACTCTAGTCACCCCAATTTATGATGGTCCTGTGGACATTACGAAAGGAGGGATATGATTCTCAACAGGGAGTGTGATCACCGGGGATGGCAATGCCTGCTGTGCAGTGTGCCCCCATGCTGACTACAAGCTTGGTAAGGATTTTTTGTGTAGTGGCAGTCCATTTCTTCCCCAGCCTGCTGGCAACTACGGGGTGGTCGTTGGTGCGTATGGATGTGCCGCAATGTATATCCCCAACAAATCCCACTCATGTTGAATGGGACTTATGTTGGGGGGAATGGGTGAGCCAGTCCATTTGCCGAGTATCCTCTTGTTCCAAGAGTTGCTTCACGTGCGATGTTCATGGTCGGCAACATTATCCACAAACAAAGTCTGGCCAAATGCACCCTTGGAAAGATGCACATGGGGAACTCTAGTACATTGTCACAATGTTAAGTGAGAGTACAGAGTTCAAAGATTTGGAGGTCAGTCTGTCCATGCAACATTATGCCTCTCCACAACATAACACCATGAGCACCAAAACAATCAGGTTCAATAATGTTCCTAGATTCATATCATGTTCCCACCTCTCACCATGTGGGGGGGGGGGGGGGGGGGAGGAAGGGGGGTGCACTCAGCATTTTCTAACATGATCATTTTGGTGGTCCAGGTGTGGGAAAATGTTGCAAGGGCTCATTGACCTCCAAATATTTGAACATGGTACACTTACCAGACATTGTTATTGTGACACCATACTCCTTTCCTATGCACCTCTTTTCTGGGGTGCATTCAGCCCTGACTTCATTTTTATGGTTGACACTGTGCAACCACATCGAATAGCGCAGGTGGAGGAGCCCTTGGAATGAGAGGATTTACAGTGACTGCACTGCACGTTTCCCCAACTTTATTGAGCACATGTGGGATGTGTCAAAGATATCTGTTACAGCACGTCCACATCCACTGACGACAGGATGGAGGACGTTGCAGAACATGTCCACCTATGGTGATCACACATCCTATTAAGATCCATGTCCTGCCTTTTGTAGTTGGGCCTGTTTCATGTGAAATCACCCAGGTGTTTGTGAAAATTTGGTGTAAGAAAGTACAAAATGAAATATGGCTAAAATAATTTTTCAACTTGTTTTGATGGGGGATAGTTAAGCCAATTTGAAATGTGGGTCATTTTCACAAAGTGACATCGAGTAACAAGATGGCTTTTAATTTGTAACTGCTTTTTAATTTATTAATCAGTGTTATTTAATTTTGTTTCATGGTAAAGATAAAAGAATCAACTACAGTATAAAATTATTAAAAATGGGTAATCATGCATAGAAATTTTTACAAGTCTTAATGAAATTTCACCATCATCATTTTTGCTTCACATAATACCCATTAACATACTTTCAATATTAAAAAGAAACTGGAGGGTGTTTTTTTTCTTTCTTGCTAGATCTTGTACTATTTCAATAAAGCTGTAATGATTCTTGCTTCAAATGGCTAAACAACAATGAAAAAATCAGTCACTAACTCTTTCTTGTCTCCTCTTGCAGACTTTTTATAATACATCCTTGGCTAATTAGACTATATCCTTGGCTAATTAGACTATTAGTGTCAGTACAAACTTCAATCATCCAGTTCTTTTCTGCAAAACACACACACACACACACACACACACACACACACTTGATTCAGAAATCATCATGAAAAAAACAAATGTTTTATAGGTTTTGTGTTAGTGAGGTGTACCAAAAACTATTAATAGTAGGAAAGAGATCGATTTCATAAACATGACAAGTCTGAATCGAGCTAATACTCAAGTAATGAAGATAAGTAGCTTAAAAAATATTGACAGTGTAACATTTGTAGACACAGAAATTGCTGCGACCCTTTTAAAAAGTATGGGGAAAAAGTCTGGTAAATGTTTGAAAGTTGTTTCTTTAACCTAATCACAGCAGGGAAGCATAAATGTATTGCACTTATCCCAGGTATTAAGTTTTGTGTAATATGCCGTAAGGCAGTTTTACCTCCTACATTATATAGCTTTCAGCAGTGGATGAATGTGAAGTTCTGCATCTACATCAACTCTGCAAAACACATTTAAATGCCTGGCAGAAGGTTCATTGAAGCACCTTCACAACAATTTTCTATTATTCCAATCTTGAAGAGCGTGGAAAAAACAAACACCTGTATTTTTCTGTGTGAGCTCTAATTTCCCTTATTTTATTGTAATGATAATTTTTGTATTCAGAGAAGAAAGTTGGCAATTGAAATTTTGTGAGAAGATTCAGTCGCAAAGAAAAATGCTTTTGTTTTGATGATGCCCACCCCAATTCCTGTATCATGTCAGTGACACACTCTCCCCTATTTCTTGATAATACAAAACATGCTGCTCTTCTCTGATCTTTCTCGAAGTACTCTGTTAACCCTTCCCGGTAAGGATCCCATACCCTGCAGCAGTACTCCAAAATGGGTCAGACAAGTTTTGTGTAGGCAGTCTCTTTAGTAGATCAGTTGCATCTTCCAAGTGTTCTGCCAATAAAATGCAGTTTTAGGTCTGCTTTCCCCACAACATTTTCTGTGTTCTTTCCAATTAATTTGTTCATAATTGCAATTCCTAGACATGTGTTTGAATTTACGACTTTTAGATTTAATTGATTTATCGTGTAACCAAAGTTTAATGGATCCCTTTTAGCACTCATGTGGATGACCTCACACTTTTCATCATTTAGGGACAACTGCCAATTTTCACAACATACAGATATCTTTTCTAAGTCATTTTGCAATTTGTTTTGAACTTCTGATGACTTTACTATATGATAAATGACATCACCTGCAAATGACCTAAGATCACTGCTCAGATTGCCTCTTAAATCGTTTATATAGATAAGGAACAGCAGAGGCCCTATAACACTGCCTTGGAGAACATCAGAAACTTGGAAATTTGTAGTAAGCTTCTACGGGACCAAACTGCTGAGGTCATCGGTCCCTAGACTTACACACTAATTTATCTAACTTAAACTAACTTACGCTAAGGATGACACACACACACACCCATGCCCAAGGGAGGATTCGAACCTCCGACAGGGAGGGAGCCACGGGAAACATGACAAGGCGCCTCAGACCGCAAGGCTACCCCGTACGGCTAAGAGAACACCAGAAATCACTTCTGTTTTATTTGACTTTCCATCAATTACTGCAAACTGTGACCCCTGTGACAGGAAATCACGAAGTTGGGGCAAACTGCCAACACCCCCCCACTCATGGGGAAATGAAACAACATAGTGTAGTCAGGTGTCTTTCTTTCGAGAAAATGATTTACAAGTCTGTATTATGCAGGTTCTTAACAGTGCCGGAACTGGAACTTACAAGTCACCGGCCGTCTTCCAAAATATTAAAAATGCTTCATACCTCTCAGTTTGTGTCCGACCCCACCATCCTCCAGAATACATTTGATCCAGGTCTCATTGCTTATCATTAAAATTTCAGCTACCTGTATCAGAAGTGGTACATGTTACAGTGGAAAATGTCGTAAGTACATGGCAGTGCTGAGTGGACAGAGTGTTAATAGTTTAATGCAAAAAATTCAGAGAAGTTGAGTTTAAGAGAAAGTAATGAAAAAATCCAAACATTTTTAACACTACTGAACACGTGAAGGTCACGATATTTTGTCGAAATAAAGCCATAAGTGGAATACAGAATAGGTAGGATGTGATAAAACATGTCCTGATTTTCTACTATGATGGTGATGTAAGTTGAATTTCTGCTACTGTCTGTCTATTCAGAAAATGTCAAAACAGTTTAGAAGACAAAAAGACATCAGGAAGATGTGTACTTACCTTTCAAAGAAAAATATGCTGTTGGTTGTTTAAAGTTGTGTGAGCTTTGCTCTAATGAAGGATTAAAGGAAACTATTCACCGGAAAATGGAAGTGCTGAGTCTTCAATAAGCACACACAAAAAAGAGAGAAGACTTGGTAGCATTTCGAGGAACTTTTTTCTAGATTAAATACACACAGAAAACGCACAGGCTTTCATACATACACCTATGCCCCTACATGGTACTGGCTGGAAAAACAATGCCAGTGCTCCGTTTTGACAGATGGACTGGTATGTGGTGGCGTGGGTAGAGGGAATGCTTACAAAGAAATCTGTGGTGCACCCACATGGCACACTCCTATGCCAATCCGTTTTAAGGGCCATCTAGAGAAAACCTAACTTGCCTCCCAAGCACTAGTCTGGCTCAAGTTTATTGTTGATATCTTCATGATGTAGACTTGGCCAAGACCCTGTCCTCATTCCTTCACAACTTCAGCACCTTCTCTCCTATCCACTTCACCTGGTTCTTCTCAACCTAATGTGCCACATTTCTGGGTGTTGACCTCCACCTCTGATGGCCCAATCCACACCTCTGTCCACATTAAACCCACCAACAGCACTCGTATTTCAACAGCTGCCATCCCTCTCACATAAGAAAAGCACTCCCGTACAGCTTAGCCACTGGTGGACGACTTACCTGCAATGTCATGAACTACCTTGCCCAGTATGCTGTTTATCCTCACATACCCCTATTCCTCCTAATGCCATGAAATTAGGGACATCCTACCAAAGAGCCTTGCCATGCCTCCTAAAGTGGTGTTCTGTCACCCACCCAAATGACACAACATCCTAGTCCAACCCTCTGCCAGTCCCATTCATAGCCCCTTGCCACAGGGATCATATCTCTGGTAGGCTTTGGCACAAGACTTGCCCAATCCACCGACCCAGCAATTCCTAGTCCAGTCCTGCCACAGGTATATCCTAACCCATCAGAGGGCAGGGCACCTGCATAAGCCATGTCGTATCTGCTTGCAAACACTGTACAGTTTTTTTTTATGTCAGTATGACTACCAGCCATCTGTCCACCAGGATGAATGGCTGCCACCAAAGAGTTGTCACCATCCAGTGGCAGGTGTCACAACATGCAGCTGAGCGCAACACACCTGCTTCACAACCCGGTCGCCTGGATCCTCCCCTCCACCACCAACTCCTCTGAACTACACAAATAGGTGTTATCATGGCAACACATCCTCCTGCCCTGTAATTGCCCTGGCCGCAATCTCCAGGAACCCACTATCTCCACATCCTCCATCCAACAGTTTCCCTTTCCTCCGTCCTGCCACCCCTCCCCAATTCGTGTCCTCATATCACCTTCAGCGTGTGCCACTCCCCACCAGCACCAACTGTGTGTGACATGCCTAGCCCCAATACCTGCCATCCCTCCCTCAAGCATTCCTGTCTGGCAAACTGACTGCCTCCCTCTAAGATGCTAGCCTCCAACTCCTCTCCCTGCCTCCCACCTCTCTATCTACCCCACCCGACTCAACCTCCAGTACAACCCAATCCACTTGCCGAAATGCAGTACTACCACTGTTCATCCAGTCAACACTGTGTAGGGGCATACGTGTACATGGCTCTGTGTGTGTGTGGTTTTTTTCTCCTACCACGAAATAGGATTCCTCCAAAAGCTAGCTAGTTATCTCTCATTTTCCGTGTTGCTGTCAATGAATCAATGCTTCTGCTTTTCCGTGGATGGTCTTCTTCAATTTGTTGGGCAACTCACCCAGAATATCAAACCTTGACACTTCAAGCTTTGTTATAGTGGATTTTGCAGAAAGTTGTGTGTTTGCTTCATTATGCTGCACGAATATTTTCACTGGCAGAACATTCCAGTTACCCTTCATCATTTACTTCAATGTAATTATTGCCTTTTAATAAAGGTGTCATTTCTTTTCACTTCACTGGGTATTTCTTTCAGTTATCTTCTGTACTATACTGTAGCAGTTCTTTCTGTATATGTTCCCAAGTTTCATCATGCAGTGTTACTTGGCAGTGACACACCATGCTAAAGTACCTTTTATCCACGAGTTTTGCACATGTATATATTTACTTTTTCTAATGTTTGCGGCCCTTGAGTTGAGAAACTACCACAAACTAAATTACTCCAAGACCAGAAGACCAAGTATCACCGCACAATCATGATGTGAACCAATGTAGTTAATCAAGTACTCTTGCACCCCAAGAAATAAATGTGAAAAACAGCACTTCAAAACCTACTATGGCTGCAGATGAAATGCTACAAGAACATCCTTGCAAGCAACTACTGTTGTAACCAGTATGTCACTCACTCACAATTAAATGTTCTTTTTTAAAAAGAAATGCTTATTTTTAAAAATCAAGGAACTGGTAACAGAGCACCTTCTTTGTAAAATAAAATCTGTTATAATGATATGATAATATGAATAATTTTGTAACCATCTTTATAGTGACTCAGCCAGTCTATTCACTTTTCTGGTTGTTCAATATTTCTGACAGATCTAAATGTGCAAATTAATTTTCTATTCGTATTTATAATATTATTCATTTGCTAGCTGCCTTTCCTATGTTCCACAAATTACAGACACATGTAGCTCTACTATAAGTAGTGTCCACTTCTAAGAGTGGTAAGCATGGGACAGAGGCAGCGGGTTGGGGGATATGAAACTGAAAGAGGCAGTGCACCAAATGACACATCAACAAATACTATCATTCTGCTGATGTACATGCCTCTCATTAATATAACTACTGCGATTTTACCAGTGCCAGGTACATTATGGGTAATAAGAACAAGTAACAAATATTATGCAAGTAATGAGCTAACATTATGCACAAGAATGTCAGAGGCAGAAACTATGCTCCTGTGGAGCAGACCCCAGGATTTTCAGCTGCCAGGAGAAAGAAGAACAGAAGCACACGATCATGTACAGAGACTGAATCGAAACTAGTGACTGCGGAAAATATTCTTTGTGCACAGAATGTATGATACCACACTAGTACTAGAGTAATTCTAAATAAGAAATTAGTTACTGAGGATTTCATGACTAACAACCAATAATATATCTTACCTTTTTCATTTTCTGGTATTGTAGGCCAATATACATATTCAACAGCTCCTTACTGTCAAAATAGTTGCTCTTATTGCATGAAAATTAAACGATTCTATCTGATGTTATAGAACAAATTAGTCACTGCCACTGATATGCTTTGAAATTGAGAGGTCATTGCTGCAGGATTGGCCGAGCGGTCTAAGGCACTGCAGTCGTGGACTGTGCGGCTGGTCCCGGCAGAGGTTCGAGTCCTCCTCCGTGTGTGTGTGTGTGTGTGTGTGTGTGTGTGTGTGTGTGATGACTTTGCAGTTAAGTCCCATAGGATTTTACACACATTTGAACATTTTGAGAGGTCATCACATCCACTACTTAGTAACTTTGTTGTTAAGTGTGTTTGGCTGTATAAGACAATTAACATTTGTGATTTGTTCAGATGGCTCAAACTAGAGGATCGTGTGTCAGTATATTTTGCATTCTGTACTGTTTATTACAAACATGCTTCTCAAGACAACTTACATGGATGTAACAAAACTAAAACCACAAATGAGCATATTCATACTGTGCACATTACGGAATTGAACAACTTGTCCATGTAACAGATTAATGCTATCAGCATTTAATAAGTAAGAGTTCAGAACATTTTACATGATAAATAAACTAAGCGAGAGCTTTGTGCACTATGGATGCTAACAAATATATAAAATGAAATTCTTATAAATGTTTCCACTTTAGAAAGAATGCAACTTAGTTTGTGATCTGATTTGTTTCTGCAAATGGCATATGCCACAGACGAAAGAGAAATCCAAGCTGTTAAGTCAAAGTTGGTAATTCTACTGAAAATGTCATGAACAGTGTTATTTACATGTGTAGTCCGCAAGCCCCGTTACAGTGTGTGGCTGAAGATATTTCTGGTAATACTCTCTATTCCCTGTTACATTTTACAATGGTGTGCAACAACTGTCAGTAAAGACTTTATACAAGCTTGAATTTCTCCAATTTTTCTTAGCACGGTCACTTCACAAAATATGGAGGAAGAAACATGTTGCCCAATTATTTTCGGAACATACACACTAAAAGTTTTAACAGTCCACAATACATGATAATGCTTTTTTAATGTCTCCCATTGGTTTATGATAAGCATCTCCATGACATTCTCACACACACAAAAAGTTGTGAGACATGGTTGACTGAAAGACTCTGAGGGGTAGATTCTGCCACGTTAATTAGAAAAGTTTTTTCCATCCTTCACACACACCATTTAAGTGTATCTACTACATGTCGATTATTACTAAGTGGGTATCTGTAGTACGGTGTCATTTTTGCACTGTACGGTGAGAGAAGAGAGAAGGTGAAACCCAGTACCAGCACATAGCCTACTCCTGAATAGTACCAAGGAGGCCACCAAGCTTAACATCTGCATCAGCAGTGTCACATGCCCTCAATCCATGAGACCCTGCAGAGAGGTTTTTTGGAATTTAATCCAGGACACACCGCAGAGTCTGGGGATCAGGTACTTTACGCTATCAGCTCTCCTCTCCTAAAAAAGGGAAAGTAGTCAACAGTTCGTGATGCGCCCTGGCTACTACCTATCAAAGTACTGCCCCCCCCCCCCCAACCCAAATGTTGCTTAACTTTGGTGATCTGATGGGAACTGGTGTATTCAACAAGGCAAGGCCATTGGCTGCTCTTTCACTTACTACAGAAACTGGACAGTAGAATTACTATCTGCAATACGTGGGAAAAGGTCTGGATCGCAAAACGGCAAGATATATTTTATCAAGCAATGCACCACACTCGGCAATGAAAAACAGATTTTATGTAAGATTCGATCCAGTCACCATCAGCACACACTGATTTCCACTTACTCCCACAACCAAATAAATGTGTGAGTGAAACACAAGACATTGGAAAAATTATGATAAGCTTTCGGTGGATATTTTGCAGCCACATCGAGTCATGATGAAAACAACAAACAGGAAAAATTCTGGCCAGCTAAGAGAACACCTTCTTTCACAGCCAGTCTAAGAACTTTTCACCTATAGTCAAGTCGGCATACCACGATCCTTGACAACTAGCAGTGCTGTTGCTTAACTTCAATTACAAAGCACAAATGGCTGCAGGCAAAAACAAGAGTCTTCTATGGTACTGCAGCAACACTTGGGCACTGCCATACAGATGTTTACAAAATCTCATAATGTGATTGGCTGAGGTAGGCACATGAAGCTGCTGCTCCAAGTCCACTACAACTGTTAGGTATCTTCTTAAGTTGATTCAATTACAGCCTCTAAAGGTTGAAATACTGGATTAATTTTGCCTGCCATAATATGTTGTATTGTATTGTATTGAACCAGGGACCTAGAAACGACGGAGAGGCTTAATCCCCGCCGTAGCCCTCAGTGGTTCACCCCACAACAGGCTACAGCAATCCACTCACCCCATTGCCGCCCCACACCGAACCCAAGTTATTGTGCGATTTGGCCATCAGTGGACCCCCCTGGGAATGTCTCATTCCAAATGAGTGTAACCCCAATGTTTGTGTGGTGTGTGGTAGAGTAATGATGGTGTACGCGTACATGGAGACAGCGTTTGTGCAAAAACTGCCAACATAGTGTAACTGAGGTGGAATACGTGCAACCAGCCTCAATTCACCGAGGCAGATGGAAAACCGCCTTAAAAACCAACCACAGACTGGCCGGCACACCGGACCTCAACACTACTCCGCTGGGCGGATTCATGCCGGGGACCGGCACACCTTCTCGCCTGGAAAGCAGAGCATTTGACTGCATGGCTAACCAGGCGGGCTGCCATAATATGTTATTTACACTCATCACATAGACCCAACATTTGGCTTTTAATAGCTTCTATTAAAAGTACAAACTGAAGAAGAGAACTCCAATAACTACACAAAGCACTGATCCAATTGTAATTGTAGTGCACATTTATCCAATGGTGAATAGAATAGTCTAATTTTGCACCAAAAGATTTTATTCCCAGACTCGCCATCCTGAATGTGCAGGCTATGGCTTCTCTAAATTTCTTAAAATGAATAGGGTGTACAGTTCCTTTAAGAACTACAAATCACCCACCATGCTAGTTCTATTCAGCTGGCATCTTATTTCTGTCTCACTGTCAATGGATTTTAAATCCTAGAACATATTCCACAATATGCGAATGATTCATCAAAGCATTGTGTTAGTTAATGCTGTGTTCTATTCTCAAACTTTTTAATAAGTGCATCACTATCTACTATGGTCTGCTGGTGGCGCAGTACAACTATGCATAAGGGGGTGGAAAACAAACAAACCTCATTTAGTGATCACAGGAAGTATTGTTTGTATTGATACGGATTCTGGACTGTTTTTTTTTTTTTTTGTGTTATATAACAAACGAACTACTACAAATGAAATGTAGAATACACTTCCTCAAGATTACATATAAGGGTTAAGAGGGCTAAAAAACAGCAGTTCGAAAAAGCTTCCCTATTCACAGTACTACTTATTTTGGACAACAGACCAGTGACAATGAAATTGTTACCTTTCGTTGCACATAGTCTACATGTCTGTCTGCTACTCAATGTTCTTTCTCATCAGTGCATCATGATTTATTATGAGAATATATGCTCCACCATTTTCCACCGAGAAAAGTAAATGATTCATTTTCATATTAAATGCCATCTTTCACAGTTCAACTGCATCATCTACAGTTGTGGTATTTGAATGTATCAGCCTCCTAAGAGCTGGACCTATCAACATATCAAATAGGCCTACATACTCAGAAAATACGTAAAGGTTATTATAACTATTGCTCCTCTGCTGACAGCAATATAACTTCAAATTGTGGACGTGAAAGTGTCTAATGAGAAGTGGAGGCAGGCGGGGAGGAGATCACATGACGAAAGTAGGAGATAATCTTTATATGGTGCAAGGATATGCACTTCAACTCTGGTGTCAGTGAAATGTGTTTATCGTCACAGCCATTGTCTGCATTTGTTTGCAGACATATGCCAAATCTTTAGCTGGGATACCTTGGAAAGCATAACATTTTAGAAGCTTGTATTTCATCAAGCATTTAAGTTTGACATTCACAATTGGTGCTTTATCCAGATGATTTTTTTTTTAAATGTTGTATCACACAAAATTGATATACTGAAGTGACCGACAAAGTTATGTGATTGCCTTCTGTCTCAAAATTGTTCTGTAACACACGCTAACTAGCTTTTAGAAGCTCAGTTTACAGCACAAAAATTTCCTTCATTTTTAATACTTTAACGATAACAGTAACTGATCTAAGCACTAATGGAGCAGTATGAAACATTCCTTCTAACAGACTTCAAATTAAATTGCACATAGCAGCTGCTGGTGTAATGTAAGTTACTTTTGTACCGACACTTCAATTTCCAATCAATTCCGGGGAGTACGCTTAAAAAGAGGACTAGCATAAAAAAAAAACCACTGAAAAGTTCAATTGAGAATCTACAGTATAACAAAAATTTAGTGTTGGTGTCTTGGGCTATTTTAGTTACATATTTCTCATGTGAGATAACATTTAGAAATGGTTTCACAGAAAAATGAAATTCGTATCACATTTCTACAATAAAACCACTTTTAATTATTTCATACAAAAATGTGGTAAGTGGATGACATGAGACTTCTAGGAACAAACTGTACTCTCCTTAATATAGAAGTATAAACTAAACAGTGTTAATAAGTAAACAATGTTTATAACAAAAAATAGGTCATGCAATTTTGTGGATCATACTTTATATTACATAAAACAAAATATTCTACAAATGCAAATGTCTCATACACTGTTGCTTTCTCGCAACAAAATCAGAACTAACAAAACATTTTTCTTGCAATTTTTAAAATTCTAAAACAAATGAGCTATGAAACAACAGTCTTTGCATGAAATTTCACTATGATTCTGGGTAATATATTTGCATGCAAGGCAAATTTCCTTACATGAATCACAGCAAACAGCACCTTCTTACATATTATGACAGAACTGCAAACATAAAGAAAGCCTAATAACACATTCTTAGCCAGTAAAGTTCATAATCGTAATCACTGACTGCTTTTCATTCACACACAGAGTGCAGGAAAGCAGCAAAAGAGAATATGACTTGGCAGAATTCGTATCAATCTTAGTTGCTGTAGCTCATACATCAGATAAGTCATCTAACAACAAGAAATGCTATTCAACTGCCAAATACTGTAAGATGTAAACGCCATTAAAACCTCTTCAAGAACTCTTCTGAACAAATTCGTGCACGTGCATTAACTGCAAGTTTCATTTCACTAATTTCTTTATCAATTTCTTCCATGAAATGTATGACAAAATCAACTAACTTATGCTTATACATCTGTTCTGTGTGAAAATTAGTGATAAGAAAACTTATATCATATCCTTCAACTGGTTTTCGTCTTAGCACAATAAAATTTTCTGCTCTCATCATCATGAATCTCATGAATTTGTGACACAATATGCGCTCTATCTCATCAGCTTGCTTAACAGCAATACTTATACGAACTGAATTGATTGAGGTCTCAATAAGCACCTTTTCTTTTTCATTCCGGCTTATAATTACTGGAGTCAGAAGAAGCTCCTTACTAGTTCTCACCTCCACCTCTGGTTTGTTATGTCTCTCCACAACCTGCGACGAAAAATTGTCTAGGCACATTGCAGCTGTGAGAGTATGTCTCACGGCAGTGAGATACGGCCTGAGGGTGGCTGCCATTCAGACTGGTGATTGCAGCCCTTGCAGTTCTTTGGTGTTTCACAGGTTTCACTTCGTTTGTCACAATGCCCGTACCTGATTTGCAGGTATGCAGGCACTATTTTTTAAGTGCGAAAGAGCCTTCTTCGTTTCAGTCATCCGATGTGACTGCGAACTGTAATAACATAAACAAGAACAATCAGATTATGACAGTTCTCTTACATCTCATAACCACAAATACAGTTATTACACAGGTCATCCCTACCGTATAACTAAACCCTGGAACCAGCAGTAATAGTCTAAAGATTCTAATCACCGTTTTACCAGACGCAAATGTGTCAGATTACTTCATAACTCACAGGTTAGGAAGAGCGGCAAGTACGGGCGTCACCCACTTCGTTTAGTGACAATTCTTTCCATTCTCCTATCTCTCCACAGTATTTTTCTCACTGAATATTGGCTTAAAATATAAATATTTTTACGTAAAACTATTTATGACTAAAAAGAATAACCTGGATTGCAGCAGCTGAAACAAATTTCCTCTATCAAGTATCAACATCGATAGCGTAGATCCTGACACTCCCATGTGCTGTATTTATATCGATATCAGAAGTCCCATTACACGTCATTACAGTCGAATAGCCCCATGAGGACAGTGAGTTAAAAGTACGCAAATGTTTCATCTTCAACGAATCGCATTACAATTTTATGACTAAATTATACTTCGCCAACTGTAACACCTCATATAATACCTATACTGTTTTATTTTTATACATTTCTGTGACACGGATTAGGCCATGGCCTACTTTCTGCTCTATCCTCACAGTATCCTGTTTTATTTTGCCAATGTTTTCAATGTAACCTATATATTATTTCTGTAATGCTTCTGATAGGTCCGATACTATTGTACTAAATTATCTATGGTCGAATAAATAAATGAATAACCCTGAATATCACGTCTGTGCAGCCCAAGATCCGCAGAAAGAAATGGAGATAAGATAGACGTAATCAACAAGGTCCCAAAACATGCTTTCGAGCTCATACGAACAATTCTTTCCGCCTAAAGCTTACAAGAGAATAGAATGCGTCTAAGGAGCCCTACTTACGTCCCACTCCATCTTCTGCCTATAGGCATGTATTAACACCATTTTATATCTTTAAGTTAATAATGAATATTCATCTCGATATTGAGTTAGAACGACTTACTATTTATTGAATAAGTACCTTAAATATAATTAACTGTCTGTACAAGTCTGTTGTATGTTTCAGCAACCTAATTCCACCAGGAAGTTTAAATTTGGTAATCTAACGATTACGCGCCATCAGCGCGCTACCAAGTGCATATTTGCATCCTTTCTCTTAGAAACTGCAGTCTAAACTGTTTGTTATACGAAATTCAATTACTCTTGCTGTGCAGTGTGGTATATTTGCACTGTACTACATTTTAATATGGTCACCCATCACCCAACGTATCACTCTCCTGCAATGATCTCCATGCTTGGTTTCATCACAGTGGGAAAAATAATAACAACACGTGCATAAATCAGCTGCAGTGGAAGTTTGTTCAAATCATATCTTAACTGAAACCTAAACAAAATCTAGTTCATTCCCATTGCACCTTCTGTGATTTTCCCACTTCAGAAGTATTAATATTCGAGGCGCGATGCGATCAAGATAAATATCACACTGGCTTCCTTCAGAGAGGACACTGTGTAAACTGTATGAGTATTAGATGCATATTATATATCATTACACTGTTGTAACATGTCTGTCTTTATTTATTGTACGAGAGGCTAGTGTACAATATGCACATACTGATAATATATGTGACGAACAGATGCAGATTATTAAGGGGAATAAATGGTCAACAGCGACAAATACGTTTTATTGGATCAATGAGAAAAATTATGATATAAAAAAATTGCTGTCTGTACTCAACATACAAAAGTAGGTAGGGATGATACTGTCTATTTCAACAGCTTATGTTAGATTAGTTTCAACTGCAGTCACTATTCAGTCAGTAAATTTGCTTACTACAGCAGAATTGATCATTTCCATAATAACATGTTCTAACAATAGTAGGTAATTTTCCATACAATATGGCTTAATTCACGTCACAGGAATGTGTGATGATGTTTCAACTTATCCCAGTTGTACAGTGAGAACATTCTTGCTCAACAGAATTAATTACTTGGATACTGCAATTCTGTGATTTATGAGTGAAAACAGTTGTATTGTATTGTTGTGGTAAAGATAGGAAGATAAGGGACAGTGGAGCCAGCAACACAACATAATAATGAATCTAGTACTGATGTTAATGAGACTGATGGCGTGCCGTAGTTGTAGATGGTACAAACGCTACATCACTAGAAATTGATTTGTGAGCTGAAACCAAGTAGTTAATCCTACATTTAATCCTGTAATTAGTAATGTGGCTAAGCCAACCAATAGTCAAGTACAAGATTCGAATACCACACAGCTTTCCAGTTTTAGCGAAATCCTGAAACAATAGTTATCTGAAATATGCAGTGAAATATCCAACTTATGTGATGAAATTTGTATTAAAAATGAAATATCCACTCTGAATAATAAAAGAACTACTTTGAATAATGAAATGTATACCAAGAGTGATATGTCAACTAAATTTGACGATTTGTCTGGTAAGTTGTTGAGCGAAATTTTTGAAAAACATAACGAGTTCCATAGCGAAATTGGTGCTCAAATAACAAGTCTGTCTACATATGTATCAAAGTTAACACTATAGTTTAATACCTTCACAAACGATGTAGCACATTTGTCATTACAAGCACCATAAATAGTGCCAATGGCGATTTGTTCTAATCGAAGACCACAGAGTGCACCAATGGCTGCAGTAAGCAGTAACACAGAGGACAGCTGTCCTCGTTGGTTTTACCAGCGAGGGCGTTGCCACCGTTAAGTGTGGTCTGTCTGTCAACTTGAATTTTGATGCATGAGCAGAATACTCACAGCGTGCTATATGTGGCGGAATGGAGCAATTCTCCGTCAGTCTTCGATGGCTCACTTGAAGACAAATGAGAGGTGCCCACTCGCAATATCATACAATGAATTAAACGACAACCAGCTGCAAGTATGAAATTTGTCTGAACAAGAAATTTTATATCAACATTCGAATTGTTAAAGCAATCCCAGAAAAAATAGCACAGCTTATTTTTCAAATCATCAAAAGACATTTAAAGCAAAAACATTATAGTCTATGCATTTAAAGTTCTACATCCTGATGAGAACAAGTAAGATGTATATAAAAAGTTACAGAAACTTGTGAGTTGTACACGTAATATTTTCTTTTGTGCTATCACATAAAGTGTTTTAAATCATCAACAAGAGTCGATCATCATCAAAACGATTAAAAACCCCAATAAAGGGTCACCAATTACTGCTTTTTCCGACTAACAAAGCAATACTTGGGAACCTTTTCTAACATTTTTGGTGTAAGAGAAACTGGCCTTAAAGCACCTGGATCTTTTTCATCTCCTACTTCTAAATATGAGCTACATGTAGGCAGTAATAGTTCTTTTAATCCTCCTGATGATGACCAATGATGATGTTGCCAGAATGATGAAGCCTTACTTTGTGACCATTTTAGGATGGTTTTCATCGTTCTGATGATGGACAATGGTGGCTAAGACGCCTCTCATGCTGAGACAATATGATATGCCATATGACATGTTACAATAAAGATCAGTGATGAGATGCTCATCGGTGTGACACTTATGTGGGGTGATGTGATATGCGATATGATACATGATGCGATGAGCAACCAGATAGCAGCACCATGTCCCGTTTCAGTTTCAGTTGCAATCATGAGCTGTTCTGAAGAGGATGTTCGTGTGGCTTACCATCACCCCAAGTTAAAAAAAAGTTAAAAAGAAAAGGAAATACTGGGTGCACCCCCCGAATCCTATTAACATCAAACGTAGTTTGGCTGTGGTTTCTCATGAGCTCTCCCAACACAAACACAAATTCTGCAAACTCTACAGGATGAGTTCAGACAGTTTGCACTTTTTGGAGCAACCAGTGTCAGCTACACTGACAGAGCAGGACACATGTTTCCGACTTGCTACTTCTCCTGTTGGAAAGCTGCTCATTAAAGTAAGTTGAGTTGGTGGAGGAGTTCAAGTGATGTTAAAAATGTCATTATGAAAAGTCTTCTGTTTAGTAAGACCACAAGTATGGTGCTTAATTCGATATGGTACATACATGTAAATAATGTTTACAAATTAATAAAGCTAAAAGGATTTCTACAACTGCTCAGTTTCGCAAAGTAGTATATGATTCAACTTTAAACATAGCTGAATTTAAAGAGAGATCAACCACCATTAATTGTACAGCAGTGGATGCTGAAATCTGTGTAGGTTTGGACAAAGTGTTTGAAGAAATGGAATAAGCTGATGATGATAAGAAAAATCCCAATCTGTCCTCCTCGGCTTCGCCCATCTGTCCATTCAGAAGTAACAAAAATTTGGCTTGCAGATCTCTTTTATGCCTGTCATAAAGTTTTCTAAAATTAGGGAGCATAGACAGAAAAAAACATCCAGTCAGCATCGTCAGCTGATGAGTACCAGTGTCTTTTCATTTCATTAAGTTTCTGTGGTTTCCAGCTTCAGATTCTATCTGCGGCATACAAAAAAGAGAACCGCCAAGCAGCTCTGTAAAGAAGACCACAGCAACCAGCAATAGTGTCACATGTGATATGTAGCTACCAGCCATATCACAGACCACCTCCAATAAATCTCAAGCATTCTTTCCAGAATGAAAAGGAGTCTGGCTATCCTTCCGCCATTAAAAACGATTTCGATATGTTAGCTATTTCATATACAGTAATACATGCCATAAAACATACCAAACGTAAACTGTCCCAGCAACTTAATTTTTTTTTACTCGAAACTTGTCAAAATATGTGCTGTGTTTCACTTCACTTCAAAGCACCACAATGACTATGACCAATAATGAAAAGAAACCAAGTTCATTATCAAGCTGTGAAGTCAGACTGTAAGAAACGAAAACTTGAGTTTTGTTTGCTGAATACGAGGGTAATCCCAAAAGTAAGGTCTCCTATTTTTTTTAATAAGAACACATACCTATTTATTTCTACAATGGTTTACATCAGTTTACAGCTTGAACATTTAGCTATTTTTCGACATAATCACCATTTCTGTCTATGCAGTTTTGCAGATGCTGTGGCAGTTTTTGTATTCCCATGTCATACCAGCTCGCCTCCATGCTGTTCAGAAAATTAGTAACCTCTTCTTTCACCTCGTCGTCGGAACTGAATCGCTTTCTGGCAAAATGTGCTTTTAACCTAGGGAACAGGTGATAGTCACTGGGGGCCAAGTCAGGACTATAGGGTGGGTGGGTGATTATGTTCCACTGAAAATGTTGCAGGAGAGCAACGGTTTGCGAGCGATATGTGGGCGAGCGTTGTCGTGGAAAATGTGTGCGCCCTTGCTCAACATTCCTCTTTCCCAGTTCTGAATTGCCAATCTGAGTTTTTTCAGTCTCACTGTACCTGTCAGCGTTAATTGTGGTCCCAGCGATTCAGCTCCGACGACGAGGTGAAATAAGACGTTCATATCTTTCTGAACAGCATGGCGACGAGCTGGTATGATCAGGGCATACAAAAACTGCCACAGCATCTACAAAAATGCATCAACAGAAATTGTGATTATGTCGAAAAATAGCTTAATGATCAAGCTGTAAACTGATGTAGACTATTGAAGAAATAACCAGGTCTATGTACTTATAAAAATATAGGAGACCTTACTTTTGGGATTACCCTCGTAGTTTCCTCAAGGAAGAAATTGTACTTGTTGTAATGATTCTACCCATTTCAAAATTATTGGGACATAGATTAAAAATTCATTCAAAGTGAGAAAGAAATAGACTTATTGGAAAAATATCATTAACACAAATAATGAAAATTTATATCAGAATAGCTAGGCAGGCAAAATTAAATTAAGCAACACTTACAATATGTTGGAATACTGTGTAGGGGATGAAAAAAGAGACATATATTTAGCACAGGTACTATGCTAATGGAACACAAATTGCAGGTATTAGGAAGTCAAATGCAAAAAACTCTGAAACCTAATCCTCACGAATAAACGTTCACTGTCTTAACAACTGCCCCACCCTTCTTGGTCATCTAATTGATAATAAATCAGCAGCAATTTTCTACATATTTATTTTTACAAATAAGTTACAATGGCGTTAGGAACAATAGTCAGTGTTAATTTGGAATTAGTAGTGCACTCTTCTTATGAAAAGTTGATGAAAAATTTTAGAAGAGTACCAACTGACCAAATTTCGCCCAAAAGAAAGGACTTTGGTTACCCAAAATGAGTCAGATTTCTCTCCCTCCAGTTAAGGATTTGTTTTGCTCAGTTTGTTGTACCAGTGCCATAAATCGCCCTATAGAATACCAGGCAATCTATCTTTTGACACTTTTGGCACTGTTATTACCGAGAGACTTACCAATTCTTGGTAGTTTATTTATAAGGGCTGACAATGGTAAATCATGAAGAAAAACCTCAGTGACCATTATTTTCATTTAACAGTTATCATAAAATTACGAGAATAAATGAACATTACTGCAGTTTCGATTTCATACACATCAGTAGATATGTCATTGTAGTACACCACTGTGTATTTACTAAATTACCTTAAAATTTTAAGTGTAATTTACATATTACAATTTAAAACACATGTGCTAATTCATAACACTGATATTGTACATGCATATCTCTAGTTACAAGTTAAGATTTTTAGTGTCATAAACTACTGTAGTTTGAGTCTTTTATTAACAAACATCCATTCAAGTAGGTAAGCACATAACATAACACTTTATTAAGATACATTATAATCTACACTGCAGAATTCACATTGCATTAAGTAGTCTCACTGGAGGTTTCAACAGTCATGTGGTCCCTTCAGCAGATTAAGTATTAATTATGCATCTAAGTACTGAAGGCTTTTTTTAGGAATTCTCAAGCTATGTGCTAGACTACTGAGCTTGTCTTTACTTATTTTGCCGTGTGTTTACTGGTTTAATCTTCTCTGGTAAAACATCTTTTTGTTTTACCGCTGTCAGCGTTTTGCCATGCTGTAATGAAACTTGGTAAGTGTGGTTCAAAGAACCATAGGCCCTTATGATAGAAGTTGCAAGTAGATACATTCTAGGACTTTTTATAATAAATTTATCATTGCTTTATTTGCAGTAGTTATTATTTATTTTTACTCTTGATTATAGTTAATGTCGAATGTAAGACAAAAATGTTTACAGTTGTTGCTTCTTCCATATTCATTTCACTGTTAAATTATGTCATACTTTTTCTCCTTTTGTTTGTTGCTGAACAGCAAGAAGATTGTTTTGTAGCTTAACTATAATGGAACCATTTTCTTTTAGTCACAGTACTCTTTTATTTGCTAAAATAAATTATTTCTTTCAAGTGATTTCTAATTTGTCTTTGTTTATTGTAGTTGGCATATAGCATTTTCTGTTCATTATAACTGACTTTAAAAATTCGTAAGTAATATTTAACAATCATAGTTTACCTTCATTAACATTGTGTTATCCATTAAATATGTCATAATATTTTGTAACTGAGCAAAAAGTTTTGAGAAGATACAATTGCTTGCTTGAGTAAAAAATGGCTTTCTATAGGAGATTGGAGAATGTAGTGTACCTTTACAAAGTGTATTATTGTGGCAAAAGGAGATACTTCAATATCATATCTTCTGTGCAAGTAAATGTTCTGATGTTTTTAGAGTTTTATATTTAGCAAATGTTTGAGAGAGTGTTTATATGAGATCATATATCTTTTCACTACACACTTATTTGCAATAAGAATAATGATTGTTTATACATATGATATTTTGTACTCTTACGCCATGAGATTTCAGTGAATGAATGCAAAAGACATGAATGTGGTATTCTTGGTTAACTATTTCGTTGGAAAAAGTTGCACTCTCATACAGTGCTAGGCATTCATTTTGTGCTAGTGTTCTTTTTAGTATCTTCCAGGCACACTTAGTATGTAGGGGTATGAGGTTCATCTAATTGTACAAAACACTCTGGTGCTACTGACTGACATCCTTCCATGCTGTGCTGTCCAATGAAATAAGCATATAATGTAAACTATTATGATGAGAAATGTCACAATTAATAAAATGTTCCAGGCTATTATGATGTAGTCAAATTACTTTCCCGCTTGAAACCCAATGTTTCATCCTCATCTGCAGAGGACATTTCCAAGGGGGATCTTAGTTTCTTTGAGTGTCAGATTAACAACCAGTCTTGCTACTGACTGCAGCAAAATTCCGCTTATGCATGGTCCCATGCAGTGGTGTAACGTCACATGCTTTGAATACCCAAGTGCTATTAGCTAGTGTCAGTGGGCATTGTCCACTGTTGCTATCACCTCATGTTGGAAGGCTTCTACACATCTTCTTCAGCCCTGGGATCCAAATCTCATTTAGTTTCATGTCCTCCTTCTTTCTAATGAAATTCCTGTTGTGTTTAACAATTTCTAAGGCCTCTCTGTACAACCTTTCGTGGTATCCGCTTGTGGCTGCTATCACTTGAGTCCTATGAAAGTGAATGCGGTGGTTCCTGGCCACAAAGCATGTTCCACAACAGCTAATATGTCTATCTTCCCCTTCTACAATTGGCCTTGTGCTGTTCCAGTTGTTTTTCGACTGTTCTTTTGTATCTTAGTGCTGAAGAAGATGAGCATCATTCTTCGTCCATGGGGCGACAGCAACAGCTGATGGTAGCAGTTGACAATGGCCAAATGTGCTCGAGTATGCAAACCATGTGACATCACGCCACTGCACAGGAGAACGCGTAAACTGAATTTTGCTGCAGTCAGTAGCGAGCCAGTGTGTGAATCGGACACTCAAAGAAGCTGCATGACCTTCGGGAAGATCTTCCGTGGGTGGGGATGAAATGTTGCGTTTAAATGTGAAATTCAGTCGACCACACAATAATAGCCCAGTGTATTTTATTTATTGTGACATTTCTGTCCATGAAAGTTTATATTTTACAGTTAAACGCCTCTATGGGGAGGTGATGTCAAGAAATGTGCAATGCATGGAATATCTCCAGAAGAAGAGAGTGCAGCTTTTGTATTCCCTCTCGTTTCTGTCTCGTTGCAGTGCAGTCAGTGTTATTTAGAAATTTTTGAGAATTAAGGCGCAGTGCATTTTCAAACAAATGGAAGAGGCCTTATTACGAGAGCAGGTCCAACAGACCCTCTGGGACCTGACAAGCACAGACTGTAAGTTAATGTCTCTTGATATTACTATCAGTAATATACTGTGGCTGGGACAGATTTGACAGACTATTGCATGATATTATTAGGAAGCGTATGTTGACAACTTCTAGTATGCAGAAGAAGGAATTTGATAATTTTCAACCCCGATCAGAAGATCCAGTATTGGGATGCTTCGTACATGATTATTAACTTATCTGGACATTCATTATTTGACGATGAGATATCTGTGCCTGTCAGGGGTGGACATTTTGCCATTAATCTGTGGGTTGTGCCCACAAAGGAAATAATAGCCAGTTTAGATGCAGGCATTCGTAGTGTGGACACAGTAACAGCTGAAGAAATCCATGTTGGAGCTGTAGGAGTATTGCGTCACTCAAAGCCTCCAAAAACTAATTTAACTGTTTGGTGAAAGGAATGCCAGAAAATGCCCGACTGAGGACAATAATATTAACATTCTCCCCACTGACAAGCGAAATGCCACGGTTGTTTTGAATGCGATCGACTATCATACTAAGATTAACTACTCATTAAATCTGCAGACTTATAGGGAACTGAGCAAAATCACCACTGACAAAGTTCTTATAACTCTTATGTGGTTTATACAAAAATCCTCTTTCAGACAGAGCTTTGAGAAAAGTCTGTTCAGTTCATTTGTGCTACCACCAAGACTCTATAGGTTGCCAAAGATGATAATGAACATGTTCCTCTAAGACCTATAGTGAGTGCCATTAGTTCACCCACCTACTCAATTGACAAGTTCCCAATGACATTAATAGCACCATATGCAGGCCAATCTGATTCCTGTATCAAGAATTCCGTATGTTTTATCAGTAAATTAATTGATGTAGTGGTCCAGCTGGATGATATTTTAGTTACTTTTGATATGGTATATTTACTATGATTCTGCTAAATGATGTGTTGCTACAGCTGAATCGGATTTTTCCTCCTGATATTGCAGAACTGTTAAAATATTGCCTCACAACTATGTATGCCAAATGGGACGATGAGTTACACAAGCAGGCAGATGGCTTGGACATGGGGAGCTCCATAAACCCAGTTATAGCGAATTTCTTTATGGAGAAATTCGAGAAGCAGGCACTGGAAACTGCCAACAAAACCCGAATATTTGGTTCCGCTATCCATGGAAGATTGATTTATTTTGTGCAGGTCTGGCAGAGGAGAACTAGGCAGTTTTCACAAGCATGTCGTTGGGATTAACTCGAAGATTCAGTTTACCATGGAGGAGGAGGCAGACAGAAGATTAAATTTTCTTGATATACTACAACTCAAGAAAGAAGATGGTAGCCAAGGCCACACAGTTTACTAAAAACCCACACACACAGACCTACGTGGGGATTCTAACCACCACCCACAACAAAAGCAAGGTATCATAAAAACGCACCAAGCGAGGTGGTGCAGTGGCTAACACACTTTACTCGGATTCAGGAGGATGACGGTTCTATCCTGCGTCTGGCCATCCTGATTTAGGTTTTCCATGATTTCTCTAAATCGCTCTAGGCAAATAGTGGGATGGTTCCTTTGAAAGGGCATGGCCGACTTCCTTCCCCATCCTTCCTTAATCCAATGAGACCGATGACTTGGTGTCTGGTCTCCTCCCCCAAACAACCCAACCCCCTCATAAAACGTTGGCGTATAGAGCAAGGAACATCTGTAAGCCAGGACTGGGTGATGTGGAATTAAAACATCTCACCAATGCTCAAGAATGGTTATTCGTCACCGAATGTTAAAAGAACATCAAGACCATTGGGCAAAAACCATAGTGTTACACAAGCAACTGCGAAATTGAAAGTTTTCCTGCATTTCATTAAGGACACTACTGACCGTATAGGAAAAAATCTTGAAAAACGGAACATAGAGGTAAAACACAAACCCACCTGTAAGATATACGATCACCCAACATTGAAGAAGGATTCTTGAAAAAGTAGGAATTTATATGATTCCGTGTAGCTGTGGGGAGGTGTACGTGGGTACTACAAAAAGAATGGACAAAAAAGGCTAGAAGAGCATAAAGACTATTGTAGAAGGGGGTGATAGACATATCAACTGTTGTGGAACATGCTTTGCAGCCAGGAGACCGCCACATTCGTTTTGATAGGACTCAAGCACTGGAGCCATAAGTGGACACCATGAAAAGCTATACAGAGAGGCCATAGAGGTTGTAAAACACCCCAAGAATTACAGTAGGAAGGAGAAGGGCGTGAAACTGAATGACATTGGGATCCCAGTGCTGGAGAAAGTGTCCACGAGTCTTCCATCAAGGGGTGACAACAACAGCTGATGACAACAAGCGACAACAGTCATTTGTGCTTAGGTATTCAAAGCATATGACGTTATACCACTATATGGAAGCATGCGTGAACAGAATGTTGCTACATCAATAGCGAAACAGGGTGTGAATTGGACACTCAGAGAAGCTACAATGCCCCTTGAAAATATCCTCCATAGATAAGGACAAAACTTTGCTTTTAAATGTGGAAACTATTTGACTATGAAATAGTAGCCCAGAACATTTTATTAATTTTGATATTGTGGTTCGCTATAGTTAGTAATAGTATCCGCATTTAAGATAGTATACTATATACAAATGATTGCATCACAGTTCTGATGTATCCTTCTAATGTGCTTTGTACTTTAACAGAACTGCTTCAAACCTTATGTACATTAGTGAGAACCAGTAGCAATAGGCTCAATATAGGTGCAACTCATTACCGACTAGTATCAAATAGGCCTTAAAGGTAGATAGATAAATGCATGAACTGTAGCGTTCACATCATCTGAGAAATCCCTAAATTATCATTATTTGTGTTGCCAGTCAACTATGGCTCATGGACTTACTCAAGCCGCATTATAAGCAAGAAATACTAAGGAGTATATTTGTTTTCAGTTGTTAATTGCTCCCAGCAGACAACTAACGAGTCCTAAGTAAAGAAACAGAGGTATTTAAACATAGGCTCTAAAATAGATGAACCAGATATTGTAGCAGCACAGATATTTTAAATCATTTGACTAAAGAAAATATTCAGATCCAATGAGTAAAATTATATCACAGTATCAACATATCAATATTGGGAAACTCAGCTTCCATAGTAGAACACAGAAGGCTAGCTGAGTAACAGCCATGGAAAATCCCCTAAGGATATAGTAGCGCAGTAGAAAATCTCCACGACTCAGGAACTAAAGAGTATTGTGGCATTTCCATATTTATTATAAAATAAGTCACATACATAATAAATACCGATAACACTTCATGGCATGGAACATCATTTCAAAACATTCCACAATCCATTTCAAATGGTTGCAGTCACACAGGCTGTCAAAGGCATGGAACAGGACAACACAAAACGGGACATCACTGTCAAGGTACCTTAGGAAGAAAGTTTTGACGTTGGCATTGGTTGGGGTGAGAACTGTGGTTTCATCTGCTAACATCGTAAGTTAACATATTTTCGCGTCATTCACTCTCTTAGCAGTAGCAATGGATTTCATGCTTTTGCCTCTTTTTAGTATTTAGTTTTGTTTTCGTGACAACTAGCAAATGCTCTATGACGACTTGGATATATTTTTCCCACTGAGTGTTCTGCCATTAGAGAAGCCAGCTATCTGAAAGCGAAAAATTATTTAGGTTTTACACTAACTGAACAAAGCTGAAGCCTATAGTGCATTTAAATAAGAACATAAATTGATGAAACAATTTTCATTAAATAACCTTTTCTTCAGTAAAAATGTTACTTCCATTGAAAGACAAAAGTACAGTTGCTTATAATATATGCTACATAGGGAAAAAATGTAGTGGATAAGGTAAACAGGCTCTATGGGGTATTCCCCAATAAATATCATTTTCACTAGGAAATGTCGTATTTTGAATTTTTTTGCTTCTTAGCTATTTAGTTGTAGTTTATGAAGGTTAACCTTCCTAAATGACAGGTAACACGATTAAGGGACAAAATAAACTTATGCTTTATTCGCACAACACATATTAATACATCTGACTAACAAATTATATTACGTTTCCCTATCAACAAGCACGGAACATGTATATTCCATAGAGTCTAATGCACTCCTACATCATGTCTTGTGCGCCACTATGCACGCTGGAAAATGTTTGTTCACATATCCCCAACACTCCCCCTTGAACAAATATTTTTCAGATACTCAACACTATACATTTCAGGTTAAACCATAATGTTTCACCAGCTTCTGAAATTTGTCTTTACTGAGAGGCTTGGTTAGGAGATCAGATAACATTTTTTCTGTGCATAGATAACTGAGGATTATATTCCCCTGTTCCACATCATGTCTTATAAAGTGATGCCTTATGTCAATATGTTTGTAACTTACACATTATTTTTTCCAAGTTTAATAGCTCTCATATTGTCATAAAATATCACAGTTGGCTTTAGTGTTGGAGGAGAGTCTATTTCACTCATCAGTGTATGGATCCAAAGAGCTTCTTGGAAAGTGAAGGACAAGGCCATATATTCAGCTTCTACAGTACTCAAAGCTACAGTTCTTTGTCTCTTACCAGACCATGATATCAATCATCTCATTAGTCTAAAACAACTTCCAGTGATGGAGTGTCTGCTTTCCAACTGATTTCCCCAGTCTGCATCACTGTATCCTTCCAAACTTACATTTCCAGTTTTAGAATATTTTAACTTATACTCAGCAGTTCCATTTAAATATCTGGATTTTCTCTTGAATGCCATCCAGTGGTTTTCTCTTGGATCACTGCAAAAATTGCTTACTGCATTTGTGGCAAATGCAATATCTGGTCTGGAAGTCTGTGCTAAGTATAGTAGACTTCCTACAGCTTCCAAATAGGGTACACTTTCCTTACATTTTTTGTCATCATCAGTTATTAGTAGTTTTGCATTGTTTTCCATAGGAGTAGAAATAGGTTTACAATTTTCCATACTGAACTTTTCTAAGATCTTTCTTGTGTAAAGATATTAATCAATCCATAATTCTTCTCTGTTGGCACTTCTTAGAATCTTCATGCCTAAGTATTGATTAATTTCCCCTAAATCATGCATATTAAATTCTGACCATAACTGTTCTTTAAAAAAGTCCATCTGGCTTTCACTATTGGTTAAAATAAAAAAAAACCATCTACCCATATGGCCATGATTGCAATTTCTTCATTGCTCCTTTTATGATATATACTGGGATCTGCCTTTGATTGTAACACGCCTAGTTTTATCAAACATTTATGCAAACATTTATTCCAGCAATGGCCACTTTGCTTTAATCCATATATGCCTTTCTTCAAACGCCAAATTCTCCTTTTCCCCTTATAAGGTCGCTTAACTTCATTAGGTGGCATCACATATATGTCCTCTTCCAGTCTTCCATTCAGATAGACTGTTTTCACAACCATCTGATGAATTAAAAAGTCTTCCTTTATGGGCAGAGCTAAAAGGTATCTTAATGATGAATACTTCACCAATGGTGAGAAAGTTTCATTGTAATCTATTCCTTCTTTCTGGGAATATCCTTTAAATACCAATCTGGCTTTGAATTTTGGTATTGCACCCATCTTGTTCTTAGTGGCTTTTTATTTTCAGGCATGTCATCCAATTCATATGTATCATTATCCACAAAAGATTGCAGCTCCTTTTCAATAGACTTTTTCCAATCTTGAGCATTTGAACTTGCTAAAGCTTCATCAACTGTGATTGGTTCATTGTTGATTGTTTGGGCAGCATACATTTCATAATCTGGATATTCTTTTGGTTTTGCTATTCGTGAAGACCGACTTAAACTGACTTCCTCTGTTGAATCTTCTTCCTCAATTTGATTCTCGGGTAGCACATCAGCTTCCTCTTTATTCTCGACTTCCTCGCAGTAGCCAACAAAAATATATTTTTGAGATTTAGCATCCCACTTTCCTCTTAATGGTTTTGGAATCTGAACCATGGCTTCATGTCCAAAGACTTTTAAGTGCTTTAGATCCTGTTTCTTCCCAGTCCATACTTCATAATGTGTCTTGTTTCTAACAGCTTTGGTAGGTGATCTGTTAATTAAATACACTGCTGTTGACACAGTCTCTGTCCAAAACACTTAGGTAGTTAAGCATCGTTTAACATAGTTCTTGCCTTTTCTACAATGGTTCTGTTGGCTCGGTCTGCAACTCCATTCTGAGAAGGACTGTAGCAAATGGTAGTCTGATGCCTAACACCCATTCCATTCAACTGTTCCTTAAACCGTCTGTTTACATATTCTGATCCATTGTCTGATCTAATGATTTTAATTTTCCTCCCAGTCTGTCTTTCAACTATTTTGCAATAAGCAACAAGTACATCATTCACTTGATCTTGCTACTTACAAAATAAACATACATGTATCTAGAAAAATCATCTATGAATGTCAGGATATAGAAGTTACCTCCTAAGGATTCATTCTCCATAGGTCCACAGAGATCTGAATGTATGAGTTGCAAGACTTCGGTAGAACTGTTCTGACTCAATTTAAATGGCAATCTAGCCTGCTTCCCTTAGAAATACACCTCACAATGAACATTATTCTTTCCATAATTTTCCATCCCAGTTGCCATATTCTTCAGTAAAGTCATACTTTTCCTATTCAAATGTCCAAGTCTCCTATGCCACAAGAAACCCTTTACAGCATAAACAGAGTGATTTCCTGTTTCAGCAGTATTTTGAACTGTATTCACTTTGTAAATACCCCTTTCATTACGTGCAGTAGCTACAATATCACCACAAGAGTCTATCACTTTGGCTCCCTCTATATCAAAGATAACTTTATTACCCTTCTTTACTATTTCACTTACTGACAACAAATTAGTTGCAATATTCTTTACATAATGTACATCATGAGGAGTAACAATTTCCTTTTCCCCATTCACAAGCAAATTAAGATCAACTTTTCCTGTGAATTCACACCTTAACTTAGATCTGTCAACTGTAGAAATTCCAATGTCAGTCCTTGAATGAACATCATTCAAACCTGACAAAGCTTTGGTAATGTGCACAGATGCTCCTGAATCTAGGAACCATTCTGCATGATCGTCACTCGCTTCATTAAAGGAGTAAAAAACAGAAAATGCCTTACCTTTATCGGTAGTCTTTCTGTCAGGACTACTAATATTAACATGCTTCTTTTCTTTTATACTTAACTTTTCGTTACACTTTGAACCAATATGTCCAACTTTCTGGCATCTGAAACATGTTATTGGCTTCATCTTCTTGAACATAGAGTATAAAGCCGACGCTGTTTCTTTTTCTGAAGCATTAGAATCCGTGGTTCATTCTTCACGTTCTGTAGAATCTTTACTTTAACACTAACTGTAATGGGTATTCCCGAACTTTCCAAATCCATAATCATTGGCGAATATCTCTGGTAGTCCAGCTAATAAGTTCCAATCCATTGATTCCTCAATTTCAAAGCCAATATTCCTCAGACGATTGGAGATTGAAATTATTTTATTCACATATTAATCGACGCTGTTACACTTATTCAATCTTGTGGTTATCAGCTCACTAAGTAATCCTACTTTTCTGGTTAAACCACCATCTTCAAATGCGTTTTTCAGTTTGTCCCATACCTCCTTTGCTGACGAAGTCTTTCTATGTGAACATAATTCACTAGATCAATCAAAAGGATTAGTTTTGATTTCACCTTCCGATCCTTAGTAGCAAAACTTGATTCCATAGGTGCCAATTTACCGTTTACGATATCCCATAAGTCATCAAAGTGCAAATACGTCTCAACGGCAAATTTCCAGGTCGCGTGATTCGCGCCCTACAGGCCGCTCCATTTGCGGTATCTGTGATGTACTCATTTTACAGTTATTTTCTTCTTCGTATAGTGTACACAATCCAAGTTTATACGAACTTCCGAGCACCTTTTGCGCAAATACACGACACCTTAAAGCTTATTAGTTCACTTTAATCCAGTACCTGGGCCCATAACCTGTTGCACTTTATTTAGATTTACTTTCATTCCAATTGATCCGTAGTGAGGAGGTCCACCAGGATGTGGAACATGTCAGAAGAACTCCAGGGTGTGGAACATGTCAGAAGAACAACAATACATGACAAATATTTACAACTGAAACAAATAAGCTAATGTATCATTCCACAGGTCCCAAGTGAAATGTTCGTCATTTTTTAATGAACACTATATGAAAGAGTCATTTTACAAATACTAATGCACTGAATTTAAAATAAAAAAGTTTTTTATTTATTTATAAGGTAATAAACATGTAATACAACTACTATAATACTTATTTACAATGAACACATTACTGCACTGAAATGGTGCAGAAGTTAGATTGTACTTTCACACACACACACACACACACACACACACACACACACACACACACACACCACACACAAATCAGTTGGTGTTACTGAGAAATTAATCAATCGAGTAGAAGGAGTTGGCCACCAATAAATCCTTTAGGCTTCTCTTAAACTGAATTTCATTGGTTGTTAAGCTTTTTATGGCTGCTGGTAAGTTATTGAAAATGTGTGTTCCTGAATAAAGCACACGTTTTTGTACAAGACTAAGTGACTTTAAATCCTTGTGAAGATTATTCTTATTTCTGGTATTGATTCCATGAATTGAGCTGTTGGTTTGAAAAAGTGATATATTTTTAATGACAAATTTCATTAAGTGTTAAAAGAAAAGAAAAAATTCCTTGATGTCTATATTTATGTGCTGCTCCATGACTCTGCTGTCAATATCTTTATTCTTGGCTTGTGTGTAACTTCTGTGTTTTCCTCACAGTAAATGTTTTGTTTTTTTCCGTATCCAGGGTGTAATTACAAAGCTAATAAAATGTTTTCTTGCCTTTAAATAATATTTTTCATCAGGTTATGGGCCCAGTACACATGTAAAGGCAAACAACACAGTTTAATTAAAACAATATTTTGTTTCGTATAGTGAATTTGATGTTCCTCAAGTAATTTCATTGGGAAAACAAGATGTCAAAATGTGTGCATACGGTCAAGGAACAGTTTACATCCAAATCCGACGAAACAATAAATGGTACAATGCTAGAATGGACAATGTTTTGTACGTCCCTGATGCAAGTGCTAATCTGTTCTCTGTGAGAGCCATTGCCTGCAGAGGCTACAGTACTAATTTAGTTATAATAATGTCTGTGTTCGAAAACAAGTCAGTGGCAATATTGTTATGACAGGTTATGTGAAAAATGGACTTCATGTGTTGAACATGCGTGTTGTTAGAAATGCAAAAATGAATCGTATGAGCTTGATGACTTCATCCGAAACATTGCAAGTGTACCATGAAAGGTTTGGTCATCAGAATAAACAACATGTGAAGAATATTTTAAAATGAATGAACATTAATGTGGAAGATGCCAAGAGTGAATTTTGTGACGGATGTGCGGTTGGAAAGATGCATAGGCTGCCATTCAAAACACGAACAATACGCGCTACCAGTACTGGTGAATTAATCCACGTGGATGTAAATGGACCAATGAGCACGAAATCTTTTGGAGGCAAGTATTATTATGTATGTTTCAAAGACGATTTTAGTAAATTTCGTCGAATTTTCTTCTTAAGACACAAAAGTGAAGTGTGTACTGTGCTTAAGCAGTTTTTAAATGAAGCACGAACTAATGGACATGTTGTCAAACAATTTAGATGTGATGGTGGCAAAGATTTTAGCAATAAGAATGTCAGTGAACTGCTTGCAGACAGGGGAATAGAGCTACTGATTCCTCCTCCTTACACTCCTGAACAAAATGGTGTGGCTGAACGGGAAAATAGGACCATTGTTGAAGCTGCCCGGTCAATGCTAAATCCGAGTAAATTACCTAAAGGGTTGTGGGCAGAGGCATGTAACACAGCAGTCTACCTAATAAATCGTACTGGAAAATCTTCAGTTGAAAATAAAACCCCTTATGAACTACGGTTTAATCGACCAGTAGGACGACTTGATCATCTCAGAATTTTTGGCACAGGCTGCTATGATCACATTAACAAACAATTCCGTTCCAAGTTTGATGATAAGGCAGTTTTTGGACGACTTGTTGGATATGTTAATGACAAAGATGGGTTCAGAGTTTGGATTCCATCTAAAAGAAAAGTGGTGTTGAGTCACGATGTAAAATTTAAGCCAGAAATTGTTTGTGATTTACATAGTGATCATGTTGAACTTGAAGTCCCTCGGGAAGAATTTAATGATCCAAATTCATCTAAAGATGACCAATGTAAATCTCCTAAGCTGTACACTTCTGGAGGAAGCCAAACTCAAGAAAAAATTGGCACTCTCGATTCTAGAGAAAGTCAGGAGTCGAGTGAATCTGAAGAAAATAAAGAATTAACAGAGTTTCTAAAAGCAGAAGCTGCTGAATCTTCTAATGAAGAGAAACAGAAGAATAAAAGACAACGAAGAAAACAAACCTGGATGGAAAGTGGTGAATTTTGTATGGCAACAAAAGTTGATGCACTTGGATACAAAGATCCAAACTGTTTTTCAGAAATATTGCAGTCAAACCGAGGCGGAAATAATTGCAGCTAGTGAAGGAGCAAAAGAGTTAGTTTGGTTACGTCGTCTGACGTAAATTAGTGGAAATGTCGGGGCAGCCTCCAGTTCTTTACATTGACAATGCTAGTGCATTGAAGTTGGCAAAAAATCCAGAATATCATCGATGTTCTAAACATATAGAGGTCCAACATTTCTATGTTCGTGAAAGATATCTGAACGGTGAGATTTTCTTGGAACACATTGAAGGACACAACCAATTGGCAGATATTTTGACGAAACCTCATGAACGAGTTCGATTTAATTTTCTATGTTCAGAAATTGGCATGCAAGAGACAAAGCAATAATTTCATGATTCTTCCTTTTGGAGGAAGTGTTAAAAGAATGTGCTGCTCCATGACTCTGCAGTCAATATCTTTATTCTTGGCTTGTGTGTAACTTCTGTGTTTTTCTCACAGTAAAAGTTTTGTTTTTTCCGTATCCAGGGTGTAATTACAAAGCTAATAAAATGTTTTCTTGCCTTTAAATAATATTTTTCATCATTAAGGAATAAATATATTGGGAAGCAGTAGTTAGTATCCCTAGTTCCCTAAACAGGCTTCTGCAGGATGTTCTTGAGTTCACACCACATATAACTCTTACTGCACGTTTTTGTGCCTGGAAACCTTTAGCTTGGCTTGATGAATTACCCCAAAAAATTATCCCATATGACATTATGGAATGAAAGTAAGCATAGTACGCCAGCTTTTTCATTTTTATATCTCCTATGTCTGACAAAATTCGCATTGCAAACAGAGATTTGTTAAGGCACTTCAGCAGTTCTGTGGTGTGCTCCTCCCAGTTGAATTTATTATCAAGCTGTAATCCCAAGAATTTAACACTGTCCACTTCTTCTGTCTTCTTGTCAACGCATGTTAGACATATACTCGTGGGACACCCCTTACAAGTTCTGAACTGCATGTAGTATGTTTTTTCAAAGTTTAGTGACAAAGAATTGGCTAGGAACCAGTGATTAATGTCCACAAATATTTTATTGGCTGATCTTTCTAAGACTACACTTGATTTGCTATTTATTGCAATGTTTGTATCATCGGCAAACAAAACGAACTTGGCATCTGGTAATGTTACTGATGAAAGGTCATTGATATACACAAGAAAAAGTAAGGGCCCTAAAATGGAATCTTGTGGGACCCCACATGTAATTAGTTCACAGATGGATGATGCCTGATAGCTTGATACATGTCTCTTTCCTAATAACACCCTTTGTTTCCTGCCAGACATATAAGATTTGAACCATTTTGCAGCATTTCCTGTTACACTATAATATTCTAATTTACTTAAAAGGATATTGTGATTTACACAGTCAAATGCCTTTGACAGATCACAAAATATACCAGTTGCCTGCAATTTTTTGTATAATGAATTAAGCATATTTTCACTGTAAGTGCAGATAGCCTTTTATCAGAACCTTTTAGAAAGCCAAACTGTGACTTTGACAGTATGTTATTTGAGATAAGATGGTTATAAAGCCGACCGTACATTACTTTTTCGAAAATTTTTGAGAATGCTGGCAACAGTGGAATTGGATGGAAATTTGATGCTATTTCTTTATCTCCCTTCTTAAACAGTGGCTTAACTTCAGCATATTTCAGCCATTCAGGAAATATTCCACTGATAAACGACTGGCTTCACAGATAGCTTAATATGTTACTTAGCTCAGAATCACATTCTTTAATTAACTTTGTTGATATTTCATCGTACCCACTAGATGTTTTTGATTTTAAAGAGTTTATGATGGACATTATTTCTGTTGGGGTAGTAAGGGTCGAATTCATATTATCGAAGTTACTTGAAATGTCTGGTCTGAGGTATTCCATAGCAGCATCTACAGTACCTGACAACCCCATCTTTTCAGTAACAGTTATAAAATATTTGTTAAAAAGTTCTGCAACACTATACACATCTGTCACCAATGTATCATTTACTCTTAATGCTATTTGTTCCTCTTCATGTCTGGTTCTACCGGTCTCCTCCTTCACTATATCCCATATTGTCTTTATTTTGTTATCTGATATGACTATTTTTTCCTTGTAATATATTTTCTTTGACATCCATATTACAGTCTTTAATATTTTGCAGTATTTCTTTTAATGTGCTATAGCATCAACATTGGAAATGTTTCGGATAGACAGATACAGTTTTCTTTTTGTTTTACAAGATACCCTATTCCTCAAGTAATCCATGGCTTCTTTGTAGACTTTGCTGTAACCTTGGTAAGTTTTGGAGGAAAGCAGTGTTCGAGTAAGGGAAGCACTTTGTTAGCAAAAGTGTTATATTTTTCATTCATGCCATGAGCACTGTAAACATCAGTCCAGTGAATGTCTCTGAGGAGTGTCCTAAAATAATCAATTTTTGGCTTACTGATTACCCCCTTGAGCTCAGATTTAACAGATCTTATACCCTGTTCAGTATTAACATTTAACAGAAGGAACTGCATGTCATGGTCTGAGAGGCCATAGACTATTGGTTTTGTAATATAATTTTGTTCATTGGACTTTTCTATAAAGATATTATCAATGGCTGTTTGTGAGCAAGTGGCTGTCCTAGTGGGGAACTTTACGGTGGGAATTAAGTTGAATGATAGTGTTACTAACTCAAATAAGTTCTTATTGGGAGAGTCTTTAAGGAAATCTACATTGAAATCACCAGCAACCACTATTTCTTTGTTTTTGGTTGTTAAATGGGCCAGTACAGCTTCAAGGTGGCTTACAAACAGATTAAAGTCACCTGCAGGTGCTCGATATACACTTAATGTTATGAAAGATTTTTTGTGAAATTTTAATTCTGTTGCACATGCTTCCATATGCTGTTCTAGGCAAAATTTATGAATGTCTATGTTCTTAAATTTATGACAGTTCCTGATGAATGTGGCAACTCCTCCTTTCTCCATTTCTGATCTACAAAAGTGAGATGCTAACCTAAACCCTGTAACACTTAAAAGTTCTATACCAGAGGTCACATGATGTTCAGAGAGGCAGATTATGTCAGCTGGGTTTGAAGACTCTAATTCATCTATGCAGATAGTTAATTCATTAATTTTATTTCTCAGTCGTCGAATATTTTGATGCAATAAAGATAGCTGACGTTTCACATTGCCTGAGATAAAATTGTGTAGAGTTAAAATATCTGCTGACTGTTGAAAATTCTTAACCAATGGCAGTTTATGCTGATGTAATAAGCTGGAATTATGTTTTTTTTTTAACTGAAGGTTTGTCTCAGATCTAACCTCTCTTAAAATTTGCTTTCTTTCTGTCCTCCCTACCCTAAAAAAGTGTATTTTCTGAACCCTATAACCACTGCTATTTTACCACTCATGACAGTGCCTCCCCCCTTTAACTTTCCTGCTATTTCCCCAGCCAATTTACCCTTCCCCTTCCTGTTGAGGTGAGGGCCATGCCTAGTATAATCCCACCTACTGAGAGAATCAACAGGAACCACACCAATGTGTGACCCTGCACCCGACATGAGCAGCTGTTCCAGCTCTCTTGACAGAAGAGTTCAAATGAGGTCGGTCATGGCGCCCAAGAACAGATACAAACTCAACACTAGTATGCTTCGATGCAATCTTCGCCAGGTCACACTCTATACTGTACCCAGGATTTCTGTCAATACTGTTACCTGCCCCACCCACTATAACCATGGTCTCCCTTAGTGAAATCTTTGAAAATAGATCCTAAATCCTCTGTCACCTGCTCCAGACCAGCACTAGGCTTAAAAAAATTAGTGACCTGGTATTCTGATCCTAGTTCATCCTGCAAAAGTTGGCCAACACATCCTCAATGGGAACTACCTAACAACAACACTTTCTTTCTCTTTATTGATTTCCCTACATTCTTACTTTTCCATTTGCTGCTGAAAGATTGTTGTGCCCTGTCTACACCTGCAACTGCTTGAGGCTCACCAGCTTCTAACTGAAGCAACAGGTCAAATCTGTTTTCCACATTCACCATGAAGCTGTCAGACAAAGTTCTAGGCCTGTTCCTCCTGTTGCCTGTTGCCACTTCCCACCTCTCTTTTTCCCGTCTCCCTCCTTAACCTGTCAAGATCTCCCCTGGCCTTGTCTAACTCAGCCTGAAGGGCGGCAATTTTCCCCTCCTGTTCTAGTATCTTCCTATCTCTACTACAAATCCTACAAAACCACTGATGAGTCTCATTTACTTCCCCTATTCCCACGCCACTACAGTCACCCACATGGAAAAAACTACAGCACCCATCACACCAAAGCCCCAACCTAACAATTCCACGGCAAGTCAAGCACTTTTCACTCATGATAAACGTAATAGTTTATTAAGAATAAGTCAGTTAAATTACAGATAAACACGAAAATATGGTTACACAAATTTGGCCTATACGCAACTGTATGTAAACAAAAACAAAAGTGCAAACTTTCTGAAACAACAACTTAAACTTTATGCTACTTTCCGGAAATGCTAGTTAAATAATGAAGAGGTACGCTAAGTTAAATTGCTGGAGAGAGCAAGGAACAACTAAACGAAATTCTATAGATTTGCTGCAGCAGAACGTATACAGAAAATACGACTGTACGGTCTTTTCGCGTTTTCTGCTATATTACGTAAAGAAAAATGAAATATTTAATGGTACACTTAAAAGGCACACTGATATCTTAACGAGAACACCAAAACTCGCGCTAGTCGCCTGGCTGCAGAGCTGCCAACCCTGTTTATGCAGGTTAACGCAGCTAAATGACAGGTAACACGATTTAAGGGACAAAATAAAATTATGCTTTATTCACACAACACATATTAATACATCTGACTAACAAATCATATTACGTTGCCCCATCAACAAACACGGAACAGGTATATTCCATAGAGTCTAATGCACTCTGACATCATATCTTGTGCGCCACTATGCACGCTGGAAAATGTTTGTTCACATATCCCCAACATATTTACTATTCAAAATTAATCAAGAATTAAACTACTGCAACTGTATGGTGATAGCATGTTACATCATACTCTTCGCACTCGTTGTGGAAGCACATGGCTAGCAGTTGCCCCATACACTATCATATGGAGCCACATTTGCTAAGTGGCACACACTCACTGATTGGCCTTCCCATGTGGCTAAGGGAACATGGACTCAATAAAGATGTCTCAATGTAGCAGCACTAAAAGTCCTGGTAAGTGTTGGAATTTCTTTGTAGCTGTCGATTTTCCATGTTTTCTTTGAACAAAATGTGTACTGTGCATCTGAGATTAATCAGATATTACCGCAGTGACTGAGTATGATAATGTATCACGAAAATTAAATAAATGACCGAATAATGAATGAAATTAAAGGTTATTGATTTAACTGTGAAACTGTAAATTTTTGTGAATGAATAGCTAATGAAATAATGTAGCTAAAACTGTGCTGTGCTGCTCACTCGCTAGGTGAGTCAGCATCTGCCATCTTTGACAACTTTGGCCGATGTTTATAAAGTGTGTGTGTGTGTATGTGTGCACTATCTGTCATACACCACTGGCACACTCACTCAGACCATGCTAATGGGTCATGTCAACGAACTGGCTGTAATATCCATTATGAAGTATGAGTTGGTCATTAATAAACTTTGTCATTGTTAGTTTCTCAGTTCTGTAATATACTCCTACTTTTTGTGTCACAGTTAGTGTCTCATAACCTCACTTTCTCCGTTTGATACTGGTGAAGTGAATTGACATGTTACGGTGTTACATCTAGTATGAATACTTCCTGACATCGATGTGATGTGGCGTAATGTCTCATTCCATTGAAATCTAGTCTGAATCAGACTATAGTACCAATGCTATTTAAAATCACTAAGGTGATGAACAAAAAGCAATTAAATGAATGTGTTGAGAACGATCACGTCTTAAATCAGGTGCAATACAAAGTGAGTACAAACGGATTGTGGGACTCACTAATCAAAGAGTCCATAGAAATATGGTTACACGACAACCCAATCAACCATTTCAGCACAGTCTGGCAGCATGCAATCAGGAAAATAAGAGAAGAACGTTCCGTTCCACCAAGGGCCACGGACGGAGCAGACAGAGACGGACGCTGGGACTCAAAACCCGTGCGCGTGTCCACCCCACCACCGGCTGATCCAGGCACATCGGGCGATTCCGCGGGCCCGTGATTGGCCGGCCGCGGGAAGCGCAGAGCGGTCCAGCATAGATATAAGCCCGCGTCCGACGATATCCCACTACTCGCTGCGTGGCAGTCAAGGGTTGAGCATCGCTCCTCTTACTCGCTTACTGTCAACCATAGGTCCCCGCTTGCACGGGAGTAAAAACAGAAGTGTTCTCCGTCTATGTTTTTATTAAAACACTGACGGACACTTGCGCTGAGGTCTCAGCAGGAACGGCACTTGGGAAATTTTTGCATGGCGTCGCCTGGCAGAATTGTCATGTCTTCTCGTCGTTGCGGTATGTCGAGCTTGGGTGGCGCCTTGGGGTCGCGGCAGTCTCTCTCCGCCGACGACACAAGGCGCGAATCCTTGTAGCCGCGGGCCGCGCGGCAGGCCGTCTCACGTACTTCAGCTGCCGCAGAGTCAGTCTCTGCCCCCCCCCCCCCCAAGAACAGGGAAAAAGTAGGCCAGGACCTGGAAGAGGGCCGCGGAACCACAGAAAGGTTTTCCGCCGCCCCCGTCCAAAAGTCCGCGTCTGCCATCGTGATAGTAGGGTCAGCAATGCAACCGGAAAACCCAACAGTGTCAACAAAAGTTGCAACTGACAATAACCTGGCAGCAAGCCCCCTTTCCGCTACCGACATGGCAAAAATACACAAACAAACAAATACATCGTCAGTATTTGCGATCCCACGCCTCCCTCCCCTCTCCTCAGCCCTCTCCTGCTTGCCAACGGCTGTAACCGCCTTGCTGAACATATCCTCAACCTAAATGGCAAGCAGAAGTCCAGTCAACCGACTAAAACCCTTCCCAAACCCGCAACTGCCACCCAACCCCCTACACGATCCCAGTTCCTCAAATCCCCCCCACTCTAGTCCACCTCCTCCAAGCAACGGCGTGTAAGGAAGGACAGGAAGAAGAAGCACTCCAAGGGGGAAAAGCACTCCACCACCCCAACCCCAACCACTTCCACACCCTCTGAGGAGCCTGCGCCCCCGACAGCACTTGTCGTCGTCCTAGGAGGGAACCAGGAAACACTGACACTGGAAGGGAACCGCGTAACCGGGCAGGATTCGGATGGTTTCGTGCTGGCGAGGAAAACCTTTCGCCAGCCGAGGCTCTGGCCGGCCCGGGGAGTGGAACCCACCCCGAACAGGTTCCAGGCGGTGGCCGATGAGCCAGAGATACCACAAGACACGACAACACAAACACAAAATCAGGTCACCCACCATCTCCCTCCGATCGTCGCGGAGTTCACTCAGAATTACGAGGAACTCTTCGAAATGTTAAAAACAGCAAACGGGGGAAGCAATTTCCAGGCAAAATCTGCTGGTGGTGACAAAATAAAAATAACATTACTCACACTCGACCACTACACCACAACCAAAACACTTCTCAACAGCAAAAACATACCCCACTACACTTTCCCCACAACAAAAACACGTAACAAAAACATTGTCATTAGAGACCTAACGAGACGAGTGGCCCCCCAGGCGATCAAAACAGACCTGACTGCCCAGGGGTACGTCGTCAAGGCGGTCCAACAGATGGGAAACATAGGGAGCAAATGGCCCCTGTATCAGGTCACACTGCCAGACGTCCCACAAAACAAAAGGGACATTAAGATGATCCTGGCTGTCCCTGTGACTACTGAACCACTGCGCCGCAAAAAAAAGACGGTGCAGTGCTTCAGATGTCAGGGCCTCAACCACATTGCAGCACACTGCTCCATGGCAGTGAGGTGCAGAAAATACGCCGATGCCCATGACACAAGAACTTGCAACATAAAACACATGGACCCGCAAGTAAGGTGTGTGCTGTGTGGCAAAAACCACACAGCGGGTTACCAAGGTTGTGAGGTACATAAAAGACACACACAGCAGGCAAAGGGCGCAAAGGCCGCCCCCCACACACGAAAAGAAAACCCCACGAACTCATCCAGACACACAAGAAACCAAAACATGACAACACACACAGACAACGCCTGGGTAAAACCAAGGCCGGACACACCAAGGGCAACATATGCGGAAGTGGTTTGTCCCCCGAGGAGCCATGAAAGCATTGCCCAACCACCACAACACCAGACACTATCACAAGATCAACTCCAGAAAATACACAGCAACAACGACCAGGTCCACCATGACAGAGAAAGCCCTAGGGAACCCCACACACACTCCCCCCCCCCCCACCCATGGATCAGTTGTTAGGCGTAATGGTGCAGCCCATGAACCTCGTCATGGAAATTATGAAGGAATTCAGGGAAGTCCAGAAGTAGAACACACAGATCCTCGTTGCCCTTCAGGCAACAGTCCAGCAGTCGCTCCCCTCTGCGACTTCCTCAGTAGTATCAAAACCCCATCATGAATAGACGACCAAACATCCAAGGCCTGACAATGTGCGTCTTTAATGCAGATGGCATTGTTAATCAAGAGTTCGAGTTCAGAGAACTCATGAAGGAGTTCTCCATCGACATATGCATGATGGGGGAAACCCACCTAAAACCGGGAATAAAAGCGACAGTCCCCAACTATGTTAGCTATCGCAAAGACAGGCCAATCCAAGGCGGAGGAGTGGCCATATACATAAAAAGAGGGATCCACCACCACCAGGTATTCTTACCAGCTACCAATAAAATCGAAGCAGTGGCGGTGGAAGTAACCACTGCCACCGGACCCCTAACAATTGTTGCAGTCTACCGACCCCCACATGACCAGATAGATGAGGGAGACATAGCTGCTCTAGGCCAAATTGAAAGCAATCTCGTAATAGGGGGAGACTTCAATGCCAAACACCCTGACTGGAATTCTAAAGTAACCTCCAGAGGAGGCGCCAAACTGCAACAACTAGCGCGCACCCACCACTTCGAAACATGGGGTCCAGTCGAGCACACACATTTTCCGAAAAACGGAAGCAGGCCCAATGTATTAGACATAGCTCTCACTAGGAGGATCGCAGGATTTGTGGCCGCAAGGACAATCAACAGAATGTCCTCCGACCTCAACCCATTGATTCTAGAAGTCGATGTGGGACAATGGGTAGCACTCCCACGGTACCAGACGTCTTACAAACGTACAGACTGGGAGCAATACCAAGAAACTGTCGCCTCAGATATCGCTCGCACTCCGCCACCTACTGCCGAAACGGTAGAACAAGCGCTACTAGACTTGACAGGCACCATCTTGCAGGCAGCGGAAGAGGCCACCCTTCCACAAAGGGATGGTCCTCCACCGCAAATACAGCTCCCGGAACACTTACTAGCTCAAATCCGACACAAGAACAGAGTGGCAAAAGAGTGGAAGATCACCAGAAATCAGGCCTCCAGGAGGCTGCTCAATCGTCTACAGAGAGAACTGAAGGTAGCGCTCAATGAGCACAGAAACCAGCAATGGCAAAACCGCCTCACAGCTCTCAAAGTAGACGATCATACACTATGGCAAGCAACCAAACAATTCACAAAAGGACGCGCTAGGATGCCGCCACTGCACGGCGAGCGGGGTCTGGTCAACAGCCATGCTGGGAGAACCAACGCCCTCGCCGACTCCTTCGAGAAGCAGTTTCAAACGGCAGAACCCCAGGATGAAGAGCATGAAGAGGTAGTCAGTCGTCAACTGGCTGTCTTCCTCAATGCTGAGGAGGGCCCAGAGGACGAACCCATACTTCTTGCCCCTGAGGAGGTGGCAAGAGTAATCAGGTCCCTCCCTAGAAAAAAGGCGCCAGGGCACGATAGTGTCACAAACCAGTTAGTCCCACCCACAGCGATCACACACCTCGCGAACGTCCTCAACGAAATTACTCGTTCCCGCGAGTTCCCAGCTTGCTAGAAACATGCGGAAGTGGTCACGATACACAAACCAGGGAAAGACCCTCTATTCCCGCAGCACTACAGGCCGATTAGCCTCTTGCCAACTCTCAGCAAGATCTATGAGCGCCTCCTGCTAAGACCCATACAAGAACATATTACCAGAGAGCAAATTCTGCCGGATTTCCAATTTGGATTCCAGCAGAACCACTCTGCCCCACAACAGATCATTGGAATGGTTGAAGCAGCCACAGAGGGCTTCAACCACAGAGGCTACTGCGGGATAGTGCTACTAGACGTAGCCAAAGCCTTTGATTCAGTATGGCATAGAGGGCTATTCTACAAGTTGTACACACAAGGGTTTCCTGGGAGCATAGTTCAGCTGATCAAGAGCTACCTCACGAATAGGACTTTCTCTGTCAAAGTAGAAACTGCCACCTCCACCAGAAGGCGTATTCGTGCCAGGGTGCCACAGGGATCGGTTCTGGGGCCCGTATTGTACAGGTTGTACACTGCGGACACTCCAACGGCCCCCCTGGTGCACACCGCGCAGTACACGGACGACACAGCCTTCTATACGAGAAATGCGAACGAGGACCTGGTCATCCATAGGCTACAAAGCGTTTTAGACGACACAGAAACCTGGGCTCGTCGCTGGCGCATCACCATCAACTCTGAGAAGACGCAGGCAATGTTGATTACCCGCAGGCTTGGAAGGCGCGAACGTCCTCAACGTCCCCCCTCCACCTTTACCTAAATGGAACCCAACTCCCCTGGCGCAGAACCGCCAAGTACCTTGGCGTAAGCATGGACTCTCGTCTTACGTGGAAACCCCACATAGACGAGGTCCACAGGAAGGTCTGAGCCAGAATGTCCATCCTATACCCTATCCTGAAAACAACCAGCTCCCTTCCCTGCCCAGTAGCAGTAAATGTATACCAGGCCCTGATCCAGCCGGTAATGGAGTATGCGTGCCCTGTCTGGGGATACGCGGCAAAGCAGCACCTGGACAAACTCCAGAGACTGCAGAACCGCGCCCTCAGAAGCGCACTGCATCTACCTCTTGGATTCCCCACAGACGACCTGCATGCCGCAGCCGAAATCTCACTCCTGAGAGAGCGTTTCCAGCATCTGGCAAGGGCCTTCTATGAAGGGTCTTCCAGATCCGGAAATGCACTCATTCACTCCCTAGGTCGGTATGACATGTCCCGCGATAAGCACAAGCGCCCTATGACGATCTTCGACGATTAAGTCGAAGAGAAAATCCCAATACCCAATCCCTAATCCAGTTCCTTCCCATACAACACCAATCGTCTCGCCTACCTCAGGCAAGTACCAGACACATTCACAACAATCATCACATATCACAGACACCAAAAAACTATAGAAAAATCACACACACATGTACACAGGGGAGTAAAAGCCGAAAGGCTACAAACTCCCCCTCACACTTCCCCAAAGAGGGGAAAGTAACAGATGAAAGCAGCAGCGATATCCCACACTGGCCACGTACGGACGCGGCGCGCACTCCGCTGCTCGACTCGCTGCGGCTCACATCGTTACCGTCGCTAGCGCACGCCTACGCCACTAGCCCAACGCCATGCTGAGAAGTAGGAATGGAGGAAGAGGCAAGATTGCTGCTGCTGTGGAGCTCCTGATAGACGCAGTAGGGAGCAACGGTTGCGGCAACAAGAAGAAGAAGCGGAAGCCTGTGGCACAATTACAGTGCTATAAGTGTCAAAAGCTTGGACACACAGCCAAAGAATGCGACGGTGTCGTTGCGTGTGTTAAGTGCGGGAAACCGCACGACACACGCAACTGCACCAAATCAAGGGGTACTGCAGCGCTGTGCGTAAACTGGGGTGGCTCGCACGCCGCAAACGCGCGCAGCTGCAGTTACCTGAAGACGTGGAAGCAGCGGAAGTCGGCCACCACACACGAAGAGGTGGCCCAAGAAGAAGAAATGGTGGTCACCCCGCCCCCCTGCCTCAGTAGGGGAAGCGGGCTGCGCCACCAAGACGACGTGGACGCCTTCCGCCAAGCACTGCGGGAAGCCAACGAGGATGCAATCACCGCGCACAAATCCGCCATGGCGGAGGAGAGAGCGGCCCTGAGAGCGGAACTCGAAGAGACGCGCCAGGAGGTGACTCAATTAAGGGTCATCTTGTACCTCGCGTTCTGCACGAAGACGGACGTGGCACCGACCCCACCCGTACGGGGGTAGACGCGGCAACACAAACGACCGCCTCCCTGGCCGACGCGGCAACGCAGGTTGCTAGGGAGGTGGTCATACAGTCGGGGAAAGCCACCGACAACAAGGAGACGGTCTCGGAAGCAGTCGTCACTCCTGCCTCTGCGGAAACGCAGACTACACTGGAAGTGCCGATGGAGACCGAGGGAGAAGAAGAAGACGAGCCGTTCGAGTGCCTCCCCCTCCCCAACAAGAACTGTGTGAGGGAGATGCCCACCAAGATCGCCGATTCCCTGCGAGACGGTAGCTACCCCCATCATGATCATCCTTACCCTTTCACGGTAGATAACATCCCTCCCCTTCCTCACAAACCTTATCCTTTCCACTGGGGGTGCGAACCCTTGAACCAGAAGCTGCTCGGGAGGGAACTCGTCAGGCGTGGAGATCTGGAGCTCATAAACAAGCACCCGATCTTCACGGACGAGGACTGGAAATACATGACTGAGGAAGCAGTCAAGTACATCCGGACACAGACGCCGCCAGTGGACTACTCCCGCCTGAAGAAAATAGAATTCAGGCAGCCAGGAAGCAGTAAGAAGAAGAAGAACAAGAAGCCGCCGGAATCAGCCGGCAGATAAGCTCCTGCATCCACAGAAACCAGAGGCCAGACCAACAAGCGAAGAAAAACATTCCAAACAGAGAGGACTTCAGGAGGAACAGCTCAAACAGCTTAAACTGCGCTACCTCGGGCCAAGGCAGGCCCGTCTGTGTAGTGTGTGAGTGAGTGAGTGAGTATCCCACACTCGCTGAGTGGCAGTCAAGGGTAGAGCATCGCTCCTCTAGCTAGTGCACTGTCAGCCATAGGCCCCCGCTTGCGTGGGAGTACAAACAGAAGTGTTCTCTGGCTCTGTTTTTATTAAAACACTGACGGGCACTTGCGCCGAGGTCTCAGCAGGAACGGCACTTGGGAAATTTTTGCGTGGCGTCGCCTGGCAGAATTGTCGTGTCTTCTCGTCGTTGTGGTATGCCGAGCTTGGGTGGTGCCTTGGGGTCGCGGCGGTCTCTTTCCGCCGACGACACGAGGCGCGTATCCTTGTTGCCGCGGTCCGCGCGGCCGGCCGTTTCGAGCACTTCAGCTACCGCAGAGTTAGTCTCTCCCCCCTCAAGAACAGGGAAAAAGTAGGCCAGGACCTGGAAGCAGGCCGCAGAACCACAGAAAGGTTTTCCACCGCCCCCGTCCAGAATTCCGCGTCTGCCATCGTTATATTAGGGTCAGCAATGCAACCGGAAAACGCAACGAAAATTGCAACTGACAATAACCTGGCAGCAAGCCCCCTTTCCGCTTCCGACATGGCAAATAAACTCAATACACAAACAAACAAATACATTGTCAGTATTTGCGATCCTCCCCATTCCCTCCCCTCTCTTCAGGCCGTTCCTGCTTGCCAACGGCTGTAACCGCCTCGCCGATCACATCCTCAAACTAAATGACAAGCAGAAGTCCAGTCAACCGACCAAAATCCTTCCCAAACCCGCAGCTGCTACCCAACCCCCTGCCCGATCTCAGTTCCTCAAATCTCCCCCACTTAAGTCCACCTCATCCAAACAATGACATGCAAGGAAGGACAGGAAGGAGAAGCACTCCAAGGGGAAAAAGCACTCCAACGCCCCCACCCCAACCACTCCATCACCCTGTGAGGAACCTGCGCCCCCGGCACCACCTGTCGTCGCCCTGGGAGGGGACCAGGAAACAACCGTACTGGAAGGGAACCACGGAACTGGGCAAGACCCAGACGGTTTCGGCCTGGCGAAGAAAACCTTTCGCCAGCTGAGGCTTCCGGCTGCTCAGGGAGTGGAACCCACCCCGAACAGGTTTCAGGCGGTGGCCAATGAGCCAGAGATACCACATGACACAACAACACAAACACAAAATCAGGTCACCCACCACCTCCCTCCGATTGTCGCAGAGTTTACTCATAATTATGAGGAACTCTTCGAGATGTTAAAAACAGCAATCGGGGGAGGAAATTTCCAGGCAAAACCTGCTGGTGGTGATAAAATCAAAATAACAGTACGCACACTTGAGCACTACACCACAATCAAAACACTTGTTACCAACAAAAACATACCCCCACTACACATTCCCCACAACAAAGACATGAAACAAGAACATTGTCATCAGAGACCTACCGAGACGAGTGGCCCCCCAGGCGATCAAAACAGACCTGACTGCCCAGGGGTACGTCGTCAAGGCGGTCCAACAGATGGGAAACATAGGGAGCAAATGGCCCCTGTATCAGGTTACACTGCCAGATGTCCCACAAAACAAAAGGGAAATTAAGATGATCCTGGCTGTCCCTGTGACCACTGAACCACCGCGGCGCAAAAACAAGACGGTGCAGTGCTTCAGATGTCAGGGCCTCAACCACATTGCAGCACACTGCTCCATGGCAGTGAGGTGCAGAAAATACGCCGAGGCCCATGACACAAGAACTTGCAACATAAAACACACGGACCCGCAAGTAAGGTGTGCACTGTGTGGCAAAAACCACACAGCGGGTTACCAAGGTTGTGAGGTACATAAAAGACACACACAGCAGGCAAAGGGCGCAAAGGCCGCCCCCCACACACGAAAAGAAAACCCCACGAACCCATCCAGACACACAAGAAACCAAAACATGACAACACACACAGACAAGGCCTGGGTAAAACCAAGGCCGGACACACCAAGGGCAACATATGCGGAAGTGGTTTGTCCCCCGAGGAACCATGAAAGCATTGCCCAACCACCACAACACCAGACACTATCACAAGATCAACACCAGAAAATACACAGCAACAACGACCAGGTCCACCATGACAGAGAAAGCCCTAGGGAACCGCACACACACTCCCCCCCCCCCCCCATGGATCAGTTGTTAGGCGTAATGGTGCAGACCTTGAACCTCATCATGGAAATTATGAAGGAATTCAGGGAAGCCCAGAAGCAGAACACACAGATCCTCGTTGCCCTTCAGGTAGCAGTCCAGCAGTCGTTCCCCTCTGCGACTTCCTCAGTAGTATCAAAACCCCATCATGAATAGACGACCAAACATCCAAGGCCTGACAATGTGCGTCTTTAATGCAGACGGCATTGATAATCAAGAGGTCGAGTTCAGAGAACTCATGAAGGAGTTCTCCATCGACATATGTATGATGGGGGAAACCCACCTAAAACCGGGAATAAAAGCGACAGTCCCCAACTATGTTAGCTATTGCAAAGACAGGCCAATCCAAGGCGGAGGAGTGGCCATATACATAAAAAGAGGGATCCACCACCACCAGGTATTCTTACCAGCTACCAATAAAATCGAAGCAGTGGCGGTGGAAGTAACCACTGCCACCGGACCCCTAACAACTGTTGCAGTCTACCGACCCCCACATTACCAGATAGATGAGGGAGACATAGCTGCTCTAGGCCAAATTGAAAGCAATCTCGTAATAGGGGGAGACTTCAATGCCAAACACCCTGATTAGAAATCTAGACTAACCTCCAGAGCAGGCGCCAAACTGCAACAACTAGCGCGCACCTTCCACTTCGAAACATGGGGTCCAGTCGAGCCCACACATTTTCCGAAAAACGGAATCAGGCCCGATGTGTTAGACATAGCTCTCACTAGGAGGGTCGCAGGATTTGTAGCTGCAAGGACAATCAACAGAATGTCCTCCGACCACAACCCAGTGATTCTAGAAGTCGATGTGGGAGAATGGGTAGCACTCCCACGGTACCAGACGTCTTGCAAACGCACAGACTGGGAGCAATACCAAGAAACTGTCGCCTCTGATATCGCTCGCACTCCGCCACCTACTGCCGAAATGGTAGAACAAGCGCTACTAGACAGGCACCATCTTGCAGGCTGCGGAAGAGGCCACCCCTCCACAAAGGGATGGCCCTCCACCGCAAATACAGCTCCCGGAACACTTGCTAGCTCAAATCCGACATAAGGACAGAGTGGCAAAAGAGTGGAAGATCACCAGAAATCAGGCCTCCAGGAGGCTGCTCAATCGTCTACAGAGAGAACTGAAGGTAGCGCTCAATGAGCACAGAAACCAGCAATGGCAAAACCGCCTCACAGCTCTCAAAGTAGACGATCATACACTATGGCAAGCAACCAAACAGTTCACAAAAAGACGCGCTAGGATGCCGCCACTGCACGGTGAGCGGGGACTGGTCTACAGCCATGCTGGGAAGGCCAACGCCCTCGCCGACTCCTTCGAGAAGCAGTTTCAAGCGGCAGAACCCCAGGATGAAGAGCATGAAGAAGTAGTCGTCAACTGGCTGTCTTCCTCAATGCTGAGGATAACCCAGGGGACGAACCCATACTTTTTGCCCCCGAGGAGGTGGCAAGAGTAATCAGGTCCCTCCCTACAAAAAGGCGCCAGGGCACGATAGTGTCACAAACCAGTTAGTCAAAAAACTCCCACCCACAGCGATCGCACACCTCGCGAACGTTCTCAACGGGATTACTCGTTCCCGCGAGTTCCCAGCTTGCTAGAAACATGCGGAAGCGGTCGCGATACACAAACCAGGGAAAGACTCTCTATTCCCGCAGCACTACAGGCCGATTAGCCTCTTGCCAACTCTCAGCAAGATCTATGAGCGCCTCCTGCTAAGACCCATACAAGAACATATTATCAGAGAGCAAATTCTGCTGCATTTCCAATTCGGGTTTCGGCAGAACCACTCTGTCCCACAGCCGGACATGAGAATGGTTGAAGCAGCCACAGAGGGCTTCAGCCACAGAGGCTACTGCGGGATAGTGCTACTAGACGTAGCCAAAGGCTTTGATTCAGTATGGCATAGAGGGCTACTCTACAAGTTGTGCACACAAGGGTTTCCTGGGAGAATAGTTCAGCTGATCAAAAGCTATCTCACGAATAGTACTTCCTCCATCAAAGTAGAAACTGCCACCTTCACCAAAAGGCGTATTCGTGCTGGGGTGCCACAGGGATCGGTCCTGGGCCCTTTTTGTACAGTTTGTACACTGCGGACACTCCAACGGCCCCTCTGGTGCACACCGCGTAGTACGCGGACGACACAGCCTTCTACACGAGAAATGCAAACAAGGACCTGGTCATCCGTATGCTACAAAGGGTTTTAGACGACACAGAAACCTGGGTCCGTCCCTGGCGCATCGACATCAACTCTGAAAAGACGCAGGCAATGCTGATTACTCGCAGGCTCGGAAGGCGCGAACCTCCTCAACGTCCTCCCCCCTCTACCTTTACCTAAATGGAACCCAACTCCCCTGGCATAGAACCGCCAAGTGCCTTGGCGTAACCTTGGATTCTCGTCTTATGTGGAAAACCCACATAGACGAGGTCCACAGGAAGGTCTGAGCCAGAATGTCCATCCTATACCCTATCCTGAATTCAACCAGCTCCCTTCCCTGCCCAGTAGCAGTAAATGTATACCAGGCCCTGATCCGGCCAGTAATGGAATGTGTGTGCCTTGTCTGGGGATACGCGGCAAAGCAGCACCTGGACAAACTCCAGAGGCTGCAGAACCGTGCCCTCAGGAGGTCACTGCATTTACCTCTTGGATTCCCCACAGACGATCCGCACGCCGCAGCCGAAATCCCACTCCTGAGAGAGCGTTTCCAAGATCTGGCAAGGGCCTTCTATAAGGGTTCTTCCAGATCGGGAAACTCCCTCATCCTCTCCCTAGGTCGGTATGACATGTCCTGCGACAAGCACAGTCGCCCCATGACGATCTTCGACGATTACGTCGAAGAGAAAATCCCAATACCAAATCTCAAATCCTGCTCTTTGCCCATATAACATATCGCCAACCCCAGGAAAATACCAGACACATACAGAACAGTCATCACATATCACAGACACCAAAAAAGTACAGAAAAAATCATACACCCACGTACACAGGGGAGTAAAAGCCGAAAGGCTACAAACTCCCCCTCACACTTCCGCAAAGAGCGGAAAGTAAAAGATGAGAGCAGCAACGATATCCCGACACTTCGATTGAAGATGATGGAGACTCATTCCATCCAAACGTTGCTACGAGACGACGATACTACTCGGCTGACACCCATGAAGACTTCATATAAGAGACAAATCGTCTTAACTGATTCAAACAAAAAATTTGGCTTTCTAAATGTCATTAGAGGAGTACCTCAGGGATTGGAGCTCGGTCCAATTTTGATCATTGTTTATGTTAATGAGCTGCTTAGCTTGCTACTTTTCAAAGCATCATGGATGCTGAATATATAACTTTTACCACTTCCCGTAATAACTTAAATGTTAAGGACCACATGAATGATGATGAAAGTATCTTCGTATTTTCAAGCAAATGGATTAACATTAAACAACAGCAAAACTGTTCTCTCTAAAAGATGCAGGTAATGACTGTCGTGGCAAAGACTGTCAAGGTACTGGTGTACACAATGACACCAAAACGAGCTGGAATACTCACAAAGGTAACTTACAAGACAAACTATTCGGTATGTTATATCTCATTAGAAAGTTGAAACCTGCATAGCACAAAACAACTACTCCTTTTTGTTGTGTAAATCATGGAATACTTCTAGATAAGCTCAAGTACTGTGGTATGAATGGGACAGTGCTCAAATGGTTTAAATCATACCTAACTGGAAGAGAGCAGAAAGTTGAAATAAGTAGTTCACATAATATGCAAAAAACTGGTGATTTCTCAAACTGAGGAACAAGAATGGGGTGCCGCAAGATTCGGTCTTGGGTCCTCTGCTGTTCTTAATATATATTAATGACTTGCCATTCTATATTCACGAAGATGCAAAGCTGGTACTTTTCGTCGATGATACAAGTATAGCTATCATACCCAACAGACAAGAATTAACTGGTGAAATTGTAAATGATGTTTTTCAGAAAATCATTAAGTGGTTCTCTGCAAATGGGCCCCTCATTAAACTTTTACAAAACACAGTATATACAGTTCCATACAGTAAATGGAATTACATAATTAATAAATATAGACTTCGATCAGAAATCGGTAGCTAAGGTAGAATATTCAAAATTTCTAGGTTTATGCATTGACGAGGGGTTGAACTGGAAAAAACACACTGAGGATCTGCTGAAACGTTTGAGTTCAGCAACTTATGCTATTAGGGTCATTGAAAATTTTGGCGATATGCATTTGAGTAAATTAATTTACCACGCCTATTTTCATTTTGTGCTTTTGTATGGCATCATATTCTGGGGTAACTCATAATTGAGTAAAAGTATGTTCATTGCATAAAAGCATGTAATCAGAATAATTGCTGGAGCTCATCCAAGATCATCCTGGAGACACTTATTTAAAGGGCTAGAGATCTTCACTGTAGCCTCACAATATATATATTCAGTTATGAAATTTGTTATTAACAATCCGAACGAATTCAAAAGTAATAGCAGTGTACATGCCTACAACACTAGGAGAAAGGATGATCTTCACTACTCAAGGTTAAATCTAACTTTGACTCAGAAGGGGGTAAATTATGCTGCCGCAAAAGCCTTTGGTAACTTGCCTAGTAGCATCAAAAGTCTAACAGATAGCCATACAGCGTTTAAAAGGAAATTAAAAAATTTCTTAATGGCAACTCCTTCTACTCATTAGATGAATTTTTGGATGTAGTAAGTGAGTAATTTCCCGAATCCCCACAAAAATTAAAAAATATTAAGTGTCATGTAACATTTTGTGTAATGCAATATCTTGTATAGACACCTTTTATTAACCTGACATGTTCCACATCATTATGAAGAGCCGTATTCATGATCTATGGAACAAGTACTAATCAAATCTAATCTAATCTCTACTATGTCCTTTACCAAACACACCTAAACTATGGTATAGTGGTTTGAGATAATTCTACTGGATCCAGAATAATATTTCTTTAACAGAAAATTAGTTGTCAGTTTCATAAATTGTCTGAGAGCCAACATTCCCTACGAAATGTATACCATTGAAAGCAAAATTTTGACTAGCCTGAGTCTATACATATTTCACACCAAAATCCATGCCAAGATGATTGGAATGAACACAATATAAGATCACATACAAACTTTTATTGACCCAGGGAGAGGAATTCTTGAAATATTCCCTGGACTGGGCCAACAAAACTGAAAAGAAAAAGAAAAAGCTGAATTTAGGAAAATCTTTTATTAATAAAGTACCAAACGGCATGAGTCAGTTGGATGTTAATGAGTGGGATATTAATAAGATCTATCCTGTGGATGAATTTGTAAACAGTAATGTAAGTCATCTACTAAATTAATCACAAAGTTTCTGTCCCAGTTGTTCTTGAAAATGCGTCTACAGTAATTAAGAACAGTGTAACTAAATTTAACATATACCCAAATTTATGTACTATATATTTAGTTGAGGAGTGTCTAGCCCTGCATACATGTGTGATCATGCCATTATGTAAGAGTAATTAAACAGATACAACGTATCATACTGTATGTATTTAACTGTGGACGATATCTTATGCTGCTTGAACGTTATCTGCAGGCCAATAAACAAACAATAAAAAGTCTTTGCACGACACTGGACATACATTTGAGAGAAGTAAAATTCAAATTACCATCTGACTATCATGTTTTTTTAGTTTCCCTAATTCACCTTAGGGCATTCTGATAAGGTCCTGTTCTTGCTGAGCCGGCCGAAGTGGCCAAGCGGTTAAAGGCGCTACAGTCTGGAACCGCACGACCGCTACGGTCGCAGGTTCGAATCCTGCCTCGGGCATGGATGTGTGTGATGTCCTTAGGTTAGTTAGGTTTAAGTAGTTCTAAGTTCTAGGGGACTTATGACCACAGCAGTTGAGTCCCATAGTGCTCAGAGCCATTTGAACCTTTTTTTTTTTGTTCTTGCTGAACTGACCAAATAGTTTATCTCCAACGATGTTGCTGTCAGTAGGACAACAAAACACAACCTTCCTTTCGTAACTTCGTAGCAGAAATACTGAAACTCTAGGCTGACAAGCACAAACAATTTGAATATCCGAATGGACAATCCTAGCCGAAGACTAACAGAAGCTATTGAGTTCAATAACCTCCCTTACTCCTCCTTTTTCCTAGCAAACAAAAACTAGCAGATTAAGAGCTACAATGTGGGCTGCTACTCCCATGACATTTTAATGAGTGAACCATCCCAGATAGCACAGTAAGCTGGTTTCAGACTTGTTTCCAGATGTAAAGTTTAAGTATATAAGCTTGATCAAAGCTGGAATATTCAGGCCTGTTAGTTGGATTCAAGCTTGAAACAAACATCAAAGTTGGCAGAGTTCAAGTTATATTTCAAGCTTGACTTATCAAGTTTGGCTCCAGCTGTATCTACACACGTGGAATACAGACTGGTATTTACAGCTTGTTTTAAGCTATATAAGTATTAATCTGAATTTATTGAACCTAATTAATTAAATAAATATCAGGATGGAAATAGTGTGAAAAAATTATCAAGACATTTATGTTTAAATTTTTTTTATTTTCAAAGTGTTTAAAATTGTTTTATTTGAAAATTTAATTATTCTGACGCCCCTCCGGCCCCAGCACACAGACCAGAGCAGGATCAAATTTCGCTGACTTCTGCTGGTATAATGATCCTGTAACAGGTAAAAGAAAATGTTAGCCACATCTAAACATATCAAATGTAAAAAGATGAAACTGATCAACCTAAATATGAAAAGTAATGTTACACTTATTATGAATATGCTTAACTTTTGCCAAGCATGAGTCACAAGAAATTTTGTGTCCATCACCACAGAAAGAATTAACAGCTTAAACAAAATCTCTCAAGACTGATGGCGTAATAACAGACTGCAACTCTGCTTTTACTGTTGCCCCAACTTTAACACTTCTTTGACTTGAATTTTTTAAGTATGTTTACTTTGCGAAAGAGTGTCATACTAACAGGAAGAAATTTCATATTACCGCAATTGAAGAGCAGTCAAAGCTACGTAAATATAAAAGACTGACACCTATGCAGTGACTGGTTCTTGATGTACTTTTTCCCGTTCACCATGTCATTACTATTTGTATTCACAAAGAAACTTTTCGCACTTCACGATTATTCATTCATGGTGTGACACACGCGAGTACTTACAAGTAAACAAATGTAATAGGGCGATATATATAAAAAGGCGAGATTTTAAAAATAACATTAAGTTTTAATTTATTGGTGCCACGTACTAGAGAGCTAGTTTAAAATGATCTCTTTTTGCTGAACAACTTGTAATATGTATTCTTAGCTGGTAATCCATTTCACTTTCATCCAGGCTCAATTTTTCTATGTGAAAGAATATGATATTTCTTTATGTTACGTAATAGTATTTAACATCTGTAATATTAACGTACCACTAGAGAAAAATGCACCAACATACCTGTAATACACTATATATCCTCTTCAGACTCGGTGTAGCAGTAAGGCACGAGACGCCATACACTGACCGAACTATTTTCCAGTATAAAACAAACTTCACAACAGTCAATAATCATTAACGCGTGTCACAAAGGTAAAATGGCCGTAAACCGAGCAGAGTCAGTGCAAGGCTTATAAACGCTTGTGGCCCTTCCCGTGGACATCTATGGAAGCTATGCTGCACGCGCATCTGCTGTACAGCCTTCCAGGGAAATTACAGTTTATTTCAAGCTTGGGAAAATTATTTTAATTCAAGCAAAATTTTTACAGCTTGATGTAAACTGAAGAACAGGTTGATTTTTCAATCTTGAATTTTCAACTGAACCTAAACTCAATATCCACCCTGAAATAAGCTGTGTAACAGGTTGATTTTTCAATCTTGAATTTTCAACTGAACCTAAACTCAATATCCACCTTGAAATAAGCTTGAGTGCTAGCTGGGGTACGATTTTACTCGTAAGAAAAGTTACTTTTGTTCTGTAATGCCCATGTAAAGTTAGTTAAATTATTGTACATCTGAAAGCTTGGACACGGTGCATTTAGAACAATAGTGACAAAAATTAATATCACACGTCTTTGTGCGGTAGTTGTTTCAATAGCTTCGATGGCTTACAGCATTTCTTTTGTCTCACACCCATTTTTGAATTCGTTGAGATTGCAGGCACTACAGACACTGCAGTATCTGCACCTGGGTTTTCTAGTCTCAACATACTTAATGCATTCCCCGGACAAACAAAAAGAATTGATCGCATCGATCAATATGCATGAATCATTTACAAAATAAGCAAAAATGAATACAATAAATTTCCTTAAGTGAACAAAAAGCGCATAGAAAAATTGAGAATTTGGAGAGTATCGGTACAGGAGGAGGCATACAGCAGTCAAGTTCCAATATATTCCCAGAAAATTCTAGAAAATCAAAAACTTGTCTAATCAGTTTGATGAAGAATGTTGGTGGGCACAAGGAGGCAAGGAGATGTAGCGCGTTACATCAGAGGACTGAAACGCTTACTTAGAGGTTTCCACAAAGCGGCTCACAAGACAAATTTCAGAATCAGTTTGCCAGCTAGCGGGAAACGCTGCTACCAAAATTCAGTCCTAAACTTAAATACGTTAGTAAAAAAAACAACAATAAACAAATATTTTGTCAAATCTACGTTTATTTTTGCACGGATGTGGTCGGGGAAATCCGAGAGACCGATTATGAACGCTTAAAGCGACATCCTCCATCGCCGTCTGTGCAACAACTGGTTGTTTTTCCTAATAACTCAATTTCGAAACGAGATGATGAACTTAACGGGAGAAGACAAATTTATTCGACGAACTGGTTCAGTTGGCCGGTTGCTGGCTGACACATGCCGATATTTGTTTGCTTCCAATATAAACCGCAATTCATCCAATTTAACACGTGCAAATAAAGAAAATATGGAAAAGACAGACGATATTTGTAGGTATTCAATATGAGCGACAGTACGGAAGGACGAGGATAGCAATTAACTAACGTGTAACGATTTCTCATTATTCACTGGAAGCAATTCATGCTGTCCTGGGACTTTTAGAACGAGAATAAATATGTAGTTGCTGTAAATATATTATGTTTTGTTTTGCAAGTGCCCTACCTGAAAATTAAGATTAGCGAGAACACATTGTTTTGAACGCTCGAGTCTCTGCTGACAACTTCAGTCCCACGTCACCAGCTGGCATGTTGGTGGCGGTGTTTTGCTGAAAGTCGGAAACAGGCGTGATTAAATTTGTTTACGCCGTCAATACTAATTTTTACAATGGTAAATATGGTTTTTTGAATTCACAACAATTTCTTCTGTGGAATGATGTGTGATGCAAAAGCAGGGTTAACCTAAGTTACAAGTATAGTTGTTAAAAAAATATTCCGTGTAATTCGGTTTAAAAGAATACTTTAGAAAAAATTAGAGTTACTTTTGTGCTGTTTGCGAACAAATTAAAATAACGTAGTTCATGAAACGGGGAACTGTACATTGTGAAGTAAGGTTATGTGTGTATGTGTTTACTGGTATTGTATAGCTATACCGTAGTTTGTCAGACAGTTTTATATTCAGCATGAATTACTACGAAAGTAACTCTGTGTGCATGGGGAATTGATGGCAGAGCTGTACATCAGAAAGAAATAAAAAATTGTCGGTGGTATTGTGTTGTTTATTTACTCAGTGTGACCTGAAGCCCAGCAGCCTGTAAAAATATATAACAACAGTAATACTTCATCATAGTGCCTGTACACAACGTAAGAGATCGTTCATTATGTAAGTTAATTTCTTAAATTCGCCAACGCAGTGTTGTCTATTTGTTTCATATTTCGTAGTGTTAAATAGTGTGATAGAAGTGATGAGGATTGCAAAGGATTGTCAGTAACAATAGATTACCTAATATGTTTATTTTTTTATGCCCTTGAGGTGAGAGTTACATTGAATATAGCGAAGGATAGAACTCTCCCCATAAAGTTGCTCCTCACACACTACATGCAATAGGATTACGAATAAAATTGAATTATGGGAAACAGTGTAGAGTGATATGGTTAGTTAAACTTTATAGCAACCATTTCAGCAATAGGTAGCACACACAACACACATATCATATATTTACTGCAAATGCTAGTGACAGAATGTTTGACTTTATGAGGAGTTTAAAAGTAGTAAAACATATTTTGCCTTCTGATTATTCATGTTTAGCTTTTCCATTGTAAGGTAGCAAACTCAAGGTGCAGCTTGACACTCCTACAGAGAGTGACTGCGCTGCATGCATACAGGTGCATGTAATTGGTTGCATCAGTGACAATGTTAACTCATCTTGCCCCATTCGCTGCAGGTTCTGCACTCTGATTAGTGTGTACATAAGGTTTTTTTCCGTTAGCAATCAAAATTTTGGATTTAAGTTGTGTTTTAGTGAAGGTAAAATATGCAATATTGTGAGCACTGGTATATTTGTAAAAACATGTAACTGTCACTAATGGTAATAGCATTTTTGAGCTGTAATCACTTTTTAATGTGAGTAATGTTGGAAAATTAAAATTTTATGAAATTTACATTTGGTTTCTTTTCACAAGTAGGCTTAACTGTAATTTTATTTCCTTCCTCACCAAAACTGTATGTGTGTATTAAATTTAAACTGTATTTTTATTTATCAATGGAATATTTGAATGTTTGTTGAACTCTTTGTTGTAGGTACTCATAGCAGCAGCAGTTTGCACAAAAGCAGGGAAGAGTAAGTATTTGTGCAATTTCTCTCTCTCTCTCTCTCTCTCTCTCTCTCTCTCTCTCTCTCTCTCTCTCTCTTCTCAGTTTGAGATTTATTTAATGCTCCTTACTTGTACAGTAGTAATGAAGTCTCACACTTTATTAATTGTATTAGACTGCTGTAATGTATATAAGGAAAATATAGGTGGTAACTAATGTCTGATACGTAACAAGAATATATTACAGAACTGTTTGACCAGAAGAGGGCCATGTGACTTATATAGGAGGAAGAGGGATATATCATCAGGAGGACAAAGCAAAAATTTTGTGTCTTACAAGAATTACTTTCCATGTGCTAGTCATCTGTTTGCAAACTGGATTTGAATTCTTCTGATTACCCTTATGACGAGTATCTAGCGACACCCAGTGTTATGGGGATTTTAAAATGTGACATCTAGTCTCTACCACAGTTCTACTGCAAGCTTTCTAAGCTGCACTGCCGTGAGTGTGGGGTGAAATTCACAGTATTACCATTCTGATGTGACTAGTGATGTCACTGTCATCACTGACAACCTTAACTGGAGCACAATCTGAGGTCTAGGTTTGTTTGGAAAGAGACATTGTGGATGTCAATTGGTGAAGCCAGTGAATGTGTCTTGTAAATAATCTCTTTCTCTTTTATACGGTGTGCATTCTGTAATTATATCTATGCTGGAAATCCATATTTTCTCGCTTGGCATGATATTTTCAAGTTTTTAATATTCTTGAAGACAATAATAAGAATGTCCTCCCACATGACCTCCATATTCCCTTACTGTGATAGTGCAGATACTCTTGGTTGTATGACGTCATAGTTGCCATAATGTTTATGTAGGTCCTGCTATGGTGATGAGTTGTTGTTTCCGCCACTAGTTAAAGCTAACAGGTTGTTTCTTATTCTTCACTACTTAACCCTGTCACAATACTTAGAACACTTTATAATGAGTAAATAGTGTGGCAAAATTTATGTTGAATTGTATCATGTTTTCACAACTTCATGTGAGTGTAATAAATGTTGCTAACAATTGTTAATTACTGCAAAAGGGACTTGCTGTACTGTTAATATCTGTGTAAAAGACATTGGTGCAAAATATGTCCCACTAATGCACCTCCTACATTCTAGCTCTGTTAAAATATGTCCTGTTCCATTAGAGACAAAACCACCTGTGGAAGCAGTCATGTCATGTGCCAATTTTGCAGGATCTTTGTTCATGAAATGCTAGACTGCCCAGTTTCAGAGCTTGTTACCAGCACAGTATGGTCAACTTCAGTGTCTTCTACATTTGTATTTGATTGCTCCTGCCGTAGATCCCTAGATCAGCTTTTACGAATTACAGTGTAGAATGTAAGTTTGGAAGCTGAGTCGTAGTGTTTAATTTCTTGGTTATATGCTTATTTCATGTTTTGGTTCTAATGGTTTACTTGTTGCCAAGAGTTTTAGGCTCAAAGTTCAAAAGATTGCAGTTTGAATCATGTAGGATTTTATATGGTTTGTCATTTTTACCATTGGCAATAACTTGTGTAAGCAAAAATGCCAAATTGTGTAGCAGTTTGGGTTCAGTGTTAAAAGTGCATTTCCCTTACAGTTCAAAGGTTAAGCTTTATCACAAGTTGGAAGAAGGCAAGAACATACCATTAATACACCAATAGACTTTTATTTTACATCATCATATGTTGATATAAAGTATTTGTGTCTCATACAGCTAAATGAAAATGTTGCTAAATAATTGTTTTCTGTAATCTGTAGTTACGATTGTTCATTTTCAGCTTGGTCTTGCAAATTCAGTATGGTGATATTTGTAAATATAACTAGTGAAGAAATGTGTTTGGTGGCTTGTACACAGAATAAATAATTTTGATGCAGCAAACGTTATTCATATTGATTTATACATGGCTCAGAACAACAAAGTGATTGACAGCAAGTTGTTTGTAGGGCATTTGGCATAGTAAAATCCAATCACTGAATGCACCTTGTTCTACACCCAGTTTGGTTCACAATTTTCATATCATTCAGATATCTCAGGTGCTGGTTATCACAGTCAGTTTCAGATGATGCTTGTGACCAGTAATAAGTGTTGTGATTTGTTTTCATTGTTGTTTTACACCAAATAAAAAGGCCTGTTGCTGCAAATTTTTTATGCTTGCTAAGTATCATACTTATTCCAGATGGATCCATTTGAATACACAGACATCTTTATTCTTTCCTTCTGCTGCTTGGAAACACTTTTTCATGCTTTTTCCTGACATTCTTGCCTTCCTTTGGAATGCAAGGACACAAGTGTAATATGCTGTTCATCCACTGCCACTGTTGACATTTCAATGAAAGGGCACAATTCAAGGTAAAAGAAGGCCACATACTTATACACTGATGGAAAAAAGAATCACAGCACCAAGAAGGAGCTGTGCAACATAAACTAAAGTTGGTAGACGTGTTTGTACATCAGAAAGATGGTATGCCATTCGCATAAGAGTGGTGTTTGTAGTGTCACTATGAGGATACAAATGGGTTTACTTTAAATACACACTATAATGGTCATGAGTGTTAGTTTCCTTTGAGATTGGACATGGTGAGTTGAGGTTAGTGAAGAATGCCTTTAAGGAGACAAAGACACATTTATCAACACCTCACAGAGTTTGAATGAGGTTGTGTAATAGGGCTGCTAGAAGAGGGATGTTTCTTCTGCAATATTGCAGAAAGAATTGACAGGAATGTAACCATTGTACGTGTCTGCTGGCAGGGTGGTCACGAGACTGTGTGGTCGCAAGAAGGCACATGGCTTTACTGAGAGGTGTATGGCTCTGGTGTATCGTACTGCATCTGTAGCAGCAATTTGAGCAGTGGTTGGCACCACAGTGACACAACAAACTGCTGCAAAATGGTTACTCCAGGGGCAGCTATGAGCCAGAGTGCCAGCAGTGTGCATTCCACTGATCCCAAACCACTGCCATTTGCGACTTCACTGGTGTCAAGTGACAGATGATTGGAGGACAGGGTGGAGGTATGTTGTCTGATGAAAGCTGTTCTGCCACAGTGCCAATGATGGCTGTGTGCTGCTTAGTAAGAGGCCAGTTGAGGGCCTGCAACCAACCTGCCTGCTTGCTAGACGCACTGGACGTATACCTAAAGTTATGGTCTGAGTTGCAATTTCGTATGAATGGAGGTGCACTCTCGTGGTTATCCCACACACCCTGACTGCAAATATGAGGGTGGTTTGAAAAGTTCTCGGAATGACCATGAGAGGTCAGTGCTAGCGCAACGAGTTGTTCACGTGATATTCGTTGGACTGTTGCCTGTAAACACGTGCCACGTCAGTGCTCTTGGAAGAGAGCTGTGGCGGTGACATGGTTCTGTTGTGTTCCCGCGTATTGATTAGCGAAAATGGAAAAATCGATATTCGAGCAGTTACTAAGTACTTTGTAAAGAAAGGTATGAAAGCAAAGGACATTCATGCCGATTTCCAGAATACACTGGGGGACTCTGCTTCATGTTCAACTGTTGTCAAATGGACAACTGAATTTAAATTTGGTCTGCAGTGCTTAGATGATGATCTGTGCAGTGGTCAGCCACGATGTGCCACTACTCCAGAAACCGTTGCGAAAATGCACAAAATGGTCATGGTGGATTGCTGATTGAAAGTGTGTGAAATTGCTCACGCTTGCCACATGTCATCTGAAAGGGTATATCACATTTTAACTGAAGAATTAGAAGTGAAAAAATTATCTGCAAGATGGTTGCCGTGACTTAATGCTGGATCAAAAATGCATAAGAATGGACATATCGGAACTAACGAACTAAGGTATGAATTGTTGCCACATCCATCTTATTCACCTGATATGGCTCTGTCAGACTTCCATGTCTTTCCAAAACTGAAAATTTTTCTTGGCGGATGAAGATTCACTTCAAACAAAGAATTGATAGCCAGAGTTGACAATAATTTGGCAGGCGTGGAGGAAACTCATTTTCGAGATGGGATCAAGGCACTGGAACATCATTGGACCAAGTACGTTAAACTACACTGAGTACGTTAATCTATACTAAAAAAATAAAAAAATTTCAGTGATGTAAGTACTTTTTTCTATTCAATTCCAAGAACTTTTCAAACCACCCTCATGTGTACATAAATCTGGTGATTCAACCTTCTGTGCTGCCATTCATGAACAGTATTCCAGGGGGAGTTTTCCAACAGGATAACACTCACATACTGCTGTTATAACCTGTGACACAACATGCTCTACAGAGTGTTGACATGTTGCCTTCGCCTGCTCAATCACCAGATCTGTCTCCAAGTGAGCCCGTATGGGACATCATTGTATGACAACTCTAGTGTTGTCCTCAACCATATTAACATTCTCTGTATTGACCGACCAGGTGTAACAGGCATGGAACTCCATCCCACAGACTGACATCCGGCACCTGTACAACACAATGTATGCATGCTTGCATTCACCATTCTGGCGGTACACTGGTTATTAATGTACCACCATTTCTCATTGTTAATTGCTTACATATGTTACCTAGACAAATATTTTCTTCAAATTTCTTTATCTACATTAATTTTTTTTTTTTTTTGGTGTTGTGATTTTTTTCCACCAATGTATAACATGACAATAACCTTTGGTAACACAATCAGCCCTAATCATTCTGGTGTCAAACAGTATAAGGAAGATGATGATCTCATGTGTAACATTGTGACACAGGAGATTGCTTGCAAAAAATTTGTGCAACCCACTCCACAATATTGGTAAAGTGTGTGAATCCTATACCAAATAGGACAAACAGTGGATATTGAATGTATTTGGAGAAGGGTAACATGAATGGCTACAGTTTTTTTTATCCTTTGGAGAACATCATAGAGGTGCTGACAATCCTGAAGAAGGATGCCAACAACTACTCTTTAAAAGCACGTATTTAGAAAGGTTCAATAACTAGTGTTAAATGAGGAATGTAGAAGTATACTACAACCCCATTTATATTACCACAATAGGGACAGTAAAGACAATATTAGACTAATCACAGCACACATGGAGACATTTAAGCAGTCATTCTTCCAACATTGTGGACTTATAGGTGAATGAAACAGTGAAGAAACCCTAATATGTGGTAAACTTTGAAGCACTCTCTGTCATGCATTTCAGTGCTTGCAAAGTCTAGATGTAGATGTAGATTTTAGATTTTTTTATCACTCAACAACATGTTTTTACTTTTCCTCTCAGAATTGATAAATGTTAAGTAGTATTTCCTCTTTTATGTTTGTCTGGATGCAGTGATATGTATATCTGGGAGTGGAGTTGGGGAGAGGGAGACATTGATAGGCACATATAATAACTGATGGAATTAGTGGGGAAAGCGTTCGAGGAAATGAGACTGCTAAGTATTAGTTAAGAAGTCATTGAGGACTCCAAATCAGTAATAAAGACAAAATAGGACAGCATAATAGAGCATTCAGGAAACAAATGAGATGTGTACATCAACACATTTACATCTGTATCTGTACTCTGCAGACTACCTTGTTGTGTATGGTGGAGGGTATGCATGTACTGCTGTCACCTCCTCTTTCCTGTTCGACATGGTTGGTGAGTAAAAAGATTTTTGGTAAACTTTCAGGAAGTGTAAATCTTTGTAATTTTACCTTCATGGTTTTTCTGTGCGATACACACTGCCCAACAAAAAAAGTGAAGCACCCAGACGGGCAGGAGGAAATAAAATTCAACTTCACTGGATGAAAGAGTATGTGATGTTACTTCAGTAATTACAAAATTAAGTCAGATTTACGTAGAGCTTGGCAGTATGAGTTCACATACCATTATGCAAGTGTGGATTCATCTGGCAAGAGTGTGATAGTTGTTTTATTCTCTCTTGAGGCAAGCTGCCTGACAGCTGGTCCTTCATATCCTGCATACTGGCAGTGGGATAGAGATGACATACAAGCTGGTTCCACACATGTTCTATCAGGAACAGATCTGCAGATCATGCTGGCCACAGGAGTATATAAACATCATGCCGACAGTTCATAGAGGTACATAAAATGTGTGGACAATCATCGTCCTGTTGAAAACGGCACTACGTTACTGCCTCATGAGAGTTAACATATGAGGATGCAGGCCATGACATACTGTTACACCATCAGAGTTCCCACAATCACTATCAGTTGTGACCTAAAGGCATACCCAATGTCTCTCCACACCATGATGCCAGGAGTAATTCCGCTGTGCTTTTTGTACACATCGGAAGAGTAGAACCTCTTCCTAGGACACCACCATATTCGCCAACAATGGTGATCAGGTGTAGTGTGCGACTACTGTTCATCACTGAACACAGTGATGCCATTCATCAGCAGTCTGTGTTTTCCAGCCACGGCACTATTCTGAATGCAGCCATTTGTGTTATGGTGTTAACAGCAGCAGCCTACACATGAGGTGGTAACTCCTTTACTGGTTGCTGCTAGTGTCTGACCAATGGTGAGGGATGATGGACCATGTAGCAGGGAGTCGAATACTTGTTCTTGGATGCTCCACAAATCTGGACATTGCATCAGCCGATCAGCTGGCCAAATGGAGACCTAGCAACTGCTGATAATGCTTTCTCACAGAAGCATGCAGCATCACTATGTCCTTCACAGTGAAAAAAGCTGATGCAGTTCACATCCCTTGTAAAATAAACGGCCAGGCCTGTTAACAACACCAAACATGAACATCACTAATGCATTAATGTATTCTAGTGATTGAATGCATTCATGTATTCTAAGTGGTCTTTCTACCTGTCACAGAGAAGTGCAGCTCTAAATCGTTTACATACTGCCCAATGATGGGTATTTGTATGATGTTACATTGTTATCTGACCATGTTTTCTGGGAGCTTAACTTTTTTCGTCAGGCAGTGTATATGGGAGGGAGCAAAATGTTAGTTGATTTTTTTAGGAACACACACTTTAAGAATTTTAGTAGTAGGGTCTATAATGCACAGTGAAAACATCTATCTTGTAGCATCGACTACTGAAATTGGACGAGCATCTATGTGATGCTGTCCTGTGTACTAAATGAACCTATGATCAGCACTGCTCTTCTTAGGATCCCACCTTGTAAGCATTCTAGACTGAAGAGCAATCCTCAAGTATTGTCAGACAACTGTTTTGTAAGGTACCTCTTTCATGGATGGATTTCACTTCCTAAGGGTTCCTTGAGTGAAACTCCAATGACTAGTTAGACATAGATCTTCCACTTTAAAGTGCTCTATATATGTACTTTCAGATATTGAATGGGCGTGACTCTTTCCATTGATGTTTGGCAATTTAGTAATTAAACAATTTAGTAACTAAACAATTAATTAAATTGGTGTCTCTACCTATTTATGCACTGTATGTTATATTTGTGTATATTGAGAGTCATCTGTCAGCCACTGCACCAATTGTCAATCCTCTGTAAGTCTACCTGCATATTTCTAAACTTTTCCAGTGTTGAAACTTCTTTGTATGCAACTGCATCACCTCTCAACAGCCTCAAGGCACTTCTGATGTTGCCCTGTAAGTCATTTGTATTATGCTGTGAACTCCCTTCATACACCCACAGATATTTTTACATCACAAGATTCCTCTCTGTTAAGAAAGGCATGTTGCATTGTATTTTTTAGACACTTTAATCCAATCATAACAAAGCTAGTCTGATGTTATGCCCTTCAGGTTTTCCTTGTCAAGAGATAGTGCAAAACTGCATCCAATGCCTTCTGGAAGTTAAAGAATATTGCATCAACCTTTGCAAGAACATCTATTGCCTATTGGGTCTCATGGCAGAATAGAACAAACTAGGGCTTCCGAGACTGTTGTTTGTGGAATTCATGTTGATTCTTGGAGAGCAGAGATTCAGTTACCACTAAAATCATAAAACGTATTACAAAATGTGGCGACAGAGTAACATAAGCAGTACAGGCAAATACAATGACCGAAGAAAAAATCGCAACACCAAAAAATAAATTTCGAGAATACATTTGTTAAGTAACATATTTGAGTGATTAACATTGCAAGATCACAGGTTAATGTATGTGCAAGGTAAGCCATTGCAAATGTTAAATGTTGGTTCATTAATAATTGGTGTAACTGCCAGAATGTTGAATGCAAGCATACAAACATGCACACACTGTGTTGTACAGGTGCCAGATGTTAATTTGTGGGATGGAGTTTCATGCCTGTTGCACCTGATCGATCAACACAGGGATGGTTAATGCTGGTTGTGGATGACACTAAAGTTGTCATCTGATAATGTTTCATTTGTGGTCAATTGGAGACATACACTCCTGGAAATGGAAAAAAGAACACATTGACACCGGAGTGTCAGACCCACCATACTTGCTCCGGACACTGCGAGGGGGCTGTACAAGCAATGATCACACGCACGGCACAGCGGACACACCAGGAACCGCAGTGTTGGCCGTCGAATGGCGCTAGCTGCGCAGCATTTGTGCACTGCCGCCGTCAGTGTCAGCCAGTTTGCCGTGGCATACGGAGCTCCATCGCAGTCTTTAACACTGGTAGCATGCCGCGACAGCGTGGACGTGAACCGTATGTGCAGTTGACGGACTTTGAGCGAGGGAATATAGTGGGCATGCGGGAGGCCGGGTGGACGTACCGCCGAATTGCTCAACACGTGGGGCGTGAGGTCTCCACAGTACATCGATGTTGTCGCCAGTGGTCGGCGGAAGGTGCACGTGCCCGTCGACCTGGGACCGGACCGCAGCGACGCACGGATGCACGCCAAGACCGTAGGATCCTACGCTGTGCCGTAGGGGACCGCACTGCCACTTCCCAGCAAATTAGGGACACTGTTGCTCCTGGGGTATCGGCGAGGACCATTCGCAACCGTCTCCATGAAGCTGGGCTACGGTCCCGCACACCGTTAGGCCGTCTTCCGCTCACGCCCCAACATCGTGCAGCCCGCCTCCAGTGGTGTCGCGACAGGCGTGAATGGAGGGACGAATGGAGACGTGTTGTCTTCAGCGATGAGAGTCGCTTCTGCCTTGGTGCCAATGATGGTCGTATGCGTGTTTGGCGCCGTGCAGGTGAGCGCCACAATCAGGACTGCATACGACCGAGGCACACAGGGCCAACACTCGGCATCATGGTGTGAGGAGCGATCTCCTACACTGGCCGTACACCACTGGTGATCGTCGAGGGGACACTGAATAGTGCACGGTACATCCAAACCGTCATCGAACCCATCGTTCTACCATTCCTAGACCGGCAAGGGAACTTGCTGTTCCAACAGGACAATGCACGTCCGCATGTATCCCGTGCCACCCAACGTGCTCTAGAAGGTGTAAGTCAACTACCCTGGCCAGCAAGATCTCCGGATCTGTCCCCCATTGAGCATGTTTGGGACTGGATGAAGCGTCGTCTCACGCGGTCTGCACGTCCAGCATGAACGCTGGTCCAACTGAGGCGCCAGGTGGAAATGGCATGGCAAGCCGTTCCACAGGACTACATCCAGCATCTCTACGATCGTCTCCATGGGAGAATAGCAGCCTGCATTGCTGCGAAAGGTGGATATACACTGTACTAGTGCCGACATTGTGCATGCTCTGTTGCCTGTGTCTATGTGCCTGTGGTTCTGTCAGTGTGATCATGTGATGTATCTGACCCCAGGAATGTGTCAATAAAGTTTCCCCTTCCTGGGACAATGAATTCACGGTGTTCTTATTTCAATTTCCAGGAGTGTATTTTGTGATCAAGCAGGCCAAGGCAACATGTTGACACCCTGTGGAGCATGTTGGGTCATAACAGCGGTCCTTGGTTTGAGCATTATCCTGTCAGAAAATAACTCATGGACTGCTGTTTATGAATGGCAGCACAAAGGTTGAATCGCCAGATTTATGTACAGATTTACAATCAGGGTGTGTGGGATAACCTCAGGAGTTTTCCTGCTGTCATGCAAAATCACATTCCAGACCATATCTCCAGGTGTAGGTCCAGTGTGTCTAGCACACAGATAGGTTGGTTGCAGGTTCACAGCTGGCTTGCTCGTAACCAACACAGGGCCATCACTGGCACTGAGGCAGAATCAGCTTTCATCAGACGACACAAAATACCTCCACTCTCTCCTCCAGTGAGCTCTCACTTGACATCCCTGTAGTCGCAAATGGCGATGCTTTGGGGTCAGTGGAATGCCCGCAAAGGGGCATCTGGCTCAGAGCTGTCCTTAAAGTAACAGATCTGGAACAGTTCGTTGTGTCACTGTGGTGTCAACTGCTGTTCAAATTCCTACTGCAGATGCAGTACGGTGCACTACAGCCACTCACTGAACAAGGTGGTCTTCCCTCTCAGTAGTCCCACATGGCCATCTGGAGCCTGGTAGTCTTATGAGCATACATTCTCCTGACCACTGCTGCCAGGCTGCCAGCAATCGTGTGCAGTGGCTACATTCCTGACAAGTTTTTCTGCTATATTGTAGAAGGAACATCCAGCTCCTCATAGCTCTATTACATGACCTCATTCAAACTCAAATGAGATGTTAGTAATAGTGTCTTTGTCACCTTAAAGGCATTCTTGACTAACATCAACTTACCATGTCCAACATAAAAGGTAACTAATGCTTACAACCATTACAGTGTGTATTTCTAGCAAACCCTGATATGCATCCTCGAGTGGCACTACTAGCACAATCATATGCAAATGGTGCAAAATCTTAATAGACATCACCTTTCAGAGTTAGAAACACACCTACCACCTGTCTTTGATGTTGCACAACTTTTTCTTGGTATTGCATCTTTTTTTTTCCCTCCTCTCTCTCTCTCTCTCTCTCTCTCTCTCTCTCTCTCTCTCTCTGTTAGTGCCGTAATGTGTATCATAGTTAACCATAAAGCCCAGTCGTCTTCTCTCTGTTGAGCAATTTTAATTGATTTTCTGTCTCGCTGTCACTTATCACAATAGCTGTCATTTTCCTATTCATTGACAATTAAAAGAAGAAATTGTAATGTAGTTTTTCTCAGGTAAATAATTTTGGAAAATAGAATTAAGTACTTCTGCCTTGTCTGTGTCATCCTATTTTCCTATGCCAGTGTGATAACTTAGTGATGGGGATAAATAGATTTGCTCAGTTTCCTAACTTAACAGAACAACACAACTTCATAGAAGTTTTTTTGTGAGATTGAAAGGAATTTTATTTTAGAATTCGTTGAACACTTCATACCTTACTGTACATTATCATTTTCACTTCATTTTCTTTGTCAAAAAGGCTTTGGAGATGTTTAAATTGGTGGTGAAGTTATTTTTGCTCTTGGAGCAACTTTCTAAATACGGCTGTTTAACCATTGTGCATCTTTCCCATCCCTCACAATGTTGCTCGGCACATACCTCCTCTGTTTTGAATTTTGCACAGATGTAATCAACATTTTTACTGTCAGAGATCAATGTTTGTTGTTGACTGAAAACTGTTCGTTCCATTTTCTAAGATGAAGTATCTTCCCATCTTTCTTAAGACTACTACTGACACACACAGTGATCCTACACTGTGCAGCACAGTTGAAGGATCACTTTTTTGAAATCCCATAATTGTTTACCAGTGTGACACATCAGAGAAATTTGGTTCAACATTCCTAGGTAATGGTACAAAAGTGTGGTGCCCTGTGATGCCACACTTGGGCTTGGCGATGCTTCAAACAGTACAGTACTGACACATGTGAAAATGACCACAGCTCAGAGGTACATGTGATGTGTATGGTGGGTTAATGATGTCACATTGGCACCAAATTTCACCATAATTCTGTACAGTACCATCATAGATGTGTCAAACAATGGGAAGGTTGTCGCACCCCTTGTTCCCCACATATCACTCCTTCTTTTGATGCCTTTGTGATGGAGGGCAGAACTGAGATTCCCAGTGTTGGATTCACACAGTTTTCTTATGGGTGGCCAAGTAAAAGGTGTCAGACATACTACTGTTCAGAATAAACACTAAAGAACATAGGAGGTGGCATAAAGGGCATCATTGATACCAACCTTTTCCTTGGGGCACCAATTCCAAACATGTTCAATCAAAAATGACAGTACGCACTGCGGTGAACAACTGGTTGACATTCTTGACAACGTTTGATGCTGCTGACACCCGCCCGATGACTCAACCCTTCTCCAAGTATGTCGTCAGGCAGCAACTCCCTTGAATGTGGTCATGCCCATTTGGAGTGCAGTGCGGCCACAAGTTTTGCTCTGATTCCCAGGGTGGAACGCCTAGGGACTATTCAAAACCATTCGACAAAATTTGAATGCGATCTAAAGCAGCAAACTGTGCTTACTCTTTTTCAGCCTACTTGTTTTGTGCCCTCCTTTTGCCTGATTACGGAGGGCTGTAACATTTACACACGCGTGAATAAAATGGAAGAGGGACACTTGGTGCCACCTGCTCAAATTTGTTGAACTCTTTAAAAATGTACTTGTACAGAGATGACCTGTGACGAAGTCATAGGCACTTGCAGATGAGCAAGCCATTTGACACTTCTCTGATTCCAGATGGCCTCCTAGCAGATGGAAGAGAAGCTGTGTATCACTTTTGCAGGTGCCTAGGACACTCATCTCTGATTCTTACAGGGAGTCCTTGCCATTTTATGTAATTGTATCAGTGTTGCACCCTTTTGTGATCATGCCACAGGAAGGCTGAAAAAGCATTAGCACCTCTTGTTGCTTCAGACTGTGTTCAAATTTTGTCAAATGGTTTTGAACAGCTGTAATGGTTTCACCCTGTACAAGAGCAAGAATTGTGATTGTATTGTTTCACCCTGTACACACAAGAGCAAGAATTGTGATTGTATTGCACTCCAGAGGGGTGCAATCACATGCAGTGAGATTACTAGCACATGATATCCTTAGAAAAGGGTTGAATCATCTGGTGGGTGTCCCAGGGTCAAATGTTGCCAAGAACATAGTCCTGTTGTTCATCACACTGCAAACTCTCATTTTCGACTACAAAATGTGTGGGAATCAACGCCCCAAGGAAAGGGATGGTATCATTGATACCATTTATGTCTCCCCCTCAGGCCTTTTCATATCAGTTCTGAGCAGTGGAGTGTCTGATATGTTTTTCTTGGACGCCCATAAGAAAACCGTGTTATTTCAGCACAGCACATCTTGGTTTTGACCTCCATCAGGGAGGCTTCAAAAGAAGGGGTAAAATGTGGTTAAGAGGGGGTCCGACGACCTTCCCATCATGTGACACATCCATGGTGGTGGTATTGTACAGAATTGTGGTGAAATTTGGTTCCAATGTGACATCCTGAGCTGTGGCCTTTTCTTTGCATGCGTCAACACCTTACTGTTTGAACCATGACCGAGTCCGAGGGTGATGTCGCAGTGCATTACCCTTTTGCAGCATTACAAAAGTATGTTGCATGCATCTTTGAGCCTAATTTCAAACTTATGTGTTGCAGTGGGTGATAATTATGAGGTTTTGAAAAGTGATCCTTTAATTGTGTTGCACATTTTATATCTGCCTTAAGGTTACTGATTTCCTGCTCTGTGTTAACTGAATCTAAAAATTTGAGCCGTTTTGTTACCAGGAGCTGTAAGATCTAAATGCTGCAGGAAATTTTCGGATAGAGCAATTAGACCAATACCATACGAATCCGTGTATCTAGAACCTATCTTATGAATTGAACCTCCCAGTCAATAGCTAGTAAGTTGAAATCTTACCCCAATACTATAAACTGCCAACTTCTCCAAGCTTGCTCAGAAATATTCTGCCACTACTCTTCAGGCAGGCAGTTTCTTAAGAACGTCTGGTTATCGTGTACGATCACCTTTAACATTTACATTCATCTAATTATATCATGTTCAGGATCTGTTCTAACTTCATTAGATATTACTGTATTGTTTTTAGCTATAAACACGCCTCTTTCACTGCTGTCCGGCCAGTCTCCACAATATACATTTCAGCCTGGATTTAAATTTTCATCGCTGTTAATATCAGGTTATAGACAGCTTTCGTTTTCTAATACTATGCTGGCATTGTTGCTTTTTATAAACAGGCCTATTTCTGGGTTCTATTTATGGACACTCCTGTCGTTAACTTATTTTACAAATCAGTAAATAATTAATTGTCTCTGTGCAAAGGTCAAAGGTTTTTGTTGTTGTTGTGGTCTTCAGTCCTGAGACTGGTTTGATGCAGCTCTCCATGCTACCCTATCCTGTGCAAGCTTCTTCATCTCCCAGTATTTACTGCAACCCACATCCTTCTGAATCTGCTTAGTGTATTCATCTCTTGGTCTCCCTCTACAATTTTTACCCTCCACGCTGCCCTCCAATGCTAAATTTGTGATCCCTTGATGCCTCAGAACATGTCCTACTAACCGGTCCCTTCTTTTTGTCAAGTTGTGCCACATACTCCTCTTCTCCCCAAATCTATTCAATACCTCCTCATTAGATACTCTACATAAAAAACCATGTACACACCACATCTATTCTGCTATCTTGTAGTTGCTTTCTGTGTGTAGTGAATGCCTGATGTATGGGAGGGTGTCCTACAGTTATCCAACTAAAAGTGGAGATGACTTATCTGCATCCTAGATCTTTAAAGATTCATCAGATTTTCTGTTTTAAGCTCTCCACTCAGCTCAAATCAGAGGATCACGATCAGTCCCACATCTCCAATGAAACCCAACCAGCAAACTTTCCAAGTGTAGACTGGCCTTCTTTACAACCTGCCTGCCATTTCAGTGGGGCACCATCTACTGCGTGACATTGAAGTGCCCAAGGACTCAGCACTTGTCTCGATCTTTCGAGATGATCGGTCACAGCCCCAACAGACAAGGCATCCCATGCTGGCCCAGATGTTCTCTTGGCAGCACAGAACAATCCTTATTATATCATGAACCTTTCCTTAGCCCTTGTTCTTATCATATGATATCCAGCTCTTCTGAAATGTGTGATGTATGTAACCTACTGTCACTATTTTCTTTTTCCTTTCCTTTCCTTTCCTTTCCTTTTGCTCTTATTCAATCTACTCATCCTTTCTGCATATCTTCAACATTCTTGTCTCATCTGCAGTTTTAAGCCTTGTCTAATGTCAGTGGCAACTGGTGTATCATTGTATTTAATTTGTGTTGCACACAAGCTATTGCCAGAAAAGAGGGTGTACTGTTGTATATGTCTTTTGCCCATTGTTTTGCTTATGTGGATTGGTAGAGATCTGACTAAACAATGACCCCCTCCCCCCCCCCCCCTCTCTCTCTCTCTCTCTCTCTCTCTCTCTCTCTCTCTCTCTCTCTCTCTCACACACACACACACACACACACACACACACACACACCATTTGTCTTCAGAATTTAATCCTACCTTTTAAATTTTTTGATGTATTTATATGTTTTGATAGTTTCTTTAAATAAAACACTAAACAACATAAACACACTTCTTATAATATTTAAAATGTTTTTTTTTTCTTTTTACAAAATGCCTATAAAGGTACAACAGAATAGGTGCACTTACATTCTTGTAATTATTGGCCTGTGATGTATGACACTGTAAGATGTTGTTGTGATGTGCAGCTAATTCTTGTATATGACTGATGCTCTAATAAAACTAGAATTTCTGTACGTACTTTTTGCGTACTAACACATATTTTGATATTTCCATTTTTCAGCTCTGGTATCCCGGCAGTTTGTGGAAATGACTAAAGCACGTATTGAAGGCCTATTATCAGCATTTCCGAAGTTGATGTCAACAGGCAAGCAACACACCTTTGTTGAAACTGAGTCGGTACGATATGTGTACCAACCCTTGGAAAAGCTCTACATGCTACTCATTACCACAAAAGCCAGTAACATCCTGGAAGACCTCGAGACACTTCGTCTATTCTCCAGGGTGGTCAGTATTTGTTTTTATCTGTGGCGTTAGGAGAGTTTGAATATGCAATAGCTACTTTTTATTCTTTTATAAGAAAGCCTGAAGAGAGGTGGCAGTATATTAATGGAAAACTATATAGGAGCTACCGAGCAAAATGTCATATATTACTGCCATGAAAGAAATAAACTTGGAGTAAAATATCTGTAAATCACAACCCATCAGTGCCCAGGGTACTCAGCCAGTAATGGCTGGGTACAGACATGTCAACACCTGAGACCCCAAGCTGAGGTTAAGTCAGCAATGCCAGTCCTGTAGTTCTGTAAGATCTGGAAATGTTTCAGCAATCACCACTGGGTGTGATAGTAGAACAGTGTGTGTACGGAAACAGGCACTTGGCTTAACCATGTGGATCATAAGGGCTGGACTAACTGCACACGTTGGACACTGATGGGATGACGATAATGGGCAACCTCTGGTGCACCTGCAGCACCACTTTAAGTATCAGGCTTTCCCATACAAGTAAGACTCTGTTTAGGTAGAGGTGTATTACCATAGCTCCTCATTGGTACAGTTATGGGTCCCGACATCAAAGCAACACAGTTTTAAAGGTCTGGGTGGACTGGCTGAGATCACCATCACCCTCAAAACAAAGGGCATTTGATGAGCTAGTTTTCTGCAAAACAATGTAATTATATCAAAGATAAATTACTGCTAAAATATGTATAATGTAATTGAATGAGTAAAATATCTACTCACCAAGAAATAGCAGCAGAGCATACACATAAAGGTATTGAAATTTGCAAGCTTTCAGAGCCAGTGGCTTCTTCTGGGAGGATGTCTTGAAAGGGGAGGAAGAGGGGGCAAAGGAAAAGGACTGGCAATGTTTAGGAAACGGAGAGTTCGGAAATGTTGCCCAGAACTCATGGTCATGGGAGACTTACCAGACAGGATGAGAAGGAAAGAGTCTTTCCAAACAAAAGACACACGCTTATACTGTTGATATTTGCACTGTTTTCCATACAGTTCAGATAAAAGGCAATTGGGGCAAGAAAACAAACTAGATGCAAAGAACCTGTAACAATCTGCCGGAGACCATGGGACCTTTATACTGAAATACCCAGAGGAAATCCCTAAACGACCTCTGAAAGTTTATCACTGGACTTCTGGTTTACCCTGTATGTTGGGGCAGATTACCACTATGTACCAGAGCATCCCTTTTAGCTGTCATTGTGACCTTTTAATTTGCAAGTATTCTTACTACCAATGCTACTGCTACTACTACTGCTACTACTACTACTACTACTACTAGTAGTAGCCCCCCATGAACCATGGACCTTGTCGTTGATGGGGAGGCTTGCGTGCCTCAACGATACAGATAGCCGTACCGTAGGTGCAACCACAACGGAGGGGTATCTGTTCAGAGGCCAGACAAACGTGTGGTTCCTGAAGAGGGACAGCAGCCTTTTCAGTAGTTACAGGGGCAACAGTCTGGATGATTGACTGATCTGGCCTTGTAACACTAACCAAAACGGCCTTGCTGTTGTGGTACTGCGAAAAGCTGAAAGCAAGGGGAAACTACAGCCGTAATTTTTCCCGGGGGCATGCAGCTTCACTGTATGATTAAATGATGATGGCGTCCTCTTGGGTAAAATATTCCGGAGGTAAAATAATCCCCCATTCAGATCTCTGGGCGGGGACTAATCAAGAGGATGTCGTTTTCAAGAGAAAGAAAACTGGCATTCTAGGGATCGGAGCATGGAATGTCAGATCCCTTAATCGGGCAGGTAGGTTAGAAAATTTAAAAAGGGAAATGGATAGATTAAAGTTAGATATAGTGGGAATTAGTGAAATTCGGTGGAAGGAGGAACAAGACTTCTGGTCAGGTGACTACAGGGTTATAAACACAAAATCAAATAGGGGTAATGCAGGAGTAGGTTTAATAATGAATAGGAAAATAGGAATGCGGGTAAGCTACTACAAACAGCATAGTGAACACATTATTGTGGCCAAGATAGATACGAAACCCACGTCTACTACAGAAGTACAAATTTATATGCCAACTAGCTCTGCAGATGATGAAGAAATTGATGAAATGTATGATGAGATAAAAGAAATTATTCAGGTAGTGAAGGGAGACAAAAATTTAGTAGTCATTGGTGACTGGAATTCAAGAGTAGGAAAAGGGAGCGAAGGAAACATAGTAGGTGAATATGGATTGGGGCTAAGAAATGAAAGAGGAAGCCGCCTGGTAGAATTTTGTGCAGAGCATAACTTAATCATAGCTAACACTTGGTTTAAGAATCATGAAAGAAGGTTGTATACATGGAAGAACCCTGGAGATACTAAAGGGTATCAGATTATATAATGGTAAGACAGAGATTTAGGAACCAGGTTTTAAACTGTAAGACATTTCCAGGGGCAGATGACCACAATCTATTGGTTATGAACTGTACATTAAAACTGAAGAAACTGCAAAAAGGTGGGAATTTAAGGAGATGGGACCTGGATAAACTGAAAAAACCAGAGGTTACACAGAGTTTCAGGGAGAGCATAAGGGAACAATTGACAGGAATGGGGGAAAGAAATACAGTAGAAGAGGAATGGGTAGCTTTGAGGAATGAAATAGTGAAGGCAGCAGATGATAAAGTAGGTAAAGAGATGAGGGCTAGTATAAATCCTTGGGTAACAGAAGAGATACTGAATTTAATTGATGAAAGGAGAAAATACAAAAATGCAGTAAGTGAAGCAGGCAAAGAGGAATACAAACGTCTCAAAAATGAGATTGACAGGAAGTGCAAAATGGCTAAGCAGGGATGGCTAGAGGACAAATGTAAGGATGTAGAGGCTTATCTCACTAGGGGTAAGATAGATACTGCCTACAGGAAAATTAAAGAGACCTTTGGAGAAAAGAGAACCACTTGCATGAATATCAAGAGCTCAGATGGAAACTCAGATCTAAGCAAAGAGGGGAAAGCAGAAAGGTGGAAGGAGTATATAGAGGGTCTATGCAAGGGCGATGTTCTTGAGGACGATATTATAGAAATGGAAGGGAATGTACATGGAGATGAAATAGGAGGTATGATATGGCGTGAAGAGTTTGGCAGAGCACTGAAAGACCTAAGTCGAAACAAGGCCCCTGGAGTAGACAACTTTCCATTAGAACTACTGACAGCCTTGGGAAAGCCAGGCCTAACTAAACTCTACCACCTAGTGAGCAAAATGTAATAGACAGGCGAAATACCCCCAGACTTCAAGAAGAATGTAATAATTCCAATCCCAAAGAAAGCAGTTGTTGACAGATGTGAAAATTACTGAACTATCAGTTTAATTAGCCACGGCTGCAAAATACTGACACGAATTCTTTACAGATGAGTGGAAAAACTGGTAGAAGCTGACCTTGGGGAAGATCAATTTGGATTTCATAGAAATGTTGGAACATGTGAGGCAATACTGACCCTACGACTTACCTTAGAAGATAGATTAAGGAAAGGCAAACCTATGTTTCTAGCATTTGTAGGCTTAGAGGAAGCTTTTGACAATGTTGACTGGAATACTCTCTTTCAAGTCTGAAGGTGGCAGGGCTAAAATACAGGGAGCAAAAGGCTATTTACAATTCGTACAGAAACCAGATGGCAGTTATAAGAGTCGAGGGGAACGAAAGGGGAGCATTGGTTGGGAAGGGAGTGAGACAGGGTTGTAGCCTATCCCCGATGTTATTCAATCCATATGTTGAGCAAGCAGTAAAGGAAACAAAAGAAAAATTTGGAGTAGGAATTAAAATCCATGGAGAAGAAATAAAAACTTTGAGATTCACCAATGACATTGTAATTCTGTCGGAGAGACAGCAAAGGACATGGAAGAGCAGCTTAACAGAATGGACAGTGTCTTGAAAGGAGGATATAAGATGAACATCAACAAAAGCAAAACGAGGTTAATGGAATGTAGTCTAATTAAATCAGGTGATGCTGCGAGAATTGGATTAGGAAATGAGACGCTTAAAGTAGTAAATGAGTTTTGCTTTTGGGGAGCAAAATAACTGATGATGGTCGAAGTAGAGAGGATATAAAATGTAGACTGACAATGGCAAGGAAAATGTTTCTGAAGAAGAGAAATTTGTTAACATCGAGTTTAGATTTAAGTGTCAGGAAGTGGTTTCTGAAAGTATTTGTATGGACTGTAGCCATGTATGGAAATTAAATGTGGATGATAAGTAGTTTAGCCAAGAAGAGAATAGAAGCTTTCGAAATGTGGTGCTACAAAAGAATGCTGAAGATTAGATGGGTAGATCACATAACTAATGAGGCGGTATTGAATAGAATTGGGGAGAAGAGGAGTTTGTGGCACAACTTGACAAGAAGAAGGGACCGGTTGGTAGGACATGTTCTGAGACATTGAGGGATCACCAGTTTAGTATTGGAGGGCAGCGTGGAGGGTAAAAATCGTAGAGGGCGACCAAGAGATGAATACACTAAGCAGTTTCAGAAGGATGTAGGCTGCAGTAGGTACTGGGAGATGAAGAAGCTTGCACAGGATAGAGTAGCATGGAGAGCTGCATCAAACCAGTCTCAGGACTGAAGACAACAACAACAACAACAACAGTAGTAGTAGTAGTAGTAGTAGTAGTAGAAGTAGTAGAAGACAAGTTTTCTCTTCTGAGCATCAAAATAACTGATGATGTTAGAAGTAAAGAGGATACAAAATTCAGCCTGCAAATAGGCAGAATAAAATTCCTCATTAAGATAAATATGTTAAATTTTAGTATTAGGAAGTCTCTTCTAAAAGTGTTGGTCTGGAGTGTAGCCCTTAATGAACATAAAATATGAATGATAAAAATTACCAACAAAAATAAAATAGAAGCATTTTAAATGTGAATGCTGAGTATTAAGTTGGTAGATAAGACATTGAACTATAAGTTATTAAACTAGAGATAAGAGAAACTTGTGGCACAACTTGACAAAGAGAAGGGATAGGTTTGTTCAAGAGAGTGAATGAGTGTGAGTATGAGTGTAGAACTGTAAAGTGAGACAAGGTTTTACTGCTGTATGAATGTCCAAATGGATTGAGGTTCCATTAATTATGCAGAAAAGAACAGACTACTGCAGAGTGTTGCATCAAACCTGTCTTCGGACCGAAGACTACACCACAATGAGAATAAAATGGTTTTTATGAAGCATGGTATTACAGAACTGAAGAAAATTAACACTATGTTAATGAATTACTCTGTTGGTTCATGGTATAAGTTTCATACTCAAGGGCAAAACTCGAAAATGTGTTTCACCAATATTTATCTGTCGTGAACAAGTTTTTGCCTTATTAGACCACTGCTAAATTGCAGTGATAGTTAACATTTACCTTGTATTAACAAGTTTGCAATAAATAGTAATGAATAAATGTAGTTTGTGATATTTTTGTCCTTAAACAGTTCACAGGTAAATTATGTTTATCTCATTGGCTGCTCCTTGTATACATTACCTGACTATTTGGCTTCTATGTTTGCAAAATTCAATGTTCATTGCAAATAAGACTCCAAAGCCTCCATTTGCGTAATTTAAAGTAACTTCTGCCTTTAAGCAACAGTCATTTAGTCATTTTATTTGTGTAGGTCTCTGAATTTAGATCATATGAGCAGCACAAATGTAGTAGAATTTGGAAAGCAGGAGCACCTTTTGAAGTAGCATGTGTATGTAATTTTTCTCCAGCCGATCTTTATCACTGCCGCTTGCAGAAAGCTTTATCTTCAGCCAACACTGATATTCCTTTGAGTGAAAGATGCACAAAAAAAAAAAAAAAAAAAAACTATGGCATATACATAAAGACATACACAACCACCTCAAGTACAAATCTGTTTATGGGCAACCTGGAGGAGTACTTCTCAGCCACTTAAAATCCAAAAACACTCCACCTGTTATATTCTGTGATAGTATCTTCAGGATCTGGACCCAAGGCCAAGGCGAGACCTCACTCCATCCACATATTCAGTGCCTCTCAAATCTTTCAGTTAATCATCTTCAGTGTAATGAGCCACTTTTCTGGACACTGACTTCCCTCTTTGTGACAGTTACATAACTAGCTACACCCACATTAAAACCACATTCTATCAACAGTACTTGCACTTCTACAGCTACCATCTCCTCCACCCAGTCAGTGACCATCTGTGAAGCTCCACTTTCTGGGTTTGTTTCCCAGTACCACCCAAACAGGAACAGCTGAAGCACAACCTCCTCAAGGACAATCCTACTTGTGCCCAGAAACAAAGAACATCCTCACCAAAATCTTGTATCTCAAAAACGTAATATTTACCTCACAACTTACAATATTTCTTTTTTACTTTTGCCAGCCCTCCTTCAGATCCCTGTCAAACTGGTTATAGCCATGAGAGAGACCTAGACCACATGCTGGTTACATTCTGTTCCAGTTGTGTCATCAATATATCTTACTTCATTAGAGCAAGGGCTATGTGTCGAAGCAGATACATCACATATTAACAGTGTTGTGAATAATGCATGGTAGTTGTGTAGACATGACCACAACATTGAGGCCAGTGACCTCTGCCGAGCACTGTGCCATTGCTTGTGAAGTGTAGATGTTTCACCACCCATTAGCAGAGAATGCTGCTGCATACAAGAGAGTTCGCTTCAGTGACTGATTAATGACCTGTACCATCTGAATCCTCCCTTCACGGATTAGGATTCTAAATTGCAAAGATGTGAACTGCTCTTAGCTAAGTTGCTGATATTGACGAGTAATTTAATTGTTTTCAGATTCCTGTCTTCAACTAAAGTGTACTTTCCTTATTTGTATCCATTGCAGCTTCCACATTGTAATAGATTATACTGGGGCCAATAAAGAAGTACTTTTTTCTCTCCATGAAGGGAAATGTTTGTTCACTTAAAAAGACATAAATTCACTTTTATTGGATACCTCCATAAAAAATAGATAAATATTCTATGCCAAGTGCAAAACCTTTAGAAGTGTTTCTCTCTTGTGTCTCAGTAGTTCAGCATACCCCCTAAAAATTACTGTCACTCTTGATGTCTCCTGTGCTGTTTCTGTCAGTTTGCAATTAATTCAAGGGGAAAAAGTGATTTCCTCTAATGCAACCAGTTTCAGTATCTTTATTGTCATCCAAAAAGTTGTTAATAAGAGCCAGTTTCTGTGACACTAATAACAGTTCCAGCTGTGCGCTGTCCACTTACAGTAACCAGAGTATGTTTATCGTGGCAATGACGTCACAGCCACCGAACTGACTTGATTAATTTCTGAACATTTTTTTGCTACAGTTTTTACCCAAAAAAATATTAAATTTTCTTTAATTCAGCCAGCAAATTTTAACATGTTAACACAAGTTTTGTCACTAATTCATTGATGATAATGATGAAAAGGGTGTCTTATTTAAGTAATCTATACCTGGTTAACCTCACATGTATGAACTAGTTGATATGTTATCACAGGGTGTATATGACCCAGGAGATCCGGGAAAAACCCGGGAATTTTTTCATCCGGGAGAAAACCGGGAAAAACATGGGAATTTTTTAGAATTCAGGGAATTTTTCATTGTCTTGGTTTTCAGTTAAATTTTTATAATTTTGACTGGTAAAAAACGATACTCTAACAAACAATATTACTGTATCCCGCTACTGCAGAATAATGTTGGAACAATAAAACATGAACGAGGAAGGAAAAAAAAAGAGAAACATAAATTGCAAAGGAAATGTGCCATATACAACAAAACACAGTGCTCGTACAAGCGTCTGCAACTGCAAAATGTGTCAAAGACTTTAGGAAGACTGCCACTACCTAGGATTGCCACAGTTTGGAAATATCGTAGATCCAGGGCTGATGCGCAGAGCAATCTGAGTTATAGTGGGGAAGTGTGTAGTCTCCACATGACCCCTGTTTACATTTAATGATTTTGCTGTTTCCTCTTCATTTACTGCTTTCACGTGAAATGAAAACAAGATGGATATCTGTAGCTGGGAGCTATCAAGTGAATTAAAATACATTCTCATAATTACGGAAGGCTAATATATGTTATTAGTTTCAGATTTTATTTTATTTCCACTTTTCTGTCAGTCATGCATTAATCGCATTGTAGAACAATGAAGTTATTTTCATCGGTTTGCTAAAGAATTTATTTATTTATTTATTTATTTATTTTTTACGCTGAGGCAGTCAATGTATTTGAAATGAAGTGTTTAGTTCCATACTATTGGCTAATTTAAACTGCTTGCTGCATTTCAAGTGCACGTTTTTATCTTCTACTGGTACTCCAAGAAAATTTACATCCCGAAACTCACACTGAAAAGATTAATACCAGGTCGAGGCCCATTTCATTGGGAATCTGGACATACGAATGTGCTCTTTAAGTATGCACTTTAAATGTGCCATTTTAGTATGGTTCATGAAATTCCAATGCTCTTGGAGTATCCTCTGGTGTCTTTTTTCTTTTATGACATAATGTAAAATCTTTTAATGTTTTACACGTACGAACATATGGGCTTCCTGCATCATAGTAGCTGCCAAAGTGCGGTGACACTTGTTATCTGGTACTCTCTGACAACTACTGTAACGAACCTATTTCTAACAGGTCACGGGAAAATATTTAGAATGGTGATTTGAAAAGTGTTACTTCCAAAGTAAATTTCCTTTTATGCAAGTTGAACTATGTGCGAGAATGTACGATGAATTTCTTAAATCTCAGAGCATTTGATGACGAGCCATTTAGAAGTATTTCGAACCCAGAAGATTAGACATTCATGTCGTTATTATGAGCAAATTGATGTACTGCTACGGGAAGCTTTCTCTCCTGTGCAGTAGCTAATTTATTTGTGGAAAACTCTGAGGACAAGTCACTGGACTCGGCTAAAATTTTTACTGGCACATTTGTGTGATATTTATTAAAGTGTAACATGCGTAAAAAAAGATCAACATTATATGTGAAGGCTTAGCTTCTCTTGCAGCTTATAAACTTTAGAGACCAGTATTATACGTGAAAGCTTTGCTTTTCTTGTAGCAACACTATGTATATTAATTTAAAATATAAACTTTTCCTGTTTGTGTGTCTATGCTACTTAGCAGCGATGTTGCTATTAGCTGACTACATCACATGTCCTATGCTCTGAATATCTGCTGTCATCGGCTGGCAGGATCATGTGATATGAGCTATGACTGGCTTACAAAAGCGCATCGCAATCTCGATTTCAGTGGTTCGGAAAGTAATGTGGTGTTTGGTGGAATTCGAATTTATGCATTCGCAATACGAAAATATGCAACGTACATGTTGCTGCGTATCAAAAATCTTTCCAACAGGGGTTTTCTGCCTGAGTTTCATTTTCTAAAGTGCTGGGAAATTCTACGCCCACGTATAAAAACATAACCATTCAAAGGATTGATAAGTTTTACTGTTCTGAGGGAAAATATACTGCCACTTAATAACACAGAAAAAGTGTGTTTTCATCTGGGAGAAAGTGTGTTTTTAACCGGGAAATCTGGGAATATTTTTTCCATGTCCACGTATACGCCCTGTATCGACCTGTGTTTATGTTGTACTGGGTGATCCAGCTGCCCCTACTGATGTCATTTTATGCAACCCGCAATGTTATATCTAGCCTTAAAAAAAGCGGGACATTTTAGTGGAAATTTAATGTGGTTAAAGGGGATACTTTAGAAAAGAGGCCATAGTTGACAAGTTTATTAAGAAAAATGTACAAAAATGATCTTCAAATGCATACCTACTCAACCACCACTGCTAAGGATTTCTAGCATATTATTCATGACACTCCTGCCAGCAATTGTACAAAAGTTAGGGGTTCCACAAATTATTTTCCACATTCAACGTTTTTTTAGTCTTCATTGAAAGGCCTTGTTACACCACCATCTTCGCCGAGTGCTTACAAATTTTAAAATTGATGTTTGTGTAAACTTTACATAGCAGTTTTGTGAATTTTAACAGCATAAAATAAACAGTTACTTTGTTATAGTCGTAAGGCCTTCTGACTACGAAACGAATGTGCTTCTGAGGAATAAGTTTGAATCGAATGATCAATGTAATTAGTTTTCGCATAACATATATAAAAGTGGTTTTTCTTTTGTGATCCTCATGGGCATGTTTAATGATATTAACAAAATAGCCAACTATGTTGGTGGTGTAATAGCCCAATTAGAAGAGACCAGAAAGGATTGAATATCGAGAATAGCTTGTGTAATTGGAAATTTTTGTGCAGCGTTAGAAGGGAGTGCCATGAACAACATACTAGGAATTCTGACTGGTGAGAGATGAGTGTGGGAATGGAGGCACGTTTGAAGGTCACCTTTGTACATTTTTCTTGAATAATTCAAAAACTGTGGCCTGCAGTCAAAACATATACCAGTACAAAATGTAACAACATTAAATTTCCTATGAAAAAGGTCCCATTCATTTTATCACCAGCACTAATAGTTTGCATGTATGTAATAAGTGAGAGAATATTAAAATCTTGCATGTGATTTTTGAAGGCCAGACATAACATTGCAGGTTGCATAAAATGACACTGGTAGGGGGCAGCTGTATCACCCTGTATAGACTGCTGTTTGTTTGCTAATACCCTTCAGTACATACTTTGCTTGTGCAGTCCTTCTGAACTCAGTTTCCACTAGACATTGTCCTGCACTTTTCCCCATCCATGTTAACTCCATTTCTCCTGCTCCCTTCCTCTCTCCCTCCTTGAACTAAATACAAAGCAACTGCCCCTGACTTCTCTAGGACGAGCTTCTTGTGGTAACGTATTCCTATCTTCCACATCTGTCCGTCCCTTTTCCTAACTCCTACCGCTCCCAATCCCACACTACTTCCAATTTCATTCCATCTGCCCACCTGACTGCACACTTCCCAATACAGTAATTGTCTTTACTCATTCCATTGTTTACATTCCTAAATGAATTTCAAAAAGAAATCATGTTTTTGTAGTGTGGTGTATGGAAAAGTTTTTCCTCCCTCATAAGGTTTTTATTTATTATTTTATTTATTTATTTTATCATTGAATGTATAAAAGGAAACCATATCCAGTTGATACACTCCTGGAAATTGAAATAAGAACACCGTGAATTCATTGTCCCAGGAAGGGGAAACTTTATTGACACATTCCTGTGGTCAGATACATCACATGATCACACTGACAGAACCACAGGCACATAGACACAGGCAACAGAGCATGCACAATGTCGACACTAGTATAGTGTATATCCACCTTTTGCAGCAATGCAGGCTGCTATTCTCCCATGGAGACGATCGTAGAGATGCTGGATGTAGTCCTGTGGAACGGCTTGCCATGCCATTTCCACCTGGCGCCTCAGTTGGACCAGCGTTCGTGCTGGACGTGCAGACCGCATGAGACGACGCTTCATCCAGTCCCAAACATGCTCAATGGGGGACAGATCCGGAGATCTTGCTGGCTAGGGTAGTTGACTTACACCTTCTAGAGCACGTTGGGTGGCACGGGATACATGCGGACGTGCATTGTCCTGTTGGAACAGCAAGTTCCCTTGCCGGTCTAGGAATGGTAGAACGATGGGTTCGATGACGGTTTGGATGTACCGTGCACTATTCAGTGTCCCCTCGACGATCACCAGTGGTGTACAGCCAGTGTAGGAGATCGCTCCCCACACCGTGATGCCGGGTGTTGGCCCTGTGTGCCTCGGTCGTATGCAGTCCTGATTGTGGCGCTCACCTGCACGGCGCCAAACACGCATACGACCATCATTGGCACCAAGGCAGAAGCGACTCTCATCGCTGAAGACGACACGTCTCCATTCGCCCCTCCATTCACGCCTGTCGCGACACCACTGGAGGCGGGCTGCACGATGTTGGGGCGTGAGCGGAAGACGACCTAACGGTGTGCGGGACCGTAGCCCAGCTTCATGGAGACGGTTGCGAATGGTCCTCGCCGATACCCCAGGAGCAACAGTGTCCCTAATTTGCTGGGAAGTGGCGGTGCGGTCCCCTACGGCACTGCGTAGGATCCTACGGTCTTGGCGTGCATCCGTGCGTCGCTGCGGTCCGGTCCCAGGTCGACGGGCACGTGCACCTTCCGCCGACCACTGGCGACAACATCGATGTACTGTGGAGACCTCACGCTCCACGTGTTGAGCAATTCGGCGGTACGTCCAACCGGCCTCCCGCATGCCCACTATACGCCCTCGCTCAAAGTCCGTCAACTGCACATACGGTTCACGTCCACGCTGTCGCGGCATGCTACCAGTGTTAAAGACTGCGATGGAGCTCCGTATGCCACGGCAAACTGGCTGACACTGACGGCGGCGGTGCACAAATGCTGCGCAGCTAGCGCCATTCGACGGCCAACACCGCGGTTCCTGGTGTGTCCGCTGTGCCGTGCGTGTGATCATTGCTTGTACAGCCCTCTCGCAGTGTCCGGAGCAAGTATGGTGGGTCTGACACACCGGTGTCAATGTGTTCTTTTTTCCATTTCCAGGAGTGTAGTTCCCTAGTTTACCTGTAACATCAAGAAGCACAATTTTTTTATCACCTACAGCTGGAGCAGAAATAGAAAGGATAATAAGTAGTAAAATAAAGAAAAAATCATCAGCAGGAGAAGACATGATCCCTTGCTTCCTTCTCCATAGGTGTAGTAAAGTTATTAGTAAGCCACTGTCGGATATAATAAATGCTTTATTTTTTTATGCAAAATTTCCAAGAAAATTTAAAATGACAAAAGTCATACCAATACATTAAAAGGGATCTAAAGAAGATCCTGGCACTACTGTCCAGCTGCAATGTTCTCAGTATCCAGTAAAATATTTGAGCATGGAATGGCTGCCAGACAAAATTCGTTTCTTAGGAAGAAACTCATTTCTTCTGCCCAGTATCATTTCTAAGAAAATAAATCTAAAGTACTGGAGGGGACTAAGAAATGCTGTTATGGTCCTAGACCCGATGAAGGGAAACTCCTGATGTACACCTCCACGCAGTAGAGTATGGACAACATCACTTCATGTGATGGCTAACATAGACAGGGTCCGAGGGACGACTGGGATAAGTCATCACCCCAGCATTTGCGGGACAGGGCACCTTCTTGCCCTGGAAATGAGAAATGATTTCCAAAGGCGGAAGAACCAGGTGATGGTCAATGGCATAGGATGTGGAAGGCAACGGGAAACCACCACATTAAAGAACTACGGTTATCCCAAGCATCGGCAGTAAACCATGTCAGTATCTTCTGTAAAATTTTCCGGAGATAAAGTAGTCCCCCAATCAGATTTCCGGGTGGGGACTGCAAAAGATACAGACAATGTGAAGGAAAAGAATCCCAATTTTAACATAGCCAGTTGCAATGTGAGAACACTGCTTCAGTGTAGCAAGGTAGAAAATGTGAAACTTGAAATGGAACGACTGGAAATAGATATCCTAGGCATATCAGAGGTGATTTCTGGTCTGGAGAATAGAGAGTCATTCACACCAGAACTGACCAAAATAGACCAGGAATGGGAGGAGCCGGAATAATTTCAAAGAAAAACTATGTGGGTGAAGAACTGGAGGAAGGAATTGTTGGCAAATATGGACTTGGAAGAAGAAATGAAAGAGGAGATTGACTAATCGAGTTCTGCTCGAGGAACCAATTAGTTGGTGCAAACACACTTTTCCAACATCACAAACAAAGAAGATACACATGGAAGGCCCCTGGAGACCTGGGGAGACAACAGATTGATTACATTCTAGTGAAAGCACGTTTTAGGAACTACACTCCTGGAAATGGAAAAAAGAACACATTGACACCAGTGTGTCAGACCCACCATACTTGCTCCGGACACTGCGAGAGGGCTGTACAAGCAATGATCACACGCACGGCACAGCAGACACACCAGGAACCGCGGTGTTGGCCGTCGAATGGCGCTAGCTGCACAGCATTTGTGCACCGCCGCCGTCAGTGTCAGCCAGTTTGCCGTGGCATACGGAGCTCCATCGCAGTCTTTAACACTGGTAGCATGCCGCGACAGCGTGGACGTGAACTGTATGTGCAGTTGACGGACTTTGAGCGAGGGCGTATAGTGGGCATGCGGGAAGCCGGGTGGACGTACCGCCGAATTGCTCAACACGTGGGGCGTGAGGTCTCCACAGTACATCGATGTTGTCGCCAGTGGTCGGCGGAAGGTGCATGTGCCCGTCGACCTGGGACCGGACCGTAGCGACGCACGGATGCACGCCAAGACCGTAGGATCCTACGCAGTGCCGTAGGGGACCGCACCGCCACTTCCCAGCAAATTAGGGACACTGTTGCTCCTGGGGTATCGGCGAGGACCATTCGCAACCGTCTCCATGAAGCTGGGCTACGGTCCCGCACACCGTTAGGCCGTCTTCCGCTCACGCCCCAACATCGTGCAGCCCGCCTCCAGTGGTGTCGCGACAGGCGTGAATGGAGGGACGAATGGAGACGTGTCGTCTTCAGCGATGAGAGTCGCTTCTGCCTTGGTGCCAATGATGGTCGTATGCGTGTTTGGCGCCGTGCAGGTGAGCGCCACAATCAGGACTGCATACGACCGAGGCACACAGGGCCAACACCCGGCATCATGGTGTGCGGAGCGATCTCCTACACTGGCCGTACACCACTGGTGATCGTCGAGGGGACACTGAATAGTGCATGGTACATCCAAACCGTTCTACCATTCCTAGACCGGCAAGGGAACTTGCTGTTCCAACAGGACAATGCACGTCCGCATGTATCCCGTGCCACTAGAAGGTGTAAGTCAACTACCCTGGCCAGCAAGATCTCCAGATCTGTCCCCCATTGAGCATGTTTGGGACTGGATGAAGCGTCGTCTCACGCGGTCTGCACGTCCAGCACGAACGCTGGTCCAACTGAGGCACAAGGTGGAAATGGCATGGCAAGCCGTTCCACAGGACTACATCCAGCAACTCTACGATCGTCTCCATGGGAGAATAGCAGCCTGCATTGCTGCGAAAGGTGGATATACACTGTACTAGTGCCGACATTGTGCATGCTCTGTTGCCTGTGTCTATGTGCCTGTGGTTGTGCCAGTGTGATCATGTGACGTATCTGACCCCAGGAATGTGTCAATAAAGTTTCCCCTTCCTGGGACAATGAATTCATGGTGTTCTTATTTCAATTTCCAGGAGTGTAGATAAAAGATTGCAGGAGCCATCCATCTGCAGACATAGGCAGTGATCATTACCTGGTCCTGATGAAAAGTTCACTGAGATTCAAACGGTTAAAGAAGCAGCCAGTAAAACTTAAATGGGAACTAGAAAAACTGAAGCCTGAGGGACTGGCAAAGCGCTATGCTCATGAAACAGACAACAAAGCTAAGAATTTTCAACATGGTGGAGTAAATGAAGACTGGGATCAAATTAAATCTGGTATATACAAAGCAGCAGAAAAGATAATTCAAAGAACTGAACCCAAAAACAAGAGGAAATGGATTACAGCAGATATTATTGAGCTTATAGAAAACAGGAGATTATACAAAAACGCAACTGATGAACAAGGAAAAGTTGAATACAGAAGAATAAGGAATTTAGTTAACAGAGAAGCAAGGAAAGCAAAAGAAAATTTTCTGTAAGAAATGTGCAGAGAAGTGGAAGAAAATAAGCAACCGGAAGAACTGATTTAGCCTGCAGAACAGCAAATCAATTTTTTAACGAACGTAAAACAACACCCTCAGGCACAATAGAAAATAAAGGGGGGAAAATGCTCTTTGGTGAAGACATGGTGAAGAAATAGGAAGAATACGTAGAGGAGTTGTATGCCGGAACACCTCTTTTGGAGCAAGTAATAGGAAGAGAAGAGCAAGTAGACAAAGATGACAAGGGAGATGACATTCTGCAAGAAGAATTTGACAGAGCCCTAAAAGAACTATGGGACAACAAAGCAATGGGTATTGATGACATCCTTGCAGAACTAGTAAAGAATGCTGGTGACAGCATGAAAATGATGCTGCTTACTTATTGGGTCCATGTATAACACAGGAGAGATACCGACAGACTTCCAGAAATGTATCATTGTTCCTATACCAAAAAAGGCAGCAGCTACAAAATGCGAATAGTACCAAACTCTAAGCCTGCATCAAAAATTCTCATAAAAATAGTTCTGAAGAGAATTGAAGAGAAGGTGGAGGATATTCTGAGTGAAGATCAGTTTGGTTTCAGAAGGGGATTGGGAACAAGAGAGGTGATTCTGGCACTGAGACTCATTATCCAAAAGCAGTTACAAAAAAATAAATCAACTTATATTGCCTTTATAGACATGGAAAAGGCATTTGATAACTTTATCTGGCAAGAGATGTTCAGAGTTCTGAGGAAAAGTGGAATAAAGCACAAAGACATCCGTGTGATACTCAGTTTCTATAAGAATGAGGTGGCAGTCATTAGGAACTGTCACCAGGAACAAGAAGCAAATATTAGAAATGGGGTAAGGCAAGGATGTGCTCTCTCTCCTCTTATATTCAATGCTTACATCCAGGAAGCTATAGACCAAGTTCAAGAAAGTACCGAGGTGGGATCAAAATTAATGGGCAGAAGATAGACATGCTACATTATGCAGATGATATTGCTATAGCCACGGAGACAAAAGAAGATCTAGAGGAAGTACTCAGAACAATGGAAAAAATTCTATGCAGTCAGTATGGAATGAGAATAAACAAGAAAAAGACTAAAGTGATAGTATGCAGTACAGGAGCAGAATATGAATTGGAAGAGAGGAGCTGGAAGTGAGAGAGGAATTTACTTACTTGGGAAGGAAAACCTCCCTGTTTTCCTTTCCCTGTTGCTTCATAACCTGGGTTGTGAGTAACTGAATCTACTTTCCCTTCTTCCATTTCTTACCCCTCTCTCCTCCCTGATGAAGGAACATTTGTTCCGAAAGCTAGGAACATAAATTTTCGGTTCTGTTTTTTGTGTATCTATCGGCTGTACTGACAAGGGAACATCCCCATCGCACCCCCCTCAGATTTAGTTATTAGTTGGCACAATGGATAGGCCTTGAAAAACTGAACACAGATCAATCGAGAAAACAGGAAGAAGTTGTGTGGAACTATGGAAAAATAAGCAAAATATACAAACTGTGTCATCCATGCGTAACATAGGCAATATTAAGGGCAATGTGAGGCGAGGAGCGCCGTGGTCCCGTGGTTAGCGTGAACAGCTGCGGAACGAGAGGTCCTTGGTTCAAATCTGCCCTCCACTGAAAATTTTGCTTTCTTTATTTTCGCAAAGTTATGATCTGTCCATTCGTTCATTGACGTCTCTGTTCACTGTAATAAGTTTAGTGTCTGTGTTTTGCGACCGCACCGCAAAACCGTGTGATTAGTTGACGAAAGGACGTGCCCCTCCAATGGGAACCGAAAACATTTGATCGCAAGGTCATAGGTCAACCGATTCCTCCACAGGAAAACACGTCTGATATTTTGTATACGACACTGGTGACAGCATGTGCGTCACATGACAGGAATGTGTTGTCGACCCACCTAACTAGTACACTTGGCGAATGGGTGAAAAGTTTCTTCTACCTTGCCCGATTTAGGTTTTCTTGTGGATGTAATAATCACTCCAAAAAAGTGATGAAAACATAAGAGTTTTTCACATAAACTGAAAATAAAAAGTTAAAATTTTCGACCGAGGGAAGATTTGAACCAAGGACCTCCGTTCCACAGCTGCTCACGCTAACCACGGGACCACGGAGCTCCTCGCCTTACAGTGCTCTTAATATTGCCTATCTTACGCATGGACGACCCAGTTTGTATATTTTGCTTATTTTTTCATAGTTCCACACAACTTCTTCCTGTTTTCTTGATCGATCTGTGTTCAGTTTTTCAAGGCCTATCCACTGTGCCAACTTATAACTAAATCTGAGGGGGGTGCGATGGGGATGTTCCCTTGTGAGTTGAGGTAGGTACTGGCCAGCCCCTCTATCTCTTTGTTAGTATTTGTTTCCCATCTTTATATTAAAAAAGCAGTGAGAACAGTCTTGTACAAGCATCAAGGCAAACCTGTAAACCACTCTTTAAAAACATACTGCCTCTCCCTAGTCAATACATTTTTCAACTGCTCTGCTTTTTTAAACAAAATATCAATAGATCGGACTAGAACCTGGATACACACCACCGTGACACAAGGCCAAAGAGATAGAAAGGTCAATTCCCCATTCAACTAAACTGTACAATAACTAACTTAAAGACCAATGTTAACAAATCATTGCTTCTACAGTGTACAAGAGTCTCTTCAGTGTGATCTATAAACCAATGTGATGTATACTAAGTGAACAATTGTTGTGTGTGTACATGTTCTTTATCATGTTGTACACTTCTGTATATTGAATGACTGAGTAAGAATACATGTGTAATATATCTTCCGTGTGATGTATACTATGTGTAAGAATGTTGTACGTGTGTGTATTTTTCGTAATCTGCTTGACTTGTCCCATATTATGTTGTACAGTTCTGTACATTGAATGATTGAGTGGATTGACAAAGATACAGTACAATTGTATGATTAATTTGTAAAACAGACAAGAGAACTTATTTTGAAGTGTAATTAAATTCTCACTTATTTCTAAAATTATTCTCGTTGTACTTGCAGATCCCAGAGTACTGCCGAAGCATGGATGAAGCGGAAATTGCTGATAATGCATTTAACCTCATTTTTGCATTTGATGAAATTGTAGCTTTGGGCTATCGGGAAAGTGTGAACCTAGCACAAATTCGCACCTTTGTGGAAATGGACTCCCATGAAGAAAAGGTTTACCAAGCTGTGAGACAGGTATAACAGACATTATATATATTAGCAATTTTCAGTGTCCACAATCCTTTTATTCACTGTACTTAATTTTTCATAAGATTCCAGTGAATGTAAAAAGTTATTTGGTTTCTGTACAGGAATGAGAGGGGAAGAAAGCTAACCATCACAACAAGGTGGTGATTCACCATAACAGCAGATAACACTCAGGGTTGCATACAAAGTTACTTGTCAGTTGTTTCATCAAATATTATTTAGATTATTCAGACTTTCCTATTCCTGCCTGTTAGACAACTACTTCTGACCTCTGATACCAGCCACAGCAGTCCCTTGGGGGTGAATGAGTTGGAATGTATATACATGTAACAGGTGTTGTGCGGCTCCATTTTAGAACTCATTCTGTTCATTTCTATACTTGTTTTGTAAGAGGGAAGTGCTACCTACAGGCACCTCATCAGATTCACATTGCCCATGTTTTGATTGTTTCAGATTGCTAGCCATTAGTATTTCAATTTCATGTGTGGAATTTGCAAATGTGCATTTGATTTAGGTAATAGCTTGAATGCCGTAGTTATCAAAGAAGATAATCTATTAGCTATGTTGTGATTGGTGTGTTTTGAAGTTGCCATTCAACTATAGAGAATGACGACTTTTTCGGGATGAGAAGTACCTACTGTGTCAAATTCAGATTGAGATTTTATCCGATTTTGACACGGAAGTTTACTGAGAACTATTTATTCTAGGATTCCATTGCAAAGGACTTCGTAGCCATATTAGCAACTTTTGTGCCCATCCTCTGTGGGTGCACTGTCAACAGAGAGCTCTAGATTACCACACTTCCTTTGTCAGAAAAGTTCTAGGCAGTGTTTTTTTATTTCTGAGTTTTCAATAATAAGAAAGAACAAACGTTGTTTTTGTGACCTGGTATGTGCACATCCTTGAAATGACCTTTCCCATGTTTCTGCGCAAACTCACCATGTGGCAGCTTGTGCTTAGCAACACACTGTTTGAGTTCTTGGTGCAATGGTTATAGTGGCACATGGATGCTGATTGTGAGCAAAGACTGAACATTGAGGTTTGTGTTCAGCTTGGGAAAACTCCTAGTAAAACATGCATAATGATTAAGCAAGCATATGCACGTTAGTCACTTTCAAGAAGTCATGTTTTTGAGTGGCACAAAAGGTTTTGCGAAGGCAGAGATTCATTGCAAGACGATGCAAGAGCTGATCGCCTATCTACAGCACATACCAGTGGAAACATGGAGCATGTAAGGCAGTTATTACAAGAAGACAATGATGTAACTGTGTGTGTGATATCATAACTCTTAATCTGGATTGTGATGTTTGTCATAAGATTTTATGCAAAGATATAGGGAAACACAAACTTTGTGCAAAACTCATTTCTAAGCACTAACAGATGAACAGAAAGAGGAAAGATAAAGAATTCCTGCTGAATTATTGAACAGAGCCAGATGTGATCCTACATTTCTGTCGAAGGTTTACAGCTGGGGATGAAAGTTGGTGCTACCAGTGTAACCCTCACACACAGCATCAAAGTTCCGAATGGCGAGTCCTGGATCACGAACCTAAAAAAAAAATCAAATGGCAACCTGCAAGAATAGAGGCTCTGTTGATTGCATTCTTTGATAGTTAAGGATTAGTTAACCATGACTATGCTCCTCCAAGTCAAACAGTGAACCAAACTCTTTAATCAAAGTCGTGAAACATTTGTGACAAGGAATTCGATATTGCCGCCCTGATTTGTGACATTCTCAGGACTGGTTCTTACTGCATGACTACGCAAGGCTCAATCTGCTTTATCTGTTACCAAGTATCTAGCCAGACATTCTGTTATTGCCATCCCACATCTGCCACTTTTGTCTGACCTCTCAACTTAAGATTTTTTCTTTTTCCATGAGTGGAAAGGTGACAGAAAGGAAAGCTTAATCAGGATATCGTAGGCATCCAATGGGCTATGAAAAATTAGCTTACGAGCATCGTACTTGAAAATCTCCCTGCTTTCTTTCAAGATCCCCAGAAACATTGGTAACTGTGGATAGATAGCCAAGGAGACTACTTTGATAGGAACTAGGACCATACTTGGTAAGTGCAATTATGTAACTTTTCTGGCAAAGGGAGTATAATCCCCATTTGTTGTACTGAAATTAATGTCCTTTGGTCATAGTGATTGTGATAAAAGAGAAGCATTTACTTATCAAACACAAGCAGAAACAACTGGAGGAGGACAGATGACAGATAAGCAACTTTTACATTGTAGTCAGTTTATTATTGAATAAATTAACTGACAGTGTTAACTACAGGTGATTCATTATACATAACTCATATTTTCTTCACCAAAATAAAAAGAAAACTTTCGTTATTTATCACTCTCTCCACTCTTCAGAATTTGTTCTTTGTGGTTTCTGTTGTTTCCTAAACTAAACACACCATAGAAAGCATTTAGAGAGTGGGGAGCACAGAAGGTGGAAAGCAATGTCAGTGGAAGGACTGATGAGCTAAAATTGTGGAGTTTGACGGAGCATGCCCATAATGTGTGCCATCTTTTGCTAAGCCAAGTTTGGGTATCTTTTAAACAGATTTTGTGTTCTTGTGTTTTATGACATCATCTCTTAATTTTTCCATTATTTTTGCTGTTACCACTGTTCTTATTGAAATTATTATGTGAGAAACCTCACTCACTAATAATGCTCATGTTGTGCGACACATATTGTTAAGCTGCAATCAACTTCAGGTATTTGCTTTTCACTGTTGCATTTCTCAAATTGTAGCTCTAATAAGCCTTGAAATAGGAATAAGGATTCATTTGTATTTGAGAAATTCGTTATTGTCATTTTAGTGATGTTGACTCTGCTGACATACCATGTTCACTTTCTGTTTCACGAAGTGTTGCAGCAATTCTAGAAGTAATGAATATACCAATGTGTTATGTTAACATTCCTCCATTTCAGACTCAAGAAAGAGAAGCGAAGAATAAGATGAGAGAAAAGGCAAAGGAATTGCAACGACAGAGGATGGAGGCCTCCAAAAAAGGCATAAAGAGCCCAGGGTATGGGGGAGGTGGCTTTGGGAGTGGTGCAGGATTCACACCTTCACCAATTGTTGGGGATTCAGCAAATTTGTCACCTGAAATTAGCAAACCCAGCTTCACTGCCATTCAGTAAGTAATCAGAAATTTCTGCATTGTATGAGGTGGTCACAAGTAGCTAATTGCCCCACAGTGTATAAAGTTACTATCGTGGTTGTACTGCCACAACTCCTCAGTGATGCTGGATGATTTGAAGTCTTATTTTTTAAAAATTGTTTCAATTGATAGTTCTCAAAGCTCAATAACAGATGCAATGCCATTGATTTAAGCTTGAGGTTATTTGACATTTACTAGCTTCAAAACACATCATCATCATCATCGTCATCATCATCATCATCAGTTCCCCCTATCATTTCTGTTAGTATTTCACAAAGACCGGACTAGTAATCACGCTGGATTAACTCTATAAAAGGTGACAACATATTTTGTAAACAGTTCCCTTACAAACTCATTGCTTGTATCTCTGCACATTATATGAGGTTTGGAACTTAAATAGTGGCAACTATTTATTCACAACCAATACAAAAGAGTTACATGTTTGCACCTGTTCCTGTCCATTAAAATAGTCACCAGCATTGTGTAGGACCTGTGCCAGTCATGTGGAAGGTGTAATACACCGTTAGTAGAGCCTGTTCTGTTGTGGTATGAAAGGAGCGGTCTTACTGCCTGTTGAATCTCTGGAACAGTTCTGAAGCAAATGCCACGACGTGGTTTCTTCATCTTCGGAATCAAATCAAAGTCACAAGGACTTAAGTCCGGGGAGTATGGTGGATGGTACAGTACTTTCCAGTCCCATCGACCAAACAAAGCAGCCACAGCTTGCCCTATATGTGCCCGCACATTGTCTTGCAAAATGATGGGTGGGTTGTGCAGAAAGTGTCACCGCTTCTTTCACAAAGCTGGTCACAGGTGATGCTCCAGAAACAAACAGTAATACAACTTAAGTCCTTGTGACTTTGTCTTGATTCCAGAGATGAAGGAACCACTTCATGGCACTCATTTCAGAACTGTTCCAGAGATTCGACAGGCAGTAGACCACTCCATTCGCACCATCAACAGAACTGGCTCTGCTAACAGTATACTACGCCTTCCACATCGCTGGCAATGGGTTCTACACAACACTGGTGACTACTTTGAAGGACAGTTACTGGTGCAAACATGTAACTCTTTTGTATCATTTGTGAATAAATAGTTGCCACTCTTTTAAGTTCCAACCCTCGCATTTCCACAATTCATGATTTGCCAGTTCTTGATGATGGCTTACTTAGTGAGTCAGTAACAAACTGATATGTTACCAGAACAATTACTAGGTGCTGACTCTTACACACAGGTTTTATGACAGGTGTATACACAGAGATGTTGACAGAGTGGTTGGCAGGCACAAACGCCCAGGCCTATTTTCCATGATAAACAAGCTTAAGGATAACTGGTGAAATCATTAACTATGTATTAATTTATAATGATACAAATTGTCAAATGTAGCACTAAAGGCATTCTAATGAACCAAATAATGAAATGAAATGATCATATGGCAATGACGGCTGGGAGTCACCACCTGGGGAAATTTGGCTGCCGAGTTGCAAGTCTTTTCAGTTGATGCCACATTGGGTGATTTGAACATGGCACGTCAATTGTAGGCACTGAAAATCTTGTAAGTCCATTCAGTTAAATTTTGTAGGTGAAGCAAAAGTGGTTTCTTAAAAAATAATGTAAAGTGATACAGGAAATTGCTACATGTGTAACTGTATAGTAGAAGCGTAGTTATTGACAGATTAGAAAAATCCACATACTTCCAAAACTTTCTTTGATTGTGGAGTTACTGGCTACTGGAATTAAGAGTTTTCACAGACAGAGGGAGCTATGAGGTTTTCATTGCCTACCATTGATATGTCGGTAGTCAATTACCAATTTCTCTTAAAAGAAAGTGTTTCATTTAAACTGAATGGTCCATTTGAATTAGCATAGCGTAAATAATTTACCAACTAATAAGTCCTAATGAACTATTGTCTAACTTCACACATGAAAACAACAAACACATTGTCCCTGTTGTATCCCCAAACAACTAGCAATAAGTGATAAGTTGTGGCAGAACCATTAGGCACATCTCCCCTTGCTCCGAGGTCAATTAACAGAGGAGTGGTTGTGACAGAATGTTTAAAAAGTGGTGTACAACATGTAAGGCTAAAATTACAAGAAAGAGTTTGCTGTGAACATGTGTATTGCCCAATATGTACAAGAGAATTTTAAGCCAAAGGTGTGACGGTGATCTGGAATGTGCTGCTAAAGATGCTACAGCTTCATTCCATACTACTAGATATGCACATCTAAACTGGTAGAAAGTTATATGATTAAAAATTTTCAGCTGTTTGAACTAAAATGGAGGTAATTATTGTTAACACCTTTTTTCTCTTTATATTTGATAATATGTTGCATTCTTTGGCATTGTGCAACAATAACGATGGATAGCTCAGATAGAAGTTAAGTAAAACTTGATATTTCAATCTGGAGGAGGGAATTCAAGTTACACTTTCTAAGTTTCGATGAAGTGCAAGTGAAACTGCTCAAATTTTGACACACTATCTTTTGCAGTGTGTGGAAAAATGAAAACGTGAAGAAAAGTTGGTTTGTTGTACTGCTGAGAACTCTACAGTAATTTAGGTAATGTGAAGAGAAAGGGGAATGAAAATATTTTGTAAAGGCATTTGACCCAAACTCTTTGCCTTTACAAATGCCTGCTTGTGTGTGTGTGTGTGTGTGTGTGTGTGTGTGAGAGAGAGAGAGAGAGAGAGAGAGAGAGAGAGAGAGAGAGAGAGAGAGAGCGCGCGCGCGAGTGTATACCTGTCCTTTTTTCCCCCTAAGGTAAGTCTTTCCGCTCCCGGGATTGGAATGATTCCTTACCCTCTCCCTTAAAACCCACATCCTTTCGTCTTTCCCTCTCCTTCCCTCTTTCCTGATGAAGCAACCGTTGGTTGCGAAAGCTTGAATTTTGTGTGTATGTTTGTGTGTCTATCAATCTGCCAGTGCTTTCGTTTGGAAGTCACATCATCTTTGTTTTTAGAAATAAGTATTTACTTACTTTGACCAAAGTAAACAATTGCCTCTACCTACCTCAAAACTAAAGCAGCCGCTACTGATTACAAGGGGGAACATGCATTTTTGTGATTAAATAAAGTAAATATATTCAGCTGATTTCTAGTTGAAAATGTTCAGCACATTCCTCCTGTTTCAATTATTTTTGGAACTTTTACAAATTGAGGACAAAAAACAAGCAATTGATGACATTTGTTGTCTCCGTCAGTTTTGGCAGTTTTAAAGGAATGGAGAACAAAACATGAAAATTGAGGACTGTCCCAGAAAATGAAGACTTCTGGTCATCTAAGTTTAACGATTAAAAGTATAATAGATTTGCATTGTTGTGCCGTTGGATGGTGGCAGATGTGGAGGGGGGTGGGGATATCGTGGAGACCAATGGTAGTAAAAAAGAGGGGGCATCATTTTTCAGTTCTTGTCTGTTGCAGGAGAACATATAACAATGGCCCTGCAGAAGATACAGTATGTGACCTACATCAGCTCATGGTTGTCTAACGGAGACTATACACTCTTACATTATGTTCCAAAAAGTAATTAAAAATTGAAATAACTAAATCGTGTTTGGACTAGTAGGCCAGAAAATGGATGAACCAGCTAAAGAACATGGCAGCATACAGTTTGATTATAATCCATATTGCAATATAGTTCACCCATGTTTATCATCTCCCCCCAGCCCCCATGAACCATGGACCTTGCCATTGGTGGGGAGGCTTGCATGCCTCAGCGATGCAGATAGCCATACCGTAGGTACAACCACAATGGAGGGGTATCTGTTAAGAGGCCAGACAAACGTGTGGTTCCTGAAGAGGGGCAGCAGCCTTTTCAGTAGTTGCAGGGCAACAGTCTGGATAATTGACTGATCTGGCCTTGGAACACTAACCAAAACGGCCTTGCTGTGCTGGTACTGTGAACAGCTGAAAGCAAGGGGAAACTACAGCCATAATTTTTCCTGAGGGCATGAAGATTTACTGTATGGTTAAATGAAGATGGCGACCTCTTGGGTAAAATATTCCGGAGGTAAAATAGTCCTCCATTGGGATCTCTGGGCGGGGACTACTCAGGAGGATGTTGTTATCAGAGAAAGAAAACTGGCGTTCTACATCGGAGCGTGGAATATCAGATCCTTTAATCGTGGAGGTAGGTTAGAAAATTTAAAAGGGGAAATGGATAGGTTAAAGTTAGATATAGTGGGAATTAGTGAAATTCGGTGGCAGGAGGAACAAGACTTTTGGTCAGGTGAATACAGGGTTATAAATACAAAATCAAATAGGGGTAATGCAGGAGTAGGTTTAATAATGAATAGGAAAATAGGAATTCAGGTAAGCTACTACAAACAGCATAGTGAACGCATTATTGTGGCCAAGATAGAGATGAGGCCCACACCTACCACAGTAGTACAAGTTTATATGCCAACTAGCTCCGCAGATGACGAAGAGATTGATGAAATGTGTGATGAGATAGAAGAAATTATTCAGATAGTGAAGGGAGGCGAAAATTTAATAGTCATTGGTGACTGGAATTCGATAGTAGGAAAAGGGAGAGAAGGAAACATAGTAGGTGAATATGGATTGGGGGGAAGAAATGAAAGAGGAAGCCGCCTGGTAGAATTTTGCTCAGAGCCTAAAGAATCATGAAAGACGGTTGTATACATGGAAGAAGCCTGGAGGTACTAGAAGGTATCAGATAGATTATATGTTGGTTAGATAGAGATTCAGGAACCAGGTTTAAATTGTAAGACATTTCCAGGGGCAGATGTGGACTCTGACCACAATCTACTGGTTTTGAAATGTAGATTAAAACTGAAGAAACTGGAAAAACGTGGGAATGTGAGGAGATGGGACCTGGATAAACTGAAAGAACCAGAGGTTGTAGAGAGCTTCAGGGAGAGCATTAGGAAACGACTGACAAGAATGGGGGAAAGAAATACAGTAGAAGAAGAATGGGTAGCTATGAGAGACGAAATAGTGAAGGTAGCGGAGGATCAAGTAGGTAAAAAGATGAGGACTAATAGGAATCCTTGGGTAACAGAAGAGATATTGAATTAATTGATGATAGGAGAAAATATAAAAATGCAGTAAATGAAGCAGGCAAAAAGGAATACAAACGTCTCAAAAATGAGATCGACAGGAAGTGCAAAATGGCTAAACAGGGATGTCTAGAGGACAAATGTAAGGATGTAGAGGCACATATCACTAGGGGTAAGATAGATACTGCGTAAGGGAAAATTAAATAGACCTTTGGAGAAAAGAGAACCACTTGTATGAATATCAAGAGCTCAGATGGAAACCCAGTTCTAAGCAAGAAAGGGAAAGCAGAAAGGTGGAACGAGTATATAGAGGGTCAATACAAGGGCAATGTTCTTGAGGACAATATTATAGAAATGGAAGAGAATGTAGATGAAGATGAAATAGGTGATATGATACTGCATGAAGAGTTTGACAGAGGAGTAGACAACATTCCATTAGAACTACTGGCAGCGTTGGAGAGCCAGGCCTAACAAAACTCTATCATCTGGTGAGCAAGATGTACGAGACAGGCGAAATACTCTCAGATTTCAAGAAGAACATAATAATTCCAATCCCAAAGAAAGCAGGTGTTGACAGATGTGAAAATTGCCGAACTATCAGTTTAATAAGCCATGACTGCAAAATACAACACGAATTCTTTACAGACGAATGGAAAAACTGGTAGAAGCCAACCTCGGGGAAATCAGTTTGGGTTCCGCAGAAATGTTGGAACACGTGAGGCAATAATGACCCTATGACTTATCTTAGAAAATAGATTAAGGAAAAGCAAACCTATGTTTCTAGCATTTGTAGACTTAGAGAAAGCTTTTGATAATGCTGACTGGCATACTCTCTTTCAAATTCTGAAGGTGGCAGGGGTAAAATACAAGGAGCGAAAGGCTATTTACAATTGTATGAATATCAAGAGCTCAGATGGAAGCCAGAACAGAAACAGAAACCAGATGGTGGTTATAAGAGTTGAGGGGCATGAAAGGGAATCAGTGGTTGGGAAGGGAGTGCGACAGGGTTGTAGCCTATGCCCAATGTTATTCAATCTGTATATTGAGCAAGCAGTAAAGGAAACAAAAGAAAAATTCAGTGTTGAAATTAAAATCCATGGAGAAGAAATAAAAACTGAGGTTCGCCGATGACATTGTAATTCTGTCGGAGACAGCAAAGGACCTGGAAGAGCAGCTGTACGGAATGGACAGTGTCTGGAAAGGATGATATAAGAGGGACATCAACAAAAGCAAAACAAGAATAATAGAATGTAGTTGAATTAAATTGGGAGATGCTGCAGGAATTAGATTAGGAAATGAGATGCTTAAAGTAGTAAATGAGTTTTGCTATTTGGGGAGCAAAATAACTGATGATGGTTGAAGTAGAGGGGATGAAAAATGTAAGGTTAGGTTAGGTTAGATTAGAGACTTACAATGGCAAGGAAAGCGTTCCTGAAGAAGAGAAATTTATTACCATTGAGTATAGATTTAAGTGGCAGGAAGTCGTTTCTGAAAGTATTTGTATCGAGTGTAGCTATGTATGGAAGTGAAACATGGACGATAAATAGTTTAGACAAGAAGAGAATAGAAGCTTTAGAAATGTGGTGCTACAGAAGAATGCTGAAGATTAGATGGGTGGATCACATAACTAATGAGGAGGTATTGAATAGAATTGGAGAGAAGAGAAATTTGTGGCACAACTTGAGTAGAAGAAGGGATCGGTTGGTAGGGCGTATTCTGAGGCATCAAGGGATCACCAATTTAGTATTGGAGGGCAGTGTGGAGGGTAAAAATCTTAGAGGGAGACCAAGAGATGAATACACTAAACAGATTCAGAAGGATGTAGGTTGCAGTAGGTACTGGGAGATGAAGCAGCTTGCACAGGATAGAGTAGCATGGAGAGCTGCATCAAACCAGTGTCAGGACTGAAGATGACGACGACAACAAGAACAACAACAACAACAACAACAACATATTTATCATAGTTTTTAGGTAGTGACAAGAAAACCAGTAGGAACTAGTATTAGGTAAAACTAACTAAAACTTGGAATTGTTAATCAGTATTTCGCCAAATCTTGTTTAAGGCACCATAAGTGAAAACTATGACCATGAATCAGCTTATTCCTACAGCTGACTGTGGTGAAATTTTGAAATCCGGCAGCTCTTTAAATAATCATGTTCCCCAAGATGATCTTGAAAATATTAAAAGTCCTAATTTGATTCTCTTATACAACATTGCTTGTGTTGAAACCATACACTCCACCTTCTGAATGTTTCAAGCGTGTTAAAATTGAAATTGCTTCATCCAGGAATTTCCACGATTGTTATAAAACTGAAATTGAAAATCATAAGTGTCTTAACAACCTGTGTGGCAGAATCTCCATCTACAGAGCCACAGAAAAACTACTGAAAAGCTATGTTCCTATGTAGTTCCAGGCTGCTCTCTTCCAATTTAACGTATTTTGTACTGTCAATTTCACCACAAGGTACAGTTATGAACGTTAATTCATAAAATTACGACATGTATAAAATGTTGGTTTCATGCAACTTTTTAATGTTCTAAAAACAAATGTTTATCCTAGGTTTGATTCAGAATTCGGAACTGATTTTACGTTGTTTTCCATTTGGTGTTTATGAATGTACACTGTACTGTGCACAAATTATGTGAAAACTAATTACTAAGTTCCTTAATAGTAATTAGTATACAAACAAAATCTAGAAAATGTGTCTGCTTATGTAATGTATTTATATGTATTACTTAGTTCTGTCATATGGTGTTGTGTTCATGCAATTCAATTATTTTAAATATAAATCAATTAATTACATCATTCTGCTGATTTCCACACTTTTAGTGCAGCATTTGACCATTACTGTGCTTGTAGCTGTACCAAACAATAGCATTCGTTAGTGGCTGTAATATAACACCTACATTGTGATTTTCTCATGTTGCATTAACGGATAGAACTAACATTCAAATTATTGTATTTTTTAATCAGCAGAGTTTATATTTTCTGTAATTTTTCTAATAACTAATGCAGCAATGGGGTTGTTTTTTCATGACCTTTAAAATGATGCTATTTGGGTTTTTTCCTATATGGATTGGTATCCTCGTTTGTTTCCAGTGATGCACAGAAATGGCTTCTTTTCAATTTCCTACTGATTCTTGCAGATATACGTAGTTTACAATCAGCCATAGCTCACAGTGGAAAATGAATATGCTTTATGATATCAGATAATTGAGTCTTTGCTTGCTCTGTATGGACCAACTGGCTGTTCCTGGGTCATTGCACGTTAGTTGCTTCTCACACAGCTCTGTCGAGCTGACTGCTATTGTAAATGCAGTGTGCAGAGATCAGTGAGTAACCCAGCTAGTGAAACTTTTGAAAATTACTTTTAACATTTCTAGTGCTTAAAATGCCTACATTTTCTCTAAGATCATTTTACTAAAACTTCATAGCTTTGTATGGTAAGCTCAGAAGCACATTGGTCCATTCCATTGAAATGAATCCTCTATTGTGCCAGATATTAGTGCTGTATTTTCTTCGAGAATATAACACAAAAATTTCAGACAGAATTTTTGGATATATTTGTACGATACCTCATCAAAGATTTCATCCAAAGGCTGACAGAGTGTTTATTCTTTTGTGTGTGCCTTTCAATGACTCAATGCTGCTGCTATTTGATGAGTACTCTTCTTTACTCCTAAGTTACTTGTACTCACCTTGTGTTTGAGGTAAGTGGTAGATGGGCTGGCTTCTCAGATGAAATGTTGTCAGTGTCAATTCCAACAGATGCACAACAATTGTGATGGAAGCTGGGTTACGTTGTAAAGTATAATCTAACTAAATACACAATAAGTAAAGTAATAAAGTAATTTAATGTTACCATACTGGGAATGTTGCAGTGGTAGAAGCTACTGTACTCTTGCCACAAAAGAAACTGCAGAGAAACGGATAGTGAAAACTTGTCGTGCATAAAATGGAAACAACAGCGTAACAGAACACCCAGAAGCATACCATTAGTCAGTCAAACCAAGGAAACCCAGAGGTTACAACTTAATATCGACTCATACATCTCTAAGAACAGCACTGTATGAAGCATACAATAATGTGGACAGTCAGATCTGGGCAAAAAATTTGTGCCATATAATCCTTGGAAGCTCAAGGCCTGTAAAATCAATGAACAGATCACTTAGATCTTTTTATTTTTTTATTTCTAAAAATCTGTGAAGGCTATAATAACATAATTGATATGCCCACATTATAAGTTTGATCAAAAATCTGGGAGAGTGTCATATTGTAAGTGATGTGCATCACATTGTAAATTTTGGCAAAGGTTTAATTTGCAGAGAGTAACTGAAAAGTACTCAATAAGTTTATAAAAGAAGAGATGCAATGAGAAGTTATCAAATACCAAACACTCTTCTAAATTTTAATGTGTTGAACATCTCTCCCCTTATATTTTTGCTTCAGCGGTGATCCCAGGTTTCCATAAAATGTGGAACCAGATCCCATTTCTTCATATTTACCTTATACCCACTGCCTTCAGGCCAGCTTTAGATTTCACTGCTTCTACAGCAATAGCATACGAAAATAAACCCTCCATCGGCCATGTGTTATTGTGGTATAAAAGTCTAGGATGTTTAGCAGATGTTTTGTTTGCAATTTAGTGTTCATTGAGTGCAATTCTGTTTGTCAGCCTACATTTCTAAAGTTTTTGTAACCTATTGTTAGTGTGTGTTTCACATATGAGGCTATTTATATGGTATCTAATAGTGACGTGTCTCAGGTTTTATTTATCATTTTTAACTCTACTTTCAACAGAAAGCCAACAGTTCCAGCAAAGGCAATGAAATTGGGCAGTAAATCAAGGGATGTGGAATCATTTGTGGATCAGCTAAAATCAGAGGGAGAGAAGGTTGTCTCACCAACTATCAACAAATCTGTTGCCAACACAAAACTACCACATGCCTCCACCGAGCCAACAGAAGAGTGAGTATATAACAGCTATATTATAAACATATCCAAGAGTTAACTGACAGTGGATACCTAATGTTTTAAACTTAATGCAACTGTGATTGCCAAAATGAAATATGAAGAAAGATGATTTCTCAGCCAAGATCGCATTTTTAAAAGTTTTATTTATGATGTCTGGTTTCGGTAAGCAGCGATACCACCAACTGATCTGTGAATAGTATGCATCAGATGTAAAAATGTATTACATTATGAAAACTGGCATACATGGTATTAATATAATACATAGATTGAATTATTATTATTGCACATATGTCAGGAAAGGTTAATACATGTGGCCAATTTGAGGTATAAATTTACTCTATATCATAATTAGCTGGACAGTTGACATAAGATATATTGGCATATGAAAGTTAAAACCAATGTATACAGTATGCTCAAAGTTAAAACCAGTATTTACAAAATGTTTCACCAAGTGCATCCATCCCGTATTACACATCACAGAGTACATTACTGATGCAAAAAGCACCACTGAACTGACACACTACGAAAGTTACTAGAGAACATTTTTACATTTAGTGCCGCTACAGGTCACTTGTGTATTCAGTTCATCATCAGTTGAAAATCTAAATATGTAATTTTAATAAAAATGTGATAGCTGGTATATGTTGAATTGCAGACTGGCACAACAAAAACTGTCAGAACTTCAGTCTTTGTTGTGGTTTTCTGAGACTCAGCATCTCTGCTACATGGTGAGAAGCAACTATCCTTTTTATAATGTTGTTACATTCCGTCCTCGATTTTCCATTGTTTGATAACTGATATACAATCATAAAATTATTTCGTTAGCAGATAGGAGCTAAAATATTTTCTAAAAATAGAATGAAGTATGTAACCATGTGGAAGTAAAACAGTAAGCTGAAGAAGGCAACTTGTTAAGATTACAACCTAAGTTTTAATCCAAAATCTGTCTTTGCAACATGTCTGATACAAGAAAAATAATCACATAGTAGCATTTATTGACAATATGCTTGCACAGTGGAAACCTAATTGATGATTAAGTTTGCACAGCATAGAACCCCATATGTACTGGTAGCGCTTATTATACAGGTGAAAAAGAGACATTCTTGCACCAAGCAGTTTTAAGGTCAATGTCCACAGCACACACATGCAGAGGCAAACACATCACAGGCAAACACATCACAGGAGATCATTGACACAACATCACCTGCTCAGTATACCACGATACGTAGCCCGAGGTCTACATATGATTTTGGACTCCCAACAACCATTATGAAGGGAAAACATTAAAATCTCAAAACTACAACAGTAATATGACAACGATGACAAAGAAAATTCTCTAAGACACTAAAATATTTTGATAAGATAGGGATGTAATTGTAAGTTTGAGGTGTAATTAAGCAGTGTGTTGCCCATGGGTATAAACAAAGTCAAATCCACAATGCAGCTACATAGAGGTCATAGAAAAATAAATAGCCCATACATGATCCTGCTAAAGATAGGTGAAACAAGATGACATTTAGCTCCGAGGTAGTGTGAAATGTCATGTATACAAGAAGAAAATTACAAAATTTAGCCTTTCTATCCTCTTCAACAGATAATTTATATAAAGAGCTCTTTTTAAAATTGTTAGTAACATTATAAGTAAGTCTCAGATTATGCAGGTCAAAATGTAGGCAAGAGATTTCTATAAAACGATTCACTTGAGTCAAACTAAGGTAGTTAAGGTAGAAGATATTTTTAAAAATAAGCTTACCAAAACACAATTTGAGGATGCGTTAAATTTTTTCCAAAGTAAATTAAAAATATTGTCAGATCAAGTTAAAAGTAGACACAGTAAAATCTTGAAACAGTTGGTGTCATATGCCTTTAGAACTAATGCATTTACTCCAGATGATGTACTCATTTTTGCCAATCAAATTAAAAATCTTTGTAATATTCAGTTTCACTGGTTCAGAAGAAAAATTACTAGAAAAGAGCTTGCACTATAGTATATAAAATAAATGTAAACTGCAAGATGTGGAAGAAATAATAACTAATACCACAATTGTGTACATTCCTCTGTTATGAACTAAAGAAAGATCGTAACAGTGGCAGTTAATTCAGCTGATGATATAAGTAATGAGCTTAATGTATTATCACAAACTTTTAATAAAAGAATCATCTCGAATTCTATTAGCAAGTTATTGCGATCAGAGCGGACAAAAGCACTACTGTCATGGTAGTACACGATCAAGATTACATTTTAAAAACTGAAAAATTCTTTATTGCAAATAATATTGCTAGCATTGCTAAAAAATCAACCAATAAATTCAATTAAATTTAAAAAAAGAAAATAGATGACTGCAACTTAATCCTGGATGGTAAAGGAAAACTTGGTTTGAAGGTGATGAACTTAGCTCTTCCTGCCTTATGCTCCCACGTCGAGGCATGTAAACGTGAAAGATCATTAGACCGACCGTTGATGAGAGATTTGTGCCTAACTACAAACTGAAGAAATTTTTATGTCAGAAATTAAAAGAAATTTATGTTTTTGAAAATTCACTCAGTATAAAAACCAATGTGGAACTTGCATCATTTTTACAAAACATTGACATTCCTAATGACTCCACATAGGTAAACAGCATTCCTCTTAAGGAATGCCTAGAAATTATTAACAAAAATTTAACACACCAAAAATTGAGCCTGGCTGAAGTTAAGGAACTGATTGAATTATTGGAACTTTCACTGTCCTATAATTATTTTTCATTCGATGACAAAATTTATCATCAGAGTGAAGGTCTGATCGTGGACAATTGCCTATCAGGCACCATGGTTGACATTTTTGTTAACAATTTAGAAAGTAAATTTTTAATAACAATACAAGTTGTGAAGATAAAACTGTATATGTATGAGACACACAGATGATGTGATTGCCCTCATTAAAGGCAACAAAGAGGCAGTGCTAGATTACCTAATGGTTTTAAACAGGATTCGTAAGAATATTCAATTTACTGTGTAAATAGAAAAAGAAGGAATTATTAATTATCTAGATCTTACTATTAAAAGAGTAAATAGCAAGCATAAGGTCAGCATTTTCCGTGAACCAACATGTACAGATTCCATTATAAAGGCAAATTCCTGTTAACCACTGCAATATAAACATGCATTTTTCAACTCCATAAATCATAGGTCATATCACTAGAACAAGATTTTATAGTCACCAAATTATGTACCTTGAAGCAGATTGCTGTAAACAACAGATATAATAGCCAACTAGTCGAGACTTGTATAAAAAAAATTGAAAAATAAACTGAACAGCAATAGCAGTAAGATTCTCCAAAATAAGATAAAAGTTAACCCTTTGACTGCTGGAGGAACTCAACCTGCTTGGCACGCTGAGGTGCCGTGGCCTGCGGCGTAATCTGGCTACCTGAGCTGCGTGCCTGTCCCTCAGAGCTGCCGCTGGGACCAGATCGGCCCGCGCTGCCCAACCCGCCTTGTGCTGAATATTTCTTGGCTGAATACGACTCGCGCAGAGTCAGCATGAATTTTTTGTGATTTTGAGCTGTAATATCTTGGGCAGTAGTGTTTGTAAAGAAATAAAATTTGGCCATCTTGTGCAACTTTATGCATTCTCTTAAGAATAATAATGAAAAGAATTTTACGAGCCATATTGAGCCAGAAAATTGTAGGTAAATTGGCCAAAAAAAATAGGCACCTGAAAAAATTTCAGAGTTTGGATTCTTGCATCTCCTGAACTAATGTTATGACAAACTTGAAACTTGGCATGTAGTAACCTAATAACACAAGGTTCTTAAATATAAAGTTTCATTTCCCTAGCACTTTTCAGTACTGAAAGAATCAAGCGCAAAATTGAAGATTTTGTAAAAATGTCAAAAATGCAGTATTTTCGTTCCGATTTTGCTAAAAAAACTATGCTCTGTAAAACATACCAAGCTGTACAACTGGAATGAAAGTTGGGCATGAAAATCAGGACCGAAAACAATGTAAACTTCGGGTTAGCATATCTAGTAGTGTGAACACATGATGAAAATGTAGAGTGCAATAGATTGACCGCACAACGATAAGGAATAAAACATTTTCTTCCTCTTCTATTTTCCAATAATCTACAAATTAGTCGAAAAGCTGTTGATTTTTATGAAAAGATGAAAGCAGGGTGTATTTGATACTTCTTTTTCAAATACTGTTTTCTATTAATGTTTCAAAGCCAGTCTCATTCAAACAACAAATTTTAAGCCCCTCACCCTCCCCAGAACAACGAGTTTAATTTTCAATATTGGCTAACAACAGAAGCAAAGTAGCAAGAAAAATCGTACTGAGAAAAGAGTTTTAACTTTGGCATGTTGTTTCTTGTTGATCAAAGGCGTTTAAATCAGGTATGGCTAACATGCTTTGTACAAGTAGACCTAATGTGATCTACACTTGTACTACTAAGAATAAAAGAATGTAACTCTTACGTGTTAATAATTTAAATGTATTGTACGCAGATTAATATATGGGTTTTGTTATACTGTCGCAATGTACTCGGCGTAATCACGTTTGCCACAGTACAGATATTGCGCCATCTCAATCACAAAGTCCGTTCATTTGCCAGTAAACTGCTACATATGAAGAAGTCGGGCTTCATTTGAATAGTTTTACACCTGTTGCATCTATTTCCCATCCTTCTTTTCAATCCGGGCTTTGGGCCAGCAGTGGCAAAGTTAAAAATAATTTTTTTTTTTTTTACATTTTTCCTTTTTTTTTTTGTTATTTATTCAGAAGTGTCAATAAATTTTCTCAGATATAGTTCCCAATGATTAATAATGCTTCTTTTTATGTTAAGTCTCAAAGCAGTGTGCAGCATATAATGGAACGTTGCAAGTTTTGCATTGGTATCTAGTTTCCCAGCGCACTTTCTGTTTCGTGCATACCGCACATCTGCGCATTAGTGTACTTTTCTGCGAATGTTCACTCACAATAACAGCTGGAAAATGTCTCCCTGTGAATCACAGAGGATTGTCGTCATCATAGCGCCTTCCCCTACCAGCTTTTCTCCGTTCTGTAACATATTTTTCTACAATCTCCCTTACGAGAGAAAGGTGAAACTCTGCGAGTGCCATTTTTCGTGCTGTTACCGACTGGTGGAGAGCATGACCATTTAGAATGCACAAATCCAGAATGTGAAAAAAATATTTCTTATACCATTTCACAGTCTTACGCACTTATCCCACTGAGCTCAGTAACATGCCCAGTGGTCAACTGCACCCATACTCTGATTGCAATCGACAATACATTGCGGTTTCTTTATTTTTTCGCCAGTATTTCTGTCAGTCTTCTCTGTTTCAACCATTTGTGTTGTGTGACTTGGGGTTAACATGATAGCGAGGACCTTGTCAGTGGACCTAAACTCAGTTTCCCCTTGTTTTAATTTCTTTTGCAGTTTTGGCATGTTGCACCTGTTCTTACGAACAGTGCCACATGCGGCTGTTCCACGGTTGTGAAGCCAGAGGAACAGGTTCAGGCTGGAGTACCAATTATTGACATATAGAATATGACTCTGTTCCAAATATGGTCCTATAAGAGTTGCCACTACGTCACCACTTTTTCCCAAATGGTGGAACCCAATTTTTGTTGTTGTGCCGGTATATACAATAAAATCTAAAATATACCCACTCTGACAGTCACACAATACAAATGTCTTTATTCCGAATCTACTTCGCTTGGTTGGAGTAAATTACTTAAAAGATAATCGTCCTTTGAACAGCAAGAGACTTTCATCTATACAATGCTACTGATGTGGGTGAAATGAATTACGAAACCTCTTTTGAACTTTGTCAACAATTGTCCTAATTTTAAATAGACTGTCGCCTCCAGTACTTGCAGAGTTATCACTGAAGCGTAACATTCTCAGAAGTAGACAAAAACGATCGCAGGACATAATTTTGCTGAAAACTGTTGTGTTCAAAAGTGTATCTCTGGACCAATACTCACTTAATTTTAACTTCTTAACTTGTGCCATTAGAAGGCAAACAGCAATAAAACAATACATTTCCTCAAATACAGTGTCTTTCCACTTTGACAGTCGAGAATTCACAGATTCTGTAGTATTTTCTCTGGTGTAAATGTAAAAATGATTTGTTTCATCTGCAATAAATTGCAACAGTTCTTGAGACATAAATATAACAAAAAATGAAAGAATGCTTGGGTCAGTATCTAACTGACATTTGTGTCCTGAACTTGTCATCGAAGTAATGGTTTAACTGCTGGAAATCAGTTTCTTTCCAGTAAAATTTCTCACTTAAGCACCCTCTTTTCCGAACCGTTTCACTTCGGATTCAGAGGAACTGCTGACGGTAATTCTTGCTCTTCCCTCTGATGTAAAGGGCTGAGGACTACAGCTTCAAGATTCTGTTGAAGACTCATCACTGTTAGAAATGTCAGATAATTCACACTCACTGTCGCTCTTAGTGAGCATATCCAGGATTTCTTTATCTGTGCAACCATGGCGAAGTAACATTTATCACATAGAAAACAAGAAAACTGACAAAAATACAGGAATCGAAGTCGAATTTGGCGAAGAGGGAACACAGCAACAAACATATATGCACTCTTTAATTATACAGTCAGACCACTGAACAGCTACTGGAAGAGCAGGACGGAAAGACAGCTCTGTGTGTTTACACGTCTGCAGTGCTCATGTAGCTGTGACTCAGCGCACCTAAACTTGTCCCTAGCAGTGGGAAGGCCAGTGGCATGGCGCGCATAAACTCGTCCATAGCGCTGTAGGGAAGACCCAAGGCCGTGCGTATACACGTCAGTCGTGCCAGGGGAAGGGCGGAGCATGACGAGTTTACATGTCCCCAGCAGTCAAAGGGTTAATAAAACTGGCCTATAAACGAAAATATTTCTGTCAAATTTGAATGGCAGTTCTATAAATTTTATATTTCAGTAGCTTTTCAAGCCAACAACACTTAATAATCATAAATCATGACATAAGATTGGAGAAAATAATGACAAATGTAAAAACTCTGGTATGTATAAGCTGGAATGTGGACTATGTAAAGGATTCTATATAGGTCAAACATGATGATCGTCTTTTGCCAGAAACAGAGAACATATTGGAAAACATACAGACACAGTATTCGGTTATCGTCTGCAAGACTCTAAGGAGCACAACATTACCAGCATCAACCACAGTGTGAAGATTCTTCACAACACACCTAAAGGCAAGAAGTTTGATATTCTTGAAAGTTTACAAATAAATAGTCATCAGAACCAAAACAGCAATAATGTCCTTAACAACCAGATAGATTTTACAGATAACAACTTCTTTAAAATGTCTCACAATGTACTGTAGTTGCAATTTTTTGGCTTTAGCTCCTTTTATTATACTTTACAGATAATATTGCTAAAAATATTAATTAAATGCTTTTCTATACATATCATTTCTCTGGCTTCAAGTGTCATCAGAAGCAGACCATAAGCAATGGATTGGGTTAAATATTTGACATTTAACGTCACGTCAGAACTGATCATCATCTTGTCTCACCCGTCTTATGCTGGAATATGCATGGGCTATTTATTTTGCATGACTTCTTTCCTTCATCATAGCTTTGTCCTTGCTTATACCCAAAGACAGCATATTGCTTAATTTCACATCAGACTTATGATTATATCCCTATTTTATCAAAATCTTTTAGGTCTTAGTGAATTTTTTTTTTTTTTTGTCACTGCTGTCATATTATCTTTGTGGTTTTGAGATTTTAATGTTTTCCCTTTGTAATGGTTGTTGAGAGTCCAAAATCATATGTAGCCCTTGGGCTACATATTGTGGTAAATTGAGCAGGTGTTGTTGCGTCAGTGACCTATGATGTGTTTGCCTCTGCTGGTGTGTGCTGTGGACATTGATTTTAAAACTGCTTAGTGCAGGATTGCCTCTTTATGACCTATATAATAAGCTACCAGTATATAGGGGGCTCTATACTGGGCAATCCAATCATCAACTAGTTTTCCACTGTGCAAGCATGTTGTTAGTGAATCTACATCTACATGCATACTCTGCAAATCACATTCAAGTGCCTGGCAGAGGGTTCATCAACTGTGTGTTTATTAGGTTTTAATCTCAACAACAAGTTGTCTTCTTCGGCTTACTGTTTTACTTCCACATAGTTACATACTTCCTCCTGTTTTTAGAAAATATTTTAGAATCTACCTGCTACCAAAATAATTTTATAATTGTGTACCAGTAATCACATTTTTATTAAAAAAATAACGTATTCATAGCTGCAATTGGTGACGGAATGATTACAAAAGTGACCTCTAGCAGCACTAAATGTCAAGACGTTGTGTAGGAACTTTTGCTGTGTGCCAGTTCAGCAGAGCTCTTGCATCAGTGATGTACTCTGTGAACTGTAATATAGGGTTGATACACTTGGTGAAACATTTTTAACTTCGAACAAGTGAAATATTTTGTAAATACTAGTTTTAACCTTGACATGTCAATGCATCTGATATCAACCACCTATTTTGACTTCAGTAACTATGTCAATGGCTTCAGCTTCACTTTCATTCAGACTGCCAACAATATTGACAGATTTCTTCTTGTAATTTATGAGTCAAGTGTTTCTTTGGTAGTGTACAAAAGACTGAAAAAGAGAGATCTATGGGATAACAGATATGGGAAAAGATTCACATACATCTAGTGTCTTTTCATGATAACTCTAACTTTGTTTATTGAATGAGTTGTCTCTTGATATTTTATTTCAACATTATTGCTTGTTTGATTGTACCCCAAATTTATTATGTCTTACCTCTTGCTTTTCTATTATGTTTAATTTTATATACGTCTTCCTGCCCTGCCTGTTTCATCCCAGAATCCTGTGGAATAATGTTTTGTACTCTAATGTCAGTTGGATTAGATTTAAAATTTGATGTTACAAATTGTCTTTGATGCATGAATTCCAATGACTGAAGTCTGCATTGCATATTTGTCAGTAAAGACCATGAGTGTTTTAGCTCTGTGTGGCTGCAGTTATGGAAATTCTGGTAGAGAAGACAAAAATAAAAAATTAGGAAAGGCAGCCTCTCACGTGTAGCTGACTGATGGTGGGACAGGGACAAATAAATGTAATAGTGTTCAAGTACACACCCAGATGCATTAAAATGTTTGGGTTACTGTGTAATTATGTGTGGAAGAGTATCTACATACATTAGAAAAGAGTGGTTGCTTGAACGCTAGTAGAGAGAGAGAGAGAGAGAGAGAGAGAGAGAGAGATGTGTGTGTGTGTGTGTGTGTGTGTGTGTGTGTGTGTGTGTGTGTCTGTCGTACTCCTTAAGGCAGATGCAGAGTTTCTCAATGCAATCTTATTTAAATTGCTGCCACTTGGGCGGCGAGTGCGCCACGGAGAAATGCTCGAGTCTCTTTGCGGAAACAAACTGACCAACAATTAGGGCATACATTAAATCAAACTGCGCTTTCATTCAGCTATATTTACATAGGCATTACAATTTAAAACTTTTCATTGTGTTATGAAAACAATAGATTGCTATTCACTGTAAAAATTACACATTGGGTTGCAGACAGGCATGGTGAAAACACCGTTACATATTAGCCTTCAGCCAAAGACTTCTTCAGAAAACAGAACCTCACACACATTCACTCAAGCAAGCAGACCTCACACACACGACTGCTACCTCTGGCCACTCTGACCAGACTGTAACAGAAACATGTTGAATGGGAGCAACAATCCAGAGCAGGGTGAGGAAGGGGCAGGGACAGCAGTGTACAGGTGGGGGAAGAGGAATAAGTGATGCCTGGCGGTGCATGCAGGGAGTAGAGGTGGCAGGAGAGGGCTGACACACTGCATCGGCAGCCTGGCCACCTGGGGATGACAGATCTGCAGTGACAGGAGCTGCTCCCTTGTATAGTATGTTAAAGGTCTCACAAGGCTTTCAGAGCCAGACTCTAACCTCAGAGCTAGTCTGTCATGGCATACACCCCACCCCCTCCCTACCCCTCCCCCAGAACTAGCTACATAGGAGCACCCTCTTTGTCACCCTCTACCACCTTGACTGGAACAGCTGAATCACATCCTACATCAAGGCTTTGATCATTTTATCATTTTGCCCTGAAATAAGGGACATCCAATCCAAGATCCATCCCACCCCTCCAAAAGTGTTGTTCCATCATTCACCTAATGTCCACAACATCCTAGATGGTCCCTATGCCACTCCCAGCCCCAATCACATGCCACAGGGATCATATCCCTGTGGAAGACCAGGCCGCAAGACCTGCCCAACTCAACCACCCAGCACTTTTTATTCCAGTCCTATCATGGGCTTATCCTGCACCATCAGAGGCTGGGCCACATGTGGAAACAGCCATGTTATATACCAACTCTGCTGCAATCATTGTTCATCTTTTTATATTGGTATGATTACCAACCAGCTGTCCACAAGGATGAAGGACCAATACCAAACTGTGGCCAAGAGGAAAGTAAACCACCCTGTGCAACAAGAAACAGCTATACATAGCATACTTAATTTCAGTGGCTGCTTCACAACACAGGCCGTCTGGATCCTCCCCTCCCTTCTGAACTGTACAGGTGGGAATTGTCCTTACAACACATTCTCCGCTCCCGGAATCAATCTATGCTAACCTGCCATACTCGTACCCTGTACTCAACACTTTCTGCCCCCTCTGTCCTTTCATCTCATCACATTTAATTCACCTGCACACTCTTATTTTGCACTGCTCTTTGCTGGTGCATCCAGCCCATCTCTGCTCCTCACCTTTCTGCTCCCTGTTTCCCTGCCCCTCTCCCTTCCCCACAACTCCTGACACTGTACGTGTCAGCCGTGTCCTGCCACCTCTAGCCCCTGCAAGCTTTGCCAGGTACTGCCAATGTCTCTTCCCCCCACTTGCACCCTTCTGTGTGTGTCCCCCCTCCCCCCCCCCACAGACCTGCTCCAGATTGTTGCTTCCATTCAATGCATTTCTGTTGCATTCTGAATGGAGTGGTCAGAGCTAGCGGTCGTGTATGTGTGTGTGTGTGTGTGTGTGTGTGTGTGTGTGTGTGTGTGTGCGTGCGTGTGCGCGTGTGCGTGTGCGTGTGTGCGTGTGTGCGTGCACTTCTCTTTCCTGCAGAAGGCTTTGGGCAAAAGCTAATATGTAACAGTCTTTTCATCATGCCTGTCTGCAACTCAACATGTCATGTTTATGGTAAGTAGCAATCTGTCCTTTTCATAGTAATATTGATACAACCTGGGCTTTCTATTGGTTGACTTTCCATTTTGTGATATTTGTCGAAACTCTTCAGGGTGGACTGTTTCCATCGTATTTAACTCAAACTGCTTAGAAGTTAATCTGTGTAATCAACAAAATCATTGTGATAAAATTCATTGTCACTTGTGTTTGTACTTAAACATTCTCCTAAAAGCCCTGCAATCCCTTCCTCAGAACGGATTATGCATGAAGAATTAGGCATTTCATGCCTACTAGAATGGAGAGCAGCTACAAAGGTGGGTTCATTGCATGTTCTGCACACAGAGAGAGGGAAGATACGTTGCGACGCTGCCAATTTCCTTCTGTCAGTTCACACTCTGAGACAACTGACAGCGTGCTAGCATAAACATTGTTCCACAGTGAACTTTAAAGAACTGCAGTCTTAGTAATGAGACCCCCCCCCCCCCCCCACACACACACACACACAACCTTCCACATAGAATTAATTAATGTTGAACTCAATCACAATATTCCTGGTCGTATAAAATATTGGGATAAATAATTTTTCTACATGAAGTGCTATATGGTTGAAGACAACAGACTCTGAAAGCAAAACAGGTATAAAGAAAAACATAAAAAACCAGGAAAACCACTGCATTTGGTAACAAGGTATATATGCAAAACTTTATGCTGTTTTCAGATTCGTAAAAACTTTTTTAAAAACTCTAATTTATATAAATGTAAGCAATAACGAATACTTTTCCTATTGTATAACATAAAACAAATGAAAGCCCAGCGATGATGCTGAATCCTCAACAAAACATCTCCGGATGATAGCAGAAAAAGAAAGAATTGTCAGTTGTGTTTTGCTCAGGGCGGATCCCTTCCAAAAGACCAGTTTATTTGTAAAGCAAACACAGACAGAAGAGCTTCAATCTCAAGCCGATACACACACTATCACACTATTTTGTCAGTAATCATGATGTAGCTTCAGTCTTTCTTTAAATACTGTCAATGTTTAATGTTCTGTCTTTTGAACAACAACGGTTTGTTTCATTAATCAAACGAATTTTTCCATTGCTTACATTAGGCATTCTCAGTGATCGAATACATTTAAATCATTTTCAAATTTTAATGATTTGTGACCATAAGGATATCAGCAACAGATCATTTAATGTGTTACTAAAAGCTAATTTTCTTTCATTGTGGAACCTGCTACGGCGTTATAGTATGTGTACTTTATTGAACGAAATATGCTTTATGATGAAAACAGCATTGTTACGAGGTCAAAGATGAAACTTGAGCTACTAGTAATTTTTTATGCTGCTGCAGGCACAGTCACACAAATAAAGTCTAAGAAGCAGTGATTGGTACTTATATATTTCACGGCAAGAAATCCACACCATCGTCTTTGCTGTCTGACATAGATGAATCAGACTCGGCAAGATTTATGATGAATGGTTTAATAACCGTGTCCTTGCCAATTTCCCTGTTGTAATCTTCATCTTGCAGTTTTTCTGTGTGTCTTACGCAAGCCGCCCTTGCAGATGTTGAGATGCTGTCAGTTGCCTCGTGTAAGTCTCTCAACATCTGCAATTTTGAATGTAGTGTTCTTATCCGCAATATATGCTTTCACCTGAGCCCATACCAGCTCGACTGGGTTGTAATGGCAATGGTATGGGGGTAATCTAATGATACGGTGTCCATACTGCTTTGCAGTTTCATCTATTTCATAAACTCTGTATGCAGGCTTGTGTTGATTGACAAGAACCAGCAATTCTGCTCTGGTATGTGATGAGTTAGGAGGTAGTCCGTTAGATGAAAGCCATGCAATAATGTCTGCCTTTTTGGAGTTTGTATTTGGAGCTTTGTTCACTTGCACTGAGTGGATGCTCGCATTTTCCTTGACTATAACTGAAGACACAGGAATATGCGGCAATAATTGTTGTTTAAACCACCTTTTGAAGACATCATTTCAGAGTGGTAATCTTCAGAATTCTTAACCTTTAAAGCCTTAAAAATCAGCTTACCCTGGCGAATAAAGCCAGTATATGCAAGAAGAATATAATCATTCCAATCCCAAAGAAAGCAGGTGTTGACAGATGTGAAAATTACCGAACAATCAGTTTAATAAGCCACAGCTGCAAAATACTAACACGAATTCTTTACAGACGAATGGAAAAACTGGTAGAAGCCGACCTCGGGGAAGATCAGTTTGGATTCCGTAGAAATACTGGAACACGTGAGGCAATACTGACCTTACGACTTATCTTAGAAGAAAGATTAAGGAAAGGCAAACCTACGTTTCTAGCATTTGTAGACTTAGAGAAAGCTTTTGACAATGTTGACTGGAATACTCTCTTTCAAATTCTAAAGGTGGCAGGGGTAAAATACAGGGAGCGAAAGGCTATGTACAATTTGTACAGAAACCAGATGGCAGTTATAAGAGTCGAGGGGCATGAGAGGGAAGCAGCGGTTGGGAAGGGAGTGAGACAGGGTTGCAACCTCTCCCCGATGTTATTCAATCTGTATATTGAGCAAGCAGTAAAGGAAACAAAAGAAAAATTTGGAGTAGGTATTAAAATCCATGGAGAAGAAATAAAAACTTTGAGGTTCGCCGATGACATTGTAATTCTGTCAGAGACAGCAAAGGACTTGGAAGAGCAGTTGAACGGAATGGATGGTGTCTTGAAGGGAGGATATAAGATGAACATCAACAAAAGCAAAACGAGGATAATGGAATGTAGTCGAATTAAGTCGGGTGATGCTGAGGGTATTAGATTAGGAAATGAGACACTTAAAGTAGTAAAGCAGTTTTGCTATTTGGGGAGCAAAATAACTGATGATGGTCGAAGTAGATAGGACATAAAATGTAGACTGGCAATGGCAAGGAAAGCATTTCTGAAGAAGAGAAATTTGTTAACATCGAGTATAGATTTAAGTGTCAGGAAGTCATTTCTGAAAGTATTTGTATGGAGTGTAGCCATGTATGGAAGTGAAACATGGACGGTAAATAGTTTGGACAAGAAGAGAATAGAAGCTTTTGAAATGTGGTGCTACAGAAGAGTGCTGAAGATTAGATGGGTAGATCACATAACTAATGAGGAAGTATTGAATAGGATTGGGGAGAAGAGAAGTTTGTGGCACAACTTGACCAGAAGAAGGGATCGGTTGGTAGGACATGTTCTGAGGCATCAAGGGATCACCAATTTAGTATTGGAAGGCAGTGTGGAGGGTAAAAATCGTAGGGGGAGACCAAGAGATGAATACACTAAGCAGATTCAGAAGGATGTAGGTTGCAGTAGGTACTGGGAGATGAAGAAGCTTGCACAGGATAGAGTAGCATGGAGAGCTGCATCAAACCAGTCTCAGGACTGAAGACAACAACAACAACAACAACAACAACAACAACAACATGCTGATCCGACATGAAGCACTATAATTCTGTTACTCTTACCAACAGCAACTTTTAATCCACCGTACCCATCACTCATTTTCCAGCTCATAGTCCTTACGTGGTTCTGATTAACAAAAGTTTCATCTAAGCAATAAATTCAAAATGTGCCAGCTTCTCTGATCTCCTGCATTGTTCTCAAAAACACAGTCCTTGCTGCTACAATATCACTTTGTTCCATTAATAATTTCCTACTATCGTTCATTTTCTGATACCTGAACCCCATGTCTTTCAGTATCCTCAACATGGTCCATTCGCTTCTGTTAAAATTTTCAGCTTCTTTCATATGCGAAACTAGTTTTTCTGTTGTTGGATACTCGTCTTCAGCATACATGCTGAACACTATGCGTGGCAAAACATTTTTCATGAAATTGTCTAACTCACCCACTTCTTTTTTGCGGTTGTGTTGCTTCACTGGTGATTTGAAAACAGCTGAGCCGCAGGCTTGGATAGACATCTTAGCTTTGCTCGATATTCCCTGAACAGTCCTCAAACCAACAGCACAGGCTTCAGCTGTCTGCTCATGACATTTGGCAACAGCATGATCCGTGCCTTGTGCCAATGTGGATTCAGCGGAAGATTGTCCCTCTAAAGTATTTGCACACATGGAACACTATTTCTCGTGCTTGTTTGTGTAACACTTGGCGTGATTGCTTACCATCACTCATAATGAACACTATGAAGGCAGTCAGCACTCAGCACGGAACACTATGACTGAAATACACAGTTAGAACTTCTGAACATAGCACAACCCACACAGAATGAAGACAAGAATGTCACTGGCGTGCAATTGGCTGTGAGTTACATGGTACCCTTCCGCATGCTTCTGCATATCTGACTCTGACCCCCTTCATAGCTGCTCTCCGCTCTAACTTGAATATTATAATTAGGACCTTTCTCCCAACACGACTGCTACAGTTTGACAAAGAGTTTACACATGCTTTCCTAGATGGCATTATTATGCAGCATGCCTAGTCCAGTCAGATTCAAGAATGGGGAATGTGTGAGCTACATAAAATCATGTTGATTGAGGCTCAACATCGGACTGGAAAACAAAACTTGCTGTGTTGAGAGCCACTCACTGTGGTAGAGGAAAGGGATAAGTCATCACTATGTGCAAAACTTTGCTTTACAAATAAGTTAATGGCCACCCAGCAATTACAGGAAGTCTTCATTGTTACCACTCTGAATAAAGCTGAGCAACTTGTAAGTAAAAGAAATTCCAAGGTGGTAGGATGAGGGGAGGGGGAAGCACAAATGATTGATTTTAGACATTCGCCTACAGCTTTCCTCTTCAAGTAAATGACTTGAGCAGCTCTGCTTGAGGACTGGCTCTACTGTTACACATTTTCACTGTGCTGGAGCTGTATTGGGTGTCAGTGGGTTGAAAGGGGGAGGGAGGTTGCATGGAGCGTGTATTGCCTGCTTAGATTCCCCTAAAAGCCCTACAAACTCTTCCTGAGGAATTACAGTGCATGAAGGACAAGGCATTTTGCTTGTATTTACTTGAGTGTAAAGAGACAATCACTGAAGTGGGATCTTGGGATAGGGACAGTAGTTTGTGAATGTCATGGAGTTTGGCGAGAACAGTGAGAGGGTGAATGAAGGTGACTGGTTGGATGTAGTTGGGATCAAGGGGACTGTATCAGGGCAAAATTATCTCGTTTCTGATCTCAGTTTATTTGTGGATGAGGTAAGGGGTGCCAATTGAAGAATGGGAAAGTCATTCAGAGGTTATTGGTATAGATGTTGAGAGATTTGGTGTTCAGCCACATGCATTTACAAGGCAAGCTTATTTTGTAGGGAAGGACATGTTTGACATAGAAGGGGTGGCAGCTATCAGAATGTTTGTTTGTTAGTTGGACGTTAACTGAAGTTTGGATGTGATCTTCAGTGAGACAATTAGTGTCCAGGAAAGTGACTTGGGGTTTGATAAAGAACAGATGAATTTTTGAGAAGTAGAACAGTTGAAGAAAGTGTTTTAGTTCTTCTTCATCATGATTCAAGTCCAGGCAAATATCATCAATGCATATTTGCTTAACTAGGGCCTCTGGGGACTGAAAGAAGGTTCATGCATGCAGCCAGTGAAAAAGTTGGTGCTGGACAAGCTATCATGCTTCCTATAGATGTCTTCCTGTTTTGTTTTTGTATCTGGCCCTAAGTAGCTACGGCTAAGGATGAAATATGTTATGGTGACTGTGAAAAATATTTTTGGGACCCTTCTTATGGAGGTTCGTAGTAGTAGTGTTCGAGGGCAGAGGTGCTGTGTGTAATTGAGATTTTGCTCATTTTTTTTTACGTTCTCAAGAAGGAACCTGTCATTGCAAAAGCTAGGAATACTACCAATTTTAATGTTTGTGTCAGCTTTAATGTGAGTTGTTCCTTCTGAAAGTAACCACGGTGCAGTCCGTCTCCCTCTTTATGATTTTAAAAGTCAACTTAATCCTATTTCTGCATCCGAAAACTACAAACTTCTCTGTATTGAATAGCTTGCTTTCACTTAATTTCTCTGTTTTGTATTGACTTTATATTGTCGACATATGTATATGGTGCATTTGGAATGCATGTGTGATATAGTTAATTGCAATTTGTTTGTTATCAATTACTTGGTATCTGTGTGATATTTATTTTGGATATGTGACAGTATTAGGCATCTGGTTTTGTATTTTTCAGCTGTAACTCATTGAAGGATGTCATTTTTTCAAGGTTTGTACTTTGTTTTCAGTTTCATCTGATATAAGTACTTCTTTCTTTGTATTCCATTTCCCTCTGATATTGGTAGAATTTGTTGTCATTTCAGGTTGTATAACTTCTTATGTTTGTTTTTAGTAGAGCTACAATTTAGCACTTTGGTTTTAGCTGACATTTTTGCATTTAAAGTGTAGACTATTTTTTAAAAAGTATTGCATTTTAAGAACTGAGATGTTAAAGAGCAGTAGCCATTCAGGAATGGTACATAGTTTTGTAAAATGATAGTAAGTCTCAGTCTGCACAAATCATGTAGATGCCTGCCACTGCCTGACCCTTTCATTCTTAAGGCTCTGAGTTTCTTTTCTCAAGCCTATTGTTACAAATTTGTAATGGTTGACTTGGGTTTCCACTGGACAAAAATTGTAGGTGGTGTTCCTTCCCACTTTTGTAGCAAATGAATGAAAATGTCAAGTATATAACATACATTGCCAGGATTTTAATGGGATCACAGAATGATGTAGAATAAAGAAAATTATAGGGGTAGCACCTGTCTTAATCTTGACAATGACAGCAATGTATCATAAGACAATGAAGGTTTCGGTAAGCCATCCTGATATGTGACTGATGAAATGTCGTGGTTCTATGCATTGTGTTGCTGTAATTACTTTGGTGGTTTAGACAAATAACTAGATGTTCAAGCTTGGAGAGTAGATTCTTGTATTCTTGGCTGGTTAGAGATGATGGCTGTCATATAAGAGGCAGGCTGTCGTATAAGAGGCACAGTTTAGTCTTGTTTAAATGTTACCCAAATGAGATTGCCTCCACCATCTACCTGATCAGTTCTGTGTTGTCAAGCGTAGTATGGTGCCTCAGGTGTAGTACACATATGCTGTACTTATATATTGCTGTTGGCATGTACCAACATGTACTACAGCTCCTCAGCTCAGGCATCCTGATTCAGTTTTTATAGAACATCCAATGATAATATTTCTGTACTTGTACAAATATTTGTGCCCCATCATGTGTCGTGAGCAGAGGTGGACGTGTGATGTGATGGCTTCTGCACCATATAGTAAGGTGGTGGCCCTGGGTGATACGGCTGGTTACCAGTTATCCTCTGCCCTACCTTCACATAGGACACTATCCTTTAATGCATTGCTTCCTACTCTGACGAGAAGACACCCCTCTTCCCCTTAGTCTGTGATGCCTGTGACGAATGAGTCGGTGTAAGCCAGATTCTGTTAAGAGGGCATTTTATATTCGAACCAAAGGGCAGAAGCTAATGTAAATGGGGACCAGCCCTCTGTTTTAACTAATTGTGAGATGATTGTTAAAATCTTTTATAATTTTATGCATTGTCCTGACTCCAGCCTGAGGTTGGAGGTTTTAGTGTGCTGCAGATTGGCAGCCGCGTATGTCTGCCATAATTTTTTACTCTCTCTCTTTAAATGTGGCAGTTCTTAAAAGGTTATCTGACAATAGAGACAGGTCCATTGTTTACTTTTTATTTCCATAGAAGTTTCTTTTTAACTTCAACCCATTTTAGTCACATTTGTCTCATCATATTTTAATATGGAAGCTAAAGACCTTGATGTCTTATGCCCAAACCATCCTGGCATCACCATAGTCAGTTGAGCGATTCCCTTTGTTCTAATCCCAGAAACACTTTTTGGTGCCTCACACAACGAACTGGATTAAGTCTAGAAACAATGTTTGATAATTGTTATGCTAGCTCAGAATAACAGCCTGATAACATATATGCACAGGTAAATGTGTTGTGGGGTTAGAGCTGGCTGGGCTCACCTCCAAAAGCTGTCGGCCGGCCGGTAGAGTTTGTGGACAAGAGGCTGTGTGCACATCCATGAGTGGCAGCCTTGGCAGTTGTTGAACTTTTAGCTGTGTCTGCCGACATATGTGGTGTGCCTTACAAATGCGTGCCTGTATCTCTATGGGGGGCACTACACCCCCCTCCCTTAGGTGCGGGGGGGGGGGGGCATTGTTGATCCCCAGGGCGAGTTGTGAATGGCCATGATGTGAATATGGCATCCATGTACATGGAGGCCCCAAAGTTGAGAGGAGAATGCAACCTACAGTTGCCAGAGACCTGGGGTTATGAGCGAAAGTGGCCGGCACAAGGAGAGACCCAGTGTCCCTGTTGCAGCAAAAGAAAACAGAACTGGCGATTGGCAATCCAAGTTAGTATCCATGGTGACATCTGCCAGCAGTGTGGAGTGTGTAGGTGACACCGGCATAGTCTGAGACTGCTCCTGTGATATTGAACCAACAAGGGGTATGCACTCCGGCTGGAGCACCACTGTACTGGAAGCTGCAGAGGTGTAAGTTCTTTGGATGGAGGTGCTGCTGTCGGTGGAAGAGCAGTTAGGCGGCACCCAGCTACTGGGGGACTGGTGAATGCGGTGTTATGGCTATGACTGGGGTGAGACGCTACTCATCCAGATGCGGAATTGTTTACAGTGGCATCAGACCTCCTAGTTCCCTGTTCATTGAGTGTAGATCAGCGACTGTGCTGGTACTGTACTGTACTGTGCTGGTGCTGGACAACTGCCAGTGTCCAGCTGGGGCTCCAACCAAAACCATGTTCCGAGACTGCTGTCGCCAGTGTGAAACCCGGTAGGCTGGAACGCGATTGCGGATTAGATGCAGGACGGGGATGGCTGGCACCCATGGACAAGGAGTCATCTGGTAGGCCATCACAAAAAAAAAAAAAAAAATTAAATGCCTGTTTGGCATCAAAGTCCTGCAGATATTTTTTCATTTGTGTCTTGAAGGTGTGAACCATATGCTCTGCTTCCACATTAGATTGTGGCTGAAAGAGAGGGGAGCGAACATGCCAAATGCCTAACCATAGACAGAAATCAAAAAATGCCTGAGACAGGAATTGGAGTCCATTGTCAGAAATGAGGGTAATAGGAAGGACTTCCTCAGAAAAAAAATTTGAGAATGCTTGAATAGTGCTAAAGAGCACTGGACCACTGAAAAACGCAAAAATGTGTCGGTGACTATCAGCCAGAACACATTCAGAAACGGAACCACAAAATCGATATAGGTGCGTTCCCAGGGCTGTGTTGCTGAAGGCCGTGGAGAAAATGAGGATGTGGGAGCCAAGTGTTGGCTAGCACACTGGGGACACACAGCATGCAAGTGTTCCAGCTCTTGATCGATGCTGGGCCAATTTATGGGCATAGACTTCAGTGCACAAAGCACCCTAGTGCTCTTCATGTAACAGCTGTAAAACATCCTGCCCCAAACTCCCAGTAATGACCAGTCTGGGAGCTACTTCATCCATGGAGATGAGGAGAATCTCATCTAAGACTGAGAGACGATGAGGCAAGTGAATTGGACGAGTGGCCCAGAGGACAAGGCTGCCTACCTGCCTGAGGATGGGGTCAGCCGCTCTTACCTTTGTGACATGAATACTAGTCATCTAGCAATTAGAAAATATCCACTTGTTGGGAGGAAACATCTAGGTGAAAACACCCAAGTTAGCTCCTCCCGATTGAACTTGGGGTCCGTGCCAACAAGCAGCTGAGAAGGTGTCCACGTTGGCGTGGTGTCCCACGAGGGGAAAATGAATCTCATAGTTGTATTTGGAGAGGAACAAGGTCCACCACTGCAGCCTATGGGCCACCTTATTGGGGATGCAAGCGGACGTACTAAATAACCAGATTAATGGCTCACAGTATGTAAGTAGTTGGAATTTGATGCCATACAAGAAAACGTGAAATCTGGTGACCACATACAAAATGGCCAGAGCTTCCTTCATGACCTGAGAGTACTGGGCCTGTGCTGGACTGAGAGTTTGGATGTAAGTGCCAGTGGCTGCTTGGTGCCATCTGGACTCTGATGGGCAAGGACTGATCTCACGCCATCTTGCGAAGTGTCAGTAGCCAAAACCAATGGTTTGTTGGGATCAAAGGTAGCTAGACACAATGCGACAGGAGACGTTACTTTAGTGTGCTCAAGGACTGGTTGCATGCTGGAAACGAGACAAAGGGTGCACCTTTGCATAGAAGGAGATGCAGTTGGTGTGTGATGGTGGATGCCCTGGGAATGAAAAAGTGCTAATTGGTGATTTTGCCTAAAAACAACAAGGGATGTGGCATGTCTGTGATGGCCCTGACAAAGCTCTCTGTGGGTCAGAAGTCTTGCCTTGAGAAGACGTGGCCCAGATAACTCGATAGATTGGAAAAATTTTGACTTCTGCAGATAACAACACAGACAGAACTGGAGTTTTTGAGAGAGGGCCTGAAGGTTGTGCAAGTGGTCGCTCATGCGACGATGTCATACTGGTAATTGAAGCGATGCACAATATTACACATGACTTTTTCCAAATAGTGCTGAAAAATTGTGGGAGCAAAATCAACTGTTGGCATTGATAAAGGCCGAATTATGTGTGAATGGCTATGATACACTTGGGCTCAATTTATCCAGGGATAACTGGTGATATGCTTTGGAAAGATCAGGTTTGGAGAAAATTGTTCCCATATGAAGCATGTGAAGAGTTTGTAAGGAAGTGCCATTAGGTACGTGCGGACCACGGACTGAATTCATGGCGGCCTTAATGATGACAGGGGATGTGGCCCATAAACTAGAGGAAATGGGAACCACAACCACAAGAGAGGTGAACCTGTCCATCCCTGCCTTGACTTTGGAACGGAGGGCCAAGGGAATTTTCCTAGCATGAAAAATCTAGGATGAACCCACTGCTTCAATATTATGTTGGCTCAAAAGTCTGTGGCGCACCCTAGGCCTTCCATAAAGATATCCTGAAATTCTGAGCACAGAGATTCTAGAGACTGATAGGGGACCTTGGTAGATACCGACTGTATAGAGTCAGTGACCAAAACGCCAAAGACCTGAAAGACATCCAACCCAAAAAGGTGCTGCACTATGTTGTGGACGACAGTGAAGGTAATAGATTGAGTCCCTGGTTTTTATAGATGACTCCCTCCGTGAACTGCTCAAGCAAGGGGATTTCCATATCCCCTGAGGCACCTCATTACCTGCGACAACTGCAGAGAGCCGAGGTCTTAATATGTTTGGGCATTAAGAAGGGAAACTACCGAACTGATATCTACCTCCAGATGCAACTGTCAAAAAAGAACTAAAACCGTGATAAAAAGCTTGTTGAAATCATGATCGGGAACCAGCTCTGATGAAGACACTTCCTGAACAAGGTCTCTGATGCTGCATTTTGTGCAGTTGAGCGGCAGATTATTGCATGTGCTGCCCGTTCTTCTGACGCTTATGACAGATGGCATAACGCTGGAGACTCCTTGATCTGTCAAGTATGGAGTAACACAATGGCAACAGGGAGCAGTAGCTGTAATGCTTCATATGCACTGTGCAGTAGCTGCTGGATCAGCCGGCTTGCTATGCCACGACGTCGTCATCTCCAGATGCAGTGGATGCAGCCAGGCCACGCTGTACAGCCATGACATAGCACCAGGCTTCAAGTTGCTGACCAGCGGCTTGTGAGAGCTCATACAAGTGGAAAATTGACATAACCTCTTTGAGGGGGATGTTATCTAACAGGAGGGCCCATTGCCAGACTTCCTTACCCAGAGCAGATGATAACGTCACAAACCATGACGTCTGCATATAACTCTTTTGATTTGTCCGTGACAAAATGGCACTTATGACTAAGGCCATGGAGGGTCGTGGCCCAAGCACAGTAAGACTGATGGAGCTGTTTCTTGCACTGGTAAAACCCTAGCAGCCACAACATGTGCAGCAATGATAATAGAAAGACAACGACAACAAAAGGTATCAAACAACAATGAGGAATGTTCCTGCAAAAGGGAAAACTGCAACAGCATCTGATACAAGATGGGAGAAATCCATGACAAAAACAGTGTATGACATACCTCCATAGGCAGTGTTCATACACCTCCCAATCTTCCACTGCCTCATTGAACAGTGAGAACTGAGCAGGAAATGGAGCCGGAGTTGAATTTTTGGAGAGCAATGCTGGCAAAGCCTGTTGCATGACCATAATGAGGTTCTTCTGGTACTGTGCAAATGTGTGAATCAAGGACTCCATCCCATGACTAAATCCAAAATCCAACTGCACAACAAAAACTGCATGAAGATACAATTCTACTCCTCACCAAGTGTTCTAATCCTACAAAAGAAAACCACATGATGACTGACACAACAAACTTGATTAACTCTAGAAAACAACTTATCATAATGAGTAAACTAGCTATGGGGTGGTTCACAATAGCAGTCTGGGAATACATGTGCCGAGGTAAACATGTAACTGAGTTGGAGGTGGCTGGGCCCATCTCTCCAAGCTCTCAACCGGCTGGCAGATGCACAGACGAGAGGCTGCACATGCATCCCCAAGTGATGACCTCAGATAATTGCCAAATTTCTGGCTATGTCTGCCGAATTCTGTGGCATTTCTTCTGATTACACGCCTGGATCTTGGATTTGGAATTGTATGGGTCAGTAAACACTGCACAGTCTATCTTTTCACTGTGATACTCTACAGTAGCTGGTGGTGACCTCTGTAATCAACATGTTATTTTTCATGGCAGTTGACTTTTGTGACAGCAGATTTTCCTAAATCTAGGCACACGCTGTACATCTTTGACACAATGTCATAAGAAGTATGTCATACTCATACTGTGATCACACTTAGTGTAGGCCTTGATGAAATCCCAATAGCAAGCCTCTTGGAACTGTTGCTTTCTTCCTGTTTCGGCAGCTGATTGATGGATGCTTTTCTTTTGTCACACGTGTTACTAGAGAGATATTGCAAAATATGGTAGTTGACATTGTAATTAGGAGAAAAGAGATGTTTATAGTTAGTATATAAGGTAACCGTGAGAACTGATGGAAGTAGTTATTAATAGCTTTGTGTAAATAATACATTTTAGTGTGAATATAATGAGAGAAGAAAAATTTCTCAGCAACCCTGAGCCACAACACACAGATTTGATATTTAATCTGTTTAAGAAAAATAAAAAAAATACAAAAAATATTTTTGTCCAAGGTTTAATGTATTTTGGTATTCATTTACAGTTATCTGTGTATTTTCTAACTGCTGTACTACAGTTCTCATTGCTTACTACTGAACTGACTGCTGCCTGCATTTTGTACATTCATATTACATATGAAACATTTTCTGCTGGAGGTGACAGTTACTCCCATGGATGTAAGCCTGTTTGCAACAAAACATGCTGTATGTAGACTCAGGCACATGCACACTTGACCCATCAATGTCGAGGAAGTTTAGTGGAACCTTGTTTATCCAGACTAGGTGGAACCTTAAGTAATCTGGATTATCAAAAATCTGGATGATCTGGAAATCAAGAAAAAATGGAATGACATAGACTTAATGCTATATTTTTTAAACATAAACACACAAATTATACATAATTTTAATGTAAATTTTGAGCAGATATTGAGAAAAAGTGGAGTTTTACACACTGAAATAATCAGTAAGTTTCTTTTCAACCAGATTTGGGTGGTGTTTATATACAGCACAATCTTACAGGTGTTTCACCAGCATTAATTAGGCCAAAGTTGTTCCGTCCTGCCAGTTAAATGAACCATTGTTTTTCCAGTTTTGTTGTTCCCTCTGGCTGTGTCACAATGTCTTTAGATTATACACCTACTTTGTCAGTCATTGACAGCTGACAAACTCTGTGTCAGCCTTTCCACCCTACTAACCAACCCTGCCTGGTTGTGAAGTTAGGATAACGACTGGAAAGCTGCTTTTTAAAACTTATCACCTTTTCATGTAATATTTGGCCTGAAATCAGAATGTCGCTCTTCCTCTCTTTACTTCACCACATGGAAAGTTTGTCATCCAGCAACTCATTTCTTTTACTTATTTTTCTTTATTTATTCATTTATTTTTGTTGTTCCACAAATTGCTTTTTTGGTTGTCCTGCAAATATCTATACTGTTCCATGTCGTCATTTTGAAACAAGAGTCTTTATTTTATTTACAGCTATTGTTCCAGTCTGACACAGTTGAAGTTCTAACACCAAACTCAGCAGCAATTTTTTCAACAATTCTGCTTTATCTATTGTAAGCAGTGCATCAAACTTATTGCCCTATTGTTGTTGTTGTTGTTGTTGGTTGTTGTTGTTGTTATTGTCTTTAGTCCAGAGACCGGTTTGATGCAGCTCTCCATGCTACTCTATCCTGTGCAAGCTTCATCATCTCCCTGTACCTACTGCAACCTACATCCTTCTGAATCTGCTTAGTGTATTCATCTCTTGGTCTCCCTCTACAATTTTTACCCTCCATGCTGCCTTCCAATACAAAATTGGTGATCCCTTGATGCCTCAGAACATGTCCTATCAACCAATCCCTTCTTCTAGTCAAGTTGTGCCACAAATTTCTCTTCTCCCCAATTCTATTCAGTACCACCTCATTAGTTATGTGATCTACCCATCTAATCTTCAGCATTTTTCTGCAGCACCACATTTTGAAAGCTTCTATTCTCTTCTTGTCTAAACTATTTATCGTCCATGTTTCACTTCTATACATGGCTACAATCCACACAAATACTTTCAGAAACGACTTCCTGACACTGAAATCTATACTCAATGTTAACAAATTTCTCTTCTTCAGAAACGCTTTCCTTGTCATTGCCAGTCTACATTTTATATCCTCTCTACATCAACCATCATCAGGTACTTTGCTCCCCAAATAGCAGAACTCACTAACTGCTTTAAGTGTCTCATTTCCTAATCTAGTTCCCTCAGCATCACCCAATTTAATTTGACTACATGCCGTTATCCTCGTTTTGCTTTTGTTGATGTTCATCTTATATCCTCCTTTTAAGACACTGTCCATTCCATTCAACTAATTCATACTCGTAATTTTTCTTTTGTTTCCTTAACTGCTTGCTCAGTATACAGATTGAATAACATCGGGGATAGGCTGCAACCCTGTCTCACTCCCTTCCCAACCACTGCTTCCCTTTCATGCCCCTCAACTCTTATAACTGCCATCTGGTTTCTGTAAAAATTGTGAATATCCTTTCACTCTCTGTATTTTACCCCTGCCACCTTCTGAATTTGAACAAGAGTATTTCAGTCAAAAGTCTACAAATGCTAGAAACATAGGTTTGCCTTTCCTTAATCTATCTTCTAAGATAACTCGTAGGGTCAGTGTTGCCTTATGTGTTCCAACATTTCTACGGAATCCAAACTGATCTTCCCTGAGGTCGACTTCTACCAGTTTTTCCATTCGTCTGTAAAGAATCCATGTAGCATATTGCAGCCATGACTTATTAAACTAATACTTCGGTAATTTTCACACCTGTCAACACCTGCTTTCTCTGGGACTGGAATTATTATATTCTTCTTGAAGTCTGACGGCATTTCACCTGTCTTGTACATCTTGCTCACCGGATGGTAGAGTTTTGTCAGGGCTGGCTCTCCCAAGGCAGCCAGTAGTTCTAATGGAATGTTGTCTACTCCCGGGACCTTGTTTCGACTTAGGTCTTTCAGTGCTCTGTCAAACACTTCATGCAGTATCATATCTCCCATTTAATCTCCATCTACATCCTATTACATTTCCATAATATTGTCCTCAAAAATATCACCCTTGTATAGACCCTCTATATACTCCTTCCATCTTTCTGCTTTCCCTTCTTTGCTTAGAACTGGGTTTCCATCTGAGCTCTTGATATTCATACAAGTGGTTCTCTTTTCTCCAAAGGTCTCTTTTAATTTTCCTGTAGGCAGTATCTATCTTACCCCTAGTGAGATAAGCCTCTACATCCTTAAATTTGTCCTCTAGCCATCCCTGCTTAGCCATTTTGCACTTCCTGTCAATCTCATTTTTGAGACGTTTGTAATCATTTTTGCCTGCTTCATATACTGCATTTTTTTATTTTCTCCTTTCATCAATTAAATTCAATATTTCTTCTGTTACCCAAGGATTTCTACTAACCCTCATCTTTTTACCTACTTGATCTTCTGCTGCCTTCACTGTTTCATCTCTCCAAGCTACCCTATTGCCCTGTGGACATCTATTATTATTTTTCACTTTCAACAAATGGTACAATATATTACTGTACAACTCAATGTTTATTCTAATTGTGTGGTGGTTAGCTAAATTTAAATTTAATGATTGCCATAATCTATTGTTGCCACTATAACTTCTGAAATGTTAGATACACTGCAATTGTTGTACTATAAAAAAAATTGTATTAATTGGGCATACGGAAGACTGAAGACTGGATAAACAGGGTTCTGTTTTGAAACTTCCTGGCAGATTAAAACTGTATGCCGGACTGAGGCTTGAACTTGGAACCTTTGCCTTTCGCTGGTAAGTGCTCTACCAACTGAGCTACCCAAGCACAACTCACGGCCCGTCCTCATAGCTATAATTCCGACAGTACCTCGTCTCCTACCTTTCAAACTTCACAGAAGCTCTCCTGCTCTTGCCCGCGAAAGGCAAAGGTTCCAAGGTCAAGTCTCGGTCCAGCACACAGTTTTAATCTGCCAGGAAGTTTCATATCAGCGCACACTCCGCTGCAGTCCGCCGCTCGTGGTCTCGCGGTAGCGTTCTCGCTTCCCGAGCACGGGGTCCCGGGTTCGATTCCCGGCGGGGTCAGGTATTTTCACCTGCCTCGAGATGACTGGGTGTTTGTGTTGTCCTCATCATTTCATCATCATCCAGGAAAGTGGCGAAATCGGACTGAGCAAAGGTTGGGAAATTGTACGGGCGCTGATAACCACGCAGTTGAGCGCCCCACAAACCAAACATCATCATCATCTCACTCCGCTGCAGAGTGAAAGTCTCATTCCAGGATTCTGTTTTATTTGTAGATGGCTGATTTCTCTCCTCTTCTTGGTTTAGCTTTATCTACACATTCAATATCCTCTCTGTCAAAGTGGTTTAAGTATTTCTGGTTTAAGTAATAACCCCTCCCCCTCTCCCTCTCCACCAGTCCAAAGAAAATGTGGAATATATTGGTTGCATCAAAATTTGTAGTTATTTTAAATATATTTTCTTTCTTTGTGCCCCTATGTAATCGAAACTGTACAGTACCCTCAAACATAGTAAATGTTTTTGCTATGCTGACCTTTCATGATGTGTAATTTTTTGTGGGCTAATGAGTGCGCAACCTCAATACATTGTGTTTGAAGTTACGATGTGAAAGAAGCCATACAAGAGTCAATAAGTGTAAAATCAAACCCCAAATTTTGCAACCAAATATTTTGGAATTATATTGGTGGGAGTGGTAACAGAATAGTATTAATAACTATTCTGATGTGGTATATAATAAGATTATTTACAAACCAAAGATGTAATTACAGAGTGAATTTTCACTGTGATTCTCTGCTATGGAGTGTGCACATATTGAAACTTATCAGCAGATTAAAACTATATGCCAGTTGGGAACTCAGGTCTTGCAACATTTCCCTCTCGCAGTCGAGTGCTCTAGTAACTGAGCTATACAAGCATGACTCACAACCCATCCTCACAGCTTTACTTCTGTCAGTTCGTCACCTCCTACCTTCCAAACTTCACATAAGTTCATATGTGTGACTTGTAGGACTAACACTGCTGGAAGGAAGGGTATAGTGGAGAAAAGGCTTAGCCACAGGCTATGTTATTGTTTACAGAATGAATTTTCACTCTGCAGCATAGTGTTTGGTGATTTTAAACTTTGTGACAGATTAAAACTGTACAGTTGGTCATGAGTCGTGCTTGGATATTTCTACCTGTAGGGCAATTTCCCGTGAAAGGCGAAGGTCTCAGTTTTGAATCCTAGTCTGGCATACAATTTTAACTTGCCCCTAAGTTTCGAATCTTCTGTAAACAATGTCCCGGGCTGTGGATAAGCCATTGTTTCGTTGTGTCTTTTAATCTTGGAGTTTAGTTTGACAGGGAATGCAAGAGAACTTGAGCGAAGTTTTGGGGGAGGATTGGGGGGGGGGGGGGGGGGTAAGACAGAGGTACTGATGGAAGTAATGCTGTGAGGGCTGGTTGTAAATCATGCTTGGATATCTCAGTTGGTAAAGCACATGCCCCTGAAAGGCAGAAGTCCCAAGTTTGACTCCCAGTCCAGCTTACAGTTTTAATCTTCCAGTATATTTCAAACATTTGAAGCCAAAGGTGGATGTATTATTGTAACACTTTTCAACATAAACAGTTTTCATTTTAAGTGTTGTGGTGGTTCTTTTGAATGATAATGCCTCTGTCACCTTAGGAAACCAGATCTATAGGAGATTTCAGATCTTCAAACTGTTATTAGCACTATATTAGTAAGACATTTGCTTAACACATCTTCAAATTATTCACCTTTTCTCCATTATTACTCCATTTTCACCACCATAGATTCGACACACTGCTGAGTGAACATGAGCATGGCACACACCGAACACAGCTTAAATTCTCTCTTTCTCTATTTCTGCTTTATTTATTCACCATAATTTCATGGCAGTCATTGCTGTCCAGTGAATTGTATGGGGAAAAATCTGCCTTGTATGCTTTTTCAGGCTGATATTATTGCTCATTGTTAGGTCCACATCATCATCATAAAAAAATTAATGGTAACAGAAATATAGGAAAAGATAGACTGCTACTTACCATTAAAATTAAGTCGCAGACAGGCACAATTAAAGGAGACTTCCATAAAGCTTTTGGCCACAGCCTTCATCAGCAAAAGAGAAAAACACACCATTCGTACATGCAAGCAAGCACACGTCATGCACACATGATCACCAGCTCCACACTTTGTAAGGAATCTACATTTAAGAATGTCAAATGAAGTCATTAAAGTGATGGAATGTTAAACTTTAGTTCACGTCCACATGCATATGCATACAGGCTTAAACAACAAAGTGTAGTTCTGAGTAGATCCTTTCTTTCTGTCGAAGTATTCTTAACAAAGTTCCTGAATTTACTGCCTTCCAGGAAAACTCTCGCACTCAAATTATTCTTGGCTGAAACCTGAAGTGGAAAGCCCTGAATATTTATCAAGTTGTGGAACATACGTCGGAAAGAAAGATTAGAGGCCATAGGAGGGGGGAGTGTTCATTGCAGCTGACAAAAATATTGTCTCTATTGAGGTCGAAGTAGGGAGCGACAGTGAAGTTATCTGGTCACATATACTGAAGAGCCCAAGAAACTGGTACACCCGCCTAATATCCTGTAGGGCACCTGTGAGCAACAGAAGTGCTGCGAAACAACATGGCATGGACTCGACTAATGTCTGAAGTAGTGCTGGAGGGAACTGACACCATGAATCCTGCAGGGCTGTCCATAAATCCTTAAGAGTACGTGGGGGTAGAGATCTCTTCTGAACAGCACATTGCAAGGCATCCCAGATATGTTCAATAATGTTGATGCTTGGGGAATTTGGCCCCATAAACCCCTATTGATGATGTTTTGTTGAGTGGTTTGCACGTTGACACTTTTTGATGGCCCAGCATTGAAATCCGCAGCAATTTTCAGAAGGGTTGCACTTCTGTCACGTTAAACAATTCTCTGTCATTGTTGGTCCCATTCTTGCAGGATATTTTTCCAGTCGCAGCGATCGCATAGATTTAATGTTGTACCAGATTCCTGGTATTCACGGTGCACTCGTAAAATGGTCGTACAGGAAAATCCCCACTTCATTGCTACCTCAGAGATACTGTGTCCCATCGCTCGTGCGCTGACCATAACAGTATGTTCAAACTCACTTAAATCTTGATATCCTGCCATTGTAGCAGCAGTAACAAATCTAACAACTGCGCCAGACGCTTGTCGTCTTGTATAGGCATTGCAGACTGCAGTGCTGTATTCTGCTTGTGTGCATATTTCTGTATTCGAATACACATGCCTATACCAGTTTCTTTGGTGCTTCAGCGTATAACAGGTGTAGGTGAAACCAAGTTAATTGTTGGATATTTTTAGCGGCCGCCCAGTTTCGCTGAGTCATTCAAAGAGAGTCTACAGTCAGTAGCAATTAAATAACCAAATCATGCAGTACTAGTTGGAGCTGACTTTTGAGTGGGATGTCTTTGGATTCATTGTGGGGGTGCAGACACCGTCATGTGAAATACTTTTGAACACTTTTTCTGAAAACTATCTTAAGCAGCTAGCTCGGCAGCCCACATGCAGTGAAAATATCGTAGACATTCTAACTACAAATAGGCCAGATCTTATCAACAGTGTCAGTGTTGAAATGGGGATTAGCGATCATGATATCATTATAGCAACTGTGGTTACAAAAGTTAATAAATCAGTAAGAAGGTTTGGAGAGTGTTTCTTCTAGATAGAACAGATAAGTTGTTGTTAGTATCTCACTTATAGAGTGAATTGACTTCTCTTAGATCCAGTAAGATAGACGTAAAGGGATTATGGGCAAAGTTCAAGCAGATTGTAAATTGTGGCCTGGAAAGTTATCTGCCAGTAAATGGATAAAGGATGGAAATGACCACCACCCGTGGTTTAATAACGAAATCTGGAAGATGCTGAGGAAGCAGAGGCTGTTGCAGCGTTGATTTGAAAGGGAATACACAAAATTCAACAAGCAAAGGGTAGTAGATATTTGTGCATTGGTGAACAGATCTATGGGCGAAGCATACAACTACCACCACTGTCATAGCTTAGCAAGTTCTGGCAGAGAATTCGAGAAAATTATAGTCCTATGTAAAATCACTAAGCGGGTCTAAGGCTTCCATTTAGACCCTTGCTGAACAGTCTGGTGTGGCAGTTGAAGATAGCAAAAGGAAAGCCGGAGTTTTAAATTTCACGTTCAAGTATTTGTACACACAGGAGAGTTGTACAAACGTATTGTCATTTAGACCATCAGACAGGCTTATGTATGGATGACATAGTAATAAGTTTCCCTGGCATAGAGAAACAACTTCAAGATTTGAAAGCAAATAAGTCAAGAGGTTTGGATGGAACCCTAATTCAGTTTTACAAAGAGTACGCTAAGGCATTGGCCCCTTATCTAGCTTGCATTTATTGCGAATCCCTCACCCAATGCAAACTCTCAAGTGACTGGAAAAAAAGTGCAGGTGGCTCCTGTATACAAGAACCCCAAAATTATAGACCAATTTCCCTAGCTTGGATTTGTTACAGAATCCTTGAACATATTCTCAGTTTAAGTATAATAAATTTTCTTGAGACTGAGAAGCTTATTTTCATGAGTCAGCATTGTTTTAGAAAGCATCACTCGTGCAAAACTTAGCTAGCCCTTCTCTCGTGTTATACTGCGAACTATGGATGAAGGGCAACATGCAGATTCCATATTTCTAGATTTCGGGAAATCATTTGATACAGTGCCCCAGTGCAGGGTGTTAATGAAGGTATGAGCATATAGAATAAATTCTCAGGTATGTGAATGAGTGCCTCAAAGACTTTGTAAGTAATAGAACCCAGTATATTGTCCTTGACAGTCAATGTTCATCAGAAAGAGGGGTGTCATCGGGTGTGTCCCAGGGAAGTGTGAAAGGACTGCTGTTGTCCTCTATACACATATATACATAAATGATTTGGTGTGTGTGTGTGGGGGGGGGGGGGGGGAGGGGGGACAGCATTCTGTGGTTGTTTGATTGTTTGCTGATGATGCTGTGGTGTATGGTAAGATTGAGTGACTGTAGATAGGAAGATACGAGATGACATAGACAAAATTTCTAGTTGGTGTGATGAGTGACAGCTAGCTCTAAATGTGGGAAAATGTAAGTTAATGCAGGTGAGTAGGAAAAACAAATCTGTAATGTTCGGATACAGCATTAGTAGTGTACTGCTGGACACAGTCATGTCGTTAAAATATCTGGCTGTAACATTTCAAAGTTATATGAAATGGAACAAGCACATGAGGACTGTGATAGGGAAGGCAAATGGTCAACTTCAGTTTAGTGGTTGAATTATAGGAAAAGGTGGTTCATCTGTAAAGGAGGCCACACGTAGGATGCTGGTGCAACCTATTCCTGAATACTGCTCAAGTGTTTGGGATCCGTACCAAATTGGATTAAAGGAAGACATTGAAGCAGTTCAGAAGCAGGCTGCTAGATTTGTTACTGGTAGGTTCAAACAACACGTTATAGAGGTGCTTCGGGAATCCAAGTGGGTCCTTAGAGGGAAGGTGATGCTCTTTTCGAGGAACGCTTTTGAGAAAATTTAGAGAACCAGCATTTGAAGTTGACTTCCGAATGATTCTCCAGCTGCCAACATACATTGCACATATGGACTACAAAGATAAGATTCAAGAAATTAGGGCTGATACAGAGGCATATAGGCAGTCGTTATTCCCTCACTCTATTTGCGAGTGGATCAGGAAAGCAAATTAGTAGTAGTGGTACAGAGTACTCTCTGCTACACACCGTACAGTGGTTTGTGTAGTATCTGTGTAGTTGTAGATGTAGATGTACTTAAAGTAACCTGCAAGTAACAACAAATTAAATTCAACTTCGAAATAATAGCCTTCCAACTAGAAACCTAAAAGTCAGGTAAATACTTATTGGGTTATTGGCCAACTAAAATCATCACATTCTTATGCTAGAGGTTTTTCAAATAGAATGAAAAATGGGTAACTCTTCAAAATATTTCATGTTATTCATCTGTACTGTTATTCTAGCCTAAAATGATTACATTCATCTTACATTTGTTCATGGCAAACCTGTAACTACGAAAATAATTCTCAGACAGACACAGAATTATCCGTCAGAAAGAAAGTGAGTTAAAATAATAGTGTCAGAAAAAGGATTTTGCATATTTAAAAAAAATCATTGAGCAGCACTTGAAACTGACAAGTAAACAGTTTCTTGAAATGTTGCAAGAGGCTAGCAGTTTTACGTAGATTGATCGTTTGATTTGAGAGTATTTGCCTCATGCCAGTGCAGAGCTCTCATTCTTAATTACAGATATACTACGCATTTAATAAGTGCAACTACAAAGAAATAGATTACAATTGAATTACATTCTGAACCCTCAACCTCCCGCTTACCGCAACCCCCCCCCCCCTCCCCAAAAAATACAATAGCTGTAAATAAGAAAGTTGTTTTAGTAATAATAATAAAATGAAGTTTTCAAATCCCATCTGCTGCATTATTTTCAGCGTACATATGCGACAGGAGGAACGACTATTGTTGAGGGTAGGACGTGATGGTGGTCTGCAAAGTTTTGAGCTTCATGGCCTGATAACCCTGCGCATTGTAGATGAAAAATATGGACGCATAAGAGTTCAATTAGAAAACAATGATACACATGGCATTCAGTTACAGGTAAGAAATTTTCCTTTGTTGTTTTAATTGTAGTGGACTTACACTTGGAAATAAGCATTTGTGTCTTAACATCCATTTAATTCAGTAAATTGAACATTTTGTTCTAATTTCTTGTTTTTATTGTTGCATTTTAAACAATATTTCTAGTTTGATGTTGACTTGCTAAGAGGCATGTATTGATTGTGGTTCTCATTCTCAAACATTTATAAAGCATGTGTTGCCAATTTGATGATTATTATTATTAACAGCAGCTCTGTCAGTGCAGCCTCAGTAGGCGAGGCTTGAAAAGAAAAATCCAAGGTTTGAAACTGCAACTGTTGACAGAATCATTAACAAACAGTTTAAGTAATTTAATAAAGTGGCAGGTTCACTGTCAACAAAGTGTTGAAACTGGGGGGAAGAAAATATCCATTTCAAATTGGGTAATCTTAATTTTTACCAGCTCTTGCATGTAATACCTCTTTCCATATAACTGTATGGATGCGCATTACCCTTTACAGTAATTCTGGTAGCTTTTTGTCCCCCAGAATAGTTTTTTGTTCTCTTAATCAGCTATAATATGTAAGGAAAGAGCGAATCTTCTTTGTATTAAAATGTTGAAATTTCAAAAAAAAGAAAACTTGTTTTGCAGCAAAATTCAAAGAATCTGTTTTCTATTAATATCCTGATGCAAGGGCTTTGAAAATGGTGAACTCCAATTGCTGACTTGAGATGTAAAAACTTGGACCAAAATTAATGTGTAAAGAATTAGAGTATCTTCCGTCAATGTGCTACTGTTTAAATAAACTGTATTACTATTTTTTGTGGGTCCATTACTCGCATTTTGCACCTTTGCTTCTGTTAGCAATGTGAATATAGTGGTGTTATAGATTGTTAAAATGAAACAAGTGTTTTCAAAAGCTCATAATACTGACATTGTGTATAGTAAAGAATAAATAACTTTTAGTATTTGAAAGTCACATCAGTGTCCAAATTGTAACCAATCTGTGCCTTTCCATATTCACAGTAGTGGTACAAAAGCAGGAACAAGAGAGAAAAAATTCTCTCTCTCTCTCTCTCTCTCTCTCTCTCTCTCTCTCTCTCTCCCCCCCCTCTCCCCCCTCCCACCTCCGGCCCTCCCCCCTCCCCCCTCCCCCTCCCCCTCTCTCCCAGTCTCTCCTTCCCCCCTCTCCTCCCCCTCCCCCCACTCCTCCCCCTCCCACCTGTCCCCTTCTCCCCCTTCCCTCTCCCCTTCCCCTCTCACTTGAGGGACTGTATCCTGTAAATCACCTGCCAACATTAATTGTGATTACTCTAGAGATCTTAAAGGCGGTTAACTGTGTTTAGTGGAATAATAACAGAAGCAGCAATTTTAATGTTGTTATCCTATGAAACCTCAGTAGCTAGTAATATTATATTAACACATTGTGGATGTATCACGAATTTACTGGTGTCTCGTGCACCATATGTTAGGGATGAATCCGAAGATAAGTTGTGTTTCCTATACAATGTGTGCAGAGGCCATCTACTGTAGCATATTTTAACTACTCTTGTCTGTTTAGGTGACAACAGTAGTTCATGTACAAAACTTGATTGCATTCAGGTAGTTATTATTTTCATCATGAAGTTCCTCCTGCGTTTAGAGAGTCCTATTCAGAAGATAGAAGGAACTGAATGAATCTGAAATACGCTGTCTCAGATGTGTTGATTATTTCGTGTGGACTTGAATAAATACTATCTTTTTTTTCCACCCACATTTTGCCACAACTTATTGAAGCATATTAGGAGGCAATGTGTACTGGTATCCCATTAAATTTATTTTTGCTTTCCTGCTGGTGAAGCTTCTTAACAATATAAACACTTGCCTGCAACTGTGCACATACTTTACACTGTGTCATCACTTTGTTATACTTCAGTCTATTGTAAAACTAACTTCTCTCCTTTGTGCATTTTGTACACTCTTGTGCCACAAAACATTCTGTGTATTCGTCTTTTGAAGTTGGATTATACAGCCCTTTTTCTCTTTAGTTGTTGTCATGGGATCAAAACATAACACTAAGTGTATAAGGACCATATTACACTGTAAGAGTTCTTTGTCAAATATCATTTCTAAAAGATGTTTCTATAAAATATTTGATGGTGCCCTGGTGTACTTTAATCTCATCCTTTATAAAAATTAGCATGTGTACCTAGCTTGTATAAAGGATTTGTCAAGGAACTTTGGCAATGTAATGCAGACCTAATACTCAATTTTCTGATTTCAGTGTATTGGATTTTCAAGTGAGTGTTGCTTTGGTCCTAAATGTATAGTTGTTTTCTCAAGCTATGAACATTCTGAGTGCTATCCATGTATTATGTACCACTTATTTCCTGATTATAATAACAAAGTGATTGAGAGCTCTTTGTTTACATATCAGTTGCCATGGTAAGCTACCAGAGATTGAGCTAGGTCGCACATTTTGTTCTGCTCACCGTTGTCATATTGCTCTGCTTCAAGTCTCGGTTACCAGAGTCAAGTGCAAACAACAGTGGCTGCCACTAATGTAACTGGTGTGGTATGTTATTGTACTGTGGCTTGGAGTATCTGTGCAAATTTTTTTATTTGACAAAATGGAATTCTGAAACTAGTAACAAAAGTACACAGAAAAATAACAAAACTTTGACATTCCTACAAGGTGAACTCAGTACTGCACGTAACGGGAAATTTGAGCAGATACAGTACGAAATAGTGCAGTGGTTGCTGCCGCAGCCATATTGCGTGCACATATAAGGCAGACGAGGAAACATTGGCCTTTCCATGCCTATCAGTCACTTTGTTGCCAGCATTCTGATCCATGTAAAGTGATATGTTTATTACTGTATAATGAGTGGAAGTGCAGTGACGAAAATATTGGACTTACACTGGGAGGATGGTTGTTCAGAACATACTGGCTTAGGTTTTCCTAAATCTCTTCAAACTCGAAATGCAGAAATTGTTCAGTTGAAAGTTTTAGAATTTTGTTAGTCTGAAGCTTCTGAGTTGATTATTCTGTCTTGCTACATCCTGAATGAATGCTTGCTTGTGTGCAAGTCATGAAGCACGTATTGAAAATGGCTTTTAAGTTGTCAGATAAGGAAGGAATGAAATACATAGAACAGCTGCAGCTGGCATCAGAGGTAGTTGAAAAGTGGTGAAATTGAAAGACAAGCAGAAACTAGCAGTGATAATGATATTCAAGATGGTGCTGAATCAAATTACTTTTATAGAAGCAAGACAAATACCTTCGCCAAAACCAGCATGTCATTCAGAAGGTGTGTTAATCAATACAACAGAGGAAAACAGTGGAAAAGGTAGTTGGCAGTTACCTATACCATTTTCTGTGGACTTTGTGGAAGAGGCGAGTCAGAATTTGTGGCTTTGAATTGAATCTTGAATGCACCTTACAGGCTGCAAAAGCAAAACGTTTTGTGACAGACAGCAGACCAACACCACTTTTAGAAGAGAAACATCAAAATTCACAGCTCTGCTAGTTCTTAGCAGCTGTTCAAATGTGACACTATGCTAAAACCTATAAAACTGTTCACAGAGAGAGGAGCCCAGTGGCAACTTGGAAACAACAGGTGTTGTATTATGTTTATTTATGTGGAGGAACTAGAAATTGATAGGTCACATGGTAAAAAGACTGGGGACAACAGTTATTCAGTTCTTTCACAATGCGGTGGAGAGAGAGTGAGAGAGAGAGAGAGAGAGAGAGAGAGAGAGACAGAGACAGAGAGATATGGAGACATTATGAATTTATTGCACTTTGGTAACTGACAAGTTTCCCCACTAAAGCCTCAGAATTTACACAGTACGTGGCTAGTTATCCAGATAAATTTAGCATTGCTTTTTGTTGGCAGCAGATGCAAACACCATATATTTGTTGATTTGATTTCCATGTCTGGAAAAGGATGAATATTGATGACTGAATCAAACTCTTTCTGAATACATCGTCCTGAAGCCTATGACACCATTCTTTAGAAGTGGAAGGAATGTAAGATCAGATAATTTTTTTCATGTCTTTGCACATGACTGAAATATTGAAAAATAAGGGTATAAGCCTAGTGGATACAGTAAAACGTTTGAGAAGAGAGGTACATCAGTAACATGTCAGAAGCTTCTCTGTTTGTAACTGCTGTGATCAATCTTGGAGATGCAGCATTGTCGTTTTATCAAGGCAAGAAAAATAAATATGTTCTTGCTCTCAGTACACTTGGGAATGATTCAAAATGTCTACCAGAAACCATAGAATATCTTTTTTTTTAATAAAATGAGATGTGGAGTGGATGTACTGGACCAAATAGCTGGACAATACTCTACGATAGCAGCTTCAGTATAAGTATTTTGCAACATGTTGGACTTGGCTGAAATAAATTCATAGATTCACTTCATAGCAATTACAAGAAAAGTTATCAGCTGTAAGTAGTTTCCACAAGATTTGAATCAAGGTCTAAGACATGAACAAGTGAATAATACATGCGAAAATGTGTTTCCTGTGCTGTGATCAGCAGTGCGTCAAATACTGAAAACAAACCAGTGAGTGAGAAATGCAGACAGCAGTGCATTGTGTTGGAATGCAAGAAGGGAGCATATGATATGATATACATGAACACATTGCTTGTGTTCGGAAATCGTGGTTATGTGAAAACATAATTTTATTTTCTATAGTATTGTCATCCTAAAATAAATCCTGTCACAAATGAAAATAATGTATGACTTCAGTTTGAATGTTCTTTTTATAAATAAAGTTTTTTTTGGAGTGTAACAATATGTTAAAATAGAAGAAAGGGTAGCTCTGCCACTACAGTTAATTTGACCTCCACTACAGTTATAGATATACAAAAAGTTCAAGTTTCAGTATTTAGGTAAATGCCGAAATGCTTCCTTAGGAAAAAAGGCAGTAATTTTTCTTCCTAACATTCCGCAGTGTCAGTGTGCACTCCATCTCTAATGACTTTGCCATTGTTAGGGCATTAACAACTGATCTTCCCTTTTCTTTTTACTACTTTGTGTTTCTTCTCTTTGTTGGCTGATGATATATTTTAAATACAAACCCATTTATTTTATGTGAAATGTCACATGGTTGCAACCTGATAAACTCTTATGTTGTTCCATACGCATTTACATGTTGCTTATTGATATTGGGGTCTTAATTCAACTACCTATATTTGACATAAGTAGCAGCATGAACTGTTTCCATTGCTTGAGTAATGACATGATGTAGTGAAATTGTGCATTTTGAATGTGTGAGGTGATGCTTGCATTAATGCATGGCAGAAGAGTTACTTTCAAGGCAGAAAGTGACATTTAAGATGTATGAAAAAAATCTCTCATGACAAGATGATGAAACATTTTTTTTCCCTTGTAGACTCATCCCAATTTGGACAAAGAGTTGTTCAAGAACAAGTGTCAGATTGGCCTAAAGAATCCCTCTAAGCCTTTTCCTTTGCATACGGATGTTGGTGTTCTCAAATGGAGATTCCAGTCTCAGGAAGAAAGCAACATACCACTCTCCAGTAAGGATCAATTTGTTGTTGCATTTGCTGTATTTACATTTTGTAATGTTTCGTGTATCACTTATAGTTTAATGTTGAGTTGAGATTCTGAAATTAAATGTGATATGGATCTCCCATAATTATTAGCATATCTCATTAGCATAGTATTTGTAAAAAAAATTTCTTTTCATTCTGGAAATGAGAATAATATCTAATATATAAGGAAAAAAGATTGTTGAACTTGTAAACATGCTTCAGTTGTATGCAAGATGCCTGATAAAACATGGACATCCTAGACAGATCATAAATAACTTGGGATATGAAAAGAAGGTTTGTGACCAGAGACAATATGCAAAGAAACAAGGAACTTGCTGTATGATCTGATGCTCATAACTTTTTACCAATGAACTGTTGTGGCAACTATCTTTTTTCTAGTTATCTTGTAATGAAAATGTTCCTCTTTTTATAGCACTCAAGAGCTATTGAAAAACGGATTGCAGTAATGAGATTCATGTTAAGATTCGCAGAGAAATTTTTCTTAAAAAGGGGTTGGAAAATGATCAAAAAGGATGCAGGTACTGTCAGAAAAATGTATTTAGGCAGCAGATATTGGAGAGAACTCTGCACTGTGTCACAAACCTTGACATTCACATTAAACATGGCATTGTAAACATTAATTAGCACAGTAGATGTAAAACAAATCATAGAGTTGTAAATAAAGAGATACTGAATGAAATGTGTTTGGTTCCAAAGGGTGATGCATGAACGCTTCAGTGATTTAAGTATCAGAATCTCTTTTACAAGACCCACAGAAGTTCTGGTCGTGTTTGAAGGCTATCAGTGATACTGTGTTCTCGCTATATACTAGCGAATAACACGGGAACCAGAACTGAGATTAACAAAGTGAAAGAACAAATGCAGAACTGCATTTTCAAATGTTCATTTAAAAAGGAATACAGAACTTCATTTTCAAGATACAAGAGTACTGCCCCACTTTAATTAACACACCGCAGCAGATATGAGGAATATATAGATTAGTATTAGTGGTGTTAAGAAAAAACTGAAATTGCTAAAATTGAACAAGGCCAACAGACCAGTAGAGAGATTCTATAGAAACGTTGCAGCAGATTGAGCCCCATTTTAGCCACAACATACCGCATTGCCTCGAACAAAAAATTGTGCCTGGTGGTTTGAAGAAACCACTGGTCACAAGTGTGTAAAAGAAGGCTGGTAGCAACAGTAATCTGCAAAGCTGCAATCCAATATCCAAGATTGGCAACTTCCTTTAAATCAGGGCCGGTCTCGGTGGGCTAAACTTCACAAGGACATAGTGTGTGGGGAGCACGGGCAGGCCAAGGCCCGGCCTGTCTCAGATTTGTTCATTCCTTCTGGGAAGAACCCAGTACAACGCAACATTTCATTTAGTATTGCGGTGCAACATTTTTCGGCCGGCACGATTTTCTTCAGTTCAACAGAATCATGGTGTCAGCACTGTTTACCCTTTGCTGTTTGTCCATGGTATCATGGTGGTATGATGGACATTCACAGGTCCAGTGTCTGCACGAAAAGAGGCAGTCAAGCTACATATCAACACAGATCATTAAAAATTAATGTGAATGACAGAAAAGAGGGGTAACAACTCCCAGTATCTATTATGCAGTTGCAAAGAACATTAGAATACCATGCAGAAAGAATTAAAACACTTATTTGACAATGAAAAAGCAAGAAATTACAGCAATCAACAGGCTGAATTCATTGTAGTTCTTTGTGCCAAATTTGCAGGTGTGGGCCAGGTGAAGAAATTAAATTGAACTTCTAAAGTCGCTCTATTCTACTGTCTGTTGCAACAGTTTTTGATGTAACTGGATTAAAAGTATGGAGACTTTATATATTACTGCGAAGTATGTTGGTTAAGATGAGGGGTGTGTCTGGAATGATTCTTCGATTTAAAGCCTGCTACTGTTGAATGTATGAAGGAAGGAGGAGTGCAGAAACAAGAGTTAGAACATCTGGAATTGATTGCAGACCTCACATTTTAAGTAAACAAGACTGCATGCTGCCCATAGTAAGACATTGGGATGTGAAATAAACTTATTTGTCATTTGATGCATTTGCATTTAAAAAGAAAATCGTTTTGTATAAGAGAGAAATTCTGACAAAAAACACAATCCAGTTCCCTAAGCTTATACGCATGAAAGAAAATGCGAGGTTTGAAAGAATTATGAGGATAGTTTTCTAAATGTTTTTAAGGACACTGCCAACCATTTTTAAGGGCACTTACAACCTTACATCTGTTTTCGAACTGTTTGCTGATTTAATTACAAGTGCCCCTATCCACAAGCACATATAACTGACTGATCTGCAGTGTAATTCCTGTTTTAAAGACAAGTCCTATTATGTTAAAACTATCGTGGGTGTCTATATTGTTTTCCTCAGGTACAGTTTCCTCATCTCCATGATGATTTTGCAAATGGGATAAAATATTTCTATCAAAATATGTGTGTGAAAGGCTTTTTTCGATTATGAAACTAAATAAGTCACCACTGCATGGGAACCCGAGTGCAAAAGCCTGTGAAATTGTCTCCATCTGTATGCCTATTGTTTGTATGAGATAAAACTTATGAAGTATCTTCAGTGTGCCAAACGAAGCGAGTAGTACTGAAAATTTGTTTCATTTCATGTTGTTGAGAAATATGAAACAAAGCTATACATAGTACAACAGCATTGCCATTTAAATACAGCGTGTTTGCCATTCACCCTTCTTTACTATCTTCCCACTCAGACAGTGCGGCGTGCCAGTAGTGGGAAACGTGCTGTTCAACTAAATGCTACGGCGCACGGGTCAAGGCATGGCTAAAGGACCGAAGTCTTGGCAACCATGCTGTAAATATTCAGAATTGAAAAATTGTGCAATTCACAAAATACAGAGTAGTAGTATCCTTTAACTACAATAGTAATGAGTCACAAGTGGAATTAGTCAACTCATACAAATACCTGAGTGTAACAATTTGCAGGGATATAAAATGGAGTGTCTAAGGGTGTTTCATATCACTATTTTTTTTAGGTCGCCAAAATCAACAGATCACTTGTTGTTAAAAATTGTATTTGCTGACAGGTTTCAGGTGTAGCCCATCGTCAGAACATATTCCAAACGAAACATAATTGCCATGAAAGTGCAAGCACAACATATACATGGCATTAAGAGTAACAACATTTGAAATTAAATTTACATACCGTACAAAATGCCTAAATACATAGTATTCTGTCACATAATTACATTCTGGACACTATTGCTAAACTTTGGCTGTTTCAAAAAGTATAACTGCCAGTACATATGGTCTTGCAGAAGAAGGCGTAATTAGATGAATGATGACTACTAACTTCACTTAACAAAGGTTTATTCAGCACTTGCAATACAAGAGCTATAGCACATTTCAGTACAGTTATTCTTGCCATTTATGGATATTTCTAGAATGTACTTGAACCAAATATAGAAATTAAAATTGTACAGTCTAGGTTAGTTTTGAACTCGCAACCCTTGATGCAACAGTTTAGTATCATACCCACTACACCATGGTGCTACTCGGCTTCTTCTGCAACATTGCTCCCTCCTTACGAGAACAGTGTCTCAGTGTTACGTTCTCCTAGTGTGAGAACGAGTCATCGGTCCTGCATACTCTGACTCCCAATGATTGATTCTCGCCCTAATGGTGATCTTCTTACAACTTCTTTTGCCACTACACTCTTAGTCACATTTCCACTTGTTGCCAGTCACTGGAGCTTCAAATTTACGCTGGGTTGCAGGATCCTTATAGGGCTTCATTCAAAGGACATGGACAGTATCTCTGATCGTCCGTCGCCTTGTGTCTGGGTTGAAAGCTTCAACTTCATAAGTAACATGAGACAGCTGTCTTACAATCGCCTGAGGAGCTTCTCAGAGAGACCAACCTTCCAAACAGGAGTGAAGATCCAGATGAGGTCATTAGGTTGGCAGACAACAGGACTGTGGCATGCATCATACCTTCGGCAATCGTTTTCTTGAGCCTGCAGCGTGTAGAGTCGAGCTAACTGCCGAGATTCCTCAGCTCTGATTAACACCTGGCCAATGTAGTCGTCGTCCACGTCATCAGGATGTAACAGAAACACATTGTCCATCATCGTAGTTGCCTCCCACCCATGCACCAGGAAAAATGGCATAAATCCTGTGGTGTCTTGTTTGTCGGTGTTGTAGGCAAATGTCACGAAAGGAAGCACCTCATCTCAGTTGCTCTGCTCAACATTGACGAACATTGATAGCATGTCGGCCAAGGTCTTATTAAGGTGTTCAATAAGCCCGTTAGTTCGCGGATGGTAGACAGTAGTCATGTGATGAGTAATGTTGCACCGATGGTTTATCTCTGTCACAAGATTCTATTGAAAAACTTTTCCTCAATCCGTAATTAACGACCTTGGGGCACCATGTTTTAATACAATGTCTTCCACGATGAATTTGGCTACCTCGAATGCTTTGGCTGTTTGCAAGGCTTTTGTAATGGCATAGCGCATCAGATAATCAGTGCTAACAATAATCCATCTATTGCCACTAGCAGACGTTGGAAATCATGTGAGGAGGTCAATCCCAGCACGCTGGAAAGGCATTTCGGCTGGTAAAATTGGTATGATTGGCCAGGTGGTTTCTGAGGAACTGCCTTTCTTGTCTGGCACTCTTGACAGTGCGACACATAGTGATGGACACTCCTAAATAAACCTGGCTAGAAAAATCTCTTGCGGATCCTATCGTATGTCTTAATAAATCCTAAATATCCGGCCTCAGGCGTGTTATGGAATTTCTGTAGAATATCTAAGCACATGTGTTTAGGGATCACTGGTAGCCACCACTTTCCAAATGGATCAAAGTCTTTCTTGCAAAGTAATCCATTAAGTGCCTTAAATTGTCCTTTCACATCCTCTGACCAATTTAATGCAAGTATAATTTGAGATATCTTGGTGTCCTCCTACTCAGCAGAGAGACCCTGGAGTGCAGCAAGACAGACACTATTTTCATCAAAGTCTTGATGGTCTTGCACAGGGTTTCTTGAGAGACAGTCGGAATCTTGGTGTTTTCTTCCACTTTTGTATAGTAAGACATAGTGCCTACCTGGCGAGTCGTCCTGTTGGATCCTTAACACCTGTCAACCAACAAGGTGAATGATGGTGTGTAACAACTGTGAATGGCCTTCCATAGAGATACTGTCAAAACTTGCACATGGCCCAGATCACAGCAAGACATTCTCTTTCTGTAGTTGAGTAGTTTCTCTTGGCTTTTGTAAGTGACCTAGAAGCATAGGCTATAACCTTCTCTTTTCCATCCGAAATTTGCAGCAGAACAGCACTGATCCCATACCTGCTGGCATCTGTGTGTAGTTCTGTAAGTGCTCTCTCATCATACAGACCAAATACAGTGTCATTCGTCAGAGCTTTTCGCACCACATCGAAAGAATCTTGTTGAGCACCACCCCAGATAAATTTAACATCAGCTTTTAACAACTCTTTGAGTGGCCTGGCTTTGACACAAAAGTCTTTGATAAAACGACGGTAATAAGAACATAATCTGTAGAAGCTTCTCACATCTCTAATACTCTTAGGAACAGGAGACTCCGTTGTAGATTTCACCTTTTCTGGGTCCGGCCACACACCTTCGTTTGACACAGGGTGTCCAAGTATTTTGATTTCTTTTGCTCCAAAGAGACACTTTCTTGGATTAAGTTTGTCTGCCTTGTTGGAGACACTTAAGAACGGCCCCCAGTCTTTTTATATGTTCATCAAATGTGTCTGAGAACACTATAATTTCATCTAAATAACAAACACACATTGTCCACTTCAGTTGCCTCAGAAGATTATCCATCATCCATTCAAAAGTTGCTGGTGCCATTAGACAAACCAAACGGCATTACCTTAAACTCATACAGGCCCTCAGGGGTGATGAATGCAGTTTTCTCATGATCAGCCTCATCTACTTTTATTTGCCAGTATCCCGAGTACGTGTCCAAGGTTGAGAAACACTTAGCCCCCTTCAGACAATCTAGTGTATCGTCAATTCGTGGAAGAGGGTAAACGTCCTTTTTAGTTATCTTATTAAGCTTTCTGTAATCAACACAAAAGTGCCAACTGCCATCCTTCTTCTTTACAAGGACCACTAGTGACAACCATGGGCTCTGCGAAGACTGAATGATGTTATTCTTCATCATTTTCTCCACCTGGTCGCAAATTATTTGATGTTCCATTGCTGACACACAGTATGCTTTCCGGCTTATTAGTTGATGGTCTCCAGTACTAATCTGGTGATTCACAATTTATTTGTCTAATTTGCTCTTCACCTATGTATTGAAGCATTCAGAGAAATCTTGAAGAATGGCAAGTAGGTTCTTCTGTTGTTCCTTAGTGAGATCTGGTGATAATCGAGCTAAAAGATCGGGTCTCTTAGTGGTAGCACTAATTTCACCAACAGACTCGGCATGGGAGGTTTTTATGACGCTCATTTGTTCTTCAATTAACAGCTCAGTGTTTGCTATGCACACACGTCTTGGAAGGATCTGCGGTTCTTGGCGACAGTTAACTTTCAACAGTTCACCGAATCCATTCTTAAATGAGACAACAGAGGCTGGGATGACCAAGTTATTCTTCAGTGCTATGCTTCTCTTACATTCCACTACAAGATCCATGGGTTGATGCGTGGCATGACATGTGACAGTTATCTTTCTAGCACTGACTGCAGGAATGATCATTTTATCCAGCACACACAGTCTCCACACACTCGGATGCGCATCTTCCTGTCCACAGTATCTCATTTTGTCTAGCATAATCTTTGAGCGACCACAATCTGTAATTGCCTGAGAAGCTTTCAAAAAGTCCCATCTGAGAATGACGTCATGACTACGTTCTTGTAAGACGATGAATTCTAAGGGCTGTGTATGGCACTTATACCCACATGAATGACACATCTTCCTGTAGGTTTTACATATTTCCCATTAGCCGCCTTCAGCAGAGATGTTTTGTTGTCGACAAATTCGGTTTTCTGCAACTGGCGATGGTACTTCTCCTAAATGACTGAATATGATGCTCCAGAGTCCTCAAGAGCTTGGGCTGGTTGGCCATCCATGAGGATATCGATGTAGTTTCCTTTCATTTTTGTAGTGATCGACGGCCGAGAATTTTTCTCTTCGGCGGCCTCACCTCCAAGGAAGGTCACATCCTTAAGTTTTCCGATTTGTAGCGGCTAGGTGATCGGCTGGAGCTTCTAAACAGCGATGGAGACCTTGATTGATGTGTTGGAGAGCGTACTCTCCAGTGGCTAGCTTGTGGCGAGTGACCTATGTCTTCCTGCACTCACATCTTCTTGTTCATCTTTGTCGTCCCGGAGTTGGCGTCAGCTAAGATTGGTCTGCTGTCTTCTGGCACGACCGTCATTAAATACCCGCCGCCTTTCTCGACAGTAGCGCACCACATGTCCCTGTCGTCCGCAGTGGAAAGGCATTGTAGGAACGTAACTCTGCCTGGGTCTCAACTTTTCCACCATTTTAAAGGGAAATGAAGGATGAGAAATTGGGTTCTATATCTGTTCCACTTCCTCCCTTATGATGCATTGTCTCGATATACTGGCACCATTTTATGAAGTCATCTGCTGTCAAAACCACCTTCGGGAAGGGCTTGATACATGTCCTCAGCAACACCCTTCATGAGCTGTGCATCCTTATCTTCCTCCTTTGTTCTAGGATTCACTATTTTACACAGCTCCAAGACGTCTTGAATGTAGGATGCGGTAGTTTCTCCTGGACGCTGTGCCCTGCACTTTAGTTTATCTTCAGCCTTGCACTTCTGTCGTTGTGTGTCATTGAAATTCTTGCGCAGTTCCACCTGGAATACTTCCTAGCTTGTGAACTTCTCCTCGCTTTTCTCATACCATTGCTTGGCAGTGCCCTCCAAGTAGAAAAACACATTAGCCAAACACACGGTGTCATCCCATTTGTTAAATGTGGCTATACGCTCATATACCTTCAGTTACTTGTTTGGATCTTGGCCATCATCACCAGAGAACCCGGAAGGATGTCTCATGTGGTCGCACACAATTGCTGTCTTTGTAATATACTCTTCTTCTTCTGTCTCCGATAGATTGCGATCTGTTGAATATGACTCAAACTCGGGTTTCTTGCCACGTAAACGGCGGCTCTGTCGTAGCCTGATGGAAGCCACTGTGTCATCGATAATGTGCGCCATCACAAGTTCCAATACCCAGCGTCTTCACCAGAATAATATCATGTAGAAGAAGGCTTAATTAGATGAATGACAAACACTAACTTCACTTGACGGAGGTTTATTCAGCACTTGCACATACAATAGTGTGGAGCGAACTGCCTCTGGCCAGAACACATACAGTGTATATATACAGCTACAGAACATTCCAGTAAAATGATTCTTGCCATTTGTGGATACTTCTAGAATGTAATTGAACCGAAGATAGAAATTAAAATTTTACAGTTCAGGTGAGTTTTGAACTTTTGACCCTTCATGCAACAGTTTAGTATCATACCCATTACACCACAGTGCTACTTGGCTTCTTCTGCAACATTGCTCCTTCCTTCTGCGACAGTATCACCAGGCAGTGTAGTTGTATAACTGTAGTTTCATTAAAAGCCTGCATTAAAAGTAGATGGACATATTAATAACAGAAATAGTATTAGAAAAATATTTAATAAATTGTGTGATTAATATTTTGAGGGCTGATGGGAAGGGTATGAAAGGGATGACTTGGGGAGCATATTGGGAAAGTCACAAACCAATTGAAATTCATACAGATGAGAACCAGTAATGTAGAGCATTGTCAGATCTAACACTATAGAAGAAAGAATTACGTGAAATATATAAAATTCTTAGATGCAGTTAAAAAATTATTAATACATGCTGACATCGTTGAGCCTATAACGAAAACTACAGTTGGGACAGCCACTGTAGTTTTGTTAGATAATGCACCACATGTATGCAGGATAAAAATGAGACTATTGCAGTGTCATGATAGGAGGATGTACAGATGAAAATGCACCAGAAAATGTGATATGGGGGAGGGAACTGGGTTGGGGGAGAAGGACATAAGACTTGGAGTGAAACATCTTTATTGACTTACATGCCATTGCACCAACAAGATTAGTATAAAATTCATGAACTTGAAAATATTTATTAAAATGTGAAGAGGAAACTAAGCAATAATTAAAAGAGACTTAATGCTTCATGAGCCTTATACTGCAGAACAGATAAGTACAGCGAAATTACATGTATTTATGAAACATTGAAAAGCATGCTGACATTACAAAACAATCTCAGGTTTGGCTGAGCCCATAAAGGCATTTACATCCTGTCAGTAACACAAGAGGCTAAAAACTGGAGGGTGCTTCATCTTGATTGGATATATCATAAACCCTGAAGGATCAAAGGATTCCATGAGGATATGTGAGAAGCAGAGGAAGCGTTTCCGAAGAAGAGAAATTTGTTAACATCGAGTATAGATTTAAGTGTCAGGAAGTCATTTCTGAAAGTATTTGTATGGAGCGTAGCCATGTATGGAAGTGAAACATGGACGATAACTGGTTTGGACAAGAAGAGAATAGAAGCTTTCAAAATGTGGTGCTACAGAAGAATGCTGAAGATTAGATTGGTAGATCACATAACTAATGAGGCGGTATTGAATAGAATTGGGGAGAAGAGGAGTTTGTGGCACAACTGGACAAGAAGAAGGGACCGGTTGGTAGGACATGTTCTGAGACATCGAGGGATCACCAGTTTAGTATTGGAGGGCAGCGTGGAGGGTAAAAATCGTAGAGGGAGACCAAGAGATGAATACACTAAACAGATTCAGAAGGATGTAGGTTGCAGTAGGTACTGGGAGATGGAGCAGCTTGCACAGGATAGAGTAGCATGGAGAGCTGCATCAAACCAGTCTCAGGACTGAAGACAACAACAACAACAACAACAACAACAACAAGGTAAAATGAAAGAATCCTATAGGCTCAGCTGTTAGTAAAGCAGGTGGCAGACTTCCTTAGTAAAATACTGGAAAATGCAATTGGTCTACTAAGAAGATTCTTAAAGAAGCTTTTGCATGAGCCATCTTAAAAAGTAACTAAAATGTGAGTCCTCACAAAATATGACTAATAAGAATTTTGAACATACATAGAGGAGAACAGCTTGAATGGTAATAGGTTTATTTTGACTCATGGGAGACTGTTGTAGAAATGAAAAATCAAAATGCAGATGCTTGAAGATGTGTAACAACTATACTGTAATAGCCCCCTTGCAAAGTTTCAAGAACCATCATGAAGTGAGGACTCTAGAAATGTGCTGCAACCACTTATGTAGTGCTCCCATAAGGTCTGCAAAGGCAAGATTAAAATAATTATAGCATATACAGAAGCTTTTACATAGCTATTATTCCTTCAGTTCATATGCAAATAGAACAGCAAGAAACCCTTCAAATGATACATGAGAAGTACCATCTACCATGCATTTCACAGTGGTTTGCTGAATATAGATGTAGACATATTATTTTCTTTCTTTCAACAGCTCTGAAATACCCCCCCCCCTTTCCCTCAAAAAAAAATAAAAAATAAAAAAAAAAACCAACACACACACCACTTTTTCTTTAATTGTTTAAGATGTTACTTAACTGGGAAATCTGTTAATCATGAATACTTTCTTGAGTGTCAGTAATGAGCAGATAACATCATGACATAAATAAATTGTGAATTTCAACAAACTACCATGAACTGCACAGAACAACACTTCAGTGCGACCACTTATTGTCAATCACTGCAGCCTTTTTTTACTAGTCAGGTTTCTTGTTCTGGGCATTTTACTTGCAGTGCACAGTACTTGGAACAGAGCTTCAAATAAACAGAGGGAAAACAGCTGATGTTTAGCTGAATTAATTGTGAGGGGTATCTTAATAAAGAATTTTTATGTTGTGCATGTACCTGAAATGAACACAGGCTTTTCATATGTTGATATTGTCTCGGAAAGTATAATTTGTCATGTTGCCAGAATAGTGTTAATGTGCATCGGATGGCAGTAGCTAGTAACAGCTTCATCAGGAAGACATTTTGTATGCATTTTTTCTCAGAATATCAGCAGAATGCATTTCCAGCTCTAAATTGCAGTTTCTTTTGTCATTTTGATGTGAAGTGCTTTAATATAAATATATTGATATGTGGCTCCACATAATAATTTGAATTTCAGTGATCTATGATCACATTTTATATTTATTTGTTTTTATAGTTAATGGTTCCTTTCATTTCTATCTACCAATGATAGTAATCAAAATTTCAACAGTGAGTTTATACAAAGTTATGTAGCAGAGATTGTAATTCAACAAATGTGTGTCTAACTTTGTCAGGTTTATTGTAATAGTTGTTGTGTGTTATAGTTAACTGTTGGCCATCTGAAAATGGACAAGGGGGATGTGATGTGAATATTGAGTATGAACTAGAATCAGAAGACAAGGAGTTGAATGATGTCTGCATAACCATTCCATTACCGTACGTAAATTTTTCATTTTATTATGTGCTTACTTTTTGAATTACTGCAAAATGCTTTGCTTTTAGAATAATACTTTTTTTTTCTTCTTCCAGGATTGGGTGTACCCCGGTGGTTAATGAGTGTGATGGTGAATACACTCACGATCCTCGAAAGAATGTGCTGTTGTGGACTCTTCCCATAATAGACTCGTCAAATAAATCCGGTTTCCTTGAGTTTAGTGCTACTGCTACACCTGGAGATTTCTTTCCCTTGTCCATAAATTTTGTGTCAAAACGTCCATATGCTGATATCAAGGTACTGTTCCCCTGTAATAACATTTTTTTTCCAAATTTTTACAAGTTTTATGAGATGTAAGTCGACATTTGCACACAGTGTATATTGATAAGTATAATTCATAGCATTTATATTGCAATCTGGAAACCTCATCACATTTACATTATGATCAGGATATTTCAGCACGAAAACATCTTGGTTAAATAATGGCAGCCATACTCACAATTTTTCACATATGGAGTGAGAAATGCTTGCAACATCTGTAGCCTTAGGTAATATCTGTGTGCTTGTGGATTTATGCCAAGTGGTGAACACTTCTCGTAATTCAGTTGGTGAAAAGTGCTACTAATCTTGTATTATTATAGCACTGGACAGGTTTCAGGAAGTGGCAGTTAACAAAGACTAACTTCCGTGGCACCAGCCACACCTCAGTTAGAGTAGGCTTGCCTAGGCATTTATGGCTCCTGTACATAAACTGTATGAACATTACTGTTCTTCATTGAAGGTATGTCCATCAAAAGTCATGCTCCATGGTACTCTCACTTCAAGCAAGGACACACAGTGGGAGTGACTCTGTGAGAGCTAGTTAGTTAGTTTATTCATCCATTGATCACTTGCAAAATGATATCAGATTTATCATCATAATTTGAAAGGGTACCACACACACACACACACACACACACACACACACACAAATGGGAAAAGGTTAGAATTATCCATCAAAGATAATGGCCATAGGATTTTACAGCAAGAATTATTTGATTATGACGCTTTACTGCAGAATGACATTTATTATTAAAAATAATAATAATTTTTTGCAGTTCCCTACTCTGTCTCGTTAAATAGGCCTTGATTTTGTAGTAGGAATCATGTAAGAGGTATGCTTTAACTGACTTCTTAAATATTTGGATGTTAGTTGTCTTCTTTTTAGTCTCGGTGGAAAGTTTATTGTACAGTTATATTTCCTTGTAGAAAATGCTCTTGTTCTATGATTGTGAATGTTACTGTTCCCAAAACAATTGCTGACGTTCTTCTCTATGTACATAACAGATTGCTAGATGTACTCACATAGTGCAGCTAAATTCTTCAGCCATTTAAACAGACTGCCACAGGGAGCTCTGTTACTACTTGTAGTTATTACTCTAATGTCTCTTTTCTGCATCTTGAAGACCGTGTTTTAATTGCACATCAGTTGATAGTCAATATCAATTCCTAATTAATGACCCCTTCCCACCTTTTTAATGTTCTATGGAAAGACACTGGTGTATATAAAAACAATTGGTCCTAAGATGCTGCCCCGTCCTTTGTTAGTATACTTGGGACCTGGTAAATTTTGCTTAATTTAAAGTTTCTACACTTCGTATGCTGTTTTTCAGACATGATCAGAACCAGTCCTTGGCAGTTCCTCTTAGTCTGAATGATTCTTGATTTTTACTCAGTTTTATGGTCAAAGCCTTCAAAGGTCTTTGATAGATCTAAAAATATACCTGTGACGTACTCATCGTTATGTAGTTCATCAAGTATCACATTCGTAAACTCTGCTGTGACTGATACTGTACTACTTCTACTTTGGAAACTGAATTATGCTACACTGAAGAGGTTATATTTGTTCAAATAATTCATTAGCGTGTTTTTCGTAAAGGAGTCTGAGACTCATAAAGAGCTGCTGGAAGCATATGAAAACAATACTCATCCTCATTGAAATTGCAGTCATATATACAAAATTGGATGTGATGTTTTGACTGCCATAATTATGACCACGTAATCTCAGCATGCAAAGGTAAACCACTCTGTAGTAAATAGACAGAGCCACCCTTTGAACAATAAAAACAACAGTCTCTCACATGTTAATTGTTCTGGCAGCTGTGCCATTTGGCACGTGGAAGATATTAATGAATTATTCAAGAAATAAGTCAATAAAGTGAGCCATTACACTAAGACAAAAAGGCTTTTAACGCACTTCACCCACTGCCTTTTGCCATCTGATTTCCTTCATTCATTAAACAGCAAATGCTTAAGATCAATAACTTTACACAAGTAGAAATGAATGACGACAATACAATCAGTTCTGTAGTGTAAGAATGTTTCCACTAGAAAGTCTTTACAAATGTTAGTGGCATCACACATTCTCTTCCTGTACTTTAAATACCAAACTAACTCTTCAAAAGTCAATGTGCTGGATTCAGAAACAGCTTAGAGTTAGTGTCTCAGATTCTAACTTCACCAAAAAAATTCAGTGAAAATCAGTAGTAAGGAAAAGATTTAAGTCCAAAAACAGGAGCAGAGTGGAAGTCGTTAGTGTCAAATACTACAGAGATAAGCATTTCACATACAAAAGCACCATGTTTACCAAAGAAAGCGGCCAGAACTTGGTCTTCCCCCAGTTATTTTGATATTATTGTTGTGATAGAAAGAAGAGAGAACAATGTAATTAACAGAAAATTTTTCTCGAAGTGCTGTTTATTCCAAAGTGATACAGAACCAATGTGGAGGAAATGAAGCTTCTGACACAAGGATATCCAAAGTTGCTACCTATATAGGAGGTGCATTTTAAACTTTAACAACCATGTGTTAAGAGACTGTACTGTCCTTAGTAAATGTGGTTTAGACGATAAGAGGCTAAGTGTTACAGTCATTACTTATTTATGACATACTCTACCTGTCTCTCTTTCCTTTTTCAGTCTGACAGTCAGTCAATGCCATGATGTAGTATTGTCATGGCGTAAACAGAATCAGTAAATCTTAAAGCTGCAGGGTTGTCAATGAGATACAGCACTTCACAGTGAAAGCACATTTATTACAAGCACTATCACACAATAAGAACAGAACTGAATCAGACAGTGTGTGCTGCTGTTTATACAAATATTAGATAGTCCATAACACAGAAGAAATTTTGAGAAACTTTCAGAAATGATACACAGCAAATAACAAATAATTGCTGGTGATCACATCTGAACTGGTGACACACAACATTCCAGCCAGTGATGCTAACCAAACAACACAATGCATACAACATAGCTTGTGGCAGTACTAAGTGCCATTCTGTTAAGGAAAATTGGACAGTATGGTAAAGACTCTGCTGTGATAGAGCTCCTGAGAATCTCTTAGTATGGAGAGTGGTACAAGCAAAACATAGTGAATTATCAAAAGCTACATAAGCAGATCATGGCAAGAATTTTTACAAACCATGATTCATGCCACAGATTTGATTCGACAATGATATAGATGATATGGGGGTCAGTGAGCCAGTAGTGCATCCACTGCAAAAGGTATAAATGACAATTGTATCCCAAAAACTACATGAGAAGCTGTAGCCCCATTATGGTGAAACATTTTTACACAGGAACATCAAATGCCATACTGTCCATACTGATCTCTCCCCATGTGATTTCAATGTTTTTTGAGCCCTGGATGAATACATTTGTGGCTGTTGATTCACTTTGGATGAAGAGGATCATGGTTCCATAGGCAACAGCAAACATTTTCTCATGGAGGCAGTGACCATCTTGTCCCGCAGGGGGATAAATTTTCCATTGTATTAACAGTTGTGGTGATTACTTTTGAATAAGCAGTTTATTTACTTTTTTCCATCTTCCTTGTTTGCATTTGACTGCCTTTCATAGCCAGGAGAGTGGCATGTTGACACCATGCCGCATCAAAATGGTGCCATTGGCAGAGGATAACACAGCTGTCAGCCAATAATGAACGACCTGTCAGGGTCAGTTTGCAGAGCTGGTTTTATAATTAGAAACATAAAAAAGGAATTTATATGATACATGTATATTTTATATCTTCTCCTGCAGTTTTTACCCTCTGCAGCTCTCTCTAGTACCGTCGTAGTTATTCCTTGATATCTTAAAACATATCCTGTCGTATGCCTTCTTTCTGTCAATTTTTTCCTTGTGTTGTTCAGTATACCACCTCCTTATTTCTTATCTTATCAAGTCATCTGATTTTCAACATCCATATATACCTGCACATTTCAAATAGTTTGATTCTCCTTTTTCAGTTTCCTCATGGCCTGTGATTCGCTTCCATACAAAGCTGTGTTCCAAACTTACATTCTCAGAAATATATTCCTCAAATTAAGGCCATGTTTGATAGTAGTAAACTTCTTTTGGCCAGTGCCCTCTCTGCCTGTACTACTCTGCTCTTTGCCCTCCTTGATTCATCCATCATGTGGTTTTTTACTTCCAAAATAACAGAATCCCTTTAATTCGTCTACTTTATGGTCCCCCATTTTGATGTTAAGTTTATTGCTAAACTCATATCTACTACTCCTCATTACTTTTGTCCCTCTTCTGTCCAATCCTTTCTTTTATTTGCGTCTTTGCTTTTTCTGTGTATAGATTAAACAGTAGGGGCAAAAGACTGCATCCCTGCCTGATACACTTTACAATTCACGCATTTTGTTCTTGGTCTTCTATTCTTATCTTTCCCCTCTTAGTTCTTGTACATGTCATTTACACTGTCCACACACATTAATGTGATCACCTGTCAGAAGCCTGAATAAAGACCATTTTGCAGCACAGACCACTGCAGACCATGCAGAAAGAGAAACAGTGAGATTCTGGAAAGTACTGGCAGAGATGTGAATCCATGCCAACACCAGTGCTGTGGCCAGCAGCTCTAGGTTTCTTCATTGAGGATCCATGGGATGAACAGCTGGAGTTTGGTGGCCACGGGAGTATGTTAAACTCATCATGATGCTCTTTGAGCCATGCATGTACATTGCAAGCTGTGTGGCACAATGTGTCATTCTGCTGGTAGATGCCATTGTGCCGAGGCTAACGAACTGCTATGTAGGAGTGGATGTGGTCCCCAAGGATAGATGCATACTTGAGTTGTGCCTTCCAGAATGATGAGATCACCCAGGGAATGCCATGAAAACATTCCCAAGGCCATAATGTTCCCTCCTATGGCCTGGACCTTTCTGATAAATGTTGCACAGTGCTTGCTTTCAGACATTTCTTGCTGTACACAGCATAAAGCATGATTAATCTGAAAAGGCCACCTATTTTCATTCAGTGGATGTCCAGTTGCAGTATTGGCATGCAAATTCCAACCATCATCACTGATGAACAGCAGTCTCCATGGACACATGAACCAGGTCCTTGCTGTGCAGGCCTAATGCATAAATGTTCGCTGAACAGTCATTGAGGAGACATTGTTCATAGCCCCTTGGTTCACCGGTTGGTCAGCTGCTCAACAGTTGCACATCTGTTCGCCTGTACACATTTCCGCAGCCAATTTTTCACCAGTGTCATCCATGGCCTACGGTGCACCACAGTTGGATCAGTGTTGATTTTGGATAGCACCATTTTGACATGCACAGTGTACTTTAACCACGGTGTCATGCGAACAGTTTAAAAACTTGGCCATTTCAAAAATGCTACCACTTTTGGTCCAAATGTCAATGACCATGCCACTTTGGATGTCAGATAAATCACTCTATTTCCGTATTACAACAATGACTGCTCTATTTTCCACATTCCCCCCCCCCCCCCCCCCCCCCCAAACACACTTTATATACCCTCCATTGCTCTTGCTACCATCGCTGTCTGTGGGTGGTTATTGCGTACTGACTTCACACGTAGGCAATGGTCACATTAATGTGACTGGGCCATGTATAACCCATCTTTTCTAAAATCTACACCTACTTTCCTGAGAATATCGAACATCTTGCACCATTTTACATTTTCAAATTATTTTTTTTTTTTCTTAATTCTTGTTTCCATTATCAAGTGCAATGTCAGAACTGCTCTCTTGTGCCTTTACCTTCCTGTAGCAAAACTAATAGTCAAGTAACAGATCCTCAGTTTTGTTTTCCAGTGTTCTGCATGTTATTATTATTATTATTAGCAAATTATAAACATCATTTGTTATGCTGATTATGCAATAGTTCTGTACTTACCTCCCCTTTGCTCTCTTTTGGGACTGAGTGGATGATAGTCATTTGGTAGCCACTTCCCCCAGTGATTTTAGAAATTCCAAAGAAATATTATTTATGTCTTTTTACATGCAGATAATCAACAGTTATTTGGTGTGGGTTATAGAATCCAGAAAGCTTTTTTGTCATCTTTGGTGCATTTTTGGGAGGTATCACTCTATATTTTGTAAAGCCCCACCCAGCCTAAATGTTGTAACAGTAATTTGAAAAGATCAATATTTGTACATGGAAAAGACAGTTTGAAATTGTGCTGTTTCTAGCTTGTTCAATGCAAAATCAGTCATTTCATGTTGGTGATATTTATAGATTAGTAATATTATTTTTATTGTAAAAACGTTGACCCGTACAAAGCCGGTGTGTGATGACTATTTTTGTTGTTGTGGTCTTCAGTCGAGAGACTGGTTTGATGCAGCTATCGTGAAGCCTCTTCATCTCCGACTAACTACTAAAGCCTACATCATTCTGAATCTGCTTACTGTAGTCATCTCTTGGTCTCCCTCTACGATTTTTACCCCCCACACTTCCCTCCAATACTAAATTGGTGATCCCTTGATGCTGCAAAATGTGTCCTACCAACCAATCTTTTCTTCTAGTCAGGTTCTGCCAAAAATTTTTCTTCTCCCCAATTATGTTCAACACGTCCTCATTAGTTACGTAATCTACCCATCTAATCTTGAGCATTCTTCTGTAGCACCATATTTCGAAAACTTCTGTTCTCTTATTGTTGAAACTGTTTATCGTCCATGTTTCACTTCCATACGTTGTTACTCTCCATACAAATACTTTCAGGAAGGACTTACGGCCACTTAATCTGTACTTGATGTTAACAAATTTCTCTTCTTCAGAAAAGGTTTCCTTGCCATTGCCAGTCTACATTTTATGTCCTCCCGACATTGACAATCATCAGTTATTTTGCTTCCCAAATAGCAAAACTCATCTGCTACTTTAAGTGTCGAATTTTCTAATCTAATTCCCTCCGTGTCACCTTGTAATGTTATGTGTGCCTCACTGCTTTCTTTCTTTAATTTGTGCCTGATTTTATTCTGAGAAGCTCAGTAATGTATGTAAATACCGAAAATGTAAATGTGATTCAAAAAGTACTTGAAGTGAAGTGCAGCTGGACAGCAAGAAACTCTTTAGCGCACAATCCCTGCAACGATAGTATTAGAGAATCTTTGAGTATGGACTATTTAAAAAAAAAAAGAAAAGAAAGAAAGAAAAGACTGTTAATCTGTATCTTGTGGAAAGAGGACGTGTTGCTAGGCCATCCCTCAGAACCTATTGTTACATTTAAACTTTATAACCATGAAAAAAGTCCTGTTTGGGTGCCAATGTAAAATGACTCTTTTTTTAAAATAATAATATCTATATTTGTATATGAGTTTGGAGAGAGAGAGATTGGTTTTTGATTGAGATTTTTACTTTAAGTCGTAACTGATACCTGAATTTTGGTTGCTGCTTCCTTGAATGATCACCTTCTGCACCAGTTATTAACGCATTGCAATTTGGAGGAAGTTATTGTTCTTTAAGGTTTAAAATACGACTCTGTTAGTTACTTGGCCGTATTGTGGATTGCTTTGAGCCCAAGTTTTCATAGCTTTTCGTACCTAAGGGACCACTGTTGTAAGTAAGAAAGATTAAACAGCAATCTGCTTTTCATGGAAAAGGAGATTGCTTGGCACACAAACTTCTTTCAAACTACATGTCCTGCTACGTCAAAATTGGTCAGTGGAGTTCAGCGCCATACTATTGTACAAGAACATAATCCAATTACTGTAATTAAGAAATTATGAGAGGTTGTTGCTTATTGAATGAAAACTATAGAGAATGCATTTCTTATTTCTTTTCCTGTATTTTAGTGAACTTTGTACACTTACAATTCTGTCAATTGATAGATGGCAACGACACTGAAATTCACCTCCTTTTCCAAAAACAAGATATTTCTATGCTTCACTTCCAGAAAATTTGTATACATAAATGTTGGACAACTCTTACACATACTTCACTCGGTTTTATCACTAAAATATCTATTTTCATTAAATGTAACAATACGTTCTGAGCGATGGTCTAGCAACACGTCCTCTTTCCACAAGATACAGATTAACAGTCCATCTTATTTATATAAAAAAAAAAAAAAAAAAAAAAAAAGTCCATACTCTAAGATTCTCTAATACTATCGTTGCGGGGATTGCACACTAAAGAGTTTCTTGCTGTCCAGCTGCGTTTCACTTCACTTCAAGTACTTTTTGAATTACATTTTCGGTGTTTACATACATTACTGAGCTTCTCAGAATAAAATCAGGCGCCAATTAGTTAAAGAAAAAAAGCAGTGAGGTACACATAGCATTACAACCTGATTTGACTACATTCCATTACCCATGTTTTGCTTTTGTTGATGTTCATTCCATAGCTCAAGACACTGCTGCTGTTCCAAGTCCTTTGCTGTCTCCGACAGAATTACAGTGTCATCGGCAAATCTCAGAGTTTTTATTTCTTCTCTCTGGATTTTAATTCCTACTTGAAATTTCTCTTTTGTTTCCTTTACTGGTTGCTCAATATATACAGTGAATAACATCGGGAATAGGATACAACTGTGTCGCACTCCCTTCTCAACTACTGCTTCCCTTTCATACCCCTGGACTCATAACTGCCATCTGGTTTCTGTACAAATTGTAAATAGCGTTTTGGTCTCTGTATTTTACCCCTGCAACCTTAAGAATTTGAAAGAGAGTATTCGAGGCAACATTATCAAAAGCTTTTTCTAAGTCTACAAATGTTGAAATGTAGATTGGCCCTTCCTTAACCTATCTTCTATGAGAAGTCATAAGGTCTCTGATTGCCCCACGTGTTCCTACATTTCTCCTGAATCCAAACTGATCGTCCCCAAGATCAGCTTCTACCAGTTTTTCCCTTTTTCTGTAAAGGATTTATGTTAGTATTTTGCAACCGTCTTATTATGCTGGTAGTTGAGTGATTTTCACACCTGTCAGCACCTGCTTTCTTTGGAATTGAAATTATTGTATTCTTCTGGAAGTCTGAGGGTATTTTGCCTGTCTCATACATCTTGCTCACCAGATGGAAGAGTTTTGTTATGGCTGGTTCTCCGAAGGCTGTCAGTAGCTCTAACGAAAGGTTTTCTACTCCCGGGGCCTTGTTTCGACTTAAGTCTTTCATTGCTTTGCCAAATTCTTCATGCAGTATTGTATCTCCCTTCTCATCTTCATCTACGTCCTCGTCCATTTCCATAATATTGCCCTTGTATAGACCCTCTATATACACCTTCTACTTTTCTCCTTTCCCTTCTTTGCTTAGGACTGGTATTCCATCTCAGCTCTTGATATTCATACAAGTGGTTCTCTGTGCTCCAAAGGTCTAATTTTCCTGCAGGCAGCATCTTTAGTGATTTATGCTTCTACATCCTTACATTTGTCTTCTAGCCATTCCTGCTTAGCCATTTTTAACTTCATGTCACTCTCATTTTTTGGACATTTGTAGTCCCTTTTGCCTGCCTCATTTATGGCATTATTATGTTTTCTCCTTTCGTTGATTAAATTGAATACCTCTTATGTTACTTAAGGATTTCTACTAGCCCTCATGTTTTTACCTACTTGATCCTCTGCTGCCTTCACTATTTCATCTCTCAATGCTACCCATTCTTTTTCTACTGTATGCCTTTCCCCTGTTCTTGTCAGTCTGTCCCTAATGCTCACTCTGAAACTCTCCACAACCTCTGGTTCTTTCAGTTTATCCAGGTTCCATCTTCTTAAAATCTTGCCTTTTTGCAATTTCTTACAGTTTAAAACCCAGTCCCAAAATCTGTCTTACCATTATGTAATCAATGTGAAATGTTCCAGTGTCTCCAGGTCTCTTCCACATATACAGCCTTCTTTCATGATCCTTAAACCACGTATTAGCTATGATTATGTGCTGTGCAAAATCTGGTGGCTTCCTCTTTCATTCCTTTCCCCCAGTTCGTATTCACCTACTACTTTTCCTTTCCTTCCCTTCCCTTCTCTACTATCAAATTCCAGTCCCCCATGACTATTAAATTTTCATCTCCCTTAACTATCTAAATAATTTCTTTTATCTTATCGCATGCATGCAGCTGGCATGGGCATGCTTTTGTGTGTGTGTGTGTGTGGGGGGGGGGGGGGGGGGTGTTACTTAAACAGTCATACTGTTGGTAACTTTGTAATAATGAGAAGAAGAAGAAACAAAAAAAAAAGTAATAAAAATATTTTGAAATTGGATGGATTATGACGTGAAGACTGTTTACCCATCTATACAGTGCGTAAATGTGATAGTTTATAAAACCAAGAAATTGAATAACAAATCAACTCAACAGAATAAAAATTTCATCAGTTGTTATTAAGAAGTAATATTACTGGCTCAGCTGAAGATAATGATTGCCTCCAGTGAGAGTTATAAGGCATGAGATGACTTATCCCTTAATACTGATTAACATTGTGTAGAGAACAGCAACTGACACTATTCTAAAATGAGGATCTGGATTGCAGCTTAACAACGAAGCTGACAGTAGAGATGATTGCATTAGAAATGTTCTTTGCCCCCATAACTTGTCACACTGAACGAACGATAGATAAATGAAATGAAAATGTGGTGTAGCTGTGAAATTCTGTTTTGAAAACAAAGAAAGTTAGATGGTACTTCTGACCTCATAACGCAAAGCAGTGTTCAAAATGAATGAATAAGTTGCATTTTTCTATGTAATTAGCAGTTTACAAATAATGAGCCCTGGCTTTATTACTAAAATGTCCCAACAATCCATAAACAGGAAGTACATGACTAAAGGTGCAAAGGTGAGTGTCAGTTTGGCAGCTTGAAAATCCTGATGTTTATTTATTTATCGTATTGTTTTACAAGTGCACCAAATGAGAATGTTCATATGGGACAACCTCTCCAGAGGACTAGGAGTCACATGGTTTAGAGTCCCCAAATCACTGTCAAATCCTTGCAGTGAGCATTTCTTAAAAATGTATTCTATAGTTTTTGACTCCACTTCCCCAGTCAGTCAGTAGATGAGCGGGAACCCAGTTTCAACGTGTAATCATACCTCTCTTGCCCAATCCTAATGCATGGGTTGATATTCATTCCAGCGTTGATGACACTTCGAGGTCACGTCAAAAGAAGTGGCCATTTCTGAATCAACTCAAGGTGGTTTACATGATTTCAGACAAGATGTTGGTGAATCATGTGAGTTTTTATGAGATGTGACCTTCTTGAGCAAGTTTAGCCACTTTTGTCCTTAGATCTTGTGGAACAATATTAGCTAGGACAGGTGACCCCAGGGGGTAGAATTTAACAGTCCCAGTAGTAACTCTCATGGCTTCATTTAGCTGCACGTAAATCCTTGTTGTGTGGTTGCAGTTTTCCCATGCAGGAGCACAGTATTCACCAGCAGAACCCAGAAAACTAAGCGGAGCAGAGTGCAGAATATTGGCATCTGCATTCCAACTGCTTCTGCATTCTTGCAATGTAGATTCAGTCTTGAGCCAAGTTTCTTCTTAACTTGATGCCCTGTTGTTTGAATGTCAAAGACCTATCTTAAGTGATTCCTGATGTGAGATGGTGGCATAGTGCTTAAGGCACTGTGGACGTGCTTTAGAGAGAGGCAGGGTTCACATTCCTGTCCAGCCATGCAGATAAAGGTCTTTTAATGATTTCCCAAAATCTCTTAATGTGAATGCCAGAATGATTCCTTTCAGCTCCATCTTTAATGATCTTAAGAGTACATTAAACCATAGTCTTCCTTCCCCAAACAAAAATCCTTGTCAATCAAGAAGAGAGAGGTGGCTGTTTTCCTTGCCTTTAGTGAAGGAAAAGTGACATGTTTTAGAATGCTTACTAAAAATTATAAAAGTCAGAGATTAGAACTTGACTCTTTCATCAAGAGTCAGTCTCTGCCTGCTTAGCTGAGTGGCGTTTGCCTCCTATGCAGTAGACGCAGGTTCGATTCCCCGCGAGGTTGGAGATTTTCTCTGCTTGTGAACTGGGTGTGGTGTTTTGTTCTCACCATCATTTCATCATCACTGACACAGAAGTCGCCCAATATAGCATCACCTGCAATAAAATAAGACGTGCAACTCAGTAGCCGAACTTCCCCAGATGGGACCTTTCGGCCATCAATGCCACACAATCAGTGGTGTAAAATTTATACTGACAGGTAAGCTGCAGATGACATTAAAATTTTTGAGCATCCTCCCCTAATGTCCTTGTTTTATGATTCTACGCCTCCCCCCCCCCCCCCCCCTCCCGTGAAAATCATTAAAAAACCTGTAAGTTTCAATGGACAATAAATAAAAAGCTACAGCTTATTTCAGGTAATGCATCTACCATAACACACTGGTGAATAATTATGACTGGTTTTTAAAGAGAAGTCAAAAATATAAAAGTGTGTTGCCATTCTTCCTTTTGACTTGTAGAGGCCTTAATACTGTTTCTAGATAAGTATGCCATAGAAGCCTTATAGTCGCAGAAGGAGAAAAAATGCCTGCCTATTGCACCTTATAATATATGAAATTGTTAGTATTTGTACATTCTTAGCACTAACATGCCCCCTGCCGCCTCTCCCCCACATGCATACGCATGCTTGCCTTTCCATGCTACTTAATGAAGTAGTACGCAGAATGTCTTTCCTAAGAGTTGTCAGGTGCACTTTCTCTGGTGTTTCAGCAGATATTTGCAATTTCTTTTTTGCAATGTGTAGCTAGAATCAACCCAAACAACTACTGCACATCAAGTCTTTCTTACTACATCCCGTGCCTATGGAAAGTGTCGGTTTTCATTCTGTTATGAGCACAATGATTTTTAAAGTGAAATTTTATGTGCCCATTCAATTTAGTTGTCCCAGATTAGTCTAGCGTGATATCTGTTTTATGAATATGTATTAACAGGAACAATAAAACACAAAGAATGATTGGTACTCCAGCAGCAATGTCTGAGCACCATTGCTGTGTGGCGGTACTAGCAAGTATGAGCCTGGGTGGAGCTGTCGCAGCTGGAGTACTGGTTATTCTTCATGTTTTACTGTTGCTTTTAATAGGGATCCATAAAACGGATGTTGCACTAGACTACTTTGGGACCACTCAATCAAACTGGCACATAAAACCCCGCTTTAAAAATAATTTTGTTCGTAATGGAGCACAAACCTACACTTTCCGTCAGCATGAGGCATTTTATGAAAGACTTGATGAGCAGTATTTGTTTGGGCAGACTCCAACTACATATCTCGAAAAATAAATCACAAATACCTGCCAAAACACACGGTGATAGGAGAAAATGTGACCGATGAGTCTTAGAAAAGACACCCTGTATAAGGGCATAAGAAATTGTTGGTCACATTCAAGTGGATACTGTCTTTGATAAAAATAGATCAATTATTTGAACTGTGTTGCCCACTCGAGGCATTCACTACCACTCCTCACCTGTTTGGTCTGAACTGTGTACTAGTCTGCGGCACTGTGACTTGTTGTAGTAGAATACTTGAAAATTGTGTGCAACTTTTTTTCCACGTTATTTCTTATAATCATTATTATTAGTATTACTCTCAATTGAAGAAGTGAACAGAGGGTTGAGTTTTAAGTGGCTAAACTGCAGTTTCAGTTTTTATCTAGCATGAACTTTTGTTTTTAATTACAACGTTTACAGATCCTAAATGGCCCTGCAAATGATTCTGCTTCATGTCAGTTTTAGTGCATTTCCAACAGCTGAGAAAATATGGTAGATAGTAAGTATTCAAAAAGGGGACCTACGAAGAAAGCAAACATAAAACAGTAGTGTAGAGGAAGTCAACATGAACAGTTGTCTTTATAAAACAGTAATAAAAAACTCTAAACATTGGGATTGTTTTGTCTGGTAGTGAATCTTGATATGTTATTAAGTTTTTAGTTTAAGAATGTATTTCACATTTCTATAAAAAATGATTGGAATAAAATGGTGTGAAAATAATGACTACTGTTACACATACATGTTGCAAATCCCCATGATTTATGTATTAGTTTTGTGATTTATTGCCTGCTCAAATTTTACTTGCTTCATAAGATACACACTACTGTCTACTGTGCAAATTACTGTTCACTTCTCACAAATTTATTTTATTTTGTTCCCATGTTTGAATCACCTGTTGACTTCGTGTGAGCTGGCTGTATTCATTCTTTTTTTTTCCCATTTAGTAATTTTCTTTTCCGTACTTTGAGAAGGCCATGTTTATCTCTGTAATTATTTTGCATGCCTTGTGGCAACGATCTGTTGTGAATACCAATAAGTCATAGTTTTATTATTATGGTGTTGTGTTCTCACATATTTATAATATCTTGTTTCTCTTCCAGATAACTGAAGTCCACTTGGTTGATGATAACTCACCAGTGAAATACTCAACAGAAACAGTGTTTTTCACAGAAAAGTATGAGATAGTCTAGCATCTTAAGAAATGATTCATTTGTCAGAGATGCTGAGTGTAATGGAAGTAATTGTAAAATGCTGAGATGTGTACACATTGTGATCTAAAGGTTTTGTTCTTGCAACAGGTATTATTGAAGATTCAGTATGTCTTCAGACTACCACACAAATTTCTGTACAAAACATATGACTGACAGAAATTTATGCAATATGTTATTTAATTTTTAACTGAATGTTTGAGAAGCATGTTGTGAAGTGTTTTCTGAATTGTGTGTATTATTGCAGGCAAAAGATAATTTAAAACTATTAGATCATATGATTTTCAGTTAGCACCACAAAACTTTATGAAAGAAACATAGTTAAGTGAATATCATACTGTAAGTATTCTGCAGAGTCTCCTTTTAAGTTGAGAAAATAAAGATGCCCATATTTTCATTGTCAGTGTCTGTTTTTGTTGCCTTGGAAAGAGAACCATTGTTAAGTATGAGGTAACCATCATGAATGTACATATACTATTTTTTGAAAGAGAACAGTAGTGCAGCTGACACACACACAAAATTTAATGACCTAAACAGATCTCTGGAAGGTGGAATTTCTATAACAGTTTGTTTGCCAGGTCAAGACAACCATGAGAAACGAAGAAAAGAAGTTTGGAATGTAAGGGAGCTAGAAGTTAAACAAAAAGTATGTTTAAAAAGTGGATCAAGAGATGCAAAACATAATGTAGAAGTTGGAAGTAACATTGTGATTGTCCATTTTTTGCCTTCTGAGATCTCAAAGCTTGTTATCCATTTGTAGATTTTAAGTTTATTAGTATTGCTGAAATGCTCTGCATAAATCATTGCAGCTTTAATGTTTGACTTGTTTGCCTTTCCTTACACTGTTTTATAAAAATGTTTTAGTCTTGGTGCTTCCTACCTTGTGAACAAAGTATGTTTTAACAATGGGTGACTGGGTAACTAATGTTTTCAAATTCTAACTTTATATTAATAATTATTTTTACTTTAACCCCTTCACATTATAATTGACATGCATTTTATAGAGTATGTATGGTACAGTAAATAAGGCATTGAATATTTATAAGCCTCAGCTGTATGTGCTTTTTTCATTTCTCTAATTCTTTGCTGGATAGTTCCATCAAATTTGTTTTCTGTGCAACACAACACACAGTAATTACAGTTATTTTATTTACAAAGTGGACAACAGATAAATACCCCTACCTGCTCCTCTCTGACACACACACACACACACACACACACACACACACACACACTTGCACTCCTCTCACTCACTCCTCTCCAGCACGTGTGTGTACAAACTTGGAGCTAAGCTGTGATTTTTTTAACTAATAAAAGAAAAAGATAGAGAAAACTATTCAAGACTGTAGAAGGGGAAAGACAATAAGCAATGGTGAGTGCTTACTCACGTTGCACTAAAGATAAACTATATTAATTTAAACCTTTTCTAGCAGCTTTCTGTTTGATTGCATTTATTATATTTCTAAAATATTTTACAAAAAAAGGAGCAGATTGAATATTTTGTGTATATTATTAGGGTCAAATATGTATACAATACCGTGCAACTTCACTAAAGCCTTTTTGAACTTCCAAGCACTGCTAGCAGTTCAAACTCCTCTTTTAAACAGCAGTATGCAGTTGAATGTGTAATACAGTTTCATTACATCATATTTCCATTGTACTATATTCATACCTCCTCTCTTTCACATGTAACAACCTACATATTACAAGAGAACAGCACTGCTCAACTGACCTTAATGATATTGATAGGGATGTCTAAATGATTACTGTAGGAGAGTTGTTGTGGCCAGCTGTTCCCCTATTTGTTTTGTGGGGTTCTATGTGCCTGTCACCACCACCTCACTTTTGAATTCAATCATTGTGTAGATATTAGAATTTTCATTTTGTGTCAGGAGTTTCAATTTATACATTTAAATGAAGATAACTATTTTTTTTTTTTTGTGTCCAACTATTTGACTGCCAACTTCATTTTTTTCTGCTGTTAGTTTTTACATTTTAAGGGAAGTCATATGACACTGTCATTTCAGTGATAAGTTCTGCATTCCCTATAAGGTCTGTCAGAACCAAAGGAGCATCCATTGTATCCTAAGAAATTCTGATGGACTCTTACTGTTAACAGCTCTGACATTTGTATATGGAGAAGTCATTGCATTAGAAAGTTGTTATGAATTGAAGATTAGAAGACGATTGACACTTAATGTAAGAATTAGGAACTTATTGTTTTAGTTCCCTCCTTGATTTTTGTTTCATGGACATTAAGCCATGGTCTAAGGCACAGAAACGTGTCTTAGACAATTGCCCAGGATGCAAGCACCAGCTGCGATAGTCTGCATTATGTAGTAAAATATTGAAAATAAACATGTAGTTTTGAAAACAAATTATGAAATTTGGCTGTTGTCTTTGTCTTGAGGTACTCCCTCCTGCCACCAATGGAAGAAATGCAAAAATCAAATAGCCATTTCACATTTTAGTGTTATAAGAGAACATATCTCCACTCAGACATGGGCTGTATTTGTATAAGCAAATAGGGTACAGTGTTGCAAATGATGCCATACTGATATTCATAAGCCATAGGCATTGCACAGTGAATCATTGTTGTGTTTTGTGGTTTATTATTCTCATAACTTACGTAATTTAAGTAATTTGAATAAGCTAGAGACAAAGGAAGCATTTGTAGTAAATCTTTATCACAAACAGAGGACTGATTCTAATAACAGTATTATAATAATAATACAAACTTAGTATTAAATAAGTTACTCCTTCCAAATTAATGATGTATTTGTAGACCAGATGTGGCTTGAATTCAGAGAAATAGTATCAGCAGCAATTGAGAGATTTATACCAAATAAATTAATGAATGATGGAGTTGATCCTCCTCGGTAGACAAAACCAGTCAGAACACTGTTGCAGAAACAACGAAACAAACATGCCTAATTTAAACAGATGCAAAATTCCCACGATTGGTGATCTTTTAAAGAAGCTCAAAATTTAGCGCGGACTTCAGCGGAGATGCTTATAACAGTTCCCACAACAAAACTTTGCCTCGAAACCTGGCAGAAAATCCAAAGATATTCTGGTCGTATGTGAAGTATATTAGCAGCAAGAAACAATCAATGCCTTCTCTGCGTGATAGCAATGGAGATACTATCGAAAACAGTACTGCCAAAGCAGAGTTACTAAACACAGTATTCCGAAATGCCTTCACAAAAGACAAAGTAAATATTCCAGAATTTGAATCGAGAACAGCTGCCAACATGAGTAACATAGAAGTAAATATCCTCGGAGTAGTGAAGCAACTTAAATCAATTAATAAAAGCAAGTCTTCTGGTCCAGACAGTATACCAATTAGGTTCCTTTGAGTATGTCAAATATGGAGCTAATGCATCAGCAATCATATACAGCCGTTCCCTTGACGAAAGATCTGTACCCAAAGACGGAAGTTGCAAAGGTCACACCAATATTCAAGAAAGGTAGTATGAGTAATCCACTTAATTACAGGCCCATATCATTAATGACAATATGCAGCAGGATTCTGAAACATATATTTTGTTCGAAATTATGAATTACCTCAAAGAAAATGGTCTATTGACACACAGTCAACATGGGTTTAGAAAACATTGTTCTTGTGAAACACAATTAGCTCTTTATTTGCATGAAGTGTTGAGTGCTATTAACAAGGGATTTCAGATCAGTTCTGTATCTCTGGATTTCCAGAAGGCTTTTGACACTGTACCACACAAGCAGCTTCTAGTGAAATTGCGTGCTTATGGAATATCTCAGTTATGTGACTGGATTTATGACATCCTGTCAGAGAGGTCACAGTTCGTAGAAATTTACGGAAAGTCGTTGAGTAAAACAGAAGTGATTTCTGGCATTCCCCAAGGTAGTGTTATAGGCCCTTTGCTGTTCTTTATCTATATAAATGATTTGGGAGACAATCTGAGCAGCCGTCTTAGGTTGTTTGCAGATGAAGCTATTGCTTATCGACTAATAAAGTCATCAGAAGATCAAAACAAACTGCAAAATGAGTTAGAAAAGATTTCAGTGGTGCAAAAATTGGCAGTTGACCCTAAACAGCAAAAAATGTGAGGTCATTCACATGAGTGCTGAAAGGAATCTGTTAAACTTTGGTGACAAGATAAATCAGTAAAATATAAAGGCCCAAAATTCAACTAAATACCTAAGAATTACAATTACGAACAACTTAAATTGGAAGGAACACACAGAAAATGTTGTGGGGAAGACTAACAAAAGACTGCGTTTTATTGGCAGGACACTTAGAAAATGTGATAGATATACTAAGGAGACTGCCTACACTACACTTGTCTGTCCAATTTTAGAATACGGCTGTGTGTTGTGGGACCCTCACAAGGTAGGACTGACAGAGCACTTCGAAAAAGTTCAAAGAAGGGCAGCATGTTTTGTATTATCGCAAAATATGGGAGAATGTGTCCCTGAAATGATACAGTATTTGAGCTGGTCATCATTAAAAGAAAGGAATTTTTCAGTGCGACCGAATCTTCTCACGAAATTCCAATCAGCAACTTTCTCCTCCGAATGCGAAAATATTTTGTTGACACCGACCCACATAGGGAGAAATGATCACGATGATAAAATAAGGGAAATCAGAGCTTGTATGGAAAGATATAGGTGTTCTGTTCTTTCTGCATGTTATTTGAGACTGGAATAATAGAGAACTGTGAAGGTGGTTTGGTGAATACTGTGCCAGGCACTTAAATGTGATTTTCAGAGTATCCATGTAGAGTGTAGATGTACTCAGATTATCAGGTTAGCCTCCAGGATTCTTCTACCCAATAGTAGCATTTCTCCCACAAAATCTTATACAGCCATATTTTTAGATGCTTGGGTTTCATATTGAGTAGGCATTTGCCTATTAATAAATTATATTATTTTCAGCTCTATATACTGCTAATATAATTTCAATTGCTGTATATGTATCATAAAATTTTGTTTCCCATGTTTGTAAGTGTGGCTCAAGTGGTTCAACTCAATTTGTCCACTGATCAAGAAGATAATAAATTTGTATATATGTAGGGAGGGAACAGTTATGATTTGCAATTTATGAAATAAAGGATGACAGGATTGTTTTTTTTTCTGTGCAGTACACTTGCCTCTGATAATTTTTCTCTGCAGCTTCAACGACCGAGAATATGCTACCGAAACTTCTAATGACGAAATCAAGATAGCTATTATTTTTCATGTATTCATGTCAGTAGCATTTGCTGATTTTGTACTGTAATGCAAAAGTACTTAATTCTAAATGATTAATGGAAAATCTCATATAAAGATGTGAAACAAATACTAACAAAGAGATAGAGGGGCTGGCCAGTACTTACCTCAGCTCAGTACAGCCAATAGATACACAAAAAACAGAACCGAAAATTCACATTCCTGGCTTTCGGAACAAATGTTCCTTCATCAGGGAGGAGAGAGGGGAAAGAAAGGGAAGAAGGGAAAGTGGATTCAGTTACAACCCAGGTTATGAAGCAACAGGGAAAGGAAAACTGAGGGTAGAAAGGATGGAGGCATGGTTGTCAGAGGGAAGCCAAAGATATTCTACTGTAAGCACTGTGCCAGCTTAAAACCAAAGAGGATGCATACAGAAGTAAAGAGGTATATAGTATACAGATAAACTCAACTATGTAGGATGAAAAGATGCGTGAATGGCTAAAGAGGAAAGGGAAAGAGGAGAAGACTGAAGAGTAAATGGGAGTGAGGTTGTTTAACATAGGTTCAGTCCAGTGGGCTGGCAGGATGAAAGAATGTGTTGGACTACAAGTTCCCATCTCCGCAGTTCAGAGGGACTGGTGTTGGGTGGGAGAAGCCAAATGGCACATACGGTGTAGCAGGTTCCTAGGTCCCTAGAATCATGCTGGAGGGCATGCTCTGCTACTGGGTATTGGACATCTAGGCGGACAGTTGTTTATACATACTGTCACAGGAAGGAAGAATGAGGCTGTACATTTTTTGTGTAAAGGACGTTAAGATGTATCACTTGGAGACTTATTGTAAATAAAGTGTTGACCTTTATCAAAAACTACACACTGACCTTGCTGAAAGACCCTGTTATGGGGTCATTAATAAAACTACATTCTAAAAGTTCTCTACTTGTGAATAAAAATTAACAGCATATTCTGACAATTTTAATTTATACAGCAAAAAATTACTGAAATGAACAATTCTATTCCTACAACCCATGGTGTGGTGGTTTGGACATGGCGCTTGTCATTTGGCCAATAGCCAGCTGCAAATGCGAAAATACTTGTCCACTAGATGTGTGCTGAAGGTGCATTTGATAGGAACAGAATTCCCATACTCATGTATGGAAGTTTCAAAACCACCCCACAGCCAGAAGCTGTTTTATTTATAATTAGTAATTTTATTCCAATTGCCAACATAACCTCATGTCGCTGCATCACTCAAATATATACTTAATACCAAATCAGATAACACCATAATAATCTAAGTCCTCTAATGGACTGTGGGTAAATTTTTAAATTTTCACCTCATTTACATTCTCTGAAATCATATTCCAGGTTTCTAAGAAGAATACTGTATCAACACCAATTTTTTGCAAATGTCCGAACAGCAATCTCAAAATTATGGAACCAATGAAGATTTACTGTCACCTTAAAGGACCATTAAAAATTTGGTAACTGAGCAGGTTTATAGGGGGCACTCTTCTCAGGACAAGAGTAACTTCCAAGTTAACATTGTCTAAAAACAAAGCCAATTTTGTTTCCTAACAGCTTCAGTACTAGTGATCCCACTGCTGCAAACAGTCAATATTCAGATTTATGTGATTTGTGTTGATCTTTTAGGGTATCACTTCAGTCTCCATTACTGCACTATCCATAGTATGTTACAACTGCCTCAGCTGGACAGCAGTTACTGTTGCAAAAGTGAAAATACATCTGAAGAGCTCAATTACAACATTCTGAAATTATTAAACATACTACCATTAAAAGCTCAGTTGAGAACAGAATACAATAGCAAAAATCTAATCAGCTTTTTAGTAAAAATTCATACCATCTCAGTGTAGGAGTTAAATACTGAATTACCTGTGAAATGAACATAGTTGAATTATCTGTAACATGAAGCTACTTTTCACTGTTTTAATAGGGTTCTTAAGACTAGACAGGATCAGGTTAAAGGAGCAGAATTAACAAGAAAGCTTTTGTTGAAACATTTATTGTCCCAACAAATTTATACAAAAGTCTCTGCTGCAGCCACACAACACAATGAGCAGTGCTGATCAGATGTTATGGAGTTCCAGCAGCTGAAACAAATAGAATTCCACAGTAAGTAATACAATCAGAAACTAAATTTACAACTGACAATTAAAAATTATAACCTTGACCACTGGCCACAACACAATGTACATAGCTTACACCTGCATGGAATATGAATCACATTAAAAGTTAATGCTAACAATGCTGTACAACAAAAATATTACAACACATCCCTAAAAACAGAACATGAAGAGTACACAAGTTATAGCTTTCCTATAGTTATGCTCAAATAGAAAATATTGGCAACAAGATGTTTTTACAGTACAACATGCTGCTGAATAAAATTACTTTCACTAGCCTTCTCCATAAGTCAATTTGCTGGGATAATTTTAATTAAATTGAAAATATAAGCTAGTTCATACTTTTCAGCCAATATCAAATCTGGCTATGGCCATTCAAACTAATATCCTGAGAGAAGTGTGTAAAAGTTGAACTCTACATTTTTCACTGTAAAAAAATGAGAGGTTTAGAAAACTGGGTCCAGTTGTGATTGTTACCTAAACATTTCAGTTTGCAACAAGTAAATACCAAAGTTACAGGTCTCATGTTCAATGTGTGTTTTGTCTTCACAGCCATCAGTTTAAACTGTATAAAATTAAGGCAAGCAATCACCTTGATTACAGACTTGATTGGTTTTGTTTTAAGATAGTTCAATGTGTTGGTTACCTTTATGTGTATTTTAATTAAATTCATTTTTGGTCAAAACAAGGCTATTTGTGAAAAATGTTTAAGAATGAACTTGTCATACCATGTTTATACTTTGCCATTTACGAAAGTACTAAGTAATTATGCAAATTTTAATCAAAATTATGATACACCTTGAAAAATTTCTTAATCAGAACCAGTTTTAATACAGGAAAGCATAAAAATGTTGCCAGATGACACCCTCCCCAGCAGTCAACTAAGGCAGCTCAGAGCTATTTAAGGAAGTGTTCATGCTTTCTTGGCCAGTTTGACAATTTTATACAGCAATGTTTCATGAACAGAAAAATTTTTAGTCTCAGCACCCATTATGAGTACCATATTTTATCAAATCTAAAATAGTGAAGTAAATTGGGTGTACTGACTTCACATGGAATGGCCCAAGCAAAGAAGGGAAAAGACCAATAGATGCATTTGCAGAGCAGTGCATAATGAAGTTTGACATCTACAGTGCAGACCAAGTGAGATTACATGATCGTGGTATCTACATACATGCCATATTTAATTCTTCATTAAGAAAAACTGCAAAACAGATTCAGGAAACCTACACAATGTACAAGTATCTGACCATTTTAGTGCAAACTGGTAACATATATTACCACTAAAAATGTAAAGGGGATCCCTAGGTAACTCATGAATTCTAACCTATTAAACATTCAAAGTATGGAGCAATTTCCAAACCAAATGACTAGCAGCTTTCTTTTCCACACTGAATGACTTTTCTAGGAGAATGAATATGTGGAAATTTAATGTCAGCAAGTTAAATTTGTAAATTTAGTAACCCTGTACAGACCATTCAAAGCAGTTTTTGCATTGTCCAATGGTCAAGTTACATATTAAGGAACTATTTCCAACCATGTCTAAGTATCTCTGCTTTGTTACCATAGGTTACTGTGTAATGCAAAGTAATATCCACATGCCCATGTAAGACCAGTAAGAGTCTTCCTCTGGTCAAATTCCAGCCTACAGAACAACTTTTACTACCTTGACCTGTAAGTTAACAAGTTTCAGGTTGCCAATGAAAGTGGTAACTGATTTGCTGTTTAGCCTTACTTAAAATTTTAGTTACAGCCGCACAGCATGCTGATGTTGGCAACAACCATGACAATGCTGTTCCTGCTGTATGACAGACCAGAAAATTACACCAAAGTAAACATTTGCATTAATAGGTTCATTTGAGCAGTTGCCAGCAGGATCACTGAACATGCACATAGCTGAATTCGCGTATGAGCAGTGCCTTCTCCCACTTCTGGCTACTTGACGCACAGCTGTTTGCTGTATGAGCAGTAGCAGCAAGTAGCCAGATGCTACCCGGAAAAAATTTTCCAGTACACCCAAGTTGTCAGATTCAGACATGCACAGAGCAAGCTGAGTTACAGTGAGGGGTCCTCCACATGAACCGTGTATATGTTTTGTCATATTGCTGTTCTGTCTTCGTTTACAGCTCCCACGTCACATGAAAAAACATTTCTGTGGCCAGAAGCCATTAAGTGAATACACGTTCTCTTAATCATGAAAGACCAAATAATTAGTTTCAATTTTCTGATTTTATATTACTTTCACATTATTAGAAATCAACCATTAATGCCTTAATGAAGCTATTTCTGTCAGTTTCATAGACAAATTTGCTTCTATTAATTTTTCCACTGAGGCAGTTTATTTGAAACAAAGTGTTTCATTCCACACTATTGGCTACTCTCAACTTTGTTCAATTTCTAGTGCAAATTCTCCTTTTCTGGGATGAATGGCATACCATAATAAAGAACCAAACATGAGAATACAGTACTGGACCTCCAAGATAATTGTCATCACAAAAACCACATAAACTGAATCAGGTACTTCAGTGTCCATCCAGACATAGAAATGTGCAATTAGAGTGGAATGAAACATTTTAGTATGGTTTATGAAATTCCAATGCTCCTGGAGTAGTCTGGTTTCTCGTTCGTTTCATGACCCTGTAAGATCTCTTAATGCTGTGTGTACAAACACACTTAAACATTACCCGAAGCTGTCTAAGTAGGGAAATTTGGTCAGTTTTGAACTAAATATTTTGTTGCAAATATATTGAGAACTGTAGCATAATTTTACAAATCTGCCTTCTGTGAAAGTTTTTCAGTCACAAGGCACTTTTTTAGTACTTCCTCTAGGCCTGAAGTTATTTCTTAGTTTGTGTTTACATCTAAATTTATAGAATGCCATTCCATGCTAAATTGTAGACTGGCAGCATAACGTGTTTTATCATTTGAACTCCTAACACTGCTTTATATTTATTCTTAGAGTAGAATATAAACTAGGAGTTTTACAGTTTCTTTGCCTCACAGACAACCTTGTTAATTTTTTACACATTTTAAAATGTGTCTTGAAATTTCTTGTCCTGTATTCTAGTGTAAGCTATACAAACTGTTTGCAAGAAATTTTTTTCCACCTTACTAGCTTTTTGCAGAGCTGTGTAGATGTAAACCCGATTAGAAATGCTACATAATATTGCAGAGTACGAATTAAAAAATCTGTCAAAATCACCATATAGTAAAATGTTATGGTACTTTGAGCTGTGGAGTCTAGTTTTGAAATGAATTGTATGCCAAGAACTGCTTCCTATTTGGATTTCTTATAGGGGCAGAATTGGTAACTCTTAGGTCCTCTCAACGTGCCACAGGCTTCACATGGTCACACGATGCCCACCACACTAAATTCCACACACAAATGCGACAAAAAGCGTATGAGCAAACACCAAGCACGAACTGCCTGCGTCATCGTAGCTGCACATGCACAGTACAGGCACTGACTGGCAACTGCTCTAACGAACCTAATACAAGTGTTCAACACATTTACAGCACACTATGCTGCCACTTCTGTAACTGAATTTAACTAAAATTTTAGACACAAAATGTTAAATGACAACAGTGAACGAAAAGCCTGCAATATGGCACAATGACAGGTTCTCAAAACTAAGCTTTCATCTTTTTACTAAACACTGTACTACATAAGAATTTTCTAACCCATCAGCAGTAAAGGAATATGGGCATTACAATACACACTAATTTTTGGAGAAACATGTAATCAATTTACACTAGTATATAAACGACAAAGCTGGAGACTAAGAAATGAGTTGGGGCAATCAGTTTCCCATGAACACTATGCAGTAGTCTCAGCAGGATCTTAGAGTGGTCAAACACAGATTCCTCCAAAATCATTTATAAAAGATTATGCAAATACTAAATTTTAAAGACATCTGCCAACACAAACATGGCCTCAAACTCTATACAAGATAAGGTGTGGTATTACATAGCAGTACAATACTTACAGCGTGGGGGCCAGCAACCTACTTCGACCTCGCCCTCATCTTCCTCCTCTTCCGCTTAAGCCTCCGCATACGCTTCTTCCTCCACTGAAAGCATTTACATAACTTACTATGCACATCAAAACGGAACATAGGTACAAAATAGCTCTCAGCATGATTGAGAAAAGCAAACACATGTTGACCCCTTTATTTACCGTTTTTCTAAGAACAGGAAAAGTGGAAACTCGTAAGTTCTATGGAACGCATTTCAGAGTTAGCAATACAAGGCCAACTCCGGTCTCAACAAAGCGTGTCTAACGGACACTAAAATCTACGAAAAACTAGGGCTTCTAACTCCCTTAAGCCATGTTTATAATTTGCCCAATATTTATAACAGACGTACTGCAGCACATTACTTGTAAGGCTGAAAGACTTATCACTGCGAATCCAACCACACTGAACATTTACTACTACGAAAACAAGCCGGTAGTTTAATTTGCCCAATATTTTATGTCAGGTACTTCACTCTTCTGCAAACATTAGACCTTAAGAGAAAATACTATATATCATTAATGGCTCCCCAAAAATCACGTGGTGACGCACATTCACAAAAAGTTAAATATATCATTAATTCGTCAATCACATTCACGAATGTTTCAAGCTCACCTTTGCTCTCATGCTTCCTGTTGAAGTAAACTACCTAATTCTCCAGTAGTTATGAAAAACCAAGAGATTTCAACGGATATCACCAGCGACAAACGAACATGTATCACCACCGCCAGCAAATGAAAGAAGAAAGCTCGTGGCGGAAACCAAAGAGTCCAAATAAATGCACTTTAACGTGGTAGCCAACACAACAAAAATAATCGCAATACCGTCTTGGAAAGATATCGATGGATTTTTAAAAATGTCAATCGATCCCATACTGTAGTAAGCTATAGAGCCAAATGAAATGTTTCTATAAGGCACATCAATAATATATAATGATAGTTTTACAGCTAAATAGGTATAGCGCGAGAGCAGAAACATTCTTAAGAGAGTGAAGGCAAGAAGCTGCTTCACAATGCATTTCGTATGACGGCATTCACATAGGCCATCACGTCACGGCACGTCACGCCACGGTATGGCATAATTAAGGTTTCTCAGGAAAAACGTTTTGGGAGTGCTGTAGCCTGCTAACATCTCAAGTTCTATATATATAAAGCACGAAATCTATTACTATAACATAAATGAGCGCGGTAAAAATAGGTTTTGATTTGATTTGCTTTCATTCCAGTTGATCCGTAGTGAAGAGGTCCTCCAGGATGTAAAACATGTCAGAAAAACAACAATACATAACAAATATTTACAACTCAAACAAATAAGCTAATGTACCATTCCTCAGATCACAAGTGGAATGATCGTCATTTCTTAATGAACACTATATGAAAGGATCATTTCACAAATACTAATGCACTGAATTTAAAATAAAAAAGGTTTTTATTTATATATACGGTAATAAACGTGTAATACAACTAATACAATACTTATATACAATGAACACATTACTGCAAAGAAATGGTGCAGAAGTTAGATTATACTTACACACACACACACACACACACACACACACACACACATTTATTTACATTGAACACATTACTGCACTGAAATTGTGCAGAAATTATACTGTACTTTATATATATGAACTTGAGATGTTAGCAGACGACAGCACCACCAATATTCCTTTGCTTTCGTGACAAATTGAAAATATTCCATGACGAATTTCCATTGAGTGTACTTCCACAAGCGAGGTCAGATATCTGAATACGAAAAATTATTTAGGTTGTACAATAACAGAACAGGGCTGACACACAGAATGTATACAAATAAGAACATAAGCTGATAAAACACTTTTCATTAAATAACATTTTAAGTGAAAAAGCCAGCTGTAACAAAGGAGCAAAATAAATCTGTTTATGACGATATTACTTATGGATAAGGTCATCATCATCAGTTATCAGTTAGCAGGTCCTTTGCCTCTCCATTTTCTGGGATCCATTGCTTCCTTCTTAAGGCTGATGTATGTAGTACAGTCCATCATGTCATCCAGTATCTGGAATCTCTTCCTTCCTCGTTTCCTTTTCCCTTCTTCATAACCTTCTAAAACTGTTTTTATCAGTCTGCCATTTTTTGTTAATATAAGCCCAATTCAATTTCTTGTTCTTCTCTTTATTACATTAGTAACTGTCTTTTCTCTCCCACTCTTCTCAGTACCTCTTCATTTTTTGCTCTGTCGATCCTACTTACTCTTTCCATCCTCTGCCATGTCCAAATCTCAAAAGCCTCCAGCCTTTCTCTGTCTTTCTTCCTCATAGTCCATGTTTCAGCGCCATATAAAGGAACACTCCATACAACAAATTTTATGAGTCTCTTCCTTAGTTCTCTGTCCAGACCGCTAAAGAAAATTCTCCTTTTCTTATAAAACCCCTCTTTTGCCATTGCTATCCTTGTTTTAATTTTTGTCGTGCACTTCCAGTCGGTGTCTATCCTGCTTCCAAGATACTTAAAATTTTGCACATGTTCTAGTATTTCTCCATTCAGCATAATTTTTATTTCCTTATTTCCTCCTAGTGCCAATACTTTTGTTTTATTTGTGTTAATTTTCATTCCATATTTTTTCCGTTAGTTTCAATGGTGCCCATCAAATCCTGCAATTCTTTTTCGCCTGTGGCTAGAAGGACCAAGTCATCAGCAAACCTCAAACACCCTATTCTTTTTCCTCCAATTTCTATGCCTTTGTCATCTAATGAGCATTGGTCAATCATATTTTCCAAGTAGAGATTGAAAGAGTAAGTGATTAGGCAGCATCCTTGTCTTACTCCTTTTCCTAGTCCGATCCAGTTTGTACTTTCTCCTCTCACTTTAATTGAAAATTTTTGATTAAGATATAATGAGTTTACACATCTTCTGGTTTTCCAGTCCACTCTCTTTTCCCTCATTATAGCCGCCAGCTTGTCCCAAACCACATTTTCAAATGCCTTTTCTAGATCGATGAAGCACATATACAGATCTCTTACTTTTTCTATAAACCTTTCTCCCAGGATTCGCAGGAGCCCTATTGCATCTCTGGTGCCCGTATTCCATCTAAAGCCAAACTCCTCCTCGCCAAGATTCTCCTCCATTACTTTTTCAAGTCTTTATTAATTACTCTCAACATCACTTTGGCTGCATGTGAAATGAGGCTGATTGTCCTGCGCTCGCTGCATTTCTTGGTTCCTTGTTTTTTCGGTAATGGAATCATTACTGTTGTCAGAAAAGTCCTCAGACCATTCACCACTGTCATACATTTTATTACATAATCTCAATATTTCTCTTATTCCATCTTGGTTCAAGCATTTTAGTATTTCTCCTGGTATCATATCTGTAGCTACCACGTTGCCATTTTTCATTGCAGCTATGGCAGACTTTACTTCTTCCATTATGATAGTTGGTCCTTTCTCGTCACCAGTTACACTGTTGTGTGATTCAAGTTCTAGAGTTTTTGGTTTGATATTTGTGTCATATAGCTCTTTTAGATATTCTTCCCATCTCTGGAGGACATCGTCACGATCTTTGTACACGTCCTTAGTAGCACTTCCTGCTCTGTTTTGTTCCCATGTCATAGTCTTCACTCTCTTGTATAGTAAGTCGTATCTTCCCTTCCTGACCAGTTCTTCAATTTCATCACATTCCTCTTTCAGCCATTTTTTCCTAGCCTGCTCTGTTTCTCTTTGCAGTTCATTATTTAACTTCGGTATATCTTTCTTGCATCTTCAGTGCTCTTGTTTTTCAATTTTCTTCTCTCATCCATCTTGGAAATCATTTCTTGTGTGACACATGATTTTCTGACCTTTTCCCTTTTATATTCCTATTGAAACGCGTATGTATTCAGTACAGCGATGGTGAGCCATGAGAGAATCTCTGACCAGAGAGTTATTTATCGTGCTAGTCTGCGCTTGACTGCGCGAGAGTTCAGTTGCAGTTGCGAGGCAGTGGTGGTACGTACTCAGTCGCGAGTGGGACGCAGTTGCGAGTTAGCTGTTGTGTGTGAGGAGTCGGCGGGCGTCGACATGGCTCTGGTCGGGATTCAGGACGAGGTATATTGTTAAATAAGGTAATGGATCTTAAGTGTAATTAATTTGTTCAAGAATCGCGCCAATAATAACTTCGTTTTCAAAGCAACCATTCTTAACAAAGAATCCTTTTTTGAAATAATATTTCCCTTGCATTTCCTTAAAGAAAAGTTTCCCTTAAATTCAAAAAAAATATATATTTGCGATGCATTTCCTCCAAGCTTTGGCGAAAAAATAAGAGCAGATCCAGTATTACTGAGGTAAGAATTTGAGTTTAATCAGGGCCTAAAGATCGACATTTCGGTCTATTTACGTTTTCATTGTCAATGAGATTTCATTTCTTATTAAGTTGACTTTCATTTTTTGTGGGGAGCTTACACATGGCTCAGATTGCTAGTTCTAACATTTAAATATTGACTGTCAAAATTCTCTGGGAAGGTTACACTTGGCGACATCCGGTCCAGGATCGTATTGCATTGAGAATCTTCTGAAAAGTAGTCAGAAATCTGCTCTTATTTGCTGTAATATAATTAGCATTTGGCGCAACGCTTTTATTAATTTTGTGACTTTCTTTCCTCAGATCATCGGCAGTTCGTTGCTCTGTTGTATTTTGTTTGTTGCTTTTTGCATTGTGTTTATTTCTTTTGTGAATAATTGTGTCTATTGTAAAAATGCCACGAAAGACAGTGAATAGTGTATCGCAAAGTATAATGAATGAAATTACCGACTTAAACAACTTTACTGATAGTACTAGTGACACGCAGTATAATGATGACAATTCACCATTTACTGACAATCATCCTAATGATGAACAAACGAACTCAATTGTCTCTTCTGTTAATTTGACGACAATTGATGACACGGGGCGCACTATTGTAATGAGCGCTGCCCAGCTTAACACAACCGGTTTACTAAATTTACGTGACGAACAGACAAACTTGTCTAATGAAAATAATCAGGATATTCAAAGTAGGACGGATTTATTTAATTCCGAAATAGTGATTGACAGTGTACGTTCGATTGACGAACCTTTTTGTGAATTACAGAATGGCCAAATGGTTGCACAAAACGCGACAATTGCAGATACGCAATCAAACAGCACAGAGAATAGGAATGGTGATTTGGGGTTGGATCAAATTAAGACATTTTTTAAGCAATTTGATAAAAAATTAGACAACAATAATGAAGATCTCAAACAACTTAGTGAACAGGTCAGACAACAGAGTGAAGATAACAAGCAATTTAAAGAAGATCTCACACAACAACTTAGTGAACAGAACGAACAGTTTAATGAAAAATTAGACAACAATTCCAGGCAGCTTAGTGAACAGATTAGAGCCGTTGCCGCGCAGTACCATGACACTAAATAACAGTTACGCGAGGAAATTGAGGCTTGTTCAAGAAAAAGTAGCGAAGAAATTAGATCTGTTGCTCAAGAATTAAGGGATATGCAAACAGCTACAACAGAAACACTTAGAGAGGAAATTAGCGCAGTCGGTAAACAATGCTCTGAAAAGGCTACACAATTACGCAACGAGTTTAAAGCAATGACAGCAGAACTTTCACGCACAATGGATGAAAAGATAGACGCGAAATTCGAACAACAGAACACTCAAATTGACGAACGTTTTAATTTTCACATAGAAAACAGTAATACACGTTTCCGTAAATTTATACAGGATTGGAATAAAGTAAAATGACAAGTAATGGAAACAATCACAGCACAAAGACAAGAAGACAAACGTAAAATGTTTGCGAAAGCAAAAACATACGTAGACAACAATATTGCTACAGTGTCCGACAAAATTAATACCATCGAACAGTTGAACGCGGAGTTTCGTGATGAAATTTCTGATATTAAATCAAAAACAGATACACACACAGCAGATATTCAGACAGTGACAGATAGATTTGAACAATTAGAACTAACACAGGATTCTGATGTCGTCAAAGCTGACGTTAAAAAACTGAACGAAACTACACATAAGTTGCAAAAACAGATTAATGCGTCTGACATTAAAACAGATGATCAGGTAAACATACTGACTGAAAAATGTGAAGAATTGGCCAGTCATATTGACGTTATTGAAAGTAATAATGGCAGCAAATCAGACGATACCTCACCGGTTTCATTTAACCAAACACCAGAATTCCAAAATTTACAGCAGACAATTAATGAGATCGATTCGTTTAATAACACGTTGCGTAGAAAATTGTCAAGTTTATAGCAAGAAGTAACAGACATGAAAAGTATTTCAGTTAATAACACATCACAGCAGACGCCACTTCACGAACATTTTTCAGACTCACGCAGCGCGTATAATTTGGGTAATCTACAGACAGTACGGGACTTAGATTCCGAACAGACACAGACAAATAGATTCTCTTACAAACATGAACCTGTTCCATCATACAGAGACGATAATTTTGATTATAAACATTTTCTGTCAGTGAGAAAATTTAAAGTGTTTAAAAATGACAGAACACAGATTCATCCACTAGATTGGATACAACAATTTAGCTTTGCTTTTCCACCGACTTGGCCAGTAACGCATAAACTTGAATTTATTTGCAGTTTTTTGGAAGGTGAACCGGCAACTCGTATGAGACTGATCGCGAGACAATGCTATTCGGTTGAAGAATTTCAGAATGCTTTTCTATTAGCGTATTGGTCGAAGACGACACAGTGCGGAATTAAGGATCAACTAATCAGTTTACCAAATTATGAGAACACAAATTTTCCCAGTGTCATGCAATTTTTTGAGCATATGGTCCAACGAAACCAGTACCTAAGTGAACCGTACAGTGAATCTTCACTTATACAATTATGCATTTCTAAATTACCACGATCATTAAGAGTGTCACTCCTAATGGGTCAGCAAAAAGAAAACATTTTGGCATTCAGAGATCTGTTACAGCTCTTGGAAGTACAACAATCTGATTATTCTTTTTTAAACAAAAATTTTTCATATAATAATAATGGCCAACAAACTTACAGTAATTACGATCAGTCACGTAATTTCAATAGCAAAGGTAATAGACGCTTCAGGAATGACAACCAACAGAACTTTAATAACAGTCAAAATTCTAATTATCAATATTGTCAAAATTTTCAGCAACAGGAACCACATTTTAGTAACAATAGACGTTTTCCACCACAACAGCATGAAAATCAGCCGGTTAGCATACCTAACCAACAATGGAATGCACAAGGTCAACCAGGCTTTAATGTTTCGCCGCGTGCACGTATAGTCCCAGATCCAACAAACAGTAACGCACGGCAGCAAAGGAACAACTATGTACAGAAAACACAGTATTTCAATTCCTATCGCAATGTACCGTATAGGAATGACTATTACGACAGACGTAAAAACGATGAGCACAATTATCAGCATACATATAATAACAGTCGGTCTTACCAACAGCAAAATCATCCGCAAGAACATGTTCTCATGAATGAACCCGACAGTAGATTTCATCCAGAGCGTAATACGTCTGGAAGAAATACTAGAACAGTTCAAATAGTCGAAATGCCACAGAATAGTCCTGAAAATAATAACACGTCAGATAGAATCTGACTAGATACTGTACAGGTCGCATCTTCCAATAACACAAACACTACTTTTGACACGCAGAATGTTGTTCACGAAAATGTTATTACTTTTGACGACATCAGAGACACTCTTTTACAGGAAAGACCAGTTGTTCAGAAAACTATTTCACACCCTGTCATTGAAATTAAAATTGGTTCATCGAAATTTTCAGCAGTAATCGATTCCGGATCACCTATGTCAGTAATAAATGAAGAAACTTTTAACGAGTGTAACAAAGAGAATAAGTATCCTACATTACCATGAGGCAAAATGAAAGTGAAAGGAGCAGTATTGAGTAAAGAAGTAGACGTTAAATTACAGACACATTTATCATTTTGTATTGCAGGTCACACATTTCACTCAAATTTTTGGATTGTTCCTTTATTGACAACAGACGTTATTTTAGGTACGAATTTTCTGGTACAACACGATGCAGTTATTGATTTTCAGAATTCCTATTTAATGTTGAAGGATGAAAATGTACAATTGGCTTTAGAATTTCAGCACTCTTTATCTGCGGAAGAACAAACAATTAATTGTACTGAGGTCATTTCCGTAACGCGTAACATAGACTGTAATTCCACATTGTTCACAGATACGTATGTGCATAACTGTAATACTCCAGACGAAGCTGACTATGATGTAATGCAGATGATTTCTGATAAGGTTAAACAGAGTTGTGGAAATACAGACGACGAACGCACGCAACTACACAAAATTCTTTTACAGCAAGCTCCAGTTTTTGACAACATTCCTGGTACTATGTCCGGTTTTATGTATGAATTTCAAGTCAAACCGCATGATACATTTAAAGCAAAGCATTATCCCACTCCATATATTCATAGAGAACAAGTTAAGAAAGAGTTGCAGGATATGCTTGATCAAGGAATTATTGAACCGGCAGTTAGTCCGTACTTAAACCCGCTACATATTGTTAAGAAAAAAGATGGTTCACTTCGCCTCGTACTTGATTCACGTCACATCAATGACATAATTATTAATGAAACAGATCGACCACAGACATTAGAAGAACTTCTACAGAAATTTCACGGTACTGCTATTTATTCTACATTAGATCTAAAATCGGGAGTTTGGCAAATTCAACTTCATCCGAACTGCAGAAAGTATACAGCTTTTCTCTGTTTTGGTGACTGTTATCAATTTTGTAAATTACCATTCGGCTTAACTATTTCTTCTGCAGCTTTTGTTCGCGGTTTGAACACAATACTTCCGACAGAACTTAAAGACAGAATTACGACGTACGTAGACGACATTCTTAGTGCAGAAGCTAACTGGTCTGAACACAATATGATTCTTAAACATCTGTTACAAACTTTTCATGCACAAGGACTTACAGTTAATCTTAGTAAATCGCATTTTGGCAAAACTTCTATAAAATTTCTTGGACACGTAATTTCAGCAGAAGGCATTGCGCCCGATCCGGAAAAACTTCAAGCTTTACGTGACATTACTGTTCCTACGACAAAGAAACAATTACGCAGCTTTTTGGGTTTAATTAACTTTTTTCGTAAATTTATTTATCACTCTGCTTTAGACACACCTAGATTATGCCAATTAACAGGTAAAAACACTATTTGGTCTTGGGATAAGCAAGCACATTCTGAATTTGTGAACCTGAGAGAAGCTTTGTTGAATGCTCCACTTTTATCGCACCCATATCTTACCAGAAATTTTTCCATTGCCACCGACAGTTCTAACACCGCTTTAGGCGTACATATTTTTCAGGAAATTGAACAAGATGGTTGTACAGTAATTAAAAACATCGCTTTTGCAAGTCGCATTCTGTCACCTGCTGAACGAAATTATTCCGTTACAGAACTAGAAACATTATGTGTTGTTTGGGATTTCACGAGATTTCGGCACTTTCTTTACGGAAGACATACCACCGTTTACACAGATCACAGAGCGATACAATTTTTACTTTCAGCTAAATTAACTCACGACAGATTAAGCAGATGGAAGCTTTATTTGCAGGAATTTAATTTTACAATAGTTCACATTCCAGGAACACAAAATGTTATAGCAGACACACTATCTCGTTCTCTCAGCAACAATCAGCAAGACGTCGCAACCAACTTCTGCAAAGCAAATTTCAGTGTCATGTACATTCAGCAAGTTGCATTTGAAAATTTTATTTCATCGTCATTACAGGACATAGCACAAGAGCAAAGTAAAGACAATGTGTGGAAAGAAATTAAACACCTTTGGCAAGATAAGAAAATGTTACGATTAGACACCATTACATTGTACGCAATAACATTCTCTTTCGCCGTTCTCATCCTGACAGCAACAATTGGTTATTATGCATTCCTGACGAACTGGGAAAAAAATTAATCTGCTACACTCATTTAAGTTATGCGCATTACGGAGCCAGAAAATGTTTTCTTATACTGAGACAGAACTGTTATTTTAACAACATAGAGAAACGTATTCGACGAGTTTTAGCGTCATGTAAAATTTTCCAGAAAGCTAAGTCAGACACCACTTTACATATTCCTCCATTATATCCCATTGTACCTGTTAAATTAAGACATATGGCCGCAGTAGACATTTTTGGTCCAATTCCCAGAACTAATAGAGGTTTTTGCTACATCTTTGTCGCTGTTGAACTCACTTCAAAATTTGTTACCTTCACTCCATTACGCAAAGCTACTGCCAAAACTGTTTCCAAAGCATTTGTAAAACATTTCTTATTTCATGTAGGGCATGTGTTAAAAGTAATTTCTGACAATGGATCACAATTTCGTTCTGCTATATGGACACGTATGTTACGAACTAGAAAAATTTCTCCGATCTATATATCCAAGTACCATGCTTCTTCGAACTCCTGTGAACGATTAATGAAAGAAATTGGTAAACTGTGTAGGATATACTGCCACAAAAGACATATTGATTGGGACACACACATATTCCCATTCCAAGATGTAATTAATTCCATTCCAAATGAATCCACTATGCTATCTCCATCTGTTATACTGAAAAACGTTGAACCACCAAACAAAATTAAAGAATTAGTAACATTTCCTACATCTCGTCGACTACGACACCGTGAAATAATTGACATTGCACTGAACAACATCAAACGTGCCGCAGAGCGCCGGAGAAGACAGCAAAAACAGGTTTGTACACGTCGAGACTTTCACGTGGGACACACTATTTATCCAACAAAATAAAAGGTAAGTGCAGTAAATTTGAACTTCTATACCCAGTTCCATATCGGATTCGCAGCATTCCTCACCCCAATGTTGTACACGTCGAAACTTTGAGAACGAGAAAAAGTAAAGGCAATCACCATGTCTCAAACATTAAACCTTTTATTGAGTGAACATACTTTATGATTTATCACACTGTAATGCCATTTCCTAATTTTTTTTATGACCGCTTATGCAATTATATTCACATGAACACCTACTGATGATTATCGTATTTTTTCTTGGCAAGTGCCCGGCAAAGTAAGGTTAGCAGGTCGCTCTTCTTGTCGATTACACATTAGACCGTGCATATTTTTCCATTTTTTGTGTGTATGGTTGTTTTCCTGTTTGTTTGTATGCACTATGAATTAGTTAAGATGTAACACACACCAGTTGACTTTGACATTTTTGCTTTATGGTATCTCAACATCGTGACTATTTTTACATTTTGCTGCTGCATTATGATATTCCGTGTACATTTTTGCCTCTGAACACTATCTATGTTTTTCACATGTTACGTTTTCTGTCATGTTATGCTGTATGCTCAGTTATGTTACTATAAACCAGTTTTAATCTAATGGGTATATGATTTAAATGCAAGACATTAATCTTTGTTCATAATTTTCAGAAAGAAATAACGTGTAAAGGAAATAAATTAAACAGAAATGGGAATTTCACCTACGGAATAAACGAAAGAAGATGTAAAAACTCTATGAGGAAGAGTAAATGGATCAGAATTAACAAGCATTAACAAGAATATACAATACACATCGAAGAATAGCAGTCTTAACTAATTTTTTCTTTCAGAATACGAGGCGATTGATGCAGGCTGTCAGACAGAACTACACATTTTAGTTTTTAGTGATGAAATATGATAGAAATAAGGAATAATTGTATAATGAATAATGAGGTGATTTTCTTTGCAGATGATAATGAGTGATGAAGAGTAATGATGAAGAATATGCTACTATGAATAATGAAGTTTTTCTTTACATGTGATGATAGTAATGGAGTTATGATAATATGGATAATGAAGTGATGGATAATGAAGTTTTTTCTTTACAGATGAGGATAATGTTGAAGTTTATGTATTTATGCTATGTAGTTATTTAAGTATTTGTTGTAGTTTGTTTTGACAGTATGTTTTATATCGTATGGTATGATGACTGAAGGTTTTGGAAAGGACAGCTATGGAACACATTTTTTATACACATTTCACTACCTGTTAATTCGAAGTTCACTACCTTTCAGCATAGTATGCGTTTGTTCTGTCAGCTCAATAATCCATTTTGTATTTTTTCCAGCAGAACCTTTCATGATACTTACTAAACCTGTTACTTATTATACCTGTTGTAATACTTGCATTTTTATTTTTACCTATTTGTGTGTGTCATTCATGAATGTGATCACATATACTCTATTTGTTTCACAACCTTGCTACAGCTGACTCATGACGAATGACGTTACACATTTTTCAATTACAGGAACAACCCAGAACCAAATTTTTTTTCTTTTTGTCTTCTTGCTTTCCCTTATAATTACCCAAAGCAATGCATTGCTAGCATAAAAAAAATTATCACCAGTTCCAAATAATGCTACCCATTTAAGAGAGTTCTGAGTAATACTGAAAAATGTTTTCTCGTCACAGACCTTGAATAATAGTTAAAGTATGTTACATTTTGAATATGTTCTATGTCACTTGAATAATTAGTTCTGAAAAATACTGAATAATGTCTTCTAACCACAGACCTTGAGTAATAGTTACAATATGTTACATTTTCACTATGTCATGTGTTACTTGAATGATGGAAAGTGTTTTGTAATATTCAATACTTGCTATACGTTTAGTAACTGGCCAATGAGTGCCAATAATTACCGAAAGCAGATGAGTTATGAAAAGTGTTTTGTAATATTCAATACTTGCTGGCCAATGAATGACACAGTTTCTTATATTTTAAATTTGCATTATGTCACTTTTATGCTATATATATGAATACTAGTAGCTTGATGCTACACTCATTAGCTCTTGTTTTGAATAATAACTTCCGTTGGTTTGTAACCGGCCATTGATTGCCACTCTTGTCTGTAAATCAATTAATGAACATTTTTCCGTAATACACTCCTGGAAATGGAAAAAAGAACACATTGACACTGGTGTCAGACCCACCATACTTGCTCCGGACACTGCGAGAGGGCTGTACAAGCAATGATCACACACACGGCACAGCGGACACACCTGGAACCGCGGTGTTGGCCGTCGAATGGCGCTAGCTGCGCAGCATTTGTGCACCGCCGCCGTCAGTGTCAGCCAGTTTGCCGTGGCATACGGAGCTCCATCGCAGTCTTTAACACTGGTAGCATGCCGCGACAGCGTGGACGTGAACCGTATGTGCAGTTGACGGACTTTGAGCGAGGGCGTATAGTGGGCATGCGGGAGCTGGGTGGACGTACCGCCGAATTGCTCAACACGTGGGGCGTGAGGTCTCCACAGTACATCGATGTTGTCGCCAGTGGTCGGCGGAAGGTGCACGTGCCCGTCGACCTGGGACCGGACCGCAGCGACGCACGGATGCACGCCAAGACCGTAGGATCCTACGCAGTGCCGTAGGGGACCGCACCGCCACTTCCCAGCAAATTAGGGACACTGTTGCTCCTGGGGTATCGGCGAGGACCATTCGCAACCGTCTCCATGAAGCTGGGCTACGGTCCCGCACACCGTTAGGCCGTCTTCCGCTCACGCCCCAACATCGTGCAGCCCGCCTCCAGTGGTGTCGCGACAGGCGTGAATGGAGGGACGAATGGAGACGTGTCGTCTTCAGCGATGAGAGTCGCTTCTGCCTTGGTGCCAATGATGGTCGTATGCGTGTTTGGCGCCGTGCAGGTGAGCGCCACAATCAGGACTGCATATGACCGAGGCACACAGGGCCAACACCCGGCATCATGGTGTGGGGAGCGATCTCCTACACTGGCCGTACACCACTGGTGATCGTCGAGGGGACACTGAATAGTGCACGGTACATCCAAACCGTCATCGAACCCATTCTTCTACCATTCCTAGACGGGCAAGGGAACTTGCTGTTCCAACAGGACAATGCACGTCCGCATGTATCCCGTGCCACCCAACGTGCTCTAGAAGGTGTAGGTCAACTACCCTGGCCAGCAAGATCTCCGGATCTGTCCCCCATTGAGCATGTTTGGGACTGGATGAAGCGTCGTCTCACGTGGTCTGCACGTCCAGCATGAACGCTGGTCCAACTGAGGCGCTAGGTGGAAATGGCATGGCAAGCCGTTCCACAGGACTACATCCAGCATCTCTACGATCGTCTCCATGGGACAATAGCAGCCTGCATTGCTGCGAAAGGTGGATATACACTGTACTAGTGCCGACATTGTGCATGCTCTGTTGCCTGTGTCTATGTGCCTGTGGTTCTGTCAGTGTGATCATGTGATGTATCTGACCCCAGGAATGTGTCAATAAAGTTTCCCCTTCCTGGGACAATGAATTCACGGTATTCTTATTTCAATTTCCAGGAGTGTACTATATACATGGGACAGAAATGTTCAATAACTGGGCTATGAATGCCGCAAACTTCTAATGTAATTCCTAATGAAGACTAGTATGTGACTTAATGTCCTTCACTTTCTGACCTCACTACCCTGAACTACTGCAATATCCATTTGTCCTGTACATCCTCCTGATCATGGAGCACTATATTTGGTTTTGCACTAATTCCACGTTGGTGTGCCTTGTAAAAGCGTGGTGTTGACACGACATGCTGTCCACCACCATGAGCGATGAAGACGTTATTATGGTCCCACTGTTTGGTGTACCTGATGTACTGCCAAAATGATAACATGGAATATTACTACGACATTTCAGTGTCTTGGATACGCTGATAAATGCTTCTGGGAAAAGAACTGCAAATTGTCTCACTTGGTGTTGTACTTCTGTGGAAAGATATGGACTTTCAGTGCAGCTGCGTGCAACCATGACGCAATCCTTCCTATTCCGTCCCTAATTCTTGTAAAATGAAAAAGTCATATACAGTGCGTGTGCACTTCCTTTCATTTGTTAATAAGATCAGTTAGCCTGAAATTACTAAAGACTTCTATAGTGCATGTGCACTTTATTACAATCCTTGATTTGTTTGTTTGTTGTAGAAAAATACTAGAGAGTACTACAGTGCATGTGCACTTTTGTCATTTGTCAATATGATTTGTACTCATTAGGTTTATTTGTCGTAAAAATATTAGAGAGTTTTTCAGTGCGTGTGCACTTTATGCCATTTGTACTCATTACGTATATATTTTGTGTTTTTCTGATATGTTCTGTACTACAGTACGTGTGCACTTTTGCCATTTATTAATACATTTTGTGATTTGCTGATATATTCTCAACTGCAGTGCATGTGCACTTATGTCACTTGTCAACATGATTTTTTACCATTGCGTTTATTTGTTGTGAAAATTTTGAAGAATTTTTCAGTGCATGTGCACTTGTGCCATGAGTTAATATGTTTTCTACTGAACTTCAGTGCCTGTGCACTTTTCTCATTTTTCAATTTGTACTCATTCTGAATACATTTTGTGATTTCCTGATATGTTCAGTATTTCAGTGCGTATGCACTTATGTCATTTGTTACTCATTGTATATACATTTCGTCATTTGCTGATATATTCTGTACTACTGTGCATGTGTACCTTTGCCATTTGTAAATATGTTTTGTACTCATTGTGTATACATTTGTCTTTGTCTGATGTATTTTGTACTTGGTACATGTGCACCACATTTATTTCATGTTCTACATCTGAATATTCTGTAAATTGCCAAAGTTAATTAAGAAAAAATTTGTTGTTCATGGTAAGTCCAAATGACTCACCACCGCTGCCAAATTTTTGCCCCCCCAGTGGAGGGTTATGAAATGCGTATGTATTCAGTACAGCGATGGTGAGTCATGAGAGAATCTCTGACCAGAGAGTTATTTATCGTGCTAGTCTGCGACTGACTGCGCGAGAGCTCAGTTGCAGTTGCGAGGCAGTGGTGGTACGTACTCAGTCGCGAGTGGGACGCAGTTGCGAGTTAGCTGTTGTGTGTGAGGAGTCGGCGGGCGTCGACATGGCTCTGGTCGGGATTCAGGACGAGGTATATTGTTAAATAAGGTAATGAAGCAGCATTGCGCTCATCTGATAATGTAATGGATCTTGAGTGTAATTAATTTGTTCAAGAATCGCCCCAATAATAACTTCGTTTCCAAAGCAACCATTTTTAACAAAGAATCCTTTTTTGAAATAATACTTCCCTTGCATTTCCTTAAAGAAAAGTTTCCCTTAAATTCAAAAAAATATATATTTGCGATGCATTTCCTCCAAGCTTTGGCGAAAAAATTAGAGCAGATGCAGTATTACTGAGGTAAGAATTTGAGTTTAATCAGGGCCTAAAGATCGACATTTCGGTCTATTTACGTTTTCATTGTCAATGAGATTTCATTTCTTATTAAGTTGACTTTCATTTTTTTGTGGGGAGCTTACACATGGCTCAGATTGCTAGTTCTAACATTTAAATATTGACTGTCAAAATTCTCTGGGAAGGTTACACTATATTTTGCTGTCCTGCTTTAATGATTCCTTCTTTCAGTATATTCCAGTATTCGCTGGCATTATCAGGTGGTTCTTTGTCTCATAATGTGTTTAGAAACTACTGAGACAGCATTTCTGTAATTTGTTCTTTGTTGGATCTTATCTTCTCTAGATCCCACTTCTTCACCATGGTCGCCTTCTTCAGTTTTTTCATTTTTATTTCTATTTCTGCCATAAGTAAGTTGTGGTCACTATTAATATCTGCACCTCGTAATGTGTGCACCTTCTTCATTCCATTCCTGTATCTTTCTTCTACCAGTATAAAATCGATTTGGTTTCTATATCTATCCCATGGTGATTTCCAAGTTTAGGGTCTCCTCTTGTGGATTCTGAACAATGAGTTTGCTGCTATCAGCTGCCTTTCCCTGCAGAAGTCAATTAGCCATTAACCTCTATCATTTCTCTTTCCAAGACCATAACAGCCTACTATGTTTCCCTTTTCCCACAATGGCGTTCCAGTCTCCCATAACTATTTTGCAGCATTTTTTATTTTCGTCCATTATTCTCTCTATTACATTGTATGTTTCCTCTACATCATGTTCTGAAGTTGGCATATACACCTGGACAATCAGTAAATCTTTTTGTGCTCCTTTCAGCCTTACACCAATAACCTGATCATTTGCATAGTCTACATATTCCGACATTTAGCCAGTTCCTTTGTCATAATCATTCCTATTCCATTCATTTCCTTTACTTCTCCTCCTGAGTAGTACAACACATATTCATCTGACTGCAACTCTCCATGTCCATACCATATTACCTCAGTAACTCTTACGAGGTCCATATGATTCTTTTCCATCTCTCTTTTAAGGTTTTCTAGTTTTCCTGCTTGTAGCAGAGTTCTAACATTCCAGGTACGAATTCTCGTTTTGATTTTTCGCCTCCTTTCAAGTTGTCCCCCCCCCCCCCCCCCAGAGATCCAAATGGGGGACTATTTTACCTCTGAACACTGATTTAACATGAGAGGAAGCCATTTTTGTGCATAAAATGGAGACTGCATTATGCAGGGAAGATAATCTGCGGTAGTATTCCGTTGCCTTCCGCAGTTCTGGAGGCCGCCCCCAACATGGGATACAGACGCCTTTTGCAGTCGCCCACTCTGGGTCAGATGCTGCGTGAGAAGTATAGGTTGAAAAATGAAAGACCCCTAGCCCTTGAAACCTAATATTGTCAGGGTCGGAAAAGAACAAGATCTGTCCGAGGGTAAAAGTGAGGGGCCTGGCATAAGTAAGTGGAAGCAATGTCAGACTCATCTTGGGGCCCTGTGGTTGCCAGCCACATAATCACTAGGTGTGACTCCCTGAGGATAAGGTAAACAGAGTTTATTCTGTCATAAATATTTTTTGATGTGTTTGTTTGTGTATAAATATATATATTCATTATATATATCATTAGCAAATAAATACCAATGTTTTGAAATATTGTTTCACTTATCAGCATTTTACCACACAAAATGGGTCAAAAATGTACGTTATGAAGTTTTCTTTGGCCATTAATAAATTTTATCTTTGTTAGTTCCTGAATTCCGATATTACACTCAAACATTTTATATCATGGATGGTATCTGAAAACCTCACATACACTGTTCTATACTGGGTTAAGAGAATTGGCTTTGCATGACGTGACAGATAGTGCGAATACACCCTGACATGATTGTGCCGAGATGTTACATAGCATGACGGTCAGTGGGAATTGGCTCTGAATATTTCTTTTGCTCCTCATTCCTCTTCATCAAATCGTCCCAGAATACTTCCAACTGCTTTGTAGGAAATTTATATTATAACTGAAAAACGATTTTATTGCTATAAATAAAGTTTGCAAGAAAAGTCTATTCCACAAGCAATGACATCAGTGCAGATAGATGTGCAAAAACTGGAAGCTGGAGCTGGAGGTTTGAGCTGTATTGCTCAAATGTGTACTCAAAAATCGTATCTACCACATCTACCTAGACAAATCGAAGTGTGTGGATAGAAGATCGCCACAAAACTGACGTGTGATTCATGTTTAAGTCAGCTGTTTCCTCAGTCGAGTGTTTCGTGTCATGCTAAAATGCTTGATACATTTCAGTGATTTAGTTGTCGAATTTATTGAAGTATATAGGACTGACACAAGTGTTTTTAAACTAAAACACTCAGTTCCACTCATTTTACATATAAAAATCAATCTCATAATATTGTCTTCCATAAGGAATCACTAGGATATTTTCACTCATTAGTGTTCTATGCTTTAATATTGTGAGGTAGTGTAGCTAAAATCAAATGAAGCATTCATTCTACAGATGAGAAGAGCTGGAATATTGTGTTAGATCGATAAAGGAACATTTTGCAACAGTGCCTCCTTCGACATAAGAATTCTTACACTTAAGTGTGAACCCTAATGGAAAATGTGGTTCATAAAAAGAGTGAATCCAGGTAAACCACACAAATCACTACCACAGTACTGAAAGAATAACATATAACACAGAGTATGTACCCACATCCAGACTTACATTTTGTATTCTGGTGCAAATATTTATGAAAGGTTGCTGGTAAGCAGGGTAACTGAAAATTCCGAAATACTCTGAAGCAACATAAAGAAATGTCATTGGCCACCCATATAACTTATTAGGCTACATGGAGTACAAAACATGCTGTGTGAATAGGGTTCTGAACATGGCTGATACCTCCAACACACTAAGGACACTGCACTGGTGCCATATGTGGTCAAATACAACAGTGCAACCTGCAGGTTTGGCTAGCATTGCACTTACGGTGTTTCTTATGCATTTCTTATGATGTTTATATATTTTTGTCCAACCCCTGTAGCTTCTCGTGTACCAGGTATTATTTTGACCAATGCTTGTCTGGATATTAATATCGAAATTTGTTCTCCTCATACAAGTGTTTTATTGTGTGGTATAAGTGTCAATAGATGGTTATATGTCTCCATGTCCATTGGCAAATAATTTTGCCAGACGTCAGGTTCGGCATGTGATTCACGAAATACATTAATAAGTGAAAACTACTTCATGTAAGGATCTGCTGTCTTGAACAAGTAGATTGTTATTTCTTCCTCTGGCACTCTGTTAGCATTTTCAAGACTAAGTGTGAACATAGACCACAGCAGGATTTCCTGATTATGAGTTAGTGTGCTGACTGAAACATTCATTTGCGGAAGTTGCTTGCCACCAAAAGTTCCTTCCTATACCGACAGATTGCAGGACAGCAGTACACTTATAACGTTGTTCAACACTACCTATGAAATATTTGATATTATTATTACACATAATACGAACTTCACTCATCAGAAATCTCTCAGGCTATTTAGTCATAAATAGTTAGTACATTGGTTAATGCAGATAGGAGGAATACAAACAAAAACACACAAGTAACATATGTTAGAACAAACTGTCAAAACTGTAAGTTGAGAAATAAGAAAGATGTATAGCTGATACCAGAGACCTACTTGTTTGGTTCTTTGTATTTGCCGACCATCTGCACATTCTCAGTCTGTTAAAAACATTAATAACGTTTTACCATAAAGATAAGAAAACTTCCATCTTCTTCAACAAATTTATTCTTGACTACCAGATATATTTCGCCTGTTCATATTAGGCATCTTCAGTGATATTCACTTTTGAGTAATGTTCACGCAGGCATTTGTTGTTCTACATGTGCTAAATGCACATGGTATAGGTAAATGCACATGGTATAGGTTTCTTCCAGTAAATATTTCTTGCACATAACCTATACTGAAGAAAATTACATATACCTGCACTGCTCTTCATCACATACTGTAGAGTGTGTTTGAAAGAAGAAGCTCTACACATATAATATTCATATCCAAGCCATGACAGCGTTTTATGATATGTCTAGCATGGTGCACCCAGGGCAGATGCTGTGGGAATCATGCAAGATGCTGCATGCAATGAAGAAAATGGACAGAGGGGTGCTATGACCAATTGTGTAATGACTTGGAATTTGGGTTGGATGGAAAGAATGCTTGGATAGCATAAGCAATTAAGGCAATCCAGGAATACATGTTTGAGTCTCAGTCTGGCACAAATTTTCAGCTGTTACTACTGAATTATTTCGGTGCCCTCAGGTAGATGACTTGTGTATTTCTCTTTCATAACTTAATTTCAATTACTTATTTTCATTTCCTTATATGTGTGGCATTAACGAATAATATATAACGCCACAATAAATAACAAATGATGCTCCTGGAAAATTTGCATCCCAAAATTCACAAAAAATGTATAATACCACATGGGCCTACTTCATTGTGAATTTGTGACCTTTTAAGATGTATACATTCCCAGCGATTTGTGAGGCATGACAGAATCTCTGACCAGAGAGTAGTTTACCGTTAGCTGTTGCTAGTCTGCACTTGACCGCGCGAGTCGACAGTAATAGTAGTAGCGAGTGAGTAGTAGTCAGTCGCCAGTAGTCGTCAGTCTGTGCTAATCCATGCTAGTCGACGGGAGTCGGCATGCGTCGGCTGTGTGCTCTGTTCACGACTCTGGTCAGGACTCTGGAGGATGAGTATTGTTGTAGAAGGTAAAGAAGCAGCCTTGCGCATATTTAATAATGTATGTTAATTGTAATTTAATTTGTTCAAAGAAATTCCCCAATAATAATTTTATAATATAAAGCAACTCTTTTAAAGAAAAGCATTCATTTCAATTTAAAGAATTTCCAGTGCATTATCATTGCATCCAAAAATCAAGAAAAATATATGCCAGCATTCCACGAAGCTGTGTCGAAAAATGAGTAATTAAGAGCAGATATAGTTGCAGTTTTGTTGAGGTAAGAATTTTTGCTTTTTTATTCAGAATACAGGGCCGAAAGTCAGCGCAGCTGTCCTCATAAAATTCATCTGGTTACATAAACTTTTTTATTATTTTTGGTGATTAGGAATTTTTCTATTTCGAACTTGACATTAAATGAGAAAAGAATTTTGTGGGAATATTAAGTGTGAATGCATTCTTTACACAGAGACTATAAATCGGAGCCAATTTTGTTCAGAGGTTACATTAAGATCAATTTTGTTCAGAGCTCAGAATAATTAAAAATTCATTTAATTATAATTTAATAATTGTATTGGGAGGTTACACTTGGCTCACATTTTCATTTTTTTATTTGAGAAGGTTACGCTTGGCTCATTTACATTTTCATTGACTTTTTTTTTTTGCGGGGAGGTCACACTTGGCGACATCCGGCCAGGATCGCATTCATTTTTGTGAATCTTCTGAGAAGTAGTCATATATCTGCTCTTATTTACTTAAATGTAGTTTGCATCTGGCACAACGCATTTACTAATTTGTCACTTTTTCTTTCACAGATCATCGGCAATCTGTTGCTCTTTGTTGTAATAGTGTTTGTTGCATTTTGAATTGTCTTTGTTTCAATTGTGATTACTTTTGTTTTGTGTAAAAATGCCGCGAAAAACTGTTAACAGTACATCGCGATGTGTAATGAGTCAAATAACAGACTCGAATAATTTGACCAATAGTACTTGCGACACGCAGTGTAATGATGACAATCCTCCATTTACAGACAATCAGTGCGTACCGATCACATGTAATGATTTTTATCCTAATGATGAACAAACGAATTCAATTGTGTCCTTTGTTAATTTAACGACAATAGATGACGCGGTACGTTCTGTTACAATGAACGCTGCCCAGCTTGACACACCCGATTTGCAAAATTTACGTAGTGAACACATAATTGTTTCCAATGAAAATGAACAGTATACTCAAAGTAGGACAGATTTATTTGATTCCGAGATAGTGACTAACAGTGCAGATCCGATTGGCAAATCTTTTCAAGAATCACAGAATAACCAAATGGTTACCGGTACAGAAAACGTGACAAATGCACATACACCATCACACAGCACAGAGAATACAGTAACTAATTTTGGTATGGATCAAGTCATAGCATTAATGCTACAACTTAACGAAAATCTCAAACAACAACTTAATGAAAATAATGAAAATGTCAGACAACTTAAGAAAGAACAAGACAACAATCACAAACAAAATAGTGAAAATTTCAAACAACTTAATGAAAATAATGAAAATCTCAAACAACAGCTTAATGAAAAACTAGACAACAATTCCAGACAGCTTAGCGAACAGATTACATCCGTTGCCGTGCAATGTCATGATACTAAAGAACAATTACGTGTGGAAATTGAGGCTTGTGCTAGGAAAAGTAGTGAAGAAATTAGATCTGTTGCTCAAGAATTAAGGGATATGCAAACAGCTGCAACAGAATCACTTAGAGACGAAATTAGTGCAGTCGATAAACAATGCTCTGAAAAAACAACACAATTACGCGACGAGTTTAAATTAATGACAGCAGAACTTTCGCGCACACTGGATGCAAAAGTAGACGCGAAATTCGACCAACGGAATAGTCAAATTGACGAACGTTTTAATCATCACCTACAAAACAGTGATACGCGTTTCCGTAAATTTATACAGGAACAGAATAAAGTAAAGCGACAAGTCATGGAAACAATTACCGCACAGAGACAGGAAGATAAAAGTAAATTGTTTACGAAACCAAAAACATACGTAGACAACAATATTGCTACAGTATCAGACGAAATTAACACCATCAAACAGTAGAACACCGAATTGCGTGATGAAATTTCCGATCTAAAATCAAAAACAGATACACACACAGTAGACTTTCAGACAGTGACAGAAAGACTCGAACAATTAGAACTAACACAGGATTCCAATGTCATCAAAGCTGACGTTAAAAAATTGAACGAAACCACACGTAAAATACAAAAACAAATTAATGCTTCTGACACTAAAAACGATGATCAGGTAAAAATACTGATTGAAAGATATGATGAATTGGCCAGTCATATTGACGTTATTGAAAGTAATAATGACAGAAAATCAGACGATACTTCACCGATTTCGTTTAATCAAACACCTGAATTCCAAAATCTACAGCAGACGATCAGTGAGATAGATTCGTCCAATAATACATTACCTAGAAAATTGTCAAATTACAGCAAGAAGTGACAGAGATAAAAAATATTTCAGTTAATAACACGTCACAGCATACGCCACGTTGCGAACATTTGTCACACTCGTACAGTCAGTATAACTTAAGTAATTTACAGAGACTACGCGACTTAAAATCCGAAAAGACACAGACAAACAGATTCTCATGCAATCCTGAACCTGTTCACACGGTCAGAGACGATAACGTCGATTATAAGCGAATTTTATCTTTAAGAATATTTAAGGTATTTGAAAATGACAGAGCACAGGTATACGCTTTGAACTGGATACGTCGATTTATTTTTGTACTTTCACCGCCATTGCGTGTAATGCAGAAACTAGAATTGGGTTTAATACAACTTGCTTTTGGATTTTTACCGGCATTGGCTGTAACGCAGAAGCTAAAATTTATTTGCAGCACGTAATAGACCTCAGGGGATTCATTACGCTTTAATGAATATGTGCCGTAGCCTGCACAGGTCCCCGAGGCGTAGTAGTGCTGTTTCATCTAGTGATGGGGAGCTCGTGAATGAGTCGTTCAAATGAACGCTTCACTCCTGTGAAGTGTGAACTAACCATTCAATTTCAATGAACTGGTACTTCAAACTCTTCACAGATAGCACACTCCACACTTTTTTCTAGTTCACTCACTCTCTTCCCCTCACCCTCACCCACGTCACTCCTCCTCCCATCACTTCACTCCTCCCTGTCCTGCCTGTCGACGAATCACGCGGTGTTAGTGGGGAACGATAGGTTTAGGACGGGTGGAGAAGGTGAGCGGTGAGGAGAAGGCAGCGTCAGCTGCTACCTGCAGTGCTGACATCATTACCCGTGACTATTTGTGCAGTTAAACTTCGCGTCTACGGGTAGCCTACCGTTGGCAGCGCTTGAAGACAAATGAATATTAAAGATAGAAACAAAGTGGCTATCTGTGTGAGCACGCACAGCAAACATGAAAATAAAAGGTTTGTTAATAACACTGAAAGAGGGATTTTACCTGAAATCGTACCAGTGACTACAGGTGACAGTTTACGTTTTGAATCTAGTGGGTTATTATTGTCAACAAAAATAAAATCTACAGGAAAACTTCTGAATAATTACTTAACGTAGGTATATAGACTTTGTGACAGTGTTAAACATACTCATTCTATTTTGGATTAAATTTTAAAAGGAACATAAAATTGGACTGCATTTCGTTGGTAGCCCTATTTTTCAGTTCATGAATACAACAAATAATGTTTCATTTGGCAGATAAAGACTTTTTTGGGCGCTTCATGAGAAAATGTCGAGCAAGATTAAATGTAGTACCTTCTTTATATGTGACAGCCTTCTCTGTTTATCTTTCCTTTGTCCCCCTTTTTTTTCTTTATTGTCATTTTGAAACCTGTATACAGGCAGGCCTGCAGCAGCATACTACGCCGCTCTGTGGCCGCAGAGAAACACAAAAGATAGAAATGAAGACAATTAGAGAAAAAAGATGGTGGACATATAAACGGAGCCAAACACTTTTTAAAATACAAGGTGCCGTTCACGGGCGTAAAGTCCAAGATAAAATTGTTCAGACACTTGGACACAGACAGAAACGCCCTTTGTCCCCTTCGACCATGCTCTAACTCAGACGCTGTAAGAGCGTAAAACGTTGCGTGCACGTTACTGCATAGTTCCGCCATCTGTTGGTAAAATTGTGAAGTATTACGAAGCTTTATTGTACGAGCGACGCGAAGCGAGCGTAGCAGCGGCTGAGCGGCGAACTGGGCAACTTCGCTAGGCTTCCGTACTTCACGAATGAACTACTTCATTTGAACGCTTCACGGCAAAGAGTGAAATGAATGAAGTAGTTCACGGGAATGAACGAGTTCGACCCACCTCTAGTTTCATCTTTAGTTTTCTGCACTGCTGCCTTCTCTTCTACTATCCTTTATATCTATCAAAACAGCTCTTCGACTATCGATCTATCTATAATTATGAAAGTGTAAAGAAAACGTGATAAGACAAGTTTTACCGAAAGTGACAGTTCTCATTAGACGCTCCAGAAATGACAACCACGTGAACTTTAATACCAGACAAAAATTTTAATCATCAGTATGTGTAAAATTATCAGCAACAGCGAACGCATTTTGATAACAATAGACGTTTTTCACCGCAACAGCATGAAAGCCAACCAGTTAGCATACCTAACCAACAATGTAATGTACAAGGTCAACCAAGCTTTAATGTTTCGCCGCGTGCACGTATAGCATCAGCTCCAACAAATAGTAACACACAGCAACATGGAAATCAGTACATACAGAAAACACACTATTTCAATTCCTATCGCAATGCACCGTATAGAAATGATTATCATGACAGACGTAAAAATAATTAGCACAATTTTCAGCGCACATTTAATAACAGTCGATCTTATCAGCAGCAAGAAGATCAGCAACAACATATTATCATGAATGAACCAGACAGTAGGTATCATCCAGAACGTAATCCGTCTGGAAGAAATAACAGAACAGTTCAAATAGTCGAAATGCCACAGCATCCTCCTGAAAATAATAGCATGTCAGATAGAATTTGACTAGATACTATACAGGTTGCATCTTCCAGTAACGCAAGCAATACTTTTGACACGCAGAATCTTGTTCACGAGAATGTTATTTGAAACACGCTTTGTTGAATGCACCACTTTTATCGCACCCAGATCTTACTAGAAATTTTTCCATTGCCACCGACAGTTCTAACACCGCTTTAGGCGTACATATTTTTCAGGAAATTGAAGAAGATGGTTCTACAGCAATTAAAAACATCGCCTTTGCGAGTCGCATTCTGTCACCTGCTGAACGAAATTATTCTGTTACAGAACTTGAAACATTATGTGTTGTATGGGCTTTTACCAGATTTAGGGATTTTCTTTATGGAATACACACTACATACATACATTTTGACAATCGACCATCAATTTTGCACCAGATATTAACTCTCTCGTTTGCATTAATTCTTGTCCTGTTCCTTGTATACAATGAAAAAGGCTTATCCGTTGTAACAACACAGGTACCATAATTCCTGTCAGCAACTACTCCAATTGCAAATGTTCTATAAGAGATAAGGTCTCTGTCATAGTACGACTCCAATCCAGCTTTAGGCTTCTCATCGTCCCTCACTAGAGCAATGGTCATCCATGAATTACCTGGTACAACTTCATTTGTTGTACAAGAGAAATTAATTTTACAGCCAACAAAAGTTATTGGCCCACTGAGAATCTCCTGTTGAGCAACATCATTTGGTGTCTCATCAAAGCTGATAACAGTCTTGTACACTGGCATTCTGCTCCTCCTTGCATATCTTCTACGGCGGTACGGCATGGCTGTGTGCTCCGTGCGGCTGCCTCGAGTCGAATGAACATGCTGCTACCTCAGAACAGGATGCGAACTTCCTGCCCCCACTCGCGCGCACAGCGCCAGCGCGCCTTATCGCTTCCGGTTGCGTTATCGCGAGTTTGATTTTCCAGCAACACGGGCCTAGTAATACTAGGGCCCGTGTTGCGCTCTCGCACACTCGCGCGGCTGCCTCGCTCAGCGGCTAAGTCCGCTTCAAGGTCATGCGCCTATAAGGTGACACACACAGCCATGTACAACACCCACCCACCTCATAGACAGATCATAGAGCGATACAATTTTTACTTTCCGCTAAATTTAGACACGACAGATTAAGTAGATGGAAACTTTATTTGCAGGAATTTAATTTCACAATTGTTCATATACCCGGCACACAAAATATTGTAGCAGACGCACTATCCCGTTCTCTCAGCAACAATCAGCAAGACATCGCAACCAACTTCTGCAAAGCAAATTTCAGCGTCATGTACATTCAACAAGTTGCATTTGAAAATTTCATTTCGTCGTCATTAAGAGGCATAGCACAAGAGCAGAGTAAAGACAACGTGTGGAAAGAAATTGAACACCTATGGCAAGATAAGAATAATGTTACCATTAGAAACCATTACACTGTACGCAATGACATTCTGTTTCGCCGCTCTCATCCTGACAGCAACAATTGGTTATTATGCATTCCTGACGAGCTTGTTAACAAATTAATCTGGTATACTCATTTAAGTTACGCACCCTACGGAGCCAGAAAATGTTTTCTTATACTGAGACAGAACTGTTATTTTACCAACATGGAGAAACGTATTCGACGAGTTTTAGCGTCATGCAAAATTTGCCAGAAAGCTAAGTCAGATACGACTTCACATATTCCTCCATTACATCCCATTGTACCTGTTAAATTGAGACATATGGCCGCAGTAGACATTTTTGGTCCGATTCCCAGAACTAATAGAGGTTTTTGCTACATCTTTGTCGCTGTTGAACTCACTTCAAAATTTGTTACCTTCACTCCGCTACGCAAAGCTACTGCTAAAACTGTTTCGGAAGCATTTGTAAAACATTTTCTATTTCATGTAGGGCATGTGTTGAAAGTAATTTCCGACAATGGATCACAGTTTCGATCTGCTATATGGACACGTATGTTACGAGCTAGAAACATTTCTCCGATATATATATCCAGGTACCATGCTTCTTCCAACCCTTGTGAACGATTAATGAAAGAAATTGGTAAACTGTGTAGAATATACTGCCATAAAAAACATATTGATTGGGACACACACATACTCTCATTCCAGGATGTAATTAATCCCATACCAAATGAATCTACTATGCTATCTCCGTCTGTTATACTGAAAAATGTGAACCACCTAACAAAATTAAAGAATTAGTAACCTTTCCTACATCTCGTCGACTACGACACTATGAGATAATTGACATTGCGCTGAACAACATCAAACGTGTCGCAGAGCGCCGGAGAAGACAGCAAAAACCGGTTGGTACACGCCGTGACTTTTACGTTGGAGAGAAGATATTAGTACGTACACACTATTTATCCAACAGAGGAAAAGGTAGGTGTAGTAAATTTGAACTTCTATACGCAGGTCCATATCGGATTCGCAGCATTCCTCACCCCAATGTAGTACACGTCGAAACTTTGAGAACCAGAAACAGCAAAGGGAACCACCATGTCTCCAACATCAAACCTTTTATTGAATGAACATACTTTATGATTTATCATACTTTAATGCCATTGCCTAATTTTTTATGACCACTTATGCAATTATATTCACATGACTACTTACTGATGATTATCGTATTTTTCCTTGGCAAGTGCCTGGCAAGGTAAGGTTAGCAGGTCGCTCTTCTGGTCATTACACATCAGACTGTGCACATTTTCCATTTTTCATGTATGTATGATTGTTTTCCTGTTTTGTTTGTATGCACTATGAAATATTTAAGATATAACAAACACCAATTGACTTTAACATTTTTGCCCTATGATATCTCAACATTGTGACTACTTTACTTTTTTTTTGCTGCTACATTGTGATACACTGTGTAAATTTTTGCCTCTGAACACTGTCTATGTTTTTGGACATATTACGTTTTCTGTCATGCTATGCTGAATGCTCAATTATGTTACTATAAACCAGTTTTTATTTAGTGAGTATATGATTTAAATGCAAGACATTAATCTTTGTTCATAATTTTCAGAAACAAATAACGTGTAAAGGAAATAAATTAAACAGAAATGGGAATTTCACCTACGGAATAAACGAAAGAAGATGTAAAAACTCTATGAGGAAGAGTAAATGGATCAGCATTAACAAGCATTAACAAGAATATACAATACACATCGAAGAATAGCAGTCTTAACTAATTTTTTCTTTCAGAATATGAGGCGATTGATGCAGACTGTCAGACAGAACTACACATCTTAGTTTTAGTGATGAAATATGCTAGAAATAAGGAATAGTTGTATAATGAATAATGAAGTGACCTTTTTGCAGATGATAATGAATGGTGATGAATAATGATGAAGAATATGCTACTATGGATAATGAAGTTTTTGTTTACAGGTGATGATAATAATGGAGTTATGATAATATGGATAATGAAGTTTTTTTCTTTACAGATGAGGATAATGTTGAAGTTTATATTTATGCTATGTAGTTATTTAAGTATTTGTTGCAGTTCGTTTTGACAGTATGTCTTATATCGCATAGTATGATGACTGAAGGTTTTGGAAAGGACAGCTAGAGATCATATATATTTTTTATACACATTTCACTACCTGTTAATTCGAAGTTCACTACTTTTCAGCATAATATGCGTTTCTTCTTTCAGTTTAATAATCCATTTTTGTATGTTTTGCAGGAGAAATTATTCATGAAATTAATGTGCTATAAGCAGTTGTTCATTAAACCTATGCCATTTATGAATGTGATCACATATACTCTACTTGTTTCATAACCTTGCTACAGCTGACTCATGACGAATGACGTTACACATCTTCATTTGCAGCAATAACTCAAAAGCAAAAATTGTTATTAATTATCGATCCCAACGCAATGCATTGCTAGCACAAAAAAAATGCTTTGGCCAATGAATGCCATTGATTACTGTAATAAGATGACCTATGATGCCAATGATTACTATAATTAGATTAATTATGTACAAATGCTATGCCAATAATTAACTCGTTTTGAATGATGACTTCTAATGGTTTGTAGCTGGGCAATGAGTGCCACTGTTCTCTGTAAACAAACGATTTATGAACTTTATTCTGTAATACTATGCCATTTATTAGCTAATGTTTTGAATGATGATTTCTAATGGTTTGTAGCTGGGCAATGAGTGCCAATGTTCTCTGTAAACAAACGATTTATGAACATTATTCTGTAATACTATGCCATTTATTAGCTAATGTTTTGAATGATGATTTCTAATGGTTTGTAGCTGGGCAATGAGTGCCAATGTTCTCTGTAAACAAACGATTTATGAACATTATTCTGTAATACTATGCCATTTATTAGCTCCTGTTTTGAATGATGACTTCTGATTGTTTGTAGCTAGGCAATGAGTGCCAATGTTCTCTGTAAACAAACGATTTATGAACATTATTCTGTAATACTACATACATGGTACAGAAATGTTCAGTAACTGGATGATGAGTGCCACCAATTACTCAAATCAGTTGTTAGACTAGTGTAATTCTCAATGAGGACTAGTATGTGACTTAATGTCCTTCACCTTCTGACCTAACTACCAGAAATTACTGCAATATCCATTTGTCCTGTCTATCCTCATGATCATGGAGCACTATATTTGGTTTTTGCACTAATTCTACGTTGGTCTACTTTACAAGAACGTGGTGTTGACACGACATGCTGTCCACCACCTTGAGCGATGGAAATGTTATAACAGTCCCACTGTTTGGTGTACCTAATGTACTACCAAAATGATAACATGGAATATTACTACGACATTTCAGTGTCTTGGCTACACTGATTAATACTTCAAGGAAAAGAACTTCAGATTGTCTCACTTGGTGTTGTGCTTCTGTAGAAAGATATGGACTTTCAGTGCAGCTGCGTGCAAACTAAAGTGCCAAAACCATGACGCAATCCTTCCCATTCCTATCCTAGTTCTTGTAAAATAGTAAAGAAAAGTATATACAGTGCGTGTGCACTTTTGTCATTTGCTAGTATGATTTGTACTCATTCCGTATACATTTTGTGATTTGCTGATATATTCTGAACTACAGTGCATGTGCACTTTTGTCATTTTGTTAACATCATTTGTATTCATTGCATATACATTTTGTGATTTGCTGATATGATCTGAACTACAGTGCATGTGCACTTTTGTCATTTTGTTAACATGATTTGTATTCACTGCCTATACATTTTGTGATTTCCTGATATGTTCTGAACTACAGTGCGTGTGCACTTTATGTCATTTGTCAATATGATTTGTACTCATTATGTTTATTCATTGCTTATACATTTTGTGATTTCCTGGTATATTCTGAACTACAGTGTGTGTGCACTTTATGTCATTTTGTTAATGTGATTTGTACTCATTGTGTATACATTTTGTCTTTGCTTGATATGTTCTGTACTCAGTGCATGTGCACTATATTTTATTTCATGTTCTGCACTTATATATATGTACATATTCTGTGATTGTAAACTTAGTTAAGAAAAATTTGTTGCTCATGGCAAGTCCAATTGACTCACCATCGCTGCCAAATTTTTGCCCCCCCCCCCCCCCAGTGGAGGGTTATGTAAGATGTATACATTGCCAGCGATGGGTGAGGCTCGACAGAATCTCTGACCAGAGAGTAGTTTATCGTTAGCTGTTGCTAGTCTGCGCTTGACTGCGCAAGTCGACAGTAGTAGTAGCAGCGAGTGGGTAGCAGTGGTAGTAGCGAGTGAGTAGTAGTAGCGAATCAACAGTAGTCGTCAGTCCATGTTAGTCCGTGCTAGTCGGCACGAGTCGGCATGCGTCGGCTGTGTGCTCTGCTCAGGACTCTGGTCAGGAGTCTGGAGGATGAGTATTGTTGTAGAAGGTAAAGAAGCAGCCTTGCGCATATTTAATAATGTATGTTAATTGTAATTCAATTTGTTCAAAGAAATGCCCCAATAATAATTTTTATAATATAAAGCAACTCTTTTAAAGAAAAGCATTCATTTCAATTTAAAGAATTTCCAATGCATTATCATTGCCTCCTAAAATTAAAAAAATACATGCCAGCATTGCACAAAGCTATGTCGAAAAATGAGTAATTAAGAGCGGATATAATTGCAGTTTTATTGAGGTAAGAATTTTTCCTTTTTATTTTTATTCAGAATACAGTGCCGAAGGTCAGCGCCGCTGTCCTCATAAAATTCATCAGGTTACATAAACTTTTTTTATTTTTTGGTGATTAGGAATTTTTCTATTTCGAACTTGACATTAAATGAGAAAAGAATTTTGTAGGAATATTAAGTGTGAATGCATTCTTTACACAGAGACTATAAATCGGAGCCAATTTTGTTCAGAGGTTACAATATAAGAAAAATTCATTTAATTATTATTATTTTTTGTGTTGAGCTTATACTTGGCTTCATTTCCATTTTTATTGTCATTTTTCCTTTGTGGGGAGGTTACAACATAAAAATTAATCTCAGTATTCATGCAACAGAAACAAGGAAGTCAAACTTACAATTTGTCAACTTAAAATACATTGTCTTTTTGTTATTTAGCAATAATCTTAAAGGATACTGTGTGTGTGTGTGTGTGTGTGTGTGTGTGTGTGTGTGTGTGTGTGTGTGTGTGAGTGTGGGTGGGTGGGTGGGTGGGTGGGTAGGTGGGTGGATGGGTGGGTGGGTGTGTGAGACAGTGGGTGGGAATGTGAAACTGCAATCACTAATCGACTAAATGTTGCCTTTTACCTAATTATGTCAAATCTTGTTTGCTTCATGTATATATGAATTTTTATCACACCAAGTCATTGTAATGTATCATGACACTTGTCACATCATAATGCCCCTGATGTGTACATTCCTTTTTGGAAACTGATTGGAAGAACCAAAATTGGACTAATAATACAGGGAAAATGCATGTTTGAATACTGTTCTGACTTGCTAAAATTGTGTTCTTGTTCTACATGTTTTCTGTAACTATTTTATGACTGTGATATATGGGAAGCATTGGATAGTGTCTTACAATGTTAAAAGTAGCTTATTTGGAAATGTAAAAAGAGATAAATTGAAGGTAACAAATTTATACACCTACATTGGATTTCCTGACCTTTGCTAGACCATGCTGCAACAAAACTGACATGAGTTTGATAGACCTCTTATGTGTCATTGCATCTAAGAATGACATCTTCTCATGTTTGGAACGATGGAATCCAACATGGCGTTAAAAGAAGTTTTGCACTGACAGCTAGCCCTACAGGTGACCAAACAATAAGCATCTGGGCAGTGAAAATATAACTAGCAGTTGGAAGCTCTTCATCGGCTGCTCATGCACAGTAATGTCAGTTTGCAAATGTTGTTGAATGCTCTTGGATTGTTGCTCAAACAAGGGAAATTTTTCCAGTATTTCATAATACCAAAGGCTGCGCATGAGCAAAACTGAATCTATACAATCAGATAGCTCTACTGTCAAATGAAGACATACTAAACTTTTGTGGTTGGGCGTTGTCCACTAAATTCAAATGCATTCACTTTGTCCATGTTAAGCTGAAGTGATATGTTTCTGTGATTGCTTTAATTCTACTTTATTTTATTTTACTTACATGTTATTAGTGACGATAAACAATCAAAAGTTAGAATGACTTCCCATTGTAAAGGGTGTAGCTCAGGGATGTGTTCTTGGACAAATTCTTTTCATTATTTATGCAATATATTTCAAGAATATATATTCCTAAACGAAGTTGTGTTGATCAAAATTAAAACAATATTTCCTGGAATTATATATCCTGAAAGTTGTACCTGTTGAGATATGGGCCAATCTGCCCTTTTAATCCCCTCTGTCACTTAGGTGGAAGCTGATGCTGAGGCAATGCTGTGTGTGGTCACTATCCATCCCAACAAAAACTTCAACCCTGTTTGTGATAAATCTTGCACACTTTCAAATGCATATGGCTCCATTCAGATTGTGTTACATCCATTAGTCTCACACTCCTGGAATATCTGAAGATTGTTGATGCATTAGGTGTACACCAATGCCTTTAACGTCCCTATAGAGCCAGCCTGTGTGGCCATGCGGTTCTAGGCGCTTGATTATGGAACCAGGTGACCACTACAGTCACAGGTTCGAATCCTGTCTCGGGCATGGATGTGTGGAATGTCCTTAGGTTAGTTAGGTTTAAGTAGTTCTAAGTTCTAGGGGACTGATGACCACAGATGTTCAGATGTTAAGTCCCGTAGTGCTCAGAGCCATTTTTTTTGTCCCTATAGACACCAGCAGTGTCCTGCAAATTAAAATCATTAAGATCTGCAGAATGAACTGTAAGGGTAGGATGGCTTACACCACTGAATAGTATTTATTAATCTTCACAAGAAAAATGTCCCATATCTCAACAGATATTGGTTTGCAGACATATAATTATAGGAAATTTTCGTCTAGTTTTGACCTATACTGCTTCCTGTCAGAAGACTGTACAGTTGTTTTGAATATCCCATCTAAATGATTTGCGTCATGTAAAGCTGCGCTCTGCAAACATGACACAACACTCACCACACATGATACCAACCTTGAAAACTAGCAACACAGCCTAGCTGTAGTGATGAAGAGATGTGCTACTTGGTTTGAGGCAAATATACAGCAGAAAAATGCCAACAGAACAGAAGACATTGTATTCAATCTGAATGCTGTCACTCATGATAAAGGAACAATCAAACTATTAGGATTTTACACAGATCAATAGCTGAGATGGGACACCCACAGAAGGAAATTATTTGACAGACTAGCACATGTTATCTATGTGCTATAGTAACTGAGGAGCAGTGTCAGTAAAGAACTTCTAGCATATGAGTATTTTGCATTCTTCCACTAACACCTGAGCTATGGAACACAACTATTGTTTTCTTGTGTAAGCTCCAAAGTAAAGTTTAAATGAGAAAAGAAAGCTGTCAGGTGTATTCCAGGTCTTGGTACAAGTGCATCATATATACATTATTTCAAACATCTAAATTATAATGACAGTATCTGGCCTGTATACTTACAAGTGCCTTGTCTTTGTTAAAGAAAACCTAAGTAAGTATGAAGTAAGCAAGACTATTCATGACAATAACACAAAGAGAGGGCATAAATTAATGTGCTAAAATGCCTACACAATGCCATAAAATAAATTTATAACTAGTATTGTATAATTGTTGAGAAGTGAAGAATTTTACTCCACTCAACAATTCCTTAAGTGTTTAAGAAATCACTTACATTTCTTATGAAAATGAACTACAAGCAAACAACAGACCCTATTGCACTTGTTGTCATTTCTCTGTTTAGTTATATTCTATCTTTGCCATACACCAATGTAGCGCATTTATCTTGTAATTGCTCTGTTACATAACTATATGTTGTGATTGTCGTTTGCTTAATTAAACAGAGTGTTTCACTCTATTTTTTAAAGTTTTGATGACACTGATTGCGTGTACCGGTAGAGATGTTCGCACCTGAACAAAACATTTCAATTTGTATTCTTTCCCATTGAGAATAACAGTTTACTTGGAAAATGTTTTATTCCAAACAACTGCTTAGTTGTAACTGTTTGCTTACATTCATATACTAGGTACCGACTTGACAGAAAATCCTAGGAAGTTCTGGTCTTACGTTGAATCAGTAAGTGGCTCGAAACAGCATGTCCAGACACTCTGGGATGATGATGGCATTGAAACAGAGGATGACAAGCGTAAAGCTGAAATACTAAACACCTTTTTCCAAAGCTGTTTCACAGAGGAAGACCGCACTGCAGTTCCTTCTCTAAATCCTCGAACAAACGAAAAAATGGCTGACATCGAAATAAGTGTCCAAGGAATAGAAAAGCAACTGGAATCACTCAACAGAGGAAAGTCCACTGGACCTGACGGGATACCAATTCGATTCTACACAGAGTACGCGAGAGAACTTGCTCCCCTTCTAACAGACGTGTACCGCAAGTCTCTAGAGGAACGGAAGGTTCCTAATGATTGGAAAAGAGCACAGGTAGTCCCAGTCTTCAAGAAGGGTCGTCGAGCAGATGCGCAAAACTATAGACCTATATCTCTGACGTCGATCTGTTGTAGAATTTTAGAACATGTTTTTTGCTCTAGTATCATGTCGTTTTTGGAAACTCAGAATCTACTATGTAGGAATCAACATGGATTCCGGAAACAGCGATCGTGTGAGACCCAACTCGCTTTATTTGTTCATGAGACCCAGAAAATATTAGATACAGGCTCCTAGGTAGATGCCATTTTCCTTGACTTCCGGAAGGCATTCGATACAGTTCCGCACTGTCGCCTGATAAACAAAGTAAGAGCCTACGGAATATCAGACCATCTGTGTGGCTGGATTGAAGAGTTTTTAGCAAACAGAACACAGCATGTTGTTCTCAATGGAGAGACGTCTACAGACGTTAAAGTAACCTCTGGCGTGCCACAGGGGAGTGTTATGGGACCATTGCTTTTTACAATATATATAAATGACCTAGTAGATAGTGTCGGAAGTTCAATGCGGCTTTTCGCAGATGATGCTGTAGTATACAGAGAAGTTGCAGCATTAGAAAATTGTAGCGAAATGCAGGAAGATCTGCAGCGGATAGGCACTTGGTGCAGGGAGTGGCAACTGACCCTTAACATAGACAAATGTAATGTATTGCGAATACATAGAAAGAAGGATCCTTTATTGTATGATTATATGATAGCGGAACAAACACTGGTAGCAGTTATTTCTGTAAATTATCTGGGAGTATGCGTGCGGAACGATTTGAAGTGGAATGATCATATAAAATTAATTGTTGGTAAGGCGGGTACCAGGTTGAGATTCATTGTGAGAGTCCTTAGAAAATATAGTCCATCAACAAAGGAGGTGGCTTACAAAACACTTGTTCGACCTATACTTGAGTATTGCTCATCAGTGTGGGATCCGTACCAGATCGGGTTGACGGAGGAGATAGATAAGATCCAAAGAAGTGCGGCGCGTTTCGTCACAGGGTTATTTGGTAAGCGTGATAGCATTACGGAGATGTTTAACAAACTCAAGTGGCAGACTCTGCAAGAGAGGCGCTCTGCATCGCGGTGTAGCTTGTTCGCCAGGTTTCGAGAGGGTGCGTTTCTGGATGAGGTATCGAATATATTGCTTCCCCCTACTTATACCTCCCGAGGAGATCACGAATGTAAAATTAGAGAGATTAGAGCGCGCACGGAGGCTTTCAGACAGTCGTTCTTCCCGCGAACCATACGCGACTGGAACAGGAAAGGGAGGTAATGACAGTGGCACGTAAAGTGCCCTCCGCCACACACCGTTGGGTGGCTTGCGGAGTATAAATGTAGATGTAGATGCAGGTAGGCATCAACAGATCATATACAATGCCATAATAAAGAAACAACCATAAGGGATTACTCCAGCAAAATTGGCATCCTGAAAACAACTTTGAAACACGTAATATCGGCTACTGTGAATTTGGACATACTTGCTGTAGTGTTTCAATACGTTAACTGAAATACCGCCATCTTTTCCCATCTGAGCATCAATGGCCAAGTAGTTATTAGTTGTCTGAACAAGTATTCTTAAGTGTCAATCAATTTACAGGGTGCCACAGAAAAACAGAATGTTTTAATTAGTCTCTGAAAGTGGAATGGCATTATTGACAACACTGAATATTTGTGATATATTTCAAGTTGGTACACTATTTGCTGAGATGGGGCGCTGGAGTGGGCCTGAAAGTGTTGTGACTGTGAAGGCCTTTTACAAAAATGGTGACTGTGTTGCTGCTGCTACATGGGAATAGCATCATCATTTCAAATTTAGATGTAATGATCATGTAACGTCAGAGTGTGCAATCAGGTTATGGTTGAAAAACTTTGAAGCAGCAGAAAGTCCACTTAAGTTGAAATAGCCAGGTGGCCCAGAAGTTATTGCTCACAGAAACGAATAGAGGAGATGCAAAATACTATAACCAACAGTTCAAATCATTGTGTGAGACAAATTGCAGCAGAAGTGAAATGTCCATACATGGTGTGCACAGGATTTTACAGAATGATTTAAATTTCCAGTTGTACAAGACAAAGGTTGTGCAACAGTTAAATGAAACTGATTATGAGAAGTAAGTGACTGACTAATGAAGGCCTCTTAAATTTTCTGTGGAAGAGCAACGAGAGACATTTTAATTTCAGTGGTTGTGTCATCAAAAAAAAAAGAAAATAGATCTGCCATTACTAGTGCGAGGATAGTCGTTACGAGCTGCATCAATATCCGTTACACAGCCTGAAAGTCACATTGTAGTGCGCTCTCTCTTCAATATAGTCCGCCCCAGTAGCTGCGTGGCCAGCGTGACGGATTGCCGTCCTCCGGGCCCAGGTTCGATTCCCGGCTGGGTCGGAGATTTTCTCCGCTCAGGGACTGGGTGTTGTGTTGTGTTCATCATCATTTCATCCCCATCCGGCGTGCAGGTCGCCCAATGTGGCGCCGAATGTAATGAGACCTGCGCCAAGGCGGCCGGACCTGCCCCGCGAGGGGCCTCCCGGCCAATGACGCCAAACGCTCATCATCATCATCTTCAATATAATATATAATATATAATAATCGGCGGCTCTTTCTGTTTTGAGGATGAATATGGATGAGCAACCACAGTCAAATTGGTAGATACATTCCTCACACCTGAACATGAACTGTTTCCTGCAAATGGGTAGTGATTTCAACAAGATGGTGCTCATTGTACTCAAATTTCCAAGGCAGCAGTGCACAGAATGTTTGGTAATCACATCACTTCAAGGAATGGGGCCAGGTTCCTGCAACACGGGGTGCATGCTAGATGTCTCCACACAACTACGGAACAGAAATGCGATTCGTGAGGGAAACCAGAAACATTCCTGTACAGATGTTGGAATGTGCAGTGAACGAATTACATCACAGATTGTCTGAGTGTCAATGCAACAATGTTGCATCATTTTGAAAACGTAAATAGTGTCTGAAATAGCAATAAACAAGACCTTCGTTGTAGTGACTGAAAATGGCTTAGAATATACTCATCAGCTGTCGAGCACAGGAGTTAATGACAATGTGGTCTGGTGTTTACCTATAGAGAAGGTGTGCAGCAGTGCTCGTCACTACAAGGAGTCAGCCAATGGCCAGTGCCTGGGAGATCTCCATGATCACAATGTCAAGAATGTCAGTGCACATTATTAAACTGAAACGAAATAATTTTGTAAATAAATTATGACCCATCTTCTTCTGTATGAGCTAGTAACAAGTTATCATTAAGTCTTCATCGAGCTTTTCTGAAGTTATGAAACTTAATGAGTTTATAGGTCACTAAACAAATCCAAGCAGAAGAAGTATTAAGTGGATATAGAAAGCAATTTTGAGTTGGATTTTTATTTATCCACTAACCTGTTGTTGAATTATTTGAGATTCTGAAGTCTACTAATTACTGTGATTACAAAAGTAGAAACAACACTCAAAACATGCTGCTACCCATTCTAAAAAATACTGGAAAAAGAATTATCTACTACAATTGACTTAGATATTGCGACATGATTTTGTTCAGCTATTTCCAACATTTGATGTTACAAATTTTAAGTCACGAAAATCTTGCAGAACTCCTCTGGGTGGTATAATCACCGTCAAAGACAAAGTTAAACGTTCAAATCATAAGAAATATCCAGAAAAAAAGAGAAGAGCGATAATTGCGATGTGAGTGGTGTTGCTATAGAGGACACATTACTGTATATGAGAGATAGTATCACGTGGTGGACGTCAACCATGGATAAGTGTGATCTCTCTGCCTTTCAGAGATCTTCCGACCAGTCACTGTATAAACTCGTCTGAGAACTCATAGGTTCGTTTGAGCTGCTCCTAGCGGGCTCATGGGCCTGCGCTGAACTGAATTTGGTTATTTACAATACCTACTCCTGCTTGTGGCTGCTTGAAGTGTGACTGTTAACGGTATTTCCAGTAGTAGCAAGCAGCCAGATGCTACCTGGAAAAATTCTTCTGGCATGCCGAAGCTGCCCATTCGTGCATGTGCAGAGCAGTCTGTGTTGCAGAAGGAGGCGGGGCATTCTCCATGTGACCCATGTAAATGTTTCATGATATTGCTGCTTTCTCTTCTTTTACAGTTCCCACAGCAAATGAAAATGAAACAAATCACTATGGGCAGCAGCCATCAAGTGAATTAATATACATTCACATAATCAAGAAGACTAAAATATTTTAGTAGTTTCAGTTTTCTGATTTTATGTTATTTCCACATTATTAGCATCGACCATTAATCATTTTACAGATTAATAAAGTTATTTTTGTCCATTTGCTACGGAAATTTGCTTCTATTAATCTTTTCCGCTGTGGAAGACAGTTTATCTGAAATGAAGTGTTTCATTCCACCGTATTGGCTAGTTTCAACTGTTTGCTCAATTTCAAGAGCACATTTTCATTTTCTGGCACCTATGACAGTATACCATAATAAAGAATCAAACATGAGATAATACAGTGCTGGTCCTCCAAGAAAATTAGCATCACGGAAACTGCAAAGAAAAGCTTAATATCAGGTACTTCAGTGTGAATCTGGACATACAAATATGCACTTTAAGCCGAATTAAGCATTTTAACATGCTTTACGAAATCCTGATGCTGCTGGAGAAGTGTCTGACGTCCTGTTCCTTTTTTGACAATGTAAGATCTCTTACGGCTATAAATCTATAAACACTCGTAAATATTCACTTGAAGCTGACTAAGTAGGCAAATTTGGTCAGTAGTATTAAATTAAATATTTTGTTACAAATATATTGACAGCTTTCACGGGATTTTACAATTTTGCCTTCTATGAAATATATTGGTTTTCGATCACAAGACACTTTTCTAGTACTTCCTCTAGGCTTGAAGTTATTTCTTAATTTGTGTTGTTTACATCTTAAATTTATAGAATGCCACTCTATGGTAAAATGTAGACTGGCAGCACACCATGTTTTATCATTTTAACTTCCCACTTGGCTTTATATTTATTCCTAGAGTTGAATATAACCTACCAGTTGTACAGGTTTTGGCCTCAAAGATAATCTAATTAATGTTTTATACAGTTTAAAATAGTCATGAAATAATTTTAATGTCCATGGTTCTGGTATGGGCTGTACAAGGGACCGTTTTTTTCATTTTTGAAGGAAATTTGTATTCCTTCTTACTAGCTTTTTGTACTGCTGTGTAGATGTGAACCTGATTGGAAACACTTCATAACAATATTGCAGAGTATTGTAATGTATATTTAAGTCACAATATACCAAAACATTAGGGTACTTTGAGCTGTAGAGACTAGTTTGGAAATAAATATTACGCTAAGAACTGCTTCTTTATTTTTATTCTTTAACTGGATGTGATGTGATAAAACAATTGCTCCAAGTATAACTCCATATGTCTCCTCTCAGCAACATGCTGCAGTGCCGCACATGGCCATGTGGTACCCCACCATGCACGAAATTTCAAATAGAAATGCAACAAAAAGCGTATGAGCAGAGCAAACACCAAATACAAGCTTCCTACATAATTGTAGCTGTGCATGCACAATAATGCATGTTTTCTGGCGCTCTCTGGCAACTGCTCAAACAATTCTCATTTGCAGAATGAGATTTTCACTCTGCAGCGGAGTGTGCACTGATATGAAACTTCCTGGCAGATAAAACTGTGTGCCCGACCGAGACTCGAACTCGGGACCTTTGCCTTTCGCGGGCAAGTGCTCTACCAACTGAGCTACCGAAGCACGACTCACGCCCGGCACTCATAGCTTTACTTCTGCCAGTACCTCGTCTCCTACCTTCCAAACTTTACAGAAGCTCTCCTGCGAACCTTGCAGAACTAGCACTCCTGAAACAATGGATATTGCGGAGACATGGCTTAGCCACAGCCTGGGGGATGTTTCCAGAATGAGATTTTCACTCTGCAGCGGAGTGTGCGCTGATATGAAGCTTCCTGGCAAATTAAAACTGTGTGCCCGACCGAGACTCGAACTGGGGGACCTTTGCCTTTCGTGGGCAAGTGCTCTACCGAAGCACGACTCACGCCCGGCACTCACAGCTTTACTTCTGCCAGTACCTCGTCTCCTACCTTCCAAACTTTACAGAAGCTCTCCTGCGAACCTTGCAGAACTAGCACTCCTGAAAGAAAGGATATTGCGGTCGGGCACACAGTTTTAATCTGCCAGGAAGTTTCATATCAGCGCACACTCCGCTGCAGAGTGAAAATCTCATTCTGGAAACATCCCCCAGGCTGTGGCTAAGCCATGTCTCCGCAATATCCTTTGTTTCAGGAGTGCTAGTTCTGCAAGGTTCGCAGGAGAGCTTCTGTAAAGTTTGGAAGGTAGGAGATGAGGTACTGGCAGAAGTAAAGCTGTGAGTGCCAGGCGTGAGTCGTGCTTCGGTAGCTCAGTTGGTAGAGCACTTGCCCGCGAAAGGCAAAGGTCCCGAGTTCGAGTCTCGGTCGGGCACACAGTTTTAATCTGCCAGGAAGTTTCATATCAGCGCACACTCCGCTGCAGAGTGAAAATCTCATTCTGGAAATATCCCCCAGGCTGTGGCTAAGCCATGTCTCCGCAATATCCTTTCTTTCAGGAGTGCTAGTTCTGCAAGGTTTGCAGGAGAGCTTCTGTAAAGTTTGGAAGGTAGGAGACGAGGTACTGGCAGAAGTAAAGCTGTGAGTGGCGGGCGTGAGTCGTGCTTCGGTAGCTCAGTTGCTAGAGCACTTGCCCGCGTAAGGCAAAGGTCCCGAGTTCGAGTCTCGGTTTGGCACACAGTTTTAATCTTCCAGGAAGTTTCAATTCTCATTTGGCTTATTTGTTCACCGATTATGCTTTTGTCTTGTGTTAATAATAAATCAGATACGATTTCAAGAATTTTATTGGTATTTATCTGTCAGAAACATGTAACTAACCCCAACCATACTGAACTTTATCCGTAACAGATGAAGAATATCTAATTACAGATTTTCGTAGCCTGGAAAACTGGTATGGTTTGTAATTTAGTTCACGTAATTCCGATATTCTTCCAGTATTTTCCCATGTTTTGTTCCTTGTACAATATAAAGTATAAATTATGATCTGTTAGTGCTGTAATGGGCCGGAGTGGTTGACCATTTCCTCGGCAGGGATGGGTTGTCGTGGTAGTTCGTTGTCATGATGAGGGCCACTGGCAGCATATACAAATAGCACAACAGTCCAACATTTTTATTCAGTTTCACATTACAACATTTGTAGCATCGACCCATAGTGGTTATGCCCCCTCTTATGTGTTGCTGGCAGAGACACCAGAGGTCGCTACGGCACCACAGAGTAGACACAGAAGCCTGCTGTTGTCCTTGTTGTGGAAGACAGGCTCCAGCAGTTGAGTCTGCCCCTGTGGGATGGGGCATGCAGTATCACTTTGCCTGTTCAAGTACCTGGCAGTTGGGTGGTGTAGTAATGTTTTGTGTGTATGGGGGTGTGAAGATTCGTTGTAGCGACAGTGTGGTGTATTTTACATGCGTGTGTATTGAGTACACTTGTGCTGTTACTAACACGTCATAAGATAACAAAGGCTACATGCAACACATTCAGTACACCGTCATTCCACAGGAAAGTAATTTTATCTTTGATATTGTTAAGGCTTCCAAGTGCTCAATAAATAAATCACTTTGGAGTAGCTGTATAGGCGTAAATAAAATTGCCAACTGATCAGTGTGAAGCACCGTAATCATTTACTTATAGAAATATCTAAGGGTTGTAATGGAATGTCTTTTACCGTGAATAATAATTTATACTTTCGTATGTTCGCGTGGATGAACGGCTTTTGTGTGGTACACCTATTATTAATTGAAAGCTGAGAACTTTCTTAAGTTTGAAAAATCTCCTCACTTGAACAAAAGATAGCCATGAAGTGGCAACCACAAGAGTCTGTTTTGAAATCGATATTATTATTTGCAACATGAATTAAATTAATTTGAGTTTAATCTGTTCATTCAAGAAATTAATTGTAAATCATATCCTTTCGGATTTACACTACACAATTCTGCAGTAATTTAAAAAAGAATCTGCCGTCTTGCAAATGGCGATGAACAATGCTAATTGCAACTCTCACTTACCACACCTTATTAATCTCTGAAAAACGCACCATTAATTTTTCTTACATTAGGGACGTTAATGCTACTGAAATAAGTGGTCTGATTATCAATAACAGCATAATTTTCCAGGAATAAATTACAAGATACATACATGTCCATTCACATCTATCTTGTTGAAAGATTCAAACCAGAGTAAAAAGATCATGAAAATCTACGTCTATTGTTTTCATTTTTCTCAATACCTTTATTACAAAACGTAGATTCATTATCATGAAATATCCATACTGCTTGTCATATACATTACAGTAAGATAATGTAACCACGTACAGTGAAACAAAGTGGTGGCCAGCAGATGTGCTAACTAGGCCGCTGTTCCTGTGGTTGTCCTGCCTTTCTGCCATGTCAGAAGAGCTGTGAGTGATGGTACCTGGTTAGCAATGTAGAGACTGGCTGGTAGCATTGCTGCATCAGATGCAGCAATGTTGAGGGTCTGCTCTGCACCTGGCAAGGCGTCTGTGGCTCGTTTGCTACAGCTGTGAAAGTACTGTTATTACTCAATAGTGCAAAAATAACAGCAATGCTACAATACCTCCCTTCTTTGGTAGATCCAATCTCCAGGTCGCTGCCTATGATAAACCTGTAAGGACTCAACAGAAATGGACAATAGTGTACCATGTACACAGTTCAGCCTTACATCAGCTTGAATGACATGGTCCATCAGCTGTGATCTTAATCTGTGGTTACAACTCACTAGCTTTTTATCTAATTGTATTTAGTAACATCTCTGAAATATGCACTGTTAGTGCAGATTCCCCACTCTCGTTCACAGCTACTTAACAGTAAGCTGGCCTAATAAACTCCCCATAAAAGTACACAACAGTACTCGCTGATAACATTGTTGGTACTTCTTCAACGTACTGTTTGCCATCTCTCAACAAATCCTAAGGTTGCCATGCCCTTGGTTACATCAGCAAGGTATTGTACAATTAGAAAACCAGCAAAACACCTTGAGTACAAGAAAACATATTTCCTATCATTATTTACTTTAGTGTTCCTGCAAAATTACAATCTTTAACTTTTTATTCTCAGGAAAAAAAATGACACTGTAAAACTATTTTACTCTTAGTAAATTATCCTTAACAAATTATCTTTGGCAGTACATGGCCTGAATCCATTAATCTCTTATGCTCGGCATCTATTTTCTGTCTATTTGGTCCCCCCCCCCCACCCCCTGCTGTTTCGATACCTCTCCCAGGACTCTGTCCCCACAACAAAAGCTCTCCTTTCATTTTCCTAGAAAAAGATATCCCTAAAACTAACTGCATACATTAGCCAAATACGGTACAACCAATTATAATACATAGATAGGTAATCTTACTTATCTCTCCTACCACAGTTCTTATCACAGAGTGAATTCTTCTCGCCATGTTATGATCTCTGGTATTCCTGCTCGCCCAGAGTAAATTCCTGGCCCCCAGTGGTAATATATCATATAAATTAAGCCTTAGTGTATTTGTCTGCAGTCTAACTGATTTGTCTCTTAAGACAGATGAACTTTGTGACAGTACTGTACTGGCGAAAATTTCTCTATAATTGTCCATCTACGAGCGACCTTACGACGCCAAGGGTAAATTTTGGTATGATGTTTGCATATGAAGCTTAATTGCAGGCTTGCCTCATACCTTTAACCTAGACGGCTGTTGTGGCCGAGCGGTAGTAGGCGCTTCAGTCCGGAACCGCACTGCTGTTACGGTCGCAGGTTCTAATCCTGCCTCGGGCATGGGTGTGCAACAGTCTCCAGCCTCTGAGATTACAAGAATATTTACTGTCCATGAGAAATACTTCGTCAGTTGCAAATTTATTTGTTGATCTCGAAATCAATATCAGATACAATATCTGATTTTACTCGCCAAGAAACGAAGATATTTGTGACACTTTTATGGTGAAATCATCGAGTAGCATAATAATTTCCTGAATTTCATGTATTTTCACATGGTTTGCCGGAATGGTATACCATTTACGTAACTGTTCCCGATATCACCCACGCAGCAGTATCCTACCGATCGCCAGCAGAGTATAATTCCAAAGATAAAGATTGGAAATTATATCGTTAGAGAGCCGAAACGTTAATGAGGTCATTAAGTTGGATGTACTGCAAACCATTGTGTTACTATCAACTTATCTCGTCTGCAAAGTTTTTTACTTGAAAACTCGAAAGGAGAGATATCAAGTATTTTTAACTCTTACCGATGACAATCATATAACAGGTTCTAGATCATTGTTGTACTTTACAAGGTCAAAGAAGGTTTTTATACTCATAATCGTATGTGTTTCTCATGTCTAGAAAACCAGAAAATGTCTTTTCCACCGGTGTTCCGCCATCTCGATGCAAACACATCACAACCACTGTTCTCGCAACGAAATAAAGATGGGAACTGCGTAGAATGACAATATCCCTCACTGTCGAAAAAGAGGCATCTAGAATTTCGGACCTGCCTGGCTGACGATACACAAAGAGGAAGAGACTTGTAACGACTTGTCTCACTACAGCCCTGACAATAAAGTGTGATGTCACTGATCACACCATTTCACAGTCGAACAAGAGCCTTCTGTTTCCGGTCTTCAGGAATCAGTCACAGAAGGACATAAGATTCAAGAATATGATGCTTCTTGCAAGCCATTAAAAGCATTTCGCAGAAAGAATGGCCCACCTACAACAATAGAGAAATACCTGATTATTTAATAAGAATCTAACAATATCACAGAGTTTCCAATACAATATCCGTTGAATGATTTACATTGGAGCAAAAGCCTCATACCTCCACGTATAATTCAGAACTACTGCAAGAGTAAGGGGAGATTCAGAACTTAATCACAGCATTGCTCATTTTTTACTCCCACACACTGTTCGACAATAAACTGATCATGATACTATATTCTATCTAGAGCTGAGTATATCCATGGAGATAGTATGCATATGCATGGCGGTAATTATTTATTTAGAAGCAAACCCAGTACAAACAAGCTTATCCCACTATCATTCATGGCTAGCCAATTAACAAACGAGTACAAGCCAGAACAAATCAACATCAATGTTTTCTCCAGCGACAGCTGTCATCCTACTACCTCTCACAGTTCTATCCGATTCGTTGCACTACAGTCACCATGTGACATAATGATGGGATTTGCAGTCATTCACCTACTAGACAGTCACTTCTTAGTGGGTGGATCACACCCTCCTTAAACTTCCGTGCAAATGAATTAGAGCCTGACACATTCTTCTGCTTTAGCTCACCGACGTTTCAGTTCCCAGTGCTTGGGTTTTTCCATAACATTCTACGAAATGAATCCGAACCTGACATATGCGTTCTACTTCAGCTCGCTCCAGATGCTTACTGGTAGGCATTTATAGCAGTTAACGCTTGCAACGACTTACTAAGGGATTCTAATGCTATGAATGTGCAATAGATTTAGGTATGTTCAGGTCAACAACGAACACCATCACAAGTCTTCTCACCCACTTGCAGACAACTCCATCACCTACAGACATACCACATTTAAAACAAATGCACCACAAGCAGCTGTACAGTGCATTGTGGACGGTGTATCACACCAGTATTATTGCTTACTCTTCTATCCCAATCTCACACGCTGATCGATTAAAAAATTGCCTATATACATCCATGCATACACTGATGCATCCCTATATTACCAGGAGAAATATCGGGTGATCAAAAAGTCAGTATAAATTTGAAAACTGAATAAATCACGGAATAATGTAGATAGAGAAGTACAAATTGACACACATGCTTGGAATGACATGGGGTTTTATTAGAACCAAAACAATACAAAAGTTCAAAAAATGTCCGACAGATGGCGCTTCAACTGATCAGAAGAGCAATAATTAGCATAACAAAGTAAGACAAAGCAAAGATGATGTTCTTTACAGGAAATACTCAATATGTCCACCATCATTCCTCAAGAATAGCTGTAGTCAAGGAATAATGTTGTGAACAGCATTGTAAAGCATGTGCGGAGTTATGGTGAGGCATTGGCGTCGGATGTTGTCTTTCAGCAGCCCTAGAGATGTCGGTCGATCACGATACACTTGCGACTTCAGGTAACCCCAAAGCCAATAATCGCACGGACTGAGGTCTGGGGACCTGGGAGGCCAAGCATGACGAAAGTGGCGGCTGAGCACCCGATCATCACCAAACGACGAGCGCAAGAGATCTTTCACGCGTCTAGCAATGTGGGGGGTAGAGCGTCATCCTGCATAAACATAGTACGTTCCAGCAGGTCTTTATCAGCCAGGCTGGGGATGATACGATTCTGTAACATGTCGGCGTGCCTCTCAGCCGTCACAGTAGCAGTTACAAAATCAGAATCACGCATTTCCTCGAAGAAAAAAGGACCGATAAAGGTAGATGTGGTAAATCCAACCCATACCATGACTTTCTCGTCGTGCAATGGAGTTTCCACGACAGTTCTAGGATTTTCGGTAGCCCAAATTCTGCAGTTGTGGGTGTTCACAACACGTTACTCAACCAATCGTCATCTTCCGCCATCTTTTGAAACGCCCACGCAGCAAATGCCCTCCGCTTTACTAAATTGCCAGGTAACAGTTCATGATGGCGATGGATTTTACATGGATAGCATCGGAGGGTACGCCTAAGTGCCAACCAAACAGTAGTGTATGGAATGCCGGTGCGACGTGCGACTGCACGAGTGCTGACTTCCCCGTGCATAGACGAACCCGCTACAGTCTCCATTTCTTCCTGAACTGTCTCAGCAGCATTACGCCTTGTGCTCGGTCGGCCACTACGGGGTCTATTGTCCAAACAACCCGTGGCTTCGAAATCATTCTCGCCACAGCTGCATTTGTCAACAGACCTTTACCCGTTCGAATCCCGTTCCTATAGCGATAGGATCGTAACGCTGAACTAGCACATTCCCCATTATGATAATACAGCTTCACTAAAAGCGCCTTTTCGGGTAACGTCAACATGCTGCGACTGCTGGCGCATCTAATTCTCTCTCTCATTATAGCTCCTCTTATACACGATTGTCATGCGCAGTCACTGACGTTTTGCTGTCCAGCGCCATCTGTCGGACATTTTGTGAATTTTTTTTTGTTCCATTAAAACCCCATGTCATTTCAAGCATGTGTATCAATTTTTACCTCTCTATCTACATTATTCCATGGTTTATTAAGTTTTCAAATTGGTACTGAATTTTTGATCACCCGGTACTTCGTCCTTTCCAGAGATTTTTTTTCCTTCGTATGTTTGAATGAAGTATGCCAACCTATGCAATCCTAGCAGCACCCGTATGATGCTTTTTCTTTACAGATCAGTCACCTAACACGAAGAGATGTGGGTTCACAACATTTGTAGACAATGACAATGCTGTGTCGGACTGTCAATCGATGTTACCAGTATGTACCATTTAACCTCAAACGTGTCTTTGCGTGTTAATGTCGGAATAGTAGCTGACAATGACCTCAAAGCTATAGTGCAAATTGAGAATTTATCTACATCTACATTTATACTCCGCAAGCCACCCAACGGTGTGTGGCGGAGGGCACTTTACGTGCCACTGTCATTACCTCCCTTTCCTGTTCCAGTCGCGAATGGCTCGCGGGAAGAACGACTGCCGGAAAGCCTCCGTGCGCGCTTGAATCTCTCTTAATTTACATTCGTGATCTCCTCGGGAGGTATAAGTAGGGGGAAGCAATATATTCGATACCTCATCCAGAAACGCGCCCTCTCGAAACCTGGACAGCAAGCTACACCGCTATCCAGAGCGCCTCTTTTGCAGAGTCTGCCACTTGAGTTTGTTACACATCTCCGTAACGCTATCACGCTTACCAAATAACCCTGTGACGAAACGCGCCGCACTTCTTTGGATCTTCTCTATCTCCTCTGTCAACCCAACCTGGTACGGATCCCACACTGATGAGCAATACTCAAGTATAGGTCGAACAAGTGGTTTGTAAGACTCCTCCTTTGTTGATGGACTACATTTTCTAAGGACTCACCCAAGGAATCTCAACCTGGTGTCCGCCTTACCAACAATTAATTTTATATGATCATTCCACTTCAAATCGTTCCGCACGCATACTCCAAGATATTTTACAGAAGTAACTGCCACCAGTGTTTGTTCCGCTATCATATAATCATACAATAAAGGATCCTTCTTTCTATGTATTCGCAATACATTACATTTGTCTATGTTAAGGGTCAGTTGCCACTCCCTGCACCAAGTGCCTATCCGCTGAAGATCTTCCTGCATTTCGCTGCAATTTTCTAATGCTGCAACTTCTCTGTACACTACAGCATCATCCGCCAAAAGCCGCCTGGAACTTTCGACACTATCTACTAGGCCATTTATATATATTGTGAAAAGCAATGGTCCCACAACACCCCCCTGTGGTACGCCAGAGGTTACTTTAACGTCTGTAGACGTCTCTCCATTGAGAACAACATGCTGTGTTCTGTTTGCTAAAAACTCTTCAATCCAGCCACACAGATGGTCTGATATTCCGTAGGCTCTTACTTTGTTTATCAGACGACAGTGAGGAACTGAATCGAACGCCTTCCGGAAGTCAAGGAAAATGGCATCTACCTGGGAGCCTGTATCTAATATTTTCTGGGTCTCATGAACAAATAAAGCGAGTTGGGTCTCACACGATCGCTGTTTCCGGAATCCATGTTGATTCCTACAGAGTAGATTCTGGGTTTCCAGAAACGACATGATACGTGAGCAAAAAACATGTTCTAAAATTCTACAACAGATCGACGTCAGAGATATAGGTCTATAGTTTTGCGCAACTGCTCGACGGCCCTTCTTGAAGACTGGGACTACCTGTGCTCTTTTCCAATCATTAGGAACCTTCCGTTCCTCTAGAGACTTGCGGTACACGTCTGTTAGAAGGGGAGCAAGTTCTCTCGCGTACTCTGTGTAGAATCGAATTGGTATCCCGTCAGGTCCAGTGGACTTTCCTCTGTTGAGTGATTTCAGTTGCTTTTCTATTCCTTGGACACTTATTTCGATGTCGCCATTTTTTCGTTTGTGCGAGGATTTAGAGAATGAACTGCAGTGCGGTCTTCCTCTGTGAAACAGCTTTGGAAAAAGGTGTTTAGTATTTCAGCTTTACGCTTGTCATCCTCTGTTTCAAAGCCATCATCATCCCGGAGTGTCTGGATATGCTGTTTCGAGCCACTTACTGGTTTAACGTAAGACCAGAACTTCCTAGGATTTTCTGTCAAGTCAGTACATAGAATTTTACTTTCAAATTCACTGACCGCTTCACGCATAGCCCATCTTACGCTACTTTGACATCGTTTAGCTACTGTTTGTCTGAGAGGTTTTGGCTGCGTTTAAACTTGCAGTGAATCTCTCTCTGCTTTCGCAGTAGTTACCTAACTTTGTTGTTGAACCACGGTGGGCTTTTCCCGTCCCTCACAGTTTTACTCGGCACATACCTGTCTAAAACGCATTTTACGATTGCCTTGAACTTTTTCCAGAAACACTCAACATTGTCAATGTCGGAACAGAAATTTTCGTTTTGATCTATTAGGTAGTCTGAAATATGCCTTCTATTACTCTTGCTAAACAGATAAACCTTCCTCCCTTTTCTTTTATGTTCCTATTTACTTCCATATTCAGGGATGCTACAACGGCATAATGATCACTGATTCCCTGCTCTGCGCTTACAGAGTCGAAAGTTCGGGTCTGTTTGTTATCAGTAGGTCTAAGATGTTATCTCCACGAGTCGGTTCTCTGTTTAATTGCTCAAGGTAATTTTCGGATAGTGCACTCAGTATAATGTCACTCGATGCTCTGTCACTACCACCCGTCCTTTACATCTGAGCGTCCCAGGCTATATCTGGTGGAGTACTAAGCTGGAGCTCGTTCATATAGAGTGGGGGGAAGCTATGTATATATATATCAAGGGGCAGTTAATAGCTAAATACGACTCATTCAGCCTCAGCATTCTTGTCTCCTACAGTAGCAGTGTTAGTGCAGCAATTACTCACAATTACTCACTGTGCCTGGTGTTGCTACATTAAAATTAACAGCATATGTGGTGCAGTGGAGCGAGAGTATATCTGTGGTACTAAGTCACTCTAAGATCAACGAAAGGTAATTGCAAGGTGGTGTACTTACTCCAATAAACGTGGACTTCGAAGCATACAAAAAAGGTATTTGCAAAATAGTGTTGGATAGTGTACAAACGTTAGTCAGTACTATTTAAGTACATTGATGCCATGTGTGGTATTTCCTCCCGTCATTAACAAATGTTCCATTAAAAATAGAGTCTTCCATGTCATATACATGCGAACAGATTCCATTATAATTTCAAAATGCTATGTGTCTACCAAGAAAAAGAGGTCTAGTAATCCTATGGTGCATGTAATGTAACTCCCAAACAATTGTACGGCTATTTAAATACAGTGAAGCTGTGTAAGATACCCAATTCTACAATTAATAAATGTTCCATTAAATCTACAGTCTTCCACACCATAAATTCCTCATACTGATTTTTGAAATGTACTTCCATGTCACTGGCATTTAGACGGGCTCTAACTTGAACAGTTCATTTTTATAGTTTCAAATCAGAGCTTAAAAACAGATTCTTTTTAACGAAAGGTTGATCCTATGACATTCCTACGGGTGTGGGAAGAGTCTGCGAAACAGTCACTGCCAGGAGATAGATTCATCACACTCACTTGGTGTCTATCACAGGGAGGGAAGGGAGTGTGCCTCGTGAGCCTTACCCTTACGTTTGTATGGTACTGTGCATTATGTGGATGATAGAGAATAGCATTGTACCCAAACCCCATTTCGGACGGATTGATACAATGCACTATCCGGAAATAGACTATAGCTCTGTGTTGAACACGGTTTTGCGAAGTCTGGTACTGTGCACAAGCTTGCCAGTAGACTAGAGCACTGTACCTGGACGCTGTTTCGAGCAGGGTGATATAAAAGGTTAAAATGGCTCTGAGCACTATGGGACTTAAACTGCTGTGGTTATCAGTCCCCTAGAACTTAGAACTACTTAAACCTAACTAACCTAAGAACATCACACACATCCACGCCAGAGGCAGGATTCGAACCTGCGACCGTAGCGGTCGCGTGGTGCCAGACTGTAGCACCTAGAACCGCTTGGCCACTCCGTCCGGCCAGGGTGGTATAGAGCCTTACTCAGGCGGAATGGTTTAGTGCTATACCCAGACACCGTGTGTGATGGTGTGTGTGTGTGTGTGTGTGTGTGTGAGTCTGTGTCTGCCTGTTCAGTTCTAAAATGTCAAGCAGCCATCAACTTATTGGTTGAAGGAGGAGTCCAACTCGTGAACACTTTCAAATGTGTCTGAAGACTTTAACAGATGTTTACATGGTAAATTTCTCAAGTTCGAATGTGTCAGAACTGAGAAACCTACATGTGGATGACAATGTGATAGCAGTAGAAACAATAGGTAACAACAGCAAGAAAGCATCTAAAGGTAAGCTGGAACTGCCTGAAATTAACAATTGCTCTTCTGATGGAGCAGCTGTCTGGAATATCACAGTAGCTGACAGTTCACACAATTCTTTTTCCTATAGCTTAATACTGTATTCTTAGAATTTCAAACCTCTAGTCACTATCTAATAGAAAATCTATCTTCCTGGCAGTGATTGTGTTGCAGACTCTTCCCTCTTCTGTAGGAATGTGATACGGAGAACCTTCCATTAAAAAGAACCTGTTTTTAAGCTCTGATTTAAAACTATGGAGATGAGCTGTTCGAGTCTGATAGTGTCTAAACACTAGCAATACAAAAGTACATTTCAAAAATCAGTATGGGATGTATACGGTGTGGAAGATTGTAGACTTAATGTAACATTTATTAATCGTGGAAGGGAGTACCTTACACAGCGTCACTGTACTCAAATAGGCCTACATTTGTTTGGGACCTATGTTACATGCAACTGATTCCAGTGCACCATAGGATTACGAGATCTCTTTTTCTTGGTAAACAAATTACATTTCGAAATTAGAATGGAATCTATATGTATGTACACTCCTGGAAATGGAAAAAAGAACACATTGACACCGGTGTGTCAGACCCACCATACTTGCTCCGGACACTGCGAGAGGGCTGCACAAGCAATGATCACACGCACGGCACAGCGGACACACCAGGAACCGCGGTGTTGGCCGTCGAATGGCGCTAGCTGCACAGCATTTGTGCATCGCCGCCGTCAGTGTCAGCCAGTTTGCCGTGGCATATGGAGCTCCATCGCAGTCTTTAACACTGGTAGCATGCCGCGACAGCGTGGACGTGAACCGTATGTGCAGTTGACGGACTTTGAGCGAGGGCGTATAGTGGGCATGCGGGAGGCCGGGTGGACGTACCGCCGAATTGCTCAACACGTGGGGCGTGAGGTCTCCACAGTACATCGATGTTGTCGCCAGTGGTCGGCGGAAGGTGCACGTGCCCGTCGACCTGGGACCGGACCGCAGCGACGCACGGATGCACGCCAAGACCGTAGGATCCTACGCAGTGCCGTAGGGGACCGCACCGCCACTTCCCAGCAAATTAGGGACACTGTTGCTCCTGGGGTATCGGCGAGGACCATTCGCAACCGTCTCCATGAAGCTGGGCTACGGTCCCGCACACCGTTAGGCCGTCTTCCGCTCACGCCCCAACATCGTGCAGCCCGCCTCCAGTGGTGTCGCGACAGGCGTGAATGGAGGGACGAATGGAGACGTGTCGTCTTCAGCGATGAGAGTCGCTTCTGCCTTGGTGCCAATGATGGTCGTATGCGTGTTTGGCGCCGTGCAAGTGAGCGCCACAATCAGGACTGCATACGACCGAGGCACACAGGGCCAACACCCGGCCGTACGCCACTGGTGATCTTCGAGGGGACACTGAATAGTGCACGGTACATCCAAACCGTCATCGAACCCATCCTTCTACCATTCCTAGACCGGCAAGGGAACTTGCTGTTCCAACAGGACAATGGACGTCCGCATGTATCCCGTGCCACCCAACGTGCTCTAGAAGGTGTAAGTCAACTACCCTGGCCAGCAAGATCTCCGGATCTGTGCCCTATTGAGCATGTTTGGGACTGGATGAAGCGTCGTCTCACGCGGTCTGCACGTCCAGCACGAACGCTGGTCCAACTGAGGCGCCAGGTGGAAATGGCATGGCAAGCCGTTCCACAGGACTACATCCAGCATCTCTACGATCGTCTCCATGGGAGAATAGCAGCCTGCAGTGCTGCGAAAGGTGCATATACACTGTACTAGTGCCGACATTGTGCATGCTCTGTTGCCTGTGTCTATGTGCCTGTGGTTCTGTCAGTGTGATCATGTGATGTATCTGACCCCAGGAATGTGTAAATAAAGTTTCCCCTTCCTGGGACAATGAATTCACGGTGTTCTTATTTCAATTTCCAGGAGTGTATATGACATGGAAGACTCCATTTTTAATGAAAAATTTGTTAATGGTGGGAGGGAGTATCACACATAGCATCACAGTACTTATATAGCACTGACTAACATTTGTAAACTATCTGATAGTATTTCGGTAATACGAGGTGCATTCAAGTTCTAAGGCCTACGATTTTTTTTCTAATTAACTACTCACCCAAAATCGATTAAACTGGCGTTACTTCTCGACGTAATCGCCCTGCAGACGTACACATTTTTCACAATGCTGACGCCATGATTCCATGGCAGCGGCGAAGGCTCCTTTAGGAGTCTGTTTTGACCACTGGAAAATCGCTGAGGCAATAGCAGAACGGCTGGTGAATGTGCGGCCACAGAGAGTGTCTTTCATTGTTGGAAAAAGCCAAAAGTCAATAGGAGCCAGGTCAGGTGAGTAGGGAGCATGAGGAATCACTTCAAAGTTGTTATCACGAAGAAACTGTTGCGTAACGTTAGCTCGATGTGCGGGTGCGTTGTCTCGTTGAAACAGCACATGCGCAGCCCTTCCCGGACGTTTTTGTTGCAGTGCAGGAACGAATTTGTTCTTCAAAACAGTTTTGTATGATGCACCTGTTACCGTAATGCCCTTTGGAACGCAATGGGTAAGGATTACGCCCTCGCTGTCCCAGAACATGGACACCATCATTTTTTCAGCACTGGCGGTTACCCGAAATTTTTTTGGTGGTGGTGAATCTGTGTGCTTCCATTGAGCTGACTGGCGCTTTGTTTCTGGATTGAAAAATGGCATCCACGTCTCATCCATTGTCACAACCGACAAAAAGAAAGTCCCATTCGTGCTGTCGTTGCGCGTCAACATTGCTTGGCAACATGCCACACGGGCAGCCGTGTGGTCGTCCATCAGCATTCGTGGCACCCACCTGGATGACACTTTTCGCATTTTCAGGTCGTCATGCAGGATTGTGTGCACAGAACCCACAGAAATGCCAACTCTGGAGGCGAACTGTTCAACAGTCATTCGGCGGTCCCCCAAAACAATTCTCTCCACTTTCTTGATCGTGTCGTCAGACCGGCTTGTGCGAGCCCGAGGATGTTTCGGTTTGTTGTCACACGATGTTCTGCCTTCATTAAACTGTCGCACCCACAAACGCACTTTCGACACATCCATAACTCCATCACCACATGTCTCCTTCAACTGTCGATGAATTTTAATTGGTTTCACACCACACAAATTCAGAAAACGATTGATTGCACGCTGTTTAAGTAAGGAAAACTTCGCCATTTTAAGTATTTAAAACACTTCTCATTCTCGCCGCTGGCGGTAAAATTCCATCTGCCGTATGGTAGACGTATTGACAATGAAAGCGGCCTCATTTTAAAACAATGCGCATGTTTCTATCTCTTTCCAGTCCGGAGAAAAAAAATCGGAAGCCTTAGAACTTGAATGCACCTCGTAACTTTTGTGTGTGCTTTAAATTGCAGATTTATTAGATGCATCACCTGTTGGTGTAGGTACACTATCTTGGAATCAGCTGTCGTTCACCTTAAAATGATTGAATGACCGAGATAACGAACAGCACATCTCAGTCTTAAGGCTCAGACTGCCTTAAGCAAAACAGTACCAGAGATCTACTCCAGCTCCAATGCAGCATATACCACTTCCCCCAGACCTTACGTGTTCACAGCACTTTCTTGCCTTAGATGGATCTCGAGCTATTAATTTTAATGTAGCAACAACAAGCACGGTGAGTAATTACTGCACTAACACTGCTGCTGTCGAAGACTAGGAATCCATAGACAGAATGTGTCCTATTTACCCAAGTGCCCCATCATATATACATCAGTTTGCACCTGTTCGTTTTATGTGACTCATCTGTGAAGTAAAACCATCATAGGGATGCTGCTAAGATCACACAGGTGGGCATACTCCATTCAAACATGTGATGGAAGGAAATCTTTGGGAAGAACGAAGTATTTCTCTTGGTGATATAGGGATGGATCAGTGTATGTATGCATGTATATAGACATTTTTTTAATCGATGAGCGTGTGGGATTGAGATAAAAGAGTAAACAATAATACTGGTGTGATACACCCTCCACAATGCACTGTACAGCCGCTTGTGGTGTATTTGTTTTAGATGTGCTTTTGTTGTCTGCAAGTAGGTGGGAAGACTTCTGGTTGATTTCACTGTTGACCTGAACATATCTAAAGCAATCACACATTAATTGGATTAGAATCCCGTGCTCTGTCTTTGCAAGCGTTAACTTGAAACCTCCCTCTCACTTATCGACCTTAATGACAGTGAAAAATTAAACCGCTTGCACCTATTGGAGATTTGGGAAAAGCAATCGTCACTGAAGTTAATTTGACGGTAAAGAGGGAGGAAAGGGTTACATTTAAATAAAAGGAAAAATGAAAATGAAATTGGTGAAAATTAATTTTGAGAAAAGGGTAAAATTAATAAAGAATGTAAATGTGCGGTCGTTATGTTAACAATTAATTGCCGTTAATCAGATATTTGAGATTTGGGGAAAATTACAGTCGCCAGTCCTATGGACAACTACTATAATAAATGAAAATGAAAGATTAATGCACATATAATTAGCACTAAAAGCATGGCAACTGAAGGTTGACACATGTTGTGTGAAAAATGAATGTTTGTCAGAAGTAATAAATTTCGCTACATTCTGACTTAATTTGGCAAAAGAATTAATAAAACCGGAAAATTGAAACTTAATTTAGTGACTGAAATTAATAGTGAACTTTGTTTCTGAAGCACTACGAAATTCAATAAAATAAGGTTAGTCTGGGGCTATCTCAACAATCATTTCAAAAGCTACTTGAATCTACACAATTTAGAAATAAGAGATTTAACTTTAAAACTTGAATTAAATGATTCTGAACAATTAATAACAGTAAAACTTAGTAGGCCGGCCGAAGTGGCCGTGCGGTTAAAGGCGCTGCAGTCTGGAACCGCAAGACCGCTACGGTCGCAGGTTCGAATCCTGCCTCGGGCATGGATGTTTGTGATGTCCTTAGGTTAGTTAGGTTTAACTAGTTCTAAGTTCTAGGGGACTAATGACCTCAGCAGTTGAGTCCCATAGTGCTCAGAGCCATTTGAACCATTTGAACTTAGTATGTACCAAGCTGAGCTGCAGTCACAGGTAAGCTAAAATATGGTAACAAAACTCGCACTCTTAATTTATGCTAGTGTAATCTAAATATTGTAGCCAGCTATGAATACTTTAACTGAACTTCGAAATTAAAGCAGTGAAATGGAATGATATTACTTTAATGCAGGTGTATGAATTTCTATGACACTCGGGTTCATTCCAGAAAAGGTTGGTTCAAAAATGGTTCAAATGGCTCTGAGCACTATTGGACTTAACAGCTGTGGTCATCAGTCCCCTAGAACTTAGAACTACTTAAACCTAACTAACCTAAGGACATCACACACATCCATGCCCGAGGCAGGATTCGAACCTGCGACCATAGCAGTCGCGTGGTTCTGGACTGTGCGCCTAGAACCGTGAGACCACCGCGGCCGGCAGAAAAGGTTGGGACCCTGCTGTATTTTTGTGATGCAACAGTTTGAAAAGCTGAGGTCTGCCATACAGTTCTAAAACTTTACGTGCTTTTAGTCTTCCTTGTTGGTTGATTGAAGGTTTGCAGTCGTCGATCGGGGATGTGGCGGCAGTCACTCATTGTCGGCCGTCGCTGTTGCAGAAGCTGGATGTTGGCGCACCTTCTTCTCGACACGGTCACCAGGCGAAACGGGCTCTTGATGTGCACCAGCTAATGCTTCCCGTCCGCGACACCATGTCAGAAACTACGAGTGTCATAGCAAGTCGAGCGCAATTACATACTGCCAAACCCCAAAAGCGCGGCAACTCGCGGGAGCGTCACACAACACACCTGCTCCACCCCCTACTCCAGCCAGACTCCCTCTGCCCACGCTCCATGTGGCAGAGTTAACACTACCAAAGATCCTAAACACTTTGGTTCTCCACACGACCTATCGATGTAATCGTTCGATAGCAGAGTTTTCCCTAGGCCAGACCCAGCATAAAAATACAAATAATATTTACAAAACAAACCAATTATACATCGACATAAATACATACACACACACACACACACACACACACACACACACACATATATATATATATGTATATATATATATATATATATATATATATATATATATATATATATATATATATGTATATATAGTAATACAATTATAATATATAAAGACACAGAAATGTCATATCTTCAGGTAAGAAAATAAGGAAAAAAATGTATAGTACAATAGATTGAAATAGGAGGATATGCATTTCCGGCGTTACACGTGCCCCACATTGTCTGAGGATGTTCGTGTAACCTAAACATTCCCAGAAAATGTCCCAAAAAGGAAAAAAAACAGTGGAAATGCATATGCACAAAACATCCAGAAAATTTAGCGTTCGGCTAATTAACCATAAACCAAATTTTAGACCATAATAATTGAGTTGAGACATTCCTAACCTTATTCCATTCTGTCATCTTACACAAAAGAAAACAGGTTGACAACAGATTAAAATTTATAGAAAACACAGAAAATGGTTTAGCTATTCTAAAATCAGCAAAATTCCTAACGGTATCAAGAAATGGAATAATATTTACAAAATTAATCAGAGTACATGGTCATAAAAACAGGTAGATCAAAATATGCAAATTAATAATTAATTACATAGAATACATTTTTATATAACCTTTTCATAATTAATATTCTTGCCATGAGAGTCCACTTAACGCTAAACAAGAAAATAATATACAGCAGATCCAAAAAAAAAAAACATAAATATTGACAGCAGAGTTCTTTCACATCAGCTGTCCGGGAAGAAAAACAGCCCCGCCTTCTGTACCCACAAGTACAAAGAGTGCCGACCGGCACAAGAGCTGACAGCGACTCCGCCTCGCCAGTACTGTTGCGCCCGCCTGTGCGGCACACTTGATCTCATTCGCCTGTTTAACGGCATTTCCAGAACGTCTGTTTCACTGAATTCTTTCGGAAAAACTCACTCTCGAGTAATCTCAAGGAGTCCATTAATACTATCACAGTTGATAACTCAACACTGTCCATCATCACACCCATGTACTAGCCTGAAACTTAAAACAGCGTCTAAGTACATCGGCAATGACTAGTAAATCACATATTCATGAAATCTTACAGCTAGTTACAAAATCATATTTACATTCCTTAATCTTTTGTGACTCAGCTGAAAACTTAAACTAGCAGCTTCGATTTTTCAGTTGATTAATAATCAGTTACTCTTAAATCATTTAGTCAAATTTAATTACTTATTAATTACAACTTCTTTAATGTCCTCTTGGTCAGGCAAAAGCATGGCAATCTAGCAAATCCTTAAATATTACACTCTATATTTACATACTGTACAAATTACCCATTCTGTGGTATTAATCAATCCTTGGTTGGTACAATTTCAAGTCTACAATGCTCCGTATACCTAATAGTTTTCCAGAGCTTGGATACTCTAAGCAATAAGCATTTGTGTGAGGTATACCAATGACTTTATATGGTCCATTATAAACAAACTTAAATTTAGAGATTTCATTGTCTATCTCGCTCGGTGTCTCATGAGCTTTTGCAAGTACTAAGTCTCCGATTGCATACTTAGCAAAACGCGCTTTAGCGTCATGACGACGTATGCGACCATCGGCTTTTAGCTTCATTACTTCTCGCAAACGATCTTTTTTCACACCAATACTAATGTCAATCCGTGGAGGGAATTTGATTATCTCTTCCACTAAACTTTTACTTCTGTGGTCAGTTAACAATGTGCATAGGCTGGTATTGCCTATGCACTCCGTCTCCTGCCTCGCCAAAACTAACTACTATTGTTTTATCTTGTGACGTACATGTCAAAGTTTTGCTTTCGCAATTAATCACTGCACGGTACTTTAATAGCCAATCTAACCTGATAATTACTTCTGTAGTTAAGTCTGGCACAACGACAAACTCTAGTTCAAATCGTGCCCCACATATCGCGAAGTTGACAAAAATCTGTTTTGTGACCGGTTTACTGGCCTTCCCAGTAGCACCGACAATTTTCGCTCCTGTCACTGGCATAAACTACGATACCAGGTCTGTCTTTCAGTAACTGAAATATTTTCCCAGATACAGCACTCAATTCTGCACCGGTGTCAATCAACACGTCTAGTTGTAGGCCGTGCATATTAACAGACACTACTATCTGCCTACACTTATCCTCAACTGTTTCTTTATTTTCCCATAATAAATCCTCGTCTATATCCAGGTAATTCCAGAAAAAACCTTTAGGCTTTGATCCTAAATCCGGCTTATCTGGCGGCTTTTTCAGCTTCTGTTCACATACAGTTTTTAATTTCAACACGTTTGTCCTGAGGCTTAGTCTGTAGCTTCGCCTCCAATACCGAAACCTTTTCCTGTAACTCGTCAACTAGTGAGTGTTGCTTTGCTATCAATTCACTAATTGTCACCTTCGTTGATTCCTCTTTGGTCAGATTGATCTCATCTGCCAATCTACCTGGAGGAATGTGCCCAGCAGTATCTGAAATTACTTCCTCTGGATCTGCGCAACCCACACTGCCACCGTCCGACTGTATAACGTCAACTCTAACCTCATACACGCCGTAATCTACGTGATTTTCTACCAATCGAGTCCGGCTATCACTAAAATTTTCGTAATCTTTCTCCTTAATACTCTCGCAATGTTTAAAATGGAGTTTTGCGTCGAATGGGTCGGCTACTTCTACCACTATAACTTTCGGTAAGGTCTGCCGGTTAGGGCCAGAACTTTCCGTTACTACGTCAACATCCAACTCCTGCGGGACGAAAGACGATGGATCTTGCTCATGCTCCCCATTAACATCAACTATTTCTGGTAAAGTCTGCCGGTTAGGGCCAGAACTTTCTATCACTTCACAAACACTATCTTCCTGCGGGACGAGACGCGGCAAATCCTGCCCGCGCTCCCCATAAACGCTTCTCCCGTACAGGCCCCTATAATCTCTTAGTTCGTCGTATAAGCGACGGAACTGCCTTAACCAGACCTCATCCCTCTCTGCATCACCTCGCTCGATGACGGACGTGTTATCCGACATCTGATCTTCTCTCAACAATTGCGAATCATTCTTAAACAGTCTCCAGTTCCGTTGTGGGTGTTACAGCTGCCACTTTATAATCGATTTCCGGAACACTACTTAAATTGTTCTCACTGACAGTGAATGTATTTTCTAGTGCCGTGTCTACAGCTGATCTACTACTTGTGGGCGCATTGCTTTCTCTTAACACTGGCGCACTCTCCCGCTGTTGATTATTCCATACGGAATTTTCATAACGACGACACCTGGGTTTTATCCTGTTATTGGGACGCCAAAATTTCTCCACGCCCGGTCGGACCCTCACCGGCGCGGCTAATGATTTCCTCATCTCGTCCCAGCAGATCTGCTCCCCGGATGCTGCTGAGACGGCTTATCACATCCTCTGGCGTTATTACTATTCTGTGAAGCCTATATCACGTTAGTATGATACTGGTTTCCGTCATTCCTGTTATTATTTGCATTGTACCGATTGTTATTGCGGTCCGAACCATTATTGTTATTGCTGCCATGGTTGCGGTATGCATTGTTCCCATGGTTATCGCTGATGTGGTTGTTGTGGTACCCGTTGTTGTTACTACGGCCTCTACCACTGTCGCGATTATTGCGCCAATTGTCCTCGTCCTCAACACTTTCCAGGAAATCATTGATTGTCTTGTAATTGCTTCCTACGTAGAGTTTTGTATCATCTGGAAGCTTCTTGTAGAGTTCCCAGACTATTTCGGATTCCGTGCGGCGATCACGCAAATATTCCAACTTGCGGATCCAGCCCTCACAAAACTCCTTCATTGAGCCACGCAAATTCGCATCGAAAGGCCTCGATACAAATTCGCGCCAGACACTTTGTAGTTTTTGCTCTGACCAGTATTCAGCTAGAAACAAATTTTTAAACTCGTCAAAAGTCAGGTTCGTAATGTTGAGGTTTAAGCCACAACGCTTGGCATCACCAGCCAACACGTCAATAACCGCATTAATTTTTCTTTCATTAGTCCATGATCTGGGTAAAACTCTTTCACAATTTTTAATGAAATCCGTCGCGTGTATACCGCCTTTTTTCAAGGGGTCAAACCGCTCCTCTTTCGTCAACAATTCCGAACTATGTGCTCAGATTAGCACAGAGCTCTGTTTTTCGTCAAGTTTCTTTTCTAATTCCGACACTCTCGTAATTACTTGGCAAGTGGTTGTCGCAAGCATTTCCACTTCCCTCTTTTTCTCTTCGCAGGTATTAGCCTGCTTCCTCACTTTAGTATCTACTTCGGACACTAAAGCCTTTAAAGTTTCCACCTTCTGTTGATCCTCTTTTTTCTCTAATTGAATTTGTTCTATCACCTTATTCTCGATGATCGGAGCAACTGCTTCTCCTACACTTTTCTCGATTCTGCTGATTTCGGAATCAAAACGAGTATTTATGCTCGCAATTTCCGCTTGAACGCCTATCATTTCCTGTTTAAGATTATCGATTTCGGTATTATACAACAATATCTTCTTTGATTTTATCAACTTTTGTGTTAACAACTCCAACATTGTTGTTAACATCATTAATAGCTTTGTTCTGATTGTCTAGCTTCCTGTCAATTTTTTGAGACTGAGCTTCTTGCTTGGCAGACTGAGCTTTAATTTCTGCTGATTGAGTTTCTATCTTGCTAGACTGATCCTTGATTTCGTTAATCAAAACATTCAATAAATCAGTTAAATTCCCGGAAACCAGCGGCTTTACTTCCGTAGCGGGTGCCTCTTTAATTGTCCCCCGGTATTCGTCATCAAGGGGTTAAGATTTGATTTTCACTTCCGATTCCGCTACATTTTCTAAAGTTTGGAATTCTATTTCTGCTCTTTGTTGCGTTTCGGCGGTCGCGTCTTTCATGCTAGCCACCTGCCCCTGAGCAATGGGTTCCGCGGTGCGCGTTTCCCATTGTTCGACCGATTGTTCCGAACCAAAGTCTACCAAATTTTGGTAATTGTTGCCTTCACTAATTTTACTAATTTTCAATACAAATGGCAAATCTCAAATCTAATTAGGATTCCTCCCACTACTTATTCTTGCCGACGTAACTACCTGTTCATTACCAGTACTTTGTTACGAGATTTCGACAATGCAAAATTCGTGTCCAGAACAACCTCAAATCCGAAGATTGTCCTGTCACCAGGTCGCCACATGTAACCTCCCCCTCACTTATCAACCTTAATGACAGTGAAAAATTAAACCGCATGCACCTAATGAAGATTTGGGAAAAACAATTGTCACCGAAGTTAATTTGTCGGTAAAGAGGGAGGAAAGGGTTACACCTAAATGAAAGGAAAAATGCAAATGAAATTGGTGAAAATTAATTTTGAGAAAAGGGTAAAATTAATAAAGAAAGTAAATGTGCGGTCGTTATGTTAACTATTAATTGGCGTTAATCAGATATTTGAGATTTGGGGAAAATTACAGTCGCCAGTCCTATGGACAACTACTATAATAAATGAAAATGAAAGATTAATGCACATATAATTAGCACTAAAAGCATGGCAACTGAAGGTTGGCACATGTTGTGTGAAAAATGAATGTTTGTCAGAAGTAATAAATTTCGCTACACTCTGACTTAATTTAGCAAAAGAATTAATAAAAGCGGAAAATTGAAACTTAATTTAGTGACTGAAATTAATAGTGAACTTTGTTTCTGAAGCACTACGAAATTCAATAAAATAAGGTTAGTCTGGGGCTATCTCAACAATCATTTCAAAAGCTACTTGAATCTACACAATTTTGAAATAAGAGATTTAACTTTTAACTTGAATTAAATGATTCTGAACAATTAACAATAGTAAAATTTAGTACGTACCAAGCTGAGCTGCAGTCACAGGTAAGCTAAAATATGCTAACAAAACTCGCACTCTTAATTTGTGCTTGTGTAATCTAAATATTGTAGCCAGCTATGAATACTTTAACTGAGCTGCGAAATTAAAGCAGTGAAATGGAATGATATTACTTTAATGCTGGTGTATGAATTTCAACGACACTCAGGTTCATTCCAGAAAAGGTTGGGACCCTGCTGTATTTTGGTGATGCAACAGTTTGAAAAGCTGAGGTCTGCCATACAGTTCTAAAACTTTACGTGCTTTTAGTCTTCCTTGTTGGTTGATTGAAGGTTTGCAGTCGTCGATCGGGGATGTGGCGGCAGTCACTCATTGTCGGCCGTCGCTGTTGCAGAAGCTGGATGTTGGCGCGCCTTCTTCTCGACACGGTCACCAGGCGAAACGGGCTCTTGATGTGCACCAGCTAATGCTTCCCGTCCGCGACACCATGTCAGAAACTACGAGTGTCATAGCAAGTCGAGCGCAATTACATACTGCCAAACCCCAAAAGCGCGGCAACTCGCGGGAGCGTCACACAACACACCTGCTCCACCCCCTACTCCAGCCAGACTCCCTCTGCCCACGCTCCATGTGGCAGAGTTAACACTACCAAAGATCCTAAACACTTTGGTTCTCCACACGACCTACCGATGTAATCGTTCGATAGCAGAGTTTTCCCTAGGCCAGACCCAGCATAAAAATACAAATAATATTTACAAAACAAACCAATTATACATCGACGTAAATGTATATATATATATATATATATATATATATATATATATATACAAAGAGTAAAGCAATTACAATATATAAAGACACAGAAATGTCATACCTTCAGGTAACAAAATAAGGAAACAAATTTATAGTACAATAGATGGAAATAGAAGGATATGCATTTCCGGCGTTACAAACTGCCATACATGCCTAGTAGTAACCACCTGGAGCGAGATGAAGTAGAATGCATATATCGGGTTCTGTTTCATTTGCTGGAAGCTTAAGGAAAGTAACCCAAGCACTAGGAACTGTCAAGTCGGTAAGCTAAAGCAGAAGAAAGTGTTAGGCTCTAATTCATTTGCACTGATGTTTCAGAGGGGTGTGATCCATCCACTAAGAAGTGAGTGTCTGGGAGGTGAGAGACCGCAAAGCCTATTGATATGTCACCTAGAAACTGTGGCGTAACAAATCAGATAGAAATGTAAGAGGTAGTAAGATGACAGCTGTCGCTGGAGGAAACATTGACGTTGATTTGTTCTGGTTGGTAGATGCTTGTGAATTGGCTTGCCATGAACGATAGTGGGATAAGCTTGTAAGTACTGGATTTGCTTCTAAATAAATAATTACCACTACACATATTTGTACTAACCATGTGGATATACTCTGCTCTAGATGGAATACAGTATCACGATCAGTTTACTATTGAACAGTGTGTGGGGGTAAAAAATGAGCAATGCTGTGATTAAGTTCTGAATCTCCCCCTACTCTTGCAGTAGCTCCAAATTATACGTGGATATATAAGGTTGTTGGACCAATGTAAATGATTTTATGGATAGAGTATTGGAAACCCTGTGATACTGTTAGATTCGTATTAAGGAGCTATTCTCCATTTGTAAAAAAGGTGATTTATTTGTCCCAAAACATTATGGTGTCAACGAAGACTCTGATACCATTACACAGTCATATTTGTAACTTAGTTATCATAGAAATAGAGTGTAGTCTATGATATACTGTTGTTCATGATTTTCACGCTACGGATATGAGGCAAGGATATACATTTGGGAAGGGGTAGTGAGCAGAAAGGTATTCTGCTATTGTTCACAAAGTAGGTATGTTTTGGCTTGCAGAAAGCATTTCCTTTCAGCACTCAAGAACGTCTTTGAAGCCATAACGCTTCATGGTTCATCAGATATTCTTGACAGGAATTTTGTTTACAAAGAACTGTTTGGTTTCAACAACTATTACCTTTCTCTCACTGCTGCACATGCTGCTGAGAACGCTTTTAGCATTAACTGCTGAATGCTCTGGAAGTAGCCATATTATTGGTGGCTGCTTCTGAAATTTTTGATAATGGGTAGGTTAGAGGGCTGTGTCTGAGAAATGACTTTTCTAGACTGGCGGCAGCTACAATTTCCTCTCGTCCAACTATTCACCTGAGGCTGAGTACATATTTGTGCATGGACCCTGCAGAATGGACTACGTCACACTTGTGAAATCATAACAAGGCTTCTCATGCCGTCTCATCCGGCAGCTGAGATCTCGCAGCCGGTCCCTGCCGTGGTCTCGGACCAATCCGCACGTGTTCATTGTACAATCTTTGCAGATGATCTGTAATTACGTTTTCGAAGACTTTAAGTGACTCCATCGTCAGATACATGCAGACAACGTTGTAAAGCAATGCAGTGTTACTGTCAATTTTTTTGAACGCAGTATAATTGACATCTTTCACTAGAATTCATATAGGTATGAATGTATCAGCAGTGAGAAGCGTCAAAGAGCAGCTTTGACCAGTCCAACCCACTAGGTGAAGAGATGTCACAGTTCAGAGACATTTTTCTGGAAAAACTTTAACACAGAATAAAATTCGTGTAACATACAATGCTAAATATGACAAATGTTAATACACACAGGAGACCATACTACAGTGTTACACGTTTCTAGCAGGTATAGGTATGAAGGTGACTTAGTAGGCTTTTCCGGCGTATTAAGTCTTGAAAGTCTATTTGGGTCTACTGCCGGATGCTAAAATCAAATCGATTCAATATTTCGGCGATCCAACAGTTCGCCTTCTTCAGGAGAACTGATGCCAGGATGCAAATCGACGTCCTATATAGGTCTCTGTACCGTACACGGCGCATGCACCGTCCATAACGGTTGCTGCCCTCCAAGACTGGGCAGGTAGCGCCGCCCCTAGTAGAAGACCGGCGGCAACGATACATTGCACTCAGAGACGATTTTCGAATACTCGGACTGGCCGCACCGAAGAACATTCTGTTTTGATGCGGGATAGTACAGGATTCCAAGTCCTGCTAAGACGAAACCCTTTGTCTCTATTAATAAAGTTATAAGCCAAACTAATTGCAATTGCATCTTTATAGACACTGTTCCAAAAACCGGAAATGTTGGCGAGTATGACAGTTTCGTCAAATCTCATACTGTTTCCCTAGTTTAAGCAAAGTTCTGCTACCGTCGATTTTTCTGGCTGTTGTAGCCTCGTGTGAGGACGATATTCCACATACCTGTCATGAACTGTGCGAATCGAAATCCGGTTTAAGCCTCCCCTCACTGACACGGAATTTTGTATACATCAGGCTTCCTAATCCCTAAATCATCTTTCACAGAGCCGAGTAGTGCCATAATCTTGGAAGGTGGACGGAACACACTCACAATGTTAAAATTCTACCAATCTTAAACGATATGCCCCCAGCGTAAGGAATAAAGGCAACCGATCTATGCTCCTCTTCATGCACTTCGGGTGATGGTCCACACTCCGTAGCCCAACAAATCTGATTCTCAGAGTATCCATTTTCCTTAAAAATAGCCATCAAATGCGCGCGTTTTTTGGTTAAACTGTTCGCGTCGGTAATGGCATATGCTCTGCGTACCAACTTCCTAAGGACCCCACTGCGTTAGTATGGTGAATGACAACTCTTATAATGCACATACCGATCTGTGTGCATCGGCTTTCGGTGAATACTATATCCCAAACTACCATCTGGTTTTTGTAAACCATGACGTCCTAGAATGGAAGCATCCCATCACTTTCGACCTCCATGGTAAATTTAATGCACGGATGAAGACAGTTGAAGTAGTCAAAAATTTATTAAGAGCATCACGTCCATGTGGTCAGATGAAAAAGATGTCATCCACATATCCCCAAAAGCAAGTTCGTTGCAAAGCCATAGTCGCCGGTTTATGGAGGACTTTGAGGATATAGCACTGAGAACTTCGGCACTGAGGGCTTCGACAGTAGCAGGGCAGTATAACTGACTGAATGTCTTTCGCAATAGCTTCCGATTTCATGACCTGCAGGCCACTATTCCAGGGATGTAACTATTAGTGCAGTATGACTGCTGTACGTTTTTTCTTCGATCAGTAGAAAAACAGTTTTCCGCTGAAATTCTCGTAATTTGTCCATCTACAGAATGTGGCAGACAGAGCTCCAACACAAGCAGCATCATTTTGGTTGGTAAATTCAGTAAAAATCAATCAGAATACTCCATTCACAGGAAGTTCCATAGCGTCAGAGTCAAAAGGCATCCTGTGTGTAGGGGGGGGGGGGGCACAGGAGTCTGAACAAGACAAGGGCAGAAGGATTCTACCGAGTGTTTTGTGACGTCAGAGAGCCATGTGATGTCTTCTTTGTTCGAGAGTTCAGAGACAAGCCCAGGCATATCAGATTCCTCAGACAGGCCAGATGCTGTCCTGCACCTGCCATTGTTGCTTTAGTGCATCTCCAGACCAGCAGTTCTAGGACATCAAAAATTCAGCCATTTTTCTCGTCTGTAGAACAGTTCTTCGAATTCTAGGAAGATCTTTTAGACATTTGATCTGCTGCGTGTCTATGTTTTTTCATGTGCTGTTGTGGGTTTCGAAATATGTCATGAACTTTTAGATATGTAATTGTTCTGATTTTTCAGTTTGTGCTTAGGCACCAGTGTGAGTTTCTCATTGTAGAACTGTGCTTTGAAAAGTGAGGAAAATAAAAACAATAAGTGCCTTAACAATGCTGACTCCAGCAGAGAAAATTAACTAATTCCACTCAGCATTTCAGAAAAGTGGTGAACATCGCAGTACCTGGAAGACTCTGAAATGTTTTTCTCTCTGATGGTGCTTCCAAGCAATCAGCTGCAATGCCAAAAGTGGGGGTAAGGGGTGGGGGTGGAAAGTGGCAGGTGGCTGTAGGTTAGTTTCGAGCACCCTCTGGTGGAAATATTGTGGTCTAGGGCAGTCCATCCTCAAATGTTGAGGCAAACATACACACACATGATTGAAAAAGTGGGGGCAGGGGATGGCAGAAAGTAGGGGTAGGGGTTGGTGCAGTGTGGCAGACAATGCACCAGCAGGATAACACCATCACAAACACATTTCCCACCAAAATAAATAAAGCACACTGTAATGGTCGCCTGATCGTAGATATTGCTCATTGCTATAATCGCACTGTTTCACTCCCATTTACGGAGCTTGTTAGCACTTGATGTTAGGTTGGCGCCATTAAAATGCATTGTGTTGTAGTAATCGCTGCTACTTGCTGGATCGCTGCTGTCTCTCGATGCTGATGCTGGCTCTACATCTGGTTGTCTAGGGTTAAAAACATGAGGTCCCGTGTTTTTTTATGTGCTTTTGATGATAAAGAACGAGCGAAACCAACAAATATGTAAACTTCAAATATTTATTATTCTGGTGGCCATCTTAATTCCACTGTCCACCAAAGACCATGACTCAACACAAAATAGTACTTCCGTTACATGTTCTTTGCATTGTTTATCCACCTCAAGCAATAACACACAAACACACTTTACCAAAGTGACATTCCGACTGCCTCTCGACCGTTCTTGCTGCTTGTATTTATAACATTGTCAAAGAACTACTAAAAAGAGATATAGTTTACAAGTCACATGTACATCCGTTATCATAATTTGTGCAGAAAAGTTATTAATTTGCATCGAGTGACATAATTTAACATGTTATTAAAATGACAGACAGATTTGTTGACTTGACAGAATAATTCTTTGTTACAAAAAGGCCGTTTTCTAGAAGTTTGTCAATTGACTTCTCTAATTTGCATAAATAAGTAAATAACATGAATTATTAAGAATTACATTGGTTTTCGTCTAAAATAGGATTGTTTACGTGAATACTGAGTGAAAACGCTCCTAGTGAACAAATAGGTTTCACTGGGTGATTTTTATTTAAGGAGATCCAAAATACCTAAGCTGGCCACTATTTTTCGTCCTTCATATTAATTATTTAAGATGAACTTAGTGTTTTTACATGATGACATTAGCTGTATCAGTGATCAAGTGATATAAACTTTTGTGTGGGTCAGTTATTCAGTATAATTTAATGGGTTGACTGTTTATGAAGACATGTTATGCAATCATTGTTAACACACACAATACCTTTGCTATAATCATAAATACTCGTTAAACTAGTTGAATTTGGAGGGTATCGCATACTTCAGTACAGTAAAGCCTTTAATATGTTCCGTTACAGTACCCCCCTCGGGTAATATCATTTACAGAATGTTAATGATATTAGCCGACTAGGACAACTGTGTCAAATTGTTAAAATTTGGAAAAGTACTACTTTAATAATTTTTTTTGTTTTACTATGCATAATGTGTATGTATACAAGGACCATTACAACGTTTCAAAATGACTTATTCCTGCAAATATTTTAGTTGTGTTGTTTCAAATGCACTTTGTGTTATGTCATTCAGTATGACAGCATCATAAAAATATTTAGTAATATATGAAAGTAAAAAAAAATGTTAATCTTTGCTCCCAGTGAGCCACATGGAAAATGATCAAAAACAGACACAAATATATCACATGCGATTTTAAGATAAATAAAAAATATATGTAAATTATTTCAAAGTCAGTTCTCATTGAGTCACAGATTAATCAAGATGATAGAAGGAACATAAATATATTACATAGATGGACAGGTCATATGTCCATAGGAAAATATTGCAACTGTCTGTTCTTTTTGAGCCACATAAAAGAAATGAAAACAAAGAACATAATTATAAGTATGGACAAGATATATAAACACAAACACTAGAGAAGTCACATGTATGAATATAATTTGCATTTGAAAAGAAAAGGAATTATTTAAAAAACTTGTCTCCCATTGACACACATAGTCAAGACAGTACAAGAACATATTAATACTAAAATTGGACACTTAAATTGGTCACAACATAACACAAACATCAAACTTGGTGACCATCTGATTAGCTGTAGAAAATTGTACACAAATCTTATGCCTAAGAACACAATAGTAACAAAATGATAGGTCTTGCACAACAATTTTTCATTGTCTTTTATTTGGTGCAAGTATGTCCCATATTCAACAATACAAAAGGAAAGTAATAAATGTTTGTCACCTTCTTGCCCATTGCAAGTAAAGAAGATGTCTCAAAATTTAATATTCAATAGTGACAATAAAAATATAAAACCATTCTCTCAGAGATCTGGAACTTTTCCAGGGTCTGTAGGATGAGTGGTAGTTGCTATTTGACACACCCCGTAAAATCTTTGCTGATAACATGCTTTATGGAAAATGGGTAAGTAACTGTATAAAAACAGGGAAATGTGCTTAATCATGTTTATATGGTTTCAATTCAGTGATGTTTCTTAATCCAAATAACCTTCTTGATCTGGGAAAGATAAGTCTATACGCATTAGGATGTGGGCTTTCTTTTATTTCAAATGGACAAATGTCAATGTTTACTTTAACATATGGACAACCTAGCTCAACATCTTTGTCTATTTCTGTATTTTCAAACAACAGATCATTTTCAATTTCTTTAGTTCCTAAGTCTAATGTCTCTTTCCTACACTTAGACACATCCCTCTCTGTTTGCAAAGCATTGACATTTAAACATAAACCTTTGTTTTCATCTGTTCCTTGTAACACTGTATTGTCACTTAACCAACTACTGTTTTCACCCCCTTTTTTTATAAAGTCCACTACGGATTCTTGTCCACCATGTAGGATACAAGGTTGCACTTACCTTTGCTAATTCTTTCCAAAAGGCATCTTTGTTTATACAGTTTCCATAGTTGCTCCACAAAACTTCTAAAAACTTTTCCCCTTTTTCTTGAAAACACACATTTACATTCCATCCATTTATATTTTCTTTAATATTATTATTATTACCATTCTCATAGATTAGTGTTTCATAGTTCCCAATAGGCAATAGCTTGTCCTCAGATACACATTCCCTAGTCTGCATTTCACTTAAATCAACCTCATTATTACCCATGTTTGTCACATCACTTACCTTTACCACATAATCACTTTTCAATTCTACAAATACTTTTATTTCTTCCTCCACAATCTCATCAATAACATCACTTGATTTAGGATCATTATTTAAATGTCCCTCTATTACTTCTTCCTCCTCCTCCACAACAACCCCACCTTCAGTTTCCCCCCTATGTATCTGAATCTCAGCAATTGAGTCTTTGGCTCCATTAAACACTTCGTCATCCCCCTTCTTATCAAATAAACCCCCCAAAATAGATTCTATTTGTGGTGTGTCTGACTTGTTATTAACACCAGTATCTTTTTCAGCCCAACTATGGAACTCTGCAATACCTTCAACTTCTGCACTTTCACTAACTACCTTTGCTTGAACACTGTTTTTATTAACTGTATCACTTTTACTCATAGTATCCCAAAACCTTTTATTAAATTCTAATTTATTCATTCTAACAACATCAGTATTTTCAGGGTACTTACTCTTTACATTGTATCTTCTCCTTCTCCAGTTTCGGTTATGTGTTGTCCTGTCATAATATTGTCTAGCCCCAGAACTACGGACATCTAGTGGGGCTATCCACTGTTTCCCGGCTGGTTCCCTCGGTCTGTCCGTTTGTAGTTGTCGTTTTGTTCACTAGTTTCAACAAACCCCCTTCTATCTTGTTCTCTTCCCCAATACCTATTTGTATCATTCCTGTTATCTCTCCTCCATCCTCCCTCCTGTGTATTGTTTCTGAAATCATTTTCATATCTCCTATCTCCCCTATTTGGAGCATTATTTCCAGAATTTTCAAAGTCTCTCCTCCCATAATAATCTCTATTTACATTCCTGTTCCACCCCCCATACTGGTTGTTGCCAGAGCCAAAACTTTGGTTGTTTTCTCTTTCCAAGGCCCTATCTAATCTATCTACAAATTCCAGGAACTCTTCCATTGAATCGTCTGGTCCATGGACCAATTCCCACTGCAGTCTCTCTGGTAACCTTCTTTTTAAAACATCAATTTGTGTCATAATATCAAAAGAGTTATTCAAGTGAGCAAGTTTTTTCAATTGATATCTGCAAAATTTTTGCATTCCCCCTACTTTCCCTCTATACACTGGTCCATTTAGAAATTCTGACTTTAATCTGGCTTGTATGGATTGTGACCAAAATTTGCAAATAAACTTAGCTTCAAACTCTTCAAAAGCATTCCAAGAATCATTATTCTCATTTGCCCAGGATAGGGCCTCCCCTTCTAGAAACCGTTTTACTAACTTAATTTTTATGTTATCTGACATTCCTACAACAAACATATCCTTACATTGGTGAATAAAGTCAATAGGGTGCAGATTTTCACCAGGAAAGCATTTCACTTGGATGTGCCCATACATTGTATTTTGATTGTAAATCGTTTGTTTGGACATCAATGCGTCCTCCAGTTGTGTATATTTAGTGTGTATATTTTCTACTTTTGTATCTACATTAGTGGTATACAGGTTGTATTCTTGTTTAAGGTTTTCTGATGTTTTGTCTATTTTCTGATCTAATCTTTCAACTTCAGTATCTACTCTGTTGTAGATGACAGAAATGCTGTCTGTGTTAGCTTGTATGTTTTCATTTAAACTTTCAACTTTAACTTGAAATTCTTTTCTGAAGTGTATCAACTGTTCTCTAGTGTTCTTACTGAGGGTAGTTTTAATTTCCTCACACTTCTCATTGAGATGAGTACTTAATAGATCAAAATCCAAACTTAACTTATCCAGTCTATCTGTGTTTTCTTTAAGTTTCAAACTTACTTGTTCACTTGATTGTTTAAAATCCAAACGTACTTGTTCACTTGATTGTTTAAAATCCAAACTTATTTGTTCACTGGATTGTTTAAGTTGCGAGCTTATTTGAGTTGCAAACCCTGCTAGCCACTCTGTTAAGTTTAATTGTTCACCATCCCCTGTTTCAATTTTTACATTTCCTACGATCTCATCACTCTCAGGTAGAGACATGTTAACTATTAATTATTTTAAATGACAACAACAACAAAATACCTTGCTTTATGTAGCTATACTATGATGTCGTGATCGGTGTTCCTGTTGGCTTTCTTCACTTCTATTCGGTTTTATCGAAGCTGAAGTCTTGATTGATGAATTCCATTGACATAATCCAGACGTTAATCTTCCGAGCGGTGTGATGATGGTTTTTGGTAGTCGCACAAACACAATGTATTTAATTTTGACATATTTTCACTGTTGCCACATTGCACAAATGCATCTGGTTGTCTAGGGTTAAAAACATGAGGTCCCGTGTTTTTTTATGTGCTTTTGATGATAAAGAACGAGCGAAACCAACAAATATGTAAACTTCAAATATTTATTATTCTGGTGGCCATCTTAATTCCACTGTCCACCAAAGACCATGACTCAACACAAAATAGTACTTCCGTTACATGTTCTTTGCATTGTTTATCCACCTCAAGCAATAACACACAAACACACTTTACCAAAGTGACATTCCGACTGCCTCTCGACCGTTCTTGCTGCTTGTATTTATAACATTGTCAAAGAACTACTAAAAAGAGATATAGTTTACAAGTCACATGTACATCCGTTATCATAATTTGTGCAGAAAAGTTATTAATTTGCATCGAGTGACATAATTTAACATGTTATTAAAATGACAGACAGATTTGTTGACTTGACAGAATAATTCTTTGTTACAAAAAGGCCGTTTTCTAGAAGTTTGTCAATTGACTTCTCTAATTTGCATAAATAAGTAAATAACATGAATTATTAAGAATTACATTGGTTTTCGTCTAAAATAGGATTGTTTACGTGAATACTGAGTGAAAACGCTCCTAGTGAACAAATAGGTTTCACTGGGTGATTTTTATTTAAGGAGATCCAAAATACCTAAGTTGGCCACTATTTTTCGTCCTTCATATTAATTATTTAAGATGAACTTAGTGTTTTTACATGATGACATTTGCTGTATCAGTGATCAAGTGATATAAACTTTTGTGTGGGTCAGTTATTCAGTATAATTTAATGGGTTGACTGTTTATGAAGACATGTTATGCAATCATTGTGAACATACACAATACCTTTGCTATAATCATAAATACTCGTTAAACTGGTTGAATTTGGATGGTATCGCATACTTCAGTACAGTAAAGCCTTTAATATGTTCCGTTACAACACTAACCTAACCTTCCTCTCTGGCAGGTGGGCAGAGACTGTTTACAACCAGATCTGTGGGGTGGAGTGGTGATGGGTGTGGGTGATATCATAGGAGTATGGCTAAGGATGGTGGGAGTTAGGTTAGAGGTGGTGTCCAAATTTCTCTATTTCCTGCCAAAATTTGAATTTTCCCTCTTGAGTGCAATGGTGCCACATCTACGGTGCCATCTTGGATAAATTTGGCAACAATTCAAGATGTCCCACTACTAGCCCCACTACTCAGATAAACACAGATTACTACTTATACCATTACAGAAAACAGATCTGTTACCACAAACCCAAGGTACAGCACAAAAAGATCTAGTTACTACAAAAACATAATTTTTTTCTTATTCCTCTGTGGCTAATTATGTGCTTCACGTCACTCTACATCTTCTCACACCTGATACAGCACCTTCTTGTGGTCTCGCATCTGTCACCAGAGGGTACACACGTCTACCAAATGAGAAAATATTCTCAGAAATCATCAATTTTTTTATTTTCTTTTGACACTTTAACTCGATTTTATCTAAAGAGTAATGCCTTTTCACAAAATGTACGGATTGTTTACAACTTACCACTAATACAAGAACAGAGAATGAAACGAAACATACATACTACCTGTGGTGTCACCGCCAGCCACCACACTTGCTAGGTGGTAGCTTTGAATCGGCCGCGGTCCATTAGTATATGTCGGACCCGCGTGTCGCCACTGTCAGTAATTGCAGACCGAGCGCCACCACACGGCAGGTCTAGAGAGACGTACTAGGACTCGCCCCCAGTTGTACGACGACTTTGCTAGCGACTACACTGACGAAGCCTTTCTCTCATTTGCCAAGAGATAGTTAGAATAGCCTTCAGCTAAGTCCATGGCTACGACCTAGCAAGGCGCCATTAACCATATCTAGAGAGAGTCTTACTTGTATCATCAAGAACGCTGTATACAAATGATGGATTAAAAGTTAAGTATCCCAGCAGCTACGTACTTTTCTTTATAGCATTCATTACGTATCCTGTTCCAGACCTCACGCCCGTCTGCGTTAGATTATAGCGTGCATTTCGGCCTCCTCTATCTACAAGGTGTTGGCACATTTGCCAACACATCACTACCTTGTCCACATATTGATTATCGCTTAATGTCATTGTCTCAGTCACTCGACGAGAGGCTAGACATTGGAGATATGATGTAATCCTCGTGATATGCGCGATCAGAGACTCTGGACCTCCACCGCGTTTGTGTGTAGAATGAGACATACTCGATATGGACCACTGAAATCATTAAAGAACTCCTTACGTAGTCCTTTTCTTTTGTTTGACAGTTTATGAGAGTAAACATGGACCTTTTCACCGATATGAAACTCAGCCTTCCTTACTCTCCTTTGATAGGTATTCTGCCTCAATTCGTCTTCACGTTTAGTATTATTGAATATCACTTTAATGATAGCCTTGTGACAGCCAGGGCACAGCGTCTTTTATCGTAATGGGTGACTCCTTATTTTTCAACATCAAGGCAGGAGGTAACAACATAGACGCACTTGGTAGTTCATTTAGGACTTCTTGGAAAGTCTCGAGATTTACATCCCACGTGTTGTGTTTTCGATGGCAGTACAACCTACACAAATTAACCAGTTGTCTCATTAGGCGTTCTGATGGATCTGAGGATGGATGGAACAATGAGATGAAGGTCGGTTTTATCCTTCTCCTTCTAAGCATCCTCAACCAATATTGTGACCGGAATGGCGGCCCATTATCGGAGATAACACGCTTCGTCGGCCAGACCTCACGCAAGAAGTTATTGGCAGATGCCTCAGCAATAGTTTTCCCTGTTTCCCTCCACAGTGGAGTGAGACATACAAACTTTGATGTCAGTTCCACTGACACAAAAGACATGAGTAACCTGACTTGGTACACGTTATTGGCGCTGAATAGGTCACCTGCAGCGAGGTCTCACAATTTACTCGGAATGATTGGATAGACAGGCGCAGCAAATGACATGTGAGTGGTTTGGCCTTTTAACAAGGTTGGCGCACTCTAATAATACGCTTTATCCTCTTCAACATGTTGTTGAAAGAGCTTATCTGACGTAGTTTTTGGAAACGCTTTCTCGCTCCAAGGCGACTGTAACTTAAACGAATACACCAAACTAAATTATTCGCCAGTCCGTTCTGTATCGCCAGCAACCACCTCGAGTACTCTAGACACTGTCTTCTGAAAAGAATATTGCATTTCACCGAATAATATTATCAAATAACAGCTTTGTTCCTATTTCTCCGCCTTTTTTCGCCTCTCTCAGTATCGGGTCTTTGTCATTCTCGTGACCAACATTTTGCAAGGACGAGGTAACAAATTCGCGAACGCCACAGTCTTAAGATCTCCATCTCCACCATGCACCAGTCCTATAGATACCCGTGAAAGTGCATCCATAATTGTATTCTTTTCTCCCGGGATATACTCGATCATGAACTGGTATCCTTGGAGGTATAGAGCCCAGCAAGCCAATCTCCCATGACTCAGCTTCGCCGACATAAGAAACAAAAAAAAAAAAAACTGCAGAGCACGGTGATCCTTGAATACCTTAGTATTCCGGCCATGCAGGAAGTAGCTGAATTTGGTAAATGTCCAGAGTATCATGAGGCATTCGGGTTCCGCTACAGAATAGTTTTTCTCAGAACGAGGAAGAAGATGACTTGCAAATGTTATAGTTCTCCAATGGACGGATCACTTCCTTCCCCATAAGGAACAAAACCGCTGAAACCCCATTCAGCAAGCAGCCCGTCATTAAAAAAATTCCTGACTTAAATCAGTGTGTGCCAGAATGGGTGCGTTTACTAACCAATTCTTGAGATTTATAAATTCATCTCTTTCTTGCTGATCCCAATTTCAAGAAGTATTCTTCCCTACGAGAGCACACAGACGTGGGATGGATAACACACTTACATTCAAAAAAATTTTATTGTTATTGGTGACGCCTAAAAACCCCTTAAGTTGTGTTTTCGTCGTCGGCGTAGGAAATCCGGCAGTCACTTTAACCTTGTCAGGGTGGGGCTGCACTCTGACTGCTGAAATAATATGCCCCAAGAACTTTATTTTCCTTTTACCAAACTGGGATTTTTCCAGGTTTACAGTCTTACTTGCTCATTCACTGCATCCAATAAACTGTTCAGCACATTATTGTGTTCCTCCCAAGATTTTTCTGCGATCAAAAGACATTGATGTAAAGTGTCTTCCGCTCCTAAAGTTCTCGGGAAGGATGCTATTTAAGCCTCAATGACACAATTAGCCCAAATGGAGGCTTTTTAAATTTATAGCAGTCCTCACAGCATGGAAATGCGGTGTACTGCCTACATGATGGGTGGAACACAATCCGCCAATAACTAGTCCTCAAGTTAATCGAGGAAAAAAGTTTCGCTCTGTGGAAGCGTTGGAACAACTCATCCAGGCTCTCAGGCCTATCTGTTTCTGGCTTAATAACTGTATTTATCTCTGTAGAAGCGTATAGATTCATCTCGTTTCGGAACGACCATGAGGAGAGAATTATATGACCTCAAAGCCTGCCCAATCACACCCAATTCCAGCATCTTAGTAGTTTGAGCCTTTAAGTTCTCCTTGTGGACTAACGGATCAGGTATGGTATGACAAAAGAACTTTTGATGTTACCGTACTTGGAACGTATGAACACACCCTTTAGTCACACGAGGTGCATCGGAAAATATTTGCTCATGGATCTTCAAACCTCATACAGCTTCATTCAGTTGGCTTTTGACACGTTCCCCATACTAGGCATGCTCTTTTTTACAGTTTTCTCGAAAGCTTTACTTATTTCACACTCGGAAAACGAAGAACTTACACCACCTATGTAATTGATAAGGATTTCCGGTTCCAGTTGCAACTCTGGAAAAACGAGAATTCGCAGGCAGCTCACTTCTGATTCGTCCCTCAGAATCGAATCACTAAAAACCAACTCAATGGGGCTTCCCTCGATACTGAGCGTCATGATATCTCCACCGAAATCCAAAATAGCACGTAGGACATTCATGAAGTCAACCACCAGAATCACTTCCACATTCATTAGGGGCACAACTAATAAATTAACTTCAAATTCCTTAGCCCTCCCGCTGGAGGTTCGAGACCTCCCTCGGGCATGGGTGTGTGTGTTGTTCTTAGCATAAGTTAGCTTAGGTTAATTTAAGTAGTTTCATTAGGGGCACAATTAATAAATTAACTTCAAATTCCTTAGCCCTCCCGCTGGAAGTTCGAGACCTCCCTCGGGCATGGGTGTGTGTATTGTTCTTAGCATAAGTTAGCTTAAGTTAATTTAAGTAGTGTGTCAGTCTAGGGACCAATGACCTCAGCAGTTTGGTCCCTTAGGAATTCACACACATTTGAACATTTTTTGAATTCCTTAGTCTGACACTTAAAAAAAAACAAGTCTGCAATTTGACCTCTACACTCTTCCTCAAAATTGTCCCCTTCACCTTCGTCCCCACAACGACAAAGTTGGCCAAGTCCCTGCCTCTTCGCGTTTCCAAAATGCAGCCTCACTTATTGTCGACAACACAGAGCAGAGATAACTCCACAATGGAGATCATAATAATAGGGCTAACCGCTGAAATTTTATTAGTAGTCTGTTCCTGCAGCAATGTTTCTCTTATATCTTCCTGTAGCGCACACTATATTTTTCTGTTATTGTGGACCTTGTAACAACACGTTCCTTGTCAGACACCAGTCATAACTAACGATGCCCACTATTCTCTGGTGGATCAATTGGGGATCGGCTGATCTAATTTCCACGTCTCCTGGAACAACTACCCTGCCATTTTCGTTGTTCTGTTCGTCACGATTATTTCCTCGATTTCCATCACCATCCTTTTGCCAATTTTGCCTATTCCCATTATTTCACCTATCGCTTCTTTCATTTCAATCACCGTTTCGCCACGGATTGCTATATGGCTGGTAATGGTTATCGTTGCGCTTCCCTTCACGTGTCTGTACGCGCCGCCGAGTCATAAACCGGCCATGACTACTACTCGCGGTCACGACAGGTAATGAACTAGCACGGCCTCCGCATTATTCTGCGAGTCATACTACAGTTCCTGCAATTATAACTTGAACGCTTCTGTCATCTTTGCACAGCCACGCTAAAACAATATGACGAAGGTTTGTTGGTAGCTTCATTACACAAATCCTTATCAACTCATCCGGGCTGTAGGGATTGTACAAAAACTGTTTGCTTTGAAGCATGTGCTCAAGAAGCAGTATTGGACTCTCAAATCCTGACATTTAAATTCGGCAGCATCATTATTCTGTGCATCAGTCGGTCTTAAGTGGCCTCGGACCAATATGCCAATAGAAATGCAAGGTGGAAATCATGCATCCATGTGGGAACTATCGACCTCAGGCTTGGTCCCCGCGAGATATCCACACATGAACTCAGTTTTATACTCATTCGGCTAAGTAGGGGGACGGCAATACTGATACTGTTCAAACCAAGCACGAACGTGTATCTCTTCTGACGAGTTCCGAAATACTTCAAACTTTCTGACTGAAAGGAAATATCTATAATCGAAACTGTGCCCATCTACCGACTACCTTCAACATGGCTAAATTTATACTTAACGTCATTGTCATCTTCATGACCCAAATCTTTATCGTCATTATTTTCACTCACGTTCTTCTGCACATATACTCTGTGCTCTACATCGTGCCCGAGAAGTTTCTCCGTGTGAGACATGCGTTCGTACAAATCAATCGTGGCACCTCGTTGCTTCTTATTAACCCCGTAGTGCCCTAGCTGAAACTTCAGGAGGGACTTGACCTCTTCACTTTCCGCAACATTTACAGGTGCAGTCCTATCACCACTCTCAGACACCGTCAAAATCACCACTTGCTCTGTAAGCCTCTCCAGATATTTTCATTTTCCTCATTACCCTGTAGCTTCAATGCCTCAGATTTATTTCCTAGTTCACGAATCGCGGAGCTGTACCCTTCTACTTCCTTCCTACCTTCTAGGCGCTTGACGAATTTTTGACGATCACGCTTTCACATCTTTGACAGTTCCTGGAATTTATTTTCTAGTCCTTCATCTTGGACTCTGACTTCGTCGCTCACGCCCTGCTGTTTCGTTTCGATCGCACCAAATCGGTTCCCTACCTCTTCAAATTTCGCATTAATTTCCGTCGCGACCCCATTTTTAATTTCGATAGCTAAATCTTTGTTTCTTTCTCGTGACCGTTCCTCTGCTGCCTCAAATTTTGCTTTCATTTTCCTCCCTAGCATTTCAGCCAACTCGGCCAGCCACGTATTGCTCAGAGCTACACTAACAGGTGTACTCTGTTCACCAATTGCAGTTTCAGCCTCGTACACAGGCGCACCTCTGATATTGTACCTTTGGTTTGAAACATTATTAACTGTGGGTGGAACAGACTGTGCGCTTTCTAAATTTAAAGTTGCTGCAGAAGCACTAAAATCCGGCTCAATCAGATTACTTGCCTCGAAATGATCTATTCTTTAGCCAGGGCTAAACGTTACGAAATCCCTACCCCCTCCACTTGCCTCTCCCTACAACGCCCATTCTCCGGGAATATTACCTAATTTCTCAGCATCTAATTTATTTTTTCTTATACTGCTCTTAGAGCGGCCGCGCGTATCCATCTTGGAAACAAATGAATGAGATCTGATACTGGAAAAGTCCCTTATTTGAAGTAGCTTCAGCAATATACATGCTAAAATTTTGCTAAATTTGTTACACTGGTTAAACTAAGGTATTCAGCACACGCAACCTAACACAAGGAAACGAATCTTAACACACAAATCCCAATGCAAAAATATATCGTCAGACGCACACAACTTACATAAAATTTCCAATCAAAATTTCAACTCTTTAAATCCCCCAAAGTATATAAATACGCTTCAGGAAAAAAAGAAATAAAAAAACAAGGAATTATTGCAGGTAACAACACTGTTCAACCTCAATAAAGAAACTGTGCAAAACCTGTGGATATGCTAGAACATACTAATAATCTCACAGCAACATAAGAAAATTCCTAGTGTAATCAAAAGCTTGACAGAGCGCCGCCATTATGAATGACACCTGTCGTTGTTTCGTGCTGTAAGGTACTGGTAGGATCAGCTTAGGGAAATATCTCTCTTTTGATTCCCTAAATCCCATGAATGACTGTAAGTGGAGTCTACGTTCGCTTGCCTTGAACAAGTACCAAATGCAAAATTTCTAATTAATGGACGAAATTTATTTATTATATATTAATTAATTAAACTGATAAAATTCATCACCTCACAGAGCATTTGATGATTTAATAAAATACCAATCCATATGTTGGATACACAATAATCATAATAAATTTCATTGAAATATTATTAAGGGGACGTGCAAACTGACTGATTTTAAGAATTTGAGTGGAAAGTGGAATGGCCCTGTGATGTGTAATAGCAACGAATTTAGCAATAATTAACATGTATTTCCTCATTAAAAGTAACAGACACACACACACACACACACACACACACACACACATACACACACGCAAGTGCGCGCGCAGATGTTAAGTTAAAACACAGTTACTTGGAATGCTGCTGCATGAATCTCGACACATGGTATTTTATACAACACAAAAGGTGAACTGACACATGTGGGGGCATGTCTGCTAAATTACTGGTTACAATTTATCATGACTACATATTTCACATTCACACAGATCACTCACAAAAAAAGACAGGATTAGCAAAAAGCTTACCTACTCCACATGTAATCTCACTGGGTCAGTTTCAGAGAACAAAGCCCACTTCCAAAATTCAATACAGTTAAGTAATTTTGTAAATGATTTTACCAAGCATGAGCATGTCGACCCTGCGATGAAACTGAGGATTCAATTTGACCACGAGAAGTGTTTACATAGAACTGGAGCCTCATGGTTTACAAAGAAATGCACATGATGCAGTAGAGTACATACTTCTAAGTCCATGGGAATGACACACAAATTGGATGGTAAATAAAATAAAATTTAATACAAACATTCCACAAAGTACACAACATGTTCATACATGATACACGAAAGTACATCATGTAGTGGGACTGCTTGTACACACCAAGTTTCCTCAATTGAAACAGTTAAGTGGCTTGATTATCAATGCCACACACCAGAGTGACTACTGAAAACTCAAACAAAGCTAACTCTTATGCATTTCAACTTAGGAGTTAGAGTTATTACTCAGAAAATCCTTACTCACTGGCATCCTGCGGAAGAGTAATGCTATCCTGCACCATCACAAGGGTCCCCACAGAAACCCGAAAGGGCTCAGAGAGTGTAAGTGACTTCTATCTGTACTAACCTCACAATGGATGCTGGCCAGTGGCCACTAACACCTCTCTGACCCAACATAGTGGTATTCGAAGCTCTACAAAAAGATTGGCTAAAGTGCCCTTAACATTCTAGGAAATCTCCTGGCAACTAAGAAAACCCAAACTGCCGGCTACAGATATATCACATATTCACACTAGCGGACAGTGGGGTGGACGGGAAAGATATGACATAATACATAATAATGGATTCCACAGATACATACAGAACATAGAATCTGAAACTGGAAAAACATTCTTCTTTGTCATTGAAATGCTGCTGAGATATACCACTGAGAAACGCCATTGTAATATCACGCACTCTCTCATCAATCTTTCTCTCCGTGCATAGTTGTACTGAACATCTAAAAAAATTCTTCCAAACCATATGTGGCATACGGCAAACCAGTGCTTAACAGTATTGGTTAAAAACACTCTTGGTTGCAATTTCATTTATTTATTTTTTAACTACTCATTTCGCCTATTTTTAGGCATCTTCAGGTTATCTTAATTTGGTATATCTTAAAAGAATCCTTTAGTCAATGTACCAAAGGGCATCGTTGAATATATCAGGCCAACATCGCCTTCGTTAAACTCAGTAAAAACTTTTCTAGATGGACGCAAGTGACACCAAGATCTGCATAACATGTTCCCATTCATTTCTGTACATGGCTACACTCCATACAAATACTTTCAGAAAAGACTTCCTGACACTTAAATCTATACTCAATGTTAACAAATTTCTCTTCTTCAGAAACGCTTTCCTTGCCATTGCCATTCTACATTTTATATTCTCTCTACATCGACCATCGCCAGTTATTTTGCTCCCCAAATAGCAAAACTCATTTACTACTTTAAGTGTCTCATTTCCTAATATAATTCCCTCAGCATCACACGACTTAATTCGACTACATTCCATTATCCTCGTTTTGCTTTTGTTGATGTTCATCTTATATCCTCGTTTCAAGACACTGTCCATTCCGTTCAACTGATCTTCCAAGTCCTTTGCTGTCTCTGACAGAATTACAATGTCATCGGCGAACCTCAAAGTTTTTATTTCTTCTCCATGGATTTTAATTCCTACTCCGAATTTTTCTTTTGTTTCCTTTACTGCTTGCTCAATATACACAGTGAGTAACATCATGGATACGATATAACTGTGTCTCACTCCCTTCTCAACTACTGCTTCCCTTTCGTACCCATGGACTCATAACTGCCATCTGGTTTCTGCACAAATTGTAAATAGCCTTTTGGTCTGTGTATGTTACCCCTGCAACCTTAAGAATTTGAAAGAGAGTATTCCAGTTAACATTGTCAAAAGCTTTCTGTAAGTCTACAAATGCTAGAAACGTAGGTTTGCGTTTCCTTAATCTATTTTCTAAGATAAGTCATAGGGTCAGTATTGCCTCATGTGTTCCAACTTTTCTACAGAATCCAAACTGATCATCCCTGAGGTCAGTTTCTACCAGTTTTTCCATTCGTCTGTAAAGAATTCGTGTTAGTATTTTGCAGCTGTGACTTATTAAACTGATAGTTCGGTCATTTTCACATCTGTCAACACCTGCTTTCTTTGGGATTGGAATTATTATATTCTTCTTGAAGTCTGAGGGTATTTCGCCTGTTTCATACATCTTGCTCTCCAGATGGTAGAGTTTTGTCATGACTGGCTGCCCCAAGGCTATCAGTAATTCTAATGGAATGTTGTCTACTCCCGGGACCTTGTTTCGACTTAGGTCTTTCAGTGCTCTGTCAAACTCTTTACGCAGTATCTTATCTCCCATTTCATCTCCATCTACATCCTCTTACATTTCCATAATATTGTCCACAAAAATATCACCCTTGTATAGACCCTCTATATACTCCTTCCATCTTTCTGCTTTCCCTTCTTTGCTTAGAACTGGGTTTCCATCTGTTCTCTTGATATTCATACAAGTGGTTCTCTTTTCTCCAAAGGTCTCTTTTAATTTTCCTGTAGGCAGTATCTATCTTACCCCTAGTGAGATAAGCCTCTACATCCTTACATTTGTCCTCTAGCCATCCCTGCTTAGCCATTTTGCACTTCCTGTCGATCTCATTTTTGAGACATTTGTATTCCTTTTTGCCTGCTTCATTTACTGCATTTCTGTATTTTCTCCTTTCATCAATTAAATTCAGTATCTCTTCTGTTACCCAACGATTTCTACTAGCCCTCGTCTTTTTACCTACTTGATCCTCTGCTGCCTTCACTACTTCATCTGTCATAACTACCCATTCTTCTTCTACTGTATTTCTTTCCCCCATTCTTGTCAATCGTTCCCTAATGCTCTTTCTGAAACTCTGGTTCTTTCAGTTCATCCAGGTCTAATCTCCTTAAATTCCCACCTTTTTGCAGTTTCTTTAGTTTAGTTTTAATCTACAGTTCATAACCAATAGATTGTGGTCAGAGTTACATCTGCCCCTGGAAATGTCTTATGATTTAAAACCTGGTTCCTAAATCTCTGTCTTACCATTATATAATCTATCTGAAACATGTCAGTATCTCCAGGCTTCTTCCATGTATACAACCTCCTTTTATGATTCTTGAACCAAGTGTTAGCTATGATTAAATTATGCTCTGTGCAAAATTCTCCCCGTCGGCTTCCTCTTTCATTCCTTACCCCCATTCCGTATTCACCTACTATGTTTCCTTCTCTTCCTTTTCCTACTATCGAATTCCAGTCACCCAGTCACCCATGCTGTGTTATGTAATCCTGGCTGGAGGTGCTACATAACAGTATTACAGAGAACGAATTTAAAAAATCTACCTTAAAGTCACCACATGTAAAATATTAGGGTACTATGAGCTGTGAAAACTAGTTTTGATACGAATATTATGCCAAGAATTACTTTTTATAGCGATCGGATATGATATGATCAAGCAACTGTCCTAAGTACAGTTGTCTCCTCTGGACACCATGCCGCAGTGATGCTCACGGGATGCCCAGTACTCGCAAAATTCCAAACAGAAATGCGACAAAAAGCGTTGAGCAAAACCGAGCACAAGCTTCCAACATTATCGTAGCAGCGCATGCGCAGTAACGCCTGTTTTCTGGCGCTCTCTGGCATCCGCTCAAACCAACCGATACGAAAGACTAATACAACATCCGTCTAAAAAGTGTTGTATTTTTGATTTCAACCAATGATACTCTTTGGCGTGGTGTCCGCGGTTTTGAAAATTGTTTTGAATTTGCATGGATTTTTACGTAAGATGCTCTTGAGCTGACAGAATTTGCGTATTTTTTTGTTGATCAGTAAGAAAATGTCGCAGAGAAACCTTTCGCAAGATGCATCTGAGGAACGGCTGGATGCCTTAGCGTCGGAAACATTAAGATACTTGTTAGGATTGGCACATACTAAGTTACCTGTGAAACGACAAGATATTACCAAAAATGTGCTGAAAGATTATAGTAAGAACTTCAAGGCAGTTATGGAGAGGACGAAAAGATTTTTAAATGAGGTACATTTCTTGCGTTTTCATTAACGATATCGAAAATTTTGTGACAAGTATGTTGTCTCTGTAACAAAGGCCAACTTTGATTTTGGCTAATTGTGAAAGTACTCATTGTGTTGATTAATCTGATTCTCCTTTCTTGGATTAATGTGATTTCGCCATATATTCAGGCTTAGTGTTACTTAAAAAATTTGCATTTATTTGCTGGTTGTAGTATTGACCAACAGTTAGGTGCATTACTCATGTGCATATACGTCTTCGTTAAAGTATGTTGCTGTTGTTAGCAATATATTATCTGAGAAAGCGTGTGATTTTGGTGCTGAAAAAGATCTATTTTGTATTGATTTCGGACGGATTTGTTTGCCATGTTACAGATTCATGTTTGAACGGAGTGCATACTGTGTGGTGAATAATTTCAAATCTGCCCCAAAAGTTAACCCATTTTCACCTATGCCTAACACAATGTACCATATTTTTTGCTATCGTTTATTACCCAATTATTGGTGGCATTGGGGGAGATATAATCTGACTCTTATTTGCGCACACAAATTTAACTTTCTTCTCTGTTGCTGAATTTATATTCATTTGACCGAAAAAAACACGTTCACTACTGTATACTGTATCCAGATTAAGACCCTTGGACCAGAAATTGATGGCCAACCCCATCCACTTCTCCCTGACACCTTGGCTGCGGCTACAAGCTGATGAGTAGCAGAGACTGGTCTATATTAGTTGTTGCCAGATTTTAGTTTCATATTTAACACACAACCAAGATAGGGAGTGAACCAAACTTTGTGATTGATTGTCATTCCAAAATTTCAGTGAAATCAGTCTGTGCCAACATTCAGTTCATATTTCTATGTAAATAACTTAAATCACAAAGGAAGTTCATAGAGAAAACTTCGTTTTTTATCCATATTTTGCATAAATGGGTCAATTTTGGGAAGTATTCCCAATTAACCATTTCAGTTTTAAGTGCTTTGTACTTGGAAAATCTTGGGTGGTTTCAAGACTTTATATATCTTAAAGAAGAAATAAAGGGAGTTGACAAATTTTAGTCAACCCTAGAACAGTGTCAATGTGATCATCTGAAGCCCTTGTGAAGGACAATCACGTGAAAAGCTTTTTCTGAACCTTATTGTGAGCTATTCCATTTAGCTGCTCTTGCATCATTGTGAGCACTATTGCAGTGTGATCTTTGTTTTTGCAGAAGGATTGCAGCCATGGTTTTGCCAGAATATATTCACTGATTTCAGTACACACACACACACACACACACACACACACACACACACACACACACACACACACACACACACAGGCATGTGATTTTCGCCTTCAAGCATTAGAGACGTCTAGATGCACTCATTTTCAGGCACAGTGGCTAATGTGAACTGTGTTTTAATTGTTTATGATCGCCAAAGCATTAAAATGCTAATTCCCATAGACTATTACAAATCAGTGCACTTTAACTAATTTGTTGTTGGCGACAAGTATGGAGTGCTTGTGCTAGTACTTGAAGTACTCCTGAAACATCTGTTGGTAGCCATTATTTCTGGCTTGGCTTTCTGTTGGTTATAATTAGATATAGATCAGAAGCAAGAGTATTAGCAAATGTAATTATCTTAAAACAACTAAAATCGAACAGTGGAAAATCTGAGATGAAAAACACGTACACACAGATGAACATGCGCATGTGGTCACTGCATCTCTGTGTGCTAAGCCCTGATTGCAGTGAGCAGTGACCTTGATTTGGGTGGGTAGTGGGAGAACAGAAGATGCACTGGATGGGGAAGGGGCTGATAGCAAGGTAGAGTTGGAGGGAGATGCTGTCTTGCTGCTTATGCGATGTATGGGGAATGGCAGTAACAGTTTCCTAAAAATCAAGGGATGTGTTAACTCACCGATGAAGTTTACATTTACATTGTTTGGTTTGCAGGTGGCAAGCTATCGGTGCAGGATACCATACAGTTGGTCCTGCAAAACTGTATAGGCCTAATGTAAAATCACGGTAAGAAGCGAAATGAACAAAAACTTTGTTTAGGCCTCACTTTGTTAAATCAGTTACAACCTAAAACATTTTCACTTTTTACAGTTTTCAATAATAAAAAAAACACTGATTATGGCACATACATGCTGAAGCATGTTTGGGTAAAAATAAAAAATAGTATGTTCGCAATAAGGCATAACCCATATCGTATAAGATCTTTGATAATTGCAGTGGGCTTTGCACAGCTGTTTCATGTGCTTGCGTCAATCAGTTGCAATTTTGTGTGTGTGTCTATGCAATGCCTCAGTGTTCTCACCATTCTGTAGACAATTAAGGTTTCACCTTCAGCTGTGTGCAATTGAAAGATGGCAACAGTGCTACTAGCTATAGGATATCTTCTCTCGCTAACTCTACTAAAGTAGGGTACCAAGCTCATCAACTGGATGGTTCAGCTGTCCCCTGGTCACAGTTCAACAGTGGCCATTCACGCAGACAGACAGCGTTCCAGTAGTTGTACCTATATACCATGTCACACTATGGTCTCATGTAACTTGATACACTGCATAGCAGTTTCTACAGGTTACCCTGCTTTCATTGAGGTAAAAGTTGTGTGTCAGGACACAAGTAGATGATAGTAGGAGGATGTGTGGGATAGGTGTTGCATCTGTGTCTTTTTATGCCTTTTACATGGCTGTGACACATTGCACAAGGGGCTGACAGCAGGGGTAGGATAAGGATGGGTCACAGCCAGGCCACTATACTCAGAAACAACAGTGACTATACGTGTGCGAGTTGTGGGTGTATGAATGTGTTTCTACATTTAAAAAGGACTTTGTCCAGTAGCATAATAATATCCAACTGTCTACTTTCAATGCTGCTCAATGTGTCCTCCATGTAATGAGTGTTAATTTGACCAATTTCACATTGCCGGTAACTAAAGTCTGTTATATGTCCACTCACTTTAATATGACCACCTGCCTGAAGCCTGAATAAACACCTTTTGCAGTGCGGACCATCACGAGATGTGCAGGAAGAGTGTCGGTGAGGTTCTCAAAGGTACGCACAGGGATGTGGAACAATGCTGAGTGCCATGGTCATGTGCACTAGGTTTCTCGGTTGAGGATCCGTAGTACATATAGCCCAATCAAGATGGTCTCATAGATTCTCTTGGGTTTAAATCTGGTGGCCAGGGGAGTATGGTAAATGCATCCAGATACTCTTAGAACCACACATGTACACTATGAGCTGTGTGACATGTTGCATTGTCCTCCTGGTAGATGCCATAGTGCGAAAGGAAAGCATACTGCATGTATGGGTGGATGTAGTCCTCAAGGATAGATGCATATTTGTGTTGATCCTTTGTTCCTTCCAGAATGGTGAGACCACCAAGGGAATACCACAAAAATATTCTCCAGACTGTAATGTTCCCTCCTCTAACCTGGATGTTTGCATTCGGAAGTTTCATGCTGCACACGCTTACAGTCATCTGTCCATCGGATGCATCTGAAAAAGCCGCCTGTTGCCGCTCAGTTGATGTCCAGTTGTGGTACCTACATGCAAATTCCAGTCTTCGTCACCGATGGACAAGAGCCAGCATGGGTGGATGAACTTGGTGCCTGCTGTAGAGGCCCATATGCAACAAGGTTCACTGAGTGGTCGTTGAGGGAACACTGTTGGTAGATCCCTGGTTCATGTGGGTAGTAATTGCACAACAGCTGCACATCCATTCGCCTGGACACATCTCCACAGCAATCGTTCATCCGTGTCATCTATACCCATGGTGCCCCACAGTTGCCTTGGTGCTGATTTTGGATAGCACCATTCTTCCATACACTGTATGCTTCAACTATGGTGGCATGTGAACAGTTTACAAACTTAGCCGTTTTGGACATGCTTCCACCCATGGCCCTTAAGTCAACAATCGCGCCCTTTTGGACATCAGATAAATCACTTCATTTCCACATTACAACAACAATAGTACTGTTTTCCGCGACCCCCTTTACACAATTTGTACACCCCACTCCTATTGCTGCCATCTGTGAGTGTTATTCCATGTTGATGTGGAACATAGGTGATAGTCACATTAATGTGACTGGACCATGTATATATTACACACAACAATTGTTTGCATATCTTTGACAGTTGTATTTTCAATCTGTTTGGTAACCTTATTGAGAGGTCTCCAAAAGAAAGAAAAGAAGGATTCTCCATTCAGAAATTCTTTTAATTTGTTTTTAAATGCTGGTTGGCTATCTGTTAGAGAAGGGACTTTTGTGGCAGCATAATTCACCCATTTCTGCGCCAGTTAGATTTAACCTAGAATGGTGAGGATCAGCCGTTCTCCATGCACTTTGCTGTTGCTTTTGAATTTGGATGGGTTATTAATAATAAATTTTAAACACACACACACACACACACACACACACACACACACACACACACACACAGGGTGCTCCATTGATCGTGACCGGGCCAAATATCTCATGAAATAAGCATCAAACGAAAAAACTGCAAAGAACTAAACTTGTCTAGCTTGAAGGGGGAAACCAGATGGCTCTACGGTTGGCCTGCTAAATGGCACTGCCATATGTCAAATGGATATCAACTGCGTTTTTTAAAAATAGGAACCCCCATTTTTTATTACATATTCGTGTAGTACGTAAAGAAATATGAATGTTTTAGTTGGACCAGTTTTTTCGCTTTGTGATAGATGGCGCTGTAATCATCACAAACATATGGCCCACAATTTTAGACGAACAGTTGGTAACAGGTAGATTTGTAACATTAAAATACAGAACATAGGTACGTTTAAACATTTTATTTTGGTCGTTCCAATGTGATACATGTACCTTTGTGAACTTATTTCTGAGAATGCATGCTGTTACAACGTGATTACATGTAAATACCACATAAATGCACAAAATGAAATCCGTCAACCTCAGTGCATTTAGCAATACGTGTAACGACATTCCTCTCAACAGCGAGTAGTTCGCCTTCCGTAATGTTCGCACATTCATTGACAATGCGCTGACGCATGTTGTCAGGCGTTGTCGGTGGATCACGATAGCAAATATCCTTCAACTTTCCCCACGGAAAGAAATCCGGGGATGTCAGATCCATCGTGTTGGAAGTAAATCGCCATTCTGTCATGCAGTGAAACATCGGTAGAACATTACGTGGGAAATCAGCATACATTGCACCATTTAGATTGCCATCGATAAAATGGGGGCCAATTATCCTTCCTCCCATAATGCTGCACCATACGTTAACCTGCCAAGGTCGCTGATGTTCCACTTGTTGCAGCCATTGTGGATTTTCCGTTGCCCAATAGTGCATATTATGCTGATGTACATTACCGCTGTTGGTGAATGACGCTTCGTCGCTAAATAGAATGCGTGCGAAAAATCCCTTCATCGTCCCATAATTTCTCGTGTCCAGTGGCAGAACTGTACACGATGTTTAAAGTCGTCGCCATGCAGTTCCTGGTGCATAGAAATATGGTACGGGTGCAGTTAATGTTGATGTATCATTCTCAACACCGGTGTTTTTGAGATTCCCTATTCTCACTCAATTTGTCTGCTACTGACGTACAGATTAACCGCGACAGCAGCTAAAACACCTACTTGGTCATCATCATTTGTTGCAGGTCATGGTTGACTTTTCACATATGGCTGAACACTTCCTGTTTCCTTAAACAGTGTAACTCTCCAGCGAACGGTTCGAACACTTGGATGATGTCGTCCAAGATACCGAGCAGCATACATAGCACACGCCCGTTGGGCGTTTTGATCACAATAGCCATACATCAACACGATATCGACCTTTTCTGCAGTTGGTAAACGGACCATTTTAACATGGGTAATGTATCGCGAAGCAAATACCGTCCCCACTGGCGGAATGTTATGTGATACCACATACTTATACATTTTTGACTATTACGGCCCCATCTATCACAAAGCAAAAAAAGTGGTCCAACTAAAACATTCACATTTCTTTATGTACTACATGAATATCTAATAAAAAATGGGGGTTCCTATTTAAAAAAAAGCAGTTGATATCAGTTTGACCTATGGCAGCGCCATCTGGTTTCTCCCTTCAAGCTAGATGAGTTTCATTCTTTGTAGTTTTTTCATTTGATGCTTATTTTGTGAGATATTTGGCCCAGTCACTATCAATGGACCACCCTGTATATATATTTTGTGAAGATACTATGATAAATAAATGTATGTAAGATGGATCTTGGGTGGGCTCCAGCTATTATTATGATTGTATTGTATTGTATTGTATGGAACTGGGGACCTAGAAATGACGGAGAGGCTTCGTCCCTGCCGTAGCTCTCAGTGATTCACAACCCCACAACAGGCTACAGCAGTCAACTCACCCCACCGCCGTCCCATACCAAACCTAGGGTTATTGTGCGGTTCGGCCCCCAGTGGAACCCCCCCCCCCCCCCCTTCTCCCCCTCCCCTGGGAACGTCTCTCACCCAATGAGTATAACCCCAATGTTTGTATGGTAGAGTAATTTATGGTGTATGCATATGTGGAGAAAGTGTTTGCACAGCAATCGCCGACATGGTGTAACTGAGGCAGAATAAGGGGAGCCAGCCCACATTTGCCAAGGCATATGGAAAACCACCTTAAAACCATCCACAGACTGGCTGGCACACCAGACCTTGACACTAATACACTGGGTAAAGCAGTGCATTGGGCTGCACGGCTAACTGAGCGGGCTATTATTATTGTTATAAATATATGCTTTTGTGCAATAAATGATGAATTACTGCAAAATATACTAATACAGTGGAACCTTGGTTAACGAGCACTTGCCATAATTCGCACTTCGCATAATGAGCAAAACAAATTGTAAAAAAGTGACTCACTTAACAAGTGATGTTTCGCATAACGAGTGATGATGATTTAATGTGACGTCATCAGCCGTTCGTGGATGGTTGGAGGGGAAACGTTCAACTATATGAACACCTTTCAGTGTCGGTAGTGGCAAATGAATAGTGTATTTAGTACGTACTGCAGTCTGGGCTTAGCGATCTTTCTGTTACCATCTTAGTGCAGCTTGTGAACACACGTTTTTCTAAACTTGTGTTCACAAAGTGTTTTTTTTGTGCAAATTTTAATTACCTTTGTCAAAATGTCCCCAAAGATAAAATCACAAGAAGACAACCATAACAGAAAGAAAATTACTTTAGAAATGAAACTTAAAATCATTGAAAAATGCAAACGTGGCATGAGCGTTGCTGATTTAGCATGCACATAAAATCAGTCCACATCAACTTTTTGCACTATCCACAAGAATAAGAACCAGATTAAGGCGATAGACGCTTCAAATGAAGCGACAAGAGTACAACACAACACCTTTGTATTCTGGATGAGGGCAAAATGCTGCTCCTTATATGGATAAATGAAAAACAACTGCAAGGCGACACTATTAACAAGAACATCATTTGTGAGAAGGTGAGATGGTTTTTACCGATCTCGTTAAGACGTCGTTAGGATGATCAGTGGCTCAAGAAGTTTTTAAAGGAAGCCGTGGGTAGTTTGAGAAGTTTGAGGGAAGAACCGGCATCCACAGCATTGATAGGCTCAGCAAAGCACCCAGCTCTGACACAAAGGCAGACAGCAACTTCAAGATGCATGTAGATTCTGAGGGTTATTTGGCCCAACAGGATTTTTATAACAGCAGAGGAGAATTCATTGCCCGGTCACAAGCCATGAAAGACTGACTCACATTGCTATTCTGTGCCAGTGCAAGTGGCAGTTTGAAAATTAAACCATCGCTTATGTACCATTCAGAAACTCTATGTCCGTTCAAGAAGTGCAAATTCCAACAGTGTGGGGTAAATGTGATGTGAAGGTCCATCAACAAGGCTTGGGTGACACCTGATCTTTTTGTGATTGGATCAATGAAGTATTTAGTCCTTCGGTGAAAAACAATATTTGCTTGAGATGAATCTGCCACTCTGTGTCTTGCTTGTTATCGACAACACTCCTACCAATCTAGGCATTGGAGATATTAATTCATCAAGATCCAATCTTCACAATACCACTCTGTTATTCAAGCCTATGGACCAGCTTATTATTTCTAACTTTAAGAACCTCTGTACTAAAGTACTCTTTGAGCATTGTATTGAGTTGACTGGAGGTACCAGTCTCACTCTGAAAGTTTTGGAAATATCACTTCAGCATCGTTGCCAGCGTCAAGATGATCAAAAAGGTGTGGGAAGGGGTACCAAAAGAACTCTCACTTCTGCTTGGAAGAAGCTTTGGCCAGAGTGCATTGTCAAATGTGACTCTGAGGCATTTGAATCAGTACCTGCGGAGCCTTAGTCAATGGGATTGTGTCTTTGGCCAAGAGCATGGGAGTAGAAGTTGATAACAATGATTTCAATGAACTTGTGGATGATCACAGCCGAAAAATGACCACTGAAGAGCTTATGGAGTTGCAGTGTTTTCATAGCAGGAAGTTTGGAGAGGAGTTCTCCAGAGGAGGAGGAGGCAGTAAGCAATCTTCTGGTGCAATAAGAGAAATGCTGAAAGCATGGGAATCGGTTGCGTCATACATTGAAAAATCATCACCCCAATAAAGCAGTGGCTACGCATGCTACAGGTTTATTTAACAATAATGCCGTCGCATTTTCGCAAGGTGTTGAAGCATCTTCAGAAACGAATGACTATAGATAGCTTCCTAGTAAAAGAAAATTAGTTACGTATCATGAATAATAAAGTACATAATACGAATATAATAGAAAGAAACATTCCACATGGGAAAAATATATTAAAAAAAGATGCTGTGACTTACCTAACGGGAAAGCGCTGGTAGATAGACGTGATAAAAAACACACACACAAATATCAAGCTTTCGCAACCCACAGTTCCTTCATCAGGAAAGAGGAAAGGAGAGGGAAAGACGAAAGGATGTGGGTTTTAAGGAAGAGGATAAGGAGTCATTCCAATCCCGGGAGCGAAAAGACTTACCTTAGGGAGAAAAAGGAACAGGTATACACTCGCGCGCGCGCGCGCGCACACACACACACACACACACACACACACACACACACACACACAGACACTGTGTCTGTATATGTGCAGATGGATCTGCGCGCGCACGTTCGCGCGCGTGTGTGTGTGTGTGTGTGTGTGTGTGTGTGTGTGTGTGTGTGTGTGTGTGTGTTTTTGTTGTGTCTTATCTACCAGTGCTTTCCCGTTTGGCAAGTCACAGCATCTTTTTTTAATATATAAAGTACATAATACTGTATGTATAATTTTCTTTGAATAAATGACATGAAAAAGGTTAAACTTTTAGTACTTTTTCTGCCTGGAACACATCATGTTTTAGGTTAATTTATGTGAGTAAATAGTTTTGCATAACAAGTAAGATTCTGGAATGAATTATGCTCGCAATGCGACGTTCTACTGTAACTGCTAGAGCACCCACAAAAAATGCTGTAGCGTAGTAGAATCCATAACGAGTAACTTCGCTGTGGAATTACTAAACCCAGTCTGTTGAAAATTATGGCCGTTACAAAATGGTCAAAAAACTGTCAACCTCACATAGCACAATTCAGTGAGCCTCTGAAAGCCATTTAAATTTTTGGCATCTTGATTGCAAAGTTTGTTAGGTTTAGCCCATTCTACAGGGAACATCGGAGAAAATTTATTTTAAAATGGAATAATAAGTTGGCAATGATTTCTGAATTGATCCCTTTATGGAGAATATGTATAAAAAACTGAAAACTTTCTCTGTGGTGATATAAAATGTCTCTGAATTTACCTCGCCATTTAAGTTATTTATATATGAATGTTGGCACAGATAGATTTTGCTGAAATTTTGAAATGACAATTACAAAGTGAGGTTCACTCATTGTCTTGGTGATGTGTATGAAATATGAAACTAAAATGTGGCAACAACTAATCTAGAATATATAACTAAACTAGAATATGCAGATATAAAGAGACAAATTGTATGAAACTACTGATGTTGAACATGGTTCTCATCTGTCTTATAAATATGTTTTAATATATTGTTATTTACATGATTTTCTATGCCACCTAGAGAAATATATGCTGTAAACTTTTACAGGACTATGGCATTGATGTTGCTGAAGTTGGTACATCAGCTGGAAACAAATCTTACATACTAATAAACCAGTTTAGGTACAAAGATATACCAAGTTCAAGCAGATTTGTATCAGATTCTATGAAGTCTCAACAAATACTGCTTATGATTGTCCTTTCCTTTGTATTCATGAAGGGAGGTGTAGTTAAAGAAGGTAAGTTTTAGATTTTTAATTATTTTCAAATTTTCTCATTTTCTTTATACCTTTGTCAGTAACTGTGTGCTGCTTACAGTTAACTCGTATAATATGATGTAAAGCAACTAGCAATTTTTGCTCCTAATTAACTTCCTAAGATGTGGGCTGCTTGTGAGGTGCTATGCTCAACAGGTAGATATGTTACTGACTAATTTAAAATGTATGGTGTTGTATGTGCAATAGATATAATATAAACTTATTCTTAACTTGTTGCTGTGTTCTTAGAACATCAAAATCTGGGATCTCCAGTGAACTGAATAGATCATGTGATGTGAGTGGAAATGAGGGTCCTTCCTGGGGGAAAAATATCTATAACATATTTTTAAGAGATCCTCAGTTGAAAATTATGGTATACAACCATTGTTCTGCTTGACGTAAGTCTACTAATCTCGCAACACAACGAAACACAAGGCTACATTACCATTCCTTGTTGCACCTCTCAGTTGCTCGTAAAATGTACATTGTCTGTTATGAAGCAATCAGATCACAGAAGCTGAGGTAATGTGGTCCTATCATGGAAAGCAGGAAAAGTTAACTTCAGGAATTTGAGGAACACTTTGCTAGTCTACATTTTTTGTGAGAAATTTTAATTTTTCCAATGAGTAGAACATCTTTATTTATTCCGTCACATATATTTGCTATTTAGAGTAGCATCAACAACTGATACAAGTGTGAGCTACAATTGCTGTGACTAACATGGGTGAATGGTGTTAGTAAAACACGTTTGTTGTTGACTTCAGAGAATAAACTGCCATGCACGGATGAAACCAAATGTTGACATTATTTCACTAGTGTACTTGTATAGGTTTGCTACCTGTATGTGGGAGAATTTTCTGTTAAATGTGTATTAGAGGCACAATGTTAATCACTCAGCCTTGTTCTTTAATATTTGTTTGAAAACTGTGTGGAGATTTCTGCTGTTCACCAATATGGAAAAGAAGTAGGACAAACAGATCGTAAAGTACATGCATTTGACGCATTCTTTGAATTATATAGAAAAAGTCTTGCATCATAACTCAAATAAAATCCATTTACAGTGGGTCCTTTTGAAACAGCCATATGGCTTGTAAATTGTACCATTTATCCTCTCTCCAAATTACACTTCCAGAATACTTGTTCAAAGTGAATATTTATTTTAATAAAAAGTAACTGTCGTGCACCAAATACATTTTATTTCAATGGAACAAACAAGTTGCTTGTTCTCTGTTCTTTGAAACAGTATACCCGCCCACCCATCCTCTCACCAACCCATCCTCCACCCACCCAAGCTGCTGCATGATAGAACAGTAGGCCCAGTTTCTTATATTGTGTTTGAAAATTTGAAACAATACCTGCATCTTAGTGCACTTGTTAAAGTAATGCGATGAATGAGCAACCCTTATGTAAAGAGATGCTTAATGATATACTGATAGTAATGTTGGCATTAGACTTGATGCCTGACTTTCAGAAATGTGGATGGTAAGATTGTGGTGATAATGTCTTTCTTCCTAGAAGCACGAGTAAGTCAGTGGCATTGATAATGAAAAAATTAATGCTGTAACAATGAAACTTGTCTGAAGTCTTTGATGTTACTATCTCTGGTTAAACAATTGTTGTTCAGTACGAAGACTGGTTTTATGCAGCTCTCCATGCTACTCTATCCTGTACAAGCCTCATCATCTCCGAATAACTTCTGCAACTTACATCTTTTTGAATCTGCTTACTGTGTTCATCACTTGGTCTTCCTCTATGATGTGAATTCATTTGAATTGTCCAGAATGTTTTTCAAACCAACCATGAACAGTTTTGACCCATGACGTGGCGCATTGACATCCATAAAAATTCCATCGTCATTTGGGAACCTGAAGTTCATGAATGGCTGCAAATGGTCGCCATTAGTCAAACATAACCATTTTCAGTCAATGATTGGTTCAGTTGGACCAGAGCACACAGTCCATTCCATGTAAACACAGCCCACACCATTATGGAGTCACCACCAGCTTGCACAGTGCCTTGTCGACAACTTGGGTTCTTGGCTTTATGCAGTCTGCATCACACTCAAACCCTACCATCAGCTCTTACCAACTGAAATTGGGACTCATCTGACCAGGCCATGGTTATCCAGTTGTCTATGCTCCAACCGTTATGGTCATGAGCCCAGGAGAGGCGCTGTAGGTGATGTCTTGCTGTTAACAAAGGCACTCGCTTCAGTTGTCTGCTGCCACAGCTCATTAGTGCTAAATTTCGATGCACTATCCTAAGAGATATGTTTGTTATACATCCCACATTGATTTCAGCATTTTTTCAAACAGTATTGCTTGTCTTTTAGCACCGACAACTGTACATAAATACTGCTGCTCTCAGTTAAGTGAAGGCCATCAGCTACTGCGTTGTCCGCAGTAAGAAGTAAGACTGAAATTTGGTATTCTTGGTACTTGGATCTCAGAATACTGGATTCCCCCACAATTTCCGAAATGGAATGTCCCGTGCTCCAACTACCATTCTGTGTTCAGAGTTTGTTAATTCCCCCCATACAGCCATAATCAACTCTAAAACCTCTTCACATGAATCACCTAAGTACAAACAACAGCACTGCTAAAAAAAGGCCTCTTTAGTTTCACTATAGGCAGTCTCTATCTATTCCCTAGCGAAGTATGCTTCTAAATCTTTACATTTATTCTCTAGATTCTTGCATAGCCATTGTGCACTTCCTGTCAGTCTCATTTTTTAGACATTTGTATTCCCTTTTGTCTACTTCATTTTATGCATTTTGTATCTTCTTGCCCGCATCTCGTGGTCGTGCGGTAGCGTTCTCGCTTCCCACGCCTGGGTTCCCGGGTTTGATTCCCGGCGGGGTCAGGGATTTTCTCTGCCTCGTGATGGCTGCGTGTTGTGTGCTGTCCTTAGGTTAGTTAGGTTTAAGTAGTTCTAAGTTCTAGGGGACTGATGACCATAGATGTTAAGTCCCATAGTGCTCAGAGCCATTTGAACCATTTTTGTATCTTCTCCTTTCATCAGTTAAATTCAATACCTCAAGCAATGGAAAGTCCAGGATGGAATATGGGAACATTATGAAAAGAATAGTTGCTACTCACCATATAGCGGAGATGCTGAGTTGCGGAGAGGCACAACGAAAAGACTGTCAGAATGTAAGCATTTGGCCTACATGACCACACACTGTGTATGCTGAGACCAGACTGTGAGTAGCAGTGCATTGATGGGAGAAGCAGCCAGGTGATGAACTTAAGGAGGAGACTGGGGCAGGTAGTGGGAGGGATAGAAGGTGGGGGTGGGGAATGGTAAAGTGCTGCTTGTGGAAGCATTCAGAGATGAGGGTGGAGAGAGGGTAGGGTAGCTGGGTGCAGTCTGGAGGTTAGATGTGGGGCAGGGGTAATGGAAAAAGAGGGAAGTAAAAAGATTGTGAGTGGCTGTGTAGTGTTGGGATGGGAATAGGCAAGGGAGTAGGTGGGTAAGAACAATTTAGGCAAAGAGGGTTCAGAAACATAGGATATATTGCAAGGAGAGTTCCCCGCCTGTACATCTCAGAAAAGCTGGTATTGGTGGGAAGGATCCAGATGGCACAGACTGTAATAGAGACCCACTGCAAGACCTGTCCCATACATCCTCTCACCACCACCACCACCACCACCACCACCGGTCATGTGCATTACTTATGCCATCAAAGGCAGGGCTACCTGTGAAACAAGGAAAAATTATGGCAATAATCTGGAAGATTGAGTAATCTGGCCTTGTAACATCAGCGAAAATGGCCTTCCAGTGTTGGTTAAAGAGTCATGCGACAGGTATTTGTGAATGTGAATGTGAGTTGTGGTCGGTAATCCAAACATAACTTTTCTGGTGCTGCAACATATGGATTCCCTGCATCAGTATGAGCTTTGAATTACTTTTTTTTCTTTTCTTTTCTTTTCTTTTTTTCTTTTTTTTTTTTTACAAAAACAGTGAAAGAAAAGAAAAAAACACAGTTTTGCATGTGTTTGATAAACCAGGTCTGAGCTCTCTTGTTAGAACTTTTTTTTAAAAGATTGGTTGTAGAAAGATTCAACAGCTTCTTGAGGTGATGAAAATCACTATACATTGTGTGTTTGTTGTAAGGGAACTAAATGAAATTGTTTGCCAATAAATCAAAATTATTCAACGTTTTTCTCTTGTCGGGCAATCATTGTTTGACATACTCTGTGACAACTTGTGTTGTCACTATGTAGAATGATTTGACAGTTTTGATAGTTTTCTGTGATCAGTTGATAACTCATGGCAAACAAATTGTTATACAGCATTTAACATTAACTGTTTTTCAGTCCTCTGATGCAATGGTTGTGGCATGTCCAGAGTAAACAATGAAATGAATGCTAATTTTCTTGAAAGTATTTTGTGAATGAGCCACTTTTGTTGGCTTCTGTCCGTCTTGAAATGCCCAGACTGTCAATTTCTGCGTAGTTTCCAGCTTGTATGAATATATCAAACAGTTACAGTGTTGTAAATATGAATTTTGCATTTCCATGATTGAAATTTTTGAACATATCCGTATGCAATTGACTCGTGCGTGTTTTTGTGCTTCGGTCAAATTATGTGGAATCTACTGGGAACATATCTTTTTCACAGCTCAGTCTTTTTCATTTGCTTGTGCCTTAGTCCCGGATCAGTGCAGGGTCGGCATGGTTATTAATGAATTTGGCATGCTTAGTTAAATGGGTGGTCAGATGCCCTATCTGTTGCCACACTGTTACCCTCCAAGCCCCCCTCCCTCTTCCGGGTTTGGAACATGTGTATCTCAACTGTATATTCATATGACAGTGAGCGAAAGTTTTTCTAAATGTCTATGAATCATGTAGGTGACGTGGAACTATAGTACCAGCAGGGTATTCACATAGTGGTATGTGGGAAGCCTCCTAAAACCACATTCAGGTTGGCTGACACAGTTACCCTCTTCATTAACCTGCCTGCTGGATTCAATCTGGGGCCAGCACGCATGTGTGTTTATTTTTCCCCCACAGCTGAATGTTAATGCAAAATGGAGTGTTTTTGATATGCTTGTAAGTAACATACCAATTCTCTTCATTCACATTGTGCACAGTAGCAGCATTTTTTGGAACAACAATAGACTTTGGCCGACCTTCATGAAAGTCATTGCTGATGGAAGCACGATCTAGACAAAATTGTGAAAACTGACCATAAACTGTCTTTTCTAAAGATGATTGTTTACCAAAAATTGAATGAAGAGATTAAAGTCATTGTTATCAGTTAGACCTTTCACGAAATACTAAAAAATAACCCAATAAAAACCTGCAAGTGAAACTTCCACTCTTTTTTTTTTGCAACACTGTTTCTTTAATCATGCATTGTTAACAAACTACTTGGCCAGTTTTGAGCTGCTTCATTTCAACAATAACAAATGTCAAATTTTAATACAACAGTAATGTCATACTTCAGTAGCACCATCTAGCGGCCATCTGAATAACTGGAAAGGCCATTTTAAATGATCTGTTTCTGTTTCTTGCCTTTGGCAATCTGTGTTCTGCTTGATTGCCACGTCATGATTTGGAGTTCTGCAGTGTTGAGACTTTGGGTGAGATCTTTACCATTACTTGCCTTGTTAGTTTGTGGGTTAGATGATGTATAGGTCATTTCAACTATGGGATCAAAATATTTGCATAATTATTTTGCAGTCATTCTGCGTACAGAACTTGAAGTGAATTATAATATGAAGTAGTACCCTTTCCCTCTGAGATCGCTGATCTCATTTTTTATTAACTGGAAGTTGATTTATAGGATCGAGTAATATTGCAATATATATTCAACCTTATGTATTTTCTCCTGCTTTACAAATGGTTTATTGACTTGCTGGAAGATGTTATTTCATGGTGGTCTGTGTGATCTATCTGCACAGTTTTGAGAACAATACAGCTACTATTTGCCGTATTTCTACCAATTAGTTTGCTCAACCCAAGTCACTCCTGTTATTACATTGAGTAGTTACATGCAAGCAGGCCACCATCTTGCCGACATCTATTGTTAGTCTTTCTCATATCAATCACCAATCACCAGTGTTTGAATACTCACTGTCTCAGTCCATTAATAATAAATACCCATTTCTTTTGCATGAGTGAGTTTCATTGTACCGAGAGGTAGGTCATTGGACACTGTTCTGGAAAGCAGATGACTGTTGAAGATGACGCATAGTACTTTTACAATAGTGAATTTTTCGTGGAAGATATGATAATAAGGCATTTTGTGTTTTCAGTAGTAAGTGCAGAGTTTGCTAAAAGCTTAGTTAAACATTTCAGTAATCAGTCTTTTGGAGATTACAGGAATGAGGAAACATCGCCATATTGCCGGTTTTGGCTATAAGCTGAAAGTAAACACTGTATGTAACTTTTGGATAGGATTTGAAAAGTGATTATCTAGAATTAGTTGTTTGAGTACATAGCTATACAGATTCATTACTGTTGTGCATTTATTAAGTAAGTGTGTGTGTTCTGTGGCTACCTTCAATTACTTGTGGGGTCAGCTGGTGTTTTCAGTTGTATACTGGCATGCAAACATTCATATAATACAGCATAGGAGACCAGGGTTTTGCCTAGCTACTTATGGTGGTAGCTTGTTTATTAATCCATTTCTTCCCCGTGTTATGTACACGCAACACAAAGTTTCCAGTAATTAATTTTAATGCATGTGTGATGAGTTTTGTGCAATAAGTTCATTTTGACTGCATTTTGCTAAGTTTAGCTTAGTGTTGAATGTGCACAACACTGGGAAGAAATGGATTAACACAGCTTAACTTACATTTGGTGACCAATCTGACAGTATCTTGTATTACGTACAAGCCTTGTAATAGTGGTGATATTGCCAGAAAAAAGAAAGAGGTACAGGGAATATAATTTTGTTTTATTCCATTAGTGACAGGATGTAGTACACTGGAAGTTCATTTTAAATTTGCAGTCCACAAGATCATCCTGCTTTAGTGGTCCAAAAGAGTTTACAGTTTTTTAATTACCCTAGGTTTGAAGTTCCTTGGTCTGCCCATCAGGACTTCTGTGAAGAGATAACTCTAATTTTGCTTGATCCTTGTTGGGCACTTTCTGTGAACACAGATACCAGATTGTGTGTGGATGTCATTTCTTAGGTAAGCAGCTCTGTTCTTGTCTGAACTGAGTTAGATTATTATAAAGGTAGCTGGGCTTTCTGCCATGATTAGCAGTACTTAGCAGATGCAAATATATGATCCAGAATTCATGACTCGCTTAGGTGAATGTGGTTGCTGCTGTTTCAGTTTTGCCAGTATTTGGTTCATTACTCATTTTGTCAGTAAATACTCAACATACAAGGTGTATTTTACAGACTATAAGATGCTATGGACTATACAGTGGAAAGACCCGTACCCAGAGATTGGAAAGTTGCAGAGGTCACACCAGTATTCAAGAAAGGTAGTAGACGTAATCCACTAAATTACAGGCCCATATCATTAATGTCTATATGCAGCAGGATTTTTAAACATATATTGTGTTCAAACATTATGAATTACCTGGACAGAATGGTCTATTGACACATAGTCAACACTGATTTAGAAAACATCGTTCTTCTGAAACACAACTAGCTCTGTACACACACAAAGTGTTGAGTGTTATTGACAAGTGATTTAAAATTGATTCTGTATTTCTAGATTTCCAAAAGGCTTTTCGACACTGTACCACACAAGTGGCTTATAGTGAAATTGTGTGCTTATGGAATATCCTCTCAGTTATATAACTAGATTTGTGACTTCCTGTCAGAGAGGTCACAGTTTGTAGTAACTGATGGAAAGTCATCGAGTAAAACAGAAGCGATTTCTGGCGTTCTCCAAGGTAGTGTTATAGGTCCTCTGTTGTTCCTTTTCTATATAAACGATTTAGGAGACAATCTGAGCAGCCGTCTTAGGTTGTTTGTTGATGATGCTGTCATTTATCACCTAGTAAATCCAGCAGAAGAGCAAAACAAATTGCTAAAAGATTTAGAAAAGATATCTGAATGGTACAAAAATTGGCCATTGACCCTAAATAATGAAAAGTGAGTGCTAAAAGGAATCCATTAAACTTCGGGTACGTGATAAACCAGTCTAATCTAAAGGCTGAAAATTCAACTAAATACCTAACAATTACAATCACGAACAATTTCAATTGGAAAGAACTCGTAGAAAATGTTGTGGAGAATGCAAACTAAAGACTGTGTGTTATTGGCAGAACACACAGAAAATGCAACAATTTACAAAAGAGACTGCTTACACTACACTTGTCTGTCCTCTTTAGGAGTACTGCTGTGTGATCTGGGATCCTTACCAGGTAGTATTAACAGTGTACATCAAGAAAGACAATGAAGAGCAGCATGTTTTGTATTGTCGCAAAATAGGGGCGAGATAATCACAAACATGATACAGGATTTGGGATAGACAGCATTAAAACAAAGGAATTTTCCATTCTGGCGGAATCTGCTCATGAAATTTCAGTCAACAACTTTCTCCTCCAAATGCAAAAATATTTTGTTGTCACTGACCTACATAGGAAGAAACGATGTTTACAATAAAATAAGGGAAATCAGAGCTCACACGGAAAGACGTACGTGTTTGTTTCTTCCACGTGCTGTTCTGGAGTGGAATAGTAGAGAATTATTGTGAAGATGGTTCAATGAACCATCTGCCAGGCACTGAAGTGTGATTCGCAGAGTATCCATGTAGATGTGGATGCAGAAGATGCCCCTCAGTTTTTAAGCAGTTTTTAAAAAAATTAACACTTTTACAATTTTTATTATTAGATCACAAAGCCAGACAAAAAAAAATCTTAGTTTGTAACACCGAACTGACCTTTAAAATCCCTGAAAATTGTCATCTGAATTTTCTTCTTCTTCTTCTTCTTCGTCATTGTTGTCCTTTCATATATAAGATGGTCTTCAGTGCCATTGAGAGTGTTACTTATGCTGCACTACTTGAAAGATTTAACAATAATGTCTTCTTTCACTCTAGACCAGTTTTTGATTGTAGGTCGTTTTAAAGCTCCCTTCGGCGTAAATTTATGTTGAGTTTCATCCATCATCTGTTTCTTACATTCCTTTCTCCTATACACTTAAAATGGTTTATTTATCAGAATAACAGTAAGCTCTGTATTTCCCTGTCTCAATTTCTCTTTCACAGAATTTTTCAAGTGACTACTAAACTGATTTAGCACAAGAAGACAACTCTTCTTCAATAAAGCACTTCTCCTTCTATCCCACACTCTTTTATTCATAATTTCATTCCAGCCTCGTCCATCAAATTCTTGTCACATATATGAACAAAAACACCTGGCAGTGTTTCGGAAGATTTTGGCATTGTTTTGCACTTTAAAATGATCATTGGATTAAGTTCAGTACCATCAGCACAACATGAAAGCACAATAGTGTAGTGGATTATTTCATGTCCACTTGTTTTTATAGTTAAAGAGTTAGCACCTTTCATGGCTACAGTTCTGTTACTCGGCACCCAAATGTCAGAGGTATTTTGTCCATATTTGCTATTTGGCTTAGTTCCACACTGGTTTTCTTTTTATGTTGAATAATAAAGTGATGGAAAGATAATATTTTCACTTCATACTTTTGTGGCTTTTCTGAGATGTTTTGATTTTGGTTCACGTGCTGAGTCCATAATGCTTCATAAACCTGTAGTACAAACCCATTCCAGCCTTAAATCTGTTCAGTTCACTGTAGCGCTAGCTTATGAGCATGTTTTTAGTCATTTTTGTATTAATTCCAGTGGCATTTTGATGGTGTCCTTGAATCCATTTCAATATGTCATCTTGTAGATTTGGCCACTTTGCAATTAGTCCTCAATTTGCTCATTTAGTCTTCCTCATTTTTTTTCAGTTCTTCTTTACTAGCTCACCAATAGTGAATGGTTTTTTTCTGTTGATGGAAGGCTGAAATGCCGCTTAGTGGCTCTCTTCCCATCTTCTTCTGCATATGCTGTTACTTTCAATTTATAGCACGCGTCACATGAATACATTTATTTTTTTCCATTGCAAAACTAGCAACTAACAAAAATATTGTACTTTTATCAATAACACAAATTACTTTCAGTTCAGGTTCCCTTGTTCTTTAGACTGCAATAACACATCATAATCTGGACAGTGTTCTGGGTTTGTGATGTCGGGGTGGGAGGGAGGCAGTGTTAGCAAGCTTGTAGATCCCTGCAACTCGTGTTCGTTGCATCGGTACGCTGCTGCTGCCAGTTGAATGCGATGTTGCCAGAGGTCTCCCCGCGGTATGGAATATATGGCCATTTTTAAGACTGGTGGGAATTTCAAATGAAACACAGGATTTTTTTATATTAATTTTGAGTATAAGATGCACCTGAATTTTGGAGGCAGTGTTTTGAAGAAAAAAAGAATCTTATAGTCCATAAAATACAGCAAAGGAATTTTTTTAATTTTGTGGGCTTTATACCTCTGATGTTCAATTTTTTTAAAAAATGTTGTTGGTACACGTGTCCCTGATGTTTGTAGTTTATTGTTGACAGTTCAAAAGGTTGTACATGATTTTGAATGCTTGGCGAATTTTTACTTTAGAAGAAGATGCATCAAAGAATTTGCATTAAATTTTGCTTCAAAAATTGAATAAAGTGCAGCACCACATTCAAAATGTTCACTGTGACTTTTGTCGAATCGACCATAAGTAAGATAAGAGTTAATGAGTGATATAAACATTTCAAAGAGAGCCGAGAAGACGTTGAAGGTGACAAGCGTCCTGGATGCCCTAGCACATCAATTACTGGTGAAAATGTGGAAGAAGTAGCAAATGGTTCTGGAAAATTGGCAAATCACCATCAGAGAGGTTGCTGATGATGTCAGCATATCCTTTGTCTCACGCAAAGCAAGTTTTTCATATGTTTTGGGCATGAAACATATAACAGCAAAGTTTGTTCTGAAATTGTTGAATTTCAGCCAAAAACGACATTGTGTAAACATCACTCAGAAAGTGCTGAATGAAGTTGACAGTGATCTAAAACCTCTAAACAAGGTTATAACAGGTGATGAAACATGGATATACAGGTATGACATCAAAACCAAGGCCTAATCAACCCAATGGGAACTGCCTGAAGATCCAAGGCCGAAAAAAATTCGGTAAGTTTGACCATGTGTGAAGATTCTTGCCTCGGTTTTCTTCGATTACTATGGGATAATGCATCATGAGTTCCTGCCTTATGGTTACACGGTTAATAAGGAATACTACCTTGAAGTTATGCATCCTTTGTGTGAAGCAATCCAAAGAAAACTATTAGAATTCTGGCAAAACATAGTGGAAATTTGTGCCACGATGATGTTCCCACCCGTACCTTGATGCTTGTTCATGATTTTTTGGCAAAAAACGAAACCGTTATGTTGCCTCAGTCACCTTATTCTTGTACATGGTCCCCTGTGAGTACTTTCTATTCCTGAGGCTGAAGAGAGGATGTCATTCTGCCATCATTAGATGAGAGAAAAACAGAGTTGCTGAAGGAGCTGAACACCATGACAGAAACTGAGTTGCAGAAGTGTTTTCAAGATTTAATAAAGCCCTGGTACAAGTATGTGAGATCAGAGGGGAATTACTTTGAAGGAGACGAAGTTGATGTTGATGAATAAAGATTCTTTGAGGAAAACAAAAATTCTCATTTCTATGGGATTACACCTCGTATAATGCTGGAAGTTGCTACTGTGCTGAAGCATTGTTCCGACATGAAGGCTGACAATTGCAAGCATATAATTTGTAAGAAATCTTCAGTTTCTTTCATTTTAGGGATAGAAAGCTTCTTGTGTGATGGTTTTCTGTATATATTCTAATTTGTAATGCCTATTTATTGTGGAATGACAATATCATGAAAAGGATAGATTGCTATTCACTATATGGAGGAGATGTTGAGTTGCAAACAGGCACTTAAAAAAAAAAAAAAAAAAAAAAAATAATAAACTGCTATACATTTGAGCTTTTGGTCTGAAGGCAGTCTTCTGAAGTAGAAAAAGCATGAAGGCATCTTACAGAGATGTGACCACTGTGGCAGGCTACAGAGGTCTCAGCAACCAGCAACAGTAGTGTGTGTGTGTGTGTGTGTGTGTGTGTGTGTGTGTGTGTGTGTGTGTGTGTTTTTTTGGAAATTTGTGGTAAGGTCTTATGGGACCAAACAGCTGAGGTCATCAGTCTCTTAGCTTACCCACTACTTAATCTAACTTACACTAAGTACAACACACCCACACACCCACACACACACATTCTCCATGCCCGAGGGAGGACTCGAACCTCCGACAGGGGCGGGGGGGGGGGGGGGGGGGGGGGGAGTGGACCGTGATAAGGCACCTCAGACTGTGCGTCTATCCCATGTGGCGTGTGTTTTTTCTACTGTAAAAGAAGGCCTTTTGGCCAAAAGCCCAAATGTTTGGCAGTTTTTTGCCTGTCGTGACTGTCTCCTCATCAGATTAGTAGCAGTCTATCCTTTTCATAATGTTGTTGTTATTCTATCCGGGATTTTTCATTATGTATTGTGTAGGTAAGTATGTGTGAGTGGAAAGTGGGAGCACTACATCAAGCTTCCTCTAAGTGAGTGCAGAAAACTTTGTAAAAACCCACATGCAATCAATTTGTTGCACTAGGCAAATAACCATTAATCCTGTAGGTGTCTTAGAACCTAGTTTGGTTTAACCCTGTACTGGGAATAGCTAGTCTGTGGAGTGTCGTAGCCAATATGTTGCGTAGAGCAAATGTATACAAAAATTTACTCTCCTTCTCTAGTTGTCTGTATTTAGTTATGAAATTTAGTTGGTAATTACAATATTTGCCAAGTTGATGCTTTTTTCCGATTGAATGTTAGTAATTGATTTTGCAAATTTTTGACTGAATGTAAAAAAAATAAATTATTCAAGAACCATCACCTGTGATGACAAAACCTGACTGAATTAGAACAGATAAAGTCAGCATTTTCTTACTCATACAGTTTAAGTCTGAGGTGAGTGCTTGAACACCATTACTTTGTTTCTGGAGAAAAACTGCTAGTGTTTTGACATTCATGTCTGAATGGTGCAATAACTTGAAAAATGCAGATTGAAGATTTACAACAAATAACAGCTTTTAAAACATAGGTGTAAATAGTTATGTGCATTCAGAGCCATCACATACTTTTGCATTACAATTGTAAATGGTTTACTTGCATGCAGAATGCAAAGAGTGATGAAAGTAAAAGTAAGTGGTGGTGGTGGTATGGTCTTCAATCTGAAGGCTGGTTTGACACCTACCCAAGGTCACTCTATAAGTTTCTCCATTCTTTTGTAAATAATTTGTGTCTGTATATTGCAATGTTGACTCATTAAATTGATGGTTTTGTAGTATTTACAACTTTCCTGTACTGAACTTCTCTTGCTATAATACTTCCCTCAAATTCGTTTCCCTTATGTACACCCTCTGTATATTCTCTCCACCTTTCAGATTTCCCTTCTTTACATTGAGTTGGCTTGCCATCTTCGTGTAGTTGCTACTCTTTTCTCCAAAAAACAAATTAATTTTCCTTTAGGCAGTATCTATTTTTCCCCTAGTCATGCATGCTTCTACAGCCTTGCATTTGTTCTCTAACCATTCCTGCTTAGCCATTTTGCACTTTCTGTCAATCTTAATTTGTAGACATCGTGTCCTTTGTGTGCTGCATTTTTTGTTCTCTCCTTTTGTCAATTAAATTCAATATCTCGTGAGCTACTCAAGGATTTCTACTAGGCCTTGACTTTTTAATTATGTGATCCTCTGCTGCCGTCCTTGTGTCATCTCTCAGAGCTACCCATTCATTTTCTACTGTGTTCCTTACCCCTGTTTAAGTCCAGTGTTGTCTATTGCTCCTCCTGAAACGTCCAACAACCTCTGGTCCCTTCAGTTTATCCAAGTCCGATCTCCTTAATTTCTTATTTCTTGCAATTTCTTCAATTTTAATCTGCAATTCGTAATCAATAAATTATTGTCATAGTCCACATTTATCCTTGGGAATGTCTTACAGATTAATATCTGCTTTAGAAATGTATGTCTTACCATTATATAATCAATCGGAAATCACCCAGTGTCCCGAATAAAGATCAGAAAAGGAGTGAATACAAGTCTAATGCTGCGGGTTGTATACATTAGAAATCGAGGCATTGCTGTTACCTAAGTAGTTCAATGAGTTTATTAAATCTGAGAACGTTGGTTTTTTAAAGAAAAAAGAAAATTCACACTTGAGTTTTGTCATTGTGTAATATATACTATGTTTTTACTAGACTGAGAAATGTTCTCCTTGCCATTGTAGGCTTAAAATATATATTCATTTGTTATCAATGAGCAGTTGGATTAAAACTGTAACATAAAGTTTTGTGTTGATTAAAGTGTTGTATTGAGGTGTTACATAATAGTAGTTACTATCAGATTTTCTCACTGCTCATTTCTACCTTTTTAACATTTTTCCAGATGTGCTGTGGGAATTTCTTATAAGACTAGGCTTAATTAAAAAAGGAAGCAACGCCATACATGAAAGATTTGGGGATGTTAATAAATTTGTGTCTCAGGTGAGTATCTTTCATAATTTAATTTGTGTAGCTAATTTTGAGTCGTCTAGAGTGTCTTGTTCCTTGTGCCTTAATGATTCCTTCTCCAAACTTCATAATTATCTTGCTACTATACTGTCCCACTACTCCTGTGTAACTGGATTTTCCTTTAACTGCTGTCTGATTGTCTCCATTTGAGGGCGGGGGGGGGGGGGGGGGGCTATCCCATTCATTCCTGTATCCAGCCAAGTCCAGATCAGTACTTGTGTGGTACTTCCCCAGTTTCATGGAGAACCATATGTGATATAGTCTATTATTACTATGAGATCATCACATGCAAAAGCATTTTAAAGCTTCTACCAGCTTCTCCTTCCTGGGTAGGAATCCATGTCCCCCTCCTGTCTACATCTGATATAGGCTATATTATATTGTCAGATGTGACTTTGTTTTGGAAGTGTTTGTGCATTGTGCAACTGATATAGAAACTGGCTACCACACTGATATTTACCTAAGTGGATGTCGAAAGCGGCCTAAAAACCACCATGCCACACAAGCCCATCAATCCACAAGGCAAATTTGATCTGGAGCCAGCATACCCTCCATCCCATAAGCATGTGCTGTAATGCACTTATCTGGGCAGGTTGATTTCATGCTCATTCTTGTCTTCCATTCTTTATTTTCTTCTTTGATCAGGCCACACCTTTCTCTCTTTTGCCTATTACCATTATAGTGCCTGTTTGCTAGCTGTGTACTTAGTACAGGAGTTCCTGAATACCCAGTGCACTATGTTTTGCATGTCATCCTGCAGATCATGAAACTGATTTTTTCAAGTTTTCTGCGATAGGGGGTGTCGGGATGACTTGGAATGAGCGAGTGATTATCTACCAGAGATGGAGGCGAGTGCAGCAGAAAAGGCGGTCTGTAGCTATAAATGCCCTTTATTGCTCCAGAAGTGCAGAGTTGGGAGGACCTTATTTCGAGCTCCGGAGGATGGGAAATGGCTGGATCTCAGCATGTGGACCTGCAGTGGTGGCAGAGGGTAGGGCTGCCAAGAGCTTGATCAGTCAAGTAGCAGTCAGTGGTTCAAGGCTCAGTGATGGTGTTGGCAGCATCATCTTAGGTACTTTGTCCTCTTCATGGCATTGTCCAACATGGGGTGGGTGTCATAACATAGCCCAGTTGCCCCACAATGACTGGCTGGTCCCTAGAGGTATAAATATTGCTGTCTGGAAGCTAATTATGCAGAAGAGAAAGAAGTACTGCATTGTTCCATTTGATTCATCACTTTCTTCCCTCCTTGGTTGAATTTGGCCATTGTAATTCCTGTTTAGAAGTTGACTACAACATAAGCACTAGAATGTTTACACTTATATCCACTTTGTGTCCTCCTACATGAGTTCTATGAGTAGTGTTGCTGGTGAAATTCACTCTTAGTATAACTGTTCCTTATCCATATTGACATTTTTATTGTTGTTTCACTAGTACTAGCCACGTACAGAGAGCTTTTATTTGTAAATTGTGCTGTTGTATGTCAGTCAGTTCTTTTTTGGTACCGATATTAGTGATATGAATTTATTAGTTTCAAAGTTGGTAGTGCTGGAACTTGGGCAGTTCTGCACGTGAGCTGATAGTAAGCAGTACTTGTTATGACTAGAAAAATGCAGATGGCTGAGGTTGTGGTCTTATGGTTATGGGTTATTGATGATAATCTGTACAATGCTTTTTCACATTGTCAAGTGGGTGTTCCATTGACATGTGGCCATTTAGTGCAGCTAACATTGGATACAAGGGGGCAAGAAGGGTTGGCTCTAAAGTATTATTTGGAAGGTCAAGTTTCCAGTGGGTGGGATCGCAAAAGGTAGGTCAGGTAGGTAAATGTACAAGTCATATTCAGGGTAGTGGTTCTAGTGATGATTGCAGGTAGTCGGTAAGTTGGTCGAAAATGACACATTTGGTGTCATTGATCAATAATCTTTGTCCCTGTAATTCTATGCACTGTTTGTCAATGTAATGTCCTTCTTCAAAACAAGTACAAATGATGACCACTGGGTTTGTCATGGAGAACTACCAGTGCGACCTTATCCTTTGTAAAAATTATGATTTATTTTTGATCACCTCTTTAGGTAATTCCATCCTTGGAGTGGAGCACGGTGAACTCTCGTGACCCAGGGGTGGTGGGTATTCGGCGCATGGTACAGATGGTGACTGGCTTGGTTGAATAGCGCAGTAATTCCCGCATGCAGAGTGGGGCATCGGACTTTGTCATGTGCCACTAGTAGTATTTCTGGTACTGCGTGCCGTGGAATTTGAATCCCCGCCAGACGTCATGGATGTCAAAGACCCCTAGAGGTCTCTGCACCATCGCACCGTAAGCTGTGGTGGCGCGCGCCTCCTGGCCCACATTTAGCATGAGGGCGCCACAGTGGAACACGTGGTTGCAGCGGGCAATAGCGGTGTCCCCGATAGAGTACTTAAGCACCTGCCTTTCGCTCAGCCAGCCAGTCTAACATTGCGTACGTCTCTGGACATATTGCCTCGCCTTAGACAGCATATTTACTTTCGTGTTTTGTTTATGAGTGGACGTGGTTGTCTAGTTAGGTTTTCTTGACCCTGTTGTCTCGTTCTTGTTGTTGTCGTCCTTCTTTGGTCGTGTCCGTCTTCTCTGTTGTGTTGTTGTTCGCGGGCCGCTCTGTGGGTCCCGCCGCATTTTCTGTCACTTCAATCCTGCAACTGTTCCAGTCGCCGTTACAACAGTATTTCACGTATTTTCAGATGCACAGAGTTTTGCACGTCTCCACATGTTACTGGGTAGGTATGGAGCCTGTAACACTCAAATCTGTAGTACCTGTCTGTTAATTGTATTTGTGTTTAAATCTTCAAGTTTGCTCTTGTGTACTAGTGACTATGGCCATGTGATTGTACAGCGATAATAATTCCAGCAGTTTTTTCAGTTTTATCTGAACTGTGCAAAATCCTTCTAGGAACTGATTCAGAAGTAGGAGTATTGCAGTTGCATGACTGGAAACTACACGTTAAAATGCTTCCTACATTTTGGTGATTTCTGTATGTGTATCGGTAATGCAGTCAGCGAGGGTGCAAAGGAGATTCATAGTCATTAGCTGGGTGTCCATGTTACACAAATGGTCCCTAACAAGGGAACCTCCCCATCGCACCCCCCTCAGATTTAGTTACAAGTTGGCACAGTGGATAGGCCTTGAAAAACTGAACACAGATCAATCGAGAAAACAGGAAGAAGTTGTATGCAACTATGAAAAAAATAAGCAAAATATACAAACTGAGTAGTCCATGCGCAACATAAGCAACATCAAGGATACTGTAAACTCAGGAGCGCCGTGGTCCCGTGGTTAGCATGATCAGCTGCGAAACGCAAGGTCCTTGGTTCAAGCCTCCCTCGAGTGAAAAGTTTTAATTTTTTTATTTTCAGACAATTATCAAAGTTCAGGCACTCAAACATAATCAACCTCGCTCTCCAAAATTCCAGGACATGTTCAGATTTGCTTGGACACATGCAGGATTTGACGGTCTACACACGGAAAAATTTGAAAACGTTAAAAACATATGTTTTGACAGAGCACAGGGAAAACTGTGCGACTGTGAAACTGTTGCATTCATTTGTTGCAGTTTATGTGCCAAACTCTTATGTTTTCATCACTTTTTTGGGAGTGATTATCACATCCACAATAAAACCTAAATCGGGCAAGGTAGAAGAATCTTTTTACCCATTCGTCAAGTGTACAAGTTAGATAGGTCGACAAAATATTCCTGTCAGGTGACGCACATGCCGTCACCAGTGTCGTATAGAATATATCAGACATGTTGTTCTGTGAAGGAATCGGTTGACCTATGACCATGCGAGCAAATGTTTTCAGTGCCCATTGGAGAGGCACGTCCTTTCGTCTACTAATCGCACGGTTTTGCGGTGCGGTCACAAAACACAGACACTAAACTTATTACAGTGAACAGAGACGTCAATGAACGAACGGACGGATCATAACTTTGCGAAAATAAAGAAAGTAAAATTTTCACTCGAGGAAAGACTTGAACCAAGGACACCTCAATCCGGCGCTGCTCACGCTAACCACGGGACCACGGCACTCCTGAACTCACAATGTCCTAAATGTTGCGTATCTTGCACATGGACTACTCAGTTTGTATGTTTTGCTTATTTATTTCATAGTTCCACACAACTTCTTCCTGTTTTCTTGAGTGATCTGTGTTCAGTTTTTTAAGGCCTATCCACTGTGCCAACTTGTAACAAAATCTGAGGGGGGTGCGATGGGAGGTTCCCTTGTAAATATGCTCAAGTCTTGATTGGTGGTATCTACAAGTGCTTGAATGCAGGCCATGAGTCTGGTGTCCAAGGAGTGAAGCAATTTAGTCTTATTTACCATGCCCTTTTCAAGATGGCGAGTTGTGTAGTGTGTAGTTCTAAGATTCACTGATTGTCTTCTACATCCACTTGTTCGTGCTATAAAGCCCTATAGATCTTTTCTAAGTCCTCTGAACTAGCTGTACTGAAAACTGTTTTCAAGATTTTACCGCCTGCGTCAAGCCAGCCCCCCTTCCATTAGTACTGTAAGTCTAACTTCATAGTTTGGTGTAGTTGCAACTTTGCAAAAACTGACCGCATATAGTATTTTCCTATTTTTCCTTTCGTTCTGTATCTGATGCCTATAGCTGGAACTGCTACCCCTTACTTTGGGTGGATCTGGACTGAGCACTAAAGGAATAGGAAATCCTCTGTTAGCTTACCATATCTGCTTGTGATCTAAGTACATCGGGATGAGTTGGGGTAACCATAGTCGTGTTCTGTTTTAGTTGTTTTACTCTGCCTTTGTTTTCTTTCTCTTCTGCTACTCCGCTTCCTCCTTTGGAAGGTGCTGCTGATAATGAAGGCAGCACCCCCAGGGTTTCTTTAAGCGGATCAATACTCCCTATGTGCACTATTGTGGTGCGTGTTGGGAGCTCTAATTTAACCTTAATAGGTGATTTCAAGTTTAGTATTTGGTAATGTACTTGGTAAGGTGACCATACTTTTTTGTCTTCCTCCTCAGCACTTACGGATTGGTTTGCATTGCCCATTGTCTGGCGTGATATTTTGGTAATATTGCTTTTTTATTAAGTGTTCCTAACTGCTGTTCCAAGGCCTTAACATTTGTCTTTTTAACTTGGTGCCAAATGATTTTTAATAATCTGGAAAAATTTCAAAGTAATGACTTATCTTCTCCTGGAAGTGATTTCCTATGTCCAATAGATTTCAGTTTTTGACTTAAAACAACCTCATATGGGTATAAGCCTATATTCTCTTCGACCTTTGAATTGTGTGCCTTGCGCTACTGCATAAGGGAGCAGGGTAGCCCCATCATTATGGTGACCATTGCCAGAGTAACTCAATTTTTCATGGGTTTTTAATGCATAATGGTCTACACAACCATTTTACTAAGACTGACATAAAATTTGTGCCTTAGTCCGTTGTCACTGTCTCAGGTGTTCCAAACTTCAGTATCCAATGATTAACCATTGATTGTGCCATGGTTTTTGTCTGCTGGTTTGGTATGGTGATCATGGACACGAAAAGTGAAGAATGATGAATTATTGTCTGTACATTATTGTTCCCTGCTGGTGTTAGATCGAATGGTCCAGATATGTCCACGTCGATTATCTCAAATGGGTTATCTGCCTCTGGTAATGTCTGTTACACAATTTTTGGAGGACTGATTTCTGCTCTTTGTACACATGGGACACAGTTTTTCTGTGTGTTGTTCTATATGTTGCTTATGCGTGTTTCACCTGTAGTTTTCTGCAACTTGGTGTTCTGTGGCTCAGCAGCTACTGCGTTTTGCTAAAACTGAGTCACAAACCTACCACAACAGCTTGTTTCGTAATTTTGCTTGTACCTCTAGCCACAAACCACATCTTGTGTGAATATACAGCACACCGTCTTCATTACTGAATTGTGGTTGCTTCGCAAAGTGCTGACACTCTGAGTTAGTAACTTGTGCTTTCTGCCATTTTTCTGTGTTTACATCAGTGCATTCCACAGCAAATACTTTCCCTCTTAGCCTGTCCACATTTCCAAGTAGTTTACTCAGTCGATGCACAACTTGAAAATCAAATTTGCTTAATCTTAATGCCCGTCTAGTTAAACAACTTGTTGGTTCTTTTTAAGTCACATTAGCCATTTTAATATCTTATGATCAGTTATTATACCTCAAAATGTTGTCCGTACAAACAACAGCAGAAATAAGTGACTCTCTCTCTCTCTCTCTCTCTCTCTCTCTCTCTCTCTCTCTCTATATATATATATATATATATATATATATATATATGAATATAATAGAGGGAAACATTCCACGTGGGAAAAATATATTTAAAAAGAAAGATGATGAGACTTACCAAACAAAAGCGCTGGCAGGTCGATAGACACACAAACAAACACAAACATACACACAAAATCTAGCTTTCGCAACCAACGGTTGCCTCGTCAGGAAAGAGGGAAGGAGAAGGAAAGACAAAAGGATATGGGTTTTAAGGGAGAGGGTAAGGAGTCATTCCAATCCCGGGAGCGGAAAGACTTACCTTAGGGGGAAAAAAGGACAGGTGTACACTCGCACACACACACATATCCATCCATACATACAAGACACAAGCAGACATTTGTAAAGGCAAAGAGTTTGCCTTTACAAATGTCTGCTTGTGTCTTGTATGTATGGATGGATATGTGTGTGTGTGTGCGAGTGTACACCTGTCCTTTTTTCCCCCTAAGGTAAGTCTTTCCGCTCCCGGGATTGGAATGACTCCTTACCCTCTCCCTTAAAACCCATATCCTTTTGTCTTTCCTTCTCCTTCCCTCTTTCCTGACGAGGCAACCGTTGGTTGCGAAAGCTAGATTTTGTGTGTATGTTTGTGTTTGTTTGTGTGTCTATCGACCTGCCAGCGCTTTTGTTTGGTAAGTCTCATCATCTTTCTTTTTATATATATATATATATATATATATATATATATATATAGTTATAATAGAAGGAAACATTCCACGAAGGAAAAATATACTTAAAAACAAAGATGATGTGACTTACCAAATGAAAGTGCTGGCAGGTCGACAGACACACAAACGAACACAAACATACACACAAAATTCAAGCTTTCGCAACAAACTGTTGCCTCATCAGGAAAGAGGGAAGGAGAGGGAAAGACGAAAGGATGTGGGTTTTAAGGGAGAGGGTAAGGAGTCATTCCAGTCCCGGGAGCGGAAAGACTTACCTTAGGGGGAAAAAAGGACGGGTATATACTCGCACACACACACATATCCATCCACACATATACAGACACAAGCAGACATATATATATATATATATATATATATATATATATATATATATGAAACATTCCACGTGGGAAAAAAATATATCTAAAAACAAAGATGATTTGACTTACCAAACGAAAGCGCTGGCACGTCGATAGACACACAAACAAACACGAACATACACATAAAATTCTAGCTTTCGCAACCAACGGTTGCCTCGTCAGGAAAGAGGGAAGGAGAGGGAAAGACGAAAGGATTTGGGTTTTAAGGGAGAGGGTATGGAGTCATTCCAATCCCGGGAGTGGAAAGACTTACCTTAGGGGGAAAAAAGGACGGGTATACACTCGCGCACACACACACACATATCCATCCACACATATACAGACACAAGCAGACATATATGTGCTCATACATATGTCTGCTTGTGTCTGTGTATGTGTGGATGGATATGTGTGTGTGTGTGTGTGTGTGTGTGTGAGTGTGTGAGTGTATACCCGTCCTTTATCCCCCTAAGGTAAGTCTTTCTGCTCGCGGGATTGGAATGACTCCTTACCCTCTCCCTTAAAACCCAAATCCTTTCGTCTTTCCCTCTACTTCCCTCTTTCCTGACGAGGCAACCGTTGGTTGCGGAAGCTAGAATTTTGTGTGTATGTTTGTGTTTGTTTGTGTGTCTGTCGACGTGCCAGCGCTTTCGTTTGGTAAGTCAAATCATCTTTGTTTTTAGATATATATATTAAGTCCTAGCATTTTCTATTTAGTAGTTAAATAATTTTTTAGTTGAATAGGTTTTGCTGCCTTATTGAGTTGTCTTCAAATAACAGAAAGTCTAGGATGGAATAACAATATTGAAAGGGCAGATTGGCAACCACAGCATAGGGGAGGAGCTGAGTTGCAGACAAGCACATTGATAAAGAGTGCTAGGAATATGTTAGCTTTCGAACAAAGTCCTCCTTTTGAAGTCAAAAACTTGCACACAGTCTTACATGAAACACACACACATGGCCACTCTCTCTGGGCCTTAAAGACCAATTGTGACTACATCTGACGTGTGCAGAAATTGCTGCTCATGTCAGGTGGACACTATGTGCTCATATGCTCGTACAGTATTATCTTCATAAACAAATCTGTTGTCCAAGTATTAACTGTAACATCCCTCAAATTATGCTCAACAGCAATGAGTGGCATCCAAATCTATAGGTAATAGCAACTGAAAGTGTGACCAACATACCTCTCTGACAAACCCATGTGAACACATGTTAGAGATGTGCATTGATACGTGTCTGCTTCCACATTGTTCTACAGTGAAAAAAACATGACACCACTGACCATGTTCCATCCTGGGTTTTCCCTTGCTCTTCTACTTCATGCTCCAGGGTGCTATGGGTTTTGTACTAGACACCTTGAGGCACAAATTGATGGTGCACAGTTGTGTTTGATGTAGTCCTCCCGTTTTCCTTTCACTTGTGATACGTACAAGCCATAATTTGTAGGTAGTAGTCATCATCTGGTCTCACTGTAGTGTCTGAAAGTTCAAATGATATCACTATGATGTACATTAACTTAGATGGTAACTTTATGCTGGCAAGCCTTATGAAGTGAGAATACTCACACAGTCTAAGCTCGATGTGATGCTTCAAGACAAGTTGACAGACTGAACTATCACAAGTCACGTTGTTCTGTTCACGATTGGAGGCACAGAGCACTCCACTGAACTGTACTACCAATGCAGTTTGCCTTTTGCACCATTGAACAGTTGGCTGTGCATAGCAATTTGCTTTTTTTAAAAAAAAGCTTACAGAGAGAAAAGTTTCTTATCTTAAAACGTTGAAACAACCAGGAGACCTCATTGATAACAGAAAAAAGTAATAAATATTCTAAACTTCTCAAAAATAATTAATGTTGTTTGCGAAATGACCACCTTTCCCATTCAGATATACAAGCTAATTCAGGCTTGTATTTTGTCATATACCACATTAAAACATTTCTGCACAAGTTCAAATGGTTCTGAGCACTGTGGGACTTAACTTCCGAGGTCATCAGTCCCCCAGAACTTAGAAATACTTAAACCTAACTAATTTAAGGACATCACACACATCCATGCCCATGGCAGGATTCGAACCTGCAACCATAGCGGTCATGCGGTTCCAGACTGTAGCACCTAGAACAGCTCGGCCACCCCGGCTGGCTCTGCGCAAGTGAAGGATTAAAAAAAAAGGTGAGGCAATACATTGGATTTAGTGTATGGGCAATGTTATGTGCGTGATTGGCATCTACCAACCAAGAATCTTTTAAGAAGTAGCATACTAAATGTTAAAGAGAAACAAAGAATTTCCAGAAGTAACAAGATTGCAAACAGGCAAAAAAGACAACAAACTCGTTGTTGTTGTTGTTGTGGTGGTGGTGGTGTTCAGTCCATGCTAGTCTGTTGTGTGTAAGCCTCATTATCTTCGCATAACTTTTGCAGCCTACATCCATTTGAAACTGCTTACAATATTCATCCCTTGGTCTGTCTCTAAAATTCCCTCCTCCCTCCCTCCTCCACTCCCCTCCATTACTAGACTGGTGATTGCTTGATTCTTCAGGATGCGTCCTATAAACCCATCCTTTCTTTTCTTCCAGTTGTGTCATAATTTTCTTTCCTCCCCAGTTTGATTTAGTACTTCTTCATTAGTTATTTGATGTAACCATTTAATCTTCAACATTCCTTTTTGTGGCACAACATTTACAAAGCTTCTGTTCTCTTATTGTCTGAAATGTTTATTGTCCACATTTCACTTCTGTACAAGGGTACACATTAGACAAATACCTTCAGAAGACACTTCTTAATGCTTAAATTTATATTTAATGTTAATAGTTACTCTTTTTCAGAAATTCTTTTCTTGATATTATCATTCTTCATTTTATATCATCTCTATTTCAGGCATTATCAGTTATTTTGTTGCCCAAATAGCAAAATTCATCCACTACATGTGGTGACTTATTTCCTAATTTAATTCCCTCAGCATCTTTAAGCCTGGTGTGATTTAATTTGCATACATTCAGTCTCTCTTGTTTCATTTTTGTTGATGTTCATCTTGTAACCTTTCTCAAGACACTATCCATTGAAGAATCACACTATCCATTCCATTTAACCTTCTTTTCCAAGTCCCTCGCTACCTCATACACAATTGCAATGCTTCAGCAATTCTTAAAGTTGTAAAATCTTCTCCCTTAATTCCAATTCCCTTTCCAGTTCTCATTGATTTCCTTTACAGATTTAATAACATTGAGGATAGGCAACAACCCTGTCCCACTCTCTTATCAATTAATGCTTCCTTTCATCATCTTCGAACTCTTATAACTACAGCGTGGTTTCTGTACAAGATGTAGATAATCTTTTGCTCCCTTTTAAGTTAATCATTTCAAAGAGTGTATTCCGGACAACATTATCAAAAGCTTTCTCAAAATATACAAGTGCTATAAAGTATAGGTTTCCTTTTTCTATTGTGTTTCTCATGTGTTGTCGAAGTTAAGTCGTAGGGTCGGCGTTGCCTCATCTGTGTTCCTATATTTTTCTGGAACTAAAACTGATCTTCTCCAAAATCAGCCTCATCAAGTTTTCCATCTGTAAGCAATTCATGACAGTATTTTGCAACTACGATTATAAAAAAATCTGATAGTTTGGTAAAATGCACACCTATCACCACCTGCCTATTTTGGAATTCGAATTGTTACATTCTTGTTGAAGACTGAGTGTATTTCACCTGTCTCGCATATCTTGTGTATCAGTTTTCTCATGACTGGATCCCCAAGGGTCTCGATAATTATGAGGGAATGTCATCTACTCCAGAGGCTATGTTTCAGCTTAGGTCTCTTAATGCTCTGTGTAATGCTTCACAGTGTGTCTTATCTCCCATGTTAACTGCATCTACCTCCTCTCTCCTTTCTGTAATATTGACCTAAAGTTCATTTTGCTTGTATATTCCTTCTAAATATCCCATTTACCTTCTTTGTGTAGTACTGGCTTGCTGCCAGAGTTCTTGACATACTACAGCTGTGTCTTTTTTCTCCAAAGACCGCATTCCTTTTTGTATTGGCAGCAACTATATTTCCCTTAGTCATGCGTGTCTTGCATTTTACTCTTTATGTCAATTTTATTTTCTAATTGTGCCTGCTTGTGTGAATATGTGTGTGTTTTTTTCCTTTCTTTTCTGAAGAAGGCTTTGGTCAAAAGCTCAGTGTATAAACAGTCTTTTTGTTGTGCCTGTCTGCATCTCAACATGTCACCCTTATGGCACGTAGCAATTTACCTTTTAATAATTGATATTCCAACCTGGACTTTCACCCTCTGCCATGCACCTCATGGTGGTTTGCAGAGTATAGATGTAGATGTAAATGTAGACTGTCCAGTGTGTGATTTCATTTTTTAGTTGTCTGTATTCCATTTTGTCTGCTTCGTTTGCTGCATATTTATGTTTTTTTTCCTTTTTTTGATTGTTGTTGTTGTTGTTGTTGTTGTCTTCAGTCCTGAGACTGGTTTGATGCATCTCTCCATGCTACTCTATCCTGTGCAAGCTTCATCATCTCCCAGTGCCAACAGCAGCCTACATCCTTCTGAATCTGCTTAGTGTATTCATCTCTTGGTCTCCCTCTACAATTTTTACCCTCCACGCTGCCCTCCAATACTAAATTGGTGATCCCTCGATGTCTCAGAACATGTCCTACCAACCGATCCCTTCTTCTAGTCAAGTTGTGCCACAAACTCCTCTTCTCCCCAATTCTGTTCAATACCTCCTCATTAGTTATGTGATCTACCCATCTAATCTTCAGCACTCTTCTGTAGCACCACATTTCGAAAGCTTCTATTCTCTTCTTGTCTAAGCTATTTATCGTCCACGTTTCACTTCCATACATGGCTACACTCCATACAAATACTTTCAGGAACAACTTCCTGGCATTTAAATCTATACTCGATGTTAACAAATTTTTCTTCTTCAGAAATGCTTTCCTTGCCATTGCCAGTCTACATTTTATATCCTCTCTACTTCGACCATCATCAGTTATTTTGCTCCCTAAATAGCAAAACTCCTTTACTACTTTTAAGTGTCTCATTTCCTAATCTAATTCCCTCAGCATCACACGACTTAATTCGACTACATTCCATTACCTCGCTTTGCTTTTGTTGATGTTCATCTTATATCCTCCTTTCAAGACACTGTCCATTCCGTTCAACTGATCTTCCAAGTTCTTTGCTGTCTCTGACAGAATTGCAATGTCATTGGCGAACCTTAAAGTTTTTATTTCTTCTCCATGGATTTTAATACCTACTCCGAACTTTCTTTTGTTTCCTTTATTGCTTGCTCAATATACAGATTGAATAGTATCGGGGATAAGCTACAACCCTGTCTCACACCCTTCCCAACCACTGCTTCCCTTTCATGTCCCTCAACTCTTATAACTGCCATCTGCATTCTATACAAATTGTAAATAGCCTTTCGCTCTCTGTATTTTACCCCTGCCACCTTCAGAATTTGAAAGAAATTATTCCAATCAACATTGTCAAAAGCTTTCTCTAAGTCTACAAATGCTAGAAATGTAGGTTTGCCTTTCCTTAATCTTTATTCTAAGATAAGTCTTAGGGACAGTATTGCCTCACGTGTTCCAACATTTCTACGGAATCCAAACTGATCTTCCCCGAGGTCGGCTTCTATCAGTTTTTCCATTCGTCTGTAAAGAATTCGCGTTAGTATTTTGCAGCTGTGACTTATTAAACTGATAGTTTGGTAATTTTCACATCTGTCAACACCTGCTTTCTTTGGGATTGGAATTATTATATTCTTCTTGAAGTCTCAGGGTATTTCGCCTGTCTCATAAATCTTGCTCACCAGATGATAGAATTTTGTCAGGACTGGCTCTCCGAAGGCCATCAGTAGTTCTAATGGAATGCTGTCTACTCCGGGGGCCTTGTTTCGACTCAGGTCCTTCAGTGCTCTGTCAAACTCTTCACGCAGTATCATATCTCCCATTTCATCTACATCCTCTTCCATTTCCATAATATTGTCCTCAAGTGCATCGCCCTTGTGTAGACCATCTATATGCTCCTTCCACCTTTCTGCTTTCCCTTCTTTGCTTAGAACTGGGTTTCCATCAAAGCTCTTGATATTCATGCAAGTGGTTCTCCTTTCTCCAAAGGTCTCTTTAATTTTCCTGTAGGCAGTATCTATCTTACCCCAAGTGAGATAAGCCTCTACATCCGTAACATTTGTCCTGTAGCCATCCCTGTTTAGCCATTTTGCACTTCCTGTCGATCTCATTTTTGAGACGTTTGTATTCCTTTTTGCCTGCTTCATTTACTGCATTTTTATATTTTCTCCTTTCATCAATTAAATTCAATATTTCTTCTGTTACCCAAGGGTTTCTGGTAGCTCTCGTCTTTTTACCTATTTGATCCTCTGCTGCCTTCACTATTTCATCCCTCAAAGCTACCCATTCTTCTTCTTCTGTATTTCTTTCCCCCATTCCTGTCAATTGTTCACTTATGCTCTCCCTGAAACTCTGTACAACCTCTGGTTTAGTCAGTTTATCCAGGTCCCATCTGCTTAAATTCCCACCTTTTTGCAGTTTCTTCAGTTTTAATCTACAGTTCATAACCAATAGATTGTGGTCAGAGTCCACATCTGCCCCTGGAAATGTCTTACAATTTAAAGCCTGGTTTCTAAATCTCTGTCTTATCATTATATAATCTATCTGATACCTTTTAGTATCTCCAGGGTTCTTCCATGTATACAACCTTCTTTCACGATTCTTAAACCAAGTGTTAGCTATGATTAAGTTATGCTCTGCACAAAATTCTACCAGGCGGCTTCCTCTTTCATTTCTTAGCCCCAATCCATACACCTACTATGTTTCCTTCTCTCCCTTTTCCTACTCTTGAATTCCAGTCACCCATGACTGTTAAATTTTCGTCTCCCTTCACTACCTGAATAATTTGTTTTATCTCATCATATATTTCATCAATTTCTTCGTCATCTGCAGAGCTAGTTGGCATATAAACTTGTACTACTGTAGTAGGCGTGGACTTCGTGTCTATCTTGGCCACAATAATGCGTTCACTATGCTGTTTGTAGTAGCTTACCTATACTCCTATTTTTTTTATTCATTATTAAACCTACTCCTGCATTACCCCTATTTGATTTTGTGTTTATAACCCTGTATTCACCTGACCAAAAGTCTTGTTCCTCCTTCCACCGAACTTCACTAATTCCCACTATATCTAACTTTAACCTATCCATTTCCCTTTTTAAATTTTCTAACCTACCTGCCCGATCAAGGGATCTGACATTCCACGCTCCGATCTGTAGAACACCTGTTTTCTTTCTCCTGATAACAACGTCCTCTCGAGTAGTCCCCGCCCGGAGATCCGAATGGGGGACTATTTTACCTCCGGAATATTTGACCCAAGAGGACCTCATCATCATTTAATCATACAGTAAAGCTGCATGCCCTTGGGAAAAATTACAGCTGTAGTTTCGCCTTGCTTTCAGCCATTCGCAGTACCAGAACAGCAAGGCCATTTTTGGTTAGTGTTACAAGGTCAGGTCAGTCAATCATCCAGACTGTTGCCCCTGCAACTACTGAAAAGGCTGCTGCCCCTCTTCAGGAACCACACGTTTGTCTCGCCTCTGAACAGATACCCCTCCGTTGTGGTTGCACCTTCGATACGGCTATCTGTATCGTTGAGGCACGCAAGCCTCCCCACCAATGGCAAGGTCCATGGTTCATGGTTTTTCGATTAAATTCACTATATCCTTCGTATTTTTAAGGATTACTGCTGAACCTCATATTTTTGCCTATTTATCCTCTGGTTCTTTCACTATTTCATCTCTTAAAGCTACCTCTTCATCTTCTGGTGCATTCTTTTCACCTGATTCAGTCAGTTGTCGCCTAATGCTGCCTTTGAAGCTCAGCAGCCTCTGATTCTTTCGATTTATCCATATCCCACCTCTTAATTTCCTACCCTTCAACAATTTTTTTTTTTTTCAATTTTAATCTGCTGTTCATAACCAATAAATTATTGCCAGTGTCAACATTTGCCCATGACAGTGGTTTGTAGGTTAAAATTTGATTTCGAAATCTCTGTCTTACCAGTATGTAATGTGTCTTAAACTTATTGGTGTGTTTAGATCTTTTCCACATATACAACCTCCTTTTGGAAGCAAACTGCCACAGACAGTGCAATTTACTCAAATTAATCGCAGAACAAAACCACCATTTAACTCTGATGAATGCCTATACGCAAAAAAAAAAAAAAAAGACCACTGAGGTTTGAAAACAGTTGATAATTCACAGTATATGGTGATAATCTCATACATATTACACTTAACACCATAAAACATGGAGACAGAAAAACAAAAAGCATGGCTTACATTAAAATAACAAAGAAAATCAGTAAGGTTGTTTATAAATAAAAAATAAATATCAGAAACAGTTTAAGTGCTTTGAAACAATACAAGAAACACATTTACTGCTTGATTTTTCAGTTTTTAAATAGGCTAAACTTCCCCAATGTTTCCTATCCTGTTCTCTTACACAAGTAGACAAAAATACACTGAGCTGATGAAAGTCATGGGATACCTCCTAATATCGTGTTGGACCTCCTTTTGAACGGCATAGTGTAGCAACTTGTTGGAAGTCCCCTGCAGAAATAATCGGCCCTCTATAGTCGTTCATAATTGCAAAAGTGTTGCAGGTGTAGAGTTTTATGCATGAACTGATCTCTCAGTTATTTTCCGTAAATGTTGGATGGGACTCAAGTTGGGTGATCAGGGTGACCAAATCATTCATATGAATTGTCCAGAATGTTCTTCTAACCGATTGTAAACATTTGCGACCTGGTGGCATGGTGCACTGCCGTCAATAAAACTTCAATTGTTGTTAGGGAACATGAAGTCCATGAATGGCTGCACATGGTCTCCAAGTAATCAAACATAACGAGTCCATTACATGTAAACACAACCCACGCTATTATGGAGCCACAACTAGCTTGCATAGTGCCTTGTTAACAACTTGGGTCCATGGCTTCGTTGGGTCTGCACCACACTTGAAACCTACCGTCACCTCTTACCAACTGAAACTGGGATTCATCTTACTGGACCATGGCTTTCCAGTTGTGCAGAGTCCAACCAATATGCTCATGAGCCCAGGAGAGGCATTGCAGGCAATGCTATGCAAAGGCACCTGCATCGGTCATCTGCTGCCATAGTCCATTAAAATCAAATTAAATAGCACTGTCCTAATGGATACATCCGTCTTGTGTCCCACATCAATTTCCGCAGTTATTTGACATGTTGTTGCTTGTTTGTTAGCACTGACAACTCTATGAAACCTGCTGCTCTCAGTCATTAAGTGAGGGCCGTTGGCCACTGCATTGCCCGTGGTGAGAGGTAATGTCTGAAATTTTGTATTCTTGGCACTCTTGATGCTTTGGATTCACTAATGATTTCTGAAATGGAAAGTCCCATGCTTCTAGTGCCAACTACCATTCCGTGTTTCAGAGTCTGTTAATTTCATTCGGACAGCCATAATCACATCAGAATTCTTGTCACATGAATCACCTGACTGCAGATGACAGCTCTGTCCATGGAAAGTCCTTGTATATCTTGTGTACGTGACACTACCACCGTCTATACGTGCATATCGCTGCCCCATGACTTAATCATGCTTATACAGTGGAGTTATTTTCAGTTTATTGAGTACTTATTTGCAGATGTTGAGTGAGATACTATTTTAAAAAGTCAACAGCTGAAGCTGTCAGCTGTCTACCAGACTGAAGAGCGTGCCCACAAGTGTAACGTGCTGTGAATGTGTATTGATAGTGTTGATTTCATTGTCTTCCCTAACAGCAGCTAGGATACTTGCCACAGCATGGGAGATATCAAATGCATCACCCCAGCCTAAGCTCTTACAGCATCTGAAGAGGCTCAGAGGCTTATATTGGCTCCCCCTGCAACACATGTAGGCCACCTAGATGTTATTGAACATCATATATTTCAACAAAAGTTAAGCAATGCAATACAGCAGATTACTGTTCTACACCTGAATGTAATCAATCCTGTTCAGTCAGACATATGCACACATACATTACAAGATATTCTGTGGATGCATGGCAATTGGCTCCACTCTATGCATTCCACTCTAAAAGAGCCAGAATTCCTGAATGGAAGGGATTTATGCAGTCTGCCAGTAACATAGTTAATGTTGAGAGAAGCATAACAACTTTATGGTCACTCTTAATTCACTACCATGTTTCAATACACTGTCAATAAAAGTCTGCAGCTAGGTGCCACATTTACTGATTCAATACTTTTTGCAACATCATTGCATAGATCACTAACCGCATCACACTTATTAATTAAACAGCTGTCAGCCATTTTTTTATAGGAACATGTTTTATTTAAAAGCTCACTTAAAAATAAATACTCACATAATAAACTGAAAATAACTCCACTATATGAAAATAACAAGCTCGATGAATTTTATCTATTCACATGAGGGAACTGAACAGGAAATACTGGGGAGGTATAGCTTGTTTGTTAACTGAAAAATGAGCGGCACTCATGGTCAGAGAATTCGCCTTTCCCAAAGAATGCTACAACTGCCATAAACATGTCTAGATGACTGAGAACAAATTTCTCCTCTAGCATGTAGAAGAGTGTGCAGCGATGTACATAGAATCTGTCCATTTGTATTTTGTGTGTTAGTATTATCAGTAACTCATTCTGTATTCCATGTCAACTAGGGTTGCCAGGTTGTACGTTTTTCCCTATTCTTACGTTTTTTACTGTTAATTACACCTTATGTTTTTTATTTCCCCCTACAGCACTTTATTCTTTTTTTCTTTTTTCTTTTTTTTTTTTTTTTTTAATATTTGGCGCTAAACTATCGCAAAACCCAACACAATTCTTCCCCAGTATATATATTCACATTAATTTGGTTATATTTGTTATTATTACCGTTCAGATATAGATTTTAGCCTGGTCTACGTTTAAATTGGTACTTCTGATGATCACTTGATCGCATAATCGATAATGTTGTCGATATACTTATTTCCGATTCTGATGTGTACAACTACAGATGTTTGTAAACTAATAAACTTCGTTGCAGTGATAATTTCTTGAATCCATACAGTCAAAAGTCTAGTTTTCTTAATTTACTTTTGTTCAAGAATTGTAATGAGTTCACCAGTGAAGAAGAAACGTGGCAAGCATCAGCAGTACAGTCAAGTGTACTTGTTAGGCATGGTTTAACGTCTGATAAACATGCTTTTTGTACGTTGTGCAGGAAGGAATTCAGCATTTCTCATGGTGGACAGTTTGATCTCAAGCAAGTAGTCAAACCACAAAAGTTTCCAAATATTTTGTGAACTCTTAAGAAATCTGAAGCCAACGTTGTCATAGCTTGTGAGTTAGTACTTTTGTATCACACAGTCAGACACAACATAAGTTATTCAAGTTTGGATTGTAGCAATAAACTGATGTCATGTATATTCACAGATTCAGAAACCGCTGTAAAACTTTCCTGTGGCAAGACGAAAGCAGAAATGTTGGTGAAAAACATATTAGCACCTAAAAGTGTCAGTGATGTTGTTAATATTCTAAAATCTCCTTAAAATAGTAAGTTTTTCTCAGTAGCAACAGACGCTTTGAATAGAGGCAACAGAAAGATGTTCCCAATTTGTATAAGATACTTTGAACCTTTAGTAGGTGTACAGAACAAACTGTTGACATTTATTGAACAGCCTGATGAAACTTCAAATGCAGTGGCAAAGTTAATTGTTGATAATCTGGAGAGCCATTCACTAAATATTAATAATTTAACTGCATATAGTGCTGACAATGCTAATGTGAATTTTGGCAGGACACAATCTGTTTATCAATTTCTGCTTTCCATAAATTCCAACCTGCAGAAAGACAGTTCAAACCACATGGTTCATAATGCGATGAAGCATGCTATGGAAGAGCTGGAAATGGATGTAGAGAATCTTGTTTTGAAGATCTATAATCATTTCTCAGTATCAGCTAAAAGGCGTGAGGAACTGAAACCTTTTTTTTTTCATTTATGGATTTTGAGTGGTCTGAGATATTAAGGCATGTGCCCACAAGATGGCTGCCCTTAACTCCTACCATTAACAGATTGATTGAGTGCTGGCCAGCTATAAAGAGCTATTTCAGGAGCATTGATGCCTGTCCAAAGCAACTTGCATCAGTATTTTTCGCTGAAGACCCAGTGAAAGGAATTATTCCTAAAATTTACTTGCATTTTGTGTCAAATATTGGAGGTCAAATGCAACAGTATCCAAATACCTGGAGAAAAGGGAGCTAAGCATCATTGAATCACGTAACAGTCTGTGCATCATGTATAAGAAGATTACACAAAGAAAGAAGGATAAATTCTATGGGAGTGAAACCAAGAAATTAATGGGAGAGATTTCATCAACATCTCTTAATAAGATTTCACGTGAATTTGATTCTTTCTATCACACATTGTTGAAATATCTTGAAAACCATTATGACTCCTCAGCTAGTAACAAGTATGCAAGGTTGGAACCTCTTTCTTTGAGTGGGGAATTACAATATTGTGATTTTGAACTTGCAGTGGAAACACTTAATCTACAAGATAGGATCAACCTGGATCAGCTATATGAAGAATTTTGTGAAGTGAAAGATAACTTTACTAACTAAATCACTAAGGATAGTGATGTTGCATCTAAGTGGGTAAAATTCTTGATACTAGTGCCTCAACAAAAAGTGACAAATATCTCTCGGCTCGTGTGTTTTATACTAAGCATACCAGATTCAAATGCATTTGTGGAACGAGTGTTTTCGATGAAGAAGAACAAGTGGACTGATGTTGGGAGCAGGTGTTCACCAGAACTTATAAAATCAGAGCTTCAAATAGCAATAAATTTTGACATTTCCTGCAAAGATTTTTTTAACCAGCTAAAGAATGACAGTACAGTCCTACATGAAGTTAAATCAGTTTCAAAATACCATAGTGATATGAAGGAATAGGGCTTAAGATGTAAATGTGAGCTATTTTTTTTGATTGAAAATGGCATTTAATAAAAATATGAATGCACTAGCCATTAAAAAATGTCCATGAAAAATCTTCCTTTTTTTGTGAAGAAAGTGGCAATCCTAATGTCAACTCACCATGTGAAAAATAAACACATCCGGGCATGTATATGCACTGCATCACATGTGATTCGTAAGACAAGCGGCGGAAGAGTCCGTGTAACCGTATGAAACCCCTTGAAGTTGCTTTTTGTGACATAGTGGACTGGAGAGAGTGAGGACTTGCTGCTCACAACACCGAGCAAGGTGGCGCAGTGGTTAGCACACTGGACTCACATTCGGGAGGACGACGGTTCAATCCTGTCTCTGGCCATCCTGATTTAGGTTTTCCATGATTTCCCTAAATCACTTCAGGCAAATGCCGGGATGGTTCCTTTGAAAGGGCAAGGCCGATTTCCTTCCCCATCCTTCCCTCACCCAAGCTTGCACTCCGTCTCTAATGACCTCGTTGTCGACGGGACGTTAAACACTAATCTCCTCTTCCTCCTCCTGCTCCTCCTCCTCCTCCTTGCTGCTCACTCTTCAGTTTATAGACCTATGATAGAGGGATATGCAAAACCACAACCAGGTGACCCACAGAATACAATTTATCCCTTAATAAGGTTCTACGGCACTTAGCTGTGGTTCACACATTTAATATTTCTTCTCAGCCCATTTCATTTAACTATAACAAATAATTCCATATCATTAAAGCAATATTTTTGATAATCTGTGATTTTTGCATCCTCTGCAATGCAGAAGCTATTAGTCCCAGAGAAAAAAGCTTCATTTTGTACTAGGAAACATTTTTGCTAGGAGTAGTGGCATTAGTTATTAAAGAAAAACATCAAATGTGACCATTGAACTACTCATACCCATATTCGTATCCCGCCAGTCAGTTTTTTTAATAAGTCCTTCATGGCACTACCTTCTATCACAATAACTACACAGATTTTTTCCCCTTTCGATCTTTTTTGGGTCTTCTTTGACTGGGCTATTCTAGTTTGTACAGGTTTTGTTTTAGTTTAGTCGTAACTTGCTGCTTATTGAACTCTCTGCTGTTTCAGTGTCAGCTATTAGCTAACACACTCTACTGTAACTCCCACGTTCTCTTCTTCTTATCCCCCCTCCCCCCCCCCCCTCCCCCTCTCTCTCTGTTTCTCTGATTTTGCCCTTAATGTACTGCCAATAAAGCCTCAACAGTGCTTTTTTTTTCCAGCTCCCCTTCCTTTTCCTTCTTGCTCCCAATAAAAGTTTGTACCAATTAAGCTCTTGTATTCTGAACGTTAATCTTGTTTTTTACTTTTTGTGTATTCATTTTTGATTATTATTGATTATTAATTCTTTTTAGTCATTAACTGTATGTTTTCCTGTTTCTATCCACCAGGATTTTATTCGACAACTGTATCTGGAATATAGAATTGTTCCAAATACAGATCCTCCAAAACATGAATTTGCTCTTGGAAAGCGGGCAGAGTTAGAAGTTTCATATCGTGGCCTCTTGGAATTCATGAGCTCTGTATGTGGTATATTTTGTTTATAAAAACTTTATTTATGTAGCAAACTTTTTTAAAACATAATCCGAGACAGGGCTGCCTACTTATCAGTTGTTGAGACAGGTACATGGATCATTCCAAGTCATATTGTCTAATTTCAGAACATTTTCCTGCTTGACCATCATGGATTTCGATGGTATTTTATGTGAATATTTACTCATGTCTCCAGTGAACATTGGTGAAGTTTAACATTCATCAAAGCAAGACTGCTGACCAAGATATAGTCACTTTTTTGACTCTATGTGCAACTTTGGACAGAACGAACGTGAATGAAAAGATTTTTTACAAGCCTTATTATTTAGCTACAAAATTTTAGTCAAAATTGTCCAAAAAATTTTCGAAGTTGGACATCTTATGTCTCAGGGATTAAAGGCCTGACAGACTTGAAACTTGGCCTGTAGTAACCTAACAACATAAGGCTCTCAAATATTAAGTTTCATTTATGTACCACTGTACAGTACTGAATAAATTAAGTGCAGAGTTCAAGATTCCATAAAAAGATAAAAAAGGTGGTATTTTTTACCTGATTTATGTGTGTTAGATTATCCAGTACGGGCCAACAATGTTAGTTAATTTGAGAGTGTGAAAATTGTGACAAAAAAAGTAAACTTAATACAAATAGGTCAGAAGCACAAGCAAGTCGAGTACAAAAGTTCATTCACATGCTACTTTCTAATAGTCTACAATTTGTCGATAAGATGACAATTTTTGTTGAAAGGTGAAAATAGAGTATATTTGACACTTCTTTTATAAATATCATTTCCTGTTCAGGCTTCAAACCCAGTCTCATTAAAAAAAAATGTGTTTGAGGTTCCTCACCCCTCCAGAAGGATTTAATTTCCAAACTGGACTTACAATGCTACATAAACTGAGGCAAAGCAGCTGGAAAGATTATGCTGTGAATGAAGTTTTAATTTCAGCTTCTTCTATCCTGTTGATTAAATGTGTGATAAACATATACAAAACAACTTAACAATATTAGGTTTTCCACTGTAAAATATAATTCACAGACTGCTTTCCATGTTCTATAAAACCAGTTCAAACTTTATTTCTGTAAAAATTACAAAAAAGGATCACATCCAGTCTACTTGTAGAAAATCTGATTTTCGTAACTGATTTGAAACTAATCGCCATTGGAAAGAGTATATTTTTAAGAATGCAGAAAATCACATTCAATTTTCCAATGTGCACTACCAATACCTGAAAATGACAGATGAATTTTAGGGAATATTCCACAACAATGGGCTACATTTCAACAACCTGTTGACTGTGTTCAGTTGCATGTATTTTTTTCATTTGTGTATTGACAAGTAATATCTCACTATATTGTGTTGGTCCATGATTTGAGTACTATAGGCACTTCTCCACTGAAAAGTCTGAGGTTAACTGCTAGAGATAAACCTAAGTATATAAAAAGGAAAATTGAACACGTGAAGAATCTGATTACAGACAAAATCATGTATGCTGCTGGATTTTCTGCGTGAGAGGGGCCACAAAGCCAATTTGAAAAAGATGTTGCCACTTACGTAAAGATTATGTTGGTCTCATAGAAGAACTAAGAAAGGAAACTGATACATCCAACAAGCCAAGAGAACTAGTGCTACAGACTGTGGTCCCAAAAAGTTGGTTAGTACAGGAAATAGTAGCAAATTTTGGCATTGCAGAGCACATTTCAAATCAACATGAAAAAAGGAGAATGGCTTTTATGCTGTTTAGTACAGTATGGTACAAACAGCTCCTTCAGATTAAACAAAAGAAAACACTTTTGTATCTGTATTTGGAACCATTTAGCCAAACTGAGACATTTTCTTTTTTGCCTGAACACATCCTACTGAATTCTTTGTCTTCCTAAATGTTTGAAACTCTATCAGTGACCGATTTTGCCATCTTTCACTTGTGGTATACATGTGAAAATTGGCAAAGCTCTGGCGAAATAGCATGTGGTATACATGTTAAAGTTGGCAAAACCCTGGCACAATTGGTCATCAATAGAGTTGAAGATTTTTATGAAGACGATGAATTCGGCAGGATATGTCCAGGTAAAAAAGATAGTGTCTCATTTCAGCTAAGTGGTTCCAAATAAAGATACAAAAGTGATTGCTGTTGCTTAATCTGAAGGAGCTATTCGCAGTGTACCATAATGAATATGGAGCTGAAGTTAGCTTTTCAAAATTTTGTGACCTCCGACCCATGTGCTCCGCACCATTGGTGGTTCCGGTACACATTCTGTTTGCATCTGCACTATGCACCAAGATGCTAATATCAAAGATGACTAAAAACAACTGACAGAAAGACCATATGTAGTGTGAATTCGAAGGATTGTGTGTTACAAAGATGGGAGAATTATCCTGGTGGATAAGCACACTTGGAAAAAAATGTTTAATGACTGGGATCGGGAAGGATCAATAGAAATCAAACAGGGTGTCCACACTGACCATGAGACATTGGTAACAAGTGTATTAATGGTTGAAAACATCATTGAAAACTTACCATCAAATTTTGGAAGTTGATTAGTCACCATTAATAGCAAAAACACCAATCAATATTTGAAGTTGTTGAAGTGTGACTTAAGAGAAAATGAATTGATTGCTCTGTTGGACTTGCTGAAAGTTAGTTGTTTGTTGTCCAAAATGCTGCTCAGGGATTTTGTTGGGGAAATTTGCAAGCTGCATATTTTGTTGTCAATGAGGGCATGTTGTTTTGTTAGTTGTTACATTATTTCAGATCACTTGCAACATGATACAATATCTTTACATGCATTTATTTGAAAATTGACAGACTTTAAATTGAAGAGAGCAAAAAGTTTCAAGAAGACAGATGATGAGAAAGCTGCACAGTTGGAGGTACAAAAAAGCTTCATGAATTTCAGGCAGTTGATTCAACCTCAGTTTATATCAGCAAAGTTTCTAAGGACACAAATTTTGTTGCCAGAGTATTCAGTGCAGACATGCTAAGTCTGGAATTGATGGAGTTGTTACCTGGCCATTATATTGCCTGTGTATTGGAAACGAATGCTGGATTGGCAACATTATTGACATATCAGCGCAACAAAATGATGCACTGATGAAATTTACACATTCTCATTTTATTGGCCCGGAAGATAGGATACTTGTTGGGTACCAAAACATCACCTCATTTCTATGCTCTAGCTCCTTCAGTATCATAATCTGGCTGACAGTATCAGTTTAAAGAAAACCAACTCCAGAAAGTGGCTCAGAAATTTCAAAAAATGCAAACAACAATGCTGAGGAGTTTGAAATAAAAATTGATATTTCCTTTTACTTGCTGCCTATGTGAGGTATACCTTCAGCTCTGAGAATCAGAGAAAATGTATTAGCAGATGGCTTTGTAAGCAGATGGGTGTCATCACAAGGCTTTGGAACCTAAATTAAGAAACCAGATTGCAGGCTTGGAAAGTGGAAGTGGAACAGGAACGTAATGATTGTATTAGGGAAGGCAAATGGCTGACATCGGTTTATTGGGAGAATTTTAGAACATTTTTGAAGCTTTTAACAGAAAATGCTATTTGTAAAAGAAGTGTGAAATATACCTTATTTGCCCATTTTCACAAAAATCATATTATTTTGACAAATTTGTAGATTGTTGGAAAACAGTAGGTGAATGAGATTTTGTATTCCAAATCCTTGTGCTACCCACCTAGTGTCTATTAATTTACATGTTCAGCAAAAATTTATTCTAAGAGGTTTAAGAATCTGAAGTTTACATTTTTGTTGCACCACAATTTTTACGTCTTACTTTGGTTCAAATTATGTAGCATTTTTACCCCACATTGAATAATCAAATGCACTTTTTTGTGGTTAAAACCAAACCCTTTCCAGTGAGCCCAATTTGGAAAGTTATAGTTTTTTGCTAAATTGGTTCATAAATACCGCATATTTTTTTAGCCTTTTACGAAATCTTCAACTTTGCACTTAATTTGTTCAGTACCATAAAGCAGTACGTAACTGAAACTTTGTATTTGAGAACCTTGTGTTGTTAGCTTACCACATGCCAAGTTTCATGTTCATCATACTTTTTCTCTGAGATATAAGAACCTACACTCAGAAATTTATTCATATGATTTTGCCTAAAATTTTCTGGCTGAAAGTGGCTTGTAAAATTTCTTTTAGTTATTATTCTTAAGAAAACACGCGAAGATGTACAAAAAAATCATATTTCATTTCTTTCAACAAAATATTGCCTGAGGTATAACAGCTCAAGATTGCCATAAACTCACGTTCACTCTTTGCGAAGTCGTGCGTGGAGTCAAACAATTGACTATATCTTGGTCGGTATCGTTTCTAAGAATGTTAAATTTTACCAATGTTCATTGGGGACATGTGTGAATGTTCACATAGAATTTCAACAAAATCTATTATTGCTGAAACACAAACAAAATGAAAACAGAAATAAAAATAGCTGAATCTCATAAATTCATCACATTTCTTTAATTTGTGTTGTCAAACTTTCTCCAGTTGTTCCTGTTTCAGCAACTGTTTAGTAGATAAACTGCTGTCTTACAAATAAGTGATCTGATCTGCCTTTCATCAAGTAACTTTTTTCCCCCTTAATCATAGTTAACTTTCTGTAAAATCTACATCCAAAATTTTACTTGAAAATAAGTATCAAAAAGTACTTTTTAAAAAATAATGAAAATTTTTGTTTACTGGTTTGGCATGTGCAGTAAAGAGATGGATACTCAGAATGTGGTTAGGTAACTGTTATTTTGACAAGCATAAAGCACATGATGATGAGAGAAATCCAATAGACTTGCTAGAAGTGTAGTGCTCCTTAAAGAGGAATGTTTCATTCCCAGTGTGTTAAAATGGAACTTAACAGGAGTTTTTTGTGACTCTGTCTCTTAGTTTCTGTTTAGTCCTTCTGACTAAGGTTTGAATCTCAAAAAGATTCTTTATATTCCATCTTGCATACAGATAAGGAGGAAATTTGTAGACTTGGTGCAGCTTGCAATGGTGATCTACAAGGACCACCAACTGAAATCATAATAAACAGGAAACACTCGTGAAGATTATGTGATGTACAAGGTGGTGGTTAAACTTTAAGGTGAACGTTTAAATAAATCAACTCTGATTCAAGTAGCTGGTAATATGGACAGCAGCCATTACAGCATGAAAGCCAGTGACTGCCCTATCTTCAAGGTCTCCATGATACCTTTCAAGATAAAAAGGACCACATGTAGCCTGAGCTCTTCTGACTTATTTCCATGCAGGTGGTGTCCAACTATTGTCGTGACCAGCATATACTTTTATCATCTCACCCATTTAAAACATCTACAATTTATGAATTTGGGCATAGAGTTGAAGCAGTGTGGAATGATGTACCTAAATCTGTAATAGAAGTTCATTTCAGTTTGCTATCTAACTGGGTGGCAGCTCTTCCCACGAAATTGCACACACTGTAAAGCTGCAGATCACCAACAGATTGAGTCATATATTCTTCCTACTATGCTGGAGATGCACGATAACTAATTTTTTTATTTCTTGTCCTTCCTGCCAATGCCGTTTTAATGACTAACAGTGCAATATCATTCTATTTATACTAAAAAAACTTAGCTGATATAGAAACCAACAATTGCAGAAACAGTATTAATATTTTGAAATAAAAAGCAACCATTTGTGTTAGAATATTAAAACTACAGGTGCACACAAGGAAAAGGGGGGGCGTGAGTGGGGGGGGGGGGGGGGGGAGAGGGGCACTTGTCCCTTTTGTAATATGACAATATCTAATTTTTATTCATTCCAAAATTCACGTATTTCTGGTAATGATAGTCTGTGAGTCTACTAAACCACAGATCTAGCAGTTTTGAGATCTGCAGGAAATAGGCTTTAGCAGTCACTGTACAACTTGAGTTTATTTGATTGTCATGCTATTCACAAAAAATTATGCCAGTTTTCTGTATGGCAGTAGTTTATGACTGCGCCAGAGGTATATATGAGCCTTCACAATATTGTCTCTGACCTCTCCCGTGTCACTTCCTTGTATAGTTCTTACTGAGTTGCAGAAAAAAAAAAAAAACTTGTCGGACACTGGGTCATGTAGATATCAGTGTCAGTTCCCAGCACAACACGAATATTGCTCCAGTACGCCTGCCAGACGTCTGTACCCAATTTGCATAAGGATATTCCCCCTCTCCCCACCCCTCTGCACAACTTAGTCTAATTGTAGTTCAACAATTTCTGTGAACAAAGGAAAGCTATGACAATTGCTGAGTGTTGATTCAATTTTACATGGGAGAGCTATTGTTGTTGGCTCAAGAACAATAGCCGTGCTGTAATGCGTGTGTCCACATCTATAGAGCTATGGAGTCATAAGCAACAGTCAAGAACAGAGGAAAAACAGCAAAATTCCAAGTTCAAAAGAATGTCCTGTCCAGGAACGGGGAAGTTCTCATACTTTATGGGTTGCAGCACATCACAATATGCATTAATAGAGCTACAAATGCTATAGTCCAGTTGACATGGTTGCATAAAAATATATGAAGCTGGGGAGACAAGAAACATTTGGTTTGTTCGCAGGCTGTTAAGGGACCCCTCACACACTCAAGATTTATTGTACAATAATATTGACTGACTGAGAGAGGTATTAACAGTTACAGTTTGTGCAATATATTGAAGGAGACTGCAGAGCATTAAAAATATTGGCTCTCACTCAATATATTTTATTGTGTAAGAGTGATAATGCGCAGTACACAGCATTTGCTGCTGATGTTTTGTGACATACACACATGTAAACGACTGATAGAGTGACATCATCTGAATATGAATAGATCAGGAAAGACAGATGTAACGAACCATCTGTTGAAGTGCATTCAGTTGGGTTGTATGTTTACATATTTTATACTTGTTCAGTAATTAGCTATAGAAACACTCCACAAAAGTGTTTTAACTCCAGGGAAACAACATTGCAACTGCTTATTTGTTTGTTCCGGAAACTTGAATTATTTGTTGCAGAAATACATAACAGCACAATCTATCTACCCTTTACCATAAAGTATATTATTCTTTTCATATTTATAGATCACTTCCAGCCTTGTGGAAAGTAAAATCCTATGAGTATATGACCAGTATATTTTCTGTTCATGTAAGGTGTAACAGTGTTCACTAATCAGTTGAAACATTCCTTGTTCATCCATAACAAATTCCAATAGTCATCCAGCTCTTCTGCAAGTTCTTTTAGCATGTTAGTATGACAGTATGTAGAACACATTCCAGTCCACTTTTTTGCCAGTCAGCGCTTCCTCTTATTTGTGTTTCTGCAGCATGTAATGATTGCAGTTGCAATACGTTCGATTGCTGACATGTTCGCTATGAAGGCAGATGTGTTCTGGGCACAAATATGGAGCCATAATATTTCAGTGTTCTTGGTCTTGCACTTTCATGCAATATATTGACACCATAGTATTGCATATTAAATACTGAACATGTGATGAGTGCCCCTTTAAGTCGGTCTACCAGCCAGTTTGAGGATGGTGTGAGTTTCCTGCATTCACTTAGTCTCTGTGTTACTGTTTATCCAAACAAGCCAAAAAATATAGTTTTCAGAACACATTTCATTTAACTTAAGTCATCCTAATCTACATGAAGCAATAGAAGACATGAAAACAATGCAAGAACCATTGTCAGATGTCAAGGTTTGCAAGCAATCAGCAAGGAAAATAAGGGAGAAGCTACCACTCTCCTATATCGAACTGTTGTGTGGAGTATAGATAAATGTAACAGGAAGCAGTATTCACTTAGCTTGTGAACTCTTGCTCCTTTTCTAGTAAAATCTCACACACAAATACATATAACCACACAGACGACCAAATGCATACTCCTGCAGTCATGGCAATTATTGATGTTCAGTTATTGGAAGTAGTTTCCTAGGTTAATGGTGGTGAGGAGGGGGTGTTGGGATAGAGGCAAGTCTTTTGGCAGATGATTCAGTGACACATGGGGGAGGGGGGGGGGGGGCACTTGGGAGTGGGAGGGGGGGTCAGATGGGAAAAGGTAAGATGAGGCAGGGTGTGGTTTAGGCCAGGCGTAGTGCAAAAGTGCTAGAGAGATGATTCCCACCTGCATAGTTCAGAGAAACTTGTGCTGGAATGAAGTATCTAAATTGCCTGTCTGGTGAAGCAGTCCTTTGTGTTGTGGTTTGTAGCCTGTAAGGTGACTGGATGGTCAAGTTTGGCAGTGGCCATTCATGATTGGATAATTGTTAATTGTTATGCCCACATAGAATGCTGTGCAATAATTGCAGCGAAGCTGATATATAACCTGCCTGTTTTCATATGTGGTTCTTCCTTTTACTGTGTAGGAAATGTCTGTGACTGGACTTTAGGGATGTGGTGGGTGGGTGCATTGGACCATGGGACAGGTCTTGCAACTGGACCAACCACAAGGGAATGGCCCATCGGATGCAGGATTGGGAGTAGGATTGTAATAGCGAAGGAAAAGGATATTATTTTGGTAGGGTGGATGGCTGAAACTACTTTGGGTGATGTGGGTAGGATTTTGTAAGCAATCAAAGTGTTGTGTATAGCAGTATATTTGAATAAAATTGTTGTAGATGGCATCAAAGTTGAATAAGAAAAAGTGTCTGTCTCGCCAATTAGTTGATCCCACAAAATAATTGTTCTATAACTTTAAGCCCATAACCCCTACTAACCCCTACTTGCAGCTTCATGAATAATAAATAGTAATTCAGGTTAAAGTCACTATTCGGAGGACCTCTGAATGTGTGGCTGGATTTCTAAGAGTTGCCTATGCTGAAGTCTATAGGCCAACCAATGTGTTTGTCATATACCTTAAAAAAAAAAAAAATCACAAAGTTCAAATAAGTGCAGGCAGGAATTTGCGTTGAAAAATAATGCTCACTACGCACGAGTGTTTTGAAGACTTAACAAAAATGAGTTTATTCAGTTTACTGTTACACTTATCACAGGTTAATAATTATTTTTATCATTGAATTAGTGAATATCTGAGTGAGAGGTTATATCAGGGCCGGCCATAGCTTGCCAAACTTCACCCATGCAGGGTGTGCAGGCCGCACATAGGCCCAAGGCTTGGGCTTTCTCAGTTTTCCTTGGCTCTTCTTGGAAGTACAACATGACTTGTCATTGAGTATTGTGGCGTGGCATTTTTGGTCAGCACTGTTCTCTTCACTTTGGCAGACTTGTGGTGTCTGCACTATTTAGCCTTCGCTGTTTGTTCATGCTATGAAGGAAGTTCAGTGGCTATTTGCACAAAAAGAGGCAGTGTAGCGATCTACTGTCACAAGCTTTTAAAAAACAGTCAAGAGGCAACACTGCTATGTAAAAACAAGTACCCTCACAGGCAACCACATTACACAGCATTTCAAGCCCTTTTTAGGTATTTGTATGATTACACATGTTCATAAGACCTTTTTTCCTCTATTTCCAGTCAGGGGTGCCTGCAGTTTGTTGGTTGTATTCATGTTCACCCTGTATGTTATCGCACAGACGATGGATAATGCAGAGTTGCTATGAAATGATATTAGACTACCATCCAGAAAGAGTTGAAAGATTTAATTGGCAATTAAAGAACAAAATCTTAAAATGATCGACAGATGGTATTCATTGTTCTGTCATCAAGAAGCACTTTGTGGTAAATTTGCAGACATGGAGCATGTGAAGAAATTGGTCGTATGGATAGTAAAATTTCTGTACTCACATGCATTATTCCATTGTCAGTTGCAACCATTCTCAATGGAACTGAATAAAGATTATAGAGACTTTATATATTACTGCAAAGTACATCAGTTAAGTCGAGGTGCTTGCCTGGAATGGCCCCCAGGGGCTCAGCATTCATTTGCTGAGTACGGGCTTGGCGACCCCGGGGTCCTGAACTGGGGACTGGTCAGCGCCGCCAGTCTCCTGTCACCGTAACCCCGGACATGCTTCAGCGACCACCGTATGGCGCGGCGGTGGAATGTTGTGTGCTGCGGGGAATGGTAATCTTGGCTTGACCGCCTGGATTGCGAGGAAGGCCAACCTCTATAAAAACCTCTCAATCTTCCGGTGTGCTCCGCGCCTATGAGATGCATGGCTGTTGGGGTGGAACATTCGCAAGCGGGCAACCTCTGGGGCACCTGCTGCACCCCAGTTGTATAAGGCTTACTCAGGCACGCGGGGCTCTGTCTGAGCGGACCTTTAGTTCCCTAGCTGCTCGTGGGACCGCAATGGACCCTTCGACCTCTACATTTCCCCCTTCCAGTGGCTTGGGTGGGCCAGTGGTAGGAAAACACACCCCATCGATGAAGCGACTTTGTGCTGCAAGTCCTCCAGCGCCTGGTGTTGATCGAGATTTATCAGACTGTCGTAACAGAGCACATGCTGATAATCAGAATGTGTTTTTGATTATTAAACAGAAGGAGGGTAGCTTTGAGAGGGTTTCTCCCTTTTACATCCACAAGGGTCTTGAGGGAATTGCAGGAACACTTAAATCTGTGAAGCGACTGCGCAATGGGACTCTGTTAGTTGAAACTTCTAGTTCCCGTCAAGTCGCTTCTCTTCGGAAAGCAACCTGTCTCAGAGAGTATGTTATCGAGACCGAGCTCCACTCCACTCTGAACTATAGTAAGGGTATTGTGACATGTAGGGACTTGGTGGATATCCCCACAGACGAGTTAAAATCTGAGTGGGCTGATGAAGGTATTGTTGACGTGCAGCATACTATGAAACGAGTCGATGGGGACCTAGTCAAATCCGACTCGTTTATTCTCACGTTCAGTTGCCCAAGACTCCCAGAGCATGTTAAAGCGGGGTTCTTACGTTTGCCAGTAAGGCCATATTTCCCCAACCCAATGCGCTGTTTTAAATGTCAGCACTTTGGGCATACTACGTTGGGGTGCAATGGGATAGCCACTTGTGGTAAATGTGGTCAGCCTGCCCATGAAGGAGCCGATTGTTCATCGCCTGTGAAGTGCGTGAATTGCTCTGGGAGTCACCCTGTCTGGAGCCGGGTCTGCCCCATCTATATCGAAGAATGGAAGATACAGGTGATTAAAACATCTAAGCGCATCCCCTATGGTGGCCAAGAAGCTCTTTAAGGCCATGAAACCTCCTGTGTTTACAACATCTTTCGCTTCCACTCTGAAAAAACCGGTACAAATGGCCACTGTTGTTACACAAACGGAGGTTGCTATTGTTAGCACTAATACCTGTGTTTGCCAGTGCACTTGTGCTGCTGCGGTTGTTTTGCAACCTGCGGCTCTCCCCGCAACGTCGGACAAGGCTGTGGTTGCTGACATTGTGGTACTTCCTGCCTCTCCCCATATGGGGGCCTTCTGCCTAGGCGAGTAAAGTTCCAACTGTTGACAAGGCTCTGCATTCTAAGCCCCCCCAAGACAATGACGCCGAAGCTGAAGGTTTTGCCACCTGAGGAGACTAGTCAGGGTCGGTCCGATGACGAGGCCATCATACTGTCTGACATCTCCCGTGGGTCGTCATCGGAGCTGATGGACATTGATGTCGACCGGGGCGATCTTCTTGCCCCAGGAATAAATCTCCGGCCAGTACGGGCTCTCCTCCAAAGCACAGAGGCAGGGTGAAAGTTCAGCCACCCTGATCACTGGCTCCCATGTTACAGTGGAACCTGAATGGGTTCAGGACGCATGTGGCCGAATTACAGCTCCTTGTACGAAAGTGCCCTTTGTGCTTATGTCTCCAAGAGACACATTTTCGGGCCACTGATGCTCCTTCTTTACGGGGCTATACCGTATATCGAAAAGACAATCTGACGGGGGAAAGGGCAAAGGGTGGTGTTGCGGTTTTTGTCCGTGACATGCACCCCTCATCTGAGCTCCCTCTTGTTACAGACTTGCAAGCAGTTGCAGTTGACCTTCTTGTAGGTCGGAGGCTCACAGTCTGTTCAGTTTACTTACCACCTCAGGATGCGATAGACTCTGAGGCTCTCACAGACCTTATTAGCCAACTCCCCCGTCCATTTCTTCTGCTGGGGGACTTCAATGCTCATTATGTCTTATGGGGCTCTCTGACTACTTGCACCAGGGTTCGCATTCTGGAAAGCCTCATGATGTCTGAAGAAGTGTGCATCCTCAACTCTGGTGCTCCCACTCATTTCTGTACTGCTTCCGGGTCGTCGTCGGCTATTGACCTTTCCTTTTGCTCTCCAGCACTCGCGGATTCTGCTCTGTGGGAGGTTGTTGCTGACCTCCATTCTAGTGACCACTTCCCCCTTTGGATTTGCCTCCTGGATGAGGCTGTGGCATTATCAGTGCCGCCTCGGTGGCACCTCTGCAGAGCTGACTGGACACTTTTCAGCCAACTGGCTGTTTTGGAACACCATGCCAGCGTCCACGAATGGGTAGACCATGTTACAGCCGTGATCTCCCATGCTGCTGAATTGTCAATCCCACGGTCATCCGGTCGTCCCAAGAGGCGTCCTGTCCCTTGGTGGACCACTGAGTGCCGCTCAGCCATCCGAGCCCGCCGTGCAGCTCTGCACTGCTTCAAGTGCCGTCCCTCAGCTGACAATCTTGCGGCCTTTTGGGTGGCAAGGGCCAAAGCGCGGCGAGTGATTAAAGAGAGCAAACGACGGTCATGGCAATCATTCTTGAACTCCATCTCCCGCTCCACTAATTCTACGAAAGTATGGGAAGCCATCAGGAGGATTTCCAGGAAACTCAGCCAACTACCTGTCACGGCATTGCTGCATCAGGGATGTCTCCTCACGGCGCCGAGAGGCATTGCCCAGATACTGGCCATGCATTTTGCGGAATCTACCGCCACTATTAACTGTGATCCAGATTTCTGCCGCTACCGCACTGCCATCGAGAGGGGTCACTTGGACTTCCGGTCTCCAAATTCTGAACACTACAACTGCCCCTTCACAATGTGGGAACTGGATTCGGCTCTGTCTGTGGCTCATGATACTGCGCCTGGTCATGATCAAATCCGGTACAGCATGCTGCATCACTTGTTGCTGCCATCCAAGGAAGTTCTCCTGAATTGTTTTAATATGATATGGTTATCCGGCATGTACCCTGACTCGTGGAGGGAGGCGATTTTGATTCCTCTCCTCAAACTGGGGAAGGACCTAACGCATCCCAGTAGTTATCGAAGTATTGCTTTGACGAGCTGTGTCGGGAAGACGTTGGAACGCATGGTCAACCATCGCCTGGTTTGGCTGCTCGAGACCAGGCAGCTCCTTAGCCCCTCTCATTGTGGCTTTTGGAGATGTCGTGGACAACTTGACCCTGCTTGAGGCGGCCATCCAGCAGGTCTTCCTACGTAACCAGCATTGTCTAGGTGTATTCTTTGACATTCATAAGGCGTATGACACTACTTGGCGCCGCCATATCCTCAATCAACTCCATGAGTGGGGCTTTTGTGGCCGTCTCCCCATCTTCATTCGGTCCTTTCTTTCCCACCGCCTCTTTCGATATAGGGTTGGTAATGTGCTATCTGATTTGTATGTGCAGGAGAATGGTGTTCCTCAGGGAAGCGTTTTAAGTGTCACCCTCTTTGCCGTCGCCATTAACAGTATCACGTCCACTATCCGGAGTCCTGCCCAATGCTCCTTGTTTGTGGACGATTTTGCTGTTTTCTGTTCTTCCTCCAGTCTTGTCACTGCTAGTCGGCAGTTGCAGCTTACGATATAGCGATTAGAGGCATGGACTGCGAAGACGGGTTTTACCTTTTCTGCAGACAAATGCATGTGTGTTCATTTTAATCGTTCTCGACGTCTTTTTACCTCCCCTGAATTGCGTCTGAGGGACACCATTCTTCCTTTTAGCGACACTGTGCGGTTCCTGGGCCTCACTTTTGATTCCAAGTTGTCGTGGTTGCCTCACCTTAAAGACCTCAAGGTGCGGGCCCTGAAGGCACTGAATATTTTGAAGTGTCTGAGCCATCGGTCCTGGGGAGCAGATCCGGCGCGTCTGATGCAGTTTTATAGGGCTTTCGTCCGATCGCGTCTTGACTATGGTTGCACCGTGTATGGGTCAGCAAGGCCTTCGTATCTGAAGATTCTTGACGCAGTACACCATGAGGGTATCAGGCTGGCCACTGGTGCCTTCCGTACCAGTCCCATCCCCAGCCTGTGTGCTGAGGCAGGGGAACCGCCGCTCGCCATCCGGCGGAAACTCCTCATGGTGCGACGGGTGTGTCAATACCTTGCCTGTCCTACCTCCCCTGTGTACCCTACCGTTGCCCGACCGCCTATGGAACGTCTCTTTTTCCAGTCGTCCCAGGGCAACGAGACCATTTGGGATTCGTGGCAAGCATTTGCTTGAGTCCCTTGGGGTGGAGTGTGTGGCCCCCCAACGACAAGGTTTTACTTGCCTGCCTCCCTGGTTGCTCCAGAGGCCCAGCGTCCTTTTAGACTTGTCGGAGTACCGGAGGAGCTGCACTCCTGCGTTTGTTTTTACCTCCTTATTTTATGATAATTTAAACCAGCATCCCGACCATGTACCAGTATTTACGGATGGCTCTAAACAGGGGGACTCTGTTGGTTGTGCTGTTGTTTTCCCTGATCGAGTCGTCAAGTTATGGCTTCCTGCGGCGTTTACCATCTTTGATGCTGAATTTTTTGCGATCTTGCGGGCATTGGAGCAGATGAGATGTGTTCCCAGTCTTAAGTTCCTCATCTGTTCTGACTCCCTGAGTGCCCTTCAGACCGTGCAACACTTGTACCCAGCGGATACGGTCGTCCAGAACATCCATGATGCCCTACTCCACCTGCAACGGCAGGGGAAGGAGGTTTCCTTCTGCTGGGTGCCAGGGCACGTGGGTATTAGGGGAAACGAACTGGCGGATGTGGCTGCCAAAGATGCATGTTCCCTCCCTCACGTTGTTGAATGTGCCATCCCCCTCCATGCTGTTACCTCCCGCCTGCGTTTTCGCGTAATGCGTCAGTGGGAAGAGAAGTGGCTGGCAGTCGGTGAAAATAAGCTGCGTCTGGTCAAGGCCACCACGCGGCCATGGCGTACGTCCTACCAGTCATGCAGGCGGGATGAGGTTCTCCTCACTCGCCTCCGCATTGGGCACAATCCCTTAACGCATGGTTTTTTTACTCCGGCGGGAGGACCCCCCAATCTGCAGTGCTTGTGGCGTCCAGATTACTGTCCGCCACATTTTACTTGACTGTCTTTTATTTTCTGACCAGAGGGCGGTGGTTTCTTTGCCACCGGATTTGCCCTCTATTTTGCAAGATGACGCAACGACTGTAGTTAAGGTCTTATGGTTTTGTGTCCTTTCCAATTAGTTGCCTCGGATTTTAGGGAGAGGGTTTTAATGTGCTGCTGGGTGACTGGCTCACCCAGGTTTTAGGTAAGAGGTCAGCCACTCACGATTACCTCCTTGTTTCCCTTCGGTTTCTGTTCTCTTTTCCTTGTGCTTCCTTTCCTTTTTAGTGTGTTCCTTCTCCTGTTGTTTTGCCTCCGTATGTGAGGATTTGGAACTGCGTCAGGTCTGTGTCTTTTAGCCGTTCTCCTTGTTCGCTGTTCATCTTAGTCCCTTCACTGCATGTGTTCCTGTTTTTATGCGTTTGGACGCTGATGACCACGCTGTTAAGCACCCGTAAACCTCAAACACACACATACACACTTTCCTGGAATGATTTTCAGAATTATACCTGCTGTTGTTGAATTTTAAAAGAACTGCAGACGTGAAAATTAGAACATTCGGAACGGATTGCAGACCTCACATTTTAAGTAGATTTGACTGCATACTGCCCACAGTAAGATATTGCAAGGTGAGAATCAACTTATTGTTCATTCAATGGGGATGCAGTTAAAAGAAAAATTGCATTTACAAGTGACACATTCTGATAAACACAGTCCAGTTCCTAAGCTCACTGGTGTTGAAGAAAACACAAAGTTTGAAGAATTCATTGTGGCCTTAAAATAATTAAAAGGATAGTTTCCTAAATACTTTGAGGACGTGTGTTCTTATATTTTCCCAGCAAATGAGATGCTTGAAGGTCTCTCTGGCATGCATCCGGGTTGACTGGTCGTTGTAGAATGAATTTTCGACGGCATAACGTGCCATCATCATCAGGTTACTCCTGTTGACTGACATCCTAGGCTGGCGGGTGGTGTGGTATATATACCTGTCACCTCTCCCCTCCACTGACTCTGCGTATGGACCGAGGGATGTGCAGGCCGCGGTGGTGGGGGTAGCTCGTGCTGATGAGGTGACTGATGGGCGTCAGTACACATGCCGCCTTTGGCGGGTGTGGTGCCCCGTTTCCGCTGCTCCTGCAGAACTTTTATTGCTGGAATCCACGCTTGGCTGAGTTGAAATCCGTTGTCCTTGTTAATAAATTTTTCGTGCAGCCGGATTTCAACATCTGAACTCTATCCACCCCCAAATTCAGTTCACCATGGAGGTGGAGAAAAACGGGCAGCTACCATTCTTGGATGTTCTAGTACGGAAAAAACATGCCCGAGAGACGTTCAAGTACTTTGAGGACATTGTCAACCTTACATCGGTTTTCGGGGTGTTTTCGAGACCAGTTGCAGTTTCAGTTGAAAGTGCTCCTGTGCAAGTGCAGATGTAACTGATTAATCTGGAAGGTAATTCCCGTTTTAGAGACAAATTCCTTTAACATTACAACTGTTCAGGCCATCACGTTGATTTCCTCATGTAGGGTTTGCATGTGTCTATAACGAGGTTGCAAAAGTTTCTATTCTCTACCGCTCCCCCTAGTGCAGTGGAAGTTATTCCTTGATATCTCAACAGATGTCCTATCTTCCTGTCCATCTTTTTTTCAGTATTGTTTTGCATGTATTCCTTTCTTTGCTGATTCTGTGGAGGTCCTCCTCATTCCTTACCTTATCAGGCTGTCTGTTTTCACCATTCGTCTGTAGCATCACATCTCAAATGCTTTGATTCTCTTCTGTCCTTTGATTCTCTTCTATCCTGTTTTTCCCCACTGTCCATGTTCTTTGAAATTTCTTCCTCAAATTACAGCCTATGTTTGATATTAGTAGACTTCTTTTGGCAAGGAAGGCCCTTTTTACCAATGCCAGTCTCCTTTTTATGCTCTCCTTGCTCCATCCAGCAAAAGCTGCCTAGGTAGCAGAAGTCCTTGACTTCACCTGCTTCATTATCACCAAGTCTGAGATTAAATTTCATGTTTTTCTCATTTCTGTTGCTCCTCATTACTTTCATCTTTCTTTGAATTACTCTCAGTGTATATTCTGTACTCATTAGACTGTTCAGTCCATTCAATATATCCTGTAATTCTTCTTCACTGTCACTGACAATAGCAATGTCATCAGAGACTCTAATCATTGATATCCTTTCACCTTGAGTTTTAATCCCACTCTTGAACCTGTCTTATATTTTCGTCATAGCTTCTTCAGTGTATGGTTCGAACACTAGCAGTAAAAGACTACATCCCTGTCCTACACCCTTTTTAATCCGAGCACTTTGTTCTTGATCTTCCAGTCTTATTGTTCCCTCTTTGTTATTGTATGTATTGTATATTACTTGTCTTTCCCAATAGCTTACCTCTTTTTGTCTCTGAATTTTGAACATCGTGCATCATTTTATGTTGTCAAACGTCTGATAATGTGAAACTTCCTGGCAGATTAAAACTGTGTGCCCAGCCGAGACTCGAACTCGGGACCTTTGCCTTTCGCGGGCAAGTGCTCTACCACACTCCGCTGCAGAGTGAAAATCTCATTCTGGAAACATCCCCCAGGCTGTGGCTAAGCCATGTCTCCGCAATATCCTTTCTTTCAGGAGTGCTAGTTCTGCAAGGTTCGCAGGAGAGCTTCTGTAAAGTTTGGAAGGTAGGAGACGAGGTACTGGCAGAAGTAAAGCTGTGAGTACCGGGCGTGAGTCGTGCTTAGGTAGCTCAGATGGTAGAGCACTTGCCCGCGAAAGGCAAAGGTCCCGAGTTCGAGTCTCGGTCGGGCACACAGTTTTAATCTGCCAGGAAGTTTCATATCAGCGCACACTTCGCTGCAGAGTGAAAATCTCATTCTGGTCTGATAATGTGATAATCCTCACACTTGTCAGTTCTTGCTATCTTCAGAATTGTATTGATGTTTGTCTGATGGTCTGGTGGTATATCGCCAGTCTCATACATTCTACACTCCAACATGGGTGCCCATTTTGTTGCCACTTTCCCCAGTGATTCTAGAAATTCTGATGGAATATTATCTGTCTCTTCGCCAGTAATGCTACAAATTCTGGTGGAATTTTACCTATCACTTCTGCCTTATTTGATATTAAGTCATCCAAAGCACTTTTAAATTCTGATTTTAATACTGAATTCCCTCTCTCTTTCCTGTCGACTCCTATTTCTTTTATTGTGTCATCAGACAAGTCGTCCTCATCCTCACAGAGGCCTTCAATGTACTCTTTCCACTTGTCCGCTCTCTGCCCCGCATTTAACAGTGGCATTCCCATTGCCCTCTTAATGTTACTGTCCTTGCTCCTAATTTCATTAAAGATTGTTTAGACTTTCCTGTACGCTGAGTCAGTCCTTCTGACAATGATTTCTTTCTCTATTTCTTCACATTTTTCATGCAGCCATTTCACTGTAGCTTCCCTACATGTCATATTCATTCATTCTTGAATGACTTGTATTTCTGTATTCCTGAATTTCCCTTAACATTTTTGTACTTCCTCCTTTCAGCAAACAAGAGAAGTAATTCTTCTGTTACTCGTGGTTTCGTCGCACTTACCTATGTTCGTCTCTCCAACTTTTGTTATTGACGTTTTTAGAGATGTCCTCTTCAGCTAAACTGCCTACTGAATTATCAAGTATCACAGTATGTATAACTCGGAGAACTTCGAGTGTCTCTCTTCATTCCTTTGCACTTCCGTATCCCACTCTTTTGCAGTTTGATTCCTACTGACCAGTCTCTTAAACTTCAGTCTACTCTTCATCATTACTAAATTGGGATCTGAGTTTATATTTGCTTCTTGATATGCCTTGCAGTTCAGTGTCTGATTTCAGAATCTCTGCCTGACCGAAATGTAATCTAACTGTAATCATCCTGTATCTCGTGGTGTTTTCCAAGAACACATCCTCCTCTTAATATTCTCGAACAAGGTATTCGCTATTACTAGAGTTCGCGTCATGTAAGAAGGTGCCCCAATTTTCAGCTGTTCTGCACATCCCCCTCCAATAGCCACTGGCAGCCAATAATATTCAATCTCTTTCCGGGCGGCTAGCAAAGAGTTACAGCTAAAGAGTGAGAATGTTGCTCCTCCATGCTGCAATGTTGCCGTACTTCATGACAACATGTGGTGTAGGCAAGAGAACTGTAAAAAGAGTCGTAAACAAAAGTGTCAGACTGTGAGAACTGTAGAAACAGTTGGTTTCGTATTGCCTGGAAAGCATCAAAATCACAAGGAACCTGTAACACAAATTAATGGTTTTAACAACATTGTTTTAAAGTGCTTCATGTGAATGATAAATGCGCGACATCACAAAAATGTGTTACAGTTAAGCAGCTTCGTCAATGCAAAGAATTTTAAGAGAGATTGGTTCCAGATATGTTAAGAAGAGAGGTTTTAGTTAAAAGAAATGAGATTCACAACACAAGAGGAGGAGTTAGTTCAGCATGGGTCAGTTAGAATCATTCAATGATCTGCTGGTAAATGAGTGATGATTCTGGCAGTTTAAAGTACTCATGGAAATAGTTTCTTGGATAATTATTCTGAATGCTGTCTCCTCTTCTGGTTTTGTTTATGGGAGTAAACTTGTATTTATGTGTAAGAAAAACAGCAGTGATTACCATTTGGGAATGAACGCTGTCATTTTCGTGATATGATTCACAATTCTTGTCATACCTTGCTTTGAAGTTGGTCATTGCCAATTATAATTCAACTGTTATAGAGAAAACATCAAGTACAAACACCAGAAAAGCAGATATTTTTCCCCGGCTTTAAAATACAAATATTAAGCACCATTTAAACGAGACTCATGCCGATCTCCTGCATCTTGTTAATTTATACAAGTCATGCGACGGAACACACACATTTGACTTCCTTGCGCGTGAATGGGGTCTCACAGTTTTGCATGTCAGTGTAGCCCCATAGAATTCATTTGGGCAAAGGGTTTTAAGGTTATGTGTGTGTGTGAGAGAGAAACCATTCAAGATAACGCACAGTGAATCACTTGTGCATGAGACAATAGACAGTGAGTCAATAGACAACGTTCCAAGTGCAGCATGCGCACTGTCTGTGCGGCATGCTCTAAAGCTTCATAAAGAAGAATTTGTCAAGGAAGTGATGATGGATGTAAGCTTTGAATATATCATCATAAATTTACAATCAGATTGTTCAGAAACAGACTCAAATAGGCGTGACAATGGTATTACAATACAAACTTTGGAGCAAAGTAATGATATTTCTTAGTTTTAAAGACTCATGGTTTAAAAAATGTGTTTGTCAACATATCAGTTGTGTACACAATAATGAGAACTTCCTAGCCTTTTTGATTAGGAGTTTGTATCCTTTGAATTATGCAGGCTATAATGTTCAACATATTGCCAAAGGAGAGGTTAAGCTTCTTCCAACCATGTTGAATGCTCTAATAACATGCGAGAATGCAGCTGGATAAATTTGTCAAAAGTCCGATATTTTCACATGTAAACGTCTGTAATTTTCAAGACACGAACTGGATAAGGCCCTAAAATGACAGTAACTGTTACTTGTCGAGATATCAGTGGTTTTTGGATGTTATCGGTCAGCCTTCCCTGGAGTTATTTGCAGATGGTTGATAAATATTTGCTTCTTCAATGGATTATAAACGTGGTCTCTCACAGTAATATCGAACGTGTAAACAGTGAAAAGTATGACATCTTACTGACAGTTTTTACGCTTGTCTTTTACATTAGTCTTTTCTACCAGTAATTCTTTTCTACACACAGCGATTACACTACAGTCACACACACACACACACACCTTACCCCTTACACATTTTTAAAAATTTTATTGAGTAGAAGCAATTGTCAAGCAAATATAATGATTTTGGTTTGTGCTTGAAGTTAATTTTGTTGTGTATTTAATTTTTACTCATAATGCAGTTCAAATCGCAATGAATGGTAATTATTGCAAGCAGTTTCAATGACCTTGTTGTTAGACAATTGTCATTTTGAGAGAGATTGTACTTCACAAAGCTGTGTCAGCTGTTCTCGCCTCCCGATGTCAAGTGAAGTAAATCTGTGGAGCAGTAGACGCAACGTCGTCAAGATGTGAATTAATATTTCTCTCATGACGATTGATTGAAATTGTTCTTGATATTTATTATTCCTCTCATATATTTGAATGTATAATACAATGTACCATAGGCAAACAAGCCTTAAAGTTGTCTGCAGCAATGCAGTTTTGCAACATGGACTTTATTTGGCCACTCTCTGCTGCCGCACATGCGCAGCTCTCATCCCCTACGCTTCCTTTCCGCTCTGCCTCTATGTGCTTAAGCGCCATCATAGGTGACGCGGGCTTTAGTGAAATTTATTCCAAAACTCATTAGTCGTTTCCCTCTTTCATTCCTACTACCAAGCCCATATTCCCCCTTAATTCTTTCTTATTTTCTTTCCTCTACAACCACATTCCAACCATCATAGCTATTAGATTTTCATCTCCCTTTACATACTGAATTGTCCATTCAACATCCTCATACACTTTATCGATCTCTTCAGCTTATGCTTGCAATGTTGGCGTGTACACTTGTAACATTTTTGTCTGCTGGATTGCTGCCGAATCTAATGAGAACAGCCCTATCGCTGAACTCTTTACAGTAACTCTCTGCTCTACCTTTGTATTCATAACAAATCCTACTCCTGCTATACCATTTTCTGCTGCTTTTCATTTGGTCACCTCTCCCTTTGCAGTCCATTCCAGCAAATCTGAATGGGAAGACTAGTCCAGAATCTTTTGCCAATGGAGAAATCATTGACACTTTCTCAGTTACAGGCCACATGTAGTATCGATACACATTGTGTCTTGAACCCTTAACTACTCTAGTGAAATGCTTATATGCTAATACCATAGTGGGGTCTCAGAGTATCCCAATAAGTCAAACAAAACTGTAATTTAAAGAAATTTTATTTTGAATTGCACTTTTATCACTGAATATTATAAGCATTTTTATGCATTTGAGATGTGATTACAAACAATTTTTGCGCACTGAAATATGTTTTGAGCGTTTTTCACACACTATTTTGGTTTTCTTGTTTGCATTTCATGCACACATGTAGCATCTTGCTTTTCTCGTGGGTTCTGGCTGTGAGATGTTGAGGCAAGAGGAGTACCACCAAGTTTAACATCATCTCTCAGTTCACGAGAAAGGGGTAGGACATCTTGATGTTGTATATGGGATTTTACTAAATCCATTCCAAGCCTCTGTAGCAACTCTCTTCCTTTTTAAATCATCAGTTGGATCAAGTTGTTTGGTGTACTGAAGTAAAATAGCAGCATTGACTCCTACTATGTTTAAAATGGCATAAAATGCAGACACTGGCTGGATGCGTGTTCGCCGTGATACTGAATAGTTGGCGCACATTTGGTCCAGTGTGTCCATTCCTCCTTTTGTGGCATCGTAATCAATGATCATTTCAGGTTTTTTATGATCATAGTGCATAGATGGAAGCAACACAACACTCGACCATTCCGAGGAACATAAGAACAAATTGTCTTTCCTTCATTGTGCCCAAATAATGCTGATTCTACTGGGCGCTTTCTTTATGGTTTGAATTTTTCTGAGATCTGCAGTTTATTTAGCATTAGAGTGCATAAGACAGTCAACATTTTGGCTTCCAGTTGGTCACGGAGTTCAAGTGACATGAACCAATTATGTACTGTCACATTTGTATTGCTTTCCTCAATTGGTGTTAATTTCAAAACATCCTGTGTGGGAATTGATAATATACTTTTAATTGTCCCTTTGCCTGTGTAGACAGGTGCATTGCCTAAATAGAATGTTCGTGAATCACAAAGGAACATAACTTTGAGGCCATATATGGCTGGCTTTTTAGGCATATACATGCAAAATTTGCACCTACCACGAAAGAGTACTAACATTTCATTGATTGGCATGTTTGCTCCTGGAGTATAATACTTTTCACATTTGTCTATAAAGAGTTCCCAGACATCTCTAATAGCTGCAAGTCTGTCATCAGCCTTCCTAGCATCTCATGTAGTAAGTGAAACACAAACAAGACAAAATGAATAAAAATCTATGAACATTCATAGTGGCTCGAAACGCATCACAACCAGTTCCATCATTAGCGAAAAGTCCAACAACATTTTCGTGAGTAGATTTCATTACTCCAGATAAATAAAGCAAACCTAAAAATGCTCTCAGCTCTATTATATCTAGCGGCTTTATGAATGCTGATTGAGGAGCTCTGTATTTGATTGACATGTCATGTATCTTGACTTTTGTATTGGTGACTATTAGTTGTAATAAATCTTCAGTAATAAACAATTCCCAAGAAGATAATATGTCAGTTGAATCAAGCATTTTTGCTTCACGTCTAGCAGCTGGAAGGTGACTGACTATATTGTGAGCATGGTCACGAGATGTAGGAGGAGCTTCTTTTGACCATTTGTAGCACTGCTTTTTTTTCAAAAAATATTTCTCGGCGGAATGCCTAATACATGCCACTTCATTTGATTCTTCACAAGTACTTTCTGATGTAACTTCAGAGGTGGAATCATGATCACGTAGTATAAATTCATCCTAATCTTCTGTGCTCTCCTCATCAGATTGCAAAAACACAGAATCATTCACTATTCTTTCCAGCTTGTCATCTGTTAATGATTTCGATTGTGCCATTCTGAAAAATAATGCATACATACTCACATAACCTTAAAAATTGATGATGTTATCGAAATTTTGCTCTTTTCGGAGTACTCTGAGTTCAGTTGCGTAAAACACTAATTGAGATAATGAAAAACAATTTTATGTTAATACTCTGGTGGGGTATTCTGAGACCTCTTTCTCTGTATCTCACAAAATATTACCGGAAGCACCATATCCGACGCTCTGCGTTACGTGGCATCACTTCACTGAGGACTGCCAAGAACACAGGCACACGTACTGTGTATTGTATTCATATCGCCTGGGGTTCTCCAGGACCCCACTAGAGCAGTTAGAGGTTAATGCATTGGTGTCCATTGCCTTCTTCATTCTCATGCCGTTGGTCACTGCTGATCAGATTTCCCACCCCTAGGACAATAGAGTGCCCTGAGCCTCTGTCTGCTCCTCCGCCCTCTATGACAAGAACATTGGCAAAAGGGGCTGACTCTTGTGCCAGAAGTCTTCAGCCACCACTGCTGATGATTTTTATTCAGAATTTAAGCAGTGGTGGTGTTCGAACCCAGGACACATGATTTTTTGAATACTAGTCAAATACGCTACCCTTGATTGATGTCGATTATGGATCTAAATAAGTTACAATTACATGGCAATGTGAGTGTAAAAATCTGTGAAATTGTCTGCGTCTTTGTGTATGCCGACAGTTTGTACCAGATAAAAATCATAGTATCTCCTCAGCACACCAAAAATAGTTGAGTAATACTGAAAATTAGTTTGGTTTTTGATCAGTATTGTTGAGAAATTTGAGTTAAAAAACCCAGTCAGATACAGTGCAACTGCACTGTAATTTAAATGTGGTGTGTTCATAGTTTCCCCCTTTCCACTCCTAACAGTCAGAAAGTATGTCATGGCGGTGTGGGAAAGTGTGTCAGACTGGCTGACTGCTATGGCGCTCATGCCAGGGATTAGGTCGCGATCCAAATTCTCGATCACACTTTGATTGAGCAGTATCTCACATGTATTGCGTAAAGTCCTGGAAAAGTCTCAGAAAGAAAGTGAAGTCCGTTTAGTACAAGTTTAAATTTGAAGTTTCACAACTGCAAACTAGGTATATTCGATTACAGATCACTTGTAAATTATTGTGTTAAAATTTGAGAGTTCAGACTAGTTTGCATAACACAAAGTAGTGAAGTCCACATGTGTAAGATATTTCAGAGTATCCACTAGTGACGAGTCAGTATTAAAAGTCCAAAGTGTTCAGTGCAAGACGGCTGTCCCTATTTAAGCACTCGCTTTGACATGAGCCAAACTTCTGCAACATGAATTATGAATTTAATGTTTTGCACATATATTCACATCAGTTTATGTGTAAACTTCCTCAGATGTCTATTGCTTTTCATAATTTTTCTCTAAGTTAAATAGTCTGTTCAGAAATAACGATTATGTCAAGGAAAACGCTACCTTATGCTGTTTTTGTTGCTAATAAATATAAACAATTAAAACTAAGTACATTCATACATCATGTGTGCATGTTCACATACACACACAAAGATACACCTCACAAAGAATCCAAACTCCCAGCTAGAACACATTCAGTTGTTCCACTACCCGCCATCTTGTTTTGTAGTTTGTAAACAATGCCATTGAGAGCTGCGTAGTGCAGTTCTTCACAGTGAATATAATAGCGAAACCAGAATAAGTAGGTGAAATATATAGTAAACACAGACACAAACTCACACATTAACACATGATCTTATATATGGAATTAATGAATGTTAGACCTAACCGCAACTTTCCCAGACATAAAATTTTGAAGTAAACAACTTTTCTATATTAAGTTCTGTATGGAAATCACAGAATCTGGTAACGAGGTGTGTGTGTGTGTGTGTGTGTGTGTGTGTGTGTGTGTGTGTGTGTGTGTGTGTAAAACTTCGTCTGTTTTTCAAGTTACTTCCTTAAAAACTCAAATCTGTATGTGTACAAGTATTAAAGAACATTTTTCCTGTTTAATAGAAGGAAAATAAAAGCTGGCTGATGATACTGAAAGTGCAACGAAACAAGTCTGAGTAATAGAAGAAAAGAAAAGAATTGGGATTGCTCAAGGACCTCCTCCAAAAACAATTTTTAATTAGTCCTGTGGAACATATGCTATATTGTGCTTTCATTTATACACTGACATTTGTAGTTATAGTTCCACTTAGAGATCTTGTATTCAACACCATTGCATCAAATTCACAACTAAACATTCAGTGTTCCAGGTATTTTTAATTTATATCAGGTGTTTTGAACATCACAGTGCTTTACTAGGCATGGTCCTAATAAATGTGGCATAGGTACACTTGCATTAACCCATCCTGTCTGGTCACTTACTCAGTAATAGTGGAATCTGGATCTTACTGTTATTTGACTTTTTCACAGATGCAAAGCATTTCCAGATGTAAAAGTTAAATTAATTACTAAGAGAGAACTGGACTGAATGGAAATCACTCAAAACCTTTGGAATTTAGTGCTCCACAAACATGCTTCCAAAACTGAGAAATGGAATGAAAGAATGATCTTTCTCTATTCCTGTACCTATTATAGAAACCAATTTTTTTTTTTATTTTTAAAAAACAGAGGCCAAAAACGTAGAAGAAACATGTATATTCTTTAACATTTTGGAGACTCGCTACTTAGAACAATGTCAGACCTAGGAAACTGGTATTATGCTGTTATCTAAAGCGTTACTGGCATGTATGTGATTGATGTATCGTCAACAGTAATGCAAGCAGCAAGATTTATTTTCATATTTACTTTAGTTCTTTGATAGACCACAAATGTTAAAATCATGAGGACAGAAAGTGTATTTATCCTCCCAAGAAAAGTGTGCAAGGTGAGTTATTGGGTAATTTCTTCCTCTTGAGCTTTCCAGGTGTCTTGCTCACCTAACAGATGTGACATTTATTGCAGAATTATACAGAACTTTGAAAGTACATGTCAGTGTGATCATATTGGTTCAGCCATTTGCGATAGCAGCTGTTATGTTCACTAATTTTCGTTTGAAATACGTCCAGAGATTGGCAGCAGAAGGCTGAGTCCAGTTTTCAAGTAATCGGTGGATCATGCTTTGAGAAAATGGCGGCCCAACTCATAATCGGGTGCAGTCTTTTTAACACAAAGTTGTGACCCAAGTTATGCTAAGGCTTGGTGTCCAAAGTGTTAACACATTGACTGCCACTCCCATAGCGATGGGTGTTTCACAGCTAGGCCAGACCATGGTGTCAATCATGAGATGCTGCTGCGGCCACAGGCTACTTCATGAGAGTTAATGTATTAAATATTGTTCTAATGCATTACTCATTTTACGTGGCTATTCAAATAATTTGAATTTAATGTTTGTTTCAAAAGTTAAAAATTCCTGTAATTGCTCTTAAACACAATTTTCTCAAATGTCTGTATTTTATTTCAAACAATGGAAAATCTGGATGGAATGTAAAAATGTAAAAATATTAGAGAAGGAAAGTTGCTACTCACCATACAGCGGAGATGTTGAGTTGTGATAGGCACAAAAAAAGATTCACACAATTATAACTTTCAGCCATTAAGGCCTTTTTCAGCAAAACACACACACACACACACACACACACACACACACACACACACACAAATGCAATTTGCACACACGTCTGCAGTCTCAGACAACTGAAACCACAAGTGTGAATCTTTTTGTTGTGGCTATCGCAACTCAGCATCTCCACCATATGGTGGGTAGCAATTTTCTTTCTCTAATATTATTATCGTATTTTATTTCATTAAGAAACATTGCCCATCACCGGTGTTTTCCAAAGGTAACTTAATATTTTCAATTGACATTAATGTTTTAAAAAATTTGCATTTGGGGTTGGAATGAAACATGGACGGACATATTTGGTAGCATTTTCATACTTTTGTATCAGAATTTTTGATTTGTTGCTTTTACCCCCGTGTTGAGCAGTCAAGGAAGTATAATTCCTGTGAATTATAATCATTGCACTGTCAGTTTCATTTTCTGCTAGTATTGTGATTCTAATTTTTTGGTATAATTCTTTCCAATTTAGTTTAACGGTAGGTCCAGATTGCCAGGTAATGAAATGCATAACTTTTATACATAATTAAATGGCACAGTTTATGAAATTGTAAAATGTGCAACACCAAAAGTTGACTACAGCTGGCAGAACAGTTCGGTGTATAATAAATGACATCATCTCTGAGCAGTTAGCAATAATCAGTAGAAATAACACACTGAGAGTTCTGGTTTGGATCAGCAATACAATACTTAACTTGATAGTCACTTTTAGCAAGAAGTATGGAATGACTGTGATCTTGTCTTCTTGCACAGCCTGTGCTGTGTCAGCCTCTTCGAGCCAGCCATCTCTGTTGTATATAGACACTCACGAATGTGGCTAATATGCAGATATTTGTAAGAAGTTGTAACAGTTACAAAAATATTAAAGTATTTCAAAAACTTTAAGTCTTTCTCATTGGATATGGCACCAGTGCTGTGCTTTCTTAGCTGTACACTATACATGGTTAGCTCTTAGACATTTAAAAAAGAAACTACACTAAGGTATTAATTGTTGGAAGATTGGGAAAACATTGCCAATTACAGCCACAATACTGCCAGCACTAGATGGCAATGCTGTTCACTTGCACGCGTTCATACATGTGCACTGGTCTGAGTAGTCACCTTTGTAAAATCAAACAAGAAAAGTGTCAGTGGGTGCGCACGCCTTGATTGTTACAAGTGCCACTTATTGTTTCTCTGCACTTTGGTCTGTATGAAAAGTATGCCAGATCACAAATGAAATGATCCTATGTCCCCTTACTTGCATATATATTGTTGCTCCCATTCATCTCAGTGGTATTGCTATATCTATTGTGGCATCCTTACCAGTAACAGTATTTCATTATATGCTTTTGTGGTATGTAATCAATGTGATAATTAATAACTGTTAAAATGTTAGAATATTAGCAAGTAACCAAAAACTCATTTCTTAAGTTACATATTCACATTAAATAGTGCTGTTTAATGTTGTAGGTTTATGGAAACTCTAACATACAAGTGTGGAATACCCAGTATGAAGCTGTTATGCAGCAAGAACATATGTGGATGCAAAGGAATCGTGGGGGAAATGAACTATTCACTTGTTCACAATCCTCAACCCCGTCTGATACATCGCCACCTTTGTCCCAGACAGCAACAAATTCATCTTTGCGGTCCAGACAGTACTCATTGTCACAACCTGGTCCTTCTGGCTTACAGAGCAGAGGAGCAGGCAGCAGCAGCAGCAGTCAACCATCTGGGACATTCTTGCATCCATCTAGCCTTTCCCAAACAAGACAGCGCAGCAGATCCAACACTTCTTCGCAAGGGCCAGTGAAAAAATTGCGGAGCTAACAGTGACAGATGATACGTTGAAGAGGAGAGAAGTTCTTGTACTACTTTCCAACTCCTTTTTTTTCCCACAGACATTGGAGATAATGGCACATTTGTGCAGGGGCAAGTATGAAAGCTCAGTGTTCATTGGTTTTACTACAAATAAATGTAATTTCCATGTACAAATTTTTTGCAGAGGACAAAAACTGTTGGTATAATACCTTCTGCAGATTCCCTATGCAAATATTATTATTAGAGAGAAAAATCAATTGTTAAAAAGCATTGTCCTCAGATTGTTAAGTGTAAATGAATGTGTAATCCTTGTATTTTATGACCGAAATGTCACACAGTAAGCTTAACATGCTTAACTCTAATTTGAAAAGGTTAGTTTCTTTTGACCTTTCTCAAACAGTATTTAAAGTGATTAGTTCTTTAGCTAATTATGTGAAGTAAGAATTTGGAATTAATTGCAGATTTTGTTCTGTAATTAATCTGTTCCTCTGCATCCTTGTACCTCATCTTTTTTTCTGAGTGTCTTGTGTAATTTATAAGCAACTTCTACCAGGCAAATCAGTTTTCAGAAACTTTATTATTTCAAAATATTTGGCCTTTTTAACAGATTATGTCTTTACAGGTGTTTTAGTATTCTAGTCAAATAATTCTTTCATTGTTAATTCAGGAGTGGAGTCATTATCATAAGCACTATTTGATTAATGAGTCCCTTTTACATTTCATTTTGTCCAGTTCCTCACTGTGTTAAAGCATCATACCAATGTTTATAATGGTGAGCTTGAGGTACATCTGGAGGCTATAACTGGATTTGGCATGTACAAGCGATCTTTTGAAGGTTTCACTTCTTCATCATAAGATGAAGGAGGGAAAATTGTTCTGAAACATGTGGTGACTTATGAGATGCTGGTACACATTTGGACTTTGAAAGCCATTGTTTAGTTTGTCCTTTTGTGTATTTACTTGTGCGTATCAACTAATTCCACAACAAAAGTAGCAGACAGTGGTTGACCAATGCCAAACATCCACAAGCATCTTTAGTAGTTCATAATTCCCATAAGATTTGTCAGTAGGACTTAATATTAGGTATGTTAAGCATACTATCAGATAGTTGATGATATCACATTGCAGTGGCTGGCACCCTTTTTAACATTTTTAATAGCTAAATTTTTTCCATTACTTGACTGTTGACATTGGTCTGCTTGAACAGATTTGATGAGAGTAAACACCTCTTTTAGAACTGGTTTTTGAAAAATGTTCAAGCTGACCTTCAGGCTGTCAGCTGCTTTACGTTTAAAAAATTGTATATTGTTTGTCCAGCACACTATGCACAAACGTGGTTCTTTGTGCAGCTGTGATGGTGTAGGTGTGTAGATTGATTTTATGACAACACTTATATTGTTTTCAAGGAAAGATAAAAATATTAATACCAATCGCTTTTTTTAGATCTTCATTATTCAGTACCATATTAGTTCAAACATTTAAACTTTCATCCATAATTTACTTAGCTCAATAGTAGGACCTGGGTCACTATTGTGAGATTTTTATTATGGGTACCTTTAAATAAATGTTATCTGTGTTATTCATATGCAGCTTGAGAAATGTGAAACACTCAGTCTCATTGCTCTTGGTAGCAGTAGTGCAGTGTCAGGAGAACTTCCTGAAAGTGTTGCAGGAAATGCATGCAGGTAGTAACTTATTTTGTCAGCAGGTAGCAAATGATGTTCCACATAGTATCTATGCATGTGGAAAGGATGGGGAGTGATAGGGACAGTGTTGCTCTCAAGTATGTATATTTTATCCTATGAGTTGTATGTTCTGTGATACACTATGTGAAGTTTTCTTAGGAAGTTGTGAGACTATTTCTATTGCACTATTATGTTGCAGTTTTACCATTTCACGGGAAAGTCTCATTACTTTCTAGAAACACCAAATATGTGATATTCATGTCACATCTAATGTGACAGAGGATATTTTTTGTAACATGCCAGTGCAGGTGTGTACAATATAGCAGCCATGACTATTGTCATGTTGCAAGGAAAATGTATTTTATTATTTTTGTAATAAAATTTATGAGGAAAAAATTTTCTAATGCTTGCCTTTGTAAATTCAGTACCACTATCATATTCTGAGGAGGAAAAAAAGGAAGTACCAGGATCACATAAAAATGTTAAAGGGACTTGCCAGTCTTTGTGTGAGTAAACCACAGCTTTGTATCGTATGCAAGTTCATAAGTTTATGTTTTTATATAACTAAATTGCATAGAAATTTTCTGGTATGTGAAAACAATTATATTAAATAAGGATTTTATGGTTCAAGATACCCGGAAGTTTGTTTTTGGTATAAACTGTTGATGATGCGACCTGTGCGCACACTATGAACCTGAATGTTCAGGGTTCAGTCTTTGATATGTTGTAGAATTTTTACTGGTACTTCTCACTTTTTTCATCTCTGACATGATTTATACATGCAAAAAAGAACCAGGTCACACTGTGCATTGGAGCCCACTTTAAACTGTAAGTCTCTATGTAACTAACTGGGTAAATTCATTTCAGTGGCTAGACGAAGGGAAGGGCATCCCATCTTCAATAGGACTATGCCTAGTAAAGCATTGCAGTGTTAAAACCAATATTTGGGTTAGAGACAACTTACCTAAACTGTTAGTGTCTGAACTAAAAGTGGATTTCAATGAGAATTTAGTCTTTCAGTATAGTAACAGTATAAAGACTGCTTCTTGATGTAAAGCAATTAAACAGGTAAACCACACATCACTCATCAATGAGTTTCGTATGCAATGGCTGTTACGCAGGTGTGAAATTGAAACATGAAAGACATTTATTGGAACGTGTGCCACATGTTTGAAATTTGTTGAAAGTTGGAATGCTTTTTATTGACTGACAATAACATATAAACATATTGCATACTAAATATGGATGCCACAAGAAGAAATTTGTATATAAATGAAGTGTTGTTAATATGATGCCGTGACAGGTGCAGAATACATTCTCATAAAACCGGAGGAGGAAAGTTTAATCATCTTTTGTGTGAAATGATGTAACTTTTATGTGCAGTGATAAATAATTAGACATGGACTCTACATGCAAAATTTGTATGCAGACACTGCATGCTACATCTCTGAATTGAGATGGCAGTCATTTTGTTATGTTTCCTAAATGTTCATGTAATGACAAATGCAATGGGTGGGCAGTTCAGAAGTTTTAAAGGGTGTCAGTATTTTCTGGAAATGTGAGGTGTGGGGAAAAGTACTGTGGATGAAGGCTGTTCTCATGGGCACCTAATCAGGAACAGTGGGGAAAGTTGTACCATTCCTGACTTGATTTCCATAGACTCTCCTTGGTAGCAAGTCCACAGCTAGCAGTCCACAGGTCCCGAAGTCAGACTTGAATGGCAGCGATGCCATGGATGCAGCTCTTCTGTGAAATCCTGTGTGATGGAATCCTTGCAGAATTGGCACCTGGCCAATAGAACTATTTCAAAGTGAACACGTCTGGTCTGTCCTGATCACTGCTCTAAATACTTCTCAGCCGGGCCTATTTTTGATCACATGACTTCTGGAAGAGAATAAGAGCATGTGGTCCACAGCCTCTAGCAGCACTTGGCTCGCCTCCTGGTGCACAGTTGGAGCATGGCTGTCTGTCTTCTGGAAAACTGTCACCTGTCTGTTCAACATCTTCAAAGCACTGATGTGACATTGGTTGCTGATGCTGCAGGTGTTTAGCCTTGGTACAGCATTAATTATCTATCTTAGGCACAAGAAATAGTTCAGATTTAGGTGAAAAAGTCATAGTTTTCACTTGAGCACTATTGTAGTAATTCATCAGAGTCAGTCCACAATGAGAATTACAATGTCAAACAATAACTTGCTCCAATGGCAGTGACATCACACACTTTCTTGTTACCTGCAACACAGTGCAGTTAAAATGTTCATTCATCTGATATACAGAAACTGCTTGAAAGGTTTCATGGATATCTGTGCACTTTTTTTGTGTACAGGATGTGCAGAGTAGTGGTGTTAGTCAACACTGTGAGGACACTGAACATAGATCCTTCTTGTGAGCTTCCAAACCACGAACTGCCAATTTTACTTGATGTCTGATTGCTTAAAGATGGGCATAAGAATGAAATGTTATTTCATGAACTATGTTATGCTTTGAAAATTGCTTAGGCTGGATTTTACTATTTTGGATGAACTACAAAAACAAATGTAATTTTTGGCTTGTAGAAAATACTGCTGGTTAGAAATTTAGAAGAATATGTCGACACTATTATTCTTCCACAAAGTGTAAGTGTAAGCGCCGTGTTGCAAATAAGTTTAAATCACATGAAATTGTCAACTGATGAGTTGATTAATCAGACCTGTATATCACTTTGCGTAGAAAAATTAAAGTGAAATAAGTATGTAGTCATAGTTTGGAATATAGCAATAGCTATGACAAAATCTGCAATGGAAAATAACAGACTGGTGGTTTGATATTCATTATAATGTATGCAAAATACTTTCCAGGAAAGTGGGTCATCTTTCTCAAATATACTGATTAACTCATAGGTGTGAACTGTAATACTGACATCAGTTAATTATATTTTCATATTATGAGTGCCATAATGAAAACTAATTACATCAATGTAAACAGAAGAACCAAAAGGATAACCTGAAAAATTAAATTCAAGAGAGATTAAGTCTAAATAAGATATTGATATTTTCTTGTAAGCAGTACCAAGCCAGCAGATAAAGTATAGAAAATAAGTTAAATGTTAACAAAAATGTCTATTTACGGAAGTAGAAAAACATAACAAGTGGGAGAATGCACTTTGCTGTGCCACACAACAACCACATTGGATCATATAGAAATGTATTACTAAATAACTGACCACATAATCCAATGTTAAGACATTTAAATATAAATCACAAACAAAAAATGTAACATTTTCATTAACCATGAATTCACAGTATTAGGCATGCAAATCAAATATATACAAAAACTGGTCATTGAGAAGCTATAAAATATATACATTTTATATAAACAACAATGTAGGAAAAGACAGATTGCTACATACCATAAAGAAGACATGTTAAGTTGCCGATGGGCACAATTAAAAGACACTTCATAGAGCTTTCGTCCACAGCCTTCATCAGTAAAAGAGAAACGCACACCATTCATACACACAAGCAAACACATCTTATGCACACATGACCACCAACTCCATTACCTTGGACCGGCATGCAGCTATCATGTGGGATGCAAGCAGCAATCTGGAGGGAAGGGGGAAGGGATAGTAGTATACGGGTAGGGGGAGAGACGAATTATGTGTGGTGGAGTGTGCAGGTACTAGAACGCCAACAGGCACAATATCAGAGGTTGTGGGGCAGGGAGGTGGGAGAAAAAAGGAGAGGAGTGGGGAAAGACGGACAGATGCGTTGGCAGTGGATAGCAAATAAACAGGGTGAGATATGAAAATGTGGAGGAGGTGATAGGACAGAGGGGTTGGAAACTGTGGGGTGGAGGATGTGAGGATAGTATGTTACTGTAGGTTGCGGTCGTGATAATTATGGTAGCAGAGAATGTGTTGTTAGGATAACTACCATCTGTGCAGTTCAGGAAATCTGGTGGTGGAGGGAAGGATCTAGAGGGCTCAGGTACTGAAACAGCCATTGAACTCAAGTGTGTTATATTCAGCTGCATGTTGTGCCACAGGGTGTCTACTTTGCTCTTGGCCACAGTTTTCTGGTGGTCGTTCATCTGCCTGGACAACTGGTTGGTAGTAATACCAATATAAAAACCTGTGCAGTGATTGCAGGAGAGCTGGTAAATGACGTGGCTACTTTCACAGGTGGCCTGGCCCCTGATGGGGCAGGATAAATCTTTTGCACGTCTGGAATAGGAAGTGCTGGGTGGCTGGATTGGGCAGGTTTTGCACCTGGCTTGCACAGGGATATGATCCTTATGGTAAGGTGTTGGGATTTGGAGTGACATAGGGATGGACTAGCATGTTGTTGAGGTTGGGTGGGCGAGGGGGGAGCCTTTAATCAGATATGGGATAGGATCACTCTGGCAGATATAAGTGGAGGAGTCAGATAATTGGCAGAGGCTTTCTGCCAGGTAGTCATCGCGTTTCATAACAGCAGTGGAGGGACCTTTGCAGGTAGATAATTAGCTCAGGATTTGTTTTGAGGTTGTATATGACTGTTCTTTCTTCTCCTGAAATGTTGGTGTTCTGAGGAAGGGACCTGGGGGAGGATGGTGTGGCAACGTTCGAGGCAAGGAATTCCCGGAAGGTGATTAGCGTGTGGTTAGGTGCAAGGGGGGGGGGGGGGGGGGAGGATCGTGGTTGGATGGTGGTATGTACTGGAAGAGGCAGGGTCCATTGTTGGAATGAGGGTGATTTTTGTTGGAGGGATTGACAGTAAAGAAGTGCTTACATTGCAGGGATCGGGAGAAGGAGAGTAGGTCTTTGACATGTTCAGCATGGTTAAATTTGGGTGTAGGGTTAGAGGTGAAGCCTTTGGATAGAACTGAAACTTCTGTGGAGTTGAATGTTTTGGTGCAAAGGTTAACGACAGTGTTACGGGAGTGCTTTGGCACTTGATTTGGTGGGGGAGTTTTGGAGGAGGTGACAAGTTGAAAAGGTCTGGTAGGTCGGACAACTTATGGAGGTGGTATCTGGATTGCTCCTCCAGTTGCTGGAGAGCAAGGGATTCAATTTCAGAGATGTGATTTATGTAGTAGGGATTGCAGAGTAGTAGTATCTTGTGGAGGGAGCACGATGGTTCTGGGATGCCTGTGCCATGGAAATGTGTTTTTGCAGTACCAGTTTGTGAGGGCCAGGTATTGGAGGAATCTGAAAAGGTGTATGTCATGTGAAAGGAGGGGTGGAATCCAGAGAAAGGAATCTTTATGGTTACTCTGTTTGCAAGGATGCCATGGTGGAGGCAGCATTTGAGAAACAGGATGTGGGTCGAGGTTTTAACCAGGGAAAGGGATACTTTTCGAACTGGTGCAGGAAGACAGAGTAAGGGTCCTTTGGTGCAGGAATGGTGTAAAGGAAACGGGAATGATGCAGAAATGGGCAAAATAAGTGTTGATGGTTGTGAGAGGAGCTGGATAACTGAAAAGATGTGTAAAATTGTGTTAAAATGTGTAAAGACATGCAGAAACACACTCAGATATGCAAAAATACGTACAGATATATAAAAATATAATAGAGGGAAACATTCCACGTGGGAAAAATATATTCAAAAAGAAAGATGATGAGACTTACCGAACAAAAGCGCTGGCAGGTCGATAGACACACAAACAAACACAAACATACACACAAAATTCTAGCTTTCGCAACCAACGGTTGCCTCGTGACGAGATAGCAATATTATCAATAGCTTTATGTACTTCAAGGTGCGAACACCTTCTCCTTTAATAACGCAGCATCACTAATCTGTGTCACTGCTGCTTTAAGAGCGGCTGCTCGACAGCTGACGCAGTCTTAAGAGAAACTTCACTTATATAGCACTTCCTTATCTAACCACAGTGCGGCTTACACACCCTACCAGAAGTGACTTTTAGCCCGGCGGAGCTCAAGTAATAACTAGAAGCTCTGCCCGCCAGCCTCCTTCTTTAACACACTTTCTTAAGTATCACAGATAAGCATATTACATTCTTCTATGGAACTTATATATCGAAGTATGTTGCAGTGGCAGTGAGACTCAGAGATGCCCAGAGGTGCCTCACATAGAGAGCGTTCCAGGGTGCCCATGAGAGCTACAATGCCAAGAAGAATCACTTCTCGGCCTGCCAAATGACTAGTGCAACAGATTAGTGATGCCGCGTTATTATAGGAGGAGAAGACATTCGTGCCTTACAGTAATAATAAAGCTATTCTTAATATTGCTATTAGTATGAAGAATGAAGTAGGCGCCCAAGTGATTTTGCATAGCCCTTCAGACTTTTTGCAGATGCATATTGAATTTCACACTTACAAATGCAAACGCTAATTGACATGGTAATGGTTAGATTACAATGGCTGTAGTACGTGGCACTAAAATAGACACTGTAGCTGGTCTTGAGACTTTTAACAGTCGAGAGATTATTGCATACCAGACATTTCAGATTTGTGACATCTACAATAGAGACATGCATCTTATTATATGTCTACAATGCTGTTGGTTCTCAAAATAAATGAGTCAAGAGTCTGTGTCTGTATGGCTAAAGAAGCTCTTGATTGCAGCAACATCAAAGTTGTTGGTGATATGACACATTATTATAGAAATTGGAATAAAGTACTTATCCTTTCCTTATCTCCTCTGAGATAAAAAAAAAAAACACTTCACATTGATTTTGCCAAGAGCCGAGAAGCAATTTTTCTTGGTGTTGTAGGGGCACCCTGGGATGCTCTCTGCGTGAGGCACCTCTGGGTGTCTCTGTAAGTCTCATTGCCGTTGCAACATACTATGTGTGTGTGTGTGTGTGTGTGTGTGTGCGCGCGCAATAGAATAGTGTAATATTCTTATCTGCAATACTTAACCATTTCGCAGACCTTCGTAGCCTCCCAAAACCAAACCTATAGCCTGATTCAGGTTTATTGATGATATCTTCATCTTGGGCCCTAGACACCCTATCTTCATTCCTTCACAATCTCAACACCTCCCTGCCATCCGCTTCACATGGCCCTCCTCAACCCAGCATGCCACCTTCCTAGATGTTGACCTTTTCCTCTCTGATGGCTCCATCTGCACCTCTGTCCACATTAATCCCACCGACCACCTACAGTACCTGCATTTTGACAGGTGTCGTCCCTTGTTCACAAAAAAATCCATCCTATGTAGCCTGACTACTTGAGGACAGTGAATCTGCACTGACAAAATCTCCCTTGCTCAGTATGCTGAGGGTATCACAAAAGGCCTTCACACACAGGCACTATCCACGAGACCTAGTCTGCAAACAGATCCTCTGTGGCATTTCCACTCACACCTCCAATCCTCCCCCGAGAACCATCCAAAATGGGTTATCCCCTTTATCACAAGGTACCACCCCAGACTGGAACAACTGAACCACATCCTTCACCAGGGCTTTCATTACCTATCATCGTGCCCAGAAATGAGGGACAACCTACCTGAGTTACTTCCCACCCCTCCTGAAGTGGTGTTCCGTCACCCACCTAATCTCAACAACATCCTAGTTCGTCCCAGTGCCACTCCCAATCCCAACTCCTTACCTCAAGGATCATATCCCTGGGGAAGACCCAGGTGCAAAACCTGCCCAGTCGACTCATCCAGCACTTTCTGTTCCAATCTTGTCAAAGCTTTATCCTATCCCATCAGAGTCCGGGCCACCTGTGAAAGCAGCCATGTCATTTATCAGCTCTGATGCACTCATTGCACAGGTTTTTATATTGGTGTGACTACCAATCAGTTGCCCACATGGATGAATGGCCCCCACCAAACTGTGGCCAAGAACAAACCTTCCTAGATGTTGACCTCTTCCTCTCTGATGGCTCCATCCGCACCTCTGTCCACTGTGTATCACAACATGCAGCTGAACATAACACACTTGAGTTCAGTGGCTGATTCACTACCCAAGTCATCTGGATTCTTCCCTCCACCACCAGCTTTTCTGAACTGTGCAGACGGGAGTTATCCTTACAACACATTCCCCACTCCTGTAATAATCCCGGCCTCAACCTATGGTAACATACTGTCCCCATACCCTCTGCCCAAAAGTTTCTACCTCTTCTGTCCTATCATCTCATCCACATTGTAATCTTCCACCCTATTTATTTGCCACCCTCTACCAGCCCATCTGCCTGTTTTTGCCCACTCTTCTCCTTCTTTCCCCACCTCCCTGCCCCACAACCTTGTGACACTGTGCCTGTTGGCATTCCACTTCCTGCACTTTCCACGAGACAGCATTCGTCTCTCTCCCCACCTGTACACTACAGTCCCTTCCCCTTCCCCACCTGCTTCAGATTGCTGCTTGCATGCATTCTGGCCCGAGATGCTGGAGTTAGCAGTCATATATGCATGAGGTGTGCTTGCTTGTGTGTACAAATAGTGTGTGTTACTCTTTTACTGATGTATGCTCTGGCTGAAAGCTTCATGTAAGTGTCTTCTAACTATGTATTTCTGCAACAATGTGTCTTCTTTATGGTAAGTAGCCATCTGTCTTTTCCTACATTGTTGATACTCATACATTTTATACAGTATTTTTATGTAAGTATATACATTAGAAGCAAAGGTTTATAGGCTTTTATAAAAATGTGCTATAACAGTAATTTCAAACTTTTGTCTCACTATACTCCATGAGTCAACTGTTGGATTACAGGCATGCACTTCTATTCACAGCTCAGCATTGTCCAGGTGGTGAGTTTTATTTCCAATGTTCATCGTCATTGTCATGCTCAGCAATCAGTGAGAACATTACCTGCAAAAAAGTGCTTTTCTTAATAGAAAATTTCATTCTGCAAGTTATCACTTAATACTAAGGCTCTGTATATATTACATAATCAGTCCAGTTATGGTACTGGAACCTGTCTCTTAATTTCAACCAATTTTATTCAGAGAAAGTTCTACAACTTCTTTGAAAACAAAATTGCAATTATTGTCATTTAACTCATGTCAGGCAGTTCATGGTATCCCTTGTGTATAAGAATATTTCATTCAAAACTTTATCTCTACTCTCTTTTTGTTAATGAAACCAGAGCATGGAAGATGTTCCAAGTGTAGTAACTGTAAGAAGTGTGTAAAACCAAGAACTCAGGTCATAACCCTGTTTGGGGACTGAACCCTAGTTACTCGAGAGATGTAACCAGAATAGGATAGACCCCGGGATAGAAAAATTTAGGGCACGATGACTTAGAACCCAGTACAGGACAAAGGTAGCTGTAAGTGTATCAGAAAGGAAAAATGGAAACACCTAATTACTTTACTTATCACTAAAAATGTCTCCAATTCTCTTTACAAAACAAATATTTCATTAGATTTAGTTCAAAAGTGTCATGAGTATGAAACTTCCTGGCAGATTAAAATTGTGTGCCGGACCAAGACTCGAACTCGGGACCTTTGCCTTTCGCAGGCAAGTGCTCTACCAACTGAGCTACCCAAGCACGACTCACGCCCCATCCTCACAGCTTTACTTCTGCCAGTACCTTGTCTCCTACCTTCCAAACTTAACAGAAGCTCTCCTGCGAACCTTGCAGAACTAGCACTCCTGAAAGAAAAGATATTGCGGAGACATGGCTTAGCCACAACCTGGGGGGTGTTTCCAGAATGAGATTTTCACTCTGCAGCGGAGTGTGCGCTGATATGAAACTTCCTGGCAGATTAAAACTGTGTGCCGGACCGAGACTCGAACTCAGGATCTTTGCCTTTCGCGGGCAAGTGCTCTACCCACTGAGCTACCCAAGCACGACTCCCGCCCCATCCTCACAAGTTTCATATCAGCGCACACTCCGCTGCAGAGTGAAAATCTCATTCTGGAAACATCCCCCAGGCTGTGGCTAAGCCATGTCTCCGCAATGTCCTTTCTTTCAGGAGTGCTAGTTCTGCAAGGTTCGCAGGAGAGCTTCTGTTAAGTTTGGAAGGTAGGAGATGAGGTACTGGCAGAAGTAAAGCTGTGAGGACGAGGCGTGAGTCATGCTTGGGTAGCTCAGTTGGTAGAGCACTTGCCCGCGAAAGGCAAAGGTCCCGAGTTCGAGTCTCGGTCCGGCACACAGTTTTAATCTGCCAGGAAGTTTCATATCAGCGCACACTCTGCTGCAGAGTGAAAATCTCATTCTGGAAACATCCCCCAGGCTGTGGCTAAGCCATGTCTCCGCAATGTCCATTCTTTCAGGAGTGCTAGTTCTGCAAGGTTCGCAGGAGAGCTTCTGTTAAGTTTGGAAGGTAGTAGATGAGGTACTGGCAGAAGGAAAGCTGTGAGGATGGGGCATGAGTCGTGATTGGGTAGCTCAGTTGGTAGAGCACTTGCCCACGAAAGGCAAAGGTCCCGAGTTCGATTTTTGGTCCGGCACACAGTTTTAATCTGCCAGGAAGTTTCATATCAGCGCACACTCGCTGCAGAGTGAAACTCTCATTCTGGCGTCTTGAGTAATTCTAACTACTTTGAACTGGTTTGAATGGACCATGAAACACATGCCTTATTTTGTTTTCTCTTCAGTTACCTTACTGGATTTATCCTTAATCTTCATAAATACTAATCCCTCGTAATTGAACTGGGTAGGTTGGACATGGTTTGTCTCTCCTCTTCCTTTCCTTGACCTTTTTCATCATCATTTCTTTAGCTGCCCTAATCTTTTCATCCATGATAATTTCCCCCAATATAGGAAACTCCACCTCTTCCCCAATAATTTTAGCAGTGAGGAGGGAGTTCTGGCTGGTTACACCAAACAACACTCTCATTTTGCAGTAGTTCACTTATTCACCTGAACACATCAAAGGCTAACACAGAACTAACATGCGGAACTGCGCAAAGATAATGTTTAGCTTAGTTCAAAGACGATACTCAGATCGATACTGGCCTTGACCTCATCAGCGCCTCATAGCCCCTCCTCCCCCCCGCCCCCAGTATGGAGTACTCTTGGGAGGCCGAGGGACAGGGGGTGACTATGGCATCGGCAGGGGTGGTCTGCGAGAGCCGGACCACGGTCAGATCGACAGCGTCGTCAGGGAGTTGTGTGGGTAGATGTCATGAAGGAAGGTTTGGCCACTGAACCTGGAAGTCGTTGAAGCAAGCCAGGCGTTGTGCTGGTCATGCGGCATCAGGTAGGCCGGCGGTTTGCGGGAGAAACGGAGCGACGATGACGGTGTCTCCTGTGGGCATGGCGAACACACGAAGCATGTCCAGGTCGATGTCGGGTGAGAGGGGAACACATTTCACCAGGTGGCAGGGAATGGCGGAGGTTGCGTCATGAGCACCGGATGAAGGGAAACAGACAACGAACAGTGTATCATCGCGTAGTATTATAGAGATGTCATGGATTATGTCCGGGGGGACAGGCACAAACACCTCGAGTGAGGGCACGTTTAAGATGACGGGCCGTGAGAAACCTCGACAGGGCGAGGCAGGTGACGGGGGAGAGGTCGAAGGGACCGGCGAAGGGCCTGGCGGTGAGGGCGTGATCATAGGTAAGCTCAATGTGGGGAGCATGTGATCACTCGATGGAGTGCGTGAGACCGGAGTAGAGGACGAGGTCAGAGAAAAGCTCGATGATTGGAGCTGGACGTCACTTGACCGAGTGTGTAAGTCTGACGTGGAGGGAGTGGTCGGAGCGTCGTGAGCCACGACAGTGATTGGCGTGGTCGTGGCCTGAAGGGGGGTAGAAGTGGGTTCGACATGAGCAGGCTTAGGTCTGTTGAGAGAGACTGTAACAGCTGAATCTTTTATCTGGATGTCATAGGTGTTGGCTGAGCGCCGGAGAACTTGGTATGGGCCAGTATATGGAGGTTGGAGGGGAGCACGGACAGTGTCATCTCGGAGCATGACGTATTTGCAATTGTCCAGAGATTTCAGGACGTGAACCTTAGGGCAGGAATGGCTGGCGGGCGGAGGGATGTGGAGGTTGATGAAGTGGTGTCTGACGCGGTCCATGAAGGAAGGTAAGTCAGACTGAGGGGGAGAAGCAGAAGGGCTCATGAGTTTGCCAGGGAGAACAATGTTCTGGCCGTATACGAACTCGACTATTGTGCCTTTGAGGTCTTCCTAATAGATCGCATGAATGCCGAGTAGCACAAGGGGAAGGGCCTCTGTCCATAGAGAGTCGTGGCATCGAAGAGCCGCCTTGAAAGTGCGATGTCAGCTCTCAACTAGCCCGTTACTTTGCGGGTGATATGCTGTGGTATGGATGCTTCGGATGCCACAAATGTTACAAATCTCGTTGAACAGGGCCGACTCAAATTGTCTGCCCTAGTCAGTCGTGATGATAACTGGACATCCGAAATGTGATACACGACTCGACGAAAGCTCGAGCAACAGTTTCTGCCGTAATATTGGGGAGGGGGACAGCCTCGACCCAGCGAGTTGTTCGGTCGATAGACGAGAGAACATAACGAAAGCTGTTAGAGGGGGGGAGAGGGTCGACAATGTCAATATGAATATGCTGGAAATGCCCAGGAGGGATCGAAAAGGCGCTGAGGGGGGTGAAGTCTGCTTGTGTACTTTGCAGCATTGGCACGTGACGCTGGCAGTCCTTGTTGACATTTCTCCACACAAAGCACTCCGCAACGAGGCGGGTGGATGCATGAACACCGCGGTGGGCTAAATTATGCAGTGCGTTGAAGACAGCTCGACGGAGCATGGTTGGGATGAGGGGGCATAATGTGCTCGTACTGTCGGGAAGGTGGTGGGGATGAAGTGTAGTGAAGAAGTAGAGTCTGAAATCAGGTTTTGTGTTTCCTCGTTGGCGGGTTGGAGGTTAGGCAGTTCAGAGAGGTCTAACAGCGAATGAACGGCGTCGACTCGTGAAAGGAAATCAGCAACTATATTTTCAGCCCCCTTTATGTGTCTGACATCGGTGGTGAGCTGAGATATGAAGTCCATGTATCTGAAGCAACGAGGAGGTGGGTCAGCTGGCGGGTTTGTAATGGCTGCAGCCAGGGGTTTCTGGTCTGTTAAAACATAGAATGGGCGTCCCTCAACATCAGTCTTAAAATGCTTGATCGCTTCGTAGACTGCAAGCAACTCCCTGTCAAACGCGGAATATTTATATTGTGCATTGGTGAGCTTGCACGAGAAGAACTTACAGAGGTGACGTCTGGCCGTCGATTGTCTGGCTAAGAACAGCGCCGATGGCAGTATCGCTCGTGTCTGTGGTGATAAAAAGCTGCGTCTTGGGATGAGGATGCGCGACGGTGCAGGCCTCATCAAGAAGATTTTTGAGGGCAGTGAAAGAGTCAGTCATGGCAGGAGTCCATGGAACGGGCCGAGAGCCAGAAGTGTGGGTGCCTGCCAAAGCACCCATCAGTGGAGTCTGGATCTCCGCAACCCGAGGTAGATGTCAGCGATAATAATTAACCATCCCCAGAAAGCGCAGGAGCTCTTTGAATGACACAGGTCTGGGTAGGTTTAGTATTGTTTGTACTTTCTCAGAGGGTGGTGAAATGTTGTCAGCAGAGACACGAAAACCAAGAAAAGTGACAGCGGGTTGATGATGCTGCAATTTGTGTTGGTTGGTCTCGGTGCCTGCTGCCACAAGTGTGTTTATAACAGTTTGCACATGTCGAATGTTGTCCTCGATGGAGGAGCTGAACACAAGAATGTCATCAAGATATGCAAAGCAGAATTTTAGGTCGAGTAGCACTTCATTGATGAAGCGTTGCCAGGTCTGGGTTGCGTTTTTCAGACTGAAGGGCATAAATTGAAACTGAAATAACCTGATCGGGGTGGTGATTGCTGTCTTCTCGATGTCTTCAGGTGCCATGGCGATCTGGTGGTAGGCCCGTTTGCAATCAATGACAGAGAACATGGTCGCACCTGCAGGGGAACTGGTAAAGTCGGCAATGTTGGGTATGGGGAAGGTGTCCATAATTGTTTGTACGTTTAGTTGACGGTAGTCTCAGCACATGCGCCAGGACCCGTCTTTCTTGGGTGTCATATGTATGGGCATAGACCAGCTACTGGCAGAGGGTTCAGTGATGCCAGAGCTTAGTAGTGCAGAAATCTGCTTTTTAAGTTCGGAGAGGCGCTCGGGACAAAGTCAACGTGGTTTACTGGAGATCGGGGGACCTGGCATGAGGCGAAGTTTGTGAACCGTGCCATTGGTGACGACGGAAATGTTGCCAGCAGCGCAGGAGGCGGTTTATTTACAATATGTGGTGGGCTAGGCGTGGTCGTGGTGTTCAGAGCCACTCAATGGATCTGACAGGAGCTGAGGCGGCAAAGTGTCCTAGGAGTCACCGCGACAAGATGGCCGCCGGCCCGAGGCAGTGGCACCAAAGTCAGGTGAGCTGGTAGTGAGTCCATTGTCCGAGGGCGCGGCATGTGGCAGCACGGTCGTGGGCGAAGCGCTAGATGTGAGTGCACTCTTTGTGTTGTCAGTGGCGGTCGCATGGTGGCACGCAGGAGCCGAAGTTGCATAGTTTGAGGTGCTGTCTGCGAGGGGTGGGGTAGGAGCCGTCAGTTCGGGAACATGTGACGCTCGTCGGACATTCGCACTTGTGTCCGGCTGAGTGTCAAACGCTGCCGTGTTAGGAGGGTGTGGCCCTGCGGAGCTATCAGTACATGTTATGGCAGTCTTGATAGCACAGTTGCGAGGGGTAGCGGGAGGTAAACACACGGAGGCTCGATTGCTGGGATTGCAAGCAGATTCGGTGCACTTACTGACCTTGCTTTGTCCTTGCTGTAGTGTCTGTAATTCCTTTGCTGCATCGAAGAGCTGGAGCTGTGTTTCGTGGAGCCAGAGGGAGAGCTTGAAGTTTTCCTTACGTAGGTGAGCGACAAGGCACTTATGCATGATTTCTTGTAAGGTCGTCGACAGAGACAAGCATGTACGGATGAGATGAGCCCGGACCTACGTGTCATGGGGGGAGGGTTGCTCAGCAGAGCACAGGGGAAGTGAGTCTTGGACAGATGGTAAAACACGGTGTTTCACACTAGGTCTGTTGAAAGTTTGTGGTGTCGCAAGAAGTCAATGCCTAGTATAGGTTCGTCAATTTCGCACACTAAAAAAGTCCACTCAAGTTTGCAGAAAATGAGACGACATGTGAAGTTGAACTCGAGCATTGTAGTTTAGTTGAATTCATGGCTTGCAGTGAAGTATGATGAGGGCGGATGTTCGACGACGCTAAGGACGTGGGCAGCAGTGAAACATCGGCGCCTGTGTCCACTAGGAAAAGGTATCCCGATGAAATGTATTTAATGTAAAGTCATTCATGGACAGAATGGAGCACTGGGGGGTGCCTGTCATGTTGTGCGCAGGAGGCGGCACCCGAACCTACCTGCGATTGGAGTTTGGGAAGTATCAGGGTGGTCTGTAGTTCCGTGTCACCTCACCAAATCATGTGTGGAAGTAACAGTATGGGTAGTGCAGTTGCATTTCCTGTGGAAAGTTCGTTGCCAGTGGTGGTGGCCGAGGTTTGGTGGCCGCAACAGGTTCGGTTGCAGGAGGGGGCGTCACCGCGGGAAGAGCCGGTGATGTCCCAGTTGCTTGTTTACTGCTTCCCATAGCGAGAGTCCGCCGCTCGTGGTCTCGCGGTAGCGTTCTCGCTTCCCGAGCACGGGGTCCCGGGTTCGATTCCCGGCGGGGTCAGGGATTTTCACCTGCCTCGAGATGACTGGGTGTTTGTGTTGTCCTCATCATTTCATCATCATCCAGGAACGTGGCGAAATTGGACTGAGCAAAGATTGGGTAATTGTACGGGCGCTGATAACCACGCAGTTGAGCGCCCCACAAACCAAACATCATCATCATCATCCATAGCGAGTGGAACGGTCGGCACAGTATGGCTCCGGCCACGTCCGGCCGCAGGGCGATGAGCCTGAACCTAAGACTTGTCAGGTAGGCAATGGCTGGCGATGTGGAGCAGTGATGCATCATGTAGCTTGTCAGTAATCATCATTCTTTGCTCGACAGGTTCAGAAGGCCTTTGAGCCAGAGCAAAGAGGAAGTGAGGAGATATTTTATCCGACCAGATGGTGAGGAGAGCTACGTCAGAGAATAGATCAGCGCTGACCAGGGCACATAGTCGTCTCCAGAGCTGGGAAGGTTTGTCATTGCCTAGTTGCTCGACATGGAGCATTTGCTGTATTGCTGCCTCAGTTGATCGTGCCAGCTGACATAGAACTGTCTCTTTGGCTAGAGTGTACCGGGTTGATGAGTCCGGGGCATCGACCAGGTCAGCAGTCAAGTCGTCCTGGTCGTGCAGGTGGGTGATGAGGCACCGGAATCTGGTTGTCTTGTCAAATTTGTAATGGTCGAACACTTCGTCCACAATTTTGAACAAGGTTGTAGCTTTGTCAGGATTAAACGGCGACAGCGTCGGTAAGTGTTGTAGAATGTTCGGAAGAACAGGTTGAGTTGAGTTCGTCGGGGCACTGCCTGAAACGAGCTGCTGTTGCTGTAGTATTCCAGGAGAGTGTGCCTCCAGGGGATGTGGCAACGACAGCTGTTCAGGAGGCAGCGTGAAGGTGACATGTTGTGGTTGAGCGCGATCCGTCGCAATGCGGAAGGCCGACGCGGGTGAGACACCATAATGTGTCGATTGCGGTTGCGAAAGCTCAAAACATTGCAGGTGTGTTCGAATTGATGAGTCACGGAAGACCGATGTGGATGAGGCACCGAGATGTGCCGAGAACGGTATCAAAAGCTCGACTGGAGCCGGCTAGTGGGCGACAGGTGAGAAAAAGTTCAAAGTTTGAGAACGCTTGTTGGTCCGCGGAAAGCTCGACATATGAGCAGAGCCGGGGCCACCTGTGTAGGGAGGCTGTGGAGGTGCGGGCTGTCCAGAAGCACAGTGTGGGAAATGTCGAATGTGGGACGGAATGTGTGAAAGTTCACTGTTCATAGTCACTCCACTCAAAACAGTGTGCGGATAAGGTGAATGTCGTGGCACAAAACACTGAGACGTAGCAGTGGGATGGAGGTGGAGGTCAGGAACAGATAACAAGTTATTGTTCCAGTTGCAGGCTGAGGTATCGAAGTAGGAAGGCAAGTGCTGATGCTGAACTGAGGCAGGCACGGGCTTGGTCGGATGCTGAGTAGGTTGACATGTGAACGAAGCAGTTTTGGCCACGTGGCAGGTATCCACGTGGTACTGCACAGATTGCGGCATGGCAAATCATTGTCCTGGCAGTGGTAGGTTGTCCAACGAAGCATCTGCAGAAATCGGCATTGGTCCCACACTGCACGGAGATCCATAAGAGGTAACTGCACAGTCAATGAGGGAGGGCACATGTGGTGGGAACAAAGCCAGAGTCATGCACACTCCTAACCTCAGTTATTGTTGTAGGGTCAAAAACATCCGGTGAAATCGGCATAATCGTCGAACGAGAGGCATCGTGTTACAGTCCTGGCAGGTGTACATCGCCCGCAACATGATGCATGTCGATCACAAAATCCAGCATTAGGTGTTGGGCCGTAGTCATTGTTCGAATGCTGTGTCGTTGTAATACATGCGAAAATAACCGACGCGGAGGTTGCGGACACAGTAAAACGGCGAAAACAGAAGACGTTACAACTCGGGGTCACCAGTGAGGAGGAAGTTCGGGTCGGTTACACCAAACAACACTCCCATTTTGCAGTAGTTCGTTTATTCACCTGAACACATTAAAGGCTTACACAGAACTGACATAGTGGAACTGCACAAAGATCATGTTTAGCTTAGTTCAAAGACGATACTCAGATTGATGCTGGTGTTGACCTCATCGGCGCCACAGTAGGTTTCTGCCCAAACATAAATTCACAAGGAGCATATCCAGTAGATTTATTCCATAGTCTGTTAATTCTAAAAACTGTGTATGTGAGTGGCCCAAGCAGTGTGTTTTTTTACCACAGTATGTCCTGCACAATCTACTGACTTCCTCCTTGACCCTTTCACTCATATTCCCTTGTGGAAAATGGGCAGTGATTTTAATATGGTTAATTTTATGCATCCCATGCATTGCTTAAAGATAAAACTTTCAGAAGTAAATTGAGGTCCATTGTCTGACAAAAGAGACTTTGGTACTACCACATTGGAAAAGTAATCCATTCATATTTTTGTGTGTTGGCTCTTTTTATGAAATAAAGTTTTAAGTGTTTGGAAAAAGTGTGTAACACTACAAAAATATGATGAAAGAGGAATTCTGACATTAGCTGCAGTCAGGCATTGAAATAAATCCAGTGGAGATGAGAGAAAATTGTACCAGACGGAGACTCGAATCCAGATTTCTTGCCTTAACCTCTTTGAACATCTGAGCACAGGTTGTTTTCAACCCAAATTTCCATATGCTGCATATTGCATACTTAATGTCCCCTGTCCATTATTCTCATTGCTTGCAGCCTTACCTCACACAAGAGGTCGAGTGAAGAGTGCATCCCCAATGGAGGTATTATTATTTTCCATCAAGGCATGTATAAAAACTATAAAAAAAAAAGGTCTACAGCATCATTTTGATGTTAGAAGAGAGCCCAGTAAAGCCACAGCAATTGATTCTTTTGGTTAATTAGGAACAACTGAATGCATTAGACATTTAGATTGTACACCAGTGGTTTTCATCGTTTATGTATCACACCCTTCCAATGTTTTTTTGTTTTAAATCATTGCCACAATTCATTAAATATTTCTGTTTTTTGAGTCTTGCTTCAATTTTTCTGGTGCCACAGTGTCCATAACTTTCAAGAAGGTAACAGTTAATTTCTCCACAATTTCCACTTGTGTTTGTGTAAGGTTTTCCTCCTAAATAATAATCCCTGATGTGTGGTACAATACTGTTTTAAATCTGTGTTGTTATTTGAGTTGTAATTTTGCTTATCTAATCTCAAATTTGGATCTTCTGTTTGTTCCCTTCTCGTGTTTCTATGAATACACCTAATCAGTTTTTCATCCCCGAGTCCATGTATGTGGGGTGTATTTAGCCACATGCAGCATGTGGAACTGCACAGGACATCTTGATTTTAAATTATATGTCAGTTGGACTCATATCTTAATGATAAAAGTAAAAGTGAGCTGTGTGACTCCAACATTCAGCTGGAGTTGCGGTTCAAAACAGTAACAATGAACAGTGTAGCTCTAGAAACACAGGTGAAATTAGAGGTCTAAATGGTACACAAAATGCAGAACTTCTAACTTTCAGAGTTCCAGAAGGATGTCAAGCATCTACATGCTGTAAAGCAGAGGTTTATCGTGTTCCCAGTAATGACCCATTTAATTGGGAAAACATTGGCCGCACTGTATTATTTGGTTAAAAATGGTATTAATAAAAAAAACTGCTGATTTTTCTATGTCCTCATGATGATATACCAACTGATCTCAGTGATTTTATGGCAAAAAATTGTTTCATTGGATTTTGGTGAAAGGGGAAACTATCAACCATGAATATCTTGCATATTCTCCTGCCCAAGGATCATTTTTCTGTGCATGTTGTAAAGTATTCTGTGGTACATCTCAGTTTGCAACATCTGGTTTCACTGATTGGAGCCATGCTAGAATACGAGCAGTTGAACATGAAAATTCTACCTCTCACAGAGACTGCTTGTTGAAACTGAAAAACGGGGGAAATGAGATGAATAGAATTGACAGATGGTTGCTCACTAAGCACGAACATGAAGTTGTGTGTTGGAGTAATGTGCTAAAAAGAATTGTTTCTGTAGTTAAGAAACTATGTTTCTTGTGGTTTAGTATTTTGTGGAGACAGAGAAATGTTTGGTTATGTGAAAAACAGAAATTACCTGATGTGTCTGAAATTTATTGCAGAGTATGATTCACCCCTGCCGGTCCGGGGGTAAGAATAGGCCTATGGTATTCCTGCCTGTCGTAAGATGTGACTAAAAGGAGCCTCATACGTTTCGGCCTTTATGTGTTGGTCCCCTGTAGGGTTTGACCTCCATTCTTCAAAATTTTTCGGGCGAAGAGCGAGCCAATTGGAGAAGGGTGCCTTACATGGTGCATCGTGTCCATAGTGTGTTGAGATCTTTAGCCCCCTTTCTCATCGTGGCATTGCAGTCCCACTCATTCTCCATCTCTTGGGCGAGAATACATTCCTGGGTGCAGTTTCGACCATGCACTATGCAGTGTCACTTTCTGCACCGACGACCACCATGGACTTATTTGCACCTGATATCCAGCACGGTAGCCAGTCAGTTGTGGTGGGCCTGCCATGTACCCTGTTGGTTGTAGCCCTATGACAACACAGGGATCGCTCTGCTGATGCCTGCGCTGTTAACTCCCCACGTATGCCAAGGAGTAGATGTTCATCACCCTGGGGCATCGGGACTCCCGGCAATGGCCATCCTGCCAGGTGGCCCTTGCTGCGGCTGGGTGGCGCCCATGAGGAGGGCCCTTCATTGGAGTGGTGGCATCAGGGCAGATGACACGCAGTGAAGCGTGGCACATCTTCTCTTGCTGGTGACCAACCACAAGCAGTCTCCAAGGTTCAAGGGCTCAATTCAGTGCACAGAAGTATGACCCCAAATTGTTCCCCTCCCTGGCCACACCATTGGAGGAATGAAAGGCTAAGGATGGCAGTGAAGCTTATTCTCCCTGGTACCTAGTATGTACGAGAGCTGCTGGGGAGCCTTTCATGACGATGAAGCTTCAATTCTTTGTAGACCATTTAGAGGACAAGTTTGGGAGGTGGAGGGCTTGTCCAAAATGTGCTCTTGGTCAGTTTTGATAAAAACAGCATCCTCTGCCGAGTCACAGGCAGTACTCACTTGTGACATTTGGGGGAGGTTTCTGTTACCGTCATGCCCCATAAAAGCTTAAATATGATCTGGGATATTATAGTCAGTAGGGACCTTCTTTTGCAGTCTGATGACGAGGTGTGCACCAATTTAGAGTGGCGAGGTGTTCATTTCATCCAGCGCTTTCATCAGGGTCTGAGGAATAATCAGGTTGCCACCGGTGCCTTCATCATGGCCTTTGAGGGTGATACATTGCCTGAGAAGGTCAAGGTGACATCAAGCCCTATATCCCACCCCCGATGCAGTGCTTTAAAGTGCTGGAAGTTCAGCCGTATGTCTTCCTGCTGTACTTCCAGCTTCACGTGTCGAGATTTCGGATGCCCATCACATCCCAATACTCTGTGCCCCACCTCCCATCTGTGTCAACTGCAGAGAGCATCATTTACCTTGCTTGCCAGACTCAGGATTATACAGAAAGAGAGGAAAATCATGAGATATAAGACCCTGCACAGACTGACCTGCAATGAGGTTAAGCAGAAGTTTGAAAGCCTCCATCCTGTTTGTATGCCCTCCTCTTACACTGCTGCTATAACTGTTCTAGCCCCATCAGCTCCATCTGCGCCGCTCACCTCTCACAGCCGGAAGACTACACGTGCCCCCTTGATAGTGGGGTGCAATTCCCTCCCTGTTGTTCCTGCATCACCTACTTTGGAAGCAACACCCCCCAACCATCGGGGACGTCCATCCCCACTTCTAAGCCGGAGAAGCGTCCAGCTTCTTCGGCTCCTCTTGCTCAGAAGGGGTCCCTTGGGTCCCTCCCTTCCCAGGTTTCCACCAGTAGGAAAGATGACACCCGCCAGTGGCTGAAGTGCCCAAAAGCAGCTGGTTGCAGGGCTTCACGATCCTCCCTAGTCCCGGAGACTGAATCAGGGAAGCCCTCCCAGCCAGAGAAACCCCAGGGGCAGTGAGAAAAGTCCAAGAAGAAGACCCCCAAGACCAAGGAACTTGAGGTGGTACCCACCCCAACACTACCTACAAGCTCTGTGTCTGAGGATGAGGTGGATATTCAGGCGTCCACTGAGGACCTGGATCTTGCTGGACCCTCAGACATGATGGATATTGACTCCTCAGGAAAGCAGTTGGTGGCAGCAGGTTAACCTGAGGCATAAACCGCGTCATTGAATGTTCAATGCCTTCCCAGCCTCATGATCATATTATCCTCCAGTGGAATTGCAGCAGTTTTTTCCACCACCTTGCTGAGCTCCGACAATTTATCAGCCTTCACCCTTTCTTCTTCATTGTTCTCCAGGAAACTTGATTTCCAGCAATGTGAACCCCTGCCCTCCATGGCTATCAGGGTAATTATAAGAATCGGGCAGCATATGCGAGGATATCTGGTGGAGTCTGCATCTTGGCCCTTAACTCTCTTTACAGTGAGTGTGTACCTCTTCAAACACGTTTAGAGGCTGTTGCTGTTAGGGTGTGGATGCCTCAGGCTGTTACTGTCTGCAGTATCTACCTTCCACCGTATGGTGGTGTCCAACAGCATTTATTGGCTGCACTGATAACCCAACTGCTGCCACCTTTAATGTTACTGGGCAACTTCAACGCCCATAACCCTTTGTGGGGTGGATTGGTGGCAACAGCTTGAGGCACTGTTGTTGAGCAAGTGTTGGCACAGCTCGACCTTTCTCTCTTAAAGAGTGGTGCCTCCACACATTTCAGTGTGGCACATGGCAATTACTCAGTCATTGACCTTTTGGTCTGTCCAATGGAGTGTGCATTATGACTTGTACGGTAGTGACCACTTTCCCATCTTTCTGTCACTGCCGCAGTGTCGCTCTTTTGGGCGTCTCTCCAGATGTGCCTTGAATAAGGCTGACTGAGACTCATTTGCCTCATTGCCACTATTGAGCCTCTTTCTCATGATGCCATTGATGTGGTGGTTCACGCGATAACCACCGGCATCGTTTCTGCAGCAGAATCTGCAATTCCCTGTTCTTCCAGGTCCCCTTGGTGGAGGAGTGTGCCTTGGTGGTCACCAGAGATCACTGGGGCGATTAGAGATCGCAGGCAGGCCTTCCGATGTCATAAGCGGCACCCATTCCTGGGACACTTCATTGCCTTTAAGTGGCTATGTGCCCGAGCCCTACACCTTATTTGCCGTTGGAAGGTGGAGTGCTGGGAAAGGTACGTCTCCACCATTGGCATCCGTACCTCTCCACCGTAGGTTTAGGCTGAGATTAGGCGACTCTATGGATATCAGACACCCGTCAGCATATCTGGGCTTTCCCTGAATGGAGCAGTTTGTACTGAATCAGACATGATTGCAGTACTCTTAGCAGAGCGTTATGCTCAGAGTTCTGGTTCTACGAATTCCCCACTGGCCTTCCGCTCCCTGAAGGAGTGGTTGGAACATCGGAGCTTTTCATTCCATACGCGCTACTCCGAATCGTACAATGTTCCATTCAGTGAGTGGGAATTCCAAAGTGCCCTAGCTGCTTGCCCTGATACGGCTCCCGGGCCGGATCGCATCCACTATCAGATGCTGACACCTCTCGGTGGACTGCCAGTGACACCTCCTAGACCTTTTTAACCATATCTGGGTTGAGGGTGAGTTCCCATCACAATGGCGGGAAAGCATCGTCATACCAGTGTTGAAACCTGGCAAGAACCCACTAGAAGTGGACAGCTATCACCCCATTAGCCTCACCAACGTTCTGTGAAAGCTGCTTGAACGCATGGTGAGCCAGAGGTTGAGTTGGCTATATGAGTCTCAGGGCCTTCTGGCTCCGTCTCAGGGTGGGTTCTGTAAGGGCCGCTCTGCCAAATCTGGTCTGCCTACAGTCTGCCATCCGTAGCTCAATGCTGCCAGCATCTGGCTGCCATATTTTTTGACATGCAGAAGGCATACAATACAACATGATGACATCACATCCTCACAACGCTTCATGGGTGGGGTCTTAGTGGCCCGCTCCTGATTTTTATTCAGAATTTTCTGTCATTTCATTCCTTCCATGTGCAAGTTGGTTCCTCCCATAGTTCCTCCCGAGTCCAGGAGAATGGGGTCCCGCAAGGCTCTCTCTTGAGTGTCTGCCTCTGCTGAATGGCAACTGCAGAGTGCTATCCACAAGGCGCAGTCTTGGGCTGTAACGCATGGCTTCCAGTTTTCAGCCGCCAAGACTTGCATCATGCATTTCTGCCGGCGTCGCACTGTTCACCCTGAGCCATGGCTTTATCTTGATGGCAAACCTCTTGCTGTGGTGGAGATGCATCAGTTTTTGGGATTGCTTTTTGATACCCGGTTGACTTGGCTCCCTAATATTCAGCAGCTTAAACAAACGTGCTGGCGGCATCTTAATGCTCTTCGTTGCTTGAGTCACACCAGCTGGGGTGCTGATTGGTCTACCCTTCTATGACTGTATCAGGCATTGATTCAGTCTCATCTCGATTATGGGAGCCTGGCTTATGGTTCAGCATCACCTTCCACATTGCGGTTGCTTGACCCCATACTTTACTGCAGGATCCGACTCACAACTGGAGCTTTCTGCACAAGCCCTGTAAACAGCCTACTTGTGGAGGCTGGCGTCCATCCATTGCGGATCTAGCGCCAGCGACTACTGGCAGCTTATACTGCACATGTTTGTAGGTTGCCCTGGCATCCAAATTACTGTCTCCTGGTCCCCACCCCAACTTGGTTGTCCATCTTCCAGACCGGCGGCCCTGGTCAGGGTGTATTACTGTGTGTTCGCATCCAGTTTCTTCTCTCTGGGCTTGAGTTTTTCCCTCTCCCATCTCTTTTCCGGGCCCATTTACGTTTACCCCATGGTGTGTTCCCCACCCATGCCTTCAGCTGGATTTGGCACAAGGCCCGAAAGACTCAATCACTCCTGAGGCCCTCCACTGATGCTTTCTTTCCATCCTTGCTTCATTTCACTGCTCTGACATAGTCTATACCGACGGTTCAATGGTTGCTGGTCAAGTTGGTTATGCATTTACTCTTAGGGATCGATATGAACAATGCTCATTGCTGGATGGCTGCGCAATGTTTTCACTGCAGTGCCGGTAGCCATCTCTCGTGCCCTAGAATATATCCACTCCTGCTCAGGTGAATTCTCCATTATTTGTAGTGACTCCCTGAGCGGTTTACAAGCAGTTGACCAGTGTTTTCCTCACTCTCATCTGGTGATGGCTATCCAGGAGTCCGTCCGTACTCTTGCCATTGCGGCCGCTCCATGGTTTTTGTGTGGACCCTGGGTCATGTTGACATCCTGGGTAATGAACATGTGGACAGGCTGGCCAAACAGGCTATCAGTGAACCAGCCCTGTACAGTGGCCTTTCAGAATGTGATCTCCAGCCAGTATTGCAGCAGAAAGTCCTTGGTATTTGGGGTGATGAATGGCGCACCCTGCCTTCACCCAACAAACTTCAGGTCATCAAGGAGACTACAGGTGTGTGGCACTCCTCCATGTGAGCCTCTCGCAAGGACTCAGTTGTTCTCTGCTGGCTACGCATGGGCCACACCTGGCTAATGCACGGTCATTTATTGCATGACGAGAACCCACCTCTATGTTGCTGCGGATCAGCATTGACAGTGGTCCACATCTTGTTGGACTGTCCACTTTTAACTGCACTCAGACAAACGTTTGCAGTGCCTGATACACTCCCTGCTCTTTTAACAGATGACGCTGCAATGGCAGGCTTAGTTTTGAGTTTTATTCGAGCCAGGCGCTTTTATTGCTCAATCTGAGGGTTTGTCTCTTTTGTGTGTTGAGTCTGGCCTTTAATCTACAGTTATAGATTGGGATTTTTAGTGTGTCTGTTGGTGGTTGGTTTTTCCTTTTTTTTGTTTTCATCGTCAGCCAACCACTGTCCAACTCTGCGTGCTTTTAATCCCTTTTTTCCTAGTCTTTGTCTGTGTCTTTCTTGTTCTGCGTCGTCCCTTGTTATCTCCGCTGCTTGTTTTTATTCCTTGTGTGTTTTCATGGGCGTGGAAATAGGGACCGGTAACTTTTGCAGTCTGGTCCCTTTAGTCCCACAAACCAATCAACCAGAGTATGATTCTTTTTTTTTGGCTGACCATATAGTGATGTTTGGTAACTCTGGAAAAGGAGTTACTTTCCATACTTGTCAACAGCAATTCATGAAGATGTAATATGTCTTATGGGGGAGGTTGGTCACCTAAAAATAGGTAATGAAGCTATTTCTTCTAGATATTTGTCAGTCATAGTAGATTCTCTCTCAGATATATCCCATAATGACCATCAAAGCGAAAAAACAAATAATTGTGTGGCATTGATGGCTGGGAGTCCCCACCTGGGAAAGTTCAGCTGCTGAGTTGCAAACCTTTCCAGTTGACTCCACATTGGGCAAATTGCATGGTGGTGGTGGTGGTGGTGGTGGTGGTGGTGGTGGTGGTGGTGGTAACCCAACACCTAGGCCCCGAATGGAGAAAATCTCTGACCCTGCCAGGAATCAAACATGGGCCCACTGCATGGCAATCAGACTTGCTGACCACTCAGCTAAGGGGACAGACACCAGTTAAATAGTATCATTAGGTATGTAACTGAAGATGGGTTCTCAGTTGAAAGGTTCCTGTGTTATATACATTTTCTGACACAGTTTTGAAATCTTTAGAGCTACGTGGACTGAAACTTTACAACTGTAGAGATTAGTCATATGATAACACAGTCAACATGTCCAGTGTATATGCAGACTTACAGGCAAGATTCAGGGATTGAAACTCTTCAATTTTCTTCATTTCATGTTCGGCTACTTGCTGAGTCTAGTTGACTCACAAGCTGCACAGCTACGGTATCATTTTTTCAGTTAATTTAAGGTTTATGCAGCTTCTTTAAGATTCTACAGGTAGCTGGAATACGTTGGAAACTTTTTTGATTCTGCAAATATGACACTGAAATCCCTGTCTTCAACTCGATGGTGTGCACATGAGGATACTTGTAGGAGTTTGAATGCAGATAGGAAAGCTGCATTTTCTGCATTAAGAACAATTTCAGAAAATGAGAGTGGCAGAGTTAGATGCAAAGCTGAAGGTGGTCTTTCGAAGTTAGGTAGTATTGAGGTAGATTTCAGGATGTCGGTGTGGGGTTCTATTCTACAACAGTTTGGCAAAGCAATGAAAAAACTGCAAGCCGAGGATGTAGACATTTTTACTTCTGTTGAAATGTATGACTCCCTTCCATTGTTTTTAGCTGAGCTGCAGACATCTTTTTCAATGAATAAGGAGTCAGCTGAAGAGAAACTTACGGAGATCAGGAGATTGGAATAGGTTCCATCACCTTGAGCTACTTATAATCAAAAAGGGAAGTGTTAGATAAAACACAAGAAATTCCTTGATTTCGACTGAGAAGAGAAACCCAAATTCTTGAAGAAGAAACAGGATCAGATTGTGTTGGGATCTGGAAAATAATGAAAATGTCATAGAGAAACTTAGAGCCCTCAGAGTCTCAGCAGTTGTGTGCTGGGTACAAGCTTGGTGATCCTGGGGTTCCTGAGCTGCAGATTGATAAGCTCCACCAGTCCCAGGCATGCTTCAGCGAACACTGTACAGCACAGCAATGGAACATTTTGTGTCACAGGGAATGGGGATTTCGGCCTGAGCCTCCAGATCATGAGGATGGTAAAAACCTCTCTAAAAAGCCATAAATCTCAAAGTGTGCTGCTCACTGATCAGATGTATGACTGTTGAGTTGGAACATGTGCTGTCCCAGCAACAGTTGTCTCGTAAAGACATTTAAAACTAAAATGGTTGGAACAAGAAGTGTATCTCATAACAAAATAAAAGTACACAAACCTTATGTGTTTCATCGACCGCATAGACAGCGTAAAATTTTCCTGTTTTGTAGTAAATATTAAATTTAATCTTAGTATCAAGGAGTAAATTCTTTAAATATAATAACTTTTGTGATACTAATAAGGGAGAAGAACGCTCCTAGGTTGTTCTTCTCTTTCTCTCTCTTGACTTGTTTCTAGTAATATGAAGCAGACATATTGTACCACAAAAATAATTTAAGCATTTGTACTATTAACCTTGTTAATATAGTATGTTAAAGTTTATGTGTAAGTTATTTTGATGTACAGTGAGCCCTCTGCCCTCTGTCATGTTCCTTGCATTGAATTAATTTTTCTTAAGACGTTTACAGCTCCACAATTTTAGCAGGCGCTTCATCAATGGATGCCTTTATGCGTCGACCTATAAAGCAAAATCATAGTGGAAGTGCCCAGATCACCTGCTTTAATATTTAAAAAACATTTTTTCACAGCAATGAGCTGCAGCGGAGAGGAACATTTGTTTTAAGATCTTGCTTTTCAGTGTACGCTGAGAACCAGGATTTGACTACCACATCCTGAATATGATGGTAAGAGGAATATTCTTTGAGTATTGTTTGGGTCCACAATAATTTCAATATTTGAGTCCATGCTCTTAAAGTACAAATACACCGAGGCTAAATATAATAATGTTATATTTTCATTCTCAAGTAATATTCTTGGAAGTCAGTCAGTCCATTATGTTTAATCACTTTACTGCTCAATTGTGAGTTATGTTAAAGTAAAACCAATTTTGAAATAATTTCCTAAAATAGTCAAATAACTCAAAAGTCAAAAATCAAAGTGTGCATTTAAATCTCATTGAATGATAGATTTCAAGTAAATATCATTTAACAATTTTTGCATATTGGACGACACAATTACATTCATGTGTGTTTTTTAGACATCGAGCAAATGACAAAAAATATAAATAAATAAGCAAATATACTCCTCATGTAGAACCTATTCATTTGGCACCCAACTTTGGCACATGCAAATTTATATACACTCCTGGAAATTGAAATAAGAACACCGTGAATTCATTGTCCCAGGAAGGGGAAACTTTATTGACACATTCCTGGGGTCAGATACATCACATGATCACACTGACAGAACCACAGGCACATAGACACAGGCAACAGAGCATGCACAATGTCGGCACTAGTACAGTGTATATCCACCTTTCGCAGCAATGCAGGCTGCTATTCTCCCATGGAGACGATCATAGAGATGCTGAATGTAGTCCTGTGGAGTGGCTTGCCATGCCATTTCCACCTGGTGCCTCAGTTGGACCAGCGTTCGTGCTGGACGTGCAGACCGCGTGAGACGACGCTTCATCCAGTCCCAAACATGCTCAATGGGGGACAGATCCAGAGATCTTGCTGGCCAGGGTAGTTGACTTACACCTTCTAGAGCACGTTGGGTGGCACGGGATACATGCAGATGTGCATTGTCCTGTTGGAACAGCAAGTTCCCTTGCCAGTCTAGGAATGGTAGCACGATGGGTTCGATGACGGTTTGGTTGTACCGTGCACTATTCAGTGTCCCCTTGACGATCACCAGTGGTGTACGGCCAGTGTAGGAGATCGCTCCCCACACCATGATGCCAAGTGTTGGCCCTGTGTGCCTCGGTCGTATGCAGTCCTGATTGTGGCGCTCACCTGCACGGCGCCAAACACGCATACGACCATCATTGGCACCAAGGCAGAAGCGACTCTCATCGCTGAAGACGACACGTCTCCATTCGTCTCTCCATTCACGCCTGTCGCGACACCACTGGAGGCGGGCTGCACGATGTTGGGGCGTGAGCGGAAGACGGCCTAACGGGGTGCGGGACCGTAGCCCAGCTTCATGGAGACGGTTGCGAATGGTCCTCGCCGATACCCCAGGAGCAACAGTGTCCCTAATTTTCCGGGAAGTGGCGGTGCGGTCCCCTACGGCACTGCGTAGGATCCTACGGTCTTGGCGTGCATCCGTGCGTCGCTGCGGTCCGGTCCCAGGTCGACGGGCACGTGCACCTTCCGCCGACCACTGGCGACAACATCGATGTACTGTGGAGACCTCACGCCCCACGTATTGAGCAATTCGGCGGTACATCCACCCGGCCTCCCGCATGCCCACTATACGCCCTCGCTCAAAGTCCGTCAACTGCACATACGGTTCACGTCCACGCTGTCGCGGCATGCTACCAGTGTTAAAGACTGCGATGGAGCTCCGTATGCCACGGCAAACTGGCTGACACTGACGGCGGTGGTGCACAAATGCTGCGCAGCTAGCGCCATTCGACAGCCAACACCGCGGTTCCTGGTGTGTCCGCTGTGCCGTGCGTGTGATCATTGCTTGTACAGCCCTCTCGCAGTGTCCGGAGCAAGTATGGTGGGTCTGACACACCGGTATCAATGTGTTCTTTTTTCCATTTCCAGGAGTGTATAAATATATGTATGTGATTTATGTACTTACTTATCAGTTGTGTGATATTAATGTCTATGTAAAAAAAATTTCCATGCACAACAACCAACACCCTGAGAAAGAAGATGTTCTTGAGAAAGGAAACAAAAGGCATTGATACAGCAAAACCTGTATAACAAAAAGGTAAGGCTTAAAGTGCAAGAGTCCTGGAAAAACATGTGCGAAATATCAAGGCCATACGCACAAGAGAAATCCTTGGTAAAAGCAGTAAGCAGTGCTAACATTGTAGAGAGTGCATTTGTGTATATATTTCTGTGTTCTATTTTGGAAGGGATATATGTACATTTGTGTTAGTGTTTGAACTTTGTACATGTGTGTTAGTGTTTGAACTTTTAGTTTTGCCAAATTAAAATCCATGATGGGTGAAGTAGGTCAGGCAAAGGCACCTGTATCTGACGAGCACCATTTGCTCGATATGGAAGTAGAAAACAATGTTCAGAATGCAAATAAATCCCATAGCACTGCATCGGAAAACATACCTTCCAAAGTGGGAGACGAGGATCTGTGGATACCAAATAACACACCGCAGAGTAATGAACATGAGGTACCTATACCTCAATTGCATATACAAGGGGATGAGTCAAGTGGTAGGATGGGTGGAATACCAGTGTGTTCACTATTGCCGACCCCTTCGAAAAATTTTTGCTATGACTCGATCAGAAAGAGCAGGAGAGAGAACAAAGACTATTTCAAATGCTCAATGAGCATGAACAAGAGTGTGACAGGAAACTTGAAGAAAGAGAACAAATTTTAGGGAAAAAACTCAGTAGAATACTACATTACGAACTTGTGGAAATGCGTGGTGTATGCAAAGAAATACTGGCTCTAGTCCAAAACTTAACTAGTGAGATGCAAAGTTTACAAATAACTCACACTAGCCTTAAAGACGAGATTCAAAACTTGACAAGCTGTGTCAAAAATGTAGAGCTTGAGGCACATCAGAACATAGACAAATATCTAGACACCCAAGCACTAAAGGTCAAAAAAGAATTTGATGAGTAGCTATCTGTAAAGGATCCTGAAATCTCATCAAAGATCGAAGTAAACATAAAATCATCTGTTGAACAAGTGACAGCAGATCCGAGTGCAAAAACTGATACCAGTGTTGCCACGATTCAAGCAGAATTGGTTCAGCTAGAGTCATGTGTACCAGCAGAGTTACCTGTTTGGAAAAGAGATGTCGCTCAGAGACTAACCGAACTGCAAAAAGCAAACTGACAGTCGAGGACCAGTAGCCAATCATGTTCCTTGGTTGGAAATGAGCAATAACATAAACAATGCGCAGCGCACTTATGCACATGCACCACCGGTTGACATCAGCAATTCACAATGCGGAATGCCTTACGGTTCACCGCCAGATTGAGGATGAAAATGGACAGTGGTAATTCACTGTACAATAAAGAGGATAATGTTATTAAACATAGGAAGTTCCAAAAGTTCAACAGTGAAAAGCAATCTGTACACCCCATGGTACTAGTAATTAAAATGAAATTACCCAGTGACATAAAAAAATACTTTATTAATATACTGGAATATTACATTGAACAGTTTATGTAGGTTGTTGACTCTGTAGATTTGCTTATCAAAGACATGAAAAGTGAAAGTAAATTTAATCATGCAGGCTGTAGTCAGCAAAAAGCTGAAAACAACTGCAACATTATTAACCAAATACCTAACGGTAATGGTAGCTGTAACAAATGGAGGCAACCGAATTGGGGGCCGAATAATGGTAATGAGTAAACAAATCAAAGAAGGAAAAGGCATCTTGATGGGCACATGAACAGCAGATACAATTGTAACGGAGTAACCGTAACCAAGGGTGCGAATACAATGAACAACCAGCACAGTGGCAACCAAAGAGGGCACCACAATGGGTACAGAATTCCAGCCAACCTTCGAATATGACAGCTGATTATAGCAGCCAGCAACAGTATCAAAATAATACAGCTTATCAAACTACCTCATGGAAGGCAAAACAGCTGACCTAACATTCATGATAATAGTCAAAATCATAACGGGAAGATAGTAGAGGTGAATGACAACTGTCAACCCGCTGTAACCATCACATCAAACTAAAACCAGCCACAGTCTGCTCTCCATTGCTGGCTGTGAGAGGGTGTAGTCAGGGCACATTCCATACACAAGACACAAATCTAAAAATGTTGAGGTATAATAATGGAGTTAACATTGAGGTTGAAATAATGAACATACCTCAGAAGTGTCAACAAACTGATAGAGATGTTTTGCAGGCCCTATTACAAGCAGAAATCTACGGCGTTCCGATACAGGTGATAGTGGGCACAGGCACGTTGGCGAACATCCAGAGGTGCAATCTGTGCACAATCTCAAGTGATAAGGTACCAGGTGCAAGTTGAGTTCAGAGTAGGAAATGAAGCTGTAAAGAGCTTGTTTCTATTAGTCAAGGGGTTGATGGTTGCTTGCATCCTGGGAATAGAGTTCCTATGCCAGAGGGACACAATAATCGTCCTCTTGTGCGGAGAACTAAGTCTTGTAAACAAGGGTAAGGGAATAGTATTGCCATTGTCATGCATGCAGGAGAACCATGCCAAGTACTGCTGAAGCTTTTGAGTAAATTACAGAAGTCTACAGGTTATGCATTCAGATGCAGGCTTATGTGAACCAAAAGAATATTACAATGAATTTATAAATGAGAACAACGAAGAAAAAAGGGCACTCATAAACAGTGAAGTGTTAGAATCTGAATATTTGTCTCCTACATAACAAAAGGAACTGACTCAGTTGCTAATACAGTATGAGAATGTGGTCTCAGAGATGCCCTGGGTACTATCAAGGGACATACCTACAACATAGAAGTAGTGCCTCATAGCACATTTTGCCATGCTAACTACAACGTCTCATGGTCCAAAAAGGAGGCAGTAATGAAAATCAAAGGACTATATGCATATAAAGATTTAAAAAGATTTGTTCTGTAGAGCAGTATATAAATTTGTAAATAGTAGTTTAATCTTGTGATATATTTTCTAATGTGAAGACAGTATTTCAATACTTGTATGTAGAGAAAACCATGCATTGAAAGTTAGTTTATGTGGGTAATTGTACCAAGTGCAAAGCAATATTGCAATTGGAATCATTTCAAATGCTGAAAAATTTGATGTATGCCATAAATTTGTGTATATCCTTAAGACTTATTCAAGTGTAAATGACTGTACATAATACTGAAAGAATTTTAATTTGAATTTTCCGTTAGTGTCTAGAAAAAGTGTTATTTCTTGTTAGTAATTAAGTATGTAGATATAAATGTTGTATATTATGCCCTTAGAATATACGTTGAAAAAAATGGGAGATGTGTGAACACTGATGTTAAAGGGGAACGTGAAAGTAGGGAGTGCTGACACCAAAGATATCTCGTGTGTCGTGTGTGCAGGAAATTACACATTTAACGTAAGTGTCTAAAGAAAGGCCCTTGTAAAATGCAACCTTGATTGAAAATAATAAGATTTTTTTCTATAAATAATTGTGATTGATTTGCAATTCGTTAGACAACCATAAATGTAGGAGCTTGCACTTTGAACCTGTGTGAACGCCTTGGACATCAAAAAATAAATAAAAATACATAACAGTATGGGCAAAGTTTCTGTAAAGTTGAGCCTGGCTCTGGGAGACAAGTGGGCAAAAAGTGCAGACATGACGTGGGACTCACCACAGATAGGACAAAAATGCAATAGTATTGTCTAAAATCTGTTGGAGACATTTTGTATATATGCAAACATAATTATGAACTGTAATTTGTAAAGGAAAAAACTGTAGAACCCTGAGTGAACTGAAAAACAGACTGACTTGAATTTAAAAATGTCAGTGCTGAATTTGCTAGCAAGACAATTAACCTTGAACTATGTGAAACTGTGAAAGTTAAACTCTTTATTGTAGGCAGTGAAGTACAGATATTGAATGTTATACAGTGAAAAGACATGGAAGACGACAATATCGTGCATGAAAAACTTTGTGTGTGTTCTCTAAAAGTGTGGAAACTTTAACACAAAATGAACACAAGGCCAATGTCTTTGAGACAGACTATCATTTAGACTAACAATAAGCATTTGCTCTGCTATGCCAGGACTGTTAGAAATACGGCAAATGCAGAGGCGCAATGAATGCTTGTTAAATACTAGCATAGTTGTCATTGGACACTAAAATGTGCCTGCGAGTGCGACATGTGCAGTAAAGTGTTATTCATGAAACTAAGGTGAGACATGTACATGAAAATAATGTTATATGTCAATCAATACAAAACATGTCATGAGTTCTGCCACAATGTGCTAGCTTGTGACTTCAAGACCAGCAAAAACTTCACATTAGCTGCCAAATTAATGATGTCCTTTTCCCACTAGTTATAATGTCTGTAACGGGAAGGGAGTGTTACATTGTATGTATGTTTTTCCATGTACACTGATGGAGACGAGTTGCTGTGCAGAGTCTTGTCAGCATGGGGGTGGGGGAGCAGACCTCACTCCACTCCAACTCGCCCAGCTGCCAACAGATGACAGTGGCGAGGCACTGCATCAGCTGGCCACAATCGACGCACCAATGGGTACTGCATCTGCACGAACTGGATGTCGACCTCTCCGCCTCCAACGGTTACCGGTCAGCCCCTACCAGCACTGCTAGGAACCAGCCTCATCAATTCGATGCAGAACAGCTTTTTCCACAACGAATGAACAATTTGTCATACATAACTTCGCATTCACACATATCATTGCAAAAATCAAACACATCCTATTGGATTACTGAGATCTTGCAATAAGTAATAGTTCAGTAACAATGAAAATGGGTTAGTCTATGGCTCCGCCTAGGTTTTCACCTGGAGTTTCCCCCAGGCCTTGCCAAATAAGGAGCGAATAGTCACAATACCTGGGAATTTGCAAAATCTTAAGACTATCGCTTATATGAGTGCCTATGAGCACAATCTGAGCTGCAACAGCCAAAATCAAAGCAGCCAAAGTAAGATACAACCTCGGTACAGCAATATAGCTACATAATTTTACAAAACCAAGCCACAAAAGATTTATTAACTATAATATCGCTAACTGTATATGTAATGTTTATGTTATTTAAATACTGTGTAATTTCGTGTTTTGTCTAAATGACTGCAGATGAAAATGAAAACCAATCTAAATGACAATGGATGAAAATGAAAACCAAAAGAACTTGTAAACTCAATGAGATGTTGAAACTGTTACTAAAGTGTGAACAGCGAAGACTTTACAAATTATGTGAGTGCTGTAGACACACAGAAGGAAATGTTAGTGAAAATAAAAAATAAAATAAAATAAATGTGCCACGAACATTTTGGGGGGAGTTGTGCCATTCCAGCAGCAATTGTGTCACAAAGACATTAAAAAAAAATGCTTTTAACGAGAAGTGTATCTCACAACAAACACGAACCTTATGTGTTTCACAGACCGCATAGGCGGCATAAAATTGTGCTGTTGTATAGTAAATATTAAATTTAGTCGCAGTATCATTGAGTAAACTCTTTAAATGTAATAACTTCTACGATATTAATAAACGAGAAGAAGGCTCCTAATTGTTCTTCTCTTTCTCTCTCTTTGCTTGTTACTTGTAATATGAATCAGACATGTTGTACCATGAAAATAATGTAAGCATTGGTACTGTTAATTGTGTTAATATAATACATTTAAGTTTATATGTGAGTTATTTCGAAGTATAGTGGGCCCTGTGTCATGTTCCTTGAAATTGAATTAATTTTTCGTAACACGTTTCCAGTATTTTAGCAGGCACTGCTTCAACAATCACCATTATGCATCGACCTATAAAATGAAATCATAGCGGAAGTGCACAGATTGCCCGCTTTAATATTTAACAAACATTTTTTCATAGCAATGAGCCGCAGCAGAGAGCACTATTTGTTTTAAGATTTTACTTTTAAGCTTATGTCATGAGCCAGGATTTGACTACCACAGCCTGAATATGCTAATAAGAGGAATGTTCTTTGAGTATTGTGTGGGTCCACAATAATTTCAATATTTGAGTCCATGCTCTTAAAGTACAAATATGACAACGCTAAATATAATAATGTTATATTTTCATTCTCAAGTAACAGTCTTGGGAGTAAGTCAGTCCATTATGTTTGATGATTTTACTGCTCAGTTGTGAGTTACGTTAAAGTAAAACCAATTTTGAAATAATTTCCTAAAATAGTCAAATAACTCAAAAGTCAAAAATCAAAGGGTACATTTAAATTTCTTTGAATGATAGATTTCAAATAAAAATCACTGAACAATTTTTGCGTATTGAACCATACAATTACATTCATGCGTGCCTTTTATACACCAAACAAATGACAAAAAATATAAATAAATAAACAAAACCACCACCTACTACAGATCAGGATTTGTCTTTTGCCCAAGAAAAAGCTCCAGAAGAACAAAATTGTTAGACCAGATCCAGAATACGTTACTTTAAACCAGACACAAATATTACACAAAATTAAAATGGAGAAAACAACAGACTGGACATAACTTTCACGAAGAATCCGAGAGGCCATGAAACTAGCACAAGCACCATGCACACGGAAACACCGTTGGTGGAACCACACATGTGACCAAGCTATTGACCAACGAATCAGTGCATGGAAAAAATTTAGTAGCCATAAATTCCAAGAGAATTGGATGAACTTCTTGAAAACACAGAAGCAATCAAGCAAAATCATTCGCAGTGAAAAACGACAGTATGACAAACGGTGACTGACAGAGATCGAATCGGACGACTTCATGAAGAACAATACAAGAAACTTCTACAAAACGTTCAGAGAAAATATGACTGGATATCAACCACCCAACTTGTGCTTCAGAAGACCGGATGGAACCCTAGAAACCAATACCAAAAACAATTGTGACATTCTGGCAAAGTACTTTGAAAAACTGCTCAACACGGACCCCCCTATGGAAGAAATGATGACAGAAACGAGCACATACAATCCAGATAGTGAACCTCCAACTCTAGAAGAAGTTAAAGAAATAATCAAGTCACTCAAGAATCGTAGAGCACCAGGAGAAGATGGCATCATCGCGGAAATCTGGAAGTTACAAGACCCAGAACTCACCAAAAACATCCACAGGTTCTTGGAAGACATCTGGAAGACCATGAAAATTCCTGACGACTGGAAAACTGCCCTGATACACCCACTACACAAAAAAGGTGACAAGACTGACCCGAACAACTACAGAGGAATATCCCTACTACCGGTCACATACAAGATCCTCTCTAAAGCTTTACTGAACAGACTAGAATGCCAGACCGCCCACTTGATTGGGGAATACCAAGCAGGCTTCTGTAAAGGGCGGTCTTGTGCGGAACAAATTTGGAACCTGAAAATGATTTTACAACACAAACAGAACCTGATCATTACCTTTGTCGACTTCAAAAAGGCGTACGACTCTATCGACCGGAAAACTCTCTTCAAAATTATAGCAGAATACAAAGTAGACAACAAAACACGGGCTATCATAGAGCAAACTTTAACCAACACGACCTCCAAAGTAAAGTTCTGTGGAGAACTATCAGAGCCCTTTGAAATTCGCACAGGTGTCCGACAAGGTGATGGCCTCTCACCTCTCCTTTTCAATCTGGTGTTAGATAAGGTCATAAAAGAATGGGAAACATCACAACAGGGGATAACCTTAGGAAACCTACAGATTAAATGCCTGGCTTTTGCAGACGATTTGGCGATTGTCACGAAAGGTATAAAGGAAATGAAAGACGCTATTGAAAAACTGCACGAAATCGCTTCCAAAACTGGACTACAGATCTCTTACGAAAAGACACAGTTTATGAGCACAAAGAAAGTCTCATCTCTGAACACAAAGTATGACACAATTTACAAAACGGCAAACTTCAAATACCTCGGTGAAACACTACAAATGAGTGGACATAACAGAGACTCAAACGAAGAAAGAAAGACTAAACTGGACAAGGCATACAAAGTAGTGTGGAATCATTACGACAAGAAGTCTATCTCGCAAAATGCCAAATTACGCCATTATGACACGGTGGTGCTCCCAGAGGCACTATATGCAGCAGAGACCACACTAATCCTAGGGCATACACGTATCAGACAATTAGAAAAAGTTGAACGGAAAATACTTAGGAAAATATTTGGCGAAACTAACAACAATGGAATATGGATCAAGAAACCTACAGAGGAACTGTACAAACATACGGAGACAATCACAGAAAAGATTAGAAACGCAGACTACAATTCTATGGACACCTATACAGAATGCCATCACACAGGCTGACCAAGCAGATCTTTGACTGGGTAACCACTAGAAACAACAAATGGGTGGCAGAGGTAGAAAACGACCTGAACCAACTCAACATAACAGCAGACACAATAAACGACAGAATAAAATTCAGAAACATCATTAAGAAAAGTAAACTACATGAGATACAATGTGACAAATGAACAGGCATAAAATGGACTAAAGAACGCAAGCAAGATCACAACCAGAAGATGAAAGAAATATGGGCAACCAAAATGGCAATCAAGATAAAGCCGAAGACACAAAGCCGACAAGAAGCATGGACACAGGACCGGAAACAGAGACACAGCGAGCGAATGAGGGAAGTTTGGGCGGCAAGGAAGCCAGCAAAAGGAACTGGCCATGTCGTTTAGTCCAAATGCGCTCTTTAAGGGCAAAACACCAATAATAATAATAAATAAACAAATATACTCCTCTTAGAGAGCCACTTCAAACAGTCATTAGCGGGTAGTCTCTGGGGATCCTGCCACACCTCAGTTGTATAAGGCTTACATAGGCATGCAGGGCTCCATCTAGCTTGACTTTTATTTCCCCAGCTGCTCATGGAACTTAATTGGAACCCTTGAAATTATCTCTTTCTCCTCTCAGCAGAAAGGGTGGATCACTGGTAGGTACTAATACCCAATAAAATAAGAGGTCTTTTGTAGCCAGTCCTCCTGGCTCAGGAGTGAAGTCTAAGAGTTTCAGGTCTACTAACAGAATACATGCTGGCAGTCATAATGTGTTTTTAATAGTAAAAATTGAAAAGGGTAGCTTGTAGAAAGTTTTGCCTTTCTAATTTCAAAACAGGTTGGAAGGCATTGCTGGCAGTTTTAAATCAGGTAAGCGATTATGTACTGGGACCCTACTGGTAAAAACAGCTAGTTCCCAACAAGCTAAGAACGTACAGAAAGCACAATGCCTTGGGGAGTATGTTATCGCAACTGAGCTGCAAACCACCTTAAATTACAGCAAAGGTGTTGTGACATGCAGGGATCTGGTGGACATTCCCAAGGACAAACTGAATGATAAGTGGGCTTCTGAAGGTATAGTCAATGTACAAAATATCATGGAGAGGGTGGGTGGGGATCTTGTAAAGTCCAACTCCTTCATTCTGATGTTTAATAGCATGTTAAGACAGGTTTCCTTTGCCTAAGTGTGCAGCCTTATGCACCCAACTCAATGCAGTGTTTCAAATGCCAGTACTGTGGGCATACTATCTTCGGTGTCTCAGAGAAGCTACTTGTGGCAAATGCAGTAGGGCCTCCCATGAATGTGTACCTTATTCGTCTCTGTCGAAGCGTATGACTTGTTCTGGAGCTCACTCTCTCTCTGGAGTCAGGTATGCAGCGTGTATCTGGAAGAACAGAAGATACAAGAGCTTAAGACTATGAAGTGCATCCCATATAATGAGGCCAAAAAAATTTGTAAAGCCATGCTGCCCCCAATGCTCACTACCTTCTTCACTTCGGTTATTAAACAACCAGCACAGAAAGGTGATGCTGCTGCACAAATGGAGGTTGCTACAGTCAGCACTAGTACCTGCTTTTGTCCATGCACTTGTGCTGCTGCTGTCATTTTGAAGCCTGTCCCTCTCCCCAGAACTTCAGAAAAAGCTATGGTTGCCAACATTGTGGTGTTCCTTGCCCTTCCAAAGATTCTGTCTGGTATGCCATCCTATGCTGCCGCAGTTGTGACTGCAGAGTCTGCACAGGGGAAAAATCAAAGGTAAAAAGTGCACCACAGATAGAATTGGGAAGTAAACAGCCTGACAATGTTGACGTCACCCTCTCTTACGTCTCTCTTGATTCTTCTTTAGAGGCGATGGACCTTGAAGTTGGACTGGGACAATCATCTCACCCCAAGACTGAGCCTCCATCTGTTGTGGGCTGCCCTCCATGGCAGAAAGTCAGGATGGAAGTGCTACTCCTGTGATAGATGGCTCCCAACCTCCATTTGAATGTTAATGGTTTCAGGAAACATGTGGAGGAACTGAAGCTCCCAGCACAGGATTGCCTCCTGTGCATGTGTTTGTAGGAAACACATTTTAAAGCATCTGATGCCCATATACTACAGGGCTATACACTATATCACAAAGATTACCTGACTGGGGAAAGGGCCAGGGGGGGGGGGGGGGGAGGGGGTTTGTCATGTTTGTAAACAATATGCACCAATGCACCACTCTTCTACTCTCCCCCTGGGTACCAACCTGCCAGCAGTTACAGTTGAAGTTCATGCACATTGGAGGATTACCGTTTGCTCGTTGTATTTACCTCCACTAGGTACAGTAGACTCTGAGGCTCTCACAGATTGTATGGAACAACTCCCCCAAACATTTCTCCTCCTGGGAGACTTCAGTGCCCATCGTGTCCTGTGGGGTTTGACCTCTACTTGCCCTCGGTGTCGGGTTTTGGAGAGCCTCCTGACGTCTCAGGAGCTGTGCATCCTAAACACTGATACTCCCACTCATTTCTGTTCTGCTACTGAGTCATTCTCAGCCAACAACCTATCTTCCTGCTCTCCAGCCCTCGCATACTGTTCAGTAGGAAGTCATTGACAATCTTCATTCCAGTGACCACTTCCCACTCAGTATTCACCTGCTGGATGGAGGATTGCTTGAACAGCTGCCACCAAAATGGATGGTCAACAGAGCTAACTGGACTCTGTTCAGCCAGCTGGCTGTGTTCAAACACCGCAACAGTGTCCAGGAATGGATGGACCACATGACTTAAGTGATCCATCATGCCACTGACTTATCCATCCCAAAGTCTTCCAGTCGTCTTAGAGGCAACCTGTCCTTGGTGAACTGATGAGTGCCATTCAGCGATCTGGGGCAGGAGTGCAGCTCTTCACCAGTTTAAATGCTGCCATACAGCAGACAGCCTCACAGTGTTTTGAGTCGTGAGAGCCAAGGCTTGACACATAATTAAGTAGAGCAAGAAAAGGTTATGGCAAGAGTTTCTGGACTCCATCAACCATTCCACTTGTTCTACAAAAGTATGGGAAGCCATCTGGAGGATTTCTGGTAAACACATTTACCAACAGCAGCAGTGATGAAACAGGGGGTCTCCAGACAACGCCCAGAGACATTGCTCAGTTGCTGACAGAGCATTTTGCAACACCTACTGCCAATTCAAGCCAGGATCTGGCATTTCATCACTACCGTGTGGTTGTAGAGAGGAGAACATTGGCCTCCAAATCCGACAATTCTGAGTCTTACAACTGCCCTTTCTCCATGTGGGAGCTGGAATCGGCACTATCTGATACTCATGATACTGCACCCGGTCACATCCAAATCCAGTACTGAATTCCTCGACGTTTGCCAGCAGTGTAAAGGAAATCCTCCTTGAATGTTTTAATTTGATGTGACAGTTAGGTCCCTAACTCAAGGAGAGAGGTTATTTTGATACCTCTCCTAAAACCAGGAAAGGACCACACGTGTCCCAGTAGTTATTGGAGTATCGCCTTAACGAGCTGTATAGGAAAGACCATAGAGTGAATGGTAACTGTTGTCTGGTCTGGTTATGAGAGACCAGGCAACTCCTTAGCCACTCTCAGTGTGGAGTCTGGAGATTTCGGTCCACTGTTGACAATTCAGCAGGCTTTCCTACGTTAACATGACTGTATTGGTGTAGTCTTGAATATCAGCAAGTGTACAGATTGGCAAGGCCTTCTTATTTGAAGATCGTTGACACTGTCCTCCACGAGAGGATCAGGCTGGCCACAGGTGTTTATAGGACCAGCACCATACTCAGTTTCTGTGCTGAGGCTGGAGAACTGCCTCGTACAATTCAATCGCAACTCCTCATGGTGCATCAGGCATGTAAGTTCGCCATCGCTCTGAATTCACCCACATACCATACAGTTGCTCTTCCCACTCTGGAAAGCCTTTTCTCCCGTTGTCCACGAGCAACAAAATCATTTGGGATCCGTGTGCAGCATGTGCTGTAGTCACTTGGCATGGAGCAAGTACAACCGCAAATCCAGGGTTTTAACTGACTGTTACTGCAGAAGCCCAGTGTCATTTTAGATTTAGTGCAGTACAGGAAAAATTGCTCCCATTCCTTTTTTTAATATATATTTTCTGAAATTTTGTATGAGCACACTACTTTGTAGATGTCTTTACGGATAGGTCTAAACAGAAGGATTCTGTTGGTAGCTCTGTCCTTTTCGTGGATCGTGTCCTCAAGGTCCGACTGCCTCAAGAATTCACTGTCTTCGATGCCAAATTATATGTAATACTGTTCTGCTGAAAGGTCCTTTCATGTTTTAAAACAGATTAACAACTGCCTACTGACAGCAGAGAATCAAGAATGACTAGTCAATTTTTGACTACTAACCATGGAATCGGATATGACAGTTCAATCCCGCGTCCAGCCATCCTGATTTAGGTGTTCCGTGATTTCCCTAAATCACTTTGAAATGGCACGGCCGACTTCCTTTCCCATCCTTCTCTAATCTGATGAGACTGATGACCTTGCTGTTTTGTCTCCTCCCCCAAACACCCAGCCCCCAGGCATGGGAGTCAGTCTAAATGTTGGGGAAGTGATAAATGAATTGGCAAATAAAGATGTGGGAAGGAACTTGTTTCTCTAGGTTCACTAAATTTTGATAAAGTCAATTAAATGGTACAGTATAACGTATATCAAATTGACTAAATTCCACATATATTTAAAGTAATTTTGATGTAGGATATAAATAATAGTGCTTTTATTCATATCTTTTACCATATATTGCGTCCAAATTATATCTTTAGATGGTAATTTTTTAGTAAAAGGGTCTATTGAACTATAACAATTATTTTATTATTTTTGAGTATTTATCTTGGCCAGGTGCTTTGGGGACACCAAAGTTAAAAATTGGAGTTCATGATCATGCAGCTTTGTTGTTGGCAGTCCATAAATGAAAAGCAATGCTGAAATTTAGGAAGTGATGTAGAATAAATAACTGCACAAGTGTGTCACACCCTCTAAATATGGACCTGCCTGTAAGTAAAACCATGATATTTGACTGTCAGTTGCCTCATGACCATAATTATTCCTTTTCCCCTCAGGCATTCTGGATAAAGCATCCACTATGATGTTCTTTACAATTGAAGTATCTTATTTCTAAGCCACAGTGGAAATAATCATTTTTTTACAATATAAAGTAACTGGATAGACAAAAAATCTGGTTTCCCAGCGGTAGCAGAACACACACATAAAAGAAGGTTGTAATTAGGCAAGCTTTTTCAGCCAGTGGGTACATCTTCAGGCAGAAAGGTTGATGGGGGAGGAAGAGGGGTGAACGAAAAGTAGTGGAGAGATCTAGGAAAAGGGGTAGATTTCGGAAAAATCACCCAGAACTGGGGGTCTGGGGAGAATTACCAGACAGGTGAGACTTCTCATCCTGTCTGGTAAGTCTTCCCTGACCTACAGTTCTGGATTTCCGAAATTGCTCCTTCTCCTAGAACTCTTCAGTCGTTTTCCTTCACCCCTCTTCCTTCCCCTTCAATCCTTCTGTCTGAAGAATGAGCCACTGACTCCAAAAGTTTGCCTAATTATAACTTTCTTTTATGTGTGTGTTCCACCACCACTTGGTGAGTATATTTTTATCTATACGATTGCATTATGATTTCTAAGTCAATTTGCTGTAAATAGAATGCCCTCTTGGTTAACTTAGGATGTTTTAATCTGCACTGTTGTAGAAAACTGAAAGTTTTGTGATCAGTGTAAACTATTATCTTTGTGCCCTAGTAAGTAACCCTCAAATTTTTGAAATCCAGTAACTATTGTTAAAGCTTCCAGTTCAGAAATGTAATAGTTCTTCTGATGAATATGCAAAGTCTCCCTGGAAAAGCAACTGGTCTATGTTCCACTTCTGTATCCGTTTCTAGTAACTGAAAAATTCTGACCTGTGATGGCTGTTAAGCAATAACGTTAGCAAAACACAGGCATAGTGTGGGGAAGGCATGGTGTGCGTGATGCTGGGCTGGCAATAAGTGGTACAAACATAATGGTGTCACCAGACAGAGGTGAAAGTGGTATGTTCACAACCATAGTCACTGCCAGGCCTTAACATGTCTGTATGTAATAGCTGTAACAGCAGTCACAACAGTTGAGGCGAACTTGGGATTAGTAACAAGGCTGCCATGTTTGAGAATCATTTTGACTGGGGCTGGATGTTTTCAGAAATTAGACACACATTTGTGAGCATCAGTGGAAAGCAACACTACCAGAGAAACTCATCCACATGTCTCTGAAAAATCAGTATATAAGTCACTATGCACAGACCAAGACAAGTTAGTCAGTCACAGTCATCACCAGGAAGCAAAAGAAGCAGTACTATAGCTGAACCTCAGAGTCACTATAGAGTGAGTGTTTGATGCTGCTGCGGTAACAACTGTGAGAAGTGTTTACCCATTTTAACCCTTTCAGACGCAAAACAAATAAAATCATTTTTTAACCTTTTTTTGGTTTTATTAGGATATAACTCATACAATGTTATGGAAAAATGTGAATTTTTTTTTCATGCAATATTTCAGCAGGTACAGGGTGGTTTCAAATGAAACCACTGCACACTAAATGCGGTGGCTTCAAATGAGACCACCACCATAAACTTAATTACTTTCCGTGATAGGGAACAAAACAATTCTTTTCCCCTGATAAACACAAAGCAACTTGGCAAGAAGAACATGTCCATCTGCTTCTATGTGGATTATTTTTTGTGCCGCAGTGTACACATTGCCTCGATGTGCCATGTACTGGCAGCTGTTTTGATTCTGTTGTGCGTTTTTCCACTGGAACAACAGTTTTACACTTTTTGGTGCATGGTTCAGATGATGTGCTTGACAACCAGGACTGTCTTCAAAAACACTGGATCCTACAATGCCAGCTACAACCCCACCACCAAAATTCCTTACCTTTTTCTTTTCATTCGGCTTGGTTAGTCGAAACAATATAAATGCATTTCCAATAGAAATATCAATCATATACCAAAACAGTCTGAGCCACCAGCGTCTAGATTTTCTGTCAATTGCATAGAAACTATTCATCATGTCTGCATTATCTACACATCCCATGTTCGAAATAGAAGATTTCACTATCTGTGGGCAAGGTATTTTTGTAATTGTGCCATCCTTTTCTTTCCTACCGACTTCTTTCAAATTACAGGTGAGTCAATTGTTGATAGTAACGTGACAACATGTTTATCTTTCCATTTCATGCATGCAATCCCATCAGAACGAACTGACCAGTCACTTCCTCCTCTTCACAACTCTTTGTCCGGTTTCAGAGGAGGAAGTCCTTTTTTGTGGGCTCTAATGGTACCACAGGCTAGGATACCATCAAGTTTTAGTGTCTGCAAAAGTGGAACACTAATAAAAAAAATTGTCAAAATATATGTGATATCCTTTGCCTTCTAAGCCTTTACGCAAATCTCTTACAATCCTCTCTCCCAAACATTTCTCCACTGCACCATCTGATTTCCCAGTATATACCTCAAAATTGCAGATATATCCCATTTTGTCAGCTCTGACCCATATTTTGTACCCCCTCTTGATGGGCATTTGAGGCATATACTGTTTGAATGATATTCGCCCTTTGAATTTCACCATGCATTCGTCAACAGATTGCTTCTTAGTTGGAGCATAATATTCTTTGAACCTTGTCAGTAATTGATTTATAAGTGGTCAAATTTTATACAATTTGTCATAAGATTTATTCCCTTTTTGTGGCATAAGGGCATTGTCACTTACATGTATATGAGATAAAAATCCAACTGAATCTTTTCAATGACATAAGTGAAGAAATGTAATGATCTCTGAGTTCGTTATGTGATGACACACATAAGTGATGTAATGGATGAAGCAATCTGAAATGCACAAGGTTGTTTGATACCCATTAAAATATTTATAGCCAAAAACACCTTGAGTTCATCTTTTTCAAGAGGTCTGTAATTCTTACCTTTCTGAGTCGCATAAAGATTAGTCTGGAATACTGTGTGTTCTAGCATATTGTCCTCAAACATAAAAAGAAATCAACTGGCAACATACCTCCACCTTCAGTTTTCAGTTTTCCTTTGACATCAACATCCTCTAAAAAATCGACAGAATGCATCGTACTGTCATCCCTTGCCCATGTAAAATTCACAGAACTTATTAGTGGCACTTTATCTTCAGAACTGAAACTGTAATCACTGTCATTTTCTGAACGATTATCACTTTCGCTTTCAGAAACAACATTAGATATCACTGGTCTTGGCACTTGTGAATCAAGATCACTGTCTTCAGCCAAAATACCATTTTCATTATCACTGGTACTGTCAATCTCTGAGTCCACATCAGAACGAATTTCTTCTAAAAGACACGCCAGATTTTCGTCATCCTTTAATTTGCGAGAAAACATTTCGTGAAACTGAAATTAAAAAAAAAAAAAAAAAAAAAAAAAAAAAAATAAAAAAAAAAAAAAAAAAATGATAAGCTTCTACTACTACCCCTGCAGCCACAGTGGTTTCAGATGGAACCACCAGAGTAAATACGGAAAGACTACATGATTTTCATTATTGTTGCAATACATATAGCATGTACTTATATAAGAAAGTATTATGAATTTGTTCCATGTATGAAACTTACATTTCCAAGACAAATTCAATCACAAATCAAGAAAAAGAGAACCAGCACACCACAAACAATAGAGGCACTTATATTTGAGTTGCTAACTGCAACCACATGAGAAATATTGACATAATTCAAATTTTCATCACTTGATGGCAGCACCATCTAGGTCCAAAAGTGTGGTTACCAATGTAGCCACTGTGCTCTTGCCACAAAATCAAAATATCATGGGTGGCTTCGGATGAAACCACATCATCACAAAGGGTTAAGGAGGCAGCTGAGTGTCTGGTAAGTATCTAGCAACAGTTATTATCTTGAGTTTTCTTCCTGTTAGTAAAGAACATGACCTCCACCCCAAATTGCGGACTGTTTTTGGCCACTAACTTCTGTGGCTGGCCTTTGGTGATGAAAATCTATGACACCACTATGACTGTGTATTCTGCCATGATTTTATAACAGTTATCAGTGTATGGGAACCTAGGAAGAGCATCTGTGATAATGAGCCACATGGTATTACATGTGGTGCAGTGTGATCTGGGGTTAAGAGTGTTGGAAGTGTAAGTGATGGGGTTCTCTGAGCCATCATTATCTTGATGAGTGAGGATGGCTCCCCACCCCATTGTCCGATGTACCTTGCAGTACCACTGTCCGCTCCCTGAATTAGAATATCACTAAACAAGGTGCTGAGAGTAGACACCATATGGGCTCCATGAATGCCTTTTCACATGTGGCAGGCCACACTAAAGCCTCTCCTTTCTTACATAAGTGATGTAATGGATGAATCAATCTGAAATGCAACTGGAATGGATTTTTCGTAATTTGTAATGTTTCCCAATAAAACCTAGAGCTGCTTAAGGTTCGCCAGCCGAGGCATCGGCGCAGTTGCTTTGAAATGTTTCTGCATTGGTAAAATACCTTCATAAGAAATGAAATTGTCTCAATACTCCACTGAGGGCTGAAAAAATCAAATTTGCTGAGATTGCACAGTAATCCTGCCTCCTGCAAAATAAAAAAAAGTGACTTCAGGTTTGCTAAATGTTACTTGGTGGAGGTTTCCGTGACAATGCTGTCGTCCAGATAGTTAATGTAACCAGGCACATTTCAAAGCAACTGTTTCAGAAATCTCTGGAAAATTGCAGGAAAACTGGAGACCCCAAAAGATACCTGGTTATACTTGTATAAGCTGTGAGCTGTGTTAATCATTAAAATCGTCTGTGAACCTTTGTCTAATGGGAGCCGTAAATATGCCTCAGTGAGGTCAATTTTGGAGAAAAAATGTCCACCCACCAGTTCTGTGTATAGTTCCCCAGGGTTTGGAGTGGGATTTGTGTCCCCTTTGGCTGGAGCATTCACTGTGACACTGAGGTCCCCGCATAGCCCGAATTTGTTGGACAACTTCCTGATGATAAGCAGGGGTATAGCTCACTGACTTGACGAGATAGAGTCTATCACATCTAGTCCCAGCAACCTATCTAATTTGTCCTTGACTAGCAACATAGTGCCAGTGGAACCAGCTGGAGGAGAAAAAATTTTTGCCCTTTTTTCTTCCTAAATGCTGGGTGGTAGAGTGTGATCACATAAGTGGCACACACACACACACACACACACACACACACACACACACACACACACACACAAACACACACACACACACACACACAGTGTGTGAATTAATATATATTGTATGACAATAAACGTTGTTTAGAGATGACACTGAACATTTGTCAGCATTCCACGTTATTCCAGTAAGTGGTACAATTTGAAACAATAATGAGTTAGTGAGCAGGCAAAGCAGAACAATGAATATCACAAACAAAAGAGAAAAGAATTTATGTCTTACTGTGATAACAACACACACATGGTTCCCACTTAATAGGCACATTGATCATCTGCTGTGGTGGAAGTGAGGAAGTAAGTTTAGTGTTTTATGTCCCGTCAACAGCTCAGGTCATTAGAGATGGAGCATTGCTCGGATTTTTTAATACTGTAGGGAAGGAAAGTGGCATGGTATTTTTACAGAACCATCCCAGCAATCCCTTAGGGCAACTGAGGAATGTATGTGAGTGAATCTTTAATACACTTTCACACAACATTTACTTCCATGCCACATCAGAAAATGCTAGTGTTTCACCTTTCGATAAACACCTATTTTGCCACCATAAAATGTGCACTATCTGAGAAATGCCAAATCTTATGTAAAAATTTCTAGGAGAAAAGTTGTAGAGTGTTAAAATGTGTTTTCAAAAAGATGAAGAATATGTTGAAAAACATAGTTGGTTAGTAAATATGGCTATTTATCAGTTTTATGCAAATTGCGTGGTTAATAACCATCGATTTTTTACTTCCCATTCAAAGGTTTTTTCTAACATTCACTTTTTTTTGTTTTATTTACTTATCAGCACAATAATTCTCAATCGTTTGTTGCTGGGTCTTTTATTGACCATTGATAAATCTGGCAGTGGAGCAGGCATCAGTCATCAACTGACAGTTGTTCAGTTATGTTCGTCAATGGAAGTCAGCATGACATCTGTATTTTTTATTTGTGATGAAAGTGTTATGGGAAGGGTAGATGTGATACAGTATATGGGAAACACATGCAAATGTTTATTCAGAGGATTAAGACAAGAAATGATGTTGAACATGTTGTTTTGGTTAACTGCACTGCTGCTGTTGTTCTAAAACTGTTGGTCATAAACTAAAGCATAAAGATCTGAAAATTTTATTTGTGAGTGAGAAATTTTTACCAAGAAAGTTATGTTAAAGCACATTAGCACAAATGACCAATAAACTGATGTTCTGACAAAACCACTAGCTAAAATAAAATTTGAAAAATTTAGAGCTGTGTTAGAACTTACTTAGAGCTTGTAATTTGCTTTTGTAACAATGATAATTAATAATGAGGGATGATGTTAATGGTACAATTTTAATCTTATCTTAAAGAAGCAACACTATTTTTCTTTCATTTGTGCTATCTTCCATTTTTAGGTGCTTTGCTTTTGCTGTTTATTCTGTGTGTGCATTGTTGTCTGCCATTACTTGTAAGCTGTTACACATTACAATAAACTCTTCACAAAGAGTCTTATTTTCGAACTTCAGTTACTGCTCCTGATCACGGCATTTGAAGAAAAATGGCAGCACAATTTCTACATCTACATCTGTACTCTGCAAACCACCTGGAGGTGCATGGCAGAGGGTGTGTCCCATTGTACCAGTTATTAGAGTCTCTTCCTGTTCCATTTACTTGGGAAGCATGCGAAGAATGACTGTTTGATTGCCTCTGTGCATGCAGTAATTATTCTGATCTTTCCCTCAAGATCCCTATGTAAGTGATAAATAGGAGGTTGTAAGTGATAAATATATCCCTAGAATAATCATTTAAAGCACCTTCTTGAAACTTTGTTTATAGACTTTCTCAGGATATTTACTTCTGTCCTCAAGAGTCTGCCAGTTCAGTTCCTTCAGTATCTCTATGACACTCTTCCATGGATTAAACAAACCTGTGACCATTCATGCTGCCCTTCTCTGTATATGTTCAATATTCCCTGTTAGTCCTATCTGGTTCAGATCCCACACACTTGAACAATATTCTAGAACTGGTTGCATGAGGGATTTGTGTGCAATCTCTTTTGTAGACTGGTTGTACGTCCCCAGTACTGTACCAATACACCAAAGTTTACAACCCACATTACCCACAACTGAACCTATGTGGTCAGTCCAGTTCACATCCTTACAAAGTGTTACACCCAGATAGTTGTATGAGTTGGCCAATTCCAGTAGTGATTCATTGATATTATAGTCAGTGGATGCTACATTTTTTCATTTTGTGAAGTGCAAAATTTTACATTTCTGAACATCTAGAGCAAGTTGCCAATCTCTGCACTGCATTGAAATCACATCAAGGTGTGACTGGATATTTATCCAGCTTCTTTCAGATAGGATTTAATTATAGATACCTGCATCATCCGTAAAATGCCTGATTTCACTACTAATATTGTATGCGAGGTCATTAATATACAACATAAACACAAAGGCTCTCCACATAGTTCCCGAGGGCAAGCCTGAAGTTACTTCTAACCTAACGACGGCTCTCCAAAATAACATGCTGTGTCCTCCCTAGCAGACAGTCCTTAATCCAGCCACAAGTTTCACTTGACACCTCACATTATCATACTTTTGATAATAAGCGGAGGTGTGGTACTGAGTCAATCAAGAAATAATGTGTCTACCTGGTTGCCTTAATCCAAAGCTTTCACTACATCATGTAAGAAAAGTGTGAGTTGAGTTTCACATGATTAATGTTTTTGAAATCCATGATGATTGTCATTGAGGAGGTAATTGTGTTTGAGATACCTCATCATGTTTGAGCTCAGAGTATGTTCTAAGATTCTACAATGAATTGATGTTAAAGATATTAGACAGTACTTTTGTGGATCACTTCTACAGTTGTGCCCTGAGCCTTTTTCCAAGAACTGGGCACAGTTTTTTGTTCGAGGTATCTATGATAGATTATAGTTAGAAGAGGTGCTAACTCACCTGCAAATTCAGTATAGAATCTGACAAGCATTCCATCGGGACCTGGAGTTTTATTCAATTGTAACGATTGCACTTGCTTCTCAACCCCACTGACACTAATACCTATTTCATTTATTTTTTTAGTGGTATGAGGATTAAACTGGGGCAATTCTCCTGGGTTTTCCATTGTAAAGCAACATTTGAAAATGAAGTGAGCATTTTAGCTTTTGCTGTGTTACCCTCAATTTCAGTTTCTGTCTCATTTGCTAGAGATTCGATACTAACTTTGGTGGCACTAACAGCCTTTACACACAACCAGAATTGCTTTGGATTTTGTGGAATGTCATTTGACAACATTCTGGCACAGTAGTCATTGAAGGCATCATGCTTTGCTGTCTTGACAGCCAAACGCGTATCTACATCTATCTACAATTCTCTATTGTTCCAGTCTCATATAGCATGCGGAAAGAACGAACACCTCTATCTTTCCGTACGAGATCTGATTTCCCTTATTTTATCATGGTGATGGTTTCTCCCTATGTAGGTCAGTGTCAACAAAATATTTTCGCATTCGGAGGAGGAAGTTGGTGATTGGAATTTCGTAAGAAGAGTCCACTGCAACAAAAAATGCCTTTCTTTTAATGAAGTACAGCCAAAATCCTGTATCATTTCAGTGACACTCTCTCCCATATTTCGCGATAATACAAAACGTGCTGCCCTTCTTTGAACTTTTTCGATGTACTCCATCAATCCTATCTGGCAAGGATCCTACACCATGCAGCAGTATTCTGAAAGAGGACGGACAAGCATAGTGTAGACAGTCTCCTTAGTCGATCTGTTACATTTTCTAAGTGTTCTGTCAATGAAACGCAGTCTTCGATTAGCCTTGTCCACAACATTATCTGTGTGTCCCTTCCACTTTAAGTTGTTTGTAGTTGTAATTCCTAGGTATTTAGTTGAATTTAAGGCCTTTAGATCTGAAATTTCCTGGCAGATTAAAACTGTGTGACGGACCGAGACTCGAACTCGGGACCTTTGCCTTTTGTGGGCAAGTGCTCTACCAACTGAGCTACCCAAGCACGACTCGTGCCCCGTCCTTACAGCCTTAATTCCACCAGTACCTCGTCTCCTACCTTCCAAACTTCACAGAAGCTCTCCTGCGAACCTAGCAGAACTAGCACTTCTGGAAGAAAGGATATTGCGGAGACATGGTTTAGCCACAGCCTACAGGTTGTTTCTAGAATGAAATTTTCACTCAACAGCGGAGTGTGCGCTGATATGAAACTTCCTGGCAGATTAAAACTGTGTGCCGAACCTAGACTCGAACTCAGGACCTTTGCCTTTCACGGGCAAGTGCTCTACCAACTGAGCTACCCAAGCACGACTCACGCCCCATCCTCATATCCTTAATTCTGCCAATACCTCGTCTCTGTGTGCCTGTGTGGGAGGTAGGAGACGAGATATTAGCGGAATTAAGGCTGTGAGGACGGGGCGTGAGTCGTGTTTGGGTAGTTCAGTTGGTAGAGCACTTGCCCACGAAAGGCAAAGGTCCTGAGTTCGAGTCTCGGTCCGGCACACAGTTTTAATCTGCCAGGAAGTTTCATATCAGCGCACACTCCGCTGTAGAGTGAAAATTTCATTCTAGAAACAACCTGTAGGCTATGGCTAAACCATGTCTCCGCAATATCCTTTCTTCCAGAAGTGCTAGTTCTGCTAGGTTCGCAGGAGAGCTTCTGTGAAGTTTGGAAGGTAGGAGACGAGGTGCTGGCGGAATTAAGGCTGTGAGGACGGGGCGTGAGTCGTGCTTGGGTAGCTCAGTTGGTAGAGAACTTGCCCGCGAAAGGCAAAGGTCCTGAGTTTGAGTCTCGGTCCGGCACACAGTTTTAATCTGCCAGGAAGTTTCACATCAGCGCACACTACGCTGTAGAGTGGAAATCTCATTCTAGCCTTTAGATTTGATTGATTTATCGTGTAACTGTAGTTTAACGGATTCCTTTTAGCACTCATGTGGATGACCTCACACTTTTCGTTATTTAGGATCAACTTCCAATTTTTGCACCATTCAGATATCTTTTCTACATCGTTTTGCAATTACTTTTGATCTTCTGATGACTTTATTAGTCGGTAAACGACAGCGTCATCTGCACACAACCTAAGACGGCAGCTCAGATTGTCTCGCAAATCGTTTACATAGATAAAGATAAGGAACAGCAAAGGGCCTATAACACTACCTTGGGGAACGACAGAAACCACTTCTGTTTTACTCGATGACTTTCCGTCAGTAACTACGAACTGTGACTTCTCTGACAGGAAATCACAAATTCAGTCACTGAAACGACATTCAGTAACTGAAACGATATTCCATAAGCACGCAATTTCACTACAAGCCGCTTGTGTGGTACAGTGTCAGAAGCCTTCCAGAAATCCAGAAATACGGAATCAATTTGAAATCCCTTGTCAATAGCACAAAACACTTTATGCGAATAGAGCTAGTTGTGTTCCACAAGAAATGCAATAATTTGTTGTATACAGGTAGTGGTAACACTACTGTGGAGATACTATGCAATGGAATCTACTATTGTCGCTGACAGCACACGTTGTTGACATACCTACCTTACCTAAGAGCAAATGGACTAGCCCGCCGCACTCACCGGTGTGTGCACAATCGAGGGAAACACAGTCACTTGTGAGTGAGAGATCTAATGTAACGGTGTCACTATGTTTTCGAAACACGAAAAATGGAGTTGAATCAATATTGAATGTGCCTGATGTCGTACAGCACGGCTGTCATCAAGGCATGCGGGGTATCAGAATTGCCGTACAGAACAGTGGCACATTGGCATGTTGGGTAAAAGCCTTCAACTACAGTCGGCAAACTGTGGCAGACATGCATTGGGCAGTTTGTCCTAGCGTCTCTGAAGATGAAGTGCATGGTGTTGCCGCGTTAGTGGACAGTGATCGACGCCATACGATTCGTGAGTTCACCCACGAAACCGGATTAGTGCATACGACTGTGCTTCGCATCCTGAAGGAATGCCTGGGCATGCAAAAATTTGCATCACGATGGGTTCCGCACGACTTGACGGAAATGCAGAAATGGATGCGTTACGACACTGTTCAGTCGCAGTTGGAGCACTACGAGTGTGAAGGAGTGGCTTTCTTATGCCGTATTGTCACACTGGATAAAGACATCGTAGGAGCCAAAATTGAAAAGCCAATCCAACGAATGGCATCATTATGGGTCGCCGCGAAAGTCGAAAGTGCGTCAGAGCCCCAGTATTGTGAAAGTTATGGGTGGTTCTCGTGTACGACTGTGATGGTATTATCCTAACGCATTACATTCCCCCTACGGAAGGCCGTCAGTGCACAGTATTACTGTTCGTTTTTGGAGCATCACCTGCGACCAGCTTTGCGAAAGAAACGGTGACACTTTCTGCACAATCCGCCCATCATTTTGCACGACGATGTGCGGGCGCATACAGCGCATGCTGTGGCCGCTCTGTTCAGTCAATGGGACTGGGAAGTACTGTACCATCCTCCATACTCCTCACACTTATGTTCTTGTGACTTTGATTTGGTTCCAAAGATGAAGGAACCACTTCGTGGCATTCGTTTCAGAACTATTCCAGAGATATAACAGGCAGTAGACCGCTCCGTCGTGGCCGTGGCTCCATTCCCACCATCAACAGAACAGGCTCTGCTAACGGTATACTACGCCTTCCACATCGCTGACAACGGCTTCTACACAACGCTGGTGACTACTTTGAAGGACAGTAACAGGTGCAAACATGTAACTCTTTTGTATTGGTTGTGAATAAATAGTTGCCACTATTTAAGTTCCAACCCTCGTATTTACCCGTTATACTGTGAATTTCTCTCATTGCTACCAAGCAGGAGTACCAGTCAATGCCACCCACTTATGAGCACGAAAAGTGTTGCATATCAGCAGCACTTGACTCCTGTCACTATCTAATGCAGCGCTGAGAGTCTTCTATAGCCTATCAAGCACCCTTTCACTCACACCCATGGCTGGCTGCAGGCACACAGTGGCTGGTTAGCTATGGGTGCACAGGTGTATAAGTTAATGCAAAACAACAGTGCTCTTCTCAGATCTAAAAGTCAAGGCGTGGTTAAGGCTTTAGGAATGTGTCCACATAAGCACCTGTTAAGTGGTGGTCTTTGGTGGAATGTCCTGCTTGCCCCAACATGCTAGTTGTAGATATTGTGAGGGTATTGTACTGAGTGAGTGCACGAGGAGAAAGGATCAGTGAGCACAGGGTAGTCAGGGCAATACAGGTGTGCAGTCCTTAGGCTCTGACACAAAAGTAAAATCAGTGCGATGGTCCACTGAAGCTGTGTTGGTGCCTTTGGTGGGGTAGTCAGTGGGGCTTTTTTCGGATATTCATATTCAGTTCTGAATACAACACTGCTGTGGCAGATCGTCAGGCAAGCACTGTAACCTGCCTGAGCATGTGACCCAGTGGACTCACAGCAACTTGTGTGCTGCTCCCATGAGCCCTGTAATGCATGATACGGAGTGGCTGTTGACTGACAGCCGTGGATGTTGGATGGAATTCTGTGAAGGGATCAGTGAGGCATGTTTAAACAAATAAAACTGAAGTGCATATCTCTCACATTCCAATACTGCTATGTGTACACACAACAGTGACAATTGGTTGACTACCATACTGTGGGTTATACTGTTTTAAAGTTAATCCAAGTGCTCTAGTTCCGCCAACCAGTGGGCTTCCTAAAAATATAAACTTGCTGTTGGTGTATGTAGGATTTGAATTTGTTGCTATTTGAAACTTAGGGTAAGTGAATGTTTTTAATTTTGCCACCATTTTAAACTTAGAAGTGAGCTCTTATGTTTCAGACTTAAGGTAACTGGGGTGGGTTAAATTGTGAAGCTGTAGCGTCAGAGGGATGGGGAACTGTTTAAGCTTGGGACAGGTGACCTGGCAACTATGCAGGCAATACTCTTATGCCTGGGTCCACTATCCTCAATTTTATGCTTAGCAAAAGTGGCCTTTCAACCATGTAGGCTGGGCTTGTATTCCAATCTTGAATAGTGACATAACAAAGCTGTGCTCGTGATCCCAGGTCCACCATCTTCGTTCGCCATCTTGGATACTGATATCACAGGGCGATCTGATAGCCATGCAGCCTGTAGCTGTTTTCCCAGATCTTTCATCTTGGATTGTAATGTCACAGTGTTGCACTCATATTCCATGTTTACCATTTTAGATCGCCATCTTGACTTATATGTATTTCACACCAATGAGACAATGCCCAATTTTGGATTTTTTAATTTGCCGCCATTTTATAAGTAGAACAACTACCCTGCTTCCACAGTGACGGTATAGAAGTGGGGTATCAGCTGCAGCACAGTTGGGCTAAATAATTTTTCCAGCTATTTTTGAATTTCCTGTGATTTTATACATAGAGCTATTGGGCTGCACCAGCTGGAGGAGGAAAGGGTAAGTCTAGCAACAGCATTTGACATCATCAACGGAATTTGGCAGCAATGCAGACTGCACTCAAACTGTCCCAGCCCCATGACAGTACAATCTTAATATGCCTAGGAGCAATGGCACCCATACATGGGCAAGAGAGGGCTGTTCCCCCTCCCCCCCCTCACCCCAAGCTCCCAGGGGAAGAAAAAAGTTAGTGTAGTCAGGTGTTTTCTTTCAAGAAAATGGCATTTTGTAGTTTAATTGGGTCAGATATGGATCTTTTTAATGACTACTTACAAGTCTCCATTCAGCTTTCAAAATATTAAACGAAGTACTATATGTGCACAGGTCTTTCCCCCCTTCTCTACAAACTATAGTAAGGGCGCACTAGTGTAGGAGTAACTGGAGTGGACTAAACTGATAAAACCACATAAAACTCGTTGATGGCAAGACAAATGGCAGGCTGAGATACATTAGAAGAAATTTCAGGAAATATAATTAATCTCGAAATAGGTGGCTTCTTACTAATGCGTTTGATCAATCCTTGAGTATTATTTGTCAATCTGGGACTGTCACCATGTGTACACTATCTGATCAAGAGTATCATCAAACCTATTAGTGGACATGAGTATGGGGTGTGTCCACCCTTTGCCTCTATGACGACTTTAACTCTACTGGGGGGACACTTTTGATGAGATGCCTGAATGTCTGTGGAGGAACGGAAGCCTCAAGAGACTAACCAGAAAAGGTAGTTGACACTGTAATCTGGAGTAAAGTCTTCCAGTTGTTCCATTGAGTTCAGGTCAGAATTCTGGGCAGGTTGGTCAATTTCAGGAATGTTATTGTCCACAAACCATGGTTTTACAGATGCTGGTTTATGACTGGATGCACTGTCATGCTGATACAAAGTCATCATCTTTGACCTGTTTTTCTACTGTATGCAGTACACAATGTAGTAAAAAGTATTCTTATTTATCCATATTTGGCATTCTCTTGAGCACAGTAACGGGGTCACACACTATGTACGAAAAACATGTTCATACCGTAACACTGCTTCCTCCATACTTCACTGATGGTAATACTAATACACATAATGGCAGATTAAGTTCTGCAGGCATTCGTCAGACTTAACTCTTCCAATGCATTGCCACAGGGTATATTCTGATTTATCACTCCAAATCACTGGTTTCCAACCATCCACTACCAAATAGCATCACTCTTCACACCACCTCCAACATTGTTTAACACTGACTACAGCAATGTTTGGGTTATGAGGGACTGCTCAACCATATTATCCCATTATTTTAAACTATTTACGCACAGTCATGGTCTTTTTCTAGAAGGAATACATCACAGAATATTCACAGCATTGATCAACTAGCTCTCATGAAGACATGGATGGTAACAGCTGAAATCTGAGCAAACCTTATGGTAAACTGGATTGAGGTCTCCAGTTTCCACTCGTTATTTACCGCTGACACCACACCACAGATGTCAGAGACTTGTACAGATACAGCTAGAGTCAACTGAAAGATTTGGTGGTATTTTGTGATGCTCAACAGTAAGGCTCGCAAATGTTTGTGGCTGTCAGGTCGATGTCAGTGTGTCCATAGGCGATCTAGTGAAAGGTCAAGGAAGCATCAGTTCTCAAGACCTATATCTCTCCAACCCCTGGAATCATGATGTGGGGGCCGGCCGGAGTGGCCGAGCGGTTCTAGGCGCTACAATCTGGAACCGCGAGACCGCTACGGTCGCAGGTTCGAATCCTGCCTCGGGCATGGATGTGTGTGATGTCCTTAGGTTAGTTAGGTTTAAGTAGTTCTAAGTATAGGGGACTGATGACTTCAGATGTTAAGTCCCACCACCTCACTGAGTCTGAAAGAGGTCGCATAATAGGGCTACGAGAAACTGGATGTTCCTTCTGCGATACTGCAAAAGATATGACAGGAATGTAGCCACTGTACATGATTTGTAGTAGCAGTGGTCACGAGAATATATGGTTGCCAGAAGATCGAGCTCCAGGCGGCCACTTGACAATACCGAGAGAAAAAACCATCGTGTTCGGTAGATAGCTCTGGTGCGTCACACTGCATCTGCAGCAGCAATTTGAGCAGGAGTTGGCACGACAGTAATGCATCGAACTGTTGAAAGTCTGTTACTTCAAGTACAGCTTTGAGCCAGATGCCCAGTAGCATGCATTCTGTGGACCCCAAACCACCGCCATTTGTGACTTTAGTGGTGTCAAACGAGAGGTCATTGGAGGGTGGTGTGGAGGCCTGTTATATTTTCTGATGAAACTTGGTTCTTGCCTCGATGACAGTGATGGCCGTGTTTTGGTTAGAAAGAGGCGAGTTGAGAGCCTACAGCCAACCTGTACGCATGCTGGATACTCGACCTACCCCTGGCTGTAATGATCTGAGGTGAGATACTGTAAGACAGCTGCAGCACTCTCCCGGTTACCCCACACAGCCTGACTGCAAATTTGTGCACCAATCAGGTGATTCGGACTGTTGTGCTGCCGTTTATGACCAGCATTCCGTGGGGTGTTTTCCAACAGGATAATGCTCGCCCACATCACGCTGTTGTAACCCAAGCTGCTCTACAGAGTGCCGACATGTTGCCTTGACGTGCTCGATCACCAGATCTGTCTCCAGTCAAGGACTTAGGGACATCATCAGACGACAACTCCAGCATTAATCATTCCTTTATTGACTGACCAAGTGCAACAGGCATGGAACTTCAATCCGCACAACACAACGTAAACACGTTTGCATGCTTGCATTCAACATTCTGGCGATTACAATGGTTATTAATAGACCAGCATTTCACATTTGCAATGGCCTATCTTCCTCTTGGATTAACTCAATGGCAGATACAGAAAAACCACAAATAGGGGACGCTAAAGATATCTTGAGCTACCTTAACTTTTACTGTAATAAAGAATAATCAAGTCACATGCAAAGTTTAAGGAAGTTTTATTTAAACTGATTATATGCATATACAAGACAATGCCATCTTATGATATAAAAAGGTTACAATTGTGGTTCTCTTCCTTAAGTGATGAATTCGATGGGCCTATTCTTCCTGGCAAATTGGTTAATTACGTCGTCAATAGGACAATCAATGTCAGGGTGAGTGTTCAGCAGAGCTAAGCCATCAAGTCGATCCTCCTCTATTGTCGAATGGCTGCGACTTCTCTTGTAGGTGTGTGTTAGCTATCTATGTGCCAGACAGAAACGTATAAAATACGATGACGCGGACGTGCGTGCTACATAGGAAAGTACAATTACTCGATAACTCGATCTAGCAATGTTAACCACTTAAATATGTTACCTAGACAAATGTATCCCAGAAACTTTATTAGTCTACATTAATCACTTTTTTGTATTACAACTTTTTTTCTGTGGTGTATTCCATCAGAATACTGCAAGGCCTCACACTACAGTTCACACCATAAGGGCCTTGAAGAATGAGTGGATCTTTGACTAGTCTACTTGGTCCTTAGATTTGTCATCCAAATAGCATATCTAGGATGCAACGGGAAGAAGAATACTTTCATATCAAGCTCCAGCCGGCAATCTTATGAACTGATGCAGCATGTGTTTCAGGAACAGCAATAAATTCCTCAACACGGCCGATTCATTTCCTTCCACAACGCTACGAGAGTTAGTCGTGCCTATGGGGGTCACACATCGTACTGATATTGATGACAGACGTTAGTTCCGAATGTAATGAAAGCTCAGTCACATAATACCTGTTAAGTGATGAAAATCTCCACAAACGATGATGAATACCGGACTCATTCTGGTCCACAGCTTCCATACATTTTTAAAATGATATCATCTTACTTTAGCTGTTAGTGTTTTATTTTACAATTACCACTTTTGTGGACTGCCATTTTCAAGCATAAGATCTATTACATAGGTTTTAACGTTAACCTATGACAAAAAAACCTTATGCTTCAAAATGGAACTGTGCCAAAATTGCAGTCATTAAATAAAACACTAACAGCTAAGGCAAGATGAAATATCGGACTGTACTTCATTCTGTAACACCTTCCCCTATCCAAAAGAGTTACATGTTTGCACTTGTTACTAGTATTGGAACAACCTGTGTACCATTCCAAAGTACCGTTATCCAAGATGATGGCGATGACGTCATCCAATATGACGGCCGTGACGCCAATGAAGATGGCGGATTTTGGCGGGAAGTTTGAATTTTGGCAGGAAAGTACCACGCCCCCCTCACCTAGAAAAATGGCGCAAAGTTCAAATTCCAACATGATAATGCATCACACCATACTTATGTATACTAAGCAAAGAAAATGGCAGGAAAAAGGACTTTTCTTTATTATTTAACCAATTTCAAGCACATGTGTTCTCCACTGGGTCTGGACTCCAACTAGCTTAGTTCATATCGTCACCACCAGAGGACACCACTGTGACGTCAGGTGATGACGCAATCACCATTATTCAAGATGGATGCACCCGGTGTATCCGCCACGAGCTCCAGAGCCCAACCGGCTTAGTTCATATCGGTGTCACCAGAGGGCACTCTCCTGACGTCAGATCATGAAGCAGGTACCAGCATTCAAGATGACGGCACCCAGTGTGTTCACCGTGAGCTCCAGAGCCCAACTGACTTAGTTCATATCGTGGCCACCAGAGGGCACTAACGTGAAGTCGGGTGATGACATAAGATTGTCTGCTCTCTCTCGCGCGCGTGCGTTTTAACTGGACACGCACCACGTCAGTGGTGCTCGAGTGACCACTTACATCGTAGCCTCAAGCTCGCACCTTTATACTTGTGCCGGACATAGTCTTCTGTAATATGCTAACTAATTTAACTAAACACAAGTGACACCAACATCACTCATCTAACCTATCAATTAACTAGGTACTTAATTCCATTTCAATTTTAAGCATATTCAATAAGTCAATTTACAATTTCAATATTCAATGATGAAATGAGAAGTTCCACATTTTCCCTCTATCAGCCCAGTGTTCATTCATGACTTAGCACACCACAGCCCTAGAATGCTGCGCTCCTATTGGCTACTGCATTAGTCATGTGATACAACTTCATAGAACCTAGGACTTGGAATCAATTTTCACCAATGCCACACCCACCTGGACTTGGAATCAATTAGTTAAAGTCTTCACCACGATCCTCAACCCAGCACCATGACCCCTTACTGACCCATGTTGGTGGGCTAACGAGCACTAACTGTCCTAACGTGTACTAATGTGCACAGTGCATGACGTCATCCAAGATGGTGGGGCAAAATGTCGGGAAAACAGATCTGAACACAAGTCTTTATTTTACAGGCAGTGTCTCTACCACGAGATTTACTGTCGAACTGACATAGTACACATTACTGCCATCAGATGTTACTGTCATCGCTCCTATGACCTAATCCCAAACTGTGGTCTGTAAGGGCGAGAATCACGCTAAAATTATTCAGGCTGCGCCACGTTGCTGGGGAGAGTAAGGAAGGAGTCCACTCTACTTACTTTCGAACATTTTATTTAGCGATCGAATACATTTATCACACTGAGGCAAAACACTCTCCATCCTTGCGCTCACAATACACACTCTACAAGCACGCAAACAACTCTTGATTCACGCAAATAATTTAATTACAGACATTCACACTCCTCCTAAATAATTCAGCACATGTATGTCTAGATACGGTCAGTGCTCGTAAACTGTCCAAATAACTCCTAGCACAGCCTACACACCTGCTCGGAAAATAATTCAACCAACACCCGCAAGCACCCTCCGCCAACTCCCGTCCAGTAGAGCGCACAGACAGCCCCTATGACGTGGCGCAGCCGTCAACTGTAACACCACACACAGGCCCCCACCTGCGTCCCGCAAGCGGCGACATCTCATTCATACTTCATTTCTAAGAAATTCCTATCCAAATATGTGTTCACCTAGACAGACATGCTGACGTGATTGGGCGGGAGAGCAGCCACGAGGTGCCCCAAACGCAGGCGAAAGTTGCGTCTATACAGTTTCCCTTATACCCACGTCACAGAACTCCATGTCGAAGCCCCGGCAGAATAGCGCAGCATGCTTCCATCTAACAGAACTTACATGACGTGTTCAGCTGGGTTTGCCCACCACAGCATGGCTCACGCCGCGTCTCTCGGCGAAACGTCCGCGTCACGGTTCGCCATGTAACAACGCCCCAATCTTATTCTTACCTCACATTGCCTTCTTAAAAAAAATATAATAGCCAACTCGACCTCACCGGAATTGTATATTCTCCCAGAAAGAGTTAACGCTAGCTTCCTACTCGTCCCAGTTTGTATGTACGGAATTTCCTGCTCTAACAGAACCTCCTTACGAAAATAACATCGAATGCACTCACCCCAGCGCTCCTAACGCCTTTCCCCTCCAGATTTCAACGTACGCAAAGGTTCCCTCCGCTATGTACAGACCCTTATATCCCAGCACAAACGATGGAGCATCCTTTTTTGCTCTTATCGAATTTACACACCCAATTACTTACGCAGTCAGTATCGAAGCACGATCCACCTACTCTTTCTGGTGCTTTTAGCCGTTATATTACACAGAATGCTAAACTGCATTCACAGTTAAACCCCCAATATTGTCTCCCCATTACCAAATACATACCAGACTCAATCAATGTACACGTAATCTCTCCTCATGACGACTGTACTTCAGTATTTATAGCGAATATAATTTTCCACTTAAAAATTCTTACTCACACCCTCATAGTTATCAACCTGATAAATCTATATGTCCCTCATGATAGGACACACATTCATCCTCTCTAGTCATGCCATAACATAAACCATACTATCTGTAAAATGCAATATATACACAGTTTACACGGTGTAAGCCGTAGTAACTTTACAATATATACACATTTTAGACAAACAGTGCAGTTATCTTTTATATCTGTAAAGCACCCAAGAAAAAGTTTTTCTACAGATCATCAAATACATACAAGACTCGCAAGAATATTGGAGCGTGAAACCGAACACCATCCCAGCAATATATCACCGAGTACCTTGTTGATCTAGTAAACATGCAGTTCACATCCCACATCATACATAATCACCCCTTTCACATCAGCGAACCGAAGTCACTCTCAGAACTGTTCTACAAATTAGAGATCGGTTCCCCTCGACACAAACACATTACTGTCTCTGCTTCCTTGCCTGCTCGCTTTTCTATACACATCTCCAGACTCGTGAATTACAAGAACAGCAATACAGTGCACTGACGCTCTGCCGTGGGGAAACGTAATGCGTTAGGATAACACGATCACAGTCGTACACGAGAATCACCATAACTTTCACCATACTGGGGCTCTGACGCACTTTCGACTTCCGCGGCGACGCATAATGACGCCATTCGTTGGATTGGCGTTTCAGTTTTGGCTTCGTGGCATTCGATTCAGAACTGTTCCAGAGATTCGGGAGGCCGTAGACCGCTCCATTCGCACCATAATCAGAACAGGCTCTGGAGGACAGTAACAGGTACAAACATGTAACTCGTTTGCCTCGGTTTTGACTAAATAGTTGCCACTATTTAAGTTCCAACCCTCGTATAACGACACCGTTATAGTACCACTCTTAAACAAGGCAAAGTAAAATTTGGTCTATACTTTCAATGACAGTGCATACAAGAATTAGAGGAAATTAAAACATTATTTCTGCATTGTTCAGCATTAGGACGTTGATGTCTTTTACGAACCACAACCACATTATCGCGTATCTAAATAGTTAACTCTCGATAATGTAAACCTTATTATTGCTTTTGAATAAAATACGAAAACTTCAAACAAATGTGTGAAGTCCAAGTAAACTAAAGCTGTTCGTTTAGCTGCATCTATGATGACAGTTGCGATCAAACTATGTATTCCTACCTCTTGACAAAACACAAAATTAAAATAAGGAATGTTTTACATAAGAAATCAAATATTCAACATAGACAGCTCATGAGTGACAAGAACTGTTTTCTCTCTGTTCTCTCATAATCTTTCACGTCTGGTAGAGTTCTGACATTTTATTTACCAACGATCGGCGTTTGCTTCTTTCCACTGCCCTTTTAATTTTTTCGGTCTCTTGTGTAGTGATCCGCTGGGAGCGACTGCTTAACCAGCCTAAAAGTGTAACTTCCCGTACTTATCTCACTTCTGCTGAGGCCTTCCCCATTTGGGGTGAATAGCAGTAATCCTAAAGAGGCCTGCCCAATAATACAGTGCTATTCAAAACTTAAATACGACGTAAATAAAGTAACATTAACTACTCAGTGGAAATAAATGAAAGTGCAGGAGTGCGTTGCCAGAGGTTCCTAGTCGTGCATAGGAAGCTGGACGTTACATGGGATAAGGTCAGTGTGACTAAAGTGCCAAATGGGGCTGGCCCCGAAACGGGAATTAGATGAACGAACCGGAAAGGGCGGTGTATGACATTTAGGGAACACTTACAGTGCACTGGGGTGGTGTTCATGGTTACAACATGGCCTGGAGACAACATGTGAACGACTTCACTTGGGGAAGAATCATCGGGAAACTGAAAGAAGGATGAAGTGTGAAGTGTAGCCCCGGGAGTTTGCTATTGCTCACAGCATTGTTTTATGTGCATGGGGAGTGTTCCAAACCACAGGCACTGCACCCTGATGGAGAGGAGATGGTCGACCACGATCAACTACAGCAGTAGATTACTGCTACACTGAAATGATCGTATGACATTTTTGGCATTGAGATCCTATTTGGTGCTGTTCGGTCGCCTAGTGCAAATCTTTTTATTTGAAGCCACTTCGGCGACTTGAACGTCGATTATGATTAAATGATGATGAAGACAACATATCACCCAGTCCCAAATTGGACAGAATCTCTGACACAGCTGGGAGTCGAACATGGACCCCCTGAATGGCAATCATCTATACTGACCACTCACCTACAGAGGCGGAGAGTGTAACATTGTGTAACTGGCAAGAAGCGACCCATATCAAACATTGGGTATAATTGCAACCACATTTAACAGGAGTGCAAAACACGCAGTCTCTCGCTCCACACTAGCATGGCGACTGCATGGGGCTGATCTCCTTGCCAGACAACCAGAACATTGTATTCCATTGACACCCAGACATTGTCAGCACCATTTGCTATTGTGCCAAGAACACAGGGACTGGACCAAAGATGATTGGGATCGCATACTCTTCCCGAATGAGAGCATATTCAGTCTGAGTAGTGGTTTGAATGTACCACCATTTGGCGAGAGATGGAAACACGTAATGCACTCAGGAATGTTGTCGAACATGTTCGTTTTGGTGATCCCGGTGTTATGGTGTGGAGAGGCACAATGCTGTATGGTCGTACTAATCTCCAAGTCTTAGAACGCTGTACACTCCCCGGTCAGTGTTATTCTGATGCTATTCCTTCCTAATGTATTTCTTTTCAGGGGTGTACCCGACCCTGAATTATTTTTTAAGGGTGACAAGGAGCTCTTGGGATGAGTGGATATGCGGCGAATGGACTGCCTGTCTGTCCTCCGACTTGAATCCCATCGAGGACATGTGGAATGCGCTGGGGAGACGTGTTGTAGCACATCCATGTGGACCAACAACCTTCCAGCAATTGTCAATCGCTCTGGTAGAGGAATAGAACGCCCTACCACAAGAATTCCTTATCAGTCTTGTGGCGACCATTGGAGAACATTGTAGAGCATGAAATCCGTTTATGGATATCACACACCCTATTAAGAACCATTTACTGTCTTTTTTAATGTCCAGGGATCCATCATGAATGAACTTCCGTTCTAATGTATTACACACCAGTGTCGTTGCAGGACTGAATTTCTAACCAGTCACAAATCTCACACCAACATGCAGGTTCAAAGCAGATTTTTCCAGCTCTTCTTGCTTCCACTACCATTCGATCGCCGTTGGGTTTTAAAAATCGATGTATGTAGCAGTTGGTAAGTCGCTCCTAGCGTGAATTTGTTAAAGGGGGGATTTCATATAGGAGGGAAGTGAAGCAAGTGCTGGATCCTAGCGTTAGCTCCTGCGACACATTGAGTGAAGGCTGCGGGATAGTACATTGGAAGTACAACAAACATTCTAGAATCATGATGTGCGTCTCAGCAGCCAGTCAGTTTGGCATGATTTACTCTGTCTCCAAGACCGTTGAGAAACAAAAGTAATACCATTTCTCCTTTGTCCATTTTGCCTCTGGACCATGTGCGAGTTTATGGATGACTGTTGGTCCGAGGTATTTGATTTCTCTCCTATAATCAAAACTCTGGGAGGTGTTTCCCAGTCTGCCATCTGGGGACGCACCCTCTTAAGTTTCAGGTTCCCCCGTGGGTTTGGTAGAGCTAAGCCCAGTTCAAGTCACTAGAACTCTATAACTGGGAAAAAATTAGTACTTTCGTGATTGTAATTACAAGGAATCGAAAGAAAGTCTAATATTTTTGATGTTACATTCCTGCTCTACACCCATCTCTACACAGAATTAAGTAATGATGCCAAAGAAGAAGAAAAGAAAACATACCATTATTTATCGAGTGGACTACAGAGATAATTTCTTTTGAAAGAAAGTTGTTTATTTACTACTACAACAAACCTCCATTAGAGAATACCCTGATTTGTTTTCTAAATCCCCTTTCTACACTTGTAGATACTGAAGAAAGCTTTAGTTACATATAGTTGCACTGGCAGCCAAGATCAGAGGTTAACTATGTCCGTAATACAGATACAAATCATAAAACACTTGGATCTTTTTTATCTGTCGAGATACTGAAGCAATTTTTTTCTTTATAACTATATACTTTTCTTTAACGACATTCTAAAGTCCTTGTAAAGGAAATTGCTGCTTGTCTTGCCACTTATACACACATAAAAAAAGTTTTGAATCGCCCCGGCTCCGAGTGTTCCGGAGCCTGTACAGAAAATTGGAATAGAGATCAACATAAACATTATTTCCGTCCTATTTTAGCTCATGAAAACCACACATTGCATGTTGTACCACCATACAGCGAGACCTTCAAAGGTGGTGGTCCAGACTGCTGTACACACCGGTACCTCTAACACCCAGTAGCACGTCATCTTGCATTGATGCATGCCTGTATTCATCATGGCATACTATCCAAATGTCCATCAAGGCACTGTTGGTCCAGATTGTCCCACGGTGAATCGGCGTAAATTCCTCAAAGAGGTTGGTGGGTCATGTCGTCCATATACAGCCTTTTTCAATCTGTCCCAGGCATGTTCGATAGGGTTCATGTCTGGAGAACATGCTGGCCACTCTAGTCGAGCAATGTTGTTATTTTGAAGGAAGTCATTCACAAGTTGGGGGTGCGATTTGCCGTCCATGAAGACGAATACCTCGCCAATATGCTGCCGATATGGTTCCACTATTGGTCGGAGGATGGCATTCACGTATCGTACAGCTGTTACAGCCCCTTCGATAACCACTAGTGGCGTACGTCGGCCCCACATAATGCCACACCAAAACAGCAAGGAATCTCCACCTTGCTGCACTCGCTGGACAGCGTGTCAAAGCAACTCAAAGGAGTCGGTGTTGGTCGAAGGCGTTCAGCCTGACTGGATTGCCTCCAAACACATCTCCAACGATTATCTGGTTGAAGACATATGCGACACTCATTGGTGAAGAGAAAGTGATGCAAATTATCACGGTGAAACTGTATATTGATGTGGATGGGCACTTTATCACGGGATAATTACATATTTTTATTTTTATAATTATATTTTACGATTATGGTTGACTTATACCGCGATAACACTCGTACGGACATCGGCTGCCCCGAAGTACGTACGATATAATATTTTTTAAACACAACGCGCGACTCACCACCTTCTAATAAATAGTTTGCGTGAGCACTGCTATTTAGAATAGAAAATATGCGTATTCTTACGCAAACTAATTATCAATATGGGTCTCAGGGGCTACTGGTTATTTATGCACCCAATGTCACAAAGATTAACTGAGATATTACGGAGCTTATTGATATGATGAATTTTAATATTTCTTGTTCATTATTTGCAAGACAAAACTGGAGAGAATCTCATCTGCCGTTAGGCGGCCAAAATGAAACATACTGAACTCATTCAGTATTCTAAATATTAATAAACGAAATCTATTTTTACTCTGTTAACTCTGAGACTATTGTAAGATCAAGGCAGAGAAACCTCTCACATTTACATTTAATATTATGACGTGAAATTTTAATTAAATAATACAGTCAGCGTAATTGCCGACTAAATCCTGCTAGGGGAGATGAGCTCCCTGCACTACGAAGCTCTGTAAAAATTTTGTTAATTATAATTAATGGTTGCGATCATGAGAGGTGACAACTAAGTCAATAATACACACTTTCTAATAACAATTTCTATTGTATTTGTTAAAAATACAGATAGAACTTACGTTAATTATCAGACAGCACTACAATGGCGGTCTACCGCTAGACGAAACAAAACAGGAGAGCTGGTTCAATCAAAGCATTGTCTCTGATCTTCATGGCCTATGCTACAGTGAGATTATAGCAAAAAACTGTGTTTTGTTAATTACATCGATATTTGTGTTTTTATAATAATAATTTACAATCTTTACTATTTGTTATACATCACGCAGATGTACTTAGTCTTTAGATAATTTATGTTTCACACGTCTCATAGCAAAAACTTCTTTTCCCTATATCCACATGTCCATTTATGTGACGTACAGTCACACAATCCTGAGCGGTCCATTCGGAATGTTTTTGGGCGCATCTGTACCGCGCTGCATGGTGTCGTGGTTGCAAAGATGGACCTCGCCATGGATGTCAGAAGTGAAGCTGCGCATCATGCAGCCTATTGAGCACAGTTTGAGTCGTAACATGACGTTCTGTAGCGGCACGAAAAGCATTATTCAACATGGTGGCGTTGCTGTCAGGGTTCAAATAAAAATGGTTCAAATGGCTCTGAGCACTATGGGACTTAACATCTGAGGTCATCAATCCCCTAGAACTTAGAACTACTTAAACCTAACTAACCTAAGGACGTCACACACATCCATGCCCAAGACAGGATTCGAACCTGCGACCGTAGCGGTCGCGTGTCAGGGTTCCTCCGGGCCATAATCCGCAGGTAGCGGTCGTCCACTGCAGTAGTGGCCCATCGTCCACTGCAGTAGTGGCCCTTGGGTGACCTGAGCGAGGCATGTCATCGACACTTCCTGTCTCCCTGTATCTCCTCCATGTCCGAACAACATCGCCTTGGTTCACTCCGAGACGCCTGGACACTTCCCTTGTTGAGAGCCCTTCCTGACAAAGTAACAATGCGTACGCGATTGAAGCGCGGTATTGACCGTCTAGGCATGGATGAACTACAGACAACGCGAGCCGTGTATCTCCTTCCTGGTGGAATGAATGGAACTGATCGGCTGTCGGACCCCCTCCATCTAGTAGGCGCTGCTCATGCTTGGTTGTTTACATCTTTGGGCGGGTATAGTGACATCTCTGAAAAATCAAAGTTACTGTGTCTGTGATACAATATCCACAGTCAAAGTCTATCTTCAGGAGTTCTAGGAACCTGGGTGATGCAAAACTTCTTTCGTTGTGTGTATTTTGAAAATTACGTAGCTGTTTTAGCGAAAGTTTGACTGCAAACGTTACATTACTGAACTAATCTTTCAATGTGATTTCGACTGACACACACAAAAAAGCAAATCGATTAAAAAAGAATGTAGTTGCTATAATATCTTGGCAGTTAGAAAAGGTACGTGGTCAGGAATAGGCTGAACAGCTTGTGAGGTGTTGGAAGATAAATTGTGCTGAGAAATAATTGTTAAGAAAAAATTGCGCCGTATCCGAGTTAATTATCACTGAACTTAGCCAGTCAGGCCGTTGCGCGCGCCAATTCAATCGGTCTGATCGCACGAGACTGCTCAACCTTTGGCTCGGGTTCGATCCTTCCTCTAATCCCATGTCCAATTTTTGTATTGCTCTCCTGTTCGTTTATAGGAAAGCGAACGAAGAACACATTTGGCGACACCTCCCTGTCAGGCCGCTAGAATCTGCGCGCATAAACGTATCAGTTTTTTTCTTAACAATTATTTTCAATACAACCTACCCTACAACAGCCATACAAGCTGTTCAGACTGTTTCTGACACCATATATGAAATTAATTGCCCATTTGTGTTGTGCCATTTGCTGGAGACTCCGTTTCAGTACCTGGAACTGCCTATGAAATTTTAGGGTATCTTCAAGGACTTTGTTTGCTCTGTTGTGATGGCAACCAGTCATTATCTTCCTTTGGATTTTTTATTTGTTATAGTCGCACTGCACTATATATTTAGGGCTTTCGCACATTATCAGGCGTGTATGCTTGGGATTACACAGCATGTTCTTACTGTCTCCAGTATTTTTCGGCCTTGATTAACATGACCAGACTATCATCAAATACGACATTATTAGAACAACCCTTTAATGTCATTGTCAGGTTATTTATGAAAGTCAAGAGCACGATATTTTATATTGTCTTACTGTGAATTTAGTTTTAAACTTATTCTGCAGTCAAGTATACAACCATCTGCTTTCTGTTATGAAGACTATACTTTTGCAAGGGTTTGTGTCTATTAGACGTTTGTGGTTTACACATTAAAAGGTCGTTGCATGATCATAGTAATTTACAACTATGTGCAACGTGACAACCAAAAGCAGTTTCTTTCCACGAACATAGCCTGTATTTCCAACCCATTATTTAGCCACAGTGCACTGTACTAATTGGCGGTTAGGAATGAGAAGATTGTGGTCGTAGAACTAGGTCGGGATACTGAATGATGGTTGTTTGAATGCTGAGTGATGGTTACTGCGATTCTATCGTCACTTTTGCAAGTAACATGTTCCTAGTTTACCTCTGCCTTGAGCAGCTGTAAGATAACTTTTTATCAGACTTCAATGATTCGACAAAAACAATAGACCATAACTTTGCGTCGGAGACAGGAACTATATTCAGAGAAAGGGGACTGCAATTTTATTCTTGTTGTAGTTCCCGAAGCTTCCATGTCAGCGCGTACCACGTACGAGATAGCGGTTCAAAAAAGACGAATGGGCACGTTTTGGAAGTACACTTGAGTGATTATGCATTATTTGATTGGCTGAAATTTGTCCTTTTTCTGAAGTTAATAATTCGTCTAGGGACTGTAGCAAACTGGAATCTATGGTATCTTTTAAAAAGTTAGGTTTTGTTTAGGTAATATGTGTGATGGTTCCTGCAGCCAATACAACATTGGTCAGGACACATTAATTACTGTTGTGGCTGTGATGGTAGCCAGAAGATTAAATTGTCTTCCTGTTCCATTAATTAACAATCCATCGCCCTACAGTTCTAGTTTCACTATCCCGTTTGGTTTGCCGTTTTTATAGTACGTGATAATTACTGTTTCAGGTGTAAATAATGAGTAAATCCAGTGATCCCCAATTTTCTGGAATTTGGGCTGAGGAAATAAAACTTTTTTCTCGCGCTCTTCTGCTTCCAATTTCTCTAAGAACAACTGAATTTCACATGATTCGTTGTTTATTCGTATCACCCTTGTTCGACAAATAACATTTTCTCTAATACAATCTTTTAAATCTGCTACAGACTTAGTGACATGAGCGTCTCTCCGTCTAGAAATCATTAACCACTGTTCCAAACGCAGTTTCTAACAGTTTCCCTCGTGCGTCTAACCAACCGCGTTTCTTACGTAGTAGCGTTTGTGGTACTACTTATGTTAACTCTTGCGACTCAGTCGTCAATTTCTAATACGAGTGTTTTAATTCCTGAGGGAAATGGAAGTACGATCAATCCCTTCCCTCCTTTATAAATGTACATAAACACAGAAAATGACAAAAAATAATTGAAATGGCTCTGTGCACTATGGGACTTAACATCTGAGGTCATCAGTCCCCTAGAACTTAGAACTATGTAAACCTAACTAACCTAAGGACATCACACACATCAATGCCTGAGGCAGGATTCGAACCTGCGACCGTAGCGGTCGCGCGGTTCCAGACTGAAGCGCCTAGAACCGAACGGCCACGCAGGCCGGCGAAAATGACAAGTAATGAAAAAATTAAGACTAACCTAAATAACTAACAAATATCATATATGTGTTCTTCATGAAATATACGCTATTTCTTAGACCTAAGTGCATAAGGGACGTTCCTCTGATGTTCATTTTTCCTTGGTAATTCTTCTTTTCTCCAACGGTTGAAGGAATCTCTGACAACGCATCAATCTCACCTCTAAACAGTTTGACACTACTTATGTGAACTGTAGAAGCTCTAGTCGGCAACTGCAATTTAATGTTGACTGGCGAAGTCATTTAAATAACTTGCTAAGATCCACGATATTTCTTTTTTCCCTTTGAAGTCTACAGACAGCTAATAATACCCATTGCCCTGTTCTGTATTGTGGCATTTTACTCGTCCATTTCCCAATATGTTCTTACTCCTCTAAAACTTTGGTTTTAGCACACTTTACCGTTTGCCAGATTGCTCTACACTTCTTCGCAAAAATTTTCACTGATTCGTCCTGTGGAGTTTAGGTTGAAGTACATCAAAAGGTGACGGCATTTTTCGCGTGTGTGCTACGTCGTACGGTTAAAGGCCAATTCCAATATGAACATATGAATTATATGCACTAACAACACAGTTTAAATATGATCCCCAGTCTGAATGCTGTGAGTTTAAATAATGGCCTAACATCATGGATAAAATACAGTGAACTCATTCTGTCCATCCATTCGTTTGGGGGTGTAAGTGTGTATGATACGTAACTTCGTAATTTTCAGTAAGCGACATAACTGTTTCATTACTTCCAATACAAAGTTAGTAACTTAATCTGTAGTAATCGTTTCTGGCACGCCAAATTTCAGTAACCAGTTGTTTACCGTAGTCTTTGGTACCGTACTCGCCCTCTGATCTGATTTAGCTACCATAACAAATATCGTAAAAATTGATCTAACTTCGCCGAAGGACATATCTATTACCAACTTGTGTTGTACTAAAATGTCCTAAAACATGCAGTTCTGGCACAGACAATGGTTTGTCAGCTTCTGGTAGTCTCCGTAACTGAATTTTCTGACAACTCCAACCTGCTCTTTGTGCATACGGGAAGCGGTTTCTTACGTATTGTTGTACTCACTGCGACGTGTTTTCCACCAAAATCTTTCAGATGGAGGTGTATCAGTTGTTCTTTTCCCTCTGTAACCTGATAAGACGTGGTCATGTGCTTGATGTAACACTTCTATTACACGAACTACACTGTGGGATTCGCACTTTGTCGATCTCCACAGTAAGCTTTCTTGTGTTTCAAATTGAGGTTGTGTTCAAAACGATTGACACTTACTACTTGCTGATTGTACCGTTGTAATTCTTCCTGGCTTCCACCTACTCCCTGCTTAGGCTATCAACATTCGTGTGTCTGACTCTGACTTATGAGTTACTTCACAGTCGAACTCATTTAATTTTATTGCCCAGCTCGTTAACTTACATGAATGATCTTTCAACCCTAAGAACCATTTTAGAGACACGTCGTTTGTAATCACTTTGAGTTTATTAGCGTACAAATAGCAATGAAAATAAGAGATTCCGTAAATAACTGCTAACATGTCCTTTTCAGTTGCTGAATAATTGTTTTCAGCCTTATTGAAGAGTCTAAAAGCATATGGCACCGGATGTTCTTTCCCATCAACATTCTGACTTAAAATACACTACTGGCCATTAAAATTGCTACACCAAGAAGAAGTGCAGATGATAAACGGGTATTCATTGGACAAATATATTATACTAGAACTGACATGTGTTTACATTTTCACGCTATTTGGGTGCATAGATCCTGAGAAATCAGTATCCAGAACAACCACCTCTGGCCGTAATAACGGCCTTGATGCGCCTGGGCATTGAGTCAAACAGAGCTTGGATGGCGTGTACAGGTACAACTGCCCATGCAGCTTCAACACGATACCACAGTTCATCAAGAGTAATGACTGGCGTATTGTGAAGAGCCAGTTGCTCGGCCACCATTGACCAGACGTTTTCAATTGGTGAGAGATCTGGAGAATGTGCTTGCCAGGGCAGCAGTCGAAAATTTTCTGTATCCAGAAAGGCCCGTACAGGACCTGCAACATGCGGTCGTGCATTATCCTGCTGAAATGCAGGGTCTCGTAGGGATCATATGAAGCGTAGAGCCACGGGTCGTAACACATCTGAAATGTAACGTCCATTGTTCAAAGTGCCGTCAATGCGAACAAGAGGTGACCGAGACGTGTAACCAATGGCACCCCATACCATCACGCCGGGTGATACGCCAGTATGGCGATGACGAATACACGCTTCCAATGTGCGTTCACCGGGATGTCGCCAAACACGGATGCGACCCTCATGATGCTGTAAACAGAACCTGAATTCATCCGAAAAAATGACGTGTTGCCATTCGTGCACCCAGGTTCGTCGTTGAGTACACCATCGCATGCGCTCCTGTCTGTGATGCAGCGTCAAGGGTAACCGCAGCCATGGTCTCCGAGCTGATAGTCCATGCTGCAGCAAACATTATCGAACTGTCTGTGCAGATGGTTGTTGTGACTTCTGAAATTTTCCCGGCGTATTTCTTCTTCTAATAATTTCCGGGTATGCAGCCGGATCCCGTCGACATTCTGCCACGATATTTCGGCCCAGAGATGGTTGTTGTCTTGCAAACGTCCCCATCTGTTGACTCAGGGATCGAGACGTGGCTGCACAACCTGTTACAGCCATGCGGATAAGATGCCTGTCATCTCGACTGCTAGTGATACGAGGCCGTTGGGATCCAGCACGGCGTTCCGCATTACCCTCCTGAACCCATCGATTCCATATTCTGCTAACAGTCATTAGATCTCGACCAACGCGAGCAGCAATGTCGCGATACGATAAACCGAAATCGCGATAGGCTACAATCCGACCTTTATCAAAGTCGGAAACGTGATGGTACGCATTTCTCCTCCTTACACGAGGCATCACAACAATGTTTCACCAGGCAACGCCGATCAACTGCTGTTTGTGTATTAGAAATCGGTTGGAAACTTTCCTCATGTCAGCACGTTGTAGGTGTCGCCACCAGCGCGGACCTTGTGTGAATGCTCTGAAAAGCTAATGATTTGCATATCACAGCATCTTCTTCCTGTCGGTTAAATTTCGCGTCTGTAGCACGTCATCTTCGTGGTGTAGCAATTTTAATGGCCAGTAGTGCACAACCAACAGCATTGTTGGAGGTATCACACACAAGTATGAATTCCTGTTCAAAGTCAGGGAATATTATCTCCGGATCTGACATTAATGTCTCCTTGAGTTTCTCGAGTACTTCTTGACACTGTGTTGTCCACAGCAAATTATCGTCTTTTCGTAGCGGACTTGCTAATGGCAGTGCAATTTCAGCAAATCCCTTCACAGTCTTACGGAAATAATTGCATAATCCAATAAAATGGCTCTGAGAACTATGGGACTTAACTTCTAAGGTCATCAGTCCCCTAGAACTACTGAAACCTAACTAACCTAAGGACCTCACACACATCCATGCCCAAGGCAGGATTCGAACCTGCGATCGTAGCAGTCGCGCGGTTCCGGACTGAGCGCCCAGAACCGCTAGACCACCGCGGCCGGCGCATAATCCAATAAAGGACTATAATTGTTTAGTAGTTTGTGACGTCAAAAAATCATGTATGGCGGAAGTAAGTTGAGGACCCACCCTCACTCTGTCTTGACAGAGAGTCCAAAAAGTATTCGTCTAGCTGCATATCTTTTAGAAAACAAAGTCTGTGTAACATGAAAAGAAATGTATACAAAATCTAAAGAGCCAGTCATGTAAGAAGTACCTCGTTAAGTCATTTTAGTTGAAAAGCAAGGAAAGAAACATATCCATATCGACAGCAAGGTTAACAAAATAGAAAATGTAATACAAGAGCTAGTTCATAAAGTATTTGTCCACCATGTGAACATGCCGAAATTCTGCGCGCAGTGATTAAGGGGAGTTGGAATGCCCTATCTCGCCAATGTTAAATTTGCTAACTTTGTGTACCTTTTTCTTTGGAACTATTATCTTCAGAACTTTGAAATTCTGGCAGAGGTTTTCAGCATATATTGTGAGCCCACTGAACTAGAACCAATGTTTTCTTTTTGTTGGTATAGTATTTATGAATTTTTTACCATTAAGCCATTTTTTATTGGAAAAAGTATAACATAAACTTCCCTAGTTCAGAGAATAAGCCAGTTCTTGTCATGATTCTAGTTCAGTGGCCTCTTTGAACTGTTTTGCAGCATTTCTGAAAATTTGAATGTTGTTGGTTGAGTGGTTTATGAGATAAAGGTACATGTAACACTAAAAATGTCAAATGCCAGAAAATGCGATTAAAGTAATTTATTATGAAAATTCACAAATACCTTTTATTCTATTATCAAAAGTGTCCAGCAGAGTAATCAGGGTCATCTTCTAGTTCTTCTTCTTCACCTAGAAGCTTTCTTCTCCTTGCTGCCCTTGCTTTTTTTGTATTAAATTCAGCTGCATACTGAGCCTTCCTTACTCGCACGCTGTCCAGAAGCTGAAGACCTCTGATGGTGTTGATACCAGGAGCAATGCCGAGCCTTGCCATGACCTTTAGCCTACCCATATGACCATCATTGAATGAAATAACAGCATCACTGACTCCCCATTTCAATGTTTTTATCCCAACAAATACATTCTTAGGTACACGAGTCCAAATGAGGTTGTTGAACGACTCGTTTTGATTCTGGGTACAACCATGAAGACATTTTCGCAGAAGATCAGGATGCCCCAAGTCTCTATATATTGGTTTAATTACTTCCATAACAGCCAATGGAATATAATTTTTATGGTGATAAGGATCCCCAGTAGCTTGAGATTTTCTATAATTGCACCATGACTGAGGACCATCTGGACAAGCAAAATGTTGAGGATTATCATCAGTTGATGATCGATGTAAATATGTGGCCCATACAGCTTGTCTCATTTCCTGCAAATTATTTGCATTATTTCTTATTGCCATACCATAGTATTGTTGTAATTCATTTATAATTTTATCTGACAGGCGACCTCTAATGGTTTTACCATCTGACAAAATTTTGTCCTTCAGATTCTGTTTCAGTTTCCTTAGACGAGTGCCCATTCGTTTCTGAACATGACCGACACATTCTAGTTTAGTTATTGTCTTATTGACATATGGCATGGATTCTGTAACACTTTTGTATGCCTTGGAGTCCCCATCTCCAAGGAATTTTGTGTAAAATACTCCCCGTTCTTTTTCTGATCTGCTAAACATTTTCACAGCAGCGGCAGCCTCCATGCCTCCACTCGTACCTTCATAATTCTTGCTACATATGTGAGCTGCTTCTATCTTACCAGATGCACAATGGTAACAATGTTTAGTGAGCACTTCATAGTCCAAAACTTTACCGCTGTCCACACTAGTAACAGTAGCAACAGCATTTTTGGATGTGTGACCCCTTTTCTGCCAGGTTCCATCAAAAGCAACAGGGATATCTGGGTTTCCTTCATTTATATATTTTGCTTCACTGGCAGCAGCTTTCATTGATAAATCTGCTACAGACTGAACAGCATCTCCTATCACTTCAGTGTAATTGTCAATTTTAGCAGGTGGAGGTGGAAGATTCATTATGGCACAAAATGTTTGAGCAGCAGTATGTCCTTTACCAATTGCTCTCATTGCATACATTAGCCTGATATTACTCTCAAACAAATTGCTACTGCATGTTTTAGAGCTCCAAAAACAGGTCTCATTTTCACAACTGGCACAAACTATAGCAATTTTGCAGGAAAGTCCTATAGATTTTGTTATGTTCATATCAAAAGAACCTCCACAAAGATTACAACACAAACATTTCTTCATAAACTCAGTAAAAACAGGAAAGTCGACTAAAACATATTGTTCATTAGAAGCTTCATCTGTAATTTCACTTGCACAGTTTGATAACTTCTTTTTTGATGCACTGGTGGGCGTGTCTCCTTCACACATCTCAGCTGTACAAACGTCAGAACTTTCACCAGCATCAACAGGTGCTGAAGCAGAATCACTTGAACAAACGTTATTTGTAAATCTATTACCGCGAAACTTTCGCTTTTTAAATAATGATGCACTCCTAGGCATCGTAGAAACTACGCACTCACCACTGAAAGTCAAAACAAGACAGATAACAAACTCCAAATGAGCGACAAACTAAACTCGAGGCTCAAAACAAACACTCACAGATCAAAAACTGAACAATAAACACAGCTAGTCGTAAAAACAATGGTACCTATGGAAGGATCAAAGATTCTACAACTGAAGAGTGAAATCCACAGCCTTCTATATGTAATGTTTTCGGAAATGCGAAGATTTAAATGTGTACAAATCACAAGATGGGTAACTTTGCTGGGCGCACATGTAATTTTGAAAAATTAAATAAAAATACTTCCAATTGGAATTTCTTAACAAATTTTGCACCATTTTAAGCAGAAAATTTCAAATTAAGTTATAAGGTTAAAAACTGAAAATGTGAATTTTTTCCATTTTCCGGCATTCCAACTCCCCTTAAACTATAACGCTGACCCACGGCACACACTGGAGTCAATCGCCTGTTGTGGTTCTGAACGGCGCCGATACAGTGCAATTAGCGCCATGAGCCGTAAGGGTAGTGAGACGACGCTGATCGAAAGGAAACTTGTTCTGCGCTTACATAATGAGTTCAAATCTTCTTACGAGATTGCTAAAGTAGTCGAAGACCTAGATCGGTGGTTCAGTCGATAATAGATCGATTTGGCACAACGAAATCACTAAGAAACCAACCACGTACCGGACGCCCTCACACTTTTGACTGACGCAGACGTGAGATTTATCATGAGAGAAATGAAGAAGAAACCTAAAATCAGCGTTCCTAAGTTGGCTGGGGAGTTAAGAGTTTAGGGGAACGAAGGTATGTGTTAACACAATCAGAAATGCCTTCAAAACGTATGGGTATCACGGCCGGGTAGCGCGCAAGAAATTTTTGGTCAGTGAACAGAATCGAAAGACGCGTCTTCATTTTGCGATGGCAAATAGATTCAAAACGTAATATTTTCTGATGAGAGTAAATATAACGTATTCGGGTCTGATGGCAGGCGAATGGTGTGGAGTAAGAAGAATGTGGAGGTGTTGTCATGCAACCTTGTGCCAACGGTTAAAAACAGTGGTGGTTCCCGGATCGTGTGGGGTGTATGAGTGCTGCAGGTGTTGGAAAATTACGTTTTATAGAAGGTACAATGGATCACCATATGTATATCAACATTTTAAAGGACAATCTGAATCCTAGCGCAGAAAAATTAGGCCTACAAGGAAATTACATTTTTCAACAAGCTAACGACCCAAAGCATACGGCTCTAAATACAAGGCTGTGGCTCCTGTGCAATACCCCAAAACAACATCCCTCCTCAGAGCCCAGAGATTAATCCTATTGAACACCTTTGGAAAGTGCTGGAAGACAGCATCAGGAGAAGACACATTTCTAACAAGAGAGACCCAAAAGAAGCACTTCATGACGAATGGGACAAAATTCCAGCCTCTCTGACGGCAAACTTGGTTAAGTCGATGCCCAGACGACTACAAGCAGTAATAGCTGCAACGGGAAACTCCACTAAATATTAATTTTTGTAAGTGAAATCATATTTTCAGATTGTAAAGTAAAGAACAAAATGTGAGTGGACGAATACTTTTTGAAGTAGCCCTTGAATAAATTCCCCATTTTGTCAAATTTGTTGTCGCTATGGATGAATTTATTTCCTTGTCCGTCAATAAAAATGACTTACGAAGGTTAGTTGCATATGACTGAATGTTCACATTTTATGTTCCCTTCCTTTCACGTGACATATACCTAGTTTTTTTAAAAAATTGCAGCTAGACGAATACTTTTTGGACTCACTGTATCCAAGATAACTTTTGTGTCTGAGCAATATGGCATTTCTCCACACTAAGTGCAAGGTGTGCTGCCCTCAATCAACTAAATACTTCATCCAGACGTTTAATATGATATTCTACAGTTCTCGAATAGACGATTATATCATCAAGATATACCATACAGATTCTTGGTTTTAATTGACCAAGTACCCTATCTAACAGCGTTGGAAATTAATAATGACCAGTAGGTGTCGCGAAAGCTGCTTTGGGTTTACTTCGGGAAACACTTCGTTGGTGATTACCACTTTTAAGATCAATCGTTGAAAAATATTTACATCTTTCTAGGTTGTCTAACGTATCCATGATGTTCAAGGTTGGACATGCATCCATTGTGGTTCGTGCATTCAAGTAACAGTAGTCAAAACAAAATCGATATTTTCGAGTACCGTTTACTGACTTAAACAACCAAATTTCTCGAATGTTTCTCTCACAGCGCCAACTGGGAAACTTTTCTCTGCTAGTTCGTTTGGCATTTTGGGCACCTTATCCTTCTGCACCTTATCCTGCATACATTAAATGTAAGTCTGTAATTCTTATCATGAGTAAAGCTCCATCTTCGACAACCAGTAATAAAGTGTACACAGTGGTAGATTCCGTCATGGATACATGACAGACGATGGAATTTTTTCCATGGCAGCGCCATCAACATCGACGCAATACGCATTTATTTGTTGTAAAACTGTGATAATTGTAGTGTAAGGGGCGATCAAATAAATCCCTTTTCAGGGCGTTGCTGAAGCATATATGCAAAGTAGTGCGACTCCGATGCGGGTATACGAGGTGCATTCAAGTTCTAAGGCCTCAGATTTTTTTTTCTAATTAACAACTCACCCGAAATCGATGAAACTGGCGTTACTTCTCGACGTAATCGCCCTGCAGACGTACACATTTTTCACAACGCTGACGCCATGATTCCATGGCAGCGGCGAAGGCTCCTTTAGGAGTCTGTTTTGACCACTGGAAAATCGCTGAGGCAATAGCAGCACGTCTGGTGAATGTGCGGCCACGGAGAGTGTCTTTCATTGTTGGAAAAAGCCAAAAGTCACTAGGAGCCAGGTCAGGTGAGTAGGGAGCATGAGGAATCACTTCAAAGTTGTTATCATGAAGAAACTGTTGTGTAACGTTAGCTCGATGTGCGGGTGCGTTGTCTTGGTGAAACAGCACACGCGCAGCCCTTCCCGGACGCTTTTGTTGCAGTGCAGGAAGGAATTTGTTCTTCAAAACATTTTCGTAGGACGCACCTGTTACAGTAGGGCCCTTTGGAACGCAATGGGTAAGGATTACGCCCTCGCTGTCCCAGAACATGGACACCATCATTTTTTCAGCACTGGCAGTTACCCGAAATTTTTTTGGTGGTGGTGAATCTGTGTGCTTCCATTGAGCTGACTGGCGCTTTGTTTCTGGATTGAAAAATGGCATCCACGTCTCATCCATTGTCACAACCGACGAAAAGAAAGTCCCATTCATGCTGTCGTTGCGCGTCAACATTGCTCGGCAACATGCCACACGGGCAGCCATGTGGTCGTCCGTCAGCATTCGTGGCACCCACCTGGATGACACTTTTCGCATTTTCAGGTCGTCATGCAGGATTGTGTGCACAGAACCCACAGAAATGCCAACTCTGGAGGCGATCTGTTCAACAGTCATTCGGCGATCCCCCAAAACAATTCTCTCCACTTTCTCGATCATGTCGTCAGACCGGCTTGTGCGAGCCTGAGGTTGTTTCGGTTTGTTGTCACACGATGTTCTGACTTCATTAAATTGTCGCACCCACGAACGCACTTTCGACACATCCATAACTCCATCACCACATGTCTCCTTCAACTGTCGATAAATTTCAATTGGTTTCACACCACGCAAATTCAGAAAACGAATGATTGCACGCTGTTCAAGTAAGGAAAACGTCGCCATTTTAAGTATTTAAAACAGTTCTCATTCTCGCCGCTGGCGGTAAAATTCCATCTGCCATATGGTGCTGCCATCTCTGGGACGTATTGACAATGAACGCGGCCACATTTTAAAACAATGCGCATGTTTCTATCTCTTTCCAGTCCGGAGAAAAAAATCGGAGGCCTTAGAACTTGAATGCACCTCGTATAAGCTTCGACATGTAGACAAGACATCAGAGTGTCATACATGTCCTTCTGACGTGCTTGCAGTAAATGCAGGTATGTGAACTATAAAAAAGTTATTACCAAATGCGTCTAAACAGGTCCAATGAGCTGTTATTCTTTATTTGGCTGCTGAAGGACAAATATCAGTAGACATCCATCGGAGACTGAAGAACGTGTATAGGGCAGCACGTGTATCGAAAGCCATCACTGTATAAGGTCTGCAGCTGCTTCATGATGACGCACGTCCCCATATCGTAAATGACATAACGCAAAAGTTGCTCCAGCTCTTGTGGGACGCCCTCGAGCACCCGCCCTACAGTCCTGATCTCTCCACATGCGAATATCATGCCTTTGGTCCCTTAGAAAACGTCTCGAAGGGTCAACGATTCCTATCGGACGAGGATGTGCAGCAGGCAGTTACGGACTTCTTCACTCAGCAGAACATGTTGTTTTACTAAACGCGTATCTTCAACCTTTCCAACTTGGGATGATTGCCTCAGTGCTCAGGGCGTTTTTGCCTGAGTGGTATATGTAACGTCTCTTAGCAAAACACATATTATATGTGGTAAAAAAAAGGAGAAAAGAATAATTGAACTGGATGATTGTAATTGTGTGGACAACGATTGTGTGAACTTTGTGTAATGAAGAGAAAGCATTATTAGTCATGTTTTGTTCTTGTATAGAATTATGTACCGATTTTTTTTAAAGATAATATCTGTGTCGACGAGTACTGAAACCGCCACAGACGATACTTATTAAATATCAAACACAGATGAGAATATGTGACAAGTATAAATAGTAGTGACCGAACATTAATTTCTCTGTCGTGTTCTTGGAGTTACGTGAGTAGGAAGAGCCATAGAGTAAATATCTCTGGAGTGAGCGTTGCGTTCTGCACATGTTGTCATCATTAAACCAGGATTGTGACGTGTTCTCGGGACTTCGCTGTGCGTGTGTGCCTTCCGCAGCGTTTGAAGTTTATAATATCAAGAGTTTTTGTTGTGTTTCACCGTTTGTTGATAGTGTAATAGCGATGGTGAATTACTGTTGTTGCTACGGATGCAAAGAAAAATATGTGAAAGGAGGGATAGTAACTTTTCATGGGTACATACCATTTATCTCTAATTATAGTTATCATATTAGTAAGAGACACTGTATATGTTAAAAATTTCGAGACACATTGTGATTAAGGCTTGATTCTGTAGACCTATTTTTCTACGATTTTATGACTATATAATAGATATTACGGCTCGTACAAAAGCTTACAAACATTCGCTTCCTCTCGTAAATTTGCTAGTGGAACAGGAAAGGAAATGGTTAGTTGTTTCAGCAAATACTATCCTCCATGCATTTATCAGTGGCTTGTCGATTATGTATATAGATTATTCAGTCTACTATTTATTTAATAAACTGGGAGCAAATTCGTGAAATAAATACTTCAAAGTGTCACCAGTAAGAAAAATTGTGCTTTAGGTCGCAAAAACGAGAAAATAAATACGCAGAAATAGCAGGAAAGAAAGGACGAATTAGCAGGGATATAATCGCTAATGTGTGGCAAATTCGGTGTTTTTCGGACACTTGCAAAAGTACTAGCATACTGTCAAGCCGTTTCGCAAGACAATGAGTGCAAAAATGTACGTCAGGCTCTGTAATACTATAAAGTGCCGTATCAAACCGAAAACTACCAAAAATCGAATTCATCTGAACTGTGACACCTATCGCAAAGAAGCAGAATGCAATATCACTTGCCCTTAAAAGTTACATAGCTGGTTTATTCCCGGTACTAGGGATGTAGTGACATTCTAAATATACAGGGCGCTAGACGGACGAACACACGACGTCCCGAGAACACGTGACCAGTCGGCAATGTATGTTGACAACACAAAATCTGTTCTGCGCATGTGAATGCTCACTCCAGAGATATTTACTCTATGGGAAGAGCCTGTGACGTTATATTGTACGCTTGCGTAGCATTCTTTTGTCAAGATTGAGAGACGTACGCCATTACGTACTCATTGTAAAGGTGTGAAATAATTTAATCTGTTTAAATGTTTGAATAGAGTTACTTAGTGAAAACTTGCATTATGATTTGTAATAAGCTTGCTTGGTATTTTATCCCATCCTTTTAAGACATTTTCAGTTATTTAAATATTATTCGTGGTGCAGAGCTGCGCTACTAACGAACGAACGAGCCGCTGCCGCGGCGCATTCAAACTGCATTAAATGAAACCAATCATATCGCAAAGAAGCGGACAGGTAATAGTAAACTAAAATTATTTCTTTCAGCTTTCGGAATTGCAGAGCAGAGCAGCAGATTTTATGATGTGTTTTACAGATTGACGCGGGCTGCTGATAATATATTATTAACAGTGCAAAAAGATAATTTACCTTCATAACATAAAAGAAATCTTGCTGTGCGTAGTTCTGGTCTGGCAAACCGTATAGTAAAAACATCTTTTTCTGTGATAACAGTCTCATGTTCTGATGTTAGTCGTGGTACTTATTGGTGTTTTACTGTTAACAAAAATCCACTGCAAAATTTTGATGTTGAACAATCATTGCGTACTGTAATATCAGTACTGATAACTAATTAATTTTCATTAACCTTTTCAATAACTGTAAAGTAAGGAAGATATGTTGAACTTTATGGCGAGTTACAGTAACGAAAAAATGTTCCTTTAATAGAAAGCCAGATCCAGAATAATAAGAACATAAGGTATTTCGGGGCTCTTTTCGTAGCAACATATTTTATCTCATATATTAGTTGTTACGCGAGCAATAATAAAACAAAGCAAAGAGAGCCAGTGAAATATACCAGTTCTGGAATGCCTGGCCGTCAAACGGAAATATTTTTATTGTCCCTTATAACACCTGTATCATACAGCTCTCCTTGCTCATTCAAGACTTCATACCTTCAGGAATATCCATTTCCGACCATTGGTTCCTTATTTCAAAGTACTCAGTTTATAAGCTTCTGTAGTATGTATAATTTTGACCCTAAAGATTTGCGACCCAATACAGGCCATTTGACCATTGTAAGTACGAAAGGAGCAAGAAGAAGGCAATGAAATTAGCAAATAATCCTAATCCTAATAACCACAGGTCCAGAAAGCAATGGTTTTCCGGATAGGACTTATACTAAAAAACGAAACACCTGGGAAGGCCCACGCAGAGTCCGCCATGTCATCCTCAGCCGATAGGCGTCGCTGGATGCAGATATTCTTGTAGATTCTTTTATGCGTTTGTCTATTTTTTGTTTGTCTGTTGTCGATGTATTATGCTCACAGAAAAGATCGTAACAACGTGATAAAATTGTCTCTGGTAGTGTTGTTAAAAAAATTACTGTTTGTTGTGCGTATGAAGAGTCTTGGGAGAGACGGCTGGATATTTTTAGCAACTATTCATACATGAGATTGCAGGTTCGAGTGCTGTTGTCCACGTCTCTTCCCGTACACGTCGCATTTAATCTGAAACAAATCTGCTATTTCAATACTTCCAAAAATACTAATAAAGGTCGTGACGCTCACCTTTGTTCTCATGAAATAATAACGGTTTATTGTGTCTCTTGTACAATTCTCCACATAACATCAAAAGAAGCGAACAGAAAACTCTAGTTACACTTAGTTACGAGTAAACCACAGAGAGAGTAATATTCCGAGTCAACGATATAATTATCATAGAGTCTCTCAGATAACGACTTTGCCACTTAGCTTTCTCACAGTCGATTCAGTACATTACATATTTATTACACTACAATATGGAGAGGCATGTGTTCACCACACCGCTCTCACTGCCACTTTTCGTGACTGCAGCCAAGTGGCTCCTCAGTTGGCCTCATAAGGGCTGAGTGCACCCCGCTTGCCAACAGCGTTCGGCAGACTCGGACAGCCAACCATCCAAGAGCCATGGAGGTAGAATAAGGGGAGATGGCGCTACAGACTTAGGCTGTACGTTGTTTTGAAGCCAGTGGGCCGGGCCTGCCGCCATCTTGGATCCCCCAAAACATTAGCAGACGAGTGTTTACAATTGCTTCTTGTTCGTTATTTCTGTCGTGTACACGCGATATTCGTTTTATATAGTAAATGTTACACTGGTTTAGTGAACAACGAAGCATAAGGAACACAACTTCAAACGTTTTTCTGGTCTTAAATGCGTATTCGATACAGTAATACGACATGAAAATATGACGCTTCTGGCCTCAGTACAGTAATTCCATTTTGTTTATACACTTCGAATAACCGAGAAGAGAAGTATGTGCTATGAAAAGCGTGCTTTCGTAATCCATTTCTACTCACTTTCATTGTGTTTGTGTCGATAATTGATAAAGCCAGAACTCCAAAAGCAATGATTGATAGTTTAGAGGCACCGATTTGTATTCGTTGTATTTTCAAGTCAAATGCAAATTTTAAATGTTCCAGTTTGCAAAAAACTTACCTCGTTTCCTTTGGTGTCCCTTAGATGTATGCAGGGATGGAATAAACAAGCTGTCATGTCAACAAAGTGAAAGATTCGTTAAATTACGAAGGAAAAGAAGTGAATTTAAGATTGTCAGGCCCATTGTAGTTTACACATCTGCTTCGTTTTTAAATTGTACCAACCAAATGACATTCAGTGTGGCAAATAACAGCAATTTACAGGGTAACACGACAACACAGTGATTAGTGTAATTATCTAAGGTTGGTCTTAGATAGGGAACTTTGCTTTAACAAATGTGTAACCTTTTATAATTTAACCACTGTAACAGGTGTTCCACACATTTTACTGAAGATTTAATTAACTAAATGTAGTATATTAAATTATTGCATTTTAAAACATTAGTCCCCTTTCCAGGATATTTCTAGCCAGGACTTTTTCAGTTATTTGGGAATTACCAAACGATGAAAACCAAGTGCATTGCTCACCTTCAGAGAGCTCTTCGCGTTGGATTGATAGGAAATCTAAAGTCAAATCACAGAAATAAGACCATACTGTAAAACTTTACAGTGCATCAGAATTTCAAGTGTATATAAGAAAATATCGCTTAAATAAGCCCACTTACGAATGAAATGTGATTTGTTTAAACTTTAGACTACAATCACAACGATTAGAACACCAGTAAGCGACGCAAGCCGGCATTTTTTATCAAAACACTTCACGACTACACGGAATCAAACCACCAGAAGCGAATGTTTTGGGATAGCTAACATGGCGGATCTTCACTTGGGTCTGCTTCAAGTTTGTGACGTCATGACAACTCCTCTTATTCTTACCTCCATGCCAAGAGCTAGCCAACTCCGACAGTGCTTCACTTCGGTGAGCTGACGGGAATCGGTGTTGCCGCTGCTGCAAGGCTGTTGGCGTAGGACACATACAGAAATAACCCTATAACAGTGACCCTCAAGATCCAACCAGCACATATGCAATTGAGGACACACACGTTACAACAAGTGTTCCACTTGGCCACCGTTAATGTGAAGGCAGATTTCAGCACAGAAACAGAGAAACAACTTCAAACAGCTAAGATAGCTATTGTATAGCCTTTATTGTGATGACCGTTTTTAGCAAATTTCGTTGCCATCATCAGATCTGTAAAGCATAGATCAACATCTTCAAGCACACTGGGATAAGATGTAAGGTGGTGTAACACAGTTTAAACATGGACCATACCATGGAATATAACATACCTTCTGCACTACATTTCACTGAATCTTGACCAAATGCATCTTATATCGTACCATATCACAGAACGATATGTTGGACGAACTGGGAGAAGCCCCATTCTTGGAATAATCTGGAGAGGCAAAGCGGTGTTACTACTGGCGTCACCGTGTGGGGAGCCTTCGAAAATGTGTTCAGGTCACGGCTGGTAGTGATGGAAGGAACTCAGATGGCACAATGGTCTCGTCACAAACAACCTGCATCTTCTTGTGTTACCTCTCGTGTGATAGTATTGTGATACCACTTTTCAATAGTACAATGCTCGTTCACACATGGTACAGGTCTCTATGAACTGTCTGCGTGATATTGAGCTGTTACTTTGGCCACTAAGATTCCCAGATCTGACCCCAATAGAAGATGTGTGGGACCAGCTCAGACGTCAGTTCTGTATGCAGGATATCAATGACCAGTTACAACAGTTGTGGGCCAGCTTCCCTTAGATGATACAACTGTTTTATTACGCCCTTCCCACTAGATACAGTGCATGCATCCAGGAAGAGGGGCAGCTACGTCATACTCACGACTGCGCTCATAATGCCAAGTTCTTTGTAAATTTTGGTCGACTATATAATCACTGAAATAACGTCACATGCCCTGTTAGGCCGTAAAGTTTCATTTCGTTTCTTCTTCCCTTTCTGGCTGCTTCATTTTCTTTGTCAGGCAGTCTAATATTACTTGTTAATTAGTTTGTGCCTACATGTCGTACTACCGAAGCTGCTTACATCTACTTCTACATCTGTATAGATACTTCGCAAGCCCTCATAAGGTGCATGGCGGATGGTACCCTGTACCACTACTTGTCAATTCTCCTCCTCTCCCACTCGCAAATACAGTGATGGAAAAAAGGCTGTCTGCATGGGTCCATACGAGGCCTAATTTCTCGTATCTTATCTTCGTGGTCCTTACGCGCGATGCATGTTATCGGGAGCAGAATCATTCGACAGTCAGCTTCACAGCCGGCCGGAGTGGCCGAGCGGTTCTAGGCGCTTCAGTCTGGACCGCGCGACCGCTACGGTCGCAGGTTCGAATCCTGCCTCGGGCATGGATGTGTGTGATGTCCTTACGTTAGTTAGGTTCAAATGGTTCAAATGGCTCTGAGCACTATGGGACTTAACATCTGTGGTCATCAGTCCCCTAGAACTTAGAACTACTTAAACCTAACTAACCTAAGGACATCACACACATCCATGCCCGAGGCAGGATTCGAACCTGCTACCGTAGCAATCGCGCGGTTCCGGACTGAGCGCCTAGAACCGCTAGACCACCGCGGCCGGCGGTTAGTTAGGTTTAAGTAGTTCTAAGTTCTAGAGGACTGATGACCCCAGAAGTTAAGTCCCATAGAGCTGAGAGCCATTTTTTCAGCTTCACATGCCGGTTCTCTAAATTTTCTTAATAGTCTTTAAGCATCAAAGTAATATTTACGTTTTGTTCGAACCTACCGGTAACAATTCTAACAGCCCTCTTCTGAACTGCTTCGATGTCTTCCTTCAATCTGACCTGGTACGGATTTCAAAGACTCGAGTAGTACTTAAGAATAAGTCGCACCGGGGCCCGATATGTGGTCTCCTTTACAGGTGAACCACTCTTTCTGTAAATTCTTTCAATAAATTCTCTCTCTACCATTTGCCTTCCCTACCACAGTTTTCACATGCAACGGTTGGCCCAGATATTTATATGACTTGACTGTGTCTCCTGTATCCGAACATTACAGTTTAGTTATTCCTACTCATTCGCATTAACTTAAATTTTTCCAGATTTAGGGCTAGCTACCATTCATCAGACCAATTGGAAATTTTATCCAAGTCGTCTTGTATCTTCCTACAGTCACTCAACTTCGACATCTTGTCCGCAGCTTGTGGTCGTGCGGTAGCGTTCTCGCTTCCCGCGCCCGGGTTCCCGTGTTCGATTCCCGGCGGGGTCAGGGATTTTCTCTGCCTCGTGATGACTGGGTGTTGTGTGCTGTCCTTAGGTTGGTTAGGTTTAAGTAGTTCTAAGTTCTAGGGGACTGATGACCATAGATGTTAAGTCCCATAGTGCTCAGAGCCATTTGAACCCTTCGACATCTTACCGTACAGCAAACAACCACAGACATCTGCCTGGCCTGTCTGCCAAATCATTTATGTGCACAGAGAACAACAGCGGTCCTATCACACTTCCCTGGGACACTCCTGACGAAATCCTTGTCTCTGATGAACACTCGTCGTCGAGGACAACATACTAGGATTTATTATTTAAGAAGTCTTCAAGCGTCTCACGTGTCTGTGAACTTATCACATACGCTCCTACCTTCGTTAACAGCCTGCAATGGGGCACTACGTCAAATGATTTCCGTAAATCTAGAAATATGGTATGTGCCTGTTGTCCTTCATACATAGTTCTCAGTATATCATGTGAGAAAAGGGCAAACTGAGTTTCATACGAGCGATGCTTTCTAAAGCAATGCTGATTCGTGCACGTAAGCTGCATAGCCTCAAGAACGTTTAATGTATTCGATCTGAGGATGTTTTCAAGGATCCTGCAGCAGACAGAAGTTAGGGATATTGGTCTGAAATTTTGCGGGTCCGTTCTTTAACTTTCTTATACACTTGAGTCGCCTGCGCTTTTTTCCAGTCGTCTGTGGCTTTTGGTGCACGAGAGATTCACGATAAATGCAACCTAGGTAAGAGGCCAATGCCGTAGAGTGTTCTTTGTAAAATCGAACTGGGATTTTATCCGGACCTGGTGATTTATTTGTTTTCAAATCTGTAAATTGCTTCTCTTTGCCAGATTTGCTTATTTCTATGTCGTCGATACGGCAGTCTGTCCGATGGTCAAATGACAGTAGGGTTGCGTTGGGTTGTTTGGGGGAGGAGACCAAACAGCGAGGTCATCGGTCTCATCAGATTAGGGAAGGACGGAAAAGCAAGTCCGCCGCGCCCTTTCAAAGGAACCTTTCCGGCATTTGCCTGGAGCGATTTAGGGAAATCGCGGAAAACCTAAATCAGGATGGCCGGACGCGGGATTGAACCGTCGTCCTCCCGAATGTGAGTCCAATGTGCTAGCCACTGCGCCACCTCACTCTATAATGACAATATGTTTATACGATTCTTCTGCGTGAACAGTTTCTTGCTACCATGGAGGTTCGATGCCTGTTTGTGATGAACTCCAATTCTGAAAATGATCTATTTCCACTGCTGTTTGTAGAGTAACAGGTACATTCTTAGAGCAGACTTGATCCTAGGAAAACCTTTGACGTTTTATATCTTGATTTGGATGAAATGAAGCATAGAAGAAATAGACTTTTAGCAAAAACTAACTCATTTCAATCTGACAAAATTCCGTTAATCATTCTCTTAAAACTGTTGGCGTTCTTACTTACCAACATGTTTCACCGGATACCGTCGGAAATTCGACTTGAGGGAGCGCGAGGTTTGAGAGGCGAGTGTTGACTTCACTGGTATCAGTTGTCCGCTGAAAAATTCAGTCGGCTTAGTCTACATAAAATAATTAACTCTACGTCTTCTACGATAACAAGAAAGGCCGCAAAACATTATTAAAACAAGGAGTTTCTTTTTTAAAGTTTTCGTGGTGCAGGCCCCTACTGCAGTTTAGATAGCCAGATAGGAAAAGTTCCATTGAGGGAACGTGGCTTACCTTGCTACTTTAACTTGCGCACAGATTTAAATGTACATAGTGTAATGGATGTAACAGGAATAGACACACTTCTAATTCAAATTATAACGGAATCGCTGGGATGACTGGCTTGTGGTCGGCGGTTTTCTGCCGAAAATGGATGCAGAAGCAGCAGGAGAAGACAGTTGGTAGATACAAGAGCGTCTACACTGAAGAGCCAAAGAAACTTTTACACCTCCTAATATCGTGTAGGGCCCCCGCGAGCACGCAGGAGTGCCGCAACACGACCTGACATGGATTCGAATAATATCTGAAGTAGTGTTGGGGGAACTGACGCTATGAATCCTGCACGGCTGTCCATAAATCCGTAACAGTACGAGGGGGTGGAGATCTCCTCTGAACAGCACGTTGCAAGGCATCCCAGATACGGTATGTTCAATGGGGAGTGTGGTGGCCAGCGGAAGTGTTTAAACGCAGAAGAGTGTCCACTCTGTAGAAATTCTGGACATGTAGGGTGTCGCATTGTCCTGCTGGAATTGTCCATGTCCTTCGGAATGCGCAATGGAAGCAGGTGACCAGACAGGATGGTTACGTACGTGTCACCTGTCAGAATCGTATCTACACTTATCAAGGGTCCCACATCATTCCAACTGCACACGCCTCACAACATTACAGAGCCTACACGAGCTTGAACAGTCCCCTGCTGACATGCAGGGTCCATGAAGTCATGAGGTTGTCTCCGTACCCGTACATGTCCACCCGCTGGATACAATTTCAAACGAGACTCGTCCGACCAGACAACATGTTTCCAGTGATCAACCGTCCAATTTCGGTGTTGAAGAGCCCAGGCGTGGCATAAAACTTTGTGTCGTGCAGTCATCAAGGGTACATCAGTGGGCCTTCGGCTCCAAAAGACCATATCGATGATGTTTCGTTAAATGGTTCACACGCTGACACTTCTTGCTGGCCCAGCATTGAAATCTGCAGCAATTTGCGTAAGAGCTGCACTTCTGTCACGTTGAACGATTCTGTTCAGTCGTCGTTGGTCCTGTTCTTGCAGGATCTTTCTCCGGCCGCAGCGATGATGGAGATTTGACGTTTTGTCGGATTCCTGATATTCGCGGTACACTCGTGAAATGGTCGTGCGGGAAAATCCCCACTTCATTACTATCTCGGAGACGCTGCGTCCCATCGCTCGTGCGTCGACTATAAAACCACGTTCAAACTCACTTAAACCTTGATAACCTGCGGTTCTAGCAGCAGTAATCGATCTAACAACTGCGCCAGGCACTTGTTTTAGACAGGCGTTGCAGACCGTAGCGCCGTATTCTGCCTGTTTCCATATCTCTGTATTTGAATACGCATGCCTATGCCAGTTTCTGTAACACATCAGTGTAACTGCCGAGCTATTCGATAATCACGGGCTGGCTACGCTCGGTTTTAAATGGACATGCTCTGGAGTGATTTTGCAGAAGTGCGATTTTGTGTCACCGTGAAAAAGTCTGGAGCAGAAGCAATGACCGTAACGGTGGTCGGCATGCGGAACTCGGTCAAACTGGGGAGGCATGTGGAAGGCTAGTACCAGGGCACTGGCATGAGGAAGTCTGGCGTCAGAGACGTGGCGTTTTCCACTGCTGAGGGCTGCTGAGCAGGCAGGGGAGCCCGGCGGCGGTGGTTGCCCGGTCCCTAGTGTCCCGTTCTCGGTTCCCAAACTTACTACAGTTCATCCCGTGACAGAAGGCTCTTCAAAGAGTAAGTTAAATATGGCCCACTCTAACGAGGAGAACACAGCAAATGACATAACCCGATTTCCTAGAAACTTCCTCAGTGGAAGAAGGGTCAAAATAAAGCGAACACGTGTCTCGGTTTAATCGTAAATGCTCGACTATTTCTCAAAAAACGACGGTCAAAGTTTTCGAAGTGCTTTCCAGCTACTATAATTGCTTTTTTGCAGACGATCTTCTCACACGAAGTGGTGGCACAGTGGATAACGTCGCATCTTCTTAATTTCGCGCCCTGTCTTCGAAAGCCCATTATTACTTTTATTTTTCATTTATATACCCATATACAGGGTGGTCCATTGATTGTGACCGGGCCAAATATCTCACGAAATAATCGTCAAACGAAGAAAACCACAAAGAACGAAACTTGTCTAGCTTGAAGGGGGAAACCAGATGGCGCTATGGTTGGTCCGCTAGATGGCGCTGCCATAGATGAGACTGACATCAACTGCGATTTTTAAATAGGAACCCCTATTTGTTATTACATATTCGTGTAGTACGTAAAGAAATATGAATGTTTTAGTTGGACCACTTTTTTCGCTTTGTGATAGATGGCTCTGTAATAGTCATAAACATATGGCTCACAATTTTAGACGAATTGTTGGTAACAGGTAGGTTTTTTAAATTAAGATACAAAACGGCTGCTCCAATGTGATACATGTACCTTTGTGAACTTATCATTTCTGAGAACGCATGCTGTTACAACGTGATTACCTGTAAATACCACATTAATGCAATAAATGCTCAAAATGATGTCCGTCAACCTCAATGCATTTGGCAATACATGTAACGACATTCCTCTCAACAGCGAGTAGTTCGCCTTCCGTAATGTTCGCACATCCACTGACAATGCGCTGACGCATGTTGTCAGGCGTTGTCGGTGGATCACGATAGCTAATATCCTTCAACTTTCCCCACAGAAAGAAATCGGGGGACGTCAGATCCGGTGAACGTGCGGGCCATGGTATGGTGCTTCGACGACCAATCCACCTGTCATGAAATATGCTACTCAATACCGCTTCAACCACACGCGAGCTACGTGCCGGACATCCATCATGTTGAAAGTACATTGCCATTCTGTCATGCAGTGAAACATCTTGTAGTAACATCGGTAGAACATTACGTAGGAAATCAGCATACATTGCACCATTTAGATTGCCATCGATAAAATGGGGGTCAATTATCCATCCTCCCATAATGCCGCACGATACATTAACCCGCCAAGGTCGCTGATGTTCCACTTGTCGCATCCAGCGTGGATTTTCCGTTGCCCAATAGTGCATATTATGCCGGTTTACGTTACCGCTATTGGTGAATGACGCTTCGTCGCTAAATAGAACCCGTGCAAAAAAATCTGTCATCGTCCCGTAATTTCTATTGTGCCCAGTGGCAGAACTGTACACGACGTTCAAAGTCGTCGCCATGCAATTCCTGGTGCATAGAAATATGGTACGGGTGCAATCGATGTTGGATGTAGCATTCTCAACACCGACGTTTTTGAGATTCCCGATTCTCGCGCAATTTGTCTGCCTCTGATGTGTGGATTAGCCGCGGATTAGCCGCGACAGCAGCTAAAACACCTACTTGGGCATCATCATTTGTTGCAGGTCGTGGTTGACGTTTCACATGTGGCTGAACACTTACCGCTTCCTTACATAACGTAACTATCCGGCGAACGGTCCGGACACTTGGATGATGTCGTCCAGGATACTGAGCAGCATACACAGCACACACCCGTTGGGCATTTTGATCACAATAGCCATACATCAACACGATATCGACCTTTTCCGCAATTGGTAAACGGTCCATTTTAACACGGGTAATGTATCACGAAGTAAATACAGTCCTCACTGGCGGAATGTTACGTGTTACCACGTACTTATACGTTTGTGACTATTACAGTGTCATCTATCACAAAGGGAAAAAAGTGGTCCAACTAAAACATTCATATTTCTTTACGTACTACACGAATGTGTAATAAAATGGTGGTATATGGTTAAAAAAACGCAGTTTATATCCGTTTGACTTATGGCAGCGGCACCTAGCAGGCCAACCATAGTGCCATCTGGCTTTCCCCTTCAAGCTAGACGGTTTCGTTCTTTGTAGTTTTTTGTTTGATGCTTATTTCGTGAGATATTTGGCCCGGTTACTATCAATTTGATGCTTATTTCGTGAGATACTTGGCCCGGTCACTATCAATGGACCACCCTGTATATACAGAATATTACTATACGAATTTTTAGTGATAGAACTTTGTCCTAATTAATCTACTAAATGTATGTCAGATGAATGAATTAGAAACAAGAAAGAATGGGAAAATTATTTGGAACTGTTTCCGGTGAAATTCCAGTAGTGGATCTCGATTCATAATCAGTGCAGGAGCCAGTTTTCTTAAAAGTAGTCCGTTGTGCATAGACTGCCACGAAATTTTTAGCAACGCGTGGGATCTTCACCAATGTTAACGACGTTTCTTTCCCAAGTGAGATCCATTCGAAAAATGTCACTGTAGCAAACCTGCCTTCGTGCGATGCTCGTAGTGTTCGGAATGTTTGTGCCATCGGCATCATCCAAGGGAATGCGCAAAATCTTCCTGAAGAGTAAACAGGAATAAAACACAATTATTTTTATAAGAACTGATATGAGAATCAAATATCAGAAAATTAGAATTTAAAAAGATTTTAGTCCTCCATCATACCATACGCACGCACGCAAGCGCGCGTGCGCGCCCGCGCACACACCCACACACACACACACACACACCACCCGCGCGCGCGGACACGCGCACACGTATATATGGTGTTACAAAAAGGTACGGCCAAACTTTCAGGATACATTCCTCACACACAAATAAAGAAAAGATGTTATGTGGACATTTGTCAGGAAACGCTTAATTTCCATGTTAGAACTCATTTTAGTTTTGTCAGTATGTACTGTACTTCCTCGATTCACCGCCAGTTGGCCCAATTGAAGGAAGGTAGTGATGACTTCGGTGCTTGTGTTGACATGCGACTCATTGCTTTACAGTACTAGCATCAAGCACATCAGTACGTAGCATCAACAGGTTAGTGTTCATCACGAACGTGGTTTTGCAGTCAGTGCAATGTTTACAAATGCGGAGTTGGCAGATGCCCATTTGATGTATGGATTAGCACGGGGCAATAGCCGTGGCGCGGTACGTTTACATCGAGACAGATTTCCAGAACGAAGGTGTCCCGACAGGAAGACGTTCGAGCAATTGATCGGCGTCTTAGGGAGCACGGAACATTCCAGCCTATGACTCGCGACTGGGGAAGACCTAGAACGACGAGGACACCTGCAATGGACGGGGCAATTCTTCGTGCAGTTAACGATAACCCTAATGTCAGCGTCAGAGAAGTTGCTGCTGTACAAGGTAACGTTGACCACGTCACTGTATGGAGAGTGCTACCGGAGAACCAGTTGTTTCCGTACCGTGTACAGCGTGTGCAGGCACTATCAGCAGCTGATTGGCCTCCACGGGTACACTTCTGCGAATGGTTTATCCAACAATGTGTTAATCATCATTTCAGTGCAAATGTTCTCTTTACGGATGAGGCTTCATTCCAACGTGATCAAATTGTAAATTTTCACAATCAACATGTGTGGGCTGACGAGAATCCGCACGCAATTGTGGAATCACATCATCAACACAGATTTTCTGTGAACGTTTGGGCAGGCATTGTTGGTGATGTCTTGATTGGGCCCCATGTTCTTCCACCTACGCTTAATGGAGCACGTTATCATGATTTCATACGGGATACTCTACCTGTGCTGCTAGAACATGTGCCTTTACAAGCACGACACAACATGTGGTTCATGCTCGATGGAGCTCCTGCGCATTTCAGTCGAAGTGTTCGTATGCTTCTCAACAACAGATTCGGTGACCGATGAATTGGTTGAGGCGGACCAATTCCGTGGCCTCCACGCTCTCCTGACCTCAACCCTCTTGATTTTCATTTATGGGGGCATTTGAAAGCTCTTGTCTACGCAACCCCGGTACCAAATGTAGAGACTCTTCGTGCTCGTATTGTGGACGGCTGTGATACAATACGCTATTCTCCAGGGCTGCATCAGCGCATCAGGGATTCCATGCGACGGAGGGTGGATGCATGTATCCTCGCTAACGGAGGACATTTTGAACATTTCCTGTAACAAAGTGTTTGAAGTCATGCTGGTACGTTCTGTTGCTGTGTGTTTCCATTCCATGATTAATGTGATTTGACGAGAAGAAATAAAATGAGCTCTATCATGGCAAATAAGCGTTTCCGGACACATGTCCACATAACATATTTTCTTTCTTTGTGTGTGAGGAATGTTTCCTGAAAGTTTGACAGTACCTTTTTGTAATTTTACAGATCACTGAGCCGCCATTTCCTCTGAGAGAATCGCCCCCCAAAAGGCGCATCAAGTACCTCGTAAATACCTCGAAAACCTTGACCGTCGTTTATTCAGAAACTGTCGAGTACCTTTGGGTAAGCTGATACATGCGTTCGCTTATTTCGACTCCTCTTCCATTGAGAAATGTTCTGAGAACCGGGGTTACAGCACTTCCCGTGTTCTCCTCGTAAGACCATTACATGACATGAGTGGTGCATTTTCAGAAGAGAGTACCCGTTTCGGGTGCTCTGCAGTATGGATAACAAGTGCATGACAGCTTGCGATGAAATGGCGCGGCAACTGGAAACGTACTCCAGAGTTGAATTTCGCGGGACTGTACGATTCTTGTCGGAAAACGTCTAAGCTGCACACAGATTCACGCGATATATGGATCAAATGCAACGTCACGTCCAGCCGAAGTGAAATGGTGCCAATCAACCACAGACTATAATATCCAGGTGTAAAACTATACGTCAACAGAACAAACAATCCTGTTCCGGGAAAAGCCATGTATAACGCTATTATTCTGGGAATATTGCAAATATTAGGCCTATCTGTCGTATAATGTCAGCCCTTTTACAGGATTTGACCTTAACGAATGACTAATTGATGTGGAAACCAGAGTATTTTCCTAAGAGTTTTCTAGCTGTTAGAAAGAAATGCAGTAAAATGGAATAATACTGAATCTAGGACCTTTCTGTACCAAGTTCATTAAGTGGTTTGCTTAATAGATTTACGGTTCCCAGTCTATCTAGGGAAAGAAATGATTTTTCCAACTGTTCCCTAACTTAATTTCATAAATAAATATAACTTTTCAGGATATGGTTCTAAGAAAGACGCAGGAATCTTTTAGCTACTACATCCACTTGCATATATAGTGTTGATCTAGAAAGTCCACGAATTCCTAGTCATCACTATGTGCTAAAAAGAAATCTAGCCATGGAGACTTCTATGTTTGGAATTTTGTTTAATCAACAAATTAAAGACTTAAATATTCTAATAGCATAATACACATATTTGAGTTTATTAAGAGACTTTGTTAATATCTTTCTCTTAACAATGGGGCTGTCAAAAGCCAAAGGAAGGGTGTGGTCACTCTATATTCTCATTCAATAATTTTATGCCTGCCTACGTCAGCGTTATCGACCCACAAACGCAATTTTCTTTTAGAACTCATTGTACTTTACTGAATTTCATTTACAACTGAAAGAGGTTTATCTTTACTTTATTCAAGACTTATTGACTTACTTTCACTTTACTTGTTGCCAGAAAGAGAGTAAGAGTATTAAAACTGTTAAACTCGTCTAAAAACATCTACTTCAGTACTTAACAAACTTACACTTCAGCACTTCTATTATGTAAATCATACATTACTTTTACCTTCACTTTAAAAATTAGTTCACAACAATTATTTTCAAACATTTATTCAAAGATGAAAATTAGTGCTTGTAGATACTGAATAACGCACTTCAAGTGTTTTTATAGCAGGTTTACTCGCAATAATCAAACACCAGAAATGGACCCTGTATAGGTCAATAATTAGGAATGAAATAACAGGGTGGACCCAATTTTATGTTTAACGTAATAATAATTAAAAAAGTCAATTTTGAATTAATGTTTCACGCTTCTACAATTGTAATTATACAGTTGGCTGTTGGCTGTAGGCGTTGGATGTGACGGATAGTAACGGCGGCTACACTACCCATGGTACGGAATACATTCACTGCTTCATACAGACTGTATCCTCTCGTTCCCGCTCACTCTACGGGAAAACACGCAAAAAACCTAAGCCACCTTTTACGCTTCCCACAGTAATTTCCATATAGTACAAAAGCACTCCATCTTTTACATAACACATACCCCACACATTGTCCCTAAGCGTGTACCATTTTTGCAAATGACAACTTGGACAAATATATAAAATCACATACATGAACATTTTCATTTCATTCATGCATGACAGAATACGAGGGTTGGATCTTAAATAGTGGCAACTATGATTCACAACCGATACAAAAGAGTTACACGTTTGTACCTGTTACTATCCTTCAAAGAAGTCACAAGTGTTGTGTAGAACCCGTTGCCGGCTATGTGGAAGACGTAGTATACCGTTAGCAGAGTCTGTTCCGTTGATGGTGCGGCTGGAGCGGTCTAATGTTATGGCGATTCTCGTGTACGACTGTGATGATTCAAATGGTTCAAATGGCTCTGAGCGCTGTGGGACTTAACTTCTGAGGTCATCAGTCCCCTAGCACTTAGAACTACTTAAACCTAACTAACCTAAGGACATCACACACATCCATGACCGAGGCAGGATTCGAACCTGCGACCGTAGCGGTCACGCGCTTCCAGACTGTAGCGCCTAGAACCGCTCGGCCATTTCGGTCGGCGACTGTGATGGTGTTATCGTAACGCATTACGTTCCTCCACGGCAGACCATCAATGCAGAGTATTACTGCTCGTTTTTGGAGCATCACCTGCGACCAGCTTTACGAAAGAAGCGGCGACACTTTTTGCACAACCCACCCATAATTTTGGGGCGCATACAGCGCAAGCTGTGGCTGCTCTGTTCGGTCGTTGGGACTGCGAAGTACTGTACCATCCACCATACTACCCGGACTTAACTCCTTGTGACTTTGATTTGATTCCGAAGATGAAGGAACCACTTCGTGTCATTCGCTTCAGAACTGTTCCAGAGATTTGACAGGCAGTAGACCGCTCCATTCGCACCATCAACAGAACAGGCTCTGCTAACGGTATACTACACCTTCCACATCGCTGGAAACGGGTTCTACACAACGCTGGTGACTACTTTGAAGGACAGTAACAGGTGCAAACGTGTAACTCTTTTGTATCGGTTGTGAATAAGTAGTTGCCACTATTTAAGTTCCAAACCTCGTATTATTTACTAAATTATACATTTCACACATTTTTTTACATAAGTTACAAATATACACTAGCAGACAACACTAACATCACGTATATCACATTTTTCACATAGTCTTTCATGTCACAGTTATGTTGCGGCAAATTTTAGATGCTATTTTTTAAATGTAGATGACTGATTGAATAATAGTGTTGTACAAGCAATCGAGGAACTGAACTGGAGCAGTCGCAAATTGACTATAGCGAGCATTGCTCCGCATATGTGCATCCCAATAGACAGTGCTCATTCCATCGTCCGAGATCATTGCAGGAAAAATTGTGCTTATGTCTGGTTCCGTAATCACTGTCATCTGCACACAATAGTAACGTCTTTGGACTTTCTTGGGCGTCACTCCGTCGAAGTAAATGATTTCCTAAGTCGCATCATTAAGGGTGACGAGACGTGGATCCACTATTTAACACTTGCAACAAAGAGAGCGTCTCCGCGGAAGAAATACAAAGTTGCAACATCAGCAGGGAAGCTCGTGCCCATCGTTTCCTTCGACTGGGAAGGATTTGTGTACACAGAGGTTATAGCAAAGCGCACAACCGTTAATACCGATTCTTACTGTGCCAGGCTGACATCGCTGCGCGTTCGCCCCTGGTAGCTGAGTGGTCAGCGCATACCTAACGGCCCGGGTTCGATTCCCGGCTGGGTCGGATTTTTTCTCCGCTCAGGGACTGAGTGTTGTGCCCATCATCATTTCATCCCCATAGACACGCAAGTCGCCGAAGTGGCGTCAACTCGAAAGTCTTGCACCAGGCGAACGGTCTATCCGACGGGAGGCCCTAGTCACACGGCATTTCCATTTCCATCGCTGCGCAACGCCGAAAAGAGCAAGAGGCGTGGGAAATCTCCTGCACAACAATGCAAAGGCGCGCACAGTGCAAGGTTTGCGTCAACGTTTTCGATGGGAGGTTTGGAAGCATCCGCCATACAGTCCATATCTTGCACCATGCAATTTCCATCTAAAACATCGGGGGCGGGAGGGAGGGGGTGGAAGAGGCTTTCCATCTAGGAAGACGTTCACATAGCAGTTATCGAATAACTTGGTGACCAAAGAGCAGGTTTCTATCGTCGAGGAACTGAACGATTGGGAAAACGCTGCGACCGTCATTTATAGAGACTTGCTGACCGTTGAACCATAGTGTCGTGTGTGTGTCACTTTGAAATGTAATGCAACATTCAATAAAAGTTACTTGATCTCGTATGATAACGTGTAACTTACCTTTTGAAGGCCTCTCGTATATTGTGAAATGAAATGAATGGCTTGGCCGTCGAGAAAATCATTGAAGATGAAATGAGGTGAAATGATATCAGGGCAAACCGTTAAAATTTTCTGAACTTGCAGTGTAATGAACGAGTCCACATCATTCACAGACAGGAAAACAGGTCGTACATTTCTCTGTCTCATTCCTCCTTTTCCTCTGTACATGTGGATGTGTGTGTGTGTAATTTATGAGTACATTTTGTTGACAGGCAGCAAAGATAAGAGGTTGTGGTTACTTCTAGGAATCCGTTTCCTTATTGTTTTCCCGCTTTTCACTCACCGTCTATTTGATAAAGGTAGACCCAAACTGTATATTTACGGACGACAACCGTTTATCAGCATTGCTTGTTGCATACGATGACAACGGAGCGGTCCTGATATAGAAAACTTAACAAACTTACACAGAATAGACCCATATTCCCTGTCTGCTCATTAGTCACTAACCTTTTCGTGTAGTGTGACAGTGGGCGGATCACAGGCGAGTGATAGAAAGAAGATGGGAAGCCTCCTGGCAAGGTCGCCCTCCACTACTTAAAACCAAACGCCAGTACCGGATGTAGCAGATTTGCCATGGCGCTTCACAGGACCGCAATGTCCGCCTCGTGGCAGCCGCTAGTCATTGTGATGTTAGCACCTCTGACTTGTCTGGCGACGTGTGGCAATCGTCCGATCGCCTCCACACCTCTGGGACAAGTTCTGGGTTCGACGCTGACGACGCTCAACGGCAAAAACTTCTCAGCCTTCCGTGGAATACGCTACGCTAAGGCGCCTGTTGGTGACTTGCGCTTCAAGGTACGCATGTACTTCTACAGCCATACTCTGCAAACCACGGTGACGTGCATGGCACAGGATACTCTTTCCCATTCTATTCACGTATGGAGTGTGGAAAAAGTGACCGCTTAAACATCTCTGTGCGCGCTGCCGTTAATATAATCTTGTCTTCGGGAGTTCTTTGGGAGAGATTAAGTATATTCCCACATTAATCACGTAAAGTTGGTTCTAGAAAATTTCTAAGCAGACTTTCAAGGGATAGCTTGCATCTGTCTTCAAGAATCTGTCAGTTCAGTTCTTTCGGCAGTTACGTGGGTAAAAGAAACCTGTATCCATTTGTGCTGCCCTTCACTATAATGTTCATTATCCCCAGTTGGCCCTATTTGGAGCCGGCCGGGATGGCGGAGCGGTTCTAGGCGCTATAGTCTGGAACCGTGCGACCGCTACGGTCGCAAGTTCGAATTCTGCCTCGGGCATGGATGTGTGTGCTGTCCTTAGGTTAGTTAGGCTTAAGTAGTTCTAAGTTCTAGGGGACTGATGACCTCAGAAGTTAAGTCCCATAGAGCTCAGAGCCATTTGAACCCTATTTGGTATGGGTCCCAAACACTTGAGCAATATCCTAGAATGGGTCGCACTAGATTTTCGTAAGTAGTTTCCTTTGTAGACTAGTTGCATTTCCTTAGTATTCTACTAATAAAACAAAGTTTGCCACCTGCTTACCTCCGAATGAGCCTATATGAGCGTTCCATTTCATATCCCTACAAGTGTTACATTCAGTTATTTAAATGAGCTGTCCGATTCCAACTGTGGCTGTTTGATATTGTAGTCATACGATACTCCATTTTCTCGTTTTGAGAGGAGACAGTTTCACGTTTTTTGAACAGTTGCCAATCTTTCCACCACTTCCAAATTTTACCAAGATCCGACTGAATATATGTGTAGCTTCTGTCAGACAGTACTTCATTATGGACACATCATACGTGCAAAGTCTGAATTTATGAGCAGAACCTCCGTATTCCTTACCTTATCAGTTCATCTAATTTTCAACATTCGTCTGCAGCATCACATCTCAAATGCTTCGCTTCTCCTCTTATCCAGTTTTCCCACAGTTTCTGTTAGGTCAGTAATAAAAAAACATGAACAGCAATGGTCCCAACACAAATCCCAGGATCACACCCGAAGTTACTTCTACAACTGTCAATGTCTCCCCATCCAAGATAACATGCTGCGTCCTCCCTACCAAAATATTCTCAGTCCAGTCAGAAACTTCGTTTGATGCTGCATACGATAATAAGCGTAGATGTGGTACTGGGTCAAATGATTTTCGGAAATCGAGAAAAACTGCATCTACCTGACTGCGTTGATCCATGGCTACCCCGCGCGAAGCCTGGGGGAGAGGCGGCCCCCTGTTGCCCATAGGTATGATAGGTATGGGCGCCGTTCTTGCAGGATAACATCGCTGTAGTCAAGAATTGGAAGTACAAGTGTTTTTGTACAAGTTTATTTTTTAGGTCAAGAGCAAGAGCTTTTTATACGAGGGTTGACCAGAAAGTAAGTTCCGATCGGTCGCGAAATGGAAACCACAGTGTAAATCAGAAATGTTTTATCTGCAACTGTTAGCTACAGCTTCCATCCACTGTTCTAGATAGTCACCGCTTTGACTTATACATTTGTCGTAGTGTTGTACCAACTTTCCAGTACCCTCGTCGTAGAAGGCAGCCGCCTGTGCTTCCCGCCAGTTCTCTACGCTCATCTATAGCTCGTTGTCTGTGCGAAAATGTTGTCTCCATAGCCAGTAGTTAATGTGAGCAGAAGTTAAACACGTAGGGAGCCAATTACGGGCTATAGTGCGAATGATCGAACACTTCCCATCGAAAACGCTGCAGGAGCATTTTCATTGCGACCGACAATTGTCACGAAGTAGGAACCGTATGACAGTTCTGTAATGTGGGCTGCATAACATCAGGCGAAATCTCTGACCAGGACCTCGTACTTGGCGGGAGACGCTATTTTCTACGCATCTTTATGCGCTCACCATGCGCTAAGAACTGAAAGGAGCGAAGTGATGCAACCCACAGGCATACTAGAGACACTGTCGAACACACATGTACAAAGCTTTATTAGATTATCACAGAGGTTTCCATTTCTTCACCGATCGGAACTTACTTTCTGGACAACCCTCGTATTTTGCACAGAATAGGAGCAGCTGATGCTTCTTGTACACTGCAGTTACGTGTTCAGTCCAATTTAGATTTCGTCTATTATTACTCCTAGACTCTTCGATGAAGGAGAGAAAATTAGTTTTATTGTAAGTTTGTTATGTAATTATATATTACAAGATATAATGGAAATACAGAACTTGCAAATATAAAAGAAAAAGTGCCCCATCAAGGGATAGGTTGGCACTACAAATGGGATCAGTTGTTGAAAACCGCCGTCAGCTTCTTCGGAATCTCCGATATTTTGGAGTACCAGTGGAAGTCTGTCCCATACACAACGATTTGTCTGCACATATCACATCTGCACAGACAGATCGTAGCGTATGTGTGGGTCGTATATTTGGGGAGATACGAGATATGCAAACCAGGTAGTTGGATTTAAAAGTTTGAACGAAACTGCACAAATCTGCAGGTGCAAATCAGATCTGCGCGGACAAACCATAGCAATTGAGCAAGAGGTGCCAAATCTCTTTCGCAAAATGTGTTTGAGCCAGTTGTTGTTCAGTCTGGTGACTCTCCTCCTTTTGCGCATAATAATTCTAAAACGGTTGACATGTGTTATTACTCTAGACTGAAAAGTTCATTGCTGAGTTTACCGGAAAATGCAGGATGGTCAGAAAGAGTCTGAAAACCTTGTAGGGTAGGATGTGCCGAGAAATAGCTGTTAAGAAAAAAATTCGACACGTTGAGTAGTATCCGAGTTAATTACGAGGCTGTCCGTAAAGTAAGGTATCCAACGAGCTCCCGTCGAAATGGAGCCAGCTAGCTTAAATCTGACAACACCACCGTGTTATTTGTTTCCCACACCACTATTCTTACCAGCCCCCATCTCTCTGCGACGCTCATTCTTCGCGTAGCAACCGTCAACAATGGAAGGGAAAATCGACGCTCCCACCAAGTGTGAATTGCGTTCTGTGATTAGATTTCTACGGTTTAAGGGGTCAAACCCTATTGAAATCCATCGCCAGCTGACCGATGTTTATAGATAAAAGTGTATGGACGTAAAAAATGTGCTTAAGTGGTGTAGGAAGTTCGCAGACGGCCGTACAAATGTGCACGACGAAGCCGGCCGCGGGCGTCCATTCGTTTCGGACGAGACAGAGACGAAAGCCGAACACGTTTTGCTTGCGGATCGCCGTGAGACTGTGCGAGAGATTATCTAACTGATAGGGGACGTCTCTAATACTAACGTGGACAAGATTAGGACAAACATTTTGAAATATCACAAGGTGTGCGCCGCGGACGCTCACTGATGAATACGAAAAGCAACGCATCGAAAGTGCCCGCAAGTTTCTGCGCCGTTTCCGGGAAGAGGGTGAGGAATTTCTGGATTCAGTTGTAACCGGGGATTCCATTACTTCACGCCAGAGACTAAGGAACAATCAAAACAATGGCAGTATTCCAGTTCTCCAAATGTCAAGAAGTTCAAGTAAACGCTGTTAGCGGGGAAGGTGATGGCTTCAGTATTCTAGGATAGGAAAGGCGTTCTGCTGGTCGATTACCTGGAAAGACGTACAACAATCAACGCGGCATGGTACTGCGACACATTGAAAAACTACGCCGGGCTATACAGAACAAAAGGAGGGGTCGGCTGACAAAGGGATTTCGTTTGTACCATCACAACGCCCGCTCTCACGTCGCCCGCAATATGTCAGATCTCATCGCCATATTCGGGTGGGAAATTATTGACAATCCTCCATACAGCCCTGATTTGGCTCCCAGTGACTGCTATTTGTTCCCCCAACTTGAAACATCACTTGGGGGAGTGAAATCCAATCCTTCCTTCATGAATAGGGGAAATCGGAGGGGGGAGGTGGGGTAGTGGTATGATGCGGGTATGAAAAAGCTTCCGTAGTGTCTCCAAAAAGGCACCGATCGTGACGGGGACTATGTTGAAAAATAGCTAAAAGTCCAAGCTTTCAGAATTTGTAATTGGTTTTGCAAGAAAATGATGTTTACGATGTGAAAAAGTATTGGAGACCGTAATTTACGGACAACCCTCGTAGCATTGAAGTTAGCCCATCAGGTTGTTGCGCCCGCAAATTCAAGTGGCCGCCAGAGATGCTATCATCAAACATGGTCTTCGTTTGGTTTCCTAAAACCAAGCACAAGCGCGATACAGCAATTGGACATGGGACTGTTGCAAGGGTCGAATCCGAGCCAAAAGCCGAGCAGTCTCGTGTGCTTTCATCTACGTTACGACAACTGACTGCTCAGAGTAGCACTTGCAGCCTACGTTGTTTGCCCGATGTATTCCAATCTCTGTCTTCTTCTACATACCATCCACAGCTCCCTCTAGTACCGTGGAAGTTATTCCCTGATGTCTTAACAGATGTCCTATCATCTTGTCCCTTCCTCTTGTCAGTGTTTTCCAAGCATTCCTTTCCTCTCCGATTATGAGAAGAACCTCCGTATTCCTTACCTTATCAGTTCATCTAATTTTCAACATTCGTCTGCAGCATCACATCTCAAATGCTTCGCTTCTCCTCTTTTCCAGTTTTCCCACAGTCCCTGTTTCACTAACATACAATGCTGTGCTCCAAACGTACGAACTGAGAAATTTCTTGCTCAAATTAGGGTGTGTGTTTCATACTAGCAGATTTCCCTTGGCCAGGACTGTCCTTATTGCCGTGCTAGTCTGCTTTTGATGTCCTCCTTGCTCCATCCGTCATTGGTTATTTTGCTGCCTACAGAGTAAATTCGTTAACTTCATCTACTTCGTGATCATCAAGACTCATGTTAACTTTCTTGCTGTTCTCATTTCTGCTACTTCTCATTACTTTCGTCTTTCTTCGATTTACTGTCAGTCCATATTCTATACTTATTAGACTGTTCATTCCATTCAGCAGATCATGTAATTCTTCTTCACGTTCACTGAGAATAGCAATGTCATCAGCGAATTGTATCACTGATATCCTTTCATCTTGAATTTTAATTCCACTCTTGAACCTTCCTTTATACCCCTCGTTGGTTCTTGGATGTATAGACTAAACAATAGGGGCGAAAGACTACACCCTTTTTTATCTGAGCACTTCGTTTTTGGTCTTCAACTCTTATTATTCCCGCTTGACTCTTGTACATGTTGTATATTACCCATCTCTCCCTAAAGCTTACCCCTATTATTCTCACTTCTCAGGATTTTGAATATTTTGCACCATTTGACATAATCGATCGCTTTTTCTAGATCGACAAATCCTATGAATGTGTCTTGAGATTTGTTTAGCGTTGCTTCCATTATCAACCGCAACGGCAGAATTGCCTCTCTACTGTCGTTACCTTTCCCAAAGCCAAACTGACATCTGACACATCCTCAATTTTCTTTTTCATTCATCTGTATATTATCCTTGTCGACAACTTGGATGCATGAACTATTAAGCTGATTGTACGATAATTCTCGCACTTGTCAGCTCTTGCAATCTGTGGAATTGCGTGGATGATGTTTTTTGAAAGTCGGATGGTATATCGCCAGACTCATACATTCTACACACCAAGTTGAAAAGTCTTTTTGGTACCACTTCTCCCAACGATTTTCGCCATTCTGATGGAATGCTATCACTTCTGCATTATTTGATCTTAAGTCTTCCAAACCTCTTTTAAATTCTGATTTTAAAACTGGATCCTCTATCTCTTCTAGATCGACCCCTGTTCCTTCTTCTATCACATCAGACAAATGTTCTCCCTCATAGAGGCCTTCAACTTATTCTTTTCTCGAATCCACTCTCTCCTCTGCATTTAACTCTTAATGTTATCATCCTTGCTTTTAATTTCACCGAAGGTCGTTTTGACTTTCCTATACTGAGTCAGTCCTCTCGACAATAAAGTCTTTTTCGATTTCTTCACATTTTTTATGGAGCCCTTTCGTCTTAACTTCCCTCCACTTTCTGTTTATTTCATTCCTCAGCGATTTGTATTTCTGTATTCCTGAATTTCCCTGAACATTTTTGTACTTCCTTCTTTCATTAGTCAACTTAAGTATTTCTTCTGTTACCCACGGTTTCTTTCCGGTTACCATCTTTGAACCCATGTTTTTCTTTCTAACTTATGTGATTGCCCTTTTTAGAGAGACTTCAGCCTGCTCTTCATCACTAGTTCATTGTGATCTGAGTCTATATCTGCTTCTGGTACACCTTACAATCCGGTATCGATTTCAGAATCTCTGTCTGACCACGATGTAATCTAACTGCAATCATCCTGTATCTCCCAGCATTTTACAAATACACCTTCTCCTCTTATGATTCTTGAGCAAATTTTTCACTATCACTAGCTGAAGTTTATGGCAGAACTCAATAAGTCTTTCTCCTCTTTCATTCTTAGTACTGAGCCCACAGTCTCCTGTAACCCTTTCCTCCACTCCTTTCCCTACAGCCGCATTCCAGTCCCTCATGACTGTTAGATTTTCATCTCCCTTTACGTGCTGTATTACCTGTTCAGTATCCTCATATACTTTCTCTATCTCTTCGTCTTCAGACTGCGATGTCAGCATGTATAATTGAACTATCGTCGTCGGTGTTGGCTTGTTGTCTATTCTCATGACAACAACCCTATCCTGAACTGTCCACAGGAACTCACTCTCTGCCCCACATTCCTATTCATAACGAATCCTACATCCGTTATATCGTTTTCTGTCTCTGTTGATATTACAATATATACTCATCTGACCGGATTCGCTTGTCTTCTTTCCATTTCACTTCACTGATCCCCACTATATCTTGATTGAGGATGTCAAATTAAACACCTTTCAGCCGTCAGTTTTCAAACTTATTTTATTGAGCAACCAGTTTCAGCGTTTTACTACGCCATCTTCAGGCCCCTGACAGACGTGTAGGAATAATATACTTCGCTTGTGATGAAAACAGTGCCAGCAATACAGGTGTTAGTAGATATTTGTCACAGTGACCACTTAAACCATCACTTGCCTACTGAAACTGGTTGCCCAATAAAATAAGATTGAAAATCGATGGCTAAAAGGTGTTTAATTTGACATTCTCTCGAACAGCCGAGTCTCACAACCATCGCTAGAGAGATGGACATGCAGAGAATATCTACGAGGGTTGAAACTTTAACAGTGGCAACTATTTATTTGCAGTTCGTACAAAATAGACACGTGTTTCAAAGTTTTCCTGGCCTTCAAAGTAGTCACCAGCATTGTGTATAACCCGTTGCCAGCGATGTGGAAGACTCAGGATACTCTTAGCAGTGCCAGTTGTGTTGACAGTTCTATTGCCCGACGAATTTGTAGCCGATGGCTTAAGTCAGGGGAGTGCAATAGGTGGTATAGCACTTAGCAGCCCCATATGTCAAACAAATCAGTAACAGCTTGCACTGTACGTGCTTGAGCATTGTCCTGCAAAATGATGATCAAGTACTGCAGAAAGTGTCTTCGCTTCTGCTCTTAGCTCGTCGTAGGTTGTGTTCCAAAAATGAACAGCATAGAGATAGAAGTGATGACACTTTCTGCAGGACTTGAACATCATTTTTCAGGACAATCCTCAAGTATGTACAGTGCAAGCTGTTACCGATTTGTTTGACTGATGGGGCTGCTAAGTGTTATACCACCTACTGCACTTTCCTGACTTAAGCCCTCGTGAGTTCATCTCGATTTCTAAACTGAAGGAAACGCTTCACAGCATTTGCTTCAGAACTGTTACAAATTCGTCGAGCAATAAACCGTGCCGCTCGAACTGTCAATACAACTGGCACTGCTAAGAGTATCCTACGACTTCCACATAGCTGGCAATGGGTTATACACAATGCTCGTGACGAAAGGCCAGTAAAACTTTGAAACACGTATCTATTTTCCACGAGCTGTAATAAATAGTTACCACTATTAAAGTTCCAACCCTCGTGGATTGAGTCTTTGCATTTCCCTTTTCAGATTTTCTAGCTTTACTGACGCATTCAAGCTTCTGACATTCCAGACCCTGACTCGTCGAACGTTATCCTTTCCTTGGTCACCTCCCCCTTGGATCATCATAATGATACTTTTTCAATTACAGGCCACATATCCTGTAGATACACATTATGTGTCTTTAATGCAGTGGTTTCCATTGCCATCTGCTTCCTCATGCCGTTGATCATTGCTGATTATTCCTCCTTTAGGGGCAGTTTCCCACCCCAGGAGCAAGAGAGTGCCCTGATCCTCAGGTATCCTGGCACCGATGCTGATTATTATTCAAAGTATAAGCAATTGGGGGGGGGGGGGGGGGAGGTGTTCGATCCTGCGACCGTGGTCGTTTTGATTACTAATCAAAGACGCTACCCTTTGACCATGGATTATCATCTCCCCTATTTTGCGATAATATAGAAAGAGCTGCCCTTCTTTGAAACTTTTCAATGTCCTCGGTCAGTCCCATCTGATGCAGATCCCACACCTCGTAACAGTACTCCAGAACAGTAGACCTCTTTACTAGACCTTTTGCATTTTCTAAGTGTTCTGCCAATAAATCGCAGTTTTGGTTCGCCTTCCCCACAATATTAACTAATGGATTGGTCCAATTTAAGTCATTAGTAATTGAAATCCCAAAGTATTTAATTGAATTTACAACCTATAGATTTACCTGATTTATCATGTAAACGAAATTTAGCGGATTTCTTTTAGTACTCATGTGGATGACTTTACACTTTCCATTATCTACGGTCTATTGCCACTTTTTACACCAAACAAATATTTTCTCTAATGTTACATAATTGAGGTACTTTAATCGCCTCCGTCAAATGCTTCTTCAGAGCAGTGTAGATAGCTTTGCATGTATTATGTATGTCTCCAAGTCCATTCACAAATAATCTCGCCAGACGTCAAGTTCGCCAAGTACGGTAACTCGCGAAGTAAATTAATATAATCCGACAGATGACGGCCAGGAATGATTCAAAAGGAGAATCTGTCCCTCGAAGCTTACTGGGTAGTGACGTCAAAATGACGTGCTTTCCATAAAAGCTGATGTTACCACGCAACATGCTTCGAATGACACTTGCTTCTCCCACAAATATACGCTGTTTCAAAATGAAAGCACACTGAAGATCTTTCGAAGACACGTCGTTATTGGCACAATTTCCTGTAATAAACTGACGAAAATTGGTTGCTAAAAAATTGGCGTATTTTGTCGTTTTCGTATTGTAACTTGTGTACTATGACAGTATGCCATTTCATGAAAACGGCACAGTGAAGGTTTATTATAAACACGTCACTCCTGGTACGATTTGTTATAATTAAATGACAGTGAATGACATACCGGCGGTAAGGCCTTCAGGAGATCCTAAGATGAAAGACAGTGTTAGAAGCGGAGTTCACCATAATACAGTGGAAGAGGCGTGGAGGTACAAAGTTGAATGGATTGTGTTCGCATCCTGTTGCATTGAAATATTTTTTACATACTTTCACATTTGTAAAAGATTATGGGGATTCCTTGTTGAATTAATAGTCGTATGTTCTGTAATATTCAATGTTATACACATATAAAAGCACTCTCTCTCAGGAGCGAGTTTATTCGATTTTGTGAACATGACAGGAAATATGGACGAATAAACTTCAACGGCCTTCTTATCCACATCCACAACCACATCGAAAAAGCGGGGACAACGTTATAATAAATGTTATAATTGACATACTGATATAAGCAGTTTCATAGCACATTCATTAGCAAATACATTATATAAAGTACTACAGTTGTGTGATAGCTTTCGCTCTGTTTCATTTTCTGCCAGAGCAATTACATTCGTTTTTGGATTCAATGCGTACAATCACTTTCATTACTCAGGTACGCAGAATACGTAATATTCTGGAAATGTAGCTGGATGGTATATATAGAATGAACCAATGGACACAATATAATTTATTCGAATATGACAACACATGACTTTACGATTGAACTATATGCTTTTCTTTCTGAATTGACATCAAAATGAAACGTCTAATTGTTCTGGAAGAAAAAAGCCGATGTCATATGTTGCAAAGTACACAGTTTAGTCTCATTAAAAAACCAATCTTGTTCCAACAAGCTAACACTGAATGCAAAAAAAACTAATTATGTGCAATATGGAAAAATAAGTGAACAGGACGACCTAAATCCCACCATGGAGGGCAAACAACTTGAAAGAGTACAGTGTGCAAAATTCCTGGGTATGCACATTGATGAGAAGATTAATTGGAAGGACCATGTGGTGAACTTAGCACTAAAACTAAATTCAGCATGTTTTGTGCTTAGAATAATTTCAAGAGTTTGTAGTAATGACTGTACCAGATTAGTATATTTTGGCTATTTTCAGTCCATTGCATCCTATGGGATAGTATTGTGGGGAAAAACAAATTGTCGTAAAAATGAGATTTTCAAATTGCAAAAACGTGCTATTCGGATAATGACCCACAGCCCACCTCAAACACATTGTAGGCCCCTTTTGAAAGCATTGAAAATTTTAACAATTCCATAATTATACATTCTGAAATGTCTGTTGGTGATCAAAAGAAATCAGGACAAAATGAAAACTAATACAGACTTCCATAATTACGATACACGGCAATGTAAAGATCTCCACATACAAGCTGTAACAAGGACTCGAAGCCAGAAACATGTATGTAATCAAGGCATCAAACTTTTTAATGCACTACCAAAACATATCAAAGAGCTGGAAAATGAGGATAAATTTAAAACTGTTCTAAAGAACCACATGCTTGACAAATGCTATTACAGCATAAGTGAATATCTCTGCGCAACTGTATAAAATATATGTTTAAGTTAATGTGATAAATGAAATTACATCAGTGCATGATAAATTATGTTATAAAAACACTTATTAGTTGTATATTGTATTAAACATAAGATAGATTAGTATGAATTCACCACAGATACAAATTTTGTAAAGATATTATATAGTTGTTAAAATGTACCCTGACAAATCCTATATCACAAATGTGATCATTGGGATGATAATAAATAAATAAATAAAAACTCTAAAGTGCGCGTCATTTACGATGGCGGCCGAGTTTAGGTTCGTTCTGCGCATCTGACGTCACAAAACACAGTCAGCCAATGAACAGAGAACGACGTTGCCAGAGCTCGACTGCAGTGCAGAGCACGGACGAGTGTCTTCAGTTTTAGAAACGTTCAGTCATAAATAAAGTAACTGAACAAAAGCAATGTCTTGATAGCAGACTTCCTATAAAAGAAAGTTCGGAAAAAGCATTCTTTATACCAGTTGCTTCTATTAATTAATTAAACCAAACAAGCAATTAGCCTCCTAATTCCGGCGATAGCAGGGAAATTCATTCTCACTAACCACTTTTTCGCAATAAAGAACAGCGGTAAATGTTTATTTTCTATTGTACTTCGACAAAACGTAAGTAATTCATGGCCATACCAACAGTGTTTGTCAGTATTTTGCATGCTTGTTTAAACACCTCCAGGAATGTTGTTAATTGCTGAGCTGCGGTAGCATAATGGCTAAGGTATTTGGCTGCTTTGCAAAAGGTTCCAAGTTCCAACCTTGTCTGATGTCTAACATTTTCTTTATTTAAAAACCATATCGAAGTGTCTTACTTCATAAATTTTTTTCGTTTTTCGTAATTTTTTGAAATTTTGTAGTGGCAACTAAAATCGACCATATGGAAAGTATACGCTGTGACTTTTACCCATGAAAACTCTTCAAAATTTCGTACAATGGTGTACTATATTTAATGCTGCACAATAACTGCGTTGAACATCGAAACAAAATTAAGTCATTTATGGGGGGAAGGTATCAATCATGAAGATGTGTAAAAATCAAATTTTTGGGCCAAATAGTTTTTGTGAAATCGAATGATAAGTGTGTCAAAGCAGTTGGAACACCATCTGTCTGCACAGGCGAGCAGTGCAGTGATGACAAAATCGCGCACAGCGCGGAATGCGGGGAGCACGTCTCTGTAGCAGCAAAAGGGTTAATGCGGCCGTGGTGGCTTTACTTCGTTAACTACGCGCTACCCCCTAAACGTACGTTTCCGAACTATTCTATATTATACTATGGCGCTGCTTCTCTTAGCGCCTACAACTCGCAACGCAGCAATCTCCCGCGTCTGGGCTGGCATGTGCGAGCCGCCAAGATAAAAGAATTGAACTATATTATTTTATATATATTTACTATTGAATATATGAAACTACGTAATCAGCACATTATTTCAAACATTCATTATTAAGTTAATTTCACAATTTTCGCAGTTAATGAAGATGTGGTCCAGACGACCATTCTTGCAATTTGCTCATCCAGATATCTTTCGTTCCCCTACCGTATCCAGAGGCGGGGTATGAATGTACAACAGTTGAATGTGGAATGGTCCCCACACTGCGGAAGCTACATTTCCTGGGGAGGGGGATAACCGCTATAACCGTATCGGTTTTAAATTTAGAAGGATTGCGCACTGTTTATAGAGTGCTAGAAATAACAGATTACTGAAATAAAACTGAGTGTACAGTATTTTCAAAAGTATGAAGGCAACAGTCAGTGTAGTTCTACTTTATTAAATTACATTTTACACACTACATACTAGCACAAGCGTTTTATTTATACGTTGTGGCCTACTGTGAACTATTACGAACTTTGCTCCAGTATTGCCGACAGCATTTATTCAAACAAAACTTACCTAACAATTGTTCGGATCAAGTATTTATAATGGTTTTGAAGTGCTTATGTAAGCACATTATATCTCCACAGTTTTCGCAGTTAATGTTAATGTGGTCATGGATCACTGTTGCATCTGTTCACCCACATTCCGTGAAATGTTCATAAATTCGAACATACTCACTCCTGAGAGAGAGTGCACTTATATGTGTATGACATCGAATATTACAGACCATATTTCTATTAAATCAATAAGGAAATTCCAGAAGATTTTAGATATAAAAAAGTATTTCAGTGCAACAGGACACGTACCTACTCCTTTCGACTTTGTAACTCCACGTTTCTATCCACTGGATTATAGTGTACTCATATAACTTTTTTCAGTGAAGGATTTCCCAAAGGCTTTTACTACCAATATGTGATTAACTGACATTTAATTTAAAAAAAAAAATACTACCAGAGTGACAGGTTTGTGGTAAATCTTCAATACACTGTTACCTTGAATGACATACCATCATAACATGCAACTTCTAGAACTAATACAAGAACAACTAAATACGTCAGTGAAAATGGTGAAATCGAATATGGCCTCTCCAAAGTTCTTCATTTGTCGTCTGTTATAGAGGTTCGTGGTCGCATCGAGTTTTATGGGAGACGTTATTTTGTCATCACTTCGTAGTAGGCTTCGAATGGCTCTAGCTCCTCCATAAATTAAAACTGTGTCGTATCCACAAGTGATTTTTGGCAGTTTATAGCATGCATGGCCGTTTGTGCAGTCAAATTGTTGTTTTGAATTTTTTCGGCATTGTGTGCTTCAGACACAACATCTTTATGAACTATGGCTTGAAGTTGAAGATTAGAGCCAACATATTCACTACATTTAGATGCAATATATCGTCCAGAAGACGAGCCCAAATTTCTGAAACCTTTTTTCACTATTGTGTTTGCATGTTGAGCCGAGTGAAATACAGCATATGGAAAACAACTGATCCAGCTTATTGTGTTTGCATGTTGAGCCGAGTGAAATACAGCGTATGGAAAACAATTAATCCAGCTTCTGATTTAGTCTACACAATCGCTATTAGAGGTGTAGACAGCTTCATTCTCAGTCTAATGTTCCTATTTTTCCTTTACTGCACATGAAGTTACTCCTTTCATACTAGTGCAAAATTGTTAAAAACAAGATGTAGCCTGAAAACCCAAATACGGTTGTGTCATGTGAACAACGACCTATGGAAATTTGGGTCTGGTGGTGAGTCGTGCACACGGACGCACGCACGCGCACGCAATGTGGATCGAGATGAGAGAGGTGACGGTTTAAAGCAAAGGGTGTGGCGGATTGCCTTCCGGAGGGGCCAGCTCAGGCGACTGAGCTTGATCCTGACACCAGCCCCATCTGCCCGCCACTTGTAACGAACCGGCTTTCTAATCATGACTTTGACATGGGGGACCCTGCTATACACGATTGTTCGTGTCTAGCATATTCGCATAGCCAAATTTGACACTACGTTACAAATATTTGTGCATAGTGTACCTGAAGCAAGACTTGGAAACTAGCCCAGTATTTACCTAGGATGATGTGGAAAACAACTGAAGCATCAATGACTGTCATAAGTTTTCTGTTCATTTCATTTGAAGATTTATCTTTTGGCATTTTCTTCTGATGTTGATTACTGAGTTTGTCCACATGCCTTACAAATTTAATGTCAATAAAATTAACATTACGGAACTGTTAAGGCTTTTGTGGACACTTCTTGACAAATTGCCTGTTGCATTCTGTCTTAGGTTCTTCGGCTGATGTTTATTTCATGATTTTTCTGACATTTCACCAGCATGAGTGGCTGCTGGTGGCGGACTGGCGAAGCTTTGACAATACAAGACACTCATGACTGTGGAACATCAAAACAATAACCAAAAAAACACAGACGAAGAACCCGAGACACAGGCCCGGCAATTAATCGAGATTAACACAGTCCGGCATATTTGAAGTTGCTTCTTGTTGTCTCTTTAGAAACAATAGGCCTATCTGCACTTTTTTTTTCCTTTAGAACTGCTCGTCTGTTCATCAATTTACTTTCCTGAGACATTTCATTCAACTATTCCAATTTTGTCCCTAATGAAATAAAATGATATGATCGTATGGCAATGGTGAAACCTCCATTACGGTTTGCCTCAAAACTGACCATAAATTTTCCATCTTGTGAACATATGGACTTGTTAAAACATATTCCACTGAGAATTCCCCCCCCCCCCCCCCCCCCCCCAACTCCCAAAATCACTCCCTCAAACATTAGTTGTATTTCCTGCATTTCTAGGCAAGATCTTTAAACATAAATCTAAAATTAGTGATCTTTAAAATAGATTGGTTTTCTTTTAAAGTAAGCATTACATATACATTCCCCTGTAACAGAAATAAATGTCTTAATATTATTCCAGCACTGAATATTGAAAGAAGAAGCAATTCATTTCCATCTGATGAAATTCCTGAAATCTTTAAAAGCTCTCAGTGAGATCACAAACAAATAGACTTGTGGGTATTACGTGGCGTAGACTTTTAGAGTCAAAATAAACATTTATTTTGGCACTGAACAGAGCGAGTACAGAAATAGTGAGTGTACACAGAGAAAGAACACAAAGATAGAATGCAAAGCCAAAGAGAATAATCAAAGAAGTGTCACTTCACATCATAGACCACACAGAGACCCCCCCCCCCTCTGGCAGTGTGGAGCATGGCTGTGCGAAGCTAGCACATGTCCGCAAAAAGATCTTCATGCCAGAACAGAGGGCGGAGGTGGCGTACGGCACTCAAAGTGTGCGGCTCGGGCGCTTCGTCGTCATGGCCTCGTGTGGCGGACAGCTGCGCAGGCTGCGGCAAGTCGACGGGGGCTGCAGAGGTGGTGGTGGCGGGCAAGGCATTGGCGGAGGTAGGTTGGCAGGGAGCGGCAAGGAGTGGCTCTGGGAGGGACCATGCAGGCTTTAAATGTTATACTGAAACTGTACTCGGGCGGCCGTTGAGCAGAATTGAGAATGTATTGACCCAGCAGCGTAATACGTGGTGAGGACCGGAGTACAGAGGTTGCAGAGCTGCACGAATGGAGTCGTCCCATAACATGACGAAATTGCAAGAATTCAAGACCTCATGAACAAACACCTAGAACAAACACCTGTGGTGTGGTGTGCACCTGGGGTAGAGGCTGGCGAAGGCGGGCCATGTGAGCACACACTCGTTCAATGAGGGCCGGCAGGTCAGTAGCATCCATCGGAGAAATGTCCTCGTCGAATTCGGGTGGCAGGATAAGCAGTTCACTATACAGGACCTCCGCCAACGGAGCATTGCGGTCCTGAATGAGATTTTCACTGTGCAGCGGAGTGTGCACTGATATGAAACTTCCTGGCAGATTAAAACTGTGTGCCGGACTGAGACTCGAACTCAGGACCTTTGCCTTTTGCAGGCAAGTGCTCTGCCAACTGAGCTATCCAAGCACGACTCACACCCCGTCCTCACAGCTTTACAAAGGTAGGCAAAAGCAAAAGGAAGTGGTAGCAAAATCGAATCAATGAAACATTGCCACGTCTGCGCAGCGTTTTTTGAACTATATGGCATGAAGCACTTTCGAAAAGGCCAAAAGGCATAATGATTGCCGTTTTCAGAATGTCTGGCAATACAGAAAAGAAGATGAATGGGGGAGGACCAGTTGCTGTGAGAAGATCGGAGCACACCCAAAGCCAGTAAATCCTGACTATATTTTTCACTCACAACAATTTCGTAGCGTTAAGATGTCATCGAGCTTCGTGACGTACGGGCAGTGCAGATTTGGTGGTAGGTGCTGTTGCTGATTGCCGAGACCCGCAAAGTGATGCATGTGTGGTGGGGAGACAGGGGGGGCAGATACAAAGTGTCGGCAGTAGGTGACAGCTGGGCATATGGTGCGGTAGGCGGGACCTTGTCGGGAAATGGCGACAGTGGGTGTAGCATGACGGCCTCACGATACGAAGGATCCCGCGAAGCAGGGGTGTGTGCATCCGGTTGGTCCAACTGCATCTGCAAGGAACTGGCAGCATGAAAGGTGCAGCTTGACACAGGAGTGGGGCAGAGCGAAGACACTGTAGGAGAGGGGGGCTGCATTGACAGGAGCTGCTCTGCAAAGAGGCAGTGTAAGATAGTCCATGCATGAGCCAATTCAGCAGAGGCGGTAGCAATGTGGGAGCGTAACTCTGCATTATGAGTACGTAGTCTGTCGATCAGCTTGCGGACATCCGATAAATCAGAGAGGCAAGCCGTAATATCTTCAAGCAGAGAAGCACATGTGGAAAGCGTGGCCAAGGATGCGGAGAGCGAGGACGTGCTGCACCCTTTCGAGCACAGAATGGTATATTTAGATGCGTGGTGGAGTGTAGCAGCCTCTAGGTCCAGCAAAAGCTCATAATGGTGTGGAAAGTTCAACCCGATCACATGTTCATCCACATCGGTGACATGGAAGGTCCAAGGAAATGTCGCGCCTGGGGACAGACAAAACGACATCTTGATGGAGCCAAGGACCGCGATATGGGAGTGATTCGCAGCGACCATTGTGAGGTTAGCAGGAAAAAGCGCGTTGCCCACATGCTTAGCCAGGATAATGCTGACATCAGCATTGGTGTCGACAAGAAAGCATGTGCCCGATGACAAGTCCGTGACATAGAGGCGCCATTCGTGCAAGCAGTGTGGCATTGGAAGGTAGGCGCCGTTGATGATCATGGCGGGACGTGGTGCCTAACCGTACCCACTGAAGTCGTTTGGGTATGCACAAGGCTAGCGGCAGTTGTGATTGGCATCCCCGTAGGTTACATGGTACCAGCAAAGCGGGTAAGCTTGGAGGCGAGGCATTGCGGGGTGAGTGGGGGACGCAGCTGGCTGTGACGTAGCTCAAGAATGCTCAGGCTGCTGCTTGGGCGCGGTCAGCCTCCTGTAGGCCACCAGGAGTGAGCTCCTGGCAGGTCGCTGAGCTGCTGAGGCACACGCGTTGACCTCTACCAGCAGCACGTGGAACCGGCAAAGCAGAGATGCCAACAGAAAGCAAATGTGATGTCATCCTTGACAGGCAGTGTTGGTGACGAATAATTGTGTAGGCCCTATCAGCCATGTGCAGGTGGACCTCGAGAAGGTCAGCGATGTACGATAGCAGGTGAAGCTGTAGGTCTGATGGTAGTTTGATCATCCACAGAGTCCACAGCGTGGCGTGTGCTTGGTCATCAACCAATGTACAAAGGCGCTGTCAGAGCTGTGAAGGTGTGCGTTCGTTGAGATGCATGTCGTGGATGATGTGGTGGATGGCTTCGGCTGGAGGGCGAGAAAGGCATTCAGTAAGCAAAGTTTTCGCCATCGCATATTTGGACGAGGCGGGAGGCAAGAGCAGCAGATCAGTGGTCTTGGAGGTGGCTCACCAGGCACACAAAACATGTGTCATTGTCCGAGGTCCTGTGGATATCCAGTAGACGGTTCACCAGAGTGAACCAAGTCTTAGGGTTGTACTTTTGCAATGCAGGCAACTTAGAGAATCTGCTGCTTAACACTTCTTGATGTAGCACAGGCAGGCGCAGATCCATGTTGGTGGTTGAGGGAGCCCCCGACACCAGGGGTGCAGTAGTGGTGGGCGATGCATTGCCCAAGGTCTGCGTGGGGGGTGGCCGCAAGCAGCACACTAAGAGGCATGGGCCCGCACAATGTATCCCATCTGCAGTACCGGAGGCAGGTGCGGCATGGTCGTAACAGCCGGTGCCACTATAACAGTGGGCGGAAGGCGGTCGTGAAATCGCCAAGGGGGGGCTGATCCCAAAACCGGCACGGAAGAAACGGCTGGTGCCATTATGAGACTGGGCGGAAAGCGATCTTGATGTGACCATGGAGCGATGTTTGCAGCAACCGGCACGGCTGAGGCGACCGGTGTTGCCGAGACGGACAGCATGTAGGGGGGGAGGGGGGTGCTGCAATGACATCAGGCAAGTAAGAATGTGTGACCCCACACATATGAGCTTTCGGAGTACAGGTCTCAAACTGCGTCTGCACATTGAACCATCTGGAAGGCGACAGCTTAACTGGACAACATCCATCACAAGATTATCGCTTACTATGTCGGTGAGCGGTGTCCACTGTCCAGGCAGCAGGCCCTGCTACGTAGTTGCATTTGACGGTGGCCATATTGGGCCAGCAATGGTTAAGTGGCTGCTGGCATGGCAGGGGTCAAAAAATTGTTCACTTTTAACCAACTGTACATTAGGAACACCTGTACATACACAAGCACAGTTAAAAAGGTGCATGGCACAGCACAAAACGACACTGGTAGATCCATTGTTCTGAAGAGAATGTGGACTGGCACATGAGGTTTGTTAACAATGAAAATAAGCATAAAATAATTCCCAAATGCACAACAGTGAAGTAGGGGTCACCACTGTGGTTATTATATGGCATAGAACTGTAATAACACACTTTTACAGTCAAAATGAACATTTAGTTTGGCACTGAACAGAGTGAATACAGAAATGGATGTAAAACATGGTGCGAGAACACAAAGACAGAATGCAAAGACATAGAGAATAATCAAAGAAGTGTCCATTCATGTCAGAGACACCACAGCCTTATTGTATTGTCCTGGCTTCTATAAAATGTGTTTTATATTAAACTGAGTACAAAGAATGAAAATATAAAATTTCTGTTATTTTTCAGTTTAATAGTGTAAGTTCTTTATTATATAATTTACAAATTATTTCACTTTCCATCAGAAAAAGTAGGACAGAAATACAAAAAAGTAATGTAATTTTATATTGATGTTTTAAACATAAAGCACTGTTTAACAGCATAAGCTGTAAGTAGTGGGATTTTAGAAAATTGTATGTGATAAAAAAGAGAAATGTTCTGAAACTTCCTGGCAGATTAAAATGTTGTGCCGGACCGAGACTCGAACTCGGGACCTTTGCCTTTCGCGGGCAAGTGCTCTACCAACTGAGCGAAAGGCAAAGGTCCCGAGTTCGAGTCTCGGTCCGGCACCCCGTTTTAATCTGCCAGGAAGTTTCATATCAGCACACACTCCACTGTAGAGTGAAAATTTCATTCTAGAAACATCCCCGAGGCTGTGGCTAAGCCATGTCTTCGCAATATCCTTTCTTCCAAGAGTGCTAGTTCTGCAGGTTCGCAGGAGAGCTTCTGTGAAGTTCAGAAGGTAGATGAGGTACTGGCAGAGTTAAAGCTGTGAGGACGGGGCGTGAGTCGTGCTTGGGTAGCTCAGTTGGTAGAGCACTTGCCTGCGAAAGGCGAAGGTCCCAAGTTCGAGTCTCGGTCCGGCACACCGTTTTAATCTGCCAGGAAGTTTCATATCAGCGCACACTCCGCAGTAGAGTGAAAATTTCATTCTAGAAATATTCTGTTTAAAAAGTCATGTATAATTCCTACAGTTGTTCAGTATATGTAATGACAATTTTTTCATGCAGATAAAAAAACTGTATCAAAATTTTTCTAGCCTTTAACTTAGCAAAATCTTTCAAAGTAGAGTCTGAATCTATTGACTTCATGGTATTGCGTTCAGCAACTAAAATTGACAATCCACACAATCACTCTTAAGAAACTATTGACTTGAGGTATGTCTTTATCACATTGAATTTCAAAAACTGCTTTCACCAACTACTTACATATATATGTACAGTCAAGAAGATTCTTAAGCTAATACTAGGAAAATTGTCAATAAAATTGTTTTTTGTTATATAAGGTAATGAGCTCTGTGGATAATTTCCAGCAGGAAGGTTGAGAACTGAGATCAATACTTCCTCATTTAATTCCTTCTCATTGATGTCACATTCTTCACACTTACTTAAAACAGTCTCAATAGAGACACATGTGGCTTTTAGTTTTCCACCATCCTGCATCTGCACATCTTGAATAATGTATAGAAAGGTGAAGCTCTTACGACTGTCCGTAAGTTCAAATTGAGCACACCCTGAATCTTGTCCTCCAAGATCACTTGATCTCATTACTCTAGATTTTTCTGTCTGCAGTTATCTCAGAAGTGAAGTGTACAGGACTCATGTTGATATGGTTGAAGACCTGCAGCTATGGACTGTATCGTCATGGCAAAATCTGTGAGGTGATCCAAGGATGTTTGAAACAATTTGTAACTGACTACAGAGATGAGTGCAGTATCGCCTAAAAATGTGAAAACAGCACATGTAACACTCAACAGTAACATGTAACATACTGCAGTAGTATTGTTTCTTGTTAAAGTAGCCATCGATGAAATATGAGCCCAATTAGGTGGGGACTACATTAAAAACTTTGCATTTCAAATACATTTATACTCAGTAGAACATTATTTATTACTGAAGTCAATGGTGACTCATAATTACACATTCACAAATATCTGACAGATGGCTCATTTGTAGACTGATGTTCATTCAAACGCTTTTTGTTTTTATTATCATATACATGTCAGCTTTCATTACCAACTATGAGACACACTGTATTCCAATTTTGTACTTGGGCACCTGTGGCACCCCTCTCAGCTTGGAGACCCAAGTGGTCATCTGTGTCACTTGGGCCTTAAAGCAAAACCGCATCTGCCACACCTGCAGTATATATCATCACCAGTCCAGTACCGGTAAATCTGTCAGAACAGTGGAACAGTAAAAATTATTATTGTAGGCAAAAATTCAGAGAAAATGAGTCTTTTAATTTACAAAAAATATTGTTACAACAATTAATTTTTGATCTATACAGGGTATTTCAGTTGGGTAAGTAGTTTGATTAGTGGGGTAGAGTATTATGCAGTTATCAGCAACTGCAATTCCATTAAATGGTAAGCTGTCTTAGTGCCTCCACTGAACATTTGTCACTCACTTATTATTGTTTTCAACAGACAGATTAGAATTCTTCAGTCAGTACCATCTACATAATGACAAGTGGTAGCTCGGGAACAGGTACAGCACACTCTATGAGCTACCAGAAATTAAGTTTTGGTGAAATGTAAACAAAAATAATAACACTAACCTTTAATACCTTATATTACAGTACATATTTAGGCACACGAGAAGAGCCATTTCTGTGTTCTTTAATTGGATATATACTCACAACTATGATCTATGATTGATGTTTCATGGTAACCTCTTTTTAACAGTTTCCTATTTTGTGAGACAGTAGATGGAAGCAGATAAAATAAAATGTATACCTTAATACTGCAAAAAAAAAAAAAAAAGTGTTACATGAACGTTGCTGCATAGAATTCTAATTGTTCTTTTGATTCAAAAAAAATTTTTGACCCACCTACTTACAATATGATGGCTTTTGCAGCCTCCCTCACCAGTGGATGCATGGGATGGTATCCTAAATGCCACAGTGGATGGACCCTGGTGTCCCCAAGCAGACAGGCCCAATGGGAGTGAAGACTGCTTGTTTCTGAATGTGTATACATCACAGGTATGTGACAAATAGTTATTAGTAGATACAAGCATTACTGTACTTAATTTTTCTGATTCACATATCAAACATTTGTTACCATTGGTGAACCGTTTCCTTACTTGTGGATGAAGAAGATCCTGTTTTTGTAGCAGCAGCTCTTGACTCTGTAATGATAGCTTTAATTGTTTTAATAAATGTACTCTGAATCTACAAATGAGCATTTAACTCAGGATCTTTGACATACTTCTTCACCTTCCATCAAGGTTAGTCTAGTTCAAAGTCTAGGATAAAGTACTCTAACTACAAGATCAGAATAATAGTTATATTTTATATAATTGTTAATGTTACCCTACTAGAGCTTATAACTGTAGAAAAAAATTATGTATGTTGTAGGAAAGTTCTTGTAGAGTATAAATACTTTAAGATTAAACGAGATCACTTAAAACAAAATGTAGAACCATCATATCCCTCTGGCAGACCAAGGTGCAAGACCTGCCCAATCCACCCATACAGCACTTCATACTCCAGCCCCATCACAGGCTTATCCTACCCCATCACAGACCAGCCACCTGTGAAAGCAGTCATGTCATGTACCAACTCTGCTGTAAACACTGCACAGCCTTTTATGTCAGTATTACCACCAACCAGCTGTCCACCAGTATGAATGGCCACTGCCAAACTATTGTCAAGATCAAAGCTGGCACAACATGCAACTGAGCACAACATGCTAGAGTTCAATGTCTGCTTCACAACCAGAGCCATCTGGACCCTTCCTTCCACCACCAGTTTCTCTAAACTACACAGATGGTAGTTATCCTTGCGATACATCCTCCGCTCCTGTAATCATCCTGGCTTCAATATCAGGTAATCCACTGTCCCCGAACCCTCCACCTGACTGTTTTCCCCACTCCCATTCTGTCGCCCCCTCCCAGTCCATGTGCCACATAGCCTTCAGCATGTGCTGCTGCCCACTGGCCGCTAATACTATACATGCCATCCCTCCCTCCCACATTCCTAGCTGGCAAACTGGCCCCCCTCTGAGCTGGTAACCACCCATCCCCAGACCCTCTCCTTACTTCCTGCCCCCCTCTCCCTTTACCTGTCCCTACTGACACAACCCCACCACAACCATCCAAAGTGCCACAAAACAGCATTGGGACTGTCAGTCTAGCTGGAACCATGTAGGGACATAAGTGTGTGTATGCATGTGTATAAACAGTGTGTCTGTGTTTGTGTGCTATAGCTCATCAAAGGATATGTCTAAAAGCTAGCAAGTTTTACTTCTTTTGTGTGCACCTGTGGACAACTTAATCCTTCTGATTTTTGGTGAGTGGTCTCATTTAACCCTAAGGAAAAAATTGTAAAATATACTAACCCTATTTTAATCACAAAGATGCACAATGTTTAACATCCATAACTAATGTCCCTCAAGCTTAACGATACGATGCTTGGAGAACTTATGTATTAATCAGTGGAGGTTTTCTCTACGGTTTTTGGTTATATCAGGGAGTGAGTGTAGTGGTCAATAGAAGGATCCAATTATAAGATTATGCCCATGCGTTCTTACATCCAGTTTCAATTTCTGTTTCAGTAGTTTTGAATTTTTTATCTACTGCAACAGATACACGATTTCTATTTTCCATGAGTCCATCCTTGTGATATATGCTTCAGTTTCCCCAAAAATATCACTACTGCCAATTTTGGGTCTTAACCAATTTTCTGTATCTGAAATGACCCTTGGAACAGGTACCTAACTAAATTAAAGTATACTGGACTTAGTTTCCACAGTCATTCAAACAATACACAGCACAGCAACTCATCCAGAGGACATTGTTAAAACAATTGCAAGGATCACCCAGTCAAGAATGTAATATAACATCTTTTTTTCTTATCCTTTTTCTTGATACTAATTTGACTTTTTTCGGATTTGTAGGTCATGGAAACTTATCAATACCAAAATAATTTCTGCAACTCCCTTTTGCTTCAGCGTTGCCTTAACTTAAAGATGAGAGGAAAAGTTGGGCATTGCATTGATCTGTGAATCTGATCATACATGCTTACTTTATGCTTTGTAATGAAACTGTTTAGGGTATATTTGGTACCTGGAGGAACCAGTCCACTAGTTGTTAAATAGGTATGAAACACTGTGAACTAAAAGTAAAGTAAAGTCTGTGGCACAAACTGGTGACTGGGCTATTGGCCTGATTATGGGTAGAGCACTGCCTTTATTCACTGCAGCACTAGGAAGGAGGGTGAGTGGTGAAACTAACACTCTGGTTGCATTTTATCTCCATGAAAGATCCCCAGTACTCATTTGACAGCAGGGTGAGTGAAACTGGGGCTGTCCTGAAGGGACTGCAGTGAGGAAAATTCCCTGTCCTAGGACTGAACCCAAGACCTTCAGGGCTGTAGTCTAATGCTCTGTTCGCTAGACCACCATGCCCACACTGCACACTACTTGTACAAAATTATGCTCTTTACCTTCAATTTCTTCAAATTGTGTGCTGCTTAATATCTCATGATATTGTAAATTACATCAGAATGTCAAATCAACACTTCTTGAGGGCTTTACAAGTAACTGGTACACAGTGCAAAACAATAAAGGCCTTGACACAAAATTTGAAAATTACATCGTCAAAAATGAGAAAATGCATAGTTGAATAGGTAGTGTATTCCTTATGTACAGTGTCTGTTAGGGGAAGCTATGGGAAAAGATATTTGATGCAGATCTTCACTGATGGTACATAACTTCAAAATTTTACCTGGAAATTGGTTAGTCACTTCCCTGTGTGTGGTTTCTAGCTTCAGTGGGGACAAAAAGCACACTTCTGTGAAGATACTGCCAGATTGAATGTAGTTAAGTGTCTCACACTTACAACTGAAAGCTCCCAATGGCATGTTGTGTCCCTTGCACTAAGTAAGATTTGCAGTTTTGGTTCTTGTGATTCTTCTTCCCACTATATCACATGAATCTTCCAAGACTGTATTTATTTATATTTTTCTACTGTCCATAATCATACAGTAATTGTAGAGACCACTAATAAAGAGCCATGAATAAAGCGAGTCTAAAACTTTATCATCATAATGTACTGCAATCCCTGTGTAATATGACTGGCATAATTAACATATTAATAATAGATGAGGAAAAGGATGTCTTCTCAGTAATGTGTATTCATAAACAATGGCTTAACCCTGAGTCAATTCAACATACAAAAACCTAAATTAGTTTTGTCTTTGGGAAAAAGAGAAAAAGAAACCAGGGTGCGGCAGTAATTTATATAAAAGAAAATAAACATTTTACTACCTTACTTGATTTACCTTGAACTAATGCCGAAAAGGACTATGACACTACAGCCAAAAAAGGTACTAAGTACAATATGCGTAATGCTACAGTTTCTGAAGCATGATCTGGAAATTTTGAACTTTTCTTAAATAATTGGGGATCATTGGTAAACAAAGCAAATCAAATGGAATGTGATACGATAATTTGTGGTAGAAACATAGAGGCCCTTTTAGACACTTGTGAAACAGCTTTACATCAGTTTCTACACAAGAACAGTTTATATGACACTCCCAAGGCTGGTTTGAGAACATTTTTCCACACTAGTGATGTGACTTATGATTTTATATCCCCCCCTCCACCATCTCACCCCATTTCTCTTGTACACCTTGATCTGTGTCAGTTTCCATTACTAATTATTATATGCAATGTATACAAATCTTGCACTTGTGCACCCCAAGTAGCCACTACTAACTGTGGTACATTTTGTAAAGAAATCTTACAGTTGTGGCAACTCTGGTACCCCTCTCAGCTTGGTGATCCAAGTGGTGGATGGTGTGACTTGGGATTTAAACCAGCCCCGAGCATTTCATTAACAATTTTCAATGCAGGCATGAGTGACCATTTAACTCAATACAAAATTTGAAATTAAAATGTGTTACTGAGAACTTCATGCTTTTAATATCTGCATGTAGATGCTACAGCCAGGATAACAGAGACTATTTCAGCAATTTGTTAAACATAGAAAGATGGTCACAGATTTATAAAATTAATGATCTAAATGAAAAGTGTAACACCTTCATTGCTATAGTAACCCATTGTTGTCTACTTTTATATACATCTACATCTATACTCTGCAAACCACAATGAAGTGCAAGACAGAGGATATGTCCCATTGGACCAGTTACCTTTCCATTCACATATGGAATGTGGGAGAAATGATTGCTTGAATGCTTCTGTGCCTGCAGTAATTATTGCATTCTTATCTTCATGATCTATATGTGAGTGATACTTAGGTTGTTGTAGTACATTCCTAGAATCCTCATTTAAGGCTCATTTTTTAAACTTTATTAACAGACTTCCTTGGAATAGTTTATATCTCCCTTCAGGAGTCTTCCAGTCCAGTTCCTTCAGTATCTCTGTGACACTCTCCCATGGATCAAACAAACCTGTGACCTTTTCTGCTGCCCTTTTCTGTATACGTTCAGTATCCACTGTTAGTCCAATATGGTACGGATCCCCCACACTCGAGCAGTATTCTAGAGCAGATCACTTGAGTGATTTGTAAGCAAACACCTTTGTAGACTGATTGCACTTTCTCAGTGTTCTACCAATAAATCTAAAATTAATTATCTGCTTTACACACGACTTAGGCCATGTGATCATTCCATTTCATATCCCTATTTGTACAAGTTGGCTGATTTGAACAATGAATAATTGGTATTATAGCCACAGGTTACTATATTTTTTCATTATGTGAAGTGCACAGTTTTACATTTCAGAACATTCAGCACAAGTTGCCAATCTTTGCACCACTTTGAAATCTTATCAAAGTCTGACTGAATGTTTATGCAGTTCTTTCAGACAGTACTTTATTATCGATGACTACATCATCTGCAAAAAGTCTGATGTTACTATTAATACCGTCTGCAAAGCTGTTAATATACAATATGAACAACAAGGGTCCCAACACATCTTCTCTGTGGCAAATCTGGAGTTACTTTCACATCTGACAAGGACCCTCCACCCAAGATAACAAGCTGTATCCTCCCTACCAAAAGAGTCCTCAATCCAATCATAAATTTCAGTTGATACCACATAGGATCATACTTTTGAAATAAGCATAGGTGTGGTATCGAGTCAAATTACATTCCAGAAAGCAAGAAATACTGCGTCTACCTGACTACCTTGATTCAAAGCTTGCAGTATGTCATGTGAGAAAAGTGAATTGTATTTCCATGGAAAATTATACCCATAAGGGACAATTCTAGGATAAACAGTTTAATCACAAGGGAAACAACAATTTCATGCCAGAAGAAGAGACAAATTCATAAAATGTGTAACTTGAATAATTCCTTGTTTAAGTTATGCACATATTGAACACTTACCAGAGTATAATCTAATTAAACATGGTGTACCTCAAGGATCAGTAATGGGACCTTTTGTACATTAATGATCTAAGCTTTATAATATATATAATAAATAAAGAGAAGACCATGTGGAGTGTAATAAAAAGAGACTGGTGAAAACAGAGAATCATGTAAAAATTAACAATATCACAAGAAAATACAAAAGTAAACAAGAGCCCTTACAAGTAGCCAGTACATTTAACAAGGTCAGATAATATTATAAATAAGCAAAAACAATAATAATAATAAAAAATAAGGAGACCCAGTCCTATAAATATAAAATAAGCACATGTAGTAGTCCAACATACATCAGCACTATCGCACTATCACGGAAACTGAAAGGATTAAAAAGAAGAGTGCTTTAAACCTAACTGAACTATTTATACACTTACATGACTGCTCATTTCATCAGTCACTTTCCCTGATGTATTTAAAACATGTAAGGTAATTCCATTACATAAAAAAAGCTGGATGACATAATGTAAATAACTAAACTCCCATCACAGTTTCCTCTTACTTTTCAAAAACATTAGAAAATTTTGTGTATGGCAAACATATGGAATTTGTAAGTAAAAAAAATATAGCTAATGAAAAAAACAGATTCAGGAGTAAAGAGGTCAAAGTTAATCGCCATTTACGAGTGCTTTAATTGTTCACTAAGCCTGATGGCCATGCACCAGGAACCAACAGGATTATTTACTGACCTATCAAAAGCTTTGGACATAGTGGATCATAAGATTCTGATTTCAAAGTTTAAAAAGTTTAGCATTCAAGGGCTGTCCAACAACTGGATAAGTTCCTTTCTGAGCAATCTCAAACAAGCAGTGAACATTAAGCACACTAATGTGTACCTTAAAAATATTTCTGAACACTTATCAGAGTACAATCTAATTAAACATGCTGTACCTCAAGGATCAGTAATGGTAGGTTTTGTACATTAATGATCTAAGCTAAAATGTGGGGGCTTGAACACTTACCAGAGTATAATTTAATTAAACATGGTGTACCTCAAGGATCAGTAATGGGACCTTTTGTACATTAATGATCTAAGCTTAAATGTGGGGGCCCATTAAACAATCATATTTGAGGTGATATCACAAAATTACTTAAAGGGAAAAGTAAGAAAAAACCACAGCAATCAATAAACATCATCACAAGAATTGGCAACTAGCCACAGAATAGTCAGCATGACGTAAAAAGAAGACCATCCTACTAAGGGTTCTCGATGCTCTGGACAAGGATATGTATGGCGTACTTCTCTCTGTCGATACCGAATCAGTTTATAACAGTACACAAATGAAATTCTTAGACTTATGGGACCCTGCAGCTGTTGCCAGGACATTCAAGTTGAAAAGAGGACTATTGGAATCAAGTTTGGATACAAACCTAGAGACACATGTTAGCATTGTTTAAGATTTCTATCATTTCTTGTTTACCATGTATCAGCATTATGGAAGCTCTTATATTCTTTAAAATAAATGTAATGGGTAGGGACAGTACACCACAAAATTTTAAAAAATTAAAATAAAATAGAAAATACTGTTATATTCATGATTGCCTTACCAAACCCATTTTATAGCACAAATCAGTGCACCCTTGTGCCAAAACAATGGTTTCCACATGAGAGTTAAACTTTATAAAAAACCTCCCAAAAATATAAAAACAGTTACTGATACCAAAACCCTTAGCAAATCTTTAAAGTTATATTTGCAGCAGTACTTCTTTTACTCTACTGAAGAATATTTAAGTGTGTGAAGTTTATTATCTATAATTTTAAATACAAATGCATAGAAATAATTTTTTTACTATTAATATAAATTGACTTGTCCAGTGTCTTATGCATAAGATGATTTTGTAGACAACAGGACCAATAACAATACAATGCAAAAATGTATACATTCATTTCAGTTGCCAGACAAAAGAAGCAGGCCAAAGAAACCTGTTCTTGTCTTTTTTCACCCTGGTGGATTCTACAGCATGAGAGCCACCAGTGATCTGTTTGGTCCAGAGTACCTCATGGATGAGGACATTATATTGTTGACAGCAAATTATAGACTGGGGGCTCTAGGTATGATTTATCCATTGCCTTTCCTCTACAAAAACATAAAAGAATAAACTGGATTGAAATAATATTGTTGTTGTGCCATATTTGTACATTATATTCAGTGAATGCTTTGCAGTGATACTATGTGCAGTCAGACAGATGTGATAATTTCAACTGTTATCTGTCAATATATTTTTGCTAAAACTAGCAGAAATACAGGCATATTTTACAGTTTAGAGCTGTTATATAAATTCTTTCTCCTATGGTGAGGTATGTGATAATTTATTTTTGGCATTTATTGCAACATCCTTGCAGGGTTCTTAAGTACAGGAGATTCTATTATGCCTGGAAATTATGGCTTCAAGGACCAGGTAGAAGTCATGCGGTGGGTGCAGAAAAACATTGCTGCATTTGGTGGAGACCCGGAAAATGTTACAATTTGTGGTTACAGTGCTGGGTCAATCAGTGTTCTGCTGCATATGCTTTCTACCATGTCAAAAGGTACGTTAAAGGTTTAATATATTATAGAACTAAAACATTTATGCAGTGAAATACGAGGAAAAATGCTTTTGCAGTCTAATAATGACCTTAATTTATATGTGGAGGAAAAAATGAAAGACAACAGCAATAGCAATAAAGAGGATGAATGCAAGAGAAACATATGTCCAAATTAGGATATACTAACATAGGACAGGAATAGTACAGGCTCACTTTGTAGTGCTTTTGGGCTTGGTTTAGAATAGAAATAGGGCCAAGAGAATTGATGTCTCTATGAATTATTAAATTTTGCTTCAAAATGTTTCATAAAAAGATCTATCATGTATTGTGATTTCAGATACATTTGTAGTATGTGCCCTGACTGCACTGAACAGTGCATGTTAATTTTCAATTTGCTTTTCAGTCAAAACAATAATATTTCCTTCTTCTGCCTATATTAAGCCACATGAATCTAATAAAAAACTTGAATCAAGAAATAATGATACCAGTGTTAGGTACAAATTTTGCCTTGTGCAAGACACATTTTGTTTGTGTTTACTTTACACAAGCATGTTTCAGAACTTTTTTTGCAGAGTTTTTTATTTATTTATTTTATTTTATTTTTTATTTTACTTATTATGCCATGATTACATCTTGTGGAGGTTATACAAAGTTTGGCTTGTCTCTTTCTATGTACAAAAGAGTGTATTTCTTTATATATGTAGCTAAAGACACATATTACATAGCTCATACATCAAAAATTATATGTTTATGCTGTGTTAAAACTTAAGCCTAGAATATGAATTTGGAATATAAGATAGTTGTCGAGGACTCACATACCACATGAGACACTATCACCTACTTTCCTTCTTGTCAGCATGTATGACACTCAATTGTTAACAAAGCCTATTATAATCTATGAGGGCATGGGAGATAGAAAACAAGAGGAGTTCATGAACTTGAGAAGGGAAGTTGGTTGTAGGCTACGGGCAAAGAAGAGGGATTATTTGAACAATCAAATCACAAAAATGGAAACAAACAGTAAAACAAAAAAACATTAGGGAACTTTACCTAGACATAAATGGGTATAGGAAGGGTTTCAAGGCTAGAACAAATGGACTTTGAGGGGATGCTGGGGGAATACTGACAGACCCCAATGCTATATTAAGTAAATGGAGGACGTATTTTGAGCATCTATTAAGTGTACACCAGGAAACAGGGAATACAGCAGAACCCCAAATACCTGAGCCAACGTTAAAGGAAGTAAGAGATGCAATCAACAAATTGAAAACCATAAAGCACCAGGATCAGATTGCATAACTGCAGAATTAGTTAAAAATGGGGAACAGAAATTGGTGGAAGTAGTTCACAAAGTTTTAACTAAAGTATGGAACTCAGAGATGATACCTGAAGAGTGGCAGGAGTCGATTCTGATCCCAATTTTTAAGAAAGGTGACAAAATGGATTGTAGTAATTATAGAGGGATATCGCTATTACCAGTATGTTCCAAAATTTTCTCGAATATTCTGCTAAGCAGGCTTACACCATATGCAGATGAAATCGTGGGGGATTACCAAGCCGGCTTTCGGAGGAACAGATCAACTATAGACCAAATATTCACCCTGCGTCCAATTTTGGAAAAGAAATGGGGATACAATAAACCAGTTCATAATCTTTTCATAGATTTTACAAAAGCATATGATTCAGTATTGCAGTCAAAATTGTACAGAATTATTTTGGAACTTGGAATACCAAAGTAGTATGTTAGACTTATAGAAGCGAGTTTGAAAAACACAAAAGGTAGAGTACGCGTGGGGAAATTGGAGTCAAAAGAATTTGTAATAAAGAACGGACTTAAGCAGGGAGATGCCCTGTCTCTGCTACTTTTTAATTTAGTCCTAGAATATATTGTACGAATGGCAGCAGATAATTCAGAGGGTGTGGAGTTAAATGGAAATATTAAGATATTAGGGTACGCAGATGATCGAAACATCATTAGCGATAGGAAAGAATTGGTAACAGCAAATGCAAATGTGTTAATCAAGGCTAGTGAAGATGTAGGTCTAAGGATAAGTGAAGACAAAACTAAATACCTGGTTACTACTAGAATGCCAACAGCAGTAGATGAGGAAATGTTAAGAGTTGGAGACATGCAGTTTGAAAAAGTGAACACAATTTAGTATCTAGGCATGGACATCACTCCGAGAAATGAGATTGAATCCGAACTGAAGAAGAGATTATGGGCAGGAAATGCGTGCTACTTCTCACTGAATAGATTACTATCATCACGGATATTGTCTAGGAATTTAAAGATTAGAATATACAAAACTATTATTCTACCAGTTATGCTGTATGGGTGTGAGACTTGGTCTCTCACTGTGCAAAATGAAAAGCCGTTTCGAGTATTTGAAAACAAAATTTTTAGGAAAATTTTCGGAGCAAAAAGGGATGACATTAGTGAAGAGTGGCGAAAACTGCATAACGAAGAGGTTTACGAACTCTATTCAAGCCCTGACATAATCAGTATTATTAAATCATGTATGCTGCGATGGGCGGGTCACGTTGCTCGAATGGATGAGGGCAGGGCAGCGTGCAGAGTACTGGTAGGGCACCTGTGGGGATACCGAGGCATAGATGGGAGGACAATGTGAAGGGTGATTTGAGGAGCCTAGTTATTGAAGGTGAATGGAAGGAAATAGCCCAAGACAGGGACAGATGGCGAAAATACCTTGCTGCGGTAATGGACTCTCGAGACCGGTACGACCAGTGAGTAAGTAAGTAAGTAAGTAAGTAAGAGGGCATACAGAAAGTAAAGAATGATTGTGCATACAGTCTGTGTGCCTGTCTTGTGGTAGCCACTCATTTCAATTCAATTCAATTTATTAGCGTCCTCGTAGTACATCATCGAAATGACATAGGACTTGTCAATAAACATTACAATTTAAAATACATATACATGAAAATTTGTAATTGAATTTACTTGTCACTTAGACATTACAATTTTAATAGAACTTTTAGAATATTAACATAAAAATATACAAGTAGGATAACAACGTACAAAAAATAAAAAAAGTTAGTGATTCTCACATCAAAGATTATTTACATTCTTACATTAACAATGTTTCACACTTTCATAGAAACAGCAAGTCTTTAAATGTGAGCAATTACACACATTTATTATGTCAGGGAAATATTAACTGCGCTTTTATTGTCAACGATTCATAAACTCTTCAATACTGTAAAAACTATTGCTCAATAACATGTTTTTTAATTCTCTTTTAAACATGTACAGTTTTGGTATTATTTTTGGTTCTTTGGGGAGAGCACTGTAGAGGATTTTGGGTTGGTATAGTACACTTTTGTGATACATAGCTGTTTTATGAATTTCTCTGTGGAAATCATTCCTATTCCTTGTTTCGTAGTTGTGAAATTCTCTGTTTAATGTAGAAAATTCCTCGTGTTCTTTTAAGAAACATTTGCTTTCATATATGTATAAAGATGGTAGTGTCATGATTTTTAATTCTTTGAAAGCTTGCCTACAAGAGTCTCTATATCCTATACCTTTTATTATTCTGACTGCCTTCTTTTGTAGTCTAAATGAGTGTTTTGTTAGACTGATGTTCCCCCAAAACTGTACGCCGTATCTTAATAAACTGTGCATGAATGAGAAATAAACACATAACACTGTTTTAATATTACATGAGCTTTTAAGCATTCTAAGTATATAACATGTTTGACTTAATTTTTTGTTCAATGATATTACATGCTTTTCCCATCTTAAGTGTTCATCAAACCATACTCCCAAGAATTTAGTGTATGATGCTTGTTCAATCTTACACTTACCCAGTTCTACTGTAAGGTTAGTTTTTATTTTGTAATATGTCTGAAGTTGATCCACGTTGTTTTTTTGGCATTCACAATGAGTCTGTTTTCATTAAACCATCTGTCTGCTTCGTCTGTTGCTAATGTGACTTTTTCCTGTAAGTCAGCTTCACTATTTGCTTTAACAAACAAACTTGTATCATCAGCAAACAGTACTGCCTCTGCTTCAGATAGTTGACTTGGTAAGTCATTGATAAATATTAAAAACAGTAATGGCCCTAATACAGATCCCTGGGGTACTCCATACAAAACTCTCTCGAATCTTGATGAATATGTCCTATCTGCCTGGCTTATCTCCACCTTCTGATACCTTTCTGACAGATATGATTCAAACCATTTGTGGGCAACTCCATGTATCCCACAGGCATATAACTTCCTAAGCAGTAACTTATGGTCGATGACATCAAAGGCCTTTGATAGGTCTACAAACAATCCACAATTTAATTCCTTTCTGTTTATGGAATTTAGAACAAGTTGCAAAAAATTGAAGATAGCTGTTTCAGTTGATTTATTTTTACGGAAACCATTTTGCGCATTAACCAATATTCTATTTTTGATAAGAAATTTGTATAGTCTCTGATACATTAGCCTTTCTATTATTTTTGAGAAACCTGACAACATTGATAAAGGCCTAAAGTTACTAACATCATATTTATCACCATTCTTGTAAAGTGGCTTTATAGTTGACATTTTAAGTTTTGATGGAAACACCCCTGTCTTAAAAGATTCATTTATAATTTCAGTGAGATGCGAGGCTATGTTTCTTGCACTTTGCTTAATGACTTTGTCAGGAATCCCATCACACCCACATGACATTTTATTTTTTAACTTATTTATAGCATTTAGTACCTCTGAATCAGTTACTGGATAAAGGAACATTGTCATGTCATTCATGGGGAGTTTTACCTTGCTATTGGAATTGCATTTAGTTTTAATTGGTTTCTGGTGTTCAGTGTGATGTGGATAGTTGCCGCATGTGGCTGTAAGTCAGATAGTGTCATGTAGTAAGTACAAAGATAGCTGTGATCAAGATTGAGCCAACTGCAAAACCTGCCAACTGTGAGGTGTGAAGTGTCATTAATTTTTGTTAGGTGGAAAATATTAGGCCCTGTGGCATTAACTGCAGACTTCTTACCATTTATGGTGAAGGTGTAATGAATGCAGCAAGTGTCCGAGAGTGGTGCATAATGTTTAAGAATGATGAAGAAAGATCAGGTCAACCCTCCATCATCACAGTTGCATTGAAACAAAAGGTGGATCATGTAATTTGAGAGAATCAATGATTCACAATTAGCAGCATCCATGTTATGAAGTATTTCATTCAGTTGTGAACAAAACTGTTGCTCAGCACTTAGGATACCACAAAATCTGTGCACACTGGGTGCTTTGGATGGTCAAGAATGACCAAAAACCTGCAAGAATGGTTGCTACATTAGCATTCTTGAGGAATTATGAAGGAGATGACAATGCATTCATTGATGAGATTGTTACAAGAAATGAAATATAGGTTTCTCACAACATCCTCACCATGATGCAACAGTTTATGGAGTGGCTTCACCCTCAGTCGCCACAGACACCATGTGAGTTCAAAAAAACTGAAACAACTCAAAAGCTCATGTCTTCTGTATTATGGGACAGTGAAAGGGTCTTACTAGTCCATTTAATGCCCTGCAATGCAACCGTCAATAGTGATGTACATTGTGCTACCCCTGAATGTCTTCATCGGGCTACCCAGAACCTCTAAATAGGCGCTTGCTGTCCCATGGAATTGTTCAACTGCATGACAATGTATGTCTCCATACTGCCTGGCAGATACAAGTCTTACTGCATGAGAAATTCCAGTGGTACATCTTTGAGATCCTCCCTAAAGTCCGGACCTGGCACCATCAGGCATTTACTTTTTCCAAGACTAAAGAAGCTCATTGTTAACCTGCAAATGGTGAAGACCTGAAAGATCCTGTTGTGAGCTGGTTGAGTAGCCTGGTGGCCACATGGCATGAAGAGGATACACACAAATTGGTGTCAAGGTGACTATGAGGAAAAGTAGACTAAGTATATGTTAATACACGTATATTTAGTTTCTGTATTATTATTAAAGAAAATCTTGGTATGGCAAAACATTCTTTACTTTCGGATGGCCCTCATATGTGCAAAAAGTGTCCTGAGTAAATGGTACTTTCGACACTCAGTGTAGACATTATTATTATAATATAACATCAACACAACAGGAAATTTGATCACAAAGCCTGTGAGGAAAATAATGACACAGTTTTCACAAAAAGAAATGCCATATTGTTAAACTAATGAGAACATCTAAACAAAGTGACTAATATGGTAAAAGTAAACAATCGAAAATCTGGGATGGAATAACAATACACACACACACACACACACACACACACACACACACACACACACACACACACACACACACTCTGTCTCTCAATGCTGAATCCTCAGAGATGACAGCAGTGACTGTGTGTATGTGGAGGGTGGATATTCACATAATCTTTAGTTGTTGTTCATTCTTGGAGAATTGTGCTACTTCAGGGCCAAACCATTATGGTGATTAAAAGCAGGAAGAAGGTACTGTATTCTGATTCACAAGCTTGTTTGTGAACTTTCAATACACAAATGTAGCCTATTAATGGAAAAAAGTAAAAAAATGACTACTCTTCTATATTCCTTTGCATCATTTCTGTCGTAGTTACTAACTACTGGAGATCATTATTTCAGAGACTGATAACTGAATTCAAATGTCTTGTATGTTCTTGTATCAGACTGTAATTGCAGAAACAAACTAAAGATGCTGATTGATTTCTAATATAATTTATCACACTAACTCTATGGTTGTATGAAGTGATCCACTTCATTGTTTAATGATGTCAACAACCAATTAGGATTTGTTTTTATCCAGAATTATTCTTTGCCAATGTCTTACTATGACTCATAAATGTCCTCATTATGTCAGCTGTCATTGTTATTGATACACTTAAAACACAACTATTCTTCAGTATACACTGTAAGGTACTGCATTACAATAATCTTTTCTGATTTATCTGTAGAGGGAGGAGTTGCTCATTTTGTATCTCTTGCACTTGAATAACAGCAAGAGTGAATTGATATTGTGTCTTCTGGTGAACTGCATACTTATATCCTCCATTGTAGTAACACTTCCATGGATCTCCACAGAACCATTTCCTGGCTTTTCCTGGGATGTGTGTGTGTGGGCGGGGGGTGGGGCAGAAAAACTCTAAACTTGTTGTCTTTTATATGAATTAGTTGGACTGTTTTGAGATGTGTCTTGCCACAAAAAACTAAATTCCATAGGTGCTAAAACTGCCTAACAAGAATCCCAGGAAATCACTTCTAGAAGTGTATGTGAATTCTGTAATGAATAAAGACTCTCTACTCCAAATTCCCAAATTCCAGGGGAGAGGGGGGGGGGGGTCTGGGTGTGGGAAAGTGCCCCCCACTTCCTTCCGCCCTGAATTCTGCTGATGTCTATGATGCCATTTTACAAAAGTGATGTGTCCCAGGACATAGGTGTGCACAGTGTCATAATAACCATTCACACATTAACACTGGCTTGAACCAGATGCCACAAACAAAACAAGTATATAGATACTGGGCAAAGAAGAACAATCAAAATAATAGCGTGAGTTTATCATCTAAGAAAGAATGTTTGGAAACTAGAAATGGGATAAGGAATCACACAGGCAATATAAAATTACACTTTCACAGTGTAAGGGAAAAGTACTTAAAATATAAAGTTATAAATCATGTTTAAAAAAGACTCAAAGAAATATATTCTAATGCTACTTCAACACTGGGGCACAAATAAATATATTTCAAGTTTCAACAACAGAAGAAAGATAAACAGACATTAAAATAAAAAAATAAACAATAAATGAAATAGAGAAAAGCATTTGCTGTCAGTTATGAGCTATTGAAGCTGGGCTAACAGAATCACAAAGAAAGAAGAGTATTAATCTCAAGCTGGAATTTGAAGTTTTCTTTCCCCTTTACTGGTAATGTTGGACATACTCAAATAATTCTATTTTTGGCTACCGTGTAGCTGTTCAAAATATTGATAATTAATTAATTACAATTGATATAAAAAGCTATTGCTAGTGCATGATGAGGAATATAAAACACAAAAGCATCTTCCTTACCCATATACTTGAATATAATAAATTAACAGCAGCAGCTTAAAAGTATATTGCGAGTAACCACTTAAAATAAAAGAGAAGCCTTGCTCTGCATTGGCCATGCTGAACTCTCATATTTTTGAACAGCTCTATGAAAAATTCTGCATGCCTATATCAACATATGTAAAGTATCTTTACTGACTAATTGCAATTATAATCTTTCCTAGGACTGTTTCATCGGGCAATTGCAATGAGTGGTGGTGTCCAGTCAATTGTACTTCATGATCCATTAGGACAAGCAAAGAAGCAAGCACAGCTATTGAACTGCCCTGACAGTTCATCAAAGGAAATATACAACTGCTTAAAAGAGAAAGATGCTCAGGAAATTGCTGATTCCATAACTGGATTTTATGTAAGTATAATGTAATCTGCAATTTTTTTGTGTATCTTTGTTGCTTTGAAAGTGATGCAGACTTTTAACTAGTTTTCTGTAGACCAAGAAAGCTTTGTAAAACACCATGGGTTACATCTTGGTCATAGTATGAAATATTGCATTTTTAAGAATGGATTTTCAACTACACAAATTTACAGCATGTAATAATGATGGAAGCCATGATTAAGTCAGCACTGATATAGACAAAGAGGTTGTGACTCTTCACTTGAGGTTCCAAAACCAAGTAGTCTTTAAATTACCACAGAAAACTGTTGAATAGAAGATGTAGCATTTGCAATAATGAGGCTGCAAAAGGAAACTGTTAAAAATTGTTGCTTTTCAGATTACACTGTTTGTCTAATATTTGGCATCAGTTTTATATAGCACACTGATGAGTAATCTGACAGCTTTCAAAGATAAATAATTGTTTTTATATTGCAAGAATGGAGGTTCATATTGCTGTGGACGTTAGTCCAAGCAGTCCTATACATTACTACCTGGGATTTTTATTCCCACAGTTCAGGTTATATACAGGGAGCTAATAATTAAATGTGCTTTTAATTTAATTCAAATTTTTAGGCATTTCCAATTTCCTGCCTTGTGTATGTGAAAAACTTATTAAAAATATTTTCTCTGGAGCACAGAAATATATTCTGAACTCTAGATAAGGGTGTAAGGTATATATGGAAATAAATTTTGTATAGATTTCATTTGAGAAGATCACAGATATTACTAATATCTATAAGGCTTAGTATAGAACTAGTCAGCTGGCATGTGAAAATAAAACTTCTGCTTCATGAGGCCTCTTTAAGGCTTTCATTACTGACTTAATGCAATGTTTTTATGAGATATCTACATGAAATAAAATACTTTATTGATTTTTACTACATTGCAGTAGAACTTTATCTTGTAAGCCACTATGGAGTGAAAGTATGGCAGACACGCAAAAATATTGTCGCATGTTAGTTCATTTAAGAGACACTTCTATTTCTAAAATTCCTCCTCCTCATTATCATCATTTCCCAGCCATGTTCCCCTTGTGTGATTGCAACTGCTTGCCATCCCCTTATGCCTTCATATCTTCATAGATTTTCAGTTCCTTGATGTCTTCCTCTGGAATTTTCTCTGCTTCATGTCTAATTACACTGCATCTATCCAGCATTTTCTGGACCTTCCTTTTGCTTTTTTTGTATTGGACATGTATTTCAAAATATTTTCTGACCTGCGTTCTCTCTTGTTCTCATTTTGCACCCACACCACTGCAGTCTGCAAATTTTTATTGCACTAATAATAGGGGCTTTTATGCAGGCTACATTTCTGTTCATTTCCTTTTTTGATCCTGTCCTTTCTAGTAGTTTGGTTCACAGTTTTTATGAATCTCATCTCTGTCACTAAAATTCTGCTGTAGTCTTTTTTCAATAGGGTAAATGTCTCTAAACCATAAGTGAGAATTGGTACAAAGTAAATGTAGTATATGGTGGTATTTGCTTTTTGTGGCACTTTTGCTGTTGTGACTCGCCGATCTTTCAAAGTGCCGCCGCACAGTTACATGTGTCCTCTACATGCAGCGTTGTCTACCAGCCATGCAGCAGCAGCGCCACCTAAGCGGCCAGCCAGCCAGCAGCCGCTAGACTTGGACTCAGTTATGATTTGACTGTTAAAGTGTACACACGTCTTACTCTGTTTACTTGATCTGTGACTTTCATATATTGCGTCTTCCTTGAAATATATTTGTTCAACTTGCAATTATAACCATTGGTGATGAGGTAGTGATTTTTCTTTTTCATCATTGACCCACATTTTTCCAAGGCTACTTTAGAGCAACTATTGCGAGGTCTCATAGAACAGCAAACGCTTCTCACAAAAGTGATTCATGATTTCGTTGCGGCACCAAATGCAGGGCGTCTCTCGTCATTGTCTCTACCTACTTTTCCTCCTTATGACGAGATGGCGGAAGACTGGTCTGATTACGAAAAACGTCTTCGACAGCACTTCTTGGCATTTCATGTCGCGAACAAACAACCATGTAAGTCTCTGTTCCTTTCATGGATTTCACCTCAAATGTATCGGTTGTTGTGACAATTGGCTCCTTTGAAAGATCCTGCGTCTTTGTCCTTTGCTGAAATGTGCTCACTACTGTCCGTCTATTTTCAAAAGCAAACACATGTGGTAGCCTCTCGTGTTGCCTTTTATCGTTGTCAAAAACAACCAAATCAATCCTATTGCGCTTGGGCTGCTGAACTTCACAGCCTCAGTATAAAGTTTCAATTTGTTACTGAAGTTCACAACGAATCCTACACCGATTCCATGGTACGGGATGCTCTTATCCGATCGGTGCCCGACAAAGAAGTTAGGCAACGTGCCCTTCAGTTGGCACATCCGACTCTAGATGAAGTCCTATCCATTGCTCAGTGTTTTGAAATTTCTTGCGCCGCTGGTTTGCAAATAGAGGCATGGGGCATTGTCAGGGAAATACAACCTCTGTGCGACGCTGACAAAGCCTGTGGCATGTCCCTGCCACGGACGTGGCCGCAGTATGCTCCCAAGTGCAACCTCAGCCTAACCGTAAACAAACCTCTAAGAAACTGCAGCAAAACCCCCGGCAACTTCCTTCATGTCCGCGGTGTTTTACAAAACATTCACGAGAAGATTGTCCACAAAGTTGGGCCATGTGTCACAAATGCAAAAAAAAGGGTCATGTGTCATCCGTTTGCAAGTCTGACCACATACATGATGTTCATGAACATGACGCTGATTCTGATTCTGTGTTGTCTGTCAATTGTACTGCTTCCCTTTCAGGGAATTTATTCCTCATGTCCAAATATTTGGTAGAGATGTTCACATGCAGGTGGATACTGGTTCTGCTGCCACTATCATCAGTTCTCAGATGTATCTTCAGGTGGGTTCTCCAATCCTGTCACCTGTCACTAGGCAATTATGGACTTACAATAAACAGAAGATTTCTCTCTTGGGACAATTTGATGCTGAGGTATCTTACAAATCTGTTGTTCGCACTGTTCCCATATTTGTGCTCAACCATAGTAAAGCGGAGAATCTTTTTGGTTTCGATGCCTTTCGCGTTTTTGGGTTCTCCGTAGATGACTCTGTCAATATCATCTCTGATGCTATTCCTTATGCTCAATTGGATTCCTTGTCAATGACATTTTCGTCCATTTTTGCTCCTGGGTTAGACCATGCAAACGACTTTGAAGCTCATATCACTCAGCCTAAGTTTTTTCGGGCTTGGCCCATTCCTGTGGCCCTTTGTGATCAGGTCAAATGGGAGCTGGATCGTCTCACTGCTTAAGGGGTCTTGCTTCCTGTCACTTCCAGTGAGTGTTCCTCTCCTGTTGTCATTGCTAAGCCAATTGGTGATATTTGTCTCTGTGGTGATTTCAAAGCCACAGTAAATACTTAATGTCTTATCGACATTTACCCTATGCCTCAACCTGAAGATTTGTTCACTAAACTTGCTGGAGGCCAGTATTTTTCTAAAATTGACCTGTCAGAAGCTTATCATCAACTTCCTCTTGACGCTGCTTCCCGGCAGTTTCTGGTCCTTAACACGCCTTTTGGCCTCTATCAATACCAATGATTGCCATTCGGGGTTGCCAGCGCCCCTGCTCTCTTTCAGTGATTCTTGGAACAGTTATTGCTCACTGTCCCTGGGTGTATAAATTACCAGGATGACATTGTTGTCACTGGCTCCACCACTGACGAACATCTTCAAAATCTCCGCCAACTTTTTCATGTCTTATAGACTGCCGGTCTTAAGTGTAATCTTCAGGAATCAAAATTTTTTCAGGCATCTACCACGTACTTGGGGTTTCAACTCCCTCAGGATGGTATTCATCTGCTTCAGCAAACTGTCGCTGCGATCGATGCCCTTCCTTGCCCTACATCTGTTAAGGAACTGCAGGCCTTTTTGGGGAAAATAGCATACTATCACAAGTTTTTACTGTGTGCTGCTTCGGTGGCTCAGCCATTGCATTGCCTGTTGCATAAAAATGTGCCTTTTCACTGGTCCGCGTCATGCGATGCGGCTTTCCAGAAATGGAAGACTATGCTGAAACAGGCCCCGTGCCTGGCTACTTATTGACCTGGCCAACATCTTGTTCTTGCCATGGACGCCTCTCAATACGGGGTCGGTGCAGTCCTTGTGCACCGTTTTTCTGACAGTTCTGAACAACCCATTGCTTGTGCCTCCAAAACACTCACGGATGCCCAACAAAAGTATTTTCAAATTGAAAAAGAAGCTTTGGCCATTATTTATGCTCTTCATAAGTTTGGTGTTTTTCTCTATGGATCCAAATTTCATCTTGTTACGGATCTCAAACCACTTGTTTCCTTGTTTCATCCATCAACGTCACTTCCCGACGAGGCTGCATACTGCCTCCAGCGTTGGGCTCTTTACTTGTCTCGTTTCAATTATGAGATTCATTTCTGGCCACAGCTCAACATGCAAATGCTGATGCACTGTCTCGCCTTCCCATGGGTCCTGATCTGGCATTCGATAGGGACGAACTTTTGTGTTTCCACCTGGATGTTGCTGAGCAGTGGGTTGTGGACGGGTTCCCCATCACTGGGGACCAGCTGGCGGCTGCTATGGGTTCTGACCCTACCCTCTCCCTCGTTTTACGCTGTATCCAGAAGGGTTGACCAGATCATCCATCCGCTAAGACTTCTGATCCGTTGCGGAACTACTATGGTTTGCGTTACCGCCTCACGGCTAGGGATGGTGTTATCCTCCTTTCCACCGAAAATGCTTCGCCGCGTGTTGTGGTACCTGCATCTTTGCGTGCTTTGGTCTTGCGCCTCCTTCACCAAGGGCACTGGGGTGTCTCTTGCACAAAATCTCTGGTGCACCATCATGTGTATTGGCCCAGCATCGACTCTGAAATCGCACACATGGTTGCTGCCTGCAGCCCTTGTGCATCACAGGCCGCTGCCCCGAAGTCATCTTTGTCACCGTGGCCTTCGCCTGAGAAGCCCTGGGAACATATTCATGCTGACTTTGAGGGATCTTTTTTAGGTACTTATTGGCTTCTCGTTATTGACACCTACTCTATCTTTCCTTTCATTGTCCGTTGCATCAGAGGGAAATAAAAAACACCTTATGCACCTTATGAGAAAGGTAGAAGTGGGAAAGGGGAAAGTCAAAACTGAGAAGAAAAATGTGCCAGATGTAGAAAGAAAAAAGAATTAGTAGTAGGAGAAGTTGAAAGCAAATGATGCATGAGAAACTGAAAAGGAAAAAAGGGAAGAAAGTATATAGCTTCTATCAACAGCGACATCACTATGGATGACAATGAGGATGATGTTTGGTTTGTGGGGCGCTCAACTGCGCAGTCATCAGCACCCATACAAAGGCCCAATTTTTTCCAATCTGATTTTTTTTTTCACAGTCTAATCTAGCCACTGTCATGAATGATGAGGATGATGATGAAATGATGAGGACAACAGAAACACCTAGTCCCCTGGCAAAGAAATCTCTATGGATGGGTATTTAAACAGAAAAACAAAGGGAGCTGAAGGGAACTAATGAATGAACAATACAAACAAAAAACAAGGATAAATATTAAAGGAATAAAAAGGCAGAAAGGTAGACGAATGGACAACAGAAAGAAAATGTAACCTTTTTGCCCAAATTTGACACATATTCTCCAATGTTTGCACCTTTTCTCCAGTGTTTCATTTCTTTCTAATCTTTTACATATTTCATCCTCTAATTTTTACTGTTTGATAAATTTTCCCTTGCTACCCTATCTTTTACTCAGTTTCAAAATTCTCTTTTATTTTAATCTTCTCATGACAGTTTATTTCTTTCCTCTTGATCCCATCTATCCACATCCCTCTGCCACATGCACCTCTACAGTTTCTCCTCCATATACATCTGGCACATTGACTGTCCTCTCTGTTAGTTTTTAATTTTCAGTTTTTAAATTCCTATTTATATTTAATTTAGAATTTTCATGTAGCCCTGTCTCATTGTAGCCCTCATGTCTTGATAAGCTACATGGTTTTAGCAGCTAATCCTCTGAAAGAACTTCAGATTTTCCTTCTCTATCCTTGTTTTGAAAATGGAATGCCTGATTCCAAAAAACAGCAGTATGTATGCCCTCTTATGCTTAGTGGTGAATGTTTTATCATCTGCCAAATTAGTGAGTGGACTTTTTGTGTGTTTTAGTCCTTCAATTTTAAATGAATATCAGTTTTTTTAAAGTGATAGTATATTCTGAGCAAGAGTTTGAAGTCATCTGTTAAATTTCTGGAGCAGAAAGAGAAGTGCAGCTGATTCCAATTTTAAAAGTGGGGTTCATTTAATACACATCCATTCAATCAAAAATATTTCATATGTGTTTCATTTATTCAATGCCTATTGTTGCCTAGATGTATTACACACAATTCAGCTCTTGAAGTATACTAACCAACATTACACATAATGGTTGTAGTGGTGGAAGAGGGGACCTTCCCTATTATATTTTTAAAAAGAAGGAATTGTGAAATGTGAAGCTATAATTGTCACTATGTGTTTTACTTTTCCCTTTTCTCATTAACATGCACTTCATCTGCTGTGGATTTAATTTTTTCAGTTATGTCTATTCTGTCTAGTGTTTTCTATGCATCAATGTAAATAACTTAAATTATCAAATTAGGCTAATTGTTTGTTTTCTTTGGGGAAGACAGAACAGATTATGTTAGAAACTTCCAGGGATGATGGAGAAGGGTAAATGTATCAATTTGAGGTTCAGGACCTAGTTCAGAAACAACCATACCAAAAGTTATGGAAATAGTTGTGATATCTATGGCAGTGTACCTCTTCTATGGCAAGCTCTTTACAGCCCATATTTTTGGATGAGGTAGAGTGGACACAAATTTAAAAAAATAATAAAAAAAGTGCAGTATCACATGGGCTCAAAAGTGCATACCTTAAGACTATGAGCGATTGTTCAGTAGAAGAGATCTGAATCACAGAAACAATTATGAACAAGTGTTCATAGCTCTTAAGATATGCATCTTAGACCCCATGTTTGCTGTACATTTATTTCTTGTTTTGGTTCATACTACCTCCTCCCAAAATTTGGGAAGCAAAGAGCTTGCAGCACAAGAGGTCCACTGCCAGGTTATTGAAACAATTTTCACTTAGGACATTTGACTCCATTGTTTCTGGATGAGTGTCACTTACAGATTGATGCATTTACTCTTCTCCATTGCCTCTGAAAGTTTGTAAAATCATCATTGAATAAGTAACAGAAAAATTATACAGAATGGTTTTTATTTTTAAACTTCAAATATCTCCAAAACTGTTTTTACAATACAGTCATAATGTAATTATGTCCTAAGGTAGGTGAATATATTTATATCAACACAAGGAGACTGAAAAACAATCTGAGGCTTTTAGAATAAAGGATTATTTTTGGAGACTATAAAAACTGTAGTAAAAAGATAAGAAGAAAGTGAGACAGAGGAAGGTGGTGGTAATAATTTGTATTACGATCTCATGTGTATAATGTGTCACAGTATTAATTTTGCAGCAAATTTTTCTGACTTTAGGAATTTGTGTATGATCCAATACTGATATACAAAGCAACTATTGAAAAGGATTATGGGAATGGAGTGGAAAGATTTCTAACCGAAGATCCTACAAAACAATTCCTTTCAGGAAATTTTACTCATGTGCCACTGCTGACTGGAAGTACTAAAGATGAATTTTCATGGAAAGCTTTGCGTAAGTAATTAACTAATGTAGTACTAAATACTAGAATAATCCAACTGCTTGTAAGCAAAATAGTGGAGGAAATTGGTAATTGCGTTCTTTAAAAAAAGTGTTCTATCATGTGCCAGAAGTGATACACAGCAACTATGGAAAGTGCAAATCATGATGTTGTGATGGGAATCTGAACATCACTCTTCCAACATAAAAATCCCTTATCTAAGAACTGTACCTTGTTTGCTGTCTGATGTAAACATGTCTGGTAAGATAATGACAGTATTAAGTCATTAGTCAAGTGTAACTTGGTGACTCACAAGGAACCCCTTGAGTGTGAGATGGCAAGTTCAATCTTTAGTAAGGCTCATTTGAAAGTGTTGGGTTAACAGTTATGATAGGAAAAATATTAGTTGCTAATGACTCACCATGTGCATCAGAGGGCAACAGAAAATGAGTGTCTAAAGGAGTACTGATAAACCTTGTATTGGATGTGTGTATTACACTTTGCAAATGAACATCTGTGTCATTCAAGAAATGTTCAGAACAAACCATTAACACTGAATGAGAAATGGCGTGTCACGGTTACCATAAAGGTTTGCACCATAAAGATTGAAGGCGAACTCCTTGGGAGGTACAAATTGTGCAGGATGGTCAACTAGGTATCCACTCTTAAAGAATGCATACAGAATCATATTGGTGTAAGGGGGCAATGAGGACTGATGGAATGCGATGGCATGCAACGTAATGCAAAACATTCTCTCGTGGAGCTTATTGTGAAACTGGCTATCCTGTAAGGCATAGCTGCAGATAGTGTGATAATATGTTTCATAGGCATGGAATAAACAAACACCCTATGGCTGAAATTGTCCAGTGGTTCCAGGTGGTATGAACTGCAATGTCACACACTTTTCATGAGGGGTGGTTTGCTTTATATGAGTATGATCTTTATATGCAGACCAGAAATCAAGCACAAGCAAGCTATTTTGAACAGGTATTAGCCAAAGGCAGCGCTCATACCATAATAATAATTTTCTTACCCACATTGTCTCACTGTTGCCTGCTGTGGCATAAACATTTCCTACTGCCCTTGCAAGATCAAACACACAAGAAAGAACCATAGGGACAAAGGATCACCAACTTTTCACAGCACAATGAATAACTCTGCAGCCAATTTACTAACCAAATTAACAGTTGGCATAATTGTAGACAAATGCACTAAAGTCATTGATGTTAGTTGATCTTAATATAAGCCTCTTGGCACCTCTAATTTACAAGGTTCCTTTTATATGCATTTCCTCTTCAAATTCTGATTGGTCAAAGTTGAAAACAAATTCCTTACTGAATGACTGAATAAGTTTGTTTATCTCATCTACAAGTTTTTGGGCCAATTCCACAGTTTGCTGTGCATTGGCAAGCTGACATTTTGTTTGAAATTTCATTATCTTAGGTCTTCCAATTCTATAGCATTGTTTCAAGTTATGCAACCATCGACTGCTTCCCATGAAATCACTGTAATCTTTGTTGGGCACAATTTGATGTGCATAATGTAATAGGTCACTATCATGCACGGCATGTAAATTGTATCGAGCATTCTTGAAACTCGCAAACACCAGTTTTTGTAACAAGGGCACCTTGTGCTCCCTTGAATATCCATAGCTTTTCTTACGCACTACACGGTCATATTGCTGTGGACTTACTTTAAATCTGTTCATAATTGTCTTCTTATGCATTACACAGTCATAATGCTGCAAACTTATTCAAAATCTGTTCATAATTATTTCTTTACTGTGCTGTGGATGACCTACCATGTACATAATTATGTTTAGTACCCACTCCTTGGCCAGTGATTGTCCTTTACTGTGTTTCACTGGAGACATGATTTGTTGTTCTGTCCAACAAGGATAATGAAATACATTGCTTGACACCTGTTTCAGTATCACTTTCACTTTTTAAGCATGACTCATCATCATTGTACTCCTCATGTACAGTGTCCACACAGTCGAGGGTATATGACACCACACATTCCACTGAGTCATCTAACAGAAACATTAATATTTTATCTGCCACTTTTTCTCACTCTGTGAAATTCTGTGGGTTCCTTTCTGATGAAACTTCAACTTCAGCAACTGTTGTTGTAGATATAACACAATGTTTGCTTTGTTTACTATTGCCATTGCTCTGCTTTGTATCAACACCACTAGCATTGTAGCACTGTGGTGAGTTACTCACCAAGTAAGCAGTTCAATGCTCCTGTAACCTCATGCTGTGCTCACCACAGGATACCTCCAGTCCTGCTTCCTGTTGCCATTCACAGCCAGTATTGTGCTTGCGTGGTCGACGGTATGTTGGGCGTCAAATACCATAAACATCATTGGACTCTTGTGATCTCGCACTCAAGGGGTTCCTTGTCAGAATGATCAACATGCCAAATTGTGCATCTGAAGATACATAGTTCAAACAATGATAACTACTGGACCACTTACTGCACTGGGATTTATTCATGTGAAGAGTCACAAATAGTATTAGAGTCCAGAATGTGTGCAGAAGTGCTGGGTCACTGTACATGCATTAGAAATTACTTCAAGGAGGCAGTTGATTGTACATTTTTAGGGCGACTGTTGGAAAGCTGTCTTGTGTAGTTGATAGGCGACACCTTGGCACTTCAATGTTCGTCTTACAGCGAGTGTCACGATTATGTATTTCTTGTCTTGTGCTAAAATTCCTTTGATTTTCTTTTATATAAATGAGGCAGAAAAACACATACTGGCTAAAAACAATCATGATGCCTAGCCTGGTGAAAATAGGCTTACAGTGATCCAGTCTTTTGCTGGAGGATATGACCCTGATGGCATTTTTTTTGTAATAGCAACACATCTTTGCAGCCTGAGGAGTGTCCCCACAACAACAGTCCACAGCTAATGTGACTGTGGAAGAGTGCATGGTAGACTATTGTGAGAAACTGGTCGGTTATTACCCTCTTCAGCTTCCTCAAGAGGTATATCACACGAAAAAGTCTGGTACATATATATGCAGTGTGATCATTCATGGAGAGTTTGCTGTCAATCTTGAAGCCCACTAGTCTGACAGTCTCCATGTTTTATTGGTCTTCAATGTTGGTTGGACTGCATATCAAATATTGGGTTTTTTCTTAATTTATCTTCATTTTGTTTATGATGAACCATTCTTTTATTTCTTCAAACATCAAATTTGATGCACCAAGAGCTTCTGCGGCTGTATGTCCTTTGGCAATAAGGGTAGTGTCATCTGCAAACTGCAACATTTGACTATTACAGCTCATATCATTGACATATATGAGGAATAGGAGAGGTCTTAAGGCTGATCCTTGAGGCACTCCATGTTCCAGTTTTTGTTCAAGAGAAGTTGCTCCATGCACTGATACTACCTGCTTTCGGTTTTCCAAATAAGATTGGAGTGTTGATAGAACAACACCTCCAACACCATAGCATCTTAACTTGGCTATTAATGTTGTGTGTGAGATGCAGTCAAAGGCTTTGCTGAGGTCACAGAGTGTCAGTGCCACACTCTCTCTCTCTTCAAAACTCTGTCAAATCGTTTTTAATAAGTCCAGTGTGGCTACTTTGTAGTGACACCAATCAGCTAAAGTTGGGACTATAATCAGCCCTTCTTATGCCTGCCTCTCTATCATTTACAATAGGATTTAATGCCACAGTGTACAGAGTTGTTTGCTGACTCTATGATTTGGCCTTCATAATGGATTCTGTATAGTTGACGGTAACAGTCATCTCAATAATGAAATTCTTTATGAGTTAATCGTAGGGACAATCCAATGAGGATTTTTTGCAATCCTACAAAGATTTTCTTGACAATGTAAACACATTTCATTAACTAGTGACTGATAGTGGTGCCAAGGTTGGTGTCAAGCACGTAGCAAATGAGACAGGAACTGAAATTGAGGGTAGCGAGGTGTAAACTGAAATGCTTAACTTCCTTTTCAAATGTTCCTGTACAAAGGAAAATCCAGGAGTATTGCCACAATTTAATCCTTGTACCACTAGAAAGATGAGTGATATAAGTATTAGTGTCAGTGATGTCAAGAAACACCTTAAATCATTAAAACTGAAACCCAAGGCTCGATGGAATCCCTATCAGGTTCCATACTGAATTTGTGGCTGAGTTTGCCCCTCTTCTAACTATAACCTATAGTAGATCGCTTGGACAAGAAACCATGGCCAGTTCTTGGAAAAGAGTGCAGGTCACACCCATCTACAAGCAGGGTAGTAGAAGTGATTGACATCAATGTGTTGTAGAATCTTAGAACATATTCTGAGCTCATACATAATAAGATATCTTGAACAGAATGACCTCCTCAATCCCAACCAGCAACCACCATGGATTCTCAAAACATTGATCATATGAAACCTAACTCACACTTTTCTCACTTGAAATACTGAAAGCTTTGGACCAAGGCAGTCAGGTAGGTGCAGTGCTTCTTCATTTACAAAAAGCATTTGACTCAATACCATACATATGCTTATTGTCCAAAGTATGATCATACAGAGTATGAAGTAAAATCTGTGACTGGATTGAGGACTTTTTGGTAGGGAGGACACAGCATGTTATCTTGGATGGATAGTCATTGTCAGATGTAGAAGTAACTTCAGGTGTGCATCAGAGAAGTATGTTGGGACTCTTGCTATTTATGTTGTATATTAATGACCTTGCAAACAATATTAATCATCAGACTTTTTGCAGATGATGCAGTTATCTGTCATGAGGTACTGTCTGAAAGACATTGAATAAATATTCAGTGAGATCTCGATTAAGTTTGAAAGTGGTGCAAAGAATGCCAACTAGCTTTAAAAGTTCAGAAATGTAAAATAATGCACTTCACAAAATGAAAAAATGTAGTATCCTATGACTGTAATATCAATGAGTCACTGTTGGAATCAGCCAACTCAGACAAATACATTGGTGTAATACTTTATAGGGATATGAAATGGAATGATCATGTGTGCTCAGTCATAGGTAAAGTAGGTGACAGACTTTGGTTTATTGGTAGAATTGTGGGAAAGTGCAATCAATCTACAAAGGAGATTGCTTACAAATCACTCATATGACTGGGTCTAGAATATTGCTCAAGTTTGTGGGAGACATACCAAATAGAACTAACAGAGGATATTGAACATAGGTGTATACAGAGAAGAGCAGCATATATTGTAACAGATCTGTTTGATCCATGGGAGAGTGTCACAGAGATACTGAAGGAACTGGACAGGAAGACTCTTGAAGATAGATGTAAGCTATCCCAAGAAAGTCTATCAACAAAATTTCAAGAATTGGCTTTAAATGGTTATGCTAGGAATATACTACAACCTCCTACATATCGCTCACATAGGGATCATGAGAATAGTATTAGAATAATTACTCACGCACAGAGGTATTCAAACAATCTTTCTTCCTGCATTTCATACATGAATGGAACATTAAGAAACCTTAATAACTGGCACAATGGGACATACCCTCTCCCATACACTTCACAGTGGTTTGCAGAGTGTAGGTGTAGATGTATAATTAAAAAGTCTCCTGCACACACATTTGAAAACAATGTTTGATCTTAAACCACAGTTCCTCTACATTTTCTTTTACTGACATTCTGTGGTACCATATGAGTCAAAGCTATGCAATAATGGAATAATTCACAACATACATAGTTCAGAGAATTTCTATAAAAAATTAAAAATAATGAATGCAAAAGATGTGCAATGTTATAGAAAATAAACATAACTCACCTTAGACTGTTGCTCCATGTGTGTGGGACCCATAACAAATAGAACTAACAGTATGTACTGGAAGTATACAGATAAGGGCTGCACAAATGAATACAGGTTTTTTGATCCATGCAAGAGTGTTATATTGAACAACCAGAACTGCAGACTCTTAATACAGATGTGAACTATCCCGTGAAAGTGTGTATATAAAGTTTCTAGAACAGTATTAAGTGAGGAATCAACGAATGTACTACAGCCTCCTGTGTATCAATCCTGTAGGGAGTGGGGAGACGAAATTAGACTAATTACTGCACCCCCAGAGGCTTCCTGGACTGCATACACGATCAAACAGGATGAAACCCTAACATGTGGTACAATGAAAAGTGCCCTCTGCCATATACTTCAGTGGTTCCTGTAATACACTGTGGCTTGTATCAAAAATACAATCATTCTGTTTCTTCTGTATTTATGTAACTGTTTGCTTCACTTTTGATAATGATACTTATGAGTTTATGCTTCAAAAATTCATTCAATAATCCAATGTGCTTAATCAATAATTTTATGAAAAGGTCAGATTGCTACTCACCATATAGCAGAGATGTTGAGTCACAGATAGGCACAAGAATGAAAAGACTGTCAAACTTTCAACCAAAAAGACCTTCATTGGAATTAGACCACACACACACACACACACACACACACACACACACACACACACACACAGACACCCATGCATGCATGTGCGCGCACACACACACACACACTCACACACACATGGAAACTCTGCACAATGGAAACTCAGGCACACATGACCAGTCTCTGGCTTCTGAGGACAGCCAAAGACTGTGGTTGTGTGTGTGTTTTGTGTTAGCATGAGTGTGTGCGTGTATGTTGTCTAATTTGGAAGACCTTTTGCCTGAAAGCTTACTTATTTCACAGTCTTTAGTTGTGCCTATCTGCCACTCAACATCTTTGGTATATGGTGAGTAGAATCTAACATTTTCATAAAATAATGGTTATTCCATCTTGGATTTTCCATTGCATAACAATAATTTTGCCATTTATGATTACACATTTTATGATAGCTTTCACAGTATCTTTATTGATTGGTTTCTAGTCATACAGTCTTCTGTATGCTTTAGCAAAAACAGGGGTACACAATGCTGCAAATAAAATTATGATAACTTACCCAGTGATATAAAATGTCTGACAGACTGTTATGACTCACCGATCTTTCAAAGTGCTGCCACGCAGTTACGCGCATCCTCTACATGCGGCGCTGTCTGCCAGCCATGAAGCAGCAGCGCCACCTAAGCGGCCAGCCAGCCAGCTGATGCTAGACTCGGACTCAGTAATGATTTGACTGTTAAAGTGTACACACATCTTACTTTTTTAATGTTTTCTCAGTCTAATAAAGTATTCATTTCTGAATTTCAGTAAGTACATCCAAGGCCACTCACAGTACATGATGAAGCTATTAAAATATTGTGCTGAAAAAAGAAATGTCAAACCACTTGAATACTTAGATTTATGTCTGTGTAAGTTACATTTAACTATAACTTCCCTATTACTTTCAGGAATATTTCTTTACCTGTTCGTTTAACCCACATTTCAGAGGTTCTTGCAAATGGTTCTGCAGCTGAAGAAATGACTGAGCACTATGAAAAGATTTTTCCCATTTGTTTTCTGTATGAGAAAAACACAGAACATTCCCACACAATCAGCAAGAATTTGAGGAGTTTCTACCTTCACAATCAGCCCATAACAAATAATACAAGGAATGAGCTTGGAAAAGTAAGTAAAAGAAGGCAATAGCACATTAGTTGTGTAAGTTATAGTTATGTGGCAATTTAAGTAATTGAGGATGCTTGTTGAAACTTTGCTGTTTACTTGGCAGTAGCAGACAATAGGTGACACAGATCATAGTGGTTGGTTCAGAGGCACTTTTAACTGGCAAAAGATGAAACACACAGTCTGAGATGGAAACTGGAAACCACCCAGGATCACAGCCTACAGAAACTGAAGAACAAGATGAAAGAAAATAAAAAATACTATTTTAACCATAATGTAATAGGGTAGACTAGTGTGGAGAGCTGTATCAAACCAGACTCCTAACTGTAGATCACAACAACGAGATCAACAACAAAAAGTTTAGGAGTGACAGAGAGAACAGTGATCAAGTCAGAAATACATACTGGATATACTGCAAATAAAGGCACCTACAGAAACTGAGAAAAGAGAAAGCAGTTAAAGAAGAAGAGGAAAACAATGAAACAAAATGCCAAAATGAATGTGAGGAAAGATTAAAAGAGAAATGAGGGGGTGGGAAATGGAGAAAATAAAGGAAAACACAACGACTGGAAAAGGAGGTGGATGGAAAGGAACTAAAAAAGTGCTTCTACTAAGATTCCACCTGCAAATTTCTAAGATGCTGACATTGACAGGAATATTACAAATCACCTGTATGTTAGAGCCAGCATTAAGATATTTGCTAATTCACCTAGTAATCGAGCTGGAGTAAGCAATGGTGGGAGGGTGTTTAAGAGACACTTTGCAGTGATGGGTGACACAAATATAAACCTTATGGCATTAAATTAATCATGAAAATGTAGAGGATATGACTAGAATGACACAGAGCTTGCAAGAGCAATTAAAATTACTTTGGTGCTGTGGAAAGAGTAGCAAATAGGAGCTCATTTTCAGAAAATAATAACCTGAGGGACAAGATGACTTTTGCATTCCACACTGTGGTAGTAATGGAAAGGATATCTACTGTCAAATGGAATACTGCTGACTGCTGAGAAATTCAACAAGCAATAAAATAAGGGCTAGCTGAAAGTTGGATAGACAGCATTAAAGAATGTGCAATGACATTTGGAAAAGAACCACAAACTTATCATTGAACATGAGGTTCTCAGATGTTTCAGAAAGTTCAGTGGAGCATCTTCAGCCTCAGTTCGGATGTGGTCATTGTATCACAACTAAACAAGTGACTGTTACCTACCCTCTGTAGCTGAGGTTGCTAACATATGCCTATGTGCTGGTACTTGACTCAGAGGTAGCTGGTGTGAATCCTAGCAAAGGAAGAAATTTTCAGCACCAGTACTGGCCAGCAAGAAAAGGAGAGGCATAGGAGTCCTGATCATCAAACTTTACACCAGTTTGCTTGATTAAATACGAAACATCTCTGCAGTGTCTCATGGGGTAAGACCATGGGACCCAGTTGTTGGTGAACAATCTGTTGAATGGGGATCTTAAATTCAGTGCAAACCCCGGTGTTTTTTGAGAGGAGTAGCCTACATGCCATCATTGGCTTTCAGTCTCTCTTTTCTCTCATAGTCATCATACAGTACAGACATGACACCACACTACACTACACACACCATCCATTATAGTCACTTACACCCAATAGATACAAGGAAGATATAGTTATTTCAAGCCATGAGAAAATGGTGTGCATGGACAAAGAAAACCTTTTCTGATTAAGAGCCTGAAAGTATCCCTCAGGGTCTCCCAGCCAACAACGCAATACAACTCTCTGATAGATGGTTCTTGGGTGCAAGGAAAAGAGAAATTCTCTCATTCCAAGGACACTCACCTTTGCTCTTTGCAAGCTTGCCATTCAAAGGTCAAATTGTGACTGACTGCAATGAAAAGAAAGATGATCACATGTTTTCTTTCAAGTGGCTGAGACTGAAAAATATATCAACAAATAAACAGATGATTCAAATGAGAAATATTGGTGTAAAGAGTTGACGTCAAAGGTGACTACTAAGGTGCGGGTGTGGCCTGAACAGAGATTTGTATTACTCCAGTAATACTATAATGTCTTTAACATATGAATGAAGGCACTCTGACAATATATTACTGATCTTGAGCAATCAAAATAAATTTATATTGTGTGTCAGAGTTGTTACCTTTATGTTCCTTTTGAAGAGGCCAGGAGGAGAAAGAAGTGTAAGAACTGCTGCAGATTCAGACAGATTAAGCATATTTTGGCAAACGTCCTGTTTCTGAAACTAATGGGAGATTTCCTTCAATGTACAAAAATGAAAGATAAAGCAAATGAGTACAGGAAAATTCTGATAGTTTTCAAGGTTCAGTAACATATATCGTCCACCATGCAGTTTCCAGTGTCTTGTCAAGGATTTGTGTAAGGCTTGCGATATCACAGCAGGAACTTGGAATCCTTAGGTTCTTTTGGTAGCGTGTTTGATCCATTGGCATGGTGTCTTGATTGCAGAACCTGTAGAAGGCAGTATGTAAGAAAAGTAACTTGCCATTGAAGATTAGGTCCTTAGAGATGGAGTATGAATTCAGACTGGACATATGGAGGACAGGAAATTGGCCCTGACCTTGTCTTAAGAACCATTCTGTCTTCTGCCTGCAGTAATTTGGATAAGCAATCAATGGGAAACCTAAACTGGATGGTCAAATGGAAATCTAAATCTTCCATACCAAGGAATGTAAGCTAAAGTGACAGAGCTAGTACAGATATTTCTTCAAACATAGTTAGTGGTTAAGTATCCCAGTAACAGTTGTGGCCCCCACTGTCTTCTGGAAAGCTATGATTGAACCCTCCAATGATGAATCAAATGCTCTCAGTCCTTCAAAGTTGACTGGCAGCTGGGACATAAACTATAAAAGTATACTGGATAGTTCATGGAATTCTGAAATGTGTTAAGTCTTGAGAGAGATGGGGAAGGAGTACAAGTAAGTGAAATCTATGAAAGCAGTTCATGAAAAGCAGATGTAATGATACAGTTTTATCAGAGATAATGGCTATTTGTTGGGTAATGTGTTACCACGTGTGCTACATATAGAAAGACACTGACAATAAAGCTGTATGTTGTTACAGTAAACAAGAACAGTAATGCTAGAAGTGACCATTGATCTTCTTCCCACCACCTAATGGCCTCAAGAAGCATCCTGCTACTGCTGTATGAGATCCATTTCTTATTTTGTAATCAGAGAGATCAATTTCAGTTGGATTGGCAATGATACCAATAGGCACTTAGACCTGTAGCACTGCATACATAGGAGACATAAGAAACAGGAAATTAGTTCTGATTATGGAGATAGTTCCAGGAAGCTTGAGATTTTATAGTGAAATGTCAAAAGTTATCAGTTTGTGCAACTGTTACTGCCGACTAAATTCAAATCTTTCTTATCTATATTACATTGTAATTTGATTATGGTGATGTATGAGGTAACTCTTCATGCTAAATATTTTTTGAAACATAGATGTGTAGCAGCTTCTTCCAGTCATTGAGCTTCTGGTACGTATACAATGCACTGCATCTTCTGTTGCCCCCCCTATACCTAGGGGCTAAGTATCTCTAGGATGGCTGCCCAGCAGCTCCTTTGCATAGTGCTGTATGCACTATTCCATTATAAACTAGACTTAAGTGTATTGTGGAGCAGAGATATTATTGTATGTTATCTTTAACATAAGACCATTTTTCTTTCAGCTGTATGCTGATTCAATTACGATATTCCCAGTATATCGGCCGGCTCAAATACTATCCAAAATAAACACATTTCCAGTGTATTACTACCAGTTCACTTATCAGGGGAGATACAGTTGGGTGGACGCACCTGGAACTACTACACCTTATGGTATGCAAAGTTTAGAGAAACTGCAGAATGAGCATTCTGGACAAAAAAAAATCCAGTTTTTGCTTCAATCTGATTTTTACTTTTAATGGAATAATACATACATAATTCTTTTTCTTTCACATAAAGGTGTCGTGCATCATGATGATCTCATTTACTTATTCTACATTTCAACGCTTTTCCCATTCTTTAATAAGGATGACCCTGAATACATAACAGTGAAGAGAATGACTAAAATGTGGTCCAATTTTGCTAAATCAGGGTAAGTTGCAATAAAACTAATTACATTCATAATAATATTTATTGCTAATGTGAAACACTCAGAAGTTATCTATGCCGTATGTTTCTACATCAGATATTGAGAAATACTCTGCATCCCTCACCGAGCGAGGTGGCGCAGTGGTTAGCACGCTGGACTCACACTCGGGAGGACGACGGTTCAATCCCGTCTCCGGCCATCCTGATTTAGGTTTTCCATGATTTCCCTAAATCGCTTAAGACAAATGCCGGGATGGTTCCTTTGAAAGGGCATGGCCAATTTCCTTCCCCATCCTTTCCTCACCCGAGCTTGCGCTCCGTCTCTAATGACCTCATTGTCGACGGGACGTTAAACACTAATATCCTCTTCATCCTCTCTGCATCCCTCCCCATCCCTACCCCAGTCTCCTTCTTACGCCCACCACCCGGTTGCTTCTCCCATCATGCACTGCTGCCCAGCAGCCAGAGACTGTGGTCCTGTGTATGTGAGTTGCATTTATGTGTTATGCTGTCTATTTATGATGAAGGCCTTGTTGGCCAAAAGCTTATTGTCTGACAGCCTTTTTGTTGTGCCTAATTGCAATTCAGCATCTCCGCTATATGGTGAGTAGCAACTATCCTTTTCATAATATTGTCACATTCCATCCTGGATTTTCCATTGTTTGAAATAAAAACTAAGTAAAAAAAAAAAAAAAAAAAAAAAAAAAAAGAGAAATGTAATGACAAAGGAAAAGGAATGAAAAATGGCAAAGTGTGAATAAAAGAGGAATAACAGTTTTCTTCTGCTTTCATGTTGTTCCCGCTATCACCCTCACCTTTTTCTTCTCTGAGAAATGCTCCCACCAGCTAATTATAAGTAGATCTAGAGTTTGAGCCACAAAGGGCATAGGGCGGGCAGCTTTTTATTTAATTAATTAACAAATAGCACAAATCATATTATATTGTTACTTCCAATTACTACTACAAAATCCAGTGCGATATTTTGTTACTGTATTTCTCCAGTTCAGGGTTATATGTAGTTTTGGTGCAAAATATAAAGGGTGGAAAAGCCCCAATGGTCCATGTGTTGGCATTTCAGATGGTAACATCTCCGTTTTTGCTTAGTCAATAGAGCTGCACAGCAAGAGATAGGTACAGACTGTGATGAAACATGATAGCATAACTTTGTATTTAAATTTTCCACTTGATGCTGTTTACACAAAAAGGTCCCAAAAGGCAGGAATAGAATATTTGTGGCTTGAAGCAGAGGAAAACCAATTCTACCCTCTGATGCAACTTGAAACTTCACTTAGTAATGCCAACAAACTTAAATGATTACATACTCTGCAACTGTCATGCTCTGCAGCTCCATAGCTGTAAGAGCATCAATATACTTGTATATGGTTCCATGATCTCTCAGACCTGGCGTTCAACATGGAACATCAAAGCACATAACATTTTTCTCCTGCTGTTAGGACTGTGATGGCAACATGAAATATGGTTACAAGCTTTATGTATTTTTACATCAACAGCAGTAACCTGAGTATCCAGTTGTGGTTTAGTATTGACTACCGCATCTTAGACATGTCCATAATCTTAAGACTTAAACTCTAAATGAATTGTCTCCCTTTTTCCCATTCTTTCTGCAGTCAATCTGCGTATTCATTCCTTGAGTCACTGGAGTATAACTGCTTGTCTTACAATTGTTATCAAAAACCATAATCCTTAAAATTTACATCATTCCAGTATAAGGTCCTAGTCAGAATATAAATAATGGAAGGAGTAAAGGAAACAACTCTTATTTAGTTGAAATGCTGAGGGGTCGATAGGCGCTAAAAATGTTGCCAAACTCGGATGGCGTCATTCTTCAGAGCTAACTAGTACACCATGCATGCGTGTTTTGAATGTTTGAAACTGGTTCCTTCATTCAGAGAATTGACCACAATATGCAAATATTAGCTGTCCATTTCCACGACTGCGACACTATCTTGGCTAGCAATATTGTACCAGATCGACCACACTCAAAGTACATGGCGAGTTGTTACCTTTATTCCTTCCATTATTAAAATTTAAATTAGAGTTTTTAATTTAGTAGTTGGGTGCAGAAAAATCAGCAACATTACAGTGTGTAAGTACCAGCTAGCTATGAACATTATGCAAAAGGGAAGTCCATCAGCACTTTGGATAGATTGCAATCACTGAAACTGATGGCTAATATTAGCATATTGTGATCAGTTGTCCAAGTGAAAGAGTCAGTTTCAAATATCTGATGATTTCTGTATTCAGTCTAATCTATTTACTGCATACACATTAATTTTAAGAGTGAGAAACTGAAGTGTAAACTATAAATTAAACTAAACTTTCATGTTTCAGCAATCCAACGTCAGAGAAGGATGACACAGTAAATGTGGATTGGAAACCACTTACAGCATCTCAGAAACAATATATGGAAATAGGCTCACAACTCACAATGAAGAAGGGTTTATACTACTATGATCGCATGTCTGAATGGAACAAACTTTTTCCACTGTCCTGTAATAGTGCTCACAAATGATATCCTTGATACTGTTTTGAATTACAGGTGATTAGAAAGTATATGACACACAGAAGCATATTTTACAAATGAACCAAAAATATTTTACTTACTGCTGCCTGGCTGTTACCAATGTATTTAAGTTAAATGAATAAAAATCAGTTTAAACAGCTTCTTTTTATTGGCTCCATAAACCTTAATGTTTACTGATATCTAAATTTTACATAATTTTTTGTGTGAATTTATTGCTATTTCCATTTAGTATTAGCTCCCTCAAATTCTTATTATGGATACTGATTAAACATGGAATCCACAATGTTGGTAATTATTCTGAGACTGGCATAGAATTATCAAACATTCTTTCCCACTATCATGAAAGGGTTTGCATACTTTAATGTGCTGTTACCTTACAAGATAGTATTGTATGACAATGCAATTAAAGTAAATTATTAACCTATAGGAATCACTGAAAATATTGCGCTAAATTAACTCATATATCAGGCAACATGTATTACGGAAGTTTGGTGATTTAATACTTATGTACAGGTGTATTTCCTATACTGATGCTTGGGCTAAACAGTAATTGTCAATCATGACACAATGCCATTGTTTACAAACACACTAACTTCACCAAATTACAATAAAAAGTTTATTAATGTGGCACAGGGATGTGCAGCAAACACTTAGAAGATATAAGGCAGAAATTTTCCAAAACAGACATGTTACAACAGCTCACTACAGAAGATACTACTGAGTGATCTGGAATTAAAACCAGAGTGTTGGTGCACGTTCCAGCAATGAGATAATGCAAAGAAAAGCAAAGAGGCTATAAACACATTTATTACAAACATTCAAAGTAAAATGATAACATATAATTGTTGTGACTCGCCGATCATTCAAAGCGCCGCCGCGCAATTACGCGCGTCCTCTACGTGCGGCGCTGTCTGCCAGCCATGCAGCAGCTGTGCCACCTAAGCGGCCAGCCCAGCAGTGGCCGCTAGACTGGGACTCAGTGCTCATTCGAATGCTAACATGTACACATGTCTTGCTTGTCAACTTACTCTGTGACTTATATGTGTTGTGTCATTCTGAAATATATGTGTTAAACTTGACGTTATAACAATTGGCGATGAGGATGGGATTTTTCCTTTTCACCGTTGACCCACAGGGTTCCATGGCTACTGTCAAGCAACTATTGCAAAACGCTTCTAACAGCGGCGATTCGCGATTTCATCGCGGCGTCAAATGAGGGGCATTTCCCGTCGTTGGCTATACCTCCTTTTCCTCCTTACGACGAGACGGCGGAAGACTGGTCTGATTATGAAAAACGTCTTCGATAGCACTTCTTGGCATTTCATGTCACGGACGAAAAACCATGTAAGTCTCTGTTCCTTTCCTGGATTTCACCTCAAATGTGTCGGTTGTTGACGTAATTGGTTCCTTTGAAGGATCCTGCATCTTTGTCCTTTGCTGGAATGTGCTCACTTCTGTCTGTCTATTTTCAAAAGCAAACGCATGTGGTAGCCTCTCGTGTTGCCTTTTATCGTTGTCAAAAACAGCCAAATCAATCCTATCACACTTGGGCTGCTGAACTTCACGGCCTCAGTCGAAAGTGTCAATTTGTTACTGACGTTCACAAAGAATCCTATGCCGATTCCATGGTACGGGATGCTATTATCCGGTCGGCGCCCGACAAAGAAGTTCGGCAACGTGCCCTTCAGTTGGCGAATCTGACTCTAGATGAAGTTCTCTCCATTGTGCAGTCTTTTGAAATTTCTCGTGCCGCTGGGGCGCAAATAGAGGCGTGGGGTGATGTCGGGGAAATACAACCTCTGTGCGCTGTTGACGATGCGTGCGACGCGTCCCCGCCGGCCGACGTGGCCGCAGTGCGCTCCCACGCGCAGCCTCGGCCTAGCCGTAAACAACCCGCTAAGAAACTGCAGCAAAACCCTCGGCAACTTCCTTCATGTCCGCGGTGTTTTACGAAACATTCATGCGAGGATTGTCCCCAACGTTGCGCTGTGTGTCACAATTGCAAAAAAGAAAGGTCATGTGTCTTCCGTTTGCAAATCCGACTGCATGCATGATGATTATGAACATGACGCTGATTCTGATTCTGCCCGCATCTCGTGGTCGTGCGGTAGCGTTCTCGCTTCCCACGCCCGGGTTCCCGGGTTCGATGCGGGGTCAGGGATTTTCTCTGCCTCGTGATGGCTGGGTGTTGTGTGATGTCCTTAGGTTAGTTAGGTTTAAGTAGTTCTAAGTTCTAGGGGACTGATGACCATAGATATTAAGTCCCATAGTGCTCAGAGCCATTTTTTGATTCTGATTCTGTGTTGTCTGTCAATTGCACTTCTTTCCTTTCAGGGAAGTTATTCTTCACTGTCCAAATCCTTGGTCGAGATGTTCACATGCAAGTGGATACCGGTTCTGCTGCTACTATAATTAATTCTCAGACGTATCTTCAGTTGGGTTCTCCACTCCTGTCACCTGTCACTCGGCGATTACGGACGTACAATAAACAGAAGATTTCTCTCTTGGGACAGTTTAATGCTGAAGTATCTTACAAATCCATCGATCGCACGGTTCCCATATTTGTGGTCGACCAGATCAACGCAGAAAATCTTTTTGGTTTTGATGCCTTTCGCGTTTTTGGGTTCTCCATAGATGACTCTGTCAATATTGTCTCTGATGCTATTCCTTATGCTCAACTGGATTCCTTGTCGACGACATTTTCGTCCCTTTTTTCTCCTGGGTTAGGCCGTGCAAACGACTTTGAAGCTCATATCATGCTCAAACCCACTGCTCGGCCTAAGTTTTTTTGGGCTCGGCCCATTCCTGTGGCCCTTCATGATCAGGTAAAACGGGAGTTGGATCATCTCACTACTTCAGGGGTCTTGCTTCCTGTCACTTCCAGTGAGTGGTCCTCTCCTGTCGTTGTCGTTGCTAAGCCAAATGGTGATATTCGTCTCTGTGGTGATTTTAAAGCCACAGTAAATGCTCAATGCCTCATCGACACTTACCCTATGCCCCATCCTGAAGAACTGCTCACTAAACTTGCTGGAGGCCAATATTTTTCTAAAATTGACCTGTCAGAAGCTTATCATCAACTTCCTCTCTAGACGCTGCTTCCCGGCAGTTTCTGGTCCTTAACACGCCTTTCAGCCTCTATCAGTACCAACGCTTGCCATTCAGGGTTGCTAGTGCCCCTGCTCTCTTTCAGCGATTCTTGGAACAATTATTGCTCCCTGTCCCTGGGTGTACCAATTACATGTATGACATTGTTGTCACTGGCTCCACCACTGAAGAACATCTTCAAAATCTCTGCACACTTTTTCATGTCTTACAGACTGCCGGTCTTAAGTGTAATCTTCAGAAATCACAATTTTTTCAGGCATCTATCACGTACTTGGGGTTTCAACTCTCTCGGGATGGTATTCGTCCACTTCAGCAAACTGTCGCTGCAATCGATGCCCTTCCTCGCCCTACATCTGTTAAGGAACTGCAGACCTTCTTGGGGAAAATAGCATACTATCACAAGTTTTTACCGTCTGCGGCTTCGGTGGCTCAGCCGTTGCATCGCCTGTTGCATGAAAACGGGCCTTTTCACTGGTCCGCGTCATGCGAAGCGGCTTTCCAGAAATTGAAGACTATGCTGAAACAGGCCCCATGCCTGGCTACTTATCAACCTGGCCAACATCTTGTTCTTGCCACAGACGCCTCTCAATACGGGGTCGGTGCAGTCCTTGCGCACCGTTTTTCTGACGGTTCGGAACAACCCATTGCTTATGCCTCCAAAACGCTCACGGGTGCCCAACAAAAGTATTCTCAAATTGAGAAAGAAGCTTTGGCCATTATTTATGCTCTTCATAAGTTTGGTGTTTTTCTCTATGACTCAAAATTTCATCTTGTTACAGATCACAAACCACTTGTGTCTTTGTTTCATCCATCAACGTCACTTCCCGACAAGGCTGCACACTGCTTCCAGCGTTGGGCTTTTTACTTGTCTCGTTTCAATTACGAGATTCATTTCTGGCCAACGGCTCAACATGCAAATGCTGATGCTCTGTCTCGCCTTCCCATGGGTCCTGATCAGGCATTCGATAGGGACAAACTTTTGTGTTTCCACCTGGATGTTGCCGAGCAGCGGGTTGTGGACGGGTTCCCCATCACTGGGGACAGACTGGTGGCTGCTACGGGTTCTGACCCTACCCTCTCCCGGGTTTTACGCAGTATTCAGAAGGGTTGGCCATATCGCCTGTCCGCTAAGACTTCTGATCTGTTGCGGAACTACTACGCTTTGCGCTACCGCCTCACGGCTAGGGATGGTGTTATCCTCCTCTCCACTGACAATGCTTCACCGCCTGTTGTGGTACCTGCGTCTTTGCGTGCTTCGGTCTTGCACCTCCTTCACCAAGGGCACTGGGGTGTGTCTTGCACAAAATCTCTGGCGCGCCGTCATGTGTACTGGCATGGCATCGACTCTGAAATAGCACACATGGTCGCTGCCTGCGGCCCTTGTGCGTCACAGGCCGCTGCCCCGAAGTCATCTTTGTCACCGTGGCCTTCGCTTGAGAAGCCCTGGGAGCGCATTCATGCTGACTTTGCGGGACCCATTTTAGGTACTTATTGGCTCCTTGTAATTGATGCCTACTCTAACTTTCCTTTCATTGTCCGTTGCACGTCGCCTACCACCGCGGCAACCACCAGTGCTCTCACCCGCATTTTTTCTTTGGAGGGCCTCCCCTCTACTCTTGTTACTGATAATGGTCCGCAATTTGCCTCTTCCGAATTTGCGGATTTTTGTGCTCGTCATGGCGTTACGCATGTCACGGCCTCGCCGTTCCATCCACAATCCAACGGTGAGGCTGAACGACTGGTCCGCACATTTAAGGCTCAGATGCGGAAACTTCTGACTTCTTCTGCTGCTGATGATGCGCTTCTCCAGTTTCTGGCATCTTACCGTTTCACCCACATGGGCGACCACAGCCCGGCTGAGCTCTTACATGGTCAACAGCCCCGCACGCTACTTCATCTTCTGCGGCCTTCCACCTCACGGCCGTGGGTGCCTTCACTTGGCCGGTTCACCACCGACGACCTCGTCTGGGTACGGGGATATGGCAGGCAGCCAAAATGGAGCCCAGGCCGCATCTTAAGACACTGTGGCAGATGCCTGTATGAAATCCAGACAGACACGGGTGATGCAGTGCGTCATTCGGACCAGCTTTGGCCTCGTGTGCCAGCAACGCCTGTTCCGAATGCCGCTACACCACCTTTGGCTCCACCTGACGCTCGGGATCTTGGCTTCTCTCAATACTCACAACACAGCCCTCTCACCGTCATCGCGATGCCAGCACAAGAACAGACACCACCAGGAGACATGCCCATGCAGGACCAGATGAGCATCCTCTGTCAGAGCAAATCTACTCATCTCCTCCTCCGACGGACGCCGACACATTGCCCATGTCTCCTGTCATATTAACTGGACTTGCCACAACGGGCAGATTGGTGCATGGGGCCCCAGCAGATTCGACCCCTACGTCTCCTGTCATCTCACCCCTTATCATCGGGGGACACTTCCGTCCGTACGGGAAGCCTCCTCCTCGAGACTTTACGGCGAGTCAAACAACGCCTATGGACGTTAGCCATCTCCAGGACACCTCCATCAAGACCAGTGCAACAATTTCAAAGGGGGGAAAAGTGTTGTGACTCGCCGATCATTCAAAGCACCGCCGCGCAATTACGCGCATCCTCTACGTGTGGCGCTGTCTGCCAGCCATGCAGCAGCTGCGCCACCTAAGCGGCCAGCCGAGCAGCTGAAATATATGTGTTAAACTTGACGTTATAACAGTAATTACATTACAATGCACACATATAAAAATAAATAATATGATTTGTACTGAAGAAGATGCATTTACATGAGATGGAATGGGAAACAATAGAACAAAAATAAAAGCAATAAATACAACTTCGACAGTGTTATACACTAAATTTAATATTGAGCACAACACTCACTTACACACACTCACTTACACACACTCACGTACACACACTCACGTACACACACTCACGTACACACACTCACACGTACACACACTCACACGTACACACACTCACACGTACACACACACACGTACACACACACAAACACAAACACAAACACAAACACACAAATGTGATTTTCAAATTGTTTCTTCAGTCAGTGGCTATCTGATAATCACAGTGGTCACACTGTGCACTAGTTTTGTTTAGCTGATTCCTCCGCATCTCTTCATTCTCCAGTTGTTCAAGTGTCAACTGTGAAACTCACAGCTAGTCCTCACAGCTGAATGGTTGTGTCATCATTTGGCAATCTGCGAGGAGGTAAAGACGCACATTCACAATACAAACTTTGGAAGCTCTTTTAATATTTATGATACTGGGAATATACTATATTCAACAGTATTTGTAGATTTTCATTCACAAATTTCTCATTGGGCATACACTTGACAAACATTTCTGCACAATGCCACAGGTGGACAAAGTTGAGACTATGGTGATCAACAATTTGAATAACTACTCAGACTAGAAAATTTTGCAAAGTATGATGATACACAGAACACAAGATTGAGAAGTGAGTGGTGGATCAGAATGATGGAGGAGGGAAACAAAAGAAACAAAACTAAAACGCACAATTGAAGGAATGCCACTCAGCACAGAATGTGTGGAAGCAGGGACAAGAATAATGGCATGAACAGTTGTTAATTGCAAAAGAATGAACAATGCCTACTGTACTGTTTGCTGCGTGGCTTGTTGCTTTTGCACTTAGCATTATAACTTCATAGAAAATCATTTACACTCTTGTGAGAAGGATATGTCCAGCAAAGCACATCTGAGAGCTTCTGTAGTTTGGAGAGCAGAAAAGAGGTAGTGACAGGCTGAACCTTTACACTTGCTACAGGTTATGCCTGAGTCTCTCACTCAGAAAGTGTGTTGTTCATAAGGCAACAGTCCTGTTTTAAATACTGGTATAGCAGACTGTTGTAATCTGAAAGTGCATCTGAAAGCCCTCTTAATTATTTAAAATATTAAAACTAAAATGTTGAGAACCCATTAACCAACATTGCACGTATTTACCATGTAGTGTCAATTGTGTAGCAGGTGTAAATGATAAATTTTATCTTTCTGTTAATTCTAAAACTAAATCAAGTCAGTGCTCTTCAAAGCATACACAAAAAACATTTTATAAAAATCTTTTTGAATCGATTGAAAGATTATATAAAGCATCTTTGAGATGCTCTTGTATCCACTTTGGTAATTTGCTGCACTTATCCTGGCATGAGAATCTCTTAACAAAGATACAAAAGCATCATTGAATACTTTCTGTAAAGTAATAAACTGAGATTATTGACAAGAAATACAAAGTCGCTTATATTGTCAGCAAATACCATTATACCATAGTCAGTTTTACCATGTAATGCACAACCCACACACTGGGCTACATGTCACATTGCATCAAAAGTGAGGAAGTCATTCTCCCTATCTGTGAAAATGTGTTTTTGTAGTCTACAATTCATAAGTATTCAAAGAAGCATCAAGAAAATGAGGCAACTTGACATTTGAGCAAAATCTAATGGGTAAATGAAGGAAACTGCTGAAGAACTTTAACATAAACTGTGTGAGTTGGATTCTGTAACTTAAAACTGCCTGGAAATTTATGTACATTTATCTGTCTTAAAACAGACAATTGCCAACTGCAAAGAATTCAGGTATGCACAGACTGAATTATATCATTGAGGGAGATGAAGTGTTAGAAGCAGAACACGAGGTTTTTACATTGCCTACTTGTATCATAACAGAAGAGATGATAAATTTGTACATAGGAATGGTTGTCTGCCATACAGACTGAAAAAGGCCACAAAATTGTATGCATCAAGTAAAAACTAAAAATATTTCATCTGAAGACAGCAACATTAAGAATAAATAAATACAGAAAACATAAAAGACCACACACTTACAAGCAGAACAATCTACAGGGTGTCCGAAAAGTGTTTCCCTGATTACATAAATTGATAACTCAGGCTAGAAGTAAGATACAAATATGAAACAGGCATCTAATTGTTTACAAACTATCAAAGTTTTTTTTCACACATCACATATTCGTCTGAGATAACCATCATCATCCTCAATACGTGATAACATTTCGACCGCAAAGTCATATCGACATGTACTGTCATTGGGTAACAAGGCCTGAACGATTTGCACTTTGTATGCACGAAACCATAAACGTTTGTGTAAAATGTCATGGAGAGAGCTTTTCGGCACCTGTAATTCATGCGAGGCCCTGTGCACCGATTTCTTCTGACTTCGCAGAAAAGACTGCCTTACTGCTTCCACCCTGTCTGCTGAGGTTCTTGGTCGACCAGACCTCGGAAGGTCAGCAACCAATCCTGTGTTCTTGAACTTCTCATACCAGGCTTAAATGCTCTTGACATCAGGTGGATTCCTTCCAAATGTTGTCTGGAAGTGTCTCTGCACTATGGTTGGTGATCGTGTCTCATGGTACCACAGGACACACTATGCCTTCTCCTGATTGGTTAACATGGCTTCTTGGGCACTGCACCTCATCCACTACTTACATACTGCGAACCTAAAACAGAAAAAAAACTTTGATAGTTGTAAACAATCTGTCACAAGTTTCATTTTTGTATCTTACTTCTAGCCTGAGTTATCAATTTATGTAATCAGGGAAAGACTTTTTGGACACCCTGTATTTGTTCTGTGACAAATGGCTATAAAAGTAGTGAACACATAATGAGGTAAGAAGCAGGGTGATGATCAGTTGTGAGAAATAGTGTGAGATGTCAGTTTCACTGGACAGTAGCATCATTTTGCTGATTTGTCTGTCACACACAGTTCAAAACGCTCACATAGATTTAAATTGATTTCCATCTGTTTGCCACTGCAGTGGTCACTACGGGGTGTCATGAAGCAAACACACAAAATATTACAAGGACAAGTGAGAGGGACACAATTCTATGTACACCAGTTTCCTGAAACAGTCTCAGTGGTAGAAACAGTGTTCTGAAGTAGAGTATGGCAGATGTAGCATTTTCATTTACCAAGTGAGAAAGGTTGGAGAATGTGTTGAGGGACAGAGACAGAGAACAAACAGGTGATGCAGCAAAGTATTCTCTCAGTCCCTCACCATGCAGAGCATATCAAGCACTGTCTTCTTACTATATGCACACCAGTCTAGCAATGTGTGCTTCTAAAGGAAGTTCAGTGCATCACAATGAACAACGTCTCTCGAATTACTATAATTTGAAAGTTCAGAAGAGATATCTCATATTTTCTCATTATCATCCCATAACTTACTGTGCAAAAACAATTAAAAAAACAAAATAAATATCTTTTATCCCACCAGTTTACCAGAAACTCTACACATGACAAAACCTGATTAAACTCATTGCAGTGTAGCTGACTGTAGTTCTCGACAACTCTTGTTGTGATATGGATTTTTGTCCACCTCAAAGATCTTTTATTAACTTCTTCTATGATTTTAGTTCATTTTGGCCATTACTAATGAGTCACTTGAAAGTAAAATGTTTTGCAGATTGTATGATAGACATCACGCTATCATTGTCACTTTATGATTCTGCGAATGCACTTATTTTCTTTCTGCTAGATGTTTGAGCTGAATATACTGAACATTCTTTGTAAGTGAACTGTGAATAAGAACTTGTGAAACAAAATGCATTGTCAGGTACAGTTTCAAATAAAAATCTTATTCATTGGGGACACATACTTGGAACTGATCTCTTAGGTACTCCAACCAAGCTTTTAGAATGCATGATTCTGTATACAAATATGGCATTCCAAACGTGAGCACAGCTCTGCCTAAATGGTGATCAAAGTCAATGCCTTCTGACACTTTACCTCGTGCAACAGAAAGAAGTACCACACCACGCCCACTCTCACATGCCTGTAAGGAATTTTTTTAAAAATCTACAGATTTCGCTCATTCCTCATTAAACCGTGGGTCACAGCCTTGGTCACAGAACACTGACAATCAGAGGAAAAAGTTCTAGATAATTTATTATTTATTTATTTATTTAGCGCCCATATTATCACATACATGATATTGGACTTGTCAAGGTACAGAACCGTATAAAATATTGCATATTTACATCATGTACAAAATCTTGTCATTGGTATCAACACATCTTTATAACAAAAACATTATTCTGCTTAATTTGATTATAAAATTATATACGTACATACAGATAAAATAAAAGGTGGCGAACCCCTTGGTCAATTTTACTAAAACTATTAAATGCCAGTACTTTATTTAACTAGGCATAGTAACATATGGCACAAAAGCTAGGTGCATAATTAGATACATACATGGACAAAAGAAGTTTGGTTTTATCTAGGAATGCTTGATAATTATGAGAGTAATTTGAGCAAAATTCCAGGTATTCATTAATGCTGTAGAAACTGTTGTTTATTAGTAGATTTTTTTAGTTCTTTTTTTGAATGTATCAATGTTTGGTATTTTTTATGCTACCTGGCAATGCACTGTACAAATTTTTGGTTTGTAAACAGCACTGTCCTCATATATTGATTTTCTCTGCACATGCCCCATCATGGTGTACATTCCAAAGACAGGAAGTTCCACTCAGATGGCTCTATCTTCATGGAGCACAAAATTTTATCACATACTCTTCCCTAATATACAGGGTGATTCAAAAAGAATACCACAACTTTAAAAATGTGTATTTAATGAAAGAAACATAATATAACCTTCTGTTATACATCATTACAAAGAGTATTTAAAAAGGTTTGTTTTCACTCAAAAACAAGTTCAGAGATGTTCAACATGGCCCTCTCCAGACACTCGAGCAATATCAACCCGATACTCCAACTCATTCCACACTCTCTGTAGCATATCAGGCGTAACAGTTTGGATAGCTGCTGTTATTTCTCATTTCAAATCATCAATGGTGGCTGGGAGAGGTGGCCGAAACACCATATCCTTAACATACCCCCATAAGAAAAAATCGCAGGGGGTAAGATCAGGGCTTCTTGGAGGCCAGTGATAAAGTGCTCTGTCACGGGCTGCCTGGCGGCTGATCCATCGCCTCGGGTAGTTGACGTTCAGTTAGTTACGAACAGATAAGTGCCAATGTGGTGGCGCTCCATCCTGCTGAAATATGAATTGTTGTGCTTCTTGTTCGAGCTGAGGGAACAGCCAATTCTTTAACATTTCCAGATACTGTAGTCCAGTTACAGTAGCACCTTCGAAGAAAAAGGGACCAAAAACTTTATTGGCTGAAATGGCACAGAAAATACACCACCTATCAGGAGGTTTAACACCATACTTCGTTCAAAATGCACGCTGAACAACTGTCGTCGATTCACTTCTGCCGTACTCAATAACACAAAAAGCTTTCTGTTGAGCGGTCGCCATCTTAGCATCAACTGACGCTGACACCTAGTCAACAGCGCCTCAAGCAAACAAATGTACAACTAAATGAAACTTTATAGCTCCCTTAATTCGCCGACAGATACTGCTTAGCTCTGCCTTTTGTCGTTGCAGAGTTTTAAATTCCTAAAGTTGTGGTATTCTTGTTGAATCACCCTGTATTATTGCTGTGTTACCACAAAATATTGTAGAGCAAACAACACCAAGTCTGTTGATGCTGCATACTATACCACCCTGTATGGCAAAAGATAAATATTTCTTAGATAGGACATATGTGAAGGCATCAGTGCGTAACTTTCATAGTAACAGAGGGAACTAAAGAGGGCAAAAGCAGATAAATATACTGTCAGAGAAGTGGTCTCTGTGTCATGATAGATATTGTATTTACATATTAGAACAGATGCAGTTAATGGTGATAAATACCTTAATTTACTAGAGCACCACCTAACATATCAGTTAGCAGAGTGAATAAGCTTTATCTTTCTAGAGAGAAGGTGAACTGCCACATTTGCCCTTTGCAGTTAGATGTGTCCTAAAGAATATATTTCACTTGCAATAGAAGAGTGATGGTGAACAAAGTTCCTGAACTTGATAAGGCACTCACTTTTTACCCTCAGACTATTTTCCCTATGGGTTATGTTTGTAGTGGGACACCCTTCTCTAACATTGCCTTTATTTTTTATTTATTTTTTTTATTTCTTTTTACAGAAATAACCGCTACCATTCATACTATTGATTCTGGTATAGCTGAACATTATCTCAGTTGTTTAACTGAAAGAACTTCATATGATTTTGTATACAATGTATTATATTTCAGGCTAAAATATGTAACAAGAAATTAATTTGTTACTACTCTGAATGTACAATTAAAATTAGGGTAAACTGAAACACATAACTCTTTTGAAACAAATGGAACAGTAATGCTGTTTCAAAACAGTGAAACAGTTCGTGTTTTGCAATAGTATAGGCCTCCACATTATATCATCTTTAGTGTCTACTGTACAAACACTGTCATAAAAACACAAATGAGGTGCAAGAGTGCCAATCGTATCACATAAAGTAAGAAATTTTCACTTAGGTGTTTTGGCAGTTTTGTATTTCCTGCAGCAAATGCACTGCTTTTGAGTCATGTGACTTTCATACTTTCCAACTGACTGAGGACAGACTTTGGGAGAAGCAAGGCACTAAATTAACATCTATGAATGTGCCACTTACACTTTTCTTACTCACAGTTAAATTTTCTGTTGTTTGTCACACAGAGCAGGACGCAAAGTGACAGATGCACAGATCAAAAAATTACCATAACAGACTGGAGCAAATAGCACAGTGGTCAAGTATGGCAATTTTTCATCAAACATTCACAAGTTAGCTGGATACAGCTCATAATATGTACACTTGATAGAACTGGAAGACATGTTAAAGCATTTCAAGGTAAATGAAATGCAGAGATCAGTATGTTTCCTTGAAGTGTAAAACCAGACTAAAATTTGAAACAATTCATACAGTGTAATGCCTTTGAGATACTACATAATGGCAGATATGGCTCTATGCCACTTACAGTTCTTTCTAAAGAAGTTTGTTTGAGGTACAGGTATATGGAGTTTCCTAAAGTACTCACAGCAAACAGAAATATTATCATTTTATTATAAAATTCCCCAGGAAATCAGAGATGAAGTTAAGTTGCTGTTGAAATACAATTTTTATCACAGTATCTGAATGCCAAAAACAAAAGTATCAAAGTACCACTGTTGATTTGCCTGAGAATTATTTATGATACACAAGTATTAAGATGCCTATAGTGTAATAACCAAACATAGCACATTTACAAAAATAAGCACACAAACATATACATACATAAATCAGATAATTATTCTCAAACACAAATAAATAATATACTCAAAAAAAATTAAACTCACTGGATGGTGAGCAAAAACATAAGTGTCTTCTGTGTGCAACAAATTTGAGAAAAATGTTCTTGTAAGGTAGCTACATGCAAGATTTAGTGGACTAAACAAAATACCATCAAATACAAATTCAGTGCACATTGTTCAGGGAAGAACAAAATCAATTGAAATTTCAGTTTCATTTCTGAGTAGATCTACTATACCTATTCTAAGTTGTAGTTTAGAAATATCATTTTTAATACTTTTTCAATTGAAAGATGGGATCGTCTGTTATTGTTTGCCCCTGCTTTGAAAATATGTGCTCATATGGAACAGAGGAGGCCATAATACAAAGAGGTCATTTCATTATTTCAAACAGCATAGGAAACAACACATGATTTTTTTCCACCACAGCAACAGATATTTTGATCTGGGTATCAGTGGCATCTTCATATATTTATCAACTATGCTTACAGCATATGGATTGTCTACAAGCCTCCTACAGCGTGGTCAAAATCTTGCCAAATGTTGCCACTTCTAGAGTTGAATGTGCTCATCACAACCGGTCTGGGTGGTGTGTAGAACACCGAGTGGGCTTCTGTCATACAGCACAGGACTTGTTAATTATGGTATCTTTTGTTTCTTTTAATCAGTGTCCAGTTTTTGGAAATCCAAGCTCCCTCAAGTGAGGATCCAATAATGTTGCTTCACAAGCAATTGCTTTACCTGTTTTGAATGAGGCAGGTACAGATTTCATCCTCAAGTTAATCAATTACTGTATTAATTGCTTCATTGCAGTAATCTGAGTTTTTCAGTCTCAGACAATGACTTTGTAAACCTTTGCTTAATAAGACGACTTTTTATTTATTTATTTTATTTATTTTATTCATCTTTCAGCACTAACATGCGATCGATGTCGTCAGAAGAGTTACAGCTATTTGTACATTATGTTTTACATACCAAAATATTACATAGTAAAAATATAGCAATGTTGTAAACTATTAGCTTACAACAGCCTCTACACCTAGATCCATACATAACAGTAAGCCATAATTTATCAGCATTAACATGCAATCAATGTTGTCAGAAGTATTATAGCTATTTATACATTATGCTTCATATAACAAAAATATTACATGGAAAAAAAAGACAGTGTTGTACCCTATTAGCTTTTAGCTAGCTGCCTCTACATCCATAACTATACATAACAGTAAGCCTTAGTTTATCAATAAATTAGATCATCTTTACATCATCATCATCTTGGACAGTTTCCAGCCACTGGCTGGGTCTGTCGGGAACACAAGCCTCTCCATTGTGTTCTGTCTTTCCACCATTCCCCCTCTTCCACCTTCTTCCAGTTCTCTCCTCTTCTCATCACACATTCCTTCACTCCCTTCACCCATCTATCCCTTGGTCTTCCTCTGGGCCTCTTCCCCTCCAGTTGCAGATCAAACATCCTCTTTGGAATTCTTCCCTCATCCATTCTCTTCATGTGTCCATACCACTGCAGTCTTGATTTTTCTATCCTGTCCTGTACTGGTTCCTCCTTTAGTCTTTCCCTCACATACACATTTCGCAATCTGTCTCGTCTTGTTACATCCAACCTGCTCCTCTGGAACTTCATTTCACTAGCCTGTATTCTACTTTTGTCGCTTTTGTGCATTACCCATGTCTCACTTCCGTATGCCAATATTGGGACAAAGTAGGTTCGGTATATAATTCCCTTGGATTTCTGTGGCACCTCCTTGCTCCAAATAAGCCCCCTAAGGCATTTGTAGAACTGCCCTGCTTTTCTGCACCTTTCATTTATTTCCATTGCGTTTCCCCCCTTACTTTCAATCACGCTTCCCACGTACTTGAAGTTCTCTACCACTTGCAGTTTTTCCCCTCCACAAGTTATATCCACATTTGGCCTATTCTTCTTCCTTGTAGTGACGATTATTTCACTTTTCTTTGCAGAGAAATGCATTCCATATTGTGCTGCCGTTGCCTCCCATGCATCTAACTGCTCTTGCACCTCCTTCTCGCAATTTCCCCATAACATCAGGTCATCGGCAAAAAGCACTGCTTTCATTTTATGATCTCCAATTGCATCTGATACTTGCTGTAGGATTTCATCCATAACAAGAATAAACAATAAAGGCGAAAGTGCACTTCCCTGTCGCAGCCCATTTTCCAGCTTGAACCATGCAGTACGTTCCCTCCCCACTTTCACACAACTCTCACTTCCCTCATACATTTTTCTGACTTTTCGTGTTATCTCTTCATCTATCCCTTTTGCGCTCTGCACATCCCAGAGCTTGTCCCTACAGATACTGTCATATGCCTTCTCAATATCCAAAAAGGCCATGATTAAGTCCTTCCCGTACTCATAGTGCCTCTCCTGCAGTTGCCTTACCGCAAATAAGAGGTCCGTTGTTGATCTTCCCGGTCTGAAACCGTACTGCTCCTCTTGCAGTCTACTTTCAATACTGCTTCTTAGTCTCTTCTCCAGGATCTTTTCATAGATTTTTCCACAGTGGCATAGCAGGGTGATTCCTCTGTAGTTCTCACATCTCCTTTTATCCCCTTTCTTGAAGATCGGGATTATAATTCCTTTCTTCCAATCCTCAGGAATTCTGTTCTCCTTCCACACCACCCTCAGCACTCTGTATAGCCACTGGGTTCCTACTTCTCCTGCTGCTCGTATCATATCCACTGTTACTTCGTCCCAACCTGGTGCCTTGCCCCCTTTCATCCTCTTTATGGCTTCTTCCACTTCATTCCAAGTTAGATCATCAATTTCCCCACTATTATAATCGTCTGCTGCCTTAGGCTCTCCATCGCTGTTAGTTACCCGCTTGGCGGCATTCAACAGATCTTCAAAGTACTCCTTCCGAATCTTTTTGAGCTCATGCATTTCCTCCACAACTCTTCCATTATTATCCATGATCCTCAGGCACTCGCTTCTGTCGTTCCTCTTATTTCTTACAATGGTGTAAAGTACTTTTTTGTTCCCTTCACTGTCCTCTTCTAACATTCTTGTCCATTTTTCCAACCACTTCTTCTTCTCCGCCCTTACTATGGTCTGTGCCGCTTTCTTGCTTTCCTTATATTTTACCCTAGCTTCCTCTGTTCGGGTCTGGAACCATTCTCTGAAGGCTTTGTTCTTTCGAAGTACTGCCTCTTTACATATGTTGTTCCACCATGGGGTTTCCCTACTTCTCCTCTTTGTGCTAGTTCTTCCGCACACAGTCTCAGCTGCCTCAACTAGAGCCCTCTTAAAATCTCCTCATTCTTCTTCCACTGTTCTCTGATCTTCCTTTGGCAGCTTCTTCCTGATCAGTGTCTGGTACTGGGTCCTCCGTTCATCCTCTTTCAGCATCCATGTATTCAACCTTTTCTCCTGTATTTCTGTTGCCCTCCTATCTTTTTTCTCTCTCAGGGTGGCTACCAACAGCCGATGGTCACTGTCTAAGGCCTCAGATGGAATGACCTTAACATCTGTGAGGCTGCTCATCATCTGCCTATCCACTAGTATATAGTCTACTACTGAAGTTTGGGACCAGTCCCCACTGTACCAAGTTATTTTGTGACTACTTCTCTTCTTATACCAGGAATTTGTGATCGCCAGCCCATTCCTCTTGCAGAATTCCAGCAACAATTTTCCTTCTCTATTTCAGTTACCCCAGCCCTCTGGTCCCATTATCTCCTCGAATCCTTTCCTGTCTGTGCCAACATGTGCGTTGAGGTCCCCTATTATAATCTGATTTCCTCCATTTAGCTGCTTTTGCATGTCATCTTCAAATTCCTCCTTCTCCTTTTTTGTACACCCCACCTGTGGGGCATATGCTTAGATGATTTCAATGCTTTTTCCTTTCACCCGTACTCTGGCTTTTATCATTCGATCATTAATACCTTCCACCTCCTCCTGCAGACCCTCTCTAACCACTATTGCCACTCCATTTCTTCCCCTCTCATTCCCTATCCAGTACAGTTTACATCCTTTACTTAGTGGTTTTTCACCAACTTCTCTCCACCTAGTCTCAGCAAGTCCCAAGATGTCCAATTTCCTCCTTTCCATCATTTCTACAATTTCTTCTAACTTCCCAGTTAGAGTTCTTACGTTTAGGGTGCCCAGTCGTAAACCATCTCGTAATCCTTTTCCATTGCTTGGTCGGTTTCCTTTAGATCCGTTCCGTGATCCGAGGCATGTTCCCTTTTTAAAAGCAGTTAATTTATCACCTACTGGCTTGCTAGGCCTATCGCAGCTTCACCAGAGCCCCGTTAGCCATCACGTTTCAGGGTTCCCGTAGGGTCTTCTCAGCTACCGTAGCGGTCCTGGGGCACACAAAGTCCCCGCTGTACATCGCCCCTATAGGCAGTCCCCTATTTTGTGCCGTTGCCCATCTCCCACGACTTGGATGAGGGGTTGGACTTATGGGAGACATCATCTTTACAACTATTCTGAAATTATTCTACACTGTAGAAAGTATTTTTCTACATCCACACTTTGGTTTTAGTTTTGAAAATATCCATTGAAACCAATTGAGCCTGTACGGGTAAAGTGTTGAATAATTTTATGCCTTTGTATTCATAGCTAGATTGGGTTTTCTTAAACCTGGTTGTCGGTATATCAATCATATTTGTTTGTCGGGTATTGTGTTGATGAACTGATTTCCTTATAGTGTAGTGGTTTAAGATTTCTTTTATCTTTAATAGGCAACAATATATGTAAAGAGATGGGACTGTGAGAATGTTTAAGTCTCTAAAATAAGGTCTACATGAGGTCTTGTTGTCAGTGATTCTGTAAAAACGTCTAATTGCTTTCTTCCGCCAAGTGAAAATTTTTTGGCTCCTGGAGAGTTACCCCATAAAAGACTGCAATATTGTAGATGGCAATGAAAGAAGGCATAGTATGACTGAAGCAATAAATCTTGTGTAACACATGTGTGTAGTTTGGCTAGTAGTAGATGACTCGTGATAGCTTTCGACATACATAATCTGTATGTGTGTCCCAAGTTAATTTTGACTCAATGTGTATTTCTAGTAGTTTAACAGATGATAACTCTATGTTACTGTTTGATAAACTGAAGATTATCTTGACAGTCTTTTCGTGGTTCATAGATAAGTCATTAGCTTTAAACCAGATATTAGATATTTTGAGACACTCTTCACTTTCCTCCTTCGATATGTTTATATCCTTTCCAGAATTAGCTAATGTTGTGTCATCAGCATAGAGGATAGATTTACAGGGTAAGTTATTCGGAAAGTCATTTACAAACAATATAAATAGTAGGGGGCCAAGCACTGAGCCCTGAGGAACACCTCGTTTTATACTTAAGGTCTGTGACTGTTGGTCATTATGCTTTACTATTTGTTTTCTATTGCTGAGGTATGATTCAATTAGTGAGAGTTTCAAGTGTTTGATTCCATAGCAACACAGTTTATTTAATAATAATTTGTGGTTAACTGAGTGGAAAAAACCTTACTCAAGTCAGTTAGAATGGCTTCAGCAGATAATTCTGACTCAAATGCGCTTAGTACAAAAGAGATAAGGTTTTCAACTGCTTTGACTGTTGATAAGTTTGACCTGAATCCATACTGAGAATCATTTAATTTATTATTGTCTGATAGGTGTATGCATATTTGCTGCAGTATGCAATGTTCTATTATTTTTGAGAGAATAGGCACAAGTGAAATTGGTCTATAATTATTGATACAGGACTTGTCATCCTTTTTGTATAATGGTATGACAACTGGATTTTTTTTTTTTTTTTAGACATTCTGGAAAGTGTCCACTCGAGCGCACCTAGTTTATCAGTATGCAAAGAGGATATGTTATCAGATCTACAACTTTAATTACATAGTTTGACAGGCCATAGGCATCTTCAGATCTAGAGTATCCTAATTTACAGGTTGCTTTAATTATATCAGTTACTTGTACTTCTCTCCATTTACAAGCTGACACTATGTTTGTAATGTTTTGTTGAAAATTTCTGTCAGATATGGGGTGAGAAATAGGTGTATGTGTTGAATTGGAATTCTGGTTGCTGTGGGTTGGAAGGCTAAGATTGGCAGAGTTGACAAAAAAGTGATTGAAATCATCAGCAGTGACGTTAGCAGCATTTGTGTTGTCTTTGTAGTTTATATCCATACCTAGCTCTGCTTTTATTACTTTCCATGCAGCTTTACATTTATTGTGTGATTTTTTAATGAAATCACCATTTGCCTTACACTTGGCTATTTTAATTTCAGATCTATATTTTCTTTTCAGGTTTTTGTAAGTTTCTTTATCTACTGCTCCCTTTTTGACCTTATCGTGACAAGTAATTACCAATAGTCTCAGTTTTTGTAATTGGGGTGAAAACCACTTCTGTAAAGTTGATCGGCTAGGTTTCCTAACTTTTTTGTTTTTTTTGTTTTTTAACCAGTGGACAGCATGTGTGGAAGATTTCAGAAATGATTTTGAGAAATGTGCTGAAGGCTTCATCAACATTTCTGGAGGAATGTATAACAGTATTCCAATCTATAGACTTAAGTTCTTCTCTATACTTGCTAATATTTGTATCTGTAGATAGTCTGACACACTGAGTTTGTTCCTCATCTTTTTTTGGTTTTTTAGTAATTAGTTTCACCCATATACCTCTATGGTCTGACAGGTAATCGACATTAAATAAGCCTAGCTCAAAATCACATTTGTATACATTTGTTATTAAATTGTCAAGACAGGAGGAGTGCCTTGTAGGACTTTCATTAGCACAAAAGAGATTATTGGATCTTAACATGTTTACTAAATTGACATTTCTGGCTGTCATTTTCCTAATGTCTACGTTTAGATCCCCAAAGATTAAAATTTTGTATTTAGTATATTTTTGTATACTGATCACAAGTTTTTCTAAATGTTCTATAAATTGTTCTACGTTACTTTCAGGAGTGTGATATAAAGACACAGGTATGAGCTGTATACTAGGTATAATAAAAGCAGCTGCTTCAAAAACACCTTTAATGCATAGGTCACTAACTTCAAGAACAGAAAACTTTAAGCCTAGATCATTGCTAATATATATGGATGAACCCCCATAGGATTCACTGGGTCTGCAGAAGTATGTAGCTAATCTGAAACCTGATGGTACACACAGTTTTATATCCTCTTCCTTTAACAAATTTTCGTTTATACATAAAATCATTCTTTTGTTACTTTTTAATAGTATACCAAGCTCATCAGCTTTATTTTTCAGAGACCTGACATTTAAGTGCAGAAATAAGATAGAGTTACTGTCACAGGAGGGGAGGAGTACAGTATTATGGGGCAATGGAGAACATTTAATTGTTTTTTCAGCCCTGGAATCTATGTTAGGTGGCGGTTGGACTTCCTTGGGATAAACCATAAAAATCTTCATTTCTCTTTGGTAATTTTTTGGGTCTGTTTGAAACACAGTTGGAAGTTTGTTTCACTTTACTGTCCACAAGTTTTATAGGAACATGTTTTCCCAAATCATTTGGTATCACTTCATCATGAGACAAAGATGATACTTTACTTACTGTGACTGGTCTATTCTTTTCTGATACTCTTGAAGGTGATGGAGGAGGAGCTGGTACTGTTTCTGCTGTTGGTGAAGTTGGTTTAGTTGCTACTGGTGGAGGAGTTGTTTCTGCTATTACTGGTAAAGGAGTTGGTTCTGCTACTGCTGGTGTGGGAGATGGTGCTGCTGCTATAGGAACTGGTTCTACTGCTGGAGGAGTTGCTTCTGCTGTTGCTGATGGTGTTTCTTCTGCTATTGCTGGTGAAGTAGTTTGTGCTGCTACTGCTGGTGGGGGAGATGGTGTTACTGCTGTAGGAGCTGGTTCTAATGCTGGAGGAGTTACTTCTGCTGTTACTGAACGTGGTTCTTCTGACGCTGCTGTTGATTCTACTTCTGTTAGTATTGCTTCTCTAGGTACTTCTGCTGCATTTTCTGTTACTGTATCTGATTCTGCATTAGTCACTCCTAGAGATACTTTCTGTGATGATGATACAGGTACCACTGATGATGTTGTTGGTAAGTATTGCAGTCTCTGAATAATTTCCATTAGCTTTAATGTAACAAGTTGCTTTCCAAGGCCATTTAAGTGCAGCCCGTGAGTAGTGTGGAATCTGCATCCAGTGGTATTAATATTAACAACAGAAACATTTCTATATTGTTTGCATATACTGGAAAAAAGTTCATTGGCGGCACTAATTTCCTTATTTACACACGACTAGGACATCAAGTCGTACCTTTGTGGTATATTTACAAGGATAACGTTTGTATGACTTAGTTCAGATAAACACTTGTTTAATTCGCAGCAGGCTTTAGATGTATCATTATGATAAATGTCATTAGATCCACCAAAGAGGACAACAAAATCTTTCGAAGACAGCTTTTTTATTTCTTCAGAAAAAACTAGTTTTCTTATTTCTGAGAGGGGCGCCCCAGGCTTTACAAAGTTCATCGATTTCACATTTGAAGCTTTATTTATGCGTGAGACAATACCGCGGCTGTGGCTACCACCTAAAATGTTAAGTTTTGGAACATGGTCAGGAGTTTTAGACTGATGTTTTCTTTCACACTCGCAACAGGTTACACCACTGTTTGTGTTTTCCCCACACTTTCTACAAACATAAAGAACAGAACTGTTATTAACAAAAGTTACTTTTGACAAGGTTACATTTCTTTCACTGCTAATTTCTGTTGTGACTTGCTCAAAAGGAGATAGTATTTCACAAGATTTTTCAATAACTGACCAGTCTTCATTGGATAGCTTTGTTTGTAAATCCACACTGAGGATGGCAAGGGAGCTTTGCAGAGGCTCTTTTACTTTTTAAAAGCCTGTCAAACATTTCATACATGGAATTCCACCTCACAGGGCAATCTTGTTTTGGTGTTAAAATATAGAAGCCCATTTGGTTCTGAATGTTGTGTAATTTCTCAAGTGCTTGAGAACTTCTTTTGAAAAATTCCACTATTGACTTCACATTTCCCTTGTGTCTGTAATTTGTTCAAGGCTTGCTTGCACAATTAAATTAAGTGTATGTGCAAAACAAGGTACATGCCACCATTTGTACATCATCACTGTCTTCACCATATTAGGTGCATTATCTGTAGTGCAAACTACAATTTTATTTGTAATATCCCAAGATGAAGTCATATTTTGCAATTCACTGGAAATGTTTTCAGCTGTATGATTGTCATGGGATTTAAAACTAGATAACAAGTGTTACTTCAGACTGCAGTTTTCATCAATGAAGTGGGCATTCAGTGAAATATAACTCTCATTTTTCACAGATGTCCATCCATCAGTCACAATGCAGATGTAGGATAAAGGTGGCACTGCAGATCTTAGTCGCACTAGTGTGTTGTCGAACACATGAGAGAGTGAACTGTTCGAGAGTGTTTCTCTACTGGGAGGTACATAGTTTTCATTTAATACATAAGTCATTTTTCTAAACTCTGCTGTCTCAACTACATTAAATGGAAAATATTCTTTAACAAGTCTTAAAATCTGTCATCTATTTTGGCGCGTTTGAATGAAGGCACTTGTCTTGATGCAAATCCAGTAAACTTTTTTTGTCCACCACACCTACCTGGAACTGAACTGGTGGAAGTGCTGGGTATTTCTTGCACAGATTGTTCATCTTGACACACAGGCACTGAAATGGCAGATTCCTGAACAGTTGCTGTGGAAAAATGAACTGGCTTTATCACTGCCCAGATTCATAATAACTGGTTTCTGAGTTTCACTTAAATTAACTGTTGTATGCTTATGTTGCAAATGTCTGTTTAAGCAAGAAGTTAAACTACTTTTAAACGACAACACTGCTGAGCATAAGTCACATTTAATTTTCTCAGGATTCATCTTAATAAAATAATCTCACACCAGGCTTCACAATGCCATAGCTGAAGACAGAAGAACCAACACGAATGGAACTGGAGGCAGGAGCAAACTGCAGAAACAATGGATACACTACTGAGATTCCCACATTCTGTTAGTATGGATAATATACCTGTTCTGCTAATTTTAACGCACACAAAATGAATCATTGTGAAGAATAGGCACATTAGCTATAGACTCACAAATAACGCTATGTAATTTGAATAAATAACAAAATACCATATTATCAACACCTTACTGAGTTTCAAAGAGGTCACCTTAATTGGCCTACAAGAAACTGGATGTTCCTTCTGTGATATTGCAGAAAAACTTGGCAGGAATATAGCCACTGTACATGACTGATACGGTCACAAGAATGTATGGATGCAGGAAGACAGGACTCCAGATGGCCATGTGGCAGTACTCAGAGGAAAGACCATCGTGTTCGGTGGATGGCTCTGGCGCATTGCACTGCATCTGCAGCAGCAATTTGACCAGCAGCTGGCATCAAAGTGAAGCATCGAACTGCTGAAAATCTGTTACTTCAAGGAATACTTTGAGCCACACATGATGTTGTGTGCATTCTATGGATCCCAGACCATCGCTATTTGCAACTTAAGTGGTGTCAAACGAGAGGTCATTGGAGGGCAAGGTGGAGGTCTGTTATGTTTTCTGATAAAACTTGGTTCTGCCTCGGTGACAGTGATGGCTGTGTTGGTTAAAAGGGGCCCAGTTGAGAGCCTGCAACCAACCTGTCTGCATGCTAGACACTCCACCAACACCTGGAGTAATGATCCGAGGTGAGATTTTGTATGACAACTGGAGCACTAACCTCGTTATCCCACGCACCCTGACTGCAAAGTCGTGCACCAATAAGGTGGTTCGATCTGTTGTGCTGCCGTTTATGATCATCATTCCATGGGGTGTTTTCCAACAGGATAACGCTCGCCCACATTATGTTGTTGTAACTGAATATGCTCTACAGAGTGCCAACATGTTGCCTTGGCCTCCTCGAATCACCAGATCTGTCTCCAGTCAAGGACTTAGGTACATCATCAGACAACAGCTCCAGCATCATCCACAAATAGCATTAATTGTTCCTTTATTGACTGACCAAGTGAAACAGGCATGGAACTCAATTCCACACAACACAATGCAAACACGTTTGCATGCTTGCATTCAACATTCTGGCAGTTACACTGGTTCTTAATAGACCAGCATTTCACATTTTCAATGGCCTATCTCGCTCTTACATTAACCTGTGATCTTGCAATGTTAACCACTTAAATATGTCACCTAGGCAAATGTATCCCATACAGTTTATTACTCTACATAAATAATTTTTTTGTATTGCGACTTTTTTTCTGTCTGTGTATTTCATCAGAATATTGCAAGGCCTCACATTGCAGTTCACACCACAAAAGCCTTGAGAAATGAATGGATCCTTGACTATAAAAGAAAGTCTACTTGGTCCTTAGATTTGTCATCTATGTAGCATATCTGGGATGCAACGGGAAGGCGCATACTTTCATATCAAGCTCCAGTCGGCAATCTTAAGAACTGATGCAGCACGTGTTTCAGGAACGGCAATAAATTCCTCAACACGGCCGATTGATTTCTTTCCACAATGCTACAAGATTAGTTGTACCTGTGGGGGTCACAAATTGTAGTGATATTGATGACAGACATTAGTTCCGAATGCAATGAAAGCTCAGTCGCGTAATACCTGTTACGCGTGAAAATCTCTTCAAAGCGTGATAATTATCGGACTCGTTCTTGTAATGTGGGTCCACAGCTTCCACACATTTTTAAAATGATGCCATTTGGCTTTAGCTGTTAGTGTTTTATTTTACAATTACAACTTCGGCATACTACCATTTTCCAGCATAAGATTTATTACATAGAAGGAAATTGCTGCTTGTCTTGCCACTTACATTTTGAAGATTACGTAGCTACGAAGGTGGTTTGGAAAGTTATCGGGATCACCATGAGATGTCAGTTCTAGCGCAATGAGTTGTTCACATGATATACACTCCTGGAAATTGAAATAAGAACACCGTGAATTCATTGTCCCAGGAGAGGGAAACTTTATTGACACATTCCTGGGGTCAGATACATCACATGATCACACTGACAGAACCACAGGCACATAGACACAGGCAACAGAGCATGCACAATGTCGGCACTAGTACAGTGTATATCCACCTTTCGCAGCAATGCAGGCTGCTATTCTCCCATGGAGACGATCATAGAGATGCTGGATGTAGTCCTGTGGAACGGCTTGCCATGCCATTTCCACCTGGCGCCTCAGTTGGACCAGCGTTCGTGCAGACCGCATGATACGATGCTTCATCCAGTCCCAAACATGCTCAATGGGGGACAGATCCGGAGATCTTGCTGGCCAGGGTAGTTGACTTACACCTTCTAGAGCACGTTGGGTGGCACGGGATACATGCGGACGTGCATTGTCCTGTTGGAACAGCAAGTTCCCTTGCCGGTCTAGGAATGGTAGAACGATGGGTTCGATGACGGTTTGGATGTACCGTGCACTATTCAGTGTCCCCTCGACGATCACCAGTGGTGTACGGCCAGTGTAGGAGATCGCTTCCCACATCATGATGCCGGGTGTTGGCCCTGTGTGCCTCGGTCGTATGCAGTCCTGATTGTGGCGCTCACCTGCACGGCGCCAAACACACATACGACCATCATTGGCACCAAGGCAGAAGCGACTCTCATCACTGAAGACGACACGTCTCCATTCGTCCCTCCATTCACGCCTGTCGCGACATCACTGGAGGCGGGCTGCACGATGTTGGGGCGTGAGCGGAAGACGGCCTAACGGTGTGCGGGACCGTAGCCCAGCTTCATGGAGACGGTTGCGAATGGTCCTCGCCGATACCCCAGGAGCAACAGTGTCCCTAATTTGCTGGGAAGTGGCAGTGCGGTCCCCTACGGCACTGCATAGGATCCTACGGTCTTGGCGTGCATCCGTACGTCGCTGCGGTCCGGTCCCAGGTCGACGGGCACGTGCACCTTCCGCCGACGACTGGCGACAACATCGATGTACTGTGGAGACCTCACGCCCCACGTGTTGAGCAATTCGGCGGTACGTCCACCCGGCCTCCCGCATGCCGACTATACGCCCTCGCTCAAAGTCCGTCAACTGCACATACGGTTCACGTCCACGCTGTCGTGGCATGCTACCAGTGTTAAAGACTGCGATGGAGCTCCGTATGCCACGGCAAACTGGCTGACACTGACGGCGGCGGTGCACAAATGCTGCGCAGCTAGCGCCATTCGACGGCCAACACCGCGGTTCCTGGTGTGTCCGCTGTGCCGTGCGTGTGATCATTGCTTGTACAGCCCTCTCGCAGTGTCCGGAGCAAGTATGGTGGGTCTGACACACCGGTGTCAATGTGTTCTTTTTTCCATTTCCAGGAGTGTATTTCTGCATTGTCCAGCATTTGGCCATTGATGTCTTTTACATATCTCAACCACATTCTCGCGTATTTTAATAGTCAATTCATGATAGTGTAAACCTTATTATTGCTTTTGTATAAGATACGAAAACTTCAAAGAAATGTGTGAAGTCATTGCAAGCTAATGCTATTCGTTTAGATGCATCTACGCTGGCGGTTGCGATCAAACTATGAGCTCCTACCTCTTGACAAAACACAAACTTTAAATGAGGATAGGATTTACATAAGGAATCGAATGTTCAACCTAGGCAGCTCATGAGTGACAAGAACTGTTTCCTCTCGCACTCTTACAGTCTTTCACGTCTGGCAGAGTTCTGACATTTCACATTCCAATGATCGACGTTTGTTTCTTTCCGCTGCCTTTTTAATCTTTTCTGTCGTCTCTTGTGTAGTTATTCACTGGAAACGACCACTTAGCCAGCCTAAAAGTGAAACTTGCTGTATTGATCCTACTTCTGCTATGGCCTTCCTCATTTGGGGCAGGTAGCAGTAATCCTAAAGATGCCTGCCCAATAATACAGTGCTCTTCAAAACTTAAATACGACATAGATAAAGTAACATAACATATTAACTACTCAGTGGAAATAAATGAAAGTGCGGGAGTGCGTTGCCAGAGATTCTTAGTCGTGCACAGGAAGCTGGACGTCACATGGGATAAGGTCAGTGTGCCTACAGCGCCAAATGGGGCTGGCCCCGCAATGGGAATTAGATGAAGGAACCGCAAAGGGCGGGGTATGACAATTAGCACACAGTTACAGTGCACTGAGGTGGTTTTCATCGTTACAAGATGGCCTGGAGACAACATGTGAATGACTTCATTTGGGGAAGAATCTTTGGGAAACTGAAAGGAGGATGAAGTGTGAAAATGTAGCCTCAGGAGTTTGGTATTGCTCACGACATCGTTTTCTGTGCATGGGGAGTGTTCCAAACCACAGGCAATGCACCCTGAAGGAGAGGAGACGGTCGACCACGGTCAACTACAGCAGCAGATTACTTGATGTTGTTGTTTTTGGGGAAGGAGACCAGACAGTGAGGTCATTGGTCTCATAGGATTAGGGAAGGACGGGGAAGGAAGTCGGTCGTGCCCTTTGAAAGGAACCATCCCGGCATTTGCCTGGAGCGATTTAGGGAAATCACGGAAAACCTAAATCAGGATGGCCGGACGCGGGATTGAACCGTCGTCCTTCTGAATGCGAGTCCAGTGTTTAACCACTGCGCCGCCTCGCTCGGTCAGCAGATTACTGCTACACTGAAATTGCCATATGGCACTTTTGCCGTTGAGATCCTATATGGGTGTTGTTTGACCACCTAGTGCAAGTATTTTTATTTGAAGCCACTTCGGCGACTTGTGGGTAGATGATGATTAAATGATGATGAAGACAACGTATCACCCAGTCCCTAACTGGACAGAATCTCTGACCCAGCTGGGAGTCGAACATGGATTCCCTGAATGGCAGTCAGCTACACTGACCACTCATTTTTGGCGTTGAGATCCTTTCTGGCGTTCGGCCGCCTAGTGCAAGTCTTCTTATTTGAGGCCACTTCGGCGACTTGCGGGTCGATGATGAGTAAATGATGATGAAGACAACATATCACCCAGTGCGTAACTGGACAGAATCTCTGACCCAGCTGAGTGTCAAACACGGATCCCCTGAATGGTAGTCAGCTACACTGACCACTCAGCTGCAGATGTGGAGAATGCTACATTGTGCAATAGGCAAGAAGCGACCCATGTCAAACAGCGAGTGTAATTGCAACCACATTTAACAGGAGTGAAAAACACGCAATCTCTCGCTCCACACTAGCACGGTGACTGCATGGCGGTGATCTCTTTTTTTGCCTGACAACCTCAACATTGTACTCTATAGACATCCAGACATCGGCAACACTGTTTGCCATTGCACCAAGAGCACAGGGACTGGACCAATGAGGAACCAGGTGACATACTCCTCTCGAATGAGAGCATATTCAGTCTGAGTAGTGATTCTGGATGTACCTTCATTTGGTGAGAGATGGGAACAATTAATGCAGCCAGGAACATTGTCAAACAAGGTTTGGTGATTCCAATGTTATGGTGTGTAGACGCATAATGCTGCATGGTCATACTGATCTCCAATCTTAGAACACAGTACACTCACCGGTCAATGTTATTGTGACGTTACTCCCTCCTCATGTACTTCTTTTTAGTGGTGCACACGACCATGAATTAATTTTTATGGATGACACGGAGCTCCTGGAATGAGAGGATTGGCCAATGGACTGACCTGTCCGTTCCCCTGACTTGAATGCCATCGAGAACATGCGGGATGCTCTGTGGAGACGTGTTCACCCTACTACAAGAACTCCTTACCAACTTTGTGACCAGCATTGGAGCACCCTGTAGAGCATGAATTACCGCTCATGGTGATCACACACCTTATTAAGAACCATGTACCAACTTGTGTAATGTCCAGGGAGCCATCATGTATGAACTTTCACTCTTACGTTTTGCACACCAGTGTCGTTGCAGGACTGAATTTCTAATCTCATACCAACATGCAGGTCCAAATCAACATTTTTCCAGCTCCATCGGAAACGCTTCCACCGCCATTTAGTTTTAGAAGTCGAGCTATGTTACATATGCGACGTCGCCACTAGTGTGAATTTGTTAAAGGGGGATCTCAGGTAGCAGGGGAGCCGAGTGCTAGGATCCTAACGTTAGCTCCTGTGACACATGTGAACTCAGTTAGCATGCAGGAAAGTACATTAGAAGTGCCAAAAACATTTACGAGTCATGATGTGCATCTCAGCCAGTCCGTTTGGCATGACTTACTCTACCTCCATGATCACTGAGAAACAAAAGTAATACCATTTCTCCTTTGTCCATATTACCTCTGGACCTTGTACAAGTATATGGATGCCTGTTGGTCCGAGACATTTGATTTCCTTTCTGCAACCAAATATCTGGGAGGTGTTTCCCAATGTACCATCTGGAGATGCACCCTCTTTAAGTATCAGACTCCCCAGTAGTTTTGGTAGAGGTAAACCCAGTTCAACGTCATTAGAACTCAAGAACTGGGGAAAAATTTAGTACTTTTGTGACTACAATTACGAGTAAATAGTAAGCAAATCTAATATTTTTGACGTCATATTTATATTTTACACCCATCTCTATACTTCCTTTCTAAACTTCTAGATATTGAAGGCATCATTGGTTACATGATTTGCACTGGCAGACAAGATGAGAGATTAACCAAGCCTGTGCTACAGGTACAAATGCGTAAAAGATTTGAATCTTTTTTCATCTGTCGACAACTGAAGCAATTGTTTCCTTCATAACCGTATATTTTTCTTTAAGTCCTTGCAAAGGAAATTGCTGCTTGTCTTGCCACTTACATTTTGAAGATTACGTAGCTACGAAGGTGGTTTGAAAAGTTATCGGAATCACCACGAGACGTCAGTGCTAGCGCAACGAGTTGTTCACATGATATACACTCCTGGAAATTGAAATAAGAACACCGTGAATTCATTGTCCCAGGAGAGGGAAACTTTATTGACACATTCCTGGGGTCAGATACATCACATGATCACACTGACAGAACCACAGGCACATAGACACAGGCAACAGAGCATGCACAATGTCGGCACTAGTACAGTGTATATCCACCTTTCGCAGCAATGCAGGCTGCTATTCTCCCATGGAGACGATCATAGAGATGCTGGATGTAGTCCTGTGGAACGGCTTGCCATGCCATTTCCACCTGGCGCCTCAGTTGGACCAGCGTTCGTGCAGACCGCATGATACGATGCTTCATCCAGTCCCAAACATGCTCAATGGGGGACAAGATCCGGAGATCTTGCTGGCAAGGTTGTTGACTTACACCTTCTAGAGCACGTTGGGTGGCTCGGGATACATGCGGACGTGCATTGTCCTGTTGGAACAGCAAGTTCCCTTGCCGGTCTAGGAATGGTAGAACGATGGGTTCGATGACGGTTTGGATGTACCGTGCACTATTCAGTGTCCCCTCGACGATCACCAGTGGTGTACGGCCAGTGTAGGAGATCGCTTCCCACATCATGATGCCGGGTGTTGGCCCTGTGTGCCTCGGTCGTATGCAGTCCTGATTGTGGCGCTCACCTGCACGGCGCCAAACACGCATACGACCATCATTGGCACCAAGGCAGAAGTGACTCTCATCACTGAAGACGACACGTCTCCATTCGTCCCTCCATTCACGCCTGTCGCGACACCACTGGAGGCGGGCTGCACGATGTTGGGGCGTGAGCGGAAGACGGCCTAACGGTGTGCGGGACCGTAGCCCAGCTTCATGGAGACGGTTGCGAATGGTCCTCGCCGATACCCCAGGAGCAACAGTGTCCCTAATTTGCTGGGAAGTGGCGGTGCGGTCCCCTACGGCACTGCGTAGGATCCTACGGTCTTGGCGTGCATCCGTGCGTCGCTGCGGTCCGGTCCCAGGTCGACGGGCACGTGCACCTTCCGCCGACCACTGGCGACAACATCGATGTACTGTGGAGACCTCACGCCCCACGTGTTGAGCAATTCGGCGGTACGTCCACCCGGCCTCCCGCATGCCGACTATACGCCCTCGCTCAAAGTCCGTCAACTGCACATACGGTTCACGTCCACGCTGTCGTGGCATGCTACCAGTGTTAAAGACTGCGATGGAGCTCCGTATGCCACGGCAAACTGGCTGACACTGACGGCGGCGGTGCACAAATGCTGCGCAGCTAGCGCCATTCGACGGCCAACACCGCGGTTCCTGGTGTGTCCGCTGTGCCGTGCGTGTGATCATTGCTTGTACAGCCCTCTCGCAGTGTCCGGAGCAAGTATGGTGGATCTGACACACCGGTGTCAATGTGTTCTTTTTTCCATTTCCAGGAGTGTACATTGGACTGTTGCCTGTAAACACATGCTACGTCAGTGCTCTTGGAAGAGAGCTGTGGCGGTGATATGGTTCTGTTGTTGTTCCCGCATAGTGATTTGCGAAGATGGAAAAAAAATCGAGATTCGAGCAGTGATTAAGTACTTCATAAAGAAAGGTATGAAAGCAAAGAACATTCATTCCGATTTCCAGAATACGCTGGAGGACGCTGCTCCTTTATATTCAACTGTTGCCAAGTGGACAAATGAATTTAAATTTGGTCAGGAGGGCTTAGAATCTTAGATGAAGATCCACGCAGAGGTCGGCCAAGATGTCTCACTACTCCAGAAATCATTGCAAAAGTGCACAAAATGGCCATGGAGGATCGCCGATTGAAAGTACGTGAAATTGCTCACTCTTACTTGGTGTCATCTGAAAGGGTATATCACATTTTAACTGAACAATTAGAAATGAATAAACTATCTGCAAGATGGGTGCTGTGACTCTTGACGCTGGATCAATGCGCGCCCGCACACATGTGCCGTCACCTGGCAAAATTACACGATCTAAGGTATGAATTGTTGCCACACCCATGTTATTCACCTGATATGGCTTCGCCAGACTTCCATCTCTTCCCAGAACTGAAAATTTTTCTTGGTGGACGAAGATTCACCTCAAACGAAGAATTGATAGCCGAAGTTGACAACAATTATGTTGGCTTGAAGGAAACTCATTTTTGAGATGAGATCAAGGCACTGGAACATCGTTGGACCAGGTGCATTAATCTGCAAGGAGACTACATTGAAAAGTAAAAAAAGTTTCAGTGATGTAGGCCTAAGTACCTTTTTCTGTTCCGTTCCGAGAACTTTTCAAACCACCCTCGTATTTTAGCGAAAATTTGTCTGCAACCGTTATATCACTGAAGTCTCTCTCCATGTGGTTTCGACTGAAACACAAAACAAAGCAATTCATTCGATTTAAAACGAACGTAGTTGCTTTAATATCTTGCCAGTTAAAAAATCTGCGTGGTCAGGAACAATCTGAATAGCTTGTGTGTTGCAAGGTAAATTGCGATGAGGAATAATTGTTAAGAAAAGATTGCGCCGTTTCCGAGTTAATTAGCATTGAACTTAGCCAGTCAGGCCGTTGTGTGCGCAGATTCAGTCGGCCTGCCAGATACTGTATTAGTATCAATTGTTCTCATAGTGCGCACGAGATTGCTCACCTTTGACTCGGGTTCGATCCGTCCCACGTCCAATTTTTGTATCGCTCTCTCGTTCGTTTTTAGGAAACCGAACGAAAAACACATTTGCAAACACCGTCTCTGGATGGCTAACTTCAATGCTAATTAATTGGAAACGTAGGAACATATCAATTTTTTTCTTGACAATTATTTCTTAGTACGATCTACCCTACAACATTCTTACAATCTTTTCAGACAGTTTCTAACACCCTGCATAAAATTATTAGCCCATTTGTGTTGTGCCATTTGTTGGAAACTTCGTTTCAGTACCTGAAACCGCTTGAGAAATGTTAGGGGATCTTCAAGAATTTACTTTGCCCTGTTATGATGGCAATAAGACGAAAATATATTATATTATCCCATTGTGAGTTTAGTTTGAAACCTATGCTGCAGTCGGGTATACAACCATCTACTTTTTGTTACGAGGGCTGTATTTTTGCAATGTTCCATTTTTGCAAGGAGATGTGTCTATTAGACGTTTGTTATTTACACAATCTAAGGCAAAGCATGATCACAGAAATTTACAACTATACATTGTGACAACCAAAAGCAGTTTCTTTCCACGAACATAGACTGGATTTCCAACACATTATTTAGCCACAGTACACTGCAATAATTGGAGATTGGGAATCATAAGATTGTGGTCGTGAGAATAGGTCAGAATGCTGAGTGATGGTTGCCGGAATGCTGAATTATGGTTCCTGCTATCTGAACATCACTTTCGCAAGTAACATGTTCCTAGATTATCTCAATGCACCATGATGTACAAAGCTCTGCCTTGTGCAGCTGTAAGATAACTTTTTATCAGACTTCAGTGATTCAACGAAAACAATAGACCATAACTTTGCTTAAATGCTGGTGTCGGAGACAGGAACTATATTCAGAGAAAGGGGAGTACAGTGTTACTCTCCTTGCACTTCCTGATGCTTCCATGCCAGCGCGTGCCATGTACGAGATAGCGTTCCAAAAGAACGAATGGGAAAGTTTTGGAAGTACTGTTGAGCGTTGGTTGCGGATATGTCGCCTCCCACACAGCATTTAATACAGTGATCAAGGGTCGCCAGTAAGCCAGTAACGCTTCTACCCAACGGACAGAATATTAACTAAAAATGAAAATTAATCAGAATTCATTTTCACTCTGCAACGGAGTGTCTGCTGTTTTGAAACTTCCTGAGCCAATAGAGCAATTAACCGCGAAAGTCAAAAGTTCTAGGTTCGGTCCGGTACAGAGTTTTGGTCTGCCTTGAAGTCTGGAAATCAGACTATCCGTTCTTTTCCTAAGCGTTTTCTAGCTGTTGGAAAGAAACACAGTAAAATGGAATAATACTAAGTCTAGTACCTTTCTGTATCAAGTTCATTAAGTTGTTTGTTTAATGGATTTACGGTCACCAGTCTATCTAGGCAAAGAAATGATTTTCCTACTGTTTCCTAACTTAATTTCAAAAACAAATGTAACTTTTCAGGATATGGTTAGCTGTTACACCCACATGCATATATAGTGTTCATCTAGAAAGGCCATGAATTCCTAGTCATCACCATGTGCTAAAAAAGTGGCCAGGGGGGACGTCTTTGTTTACAACTTTGTATAATCAACAAATTGAAGAATTAAATACTCTAATAACACAATACACATATTTAAGCTTATTAAGAGACTTTGTTAATATCTTTCTCTTAACAAAGGGTCTGTCAAAAGCCAAAGGTAGGGTGTGGTCACTCTGTACTGTCATTCAGTAATTTTATGCAACCCTACTTCATTGTTACTGATCTGCATACGCAATTTTCTTTTATAACTCTTTGTACTTTACTGAACCGCATTTATAACTAAAAGAGTTTTATCTTTACCTTACTCAAGACTTATTGATTCACTTTCACTTCACTTATTGCCAGGAAGAGAGTAAGAATTTGTCTGAAAACATCTACTTCAGTTTTTAAGCAAACTTCCGCTTCAGCACTTCTAGTACGTAAATCATACATTAGTTTTACCTTCACTTTAAAAGTTAGTTCACAACAATTTTCAAACATTTGTTCAAAGATGAAAATTAGTGTTTGTAGATACTGAATAGCGCACTTCAATTGTTTTTGTAACAGTTTTACTCGGAATAATCATACACCAGGAAAGGACCATATACAGGTGAATGATTAGGAATGAAATAGCAGGGTGCACCGAATTTTATGTTTAACGCAATAATAATAATTCAAGAAAAATCAATTTTGAATTAATGGTTCACGGACTACTCAAGAGGACGTCGTTATAAGGAGAAAGAAAACTGGCGTTCTACGGATCGGAGCGTGGAATGTCAGATCCTTTAATAGGGCAGGTAGGTTAGAAAATTTAAAAAGGGAAATGGACAGGTTAAAGTTAGATATAGTGGGAATTAGTGAAGGTCGGTGGCAGAAGGAACAAGACTTTTGGTCAGGTGAATACAGGGTTATAAATACAAAATAAAATAGGGGTAATGCAGGAGTAGCTTCAATAATGAATAGGAAAATAGGAGTGCGGGCTTTACTACAAACAGCATAGTGAACGCATTATTGTGGCCAAGATAGACACGAAGTCCACGCCTACTACAGTAGTACAAGTTTATATGCCAACTAGCTCTGCAGATGACGAAGAAATTGATAAAATGTATGATGAGATAAAACAAATTATTCAGGTAGTGAAGGGAGACGAAAATTTAATAGTCATGGGTGACTGGAATTCGACAGTAGGTGAATGAAGAGAAGGAAACGTAGTAGGTGAATATGGATTGGGACTAAGAAATGAAAGAGGAAGCCGCCTGGTAGAATTTTGCACAGAGCATAGTTTAGTCATAGCTAACACTTGGTTCAAGAATCATGAAAGAAGGTTGCATACATGGAAGAACCCTGGAGATACTAGAAGGATTCAGGTAGATTATATAATGGTAAGACAGAGATTTAGGAACCAGGTTTTAAATTGTAAGACATTTCCATGGGCAGATGTGGACTCTGGTTATGAACTGTAGATTAAAACTGAAGAAACTGCAAAAAGTCGGGAATTTAAGGAGATGGGACCTTGATAAACTGACAAAACCAGAGGTTGTACAGAGTTTCAGGGAGAGCATAAGGGAACAATTGACAGGAATGGGGGAAAGAAATACAGTAGAAGAAGAATGGGTAGCTTTGAGGGATGAAATAGTGAAGGCAGCAGAGGATCAAGTAGGTAAAAAGACGAGGGCTAGTAGAAATCCATGGGTAACAGAAGAGATACTGAAATTAATTGATGAAAGGAGAAAATACAAAAATGCAGTAAATGAAGCAGGCAAGAAGGAATACAAACGTCTCAAAAATGAGATCGACAGGAAGTGCAAAATGGCTAAGCAGGGATGGCTAGAGGAGAAATGTAAGGATGTAATCTCACGAGGGGCAAGATAGATATTGCTTACAGGAAAATTAAATAGACCTTTGGAGAAAAGAGAACCACTTGCATGAATATCAAGAGCTCAGATGGAAACCCAGTTCTAAGCAAAGAAGGGAAAGCAGAAAGGTGGAAGGAGTATATAGAGGTTCTATACAGGGGCGATGTTCTTGAGGACAATATTGTGGAAATGGAAGAGGATGTAGATGAAGATGAAATGGGAAATATGATACTGCGTGAAGAGTTCGACAGAGCACTGAAAGACCTGAGTCGAAACAAGGCCCTGGGAGTAGACAACATTCCATTAGAACTACTGATAGACTTGGGAGAGCCAGTCCTGACAAAACTCTACCATCTGGTGAGCAAGATGTATGAGACAGGCGAAATTCCCTCAGACTTCAAGAAGAATATAATAATTCTAATCTCAAAGAAAGCAGGTGTTGACAGATGTGAAAATTACCGAACTATCAGTTTAATAAGTCACAGCTGCAAAATACTAATGCGAATTCTTTACAGACGAATGGAAAAACTGACAGAAGCTGACCTCGGGGAAGATCAGTTTGAATTCCGTAGAAATGTTGGAACACGTGAGGCAATACTGACCCTATGACTTATCTTAGAAGAAAGATTTAGGAAAGGCAAACCTACGTTTCTAGCATTTGTAGACTTAGAGAAAGCTTTTGACAATGTTTACTGGAATACTGTCTTTCAAATTCTGAACGTGGCAGGGGTAAAATACAGGGAGTGAGAGGCTATTTACAATTTGTACAGAAAGCAGATGGCAGTTATAAGAGTCGAGGGACACGAAAGGGAAGCAGTGGTTGGGAAGGCAGTGAGACAGGGTTGTAGCCTTTCCCCGATGTTATTCAATCTGTATATTGAGCAAGCAGTAAAGGAAACAAAAGAAAAGTTCGGAATAGGTATTAAAATCCATGGAGAAGAAATAAAAACTTTGAGGTTCGTTGAATACATTGTAATTCTGTCAGAGACAGCAAAGGACTTGGAAGAGAAGTTGAACGGAATGGACAGTGTCTTGAAAGGAGGGTATAATATGAACATCAACAAAAGCAAAACAAGGATAATGGAATGTAGTCGAATTAAGTTGGGTGATTCTGAGGGAATTAGATTAGGAGTTTTGCTATTTGGGAAGCAAAATAACTGATGATGGTCAAAGTAGAGAGGATATAAAATGTAGACTGGCAAGGAAAGCGTTTCTGAAGAAGAGAAATTTGTTAACATCGAGTATTGATTTAAGTGTCAGGAAGTCGTTTCTGAAAGTTTTTGTATGGAGTGTAGCCATGTATGGAAGTGAAACATGGACGATAAATAGTTTAGAGAAGAACAGAATAGAAGCTTTCGAAATGTGGCGCTACAGAAGAATGCTGAAGATTAGACAGGTAGATTACATAACTAATGAGGAGGTATTGAATAAAATTGGGGAGAATAGGAGTTTGTGGCACAACTTGACTAGAAGAAGGGATCGGTTGGTAGGACATGTTCTGAGGCATCAAGGGATCACCAATTTAGTACTGGAGGGCAACGTGGAGGGTAAAAATCGTAGAGGGAGACCAAGAGATGAATACACTAAGCAGATTAAGAAAGATATAGGCTGCAGTAGGTACTGGGAGACGAAGAAGCTTGCACAGGATAGAGTAGCATGGAGAGCTGCATCACACCAGTCTCAGGACTGAAGACCACGACAACAAGAGCTTCTAAAATTCTAATTTTACAGTCTGTAACCAGTTGGCTGCAGGCGTTGGGTGTGTCGGTTAGTAATGGCAGCTGCACTACCCATGGTACGGAATACAAGTTTCTTGAAGTATGGGCTAATTTATTATTCTTGGCGTCGTTTTAACGTCCACAACATAGCCTAGCAACTTGTACCAAAGCTGTAATACTTCAGCAGTCGTCATCCGAGGCTGCTGTCCAACAATTTCCTGGCAAGGTATCGCCTGCTCCGTCCGAGTGTTGCCTCTTTCACTGATGCCTACGGACTGTCCTCCCTCGCACTCTACAGGAAAGCGCGCAAAAAACCCCAAGCCACCTTTTACGCTTCCCACAGTAACTTCCATATAGTACAAAAGCACTCCATCTTTTACATAACACATATCCCAAACTTTGTCCCTAAGCATGTACCATTTTTGCAAATGACATCTTGGACAAATATATAAAATTACATACATGAACATTTTCAGTTCATTCATGCATGACAAAATTCGAGAGTTGGAACTTAAATAGTAGCAACTATTTATTCACAACCGATACAAAAGAGTTCCGTGTTTACACTTCTTACTGTCCTTCAGAACAGTCATCAGCGTTGGGTAGAACCTGTTGCCAGCGATGTGGAAGGCGTAGTATACCGTTAGCAGAGCCTGTTCTGTTGATGGTGAGAATGGAGCGGTCTAAAGGTATGGTGATTCTCGTGTACGACTGTGATGGTGTTATCCTAACGCATTACGTTTCTCCACGGCAGACCGTCAATGTATTACTGTTCGTTTTTGGAGCATTACCTGCGACCAGCTTTGCGAAAGAAGCGGCGACACTTTCTGCGCAACCCACCCATCATTTTGGACGACAATGCACGGGCGCATACAGCACAAGCTGTGGCTGCTCTGTTCGGTCGATGGGATTGGGAAGTACTGTACCATCCACCGTACTCCCCAGACTTAAGTCCTTGTGGCTTTGGTTTGATTCCGAAATTGAAGGAACCAAAAAAATGGTTCAAATGGCTCTGAGCACTATGGGACTTAACTTCTATGGTCATCAGACCCCTAGAACTTAGAACTACTTAAACCTAACTAACATAAGGACATCACACAACACCCAGCCAGCACGAGGCAGAGAAAATCCCTGACCCCGCCGGAAATCGAACCCGGGAACCCGGGCGTGGGAAGCGAGAACGCTACCGCACGACCACGAGATGCGGGCGTGAAGGAACCACTTCGTGGCATTTTCTTTAGAAATGTTCCAGAAATTCGACAGGCAGTAGACCGCTCCATTCGCACCATCAACAGAACAGGCTGTGCTAATTGTTTACTACGCCTTCCACACAACGCTGCTGACTACTTTGCAGGACAGTAACAGGTGCAAACGTGTAACCCTTTTGTATCGGTTGTGAATAAATAGTTGCCACTATTTAAGTTACAACCCTCGTATTATTTACTAAATTATACATTTCACATATTTTTTACATAAGTTACAAATATACACTAGCAAACAACACTAACATCACGTATATCACATTTTTCACATAGTCTTTCATGTCACAGTTATGTTGCGGCAATTTTTTTTTTTAATTTAGATGACTGATTGAATAATAGTATTGTATAAGCAGTCAAGGAACTGAACTGCAGCAATCAAAGATGGACCATCGCAGGAATTGCTCCGCAGATGTGCATGCCAATAGACAGTGCCCATTCCATCGTGCGAGGAAGTTGCAGGAAAAATTGTGCTTATGCCTTATTCCGTAATCACTGTCATCTGGACACGGATGTGGCGTCTCTGGACTTCCTTGAGCGTCAGTCACACCGTCGATGTAAATGATTTCCTCAGTCGCATCATTAAGGGCGACGAGACATGGATCCACTAGTATTTAACACTTGCAAGAGAGCGTCTTCGCGGAAGAAATGCGAAGTCGCACCATCAGCAGGGAAGGTCGTGGCCATCGTTTCTTCACTGAGAAGGATTTGTGTACACAGAGTTTATAGCAAAGGGTACAACCGTAAATGACTATTCGTACCGTGCAACACTGACATCGCTGAGCAACGCCGTAAAGACCAAGAGGCGTGGAAAATTTCCTGCACAATGCAACATCCCGTACCGCGCGCACAGTGCAAGCTTTCAATTTTGCTTCAATGTTTCCGATGAGATGTTTAGATGCGTCCGCCGCACAGCACATATCTTGCACCATGCTGTTTCCATCTTTTCGAAACGCTGAAGGAAAAGGGGGGGGATGGGGGGGGGGGTGGAAGAGATTTGCCATCTAAGAGGACGTTCACATAGCGGTTATCGAATAGCTTGGTGCCCAAGAAGCAGTTTTCTATTGTTGAGGAAATGAACGATTGGTAGAATGCTGCGATCGTCATTTATGGAGACTTGTTGACTGTTGAATCATAGTGTCATGTGTACATATCCCTTTGAACTGTAATTCAACATTCAATAAAAGTTACTTGACCTGGTATGATAACGTGTAACTTAACTTCTGAAGGTCTCTCGTATAATATATCAGCTACATGAAATGAAATGAATGGGTCGGTCGTCGAGAAAATGATTGCAGATGAAATGAGGTGAAATGATTTCAGGACAAACCGTTCAGGTTTGCCGAACCTGCACTGTAAGAATTTATAGCAAAGGGTACAGCCGTTAATGACGATTCGTGCTGTGCAACACTGACATCTCTGGGCAACGCCCTAAAGAGCAAGAGGCGTGGAAAATCTTTTGCACAACAATGCAACGCCACGTACCGCGCGCTCAGTGCAAGCTTTCAAGCTTTACATCAGTGTTTCCGATGAGATGTCTGGAAGCGTCCGCCATACAGCCCATATCTTGCACCATGCTGTTTCCATATTTTCGACAGGCAAAGGAAAGGGGGGAGTGGGGGTGGGGGATGGAAGAACTTTGCCATCTATGAGGACGTTCACATAGCGGTTATCAAATAGCTTGATGACGAAGAAGCAGTTTTCTATCGTCGAGGAACAGAACGACTGGTAGAATGCTGCGACAGTCATTTATGGAGACTTGCTGACTGTTGAACCACAGTGTCATGTTTACGTATCAGTTTGAACTGTAATGGAGCATTCAATAAAAGTTACTTGACGTGGTATGATAACGTGTAACTTACCTTTTGAAGGTCTGTCGTATATTATATCAGCTAAATGAAATGAAATGAATGGGTCGCTCGTCGAGAAAATCATTGAAGATGAAATAAGGTGAAATGATAGGGCAAAAGGTTCAGGTTTGCTGAACCTGCACTGTAATGAATGAGTCTACATCATTCACAGACAGGCAAACAGGTAGTACACTTCTCTGTCTCATTCCGCTTTTCCTCTGGACAGGTGTATGTGCGTATGTGTGTGTAATCATGAGTACATTTGGTTAATAGCCAGCAAAGATAAGAGGTAGTAATTCAAAGTGATTACTTCTAGGAATCTGTTTTCTTATTGTTTTACGCGTTCCAGACACCATATGTGTGATAAAGGTAAGCTCAAACTGTATATTTACGAAAGACAACCATTTATCAGCAGTGCTTGTTGTACATGGTGACAACGGAGCAGTTGTGATACAGACAACGTCATAAATGACTTTTACAAAGGGTAGACCTATATCCTCCGTCTGCTCATTAGTCACGAACTATTTCGTGTAGTGTGACAGTGGGCGGGACACAGGCAAGTGATAGGAAGAAGACGGGAAGTCCCCTGGCAAGGTCGCCCTCCACTACTTAAAACCAAACGCCAGTACCGGATGTTGCAGACTTGCTATGGCGCATCACAGAACCGCAATGTTCGCCTCGTGGCAGCCGCTAGTCATTGTGATGTTAGCACCTCTGACTTGTCTGGCGACGTGTGGCAATCGGCCGATCGCCTCCACACCGCTGGGCCGAGTTCTGGGTTCGACGCTGACGACGCTCGACGGCAAAAACTTCTCAGCCTTCCGTGGAATACGCTACGCTAAGGCGCCTGTTGCTGACTTGCGCTTCAAGGTATGTATGTATATCTTCAGTCATACTCTGCAAACCCCTGTGACGTGGTAGAGGCAGAGGATACTTCTTCGCAGTCTATACACGTACGGTGCGCGGAAAGAGTGACTGGTTAAACATCTCTGTGCGCGCTGCCGTTAGTATAATATTGTCTTCGCGAGTTCTATGGGAGCGATGCATAGGAGTTTGAAGTATATTCCTAGATTAATCACTTAAAGTTGGTTCTAGAAATTTTCTAGGTAGACTTTCAAGGAAAAGTTTGCATCTGCCTTCAAGAATATGTCAGTTCAGTTCTTTCAGCTCTTACGTGACATTATCCGTGGGTCAAACAAACTGTGACCAATTGTGCTGCCTTTCTCTGTAACGATCATTATCCCCAGTTGGTCCTATTGGGTACGGGTCCCAAACGCTTGAGCAATATCCTGGAATGGGTCGCACTAGTGTTTCGTAAGCAGTTTCCTTTGTAGACTAATTCCATTTCGTTAATATTCTTCAAATAAACCAAAGTTTGCTACCTGCTTAAATGAGCCTATATGATCGTTCCACTTCATATCCCTACAAGTGTTACATCCAGGTATTTGAATGAGTTGTCCGGTTCTAACTGTGATTCTTAGGTATTGTAGTCATACGATACTACATTTTTTCGTTTTGCGAAGACACAGTTTTACATTTTTTGAGCATTTCAAGCAAGTTGCCAACCTTTCCACCACTTCCAAATTTTACCAAGATGGAACTGAATTTTTGTGTAGCTTTCGTCAGACAGTACTTCATTACAGATACATCATCCGTGCAAAGTCTGGATTACTATCGTCTGTAGGTCATTAATAAACGACATGAACAGCGAAGGTCCCAACACATTTCCCTGGATCACACCCGAATTTACTTCTACCACTGTCAATGTCTCCCCATCCAAGATAACATGCTGCGTCCTCTCTATATAAATAATCTCAGTCCAGTCGCAAACTTCGCTTGATGCTCCATACGATAATAACCGTAGATATGGTACTGAGTCAAATGATTTTCGGAAATCGGGAAAAACTGCATCTACCTGACTGCTTTGATCTATGGCTTTCAGGATGTTATTGACAAAAGCACGATCTGAGTTTCACATGACCGATGTTGTCGGAATGCAGATGGTTTCCACGAAGGAGGTCATTTGGTTGTAGATACTTCATTCCGTCTGAGCTCAGAACAGAACTATACTCTTAGATTCTACAACTAATGGATGTCTAAGATATTGGACGGTAGTTCTGTGGATCACTTCTGCCACCCTGCTTTGTATACCGGTGTGACCTGAGCACTCTGTCAACTGCATCTACACTAGCTGCTACATTTTTGAATGTAGATGAGACTGTTCTACCTTGGTTACTTTTCAGACTTATGCCTCTTGCCAGCCCTGCAACAGCAGCTTAACGTACGTTCCTATTCCATTATAAATGACTGCATTTACTTTTTATGTGCCACAGTCTTTTTCTGAGATTACAAAAATTATTCCTGATCATGTACCTAGGAACAAATATTCGATTGAAACTTAAAAGCGTTGCGATTGAGAAAATCGTGCCAGTACTGTATCTGATTGCCTATCTGCTACACTGTTACTCTACAACACACCAATAATCAGTAAGTGAATTATCAAAAAACAGTTACGGTTAAAAACAATTTAAAATAGAAGCTACTGTAAACTATCACAAATTTAGCTAAACTTAAAACAGCTAAGTTTAGTGTGTGTTTATTTTATTTCTTGACAATGTTCTTTTAACTAAGAAATTTTACATTGTTATTCGACTTATAACTAATTGGTTAGTAATGACATCATGCCGTCAGAAGTGGGCGGAGCCTCCATTATATATAGTAAGACGTGCACTGGTTTCTCCAGTAGTGATTCTCCAGCAGAAAGAGGTTCCTACTCAATGGTAATTCATCGTTTTATAGCTTTATAACTTTATGTATTTTCTTTAATGTATGAAGCCCTCTAGTTAAAGCATTGTATACGACTTGTAGGTCTGAAGATGACCACAGTAGTGGTCGAAACCGGTCACCTTAATAAATAAATCGTGAGCAAGACTGTTTTTAATAGTAAATCCAAAGGGAATTCCGTACCTGAATAGATTTCTGAATAATCTCCCTCACACGTTCTGGAAGTCAGAAAAGCATGGTAAAGTCCTAGTCAATACGCTAATTAACAAGTCACTGTTCGAAATGCATCTTCTAGGCTTGCGATTTTGCGGTCCAGGGACAAAATTAGATGACAGATTAGCGGGTGGAGATGTAGGAATTAATCATTTAGATGAAGCTTGCAAGATACATGAAACTGCATACAGAGACCATAAAGATCTGGAAAATAGGCATAAAGCAGATAAAGAATTGCAGAAGGCAGGAAAAGAGAGAATTTTAAGCGAAGATGCATCGGTAGGCGAAAGATTAGATTCTACTGCTACTAATGTATGGAAAACAAAAATTTAGTAGACGGTAATGGGTGGACATTATAATTTTTTTCTCCTGTTAATAAATGAAAGGATTTAGTATTGATTTTAAGCCAAGCCAAAAGCCAAAGCTATTAAGCTAAAGCTCTTCAACGACGAACTGAAAAGTCATGGCTTTCTTGATAATTTTCTTACTGAAAAACAGATGAAACAGAAAGCCAGTAAAGTTAAAAAAAGGTGGCAGTTTACTCCTAACTTTATCTATTTCTGTTGTGAAAAAATTACTTGATTATCTTACAGCAAAAAAAGAAGGTAAACATGCAGGCGGATTCCTGCCGCTGATTCTAGCTGCATTGGGCGCAATTGGATCGTTGGCTGGTGGTGCTGCAGCAATTACGAGCGCTGTCCGTAAAAAACAGGAGGTAGGTGCTGAGTTGGCAAAACAGAAGAGACATAACCTAGAAATGGAGAAAAGAATAGCAGGGTCAAGTTTGCCTATGAAATCAAGCCTTAAAAAAAAAACAAGTCGAAGAAATGATGCAAGAGTATAGCCATCCGCTTACCAACTTTGATATAGAAAAATTAGTAAAGCAACTGAAAATAGTAAATTTTAGAGGCGTCTTTATGGTCGATGAACTACCGCAAAAAGCAGCAAAAGTCGAAGCAGGAATTGCTAACCTAGACACGTCTGTTAACGTAGGCACTCACTGGATATGCTATTTCAAAAATGTCGGTGAAAAATTTGTGTTTGACTCGTTCGTTGGCGATATCCCACAAGCATTAGTGAACTACCTAGGCCGAGATAACTTGTTTTACAACGCAGAGAGCGTTCAAAATTTCGATCAGTGTGTATGTGGCCACCTATGTTTGCTACTCTTGAAGCTATTTACGGATGGATGGTCGTTTGTTAAAATCTATATACATATATATATATAAAAGAAAGTCGTGTTAGTTACACTATTTATAACTCAAGAACGGCTGGACCGATTTGGCTGAAAATTGGTGGAGAGGTAGCTTAGAACCAGGTGACGCGCATAGGATACCTTTTATCCCGCTCGACCGCTATAAAACGTGGTATAACAAAAACGCATCTGGCATGGAATAACAAAACGCAAATGTCAGCTAAACGTCACTTTAAAATGTGGTATAACAAAACGCATCTGTCATGGAATAACAAAACGCAAATGACAGCTAAACGTCTATGGTTAAGTATCATTATATATCATTAATTAAAAATTTAAAGAAATAATTTGTGTTTTCTTTGAATCATTATTAACAATGCCACGACCAAGACGATCGAACATTTCTCGACAAAGCCGTAATGCAAGAAGGATACAAAACATTGCGAATGAGAGGACTGAAGAAGAACAACAAATTGTCCGTGAAGAGCGCCGCGTTAGTATGGCTCGACTTCGTGCTTCTCAATCACAAGAGCAAAGTGAGGCAGCCCGTGAAACGGCTCGGTTGGCAATACGAAATCGTCGATCGAACAACAGAGATCAACATGTAGATAATTTTCGAAGCACAAGAAGGGATTTATCACGTGATGACTTGAATCGAGCAGCGTTTAGATACGATTGCAGCACTGATTACTGGTTGCATCCTTGTGTTTGCATTAGGCCGAAGGCCGTTGTTTGCGAGTGTTATGGCGCATTGAAGTTCTCCGGAGAAACGCACGGATTGTGCTGCCTTAGTGGGAAAGTAGTTTATATGTGGCATGTTCACAGGTCGGAAGACCGTATTCGTTGTTTGTTCTTGCGCCTGATAATAAAACAAAAAATGTCTGCATCAGAAGGTACGTAATTGAAGAGTGGAAGCTATGCACCAAAAAACATAAAGAATAAAGAATCATCAAAATACTTAATTTTTTATGCTTATTTCCTAATACAAAATTGAGCTTAACATCCAAAATCTGATTATTTATTGCCATTAAGGCGGAACAGAGTTCGTCGGGTCAGCTAGTTCTCGATATAATAAATGGGTATATTTGGGAACAAGATAAAGCAAGGAGAATTAGTAAAGCACCTAGATTCAACTGCTAGTAATGCTGACTTGGAAGAATTAGCTAGTAAAGATGACTTGGGAGAATTAGCTAAGCAACTAGAATCGACTGCTGGTAAAGCTAACTTGGAAGGTGAGAGAATACAATTTCTAAAGGAATTCAATAGCGTTTTTGAAATAACGAAAGGTTATATTGTCTTCAAGGACAGGAGATTAGTAGATGTAAAAGAGCCTATAGATGACCATGATATAGTTACCAAAAAATATCTAGTAGAAAATCAATTAAATAATCTTGTTACCAAGCCCGAATACACAAGTATTCTCACACTATTTAATAATTATGTGAGCAAAACCGACCTCAGCGAATACTACAGCAAAAAGGACTTAGAGAAATTTTTCGGTGATTATGTGAGTAAAGCTGAATTCGACAAACAAAGCGGAATCATGGCGCATCATAATAAAGAGATAAATAATTCATTAGGTAAAATAAATGAACGACGAGAAGCATATTTGGTGCTTGAAGTGCAAAAGATTTACAGCTACAGTTCACCCTCAGGCAGTTACTAGAAAAAATTGTCGAACCAGAATCGAGGGCAATTGCCTTACGGATAAGAAGAGCAAGTTGGTAAAAAAAAAAAAATGGTGAAGTGGTCGACTGTGAATATTCGCAAAGAAATTGTGAACGTGTTGCACAAATCGGTGAGAAAAACTTCCCAACGAAAGGAGTCACAGCATTTGGTACAGGCGATTTGTAGCTAGCTGACTTGGTTGAAATGGATTCTGGTAACCTAAAGAACATGACCAAAATCAATAAAAATATGCGGTATTTGTTGACTGTGATAGACGTGTTCTCGAAATTTGGTCATCATCACATCTACACATTATGCGTGAAATAATCATCTTTTTGCAATGTACCATCCACCCGTCGATACGACAGGTAAGCGAGACCCGCAAAATAGTGGCGACATGTTTGCTTCCATGAAAATCTGATAAACGTTTTAATTTTATCTCTGTCTTTACCTGAATTCGCTTCGCCATAGTTATAAGGCCAAAATCCTCGTTTCAAGATTTACTGCGAATTTCTCTAAAGTCGTTCCACTTCAAATCTCCACCCACAAATTCGTCGTAGATGTGCTTTAAATCTGTGGCACCTTGCCTAAAAATTTTCAGAAAATTGAGGTTATCTCTCACCAACTGCTTGAGAATTTTTGAGTACGTTTGTGCTAAATACACTCCTGGAAATGGAAAAAAGAACACATTGACACCGGTGTGTCAGACCCACCATACTTGCTCCGGACACTGCGAGAGGGCTGTACAAGCAATGATCACACGCACGGCACAGCGGACACACCAGGAACCGCGGTGTTGGCCGTCGAATGGCGCTAGCTGCGCAGCATTTGTGCACCGCCGCCGTCAGTGTCAGCCAGTTTGCCGTGGCATACGGAGCTCCATCGCAGTCTTTAACACTGGTAGCATGCCGCGACAGCGTGGACGTGAACCGTATGTGCAGTTGACGGACTTTGAGCGAGGGCGTATAGTGGGCATGCGGGAGGCCGGGTGGACGTACTGCCGAATTGCTCAACACGTGGGGCGTGAGGTCTCCACAGTACATCGATGTTGTCGCCAGTGCTCGGCGGAAGGTGCACGTGCCCGTCGACCTGGGACCGGACCGCAGCGACGCACGGATGCACGCCAAGACCGTAGGATCCTACGCAGTGCCGTAGGGGACCGCACCGCCACTTCCCAGCAAATTAGGGACACTGTTGCTCCTGGGGTATCGGCGAGGACCATTCGCAACCGTCTCCATGAAGCTGGGCTACGGTCCCGCACACCGTTAGGCCGTCTTCCGCTCACGCCCCAACATCGTGCAGCCCGCCTCCAGTGGTGTCGCGACAGGCGTGAATGGAGGGACGAATGGAGACGTGTCGTCTTCAGCGATGAGAGTCGCTTCTGCCTTGGTGCCAATGATGGTCGTATGCGTGTTTGGCGCCGTGCAGGTGAGCGCCACAATCAGGACTGCATACGACCGAGGCACACAGGGCCAACACCCGGCATCATGGTGTGGGGAGCGATCTCCTACACTGTCCGTACACCACTGGTGATCGTCGAGGGGACACTGAATAGTGCACGGTACATCCAAACCGTCATCGAACCCATCGCTCTACCATTCCTAGACCGGCAAGGGAACTTGCTGTTCCAACAGGACAATGCACGTCCGCATGTATCCCGTGCCACCCAACGTGCTCTAGAAGGTGTAAGTCAACTACCCTGGCCAGCAAGATCTCCGTATCTGTCCCCAATTGAGCATGTTTGGGACTGGATGAAGCGTCGTCTCACGCGGTCTGCACGTCCAGCACGAACGCTGGTCCAACTGAGGCGCCAGGTGGAAATGGCATGGCAAGCCGTTCCACAGGACTACATCCAGCATCTCTACGATCGTCTCCATGGGAGAATAGCAGCCTGCATTGCTGCGAAAGGTGGATATACACTGTACTAGTGCCGACATTGTGCATGCTCTGTTGCCTGCGTCTATGTGCCTGTGGTTCTGTCAGTGTGATCATGTGATGTATCTGACCCCAGGAATGTGTCAATAAAGTTTCCCCTTCCTGGGACAATGAATTCACGGTGTTCTTATTTCAATTTCCAGGAGTGTAGAAGCAGTCAACGTTCTTATGTCGTCCTCTGGTAAGGCGTTCCCTGACTATACCTTGAATTTCAAGAATGAAGTCGTCGAAAACAAGATCTTACTGGTAGTTACCTTCACATTCAACTAGTGGAATAATTTCATCAGTGTTGCTGATAATAGTTGTAATTTTTTCTTTGTGTTTATCTTCCATTTTTCACACGCTTTTATAAATTCTTGATATTTCGGCTGATCTAAACTTCTAGAGTAAACATACAGGTGGTTAATTTTTTTCCAGTTCAACCATCCCGGCGCTAAGATATAATTGTCAGTCATTGGCGTTGTTTTCCCACAGGCACTTGGGCCTATTATTGTACATCGAAGAGAATTAGGTAGAAGTTAACCATGTTTCTTTTTCAATTTCTGTTCACGAACTCTGATTTTTGGCTCCCAATCAGTCGTCATTTATTATAATAATAAATGAACAGAATTTTTGAACTCAGTGGTAAGTCTTCGCCTTTAGAAAAAAGGCTGAATGTACCTATACGAAATGCGTTTACAAAAGTGAGAGTGGTTGGTTTTTACTCCACATTTTTAACTCCAAATATTACATGTGAAGACAACAGACTGCACTTTGAGAAAGACGGTGTCTCTAACACGTTGACTATTCCCAAGGGCCAGTACAGTCTAGATAAGTTAAAGATTAAGCCAAATAGTACGCTCAACAGAGTCGAAATTCAGAGCACACGCAATAAGCTGTATTTCGGTAGAGAGCACAGTATTGGGCGGTTTCTGGAGAATCAAACTGTGAAGCTCGCAGCAGTAAAGGCTGTCGCAGCATAGCTGCTGAAAATCACTCCTTACGACAGCATCAAAGTCCATTTTAATTTAGCAGACGGCATCTTTGTAAAGGACTCTGATACTTTTCATAGAGAAACGAAGATTATCGCTTCATTTAAGCCAAAGTTGTTTGAACTAGCTGATCATTTGCAGTTTGGCATTCCTATTATATATGAACCAAGCTATCCGCTATTTTCCCAGTTCACGATAAAGTTCAAAATCTGCAGATCACTATAACGGATGAAAACGATTCTGTGATAGATTTTGGTGGTGCGAATGTAACTGTGCTTCTGTAAATGGTCCTATAAAAATTTTTCCCGTTTAGTAAAGATGACCAAAATAGAAAGTTACCGGTGCCAGTCTTTTCCAGTAAACGAGACGACTAAAAATAATTTGAACTTCCCATACAAAGATGTAGAAATAGACGTCAAAGTTGGTGATGGCTGGTTTGGTAATGATGACATTTAATGCGGCACTTGAAGACTGCTCAGATTACACAGCCTATGAAGGCAAATCGAATGTAAAACTAGTTGACAATTTTCCAAGTCAGCTATCGAGTGTAGTAATTGCCAAGAAAAGAGGGCACATTATGTAAAGGCTAGAGCATCCAGGCGTTTCTTAACGTTTTGTATCACGTAACGCGTTCTCTGCACGATGACACAAGATTCGAGGGAAATTTCATTAACAACGGAAAGTTGCAAAGAAAAGAAAATTAAGTACTTTACTCGCTGAAAATGCTGGGCGGCTTTTTTTAAAAAGATTATAGAAAAATCGTGTGGGAAGGAGATTTAACGATAGTTTCATTAATCACCTGAATAAGTTGCTGTTGTTCAGTCAGGAGGTGAGTAGGTTCTTCTTCTTCCTGTTGTTTTTCATTCACTTGAGCATTATTAATAAGGTCAATAAGTTGCTGTTTTTTCATCTTTGAATAACCTTTTAAAACCATTTTTTCGGTTCATCTTTTAGTTCTTGCATACTATAATTATTCGAGTCATTTCCTTTCGCAGGCATTTTATTATATACACAGATACAGAAAATATTTCAATTATGCAATTCAATTTTCATATATAGCTCGCCACTTGCTGCTACTGACCGGCGGCGGGTATAAATGGCATCGAAAATGCGCTGCCAAAATGCGCTCGCTAAAGAACGTCTGCCAAAATGTCGTTGCAGGAAAAGCAAGCACCAAAAAGTCGCCAACAAGTGGCCTAAAGCCGACCGCCTAAAAGTACGAAATTTTTCAAAAAAAGTGCCCGCCAAAAAATCGCCACTTTTGCGCCAAAAAGCTGCCAACATTTTGCAAAAAGGTGCCTGCCATAAAGTTACCACCATCTTTCGGCCAAAAACATGCGGTTTCAGGGAGGTATCATCTTTTGCGCAAAATGTTAAGGGTTTTGTCTCATAGCGACGCCTATACTAGTTGTAATAATGCCCGAGCGTCCATATTCACCGGATATGGTTCTGTGTGACTTTCTGTCTCCAAAAATAAAGAGAACCTTAAAGCGCGGTCGGTTTACAAGGTTAGATAAGATTAATTGAATTGAAAAACGTAAGTGCTATCCCAAAGATCGAGTTCCAGAAGTGCTTCAGGGATTGCTGGCGTAAGTGCATAACATCTAATGAGGGCTACTTTGAAGGAGATAACATTAACGTAGACGAATAAATAAAATTATTACCAAAATTTCAACATTCAAGAATTTTTTTGAACACACCTTGTAGTTCTCAAAAGCTTTCCTTGGCGATCTTGGAACACGAAAATTGTAGAAGACAAAGGTCCCGAGTTCGAGCCTCGGTCCGCCACACAGTTTTAATCTGCCAGGAAGTTTCATATCAGGGCACGCACACTGCGCTGCAGAGTGAAAATATCATTCTGGAAACATCCCCCAGGCTGTGGCTAAGCCATGTCTCCGCCAAGTCCTTTCTTCCGGGAGCGGTAGTTCTGCAAGGTCTGCAAGAGAGCTTCTGTGAAGTTTGGAAGGTAGGTGATGAGGTACTGGCGGAAGTGAAGCTGTGAGGTAGGGTCGTGAGTCGTGCTTGGGTAGCTCAGATGGTAGAGCACTTGCCCACGAAAGGCAAAGGTCCTAAGTTCGAGTCTAGGTATCGCGTAACCATTTTTAAAACAAATCAGTACTCGCCACGCTTAAGGAAACACATGTAACCTTTCTTGACAACTGGCGCCGGATCCACGATCAACGAACGATGGCAGTTCGCGCAGGTCGGGATAAGGACGGGGATTGCATTGTTGCCAGTCCCGAGCGGCAGTTGCAGTACGCACATACACATGTTTTGCGCTTGCTGAAAGCATGTATCCCGCAAATTATGTCTCTTGCTTGCTTGTGTAAAATATGTAGCTTACGATCATCATCAGCCATGACAACTCGCAACAAATGGAACAAAAATGCACAATATAACTCGCTATGATCAAGTACAGGGTGTTTCAGAAGCGATGGTCAATATTCAGGGATATGACATGAATGACCATTCGAAACAAAAAAGTCAAGTAAACAGGGCTCTAAAACGGACACCTTAAGAGCTATGAGCAATTCTTTATCTTCGGTACTGTGAAACAAATCTCATCTACTGCACGCTCTTTGCTTTCCATATTTTGGGAAGTGGTAGTAGGGGCCAAACCATGAAAAGGATGTCCAGTAAACACGTTCTCTAAAATACGTACCTTAAGAGCTGTCAGCACTTATTCATCTTCGCTACTTTGAAACACAACTCTTGTAATGAACATGTGCTCATAACTTCTAAGGTTTTCATTTTGAGCACATCTTTACTCAACATTTTTTCTTGTTTTGGTCCAGTCTACCACTTCCCAAAAAATGGAAAGCAAGGAGCTCGCAGTAGAAGAGATTTGTTTCACAGTATCGAAGCTCAAGAACTGCTCATAGCTCTTAAGGCATGCGTTTTGGAGCCCGTGTTTACTTGACTTTTTTGTTTCGAATGATTATTCTTGCCATATCCCTGAATATTGACCATCACTTCTGAAACACCCTGTATAATGCTCGTATTGCATACAACATTCACAGCACAGCGCTCAGAACACAACTGAACGCTCATTGGCTGGCAGAGAAAACGACGAAGGTGTGCAAAACAAGCCTTAACTCGAGCTCCATCGTTCGTTACTCAACTATGAACATCCAGTATGGCAACCAGTGCACTGATATGATTCAGATATGATTAGCAACACAACAACGAAAAATCGCGTAAACTGTACAGATGCAACGAGCGAAATTACAAAATTCTCGATACTTTTTTTAACACATCTTGTGTAGGTCTACTCTGATTAAAATAACTTTGTTATTAACGTTTCGGCGAGCTCAATGGTACGGTCCAGCCGCCAGTCAATCACAGTTGTTTCTCAAGCACCAAATGTTCATTGTGATAGCTCAGATAAAAAAAACAGTTCTAAGCAAAGAAGGGAAAGCAGAAAGGTGGAAGGAGTATACACAGGTTCTATACAAGGGCGATTATTATGGAAATGGAAGAGGACGTAGATGAAGATGAAGTGGGAGATATGATACTGCGTGAAGAATTTGACAGAGCACTGAAACACGTAAGTCGAAACAAGGCCCCGGGTGTAGACAACATTCCAATAGAACTACTGACAGCCTTGGGAGAGTCAGGTCTAACAAAACTCTACCATCTAGTGAGCAAGATATATGAGACAGGCGAAATTCCCTCAGACTCCAAGAAGAATATAATTCCAATCCCAAAAAAGCAGGTGTTGACAGGTGTGAAAATTACCGAACTATCAGTTTAGTAAGTCACGGCTGCAAAATACTGACACGAATTCTTTACAGACGAACGGAAAAATTGGTACAAGCCGACCTTAGGGGAGATCAGTTTGGATTCCGTAGAAATGTTGGAACACGTGAGGCAATATGACCATACGACTTATCTTAGAAGACATTTTAAGGAAAGGCAAACCTACGTTTCTAGCATTTGTAGACTTAGAGAAAGCTTTTGACAATGTTGACTGGAACACTCTCTTTGAAATTCTGAAGGTGGCAGGGGTAAAATACAGGGAGTGAAAGGCTATTTACAATTTGTACAGAAACCAGATGGCACTTGCAAGAGTCGAGGGGCATGAAAGGGAAGCAGAGGTTGAGGAGGGAGTGAGACAGGGTTGTAGCCTATCCCCAACGTTGTTCAGTCTGTATATTGAGCAAGCAGTAAAGGAAACAAAAGAAAAATTTGGAATAGTAATTGAAATCCAGAGAGAAGAAATAAAAACTGAGATTTGTCGAGGACATTGTAATTCTGTCAGATAGCAAAGGACATGGAAGAGCAGTTGAACGGAATGGATAGTGTCTTCAACGGAGGATACAAGATGAACATCAACAAAAGCAAAACGAGGATAACGGAATCTAGTCTACTTAAATCAGATGATGCTGGTACCCATTCTTGCTAATGTCATGAAGTCCATAATGAAACATCAGATACAAAATTACTTTGAAAACAATAAACTCTTCCAGGACACACAGCATGGTTTTCGCAAGGGAAAGTCTACAGTTACATCGGTACTGGACTTAATCACGAAGATATGGGAGGGGTTTGAAGATATAGTGTGGCATTGACACTCTGCGACCTGAGCAAAGCGTTTGATTGGATGTCACACAAGATACTGATTAATAATCTCAAGTGTTAGGGTACTGAAGGTGCGGTCATAGATACTCTTCAATCCTATCTTGCAAACCAAAGACAAATTGTATCAGTCCATGGAGCAGCCTCCCAAGACCAAAAATTGGAGCGTGGTGTGCCCCAGAGATCCGTCATAGGACCTTTCCTGTTCCTTATCTATGTCAATAATATAGGTTGTATCTACGACATTCTACAGTTTGCTGATGATACCACACTCCTTGCCAAGGGGAAAACGGCTGAACAAATAGTTGAAATGGCTCTGAGCACTATAGGACTTAACTTCTGAGGTCAGCAGTCGCCCAGAACTTAGAACTACTTAAACCTAACTAACCTAAGGACATCACACACATCCATGCCCGAGACAGGATTCGAACCTGCGACCGTAGCGGACGTGCGGTCCAGACTGTAGCGCCTAGAACCGCTTGTCCATCCCGGCCGGCACGGCTGAACAAGCTGTGTTGGCAACAGATGTACTCTTTGAAAGCATTAAAGAAAAGAAAATGAATCAAGAAGAAAACAATACATGATACGCAGTCTCAGCAACGTCGGCTGCCAGGATAACATGGAGGCTGTCAAAGTACTAGGCTTCATGATAGACAGCAAACTGACAATGAACAAGCGCACAGAGTATGTGTGTTCCAAGCTCTCTCGCGTTATATACCTGATAAGAAAACTAAAAGGTGCATTAACTGACCAGTACTTATTAACAGTTTATTATGCACTCTTTCATAGCCATATTAATAATGGTCTGCTGTTATGGGGACACTCTGCAGCTTGTAAGAAGGTGTTAATGCTCCTCCCCCCCCCCCCCCCCAAAACAACAGGTGTTAGGATCGTTACACCAAGTAAAAAGCAGGAGCACTGCAAACTTATATTTACCAGGTTACAGATAATGACAATTTTCACCCAATATGTATTTCTATCGCCGGCCGCGGTGGTCTAGCGGTTCTGGCGCTGCAGTCCGGAACCGCGGGACTGCTACGGTCGCAGGTTCGAATCCTGCCTCGGGCATGGGTGTGTGTGATGTCCTTAGGTTAGTTAGGTTTAAGTAGTTCTAAGTTCTAGGGGACTTATGACCTAAGATGTTGAGTCCCATAGTGCTCAGAGCCATTTGAACCATTTTTTTGTATTTCTATGCCTCAGCAGTGTAAAGGAAAAACAAGGTGATTTCAGCATGATCACGACACCTGCAACAAGAGGAACACTGAAGTACCAAGTTGTTGACTGACTGGAACGCAAGACAGTTTTCCAGCGGTGCACGTAAAAATGTTCAATACACTGGACCGAGAAGTGCAGTCTCTGCCGCTAGGACTGTTCAAAAAGGACAATTGCACAGGACTTGAAAGAACACTCATTATATTCTATTGGAGAATTTTTCAATATTGACCAAAGTGAATGGACAAAATAATATTTTTTAATGTGTTATATCTGCTGTTATTGTGAATACTTTTCTCTATGCTGCATAAAATTGTAACCAAATCTTACATATGTAACCCTGGCGCAGTCTGTCCAGTCATAACTGGTAAATGACGCAGACCTGGTAATAAAGTAATAATAAATAATTAGATTAGGAAATGACAGACTTAAAGCAGTAGATGAGTTATGCTATTTAGGGAGCAAAATAACTGCTGATGGTTGAAGTAGAGAGGATATAAAATGTAGACTGGCAATGGCAAGAAAAGTGTTTCTGAAGAAGAGAAATTTATTAACACCAAGTATAGATTTAAGCGACAGGAAGTCTTTTCTCAAAGTATTTGTATGGAGTGTAGCCATGTATCAATGTGAAACATGGACAATAAATAGTTTAGAGAAGAAGAGAGTAGAAGCTTTCGAAATGTAGTGCTACAGAAGAATGCTGAAGATTAGATGGGTAGATCACATAACTAATGAGGAGGTATTGAATAGAATTGGGGAGAAGAGGAGCTTGTGGCACAACTTGACTAGAAGAAGGGATCGGTTGGTAGGACATGTTCTAAGACATCAAGGGATCGCCAATTTAGTAGCATATCGGAGGGCAGCGTGGAGGGTAAAAATCGTAGAGAGAGACCAAGAGATCAATACACTAAGCAGATTCAGAAGGATGTAGGTTGCAGTAGGTACTGGGAGATGAAGAAGCTTGCACAGGATAGAGTAACATGGAGAGCTGCATCAAAACCAGTCCCTGGACTGAAGACCATAACAATAACGACTGGCTGCCCGTTGGCAACATTGTCTCTGTTGATGCAATCTGTTAATCGCAAAGTTATATTAATCAGTGTACAATTATTTACAAATATTCAACGAATCACAACACCTCAGATGTCAAACTTGAGGAATAAAATGTAGGAAGAGTTTCTAGTGGAGGTCCCATAAACATCAATGGACTATCTCCAACAACTATGTTTCATTGCAAAATCATTTGTACTACTCGTAAATATACTGGGTACGAGTTGTGTACGTACTCATCTGTTCATAAAACGTGCCACTTCTGTAGGACACTTTTGGTAAAGCCTACTGACATCATGACGAGGACTGTGCTTACTTGAAGGAGCATGTTTGTAATCAATGACACTATCTTGTGCTACTTTATAGCTCCTGGTTTAAAATCATAGTGAAAAAGATAAAAATGAAACTATACAGCGAGCTGGAATAATTGAAAATAACAAATGAGTGAACCCAAAATGGCGTGTGTAACATTGAAAAAATCAGAAAAAATTGGCAAAGAGAGAACCAAGCAGAAAAGCAAAAGTGAAATGATCCAGTGAAGATTTTTCTGCTGCTAGGTGAAGTGATGAGAAAACGTGAATGAATACTCGGTTATAGTAAGCTAACTGTTTTCTGATTCTGGGAGTAGACTTGAAAAATTGGTTGAGTTCTGAAAACTGTTTTAATAAATAAAGCGTGCCTCCAATATAATTAGTCTGGGATTGCCCCGATATCTTATTGTAGCTTCCACCGCCATCTTGAAAAAAATCTCGAAAATTTAGCTCTTTTTTCAGTTCCTCAAATTTTTCAGAAGTTAATTGAAAAGTACATCTACACTCCTGGAAATTGAAATAAGAACACCGTGAATTCATTGTCCTAGGAAGGGGAAACTTTATTGACACATTCCTGGGGTCAGATACATCACATGATCACACTGACAGAAACACAGGCACATAGACACAGGCAACAGAGCATGCACAATGTCGGCACTAGTACAGTGTATATCCACCTTTCGCAGCAATGCAGGCTGCTATTCTCCCATGGAGACGATCGTAGAGATGCTGGATGTAGTCCTGTGGAACGGCTTGCCATGCCATTTCCACCTGGCGCCTCAGTTGGACCAGCGTTCGTGCTGGACGTGCAGACCGCGTGAGACGACGCTTCATCCAGTCCCAAACATGCTCAATGGGGGACAGATCCGGAGATCTTGCTGGCCAGGGTAGTTGACTTACACCTTCTAGAGCACGTTGGGTGGCACGGGATACATGCGGACGTGCATTGTCCTGTTGGAACAGCATGTTCCCTTGCCGGTCTAGGAATGGTAGAACGATGGCTTCGATGACGGTTTGGATGTACCGTGCACTATTCAGTGTCCCCTCGACGATCACCAGTGGTGTACGGCCAGTGTAGGAGATCGCTCCCCACACCATGATGCCGGGTGTTGGCCCTGTGTGCCTCGGTCGTATGCAGTCCTGATTGTGGCGCTCACCTGCACGGCACCAAACACGCATACGACCATCATTGGCACCAAGGCAGAAGCGACTCTCATCGCTGAAGACGACACGTCTCCATTCGTCCCTCCATTCACGCCTGTCGCGACACAACTGGAGGCAGGCTGCACGATGTTGGGGCGTGAGCGGAAGACGGCCTAACGGTGTGCGGGACCGTAGCCCAGCTTCATGGAGACGGTTGCGAATGGTCCTCGCCGATACCCCAGGAGCAACAGTGTCCCTAATTTGCTGGTAAGTGGCGGTGCGGTCCCCTACGGCACTGCGTAGGATCCTAAGGTCTTGGCGTGCATCCGTGCTTCGCTGCGGTCCGGTCCCAGGTCGACGGGCACGTGCACCTTCCGCCGACCACTGGCGACAATATCGATGTACTGTGGAGACATCACGCCCCACGTGTTGAGCAATTCGGCGGTACGTCCACCCGGCCTCCCGCATGCCCACTATACGCCCTCGCTCAAAGTCCGTCAACTGCACATACGGTTCACGTCCACGCTGTCGCGGCATGCTACCAGTGTTAAAGACTGCGATGGAGCTCCGTATGCCACGGCAAACTGTCTGACACTGACGGCGGCGGTGCACAAATGCTGCGCAGCTAGCGCCATTCGACGGCCAACACCGCGGTTCCTGGTGTGTCCGCTGTGCCGTGCGTGTGATCATTGCTTGTACAGCTCTCTCGCAGTGTCCGGAGCAAGTATGGTGGGTCTGACACACCGGTGTCAATGTGTTCTTTTTTCCATTTCCAGGAGTGTACACTCTGGAAACCATCCTGAGGTGCATGGTAGAGGGTACGTCCCATTGTACCAGTTGCTAGTGTTTCTTCCTGTTCCATTTACGTATGAAGCACGGGAATGCCTCTGTGCGTGCAGTAATTATTGTAATCTTATCCTCACGATCCCTTTGTGAGGATACGTAGGGGGTTGTAGTATATTCCTAGAGTAATCGTTTAAAGCCGGTTTCCTGGGACAGCTTACGTCTGTCTTCAAGAATCTGGCATTTCAGTTCCTTCACTATCTCTGTGACACTCTCCCATCGATTAAAAAAACCTGTGACCACTTGTGCTGCCCTTCCCTATATACGTTCAGTAGCCCCTGTTAGTTCTATCTGGTACAGGACCATCACAAGCAATATTGTAGGATGTCCCACATTAGTTATTTGTAAGAAATCTCTTTTGTAGACTGATTGCACTTCTCCAATAGTCTACCAATAAACCGAAGCCTACCACCTGCTTTACCCACGACTGATCCTAGGTGATCATTCCATTTCATATCCCCAAAAAGTGTTACACCCAGGTACTTGATGAGTTGGCCAATTCCAACAGTGATTCATTGATATTATAGTCATAGGATACTACGTTTTTTTTTTCGTTTTGTGAAGTGCAAAATTTTACATTTCTGAACATTTAGAGCAAGTTGCTGATGTCTGCACCATGTTGAAATCTTATCAAGATCTGACTGAATATTTATGCAGCTTCTCTCAGATATTTACTTCATTATACATAACTGAATCATTTGAAGAAAGCCTGATTTTACTATTAATATTGTCTGCAAGGTCATTAATACACAACATGAACAGCAAGGGTTCCAACACACTTCCCTGTGGCACATCCGAAATTACTTCTACTTCTGACAATGACTCTCTCGCCATGATAACATGCTGTGTCCTCCCTACCAAAAAGTTCTCAATTCTGTCACAAATTACAACTGATACCACATACAGTCGTACTTTAGACAATAAGCATAGGAGCAGTAGTGATACAAATGCTTTTCAGAAATCAAGAAACACTGCATCTACCTGGTTGCCTAGATCCAAAGCTATTAGCATGTCATGTGAGAAAAGTGGGAGTTAGGTTTCACATGTTCGATGTTTTCGCAAACCAAGCTCGTTAAAATTGAATAGATCATTGTGTTCAAGGAGACTCATTGCGTTTGAGCTCAGAATATGTTCTAAGATTCTACAACAAATCGATGTCAAGAATACTGGACTTCTACTACCGTACCCTTTTTGTAGAGGGGTGTGACGGGTGCCTTTTTCCAAGAACTGGGCACAGTTTTTTGTTCCAGGGATCTAAGACAGATGGTTAAAAGGTGGGCTTACTTAGCCCCAAATACAGTATAGAATCTGATAGGGATCCCATCAGGGCCAAGAGCTTTGTTCAATTTTAACAGTTTCATCTGTTTTTTTTTTTTTAACTGACACTAATACTTATTTCATTCATCTTTTCAGTGGTATGAGGATTAAATTGGGCAATTGTCCTCGGTATTCCTTTGAAAACGGAGTTAAGCATTTTAGATTTTGTTTTGCTATCCTCAATTTCAGTTCCTGTCTCATTGGCTATGAACTGCACACTATATTTGGTGCCAATAATAGCCTTTACATATGACCAGAATTTCTTTGGATTTTGTGAAATGTGATTTGACAATACTCTGCTACGGTAGTCACTGAAGGCATCACACATTGTTGTCTTGACAACCAAGTGCGTTGCATTCAGCATCTCTCTACCTATAGCCCGATGCTTTGTTTATTATGCAGAAATCTCTGTTTCTTTAAAAGTTTCTTTACAATATCTCCTCACCATGAAGGTTCTCTCCCATTATGAACTGTTCCACTGAGTACATATCTATTCAGTGTGTGGTCAACTATTCTTTTAAACCTGATCCAGAGTTCCTCTACATGCCCCTGACCTGTGCTGAAAGTTTGAAGTTCCTCATTGAGATATGACATTACTGATTTTTTTAATCTAGTTTACTGAACATATATATCTTTATGCTTGTTTTAGTTGTCCTTTTTACTTTGGTAATCACTGTTCCCACAACCACGTCTCGCCACTGATACCAGTTTCGATGCAGACATCCTCAAAGAGGTCAGGTCGATTTGTTGCCATTAGATCTAATATACTTCCAATGTGAGTAGGGTTCCTAACTACCTGTTCCAGGTAGTTTTCAGAGAAGACATTTAGTAAAGTTTCACAGGATGTCTTATCATTGCCACCACTAACAAAACTGTAATTTTCCCAATAAACTGTTGGATGATTAAAGTTTCCAATGATGATTACAGTGTGATTGGGGAACTTACGAACAGGGGAACTTACGAACATGTGAACCGAGATTTTCTCTGAAGTTTTCGGTTACATCAAGATATGAGTCTGGTGGGCGACAGGCCCCATCTCATTTTATGCCCACCCTTGGTACTGAGTCTTGCGCAAACAATCTCACATGCATCTTCAATTTCTAACTCAGTGGGTTTTAGTTGGTTTTTTTTTTTTTTTTTTTTCTCCCGAGACAAATACACCACCTCCATTTCCCATTTGACTACTCCTTCGAAATACACTTAAAATTTCCCCAAAATTCTCACTGCTTTTGCCCGCATCTCGTGGTCGTGCGGTAGCGTTCTCGCTTCCCACGCCCGGGTTCCCGGGTTCGATTCCCGGCGGGGTCAGGGATTTTCTCTGCCTCGTGATGGCTGGGTGTTGTGTGCTGTCCTTAGGTTAGTTAGGTTTAAGTAGTTCTAAGTTCTAGGGGACTTATGACCACAGCAGTTGAGTCCCATAGTGCTCAGAGCCATTTGAACCATCACTGCTATCAATATCAGGTTTCAACCAGCTTTCTTTAACTAGTATTATGTGAGCCTTACTGTTTTCAATATCGCTTCAAACTCCGGCACTTTTGTTGTGAATGCTTCGGCAGTTTCCATTAGGATTTTAATACTCTCACCTGTGCGGGGGAGGGGGGGGGGTATTGCTTTCGATCTTACACTGTTACTTCTTGGTTTCCTACAGCTATCATTATCTCGACTGAATGGAGAGTCGCCTAATCTAAAAAAACCACCTTGTGTGCACTCCACACACAGTAGCAGCCTCTGATGTGAAATGCACACCTGATCTACTTAGTGGGACCCTACATTTCTCAACCATATGGCGCAAGTTCAAGAAGTCACAGCCTAGCATGTCACAGAACTTTCGAAGTCTCTAGTTCAGTCCTTCCACTCGACTCAGAACCAAACGGCCACGATCAGTTCTGGGGACAACCCTGCAAATTGTGTTTCACTGAAACTCCTCGCACAAGGCTGGCCCTCTCAACTTTCTCTGTCAGTCATTGGAATGACCCAAGAATGACTTTGGAGCCCAGATGACAGGCATAATTTGTTCCAATGTGAGCCACAATCTGCAGTTGGTTGCAACCTGTTACCTCCATGGCTCTCGGAATAGCCTGTTCAAAACATTGAATGAGGCCCCCAGACACGCTGAGTGCACCTGGTGTCCTTTCCTGTCCCTTGCTGCCATTTCCCTAAAGGGTACCATCATTTACCGTACATTTGAACTGTCGACGATTAATAGCCCCCTACCCTAAGCCTCCTCCTGACACCGGACGAAACAGGTTTCCCGACAACAGGTGAAGTGAATCCCACTGGTCAGTTTCAGTTTCAGTGAAACATAGCACCTCAAACAAGGCAGTGAACGAAGGACTTTAAATTAAATCTGCTGGCTGTCTTTTAATCTGTAGAGCTAAAAAGTTGCTAATTCCTTATAAGAATTGAAGCAGATATCAGAACGAGATTTTCATTAAGGCAACACAAAAACTTTTGTTTACAGTTGTTAGCAAACTCGAAATTATACTGGCTAACCTCTTAAGAGAAAACTAGATGTAACACAAAACTTTAGTTACAAAATCGGCTACAGTAACTAAATCATAAACCCCGATTTGTTACAAATTGCTCGTATATTATGCAAGGACAATGGTAGCTTACGAAAATTCTCAAAAACGCACGTTTATTTGCGTTGATATACAATGAGATTTAGGTGTGATGTATACTTTGGCTGAAGTGTGAACCACAAACGCTGATTAGCTACGAATTAAATTATCGAAAACACTCCTATTACAAAGTCACGAAAATATAGTTTTGTAAGCGTCCGAAAATTTTTAAACTAACCTGTTTCTCACGTTATTGCGCAATGATATTACAGATATATTGTTTTGATAGAGGATAGGCCTACTGTGCTTAAAAATTTTAAAAGAGCACAACTTAGTTCAAGCCTACAATTGACAGTAACAATAATAGTTTATCGCCACGCTGGGGAATGTTCGAAATTGCACAATATACCACCATAGAAACGGGTATTGATACAACCAATGAAAAATTACGCAGAAGAAGATACGCTAACAGTAAAATATGCGAATATATAACTTAAAATCGACACACGCTCTTGCACAAGCGGTCTCATACAAAGAAAAATTCTTAAGTCGGCTTTTATATATAAATAAACGTGCGTATTGTACGGATTTTTCACTTAGCTGATACTGTGCACACTTCTACAGTGGCGTGCCGAAGAAGAACACTGCAACGTACGTTTATCTCGACCAAAATCGTTAAAATGTGCAGCACCAGCTAACCGTCATGCCTTGCTCGCTGGGTTTGGGGTGCCCAATCATGATCTTCCCTTTGCTTTTAAAAGCGAGTTTTTTGCATAATAAAAAACATTACTTTGTGCTTAGAGAGACAACTTTATAAAAAATAAATGAATTAATGGTTATAATATTCTCACTGTGGAATACATAAAGTTTATGGCAAATTGAAAAATCACTTGTTTATTCTACACCAATCTAGTTTTATAAAACAGGAATCGTATGGGCACAATATAATGTAGGTTTTATGAACATTATGCAACTTTCCCATAGTTCACAGTGGAACTACAGTCTAACATTATGTTAGACTGTGGTGGAACTACCCAGGGGCTCATCATGAGGAGGTAGTTGCATGTCAAGTCCCACATGTGCCCTCCAAGCCAACCAAGGATTCAGTTTATTCAATGTTTTTTTTAATTAAATTAACAAAGGTAATGAGAAATTACAATAGTTTCTCTCATTTTACACGTGTTTGGAGGAGAAAGGATCTATTATGTTATACTATATTTCTTAGATTTCTTCATACTTAATCCATAATCAAGGTCTATTCTTTTCCTTCTTCTTCTTTTTCTTGTGTGGTGGCATCACAATCTATGTTGCAGTCATCTGTAATAAGATTGATTGCATCAGTCTGGGCATTGGTTTGCAAATAGTAGGGCATTTCATTGCATTTTTCTTGAACAGACAAACTCCAAGGCAACTTTTGCAAGGCGTGCGGCATATGGTTTTCAGGATCTTCTAGAGTGTTACTTCTTTATAAGTTTGTAAGTGGTAAATGGCGGTAGATTTAATTTTGAGGTCTTCCAGTACAGTTGCAGTGAGTCCCGCTTTTTTCTTTCTTTCTTTTCTTTTTTAGTCTTGCACTTTCAAACACATTCTGTTAAGCTGTGGTTTCATTTCATAATGAGAATAAAATAAGAATAAAATACAGCTATGAACTTTTGTCCCATGTCATCACCATCATCAGCAGTAGCATCTGTTGGTCCTCACAAGTGCTTCTTTGTCTCTTAACAACGTAAGTAATTTCAGTTTTCTTTGTACAAAAAATCTGGCTGCGGTGGCCGAGTGGTTCTAGGTGCTTCAGTCTGGAATCGCGCAACTGCTACAGTTGCATGTTCAAATCTTGCCTCGGGCATGGATGTGTGTGATGTCCTTAGGTTAGTTAGGTTTAAGTAGTTCTAGGGGACTGATGACCTCAGAAGTTAAGTCCCATAGTGCTCAGAGCCATTTGAACCATTTGATTTTTCTACGAAAAATAACAAAGTTGAGTTACAGCCACTAAATGTATGTAGAAATAATCAGCATCAATAATGCTAGCCACAATTAAAGAATCTGCATCCTCAGCAGTGTGCTTATGAAGTGTTGATCTTGAAGTGCCTGACTCAACAAAGAGATAAGAGGCTATTTGGTGCTTTGTTTAAAAGAAACACTCGTTTTGCCATGTTAACCAACGGTTGTACTGCTGATTTAGTATCCCTCTCACTTGTCACATCAGGGTATATGTCAAATACAATCATATAAATTTCCTTTACTTCACCTCTATGGTCACAGCTTTTTTAGTCCTCAGACTACTGGTTTTGGTCAGCAATGACCATCTTTAGATCTGTTTTATAAAAACACGCCCTAATACACTGGAGCCATAGTGGCACCATCAAATGCTAATAATAAAATCAGTGCCAGCATCGTCAAACATATATAAATAATAGTATACACAAGAGTCATCTTGTCAGCAGCACTCTGAGTGCTGCTGTGACTCTTGTATATACTATTATTTATATATGTTTGACGATGCTGGCCTTGATTTTATGTTTAGCATTTGACGATGCCACTATGGCTCCAGTGTATTAGGATGTGTTTTTATAAAACAGATCTGAAGATGGTCATTGCTGACTGAAACCAGTAGTCTGAGGACTTAAAAAAGTTATGACCATAGATGTGAAGTAAAGGAAATTTGTTCTATTTTCAGGTCATTATTCAATTCATGACCATGTTGCAGCTTGTGGAAAACAATCATGGCTGCTTTACCATACCACTTCTTATTGTATCTTACAGGCTTTGTAACTTTTGTTGAAAAGAGTTCTTTTTCCTTCCATACCACTCTATGTAAAACAAATCCCCATCTCTTATGGAATTTCCCTTAAATCAGCTGGTTCTTTAATACAATTGCAGGAATGGTAAACACAAACTGTCCAGTATTTTGCATATCAATTTGTAGGGAAGCAGCCTACTCACGCTGTAGTAAATTCACATCAGTTTCCATTGTGTGCCAGCCAGTCTGCTGTAACTAGCTCTGACATCATAAATGTTGCGCAATACCTTAAAAATCAAGCAAATGACCTAAAACTTTTCTAGCATGTCAGGAATAATACTAAATTAATGTGTGTTAAATATCAGTTCGATAACTTCAGCCATTTTTGAAATTTGGACGTTTTTCTGAAAAAATCATTGGCGCAACAGAAAAGAGCTAGAGACTTCAAAATTTATATTTACATTCATCTTTCATAATGATTTAATAAAAACAGTACTTTGGATTTCACAGATTAAGACTTAAGTGGAAATTCATGATTTTCTGGTTTTCGTCTCAAAACTGAAGGAAGCAAGATAGATTAAGTAGGCTAGGATGTTTAGATTTAAATAGGTTGGAGGTCCGCTATGACTATGAAGATGTGAAAAGTTTCTTTTGAATACCTATAAAATTATAGCGATAGCGGATCTCAAAAGGGCCAGTTCAGAGCTCATCTGCTGCGTGCAGTGTAATTTAATTAATTCTCTCGCCCAAAATATTTAACTTAGCCACGTCAAAATTTTATTATCAATACTTACCTGCGTGCTGAATGCACGTTTAAATTAAGAGCTTCATCGGCCATCAGCAAAAGAAGCTATAAATTATTATGTAACTTGAAGTGGTGCGTTACTAGCCCAGCGGCTAGTCGGGAGAGCCGATTTGATCAGGCGTTCCCTTAGCCGTCCGCACCACGGCTATATATATAAGAGCACTGCGCGAGGAAGGAAGGCCCCAGTTCTCTCCAGACGCTGAATAGCACGTCAGCTGTGTCGGGAGTCGCATCACTTCGGTAGCACTGCTACAAACAGCCTCGGGTGCCGTATTAAGTTACTAGAGATACGCGGAACCATGAAAGCATTTCAAGTGAAGGGTTAATTCTGGGATGATTTTCATTATCTAGCCTCAGTTTGCGTATTGTCGTATTTTCACGTGCCGTCGCGGGACAGACATTCTACCAATTATTTAGCGTGGCGTTTGATGAAATATTCTCATCAAATTTTGGCGAGCATTCTTTTTAACATTTAATTCGGACATTTATAGTTGCATCAGCGCATTAGACTCTGAACTGCTCTGTTAGTTAGGTTGTAGGGATACTTGTGTTTTTTATCAGTGAATTTCAGAATATACTCAACTATTTTGGAAAATCGTTTTTGATTAGAAATCCCGGACAATCTCCTAATTCCTCAGAGCTATAAGCTGCAGCTATAATGGTATTCTCAGATGAAGTAGGCACTAGGATCTCTAATTACCGGCTTCATGTTTGGTTAAATCACTTTCTGGGAGCTAAAAAAGTAAATAGAGAGCCAGTGTTGAGAACGGCGAAAGACAGCATTAACAACATTCTAAAAGCCTGAAGCTGATTCAACATATGTATTGCAAGCATTTATACAGCAAAATTTAATTTTCACGAGTTACCCGCCGCCCCACAAATTCCATCAACTATCAAAAATTAACTTTGGTGCAATGTAAACAAAAAATAGTAATAAAACTAACCTTTGGCATCTTTACATCACAGTGTGTATTTAGACACAAGAGAAGGGCCATTAGCTGTGTTCTTTAAATGAATATATACAAACAACTATGATCTGTGATTGATGTTTCACAGTAATCTCTTTTTAATGGTGTCCTCCTTCGTGAGGCAGTAGGTAGTAGCACATATAATCAGATGTATACTTTCTTAATTAAAAAAATATATTACATGAACATTGTTGCATAGAATTCCAATTGACGTTTTGGTTTAAAAACAACTTTTGACCCATCCGCTTGCAATATGATGGCTTTTGCAGCCTCCCTCTCCAGTGGACGCATGGGACGGAATCCTAAATGCCACAGTGGATGGACCCTGGTGTCCTCAAGCAGAGAAGCCCAATGGGAGTGAAGACTGCTTGTTCCTGAATGTGTATACATCACAGGTACGTGACTTGTAGCTACTAATAGATACAAGCATAACTTTACCATTTTTCTGATTCACATATCATGAAGTTTTGTACTGTTGATGATCTGATTCCTTAAATCTAGATGCAGAAGAGCAAAACTATTTATTTTTGTAGCAGCAGCTTTTAACTCTGTAATGACATCTTTAGATAGGAATATGAACAACATAGGAAAAGATAGAATGCTTCTTACCATAAAGAACACTTGTTAAGTTGCAGACAGGTACAATTAAAAGACACCCCCATACAGATTTTGGCCAAAGCCTTCATCAGCAAAAGGGGAACACACATCATTCATACACACAAGCAAGTATACCTCATGCACACATGACTGCCAACTCCAGCAGCCTGGGCCGGAAATCAACTATCACATGATTTGCAAGCAGCAGTCTGGAGGAGGTGGAGAAGGAGAAGGGGAAGAGGAAGGGAAAAGATAGTAGTGCATGGACGGGGCTTGAGACATTGATGCTGTATATCAGTGTGTGCAGGGACTATAAGGCCAACAGGCACAGTGTCAGGAGGTTGTGGGACAGGGAAAAAAAAAGAAAAAAAAAGCAGAGTAGTGGGGAAAGGTGTGTGGGTGCATTGGCAGAGGGTGGCAAACAAAGAGCATGGGAGATGAGAATGGGGAGGAGACGGTAGGACAGAGGAGGTGGGGTGGAAACTGTTGGGTGAAGGGTGTGGGGGCAGCATGTTACCGTAGCTTGAGACCGGGTGAATTATGGGAACAGAGAATGTGTTGTAAGACTAATTCCTGTCTGCACAGTTCAGAAAAGCTTGTGGTGGAGGGGAGGATCCAGATGACTCGGATAGTGAAGCAGCCATTGAAATGAAGCATGTTATGTTCAGCTGCATGTTGTGACACAGGATGGTCTGCTTTGCTCTTGGCCACAGTTTGGCAGTGGTAATTCATCCTGGTGGACCGCAGGTTGGTAGTTGTACCAATATAAAAGGCTGTGCAATGATTGCAACAGAGCTGGTAAATGACATGGCTGCTCTCATAGGTGGTCCAGCCCCTGATGGGGTGGGATAAACCTGTGACAGCACTGGAGTAGGAAATGCTAGGTGGGTAGACTGTGCAGGTCTTGCACCTGGGTCTTCCACCGGGATAAGATTATAGGATGTTGTGGAGGTTGGGTGGGTGATGGAACACCACTTTTGGAGGCGTGGGGAGGATCTCAGGTAAGATGTCTCTCATTTCAGGGTGTGATGATAGGTAATCAAAGCCCTGGCAAATGATGTGGCCAGTTGTTCCAGTCCGGGATAGTACGGAATGAAGAAGGGGACACTCCTTTGTGCTGTTTCTTAGGGATGGTGAGAGGAAATGGCATGGGAGATCTGTTTGCAGACTAGGTCTGGAGAATAGCCCCTATTTGTGAAGGTCTTTGTGAGACCCTCAGCATACTGAGCAAGGTAGTTCTCGTCACTCCAGATACGCCATCCGTCGGTGGCCAGGCTGTACGGGAGGGATTTTTTTGGAGTGAAAGGGATGACAGCTGTCAAAATGCAGGTACTGTTGGTGGTTGATGGGTTTAATGTGGGCAGAGGTGCAGGTGTAGCCATTAGAGAGGAGGAGGTCAACATCTAGGAAGGTGGCACACTGGCTTGAGAAGGACCAGGTGAAACAGATTGGAGAGAAGCTGTTGAGGTTGTGAAGGAACAAAGATAGGGATAGGTGGCATCAACAATTACTAGCAAGGATCCAGTTATTCTAATAAATTAACTCTGAATCTACAAATGATCTTTGACATACTTGTCCACCTTCCTTCAAGGTTATTCTAGTTTGAAGTCTAAGATAAGGTACCCTAACTACAAGATCAAAATAATACACTCCTGGAAATTGAAATAAGAACACCGTGAATTCATTGTCCCAGGAAGGGGAAACTTTATTGACACATTCCTGGGGTCAGATACATCACATGATCACACTGACAGAACCACAGGCACATAGACACAGGCAACAGAGCATGCACAATGTCGGCACTAGTACAGTGTATATCCACCTTTCGCAGCAATGCAGGCTGCTATTCTCCCATGGAGACGATCGTAGAGATGCTGGATGTAGTCCTGTGGAACGGCTTGCCATGCCATTTCCACCTGGCGCCTCAGTTGGACCAGCGTTCGTGCTGGACGTGCAGACCGCGTGAGACGACGCTTCATCCAGTCCCAAACATGCTCAATGGGGGACAGATCTGGAGATCTTGCTGGCCAGGGTAGTTGACTTACACCTTCTAGAGCACGTTGGGTGGCACGGGATACATGCGGACGTGCATTGTCCTGTTGGAACAGCAAGTTCCCTTGCCGGTCTAGGAATGGTAGAACGATGGGTTCGATGACGGTTTGGATGTACCGTGCACTATTCAGTGTCCCCTCGACGATCACCAGTGGTGTACGGCCAGTGTAGGAGATCGCTCCCCACACCATGATGCCGGGTGTTGGCCCTGTGTGCCTCGGTCGTATGCAGTCCTGATTGTGGCGCTCACCTGCACGGCGCCAAACACGCATACGACCATCATTGGCACCAAGGCAGAAGCGACTCTCATCGCTGAAGACGACACGTCTCCATTCTTCCCTCCATTCACGCCTATCGCGACACCACTGGAGGCGGGCTGCACGATGTTGGGGCGTGAGCGGAAGACGGCCTAACGGTGTGCGGGACCGTAGCCCAGCTTCATGGAGACGGTTGCGAATGGTCCTCGCCGATACCCCAGGAGCAACAGTGTCCCTAATTTGCTGGGAAGTGGCGGTGCGGTCCCCTACGGCACTGCGTAAGATCCTACGGTCTTGGCGTGCATCCGTGCATCGCTGCGGTCCGGTCCCAGGTCGACGGGCACGTGCACCTTCCGCCGACCACTGGCGACAACATCGATGTACTGTGGAGACCTCACACCCCACGTGTTGAGCAATTCGGCGGTACGTCCACCCGGCCTCCCGCATGCCCACTATACGCCCTCGTTCAAAGTCCGTCAACTGCACATACGGTTCACGTCCACGCTGTCGCGGCATGCTACCAGTGTTAAAGACTGCGATGGAGCTCCATATGCCACGGCAAACTGGCTGACACTGACGGCGGCGGTGCACAAATGCTGCGCAGCTAGCGCCATTCGACGGCCAACACCGCGGTTCCTGGTGTGTCCGCTGTGCCGTGCGTGTGATCATTGCTTGTACAGCCCTCTCACAGTGTCCGGAGCAAGTATGGTGGGTCTGACACACCGGTGTCAATGTGTTCTTTTTTCCATTTCCAGGAGTGTAGTTATATTTTTAAATAATTCTTAATATTACCCAACAAGAGCTCATAACTATAGAAAAAAAATTATTAATGTTGTAGGAAAGTTCTTGTAGAATATAAATACTTCAGGATTAAAGGAGACCACTCACGAAACAGCAGAAGTGTCATGTTTGTTTGGCAGACCAAAGTGCAAGGCCAGCCCAGTCCACCCATCCAGCATCTCCTACTCTAGTTCCATCACAGGCTTATCCTATCCCATCACAGGCCAGCCCACCTGTGAAAGCTGCCATGTCAAACACCAGCTCTGCTGCAAACACTGCACAGCCTTTCATGTTGGTATGACTACCAACCGGCTGTCCACCAGGGTGAATGGTCACAGCCAAACCATTGTCATGAACAAAATTGATCACCTGGTGGCACAACAGGCAGCTGAGCACAACATGCTAGAGCTCAGTGGCTGCTTCACAACTTGAGCCATCTGGATTTTTCCCTACTCCACCAGCTTCTCTGAACTACACAGATGGGAGTTATCCTCACCACACGTCCTGCAATCATCCTGGCCTCAATCTCAGGTAACCCATGTCCCTGAACCTCCAATCAACAGTTTCCGTTTCTGCCATCATGTCACTCCCTCCCATTTCATGTCCCCATGTAGCCTTCAGTATGTGCTGCTGCCCACCAGCTACTACTACTATACCTGCCCCCCCCCCCCGACACGCACACACATTTTTAGCTGGAAAACTGGCCCCCCCCTGAGCTGCTACCCACTCACCCCCAGTCCCTCTTCATACCACCTGACACTAATAAATCACAACCGGCCGACCTGTTGCAAATGAGTATTGAAGCTGTCAGTCTAGATGGCACCATAGAGGAGTGTAGGTGCGTGTACATGTGTGTATAAAGACTGTGTATGTGTTTGTGTACTGTAGCTCATCAAAGGATAATCTTGTACTAGTGCATTGGTGGAGCCTCACCCCAACTAGCCACTGCTGACTGTGGTTCATCCTGTATAGAAATCTACAGTTGTGGCGTCTTTGGTGTCTCTCTCAGCTTGGTGACTCAAGTGGGGGCTTGTAAATTGCATTACTGTGAACAACATGCCTTTAAGATTCACATGTAGATGCCATAGTCAGGATAACATAAACTACTTCAGCAGCTTATTAAACATAGAAAAATGGTCACAGATTTATAAAATTAATGATCTAAATGAAAAGTTTAACACCTTCACTGATATAGTAACCCATTGGTTTCTACATCTTTTACATTTATGTCTGTTCTCTGCAAACCTCTGTGATGTGCATGACAGAGGGTACACCTCATTGTACCAGTTGTTAGGGCTCCTTCCTATTCCATTTATGTATGGAAACTAGGGAAGAATGACTGCTTGAATACCTCTGTGCCTGCAGTAATTATTCTAATCTTATTCTCATGATCTCTATGTGAGTGATACTTAGGGATGTGTAGTATATTCCTAGACTCATCATTAAAAAGCTGGTTTTTGAAACATTGTTAACAGGCTTTCCCAGACTCTTCAAGAGTCTTCGAGATCAGTCATTATCTGTGTGAAACTTTCCAGTCGATCAAAGAAAATTGTGACTACTCGTGCTGCCCTTCTTTGTATAGTTCAATATCCCCTGTTAGTCCTATTTGGTATGGGTCCCATGCACTGTTCAGTATTCTAGAACCGATCGAATGAGTGATTTGTAAGCAATCTCCTTTATAGACTAATTGCACTTTCCCAGTATTCTACCAATACACTGAAGTCTACCACTTGCTTTACCGACGACTGGGTCTATGTGATCATTCCATTTTATATGCCTACAAAGTGTCACACCCAGGTATTTGTATGAGTTGGCTGGTTCCAATGGTGGATCATTGATATTATAGTTATAGGATGCTTCTTTTTTTTCCTATTCTGCGAAGTGCACAATTTTACATTTCTGAACATTTAAGCCAATCTTTGCACCACTTTGAAACATTGTTGAGATCAGACTGAATATTTATGCAGCTTCTTTCAGATAGTACTTCATTATAGATAACTGCATCATCTGTGAGAAGTCTGAGGTTACTATTAATATTACCTGCAAGGTCATTAATATACAACATGAACAGAAAGGGTCCCAACATACATCCCTGGGGCACACCTGAAGGTCTTCTACATTTAACAAGACTCTCCATCCAAGGTAACATGCTGCATCCTCCCCACCAGAACGTCTTCAACCCAATCACAAATTTCATTTGATTCCATGTATGATTATACTTTTGGCTATAAGTGTAGGTGTGGTATGGAGTCAAATGCTTTTCAGAAATCAAAAAATACTTCATCTACCTGACTGCCTTGATCCAAAGCTTTTGGCATATCATGTGAGAAAAGTGAATTGTATTTCGACTGAGCGAGGGGGCGCAGTGGCTAGCACACTGGACTCACGTTCGGGAGGACGATGGTTCAATCCTTTCCGTGATTTCCCTAAATCACTTTGGCAAATTCTGGAATGGTTCCTTTGAAAGGGCACAGCTGATTTCCTTCCCTGTTCTTCCCTAATCCAATGAGACCGATGCTCCCCCAAAACAACCAATCAACCAATTGTATTTCCACAGAGAACTGCCCATAAGGGGTTATTCTAGAACAAGCAGTTTGATCAGGATTTCATGTTACAAGAAGAGACTATTTCATAGAACGTGTAACTTGAATAATTCCTCACCTAAATTATACATATATTAAAAAATATTTCAAAATATGAACACAAATAATGAAAGTAGCAAAAATAGTGCATAGTGATGAATACATACATAATTCAGCAAATAAAGTGAAGGGCTTGTGGAGTGTTATTAAAAAATAAAATTAAAAAGAAAGAATGAGAGACACAGAGACAGAGACAGCGACAGCGGCAGAGAGAGAGAGAGAGAGAGAGAGAGAGAGAGAGAGAGAGAGAGAGAGAGAGCACTCCCTTCCAAAATGACAATACATTTAATAACTTTTCCATAGGCATTGCAGATAATATTATAAATAAGCAAAAATAATAAGAATAAATAGTAACTAAGAATACACAATCCAATAAATATAAAATAAGCACATATAATTGTTCAATGCACATCAGCACAATCACACAAGCTGAAAGGACTAAAGCGAAGAGTGCTCTAACCCTAACTAAACTATTTCCACACTCAAGTGAGTGCTCATTCCAGGCAGCCACTTCCCCTGATGTATTAAAAACATATAAAGCAATTCTATTGCAGAAAAAAGGTAAGGGAAATACTGTAAATGGGTACAGACCTATCACAGTTGCTTCTTACAGTTCAAAAATATTAGAAAATGTTGTGTATGACAAACCTACAGAATCTGTAAGTAAAAAACAAAAAGGAAAAAACAACAAACAAACAAAAAATGAAACAAATTCTAGGTAATAAACAACATGGATTCAGAAGTAGATAACTGCCTTTTATGAGCATATTAATTCTACACTAAGCCTGATGGACACACTGCAGAAACCAATAGGATTATTTACTGACCTATCAAAAGCTTTGGACATAGTGGATCATAAGAGTCTGTCCTCAAAGCTTGAGAAATATAGTATTCAGGATCTGTCCAACAGCTGGATCAGTTTCTTCCTCGGCAATCCTACAGAATTAGTGAACATCAAGCACACTAATGTGTACCTTAAAACTGTTTCTGGGCATTTATCAGAATACAGCTCAATTAAATATGGTATACCTCAAGGATCAGTACTGGGACCACTTCTGTTCCTTTTTTATGTTAATGATCTAAGCTTAAATGTGGATGCTCATAAAACAATCATGTTTGCACATGATACCACAATTACGTTTAAAGGGAAAAGTAAGAAAGAATTACAGCAGTCAGTAAACACTGTCACAAAACTAGGCAACTAGCTACAGAATTGTCAGCAAGTATTTAATAAATAGTAACAAAAAAGAGTCACACCAAAAGTTTACAATGCTCTAGACAAGGATGTGGACATCCCACTTCTCTCAATTAACAGTGAATCAGTTGGTAACAGTACACAATAGAAATTCTTAGACTTAGGGCTGCAAAGCAATGTAAAAAGGAATAAGTGTGTAGTATATATTAATGCAAAATTGAGCAAGACTTACTAGCTTCTTTGTTCACTAAAATCCAGTTGTAGTAAGAAAACAATAAAACTGCATATGCTGCCTACTTTCATTCTGACCTTAAATATGGAGTCATATTTTGGGAAAACTCTAAAGCAGTTACGAGCACATTCAAACTGAAAAAAGGACTATTAGAGTCATGTTTGGATACAAACCTAGAGACACATGTAAATCATTGTTTAAGATATCTACATCTACATCTACATGATTACTCTGCAATTACATTTAAGTGCTTGGCAGAGGGTTCATCGAACCACAATCATACTATCTCCCTACCATTCCATTCCCGAACAGCGCGCGGGAAAAATGAACACCTAAACCTTTCTGTTTGAGCTCTGATTTCTCTTATTTTACTTTGATGATCATTCCTACCCATGTAGGTTGGGCTCAACAAAATATTTCTGCATTCGGAAGAGAAAGTTGGTGACTGAAAATTCGTAAATAGATCTCGCCGCGATGAAAAACGTCTTTGCTTTAATGACTTCCATTCCAACTCGCGTATCATATCTGCCACACTCTCTCCCCTATTCGTGATAATAAAAAATGAGCTGCCCTTTTTTGCACCCTTTCGATGTCCTCCATCAATCCCACCTGGTAAGGATCCCACATCGCGCAGCAATATTCTAACAGAGGACGAACGAGTGTAGTGTAAGCTGTCTCTTTAGTGGACTTGTTGCATCTTCTAAGTGTCCTGCCAACGAAAGCCAACCTTTGGCTTGCCTTCCCCACAATATTATCTATGTGGTTTTTCCAACTGAAGTTGTTCATAATTTTTACACCCAGGTACTTAGTTGAATTGAGAGCCTTGAGTATTGTACTATTTATCGAGTAATCGAATTCTAATGGATTTCTTTTGGAACTCATGTGGATCACCTCACACTTTTCATTACTTAGTGTCAACTGCCACCTGCCACACCATACAGCAATCTTTTCTAAATCACTTTGCAACCAATACTGGTCTTCGGATGACCTTACTAGATGGTAAATTACAGCATCATCTGCGAACAACCTAAGAGAACTGCTCAGATTGTCACCCAGGTCATTTATATAGATGAGGAACAGTAAAGGTCCCAGAACGCTTTCCTGGGGAACACCTGATATCACTTCAGTTTTACTCGATGATTTGCCATCTATTACTACGAACTGCGACCTTCCTGACAGGAAATCACGAATCCAGTCGCACAACTAAGACGATACCCCATACGCCCGCAGCATGATTAGAAGTCGCTTGTGAGGAACGATGTCAAAAGCTTTCCGGAGATCTAGAAATACGGAATCAACTTGAGATCCCATGTCGATAGCGGGCATTACTTCGTGCGAATAAAGAGCTAGCTGTGTTGCACAAGAACGATGTTTTCTAAAACCATGCTGATTATGTATCAATAGATCATTCCGTTTGAGGTGATTCATAATGTTTGAATACAGTATATGCTCCAAAACCCTACTGCAAACCGACGTCAATGATATAGGTCTGTAGTTCGATGGATTACTCCTACTACCCTTCTTAAACACTGGTGCAACCTGCGCAATTTTCCAATCTGTAGGTACAGATCTATCGGTGAGCGAGCGGTTGTATATGATTGCTAAGTAGGGAGCTATTGTATCGGCATAATCTGAAAGGAACCTAATCGGTATACAATCTGGACCTAAAGACTTGCCCGTATCAAGCGATTTGAGTTGCTTCGCAACCCCTAAGATATCTACTTTTAAGAAACTGATGCTAGCAGCTGTTCGTGTTTAAAATTCTGGAATATTCCATTTGTCTTCCCTGGTGAAGGAATTTCGGAAAACTGCATTCAATAACTCCGCTTTAGCGGCACAGTCGTCGGTAACAGTACCATCGGCACTGAACAGCGAAGGTATTGACTGCGTCTTGCTGCTTGTGTACTTTACATACGACCAGAATTTCTTCGGATTTTCTACCAAATTTTGAGACAATGTTTCGTTGTGGAACCTATTAAAGGCATCTCGCATTGAAGTGCGTGCCAAATTTCGCGCGTCTGTAAATTTTAGCCAATCTTCGGGATTCCGCGTTCTTCTGAACTTCGCATGCTTTTTCCGTTGCCTCTGCAACAGCGTTAGGACCTGTTTTGTGTACCATAGGGATCAGTTCCATCCCTTACCAGTTTATGAGGTATGAATCTCTCAATTGCTGTTGCTACAATATCTTTGAATTTGAGCCACATCTCGTCTACATTTGCATAGTCAGTTCGGAAGGAATGGAGATTGTCTCTTAGGAAGGCTTCTAGTGACACTTTATCCACTTTTTTAAATAAAATTATTTTGCATTTGTTTCTGGTGGATTTGCAAGAAACGGTATTGAGCCTAGCTACAACGACCTTGTGATCATTCCTCCATTACCACATATCAGCATTATGGAAACTCTTATATTCTTTAAAATAAATGTAATAGGTAAGGAAAGTAGACTGCAAAAAAATAAAAAAATAAACAAAAATAAAATATACTGTTATATTTATGACCACTATACCAAACCTATCATATCACCTAAATCAACACATCTCTCTGCCAAAACGGTAGGTTCCTCATGAGAGTTAAACTTAACAACAAACTTCCCAAAAACATAGAAACAAACACTGACATCAGAACCCTTAGAAAATCTTGAAAGTCATATTTGCAGCATTACTGATTTACTCCACTGAAGAATATTAAAACATATGAATCAGTCTTTCCTTCTCATCCCATCCGGTAAGTCCCCCCTGACCCGGGATTCTGGGTGATACTGTACGTCTTTCCCTAAACCTCTCCAGTCCTTTTCCTTCACCCCTATGCACTGGAATTATTTTCACCCGTATGCATATAAATTGACTTGTATGGTGTCTTATGCATAAGCTGCTTTTGTAGACAACAAGGATGAATAACAATATAATACAAAGATTGTATGTGTTCATTTCAGCTGCCAGACAAAAGAGACAGACCAAAGAAACCAGTCCTCATCTTTTTTCACCCTGGTGCATTCTATAGCATGAGAGCCACCAGTGATTTGTTTGGTCCAGAGTATCTCATGGATGAGGACATTGTACTGCTGACAGCAAATTATAGACTGGGGGCTCTAGGTATGTTTTATCCAGTGCCTTTACAGAAACATACAAGAAGAAATTGGAGTGAAATTGGTGTTATGTGATATTTGTATATTATATTCAGTGAATGCTTTGTGGAGATACAATGTGCGGCCAGGCAGGTATAATAATTTTAACTATTACTTGTCAAGATAGTTTTGCTGAAATTAGTGGAAATACAGGCATATTATATAGTTTAGAGCTATTACATAAATTCTTTCTCCTATGTTGAGTTATGTAATAAATTATTTTTGGGGTTTTTTGCAACATCCTTGCAGGGTTCTTAAGTACAGGAGATTCTATTATGCCTGGAAATTATGGCCTCAAGGACCAGGTAGAAGTCCTACGGTGGGTGCAGAAAAACATTGCTGCATTTGGTGGAGACCCAGAAAATGTTACAATTTTTGGTTACAGTGCTGGATCATACAGTGTTCTGCTGCATATGCTGTCTACCATGTCAAAAGGTACATTAAAGGTTTAACATATTATACAGTTAAAACATTTATGCAGTGAAGTATGAGTAGAAATGCTATTCCAATCTGATGATGATCTTCATTTGTATTTGGGAAAAAAAGAAAGATAACAGCAACAGTGATAAAAATGGTGAATTCAAGGCAACCATATGCCGAAACTAGTATATGAGGGGCCCAGTGGAAAAGGGGCACATGCCACCAGAGTATGTTGTGTCAGGAAATGGGAATCAAGGAAATATGATTTTGAATAGTAATGTGAACTCCTGCTGTGATACCAACTGTTGTTACAGTAACTAGATGGTGTTTTGCAAATACTATTAAATATTAGGCCACTTTATTACAATTTAAAGTACAGAAAATGAAATCCTTGACATGTAGGCGCATTACATAGCATGTCATCAATAGTCAAACTCCGCATCAATGTTTTCCTGTTCCATTGTATCGTCACTACCACCACATAACAATGACTGATAAAAACTTGAACATATTGGAGGCACAAATTGCTGTAAGCTTTGAAGGTCCTTGAGCTTTGCTGCCTTAATTTGACATCCATTTGAATATTTAGGAACTAACTGGGAGTCTGCAGGCTTCATAAATCATCCACTACACTTCTGTAAACTAACTCGCACAGGTTTCTCAGTCTGATTGTGTGAACTTTGACGACGTTCTTCCTTCACCATGCCTAAAGCTATTAAAACACTGCTTTTCATCGGCTCCTCTAGATGCAACATTCTCAGACCAGACACACATCACTGCCGTCTCATCACTATAGTGGTGAATACAGAAATTATATGTCCAAAGTTTTCTTTTTTAAAAACTGTTTCCATCGAAACATATGGTGTTGGCAATGTCATTGTAAGACCATGCACAAAATGAGTGCATCACTACCATACTGATTTGACTTTTCAGAGCACTATATGCAGCTTCAGCTATCTCAAGGTGCAGTTTGATGTCTGTGGATTTGGTGTTATTGCGTGCCTTAGCACAATCACAAATTCAACAAGTATCACTCAACAGCAATTTAAAACCAATATTATATTCTGTGTTAAAAATGGTTTCATACACATGTTGTTTCACTAGGAACTCATCTGTACTTTTAATATCTTCATAGTACAAACAATACATTCCAGCAATTGAGTGAACAGAGGTCATGTAGGACTGGTTCGGATTCTGCGTTCTACTATAATGTGATGTGGCCCTCGGAAACATTTTGATGTGATTTTTAACCTAATTTTTTCTCTTGCTATCAATGCTTGCCTCCTCTATCCTGCCTAGGTGTATGTATATATACATGTGTTGTAGATTCATGACTCTCAGTGTCACATTCTTCATTGCTACGGACACTCCTCAATCGTTTAACAGAAATGGCAATTGGCTGCACTAACCCAAATAAATAAGCATTTCGCTTATTATAATCTCCAAACAAATAAAAGTCAATAAATATCGCCTCCTTCTGTTCTTCATTCAATGTAACGTATTTGCAGAAACTATTTTTGCAGCAAGCCAATGGCCTTGCCACAGTGGTAATACCGGTTCCCGTCAGATCACCAAAGTTAAGCACTGTCGGGCTGGGCTAGCACTTGGATGGGTGACCATCCGGTCTGCTGAGTGCTGTTTGCTGTTGGCTAGTGGGATGCACTCAGCCCTTGTGAGGAAAACTGAGGAGCTACTTGATTGGGAAGTCACGGCTCCAGTCTCGTAAACTAACATACAGCCGGGAGAGCAGTGTGCTGACCACATGCCCCTCCATATCCGCATGCAGTGACACCTGTGGGCTGAGGTTGACTCGGTGGCTGGTCGGTACCATTGGGCCTTCCAAGGCCTGTTCGGATGGAGTTTAGTTTTAGTTTTGCAACAATGATCACTGTCACTATGCAACACTTTCTTGGGCGCACTCTTATTTTTTGTTGGGATTTATATTATTTTCCATTGTTTCTTAATCTCTTTTTTTCGTTATCTTTCCGCTCTTTTTTTTTTACAAATTCTTTTTTTTTTTTTTTACATGCACTGTTGCATTTTCTTTGTGGGTAACATTAATAGCAACACCTATTGCCACCATCTTGGAAACATATGAACAACAATTGAGAAACGCTTTCTAATTGGGTTTCCAAAACCAAGTCAGCCAACAAGATGAATTGACTCATGAGACACAGAGATACTATTGGCATGGGCCTCTTTCCACTGTGAATGTGTCAGTCCTGAATAACAGCAAATATAATATGCTCTCTCTAAAGGAACATGCACATGCCACAGTGCTGGAAGTTCCCACTAGATGGCATCGGTTGCCTTGCTGTACTAAATTAACAAAATCACTGTACAGGTGGCATGTGCCACTTTTCCTCAGGGCCCCTCATATTCTGACATATGACAGGACTGGTACAGGCTGGTTTTGTAGTGCTTTGGGCTTGGTTTGGAAGAGAAATAACATCAAGAGAACTGATGTCTCTATGAAGCATTAAATTGGACTTCAAAATGTTTCATAACAACATCTATCATGAACTGCGATTTCAGATGGCTTTATGGTACACACCCTGACTGCACTGAACAGTGTATGTGACTTTTAAATTTGCTTTTTAGTTAAAATAATTTTTTTCCTTCTTTTGCCTACATTATGCCACATGAATCTAATGAAAATAAACTTGAATTAAGAAATGATGATACCAGCCTTATTACACATCTACATCTACATCTCTACACTGCAAACCACGGTGAGGTGCATGGCAGAGGACACATACCATTGTACCAGTTATTAGGGTTTCTTCAGGTTCCATTCACATATGGAGTATGGGAAGAATGATTGTTTAAATGCCTGTGTGCTAGCAGTAATTATTCTAAACTTATCCGCATGACCTCTATGTGAGCAATAGATATGGGGTTGTAGTATGTTCCTTGAGTCATCATTTAATGCTGGTTCGTGAAACTTTGTTAATAGACTTTTTCGGGTCAGTTTACATCTATCTTCAAGAGTCTTCAAGTTCAGTTCCTTCAGTATCTCTGTGACACTCTCCCATGGATTAAACAAACTTATGACTATTCATGCTGTCCCTCTCTGTATATGTTCAATATACCCTGTTAGCCCTATATGGTGTGGGTGCCATACACTTGAGCAATATTCTAGAACCAGTTGCATGAGTGATTTGTAAGCAATGTTCTTTGTAGTTTGATTACACTTCCCCAGTGTTCTACCTATAAACCAAAGTCTACCACCTGCTTTACCCATGACTGAATCCAGGTGATCATTCCGTTTCATATCCCTACAAAATGTTATACCCATCTGTTTGTACAAGTTGGCCAATTTCAATAATGACTCATTGATATTATAGTCATAGGATAATATATTTTTCATTTTTGACATGCAAAATTTTAAATTTCTGAACATTTGGAGCAAGTTGCCAATCTCTGCACCACATTGAAATCCTATCAAGATCTGACTGAATATTTATGCAGCTTCTTTCAGATTGTACTTCATTATAGATAACTGCATCATTTGCAAAAAGCCTGAGTTTACTCCATCCAAGATAACATGCTGTGTCCTCACTAGCAAAAAGTCCTCAATTCAGTCACAAATTTCACATGATACTCCACATGATCATACTTTGGAAAATAAGCATAGGTGTGGTGCTGAGTCAAATGCTTTTTAGAAGTAAAGGAATACTGCTCTACCTGACTGGCTTGATCCAAAGCTTGCAGTATGTCATGTGAGAAAAGTGCGAGATGAGTTTCATGTGGTCGATGTTTTTGAAATCCATGCTGGTTGGCATTGAGGAGGTCATTGTCTTCAATGTACTTCATTCTGACTGAGATCGGAATATGTTCTAAGAGTCTACAACAAATTGATGTCAAGGATATTGGAAGGTAGTTTTGTCAATCACTTCTAATACCCTTCTTGTAGGTGGGTGCGACCTCTGCCTTTCTCTAAGAACTGGGAATGGTTGTTTGTTTGAGGGATTTATGATAGATCATAGTTAAAAGGGGGAGGGGGGGTTAATTCAGTCACAAATTCGGTATAGAATCTGACAGGGATTCCATTGGGGCCTGGAGCATTGTTCTACTTTAATGACTTCAGCTGTTTCTCAACACCACTGACATTAATAGTTATTTCACTCATGTTTTCAATGCTACAAGGATTGAGTTGGGGCAATTCACCTGGGTTTTCCTTTGTAAAGGAACATTTGAAAACAGAGTTAAGCATTTCAGATTTTGCTTTGCTACCATTAATTTCAGTTCCCGTCTCATTTGCTAGATACTGGACACTAACTTTGGTGTCACTAACAGCCTTTACATACACTGAATTTCTTTGTGTTCTGTGAAAGGTCAGCTGACAAATATTCTGCTATGGTAGTCACTGAAGGCATCCTGCACTGCTGCCTTGATAGCCAAGTGTGTTGCATTCACCATCTCTTTATCTATAGCTCTATGCTTTGTTTATTATGCAGTAATCTCTGTTTCTTTAGAATTTTCTTTGCAGTGACTCTATACCATGGAGGTTCCCTCCCGTTATGAACTGTTCTACTGGGTTCATATCTACTCAGTGGATGGTCAACTAATCTTTTTAAATTGATCCAGAGTTCCTCTACATGCTCCTGCCCTCTGCTGAAAGTTTCAAGTTACTCATTGAGATATAGCATTACTGTTTTTTGTATAGTTTACTGAACATATACATCTTTCTGCTTCTTGTAGTTGTTCTTTGTACTTTGATAATCATTGTTGCCACAACTGTGTCATGGTCACTGATAACAGTTTTGATGTGGACACCCTCAAAGAGGTCAGGTTGATTTGTTGTCACTAGATCCATTATATTTCCATCTTAAGTGGGGTTCCTAACTATCCATTCTAGGCAATTTTCAGAGAAGGCATTTAGTACAGTTTCACAGGATTTCTTATCATGCCCACCACTCACAAAACTGCAAGTTTCCCAATTAATTGTTGGACGATTAAAGTCTCCTCTGATCATTACAGAATGACTGGGGACCTTACGTACAAGTGAACTGAGGTTTTGTCTGAAGTTTTCAGCTACATCAGGAGATGAGTCTGGTGGGTGACGGAAGGATCCAGTATCATTTGACGCCCACCCCTGATACTAAGTCTTGCCCATGCAATCTCACATGCAACTTCAATTTCTGTCTTAGTGGTTTTGAGTTTATTGCCTGTTGGGACAAATACACCAGCCCCATTTCCCATTCGCCTATGCTTTCGATATACACTTAAAATTTCCTCAAAATTCTCACTGCTATCAATTTCAGGTTTTGATCAGCTTTCTGTACCTACTGTTATGTGAACTTCTCTGCTTTCATGAGTGCTTCTAACTCTGGCATTTGGTTGCAAATGCTTCAGCAGTTTACTATTAGGATTTTCATTTTCTCCGCCTGTGGAAAGCATTTCTTTTGATCTTCAGTGAAACTTCTGGGTTGCCTACAGCTGTCGTTATCTGTATTGGATGGAGAGTCACCTAATGTAAAAAACCCTTGTGTGCACCCCTCACACAGTCAGCTGCCAGTACAGCAACTTCTGATGTGTAGTGCACACCTGATCTATTTAGGGGGACCCTACAGCTCTCAAACATGTGGTGCAAGTCCAGGCAGTTGCAGCCTAGCTTGTCACAGAACCTTCAAAGTCTCTGGTTCAGTCCTTCCACTCGACTCAGAACCAAAGTGTGACAATCAGTTCTGGGGACAATGCTGCAAATTGTGAGCTTTATTGAATGTATTTATGTAGTGTTAAAACTTAAGCCTACAATATGAATTAGGAATATAAGATAGTTGAAGAGTGACTCACATACCTCATGTGACACTACCACTTACTTTTCTTCTAGTCAGCATGTGTTACATTCATTTGCTAACAAAGCATATTATAATCTGTGAGGGCTATACAGAAAGTAAAGAATGTTTGTGCATACAGTCTGTGCACCTGTCTAGTGGCAGCCACTCATTAGTTCAGTGTGATGCAGATAGTTGCCACATGTGGTAAGTGCAGAGATTGCTGTGATCATGACTGTACCAACCACAATACCTGCCAACTGCAAGGTGCAAGGTGTTATTCATCTTCTGCAAGCAGAAAATGTTGGGTCCTGTGACATTTGCATCAGACTTATTACCATTTATGGTGAAGGTTCAATAAAAGCAGCCAATGTCTGGAAATGGTGGATAATGTTTAAGACAGGGAGAACAGTTATTCATGACAAAGAGAGATCAGGGCGGCTCTCCATCACAGCAGAGGTGCTGAAATAAAAGGTTGGTTGTGTACTTCAAGAGAACCGATGAGTCACCATTAGTGATGTGTATGAACATATCATGAAGTATCTCATTCAGTTGTGTGCGCACAAAATTGTCACTCAGCATTTAGCATACCACAAAAGCCTTGCACAGTAGGTGCCACGCATGTTCAAGGATGACCAGAGAGCTGCAACAATGGGTGCTACATTAGCATTCTTGAAGCATTATGAAGGAGATGCCGATACAGTCATTGATCAAATTGTTACAAGAAATGAGCCATGGCTTTCTCACAACATTCTCACACTGAAGCAACAGCCTACAGAGTGGCTTCATCCTCAATCACTGTGCAAGTTCAAACAAACTGCAACAACTAAAAAACTCCTGACTTCTGTACACTGGGACATCGAAGGGGTCCTACTTGTCCATTTCAATCCCTGCAATGCGACCATCGGTAGTGATGTACACTGTGCTATCCTTGAACATCTTCAGCAGGCTACCTAGAATGACTGAAAGGGCAAGTTCTCCCATGGAATTGTTCAATTGCGTGACACTATAAGTCTGCATACTGCCTGGCAGCTACAAGCCTCAGTACATGAGAAATTCAGGTGGGACGTTTTTGAGCATCCTTCCTAAAGCCCGGATCTACCATCAGACCTTTTCCTGTTTCCAAAACTGAAGGAGCACGTTGCTGGTAAACGCTCTTCAAATGATGAAGACCTGAAGGATGCTGTCATGACCTGGTTGAGCAGTCAGGTGGCCACATGGAATGAAGAGGGTATGCACAAATTGGTGCCAAGGTACAACAAGTGCCTTAATGTGGAAAAGTATACAAAGTATGAGCCAAAATTATCATTGAAGAAAATATCAGTATGGCAAAACATTCCTTTGTTCCTGGATGGCCCTCTTATCTGCAAAAAGTTTCTGAGTTAATGGTGCTTTCAACATTTTAATGTAGACATTGTTATTATATAAGAATAATTGTTTGATATTTTATTGAATCATCAACACCACAAGAAATTGGATCAAACAGTCTGCAAGGAAAATAATGACACAGTTTTCAGAAAAATAAATACCAAATTGTTAAACTGGAATAACAATAATATGAATTCGGATAGATTACTATTCACCACAATAGTGGAGATGAGCTCCAGACAGCACTGAGAGACGGTCTCTTCTCTCTCTCTCTCTCTCTCTCTCTCTCTCTCTCTCTCTCTCTCTCTGTGTGTGTGTGTGTGTGTGTGTGTGTGTGCGTGTGGAGTAGAGGGGGGGGGGGGGGTGCAGGGAGGAGACGTTTAATCACATAAAATAAAATATTCACATACTCTTTAGGTGTAGTTCATTCTTAGAGAACAGCAATACCTCAGGTCCAAATCATCATGGTGATTAAAAGCAGGAAGAAGGTTGTTGTTGTGGTCTTCAGTCCTGAGACTGGTTTGATGCAGCTCTCCATGCTACTCTATCCTGTGCAAGCTTCTTCATCTCCCAGTACCTACTGCAACCTACATCCTTCTGAATCTGCTTAGTGTATTCATCTCTTGGTCTCCCCCTACGATTTTTACCCTCCACACTGCCCTCCAATACTAAATTGGTGATCCCTTGATGCCTCAGAACATGTCCTACCAACCGATCCCTTCTTCTGGTCAAGTTGTGCCACAAACTTCTCTTCTCCCCAATCCTATTCAATACTTCCTCATTAGTTATGTGATCTACCCATCTAATCTTCAGCATTCTTCTGTAGCACCACATTTCGAAGCCTTCTATTCTCTTCTTGTCCAAACTATTTACCGTCCATGTTTCACTTCCATACATGGCTACACTCCATACAAATACTTTCAGAAACGACTTCCTGACACTTAATTCTATACTCGATGTTAACAAATTTCTCTTCTTCAGAAACGCTTTCCTTGCCATTGCCAATCTACATTTTATATCCTCTCTACTTCGACCATCATCAGTTATTTTGCTCCCCAAATAGCAGAACTCCTTTACTACTTTAAGTGTCTCATTTCCTAATCTAATACCCTCAACATCACCCGACTTAATTCGACTACATTCCATTATCCTCGTTTTGCTTTTGTTGATGTTCATCTTATATCCTCCCTTCAAGACACCATCCATTCCATTCAACTGGTCTTCCAAGTCCTTTGCTGTCTCTGACAGAATTACAATGTCATCAGCGAACCTCAAAGTTTTTATTTCTTCTCCATGGATTTTAATACCTACTCCAAATTTTTCTTTTGTTTCCTTTACTGCTTGCTCAATATACAGATTGAATAACATCGGGGAGAGGCTACAACCCTGTCTTACTCCCTTCCCAACCACTGCTTCCCTTTCATGTCCCTCGACTCTTATAACTGCCATCTGGTTTCTGTACAAATTGTAAATAGCCTTTTGCTCCCTGTATTTTACCCCTGCCACCTTTAGAATTTGAAAGAGAGTATTCCAGTCAACATTGTCAAAAGCTTTCTCTAAGTCCACAAATGCTAGAAACGTAGGTTTGCCTTTCCTTAATCTTTCTTCTAAGATAAGTCGTAAGGTCAGTATTGCCTCATGTGTTCCAGTATTTCTATGGAATCCAAACTGATCTTCCCCGAGGTTGGCTTCTACTAGTTTTTCCATTCGTCTGTAAAGAATTCGTGTTAGTATTTTGCAGCTGTAGCTTATTAAACTGATTGTTCGGTAATTTTCACATCTGTCAACACCTGCTTTCTTTGGGATTGGAATTATTATATTCTTCTTGAAGTCTGAGGGTATTTCACCTGTTTCATACATCTTGCTCACCAGATGGTAGAGTTTTGTCAGGACTGGCTCTCCCAAGGCCGTCAGTAGTTCCAATGGAATGTTGTCTACACTGGGTGCCTTGTTTCGACTCAGGTCTTTCAGTGCCCTGTCAAACTCTTCACGCAGTATCGTATCTCCCATTTCATCTTCATCTACATCCTCTTCCATTTCCATAATATTGTCCTCAAGTACATCTTCCTTGTATAGACCCTCTATATACTCCTTCCACCTTTCTGCTTTCCCTTCTTTGCTTAGAACTGGGTTTCCATCTGAGCTCTTGATGTTCATACAAGTGGTTCTCTTATCTCCAAAGGTCTCTTTAATTTTCCTGTAGGCAGTATCTATCTTACCCCTAGTGAGATAAGCCTCTACATCCTTACATTTGTCCTGTAGCCATCCCTGCTTAGCCATTTTGCACTTCCTGTCGATCTCATTTTTGAGACGTTTGTATTCCTTTTTGCCTGCTTCATTTACTGCATTTTTATATTTTCTCCTTTCATCAATTAAATTCAATATTTCTTCTGTTACCCAAGGATTTCTACTAGCCCTCGTCTTTTTACCTACTTGATCCTCTGCTGCCTTCACTACTTCATCCCTCAAAGCTACCCATTCTTCTTCTACTGTATTTCTTTCCCCCATTCCTGTCAATTGTTCCGTTATGCTCTCCCTGAAACTCTGTACAACCTCTGGTTCTTTCAGTTTATCCAGGTCCCATCTCCTTAAATTCCCACCTTTTTGCAGTTTCTTCAGTTTTAATCTACAGGTCATAACCAATAGATTGTGATCAGAGTCCACATCTGCCCCTGGAAATGTCTTACAATTTAAAACCTGGTTCCTAAATCTATGTCTTACCATTATATAATCTATCTGATACCTTTTAGTATCTCCAGGGTTCTTCCATGTATACAACCTTCTATCATGATTCTTAAACCAAGTGTTAGCTATGATTAAGTTGTGCTCTGTGCAAAATTCTACCAGGCAGATTCCTCTTTCATTTCTTAGCCCCAATCCATATTCACCTACTACGTTTCCTTCTCTCCATTTTCTTACACTCAAAGAAGGTACAGTATTCTAATGCACAAGCTTCTTTGTGAATTTTCAGTTCGCAAATGTAGTCTATTATTGGCAAAAATAACAAAAAGACTCCTCTTCTATATTCCTTAGCATCATTTGTGTTGTAGTTACTAACTAATGGAGATCATCAGTTCAGTGGTTGGTAAATGAATTCAAATGTCTTGTTTGTTCTTTAATCAGATTGTAATTGCGAAAACAAATTGAAGACACTGACTGATTTCTAATATAATTTATTACACTAACTCTATGGTTATATAAAGCAATCCACGTCATTGTTCAATGATTTCAACAGCAAATTAGGCTTTGTTTTTATCCAGAATTATTCTTTGTTGATGTGTTACTATGACTCATAAATGTTATCATCACATCAGCTGTCACCGAGCGAGGTGGCGCAGTGGTTAGCACACTGGACTTGCATTCGGGAGGACGACGGTTCAATCCCGTCTCCGGCCATCCTGATTTAGGTTTTCTGTGATTTCCCTAAATCGCCTCAGGCAAATGCCGGGATGGTTCCTTTGAAAGGGTACGGCCGATTTCCTTCCCCATCCTTCCCTCACCCGAGCTTGCGCTCCGTCTCTAATGACCTCGTTGTCGACGGGACGTTAAACTCTAATTTCCTCCCCCATCACATCAGCTGTCATTGTTACTGATACACTTAAGACATGACTATTATTCAGTATACATTTTAAATTATTGCACTGCAATTACTTTTTATGATTTGTAGGTGGAGGAGTTCCTCATTTGTGTCTTCCACACCTGAATAACAGCATGGATGAATTGGTATTGTGTCTTCTGGTGAACTGCATACTTATATCCTTCATTGTATTAACACTTGATAGTCATGGAATATCAATTAAAAGAGATGCCATACACAGGTTTCCAAAGAATCTTTTCCTGTTCAGAAGGGGGGCAGCAAAACTCCAAAACTGGCATCTTTCATATGAATGAGTTGGTCAGTTTTGAGGTGTGTCATACCACAAAAAACTAAATTCCATAGGTGCTAAAGTTGGCTAACAATAATCACAGGAAATCACTTCTATAAGTGTATGATAATTTTGTAATGAATAAAAACTCTGTACTTTAGATTCTGGGGGGGGGGGGGGTGGTAGATGTGGGAAAGTGTCCTCTCTTGCTCCTCCCCTGTATTCTGCTGGTGCTTATGATGCCATCATATAAAAGTGATGTGTCCCAGGACACAGGTATGCACACTGTCTCAATAAACACTCACACATTAAAACTGGCTTGAACCAGATGCCACTAACAAAACAAGTGTATAGATACTGGGAAAAGAAGATCAATCAAAATAATAGCATGATGTTCATCATCTAAGAAAGAATGTTTGGAAACTAGAAATTGGATGAGGAGTCACACATACAATATAAAATTAAATTGTCAAGAGTGTAAGAGAAATGTACCTACAATAGTATATTATAAATTACATTTAAAAAAGACTCAAAGAAACGTATTCTTATGCTACTTCAGCATTGGGGCACAAATAAATGTATTTCAAATAGCAACAACAGGAGAAAGATAACCTCAACATAGAATTTGAAGTTTTCCACCTCTATTCTGTTAATGTTGGACACACTCAAATCGGTTCTATTTTTGGCTGTCATGTAGCTATTTAAAATATTGATAAGTAATGACAGTTGAAATAAAAAAGTCTATTGCTAGTGTATAATGAGTAATATAAAACACAGAATCATCTTCCTTACCTCTATACTTGAATATAATAAATCATCATCAGCAGCAGCTTAAATGTATATGATGAGAAACCAGTTAAAATAAAACAGCAGCCTTGTTCTGCATTGGCCATCCTCAACTTTCATATTACTGAACAACTCTATGAATACTTTTGTGTACCTATGTCAACATATGTAATATATCTTTACTGACTACTTGCTATTATAATTTTCCCTAGGATTGTTTCATCGGGCAATTGCAATGAGTGGTGGCGTCCAGTCAGTTGTACTTCATGATCCATTAGGACAAGCAAAGAAGCAAGCACAGCTATTGAACTGCCCTGACAATTCATCAAAGGAAATATACAACTGCTTAAAAGAGAAAGATGCTCAGGAAATTGCTGATTCCATTACTGGATTTTATGTAAGTATCATGTGATCTGCAAATTTTTTGTGCACCTTTGTAGTGTTGAAAGTCATAAAAACAATTAATTAGTTTTCTGTAGACTAAGAAAGCATTCTAAAACATTATGAGTTATAAAACGTCCTGGCAGATTAAAACTGTGTGCCAGACTGAGACTCGAACTCAGGATCTTTTCCTTTCATGGGCAACTGCTCTACCATCTGAGCTACCCAAGGACGACTCACGCCCCATCCTCACAGCTTTACTTCTGTCAGTACCTCATCTCCTACCTTCCAAACTTCACAGAAGCTCTTCTGTGAATCTTGCAGAACTAGCACTCCAGGAAGAAAGGATATTGCGGAGACATGGCTTAGCCACTGGCAGAAGTAAAGCTGTGAGGATGGAGCATGAGTCATGCTTGGGTAGCTCAGATGGTAGAGCACTTGCCCGCAAAAGGCGTAGGTCCCGAGTTCGAGTCTCAGTCCAGCACACTGTTTTAATCTGCCAGGAAGTTTCATAACAGCGCACACTCTGTTGCAGAGTGAAAATTTCATTATGAGTTATATTTTGGTCACAATACAAAATACTGCACAGTTAAGAATTGATTTTCAGTTACACAAATTTACAGCACATTATAATGATGGAAGCTATGATTAAGTTAGCACTGATAGAGACAAAGAGGCTGTGACTCTTCATGTAAGGTTCCAAAACCAGATAGTCCTTAAATGACCACAGAAGACTGTTCAATGGAAAATGTAACATTTGCAATAATGAGGCTTCAAAAGCAAAATGTTAAAAAAAACTGCTTTTTTATTATACTGTTCATTTAATATTTGATATCTATTGTGTACATCACACTGATGAGTAATCTGACAGCTTTGAAAGATAAATAGCTGTTTTTATATTGCAAGAATGGAGGCTCACATTGCTTTGGACATTAATCCATGCAGTACCTGGGATTTCCCACAATTCAGATTATATACAGGGAGCTAATAATAAAATGTACCTTTAATTTAATTCAAGTTTTTAGACATTTCCAATTTCCTGCCTTGTGTCTATTGAAAACTTTTTAAAATATTGTCTGCCTGCTTAGCTCAGTGGTAACATGTTTGCCTACCATGCAATGGGCCCAGGTTCAATTCCCAGTCAGGTTGTAGATAAATCTTGTGCTTGATGAGGCTCCTTTAAGTCTTTCGTTATTGACCTAACCTGATACTCTTATGAGAGAGCTACATAGAATAAAGTACTTTATTAATTTTTATTACACTGCAACAGAACATTATCTTAACCGATAGAGGCACACAAAGTACCCTCCACCACACACCGTCAGGTAGCTTGCAGAGTATGGATGTAGATGTAGATGTAGAAGCCACTGTGGAGCGAAAGTGTGGCAGACATGCAAGAATTTTGTCTGTATGTCAGTTCATTTAAGAGAGAGACTTCTGTTGTAAAACCCACCATCATCATCATCATTTCCCAGCTCCAGTCTCCCAGGTGTGGTGTGCAAGTGGTCGCCATCCCTTTATGTCTTCACAGATTTTCTGTTCCTGGACATCTTCCTCTGGAATCTTCTCTCCTCCACCCCTAATTACATTGCATCTATCCAGCATTTTCTGGACCTTCCTCCAGGTCTTTTTTGCCTTGGACACTTATTTCAAAATATTTTCTGGTTGGTCTTTTCTCACCCATTCTCATAATTTATCCATATCATTGCAGTCTGTATATCTATATTGCACTAGTAATAGGTGCTTCAATGCAGCCTATATTCTTGTTCACTTCCTTTTTTGATCTTGTCCTTTCTAGCAGTCTGGTTCATAGTTTTTATGAATCTCATCTCTGTCACTTCAATTCCACTCCAGTCTTTTGCCAATAGGGTACATGTCTCTAAACCATAAGTGAGAATTGGCACAAAGTATGAGTGGTATACGGTTGTTTCACAAAGTATGTGTGGTATGTGGTTGTTTTTGCCTTTTTGTGGTATTTTGCTATCCTGTAGCAGGTTTCTGACTTGATTGTAAAAGCTAGTGATTTCTGCATTCTGCTCAGTATTTCCAGTCTTTAGAAGTTGTGCTTCTGAGGTACTGGCAATTGAAGCTGATTAATTTCACCCATTCCAAATATAAGTTTGAGTCTGTTTTTTTCCTGTTTATGTCATTACTACAATCTTGGTGTTGCTAATCTTGCTCCAAATTGAACTTTTTGTCAGCCTATCAATATGATGATTCGATGCCATTTTGTTATATATCTAGGCACCAAGTAAGTTTAAACATAGAGTTTGTTCAGAGCTATTATAAACTTAATTATGATGTGACACAAAGAAAATATTATGTTTCCCTGACAAGATAATTCTACGTTTTCCTTATTTTTTCATAGCACTAGCACTTCAAGCAGCTAATAAAATGACTTTTGTTCAGGATAATTGCAATGCAGGTCACTGCCACTACCATAGTATTAGTTGATCCTTTCACTACCCAAAGCTGTTTTTTTCTTAGTAAAACCTTATGAACTAATATGCTTAACATACTAATTTTCTTTCTTGCTTCTCAACATTCATTGTTTAAAGTCTTCCCAATTCCCCTCTTGGAGATTCCTAGACTCCATAGCTTCATTCACACCTATTAACATTCATTCATTCTAAATGACCATTCCGTAGTAACCTCCTATGTTTAATAGCTTCATCACAGTACTTTAATTTCCCATAAATATTTTATGAGCTACTTTAAGAAAGGCATTGACAGGGTCAGAGGAAACACTAACAACATGCTTTTACTTCTTAGCAGCATTAAAATTTTCTTTGTAATGTAAAATACGTTTCTTTGTTCTACTCTGCTCTACTCTGCTTCTTTGTACTGCAGCTACGACACCTATGAGAACATATTTTACATCAAATTATATATAATAAGGAGAGATATGAACATATCAAGGAAAGTTCTGGCAGAATGTAAATAATTTAGGAATAAAGGAGACCAGTCATGAAATAGCAGAATCATTGAGCTGTCAACAGGAACACACAAAAGAGAGTGAAACCTTGCTTGCTTCTGCATTGTATCAGCTAGACACAGAGCCCGGATTGCAGTCTGACAAGTGGACTAGGATAGAGAGATGTTTTTGTTAGGTGGGGTAGGTAAAGGGATGGAGTGGAGGGTGTCTGGAAGAGGGATTAGGGCTGGGCGGCAGCTAGTGGCTCAAAGGGAGGCAGCAGTTGTGATGGCTAGGAAAGCAGGTTGAGGGGTGGCAGGTGTACAGGCTAGGAATTTGATACACTGGACTTGAGCCAGTGAGGTGTGGTGCACAATGAGGGTGACACGGAGATGTGGATTTGGAGGAGGTGACATAATTTAGAAAGGGGAAACTGTTGAGCAGAGGCTGTATGGACAGTGGGTTAGCACAGATTAAGGCCAGGAGGATTATACAAGCAGAGAATGTGTTGCAAGGATAACTGCCATCTATGTAGTACAGAAAAGCTGGTGGTGGACAGAATGATTCAGATGGCAGAAGTTGTGAAGCAACCATTGACCTCTAGCATGTTGAGCCACTTGGTGGTCAACTTTGTTCTTGGCCACAGTTTGGCAGCGGTCATTCACTCTGACAGATAGCATGTTGGTTGTCATACCAACATAAAAAAGCTGTAGAGTGATTTCCCTGCCTCTGATGAGATAGAATAAACCAATGACAGGACAGGAGTAGGAAGTACTGGGTGGGTGAATTGGACAGATAGCAAGAGATATTTGTGGATTAGGTCTGAGGGAAGGAGGGGTGGTAGCGGCTGTCTGTGAAGGCCCTTGTGAGATCTTCACCATACTGGTCAAGGAAATTCTCATCATTGCTGATATGCTGTCCAGAGGAGACCAGGCGTTATGTAAGCAATGTTTTGGTGTGGAAGGGCTGACAGCTGTCAAAATTCAGGCACTGTTGACAGTTAGCTGGTTTAATATGGGCTGAGGCGCAGGTGGAGCCATCAGACAGTTGGAAGTAAACATCCAGAAAGGAGGCATTTTGGGTTGAGAAGGACCAGGTGATGCAGATAGAAGAGATGGTGTTGAGGTTGTGGAGGAATGAGGGTAGGGTGGGTGGCTTGGCCCTGAGTCCAGACCATGGAGGTATCGTCAGTGAACTTGAAACAGGCAAGGGGTTTGGAGTTTTAGTAGGCTAGGAAGGTTACCTCTAGATGGCCCATAAATACATAAATAGGTTGGTAGCAGATGATGCCATGCAGGTGCCCATGGCTGTGCCATGGATTTGTTCACGTACCTTCCCCTTAAAGGAGAAGTAGTTGTGATTGAGGATATAGTTGGTAAGGTATATGATGAATGAGATAGTGGGTTTGGTGTCAGAAGGACAATGGGAGAGGTAGTGTCTGATAGTTGCAAGACAACAGGTGTGAGGGATGTTGGTGTAGGATGTTGAGGTGTCATCAGTAGTGACAAGTAGGGATCCAAGTGGTAAAGCGATGGAGATGGTCAAGAGTCTGTAAAGGAGCTGGTTAGTATCTTCGACATGAGAGGTTAGGCTTCAGACAGTTGATTGGTGGCATTGGTCAACAAGAGTGGAAATCCTTTCAGATGGTGTCCACGATTGTCGTTTTTGTAGATTTCAGGGGGCATATAAATGTGGGATGTGCAGGGTATCATTGGCGTGAGGAGGGAGATGGACTCAGGGAAGAGATTCTGAGATGTGCCCAAAGATTTGAGTAGGTGCTGGAAGGTATGTTGGATTCCTGAGTAAGGATTACAATGGCAGAGCCCGTATGTGGAAGAGTCTAGCAGTTGGCAGAACTTTCTGTCAAGTAGTCACTGCTATTCGTCATGATGGTGGGGGAACTTTCATCACAGGGAATGGTCTGTTTTGAGACTGTGAATGGCTGTCTGTTCTTTTGTTGAGAGGTTTGTGTTCTTGGGATGAGACCTGGGAAAGGATCGAGACCTTTTAGGAAAAGCAGCCCAATATGGAATCCGTGGACAAATGGGTAACTGGCTTAGATCATATCTAGAAGACAGACAACAAAAAATAGTATTAGGTGTTAACAATCTACAAGTAGGAGAGGTAGAGTCTGACTGGGGAACAGTACATCATGGAGTTCTGCAAGGGTCAGTCCTTGGTCCCCTCCTATTTATTATATATATTAATGACCTACCCCTGTCCTCAAATAGTGCTACCAATATCACAATGTTTGCAGATGACACAAGTATAGTAACAGCCAGCAAAACCTCCTCTGACGTAGAATTAAATACCAACCAAACACTTGCAAATGCTCTGAACTGGTTCACGGCAAATTCTCTAGCAATAAACCTCAGTAAAACAAATTACATGCAGTTCCAATCCAGTTACATAAGCCCAGAAGAGGTTAACATTGCACATGAGAGCCAACAGTTACAGAGCGTTAAGTGCACGAAGTTCCTAGGCATTCACATAGATAACCGGCTCAACTGGGAATTCCACATACAGCAAACACTAAAAAAGCTTAGCTCAGCAACATTTGCCATCAGAATAATCTCCAAAATTGGAGACATCAACGTATCAAGGTCTGCATATTTTGGCTACTTTCATTCAGTGATGTGCTATGGAATAATCTTTTGGAGCAACTCACCACTTTCAAAAAAAATTTTTGTAAGCCAGAAAAAAATAGTCTGAATTATATGTAGTGTCCCTCCAAGAACCTCATGTCGAAATCTTTTTAAACAGTTAGGTATATTAACCACTACCTCACAATATCTCCTCTCACTCATGGCCTTCACTCTTCTCAATTCCTCTGAATATGAAACAAATGAGGCATGCCATCATTATAACACAAGACGGAAAGGTGATATGCACTGTGAATGGACAAATCTCTCTCTGGTACAAAAAGGGGTAAAGTACACAAGTATAAAAATCTTTAACGCACTCCTGAGTAATATAAAGTTTCTAAAAGAAAAGAAAATGCTATTAAAAAAAAGCTAAAGGAATTCCTCTGGAAAAATGTTTCTACTCTTTAGATGAATTCTTCAACAGAGATAAATAATTTGAGTAGTAATTCAGATTATTTCCTTTGTCATTGTTATCTGTATTGTTTTTTATCACTATTGAATTTTTGTATTGTATTGTATTGTTTATTATTTTGATTATATTGTTGTACTGTACCAGTTTTGAATCATTCATTTCCCATGTGTAATATAGCAGTATGTATTGTATTGTATGATATCTATATTGTATCTGCTTTGACTTGTTCCACATCCATGTGTAATCACGCATTACTGGATCTATGGAATATGTATCTCAAATAAATAAATAAAATAAACCAAGTTGGAGGTAAGGAATGCCTCGAAGGTGGCCAGAGGGTGGTTGGGTGGGAAGGAGGGAGGGTCACAGTACAGTGGTGATATGAACTGGGAGAGGCAAGGATCAGTGTTGGAATTAATTAGCTTTGGTTGGAGGGGTTGGTGCAAATAAGTGTTTCCACTGGAGGAATCAGGAGGAGGAGGAGGGTAGGTCTTTTAGGCCTTTGATGAGTGCACCTTGGTTAAACTTGGGTGTGGGGCTGCGGTTGAGGCCTTTTGGTAGCACTAAAACTTACATAGGATTGAGATTTTGGTCATAAGGTTGACAACAGTGTTTTGAGTTTGTATGAGATCTGGATTTTGCTGAGTTTTAGAGGATGTGGTAAACTGAAAAGGTCAGCCAGGCAGCGTGTGGATGCTATGAGGGACTGATAAAGGGGTTCGCTGTGGGTAGGGTAGGTGTTGATGGCCAGTAGTGTTCCAAGGCAGGACTCGGATGCCAACAGGTTTAATAATTTATCGGGGTGGTATGTAGAGTGCTCAGGGACTCCACAGTAACACTGTCTTGCGGAGGGAACAGATGAGGTTCTGGGATGTTTGCACCATGGAGATGCAGTACCAGATCTGTGAAGGATAGGAACTGAAAGAATCTGAAAAGATGAAAGTCATACTGAAAGGAGAGGTGTGATCCAGAGAAGAAAATTGTTATGGTTATGTAAGTGGGTGGGATTCCACAGGTTAGGGAGATTTCCCATGCCATATTCTCTTGCACCCCTAATCCTCCCACCAATTCCAAGAATCAGCTACAAAGGACCACCCCTCTCCTCACCCATTATCACCATGGACTGGAGAATCTCAACCATATCCTCTGCTAGGACTTTGATCATCTATCATTGTGGCCAGAAAAGAGGGATATCCTACCCAAGACCCTTCCAACCTCTCCTAAAATGGTGTTCTATTTCCCACCCAACCTACACAATTTCCTGATCTCTTCCTAAGCCACTCCTACTCTCAACCCCTTGTCACAGCAGTCACATCCCTGTGGAACACATCAGTACATGATCTTCCCAATTCATCCATCCAGCACTTCCTACTGCCATTCTGTCAGTCATATCCCTTCAGAGGCAGGGCCACCTGTGAAAGCAGCCATGTCATATACCAACTCTGTTGCAATTGCTGTGCAACTTTTTATGTCAGCATGACAACCAACAGGCTGTCCACAAGAATGAATAGCCACTGCCAAACTGTGGCCCAGAACAAAATTGACCACCCAGTGGCACAACATGCTGCTGAGAACAACATGCTGAAGGTGATGGTTACCTCACAACCCGTGCCATCTAGATCCTTTCCTCCAGCACCATCTGAACTAAAAAGATGAAAGTTATCCTTGCAACACATCATTTGCTCATGTAATCTTCCTGATCTCAGTCTCTGTTAACCCACTGTCCCCATAGCATCTGTCCAACAGTTTCCCCTTCATTTGCCCTTTCACCCCCTCCCAGTCCATGCCGCCATTCTTCGTGGTGCGCCACACTTCACCAGCTCCAGTATCTGTGTATCACATGGTTAGATTGGGCACCTGCCATCCCTCTCTCCCGCATTCCTAGCAGAACATCTGCTGCCTCCCTCTGAGCCACTAATTACCTATCCCTTTGTCCAGCAATATATATTGATACGACTGCCATTAAATACAAGTTATTTACATCAGTCAACAATATCTAATTTCCTGCTGCTCTATGTAGTATTAGTATGTTTCTTTTTTTCCTTTTTTTTCCTACTAATGTTCTAAGTGTCTTTTCAATTCCAGAGTCTGCATATGTGAGTTAGCACTCCAGCAAAAAGTAATTCTGTCTACATGACAGAATTTTTCTTCTTCTTTGGCTCTATTTCACAATTTTATCTGCTAATTTTGTTATCTCTTTGTTTTCTTCCACCTCTCATTCTGAGGTTATTTCTGCTCTCTTCCTATATGCCCTCTCTGGCATTTTTGTTTATTCACTTCAAACTTTTTCACCTTTTTACCATCTGGGTTATGTGATTTGTTTCATGCTGCAGCTTTCGGGAAACAGGTGAGTGGATATCATCAGATGGAAATAAAAAACAGAATGCAGCTAATGAGAGAGATAAAAGTGGTGTAGAGGGAAGTCAGTAACTGAGAAGAAAAGTGTGCCAGGTGTAGAAAGGGAAAAGAGAAGTAGGAGAAATTAAAAGCGAAGGAATGCATGAGAAACTGAAAAGGAAAGAAGGGAAGGAAGTTTGTATCTTCTATCAACAGTGAGGTAATTACAGATGGCTATTTAAACAGAAAAACAAATGAAAATGGAAGAAATGGATGAATGAACATACAAACAAAAAACAAGGATAAGTATTAAAGGAATGAAAACGTAGAAAGGGAGGTGAAGGGATAACAGAAATAATGTGAGAAAATATAGCCTTTTTGCCTAGATTTGTCATTTAAAGGAATGAAAAGATAGAAAGGGAGGCAAAGGGATAACAGAAAGAAAGTGAGAAAATATAGCCTTTTTGCCTAGATTTGTCATTTATTCTCTAATGTTTGCACCTTTTCTCTTGTGTTTCACTTCCTTCCAATCTTTCACATGTTTAATCCCATTTAATATTTACTAATTGATGGATTTTCCCTTGCTACCCCATTTTTTACACATTTCAAAGTTCTCTTTTATTTTAATCTTCTTTTTCTCAATCGCATCTACCAGCATACCCTCTAACACATTTGCCTTTTCAGTTCCTCCTTTCTATATATCTGACACACTGACTGCTCCCTCTGTTACTTCTTAATTTTCAGTTTTTCAGCTCCTATTTGTTTTTCTCAGCCACGTCTAATGGTAGCCCTCTTGTCCTCATAAGCTACATGGTTGTAATAGCTAATCCTCTGAAAGAACTTCAGATTTTCCTTCTCCATCCTTGTTTTGAAAATGGAATGGCTGATTCTCAAAAACAGCAGCTCATATGCCTCTTATGCTTAGTGGTGAATGTTTTATCATCACCCAAACTAGTGAGTGGACATTTTGGGTGTTTTTAGCCCTTCAGTTTTAGATGAATATAAGTTTTTAAAGTAGTATTATCTTCTGAACAAGAGTTGAAGCCATCTGTTAAATTTCTGGAGCAGCAAGGAAAATGCAACTGATCCTAATTTTAATACTGGGCATCCATTCAATGAAAATTTTTTCATGTATGTTTTATTTATTTAATGGCTACTGTTGCTAAATGTTTTACACACAATTCAGCATTAGATATACACTAACAAACATTACACATAATTGTCACATTGGTGGAAGAGGGGGCCTTTGCTATTATATTTTTACAAAGGTGGAGTTATGAAATATGAAGCTGTAATTGTCACTATGTGTTTTATTTTTTCCTCTTTTCATTAGCTGTCACTTCATCTGTTGTAAATTTACTTTTTTAAGTTCCTTTTATTCTCCCTAGAGTTTTCTATGCATCAATATAAATAACTGAAATAACTGAATTGGACTAATTGTTTATTTTCTTTGATGAAGACGAACATACTGGGCGGTTCCATGATGGTGTTACAAGCTTTTGGGGATGATGGAGAAGGATAAATGTATCAGTTTGAGGTTAAGGACCTGGTCTGGAAACAATCAAGTCAAAAGTTATGGAAATAGTTGTGACAACTATGACAGTGATCTCTTCTACTGCAAGCCCTTTACTTTCCATATTTTGGGATGAGATAGTATGGACCAAGATAAGAAAAAAATGTACAGTATCACATGGACTCTAAACTGCATACCTTAAGAGCTATGAGCACTTGTTTAGTAGAAGAATTGTGAATTATGGTTTATTTGTCTCAAAACATACATAATCTAAATCATTTGCTTCAGGTACAGGAGGCAGGTCAAATTGTGGTAAAGTTTCACCATAAACAAAGAACAGCCAATGTTAACAAACAGCATCATAATAATAATAATACAATTTTGTTATATATATACACAGTAAAATTTAACACTTAATCACCCCCTTGCTCGAATTATCACTTCATCCTCTATGAATTCTTCTATTGAATAGCAGCATTTCTCCCACAGAATCTGCTGTAGTTTTGCTTTCAAAATTTCTAGCTTCATATTAAATATGTTTTTGCCCATTGACTTGTTATATATTGTCATCCTGATATACTGTGGAGTCCATGCATATAATTTCAAATGGCGCATGGGTAGCATAAAATTATTTTTATTTCTTGTGTTATATGTTTGGTTAAAATGATTCCCTCAAATAATTTTTGTCTGCTGTGTAGGAAGATTATAATTTCATAAATGTATATGGAGGGAACAGTTGGGATTTGTAGTTTCCAAAATAATGGGAAGACTCTGTTTGCTGTGTAGTACACATGTATTGGACAATTTTCTTTTGCAGTTTTAGTATTCGTTATACACTACTTGAACTTCCCCAGAAAATTATCCCATATCTAATGACAGATTCAAAACAAAAATGACAAAGAATTTCTTGCATACTCAAGTCATTGGAATTTGCTAGTATTTGCATTGCAAGTGCAAAATTGCTTGGTTTATGTGATAGGAAGTGTATTCCAGCTTAATTTATTGTCCACACTTAGCCCCAGGAATTTGACTGTGTCAACTTATTTCATACGTTGATTGTTATGTTGAATTTTAGGTTCCACACATTTGGATTGTTTGGCTTTGATATGTATCATATGGGTTTTTGCAATGTACAGTTTCAACCCATTTAACTGCAACCAGTTTTCTAAGGTATCCAGTGTGCTTAGTAACAGGATTGGTCCCAAAATGGGGCCTTGAGGCACACCTTGTGGTACTGTACTCCATTTAGAATCATAATACACTACATCTGAGGTGATAGTTACCATTTGTTTTCTGTTGTGTAGGTATGATGTAAGCCAATTTATAGCACTGTCCTTAATCACATATTTGTACAATTTGTAGATGAGACGTAGTTCATGGAGTCAGATGCTTTTGTGAGATTGCAGAAGATACCTGCAACTTTACTCCTCTGATGTGTTTCACAGTAACAAACATGAACAAGTTCTCATAGCTCTTAAGGTATGAATCTTAGATCCCATGTTTACTGGACATTTATTTCTTGTTTTGGTTCATACTATTTCCTCCCAAAATATGGGAAGCAAAAAGCCTGTAGTAGAAGAGGTCCACTGTCAAAGGTATTAAAACAGTTTTCACTTACAACATTCGACTCAGTCATTTCCAGACAAGTGTCACTTACTTCATATTGATGCACTTAACCTTCTTCATCATTCCTGAAAATTTGTAACATCATCACAGAATCACAATGTGTATGTAACAGCAAATTATATTTTAAATTTCAAATATCTCTGAAACTTTTGTTACAATAAAGTCACAATTTAATTGTGTCCCAAAGTAGGGAATATATTTAGGGAGACTGAAGTACAGTCTCAAGATTTTGGAATAAAGGATTATTTTTGGAGACTGAAAAAAACTAATAAAAAGATGGAAAAAAGTGAGACGGAGGAAGGTGGTGGTATTAATTTGTATTGTGATCTTATATGTATACTTTGTCAAAATATCAATTTTGCAGTGAATTTTTCTACTTCAGGAATTTGTGTATGATCCAATACTGATATACAAAGCAACTATTGAAAAGGATTATGGGAATGGAGCAGAGAGATTTCTAACAGAAGACCCAACAAAACAATTCCTTTCAGGAAATTTTACTCATGTGCCACTGATGACAGGAAGCACTAAAGATGATTTTTCATGGAAAGCTTTGCGTAAGTAATTAACATCTATAGTGCTCAGTACTAGAATAATCTAACCATTTTTGTGGAAAATAGAGGAAGAAATTGGTAATTGCCTTCTTTAAAAAAGTATTCTGTCATGCACCAGAAGTGATAAACAGCTACTATGTAAAGTATAAATCAGGATGGTGTGATAGGAATCTGAGCAAATATCTTGTCCCAAGAACTGTTTGTTGTCTGGTGTAAATGTGTCTGCCAGGATATAGACAGTTGTTAAGTCTTTTGTCAAGTGTCACTTGGTGACACACAAGAAACCCCTTGAGTGTGAGGTAGCAAGTTCAGTATTTAGTAACGTTTGTTTGAAAGTGTTCGGTTAACAATTACTACAGGAAAAATATTAGCTGCTAATGACTCATCACATGCATTGGAGGATGACAGAAAGTGAGTGTCTGAGAGGTATATTGATCACTTTTCTATAGAACATATGTATAACACTTCACAAAATGGACATCGTCAACATTCAAGAAATGTTTGAAACAAACCATTAGCTTTCATCATGAACACTGAATGAGGAATTGCATGCCACACTGATCACAAAGGTTTGCACCATTGAGATCGGAGGCGAACTCATTGGGAGATACAACCCATGCAGGACATACAGCTAGGTATCCACTCTTAAAGAATGCATATAGAATCATATTGGTATAAGGGAGTAATGAGAACTGATGGAATGTGATGGTATGCAACCGAATGCGAAACATTCTGTTGTGGGGCTTATTGTGAAACTGGCTATCCTGTAAGGAATAGCTGCAGATAGTGCGATAATATGTTTGTAGGTATGGAAAAAACGAACATCCAAGGGCTGAATTTGTCTAGTGGTTCCAGGTGGTATGAATTGCAACGTCACGCACTTATCAGGAGGTATAGAAAGTATGATCTTTAACTGCAGACCAGGAATCAAGCAAAGGCAAGTTATTTTGACCAGCTGTTGGCCAAAAGTAGTGCTCATACCATAGTTGTAGTTTTCTTACACCCGTTTTCCCACTCTTGCTTTCTGTGACATAAATATACTCCACTGTTGCAAGATCACACACATGAGAAAGAACTGTAGGGAACAGAGCAACTCCAATGTCTCAAAGCACAATGAATAACTATCCAGCCAATTTACCATCTAGATTAACAGTTGGCATAATAGTGCATTTGACTCTTTCTGGAAATTGTGTTAAATGATTAATTATGTCATTTTATGCTTCTAACATGACATAATTAATCATTTTATGCTTCTAACCAGATGGAAACCCAGTTATAAGTAAAGAAGGGAAAGGAAAAGGTGGAAGGAGTATATAGAGGGTCTATACAAGGGTGATGTAATTGAGGACAATATTATAGAAATGGAAAAGGACGAAGATGAAATGGTAGATATGATACTGTGTGAAGAGTTTGACAGAGCACTGAAAGACCTGAGTCGAAACAAGGCCCCGGGAGTAGACAACATTCCATTAGAACTACCGACAGCATCGGGAGAGCCAGTCCTGACAAAATTCTATCATCTGGTGAGCAAGATGTGTTAGACAGGCGAAATACCCTCAGACTTCAAGAAGAATATAATAATTCCAATCCCAAAGAAAGCAGGTGTTGACAGATGTGAAAATTACCAAACTATCAATTTAATAAGTCACAGCTGCAAAATACTAATGCGAATTCTTTACAGATGAATGGAAAAACTGGTAGAAGCCGACCTCGGGGAAGATCAGTTTGGACTCCGTAGAAATATTGGATCACATGAGGCAATACTGACCCTATGACTTATCTTAGAAGAAAGATTAAGGAAAGGCAAACCTACGTTCCTAACATTTGTAGACTTAGAGAAAGCTTTTGACAGTGTTGACTGGAATACTCTCTTTCAAATTCTATAGGTGGCAGGGGTAAAATACAGGGAGCAAAAGGCTATTTACAATTTGTTCAGAAACCAGATGGCAGTTATAAGAGTCGAGGGGCATGAAAGGGAAGCAGTGGTTGGGAAGGAAATGAGACAGGGTTGTAGCCTCCCCCAATGTTATTCAATCTGCATATTGAGCAAGCAGTACAGGAAACAAAAGAAAAACTCATAGTAGGTATTAAAATCCATGGAGAAGAAATAAAAACTTTGAGGTTCGCCGATGACACTGTAATTCTGTCTGAGACAGCAAAGGACCTGGAAGAGCAGTTGAACAGAATGGACAGTGTCTTGAAAGGAGGATATAAGATGAACATCAACAAAAGCAAAATGAGGATAATGGAATGTAGTTGAATTAAATCAGGTGATGCTGAGGGTATTAGATTAGGAAATGAGACGCTTAAAGTAGTAAATGAGTTTTGCTATTTGGGGAGCAAAATAACTGATGATGGTCAAAGTACAGAGGATATAAAATGTAGACTGGCAATGGCAAGGAAAGTGTTTCTGAAGAGGAGAAATTTGTTAACATCGAGTATAGATTTAAGTGTCAGGAAGTGATTTGTGAACGTATTGTATGGAGTGTAGCCATGTATGGAAGTGAAATGTGGATGATAAATAGTTTAGACAAAAAGAGAATAGAAGCTTTCGAAATGTGGTGCTACAGAAGAATGCTGAAGATTAGATGGGTAGATCACATAACTAATGAGGAGGCATTGAATAGAATTGGGGAGAAGAGAAATTTGTGGCACAGCTTGACTAGAAGAAGGGATCAGTTGGTAGGACATATTCTGAGGTATCAAGGAATCACCAGTTTAGTATTGGAGCGCAGTGCGGAGGGTAAAAATCATAGAGGGAGACCAAGAGATGAATACACTAAACAGATTCAGGAGGATGTAGGCTGCCGTAGGTACTGGGAGATGAAGAAGCTTGCACAGGATAGAGTAGCATGGAGAGCTGCATCAATCCAGTCACTGGACTGAAGACCACAACAACAACATGCTTCTAACATGCTTTTTTTCCTCTTAAATTTCAGTATATTTTTTATAAACACAGAAATTAAATTCAAATAATTTGAACGCCCGATAAAACACTCCATTACAGTCATGTGATGCCTACGATTCATTGGTTAGTTCACTGTTCCTGCTGTCATAATGCTAATTCACAGTGGTGTCTTGTTTTGGAAATTACATTTCGGAAAATGCGTTACAAATGGTGTGTAGTATGAAACTGTACAAATACATCTACAAAAACTACTGAAAAGTTGTTTTTGAGTGTTCCAGAGCACGAGAAGATGTGTAGAATGCAGTTGCACTGTACCGGTAAATTGCCACCATCTCGACACACAAGTTCACCAACTTAATTAAAAATGTGTTGCACTGTGAACTTAACATAAACTTATCTCTGAGATATGCTCTCCCATTGTTACAACAAAGGATAGCATCATTCAACGAAATTAAACTCCCAGTGAAAAGTGTCATTTTACCCAACTGCTCCTCAGTTGGTGGAGCGGTAAACCATCAAATTTTAGAAGACAATGTCCACTGATAACTGGTTCAAATCTAGTCCAAAAGAACAGTTCAAATTATTTGTAAAACTACGTGACAGTCTTCTAGTATGAAAATCAAATCATGACTATGAAACTCCACCACATCAATCAGAAACAGAATATTATTATGTTTTCCCTGCTCTTTACATGCGCTTACATTTGCAATTGCTGGTCACACACATCACATTCTAAAAGGTATTTGTTAATGTGACCACACACTTTTTACTTTATTAGAAACAATGTTTTTGTCTTTGTACTGTCTAGCTATGATCCTTATTGTTTAAATTTTTGCAGTTTTGTCATCTTACTTAAGTCTGCTTCAGATACTAACTAAAGTTTACACTAAAAACATCACACCCCTTACATTTCTTTCACCTGCATGCTGCACATGATTTATATATATCCTATAACCTCATTGTCCTACACCTCATTGTACTGTGTATGTATGGTGATATCTTGCTAGTAATGCTTTCCAAATAGTGAATCGTTTGTTTGCAAAGTAAGTGCATTTATCGTCTGTTGTCTGTTTCTCAGACTAAGACTAACGTGAAGTTATATACAATACATCCCACAATCAAAAGAACTGCTACAATCAGTTCTTGCTAAAGCTATTTTCGTATTTTGTGTAAAACTTTAAAAATAAAAAAAAAGGATCCCTTCCAGAATCCGAACATCACTGCAGTCAATGGTGTTAACTGTTGTGCCACAGAATGCCTGACAGATGCAATATTTCTGCTGACTGGCTTCTACATAGGAAATCAGCTCTAAGTTCTGTCGAGAATAATTTTGTTGTGCTTTGGATCATAGCTCACAATTGATAGTTGACAATCTAGTTTTTATATGGACTCATTTGCAAAAGTTCTACAGTTCCTTAGTTTTGAGTGAGTTTAATGCAGAGAGCAGGGAAAAGAATGTCCATCATTGCACATATCGCCGGCTCTAAATTGATGGAGCTTAAACGCATCAACTTTCACAAGGCTTCCACTACCAGCATTCCAAAATTCCTTTCTGTTGTTATTTAAAAGCTGTAATTGCATTTTCCATTACTATATAACTAAACTGTTTGCAGTAAAGTATGTAAAAACCTCATAACTTTGGCTAATGCTCCTATAACACAAGTACAGCTTCATCTTACTCCTAGCCTGTGACATCACCAGAGCATCAGCCAATAACAGAGCATTTTCGATCATGTAACCAGATCTTGATATTTAATGATTTTTAAGCTTTAATTAGGTAAAAGTAACATATATTTTGTGAGAATATTGTCTGTAAGTGCTATTTAAATATTATAATCAATCACAATAACAGCAAAACGAACCATATTTTTAACCTAGGAAAATAGCCTATTGTATACAAATTACGAAAGCATTAAGGCATTGGTATTAGTTGATCTTGATACAACTCTCTTGGTACCTCTTATTTCCGAGGTTCCTTTTATATGCATTTCCTCCTCAAATTCTGATTGGTTGAAGTTGAAAATAAAATTCTTTACTGAATGACGAGTCAAGTTTGTTTTCCTCATCTAAAAATTTTCAGGCCAATTCTGCAGTTTGCTGTGCATTGTTAAGTTCACATTTTGTTTGAAATTTTGTTAAGTCTTCCAATTCTGTAGCACTGTTTTGGAGTTATGCAACCCTCCACTGCTTCCAATGAAATCACTGTTATCCATGCTGAAAACAATTTGATGTGCATAATGTAGTAGATCACTGTCATACACATCCTGTAAATTGTATCAAGCATCCTTGAAACTCACAAACAAGGACAAAGATTATCCTTTACTACTTTTCACTTCAGAGACAGAATTTGTAGCTATGTCCAATAAGGATGATGAACAACATGGCTTAACAGCTGTTTCAGTATCACTTTCACTTGCTAAGCACATATCGACATCCTTGTACTCCTCATGTACATTGTCCATGTCCACACAATCGAGTATATATGACACCACACATTCCACAGACTCATCTAGCAGAAACATTAATATTTTACCTGCCACTTCTTTCTCACACTATGGATTCCTTTCAGATGAAATGTCAACATCAGCAACTGTTGTTGTAGATAAAATGCAATGTTTGCTTTATTTATCATAGCCATTGCTCTGATTTGTATCAACACCACTAGCACTGTTGCGAGGGACTCGTTGACTAAGCAGTTCGACTATGTTCCATAGCCTCATGCTGTGCTCACTATTGGATACCTCCAATCCCGCCACCTGTTGTCATTACAAACCAATATTGTGGCTGCATGGTAGACAATATGTGGGGTGTCAAATACCGTAAACATAATTGGCCTTTTGCAACCTCGCGCTTAAGGGGTTCCTTGTCATTGTGATCCAGATTCCAAGTTGTACATATGAAGATCCATAATTCAAATACTAATAACAAATGGACCATTTACTGCACTGGGATTTGTGTATGTGAAGAGTCACAAGCAGTATCAGAGTACAGATTGTACATAGAAGTGCTGGGTCACTGTATAAGCACTCTAAATTGCTTCAGGCATAAAGAGAAGTGATTTGTTGGTAGCGAACAGCCCCCACCTCAGCGGCGCTGTTCACAGGGAGACTGGAATCAAGATTCAGTTCTAGGATCACTATTCACCAAAATAAAGAAGACTACCAAAACAAATAGGAATGTCATGCTGTTCACTGGAAATCATAAGGGTGTCACCTCATTTGTTAAATAGGAGTAGAATTATTGCAGTTATGGAATCAGAGCTACATATAGAAGTTGTAAATCAGCTAGGACCGAACCTAGGGAAGGTACTCAAGCACACCACTGTGAATGAAGTTAAAAATAGATAGAGGGATTATAAAAATACATGAGTATGATAGAGGTTCAAATATTGTATCAAAACTGGATGCAGGGTAAATAACTTGTGAACTGTATCCTCCTTGTAACCAACCAAAAAGGATAGTACAGTGACTGACAGAAGTAACTACTTTGTAATGACACCAGTCAACAAAAATTGGGACTATCATCAGCCCTTCTTATGCTTGTCTATCTATTTCATAAGTATTTGAGGGGATTGTTTATGATAGAATTCCACAAAGGGGTTTGCTGGCTCTATAATTTGGGCTTCCATAATGGATTCCGTGTAGTTGAAGATAAGACTGGTCTCAATAATGAAATTCCTTATTAATTAATTTTAAGGAGAATCCAACACGGATTTTTTACAAACTTGCAAAGATTTTTTGACAATAAAAACACATTTTATTAATTAGTTGCTGTTAGTGCCACCAAAGTTGGTTTCCAACTCCTAGAGAATGAGACAGGAACTGAAATGTATGGTAGCAAAGCGTAAGCTGAAATGCTTAACTTCGTTTTCAAATGTTCCTTTACAAAGGAAAACTCAGGAGAACTGCCACAATTTAATCCTCATACCACTGAAAAGAGGAGTGAAATAAGTATCAGTGTCAGTGGTGTTGATAAACAGCTGAAATCGTGAAATCTGAACAAAGCTCCAAGGCCCAATGGAATCCCTATCAGTTTCTTTACTGGATTTGTGGCTGAGTTAGCCCCTCTTGTAACTGTAATCTATAGAAGATCCCGCAAACAAAAAACCACTCCCATTTTTTGGAAAAAAGTGTGTGTGTGTGTGTGTGTGTGTGTGTGTGTGTGTGTGTGTTTGGTGCACAGGGTGCTCAACTGTGAGGTTATCAGCACCCTTACACACTTTCAAAGAAATGAATGTGGAATAAATTACTAAAATGTGATCATATTCACTAAGACAAAGGGAAAGAATAAAAGATGCTTTACAGGAGACTAAAACACAAGTAAAATGACAAAGGAGCTAAAAGGAAGGCACAGGAGAATTGCACTAGCTGACCACTCATGTAAAATGTGGGTGAGCCAGTCACCCTGTTAACACATTAAAACCAACTCCCTAAAATCTTGGAAAGAACATTGGGCAGTTCACAAAACTTTAAAACTGTAATCATATTCGTTTGAATGTTATCTGAAATAAAGGGCAGATCCATCAGCAAATCAGCTGCAGCCCGATGGTCGGAAAATAAAACACAGTCCAGTAAAATGTTGCGCACAGTGATCTGTACACCACAAGTGCCATATAGTGGAGGGTTCTCTTGCTGGAGCAAGAAGGCTTGTGTCAGAGGGCAGTGGCCTATGTGAAGACGAGTAAGCAGAACCTCGTCCTGTCTATGAGGCTGGAAGGAAGGACACCATGGCCGCGTTGTGGGCTTTACTACATAGAGTATATTGTCTGTCACTTCCAGCCACTCATCCTCCCATTGAAGCAAGACTATGGAATCAACAGTGAGGTTAACCATGCACGTGGATGGCACATTGAAATACCTGAGGATCATCACGTGCCTCCTTGGCTGCTAGATCTGCCCTTTCATTCCCCGCAATTCTCATGTGTCCTGGTAGCCAGCAGAAAAACACAAAAACCTCCTTCCCCAGTCACTGTAGTTGAAGGAGGAGGGCATCCTGGATAGTCTGGGCTACATTATCTGCTGGGTACAGATGTTTCAGAGAGTGAAGGGCACTTGGAGAATCAGAAATGACAAAAAAAATTAGCACAGGAAAAACATCTCATCTGCTCCAGTGCCTGCAAGATCACATATAGTTCTGCATCAAAGTCAGTAAAGTCTTGAGACAATTGGACGTTGAGGACATGATCCTGGAAAACAACAGAACAACCAACAGACTCCCCCGGTTTTGATCTGTCTGTAAAAAGTTACATAATGGTACTCAGATAAAATGTCAGAATGTTATTGAAGAATACACCAATACAATGATGTTTACATAGGAAAGCCTGCTGAATATCTGCCTCTAGAAGGATCAGGTTGTTGACAATGGACCAAAATATCTGGAATCCACACTGAGAGCAGCAAAGGAGTTGCCTGGTCTCTAACAATCAGACCAAATTATGGTTAATCATTCACTTCAGGGTCTTTCCTACACAACTCTTTAAGGAGATACTGTACTTCTTGGAGATGTGCCGTCCTTTTCTGGTTTGAGTTGTATCAGAATTGTCTCCCTCCACAAGCTGGGAAAGCTGCCTGTCTGCCATATAAGATTAAAACATTTGAGGAGGATTTCCATTGCTGCCACTGCAAGTGTCAAAGCATACATTACCAGATTTGGTCGTGACTCTCAGGCAACGCTGATTCCTGCACCAACATGGAGAAAAGAGAGTTGTAGGCCTCCGAACTGTTGGATCTGAAGTCCAACTTGCTCCTTTCTACAGCGGCATGGTAGCAGCAATGAAATGTCGGATCCTGGCTTGCATCAGCTGTAGTTTCTGCAAAATGATGAGCGATGTCTCTGGGAATTGTTTGGAGACACCCCTTTTTAGGCACTGCTGTTATTGGTAAATGACTGTTTACAGGAAATCCTCCAGATGGCTTCCCATACTTTTGTAGAACAAATGGAACAGTTGATGGAGTCCAAAATGCTTGCCATGAACTTTTCTTGCTTTCCTTAATGACGTGTTGAGCCTTGGCTCTCACGACTTGAAAGGCTGTGAGGTTGTCCGCTGATGGATGGCATTTAAACCGTCAAAGAGCAGCACGCCTGACCCACATTGCTGAATGGCACTCATCTGTCCTCCAAGGTACAGGTTGCCTCAGGAGATGACCTGAAGACTGTGGTATGGAGAAGTTAGTGGCATGATGGATCATGTGCGTAATGTGGTCTTCCCATTTCTGGATGGTGTTCAAACATGGCCAACTGGCTGAACAGTCCCAGGTAACCCTGCTGATCACCCATTTCAGTGGCTTCTGTTCAATCAATCCCCAATCCAGTAGGTGGATTCACAGTGGGAAGTGGTCAGTGGAATGAAGGTCAGCAGTTGCTTCCCACTGTGCTGAGGCAATAGTTGAGGATGACCCAGTAGCAGCTGAGAAATGCATGGGACTACCGATGTTGAGGATGCACAGCTCCTGAGACGACATGAGGTTCTCCAAGACTCGACCCCTGGGGCATGTATAGTTTGAGCCCCATAAAACATTATGGGCACTGAAATCGCTCAGTAGAAGAAATGGGTGGGAGAGTTGTTCAATAAGGCCTGCGAGAGCCTCAGAGTCTATTGCATCCTGTGGAGGGAACTTTCATGAACTGAAGTGGCTACTTCTTGTAGGTCAGTTACTAAGGGGAGAGCAGAAGAGGGGTGTGTGTTATTGACAAACAAAGCAACACCTCCCTTGGCTCATTCTCCAGTCAGGTATCATTACAGTGGAGAGTATAACCCTGTAGCACAGGGGCATCATCAGTAGTTTTGAAAGGTGTTTCCTGTAAACACAAATACAGGGTTGTGACTGTGCCAGAAGTTTCAGTTCCTCCACATAGGTCCTGAACCCATTCAGGTTCCACTGTAGTACACGAGTCACCTATCATGGAGGTTGTACTTTCACCTGCCTTTCCGCTGGAGTGGGGAGCCCACAACGGTAGGAGTTTCAGCCTTGGGGCAAGATGGTTGCCCTGGGCAGATTTTGCAATCTATTGGCTCTGAAGCAGAAGCAGCAGAGCCATCAAGTTGAATGACATCGACAGCATCTGACAATTTACCACCTGTTTTCGGCTATGATGAAAGCTTCCCATTTACTTATTTGGACTGGGAGGGCTTGGGAGGAGCTATCGCAGCAGCTGTATGGGCAGTGCTGGATTTTTTACAGGGCTCTACCTTTGAGGCGTTCGATACAGTTCCCCACAGTCGTTTAATGAACAAAGTAAGAGCATATGGACTATCAGACCAATTGTGTGATTGGATTGAGGAGTTCCTAGATAACAGGACGCAGCATGTTATTCTCAATGGAGAGAAGTCTTCCGAAGTAAGAGTAATTTCAGGTGTGCCGCAGGGGAGTGTCATAGGACCGTTGCTATTCACAATATACATAAATGACCTGGTGGATGACATCGGAAGTTCACTGAGGCTTTTTGCAGATGATGCTGTGGTGTATCGAGAGGTTGTAACAATTGAAAATTGTACTGAAATGCAGGAGGATCTGCAGCGAATTGACGCATGGTGCAGGGAATGGCAACTGAATCTCAATGTAGACAAGTGTAATGTGCTGCGAATACACAGAAAGATAGATCCTTTATCATTTAGCTACAAAATAGCAGGTCAGCAACTGGAAGCAGTTAATACCATAAATTATCTGGGAGTATGCATTAGGAGTGATTTAAAATGGAATGATCATATAATGTTGATTGTCGGTAAAGCAGATGCCAGACTGAGATTCATTGGAAGAATCCTAAGGAAATGCAATCCGAAAACAAAGGAAGTAGGTTACAGTACGCTTGTTCGCCCACTGCTTGAATGCTGCTCAGCAGTGTGGGATCCGTACCAGATAGGGTTGATACAAGACATAGAGAAGATCCAACGGAGAGCAGCGCGCTTCGTTACAGGATCATTTAGTAATCGCGAAAGCGTTACGGAGATGATAGATAAACTCCAGTGGAAGACTCTGCAGGAGAGACGCTCAGTAGCTCGGTACGGGCTTTTGTCAAAGTTTCGAGAACATACCTTCACCGAAGAGTCAAGCAGTATATTGCTCCCTCCTACGTATATCTCGCGAAGAGACCATGAGGATAAAATCAGAGAGATTAGAGCCCACACAGAGGCATACCGACAATCCTTCTTTCCACGAACAATACGAGACTGGAATAGAAGGGAGAACCGATAGAGGTACTGAAGGTACCCTCCGCCACACACCGTCAGGTGGCTTGCGGAGTATGGATGTAGATGTAGATGTAGATGTAGAAGGTACTGAAGGTCCGCAGTGGTGGCAACTGTCACTTTATCTGATGTTTGCGGGAGGGCTATGGGCTCTGAAACAACTGCAGCTTGACATGTGCACTGACAAACGCAAGTACTAGTGCTGACACTAGTAACCTCCATTTGTGCAGAAGCGTTGGCTGTCAAAATATGCTTTTTAAGGGCAGAAGCAAAAGTTGTAGTGAATGTGGGAGGATGCATGGCCTTATAGATCTTTTTGGCTTCACGATATGGGATGCGTTTCGACATCTTAATCTCCTTATCTTCCATTCTTCAAAGAAGACACTGCAGTCTCTACTCCAGAAAGGGTGTCCCCAATGCAATTTACACATCTTGGAGGGGAGCAGCAGCAAATGCCATCATAAGTGGCCTTGCCACATTTGCGACAAATGGTTTCACTCTTGCATCATAAGGTGTTGTGCCCAAAGCGTTTGGTTAGGGACGTATGGCCGTATGCTCAGATGAAGAATCCCTGCCTTGATATTTTCTGGGGGTTTCATGCTATTCAAGGTAAGGATGAAGGAGCCAGATTTTATGAGATACCCATCCACACTTTTCAATATATTTTGCATGTAAATGATCTCCTCCTGAGCCCACACATCATACAATTCCTCCTTGGGAATGTCAACAAGATCTCTACAGGTCACAACACCTTAGCTATAGTTCAAGTTGTTGTGGAGCTCCTTATCTATGGCATATTCCCCAAGGTACTTAAACCAACAGTGTTCCATTACACAATCATTTGACGAATTTCAGAGCACCTGCAATGCCCTCTAAACTTTTCTGAATATACAAAGGTGAAACCTTCTCAAACCTGCCCTCTTTTTTGCTTCACAATTATAAACACGTTCTAACTAGGAGCATGCGTCCTGTTCAGCCTGAGTCAGGAGGACTCGCTACACAAGCCCTCTTGTTACACTGGATGATAGTACTGCCTACCAGCCCACCCTTCCTGCTGGGAGGAGGAAAAAAAATTTCAGAGGAACCATTTCGTTACCACAAGCAGCTAGGGAAATAAGGGTCCACTCAGACAGAGCCCCACATGGCTTAGTAAGCCTTATACAACCGAGGTGCGGCAGGTTCCCCAGAGGTTTCCCGCCAGTGACTGTTCCATCTCAACAGCCACCCATCTCTTCAGCACACAGCACACCTCAAACGGATTCTCAAAACATTGATGATGTGACACCCAACTCACATGACATACTGAAAACTTTGGACTGAGGCAATCACGTAAATGAACCCCTTGTTGATTTCTGAAAAGCATTTGACTCAGTACACCATGCTTATTGTCCAAAGTACAATCACATGGGGTGTCAAGTGAAATTTGTGACTGGATTGAGGACTTTTTGATAAGGGGGATGCAGCATATTATCTTGGATTGAGGGTCATTTTCAGATGGAAAAGTAACTTCAGGTGTTCCCCAGAGAAGTGTGTCGGAGCCTTTTCTGTTCATGTTGTATATTAATGACCTTGCAGATAATATGAATAGTAACCTCAGATTTTTTTGCAGATTATGCAGTTATTTGTGAAGAAGTACTGCCTGGAAGAAGCTGCATAAATATTCAGTCACACCTTGATAAGGTTTCAAAGTAGTGCAAAGATTGGCAAATTGTGCACTTAACAAATGAAAAAATATGTAGTATCCTATGACTTCAATATCAATTAGTCACAGTTGGAATCAGCCAACTCATACTAATACCTGAATGTAACATTTTGCAGGGATATTAAATGGAATGATCACATAGGCTCAGTCATGGGTAAAGCAGGTGGCAGACTATGGTTTATTGATAGAATACTGGGGAAGTGCAATTAGTCTACGAATGAGGTTGTTTACAAATCACTTATGGGATTGGTTCTAGAATACCGCTAAAGTGTGTGGGACCCATACCAAATAGGAGTAACAGGGGATACTGAACTTATACAGACAAGTGCAGCACAAATGGTCACATATTTGTTTGATCTGTGGGAAAGTGTCACACAGATAATGAAGGAATTGAACTGGAAGACTCTTGAAGACAGATGTAAACTCTTCCAAGAAAATCTATTAACAATGTTTCAAGAACCGGCTTTAAATGATGACTCAAGGAATATACTACAGTCCTCTACGTATCGTTCACATAGGTATCCTGAGGATAAGATTAGAATAATTACTGCACACACAGAGGCATTCAGACAATCATTCTTCCCACACTCCATAAGCAAATGGAACAGCAAGAAACCCTAATAACTGGTACAATGGGACTTAGCCTCTGCTATTCACTTCACGGTGGTTTGTGGAGTATAGATGTAGAATTAAAAGGTCTCCTGCACACACATCTGAAAAACAATGTTTGACCTTAAACCACAGTTCCTCTAGATTTTACTTTCAGTCATTCAGTTGACACCGTCATTCAGTTTGCGTTGCTCAAATGTTTTTAATTTAAACACATCACTAGTTACGTATTTTATTCATGCTAAGCAAAACGTGTTTCGAGGATTTATTCTCATTGTCAAGTGCAGTATTTATGTATGTACTTTTTGTGTTGTTACAAACAAACAAACAATGTGTGTGTGTGTGTGTGTGTGTGTGTGTGTGTGTGTGTGTGTGTGGTTTTCTACATAAATGATGAGGAACAGTACCTGATAACCTCAAAAAGACGACTACAGTGCAAGAGACGCAGAACAACACATATTCAACCACCGTACAAAATGTCTATTTACATATTTGCACATGACAACGAGAAAATTTCTTGAAAAGTGTTGTGCCAACATTGAAAAAATACGTAACTAGTGCAGTATTTCATTACTTAAATAATGAATGACAGCTGCAGGCTTTCAAAAACGTCGATTATGACATATTAAATTGAGTCAACGTCCTACTTCCCAGACAGTTATCAGCTCCAGTTACATCGGCGGTTTTTATTCGATAATAAACTATCATTAGATAATAAACAAGTCCCTAACAAGTCTTTTGATGCCTGTTATGTACATATATTATACATAAAGCGCAAGGGGGTACCCTAAACGTAACTTTTACAGCTTAAAATGTTGTTTCCCACATTTTACACAATTTTCTTTAAGTCCCTTGAAAAGTGTAAAAGTGGGGTTTCACTGTGCATAGTTCACAGAATTTCTATAAAACATTAAAAATAATGTGAAAGCAAAAGACATGCAGTGGTATACAAAATACACACAACTTACCGTAGCTGTTGCTCCAGTGTGGGACTGATAACAAATGGAACTAACAGTAAAAAATGTGTATTAAATCTTATGGGACTTAACTGCTAAGGACATCAGTCTCTAAGCTTACACACTACTTAACCTAAATTATCCTAAGGACAAACACACACACCCATGCCTGAGCGAGGACTTGAACCTCCACCGGAACCAACTAACAGTATACACTGGAAGTACACAGATAGGGTTGCACAGATGAATACAGGTTTCCTCGATCCATGGGCGAGTGTCACAGAAGCGTTGAAAAACCAGAACTGCAGGCCCTTAAGACAGATGTGAACTATCCCGTGAAAGGATACTTACAAAGTTTCAAGAACAAGTATTAAGTGAGGAATCAAGGAATGTACTATAGCCTCCTGTGTTTGACTCCTGTAGGGAGTGGGGGAGACAAAATTAGACCAATTTCTGTAAATTGAGAGACTTCCCGCACTCCATGCACAAATGGAACTACTATATGGTACAATGAGAAGTACCCTCTGCCATGCACTTCAGTGGTTTCCATAATACCATGTGACTTGAACCAAGACCACAATCAGTGTGTTCTGAATTTGTGCAACTATTTGCTTCACTATTCATAATGACATGTATGAGTTTTTGCTTCACAAATTCATCTAATAATTCTATGTCCTTAATGAATAATTTTATGAAAAGGTTAGATTAATACTAACCATTTAGCAGAGATGTTGAATCACAGATGGGCACAACAACAACAATACTGTCAAACAAATAAGCTTTTTGCCAAAAAGGTCTATTTATGATTAAACATTTTATTATTTTACAATACCTTTCGCAGTACCTTTTTTATAGATTGATTTCTAGTTGTACAGTGCTCTGTATGAAGTTCTCTCTGACTGGCAAATGTTATTCAGTCTTCCCTACTTTAGCACAAAAATGGGCACACAATGTAGCAACTAAAATTTTTGATAACTTACCCAGAGATATAAAATGTCCGGCAGACAGCAAAGCATACCAAAACTTGAAAACAAACTGAAAAAGTTTCTCCTTGACAACTACTCCTGTTCAATAGAATAATTTCTATTTTTGTAATGTGTAAAACGTGGTGGGTAGGGATTACTAACTCACACCTGTTAATTTGTGAAGGGAATGTAAAATGACTCATTCCACATCATTATGATTTATTGTGCAAATGATCCATGGAAAATAAAACTAATTAATTAACATTTAGACTAACTGTGACCTATACTAGGCAAACTTAATTTCAAAGCATTTGACAGATTTTTTTAACACACTGACTGCCACATGCAAAGTGATGAATGTTTCACCACCAGACTAGTACATGGTGTGACTCTCTTCTGTGACTGAGAGCAGCCTCTTGTCAGTTAACATGTTAAGAATGGTATTGGTTCTTCATCCACCATATGAGTGTACTATATCTTTTCGTTAGGTATATGATGCACACTTTTGCTAAATGTTTTATAAGGGAGTTTCACATGTACGCCTTAAGTGTAATCAGTTATTAATCTCCTTCCAACAATTTGTTATTTTTTATGTTTTCTCGATATAATAAAGAATATATTTCTAAATTTCAGTGAGTACATCCAAGACCACTTGCAGTATATGATGAAGGTATTGAAATACTGTGCTTAAAAAAGAAAAGTCAAACCAGTTGAATACTTGGATTTACATCTTTCTAAGTTACATTTAACTATAACTTCCCTATTACTGTCCAAGCATATTTCATTACCCTGTTCATTTAATCCACATTTCAGAGGTTCTTGCAAATGATTCTGCAGCTGAAGAAATGACTGAGCACTATGAAAAGATTTATCCAATTTCTTTTCTATATGAACGAAATACAGAAAGTTCCCATACAATTAGCAAGAATCTGAGGAGTTTCTACCTTCATGATCATCCCATAACAAATAAAACAAGAAATGAACTTGGAGAAGTAAGTAAAAAAATTGGAAATCGCACATTAGTTGCATAAGTTACGGTTATTGTACCAATTTAAGTAACTGATAATGCTTGTTGAAACTTTTCTATTTACTTGGCAGTAGCAGACAAATTGGTGATACAGATCATAGTGGTCAGAACCAGAGGCTCTCTTTTAACTGGCAAAAGATGAAACACATTCTGAAATGGAAACTGAAAACCACCCAGCAGCCCAGATAATCTGAAGAACAAGATGAGAGAAAAATTAAAAAAAAAAGCTATTTTAACCATAATGTAATAGGATAGACTAGTGTGGAGAGCTGTGTCAAACCAATCTCCTAACCAAAGATCACCACAAGATCGATAACAAAAAGTTTAGGATTGGCAGAGTGAGCAGTGATCAAGTCAGAGATACATACTGAATATACTGCAAATAAAAGCATCTACAGTAACTGAGAAAAGAGAAAGTAGTTAAAGAAGAACAGGAAAACAATGAAACAAAATACCAAAGGGAATATGAGGAAAAATTATATGACAAATGAGGGGATGGGAAATGGAGAAGTGAAAAGTAAAAGACAGTGACTGATGAGGGTGATGTGAAGTTATTTGGGTGGAAGGGAACCAAGAAAGTGCTTGTACTAAGTTTCCATCTAATTCCTGAGATGCAGACATTGTAAGGAATATTGCAAAAATCTGTATGTTACAGCCAGCACTAAGATGTCTATTAATTCACCTAGTAATCGGGCTGGAGTGAGCAGTGGTGGGCTGGTGTTTAAGACACTTTGCAGTGATGGGTCACACAAATATAAACCTTATGGCATCAAATTACTCATGAAAATGTATAGGATGTGACTAGAATGATGCAGAGCTTGTAAGAGCAATTAAAGCTACTTTGGTGGTATGGGGAGAGTAGCAAATAGGAGTTCATTTTCAGAAAATAGAAACCTGAGGGCCAAGATGACATTTGCATTCCACACCACAGCAGTGATGGAAAGGCCATCCACTGCCAAATGGAATATTGCTGGTTGATGAGGGATTCAACATGCAATACAATTTAGAACTGGTTGAAAGCTGGATAGACAACATTAAAGGATATGTAATGGAAAGTTTGGAAAAGAATCAGGACCTTATCACTGAACATGAGGTGGTTAGATGTTTCAGAAAGTTCAGCAGTCCATCTTCAGCCTTGGTTCAGATGTGATCATTGTATCATAATTAAAATAAGTGACTGTTATCTGCCCCCCCCCCCCCCCTCCTCCCCTGCCCCGTGGCCAAAGTTGCTAACATATGCCTCCATGCTAGCACTTGACTCAAAGATAGCGGATGAGAATCCTAATGATGGAAGAAATTGTCGGCACTAGTATTTGGCCAGCAAGAAAAGCAGAGGCATAAAAGTCTTGATCATGGGACTTTGCACAAGTGTCCTTGATTAAATACAAAATGTCTTTGCAGTCTCTCATGGAGTGAGACCTTAGGACACTGTTGATGGTGAGCCACCTGTTGAATGAGGATCATAAACTCATTGGCCCCTTAGTGTTATTCGAGAGGAGTAGGGTATGTGCCATCACTGGGTTTCAGCCTCTCTTTTCTCTCATAGTCATCATTCAATACAAACATGACACCACACTACACTATACACACAATCCATTATAGTCACTTACACCCAACAGATACAAGGAAGATACAGTTATTACACGCAATGAGAAAAGGGCGTGCACAGACAAAGAAAACCCTTTCTCATTAAGAGGCAGAAAGTATCCTTCAGGGTCTTCTAGCCAACCAGGCTATACAACTCTTTGATAGATGCTTCTTGGATGCAAGGAAAAAAGAAATTCTCTGGTTCACAGATTCCAAGCCACTCGCCTAAGGTCAAATCGTGACTGACTACAATGAATAGAAGGTGATCACGTTTTCTTTCAAGTGGGCAAAGACAGATAAAAAAAAAAAAAAGTAAATAAATAAATAAAATCAACACGTAAATAGACAATTCACATGAGAAATACTGGTGTAAAGGGTTGGCATCAAAGGTGACTACTAAGGTGCAGAAGAGGTATGAACAGCGATTTGTATTAGTCCAGTAGATAACTATAATGCCTTTAATATATGAACGAAGGCACTCTGACAATATATTACTGGACTTGAGCAATCAAAATAGATTTATACTGAGTGTTTAGCTTTATGTTCCTTTTGAATGGATGAGGAGGAAAAGGGAGTGTAAGAACTGCTGCAGATTCAAACAGATTATTTGTATTTTGACAAATGTCCTGTTTCTGAAACTAATGGGAGATTTTTCAACATATACAAATTAAAGGTAAAGCAAATGAGTACAGGAAAATATCTGATAGCTTTCAAAGTTTAGTAGCATATAGCCTCCACCATGCAGTTTCCAGTGTCTTGTCCAGGATTTACGTGAATAAGCTTGCGAATCATGACAGGAGCTTGGAATCCTTACGTATTTTTGGTAATGTGTTTGATCCACTGGCATAGTGTCTTGATTGCAGAACCTGTAAGTGGAAGTATGTCAGAAAAGTAACACCCCATTGACGAGATCCTTAGAGACGGAGTATGAAATCAGACTGGACATGGGTAGGGCAGGAAATTGGCCCTGGCCTTGTCTGAAGAACCATTCTGTCTTCTGCCTGCAGTAATTTGGATAAACAATCAATGAGAAACCTAAATCTGTATGGTCAAATGGAAATCTGAATCTTCCCTTTCCGGAATGTAAGCTAAAGTGTCAGAGTTATTACAGATATTTCTTAAACACAGTTATTGGTTAAGTATCCCAGTAACAGTATTGGCCCCCATTGTATTCTGGAAAGTTATGATAGAGCCATCCAATGCTGAATCAAATGTCCCAAGTCCTTCAAAGTTGACAGGCATCTAGGATACAAACTGTAAAAGTATACAGGATAGTTCATGGAATTCTAAAATGTGGGAAGTCTTGAGAGAGATGGTGAGGGAGTTCAAGCAAGTGAAATCTATGAAAGCTGTCCATGAAATACAGATGTAATGATACAGTTTTACCAGTGATAATGGCTATTTGTTGGGTAACGTGTTACCATGTGTGCCACATATAGAAAGACACTGGCTATAAAGCTGTATGTTGTTACAGTAAACATGAACAGTGATGCTAGAAGTGACCATCGATCTCCTTCCCCACCACCTATTAGCCTTAAGACACATCCTGCTACTGCTGTCTAAGATTCATGTGTTATTTTATAATCAGAGAGATCAGTTTCAGTTGGATTGGCAATGATATCAACAGGGACTTAGACCTGTAGCACTGCATACAAAGGAGACTTGCAAAACAGGAAATTAGTTCCTGGGAGCTTGAGATTTTATAATGAAATGTCAAAGTTATTAGTTTATGTAACTGCTACTGCCTAGTAAATTCAAACCTTTCATATCTATAATTACACTATAATTCGATTAAGGTGACATATGAGGTAACTTTCACACTTTGTTTTAACATAAATGTATAGCAGCTCTTTCCAATCAGTGAGTTTCTGGCACATATGCAATGCAATGCATGTTTGTTGCCCTACTACACCTAGAGGCTAAGTATCGCTGGATGGCTGCCCAGCAGCTGCTTTGCGTAGTATGTATGCACTATTCCACTATGAAATAAGACTTTAGTGTATTGTGGAGCAGACATATTATTGTATGTTACCTTTAAAATAAGATCACTTTTCTTTCAGCTGTACGCTGATTCAATTACGATATTCCCAGTATATCGATCGGCTCGAATACTATCCAAAATAAATACATTTCCAGTGTATTACTACCAGTTCACTTATCAGGGAAGATACAGTTGGGTGGATGCACCTGGAACTACTACACCTTACGGTATGCAAAGTTTAGAGAAACTGCAGAATGAGCATTGAAAAAATCCGGCTTTTGCCTCAATCTGAGTTTTATTTTTAATGGAATAATACAAATATATTTCTTTTTCTTTCATGTAAAGGTGTTGTGCATCATGATGATCTAATTTACTTATTCTACATTTCGACGCTTTTCCCATTCTTTAATAAGGATGACCCTGAGTATGTAACAGTCAAGAGAATGACTAAAATGTGGTCCAATTTTGCCAAATCAGGGTAAGTTGCAATAAAACTAAATTACATTCATCATAATATTTATTGCTAATGTGAAACACTCAGAAGTTATCCATGCTAAATGTTTCTTCTTCAGGTATCGAGAAATACACTGCATCCTTACCCCTCCCCACCCATGCCGCCTCCTTACACCCACCACCCGGTTGCTTCTCCCATCGTGCACTGCTGCGCAGTCTAGTCTTAGCAGCCAGAGGCTATGGTCATGCATGTGTGAGTTGTGTTTGTGTGCATGCACCACACACAGTAATGCCAACAACTTAAATGATTATGTACACTGCAACTGTCATTCTCTACAGCTGTAGGAGCAGCAATGTCCTCACGTATGGTTCCATGACCTCTTAGACCACTAATTACTGGTGTTCAGTATGAAGCATCAGAGCACATAACACTTTTCTCCTGCTGTTAGGATTGCAATGGCAACATGAAATATGGTTACATGCTTTACATATTTTTACATGAACAGTAGTAACTTATGTATAGAGATGAGATCTGATACTGACTATCGCATCTTAGACTTGTTCATAATCTTAAGATGTAAATTCTAAATGAATTGTTTCCCCTTTTCCCATTCTTTCTGCAGTCACGCTGAATATGCCATTCCTTGAGTCACTGGAGTATAACTGCTTATCTTACAACTGTTATCAAAAACCATAATCCTTGAAATTTACACCACTGCAGTAGAAAGTCCCTGTTTGAATATAAATAATGGAAGAAGCACAGGTAACAACTCTCATTTAGTTGAAACACTGAGGAGTTGATAGGTACTAATAATGTTGCCAAGCTTTTGGGTGACATCATTCTTCAGAGCTAACTATTGCAGCATGCATGTGCATACTAAATGTTTGAAACATTCAGAGAATTGACTGTAATACGCAAATATTAGCTGTCCGATTCCACGATTGCTACATTATCCAAGCTAGCAATCTTGTACTGGCCGTGCAGATCAACTACACTCAAAGTACGTAGTGAGTTGTTACCTTTATTCCTTCCATTATTACAATTAATGTTTTTAATTTAGTAGTTGGACGGAGAAAAATCACCAATATTACAATCTAAGAAGCAGCTAGCTATGAACATTATGCAAAAGGAAACTCCATCAGGATTTTGGACAGACTGCAATCACTGAAACTGACAGCTAATATTAGCATATTGTGATCTGCTGTCTGAATGAAAGGGTCATTTTCAAACGTCTGTCTTCAGTCTAATCTATTTACTGCATACACATTAATTTCAACAGTGTATGGCAGAGCAACATCCTATCAGAAACTAAAGTGAAAATTAAAAATTCAACTAAACTTTCATGTTTCAGCAATCCAACGTCAGAGAAGGATGACACAGTAAATGTGGATTGGAAACCACTTACAGCATCACAGAAACAATATATGGAAATAGGCTCACAACTCACAATGAAGAAGGGTTTATACTACTATGATCGCATGTCTGAATGGAGCAAACTTTTTCCACTGCCCTGTGTTAGTGCTCACAAATGATATCCTTGGTCTATTTTGAATTAATTGTGATTAAAAAGTATTTAACACACTGAAGCATATTTTACAAATACACTAAAAATATTTTACTTGCTGCTGTCTGGCTTTTGACAATGTATTTAAGTTAAATGAATATAAAATTGGTTTAAAAAGCTTCTTTTTATTAACTCTGTAAACTTTAATGTTTATTGTGATCTAAATTTCATGTGATTTTTTTGGTGTGAATTTATTACTATTCCCACTTAGCTCGAATCTAAGCCGCACTTTTTTTTCCGGTTTTTGTAATTAAAAAAACTGCCTGCAGCTTAGAATCAAATGCAAAGTAAGCAGAAGTTCTGAAAAATGTTGGTAGGTGCCGCTACAGCTAACTTCTGCTGTCGAATATATGTAGCGCTACACAAGCATGCTTTGCAGGCACAAAGATAAATACTGGCGCCAAAACCTCTGCGTCAGTAAATAAATTAAAAGAAAAGTCAGAAGAATGTAAACATTATATCATGTATTCTTTCATGTTTGCTGCTATCTCATTTAAACTCTGTCTGCCTAATAAACTACGAAACTAGAGTGAGACAACAGCAAATGTGGAAGAATATACATATCATGTCATGTTTATATTCGTATAATTCTTATGCTGAATAGTGATACAGTCAGAAATGAAGCACGGCAACTGACTAGATTTTTAAATCTAAGATGACTCTAATTTCTGTGCTGAATGTAATGTACTAAAGAGGCATCTGCAAAGATTTTCAAACGGAGAAAATTTTTCGCTAAACTCTCGTTCAGAACACCTTCTACCATATGCAGTCTATTATTTGGTTCTTGTTGGTCATTATCAAAGAAAGCAGCAGTGTAAGTAACAACAAATAGCAGTCTCTTGCCATTGTTTCATTTATGAGACAATTACTCTCTTTTTCTTTTTTATTGTAAGCCGCAGTAGTGCGCACAAAACCAAGCCATGCCGCAAGCGGCGACAGGTCATAAACACTCATTATCAGAGTGCGACAAACAATGCATGACACAGTACAATAATGCATTTTCATCTTAGAGTGACTTAACACCTACAACAAAGAGAATGACACTTATAAGATCAAAGCAAAATAAGCAATCAATTCAAACCAGACTAAGCACGTGAAAAAGGAAGGGTACCCGTATAAATACGGATGGAGTGCCTGACACATAGCAGTGAATAGTTGCGTGGAGATAGCAGCGATTGCTTGTACATGATTACTTACTAATATCATAACTTCACAGTGTAAATTGCCCTGAAGATGACCCCATCACGGGTTGAAACCGGTTGGCGACAAAATAAATAATGTGATTGTGACTGTCATTTTGGTTAATTGACATAGGAATGGCTACTTGGTAAAGCTTAACTGTTAAGCTTACGACTCGGGCCAAACTACTGTAGCTGTATCTTCATCCATTCGGCCTCAATTGTGTCTCATGTTAGGGTGGTCTAAAACTTTTCTCTCCCCTTGAATTTTGAGTCTCGAATTTCAGGTGCGGCTTAGATTCAGGAATTTTTTTTTTTTTTCCTTGATTTCGAGTCTCATTTTTCAGGTGTGGCTTAGATTCAAGTGCGGCTTAGATTCGAGTAAATACGGTACCTCCCCCAATTTTTCATTATGGGAACTGTTTAAACATGGAATCCACATTGCTGGTAATTTTTCTGAGACTGGCGTAGAATTATCGTACATTCTTTCGCACTATCATTAAAGTGTTTGTATACTTTAATTTGCTGTTACTTTACAAGATAGTATTGTATGACAATGCAATTAAAGTAAATTATCAACCTGTAGGAATCACTGAAAACATTGTGCTACATTAACTCATATCAGGCAACATGTATTACAGAAGTTTCGTGTTTTAATACTTATGTGCACGTGTATTTCCTATATTGCTGCTTGGACTAAACCATAATTGCCAATCATGACACAATGCCATTGTTTACAAACACACTAACTTCACCAAATTCCAGAAAAAAGTTTATTAATGTGGCACAGAGATATGTGTAGCAAACACTTAGAAGATATAAGACATAAATTTTCCAGAATACACATGTTACAACAGCTCACTACAGAAGATACTACTGAGTGATCTGGAATTAAAACCAGTGTTGGTGCACATTCCAGCGATGAGGATAATTCAGTATAAAAAGAAAAGCAAAGAGGCTATACACACATTTATTACAAACATTCAAAGTAAAATGAGAACATGTAATTACATTACAATGTACACATATAAAAAATACTATGATTTGTACTGAAGAAGATGCATTTACACAACACGGACTGGGAAACAATACAAAAATAAAAGCAATAAATACAACTTCAACAGTGTTATTCATGGAAATTTAATATTGAGCAAAACACACACACACACACACACACACACACACACACACACACACACTGACGTGATTTTCAAATGGTTTTCCTCAGTCAGTGGCTATCTCATAACCAGACTGGTCAGACTGTGTACTAGTTTTGTTCAGCAGCTGCTTGCTGATTCCTCCGCATCTCTTCATTCTGAAGTTGTTCAAGCGTCAACAGTGAAACTCCCAGCTGGTCCTCACGGCTAAATGGTTGTGCCATTTGTCTCAGCCATCGTTTAGCAATCTGGGAAAAAGTAAAGGCACACATTCACAATCAGAACTTTGGAAGCTCTTGTAATATTTATAATACTGGGCATACACTATAGCCAACAATATTTGTAGTTCTTCATTCACAAATTTCTCATTGGGCATTCTTTTAAAGGCATACACTTGACTAACATGTCTGCACAGTGGCACATGTGGATAAAGTTGAAGCTAAGGCAATCAACAAATTGAATAACTACTCAAACTAGAAAAGTTTGCAAAGTACGATGATACACAGAACATAAGATTGGGAAATGAATGGTGGATCAGAATGACAGAAGAGGAAAATAAAAGGCAAAAGAAACAAAACTAAAATGCACAGTTGAAGGAATGCCACTCAGCAGAGAATGTGTGGCAGCAGGGACAAGAATAATGGCATGAACAGTAGTTAATTTGCTGCAGTGGTTTGTTGCTTTTGCAACTAGCATTGTAATTTCATAGAAAATCATTGGCACTCTTGTGAGAAGGATATTCAGAATGCTAGTTCAGCAAGGCACATTTGAGAGCTTCTGTGGAGTTTGGAGAGCAGAAGAGAGGTAGTGACAGGCTGAACCTTTACACTTCCTACAAGTTATGCCTGCAACTCTCATTCAGAATGTGCGTTGTTCACGAGACAAAGTCTTGTTTTAAATACTGGTCTAGCAGACTGATGTAATCTTAAAGTGCATTTGAAAGCCCCTTTAATTATTTAAAAATATTATAATTGAAATGTTGAGAGCCCATTAACCAAAACACCACGTATTTACCATGTAATGTCCCCTGCGTAACTGGTCTAAATGATAAATGTTATCTGTATGTTAATTCTAAAACAGGATTCTTGAACTAAATTCAAATCAATGCTCTTCAAAGTACACACACACACACACACACACACACAAAACATTTTATAAAAATCTTTTTGAGTTACCTGGATAGCTTCTTCTGTTGAAAGATTACATAATGAATCTTTGAGATGTTCTTGTATCCACTTTGGTAATTTGCTGCGCTTATCCTGGCGTGAGAATCTCTTAAAGATACAAAATCATCACTGAATACTTTTTTGGTAAAGTAACAAACTGAGATTATCAACACGAAATACACAAAGTCACTTACCTTGTCAGCAAATACCATTATACCATAGTCAGTTTTACCACGCAGTGCACGACCCACACACTGGGCTGCATGTCGCATTGCATCAAAAGTGAGGAAGTCATTCTCCCTTATCTGTGAAAATGTGTTTTTGTAGATTACAATTCATAAGTAATAATAGAAGCATCAAGAAAATGAGGCAGCTTGAAATTTGAGCAAAATATAATGGATAAATGAAGGAAACTGCTGAAGAACTTTAACATAAACTGTGTGAGATGGATTCTGTAACTTAAAACTGTCTGGAAATGTGTGCACATTTATCTGTCTTTAAACAAATAACTACCAACTGGAGAGAATTCAGCTATGCACAGAGTGAAATGTAACATTGAAGGAGCTAAGATGGTAGAAGCAAAACATGAGGTTTTTACATTGACAACTTGTATCATAAAAGAAGAGATGATAAATTTGTACATAGGAATGTTTTCTGCCATACAGACTGAAAAAGGCCACAAAATTGTATGCATCAAGTAAAAACTAAAAATATTTCATTTGAAGACAGCAACATTAAGACAAAATAAATGCAGAAAATATACAAGACTGCACACTTAAAAGCACTACAATCTATTTGTGCTGTGACAAATGCCATAAAAGTAGTGAACACATAATGAGGTAAGAAGTGCGGTGATGGTCAGTTATGAGAAAAAGTGTGACACGTAATGTTTCACTGGAAAGTAGTTTCATTGTGCTGATTTGGTCTGTCAGATGCAATTCAAAGAGCTCACTGACATTTAAACTGATTTTCATCTGCTTGCCACTGCAGTGATCACTATAGGGTGCCATACAACACATGATATACTTCACAGACCAGCGAGGTGGGTACATTTCCATGTACAACAATTTCCTGAGACAGTCTCAGTGGTAGAAAAAGTGTTCTCAAGTGGAGTACAGCACATGCAGCACTTTCACTTATCAAGAGAGAAAGGTTGGAGAATTTGATACAAAATGCATTGTCATGTACAGTTTCAAATAAAAATCTTATCACTGTGGATACATACCTGGAACTGGTCTCTTAGGTACTCCAACCGAGCCTTCAGGATGCGTGATTGTGTATACACATACGGTATTCCGAACATGAGCACAGCTCTGCCTAAATGGTGATCGAAGTCGACACCTTCTGACACTTTGCCTCGTGCGACAGAAAGAAGTACAGCGCCACGCCCACTCTCACATGCCTGTAAGGGATTTTTAAAAATCTACAGATTTCACACCTCCTTCTAATGTCTTAGTCACAGAATACTGACAATGAAAGGAAAAATTTCTATATAATCCTGGTGCACAGTTTAATTATGGTGTACATTCCAAAGACAGGAAGTTCCACTCAGATGGGTCTACCTTCCTGGATCACAAAATTTCATCACCTACTCTTACCTAATACAATGAACCCCATTTTTACACTTTTCAAGGGACTTCAAAAAAATGGTGTAAAATGTGGGAAAATGTAGGAAATAACATTTTAAGCTGTAAAAGTTACGTATAGGATACCCCCTTGCCTTTATGAATGATATCTGTGCATTAGAGGCATCAAAAGACTTGTCAGGGACTTGTTTATTATCTAATGAAGGTTTATTATCTAACAAAAACCGCTAATGTAACTGGAACTGATAACTGTCTGGGAAGTAGGAATTTTTGACTCAATTTCATATGTCATAATCAATGTTTTTGAAAGCCTGCAGCTGTCATTCATTTAAATGATGAAATACTGCACTAGTTACGTATTTTTTCATGCTTAAAATGACGCTTTTTGAGAATTTTTCCCGTTGTCAAGTGCAAATATGTAAATAAGTATTTTGTATGGTGTTTGAATATGTGTTATTCTGCGTCTCTTGCACTGTAGCTGTCTTTTTGAGGTTATCAAGTACTGTGCCTCATCAGTTATGTACAAAACCACACACACACACACACACACACACACACACACACACACACACGCACCATCACTCACATTGTTTGTTTGTGTAACATCACAAAAAATACATGTGAAAATACTGCATTTGAGTACTAGAGTAATTTTCGAAACATGTTTTGCTCAGCATGAATAAAATACCCAAACGGTTGAGCAACACAAAGTGAATGACGGTGTCAACTAGAGCTCCAAGTGGCCAAACGCCGAAACATGCTAAGTATGGTTCGACGAAGGTGTCACGATGATCATAACATCACAAAAATGCGTTTGCGCATTAGAGACAGTTAGGAAATGGTTGTGATTGGTCTAATATCTTCATTCAAATGAACCTAGTTACTCACATCAGCCACCACGCCAATTAGAGTTTGGCAGCGGCGGGAGATACGGCATGAATTGTTCCAATTTTTACACATTTACTGGTTCAAATCCTCTGAGTAGAGTGCCCTGGTGTCAAGGAACTTAACCATGTAATATTTGTAAACACTACTGGATGGACAACATCATGCCAGCATCATTTTTTTCTCCACAAACATTTTTTCATAATGTGTAAATCGCGGGAAAATTATAAATATGTTCACGCAAAATCAGGTGCAAATTAACATTGTGGGCACATAAAATTTGATGTGACCAATAAAAAACGGTGGGAAAATGTTAATTCCGTCAAGGTAAAACGGGGTTATACTGTATATTATTGTCATGTTAACACAAAATATTGCAGGGAAGACAGAATCAGGTCTGCTGATAATGCATACTAACCCATATGGAGAAAGATAAATATTTGTTAGCTAGGACATACGTGAAGGCATCAGTGTGTAACTTCCATATTAACAGAGAGCGCCACAGAGAGCAAAAGCAGACCCATACACTGCCTGAAAAATGGTTTGTGAATCTTGATACATACTGTATTTAAAAATGTAATTAGATGCAGTTGATGGTGATAAAAGCCTCAATGTACTAGAGCACCACAAAACATATCAGTTAGTGGAGTGAATCGGCTTTATCTTTCTAGTAAGAAGGTGAACTGCCACATTTGTCATTTGTGGTAAGATGTGTCCTAAGAACACTTTTCACTGGCTTTAGAACAGAGGTGGTGAACAAAGTTTCTGAACTTGACAACACCCTCACTTTTTACCCTCAGACTATTTTCTCTGTGGGTTATGTTGTAAACTAAATTTGCCAATTTCCTGACATGGTCAAATCACATTCCTGATGAAGAGGTGATGCGTCAAGTGTGGATAGAGTTTACATAATGTAGCATGTCTCCAAAAATGTGCATACTAAAGTGGACTGCAGATGAAGAAGAAACAAAAAGAGTTAATGCATCACATAAACCACAAATTATATTTCAACAACTTGTTTCATTGCAAATTGCCTTCTTGAATATTCTGAACTATCTAGCTAAAGTAATACACCAAATGATCACAATAGGTTCAAGAAGATTTTGTATACCAGATTACTTAATTTCAAATGTGTCAAAAGGAAAAAAAAAAATTGTGAATTGGCCAGAATTTATAAAAACAAAGCAAAATTTCCTCATATAATACTTCTAAAAGTAGGAAGACTATAGCTATGCTAAAGGTTATCATATTCATGTTAAAAATAATAAAGCTGCTGGTGATAATGGCTCACTGCCCATTAAACTAAAGAAAAATCAATATATCTAGTTAGGAAAGTTCTGGCAGAATGTAAATACTCTAGCAATAAAGGAGACCACTCATTGAATAGCAGATGCATTGAGTCATCAACAGGCATGCATAAAAGAGAAAGAAAACTTTTGGGAGAAATCCTTTGTCAAGCTACAGCACAAGACACAAACACATATAGATGGGGTGGGGGAACGGGAGGGGGAGAGGGAGAAGGAGGGAGGGAGGGAGGGGGAGGCACGAGACAGGAAAGGGATTTTTTTTTTTTTTTTTTTTTTTGGAGGGAGGGGGCCGGGTTGGCAGCCAGTGGCTTGGAGAGAAGCAGCAGGTTTGGTAGTTAGAAATACGGGATAGGAGGGGTGGCAGGTGTGTGGGCTAGGTACATGATCAGTGGTGGCTTCTTCAAAATTTTACCAATGTGTTACAATGTGGTGTTCAATAGCCTTTTGATTTATAAGGACAGTAATCTTAACTAGATTCATGTATTAATTTAACATGTATAAACTGACCTGTTAAAATATTTTTAAATTTTATAATCACTTGTTAAACATTGCAAAGAACAGAAGTAAATGAAGAATAAATCACAGTAGTAGCGGGAACTGAACCCATGCTGACTAACTGCCAGTCGGTGTGATTCACCATTGTGCTACCGAGGCATTATGTAAACTGCAGCCCAAAAATCCCTCTTACTCTATGCGTAAATCCTTAGAGAAGGTTTTACTTTTTGTAACACCCACTCAGACAAAATATACTAGAAACCTGAAAGGGTCATCTATCAGCTTCTGCTCACATAATCTGAGCCAAATCGATGAGCTTTGTTCCACACCTTCCTGTTGTTAGATTTACATTTGGAGTAGATCCACCTAACTCTTTAACTCTTACTTTTTCCTTCAAAGATCTACTGGAAATCTGATCATCTACAGGAAACACTTTAATACTAAATTTCTACAATTACTTGGTTTATTTACTTTTGAGTTAACAGTGTAGTAGTTGTAACTAAACTGAATATGTTACTTTTGCGTACATAAATTGAAATGTTTACATATATTTAAATTTTACAATTAATTGTTCAATATTGTGATAGGCAGGGAAAACAGTAGCAGTGCAAATCAAACCTGAGTCAGTGGATTTCCATTCAGGTAGCATGACTGCTTGGCCATGGCACCATTAAGTCAACAGCTCCTCAAGAGTCTCTCATACTCTACGCTTGCACAATATGACAATATTTACACACACTGTGATGAGGCATGCTGGGATATTTTTACTTCCCCTCGTTTTACATCTGCCTGCTTAAATTAATTTTTTCGATTTGAACTGGTTACCATTAACATATGTGAGTATAATCTGCATTTTCATAAAAGAGAAAGGTTGGCTCTCAGTTTTAAAGAATATAACACCAGATCCAATTTTGTGCTTAGTTTTAAGTATGTAGTTGATTTTCTGATTTATTTTGACTATTTCTAGTTACTGTCTTTCACTATAGGGTGAAATCAGTAATTGTTTTGTAACTTAAATTCTATTGTTGACACATAAATAAATATAAATTCTGTAATAATTATGAACATTTGGAAGACGAAATGCTAGTAATCTTAAAGTATTTATTTGGCTCTATTCGAAAACATGTTAGCAAAGCCTGCCCTTAATTAATCCCAAGGTAATAAACAGTTTTGTCAAAAGTATTGTTTGTGTAACCACATTTGTTAATTTCACGATTTAAACAAATAATTCGGCCTAATCTTGTAGCAGAAGAAACTGTTAAAAAGACGGAATTTTTCCATGTATTCAGTTAATCTAATGAGTTAAATTTTTAATTGTAATGTCTGTAAATTAAACTTCAAACAATGTGCAATTTCAGCACCTATTATTGAGAGGATATATAAGAGCCCGATGTTTGGTCCTGAGAGTCAGTCCACAGCTGAGTTTCAGACGAGGAACCTGTGATGGTTAGAACGACAATGATGCATCAACTTAACAGAGAAATAAGTGTTACACCAACAGGCCGTGTGTTAAAGCAATGACAGTGTCTGTTCCATACATATCTGATTATTCCAAAAGAACTGTGAATTATGTAGTTATGTTTTTACTGCTCATAGATGTTCAAAAGTAAAATATTGTAGCAGTATGTGGATGTTCACCTGCAAACTATTAATGAGGCTTATGGGAAGTTACAACACTAGTGCACTGGCCATATATAACTGTGTATTATTGAGGGTTGTGAACAGTGAAAGTAAAGAACTGTAAAATGCAAGTGTGCACCTGTCAGCTACATCATTTACAGTAGAGATCCCCTAGTTTTTCAGCCACTACATCGACACCAAAGAAGAAATAAAGCAGGGAATGTCATCACAACACTTTCAAAGAAGAATAATGACTTGGTGCTGTGAGCGATGATGACGTCACATCACAGCACGCACAGTCACTAACAGATAACCACATCCCTTCTCTGACTTGGTCATAGTACAGCTGATCATCATTACAGCACTTGATACTGGTTTCTAGTTATTGTGGAGAGAACATTACAAAACATGTTTTCATCTTTTTATTTGCAAACTAGCACACTTTCAAAGAGAAATGGTGTAATTGTGCTGTAGCACATTAAGACTTGATAACCGGCCACCAATGTACATGATACATGAATACTGGAGCTGGTGGGTTCCAGCACACAATGAAGATGATGTGGATTGGGAGGGGGGGTAACAGGACAGAGAAAAGGGAAACTGCTGGGTAAAGAATGTGGGATTGGTGAGTTAATGTAGACTGAAGCCACGAGTATCACACAAGCAAAGGATGTGTTGCAAGGATAACTCCCATTTACACAGTTCAGAGTAGAAGGTGGTGGAGGGAAAGATACAGATGCCCAGATTGTGGAGCAGTCACTAAACTCTAGCATGGTGTGCTCAGCTGCATACTGAGGAGCAAAACTGGTACTTTTTATATGATATTAATGTTATGATAAATCCCGTTAGACAGAAAGCAACAGAACAGTTGGTAAATTATACACTCCTGGAAACTGAAATAAGAACACCGTGAATTCATTGTCCCAGGAAGGGGAAACTTTATTTACACATTCCTGGGGTCAGATACATCACATGATCACACTGACAGAACCACAGGCACATAGACACAGGCAACAGAGCATGCACAATGTCGGCACTAGTACAGTGTATATCCACCTTTCGCAGCAATGCAGGCTGCTATTCTCCCATGGAGGCGATCATAGAGATGCTGGATGTAGTCCTGTGGAACGGCTTGCCATGCCATTTCCACCTGGCGCCTCAGTTGGACCAGCGTTCGTGCTGGACGTGCAGACCGCATGAGACGACGCTTCATCCAGTCCCAAACATGCTCAATGGGGGACAGATCCGGAGATCTTGCTGGCCAGGGTAGTTGACTTACACCTTCTAGAGCACGTTGGGTGGCACGGGATACATGCGGACGTGCATTGTCCTGTTGGAACAGCAAGTTCCCTTGCCGGTCTAGGAATGGTAGAACGATGGGTTCGATGACGGTTTGGATGTACCGTGCACTATTCAGTGTCCCCTCGACGATCACCAGTGGTGTACGGCCAGTGTAGGAGATCGCTCCCCACACCATGATGCCGGGTGTTGGCCCTGTGTGCCTCGGTCGTATGCAGTCCTGATTGTGGCGCTCACCTGCACGGCGCCAAACATGCATACGACCATCATTGGCACCAAGGCAGAATCGACTCTCATCGCTGAAGACGACACGTCTCCATTCGTCCCTCCATTCACGCTTGTCGCGACACCACTGGAGGCGGGCTGCACGATGTTGGGGCGTGAGCGGAAGACGGCCTAATGGTGTGCGGGACCGTAGCCCAGCTTCATGGAGACGGTTGCGAATGGTCCTCGCCGATACCCCAGGAGCAACAGTGTCCCTAATTTGCTGGGAAGTGGCGGTGCGGTCCCCTACGGCACTGCGTAGGATCCTACGGTCTTGGCGTGCATCCGGGCGTCGCTGCGGTCTGGTCCCAGGTCGACGGGCACGTGCACCTTCCGCCGACCACTGGCGACAACATCGATGTACTGTGGAGACCTCACACCCCACGTGTTGAGCAATTTGGCGGTACGTCCACCCGGCCTCCCGCATGCCCACTATATGCCCTCGCTCAAAGTCTGTCAACTGCACATACGGTTCACGTCCACGCTGTCGCGGCATGCTACCAGTGTTAAAGACTGCGATGGAGCTCCGTATGCCACGGCAAACTGGCTGACACTGACGGCGGCGGTGCACAAATGCTGCGCAGCTAGCGCCATTCGACGGCCAACACCGCGGTTCCTGGTGTGTCCGCTGTGCCGTGCGTGTGATCATTGCTTGTACAGCCCTCTCGCAGTGTCCGGAGCAAGTATGGTGGGTCTGACACACCGGTGTCAATGTGTTCTTTTTTCCATTTCCAGGAGTGTATTTTCAAACGAATTACTAAGTGGTTCTCTGAAAACAGACTCTCCATAAAAATTGGAAAAAAAGACCTCACTACATTCACTTCTGTACAACAAACAGTCATATCAGTACATGAGCAGGAGTCAGTAAGTACGGTACAATGTTCCAAATTACATATTGATGAAAACTTTAACTGGAAGAAGTATATTACTTAGCTTCTCAAACAATTAATTTCAGCTACTTTTGCTCTTTGAATAATTGCTAATCTTGGAAACAAATGTATCAACCTTCTGATATATTTTGCTTATTTCCACTCAGTAATGTCAAACAGAATAATTTTCTGGGTAACTCATCACTGAGAGAGAATATATTGATTGCATAAAAGCGACCAGTAGGAACAATATGAGATGTTCAACTACAGACATCATGCAGGTACCTCTTCAGGAATGTAGGCATTTAAATGCCCTGCCACAATACATACATTCACTAATGAAATTCGTCATAAATAATCCATCACAATTCGAGATGAACAGTTATGTATGTACCTACAACATGAGAGGGAAGCAGAGAGAAGTTCTACATGCAGCTACAAAAATTTTTGATCATTTTTCTAATAAACACTAAATGTTTGACAGTGAAGCAAGTTTTACATCCAACTTAAAATCATTTATCTTGGACAAATACTTCTATTCCATTGACTAATTAATACTTAAAAACTGGTAGCCAGTATTTGATAAAAGAATATATGAACACAGAATCAGTGGAACACGCAACTAACAAACTGTTGTGCCACTGGGTGGCCAACTTTGTTCTTGTACACAGTTTGGCAGTGGCCACTTATGGTGTTTTGACAGCTGGTGGTTGTAATATTGACGTAAAAAGCTGTGAAGTGATTGCAACAGACTTGGTTCATGACATGGCTGTTTTCACAGGTAGCTCTATGTCTTATGGGATAGGATGAGCCTGGACTGCAGTACAAAGTGCGGTGGGTGGGGGTGGGGTGGGCTTGTCTTGCATCTGGGCCTTCCACAGGGATGTGATACTTGTGGCAAGAGACTGGTAGTGGCATAGGGATGGACCAAAATGTTATGTTAGTTGGGTGTGTATGTGATAGAACACCACTTCAGCTTGGGTAATATGTCCCCCTATCATGTATCTTCGTGCCAGGAAATGAGGGACATCCTGCTCAAGATCCCACTCAGCCCTCCTAAAGTGATATTACATCAACCAGTCAGCCTAACCAACATCCTGGTCCATCCCTATGTCACTCCCAATCCCAATTCATCACCACAAGGATCATATATCTGTGAAAGACCCTGGTGTAATACCTGTCCAACCTACAAACCCAGCACTTCCTACTCCAGTCCTGTCACAGACTTATCCTAGCCCATTACAGACAGGGCCACCTGAGAAAGCATCCATGTCGTATACCAACTCTACTGAAATCACTTCACTTCACAGATTTTTATGTTGGTATGACAACTACCAGCTGTCCTCCCGAATAAATGGCCACTGCCAAACTGTGGCCAAGAACAAAGTCGACCACCCAGTGGCACAAATGTAGCTGAGCACAACACAATTTAGTTCAATGGTTGCTTCACAAGCGAGGCCATCTGGATTCTTACCTCCATCACTAACTATTCTGAGCTATGCCAAAGGGAGTTATTCTTGCAACACATCCTTTGCTCATGCAGCCATCCTGGCTTCAATCTCTTTAACCCGCTGTCCCCACATTCTCTATCCAACAATTTCCCCTTTCTCTGTCCTTTCAGCCCCTCCCAATCCATGTCACCTTCCTCATGCACTGCTGTCCACTGGCTCCGCAACCCGTGCCTAGCCTACGCACTTGCCACCCCCACTATGCCGCATTCCTAACCAACAAACCTGCTGCTAGTTACCCACCTCCAACCACGCCCCCTCCTGTCTCCCACTTCTCCCTCCCCTATTCACTCCACCAAACACAACACAACCCCAAGCCTCCCCACCCCACCCTAGTCCATACACCAAAATGCAATCCTGTTACTGTGTGACCCATTGACACAATGTGGGAGACTTTATTTCGAAAGCTAATAAGTTTTCTTTCTCATTTGTATGCACCTGTCGGAGATTCAACGCTTCGATGAGTGGTCTCCTTTACACCTAAAGTAAATATATAAAAACAAAAGTCAATAAATTGCATATCTAAAGAAATACAGCACACTACTCGTACAAAATAAGAGTCTACCCTTCAGATGTGCACCAGCATAGCTGCATTTTCCAAAGAAAAAAATGTCACTTCTTGGAAAAACATAAATAACAATAAAAACAGAGTTACCCACAGAACACTAGGGCAAATAGGGACATTAATATTAGCAGCAAATATGCATACAAGTATATTAATTAACAAACCTTAATGTAGTTCAGAAGTGCTAAGCTTGTTTCTGCAGCATCCTGTGTCTCTATAAATAGCAGCTTATGTCTCTGAATGTTATCTACAACTCCTTGATCATACCAGCTAGCTACGACTGATTCGAGGTACAGGTAAGATGTGAAGAAACAGACAACTCCATCAGGGACATTGGATGCAACTTCCACCAGAAGTTGACCATAGTTACGAACTACTGCAACATCTTCACGTGTCTCAAATCGTGATGAGATTGCTACCTGGTCATTGCCTTTTGACACTATCTGAAAAAATAAAATATATTCTCTGTAGTAGCATATTTTTTGAGTCACATTTTTTTTTACATTCTACTTTGGTTTTTGAAAGAGAAACTGAAAGACTAACACTGAATGAAAGTTCTATAAAGAAAAGAATCTCTAAAATGAACAACAGGGACCAACAGATGACAGAAAGAGCACTTTCACTATTTCGGCAAAAACTACGGTCTCCTCCAGTAACTTATGCTGGCCCCTTGTGTTCAAGGATACTATACTTTTTACAACAAAATTTCTTAATGATATGTCCTCTCCAACACACACACACACACACACACACACACACACACACACACACACGGCCACAGTCTCTGGCTGCTGGGGCTAGACACTGTCCTCAGCAGCCAGAGACTGTGGTCATGGATGTGTGTGAGTTGCACAAGAGAATGAGAGAGAGAGAGAGAGAGAGAGAAAGTATTTTAATGACTCAGCATCTCTTCTATATGGTGAGTAGCAATCTATCCCTTTCATAAGTCTTTCATTATTCCGTCACAGATTTTCCATTGTTTGACCAGGTAAATTGCAAGTCAGAAACTGAAAAGAAAGTGACTGATTTTTTGGAAGTGTTACTTTCTGTTGTATGCAAACACAGTTACGGCAGGCTTTCATGAAATACCAGCTTCACCATGTAGAGGGCAAAATTCATTTTTGGATTTTAAAATGTAACAAGAACATAAATTACTGGTGACCTCTGGCAGCTGATACAGAAGTAGAAAGAACAAGAATGCACAAAATAACAGTTCTACATGTGGACTAACCCTGCAGAACAGACTCTGTATAGTGTGCGTTTAACATGGAGAATTAAGTGCCAAAATAATTAGATCTACAAATAGCAGGAATATCACAACTGGAGCATAAAAAAAAAAAAAAAATAAAATAAAAAAAAACCCTACTGAAAATTAGAAAGTGTATGACAAAGCATCCAAGGAGGATCATGTTAAGGTATTCAGTATGCAACACAAAGGTGCATGGTTTTTAATAACTGTAGAAACTCCAAGTTGGAATGTCAACAGTATTAGGGAAAGGATAGATTGCTACTCACTGTAACAATGATGCTTTGAGTTTCAGACAGCCACAACAAAAACGCTGTTATACATTATAGCTTTTGGCCAAAGCCTTCTTCAATAAAGAAGACACACACACACACACACACACACACACACACACACAAGCAAAGATACCTCACGCACACACAACTGCAATCACCCGCAGCTCTGATCGTTGGTGGTAGTGGTCATGTGTGTGCGAGGTGTGCTTGCTTGTGTGAAAGTGTGTGTGTGTTTTCTTTGCTGAAGAAGGATTTGGCCAAAAGCTATAGTGTGTCACAGTGTTTTTGTTGTGCCTGTCTGAAACTCTCTGGCTCAATCTATCCTATTCCTAATACTGTTTTTAATAACTGTATACATTTTAAGAAATCTGCACAACACAAAGCTGTACTGAAGACCATTGTGTTGATAAAATATAAAATGTCTGGCAATACATATGAGGTGAAAGTAAATAGCTTTAGCTTATTTGTCAAAAAAAGGATTAGGTTGTTAAATACAAGATGGGGCAGAATGGACTCTCTTGTTTCAATCAATCACTGAAGAGTGTGCAGGTGCAGTAGCGCAAAGGGAGTAGTGGTGGTAGGTGGGGGAAACAACAACATTTTCAGTAGTCACCATGCCATGCTATGGTGAACATCAGAGCTTTGTCATAGAAACATTCTTTAAAAACAATGATAGCATGGTGACGACACAGAGGGCTTTCCATAAGCAGTTTACCTTGGATTGTCATGACAGGGGTCCTGATTCTACAACTATTAAGAAATGGATTACTAGTGTTAGAGTGATAGGATGTGCACGTCTTAGAAAACCAGCTAACCGACCGAAAAAAGTGAGGACACCTGAAAACATCTCGGCAGTGAGAGCGTCCACTGAACAGTCTTGGCTGCACTCTGTGCTGAAACATGCTGTTACTCTTGGAATATTGTCCAGAACAGTAAGGCAAATATTAAACTCTGACGTTCACTTTCACCCCTACAAGTTGATGGTTATTCAAGAACTTAGTCCAGAAAACTGGGTGAAATATACAGATGCTTGCAATGCAGTCTTAGCCTCTGTGCAATCTAACCCTATTTTGTGGTCTAGCTATGAAGTGCATTGTCACCTATCCAAATAAAGAGCAAAATTTTCATTACTGGGAAACTGAAAACCCTTGTGAACTTCACCAAAGACCTTGTCACGACCCCAAAGTGACAGTTTGGTACGCTGTGTCCTCCATGGGCCTTATTGGGCCTTACTTTTTTAGATCTTGAGGTGCAACTGTTACGTGAACTTGCGTCATTGTGAGTTGCTGGAGAAATTTTTACTCTGCAAAATGGATGAGTATGGTGAGGACTATGGCACAGAAGTATTTTGGTTTCAACAGGATGATGCCATGGCTCATACTGCCCATCATTCATGCCAAATTCTGTAAGAACGGTGTCCCAGTCATCTGATCTCCTTACAAGGGGATGTTTCATGGCCTCCTTGCTTCCCAGATTTGGGCCCCTGAGAGTTTTTTCTTTGGGGATACCTCAAAGCAGAGGCTTACAAAGCTGGATCAAGGACCATGGAAGCTCTTAAGATGGCAATTACAGATGGCGTAACACAAGATATGCTGAGAAGAGTTTTCAAAAATTTTTTTGAACGACTCAGTATGTCAGGGTGTATACACAGACACAGAAAAAAAATTCCCGGATTTTTCCCGGATCTCCTGGATAAAAATTCATTTTCTCCAGGGTGAAAATACACTTCTTCCGTGTTAAATGACAGTATACTTTCCCTCGGAACTGTAAAACGTATCCTTTGAATGGATATGGTTTTATACAGCAGCGTAGAACTTCCCAGCACTCAGGGCGAAAAAACACGTTTTGGAAAGATCTTTGATGTGCAGCAACATGTACGCTGGATATTTTCGTATTACAAAAGTATTAATTCGAATTCCACCAACAGGAAAATTTAATGGTTTAAATTAATAGACACGGCGTTACTACAAGAAAAGCAAAGCTTTGGCATATAATATTTGTCTCAAAGATTAATAAGCTACAAGAGAAGCTAAGCTTTCATATGTAATGTTGATTTGTTTAGCGCATGTTACACTTTAAGATGTATCACACAAATACGCTAGTAAAATTTTTAATACTAACAAAAATCTCTATCTCCTGGGCAAGAAATTTTTCTAAATGGTTCGTCATCAGAGAGTTGATTTTTAAAAGGGAGCAAACGCTCTATGATTTAGGAAATTCATCGTACATTCTCGCACATAGTTCGTCTTGCGTAAAATGAAATTTACTTTGAAAATAACGTTTCTCGAACTACAATTCGCAATATTTTCCCGCGACTTGTTAGAAATAGATTCATTTCAGCAGTTGCCATACAGTGCCAGATAGAGGCATCACCGCGCTTGCGCAGCTATAGTGACGTAGGAAGACCGTGTGTTCGTACGTGTAAAACATTAAAAGATCTTACATCTTGTCATAAAAGAAACAAGACATCAGAAGATACTCTAAGAGGGTCGAAATTTCGTGAACCATACTAAAATGCATAGTTCGCCTTACAGTGTACATTCGTATGTCCAAATTCCCAATGATGTAGGTCTCGACCTGATATGAAACTTTTCAGTGTAGTTTTCGGGACGTAAATTTTCTTCGAATACCAGTACTGTATTATCTCATGTTTGATTCTTTGTTATGACATAATGCCATACGTGCTAGAAGATGAAAATGTGCACTTGAAATGCAACAAACAGTTGAAACTAGACGATAATGTGGAATTAAACACTTCGTTTAAAATAAATTCACTGCCTCAGCAGGAAACCCTAATAAAAGACAAATTTCTTTAGCAAACCGACAAAAATAACTATTGTTCTGCAAGGCGATTAATGCCTGACTTTCATAAAGGTGGAAACAAAATAAAATCTGAAACTAGTAACATATTTTAGTCTTCCATAATTATGTGATTATATTTTAATTCACTTGATAGTTCCCAGCCACAGAAATCCGTCTTGTTTTCATTTGACGTGAAAGCAGAAAACGAAGAGGAAACAAAAATCAGGTGGAGACTACCCCCCCCCCCCCCTCTCCTCACTATAGCTCAGACTACTCTGCTCAGCAGAACGTCGAAAAAAAAAAAAAAACTTTTCGAAAATAAGTTCGTTTTGTAGCGCACATCTTTCTGAAGAGTCTGATACATAAAACATATATCTTCGAGGAAATGTAAGACACGTTATTTGGTCTTAAGAGTGCAGTGCAGTGCCATGCCTCTTCAAACAACATTCTTATAGTGCACGTCACTGTATTTCACTCTGTGGAACTCAAACGTGTATATTTTGTAATGGATGCCATCAAACTATATCGGGACAGTGGAAATTAAAATGTCCTGCAGTGCCTATCCTGCAGTCAGTCAGCCGAATTGACATTCTGCCCAACCCCTCGCAATTAATACTGTATAGGATTATTTGTTACCAGGAGAACAAGAACTCTTCAGAAAATGTGGACTCTTTGTTGCCTATTAACTAATAACTTGCTCTTGTTTGTAACATAAAATTAAATATAGGATACCTAAAGCCAGTAAAGACAAGAGACAGTGCACATTTCTTCAATCCTTAGGTTCTAGCAATTTTTCTCTCTAATCTTGCTACAGCTTTACATGGCGTCCTTTCCTTTCTGCAAAAGAACTATTACCTTATCAAAGTTTGTCAAACGTTTTGCTACGTGAAAAATGAAAATGTCGTTATCTAATACTGAAAAAGCTGTTAATACAATTAGTACCCAAGACTGGTGTGGTTTCTCGATCTGATTATGTATATTTTGTCACTGTGTGCCGGATAAAACAAAATAGGTCTTTCTAATATTGCAGCAATTGTAACACACACCAAATAAGTGACACTGTTTTGGCAATAATGATCATTTTTATAATAAGACAAAATAATTCACGAAGTACCAATACGAATTACCTATTTGGCCTACTACAAGCAAAAAGCTTTACGTTAGGAAATAGTTTCACATTTCATTCATGCTCCCCAGTTTCTCATGCACGAGACCGAAAAGTAGAACGAAATTTTTGCATAAATTTGGAATCGTCATATACTTCCATAATTTGCGTGATGCCCCTGTTTCTTCTCCTTCCTCGTTCTAACAGTCAGTCTTATCATCACTAATTCTGTAACTATTCCTACCACTGCCAAAACTCATTCTCCAGTTAACTTTACTACCCCTGCCACAATCACCGGTTTAGGTATCCAGCGATTGTTCTCCGGTTAGGCATTATTACGAGTTCGTACAATGCGTTTCCCGCGCTACTTCTAGAATGGAGCTTAAGCGGCTGCTAGCAGGGGACTACAACTGGCCCTGTCTAGTGTAGCGATCTGGCCAAAAATTTTCTGTCAAAATTTCACTTTCTTGGATACACCAAGAAGATAGTACGTAATCTGTCTTACCTGTTAGTCGTTTATTTTCACTCTGGTAGTCTGAATCTATGGATTTCGCTAGTAATTATAACAACGGCTGAACATCCGCAAACCGAATCAACCACATAAACAAGCAGCACTTGGCATTCACCGGTTCGGCTTTATTCCGCTCAGCTCGTGTAGCCCCTTCCCGTTTTGTCTGCAGGAAAGTTTGTTTCTAAATGTGACGACGATTCCCCTGGCAGAGGCATCATGTACAATCAATATGCACACATTCAAAAATCAACTTGTAATTCATTCAGAAATCAACTTAGAATGTGTTCAAAAACCAGCAGGGGTGCGTTTCAAAATCACATGAATAATCGATAGACTGACGTGCGCTGGATTCTATGTGCTTTGCGAAACAAGATTTTTTTCCTCAAGAATATGAATTTGCCCCCCCCCCCCCCCGCCCGAAATTGCCACCCGGTTCAGATACCATGGTTTGCCACCCCTCCTCCCCCCCCAGATCCGGGCCTGCTGCACACGCTTGAATCTGGCAGCCTGGGCTTGCCAGTAAAATTTTTCCGGGTACCATGTGGCTGGTTGCTGCAGACTGCTACTTACACAGCCAACAGCCACATTTCTGCAGCCAGGAGCAGGAAAAGGTACTAAAAAGCCTTTGACACATTCTGCTGTTGGCAGACACTTGTACGAGAACTTTGTTATTTTATGTGGCGCATTTCCTTTGCAATTGAAGTTTTATTTTCGTTTTTTTCTCTCGTTCATGTTTTAATGCTGCAGTATTATTCTGCAGTAGCGTGATATAGTAATATCCTTTAGCTAGAGTATCGGTTCTTACCAGTAAAAATTACAAAAAATTAACTCAAAACTTAAACAACGAAAAATTCCCAGAATTCTACAAATTTCCCGGGTTTTTCCTGGTGGCAGTGAATGCAGTGTTCTTTTCCAACTCACCCATCAAATCAGGAAGTCCATTGTGCCCCACTTTTATAAGAAAGGGATCCATGAAGTTGTTAGGCAATGCTGCTGTGTGGGCACAGCTGTTGGCTTATCCATATTACTGCTATTCAGGGTTTAAGGCAGCATCATTGAAAGATCACTGGTTGTGTACTTAAGCTAGTAATAGCAGTTTGAGCAGCAGGTTCCAGTGGCAGACATGAGGATCTAAACTACTTCCATAAAATGCTTTGCAATGAAAGTCATCCCGTATATGATACAGGAATTTCCCCCCACTTATTCCAGATGTGAGCTGTGCTTATAAGGCTGTTGAATGTGATTAGTTTGATTTCTGTTGCAGCCAACTGTGTGCAGAAGGATGAGCTGGTACATCTGAACATTGCTGTTCAATGCACATAATTTTAATCAGAACAGAAGGTAAAATGTTTCATAAAGTATGCCTGACCATGTATAAAAATTAAAAGATATTAGATGACAGGATGGCAGAGGGAATGTTTTATTATCTGTTAACTGCATTTGTGATTTGATAAAGCATTCCATTAAAGTGAAAAAATAGCGCTCAGTCAGTGTGTACTGGAAAAGGAGGCACTAGAGACAACATAACCTTGAAACAAACACAATTCATCAATTGTATTGTTTTTATTTCTGTATTGAAAGTCTGAAATGTACTTGGATATAGAATTGTTGAAGTTCCTATTCCATTTACTTGGAATATTTTCATTTACCCTTTGATACACGATTTACTTATTTCCGTTATATTTTTAATCACATCAAATACTTTTCCCTTTCCCACCTTCTTTCCTTACTTCTCAGTGAAAGAATCATTCCAAAATCTTGATATTCATAATTCTTCCACTTTTTTGTTAATTACAGCTAGGTGTACCAGACTTAAGATGGCATGCCAACAACTGGTATCCTTTTTACCTAATGGATGTCAAACAATCTGTCTGTTATCATTTTTGGCTTAATTTGCTGGCCAAGTGGATGTCAGACTACAAACCCAAACATTTGATGTTCAATCCACACACAGTGCTAGAATTTTCTTCTGTCAAAATGGTTCAAATGGCTCTGAGCACTATGGGACTCAACATCTTAGGTCATAAGTCCCCTAGAACTTAGAACTACTTAAACCTAACTAACCTAAGGACACCACACAAACCCATGCCCGAGGCAGGATTCGAACCTGCGACCGTAGCAGTCCCGCAGTTCCGGACTGCAGCGCCAGGACCGCTAGACCACTGCGGCCGGCTTTCTTCTGTCATTTGCCACCTCTGGCAATGACTTGAATCTTGTGGGCAATGTCAGGTGCCCCACAGCCTAGAGTCAGCATTAAACAGTAGTTCCCCCTTTAAATGACTTACTAAGTTCACTTGTGGGAGGTAGGCTACAGAGACTCATGCCTAATAAAGGACTATAGCATTCCAATCAACATGCAGGTTGAGCACAGATACACTTTTTATTCTGTACATATTTTTTGACAAATAACTGAAGTGACCACTGAAATACAGGGTAAGCAGTTATACTGTCCTTACCTGACAAATTAGTGTCATACACCTACATGGCATGATGATGATACATGGAAACATTACACCAGTGCATTTTTATGGTGTACAAACTAATTACTCACCATTGGCAGAAGACAAGGCCTCGCTAATGTCATAGTAAATGAACTCATGATAACAGGGTGAAAATCCAGTATCTTCGGATACATGTCCAGAGGAGATAGTGTACCCGAAGTAATTACCACAGACTGAAAGCGGTCAAATACTGGTTTAACAGCAATTGATGAATCCAGGCAACTACAAGAAAATAAGTTTCATGGTTTGAGTCTACATAATATAAAATGTAAACAAAAAACAATTTTAAGGAAATTTGTTATACCAACCTGAAATGAAGTATGGGATTTGATACTGTTGGAGTTTTATCATCAAATGGCTCCACAATAATAGTAAAGCCTTTCGTGTATGTTGCTACAAGTGTTGCTAAATGGGTAATAAGAACCAGTGGGGAAAAGTCTGTCAGATCAGATATCTCCAGAGTCTTTAACAATGAAGTCAGACGTTCATGGCAAAACCTGAACCAAAACAACAGAGAAACACATCACTATTAACAAAATTACTTGCGGTAGTCATACAGAAAGTAAAATATATCGTGCTTGGAAAAAAAAGTCTCTCCATCACACTGCAACCATTTTACTTAGCGCAGCACTTATGCAATTTATGCTTGTCTATGGAATGGAATGGTGTGGTGTGGTGTAGTGTAGGTAGCAGTAGTGGTAGGATTTAATGACCACAACATCATGGTCAATTGTGCCCATACACAGAGATGAATTATGTTAAAAACAGTAACAATTAAAATTTTTCACTAGAATAATTATAAAACACACAAACACTCAAATACATATGCTAATGATAAAATGTGTACTAAGTTATTGACACCTGTAATAAAATAAGGGACTAGAGAAAAACTAAAATATCTCAGAAAAAATGTGTGTGGGGCTGACCACAAATCAAAAATGGACAGGGTAGCCATTCTGAAACCCAATTAAATCTTGAACCTAACTGCCCAACAAAATATACAAAATTATAAAACATCTAAAACACACACCTTGTCCGAAACTATAACAGAAGCCATGTGCCTTGTTAATATACCAGCCAGAATATGAAATGCACTCCATTAAAATGTGTGTACTGATACAGGTACACCACAGGTACTACAAATGAGTGTGTCCTCCTGTGGAGTAGCTGGAAATACCAGAGGAGGACAACTCCTGTATCAAGTCCAGTCTCTCTGACCGGAAGGAGGAAAGTCATCACTGAACCACTGCTTTCAACGTCCAGAACTTCCTCCACACCTCTAGTATTGGCTCTGAGCACTATGGGACTCAACTGCTGTGGTCATCAGTCCCCTAGAACTTAGAACTACTTAAACCTACCTAACCTAAGGACATCACACACATCCATGCCCGAGGCAGGATTCGAACCTGCGACCGTAGCAGCAGTGCGGCTCCGGACTGGAGCGCCTAGAACTGCATGCCCACCACGGCCGGCTCCTCTAGTATTGACACACCCTATTATCGTATATATCAGATCACACTAATAATACTTTTCTCTACCACTATCCCTCCTCCTAGTCATTCTTTGTAAATAAGTAGAAAAATCAATCCTGTAGAAAGAAATTCCCAGAAATAATGCCATCTGATGCCATCCATTTGTCTGGTTGGGTAGTTGGTTTGTGGGAGGGAAGGGACCGGACTGCTACGGTCATTGGTCCCTTGTTCCAAAACTTAAAAACACACACACAGAATAAATGCGAACAAGGAAAAGATGACAGACGACACAGGACAAGAGAAACTTAGACAAAGACCAGACAAAACGAATTAAAATCACACAGAGTGTGACGGTGGTCGGTCGACCATAGAGAAAAAAAGGAAAAGCCAACCACAGAGAAACATATTAAAAACTCAATCTAAAACCGTTGGCCAAAAGCCAGACTCAACACTAAATAAAGATAAACACTTAGAGCAAATGATAAAAGCCCCCTGCCCAAATAAAACGCAAAACTAAGCCTGGCATAGCAGAGTCATCAGTTAAAAGGGCAGGTAGCGTATCAGGCAGCGCAAACGTCTGCCTGAGCACAGTTAAAACTGGACAGGGCAACAAAATGTGGAACACCGTCAAAGCCGACCCGCAGCGACATAGAGGTGGGTCCGCATGGCACAGTAAATGGCTGTGTGTCAAGTGGGTGTGGCCAATGTGGAGCCGACAAAGGACTACTGAGTCCCGGCAAGTGGCTCGCATGGACGACCGCAACACATCCGTCGTCGCCTTATTAGGATGGAGTTTGTTTGGTGTGGTCAGGTTGCGCCATTCAGTGTCCCATAGTTCGAAAATTTTGCAGCGTAACATTGCCCGCAAATCAGTCACCGGGAGGCCAATGTCCAGAGATGGTTTACTGGTGGCCTCTTTCACCAGGGAGTCTACATGTTCATTGCCGGGTATCCCAACATGGCCTGGGGTCCACACAGATACCACAGAGTGGCCGCAACGGGCAAGAGCATGGAGGGACTCCTGGACAGCCATCACCAGATGAGAGTGAGGGAAACACTGGTCGGTAGCTCGTAAACTGCTCAGGGAGTCACTACAGGTAATGAAGGGCTCACCTGAGCAGGAGCGGATATAATTTAGGGCACGAAAGATGGCGACCAGCTCAGCAGTGAAAACACTGCAGCCAGCCGGCAAGGATCATTGTACGTAATGGTCCCCTAGAGTTAGAGCATAATCGACACGACCAGCAACCATCGAACTGTCAGTGTAAAACATGCCAGAGCCCTGATACGTGGCAAGGATGGATAAAAAGTGGCAGCGGAAGGCCTCCGGAGGGACTGAGTCCTTCGGGCCCAGTGCCAATTCGAGCCGAAGGCAAGGTCGAGGCACACACCACGGGGGTGTACGCAGAGGGGCCCGGAAAGGAGGTGGAAGAGGGAAAACCCTAAGCCCGGAGATAAGCTCTCTTACGTGGACCGCGATTGTACAACCCGGGAGATGGACGACCGACTGTGGGAACAGATGACGATAGTATGCTCAGGCAAGCTACAAACATGCATAGCACAAGCGGCCAGTAAATGTTGGCGCCATAACCGCAGTGGAGGGACACCTGCCTCCACAAGTATGCTGTCCACAGGGCTGGTCCGGAAAGCACCAGTCGCAAGATGGATCCTACTGTGAAGGTTTGTGTCCAGCACCCGCAATGCAGATGGGGATGCAGAACCATAAGCCAGGCTCCCATAATCAAGACGGGACTGGATTAACGCCTGGTAGAGCCGTAAGAGGGTAGATCGGTCAGCACCCCAGCTGGTGTGGCTCAAGCATCGCAGAGCATTAAGATGCCGCCAACACATCTGTTTAAGCTACCGAATATGTGGGAGCCAAGTCAACCGGGCATCAAAAACCACACCCAAAAAACGATGTCTCTCCACCACAGCAAGAAGTTTGCCAGAAAGATAAAGCCGCGGCTCACGGTGAACTGTTCGTCGCCAGCAGAAATGCATAACGCAGGTCTTGGCAGCCGAAAACTGGAAGCCATGCACTACAGCCCATGACTGACGTTCAGCAGCTGCAATGCCAATGCAGCTATAGTAGAGGCAGAAGTTGTCAGCATACAAGGACGCTGAGACAGACGTTCCCACTGCCGCAGCGAGCCCGTTAATTGCAATTAAAAACAGGAAGACACTTAAAACAGATCCCTGTGGCACTCCGTTCTCCTGAACTCGGTGGGAACTATGGGAGGCCGCAACTTGCACACGGAAGGTTTGATGCGACAGAAAATTTCAGATGAAAATCGGCAGTGGACCCAGAAGACCCCAACCATGAAGCGTAGAGAGGATGTGATGGCGCCATGTCGTATCATACGCCTTCCGCATTGTCGAAAAAGACGAGGAGGTGCTAATGGCGGGCAAAGGGCCGTACGGATGGCTGACTCCAGGCTCACCAGACTGTCAGCGGCAGAGTGGCCTTTATGGAACCCACCCTGAGACAGAGCTAGAAGGCCCCGAGACTCGAGTACCCAACTCAACCGCCGGCTCACCATGCGTTCCAGCAACTTACAAAGAATGTTGGTAAGGCTAATGGGGCGGTAGCTGTCCACTTCCAATGGGTTCTTGCCAGGTTTCAAGACATGGATAACAATACTTTCCCGCCATTGCGATGGAAACTCACCCTCGACCCAGATGCGGTTGTAAAGGTCGAGGAGGCGTCACTGGCAGTCCACTGAGAGGTGTTTCAGCACCTGACAGTGGATGCGATTTGGCCCGGGAGCTGTATCAGGGCAAGCGGCTAGGGCACTGTGGAGTTCCAACTCAGTGAATGGGACATTGTAGGATTCATGATGGCGCGTGTGAAATGAAAGGCTCTGATGTTCCAACCGCTCTTTAATGGAGCGGAAAGCCAGTGGGTAATTCACAGATGCGGAACTGAGAGCAAAATGGTCTGCTACATGGTTGGCAATTATGTCGGAGTCAGTACAAATTGCCCCATTCAGTGACAGCACAAGGACGCTGAAAGGGGTCCGATAGCCATAGAGGCGTCTAATCTTTGCCCAGACCTGCGATGGAGAAACATGGAGGCCAATAGTGGAAACATACCATTCCCAGCGCTCCTGCTTGCGCTGGCAGATAAGGCGGTGGGCCCGCGCATGCAGCCGTTTGAAGGCAATGAGGTGTTCTAAAGATGGATGGTGCTTGTGACGCTGGAGCGCCCACTGGCGATCCTTAATTGCCTCAGCGATCTCAGGCGACCACCAAGGCACAGTCCTCCGCCGAGGGGACCCAGAAGAACAGGGAATGGCAGATTCTGCAGCAGTAACGATGCTGATGGTGACTGAGTGAACCACCGCATCAATGGTGTCATTAGAAAGAGTACTTGCCATGCACCACACTGAAATCTGTGAAGATTTAAAATGGAAAGCTCGAGCTGTGCCAATACATGTTCAATGGTGGCGCCTCGACCTGTTGTCACTGACCCACCCCACAGAGGGTTATGGGCGTTGAAGTCGCCCAGTAACAAGAAAGGTGGCGACAATTGGGCTATCAGCGCAGTGAGGACATGCTGTGGGACATCACCATCTGGTGGAAGATACAGACTGCAGACAGTAACAACCTGTGGCGTCCACACCCGAACAGCGACAGCCTCTAAAGGTGTTTGTAGAGGGACAGACACGCTGTGAAGAGAGTGAAGGACATAGATGCAGACGCCACCAGATACCCTTTCATAAGCTGCCCAGTTCTTATAATAACCATGATAGCCACGGAGGGTGGGGGTTCGCATCGCTGGAAACCAAGTTTCCTGAAGAGCAATGTAGAAGAAAGGGTGATGGCTGATAAGTTGTCAGAGCTCAGCTAGATGGTGGAAGAAAGTGCTGGAGTTCCACTGGAGGATGATATTGTCCATGGCTGAGAAAGGTGTGAAGGGACTGGGGAGGCAGATTACGCCGCAGGGTCACTGGCTGCCACTGATTCAGTACCCACGCGAATGACATTCATTGCGTCCGAGGGTCCGGTGAGATCCAGGTCTTCAGCAGACGCCAGAATCTCGACCTCATCCTCAGACACGGAGCCTGTAGGAAGCGGTGGGACAGGTGCCACCGCACTGTTGTGATTCTTGCGAACCTTCTTTTTCTGCTTCTCGCGCCGTGCCTTCGGCAGTTCAGGCTGGGAGGGCCTCACTGGGTCAGTCTCAGGGATGGACGACGACCGTGAGGCCCTACGACAAGCGACTGGTGGTTGTTTCAGCCACTTGCAGGTGTCCGCTTTTCCGCTGGTCGGAACTTGCGAAAGGAGGTCCCCAAGGGGCCCCTTCCTGGTGAGAGTAGCCGAAGAAGTCTTACGCTTCTCCGGCTGGGAAGTGGGAACAGGTGTCCCCGATGGTTGGGGGGTGTTGCTCCTGAAGTAGATGGAGCAGGAGCAACAGGGACTGAAGAACCCCCTCACAATCAAGGGGGCCGGTGGATTCTGACCAATCTTAGAGCCAACCGTACGTGATGATGCGAGAACCGTTGTTGCAGCAGCGGCGTAGGTGGACGTCATTGGCACAGGATGGAGCCTCTCATATTTCCGCTTAGCTTCGGTGTATGTCAGGCGGTCCAGGGTCTTATATTCCATTATCTTCCGTTCTTTCTGGAAAATGCTACAGTCCGGCGAGCAGGGGGAATGGTGTTCTACACAGTTAACACAGATAGGAGGCGGGGCACACGGAGTATTGGGATGTGAAGGATGTCCACAATCTTGACACGTGATTCTGGAAGTACATCGGGATGACATATGTGCAAACTTCCAGCATTTAAAACATCGCATCGTAGGAGGGATATATGGCTTTACATCACAGCGGTAAACCATCGACTTGACCTTCTCGGGTAAGACATCACCCTCGAAGGCCAAGATGAAGGCACCGGTGGCTACCTGATTATCCCGATGGATGTGCCGGACGAAGTGAACACCTCGTCGTTCGAGGTTGGCGCATAGTTCATCGTCGGACTGCAGAAGAAGATCCCTGTGGAATATAATACCCTGGACCATGTTGATGCTAACTGAAACATCCCCCAACTTGTCACAAGCGAGCAACCTCCGTGACTCGGCAGAGGATGCTGTTTTGATGAGAACTGAACCAGAACACATTTTGGATAAGCCCTCCACCTCCCCAAACTTGTCCTCTATATGCTCCACAAAAAACTGAGGCTTGGTCGGAATAAATGATTCACCATCAACTAGCGTACAGACGAGGTACCGGGATGAATAATCCCCACTGCCTTCTTTAGCCATACATTCCTCCCATGGAGTGGCCAGGGAGGGAAATGATCTTGGATCGTATTGCTTGCCGTTGAGGTTAGACCTCGATCGCTTAGAGACTGCTGGTGGAGGCCCACCAGTGAGAAATGATGTACCACGTTTCATTGCGAGTCATCCGCCCTGATGCCACCTACTCCGACCAGGGGCTCTCCCCACGGGTGCCACCCAGCCACAGCAGAGACCACCTGGCAGGATGGCCTTTGCCGTGGGTCCTGATGTCCCAGAAGGATAGGCATCTACTCCTCAGCATACGTTGAGTGGTAGCAGCTCAGGCATCAGCAGTGCAATCCCTGTGTAGTCAGGGGGCTACCACCAAGAGGGTACATGACAACCCCACCACAACGAACTGGCTACTGTGCTGGATGTCAGGTGTCGAATATCCATGTATATCACGAGGGCAAAGATGGAAGTGCACAATGGAGGGAATGTATGCTACCCGGAACACACTGCAGCTGATGTGGCCAGATGCTCGGTGTAAGTCAACTCCATGACAATATCTGGTGTGCCAGATCTTACGGCAAGATGGATATAGAATGCACCATGTAAGGCGTCCTTCCCCAAATGGTACGCACTAACGGAAAATTTTGAAATGGAGGGGTCAAACCCCTTAGGGGACCATCACATTAAAGGCCAAAACAGTTGAGACTCCTTTTAGTCACCTCTTACGACAGGCAGGAATACCGCGGGCCTATTCTTACCCCCGAATCCGCAGTGGGGCATTTGTCTAAAACAAAGAAAATTAATTGGGTTCCTAATGAGGTACTGTAATTTAGTTCACACACACACACACACACACACACACACACAAAATTCAAAATATCTACTCAATCACTGCTACGGTCAAACTACTATATATGATGTCAAATACACAACTTTCTTCAGTACTGCAGTAGGTGAAATCAGGGAATGGTTGTAGCAATGAAGAATACAGCACATGGCTTGGATACAAAGTGATTTAAAAAAGATGGGTGTGGGAGACGAATGAAGATTGGGACATAATTTTAGAGACATGGAACATGCTCTGATAGTGGAGGGGTGTGGCAGAGCATTGGCCATGTTATTTTTAAGAAAACGTTCCATCATTCACCTTAAGCATGTGGTATGCATTAACATAGTACTACTACAGAATTCTCATACATAATATTGCAATTATAAGATAAATTAGAATGACTACAAGAGATACAGGAGGTACATATAATACAGACATTATGAAACACATCTTGAAGATCTACTCATTTTTAATATATGCTCATATTAACCTCAGTGGTTTCCTTTCAATGCAGACCTTCTGTGCAACATCCTTGAGGAAACCAGCTGGCGATTCCTGAACCACATGCTGGACTCTAAGACGTGTTTTCAGGTACTCCACAAATCGCTTTAGAAAGGCAACAAAGTGCTCAGCATTTCGAATGTTTCCCGGCACTACCTCTGTAAAGATATTTATTATTCTCAATTAGACAGTTTATCACATTAATGTTTTTCTGAGAAACACCAATGAATCAGAGTTCCTGGGCAATGCTCTTTAACCCCTTAATGCTGACTGTCATGAATTCACATCATACCAATGCTGTGCTAATAACTGGAAGGTTAACTGTTTTTAAATGCCAGTGGCAGTAGATGCTGATTCTTCATGAAGCTACCAATGCTTATGACAAGGGCTGCAGTCTCCTGAGTGTTTCGAGCATCTCCAAAGCACCAAGATGTTTTATTTTTATCTTTCACCTAGAAATTTATTCAGGCATTAAGGGGTTAATTCTAGATATTATAAGACATGCTTATTACAATTCAGGTTTTCCTTTGTGACATACACAACACTGCAAAAACAGAAGAGTAATATTTTAAGCATCACATACAAACTGTCATTAACTTTGTGATGTCTCCATACAGTAATAACTAATAATAAACAAGATAAAAACTACAGCTAATAAATGAACACACAAAAAGGAGGCAGAATTCATACAATATGGGACTACATCAGTAGAGATAAACAATCTCTTTTTACCATTCCGTTTATACATTTTCTGTTCTCACCTATCACCATTTATAAATAGTTCATATGTAAGTGGTATTTCATTTTTTTCTTTGACTTTATTAATGCATAAACAATCAACTCCTTGAAAGAACCTCAAAAAATTCATTGAATTAAAACATTGTCAATTAATTTCAAAAATGTTTAAGTGGACTGCAAAAAATTCCAAATTGCATCATGGTTCAGAGTTCATGTTTGACTGTGGGTCCCCTATAACTGACTAGTTACGTCAATTAAAAGGTCAGATGAAAGCAATGTCATAACACCTCCAACAGGACCAGGCCTAGCAAAGCACTGTGGTAATCAAAACCAACCTTTACACTGAAACTGCTTCATCTTACATCAGTTTGACAGCTACACAATATTAAATATGAGTGCATCAGTTAAATTCTATTATTCTGTAATAATACAAAAGTGATGTTAAGGTCATTGCAAGTGGATAATAAAAATAAAGTTGGCTAGGATGTGGCAAGAAATTGGCCACATCTACTTTTATGGAACTGTTGGGGCATTTATCTGACTTGATACAGCAAAATGTTAATTGGGATGTGTCACGCAGTGATTTGTGATAGTTAATTCAAAAAGTGCCTTCGGCATTGAGGCACCTTGACAAGTCACAGAAAAAAGTTTTAATAATGGAAATCCAGGCTGGAATAATGACAATATCATAAAAGCATAGATTGCTACTCACCATATAGCGATGGTGTCGAGTCGCACATAGGCACAACAAAAAGACTGTTGAGCTAGTAAGCTATCAGCTGAAAAGGCCTCCATCGGAATTAGACAAAACACACACACACACACACACACACACACACACACACACACACACACACACACAAAATCACTGGCTCTAGCTGCTAAGAAAGAAAGAAAGAGAGAGAGAGAGAGAGAGATCTAACTCCGATTAAGGCTTTTTTGACTGAAAGCTTACTTGTTTGACAGTCTATTTGTTGTGCCTAACTGCAACTCAGCATCTCCACTATATGGTGAAAGCAATCTATCCCTTTCATAATATTGACAACATAATGTAAATGGATAGATAAAACATTTACTCACCAAGCAGCAGCAGGAGAACACACAAACAAAAAGGTTTAACTTTTACAAGTTTTCGGAGCCAGTGGGTCCTACTTCTGGTAGAAGAGTTGAAGGGGGAGGAAGACGGGTGAAGGAAAAGGACTGGAGAGGTTTAGGGAAAGGGGTTCACTTCAGAAAAGTCACTCAGAACCCCAGGTCAGGGGGACTTACCAGATGTGCTGAGAAGGAAATAATATAATAATATTGTCACTTTTAAAAATGGATAACACACTGTCACGAGAGATTCAGCAAGTGTTTAAAATATTTATTGTAACAGTATCAGTTGTAAACAGTTCCACATGAGAACTATTTTCGATCACATTTTATGATCATCTTCAGTTCTAAACATAAAACATTATTAAGTAACTATTTCTGCAGATAATATAGACGGGAAATATTTAAAACTTAATTCTTTTTAAGTGGTTTTGAGTAAGTAGATGACACAGACTGACAATCAAGAGTTGTGAAAAGTCAAAATTCTTTAAAAAGAACATAGCTGAACCTTTAAAAATAAAGAAAACAGTACAATAGCGCACTTGTGACAACATCTTTTGGCATTAGCATTTTACTATACCCGCTATGTACCATAAAGACCCATACATAATTGATTATGAGTTGGGAAGAGGGGGAAGATAAGATGGGGAGAGGAAACGAACTGATATTTTGCAGTAATGCACCTAACATTAATAAATGAAACACCTTGGTAAAATTTACAATTACGTTAAAGTGACTACACCGAGTTTTCGTGAGAAGGCGTCTGAGGTATATTACGCTTTTGTTCTCTGAGATCAGTCCACCTGTGCCCAAGTCTCCAGTCAGTGCGGTGAGCTGCTAAGGTATTCTTCTCCTACCAGTGATTATGTCATCAAAATTCTTAAGTAAGTCAAATTCTTGAAGTTACACTAGACATTAAGTATTTTATCCATGCTGTCTGTTACCAAAATTTTTGAGGTACATAAAATTCTTGAAGTCACACTGGAGATGGAGTAGTTTATCTGGTTCTTTCAGGTGATTCCCATATATTTCTAGTTCTTACAAGATGTTCAAAAAACGTCTCTTAGGTGTTGTTTGTAAAATTTCAAGATGCGTCTCTATTGGTCCTACCAAATATTTAGTTTCAATCACATGGTGACAGATACAATAACACAACAGTTTCAGACAACTGGATCAGCAACAGGCTTTTGCATAAGTGAAACTCCTTGTTTTTAGCTAAAACACGATACAAATTAGGTTGTAAATATATAGCTTTTAGTGTGTATATGATTATGCGCAACGAATGTCATTAACAGTACACAGGTCTGACTGACAGAACTTTTGAGACCTGGTTTAAAGAACACACTGTAGTCTCAGGGCGTATACACGGACAAGGAAAAAAAGAAATTCCCAGATTTTTCCCATATTTCCCAGTTAAAAATAAACTTTCTCCCAGATGAAAATACACTTTTTCCATGTTAAGTGACAGAATACTCTTCCTTGGCCCTATAAAACTCATCAATCCTTTGAATATTTATGGTTTTATATACAGACATAGAATTTCCCGGCACTTTAGAAAACAAAACTCAGGGAGGAAAAACACGTTTTGAAAGACCTTTGATGTGCATCTACATGTACACTGCATTTTTTCTTATTATGAAAATATAAATTTGAATTCCACCAAACACTATATGTCACTTTACGAAGCATTGAAATCGAGATAGCTCATGTCACGTGATCTCGCCAACTGATGACAGCATAAGACACATGATGTAGTCAGCCAATAGGAAGATCACTCTTAAGTAGCGCGAACACACAAATAAGGAAAGTTAATGGTTTAAATTAATATACGTAGTATTCACATATAATATTGGTCTTGAAGATTAATAAGCTGGAAGAGAAGCTAAGCTTCAACATATAATATTGATCTTTTTTGCACTTGTTACACTTTAAGATACAAATGAGCCAGTAAATTTTGAGTAACAATGTAAATGTCTGGTCTTCTGGGCTCGAAATTCTTCTAAATGGTCCTCCTCAAAGAGTTGATTTTTAAATGAGAGTCAAACACTTTGTGATTTAAGAAATTCATCGTACATTCGAGCACATAGTTCATCTTGTGTAAAAGGAAATTTGCTTTGAATGTAACACTTTTCAAACCACCATTCGCAGTATTTTCCTGTGACCTGTTAGAAATAGGTTCATTTCAGCAGTTGCAAGAGACCACCAGATAACAGGCATCACCGTGCTTGCGCAGCTACGATGATGCAGGAATCCCATTCGTCCGTACGTGTAAAACATTAAAAGACCTAACATTATGTCATAAAAGAAACAAGACATCAGAGGATACTTCAAGAGCATTGGAATTTTGTGAACCATACTAAAATACATAATTTGGCTTAAAGTGCACATTCGTATGTTCAGGTTCGGATGTAAATTTTCTTGGATTACCAGTACTGTATTAAATGTTTGGTTCTTTATTATGGCATAATGCCATACGTGCACTTGAAATGCAGCGAACAGTTGAAACTAGCCGATAATGTGAAATTAAACACTTTGTTTCAAATAAACTGTTTGCCTCAGTGGAAAGGATTAATAAAAGCCGAATCTCTTTAGCAAACTGACAAAAATAACTTCATTGTTCTGTAAGGCGATTAATGCTTGACTGTCAGAAAGGTGGAAATAAAATCTGAAACTAACAACATATTTTAGCCTTCCATAATTATGTGAATGTATTTCAATTCACTTGATAGCTCCTGGCCACAGACAACCCACCTCCCCACCACACCTCAGACTGCTCTGTGCATCAGCCCCGAGTCTACGATATTTCTGAACCAGGGCAATACTAGATAGCGGCACCCAGCCACACTTCTGTAACCAGAAGCAACTGCGCATGTAACCAGAAGCAACTGCTTAAACGAATCTAATTTAAACAGTTGTCACATCACACTCATCGGAGGCAATTTGTTGTTATGAAGCATTGCACAGTCTTTCTAAAGCCTTTGACACACTGCTGATGGCAGACGCTTGTAGAAGCACTGTGTTTTGTTGTTGTATATGAAGTTTTCCTTTGCAACTTAAGTTTTATTTTCATTTTCTTTTTTCTCTCGTTCATGTTTTGTTGCTGCAGTATTATTCTGCAGTAGCGGGCTACAGTAATATCCTTTGCTAGAGTATTGTTTCTTACCAGCCAAAATCAAAAATTTAACTGAAAACTGAAACAATGAAATATTCCCAGAATTCTAAACAATTCCCAGGTTTTTCCTGGTTTTCTCCCAGATGAAAAAAATTCCCTTGTATTTCCTGGATCTCCCGGGTCGTATACACTCCGAGTCTGAATTAAGACAGCATTCGCAGATATATATATATATATATATATATATATATATATATATATATATATATATATATATATATATATATATATATATATATATAGACACACACACACACACACACACACACACACACACACACACCCCCCCTTACCTAACATATTTCAGACCATTTGACTACCAAGACTTCAACATTGAAACAAGGGTATGCTTGTCAACAAACACTTAATTATCACCGAGCGGGGTGGCGCAGTGGTTAGACACTGGACTTGCATTCGGGAGGACGATGTTTCAATCCCGCGTCCGGCCATCCTGATTTAGGTTTTCCGTGATTTCCCTAAATCACTGCAGGCAAATGCCGGGATGGTTCCTCTGAAAGGGCACGGCCGACTTCCTTCCCAATCCTTCCCTAATCCGATGAGACCGATGACCACGCTGTCTGGTCACCTTCCCCAAACCAACCAACCAACAAACTTAATTATCTATTCTCAATGCACAGTACAAATGGGCCAAACTTTACAAACTTGTCCACATCACAGTGCAGATTGGTATAGCGTATCTGGCTAGTTGGAGGCAGCCAATGTAAGGATGCTACTTGGTAGTCATAAATAGTTGTTAACCAGGTATCTTTATGGCATGGACATATGAACTAATCACGTTTTGTGAACAGCCTTTCCTTCACATTATGCTTCTGCTGCACAAGACATTTTTGTCATTGAATATCTTAAAAATGTATTAATACACAGCTAATTAACATCTGATAAACTGAAATACTATTAATGATTTCTTCTCAAAGATGAAATCTACATTGTGATGGCAAGATTGATCTATAACGTAGCCCAAGGTGTAGGTTGGATTGGAATGTGAATCTTGTTGAGAGTTGGTGAAGACAATGAATGTGAATATTAAATCTAAGTTAAATGCAGCTCAAATTGTAGAATAGGTTGAAAGGTGACAATTTGTCTGTGAGTTGGCAAAGTCAACAAAGGTGAATATAAAATTTTGGTTGTTGTGACTGACTGATCGGTAGTGAAGCTGATAGTTCTGTTTTTAATTATTTTCTGTTTACTTGAATTCACAGATCACCAGCAGTATACAAATATGAATAAAAGAAACACCAAAGGATGGAAAATGAAAACTCAGTATTAAATTATTTATTAAGCGTTTGTGGTTATTTGACCCTATGTAAAAAAGTTTTAGTTCAATTTGATCCCATTCTAGCATGTGGTATACTGTATTATAAAGTTGTTATATTAAATACTTTCACATTTCTCTGGTGAGCGAGACAAAATCATCCCACCACATGACTAACTATACAAATAAGCTGTACTGCTATCATAACTTTCTGCAACAACTTGCGACAGGCATTGCCAATATGCACTTCAAGGTTAGAGTGTGAACATTCCTTCTAAAGTTTTACTGTAGAACACCTCTGTGCACCTAAGCAACTGTCTCTCTTCTTATCCTCCCTGTAGCACATCATCACAGTTATGAAATAACTCACTAGTCTTCACATTTCTATGCAACTACTGTAACTTTTAAACAATATTTTCCTCTTTTCATATTTGAAATCAACACCTCTATTTTTTATTTTTGATGTTTATGAAAATATCTGTATTTGTATTTTACATACCAACAAAGTATTTGAAACAGATTTTGTCAGAAAGTGCCAAAGCTCTCTCTTCCGTTTGTAGATGGTTATGCAGAGGGGAGCTGTGTTGGATCTGAGTTGTTGAAATCATCTAATTGTGCTACTATGCGCATCTTTACTCAAACAATGGAGACTTCAGGTAGGAATATCAACAAGGTAGGAAAAGATAGATTCTTACTTACTGTATGACAATGATTCAAGGAAATGTTTTCCATACAAAAGTTATATGATGAATGTGAAAAATATTCTGATTAGTCAAGGCAAATTATGGTACACACTGAAGAGCCAAAATATTATGAGCACTGTCCATGTTCAAATGTCACCCATGGCACTGTGGGCACATGATGTGGTAAGGAAAGTATATAAGCAGAGCAGAGACAAATGGTATATCATTGTAGTGACGCTACAGGTCACAAATGGGGAAAGTCTCTAACAAGTAATTTTGAGAAAGGGCAGACTGTTTTGGCCTGATACATGAGAACGAGCACGTGAAAATCAGCGAAGCTGGTCTACTGTTTACATGTTTCTGCTGTGATCATCTATGGAAACTGGTTGAAGAGACAATTAGGCAACAAGACGCTGGACGTTCACACCTCATGACAGAATGTGGACATCAGAGGCTTTCCACTGTGTACAGCAGAACAGACAGAGATCAGTAGCTCATCAGCTAACAGAGTGCAATGCTAGGGCAGGCACAAGTGTTTCGAAGCACACAGTTCAGTGTCCATTATTGAACATGAGGTTCTGCGGGTAAAAACATCTCTATATTCCCATCAACAGATCCACTTGTAGTGAGTATGGGCCTGCCGATACTGGAAATGCATTGCTCAATAAGATGAATGACTATTTTTGTTACATATGTAGTATACAGATACACCATTATCTGGACAAACTGTTATTCAAAACATGCACCACTCCATGGATGCAGACTTATGGATGCAGTATTATGCTAGGAGGCACATTCGCCTGTTCTTCTATGGGACCTGTTGTTGCAACGTATTAATCAAAAGCATAATGACAGCTGTGGAGTGAGCATTATTGTGGACCAGCTGCATCCATTCATGCCTGATGTCTTCCCCAACAATGACTGTACGTTCCAGCATGATAACTGTCTTTGTCACAGGGTCTGAACCCAAGAGAACATAGGTGGGAGAGTACTCCCATGTCCACAAACCACAGGCTTGTAATTTACAGGAATCGAATGACCTGTGTGTAAATGTCTGGCACCACACAGATCTGGAACCATATGAAGGACTTGTTGAATTCATGCCACATAGTGTGTACCAAAGGTGAACTAACACACTATTACACACATGGTCATAATGTTTTGGCTCATCAGTGTATGTCCATCTAACAATACAAAGCCTTCAATTCAAAATTATTTACTACTAGGTCACACGGTTTGATAAGCAATACTTTCACAGAAAAAAATATTGCTCAGCAGAAATTTCCTGCCAAATGAATGATTTTGCTGATGTTTAATTTCACTGGATGTGTGAGAAATGGCATCAACCAAAATTCAAAGCTGGGCTATTTAAAACTCCCATTTTTATAGTGTCAGGACTGTTTATGTACTACAATGAACATGTGCTTCTGGATGAGCAAAATTTTCTGTTCTGGCTGTTTATCAAGCTGCAATGATGGAACAAAATTAAGTAACTTGAATGTTGTCAAGAAATGCCTGGAAACATCAGCTGCAGTATGACTGTTTCTTCTTATGCAATTTCTGTAGTTTTAGCACACCCAAAATATATATGATCATATAGGAAAAACTTGATCATTGCTTTCTGCGCACTTTTACACAGAATCAATGACAGCACTGATCCTCTCAAAAAGTTAAGTGAATTCTGCAACACAGTTTCAATTTTTTCAAGTTAACCCAGTTGAACCAGAAGAGAACCTCTATATTTTCCAGTCTCAAATGGAATCACATTTCCAAATAAACCAGTATTATTCTTCTCAGTAATATGACAAAAAACAACTACACCATATTCAAATAAATGACTTGCAAACACTGTTTAGCAATGAAACCATACAGCTATTGAGTGAACAATATGCCTGCCAGCAACAAACATGTCTTATGACACTGACTTTTTCGATCATTCCGTAGTACTAATTTTTCTCACTTTTGGAATATGACAACAGGTTCTGGTTATTATGCAATTTCGATAGCTCTAAGAGAATCATCAAAATCTCATAAAAGACCTAAACTTTTTGTACTATGTAACCAATATAATTCTATTTATGCCATTCTCTACTGACTGATGTTCATAACCCCTACCTACACTGCTGCTGCACTAAAGTCAATTTGTGCAATGCTGTTCTGTCCTACATAGAATGTCTGCAGACAAACAAAGATAACACAGTTGCAATATTTAGAGTTGTTTCTACCAGACAACTGCACAAAACTAACAGTACATTTCAACTCATGACATTCTAATTTTCATATTCTCAATATCTCACCATGAAGAACTTCATCTGGTAAAACAGGATTAGCAAGGACAATATCCGTCTCACGGGCAAGATTAGCATCCCGCAATCCTTCAACCAATCTCTGGTACTCTTCCTTCAGTTTTTGAGCATCATCTTCCTTCATTCTGGAAAACAGTAACATACATCAATATGACTCCTCATTTATAAGAAATAGGAATACTTTATTTCACAGCTGATTTTGTTACAGTATTTGCTAAATACAACTTTAATTATTAAAATCCAGATGTTACCATGCCTACATCTGCGCCTGGCTCGAGTCTCATAATCAGTCACAGAACTGGTTTAAATTTATTTCTGCTTGAAAAGTTCTGCATCAAGTAATAAGAATGTTGATCTTACTCAGCAATAGTACGTTCCAGCAGCTGGATGTTGGCAGTACTCCTGTCTACAATTCTCCTTGTTATCTTCACACTCATTGAGTCAATACAAACATTATCTGAAAATGGAACAACATGACAACTAGCACTGCCCCCTCATTTTATTGTGCAGTTTATTTACATTGTATTTTATTTTTGAAATATTTAATTTAATGTTATTAATGAACACACATCATTGCCAAATGTACAGTGTATGGACACACTGAATTTTCAAACACTACTTTATTACTTTTAAAAGTACACAAAATAAATATTGGAAGAATAGAAATAGCGCAATACTCTTCAGTTCTTTATAGACATACATAAGCAGCAATGAATTCAGTATCAAAATAATTTTTTCCATTTCTAAAAGGGACATGAACCAGGATTTTAGATAAAGTGTGTACTGTAATTATTCATGGAATAGTTAGCAGCCACAAAACATTCATCACTTTCTTTTATTATTATTTATGAACTTGGCCTGCTATGGACTGCATACAACTTAAGACTTATGGTGTTTCTTTTTCTTCCGTTCTTCCCAGTACTACTTCATTTTCTCGCCAACTGCTCGTCTCTGCTCATCTGTCCACACTCTCTTGGGTCAAGGTTTTGGCTGATCTTCTTCATAGTTTGCTTTTTCTATTAGTAGCCTGAAGTGATTCCGGTCACGTATTATTTCTTCTGTAACACCTATTTTGTTGGCATCTTTCTTTACTGCTCTTATCCATCCTACAGTTTTTTTCAGCTTACTAACGTAATTAAAAATTTTCTTTTTAATCCGTGTTTCTTCCATTCTTTTTAAATGTTCGTAAAATTTTAGCCGTCTCTTCCTCATTGTATCTGTGATTTTTTCTGTATTTTTGTATAAGTCTTCATCTCTCCTTTTAATCCACCTGTTTTCCTTGTTTTTCTCAGGACCTAGAATTTTTCTTAGTATTTTTCTCTCTCTTTTTCCTAGTTCTCTTAATTCGCCTTTTTTATTCAATGTTAGGCACTCTGATCCATACGTTGCTTGTGTCATAACAACTGAATTATAATGTCTTACCTTTGTTTGTATGGATATTGATTTCTTATTGTAGTAGTTTTGTGTTAATTTATACGCAAATTCTAACTTTTTTATTCTTTCTTTATTTCTTGCGTCATCCAGTCCATTGGCTTGGATCCATTCCCCAAGGTATTTGAAACTACCAACACTTAATTTTTCCATACTTTGTTTTCATAAACTTTTCTGTATTATGTTTGTGTTCTATATACTAAGTTTTTTCATAGGATATTTTTAGCCCAGTCTTTTCAGCAATCTATTTTAACAGATCAAGCATAACTGTTGTGTCTGTTCAGTTTTCAGTTATCAATCCCATATCATCCGCAGAGGCTAAGCATTTCACTTCAGATTTGTTCTTTCTTTGGCCCATGCTTATACACTTTGTGACTCTGTTGTTTAATCTGTTTTCCCATGTTTTTACTATTTCATCTAAAACCAAGTTATCATATTTTATATATAAAGAAATCTAGGCAATAACCAACATCAGTTTAAAAGGAAAAAGAAGTCACCAACATTTCTAAAACCATCCAGGGGAGATTAGCTTGGGAGGAACATAAAGAGTGTTAGAATTGTGTGTGTGTGTGGGGGGGGGGGGGGGGGGGGACGGAGCCGAAAGCTAATTTGTCACTATAATTGCTACTGGAAACAAGGTTATACAAATATCGCTGTGGCACACAAGACCTTGTGTTGAACAGCATTGTTTTTGTAAAACGAAGAAACTGCACAACAGTTGCCAAATTCTACAGATTAAATCCGAACTAGCGACCAGATACATACAGTCTGCCAACACGAAGTCATACAAATAACTGAAGTTTGAGTCTTAGTGCTGAGATTTTTTTTGGTAGGGTTTCACTGTTTTCCACGTGATTTGTTACTAGCCCAATCTGGAGGACCAGAATTCTCTGTAGGTGTTTGTTCTCCTATTCAATATGTTCCAGTTTTAAAGGATTGAAACAATCCAGAATGAGATTTTCACTCTGCAGCGGAGTGTGCGCTGATATGAAACTTCCTGGCAGATTAAAACTGTGTGCCCGACCGAGACTCAAACTCGGGACCTTTGAAACAATGCTCTTATTTACCTCCCAACATTGTTCAAAACATATCTACAAATTGCCTTGCAGAACTGGGAAAATAAATGCTGTAAAATGGGAATTCAGCAACGAGATCATTGTATATCCTTTTATTCCGAGATGAGCAGCTGGTTGTTGAAACTGAAGAAGATATCGTCTACATGGTGAGAAAATTAATATAAGAGTATAGCAAATGAGGACTGAAGTTGAACAGAAGATAGAATACTTAAACATGAGAACACAATCAGTTGATCTTGAAACATCAGATAATGTAAACATCATTAACTGCGAAAGTTATAAATACCTTAAGAGTGTAGTTAATAAAGATGTAGCACTTGAGGATGACTAGAGAAACAGATTGAACTCAGGAAGGAGAGCAATATCAAAATAGAACTTGCTCTTATGGTCCACAAAATTTGGATTAAAAATGAATTTTAATATACAAAGCCATTATTGAGCCAATTATCATTTATGGTTCAGAGCATTGCGTAAGGGTACAGTACGCTTACATAGTATCGATCATACACACTATGCAGCGATCATAAACTAAAGCAAAGACTGCCCACAGTATTGGATTTCTGTTGAGTGTTTATAAATGCTGGTTTACAAAAGGTTGTTTTAATTAATAATATGTAGTATTTGAGAAAGGACATGTTATCATTTAGCAGTTTTATTCAGATTTCACAATAACAGAAGGACACAACAATGAGTTTGATGCAAAGGAGCTATTACTTATTATGCTAAATTAATTAAATATAACTTCATCTTCAGTGTACGTGAAAAATAAAGTTCGGTGCGAAACTAGGGGGAGGTTATAACTGGACAATCACGGAGAAGAACCACAAGAAGACTGAAGCTGTAGAAATGGACTTTCGAAGACGAGCATCAAGCATCTCCTGTTTGGAACATAGAACAAAATGAAGTCGTAAGGGAAATAACACACAAGAAAGATACCGAAGGGATGACAAACAATGCAGAAAACTTTTCTGGTTTGGCCACTTAATGGGGGTGGGACAGTAAAGAATATCTAAAACTGTATTTAAATATAGACTGACAAACAGAAGGATCAGAATGATTTAAATTGATGCAGTGGATGGAAGGAAGTATGACCAACATAAATCTGACCATTGAAGATACACAAAATAGGTTATTATGGAGGTTGTGATGTGGGATACTAAGGAGCCATCGGACACCAGTCAACATATATATTATGTAACATACAGGCAGTAATTAATATGAAAATGAGCACATTTGAATACTATAAAGTACTGCAATCTTTATGAAACATCTCAACATTTCTGGGAGTGACTATGAATCAAGAACAGAACGGACAGGAAATGATATCCAGTACCCTTCAAAACCAATCATCCCAACAGTGACAGTATTCCAGGCCAGCAGTATCCTACCAATACTCTAAGCATACACTGAGACTGAATGTTGGAATGCTAATTACAATGCTATATCATAGAAAAAGAACACAGCCAAAACGATTGGTGGCAGCCTACCCAAGAGCTGAAAAAAGTAAGAGAAATGTAACATCTTAATGAAATTTTGTCCAACTGTGCATTAGCGTATTTACTCGAATCCAAGCTGCACTTTTTTTCCGGTTTTTGTAATCCCAAAAACTGCCTGCGGCTTAGAATCGAGTGCAAAGTAAGCGGAAGCTCTGAGAAATGGTGGTACCGCCACAACTAACTTCTGCCGTCGACTATATGTAGCGCTACACAGGCATGCTTTGCAGGCACAAAGATAAATACTGGCGCCAAAACCTCTGACTCCGTAAATAAATTTAAAAAAATGTGGAAGACGAGCTTTTTTTCTCTGCCTCGAGTTTCGACCATTGCATTTTCGTACATTATCCAACAAAGTAAATACAAATTCTGTATTGTTCATCTTTGAATGTAGCAGCATTTCAATGTACTATGAAAATCTGACTGGCAAGACTGTTTGGGATGTTTGTCAATATAGCCAACTCTACGTTCTGAATTTTTTCCTACCTGTGAGAAGAGATGGTTGCTAATAGGAACTTTTATGAATTGTGAATCACATGCAGTATTCTCTTCACCATAAGAATAATACGAATATAAACATTTTGCCATGTATTCTTTCGTGTTTGCTGCTATCTCATTTAAATCTTGTTTGCCTAATAAACGACGAAACTAGTGTGAGACAACAGCAAACGCGGGAGAATATACATATCATGTCATGTTTATATTCGTATTATTCTTATGCTGAATAGTGATACAGTCAGAAATGAAGCACGGCAATTGACTACATTTTTAAATCTAAGATGACTCTCATTTCTGTGCAGAATGTGATGTACAAAAGAGGCGTCTGCAGAGATTTTCAAACGATGAAAAATTTTAGCTAAACTCTCGTTCAGAACATCTTCTATCATACACAGTCTATTATTTGGTTCTTGTTGATCATTATCAAAGAAAGCAGCAGTGTAAGTAACAACAAATAGCAGTCTCTTGCCATTGTTACGCTAAAGAGACAATTCCTCTCTTTTTTTTTTTATTTATTTATTTTGTTATCGTAAGCGGCATTAGCGCGCACAAAAGCAAGCCATGCTGCGAGTGGCGACAGGTCGTACACACACATTATCAGAATGCGACAAACAATGCATGACACAGTACAAAAATGCATTTTCAGCGTAGAGTGATGTAAACACCTATAACAAAGGGAACGGCACGTACCAGATCAAAGAAAAATAAGCAATCTATTCAAACCAGACGTAGCACGTGAAAAAGGAAGAGTACCCGTATAAATAAGGACGGGGCGCCTAACGCATAGCAATTGCTACCTGGTAAAGCTTAACTCCTAAGCTTACGACTCGAACCAAACTACTGTAGCTGTATCGTCATTCATTCGACCTAAATTGTGTCTCATATTACAATGGACCAACTGTGTTTCGATTTGGAGGTGCGGCCTAAAACTTTTCTATCCCTTGAATTTCGAGTCTCAAATTTCAGGTGCGGCTTAGATTCGGGAAATTTTTTTTTCCTTGATTTCGAGTCTTATTTTCAGGTGCGGCTTAGATTCGAGTGCGGCTTAGATTCGAGTAAATACGGTATACCTAGCAAACAGAGGGGAGGACTGATGATGAAGTGTGGTCTTTATAAGACTAAACCAGAGAAAAGTCACTGCTTCATAAATCGCTTTCGCTACTGACAATATGCCACTACTAACCCTGGGAGACTGACCAGCATACTGATTAGAGCTGAGTGAAGAGGGCCCCTGGAGCACCCAATTATTCTTAAAATATGTAGCTTCCCACCACCACTGAGTCCTCACTGCCTAATTTTGGCACTTATTTTTCCTTGAGATGAGAGATAAATTTCCTACTCAACAGACCAAATGTAATATCTTCTGTGAAAGCACTCAGATTTTCTCTTAAACGAACAATGGTATACAAAGTCAATGATTCAGTAGGTGCTATGAGACATTACTGTCATTTGTTCTTATGGTGGCTAAAATGTGTGCACTAGCAAAAGTACTGGAAACTGCTACTGTTTCAAAAGCTATGCAAAAATCTGAGGCCATTTTGCCCCAGAAAAGGGATTCAAAGTTATCTTACCAATGTTGTGTGCTTCATCAAACACTACGACAGATGACTTGCTAAGTTCCTTGGACACAACTTCAGCAATTTTAGGATCTAGGAGATAGTGGTAACTGTAAACAACAATGTTGGCGTGTGTGATCTGAAACAAATTATAAAAATAGAAAGGATTAGGTGTGCAGAAATCAAAATTTTACAAAGCTGACTGACAAATCATAAACTACAAAACCATTACAGTAATTAAATTAAAATAGGTAAAGAATTCCTAGCAAGCAAGCACAAAAACAGGAACAATATAGTGAGTGTAAACACATTTTTGCCTCGAGCTTACAAAACAGAACCTTTCTACATTTAGTATTTGAGAAAAAAGGCAAAGATGTGATACAGATAACAAAATAATAGCTGATTTCATTATGCTTCTGCCAATTTCTGCCCCATCTGCTGCACTGTGTGTGTGTGTGTGTGTGTGTGTGTGTGTGTGTGTTGGGGCTTCCGGGCACTCAACGTCGAGGTCATCAGCGCCCTGACACACATTAAAAGCAACGAATGTGGACAGGCTTAGCAAAATCGAAGCACACATGCAAAGAAAGCAGGAAAAGAAGGAAAATGCTACATAAGAAAGTAAAACGTAAGGAAAGCAAAAACGTAGTAGCAAGAATGCCACAGGAAATTGTCATTGGCTGGCCACTTACATAAAATATGGGCAAGCTTGTCACACAGTGAGCAAATTAAGACCCTCTCCCTAAAATCTTTGTAGAAACATTTGACAAGGCACAGAACTTTAAAACTTTAACATTCGTTTGAGTGTTTCCTAAAAGAGACGGCAGGTCCGCTGGCAAGTCAGCCGTGGCCCGCTGGTCAGAAAATAAAACGTGGCGCACAGTGACCTGGACGCCACAAGCACCACACATTGGAGGGTCCTCTCGTCAGAGCAGGAATCCATGCGTCATAGGACTGCGGCCTATTCGTAGCCAAGTGAGGAGAACCTTGTCCCATCGACGGGGCTGGAAGGAAGCCCACACACGCGTTGTGGGCTTGACTAAACGGAGCTTATTGTCAGTCATTTCCAGCCCCACCGACGCATGTCTCTTGAGCTCAACAGCGAGGTGAGTGCGTGCAGGGGGATAGGACACCGAAATATTTGTGGATCAAGACACGCCTCCTTGGCTGTGAGATCTGCCCTTTTATACCCAGCAATACTGACGTGTCCCGGAACCCAGCAGAAAGACACCACCTTCCACAGTGACCGCAGTTGGAGGAGGGCATCCTAGATGGTCTGGACTATTTGATCTGCTGGATACAAACATTGCAATGAGTGAAGGGCACTTAGTGAATCAGAACAGACAAGGAATTTAGGACAGGAAGAATGTCTCATCTGCTCCAGTGCCTGCAAGATCGCAGACAATTCTGCATCAAAGACATTAAAAGTCTGAGGCAGTCGAACCTTGAGGACACGATCCGGAAAAACGAGCAACCAACGGAATCCCCCCGTTTCGACCCATCCGTACCTGCTGCATGGAGCAACACCAATATTTAACTTATTATCCCATGGGATGTCAGCAGTAGGCTTGCTGTGAATCTTGAAATCTTCCCAACGACTGAATACTCAATGATGTTTCAGGTACGCAACTGATCACAGTTTCCTACCACACAGGATACTTCATCTCAGCACTTGCCGGACATGTTGAATGGAGCTATCGAAGAATACCATCCGCTACCCAACAGCACGATTTATTTGAGCATGGTAAACGCTACATGGATGCATCGTGATCATAGTTGCGACACTGACCACACTGCCAGCAAGCAGTACCCTCAATGGTGGAAATGTGAAACAGGATGTGTTGTCACTCACTGTGGCCCTTGGCATACTCTTATCTTTTCTGAGAGAAAATCATGAAACTATGGGTTTCCATACATTATTAGCTTACTGTCCTTGTTAATATGGGTTTCCACAATGCTCATCTCCACAGATTCTTTAATAATGTCATCCCAAAATAAATTAGCAGTAGTTAAACTTGTTTCACCATATTTCATTGCATGCTTGGTGGATACACATGTTCTGCAATGACAGACTTCAGACTTCCTAAGTAGTGAAAGGTGAGTGCAGCGTTACTGTTCTGTGCAACGTTCTTCCAGGATATGTGTATATAAGCCATACCACATTGGCATGGCATACTCCTGCCTTCCTCAATAATAAATCATATTTTATTGTTCCAAGAAGACCTGCAATCTTAGGTGGACAGAAAAACACTTAAACTTGAAATTTCTGGAGTATCTTGCCTACTTTGAATGACATGTTGCCAACTAACAAAAGAAAAGTTGCTGATTTTGCCGGCTTACTGTGCTCCTAGTCCAGTGCTGTTTTTTTTTTTTTTTTTTTTTTTTTTTTTTTTTTTTTTTTTTTTTTTTTTTTTTTTTGCTGATAATACTTTATTGATTTGCTGCATCAAGTACACATTTTCCTTAGGCACTGATCTAAGACGGACAAGCTCCGTAGACAAACTTGTAATTGGAAACTATGTGTGCCTCATGTGCAACAGTCTTAAGCACACTCATGGTGTGAATATGCAAATTTAAATCCATGTTAGTGAGCTTGAACTAAAATGAATGACCCAAAGAGCCATTGTTCTTCCACATAACCAGATAATCCAAGAATGGCAGAAAATCTTCTTTTGATGTTACCATGGTAAACTGGATCTTCTTATGAATGGAGTTTGATGCCAGAAAAATTCATTACTTTGTCTTCTCCATGGGACCACACTATGAAAGTGTGATGGAACCCGATTATTTCATTGATTTGCTCACAGTGAAGATAACAGGGAACGTCAAGATCCATGGCAATCAACAACCCAACCTGAATTTCACATTTCCCTCACTGAAAGCACTGCCTGCTGGGAGTCTGTTCGGTCTCGCAATAAAATTATGATCACGGTGCATGCACACAACACATACAGCCCACTAATAAACTGTGTGCTGAGGGCAATTGACGTCAGTCTCTGACAGCTGATCTGCAGGTGCCTAGCAGGTGCCCAGCTGAAAATTTATGTGATGGTAGAAAACGATGACCGGCTTCACTCCCAAAACATCATTGAGTCAGTTCACGCCACCATCTATGTGGCCCAAGAACTAGTGGGATGAGGTATTTCCCACTGAAAGAATTTAAATTTGCTCCTTCCAAGAAGAATTCTATCACACTAATCTGCATTTGAAACCTTGGCCGCGAGGCAGGTATAAATCAAGATTTGAATTTACCACAAAATTCTACAGTGAGAAGTACATATAAAGAAGAATCTAAGGGCAAATATTTTAAGACTAAAATAGAATCTGTTAGAGGATTGTCTCTACTATATAATAAAATTTATTGTGTATTTATTGCTAGCGTAAAGAGAGGAATGAAGCATTTGACAAGGCTGACAATAAGACAGATGCAAGACCTGCTCAAGAAAATTGTGCACTTATAATGGAGATTTATATCTTCTATAGCGATAGAAAATGTGTTGTTAGCTCTGCAATCAAGTGATGAGCTGTTAGAAAGGGTATAAATACCTCCAGCTGGACTGAATGGTTTTCATGTTTTACAAACTGTTATAGTAAGAAGATATCCTAATACATAAATGGTTCAACACTACAGAAAGGGGAAAAAAACTGAAAGCCTTCAAATAAAAGATACTATGAATTGAATTATTAATGAAGAGCAAGATATTATATAAGAAGAATAACAGAATGATGCAGGTATGTAATGCTACAGATATGTGGGTGGAATGAAATGAGTGAAGATAACCATCTATAGTACACATCGCCAGGAATGTAACTCTGTGTGTGCGCGTTAAAGTGTGTCTGTGTACTCTGAATAGTAAGGAAAGTTCGTAGCTGAGCTACTATGTCCAGTTCTCATACATGTGCCTATTCAGCACTCAAACACAATGTGAATGCAGATGAAGCTCAACTTCATCTGCCAGGGAGGGAGGGAAGGGGGAGGGGGTGGGAGGGAGAGAGGAGAGGGGAAGAGGGGGAGGGAGAGAGAGGATGAGGGGAGGGGAGGGGGGAGAGATTAATTTGTGTTTGGCACTTTTGTCCAAGAACATTTCTCATAAACTGTAATTTTGTGAACATTATTCCACACTGTAATGCGACAGAATCTACGTTTTATTGAAGTAAATCAGTTGCAAAATTATACAGAATGAAGCAACCAGTCACGGAAACATGATTTATTTATCTTGCTGCAAATCAATTTCGACTGATATCAGTCATCATCGGTGCATTTTTCTAACCGATACGTGCCATAAGTAGAAGTACTGTCCTTGGCAGATTTCTATGATGATAGAAATCGGCCAAGGACAGTACTTCTACTTATGGCATGTGATGCTACACAGTATAGAGTTTAGTAGGGTGTTGAGTCTTTGTACTTGCCTTGCATTCAGCTATAGACATGCTCCACTGCGTTATAGATAAGACCTGAAGCTTAGTATTTGGTATCGTTTGTCACTCTCCTCACTGTACGACAGCATCTCTGCCGGACATTGTTCATTGTGCATATGTTAACAGATATGATAAACTTTTGATGTTTGACGTTCAGAGTCTAGCAGTGCTCGTACAATTTAGTCTGCTGGGGCACTAGCTGTGTAGATGTACATACAGTCTATACTAGTATCGACCAAATCAACAGTGTAACTGTTTGGTGAGTTTTTCCTTCCCTTCAGCTCTTATGTAGGCTAATCTGAATCTGTGATTTCTAAAAATAAAATGATAAAACTTTTATCATCACTTTTCACAATTCTAAGTGTGCTGAAGCAGCACTGTTTTGTATTTTACCCTGTGTATCCCAATATCTAGCATTTGACAAAGAAAATTATGGGCTCAGGTACAGGCAGAAGTACAGGTGTATTTCACTTTAAGCTAGTGTGCATCTACTTATGGCATGTAGTCAGGATTACAGAGGAGTTCTGTATGAAGGGCTTTCTTTTACAACTAAATGAGCTAATTATTTTGCTGCACTTCTCTTGCTTTTGAATGACAAGAGATTACAGTACCTAATGGAGGCAGTCTCTTCTGGCAAATGAGGAACAATCCTTAGAAGATGCTGTATCAATTCAACATGGGAGATAAAATCAAACAACGGAAAATCACGGACAGAATAACAATAAGGAATACGGTACTGCTAGCCTACTTATCGCATAGAGGTGGCGGTGAGTGGCAGACAGATAAATTTAAAAGTAGATTAAACTCTCGCATTGTCCAGTACTTCAGTCTTCTTTTACATCTGCTGTGTCTACTGCTCAGTGCCTCTTCTATCAGGTGATTACAACATGCAAGATACACTGATACACTACACAAATGGTGGAAGTTGCCTTCAGCTGCATGCGGGTGTGGATAAGTGCACCCTAGTATAAACCACATTGTACAATGTTGCAAAATTAGATAATATCTAGGAGTGACAGCTGATTTCTTCACACTAGATCACTGTTACTTTTTTATATACAGTTACTGTCTGCATATCTTCTGTATTACTGACTTACAAATTGTCCTTGGAAACAAAATATATGCAGATAGCAATACTCTAGATAAAAAATAACTACAAACGCACTTTGCATTTCATTTTCACGAATTAATAATTTTATTTTTATCAAATAGCTCAATGAATAAACCATTTATTGTGAATTTACATTTTTATACAGAAATCTACAATTCAGAATCGAAACTCTCCATATTAAGCTGATAGAATACATGTTTCTCCTATACATGTGAGGACTCTTTTATAAAAATTTAGCATTTTATGTACTGCACACTACGTATTCAGTGTTACCAAATTCCCTGACATGAGAAGCATGTTCATTTGCACAAATATGGTGGAAACTACACTGCATAATATTGCCTGACATTTAAGGATTATGTGGACTCAGACTCGTGAAGGAATATCTTACATGAGGACACAAAGCCGAAGAACACCTGACAGAACAAATGTATCTCAAGTAAAAGTTTCGTTGTGAACCCCTCTTGCATTTTTCGTACTTCATATACAGCATAGGAACATAATATGCATCGAAATAACTGTAGGAGATGTGGCCATTATTTAACAGTCCTATCCAGAATTTCCTTTGCAGTTTTAATTTTTATGACGAAACTTGCATTAAATATGGCAAAGTGCATTTACATATGGCACAGACATAAACATTAAGCTATGCTACAGGTGATATTTGGGTTTCAAATTCAGCCTTCCTCAATCATAAATCAAATTATCACCTTTCAACCTAACCTAGACCACAGGCTTTGCTACAGATCTATCACCACAACCAAGAATTCAGAGGGAGTCCAATATCACTATTATGTAACACATCCACTGATCCAACTATACTCATAAGTGGGGAGGGAGAAGTGGGACCATTTAAAAAGCACTAGTGGCAGATATTTAGGATGAATATGTTTGTATGCAAGATGGTCTGACAATGAAGACAATGGAAAAGAATATAATTTTTACAAATCACAGCCAGCACTTTTGTAACAAGGAATACAGTTTACCAGAATTACAACTTCAACAATTAGCTGTCCATCTACCACCCAAAATGTCAACATTTCATTCATTACTTCAAAATGATTGACATAGGTATATAGCAATGGACAGCTATTTTCAGACTCAGAAGAACTGGAGACACTTGGTGGATTATAAGGGATTTATAACAGTAAAACCGTAAGCTTACCGCATATCGAGCAAGGAAATATGGGCACCAACCCATGTCTCGACCATAATCCTTCAAATCATCTATGCTATATACACCAGGTGCCATTGGAGATTCTTTGCCAAAAGTACTGAAGGCTTCATAGAAGTTGCACACAGGAACAGACTCATCATAGCTGTGACGGTCCCGTATGTAGGATGCAGTCAAGCTGTGACATCGACCATCGACTATTTTGCCATCACGCTCTTTACTGACCTGTGAATAACAGTGAAGTTTAAGTTAGGCCTATTTATTCCAAAAAGGAAGGAGTATATATAAATCTGATAAATGAATACCTGCGGATGAATGCACAGATTTTTGCGTGAACTCAGGACCAGCCCAAGTATCCTAGGTTTTTCTTCAGTCTGTTTCTCGATGTATGCAATTAACTTTTTAAGTTCCTCAATAACTTTCTCAATTTCAGGAACAGTACGAGAACAATATATTAATTTTGTTACATCTAATGGGTTGTTCGCCATGTAAGCCACAATCAAGGACAATAGTGATATTGTTTTACCAGTGCCTGACGGCATTTCCAGCAGGCAATGGCCCTGGAAAAAGTAAAAAGTAATCACAGCAACATTGTTCACACATTTTACATGATCACACGTATTTCATTTTCCCAAAAACTACGTAAGCACTGCTGCATACCTTCGCATCCAGGCCCTTCTTAAGCTCCAACATGTATGCATACTGTTCCGGATAAATGTAATCATAAGGGAAATAGACCGGTAAACCATCGACATCCAACCTATCAATATAAATCCACAAAATAAGTAATTCCACTTTTAACGTTCATGACATGGTAAAACCACATAATGTACTGCTAAACTAAAAGGACTATTAATGACACAATGATAAGTACGATGAAACAAAGTTTTTTTGACGTTTACATGACGGGAGGGAACCTTATATATTTAAAAAAAAGATGAGGAAGAAAATGTTCCGTACTATTCATACCTCATTATTTTAATGTGTCTTTTCTAATAATTTTTCGGAATGCCAAGACCAGAAAATTCCAAACATTCACATGTTGTGCACAGCTATAACTTTGTGTATCAACACAATCACTCCACTCATGGACGCTTCTACCAATGTACACACTACATACAGCCAAACTGTTATTATTTGAGATGCATGTAAGTTGTATTGGCTGCACTGGAACAGCCAAAGTACCTCCAAAGCAGACATTCCCAAACGAGAAGCAACAAAGGGGCCTGCACACGTCCAATATTTACTCACGACACAGGTTTTTCAAATCTTCAACACATGGGAGCGACTTCACGCCACCAATAATAAAGACAAAAGTCGTTAATTGACAACGCGGTTTTACAAGGCTAGTATGTAGAACACCCCGTCCAAAAGAAAGTGTGTGCTGTAATTATGTTATCTATAGCTCAGAAGTAATAGAAGCTAGCGAAACAGAGGAAATGGGTCCGAGAATGATCGAAACAACAAACGAGTTACTGATCACGTGTTAACTTACTAATAATAAGAACCATCCACCAGAAAGATTCCATATTATTTTCCGATGACTCCTGGACAGTACCGGTACAACACGTTACTAATGTTGAAAAGAGATAGAACAGAGAAGCAAAATACGTTAATGAGAGAAGCAATTGCGGTCAAAGAGAGATTAGGGGTAACTTTGAGATTCCTGGTGACATGTAGGTCATTCGAGTGCTTGAAGTGTACTTCTATAATACCATCAAACACAAAGCAGAGCCACAGAGACTCCTCCATTGACCACCATAAAGTGGTGCACACAGTGATTACCCTTGCATAGGTCTATTAAAACTGTTGTACATTGAAAGACCACTTAAAAATTTTAATTTGAGGTACGATGTGAACAAAGGCGAATTGAACATAAACAGTGTACACTAACGCCCTGTGGCTGACACATCCAGCTCTGTCAACATTTGATTGGAGAATATTGTCAAACCATCAATACTTGAGCACACACGTTCAGTATGTGTTGACATACTGAGAATATTTTGAAGGCCGTTAATACTACTTGTCAATATTTCTAGTATAGTCAGTACATCAATACACGCCCTCAGACGGTAAATATATTGACAGGTTGACAATATTACTGAACGTGTGAGCGCCTCTTATGATATAGACGCTGAAACAGGAATTGAAAAGATTTTGTGTAGCAAGTTTAAATTTAAATTCTCTGATTTCATCTGAAGATTCATTAATTCTCACCAAACCACAGTCTAACATATACAATGGCCACGCTCACTCCTGTGAAAATTGTTACCATCTGACAGCTGATGTGACACTAGCGCTTCCAGTGGCGAGAAAGCAGCCATAAAAGTACAGTATGTTTTTAATCATTTTTAAAGTTAATTAGTGAAATAGTTATTAAATTTTTGCGTTCCAAACATTATTAAATGATCAAGACATGAATGATCATGAAATACAAGTAAAAACAGAGGAACCTCCTAGATCAATGATATAAGCTACAACTTAATGATGAAGAAATACATTCGAATATATGTGTAATTGCAGCTTACTCTGCTGAAAACAAGAGAATATAAACACATATTTTATGGATGAGAAGAATATATTTACCGCTTGGAGTGGCCACGCAGTCTGAGGAGCCATGTCACGGATTGTGCGGCCCCTCCTGCTGGAGGCTTGAGTTCTCCCTCAGGCCTGGGTGTGTGTCTTGTTCTTAGCACAAGTTAGTTCAAGTAGTGTGTAAGTCTAGGGACCAATGACTTCAACAGTTTGGCCCCATAGGGATTCACACACTTATGAACATTTTTGAGAATATATTTCTTTTTTTGTCTGTTAATATGACAGGCACTTTCTCTGACATGTAATAACTTTTTGGGGAGCTTCATGTTTTGCACAGATTTACACTTCATTCGACTTTCTAATATGTAAATATTTTTGTAAATATAATTATTTTTGTTTCAAAAGCGAATGTGTTGAAGATTCTTACTGTTTGTGGCTCAGATGCAGCAACAATTGTGAAATTGGTTTCTTCTATGGTGGGAAACAATTTTTCTGCTTTTATTCTGTTGTTATCAAGCCTGTGTGGTTTGTTTCTTCAGCTATGATTGTGGTAGCTTGTCTGCTACGTCGAATAATGTAGGTACGAGTATTTAATTGCACACACATTGTCTATGTTCCATATTCACTAATTTCACTGGAAGTGTAACGAAGAAAACTTCACGTTTTTGAGTAGATGTGTGATACCTTTCTGCAAGAGGACAGGTCTTCTTTGTTTACTAGCAATATTTTTGTTCTTGAAGAACATGGGGTTCCACTCTAAATATGCACAGATTACAAGAAAATTGTAAATAAACTGTTATGTAAAGTAGCTTTTCACACCTCCTAGAGTCGTTAGGAAACCTAAAGAAAGGCAAATATGGTGTTGTATTCCGTTGTTGCTGCAATTTATTGCGCTACAGATGGTCCCGTTTGTAAGAACCATTCTGCAGACTAATATAAACAATTACGATTCGCGTTCACTTTCACGAGATCTCGCAGAAATCAACAATATAACTTCCTCGTCGCTTGGGGCGCTAACAATTGCAGTGGATAACAAAAAATGGACTGAATATCGTGACTGTTGTGTTAGACTGTGATACTACTCAAATAATCTATTTTCTGAACAGGGTAAATGAACATTACAACTTACTGTAAGTCGACCAAAATATGTATGCACGACAAAATGAAAATTGAGGCGTATTAAAACGCTACTTTCAAAAATGAACAATAGGCATCAAAGAGTTTCGGGTGTATTAAAGCAGTTCTTATTATGTAACTTACAGATAACCTGTTTTAAGGTGCTGTGATGTGACATGATATGATGACCAGTGTAAATCCCACCATATGAAATCGATTGTGGAATGTTTTGACACCAATGATGTGATGTGAGGTGATGAACAGAGTGAATTGGCCTTACACCTTAACAAGTGGTACTGCAACCTGGTGGTGCCATGACAGCCGGTGAGAATTGGCCTTCAATCTTCATTTTATTGTTTGCTTTGTTTTCATGACACTTTCTGAAAGCTCCATGTGGAGCTGGATTTTTTTTTCTAAGAGTATTCTCCCACAAAAGAGGCCAAATATCTGAAACTGAAAGATGAATTTGTTTTACAACACATGGACAAAGAAAGAGGGCTATGCTGTGCATAAATGTGAGCATAAATAGATGAAACTTTTTCATTAAGAAAAACCTTTTCGACAGTGGTAAAGTGAATTCTCTTGAAGGATAAAAATACAGTTCTTTTTGTGTTATTTGGTAATTTAAAAAATCGAAACAAGGTATTGAAGAAAGGGCTCTATGTATTGACTTCAAAATATTGTTCAGAGCGTTTTTTTTGTTATTTATGTAGCAGCTTTGGATGTACATGTTTGCCTAATCAGTTTTACACAAGTAGACTCAAGTAACATTTCGCTTTTTGTCAAGGTATTGGTATCACATAGATTTGTGCCAATGGTTGTGCTGGTGCTAACATCAGCAAATAGAAACATTTTGCTTTCAGTTGTGAGAGGTAAGTCATTTATACACTAAATATCAGAAGCAACAAAGATCCTAGTAGCTGTCTTGTGCTAGATCCTGAGTTATTTGTTGAAATTTAATTCCTACTGTTTGTTTTCGGTTTTGCAGATATCGTTTCATGGTATTAAGAGCACTCCTAATTCCTCTTATTCCATAGTGATCAAGTTTCCGTATTAAAATTTCGTGGCCAACTAGGTCGAAAGACACAAAATATGCCAAGAGGATTTTCGCCTTCATCTAACCCCTCTGTGATTACGTTTATACATTCAAAGGTCGCTGAAACTGTTGATTTTTCCTTCTGGATCCTAATTGTTTACCATTTATGATATCATTTCGTTCAAAATGTGATATACATTAATGCACATTATTTAAAAAATGTCTGAGGAAATGGACTGCAATGTAACTAGTCTGTAGTTGCCAGAATACATTGGATCTCCATTTTTGCAGAGTGGTAAGAGACTGGTTATTTTCGTTCTATCTGGATAACTACCTTCTGTCAGACATGAACTAACGAGGTGGCAAAGCATTTTGGCTGTTTCATTCGTTATTAACTTTAAAATTTTAATTTAATGCCCACCTACGTCACTAGAGATTTTACTATCATGATTTCTTTATCACTTTTACTACCCCTTGCTTGTTGTAGGTTACAAATAACATAAGTTAGTGATTGAGTCTTGCTTATTTTTAAGGAGCTGTAGGGCTTGCAGAGGCTCACTTTTGTTATATTGTGTAATTCTATGGCATACGTTTGCAAAAATTTGTTGAAAGTGCTACTGCTATGCGATCTTCTACTACTCTGCTGTATACTTTGAGTTTTAGGCATTTGCTATTACTGTCTTACGATTTTCTTGTTTCTTTGTTAATTATGTTTCTGTGCTCCTGACTGTTTGATGACGAAAGAGTTCCGGTTCCCATAAAAAATTTTGCAGCTTGTTTTCCTACTGGAAGTCGTTCTGCAAGCTTTATAATATTAATCAAAATGGTCAGGTTTGTGTGCATCTTCGCTAATGCTAAGAAGATGTTTTATATTTTTTCAGGATAGAAGTAAACTGTTCATCAACCATGGTATATGACCTTTTTTCTTCACTCTTCTTGTTTTACCTGGCAGGCACTCTTCTATGGCTTTTAAGTAAATATCCAGTAAAATGATATGTATGTAGTGTCATAAAGGAAAAATTCTGGCCAATTTTCGTTTTCCAATGCTAGAGATGCTAATGTCTATGTAAAAGAACCAGCAGTGAGAATCGACCTCCACAACACCATTTATAACTAAGGTCTGTGAGCTGTGTTCTGATAAACTCATTTAATTTATCAGGCATCTATACCAATTTCATTCAACATTTATAATTATATAATGAATGGCAGATTGGATGGCCTTGCTCAGTATAGTAAAACTCTCAACAGTATTATGAAAACCGCATGTTCTAAGCAGAGTTACAAATTCTGTTTTCAGTCTTGTGTATGATGTTGCTGTTGTTGTGGTCCACAGTTCAGAGACTGGTTTGATGCAGCTCTCCATGCTACTCTACCCTCTGCAAGCTTCTTCATCTCTCAGTACCCACTGCAACCTACATCCTTCTCAATCTGTTTTGTGTATTCATCTCTTGGTCTCCCTCTACGATTTTTACCCTCCATGCTGCCCTCCAATACTAAATTGGTGATCCCTTTATGCCTCAGAATATGTCCTACCAACCGACACCTTCCTCTAGTCAAGTTGTACTACACATTTCTCTTCTCCCCAATTCTATTCAATACCTCCTTATCAGTTACATGATCTACCCATCTAATCTTCAGCATCCTTCTGTAGCACCACATTTCGAAAGCTTCTATTCTCTTTTTGCCTAAACTATTTATCGTCCACATTTTACTTCCATACATGGCTACAGTCCATACAAATACTTTCAGAAAAGACTTCCAGACACTTAAATCTATACTTGAAGTAAAAAAATTTCACTTCTTCAGAAACGCTTTCCTTGCCATTGCCAGTCTACATTTTATATACTCTCTACTTCGACCATCATCAGTTATTTTGCTCCCCAAATAGCAAAACTCCTTTACTACTTTAAGCGTCTCATTTCCTAATCTAATTCCCGCAGCATCACCCGATTTAATTCGACTACATTCCATTATCCTTGTTTTGCTTTTGTTGATGTTCATCTTATATCCTCCTTTCAAGACACTGCCCATTCCGTTCAGCTGCTCTTCCAGGCCCTTTGCTGTCTCTGACAGAATTACAATGTCATTGGTGAACCTAAAAGTTTTTATTTCTTCTCCATGGTTTTTCTTTTGTTTCCTTTAATGCTTGCTAAATATACAGATTGAATAACATTGGGGTTAGGCTACAACCCTGTCTCACTCCCTTCCCAACTACTGCTTCTCTTTCATTCCCCTTAACTCTTGTAACTGCCGCCTGATTTCTGTACAAGTTGTAAATAGCCTTTTGCTCCCTGTATTTTACCCCTGCCACCTTCAGAATTTGAAAGAGAGTATTCCAGTCAACAATGTCAAAAGCTTTCTCTAAGTCTACAAATGCTAGAAACGTAGGTTTGCCTTTCCTTAATCTATTTTCTAAGGTAAGTCATAGGGTCAGTATTGCCTCACGTGTTCCAACATTTCTATGGAATCCAAACCGATCTTCCCCAAAGTCGGCTTCTACCAGTTTTTCCATTCATCTGTAAATAGCTGTGGCTTATTAAATTTATAATTCGGTAATTTTCACATCTGCCAACACCTGCTTTCTTTGGGGTTGGAATTATTATATTCTTCTTGAAGTCTGATGGTATTTCGCCTATGTCATACATCTTGCTCACCAGATGGTAGAGTTTTTCTCCCAAGGCTATCAGTAGTTCTAATGGAATGTTGTCTTCTCCTGGGGCCTTGTTTCGACTTAGGTCTTTCAGTGCTCTGTCAAACTCCTCACGCAGTATCATATCTCCCATTTCATCTTCATCTATATCTTCTTTCATTTCCATAATATTGTCCTCAAGAACATTGCCCTTGTATAGACCCTCTATATACTCCTTCCACCTTTCTGCTTTCCCTTCTTTGCTTAGAACTGTTTTTCCATCTGAGCTCTTGATATTCAAGCAAGTGGTTCTCTTTCCTCCAAAGGTCTCTTTAATTTTCCTGTAGGCAGTATCTATCTTGCCCCTTGTGATATACGCCTCTACATCCTTACATTTGTCCTCTAGCCAACCCTGCTTAGCCATTTTGCACTTCCTGTCGATCTCAGTTTTGAGACGTTTGTATTCGTTTTTTCCTGCTTCATTTACTGCATTTTTGTATTTTCTCCTTTCATCAATTAAATGCAGTATCTCTTCTGTTACCCAAAGATTTCTATCAACCCTCGTCCTTTTTATCTACATTATGCTCTGCTGCCTTCACTATTTCATTTCTCAAAGCTACCCATTCTTCTTCTACTGTATTTCTTTCCCTCATTCTTGTCAGTCATTCCCTAACGCTCTCTCTGAAACTCTCTACAACCTCTGGTTCTGTCAGTTTATCCAGGTCCCATCTCCTTAAATTCCCACCTTTTTGCAGTTTCTTTAGTTTTAATCTACAGTTCATAACCAATAGATTGTGGTCAGAGTCCACATCTGCCCCTGGAAATGTCTTACAATTTAAAACCTGGTTCCTAAATCTCTGTCTTACCATTATATAATCTGTCTGAAACCTGTCAGTATCTCCAGGCTTCTTCCATGTATACAACCTTCTTTTATGATTCTTGAACCAAGTGTTAGCTGCGATTAAGTTATGCTCTGTCCAAAATTCTACCAGGCGGCTTCCTCTTTCATTCCTTACCCCCATTCCGTATTCAACTACTACGTTTCCTTCTCTTCCTTTTCCTACTCTTGAATTCCAGTCACCCATGACTATTAAATTTTCGTCTCAATTCACTATCTGAATAATTTCTTTTATCTCATCATACATTTCATCAATCTCTTCATCATCCACGCAGCTAATTGGCATGTAAACTTGTACTACTGTGGTAGGTATGGGCTTCGTATCTATCTTGGCCACAATAATGCGTTCATTATGCTGTTTGTAGTAGCTTACCCGCATTCCTATTTTTTATTTATTATTAAACCTACTCCTGCATTACCCCTATTTGATTTTGTATTTATAACCCTGTATTCACCTGACCATAAGTCTTGTTCCTCCTGCCACTGAACTTAATTAATTCCCACTATATCTAACTTTAACCTATCCATTTCCCTTTTTAAATTTTCTAACCTGCATGCCCGATTAAGGGATCAGACATTCCACGACGCAATCCGTAGAACGCCAGTTTTCTTTCTTCTGATAACGACGTCCTCCTGAGTAGTCCCCACCCGGAGATCCGAATGGGGGACTATTTTACCTCCAGAATATTTTACCCAACAGGACGCCATATTCATTTAACCATACAGTAAAGCTGTATGCCCTCGGGAAAAATTACGGCTGTAGTTTCCCCTTGCTTTCAGCTGTTCACGGTACCAGCACAGCAAGGCCGTTTTGGTTAGTGTTACAAGGCCAGATGAGTCAATCATCCAGACTGTTGTCCGTGCAACTACTGAAAAGGCTGCTGGCCCTCTTTTGTATGATAAACAGTTGATATTCATATCCCCACATAATCTTATGTTTACTCCTCCAGTACCCTATCCTCGAATTGTATAAAACTATTGAAATTAGCACTTGGTGCTCTATATATGGATGCTATAATATAAGCTACATTTTGCAGCTCAACCGTTATACCACTGAGTTTGCAGCAGTTTCCTACAGAATATTTATCTATGGGAAATGCTGTAAATAGGCAGTTTATACTTTCCTTTACAGATAAGTAACTGCCTCTATTACTGAAATGTTTTCGGTAGAAGCGTGATATTGATTTATAATGTACATTTAGTTTCATTTTCTCTGAGTCAATGCTCTTGCTTTAGAGAGAACTGTGGATATCAATTCCAAGTTAGTATCGTTTGTGGCTACCTGTAAGACCAAAAGAGAATTTTTTTGGGACTACATGTTTTGAACTGTTAAAACAAGGGTATCTCCTTGTACTTATCTTACTCTTGTTTTTCTGTGCTCCTTGAGCAAAAAATTTCCAATAGAACATGGAACGACACTGATGTCTTCACATTTTTAAGTTGACAACCATTTGATAGGGCTTCTATCATTACTTCTTCTTCTGCTGCTGCTGATGACATACCTGTGGGTTTCTTCTTTCCTTTGGTCAATAAAATATTGTTCTTCTGTTCATGTACATATTTTCTCAGTTAAATAAATGGCTATGTTTTGAAATGTTTATATGACGCTTTTCCCATTCTTTCACTTCTCAGCAGTACACAAAATCACTGTCAAGATCATCCATTCGCGATTTTGTTTTGGCTGTTGATATACTCTATCAACTCTAGTTTCTTAGTTATGTTACCATACTCTGATTTTTTGTGTCAGTAAATATACCTATCTTTCGCTTTTGGTACTGGGGTAAGTGAAGTGATTTTGAGTTGCTGTCGAACGTGAACAAGGCTCCATTAGATTGTGAGGCTGCTTTTTGGACTGTCCCATTTTGTTGACATCCAGTATGAATGACCATAAAGCTGGATTCACACACACAACTAAAGTGATGCCACAGCAAATGACAAATGGTACACTGCAGCAGGATACCAGTTGTACATATGAATACCCAACTTTCCAAGATATAATTCAAGACACACCACTTTCGTTTTGCCATAAAAAAATTCAGGAACATAGTATTTTATGATGCCACTGTCTTTCCCCTACTACCAAATAGCGCATGGCCATCTATAAACCAGGCTGGAATGGTTTTGGCACAGCAACACTGATGGCCAGCTCGAACCACACACTGGATTACTTGTTGTGTGCTATTGTTCTAGCTATATGTTAATATGCTGTTTATCTTCCACACAATATCTCCTATTGTTGATGTAGTTCTCCTGTAAACTTAAGAAATGTGACAAGTCTGCAATGACAAAAACAGTGTATGTGTGAGTACTTACTGAAATAAACCTGTAAAGTACTTGAGTTAGCAAAATAATATGTTATCAGTTAACATGTACTATCAGAACACCTTTATTTCATATGGTTGTAGCTTTGATGCAAGGAAGCTTACCTGGTTGTTTGATAGTGGTATACTGTAATTTCCATTTCTAGGTGGCTTCAAGGTGTTGTGTTCCAGGACGTGTCAGCAACTACTATAACATGCTGTGCACATTAGTAAACAGTTGCATTATGCATTCACACACACACACACACACACACACACACACACACACACACACACACACACACATAGAGAGAGAGAGAGAGATAGAGAGAGAGAGAGAGAGAGGAAGAGGGATAGAGAATATTTTGCTGAGTCGCCAGTGTGCTCTCTTTCTCTGTTCCACACCTCATGCTGCAGCTCTTGCTACTCTGGTAACTGGCAAAAAAAATGTTCAAATGTGTGTGAAATCTTATGGGACTTAACTCCTAAGGTCATCAGTCCCTAAGCTTGCACACTACGTAACCTAAATTATCCTACGGACAAACACACACACCCATGCCTGAGGGAGGACTCGAACCTCCACCGGAACCAGCCGCACAGTCCATGACTGTAGCGCCCTAGACAGCTCGGCTACTCCCGCGTGGCGACTTTGCACAAGCCGGAGGCATGAAAAGTGGAAATGATGTGAAGATGGCCTACCACCAATATTCTGTTGTATTCTGGGGAATATGACTTGTGAATGTTTTGTCTTCATTTGTTGTAAGATGTGCTACATCTGGTCAAATGTAAATGTTCAAAGACCAATAATTTACCTGTACAGGCACGGTTTCTTACTGATTTCTTATTGTAGAAATGATATTAGAAGGAAGTATGAGAGTGTGAAGACCTGAAGCACAGGTCTAACATGCTTGTAAAAAATTATGTGTTACTCATAGTATTTGTGAATCTTTATTAATTGAATAACATATTGTAGATAACTGTCAAATACGTTGTCCCAGGATGTGCAAACAGTTGAAATTACAGTGGCGATAAGGGCTATTCTATGGTATTCCAGGTCTGAACGTATATGGCTGTGCATGGAACTATTCTCAGGAAGAACTGAATAATTTCCAAGAAATCCTTGGACTATGTGAAACATTTTGAAGTAAATGACATTAAAAACAATTTATATTTTTTAAGATTTTAAAGGAAATGAACTGAAGTACCATACACTAGAACTCGAGCAAAATTACGTGAATGTGAAATTCCAAGGATTTTCCCCGATTTACCACATTATTTAATTTAACCAACTAAATCTGAGGCTGGTAAACGTGCTAATAGAGGACTACTGAAGTCAGGGCAAGATCATTCCAAGAGAAATGGATATTGGTTTGCAGAAAATGTGATTCAAAGCTTTATTTATATGTGTGAACATCTAATAAGTTTGTAGGAAGTGACAAGTTGTACCATACTGCAAGGAACAATTCATTCTGTTTCTACAGGTTATCAGTGGAAGTCATAAGAAACCAAGATAATGGGTTTTCTGTATCAGGCAAAGATTATGATACCATTCTGTGTTTACCAAAAGTTGTAATTCCGTTTCATTTTCTGGCAGTGTTTATCCTAATTTCGATTTTACAGTATGAAATTCGTGGTCTTTATTTAAATACATTGTACTTTGAAGTGTTTATGAAGTTATATTGTTTTCCAATTTTGTCTATGATGTTACTACACAATTTCACTAAATGTTATGTGTACAGTACAATAGAAAGTACAGTAGAAAAAGTACAATAGAAAGAAGGAAGTAAAATAGTACTTTACAGTACAAGTACAACAGCACATTACTATAGAAAGTAGAAAGTACAATAGAAAGTATATTAGCAAAACTTTATCATACTGTAGAGTTCACTTAGCAGAGAGATACTTGGTTTATGAAAAATATAATTTGGTTCTAACTGTTTTACATCATTCATAACTAGTGCCACATGGACTTGATTATTTTTCAAATTTAATTTAAGTAATTATAAAATTTTATTGTTCATCAAACTAATAACTACCATTATACTTCAGAAACACACTTAAGTTGTTCAGAAATAAAATGTTGATGTAAAAATTAAAAATACAGAAATGTTTGCACATGCAATATTTTGAAATTGTTGAATTTATTTTCGTAACTATGTAAAATAATTTGATATATAGAACAAAATGCATGACAAATAAGTTTGTCTGCATTCAGTTAGCGCTCAAGCTGCATTCTGTTGTCAGACTGTGAACTGCAAGAACTTGTATTCCTCATATAAATGTCTTTTATTTGGAAAAAGTGGTGTGTATATTACTCTCTTGTGTGCAACAACATGTCTGAAGTACTTTACTTCTGTTATTAGAGGAAAGTATGAAATGAAATGGGAAGAAATAGTGTGAAATAGTGTTTTCACTGGATAATCAACACCATGACCTAAAATAATCTTCTTGCAAACTATGAGAACTGCATTCTTAAAACGAAAAGATGAGTGTAAATCATATGAATATAACATTCCTCAAATATTGAGTGTGCATACTTTCTGCTTTACGATATGTATGATATTAGTAATTAGAAAAGCTAGAACAATATGTAGGTGTCATAAAAAGCTTATTAAACATTTAGTATTGTTGGAAAGTAGGCACATTACAAAGGAATTCGAAAATTTTAAATTACTGTAAAAATTAACAGTTTTGAAGTTATTACTTTCTTATGTACTTCAGCTGAAAATAAGTAAAATAAACCTATATTCAAGTAATCTCATACCTTTGTAAATGTTGTGTGTGTTAGCAGATTGAAAGAGAAGCTAGTTCTGCCTGTTAATGTTTCATCTACCATTAGATTAAAATGATCGCACATGTGAATCTTCTGCTCTGAGGACCATAGAGATTGTGGTCGTTTGACGAATGAGGTCGCATGGTAACGTTAATTAAGTACCTCACAATGAAACCGCAGCTAAAGACAGTTTCTGCCAGACGCAGCCATGAATGAGAGACATCGATGAAAACATGCCTTCAAGAAGCTCTGTACAGCACCGCTGCTGGAAGTCTACTTACATTAGAATGCAGCATTCCTCACCCACTCTGATAGCAGCCTCGTTGTGGTACAGGTCCAGGAGCGAGCTAGTGTCGTTAGTAGGGTAGTGTACCGATGTTCAGAGTTAAATGTTATTTAACTGTCATTTTAGGCTGCGAACAATTCTGGATGGAACACTTATTCAGTGCAAACAACTATAATCAGCTGTGACCCTGCTGCATCTTCTGCAGTTGCAATGGAAACAGTTTGTTCTGTTGACTCAGACAAAGGTTCAACAGCAAGACAAAATTTTCTTCAAAGTTTGTGACAAGTAACTGTGTTGGGAGATGATGTCATCATATAAGTATTGGGGGTGTTCCTTCTATGTCGTTCAAGGTTCATGTAGGCTGCACCAGTGTTACAAGAATCAGTTACTGCGCTCCTATATCAGTGATTCTGCCGCAGAATTTTTGGCCACAGATCCAGCACGCCGGTAGGTTCTGCAACAGCTGTCATCTCCACCTGTCGCGGTCGGCGTCGTACAGCACAGTATCAAGGGAGATAGACGCTGCGCCGCCGCCGAAAGCGCTGCTGTTCCCGCAACCAGAGCCAATGTTGGTGGTGATGCTACCTTTGGACAGCCGTCACAACACTACTGGAAGTCCCAGTTGCTGTCGTCCTGACCGCAGTATCTGTAACATATACCCTGTGGCTGATATTTTGGTCAGTGTTCCTGATCACTCACAAGACAGATATTGGGATGCAGTCAGGGTGCTGCCATCAGCGGTCAGTTCAGTCCCTGCCTCCTTGTCTACATCCGCATACAGGCCTACCCCCACCACCATCGCGTGACATTCTTAAAACAACGGCTGAAGGCAATCAGGTGGATTCAGTATTTCATGACTTTCGAGAAGCATATGACAAGGCACCATAACAACGTTTATTAACAAAAGTACGCCTATGTGGAGCATAAAACAAAATATGTGGCTGAATTGATGATTTCGTGGAAGGAGGGGATGCAGCGTGGTATCTTGTATAGAGATTTATTTGTAGAAGTAGAAACAACTTCAGGCGTCTCACAGGGAAGTGTGTAAAGGCTATTTTTGTTATTGTCGAATATTAATGTCTTCACAGACAGTTCTAAAAGTAATGTCAGAATCTTTGCAGGTGATACAGTTGTTTATCATGAAGAATCTGAATAAAAGCTAAACAAATACCAGGCCCGATGTTGATGGCATTTTAAAGCGATGTAAAGATTGATAACTTCTATTTGGAAACGCAAAACTATACACTTGACAAAATGCAGAAAATAGTATCCTATGACTATGATACGTAATCAGTCAACTGATACAAATACTTGTGTTAGCAGTTGATGGGGATGGGATCTCATAGCCTCAATTGTAAGTAAGGTAGGTCATAGGCTTCAGTTGATTGATAGGATACTGAAAAAAATGGAGTCAATCTACAAAGGAGATTGCTTACAAATCACTTGTGCATCCTGTCTTAGAATATTGCTAAAATGTGTGGGACGTGTACTACAAAGGATCAACAGCAGGCAATGAACATGCAGGTTGATTTCAGTGATATTGTTAAAAACTTTCAGATATGAAGGAGCAGGGTAAATGCATCGGTAAGGTACACTCGTCTGGAATGAAACAGTAGAAAGTTATAGGTGAAAATCTTTAGAGGTGGTAGTATGGAACAACAGAATGAAAAAAATGTCAAGTAAACATGGGCTCTAAAATGCATACCCTAAGAGCTAGCAGCTCTTATTCATCTTCCATACCACATCTTTCCTACTGAACAAGTACTCGTAGCTCTTAAAATGTGCTATTTAAAATCCATGTTTACCAGAATTTTTTTCTTGTTTTGGTCCATACTATCAGCTCTGAAAGTTGCCTGCCCTACAATCTTAGCAACAATGGTACCAGTAGGTAACAGTTTACTTTGTACTTTCTGGACCAGAGTTCCTTCTCCATCATCCCTGATAGTTTGTAACATCATTACAGGATCACCCTGCATACAAAGAAGGAAAGCAGGAGTGGTTGCAGGGTTGTATGACTTAAGAAAGACTATCATCAAAATGGTTTCTTGAAGATAGGTGCAAATTATTTCTCGAAAACCTACGAGGGCTTGCTGAAAAGTGCTAACTCTGAACTTTTTATTCTGTTCTCATTATTGTTTGAGGTATTACATAGCATACATGGGCGACGGATTGGGTCCACCTGGTCAGGCACAGCTGTGGCACAAGACATGAAAAACGTGTTAAGTTTCTTCAATATAGCAACAATTTGGACTGTAAAGTCTCTATCTCTCTCTCCTCATCTCTCTCTCATCTCTCTCTAGGTATAGTATGCTTTTCATCTACTGTGCAGTCGACACTGTTCGTGTTGAAATTTCTGGTTCAAAAATGGTTCAAATGGCTCTGAGCACTATGGGACTCAACTGCTGAGGTCATTAGTCCCCTAGAACTTAGAACTAGTTAAACCTAACTAACCTAAGGACATCACAAACATCCATGCCCGAGGCAGGATTCGAACCTGCGACCGTAGCGGTCTTGCGGTTCCAGACTGTAGCGCCTTTAACCGCACGGCCACTTCGGCCGGCTGAAATTTCTGCACATAGACTATATACCATGGAGGGTCTCTCTATAACTAATAGTTCATGATGGGAGAAGCCCTCCATGGTAAATAGTCAACGTATAGAAATTTCAAAACAAACAGTGTCTACTGGACAATAGATGCAAAAGCATTCTATACCTGGAGAGAGATGGGGAGAGAGAGAGAGAGAGAGAGAGAGAGAGAGAGAGAGAGAGAGAGAGACTTTACAGTCCAAGTTGTTGCTGTGTTGAAGAAACTTAACACGGTTTTCATGTCTTGTGCCACAGCTGTGCCTGACCAGGTGGACCCAATCCATCGCCCATGTAACAGACAAAAGTCACAGCATGGTGGTGCAAGCCCCTTCAGTGTTAGGCGCTCTTGAAAATGAAGCTATATCGAGACTATATTGACATTGCATAAGTTGCCAAACAGGTGTTTTGAAAAACAAAGTCGTGGCACAATACAAGCACAGTGGAATTGCAGCATTGCTGACACAGTGGAAATACTGTGCTACCAGTGCAATGACGCCATTATTGCCCAATGACTACACCTCATGCCACTGTTCTGCTGGAGAGGAACAGCTTTTGTTTAAAAAAAAAGTGGTCGATTGAATTCGCATAAATGCTGTCCACTTTGGAAAACTAACATTAATCACCTACTATATACATACATATCAACTATTAATTTAAGCTTCAGTTACAATTCTTCCACATGTGGCTGCCCATAAGTGTAAAATTCCAGTTTCTCCTTGAGATAAGACTGAACTTCCTCTTTACCTACCGTATTGAATACGTATATCATTCTAGTTGGTTTAGTTGCCTTGCATATTCTATTCAACTCGTAGCAAGCTGGGCACAATGAAACGCAGTTTACAGAGATCAGTAATTTATCATTAATTTTTAATATGATTTAATACATAAAAAGGTCAAATTTACACATGACTGAACCAACATCTAGCAGTGATGATGTGAGATGAAGTCTGTAGCAAAGACTTCTTCTGAAGTTTCTGATGAGTATGCTAAGGCTATGCCAGATGCTTAACTAAAATCCATACAATAATATTATCTTGGAACTCTTCCATTTGGTCTGTGTTTGCATAGAAAAACAGTAATATCTGAAACTGAGTCTGCCTTGATGTGTATTGCATCAAGGCGGACTCGATTTCTGATATTACTGTTAAAATCCATACACTTATCTATCTGCTGCATGATGGATGGCTTTGTAGTGTACATCTAGTTTCTGAATATGGGTTCCTGAAAGTGAGTGTATTGTGTGGTATTCTCGTTGATGTAAATTTTCACTGTTCTGTGAAAGTTCCAAATGTACACTGCCAGAAAAAAAAAAACGAAAGAAAGACGATGTCGATTTTGATCCGACGACAGCATTATGTCACCTAGGGTGTCGTAGATGTACTGATAATGGTTTCAACATCGTCCACCAACAGAAACCGTGGTTACGCAGCTACGAGACCGACATGTCTATCTACCCTTTCAAAGGGAATGCTCATGGCCAGAAGACTCCGTATGGTGAAACGTGTGCACCAATTAGGCAACCATGCCACAGACACCCCCTCATGCTTCCTACAGCCAACTGAGTGAGTTTGAAAGGGGTCAAATTATGGCCTTCAGAGAGGCGGGATGGTCCTTTCGGAGAATTGCCACACGAGTTGGGAGTGGTGTGTTAGTTGTCAACGAAGCCAGTATCAGTGGTCTCATGAACATTCTCACACTGGTAGACAATGTTCTGGACGTCCATGCAGCACAGACACCCGCCGTCGTATTGCAAAGGCAGCAGTGGCAGATTGAACAGCTCCTGCATCACAGATACGAGGGATCGTGAGGCCAGACATGTCAACATGAACTGTTATGAACCAATTATTAGTAGTGAAACTACAGCCACACACATCTCTAGCCGATCTTCACACCAGGCCATAACATCGACGTTCAAGGCTCGACTGGATCCGTCAGAGGATTACATAGAAGATGGAACGGCGCGCCATGGTCTTCATTAATGAAAGCAGATACTGCCTACATACAGGTGATGGTCAAATGCGCATACAGCATTGACCTGGTGAGCACTGTCTTGTAGAGTGCATTTGTCCACGGCACACTGGCTATACTTCAGGACTTATGGTCTGGGATGCACTAAGCTACATCTCTCATTCATCTTCGGTGTTTCTGGAGGGGCACTAACCAGTGCTCAGTATGTGAAGAATGTTGTTAGACCCACTCTTTTATCATTCTTGCAACAGGAAGGTGATATGTTGTTCCGACAGGATAATGGTCGCGCCCACAATGCCTGTGAAACTAAATGTGCTGTGCAAGACATGTAGCAACTTTCCTGGCAAGCAAAATCTCTGGACTTGTCTCCAATTGAGCACATATTGGAAATGATTCGACGAGAAATGTCCCGCCAAGCAACAAGTCTTACAGAACTATGCTAACAGGTCCAGCAGACGTGGAACAACATAATCCAGGACAGTATTCACCATCTGTGTGATTGATTGTACGCCAGAAGTAAAATGGAAAAAAATTCTGCGTGCTATCTTGCTTTCTGCTACAATATATCTGGAAGTTGTAGCACTGCAGGAAAAATAAATAAAAACTGTGAATAAACACATATACAGACAGTGAAAACACACAAATGCATAGATACACACAATGAATAATAATAAACAATGAGGTGGGCTGATACATTTCACTATGTCAGCCAGTTTATTATTCACTTTGAGGGCTGTGGATCTCTGATGATGCTTGATGATCAACCTTTTACTAGGGTGTACAGAACACATCTGACGAATCCAATGAATGACTAGCAAGCCTATAATTTGGAAGAGTGGTGTAGGAGGGTGACTGCAATGCCACAGAAATCGGTACAGCTATTTTGGGCTGGGATTGTTGCTTGACGAAAGAGGTAATCGGAACATGCAGGCTGTGCCAGCTGTGGAACGTCTATGAGCTTCATGAGCTTCCACAACCATTATGTTGTGTGGTGTCAGAGAAAATCTAGTTTTAAATTTAGGACATAGAAGTATGTGAGACTACTGTGATGGCATAGAAAACATAGGAGGGCACGTAAAATGTGACAATCATGCAGCCTGTGCCAGCTATGGAATGTTTGTTTGTTAGAAGTAGCTCCCACAACTATTACAAAGCGATGCCACCAAATAGTGCTTCCATGTTGCTGTATTCCTGGTGGTAGAAATAGCCATGATAAGGTGTGACTAAGAGTTAGTCAGACTGTGTGTACGGTGTTTGTTTTGACTGACCTGTGGAGATTATTAACACTCAAGTTATGGACTAAAGATATATAACAGCACTCTGACCAGTTTACATTTATGTGTATATGATATTGAAAGATTGTTTTCCCAGACACCCTAAATGTCACAAAATTAGCCTATACATTGCCAAGTTATAGCAACATGATAAGAAATTATTTTATGCATCACCACTGTTTTATGCAATTGAAGCAGATTTCCATATACATCGTTATGATGCATTGTAACTGCAACTTATTGTCCTATACCGACTATAACATAGCAGAATTGTAACAAACTGCCATATATATCGACATGTTAAAGCAAAACTTAACAAACAGGCCCACACATTGATGTGTTACAGGAAAATTTTAACAAATTGTCTTATACTTTACCATATTACAGTAACATCATAACTAACTGCTTCTTACATCGCCATGTTACAGCAAAATTGTAACTATTTATCTCACACATCATTATGTTACGGCAAAAACACACCGAATTCCCTGTATATTTTCGTATGTTTTCTATCACTTCCCTGGTGTAGAGCATTCACATTCTTTTTTTAAATATGTTTAGTTATTCTTTCCATTTTACAATTAGCAGATGTTGTTTCCATGTGAACTACGTATGCTGTTGTTTCACTAAGTACAGTATCTCTATATGCTTCTAACAGATTTGCAACTATTGTCTCCTGTTTGCCTTTGTTGAGTGTCAGCTAGGTCTGGTATTACAGCTTATTAATACCACCATAATGGTAGCAGCCACATTCATAGCTCATGTGAAATATCATCAAGTCTGTACATAAGAGGGAAGGGGTAATATTCATATCACTTCAGTAGAATATGTTTGTATGTTCTAACTCACTTTTCAAAAATGAAGAACTTCATCAAAATTTAATTAAAAACATATTAAAATTCCTCACCAAACCCTGATTTTTCTAAAAGCTGGAGTTCATGACAAAAAATTTGTTACATGCAGGGTAACCTAGGGTAGAAATTAGGGTGATGTAAGGTAAATTAAGCTGCTTCTTCACACTTTTTTGAGCATTTCTCAATTTTTTCGATGAATTTCACTACTTTTAAAGCGTTTTCATAATTTTTTCACCATATTTCCCTAAAATTTGTCAGTCGTTTCCCATGTCCTTAACTTTTTTTAGGAATTTTAATGAGATTGTAATCACATGTAATTAGATTTTGATGAAGTTCTTAATTTTTGAAAAAGACCCAGAATATATAAACACATGTAAATATGATGAATAAAAATGTCTTCCAAAATAATATTTTTCAAAGTAGAAATTCTACATGGAATATATTCAATCTCATGGAATTCTCATATCGAAATCTGTATCATGAAATTCATTGCCATTATTTTCCCAAAGTTTTTTCATTCTTTTGTATCTTAGTTCAACATTCCCATCTTCAAAAAACTGAAAATCGTACCGTTAATTAATTTCAAATATCTGCCTGACAAAATAATTTTAAAACTCAAATTTTTCTACATATCTAGTGTTCAAACAGTCACATTCAGCAATGTCATATACAACATTTACTTCGAACTCATTAACTTTTTTAAATGAATTGGAGTTGATTTCATAGTTGACCTTCTTTAGTAAAATTTCTATTCACATATGAAAAACATTTAATAAAGGAAATTAAAATCTATTCAGAGCCTGAAAATAATTGTTACATTAAATTTTATTCGCCATAAATGCACTTAAGAAACTACAGTTACACAGCCGAAGAATTAACAGACATGTTATATAATAAATATGAATTATATTCTTCAGTTTTTAAAGACAAACTAAAAACATAAAAAATTCCCATTTTTAATGATAAAGTTGAAGATAATAACACAAACAAGATTAAGAGAAAATGAAAAAGAAGTAGAAATTAAGAAATACAGTTAAATCTACAAATTATATATTAATTATTTAATTATGTAATGCCCATACTGTAAAATATTTTTTTATTAACATCAGCTGAATAAATTTCATGTTTAATACTTAGTATTGAATTCATAGTTCTGTATTTTTTAGGATCACTAAACAAACTATCTTTACAATCTTGGAAACTTATTTTATTTTTTAGAACACATTTCTTATCTCATTTTGATGTTTTTTCAACAAGATCTCCAACTTTATAAGCAAACATTTTTCATCTTAAGCCACAAAACTCTACCATTATTTTTCCATTACATTAATGTTTCATTTTGCCTAATACTTTTCTATTTGTTTGTGTAATGTTGTAAATAATTTATTTTGGATAATCATTGTATCAAATTTATAAACCATCATCTTCATATATTTACAGAAATCTTCACCTTTTGTGTCGTAAATATGACAGTTTATATCTCTATAGTATAGTTCAACATTTTCTCCATGATATGTTTTCATGACTGTACATTGAAAATCATACACCAATTCGTTAGATAAACCACATATACTAATGTCAGTAAGTATTGGTTTACTAAATGAGATTTTTATTTTATTTATGTGAACTGCACCAAGATTTTCATTCTGTTCTTCCCTTAAAAGTTGGTTTTGCTATAAGTTGGTCACACTTATTTGCATCTGAAACTATATTTATTTTTACTCTGTATCTTTTTTTCGATTGTTTTTTCAAACACTAAGTTGTCCATTAATTAGTAGAAATCTTTTTCAAATCTTTTTCTGCTTTAGTTGTCATTTCTGTATTCAAATCTATATTTTTTCTACCAATTCGATTGGTTAGATTTTGAAAATTCTATGTATTTTTGTTAAATTCATCCAAAGGACAAATACTGTGTAGGATTTCCTCAATGAAGAACATCGTTATGTTTGTTGTACGATATTGTTAATAACTCTCGTCTTTAGTTCCAGGCACAATTTTATTTTCAAGAGGTAATTGAAAATCTTTACGTAAATTGTGTAATTTTTCAGGACATTCTAAATCTAATTCAAAAATCTATCCATATTCAGAATTATCTGAAATTTTCATCGGTTCACTATCTTTATTAGCTACCCATTTAAAATACACATATGATAAATATTTACTCATACCAAAACAAAATAGATTCTTGGCATTTAAATATCATAAATGATTCAATTTCTTATTTGAATCATACTCTTTTAAATATTTATTATATGCTTTCAGATATCTTTTAGAACATTTGAGTGTACCAGCTCTAATACCTTGATCAACCATTAATACAGTATCATAATCATGCACTATTTGTTATCTAACTTGATTCATATTTAACACTGCATCTGGAGCTAAACCAGGTGCTGTAAAATACAAAGATGGATGTAGGTTTTAGACAAGTGCTTCGAAATTTTCAAATACATCAGACAACAACAAAATATCAGTTAGAATATATAGATCATAATAATCAATAAGGTTTTTTATAGTAAATTTTTTCTGTACTAAGTCTGCATGTTCATAGTTTCATCACTTATATCACTTTTCATTCAACTTACTATAAAATTCTTGTGTTGATGGAATCTCTATTTCTTTAAACTTTTTCCGACTATCTATACAATCACAATGATTTTTGATCATAACCAAGTTGTTTTACAAAAAATGTGAATAATATCCTGATGAATTCTGAAAATAAATAGTTATGAAACTAGGATGCTTTATTTGAAAATAATTATTTCATGATTGAATTATATATCTTCCAGGTAAATTATCATGATGATGAAATTTTTTTTCGTTAGTAATGGCATCTACACAATGAACATGTTTTAGATTTACCAAGTTTTGATTGTTCTTCAGATGTTACTGGTTTCATTTCTTCCACTTTAAAATAAATTTCCCAGTTTGTTCAATCACTTTTCATGGATTTTATAAATTTCTTATAACAGTTTGTTCCTCTATGTACAACTGGTTCTTTGCAATGTCCATTTACACACTTCATATAATAACAAGAACCACTGCTTTTTATACTTTATTGTATAAGGTGTTCCCAGATTTGGTTGACAATTGTCCACCTTCAATACCAAAATTTCAAAATCAGCATAAATAACAAAAGGGACATTCATTGTGTGTTAATAATTTTTTAAAACTATATATGAAGTTTTCTCTGTGAATTCAACTTCTAATTGTTTGTTAACTAAGCACTTTGTTGTGTGATTACATCATTTTTCCTTCTTGTAAAAATGAAGTAAACACAAATCACAAAAAATTTTACTTCTGTATGTTCAGTAATTTCTTCCCCAACAATAATGTGAACACAGTTCTAAGCCAGCTAAGTGGTGCTGAATTTTCGTTAGTTTTAATAGATAATAAATTCATATGTTTTTCTTCCTTACATTTAGTTATTTTTAGTGGATATACTTGCTAATTATCATCAAGTGAGTATCCATTAATATCCTATTACTCTTAGTCTTGACTTTCAGAGTTTTATCACCCACAATTGAAAATTTAAGATTTTCAAATTTTCCATCAATAGCACCAACAGCATTGTTATGTTTTGCAACTCTGTCAATCTTTTTAAATTAAAATATATAATGCAGATTTTAGAGAATATAGAAAAAATTTTGATCATTATCTTTTATATTAATACAAGACGTTTTACTTCTTATTCTTTCTGGCAATTCAATTTTGTTTAATGTCTATCCTGAACAATGGTATTGAAATTCAGACATTTATCTTTTTCCCTCTTTTATCGAACTTCATCAAATCACTTTCATCAGTAATTCTAGAACTGTATGTTTGAAATTTAAATTCAACAATTTTCAGACACTGAACTATTGTTCAGAAAAACATAAAATATACCTTCAACTCATGATGCAATTCCAAATTTTCTTTCATTATTTTCATAATTTTTAAATTTTATGCAGTCAAAAACAAATCTGGATCAAGAAAAGTAAGATTATTCTGTACAATTATAGTTTGGAAGCTATCTAGAAATGCATTATCAATTAAGTAGTGATTAATTGTTGTTCCATTTCTTCTTCCCCAAATATATTAGTAGAAAATTGTTTGGTTTTGACTATTTATTTTCACCACTTGTGAAAATATCATGGTTTTCAATTTTGGGATAATGTAATTGTAATTTGTACCAATATTATTTTGAATTCAATAATATTTAATAATATGTGCATCCAGAATATATCTTCTTGATTTACATATTGAGTAATTTTATTGCTCTTACAATAATCACAAAACTGAGGAACTGTACATTGTTCCATTTTCATTTCTTTTTAATAAGTTTAATTGAATGTTTCAAAGTTAAATTTAATTGCAATCTCCTTGATTTTTAACATTAGATTTGCTACTCTTGGCATATTATCAAAAATGTATCTTACATCTACTTCTGCATTTGTCTTTAGACAATGGATTTTTGTAAAAGGAATCTAAAACTTTAATTTCTTAATCACAAATACAATTTTCGATGCATTATCACATTCGGTTTGTCGTTTATCATTTTTCATCAAAAATGTCCCCAGAATTGGTTTAAATTGATCCTTGTAATTATATACAAAAGTGTTACCTCCATATATACAAGGAATTCATTTATTTAAACATTACCTTCACAATGTCTTATAACCATTTTTTCTGTTTCTGTGGAGTAAGGTCATCAGCTGACTACTCAATTTCACAAGTTTTATACTTCTGAGATTTTACCACCTTCATTTTGTAGGAAATATTTTTACTGAAAATTGTAGAATATATGGTAACAAAATATTCTAATTTTTCAATGCATTTTTAATACAACTATTATACTGGGAACTAATGTAGATGGTTTACTGTAGTTAATGCTGAACATTGTTAAATCAGTTGAACTGGCTCTGACTATCTTTTTTGTGAATTCATTAGATTTATAGTATGTGCCAACATCAAAAAAATAAAACAACCCATTAATGTACCTGAATGCTGAATTTATTGCTGCAGGCAAACCTGAAAATTCTCTGTGTATAACGCCACATACTTTGTACTTATACTTCCATACATTGAGCTCTAGACAGAAAAAATCGTTAAAGAATAAAAAGGTTTTACCTGAGTATGTGTGGACTACACCATTTAATACTGAATATTGATATAATCCCGTATTAAACAACAGTTTTGGATATCCTGTAATTAACTGCAATGTTTGTAAATTCATCATACATATCATGCCCTCAGCAAGTAAAACAATTTCACAAGTTGGTCTTTAATACACTGCACTTATTCTTTGTAAACCGGGGGTTAAGAATGTTAACCAATTGGTTCTTAACTGTGATTAAAATTCTTTGTATTATCCACTATTCACACCCACTTCTTATAAAACATATAAAATTCTGTTCTCTAATACTAAGTGTTCAGTTTTCCCATTTTGAGATAATGATTCAGCTGGTTCCATTGATGTAGGTGAAGCAACTGGTGTTTATTTTGATACAGATGGTTGTTTTGGATGTATTGATATTTTACCAGATACACTGTGAATAGCATTGATGTTATTTTGAGATAATTATAAATTAAAACAATTGTAGTAAAGGTATATTATTGATCCATAAACATCTGTGTGCTATAATCCTAATGCATGACCAATGTCATGAATGAATACTCAAATAGATTTGTTTGATCCTTTGATATATTCCCATCTTTCTCGAAGTATCACAACTCATCTCATACATATGTATTTTTGTTGTAGTACTTGTACTTGGAGTATTTCTAGTTGGAAGAAAATGCATGACCTACTAAATTACCATTTCCATCAAGTTTTCTTGGACATTGATAACCATGTATTGCAAATCTACATAATTATCTTTAATTTTTTATTAAAATATTATTGCTATCATGATGGAATCGAATGTCAATATAACTTTGCCATAACTGTAATACCATCTTTGCTACTTATAATACATTTTTAGTTGCCCTCTTATAATGTCATTTCATATTTTTCTTATTCTAATTATAGATATATGTGCTGAATCAATGAAATAGATCTTTTGCACGACATCTGGGCTTATTCATAAAATTTAAAGCATCTTCGTTTAACCCACCATTTATCTCAAGATTATGAATTAACTGAAATAAAATTAATGCTTCTCACAATGTGCAATCACACATTCAACTAGCAACAGTTGAAGCCATCTTTGAACTGTCTCTATTTCTGTTATTTCATATATCCAAATAACCAAAATCACTTAAATATTTCATAATTTTAGTGTTATTTGCATGAACACTTGCTTCATCTCCAACTATTATTTTTGCTGTCAACAACAGTCGAAGAACCTTCATTTGCACACTCAAAATATCATAAGATGATTGTATCTGTTAAGATTTTTAGAAGGCTAAAAATTTAGCCACCTATAATTATACAGATGACGAAGGCAAGGTGTATTTTCATGATCATAAACGATGCCCTGCAATAGGACATCATAAAAATTTACTGCCACATATTATATTTATCATTACATATGGATTATATTATCTTATTTTATGTTAAGCAGAAAAGTTCAAAAAGTTCGGAGACAGAAGAAGAAGAGGGCGTTACGATGACAGCAATTGTGTGCCACCGCATGAGACATTCTTCCGGGTTCTCTGGTGACGATAGCCAAGATCCAAACAAGTGGCTGAAGGTATATGAGCGTATAGCCAAATTTAACAAATGGGATGACACTTTGTGTTTGGCTAACGTATTTTTCTGCTTGGAGTGTACTGCCAAGTAATGGTATGAGAACAACGAGGAGAAGTTCACAAGCTGGGAAGTATTCCAGGCGGAACTGCGCAAGTATTTAGGCGACAAACAACGATAGAAGTGCAAGGCTGGGCACAGCGTCCAGGAGAGACTACAGCATCCTACATTCAAGGCATCTTGGAGCTGTGTAAAATAGTGGGTCCTAGAATGAAGGAGGAAGATAAGGTTACACATGTCCTGAAGGGTGTTGCTGAGGACACGTATCAAGCCCAACGCCTGAAGGAGATTTCGACCACAGACGACTTCATAAAATGGTGCCAGTATACAGAGACAATGCATCAAAAAAGAATTACACGCATGAAGTTTGAATGGCTTCCAAACGTCGTATCGATGTCTGTAATGGAGGAGGCAACTAATTTCACAAGTGTTCTTCATCAGATAGTGACAGAGGAAGTTCAAAAGGCACTTGGATTGCATGGCGAACAAAAAACTGAGACGCTTCAAGAGGTCATAAGGGAGGAAGTGGAACAGACAATGAACTCAATCTCTCGTCCTTCATTTCCCTTTAAAATGGTGAAAAAGTCGAGACCTAGGCTGAGTTATGTTCCTACAATGCCGCATGAGGAACCTGTTTGGGCACCAAGGAAGACTGACCTCTGGAGGACCCAGGATAACCAACCAGTGTGTTTCCACTGCGGACGACAGGGACATGTGGTGCGCTATTGTCGAGAATGGCGGCCGATATTTGATGACGCCCTCGCCAGAAGACAGCAGACCGATCTTAGCCGACGCCAACTCCAGGACGACGACGATAAACAAGAAGATGTGGGTGCAGGACGACGTAGGTCACCATCGCTACAAGCTAGCTGCTGGAGAGGACGCTCCCCAACAAGCCGATCAAGGTCTTCATCGCCGTTTAGAAGCTCCAGCCGATCACCTAGCCGCCGCAACCTGGAAAACTAAAGGCTGCGACCTTCCTTGGAGGTGAGGCCGCCGAAGAGAAAAATCCTCCGCCGTAGATCACTACAAAAATGATAGGAAACTACGTCGATATCCTCGTGAACGGCCTATCAGCCCAAGCTCTTGTGGACTCTGGAGCATCAGATTCAGTCATTTCGGAGAGGTACCGTCGCCAGTTGCAGAAAACAGTATTCGTAGACAACAAAACATCTCTACTGAAGGTGCCTAATGGGAAATATGTAAAACCTACAGGAAGATGTACCATTCATAGGGGTATAAGTGGCCATACACAGCCCTTAGAATTCATTTTCTTACAAAAGTGTAGTCATGACGTCATTCTCAGATGGGACTTCTTGAAAGCTTCCCAGGCAATTGTAGATTGTGGTGGCTCGAAGATTATGTTAGACGAGATAAGATACTGTGGACAGGAGGATGCGCATCCGAGTGTGTGGAGACTATGTCTACTGTATGAAGTGATCATTCCTGCAGTCAGTGCTAGAAAGGTAACTGTCATGTATCATACCATGCATCAGCCCATGGATCTTGTAGTGGAATGTAAGAGAAGCATACCACTGAAGAATAATTTGCACGTCCCAGCCTCTGTCGTCTCATTTAAGAACGGATTCGGTGAATTGTGGGTAGTTAACCGTCGCTGAGAACCGCAGATCCTTCTAAGACACGTGTGTGTAGCAAATGCTGAGCCGTTAATTGAAGAACAGCTGAGTGTCATAGAAACCTCCCATGCCGAGTCTGGGCGAAATTAGCGCTACCACTACGAGACAAGATCTTCTAGCTCGACTGTCACCAGATCTCACTAAGGAACAACAGAAGAAGGTACTTGCCATTCTTCAAGATTTCTCTGAGTGCCTCAATCCACAGGTGAAGAGCAAATCAGACAAATCGATGGTGAAGCACCGGATTAGCATTGGGATCATCAACCAATAAGCCAGAGAGCATACTGTGTGTCAGCAACAGAACGTTGAATAATTCGCGACGAGGTAGACAAAATAATGAAGAATGAAATCATTCAGACTTCACAGAGCCCATGGTCATCACCAGTGACCCTCGTCAGGAAGAAGGATGGCAGTTGGCGCTGTTGTGATGATTGCAGGAAGCTTAATAAGATAAATAAAAAGGACGTTTACTCTCTTCCACGAATTGACGACACACTAGGTTATCTGAAGCGGGCTAAGTTTTTCTCAACCATGGACATGTACTCGGGATACTGGCAAATCGAAGTAGATGAGGCTGGTCGTGAGTAAACTCCATTCATCAGCCCTGAGGGCCTGTATGAGTTTAAGGTAATCCCGTTTGGCTTGTGTAATGCACTAGCAACTTTTGAACAACCTGAAGTTGACGATGTGTCTTTGTTATTTAGATGGCATTATAGTGTTCTAAGAGACATTTGATGAACATATAAAAAGACTAAGGGCCCTTCTTAAGTCTCTCCAACAAGGCGGACTGAAACTTAATCCAAGAAAGTGTCTCTTTGGAGCAAAAGAAATCAAAATACTTGGACACCTTTGACACCTTGCGTCAAACGAAGGTGTGCGGCCAGACCCAGAGAAGGTGAGATCTATAACGGAATTTCCTGTTCCTAAAAGTATTAGAGATGTGAGAAACTTCCTCAGATTATGTTCTTATTACCGTCGTTTTATGAAAGAGTTTTGTATCAAAGCCTAGCCACTCCAAGAGTTGATAAAAGCTGATGCTAAATTTATTTGGAGTGGTGCTCAACAAGATTGTTTCGATGTGCTATGAAAAGCTCTGACGACTGACCCTGTACTTTGTCTGTATGATGAGAGAGCATCTACAGAACTACACACAGATGCCATTGGTATGGGATCAGTGCAGTTCTGGTGCAAATTTGGGATGGAAAAGAGAAGGTTATTGCCTATGCTTCTAGGACACTTACAGAAGCCGAGAGAAACTACTCAACTACAGAAAGAGAATGTCTTGCTGTGATCTAAGCCAAGTGCAAATTTCGACAGTATCTCTGTGGAAGGTCATTCGTAGTTGTTACAGACCATCATTCACTTTGTTGGTTGACAGGTCTTATGGATCCAACAGGACGACTTGCCAGGTGCGCACCACGTCTTCAAGAGTATGACATTACCATAGTGTACAAAAGTGGAAGAAAACACCGAGATGCCGACTGTCTCTCAAGAAACCGTGTGCAAGGCCATCAAAAGTTTGATGAAGATAGTGACTGTCTCGCTGCACTCCAGGATCTCTCTGCTGAGCAGAAGAAGGACGCCAAGATATCTCAAATTATTCTTCCCTTAAATCGGTCAGAGGATGTCAAAGGACAATTTAAGGAAGTTAATGGATTACTTTGCAAGAAAAACTCTGATCCGTTTGGAAAGAGGTGATTCCTCAACACATGCTCGTACATGTTCTACAGAAATTCCATGACACACCTGAGGCTGGACATTTAGGAATTATTAAGACATGCTATAGAATCCGCAAGAGATTTTTCTGGCCAGGTTTTTTTAGGAGTGTCCGTCACTATGTGTCGTACTGTCGAGAGTGCCAGAGGAGGAAGGCAGTTCCTCAGAAACCACCTGGTCGACTCATATCAATTCCGCCAGCCGAAACTCCTGTCCAGCGTGTTGGGATTGCCCTCCTCGGACGATTTCCAATGTCTGCTAGTGGCAATAGGTGGATTATTGTTTGCCTGATTATCTGACACGATATGCCATTTCAAAAGCTGTGATAACAGCCGAAGCATCTGAGGCAGCCAAATCCCACGTGGAAGACATTGTATTAAAACACGGTGCCCCAAGGTCGTTAATTACGGATCGAATGAAAGTTTTTCAATCGAATCTTGTGACAGAGACAAACCGTCGGTGCAACATTACTTATCCCATGACGACTGCCTGCCATCCGCAAACTAACAGGCTTGTGGCGCGGCACATTACCTTTTACCGCCCTGCCAGTGTCCAGCAATGTTCATTTGTCTAACTAAAAGCTGTAGTAGAAAATACTAGACCACTACTGTCTATTACAGGTCGCAACATACATAGAATTGTCCAGTAAACTGGATGTAGCTAGCTACTGAAATAAAAGTTTTAACTTGACAATGTAAATTTTCAGGTCTATTTTTACGATAAAGATCACAGTTAATACTGCCAAGTCTGTACTAAGTGGCAACACAATGTAAAGTTCACACGCACACCACAATCATTCACGTAGCCAGTTTATAGTATTTACACCCGTTACTGAAGTTAATAGAGTTCACTGGATCGTTTAGTTATGAAAATGCTCGCTCAAATGTTGTGAACTCTGCTCTACACGTAATATCTGTTCCAGTCTTAGATCGCACAACACGCCACACGGTTTTAACTAACAGTCAAAGCAATAATTTTGATATTCCGTCCGAAATTCCACACGACTTCCACTATACCGTTCACTTAAATACACTTTGTACTACTTCGCGAACTCGTAATTAGCATTTTTCCGCGATTTTACAGTACTTTCGTCGGAGCTGCTTTCAATGAGATGTTACTAGTTCGAACCCTCAGCCCCGACCCCCCCCCCCCTAGATCACACCTTCGTTCCCAGCATAGATTGGCGCGAGCCCGCATTTTTCTGATTGGCTGATATCACAAACAGCAAATCAGGTTGCAGTATTATCCCGCGCTAACCCGCACTTTACTTCAATGACCAGTCATAGTAAAACATTTCTTTCTATGGCAATTGCTAAATAAATAAATTTAGAAAAGTATCAAATATAAAATTGCTCCTACTGTAATTACCGATTAATTTGTGTTCTACTCACGATTTATTAGTACCATAAACTGACTGCACATTTAATTATAGTAAATCCCCTGTATAGTTTAACTGGTACTTCATGAATAAAAAAAAACAATTTTCATTTACTTCTGTTCTTCTTCACTCATACAACAACCACACTGCTAATTACTACACATATAAAACAATTATAATTATGCAAATACATTAATCAAACATAGCTTCACAACATTGTTTTGACTACGACTGGTAGCACTGTCTGTCAACTGCTAACCTCTGCCACCTACAAGCTCAACTACGCGCAGCTCTGTAACTCAGGTCCATGTCAGCTGGTGACATCTGTCGATGACTCATGCCTATAACGATATCGTCCTAACAAGTGAAAGGGGCGATGCGAAGGCACTACATCTCACACACCCTGTAATTATTAAAATTGTTGAAAACAACTTTTTATAATTTTACTACATCGCGACTGTCTCCTTACTCTCAAAACAAATGTGAAATTTGAAAATTACTTATCTAAGTTACAGAATTCTTACTTCGGACTTGGCATACTAGCCTAACTAAGTCTAATATTTTACAAAACTTTTTGATTTTTTTAGGAATTTTTTACAAAACTTTACAGCTGAACTAATTAATTTTTTCCTTCAAAACCAGACTTTCCACAAATTGTGACTTTACATAAAATAGTTCTTGTCCATTACAATTAAATTTTTCGCCTTTTACCTCCTCTTATTTACATGGACTCAATATTTCGTTGTATCTCCACCCGCACTTTGATTGGTGTCCTGGTGTATTTTTGAAATCACTCCTACGTTACACATTGCACTACATAAGTGTCCTCTACCTCACGATTTTTCTCTGAGCATGTCACAGCACCTTGGTTGGTTGGCGTCCATAACATCGCCGATTGGTCCACTCTCAGGCCAGTCCTTATTGTACAGTGGTTTTTACCTACAAAACATAGTTTCGTCTAAGACTACTAATATACATAACCGTCTCAACATATAGTATAAAATTGTTCTCCCTATCCTATACTCTTTAATTAATTATATTTTAACTATTCAAAGCAAATTAACAGAATATTTAACTCTTAAACTGCAAGAAAATTTGCATTTTCTTTTAAAGTGTTTAACTACTTCAGCAAAATTATGCATTGCTATTGAAGGCATTCAATCAAATCACTTAATTAGGTTAAATTATGATTATTCCCTATCCACTAAATCTTTTCTCAAAACTTGACAACTATGGGAAAGTCTTTATGACAGCTTTTACCAAGTTCCATAAATACGCTTAACTTTATGATTTCTTCTTCAAAATTTTTTAAGAAGTCTTTTCAATAGCAAATAATACACAAAATTAAAACTTGAGCATGACTTCAAAATCACATAAGATATTGAATTCAAATTCACATAACTACTTACAAAATCCATTATATACGCCCATTCACTCTTACCTTTCACACCTGGTAGCATTAGTATTAGTAATATTTTGGTTATCGTCTCTATTGGTTTATTTTATTAGTCACCTCCGGTAAATTTCATCTCATTTTTTGGGATAGATTCATTTTCCATTATGACCATGCATCTCCATGCAAATCATCTTACTCGCTTTCCATTAATAATCAAATGCTAACTAACACCCGTTTTTTCAAACATCAACTTTTTTAACAACACTCCACAATTCCTTTACCGTTTTCCAACAGGATGACACTCCCTTCTACAACAAGTTAAGCCCTTCCAGATCTGTTCTCTTCCTACAATATCTAATCGGAATCTGCTCACCTTCCCTCTTTGTAAGCTTTCTTTTCTTAGAGAAAGGCACTATAATGTTTTTCCCACTCACTTCCAGGCTTATACTGTCATTTTCAAAGTCCACCCTCCTCTTGTACTTCATTAAGAAATCAATTCCCACTAACATATCTATACTTAAGCCCTCAATAACTAGAAAGTTATGATACAACTGGTTACCATTTATACTGTTAGGCAACATCACTTCATACTTTACATGCTTCTTCACTTTTCCTGTGGCTACAATTATCTGGATTCCCATGACAGGCATAATTACTAGCTCTCTTCTATTAGGCAAAGCATCTAACCATTGCTGACTAACAGCACACAAATCACTGCTACTATCAGCTAGGCACTGTACTTCTTCCCCTTGCACTAACAGATTGATTACTGGTCAACTTTTTTTTCTTCCTTAACAGTGACTTCATCCACCTCAAGCAAGTCGTGTACAGTTTTACGCCTTTTGAAAGCTTCCTTGTGCCCAGAGATTATACAAATATCTAAAGGATTGCTTTCACTACTCTCCCTTCCTACATTCTTTAGCCTATCCACTATGGATAGATTAAAACACTTCTGCAAATCTGCAGCCCCCTTATCTACAGTAATTAGTTTCTCCACTAATTCTTCTACCTCATCTTCTCCTTCTACATTATTTTGACTCGGCTGACCCCCTTCTGGTCATCACCGGCATGAAATGCTTCCATAGCTTCCTCGAAGTTCCTATTTACTGACATCAATAATTCTTCTACCCACTTCTCATCTAGCTCCTACAATCCCTGTATATTCATATCTCCTCCTTCTCCCTGGCAAGATTCCTCATTCACTCTACTGTACTCTTCTCCCTCACTGCTAGATTTTACATTACTTTCAACATCTTTTCCCACCAAACAACCTGCAGCACAGTGCTCCTTTTGCCTGCTCCCATCTATATAGCCACCTTGTAGCATGCCTATTCTATCATCCTTCGCTTTACTACTTTCAATTGTATCATTATTGTCAATAATCTGGACTTCAGTTACTTTATTCTTATTGTTTACAAAAGGTATGGCCAGCGGATTCCAATTACTGCTACCCCTTCTGCAAATGCCAGCCCCTTCACAAACGGGATCTAGTTTCCCATGCCCTGTGATTCTGCTTCATTTCTGCCTCGCACCCCCACCTGATCTCTCTCCTGAAAATCATTATCATCATGAATTGGCGATCGCGATCTGTAAGCGTGCCCTTGATCGTTATCAATTGTCCTTGGAACTGGAGCATAGCGCCAACCCCTTCCTCTCCTTCCTCGGCTATTATGTGACACACCCATTCTGTTTACATTAACCTTCTGACCTCTCTCAACTATATTCTGAGGCCTAAAACTACGATTTGTCTGCTCCTCTTCCTGCATAAGCTTCTCCACCCTTTCCAAATAACTAATAAACTTATCAACATTGACCCTAGGAGCAGCAACTATTTTATTTCTCCAGCTTGGAGGCAACTTTCCATCTAACCCCATAATTATTTGCTCAGGCTCTAATTTGTTCGTCAAATATGAAAAATTAGTCACCCATCTTAAAGCAAATCTTTTTATATTCTCTTTCCTGGGATTGAACTTTTCCCCAGCCCAGAAACTGTTTTGCAATTCTATTTGCTTTTGCTTGCCCCAATATTCTTTTAAAAACGCTTCTTTAAACTGCTCTAATGTCTCATATTGTTCCGTTGCAGTCGTTACCCATATCCTAGCCTCATCCAAAAACTTCGATGTTACGAAACCAATCTTCTGTCGGTTACTCCACAAACTAGGCAAAATATTTTCAAAATCGTTCCAGAACTCTTTCGGATGAACATTTACAGCTGGATCAAAACGAAGAAACTGTCTGTTTACAATATAAGATGCTTCAGCAGTTTCCGTCACCATACTACAGTTCACATCGTTAGCACCCAGTCTAATATTACGTTCCACTTTTAGTCTACTGTCATGCTCATTTAATTTAAGGGTTATTTGTTCAGTTTTGTTAATAATTTGTTCTACACCACTCACAACCGCATTCACTCGTTCAGACACAACGTTCACACTGCCCAAACAATTTTCATTCACAGAATCAATTTTTTTATTTATATTTCCATGTGCAGTTTGACACATAGATCCTACTGACATCAGATTTGAGTTGACTTGACCTACTTCTTTCCTTATCTGATCTATATTCCGCCTGCTTCCAATATCAACCTTGCTAACCAGCTCTGTTAATAAGCTTTTTACATTTTCTGAAGACTTTTTACACCTACTTTCTGCATCAGAAATTCTCGTATTTACATGAGTATCAAACACCTGCAAATCCGTCCTCCACGTCTTCTTAAGCTCAACAGCCTGTATTATATATCTTAAAAGAAATATAATGTATAGCTATTTATTTATTTTGAGGAAACACTCTCCTAGTAAATTTGTTTGTCCTTTGATTTTTCGTGATCTGTTACTGATTTTTAGTGAAGTTAGTTTTTACGTTTAGCTTTCAAAAAAATACAAAAGAGATATAATAAGCAAAATAATGAATTTCGTAGGTTGCCAATTATGTATTATATCTGGTTTTATCGAGCGCCAGGCTCCCTACAAATTACTGTAAATGCAATAGCGTAGTAGTACTCAGCTCTGAAATTATTACTATCACAGAAAATAGACAAGTTTTAATAAAATTATTTCACTGGATTACTTCAATTAATCTCACTGAATATTTTTACTTAATTTCTTCCGCTCTGGCTATCAGACATTGAGCTGTGAAAAATTTTTTTTTAAATGTACCGCGTAATGGCGGCTAATTGTTAACAGTCAGAGATTACTGTTACTCGCTCCGCAGCAGCTGGAAACATGCTAAATAATTTTCATTAAATATTCTTTTCATAAGATAAATGTGGCGTAGGTTCTTGAAATAACACACGGAGATCACTTTATACTAATATATTCGTACTAGGACACAGTTTACACCATTAAATATTTGCAATTACGTTACAACAGAAACAAAATGCTAGTGCAGCACAATAGCTTGCATACCTTATTCCAGCTAACACCAGAACGAACAGAACAAAACAGACTAGACAGAAGAATGAGCATTGCATTGTATTTTATACTCTTACAATAAAAATAATGTCTTTTCTGCATTTATCGATATATATATTGTATATTTTTACAGTTAAATCATGGATAAATCAATGTTTGCAATTCATTTTGAGTCACATACTGTCAGTTTTATTTATGTTCCACCTTGATAAGGGTGAATATTGCAAAAGGGACACTACACGGCCCCCTGGGCTACAAGGAACACACTACTTAATGTTTGGTTCTTGTAGACCACGAGTGTCACTTTTCTTTCTTTCGTTGGTCACTTTCAGTTCACTGTACCGTGTATTAGTTCATGGGTACACCTTCATTTTGAGTCTTTTTACATAACATGGCTGGGGACAGTTACAATATAACAAGCTCTTCCATTTGGACGAGGGCCGCCGGGAAACCCCAGAAAACCTCGGCAGAGCTGATAGATTTAACCCTTTGTGTTACTTACATAAGTTGGTTCTACATGTTTTGGTACTACAAGTATTTACATTAAATATAAAATTTTCTGAAGAAGAAACAAACATATAGTTTTTATATGAAAGTGTTCATCAAATTTTTTTATACTGTGTTGGTAATATTTTGAGTTTTTTTTGTCGGCGAACTTTTCGTCGTGTGGTGTGGATGACGCTGTATGTCGCTACCGCTATGCCTCGTGCCCGTTGCCATGGTGCGTCGGCTGGAAACTGTTGTCTTCTTTCTTGTCCGTAGCCGGCGGTCAGGATGTGGAGTACGGATCGACGTTATTTTGTCTGCGTGGTGCGTCTGCATTGTTGCGCACTGCTCGTTAAAGTTTTCAGCACGGGAGAGGATGTTGACTCGTGCAAATCATGAAACAAATGCACATATGTTATAGAACGGATTTTGTAAGACGTTATGGCTGTGTGTAAGAATTATGGCATCATCGAGGCACAGGCTCAGTTACTTGGTATTTTCCTGTTCGTTTGCACGTACTGGTGCTGAATGATGCAGGAGATATGATGCTGAAGTAAGCACTGTACATCCCTGTTGTCATCACTTCGTATGGAATATTTATGTTTCACTATTTTCGTTTGACGGCATTCCACCGTAGTTGCTGTTGCAGTAACGTCCTACTACGTGGTCCGTGACGTCATATTAATTGTTGGCGCACAGGAGGTAGCGTTCAAACTAAAAATGTTGTCTGTACAGTTTCGAACACACACTGATCACAGTTTTGTGTTTTCGGTCACTGCACACAGATATGTTTTGTTAATGTTTGTACCTCGCGTTTTTTCAGTTGTACAGCACATAAGTGTTCACTGTCCAAGTTGATCACTAATACAATTCTCAAAGTTAACACTTCCTCTGCGAATACCAACACACTATTATAGTTCCTGTTAGTATTGCTTACAGCATGACTTTGATACAATTGTATTACATGATTACTGTTTTTTTTTTATATCACATAGTGACACAGATGTCTGTTCGTTTACACAATATGTTACAATGAAATTTCACAGATCAAAAGCACTTTTGTTCTGTTATTGCATACAATTAAGTGTTACATCATACATGCAACGGATTCTGGCCTGACTTGCAATACTTTTATATTTGAGCATTAATAAATTTGTCATAGGGTATATTCATTTGGGGATTAGGACCGCTGCGCATGTGCTTGCTCCATAAGCTGTTAGTGTAATCGCATATCCTATAAAAGGTTTGCAACTGTCAAAAACAGGCTCTAAAGTGGAGCTCTCATTTAATCTCAAATATTGTGGCTAGATGCTTATACTTTCTCTTTTAAGGTCAAAGCACAGCATCACAGATGTCACATGGTATGTGCACAGTATTTTGCATACACCATTTCTATTCATTTTTCATGTGACAGATTAGAATATTTAGTGCATTCTTTAAATAAACATTTATCACACAGCATAATAAAATTTATAGTTACTAACTCCGATAACCACTGAAAAACATCTTACACTTACTGATTATGTTTCTTAACAAATACTATTATCGGACTGATGGTCCTTTAGCTTCTTTTTACTCATTTTTGAAGGCTGATGTGTAAAACATTCCTTGACATAAAGACAAAACATCTTACATACTAAGCACAAACAAAACATCCAATTCTTACAACTACACAAAAATATATATTGAAGTCTGTGCAAAACCTACATATTACATAAAAATACGGTAAACCATTCATGTCCTATTGTCAGGTACCACAAATTTCTTTAAGTCCTTATAGGGATACAATCCCTTGATCTTCCCACTCATCACATCAGCTATAAGGTAGCTACAACCGTGCAGTATTTGTATAATTTTAAAAGGTCCATTATACATCATTTGCCATTTCTTGTTCTTCTTTGTCATGAGTGACGACTTAGGATGGTTTCTTATCAAAACTAAGTCGTTTATCTGATATGGGACTGTCCGTTTTATTGACTTGTCATATCGACTTTTTCGTTGGGATTCAGTTAGATAACATGATTCTTGTGCTTTGTTGTTAAGGGTTTCGGTCCATCGAAGCGTTTCGTTGTGAGCTACGTCCGAATAATATTCTCCCTGGCCCCTTAAATTGCTGCTTAATTGAAATATGGGCATCTCTTCGCTTTTTACTCGTACGCTCGGGCAATCTTTACCGGGTGTACTTACTGTTCGTGTTAAATCCAGTACAATCTGCTTATTTTCATTCAGTAGGGAGATCTTCCCGCTGGAGATATCAATTATTGCTTTCTTCTCGCTCAGGACACCTCCCCCCAGGATGCAGGTTACTCTCAATCCTTTGACTACGAGAAAGATACATTTTACGTTATCTTCCCCTAGGCATAAATCCACCAGCACCTGATACTGAAAGTTTTGTGCTTGTGCTCCCATGGCTCCAATGACACAGCAGTTTTGTACAGGAAATGTCGGTAAGTTGCGCTTTTGGCTCAAGGTTTTGAATAGGTCATAGCTCATAACATTAGTAGTGGCACCTGTATCTATGTATATTTCTACTGGCAATTCATTAATTCTAGCTTTTATGATGGTTTGTACTTCAGTTATTTCTTTTTTGTTACATTGGTTTGATTCCATAAGTAAATCATGTTGTGTACTGTTTCCATCTTGGTACCTCAGTAATAATACATTATCTTGTGTATTGTTTCTAGGAGTGCCCCCTGTTTTTTCGCCGACCATCAATTGCGAGCTTATTGTGGCCGTTGTTCGTTTGACGGTCTTGAACTATGGTGGTTTCCGTCCGTGGGCATTTCTACTATCCTTACGCTGCTATTCGAGTCTGTCCATGTTTGTGGTATTGCATTAGTATTCTGCATAGAATTCCTATTGTCACACTGGTACTGGTTACCGTTAGGAGGCGGAGTTGGTGGCATAGAAGTTTGCATCCACTGCACTGGGTAAGTGCGGTTGTTGGCACTACTGCTTTGTTGTAGCCATTGACCTTCATTTCGACGTTTGTTGTTGTAACTATTATTACTGTTACTGTAGCCGGGTTGTCTTCTATCTTCCCACCTACGTTTTTGATTGTAAGATGGTTGACCGTTTCCGTTCTTCCTGTTTTGTTCTGCGGATTGATCTTCCTTTCCATTTCCGTGGCTTCCAAAATTGGAATTGTTGTTGCCATTTTTAAACTTGCGTGGTGAACCATTACTGTTTTCCCGGTCTTTATTTATCCTATTTTCTTCCTGGGAGAGATCGATTTCGTCCAGCACAGACAAGTACCGTTCCAGGTCATTTTCGGTTACATTTATTAATTTGTCTCGTATATGACCGGGCAATCGTAATTTTAAGATTCTGATCACATCACGGGCTGATATGGGGTCATCCCAATATCTAGTTTTGTTGATATATTTTTCAAAATATTTACGGAATGTACCCTGTTTGTGATTGTACATTTGCGGGCTGTATACTTCAGTCCTCAGGCGTTCTTGAATAGCCTTAGACCAGTATCTGTCTAGAAAAGATTTTTCAAATTGTTCCAGGCTATGGCAATTTTCTATGAGTTCATTTGCCCATAAGGCAGCGTCGCCTTGTATATGTGCGATTATGAACTGAATTTTTTGGCGTTCATTCCAGGCACTCGGTAATACATTTCGGAATCCTTTTATGAAGATTACCGGATGCACTGTCTTCTTTCGCGTTAAATACTTGGAATTGTCTGTGTTTTTATTAAGCTTTCATCAATGTTATTGCTTATGGAAGTAGAAGCTGCCCCCACGGGGTTATGAATAGGAATGCTTCCTGTAAATTGTGTATTTTCTCTTTCCGAATCGCTTTTTTGTTGGTATGAACTGTGCGTAATATTCTCATTACCGTACACGTTCCTAACAGGCGTGCCGCAGTTGTTAAGCATTTGCAAATGTGCACGCTCGAGTTCAGCAATTCTGTGTGTCATTTCCTACTACCACAGCGGTACTGGCAATTTGTATCTCGCTTCGCTTTTTTCACCTGCGAGTGGTAGCGTGTCTACTGTGGGTTGTTTACATACAGCTGCTCCGTTAATTACTTTTTGCAGAGCAGACTGTATTTTGCTTTCTACACGTTCTGTGATCTGGCTTTCTTTTTCAGTGAGCCAGTCATGGAACTCTTTTTCTACTTTCTGGGCTTGATCATTTAAATGCGTTTCTATGGTTTCTTTTTGTGTCATCTCTAAATTGTCCATTCGGTTCGCAAGCTGTTCTACTTCGTCCCGGATGACTGTGTGTGCCGTCTGAAGCGTTTGCACATCTTGTGCTATGTTGCTTACAATGTTCGGCAGTTCGGCTTGGGCTTTCTTTATTTCTGTCATTTCTGAATATATCTTTTCGAACATTGTACCTATACTTTCTATTAAGACCTTTTCTCTTTCTTCGTTTTGTTCCCTTATCTGCTTTACTAGCTGTTGATTCCTCTCTTCCCTCAATCTCTCTCTTTCTTCGTTTTGTTCCCTTATCTGATTGACTAGCTGTTCGTTCTTTTTCTCTAATTTCCGTAAAAATTCAGCAAATGGATCCGGTATTGGTGAGCATACCGGTGTGGTAGTTGTTCTAATCATTGGAAAATTATCACTAGCCCTGCTAGTAGCACCTATCGGTTTTACTGTTTTCGTCTGCTGGCTACTTCCTGGCATATCACCGGAAACTACATTGTTTACATTTTCTCCCCCTCGATCACTATTAATATTTAGTAAGTCAGTGTCACTATCCATATCGCTCAATAATTGCACATTATTTGTAACATTGGACGCATTATCTGGTTGCAAATCTAACACAAGTCCAACTTTTCCCATAATGACGATAACTTTCACTGGGCTAACTACAAAATTGTTCCTAACTACAAATGCGGACTAAGTTCACAAGTCAAACTGCTTATTGTTTCCAAAATCACACAATATTAATATCTACACCACTGTACACCATATACCATCTATGATACTATACTTTGATGATACGGGCCTATGTAGCAAGCTTTTATACATAGTGGTCCTTACCTTGATTTCTTTTTTCTTTTCTTTTCTTTTTGCTATCTTGTCCTCTCAGGATCTAAACAGTTCTTCTCCGCTTTCCTCGTTCAAGTTTATACATGAAATGGAATTTGATAGACATTAGAATACATACAATAGATGTTAACATTTACATACATACAAACCCTAAAAAAAAATATTTTATCTCTTCTGGCCCCACGTAACAGGGCGCTATTTATTATATCTCTTAAAAGAAATATAATGTACAGCTATTTATTTATTTTGAGGAAACACTCTCCTAGTAAATTTGTTTGTCCTTTGATTTTTCGTGATCTGTTACTGATTTTTAGTGAAGTTAGTTGTTACGTTTAGCTTTCAAAAAAATACAAACGAGATATAATAAGCAAAATAATGAATTTCGTAGGTTGCCAATTATGTATTATATCTGGTTTTATCGAGCGCCAGGCTCCCTACAAATTACTGTAAATGCAATAGTGTAGTAGTACTCAGCTCTGAAATTATTACTATCACAGAAAATAGACAAGTTTTAATAAAATTATTTCACTGGATTACTTCAATTAATCTCACTGAATATTTTTACTTAATTTCTTCCGCTCCGGCTATCAGACATTGAGCTGTGAAAAATTTTTTTTTAAATGTACCGCGTAATGGCGGCTAATTGTTAACAGTCAGAGATTACTGTTACTCGCTCCGCAGCAGCTGGAAACATGCTAAATAATTTTCATTAAATATTCTTTTCATAAGATAAATGTGGCGTAGGTTCTTGAAATAACACACGGAGATCACTTTATACTAATATATTCGTACTAGGACACAGTTTACACCATTAAATATTTGCAATTACGTTACAACAGAAACAAAATGCTAGCGCAGCACAATAGCTTGCATACCTTATTCCAGCTAACACCAGAACGAACAGAACAAAACAGACTAGACAGAAGAATGAGCATTGCATTGTATTTTATACTCTTACAATAAAAATAATGTCTTTTCTGCATTTATCGATATATACACTCCTGGAAATGGAAAGAAGAACACATTGACACTGGTGTGTCAGACCCACCATACTTGCTCCGGACACTGCGAGAGGGCTGTACAAGCAATGATCACACGCACGGCACAGCGGACACACCAGAAACCGCGGTGTTGGCCGTCGAATGGCGCTAGCTGCGCAGCATTTTGTGCACCGCCGCCGTCAGTGTCAGCCAGTTTGCCGTGGCATATGGTGCTCCATCGCAGTCTTTAACACTGGTAGCATGCCGCGACAGCGTGGACGTGAACCATATGTGCAGTTGACGGACTTTGAGCGAGGGCGTATAGTGGGCATGCGGGAGACCGGGTGGACGTACCGCCGAATTGCTCAACACGTGGGGCGTGAGGTCTCCACAGTACATCGATGTTGTCGCCAGTGGTCAGCGGAAGGTGCACGTGCCCGTCGACCTGGGACTGGACCGCAGCGACGCACGGATGCACGCCAAGACCGTAGGATCCTACGCAGTGCCGTAGGGGACCGCACCGCCACTTCCCAGCAAATTAGGGACACTGTTGCTCCTGGGGTATCGGCGAGGACCATTCGCAACCGTCTCCATGAAGCTGGGCTATGGTCCCGCACACCGTTAGGCCGTCTTCCGCTCACGCCCCAACATCGTGCAGCCCACCTCCAGTGGTGTCGCGACAGGCGTGAATGGAGGGACGAATGGAGACGTGTCGTCTTCAGCGATGAGAGTCGCTTCTGCCTTGGTGCCAATGATGGTCGTATGCGTGTTTGGCGCCGTGCAGGTGAGCGCCACAATCAGGACTGCTTACGACCAAGGCACACAGGGCCAACACCCGGCATCATGGTGTGGGGAGCGATCTCCTACACTGGCCGTACACCACTGGTGATCGTCGAGGGGACACTGAATAGTGCATGGTACATCCAAACCGTCATCGAACCCATCGTTCTACCATTCCTAGACCAGCAAGGGAACTTGCTGTTCCAACAGGACAATGCACGTCCGCATGTATCCCGTGCCACCCAACGTGCTCTAGAAGGTGTAAGTCAACTACCCTGGCCAGCAAGATCTCCGGATCTGTCCCCCATTGATAATGTTTGGGACTGGATGAAGCGTCGGCTCACGCGGTCTGCACGTCCAGCACGAACGCTGGTCCAACTGAGGCGCCAGGTGGAAATGGCATGGCAAGCCGTTCCACAGGACTACATCCAGCATCTCTACGATCGTCTCCATGGGAGAATAGCAGCCTGCATTGCTGCGAAAGGTGGATATACACTGTACTAGTGCCGACATTGTGCATGCTCTGTTGCCTGTGTCTATGTGCCTGTGGTTCTGTCAGTGTGATCATGTGATGTATCTGACCCCAGGAATGTGTCAATAAAGTTTCTCCTTCCTGGGACAATGAATTTACGGTGTTCTTATTTCAATTTCCAGGAGTGTATATTGTATATTTTTACAGTTAAATCATGGATAAATCAATGTTTGCAATTCATTTTGTGTCACATACTGTCCGTTTTATTTATGTTTCACCTCGATAAGGGTGAATATTGCAAAAGGGACACTACACCTGTTGTTCTATTTTCTCATTAATTTCAGTCTTAAACTGTTTCAGATCACTAACTAGCTTGATAATACTACCAGACTTTTGTTCAACTTTCTTGTTTAACTTCCCAAAATTTTGTTTTATCTCAGTGAAATTCTGATTAATATTATTGAAATTCTGATTCATATTCGTCATTAAAGCTGCAAACATATCTTATAAATTTACTGGTTTGTTTTCCTGTTGTACAATTTTTTGTTCAGCTAATTTTACAGGCACAATTCAGCTAATTGTACAGGCACAGTACCAAATTTGGTATCTGTTCTGTCAACCTCGTCACTCACATCAACACTTCTGACATAAAACAAACTATTAATACTGAAATCATTCACCTGACTATCGTCAAGATTTAAACTGTCACCCATACCAGAATCGGTCAGAACATTATGTTCCACTTCCATCTTTACCCTGGAGATATCTGAGGCACATCGTTACTTAATACCTCCATATTAACGGTATCTCCTACTTGCTTTTGTTCATTTGCTAACTATGCCTATCAGTAGTTAGTGCCTTCCGTAGTTTGAATCTTTTATTTAGCTGGCAGTAGTGGCTCTTGCTGTATTGCAGTAGTTCGAGTAACCAAGATTTTTGTGAGGTAAGTGATTTGTGAAACGTATAGGTTAATGTTAGTCAGGGCCATTCTTTTGTAGGGATTTTTGAAAGTCAAATTGCGTTGCGCTAAAAATATTGTGTGTCAGTTTAAACACAGTCATGTATAATTGTTCTAAGGGGACGTTTCAAAAGAATGTGTTCTGCACAATTTTGGATGATGCTTTATGCTTACATCTGGATTTAAAAATGTATTTTCTACGACATATCGAGGGTGAATTAAAGTTACCACCAACTATAACTGTGTGAGTCAGCTACATGTTTGAAGTTAAATTCGCGTTTTCTTTGAACCTTTCAGCAACTGTATCATCTGAGTTGGGAGGTCGGTAAAAGGATCCACTTATTATTTTATTCCAGTTCTCAGGCATGGCGTCTGCCCATACTAACTCACAGCAACTATCTGCTTCAATTTCGCTACAAGATAAATTACTTCTAACAACAACAAACACACCACCGCCAACTGTGTTTAGCCTATCCATTCGAAACACTATTAGGTTCTTCGTAAAAACTTCAGCTGAACATATCTCGACCTTTAGCCAGATTTCAGTGCTATAACTATTTGAGTATCAGTACTTTTAACTTCACTCTCTGTGCGTTCAAGTATCCTATTTTGGTAATGTGGTTAAGTGCTGCTGCTTTGTCTCTAGATATTTTACAGATCTATCTTTCGGACAAAATTATGCTTGGTGTATTATTGGAAATCACTGGGATTGACAAACACTGCTTCCGTCCTATGTAACATTTCTGGTAATTAATCATGTAAGTAATCTTTTACTGTAAACAGTCATACTGTGTGAGAGGCGATACATCAATTGCATCCACTAAGGAATGTGTCAATCTGCTGAACTAATCCTGAAGCTTTCAGTTTCTGTGCTCTACAGATTAATGCACCCAGCGCTTGTTGTATCACATTAAGAGTGACATATTCACCTTAGTGCAGGGAGCATTCTCAGTGGTTTACCTGATATCATCCTCAGTTTCGGATAAGAGAATGTGATCTAAAAATTTACTTGTGTTCACAATAAACAGTACATGTTATTCTTCAAATGGTTCAAATGGCTCTGAGCACTATGGGACTTAACATCTGAGGTCATCAGTCCCCTAGAACTTAGAACTACTTAAACCTAACTAACCTAAGGACATCACACACATCCATGCCCGAGGCGGTTCCGGACTGAAGCGCCTAGAACCGCTCGGCTACCCCTGCCGGCCTGTTATTCTTCACCAGTATATCTTTCCACAGAGAGCATGTCTCACAAGTGACGATCCTGACACCTGCATTTGTCTTGAAACAGTAGGCAGTAACTATTCGCTATGCAGGGAGTTCCACATTAATTCGGATATGCGCATTCGATGACTACTGTTTAGAAGCAGCATCTTCGTAGTCCACTTACTATTAAGCGTTGACTTACCATTTTCCCTTGATTTGCCTATTTCCGAACTCTATGGATGGTCTGCAACTTTTCTCTGCAGTATATAAAGACTGGAGCCGCTGGATAAATGTGGACTGAAATGTGCAGACCAGTTGCATCTCTTAAAACTCTTGTCTGGTCCGGCTTGTTCGACCACAGTCCATTCATCTGCCCTAAGATTAAACTCATTGAAGTTAACTGCAGCGCCAACCGCTACAATTCAGTGAGTGCTACTACCACTCCAATTTTGACTACCTCGTTTCAAGCAGGTTACATCACAGCTTCCTACGTGAGAACAGCGAAGGTCATCTTCAGAAAATCATTCAAATGATTCTAAGCACTATGGGACTTAACATATGAGGTCATCAGTCCCCTAGACTTAGAGCTACTTAAACCTAACTAACCTAAGGACATCACACACATCCATGCCCGAGGCAAGATTCGAACCTGCGACCGTAACAGCAGCGCGGTTCCGGACTGAAGCGCCTAGAACCGCTCGGCCACCGGGCAGGCGTCATCTTCACACTGTCGACCATTACTCTCGTCCACACTTGTCCTTTGTGAATTACTTATTTTGCGTGGAAATATTTTTTCAACAAACTCTACAATAAAATACTACGATTAAGTAAGTTTTTCAGGTGTTTTATTGAAACCAGACCAGACTGGCTTGCAACAGTCCGCTCACAGCTCAGTTTCAAGCAGTTGTGGTGTAAAGGCAATAATCGGCGGGTAATCGGAGTCAGGGTGTTCACAAAGAAGAAAGTAATCACGCAGAGTTGAGTCAATGCCCGTGGGGAGCTGTCACTTCCCCTCATTCTTCTTTGGATGCAGAAATCTTCTCACTGCCTCAAGAACGGGTGCGAGGCCTCTCTTCATTCGACTGTCAAACCCTGGTCTCTCTGTCAGTCCGTGGCTCCGCTGATAATCTCTCTTGTTTCGATACATGTCGAGTAGACTCTCCACTAGAAGCCCGATCCATGTTGTAGGCGGTGAGTTCTCCTGTGAATGACAAAAATAATTATATTTAATTACGCTGCTTGCTCGACCAAGACTTAACCGGTATTTGTATTATTGCACTCTGTTAACAGGCTCTAACTAGGGGATGAATATGATTTACTGGGGCTATGGAAAGAATGGAAATGTTACATGGATAGAGATTAACAATTTCATCAAGTACATCAACAATCACTCAGATTAAATTTAGACATATCATCTGTCAATAATACCTACTATTATTAGTAAAACAAGCAAATTTAGTATTCAAACGTTGTAGCTCTAAGGATTTCCAGATATAACCCAAATCTGTACTCCCACTTTTTTTATTGTATGTTCGTAAGTGTTTTGTGTCTACGTACCAGAATAACAAAACCGGAATCACACAAACAATAGAAATGCCTGATTGTAACAGTTTGTGTGGATATGAAGTGTACTGACCACGAAGGCAGATTTCGGTTCATTTGTAAGAAAACTTGGAAATGCTGTCAGTCTACAACCTGGATTTACTAAACAACAGCTATGTGGCCCATCCTACAATACTCAAATGAGAGGTGCCGTACGAAAAAGGAGTAATGGTTGATGTTTAACGTGTACAAACACCGGGAGCTCGAATGATCACAGGTTCTTTTGACTGACGTGCGAGAGTTCCGAAAACTCTGAAAAACCTGAAATGACATACACTTGAAGATACATGCCAACTATCCGACGAATGTCTGCTTTCGAAGATTCAAGAAAAAGTATTAAGTGGAGAATCCAGGAATATTCTACAAAGCCTTGCCTATTTATGCCGTAGTTTGTGCAAACGTGAGAATAGAGTAAGAAATGATGGCATTCAACCAGTTATTCTCCCGTGCTCGATACGCTAATGGAAATGGAAGAGACACATACACGTAGCAAAGTGGTAACTATCCTCTGCCATGCACTTCAGAGTGAGTTGCTGAGTATGGATTTAGGTGGAGCTACAGGGTCTCTCTACAATTATTAAAAGAGTCTGTGATGTTACACAATAAAAGTGATGTTATTCAATGGAAAGTTGGAAATTGAGATTTAACTAACTCTTTTATCAATCACAATTGGCGTAAGAATCATGGATTGACCATTGTCATAAAATATTGCATTATGAGATGTGAATAGTTTTTACTTGCAGTTTTGTGTGGCTTGAGGCAGTCACAACTAGCGTGCTATTGATTAAGAAGTTGCGTTATCGTCTTTCTAATTACTTCATGATCGTAGATACGATCATACCCAGTTGTGAAGTTATTGTTATGACAAAACAATTTCCTAAGGGACCAGAAAGTTCTTAAGGGCGCAAAAACAACTGTAACATCACACAAAAGGGAAATTCAATATTAAAGCTGATGCAAGAAGACGATAAAACAGTTTTCTTTTTATCAATGTAACACGCACATTGGACTGCTGATCTTGGAGTCTGTAATATTAGCAAAATGCATAATTAAAATGAAAATAATACTGAGGAGATAATAGAAATGAGCACTGTATAAAATAAATAAAATAAAAATTATTATTTATTTAAATATTAAATTTTCTATCTGTATGATGGTGATTGTGATTGTAATTGTAATTAATATTTGCTTATCTGGAACGTGGACGTTTAATTATTCGGTATCAGACGCTTGACAATGGCTTTCTCATAAAGGCAATGTTACTCGTAGTTGACCGTGAAATAAAACTGAAATAATCGGACTTCGTAAATAAATCGTTTCCAAAGACTGCTGCGGTAGGTGCGGACTCATAATCTAAATCTCAATATTTCAATAATTTGCCAGCCATGCCAATACGTCGTACAGAGGTGATTGTCTACTAAACATAAAAAAGTTACACAGTTAGTTAAATCAGATATATTCAATGAATAAGCCTACAGTTCATAATCCTACTTACTTTTATAAATATAAATTCTTTACAGAATCGAGTGCCTAGTCTGGTTGCAACTCGCAGTATTCTTCTATAACATGAAATATGGCGGTGTGCCAGACAATAGAATAAAATACGTGCTTCTCGCACCACTTCTACCAGAGCTCTCCCCTTTCTTAATCAAACATAAGAGTAACGTAATTGTGCTTTTGTTTTATCAGCGACACAGCGCTGCAGTTGTGTGCCATAGGCTTTATTTATTTGTCACTGATTATTTATTTAATTAATATTTCGCGTTTCCGAGGAAACTCACGCTCGGCATGCAAATGTGCCTTTATATTGCCCCCTGAATTGCGAGGCGAAAGGACACACCTGCAGGCGAGCAATTCACCTAAAGGCTCAAGAAAATCTAAGTTATCTACAACTATTTACATGACTTACATTATACACATTATATACAAAATTTGAATGACGCGGGTGCGCCGTAAAAGTTCTTATGTTGGCAGATAGAGTGCGCGCATGCGCAGAAGCGTCTGTGTGACTCCGGCACTGCCGTTATATTGTACAGTTAGATCACGCGGCACAGTATTGCAGTTCATATTGTTCGTGTGCGCGCGTTTCTCAGTCGTCGCACAAATAAAATATTCAACCAAGATTACATATGAAGACTACATTCTATGACAGGTAACTTAGTTTTAAATTTACAATATTTGTTATAACACAATACAACTTAGATTGTTGAATGTTCTTAGTTACATAGTATTGTTTTGAAATACTTCAAAGAAAAATGTCCGTATGTTTCAGGTGCGTTGACCTATACACATCGTGTCGTTATTACAGTTCATATTCATCTGCTGCACAATAATTTTTTTACAGGTTAGTATCGTCGTGGTAAAGTTTTTTTGATCACAGTAACATCATTGCATAACAACGTGATTAATACATAAGCGTGTCCATTTCCCATTTCCATTATAGTCGTTGTGATGCAGTTCGTTGTGACTAAAGGCATTGCTCATTACAGATCAGACGTGACCCGTCGAGTAATTGGTCCACATGCAGTTCGTTTTTTTTTTTTTCATTCCGTGGAAGCTTGGTTGCAGAACCTCGGACGGCACATAGCTGGCGTCGATCCTTGGACAGTCCAGGTAAGAGTGTCCGTCACATTTCGAGAACATTTCATTCCCTGAAGTTCCAACCAAAATTCTTCCACCCGTCGTGTTGTTTTCTGGACAGGCACTTTGTGTCCATTTAATCCAGTTAACATCTTGAAGTTAGGTACTGTAGTAATGTCACTAGACGATGCACGAATTATGCACTTCACATTTTCAGTTTTTTGCTGAATATAGCTCACCTAAATGTTCGTAGTTATTAATCAAAGAAATCATTCATCGCGTTTACATAGATACGCTGCATAATGAATGGCATTAACCGTTTCTTTCACATAGGTTTCTGCGTAGTTGCAGAGTTAGTAATGTTCGTTAATGTCCGTGAACAGAGGTTCACTATGCAATGTCTTTTTGGCACTCGTTTTGTTCAAATTTTTTTTTTACATAGTAACAGTTACATGATACATCAGTTAAAAAAATAAGTAATTATACATACACACGTCACATATTTTCTTAGCATAAACATAATACAGTTGCACATAAACATGTTTGCATCATCATTACATAGCTATAGGTTATTACATTGTGTCACGTGATGTCATCTGAAATTAAGATAGGTTAGACACAACATTCATTACATCAGTAGGCAAGACCAGGCGTTTTCACTACTTAATAAATATTCAAAATAGTAAGAGAGAGAAAATGTTCGATTCCTCGCTTTTTGTGCGTGTGTGTAGAGTGTCTGTGTGGCCTTGACTACTGATAGATGCTTTTCGTGTTGAGAGATGTGCGTCTAATCTATTTCTCAAAGTAAAAGATCGCTTCACAGATGACGTCTGTCGGTTCGTCAGGTGTCATACCAAGTCAGTGGTACCTACAATAACAAATGTTCCGTGAAAAATTAATATATCATTCACTGCTACGTAATCATAAATTTTATTTTGATATTCCGTCTTCCAGGTGGTGGCGCGCGCTGAAAGAAGAGTTCTTCTGCCTTCAACTGCGACTCTGGAACCGCTGAAATGAAAATTTCTACACTACTTATTATCTGTGTTGTAACAACAGAGTTTTTCGAGTTGCTTAGCAATATTTTGATGGGTATGACTTTGACATTATTCAGCATGAAATGCTCTAAGATCTCGGTGTGCGTATAGCCCAATAATTTTGTTAGTTCTACGATGTTGTAACAGATACGCACCAGGATGCGGTACGTTAACAATTATATAAGGTCCTTCATATAGCAGACGCCACTTAGCGTTGCGTCGTTTGAGTGCTACAGATTTATGATGAGTACGAAGTAGTACAAGCATTCCTACCTCGAATTTTTGTTTTCTTTTTATTATGTTTCTGTGATGTTTGTTTCGTATCTGTGCGTGATGTGTCAGGGTAGTCAATACTTCTTTTATTTTTTGTTCAGGTGTGATTTCCTTGTCTGACAACTTAGGTAATGGTTCTATCCACTGATCGTTCTGTTTGCAATTGAACATGATCTCGTTAGGTGTGTAATTTGTATCATAAATATTTAAGTTATTGTGTACGTCTTCGAAAAGACTTAGGTAGGACACCCAATTAGTATGTTTTGATGAAATATAGGTCCTCATGAATCGATTTAATTCTCGGAAAAGTCTCTCAGTCGCGTTACATTGTGGACTAAACCTCGAAATAAATATACTTTTAATGTTATTGTCCTTCAAGAAATTTCTCCATTTGTACCCAGAGTAATATGCTGCATTATCTGACAGAATTGCTTTAGGTTTTCCCACGTGCGTCAGGTAATCACTTGAGAATCTTCGTATTATAGCACTTGCAGTGGCGGATTTTAAAGCATAAAGTTTGACATGTTTAGAAAATATATCGTAAAAAGCTAAGATATATTTGACGCCTCCAGAGCTTGCTGGATGCGGTCCACTGATGTCAGTACACAGAATTTCCAGGGGTTTACTAGGTAAAATAGAATGTAAATCTGTTTTTGTGGATAAATTCTGAGGTTTTGATTTTTGACATATGACACATGTTTTCAGTTCCCTGTAAATTTTTCTTCTCATATTGCTAAAATAACAGTATGTGCTGAGCTTTGCCAAACACTTTTTCGTCCCATAATGACCCCAAACTAAGTGTGTGTGCCAAATTAGATTACGTTCAGACTCCTTGGGAATGCATACACACCAGTTAGTAGCATTTGGATGTCGGCGGTAAAATAACACATCATTGTGTAACTTGTAATACATAGTCGAAGGATGATTGTGTTTTTCTACCAGTAATGTTATTATCTTATACCAGTGAGGGTCAGATTTTTGTAATTTAGCCATGTTTCTGCACATATCAATATAATATTGGTGATACTGCTTGTCTTGCATTAAGAGAATCCTGTAGTCATTTATATTTTCTAAGTCACTGTTGGTATCATTCATACCTTGTGGAAGTCTAGACAAAGCGTCTGCAATGGTGTTGTCCTTACCTTTTATGTACTTAATTTCAAAAGAGTAGTTCTGAAGTGTAACTGCCCATCGTGATAGTCTAGGATGTACAAGTTTACAAGTTAACAAAAATGTCAGGGCCTGGTGATCGGTGTAAATTACTGTATGTTTTCCAAATAAATAATAATTGAATTTCTTGAATGCCCATACTATGGAAAGTGTTTCTAACTCAGTAGTGGAGTATGTATGCTCACATTCAGTTAGAGTACGACTTGGAAACCCAATAATTCTTATCTGTTCCTTTTCTTTATTCTTTACAACTTGAAATAAGCAACATCCCAAGCCAGTTCGTGAAGCGTCACAAGTCATACAAAAGTCTAAATTGAAATCTGGATGGCTCAATAAGTTTGCACCCACTAAAGCATGTTTAATTGTATTAAAGTCATTCTGGCACTGTTCCGACCAGATCCAAACTTGATTCTTTCTGAGTAGATTTAGCAGATGTTTACTGTTCAAAAGTGGTTGTGGCAAAAAACGTCTGAAAAATGAACATAGCCCAAGGAATGATTTTAACTGCTTTTTAGTACGAGGGCTAGGAAAGTTTCTGATAGCATCTAATTTACTGGGATCCGGACGTATGCCCTGCGAATTAATGATATATCCTAAATACTTTATCTCACTGCAACCAAACTTTGATTTTCTAAGATTGGCTGTGACTCCAGCCTGTGCAAATTTTTCTAAAATTCTTTGAAGTGTGTCAACGTGTTCCTTCCAAGACTGTGTAGCTATCAGTATATCATCTACATAGTGTGTGACTGTCTCAACTAAATCGTCGCCAAGCACGGTATCCAGGGCTGTAATGAATACCCCAGAGCTGACATTCAGTCCGAAAGGTAGAACACAAAACTGATAGGTTCGCCCCCCGAACATAAATGCAGTATATTTCCGTGAATCAGGAGTGATACCCACCTGCCAAAACGAATTAGCGAGATCTATTGTGGAAAAATATTTTGCATCTAGAAATTTCTGTAATTGCTCTTCTAAATTTTCGGGTTTTGTATGAACCGGTAAAATTATTTCATTAATTGCTCGTGCGTCTAACACTAACCTAATGCTTCCATTTGATTTTTTGACAACAAGTAGAGGACTACAATAAGGTGAGGTGGATGGTTCAATGACCTTCCAGTCTAACATTTGTTTTAATTCTTGCCACACAGCAGGTCGTTGAGATAACGGTACGTTATATGTCTTGTGGTAGAAGATTTTGTGAGGCTTAACTTCAATCTTGTACACATACGTGTTGATAACACCTAATCGTTTGGTAAAAACTTGTAAATATTTGGATGACACTTCCTGTAGTTTTATACGTTCATGTACACTGAGAGCTGTAGCTTCACTTATCTTATGATCAAGCAATGTTTTCAAGTCCAATAGCTCTGTGTCAGATGAGTGTGTTTGCATATCTTGAATGTCATTGTCAAGTACTAACTGAACCTTGTACCCTGTACAGTGTTTGTCATGCTTTAGAGTTCTCCTGTCCAAATCAATAATAATTACACTGCCTTTATCATTTAAAATACATTTACCTTTGGAGAAGTCTATAATAGAGTCCTTCTCGCTCATAATATCTATTCCTAATATGCAAATTGTCACAAGGTTTTGTACAACCAGGAATGGCCATTGTACGGTTCCATTACCTATTTTAATGTTTACAAAAACTTGCTTCGAACCCTACATGACTTATTACCTAGTGCAGTAGTTATTTTACAGTTTTGGGCAGGAAACTCAGGCACAGGTTCCAATTCACACATCTTTTTATAGAAATTAAAAGACAAAACGCTCACAGCTGCACCTGTATCTAGGATAATAGTAGTTGGAATCCCACCTACTACACCAGTAGTAGATGCTAAAACAATTTCATTTGTGTTTGAACGACATTGTGTACTGTCTTGTAAAAGTTCATCTGATATATTCTCATTGTGGTTGTATCTTATAAATAAAACAGGTAATTTTTGTTTAGAATTATTCGGCATATCATTATTCTGTTGTTCAAGTGTGGTGTCAAATAACTGATTAACATTGCAGTCGCCCCGCAAGAATTCTTCAGCCACGACCTGGGGCATAGAAGTGACTGTTTCTAGTTTGTCGGATTAGCATTTGTACTAGGTACTGACACAGATTGATGTTGTGCATCAGGTGTCATTTCTATTATATTCACATTCGGATATTGCCTATTATGATCTCCAAACTTTTGCGGTTGTTGTTGCTGTTGCGCATTATAACTTACCTGTCGGTCGTAAGGTATGCTCCAATTTTGTCCTGGTGGCTGCTGTGGTAAAGCAGAGTTTGAATGGAAGTACTGATCGTTACGAGTCCAACCTTGATGCTGTCTTGGCTCGTAGTTATTATTATTTCTATTTCTGTTTGTGTTTTTGTTGTTGCCTTTGTATCCGTTGTTACCGTTGTAGTTATTACCGCGGTGCCTTTTGTATGGATTGCCGCATGAAGTGTTATTACTGTTGTAACTATTGTTTGTATTGGAATACGCGTGTTGATTTTGATTTTCGTATTGAAACGGCATGTGAGTTTGCTGTTTTTGCTGTACCGCGTATCCAACTGTGGGCGCGCCAGAATTGAGTTGGCAAGCCTGCATGTTTTGCATACCACTAGTGTAAACATTGTGGCTGCTGTTTTGCCGCGCGAAGCGCTGATCTTCAAGTAACATGTCAACCAAATCTAAGGCTGTTAAAAAATAATCTGAATCGTCATCCGGGATATGTAGGAGTTTTTCTTTAATGTTGAAAGGCAATTTGGCCTTCAACGCACGGAGTATATCACGCGTTGCGACTGGTTCGTCTAAAAAGTGTCCCATGTTCAAGTATTTTTCAAAATATCTGTGTAAGTTGCCATTTTTACTGTTAAAAGTTTCAGGTTTTAAAATTTGTCTTCTGAGTCGCTCCTGGACGGATTGCGACCAGAATTTGTTCAGAAAAGCACGCTCAAACTCACTGTACGTGGTACATACGTCAGCTTGACTGTATGCCCAGACAGCTGCATCGCCTTGGATGTAACCGACAATATATGAAATCTTTTTCCGGTCACTCCAAGTGCGTGGAAATGCGTTACTAAAAGATTTAAGAAAAATCACCGGATGAATGGTTCGTTTTTCTGGGATAAAAATCTGAAATTGCCTGTGTTTCATTAAGCTTTCTTCTTCCTTCGTATAGTGATATGGATTTATTCCACTGTAATTACTGGTATGTTCAGCTGGCGAGTAATTACGATAATGTTGCTGTGGTTTACCATGATAATAGCTTGTGTTTGTGTTTGCACATCGTGGTATGTGTTGTAGTCGTGGTGTGTTTTGTTCTTGTGTGTTTGTCGTGTGCGGTATGTGTGTGTCATACTCGAATGTATATTGGTTCCTGAACTATGCATTTTGACTGATATTTTCGTTACATTCAGACTGTGGTCGATCGGTGAATTGTCTCATGGGTGCAGTGACGGATTGTACTGCGTCACTGATCAGCTGTTTGTTATTAGTAATGTATTGCGCTACGGAGTCGTGCACAATTGTTGGTAAATTTTCACGTAAGCATCTATCAAAATGTTTGTCTTTGTTCACTACCCAATCATGAAATTCTTTATTAATATTTTGAAAATGAGCTGTGGCATCAGATTGTAAGATGTCAGTCAGGTGTTGTTGAACATTGTCAAATTTATTCTGTACGTCAGTAATTCGTTTTTCGAGGTTGTCATGTACTGAAGGATATGTTTGAATTTGTTCAGTAAGAACTTCACACGTGACATTAAGGTTTTTTACTTGTGTCTGTAAAAGTGCTACGTCAGTTGTAGTCTTTTCTTGTCTCGTATTAAGCTGGGAAAATTTAGTACTGAGTTCAGTCATCTGTTTGGTCAGTGTGGCCTCTATAAGTTCCACACGTTTACATAAAGTGTCATTACCTGTCTTGAGTGCTATGAGGTCAGATTTAATTGCGTCATTTTGTGTCTGTAAGTTTGCCATGTTTTCGGCGTTTTGTTTCATTAGCATTTGTAACATGTCGGCAATGTTTACTGTTTGCAAGGTCTGTGCCCCCGTCGCGTCATTAGACGTGATGTCATGCATCAACATGGGCTCTGACTGAGACTTTGAAATTTTTGTAGTGGACGGCCTATTGCCAAAATTTCCGTCAACACTTGCGTCAATGTTTGATAAATCGTCACTACCGGTTGCTGTCGTAAAGTCATTTTCTAACATTTGTCTCTCGTCCGATTCAGATTGTGTCTGAATAGTACGTCTTTGCTGTTCCATTTTTGCGTATTGATTTCTAGTTATTACCATGCCACACGTGATATATGTTTCAAGAAAATATTTGACACTGATTTTAAAATAAAATGCAGTTGAGCATGAATCGCTCGTAGCAACAATGGCTGTCTGTTAATTTAAAAATATAAACTGAATTTGAGATTATTGGTAATGGCTGCTGTCCATGTTACTACGTATCGTACAGAAGTCGGCCATATTGTACACTCGTGTATTGGTATTGTTGCATACGTTATTGTTTAAGGAAAAGTACTGAGAATGAAATTTATCACTGAAAACTGTTATGCACGAAAGAAACACTACAGAATCTACTGAAAAGCTAATACACTGAATTATACGTCTGGTCAAGCCTGCTAATGCAAAGATGCTGCGTCTTACCTTATTTTGCTGGAAGTTTCATTGCGTCTTCCCGCAAAATTTTAGAATTGGAAAATATCTTCAGATTTTTTGTTATCTCTCATACATTCACGTCCAGGTCCAGAAAGTTGATTTTTCACATGAAACAAAGAGAACAATGTAACAAATGACAAAATAACAAGTCCGACACGCAGTCGCCAATATAAAATAAATAAAATAAAAAATATTATTTATTTAAATATTAATTTTTCTATCTGTATGATGGTGATTGTGATTGTAATTGTAATTAATATTTGCTTATCTGGAACGTGGACGTTTAATTATTCTGTATCAGACGCTTGACAATGGCTTTCTCGTAAAGGCAATGTTACTCGTAGTTGACCGTGAAATAAAACTGAAATAATCGGACTTCGTAAATAAATCGTTTCCAAAGACTGCTGCGGTAGGTGCGGACTCATAATCTAAATCTCAATATTTCAATAATTTGCCAGCCATGCCAATACGTCGTACAGAGGTGATTGTCTACTAAACATAAAAAAGTTACACAGTTAGTTAAATCAGATATATTCAATGAATAAGCCTACAGTTCATAATCCTACTTACTTTTATAAATATAAATTCTTTACAGAATCGAGTGCCTAGTCTGGTTGCAACTAGCAGTATTCTTCTATAACATGAAATATGGCGGTGTGCCAGACAATAGAATAAAATACGTGCTTCTCGCACCACTTCTACCAGAGCTCTCCCCTTTCTTAATCAAACATAAGAGTAACGTAATTGTGCTTTTGTTTTATCAGCGACACAGCGCTGCAGTTGTGTGCCATAGGCTTTATTTATTTGTCACTGATTATTTATTTAATTAATATTTCGCGTTTCCGAGGAAACTCACGCTCGGCATGCAAATGTGCCTTTATAACTGCTAAATGATTCAGTATTCCCAGAACAAATATTTATTATAACTAAAACATATATCGTACCTTAAGCTTAATACTACAATGACGGTAGATTTTTATGTCCATATCATGTCCATTGAGCGCTCTTTTATATAGCCATTGTCTTCGAGTCACCCGTGCGTCGTCACGACAAGTTTTAACAGTTCTTCTTACACTTCACTCAAACTTAGACGGAACACGTTTTTATTTATTTAGTAAAAATAATTAGATCAGACCGCCACAAATCTGCGTCCGTCTTACTCGAGAAAAACAGTAAAAGTCTTTAGCGCTCAAGGCTTCATTTGTTCTCCAGCGAACAAAATAGTGAAGGATCGCATATCTATCCGTATTTTTCTGCTTATATTGCCGCCCAAAGACGACGAATTACATTATTTAGAAAATTCCACCGTCGCCATGCGACGCCTCATTATACATTAATCATTATTTATAAACAAGTATTTGCCTTCTGGCTGAATTTGCTATTTTAATTAAGCCAAAAATAGCGAATATCACATTGCCTCCCATGAGGAGAGAGGGAATGCCGAAGGTTTACCTCGATCCTCATGTCCTCATGAGATATTCGTGATTTTTGGTGTGACATTTACATAATGTTACTGGCGTACAAAGTACATAAATTGAAATTACATTTATAAACATATATCAGATATTTATCATTTTTCAAAATAAAGTTTTTCATTCTTTGTTCATCAGTCACTTCATTCCATAATACCAAGATTAACATTTATGTGCATATTTAAGTTTGGTCCATATTTGCTTATAACAATAAGTGAACGTTCATTTCGCACTTCGAGGGATAGAATTCAGGAATTACTTTCTCTTGAGCTTAACAACTAATACATGAGTACAGTGAGTGCTTATTTTCACTAAACTAGAGTGGACAATGTTCGAGCATCTGTTGACTCCTTGTGGTTCAATTACAGTTTAATAACGTAGCACTACACTTCGTGATGCTTACACTTTCTGTGTTAGCTGTCTACGGCGTTCATCATGCAGTACATCTGTCCTTTCCACTGTGGTGCCAGGAATTCAAGTGACTTCCCGGGTTTTTATTTACAATATGAAACAGAAGAAATGGAAAATTATTAGTATAACTTACAACCTATTGGATACATTTGTTAAGGATCTGGACTGGTCTGGAGTTTAGGGTCTTCCTATAATGCACATTCATTTTCTTTGTCCATCAAGAGACAAGATTATAATTCATTTTGAGCAGTGTTCAGGAGTGCCGGTATTAATCACTTTAAGGCCTGAGTAATCTAACAATCTACTTCTCACTCATCTTAACTTCAACTCAAGAAAATTGCTTAATTTACGTATGAAAATGTAGTCACACAAGTGTGCAAATGTCTTTCCTCCAGTATGTACGATTGAAGTCATGGCGGTTAGCAGTTTAAAGTTTGGATTGTTTCGTCACCCACACGTCAGCCACTCACAGCGGCTGCACAGTGTTGCGTGAGCTCCAGTACTCAGTATCCGTTCGCGCTCAGTCTGTAACAGAGCTACTGGTCGTCGATTGCTCCTTTTTTTTTTGTGAACTTCGTATCAAACGAGTGCATCGATACAAACACCTCGCGCGCGTTTTCCATCGGAGGAGCCGGACACTGAAGCTGCCTCCATACTTCTCTGTCAACTGCCTCCCATGAGGCTCACAGGTAAGTGACGACGAATGTTTTAGCTGTCGCTGCACTTAGAACAACACTGAACTTTGAGTTGCACCTGTTGTCGTAGCCTTGACTTCTTTTTACACTTGCAGTACAACACTACCACTAGTATACAGTGAACAGTTATTTTTATTGTGCACGTCGCACTTTGGTGTGCATCTTCACACAGCATTCGTGCTTAGTTCCTTCGCCGATAGAGTTCATTTACAAAACAATCAATTTTGCAGGTTTCCTCCATTGGTACAGAAAGACTTATATTCTACTATTTACAAAAGATCACTTACGAGCTAATATTTACAATTAATGGTCACTCCATTTGTTAAGTCCAGTGAACAACTGCTTTATGAATGGACTCTTTATATCTCAAGGTTTACTTTCTCTAGTGAACCTAAAAATATTCTTTCAAACTTTCTTTTAAGTGCTCATCTCCTCATTATGAAAACTACAGGTTTCGCAACACTCGTTGCATTTATTCTTTAGTGCACCCAAGATCATTTTCTACTGCCACGCAGCATATCTACTACTTAACGAGTACAAATTTAACGCTGAATCTTTTTTTTTCTTTTTGTGCTTTCCTTTGTGCTTGCCAAATTTTTTTATATTTGAGGGCAGACTGGATAACAATAGGTCTCCCTCTTCGCTTCATGTACTCAGCAATCGTTCTCTGTTAAAAAAAAAAATAGGGTAACGCGTGTCTACTATTTTTCGCATGAATGGAATTACCGACAGTTCACTGGGTTTACGCAACCGGTCCATAACAAACATTACCAAAGCTAGCGAAGTTCATCACGCTACGTGTCTCATTTCTCATAAGCACTGCTTTGCTTCGAAGCACACGTGCCTTTTACAAGTCGACCCTTGGTCTGGGTTAATGAACCAGGATCAAAAGGAACGGGCACAAGGAAAATGGCTTTCATAAGAGGAGTGTCTTAGGAGACATTTTTGCAATAAAATCTGCATGTAAATAAAATTATCATAATAAACATAGGCACATATATAAATTTCAACCTCTTTCATTACAGCATGCTTTGCTACTTCTACGTCTTACTCTGGTTATAGTCAATAAAAGTTTAAATATAACTGCATTGCTTGTTCTTTAGATTAGCCTTCAATTAGGGTATTGAATGGTCGCTAGATTACACTACAAATCTTCTGAAGATCTTTACTTGGACTTATTTATGATACAGGGGGCTTGCTGTGTGGTTATTTAGTACCTCGATTCTACTGAAATCAATTCGTCAGCTAACATTCCTCATATACTCTTTACATTGGGCTCAGATCACAGGGAAATAGTTTATTTTCATAGCAATTAGTGGCCTCGTGGAGTACTTACGCTACATTATTGATGCTTCATGGTTTGCCTCTATTTGTACTGTATTTCACCTAACTTAGTTTACTACAGCTTATTGTCTCCTTGCGTGAACACATGTGGGTTACCACTTGTTTTTCCATTTAACAGCACGCTTTAACTGAACTTTAAGCTATTTCTTCTACTCCTGTCCACTGTCTGGACGGTTTGAACATGTACCCTTTTTTTTTAAGCAGGTAATTTGGGCTTTTACAACAGAATTTCAAGTACTTACATTACTAAATATAAATCTATAAATCTTCTTGTACCTTGAGAGAAGTGCTTATTTACGCATCCTCCTCCATTTCTCACCTTTACATATTTATATAGCTCCGGGAAATCACCTCGCAAGCACTTTTTTTTTCTCAATACTAACTTAAAATTAAATTGAAATTCTTGGTGCAACCTCAATTTCCTGCTTCAGCTTGTTGAAGAAATATCAGTTCATGTCCATCACTATAAACAATTTTTCCATACATAGCATTTAATGCTTAAAGTTTACATGTAGTAGCCGTTACCATGTAGTCAGTGCGCTATTCAACACAATACTTATCATTAACAGTTCACACAAGGAAATTTCCAGTACGCAAGAGGTAAGAAACCAAAACAGATTCTATCTGCAGTTGAAACTGCGTCTGTAAACTAACTCTCTGTTTCAATGGACCAATCGCTCCCGATATGGAGAAACCCTGAATCAGCAATGATAAAACTTTTGAAACAGAAGACACCTGTCTGAAGAGACATGATGACATCACATTGATGTTTGCTCCTGTATCAACAATGGCTGTGACAGGAATGTTGGCAATAGAAATCTAAATCGAAGCCTGGACCTGTTCATCATAAATGTCATTAATGTCTTGAGCTTCTAGGTCAGGTGCAAGGTCATCTCGTAAGTCGGTCTCATGGTCGTACCGTATCGCATTAACATACTCAGAATCAGAGTATTCGTTAGTACCCCCACTGGAACCGGCAGCGACCTCTAGGAGGCTGAAAGGCGCTGCCTCTAATTTTCCGCAGGATGTTTAACCTGTTTGTCATTCATGGCCTTAAGTGTTTGTTCCGTTTCATATTGGTGCTGGTTATGTGGTACAAATGCCGGTGTAAAGGGGTAAAATCCACTGGGTGCATTCACTTGTGAATAGAATACTTGAGACGGCTGATGTCGCCCGATCTTTTGGTTGCCGGCAAAACCATTTCCTTGTGAAGGAAAGTTCGCATTTGGTGCCATTTGAAAATTGTTCCGCGGTCCTCTGTCCTGTGAAAAGTTGTTCTGATGTTGTGCTGGGTGGCCTCCGCCTTGCCCATGCCACTTGTTATTTTTCGACCTATAACTTTGATTGTACACTGGCCCATTTGAAAAATTACCAATCGTTTGTGGAGAATTTCCATACTGCTCAGGCGCAGAAATGAAGGGTGGGTTTCCGTACTGATGTTGTACCTGGTGGTTGTAAATTGGGTGGTATCTCTGCTGATTACTGTAATTGGTTTTCTGCTTCCGTTTAAAGTTATTGCCGTTTGCGTTTTGATAACCGCTGGCAGGTTGGTAACAGCGGTCGCAGTAGCTCGCTCTCTCCTTCGGCGCATTGTTGTCCGCGTGCGATGCATTCTGCTGGCTGCCAGGGAAGAATTTGCCGCTGCCAACCTTGGAGCGCACATCCTCGCTAATTAAATCTAAGGAATCCAGCACAGAAAGGAATACATCCGTGTCTTCTTCGGACACATCTACTAGTTTCTCTCTAATAGACACAGGGAGTTTGCTTTTGAGAATCATAATTACGTCCTTGGAAGAAATCGGAGAATCCCAGAATTTAATTTTTGCTAGATACTTCTCGAAGTATCGCCGGAGACTTCCATGCTTCTCATTGAAAATTTCCGCACCATACACCTCCTTCCTTAATCTTTGCTGTACCCCATTACTCCAAAATTTTGCCAAGAACATTTTCTCAAACTCTTCATAATTCCTACACGTGTCTACCATTTCCGTTCCCCATAATGCTGCATCACCAGAAATAAAGCCAGTGACGAACTGAATACGCTGTCTGTCTGTCCAGCTCCTGGGAAATATGCCGGAAAAATTCTTTAGGAACACGATGGGGTGTATTTCTCGCTTCTGCGGATGAAAAACAGGAAAAGTGCGATGCTTAATCACACTTTCCTCTAGCATTAAACTCACAATTGTGGGCGGATCATTTAGTTTCCCTACTCGGGACTCAACAGGACTGTTGTTTTGCATGTAAACAGGCGGTGAACGATAAGGAGTTGACTGACATTCGTCACTGTCTAAAGAGTTGTTCCCTATAGTTTGCGTGTGCGTGTGCGGATTTTCTACCCAGTTTCTCAGCATTCTGACTTCGTCCACTACTTGCTGCTTCCACTCGGGAAGATCCCGTGTAAGTGTCCTCCGAATCTGTCCCAATTCAGAAACCACTGTGGCTCCCGACTTACCAGGAGCAGCTAAGATTTCATAAGTTACATCCTTGACAGTCTCCCTAAGCTCCTCCCTGACCTTCTTTTCGATAAAAATATCTTTACCCTTTATCCATTCACCGTAGTGTTCCGACAATGCCTCTGCGTGTGCTTTCACGGTGCTCTTTACCTGTTCTTCGATATTGATTGAGTCTATCTGCCTCGACAGATCCTCCACTACACCTTCAATGTCAGATACTGCATTTCTAACTGAGTTTATTTCTTTGGTAGCTGCCTGAATTTTTGTGTTTAATGTTCCAGATACTTCAGCTATTTCACTTTTCACCTGTTTCTGCATTTTCTGAATTTGATCACTGATCTTAGTTTGCACCTCACCCAAATGGGTATTTAATTCAGCCGTAATTTCTTTATGCAGATCTGTTTTGATTGTGCCTAGCTGTGTTTTTAATGATTCGCTTACAGCATCTAATCGGACGTTAACAGCCTCAATTTGTGTTTTTACTGATTCGCTTACAGCATCGAATCGGGCGTTAACAGTCTCATTTTGTGTTTTTATAGTCTCATGTACTGCGTCAAACTGTTGTTTCAGCATTCCCATTAACGCACCGAGGTCATTTGTAGCTGCAGCGGGAAGAGTTTGGACTTTAGGGTCACTTTCCCCTGTTACAGACATGGTTAGTTCAGTTTCCACACGGGAACCTACCGTTCGCGATCGTAAAGGGTATGGAATACTATTAACGTCTTCATTCCCGTCTCCTGTTGTCACCTGTCTCTGTTTACTATCTGCCATTTTCGTCAGTAAATCACGTGCTACGCAAGGCTTTCGTCATTTGTCAGTGACGTGGTGAGTCCGCTAAGAGCACCGCTCTCGCGTGAGCAACAAATGAAATTCTATCTGGCGAGAAGACAAGATGGAACTTAAACGTTTCAGACAAATGAATGACGATGCTCTTCACTGCAAATTGCGCACACTATCCACCATGTTGAAAATGCAATACAGCTATACTAACAATGGGGAGAAATAATTTCTATTATCAGACTACGAAGAATTTTACTATGAGAGATAAAATAAAGCAGATTTTCTATAGCGGGAAGGAGATAGAAAGGATGTGGATCGACTTGGAATAGCAACGTTGCTACTGAAGCACTACACTGCGTATGCAAAATTCTGACTTACTTTTTGATGGCTTGATTACCGCTATGTTGTCTCAGCAAATTCACGTCTCTTTTCTTTTCTTTTCTCTCGATAATTAAACTGCATTATCAACCAGCATATTTTCGGTCTTCCTCTCAGAGAGATGATGTGTACATGAAACGACAGAACATTTATTAACACAAGCACATAGAAAATTTTCCAAGAATGTGAACTAATTTTTGGTTAAGTCCCTGTTCGGGCGCCAAGTGTGATGTTACAAAATAGAAGTGATGTTGTTATTCAATAGAAAGTTGGAAATTGAGATTTAACTAACTCTTTTATCAATCACAATTGGCGTAAGAATCATGGATTGACCATTGTCATAAAATATTGCATTATGAGATGTGAATAGTTTTTACTTGCAGTTTTGCGTGGCTTGAGGCAGTCACAACTAGCGTGCTATTGATTAAGAAGTTGCGTTATCGTCTTTCTAATTACTTCATGATCGTAGATACGATCATACCCGGTTGTGAAGTTATTGTTATGACAAAACAATTTCCTAAGGGACCAGAAAGTTCTTAAGGGCGCAAAAACAACTGTAACATCACACAAAAGGGAAATTCAATATTAAAGCTGATGCAAGAAGACGATAAAACAGTTTTCTTTTTATCAATGTAACACGCACATTGGACTGCTGATCTTGGAGTCTGTAATATTAGCAAAATGCATAATTAAAATGAAAATAATACTGAGGAGATAATAGAAATGAGCACTGCTAAATGATTCAGTATTCCCAGAACAAATATTTATTATAACTAAAACATATATCGTACCTTAAGCTTAATACTACAATGACGGTAGATTTTTATGTCCATATCATGTCCATTGAGCGCTCTTTTATATAGCCATTGTCTTCGAGTCACCCGTGCGTCGTCACGACAAGTTTTAACAGTTCTTCTTACACTTCACTCAAACTTAGACGGAACACGTTTTTATTTATTTAGTAAAAATAATTAGATCAGACCGCCACAAATCTGCGTCCGTCTTACTCGAGAAAAACAGTAAAAGTCTTTAGCGCTCAAGGCTTCATTTGTTCTCCAGCGAACAAAATAGTGAAGGATCGCATATCTATCCGTATTTTTCTGCTTATATTGCCGCCCAAAGACGACGAATTACATTATTTAGAAAATTCCACCGTCGCCATGCGACGCCTCATTATACATTAATCATTATTTATAAACAAGTATTTGCCTTCTGGCTGAATTTGCTATTTTAATTAAGGCAAAAATAGCGAATATCACAAGTCATACATTAGAAAAGTAAAGAGAAAGCTACATTTCTGTTTTAAGATAACGTTGTACTTGTAACAGTTACATGGGTTACCTACTATCGCGTGTATCTCAGCTCGTAGTTGTGCAGTCGCACACTGCAGTTCCACAGACGGTGGCTCCCTGATAATCTTCCGTCTGCGTGGTCTCTTGGCAAAGATCTGCAGCCGACTGGGTAGAACTGGAACTCCAGGAGGATAGTAAGAGCCGGACACTTCCTCCTCTTCATCTTCAACATCAGACAAATCAAAATGCGCAATTCTTGGTCTTGGACCAACCTGTGGAAAGAAACTGTCATTTCAAAAAAGGTGTCTGCATTTACTGGTATTAATTTCTGCGTTTGTTCTTGCAGTACTCTACGGTAATTATTGTCTGATGTAACAGGAGGCTTTGTTGCTTACATGAATTGCTTCAAGCTTTGGTTTATCAGCAGCGGCGTCTTCGCTGTCAATGGTGGATTCCGCCTTCTTCTCATTCGGCTTTGGTCAAGGTGGCCGAAGGCGGCGTAGAGGCGCAGGTGTTGGCGGCTCATCGACCAGCCTGGGATTCCCCTGGCTGGCAGCTGACGAGGTGAACCGCGGCATCATTCGCGAAAACATCTGAAAACGTAAATCGAGTTGTATTTGTGATATACACAGTTTGGTGAAGTGAAAACAGTCATATGAAGATTGTTGTATTGGCTAGTATCATTGGCTGGAACGAACTATTGTCTTATCGTATACTTCACGCTATATGTAACTACTGACTGATTATTAAGAACAAACATTTACTGGTAGGAAGGAAACAGTTAGGCCTATTTAAAGTAACGGAATTTTCCGATTTGTCAACGTTACATTTAAAGGGGGGTTGGTTTGAGGGAGGGGACCAAACTGCGAGGTCATCGTTCCCATCGGATTAGGGAAGGATGGGGAGGGAAGTTTGCTGTTGCCTTTTTAAAAGAACCATACAGGCATTCGCCTGAAGTGATTTATGAAAATCACGGAAAACCTAAATCAGGATGGCTGGGCACGGGTTGTCCCCCCGAATGCGAGTCCAGCGTGCTAACCACTGCGCTACCTCGCTCGGTACATTTAAAGGTAATGAAACTTACTGGGTACTGGATGTTCGACTGTATTTCGTAAAACCTTGCTATTATGTAAGCAAATGTGTCAGAGTCGAGAACTCAGTTGTATAAAAGTCATGAACATCGTTTTTTCAGTCAGTTAAAATATTGGAGACAAAGTAATTCATCTTGTATGCGCAAACAATTTACGTAGACCTTCTAACGTTGTGAGAATAAATCATATTCCGTCTGTTCAAAGGTTTGTAGTAATAATTCTGGAATAGTTTTCTGGAATATAGCGGTGCAACGCAGATAATATAGAATGCAGAACCGAAGATGTCAAGGACGGGAAAAATATCACCTGCTGATAGTGAAACAAAGATAAACGTAATTGCTTCAGTTGGACGACAATATGTTGCTCAACATGCACGTCAGCAGAACATTTGTTTGAGTTTTTTTAATTGTTGAAGTGAAATATGATGCTGAAAGCTAATAGTAACTCATTGTGCTACTTCTAATAGAAACGAGTCCTTTGAAACTGTATACTTCACGTCATCTACTAATCGAGTATATCAAATACGACGATTTCAGTAACAAAATCAGAAGCAAAATTACACATTATAGGTAGTATCATCAGATGAAGTTCTCATGTAGAACCGTTAATGAAATGAGAGCTAGCGTTTGTGTTCGTTATTGGCATTATCAAATCTCAGATAAACATAACTCACATTTTGGTGTTGTGGATTTGAATTTCCTTCCGCAGAGTCAATGAAACTGATCGCAATATCCCTTCCTTCTCCTTGTCCCAAGAACAGACAAGAGTACGGCCTTGTTTTAAAGGCTTCAAATGGTTCAAATGGCTCTGAGCACTATGGGACTTAACATCTGAGGTCATCAGTCCCCTAGAACTTAGAACTACTTAAACCTAACTAACCTAAGGACAACACACACACACCCATGCCCGAGGCAGGATGCGAACCTGCGAACGTAGCGGTCGCGCGGTTCCAGACTGAAGCACCTTGAACCGCTCGGTCACTATGGCCGGCTTAAAGAGTTCAAATTGTTTCATTTATATGATCCCTATTATTATTTTCAACAGCCATAAGTACTGAAATTTAACGTTAAACTAAATCCAAACTAAACTCCTCCCGCACAGGCCGTGAATGCCCAAAGGTACCGACCGTCCGCCGTGTCATCCTCAAACCACAGACGTCACTGGTTGCGGATATGGAGGGGCATGTGGTCAGCACACCGCTCTCCCGGCCGTATGTCAGTTTCCGAGACCGAAGGCGCTACTTTTCGATAAAGAAGCTCTTCAGTTTGCCTCACAAGGGCTGAGTGCACCCCGCTTGCAAACAGCACTCGGCAGACCGGATGGTCGCCCATCCAAGTGCCGTGCCAGCCCAGCCCGATAGCGCTTAACTTCGGTGATCTGACGGGAACCTGTGTTACCATTGCGGCAAGGCCGTTGGCGAACTGTTTTCGCACATTCATTTCGTGCAATCGTTGCTATTATGTAATTCTACCGTCTACCTTATTTATCGACTTCACTCCCTGGACAGCAAAATTGGTCCACTTCTTTAGAAATTTCTAGTCCTAGTTTAACGTTTAGAAGACTAGGATGGCCAGCAGCTACGTAAGTCGATACCTTACTTAGTATAACCACAAAGCGGATAGTCTTTCTGTGATACATCATTTCCACGACGATATTGTCCATTATTTCCTTCAGTGTATCAGCAAAACACTAATTCAATATCGGTAGTAGTAATGAGCAACTCTGCCTTACAGCTTTGCTGCTTATGAACGATCGCGTTTCCTCTGTGCTGACTACTCCAATCGGTATCGCTTAAAGAGAATGGGTTATTTTCTAACCCTGTATATACTTGTTAACACAGTACCTGTAAGTACACAAATCCATGCCACGTTATATAAAACCTTCCACAAATCTACGAACTGAAGGAACACTAAAAATTATTACCTAACTATTATTTTAGTTTATAGGCGAACTGGACTTGTGCAAATGCAAAACGCTATGGAAATTACCGGCATGCGTACCAAAATAACACAATTTGTCGTAGTTTGCCTAAAACTCGGTAAAAAACCTTATAGTACATCAATAGAAGCTCTTTTATATCCCGATTGTACCAAATTTCACCCGTACTTTGGATTTCTGGCGATCAGAATTTACAGAATGTTACAGTCAGCAAAGTTTTATCATGTAGCGCAAATAACAATTGTGCTATTAGCACAAACAAGAAGGACGCACATCTGTTGTATCTGGCCTCTATTTACCTGCCGACCACAGAAGGATTTCGTAATGAAATGAACGACTTCGTTTCCGTTAGTTCCCAAGCTAGACTGTTTACCATCTGACGGATTGACAGGAACGTCACTAACGTTTTGATTCTTGACCGTTTTAGAAGTATTGACACGCCATCCAGAAATGAAATAGATTATGTATATGGTAGCAGGAGGATCAGACTCGCTAAATGACACGGAAAAAAATTAATAACCAGAACTTCAGCTATTGGGAACGTGCACATTTAGAAACGGATTAATCACTTTCACGTAATTGCGTGAATGACATCTAGGTTTCTGAAACAAGTTGGTTTATAGCCTTCATTTACACTTTAAATACTGAAAACTAATAGTATTTGGGATGCCGAGTTTGTGACGATTGTAATAAGTCACAGTTACTGTTTTGCATTCTACGTCAAATTCAAATCCACATATTTCTGTGAAGCAGGTTTTTGGAAATCACACGATACATGTATCAGATATTGGATAGTCGGCCTTAGTTTGATACTGAATCAACCTTTTGAAGGAACTACAGGTATTCAGAATGGTGCACAATTTGCTAGCTAGAACTTACAAAAATATTATGAGAATAATTTTTCACACTGTCATGAAGTACGGTATGTGAAAAGAAAGTTTATGGTTGTGTAAGTGGGATCGGGACTACTGAAGAACGTGATACAACCTGTCGGCTTTGACTAATGACGTCAGAATTTACCAGAGATGATTTATTACACAGATTTAACAGCAGAGACGAGTGTTTGTGAACAAAGCAATGCAGGAGAGAGAAAATAGATGGTAAACGTATAGCACATGCATTACTATTTCGAACATAATGTTAAGGATATCGCTTGTTCGAGTCCTAGTACTTCTGTAAAAAAATAAAGAAAAAAGCGATAAAAATAACGTTAGCATGCAATAGTTCAGTTGAAATATATATGAGTTGTATCTCGAACGATAGTCGACCTGTATAGGTTTGCTGCAGTACGGGAAACAAATTGACGTACGTCGATTCCTTCGTTTTCGTTAGCTTTAGTATACTATTCTTCAGTTGACCTATACAGATCAACTGAAGTACGGGATACAAATTTTACAGGCGTTGCTTTTTTGGCCTCCGTTACTACTAGCATTCTGTTCTTACGTAGATAATATTACTAGTGAAGGTGAAAAGACTTACATACATACCATTTGTATCCCGTACTTCAGTTGACCTATAAAGATCAACTGAAGAATAGGAAACTAGTGCTTACGAAAATGAAAAAAATCGACGTACGTAACATTGGCATCCTGTACCTCAGTTGAACTACGCGAAGGCCAGAAAAGAAAGACACACATAAAATTTGTATCCATACTTTAGTTGAGCTTTATAAGTAAAGTGAAGCATGGGATACAATTTTTTTGGCCTTCGATACTAATATTATCGACTAAAATTACGATAGTCTTGCTGGCGAAGACATAAAAGTCCGACAACGGTAAATTTTGCATCGCATTCTTCAACTGAGCTATATAGGTAAATGATACCAATGTTACGTATGTCGCTTTTTTCGTCTAGCTAGCACCCGTATCCCGTACTTCAGTTGACCTGTATAAGTCGACTAAAGTTATCGGTCTTTTTACCTCCAGTAGTGCTGGTATAGACTCGAAAAAGTCGTAGTGATATTAGTACTAAGAAAGGGAAAAAGAGCAATCACTGCAAAATTTGTATACCGTACTGCAGCTGACGAACCCGTACTTAACGCAGAACAATATAATACGACAAAGAAATACATTAAAATAGACAAATTCCGTACAACATAAAAATAAAAGAGTAATCTTACCATACACAAAATCCTCCGCAAAAAATCAAAGCTCGAGTTGAAAGACGTCAAGAAAAACCACACACACACATGCACAAGAAACACAACATGACAAAAAACCACACATATACACATACATACAAATATATAAACCAAAAAGTTTACACCAACGAAATGAAGTGAAATAATTAAAAAAATATTCACAGAAGAAAATTACTTAACATAAGAAAATGACGAATGATGGATCAACTGCAAAAAGTCCAAATCAGTATTTTAACAATCCCGACCAAACCCACCCTTTTCCTTAATTATCATTCCCCCCCCCCCCCCCCCGTCCCCAATCCCAACCTGAAAGTAACTAACAAATTCTGGAGGACACATTTACCCAACATTTTTAAGGAAACACTAAAACGGGAATTTGGCCCTCTACTGTCGAAACATGTCGTTTCCCTCTCCCTACAACAGATTTTATGGCTGACCAACAGCCTTCTATACTATTGGTACAAGCCCCAGTTAATGAAGATCTGAATTCAATATTATGATTGATGACAAGATGCTGAAAACCCCTATTCCCCATATCCCTATATGAAGAAGAACCATCGGAAATAACTAAAGAACCCTCTGCAACACGACCTTCAATTAATTTCACCAACACTTTCTTCGTTCGATTAGGAACTACTTTAGAAACTGCATCATCACATTCTGGACCTGAAATTACAGCTCCCCCAAACCAATAATCCCACCGCAGGTTCCCTCCTGATATTCATATTTGGTTTTGCCAAAGTGAGACTCGTCGATTTCGACAATAACATCTGGCCCATCCAAAGGCCTCCTACACTTCATATATTCCCCACAAATTTCCCTACAAAACAAATACCAATCTAAAACGGTACGCTCACTCACACCACATTCATACACACACAACCATACAGGATACCTCAAACACCAACAGTGTGTAAATTTTATTATAGTCCTCGAGGCCAACTTCGATTTCTCAAACTATGTTCCTCGTATAATTGAGCGCCATAGTCGATCCTTGCTACACCTCCATATGAATAGATCTTGAGTACGACGAGCAGACACACTTATCAGGCGCGTATGTTCGCCGCACTCACGACATCGAACGTAATCAGCAAGAAGACCAGACGTTTGCAAAAAACCGAATGGTTGCCATCATGTCTACGCCCAAAGCTTGCTTTGAGTTTTCCATATTCATGGGAATACATAAATCCATAACTAAAAACGAAAACGAAGAACTAAAAATTCTTCTAAATGAGAAACTATTCTTCCAAATAATCTCAAACTCACTAAGAATGAAATTAAGTACGGAATGATTGGAAAGAACCAGTTACTTAAGACAATTCAAAATAAAAAATCTTACGCAGTATCTTGCACTGTCTTTTAAAAACACACCCAGTTATTTCAATTTACATTTACGGAGCTTATCCACAGCTGACAACAGATTTACTATCTATGGCTCGAAAGTAAATACATTAATATCTATGACGTCATTGGTCAAAGCCGATGGGTTCTTCAGTTGGCCCGTGGGAGCTGGCGTCAATTCAGACATGTTGCCATGAGCGACAAAACGACAAATTGAGACTACAGCTACGTAGAAAGCGTTTCGGAAGCGCTAAATGAAATTCTGCTCCTCAGTGCTTACGCCGTTTGACCAATACTTGGCGAGCGTATAAACTGAAGTCACACATGGCAAATTCATCTATCTATCTCTGATCCGGGGTCTGCAATTGCAACACAATGAAAAACTCGATGATCACCTACCTCTTCGTTTCTTCTTACTGCCCGAAGGATGCGAAATAGACTTCCTAGAAAGCGCACTTCGAAATCGACTCTTTCTTCGGAAGGTTTGTCAATGAGACTGATGCTACGCAACGGCTCCGTTGGTTTTCTTCCCGAACTCATTATGACGTCACCAGGTCGCGTGTCTGTTACTTTCATTGACGTACGAAGTCTGTATGAAATGAAACGGGGAGACTGACTGTGGTCAAGAGGCTGTCTCTGAGGGAAACTCTCGGCCGCGATCTGAATGGGGGCGGACTGCCAGCAGTTCAGAATGTCTCGTTACAGTCACATATTCAGAGGTCTTTCGTACTCGACTTATTCCATGTCCTTGAGGATTAATTCATTTTAGGTATGTGGAATAATGAGTCAGTCTGGAGATCTCTTTTCTCGTTTAATATATTTACTGTCTTTATTTCCTTTTCAGAGATGTTGCTTGTGTACAATGACCTCCCCACGACGTGTTTATTGAACGGAAAGGGAATCTGATCGAATGACGCACAGCAACAAAAAACAGTTCTCTGCTGCAGAGACTCTGAAAAAAAAGCGCGCCAGCTACAAATCTACATCTACATTTACACTAAGGAAACCACAGTCAAGAGCATGGCAGTGGGTACTTACCACTGTACCAGCTTTAAGGTTTCTTCTTAGGCGCAGGAAGAAATGATTTCTGAAACATCTCTGTGCGTGCTTTAATTAGCATAATCTTGCCTTCAGATCTCCGTGGGAGCCATATATAGGGGTCTGTAACATATCGATAATTTCATCACGGAATTCTGGTTCCACTTCCTTATTTTTAGAGGCCTATTCGGAATAATCTGCGTCAATGTTCAACAAAAATCTACAACACTTAAGGAAAATTATGTGTCAACTGAGTCCTTTCAGCTTCTCCGTGACACACACCTGTGCGACAAATTAACCTGTGACGATTAGTGCTTCCCTTGTGTGTATATGTTCAAAGGCTCTATTACTCCAATTTAGTAAGGATTCTACAACTTGAGCAATATTATAGGGCGGGTCCCACAAGTGTTTTGCATGCAATCTTCGTTGTAGACTGACTGCTGTTTCCCAGTATCCTACCAGTGAATCCACTATATGCAAACTGCAATGTTTGTTGTGAGCTTAAGAGATAATTTTAAGAAGGTTGAGGACAGGCACTTATTTCAGTCTTTTTCTAGAGTTGTCTGCGTGGGGAAGCATGCAGATAACCACAGCGTCTTCGTGAGTGATAACAATTGGTGCAATAATTTAAAAAAATTGTTTCGTTTGGTTCACCTAATATAACGTTTCTGTTAATTATTAATTTAGGAATCAGGTTTTAAATTGTAAGACATCTCCAGGGGCAGATGTGGACTCTGACCACAATCTATTTGTTATGAACTGTAGATTGAAACTGAAGAAATTGCAAAGACGCGGGAACTTAAGGAGATGGGATCTTTGACAAACTGAAAGAAACAGCAATTCAGAAGAACGGGGGAAAGACTACAGAAGAGGAATGGGTAGCTTTGAGAGATGAAATAGTGAAGGCAGCAGTGGATCAAGTAGATAAAAAGATGAGGACTAGTAGAAACCCTTGGATAAGAGAAGAGATATTGAATTTAACTGATGAAAGGAGAAAATATAAAAATTCAGTAAATGAAGAAGGCAAAATGGAATACAAACGTCTCAAAATGAGATCGACAGGAAGTGCAAAATGGCTAAGCAGGGATGGCTATAGAACAAATGTAAGGATGTAGAGGCTTATCTCATTAGGGGTAAGATTGATACTACCTACAGGAAAATTAAAGAGACCTTTGGAGAAAAGAGAACCACTTGTATGAATATCAAGAGCTCAGATGGATACCCAGTTCTAAGCAAAGAAGGGAAAGCAGAAAGGTGGGAGTATATAGAGGGTCTATACAAGGGCGATGTACTTGAGGACAATATTATGGAAATGGAAAAGGATGTAGATGAAGATGAAATGGGAGATGTGATATTGCGTGAAGAGTTTGACAGAACCGTGAAAGACCTGAGTCGAAACAAGGCCCCAGGAGTAGACAACATTCCAGTGGAGCTACTGACAGCCTTGGGAGAGCCAGCCCTGACAGAACTCTACCATCTTGTGAGCAAGATGTATGAGACAGGCGAAATACCCTCAGACTTCAAGGGGAATATAATAATTCCAATCCCAAAGAAAGCAGGTATTGTTAGGTGCGAAAATTACCGAACTATCAGTTTAATAAGTCATGGCTGCAAATACTAACACGAATTGCTTACAGACGAATGGAAAAACTGGTAGAAGCCGATCTCGGGGAAGATCAGTTTGCATTCTGTAGAAATGTTGGAACAAGTAAGGCACTACTGACCCTACGACTGATCTTAGACGATAGATTAAGGAAAGGCAAACCTATGGCTTTAGCATTTGTAGACTTGAAGAAAGTTTTTGACAACGTTGACTGGAATACTCTCTTTAAAATTCTGAAGGGGGCAGGGGTCAAATATAGGTTGTGAAAGGCTATTTACAATTTGTACAGAAACCAGATGACAGTTATAAGAGTCGAGGGGCATAAAAGGGAAACAGTAGTTGGAAATGGAGTGAGACGGGGTTGTAGCCTATTCGAGATGTTATTCAACCTGTATATTCACCAATCAGTAAAGGAAATAATAGAAAAATTCGGAGTAGGAATTAAAATCCATGGAGAAGAAATAAAAAAATTGAGGTTTGCTGATGACATTGTAATTCTGTCAGAGACAGCAAAGGACATGGCAGAGCAGTTGAATGGAATGGACAATGTCTTCAAAGGAGGATATAAGATGAACGAGGATAATGGAATGTAGTCGAATTAAATCAGGTTATGCTGAGGGAATTAGATTAGGAAACGAGACACTTAAAGTAATAGACGAGTTTTGCAATTTGGGGAGCAAAATAACTGATGATGGTCGAAGTAGAGAGGATATAAAATGTAGACTGCAATGGCAAGGAAAGCGTTTCTGAAGAAGCGAAATTTGTTAACACTGAGTATAGATTTGTCAGAAAGTCTTTTTTGAAAGTATTTGTAGGGAGTGTAGCCACGTACGGAAGTGAAACATGGACGACGAATGGTGTAGACAAGAAGAGAATAGAAGCTTTCGAAATGTGGTGCTACAGAAGAATGGTGAAGATCAGATGTGTAGATCACATAACTAATGAGGAGGTATTGAATAGAATTGGAGAGAAGAGAAATTTGTGGCACAACTTGACTAGAAGAAGGGATCAGTTGGGAGGACATGTTCTGAGGCAACAAGGGATCTCCAGTTTAGTATTGGAGGGCAGCGTGGAGGGAAAAAATCGTAGAGGGAAACCACGAGATGAATTCACTAAGCAGATTCAGAAGGACGTAGGTTGCAGTAGGTACTTGGAGATAAAGAACCATGGAGTAGCATGGAGAGCCGCATCCAACCAGTCTCTGGACTGAAGACCACAACAACAACATTAATTATTATTTTTATTTTTTCGATAGAATATCAGCACGAATATCTACAATAGCAGTAATATCAGCACGAATATCTACAAGTGGCAGATGTAATATATGGAGCTGATGTGGACGGAAGTATTACGCCAGAGTGACTAGGCCTACGAATCGTTCTTCCAGTGTTCATATCTTCAACTATTGTGCTTCACTTGCGTTTATAACAAATTGCAGAATGTATTGTAAGGTTCGTAAATATAGATAAATGTGGTCTAGGTAATTTGTTGTTGTTAGAAGTGGTGAATGTTGCATGGGGGCTTAATTAAATAAAATGCAAATAATTTTAATCTTAGTCGCTGTCTGTCTGGTTACGCAGTCTCGTAACCGGTTGGCCCCGTGTAGTATTAGTACGCAATCTGACTGCATAAAATAACAACAAACAATGAAAGAAAACTTCCGTTAACACAATTAATTAATTAAGTCCCCAGCAACTATAAAACCTACGAAACAACAAAACACAAGTGTAGCTGTTCTGTGTGTTGAAGTGTGATTCAACGTACACATCTGGCACGGTTCTTCCTCAATAAGACCAGATATTTTAAACACCATTTATACTGAAGTAATTAAAAAAAACCAGAAATACTATAATTGCACATAGAAACCACAAATACAGTCTAATACAAGAACACGAGCCAGATGCTTTGTTGACTGAACCTGTGACCAAGAGGCATTATTGTTTAAGGCATTGAAATAATAAAAAAAAGGAATTTTTTACGTTCATATATATTGACGAAAGGTACACTCTGATCATTACAACATCCACTATCCAACAATATTTGGTGTCTAGTACAATGTACCCTCTTATTACTAGGCTAATTACTATTTAGCTCTACAGGGCCTTTATACTGAAATGGTTCTCCACACCACCTAGTATTGTCTTTCTATGTGTGTGAGTAACTGTTTGTTCACTGTTGTGGATAAATACATACAGCGTACACAGGGCGGTGTGTGAAACTGATAGCGATTACACTCTTCCGCTGTTGTAGAAATCTGCTCCAGATGCTGCAGATACCGTGTTGAGCTGAAAGTGGTAACCAAAGTACGGAGAAATATTCTTCGGGGCTCTGTTGCATAGCAATCAGATTGCTTTCAGTTCTGAGAAATGTCCAGTTACTATTGTGGATTTGAATGATCCATGAAGTGACTTCTTTTCCGAAGAAAACATCGAACTATTTCACTAGAACTGAACGCTCCCGTCGGAACTGTTCTCAGCTGGTGTTTATTAGTAGATCACAATAGCAGTATATCGCTGGGTGTATAATAAGACGTACCTTCTTGAAATGAACAATATTTTATTGTTCTATGATTTCCTTCCATATGCACTTATATTTTACAATGTGAATCAAAAACTCGCAATGGCGTCGATTTTTTACATCACAAGAATGGCTCTCCTCCCCTAAAATTACTCTTAACCAGAACAAAACAAAAAACTATCCTAAGAATAATTATGTGAGCGCTGACCGCCACAGAGTAATAAACAATATCTTTGTCTCTCTCTCGCACTGTCACAGCAAGTTACGCTGCATGATGCATCATATATGCCCCTGTTGTGGACGAACGTTTTCGGGCAAAAACAAACACGAGCGTTCACACAGCACTATATCGGTGATTGTTTATGACGCTGTATTAAAGTCCACTAGAGTATTAATGTCCACTATATTTCTTATGATATTTTGGTATTAGTGAATGACTATCTAAATGTAAATTATAGATTTGGGTGCATATACTGCTGACAAAGGCTGTGCTGAATTCCTGATGCAGCATATATGCATGGCTTACATGCTTGCTTTTATTCATTTGTCGAGGATGGCATGAGATGTGATCAGAAACCTTTTTTATCATCACTCACAGCTTCTGTCACTCACCTTGGGATGTCTCAAACGGATAATCTAGCCATTCGGCCAAGCCCCACAAAGGAAAACCAAGGAAAACCTCGGGGTAGATTTACCATCCTCGTATTTCTCATTTGCAAAGATAATTAATTGAATTACAATGGAAAATAAAAAAAATATTTACAATATGGATTTTTTTTGTTGAATAAATTTAAACATTGTTCACAAAAGGAACACAACACTGTTAATCTTCTGTGTCTTGACGTGAACCGTCGACGTGTTGGTTTACGTCCATCTACGATTCCCTTCTATCAGTCATCTCCGGGTAACTGATTGAATTCTATTCCCATTTCACCGTCTCCTCGTGGGTATTATGGTTTTCCGCATATGGTTAACATGAAAATAAGCGTCAGTGTAAGTTCCGTGGAAAAGGTGTTTGATCTATGCTGAGCTGAAATAGAATCTAATCTAAAGTTCTTTCTAATGCTCTGTCCTGAATTCGAAATATTCGGAAGTTGTAAGGTGTTCTTCATTTCTATCAACAACCCTAGAAAGCACTATACACAAATCCAACTGGAGCTGCCGTGTCAACTTATGCTCGTCATCTTTCAGATGGACTTTAACACTTGTTGATGTGCTTGTAACTCAAAGGCATTCGCTCAGTTGGTAACTTCGCGAGCAACAATTGATATAATTAATTTACATACACAGGTATGTTACAACAATAGTACAATTCTAAAAACAATGTTCATCACAAAAGATTGAAACAAAGTGATATGCGTCCTTTTAAAACTGAGAACGGGTTACCCCTTCCGAACAGCATGACTTCAGCTCAGCGAGTAAAAAAGCAAATACAAACATACATTGAGATTGTTAAATTGACATAAGAAAAAATATCTTGCCATAGACCAGATTCATTTGAGTCACTAACCCATGGTCATTATGCATTGTGAAACCTGATTGAAGTTACTATCAACTAAATAAAAAAATTTTAAAAGAAATCATTCATACTATAGCTAAATTCTCTGCATACTGAAAAGAAAACTTATCTTTACAGTGGAAAACAAATACATATTGTCTGCATATCTCTCATACATTATGCCTGAAAAGAAAAACTAACTACTAAATTGCAAAAAGAAAGAAACTATCCTAAGTATGATTCATAGGTTTAATGAAAATTTTCTAATCAATATTATTTGATAAGAATAGTATTTTCAATCTTCAGAATCTTCAGTCATCATGAAATTGCTTTAACAAGTGATGAGGATACATTCCTTTCACCTTTCCATTCTTCACATCCTTCAAAACATAAGTTCCTGGATGGGGTATTTTGGTAATCACAAATGGTCCTTGATACAATAATTGCCATTTTGTGTTCTTCCTCTGTATAAGTGAAGCCTTAGGATGAGTTTTTACTAAAACTTGGTCTTTCACTTTATATGTTTTTATTTTTCCAAGTCGATTGTCAAAATATATTTTCCTTTTTCTTGCCTTGTCCATTATATTAAGTAAGGATTGTTGTTCTTTATTTTGTAGGTCTATTTTGTTAATAGCTACTTTAGGAATTGGTCGAATCCAGTCATTCTGTTCCTGTTTTCCAAACATCAGTTCGTATGGGGTGTATTCTGTCGTAGTATGTGGCATATTGTTTACAATTTCCTGAAAATCGTGAAGATAATCGATCCATTTGGGTTGCTGGTTGTGGCAATATGTTCCACGGGATTCGCCGAAGGGTGGTACACTGATGTTAGAATTTGTTTTATACCACAACTGGCTAATGTTTGCCTCCAACGAAATCCAGTGAACATTGACCCATTGTCAGAAAGAATAGCCTCTGGTTTGCCAACCTTGACTATATAATCCTTGACCAGCTTCTTGGCTATGGATGCAGCAGTAGCTGATTTTAATGGATAAAGTTTGACATACTTAGTAAATATATCAAGAAAAGCTACAATATATTTGCATCCTCCCTTTGATGATGGTAGAGGACCACAGACGTCGACCGAAATGATTGACAGCGGTTTAGTGGGTATAATAGGATGTAGGAAATCTTTCACACAAAAATTTACTGCTGCTCCTGTATCTGAAGTAACTTGCACAGTAATGCCTTCAATTGCCGCCTGAATTTTCGCAACAGGTTCAGTGATATGTTCCTCTTGACAAGGCATCATATCCTGCTGAAGTTCTTCTATTAATAATTTGCCATCATTGTACCGAAAGAAATTGACGCTTGAATTTTCGCCCCTGAAAACTTCATCGACTGCACCGTCGGGGCTTCTGACAGTCGAGTTTAGTTTGACGATTGTCCTTTATTAGTAGATGTCTGCTCCGTTACGTCGGTTATTATTGGTGGTTGATTTCTCCATTCATTTGCATTATCATTTGGTATCCAACCTGAAGTTTGTGGTTGGTTGTGATATTCTTGGGTTGGTTGGTGATATCGACGTTTTTGCTGATAATTCCCTTCTTGATAGTATCCTTTCCTCTTCTTATTATTCTTCCTCCATTTCCGTTTATATGTTTGTTCACATTGTTGGTCATGATTACACTGGTCGGGATTTTCGTTACCAAATTTCACGTTTTTCTGGAAATAATTCACCTGTGGGTTTGGTGAATTGTGTGCAAAAGGTTTGTTTCAATACTGTTTGTTGTTACTATTGTATTTGTTAGGTTGGTAACTTGGCTGACACGTGATTCTTCGAACAGAATGTCTATTGAATCCAATGTGGCTAGAAAATCTTCCACATGTTGTTCAGGCACATGTAGAAGGTTTTCCTTAACTTCAAGTGGAAGTTTGCCCTTTAATATTCGAATGATATCCTGCGTCGGGATTGGTTCATTCCAGTATTTACTTTTATTTATATACTTCTCGAAATACTTTCTTAAAGATCCATTTTTGAAAGAAAAAGGCTGTGGGTCAAAAACTTCCTTACATAGTCTTTCTTGTACTCCCTTATTCCAGTATTTGTGCAAGAAAGCGCGTTCAAATTGGTCATAATCTTGACACCAATCGGATGCTTCTGACGCCCACATCGATCCATCTCCATGTATGAATCCTGCAACGTACATAATTTTTTGTTGCTCAGTCCACATTCGCGGCAATATCCCTTTAAATTGCTTGATAAATACTACGGGATTGATCGACTTCCTTTCGGGAATAAATATCTGGAATTGACGATATTTATGCATTTTTTCTTCATTTATGGTCACAGGTGTATTCTGGTGGCTACTTCGCGGCGAATGATAATCTCGATAATTTGTTTCTGGTTGATTACGTAAATATGCACCAATACATGGATATTGTTGCATGGATTCGGTTTCACTGGTTTCATCAGGAATAATGTCTGCCTTTGATAGACTGCAAGTAGTATGTGCCCCTCTAGTATTAACTAGACCTTGCTGGCATGCTTTTAATGTATTTTCTATCTTTGCTTTCCAAGCAGGAAATTCATCTCCTATATTCTCCTTAATCTCTTTAACTTCTGCCTTAAGTTGTTCTTGTGCAGCTTCGTTGTTAACTTGCACGTTAGAAACCGTTTCTTTCAAGGTTTTGTCAACATAATTTCGCACTGTCTCGGTTTGCTCTTTCGCCCAATCTTCAATGTCCTTAGAGAATGCGATCTTATGTTCATTGAAAAGTTTCTCTATGTGTTTCTCGCCTTCGAGACTGAGAGTGTCTATCCTCCGAGTAAGCTCAATGACAGCTTGCTCGTTATCGTGCTTAATTGTACTCACGTCTTGCGCAATAGTGTTCTGTACATGAATAACTTCGTGCACTTGATGATTTAGTGTATCTTGACGACATAAGATGTCATTGTATTTGTTTGTTAATTCCTGATACTGTTGTTCTTGTGTAACTATGAGTTGTGCCTGATTGGTAATCAAGTGACTCTGCTTTGTTTCCAAACTCTGGAATTTTTCAGTAATCTTATCATTTATTTCTTTTAGTTTATTAGATTGCTCCTGAGCCAAATTAAATTGCGCACTCTCCAATACTTGGAATCTACGATTCATGTCGTTTGCAAACGTGGATTGTGCCGTTGCAAGATTAGATTGCGATGTTTCCAATGCCTTAATCCCTTGTGTTATGACAGTCAAACTTGACATCAGCTGGGATAACAAATCGGTATTCTCAGCAATTGGCGATTGCACTGGGCTTAATGTGGATTGTACCGACACAATTTTCGGTACAGTCATTTCGTTTTCGCACGCGTCTGTGTCAGAGATGAAATTCATGTTGTTTGTTGGTTGCTGCATATTTCTCTGGACTTCTTTCGACATATGAATGTCGGAACTAGCAACCGTTTGTGTCGACGGCGTGAGCGCATTAATTATTGCTGGTTGCTCAGCCGTAATCGACATATCGCTAACTACGGCGGTATTAAATTCTGTGGCGCTAGTTGACGATGCATTCACACTATTTAATTCATTTTGTGGCATTGTGATGCGTGCTTGCTTATTGGCTTTGAACATGGATCTAGTTATCACCATGTAAATAAGCAATTGACAGTTTCTCCTCTAAATAAGTCCTACAAAAGTGACTATTGAACTTTTACACACACAAAAAACGTTAATGTCCTAATGCTGTCAATGTACACTTTACAATGTGACACAAACACAGTATATAGATAACACATAAAATATTGTCTTACTATATCTACTGAAATACAGGAATTCTAGTAAAAGTAATATAGCAACACTATTTATACTTAGAAAATTAATAGATGAAAGGTCACTAAATGCATAAATGCTCAAGAAAGCTAGTAATTCAAATGTTCTGGCCTTTTTGAAGTTTCTGCTCGGCTGCTGGGACGGCATACTTGTTCTCTTCACAAGATACTCCTGCACGTTCAGTTAGCATGAAACATACAAAGGACCATAATGTAGTTACTCTATAAAACTAGACATATATACACACAATGAAACATTAATTACTAAATTACTAACATGGTTATATTTCATGTTCACTATGAGTGTTGTATCAGGATCGTGTCCTGTCTAACGGTAGACTGACTGCGGACCTTTGGTACAGAGCCGAGTGGAGGGTCTTGAATCAGAGGCTGAGACGGTTCTGCGACCATGTGGGCTGCAGATTCCTCGACTTGCGCCATAGGGTGGTGGGGTTTCGGGTTCCGCTGGATAGGTCAGGAGTCCACTACACGCAACAAGCGGCTACGCGGGTAGCAGGGGTTGTGTGGCGTGGGCTGGGCGGTTTTTTAGGTTAGATGGCCTCGGGCAAGTGCAGAAAGGGCAACAGCCTCTACGGGTGCGGGGCAAAGTCAGGACATGCGGGGACCAAGCAGCAATCGGTATTGTAATTGTAAACTGTCGAAGCTGCGTTGGTAAAGTACCGGAACTTCAAGCGCTGATAGAAACCACCGAAGCTGAAATCGTTATAGGTACAGAAAGCTGGCTGAAGCCAGAGATAAATTCTGCCGAAATTTTTACAAAGGCACAGACTGTGTTTAGAAAGGATAGATTGCATGCAACCGGTGGTGGAGTGTACGTCGCTGTTAGTAGTAGTTTATCCTGTAGTGAAGTAGAAGTGGATAGTTCCTGTGAATTATTATGGGTGGAGGTTACACTCAACAACCGAGCTAGGTTAATAATTGGCTCCTTTTACCGACCCCCCGACTCAGCAGCATTAGTGGCAGAACAACTGAGAGAAAATTTGGAATACATTTCACATAAATTTTCTCAGCATGTTATGGTCTTAGGTGGAGATTTCAATTTACCAGATATAGACTGGGACACTCAGATGTTTAGGACGGGTGATAGGGACAGAGCATCGAGTGACATTATACTGAGTGCACTATCCGAAAATTACCTCGAGCAATTAAACAGAGAACCGACTCGTGGAGATAACATCTTGGACCTACTGATAACAAACAGACCCGAACTTTTCGACTCTGTAAGTGCAGAACAGGGAATCAGTGATCATAAGGTCGTTGCAGCATCCCTGAATATGGAAGTTAATAGGAATATAAAAAAAGGGAGGAAGGTTTATCTGTTTAGCAAGAGTAATATAAGGCAGATTTCAGACTACCTAACAGATCAAAACGAAAATTTCTGCTCCGACACTGACAATGTTGAGTGTTTATGGAAAAAGTTCAAGACAATCGTAAAATGCGTTTTAGACAGGTACGTGCCGAGTAAAACTGTGAGGGACGGGAAAAACCCACCGTGGTACAACAACAAAGTTAGGAAACTACTGCGAAAGCAAAGAGAGCTTCACTCCAAATTTAAACGGCGCCAAAACCTCTCAGACAAACAGAAGCTAAACGATGTCAAAGTTAGCGTAAGGAGGGCTATGCGTGAAGCGTTCAGTGAATTCGAAAGTAAAATACTAGGTACCGACTTGACAGAAAATCCTAGGAAGTTCTGGTCTTACGTTAAATCAGTAAGTGGCTCGAAACATCATGTCCAGACACTCCGGGATGATGATGGCATTGAAACAGAGGATGACAAGCGTAAAGCTGAAATACTAAACACCTTTTTCCAAAGCTGTGTCACAGAGGAAGACTGCACTGCAGTTCCTTCTCTAAATCCTCGCACCAACGAAAAAATGGCTGACATCGAAATAAGTGTCCAAGGAATAGAAAAGCAACTGGAATCACTCAACAGAGGAAAGTCCACTGGACCTGACGGGATACCAATTCGATTCTACACAGAGTACGCGAAAGAACTTGTCCCCCTTCTAACAGCCGTGTACCGCAAGTCTCTAGAGGAACAGAAGGTTCCAAATGATTGGAAAAGAGCACAGGTAGTCCCAGTCTTCAAGAAGGGTCGTCGAGCAGATGCGCAAAACTATAGACCTATATCTCTGACGTCGATCTGTTGTAGAATTTTAGAACATGTCTTTTGCTCGAGTATCATGTCGGTTTTGGAAACTCAGAATCTACTATGTAGGAATCAACATGGATTCCGGAAACAGCGATCGTGTGAAACCCAACTCGCTTTATTTGTTCATGAGACCCAGAAAATATTAGATACAGGCTCCCAGGTAGATGCTATTTTTCTTGACTTCCGGAAGGCGTTCGATACAGTTCCGCACTGTCGCCTGATAAACAAAGTAAGAGCCTACGGAATATCAGACCAGCTGTGTGGCTGGATTGAAGAGTTTTTAGCAAACAGAACACAGCATGTTGTTATCAACGGAGAGACGTCTACAGACGTTAAAGTAACCTCTGGCGTGCCACAGGGGAGTGTTATGGGACCATTGCTTTTCACAATATATATAAATGACCTAGTAGATAGTGTCGGAAGTTCCATGCGGCTTTTCGCGGATGATGCTGTAGTATACAGAGAAGTTGCAGCATTAGAAAATTGTAGCGAAATGCAGGAAGATCTGCAGCGGATAGGCACTTGGTGCAGGGAGTGGCAACTGACCCTTAATATAGACAAATGTAATGTATTGCGAATACATAGAAAGAAGGATCCTTTATTGTATGATTATATGATAGCGGAACAAACACTGGTAGCAGTTACTTCTGTAAAATATCTGGGAGTATGCGTGCGGAACGATTTGAAGTGGAATGATCATATAAAATTAATTGTTGGTAAGGCGGGTACCAGGTTGAGATTCATTGGGAGAGTCCTTAGAAAATGTAGTCCATCAACAAAGGAGGTGGCTTACAAAACACTCGTTCGACCTATACTTGAGTATTGCTCATCAGTGTGGGATCCGTACCAGATCGGGTTGACGGAGGAGATAGAGAAGATCCAAAGAAGAGCGGCGCGTTTCGTCACAGGGTTATTTGGTAACCGTGATAGCGTTACGGAGATGTTTAACAAACTCAAGTGGCAGACTCTGCAAGAGAGGCGCTCTGCATCGCGGTGTAGCTTGCTCGCCAGGTTTCGAGAGGGTGCGTTTCTGGATGAGGTATCGAATATATTGCTTCCCCCTACTTATACCTCCCGAGGAGATCACGAACGTAAAATTAGAGAGATTAGAGCGCGCACAGAGGCTTTCAGACAGTCGTTCTTCCCGCGAACCATACGCGACTGGAACAGGAAATGGAGATAATGACAGTGGCACGTAAAGTGCCCTCCGCCACACACCGTTGGGTGGCTTGCGGAGTATAAATGTAAATGTAGATGTAGATAGATAATGTACCCTCTTATTACTAGGCTAATTACTAGTTAGCTCTACAGGGCCTTTATACTGAAATGGTTCTCCACACCACCTAGTATTCTCTTTCTATGTGTGTGAGTAACTGTTTGTTCACTGTTGTGGGTAAATACATACAGCGTACACAGGGCGGTGTGTGAAACTGATAGCGATTACACTCTTCCGCTGTTGTAGAAATCTGCTCCAGATGCTGCAGATACCGTGTTGAACTGAAAGTGGTAACCAAAGTACGGAGAAATATTCTTCGGGGCTCTGTTGCATACCAATCAGATTGCTTTCAGTTCTGAGAAATGTCCCGATACTATTGTGGATTTGAATGATCCATGAAGTGACTTCTTTTCGGAAGAAAACATCGAACTATTTCACTAGAACTGAACGCTCCCGTCGGAACTGTTCTCAGCTAATGTTTATTAGTAGATAACAATAGCAGTATATCGCTGGGTGTATAATAAGACGTACCTTCTTGAAATGAACAATATTTTATTGTCCTATTAACTGATTTCCTTCCATATGCACTTATATTTTACAATGTGAATCAAAAACTCGCAATGGCGTCGATTTTTTACATCACAAGAAAGGCTCTCCTCCCCTAAAATTACTCTTAACCAGAACAAAACAAAAAACTATCCTAAGAATAATTATGTGAGCGCTGACCGCCACAGAGTAATAAACAATATCTTTGTCTCTCTCTCTCGCACTGTCACAGCAAGTTACGCTACATGATACATCATACTAGTCCATCAAAACAATATGACAACATCTGAACAAGCACTCTCCATGGGAACTTCTCAACAACGACACGCTACTGCAACATCTCCACAAGCACTCTCTACCACCGCTTCTCGACAAGAACTGCCAGTGGAGGCGGCTGAATAATACTCTTTGGCGCAATCTCTGGCGCTGTGACTCAGTGTAGCCACCTTTCATATGCCCCTCCTCCACGGGCTAGAATTTGATGGTATTTTTGCCAGCATTGGTGGTGAAAATACCACCGAATTCGTCCAAAAAATACAGACAAAAATTAAAAAGTAATATTAATAAGTAAATATCACATAAGTAAATAAATTTTGTCTTTGCACTGACCCTTCAATAACCTAATATATAAAATACAGTAAGGAATACAAATGCTTGCATACATGTAATTTTACATAATAGTTTACATAAGTATTATTCAATCAATGGCACCAGAAATGACGAACAGGTGCAGGTAAGAATCTCATAACATTTCATAGACAGTAAACACACAAAAAATCAGTTTTTACAAATATTCACATAAAACCCTTTCAATAGTTCAATAAACAAGTAGAACTCCTCAGAGTAGCTGACAGTTCCAACAGTAGCACCCAGCAATGATCAACAGGTGCAAATAGCAGTCTCATAACATTTCATCAACAGTATTTAAACAGCTTCAACAGTGGCACCCAGGAATGTTGAACAGATGCAGACACCAACAAGTGACATCATTTCATTAGAAGCAGTAAATCAATGGCACCCAGCAATGTTGAACAGGTGCAGACACTAACAAGTGACATAATTTCATTAGAAGCAGTCCATCAATGACACCCAGCAATGATGAACAGGTGCAGACACTAACAAGTGACATCATTTCAGTAGAAGCAGTCCATCAGTGGCACCCAGTAATGTTGAGCAGGTGCAGACACCAACAAGTGACATCATTTCAGTAGAAGCAGTCCATCAGTGGCACCCAGTAATGTTGAACAGGTGCAGACACCAAAAAGTGACATCATTTCAGTAGAAACAGTCCATCAGTGGCACCCAGTAATGTTGAACAGGTGCAGACACCAACAAGTGACATTATTTCAGTAGAAGCAGTCCATCAGTGGCACCCAGTAATGTTGAACAGGTGCAGACACCAACAAGTGACATCATTTCAGTAGAAGCAGTCCATCAGTGGCACCCAGTAATGTTGAACAGGTGCAGACACCAACAAGCGACATCATTTCAGTAGAAGCAGTCCATTAGTGGCACCCAGTAATGTTGAACAGGTGCAGGTAACAGTCCATAATATTCACTATCACTAATTAGACAGTTCATCAGAGTTCATCAGCAGAAAGTAAACATCTCCTAGTGGCACCCATCAATGTTGAATAAGTGCACGTAACAGTCCATAATATTCACTATCACTAATTAGACAGTTCATCAGAGTTTATCAGCAGAAATTAAACATTTCCAAGTGGCACCCAGCAATGTTGAATAGGTGCAAGCACGAACAACAGTTTGAAGGCACACACAATTGCTTTTACAAAATTATTCTCAATGTTCTTACACTAAACATACAAATTATAATAAACACACAAATGATATCAGATAATTGTCATATTAAATATTACAAATACACAAATATCAGTAAACCTATAATATTTATGGGTGTCAGTGCAGGCCACAACAAATAAGTAAAATAATATTTAGGAGATAGATCGGTACCAATTATTTGGGATTAGGAAAGGAAAACACACAAAACACACTCACTCATCTCTCATCCACATTAAGTACTACTGTGTAATTGAATAGTGTTAACTGTGTAAATGCAATTCTGTCCAAAATTTTATGTTCAACTTGTGTATCAAGTAGTAGTGGCAGCAATGTATAACAGTCAATAATAGTTAGTCAACGTCGTAGTCATCATGTCAAGACCAATGTTTGCCAAGCCAAATCAAAATGTACGGTGGCTGAACAACTGTCAGTGTGCCAAGATATGCAATTACTTCCTCTCTCTCAAAAAAAAAGAAAAATATATATATATATATATATATATATATATACACTCCTGGAAATTGAAATAAGAACACCGTGAATTCATTGTCCCACGAAGGGGAAACTTTATTGACACATACCTGGGGTCAGATACATCACATGATCACACTGACAGAACCACAGGCACATAGACACGGGCAACAGAGCATGCACAATGTCGGCACTAGTACAGTGTATATCCACATTTCGCAGCAATGCAGGCTGCTATTCTCCCATAGAGACGATCGTAGAGATGCTGGATGTAGTCCTGTGGAACGGCTTGCCATGCCATTTCCACCTGGCGCCTCAGTTGGACCAGCGTTCGTGCTGGACGTGCAGACCGCGTGGGCCGACGCTTCATCCAGTCCCAAACATGCTCAATGGGGGACAGATCCGGAGATCTTGCTGGCCAGGGTAGTTGACTTACACCTTCTAGAGCACGTTGGGTGGCACGGGATACATGCGGACGTGCATTGTCCTGTTGGAACAGCAAGTTCCCTTGCCGGTCTAGGAATGGTAGAACGATGGGTTCGATGACGGTTTGGATGTACCGTGCACTATTCAGTGTCCCCTCGACGATCACCAGTGGTGTACGGCCAGTGTAGGAGATCGCTCCCCACACCATGATGCCGGGTGTTGGCCCTGTGTGCCTCGGTCGTATGCAGTCCTGATTGTGGCGCTCACCTGCACGGCGCCAAACACGCATACGACCATCATTGGCACCAAGGCAGAAGCAACTCTCATCGCTGAAGACGACACGTCTCCATTCGTCCCTCCATTCACGCCTGTCGCGACACCACTGGAGGCGGGCTGCACGATGTTGGGGCGTGAGCGGAAGACGGCCTAACGGTGCGCGGGACCGTAGCCCAGCTTCATGGAGACGGTTGCGAATGGTCCTCGTCGATACCCCAGGAGCAACAGTGTCCCTAATTTGCTGGGAAGTGGCGGTGCGGTCCCCTACGGCACTGCGTAGGATCCTACGGTCTTGGCGTGCATCCGTGCGTCGCTGCGGTCCGGTCCCATGTCGACGGGCACGTGCACCTTCCGCCGACCACTGGCGACAACATCGATGTACTGTGGAGACCTCACGCCCCACGTGTTGAGCAATTCGGCGGTACGTCCACCCGGCCTCCCGCATGCCCACTATACGCCCTCGCTCAAAGTCCGTCAACTGCACATACGGTTCACGTCCACGCTGTCGCGGCATGCTACCAGTGTTAAAGACTGCGATGGAGCTCCGTATGCCACGGTAAACTGGCTGACACTGACGGCGGCGGTGCACAAATGCTGCGCAGCTAGCGCCATTCGACGGCCAACACCGCGGTTCCTGGTGTGTCCGCTGTGCCGTGCGTGTGATCATTGCTTGTACAGCCCTCTCGCAGTGTCCGGAACAAGTATGGTGGGTCTGACACACCGGTGTCAATGTGTTCTTTTTTCCATTTCCAGGAGTGTATATATATATATATATATATATATACTGTTTATTGATTTAACAAAGTGTGTGTGTAGACAATCTTCTTTCCACTTAAGTGTTCTAGTCTGCCAACGTCATCCTCCTTGTTCCATATAAACCAACGAAAAAAATATGATTCTCACTTACTTTACCTCTTATCCACCAAAACTCCAATAATCATTATCATCACATAATCTTAATACTTCAATAATACCTCTTACGTCGATACACCTCTTACTTATCATCAATATCATTTACCTTACCTCTTGTCCACCAAAACTCCAATAATCATCAACTCCACACAATCTCAATACCTCAATAATACCTCTTCAATACGTCGATACATATAAACCTTATCACCAATATCATTTCACTTCCATAACAACTCTTTCCTCTAATCAGTCTCCTCGAACAAGTACAGACAAAATCCAAGTGCAAACTTCAATTCATCATCCCATACAATCTGAAGACACAATGTCCACACACAACCTCTGTGTAATCCATCTGACCCAAATCTTCTACTCATTATGAATTATAAAATACACTTTGGTTACCTTGCCCATCATTAAATAAAAGAAATGCATACATGACCTCTAAAAGCCTTTAGTTTGAATAACTTTCAGTAAGTAGGTGCGAGTACGTAGTATGAAAGATCACATAAGACTTTGAATGAATAAATCGTAATATTTCACAGTGTGTACACCACTTCAAGAATCATGGCAAAACAGAAGCAAACATGTGGAGTATTTCTTGTGTCAAGTGTCACTTACTATTTCAATTGCTCACGAAGAATGCAGTGTAATAACTGTCAATTGTTTAAACCTAGTGTTGGTATGTCATGTCGTTAGCTTTCTTCCTAGTAACATAAATTTATACAGCTTCCATAAAATCTCCAGCTCATGGCAGTTCATTTTCTTATCTTAAAATATAAAGCACTGAGCGTAAGCAAAACATGCAATAGCGAGTAAATATACCAGTAGAGAACAGAATGTCAACAAGTGGATGCAGCACAATCCCTACAACGAGCCTCTGCCAAGCGTACAATCTATAATTTATACCATAGTGTGACCTAAACTATCTTCGTACACAGTATATCAGCATTTCTATATACCAAATTAAAGAGTAGTTATGACAACAAACAGAAATGTGTAAATATGCAATCCATACGCAAAGCAGCAAATATACACTCCTGGAAATGGAAAAAAGAACACATTGACACCGGTGTGTCAGACCCACCATACTTGCTCCGGACACTGCGAGAGGGCTGTACAAGCAATGATCACACGCACGGCACAGCGGACACACCAGGAACCGCGGTGTTGGCCGTCGAATGGCGCTAGCTGCGCAGCATTTGTGCACCGCCGCCGTCAGTGTCAGCCAGTTTACCGTGGCATACGGAGCTCCATCGCAGTCTTTAACACTGGTAGCATGCCGCGACAGCGTGGACGTGAACCGTATGTGCAGTTGACGAACTTTGAGCGAGGGCGTATAGTGGGCATGCGGGAGGCGGGTGGTCGTACCGCCGAATTGCTCAACACGTGGGGCGTGAGGTCTCCACAGTACATCGATGTTGTCGCCAGTGGTCGGCGGAAGGTGCACGTGCCCGTCGACCTGGGACCGGACCGCAGCGACGCACGGATGCACGCCAAGACCGTAGGATCCTACGCAGTGCCGTAGGGGACCGCACCGCCACTTCCCAGCAAATTAGGGACACTGTTGCTCCTGGGGTATCGGCGAGGACCATTCGCAACCGTCTCCATGAAGCTGGGCTACGGTCCCGCACACCGTTAGGCCGTCTTCCGCTCACGCCCCAACATCGTGCAGCCCGCCTCCAGTGGTGTCGCGACAGGCGTGAATGGAGGGACGAATGGAGACGTGTCGTCTTCAGCGATGAGAGTCGCTTCTGCCTTGGTGCCAATGATGGTCGTATGCGTGTTTGGCGCCGTGCAGGTGAGCGCCACAATCAGGACTGCATACGACCGAGGCACACAGGGCCAACACCCGGCATCATGGTGTGGGGAGCGATCTCCTACACTGGCCGTACACCACTGGTGATCGTCGAGGGGACACTGAATAGTGCACGGTACATCCAAACCGTCATCGAACCCATCGTTCTACCATTCCTAGACCGGCAAGGGAACTTGCTGTTCCAACAGGACAATGCACGTCCGCATGTATCCCGTGCCACCCAATGTGCTCTAGAAGGTGTAAGTCAACTACCCTGGCCAGCAAGATCTCCAGATCTGTCCCCCATTGAGCATGTTTGGGACTGGATGAAGCGTCGTCTCACGCGGTCTGCACGTCCAGCACGAACGCTGGTCCAACTGAGGCGCCAGGTGGAAATGGCATGGCAAGCCGTTCCACAGGACTACATCCAGCATCTCTACGATCGTCTCCATAGGAGAATAGCAGCCTGCATTGCTGCGAAAGGTGGATATACACTGTACTAGTGCCGACATTGTGCATGCTCTGTTGCCTGTGTCTATGTGCCTGTGGTTCTGTCAGTGTGATCATGTGATGTATCTGACCCCAGGAATGTGTCAATAAAGTTTCCCCTTCCTGGGACAATGAATTCACGGTGTTCTTATTTCAATTTCCAGGAGTGTATATTCTACACAATAAACAGGTCATTAGCATCATATCAGCATAAGCAAATAAATGTTCATATTTAATCTTAATAAGTAAACATGAAGGCACAAGCAGATAAATCACAAAGTATAACTTACATACTTAACCATATCAGCACAATAATCAGGTGACAATTATAATTTAAATATATAAGCACAGCAGACACATAATAAAAAAAATATGGATCAGTGAAAAAGCATAGCAGCCAAGCGATGCATAATATACACAAGTAACAACCCTGTTCGTTAATAAAACATTGTCAAAATCAGCAAATGTACGCAAGCACGTCGCTTCACAAGTAAATTCATAGAACATGAAATTTAGCACAAAGTATAAATCACGTAATCGCGAGCAGCAAATTACGTCTAAAGTACGTACCTAAGAGGAAATATGTTACCTGAAAAATAAACTCAATTAATAGTTACCTTTTTAGTTTATTAGTTTCTTCTTCGAAATGACATTCTTCCTGAAATTTTCTCGATAGCAAGTCCTCTTAACGCCGGACACACACAGAATTTACCTGAAGTTCTTAAATATTTTATACAACCGTATCCTGAAACTTACTGAACGTTAATAACATAATTTATCAAGTCACTATAGCTTTATACTGAATTTATTCGGAGAAATTAGACTGTGTATTTGTTTACGGCTGTCAGTGCGTTCGCATTGAGTGCTCGATCAGCTGTAGCTGTGCGTGACGTAGGAAGTAATTGTTTGCGGTCAACGACTGCCTTGTGCGGCGCGCAGACTTGACTGTTGCTTTGAGTATGTGCCGCCGCCGGAACACGGCGCGGTATCCTTGTACTCTCCGTGTGTTTACGTATAAACTGTTGGTTTCTCAAAAGTATGTTATTCCACAAAAATCTTAACGTTCGATATATGATGCATTCCCTTAGAGCGCCGAGATTTAAGAGTTTCTACTTCGACAGAGTTATCATAAATAATTTTGCGAACTCTATATGGACCGTTATAAAGCAGAAAAAATTTGCGACACAAGCCTTTTCCTTTGTGAGACAAACGATGAGACTTAATTAACACCTTTTGACCAACACCAAGGTTTTTAAACGACCAGGACGTTTAGCTGATTTCTCTCTTCTAGCAGCCGCAGATGCAATATTTTGTAGAGGCAGATTCACAACTTCAGAATGCCGCAGTTTCCGTGTAGCCGGAAAAGGAACGATTTCAGAAATACCATTTGTCGGTGCTTTATTTTTTAATATCAATATAGGCGGTAAAGAAGTTGAATCATTAGGGACCTCATTCAGAATGTTTCGAAAATATGAAGATACTGATGCCACGTTCTGTGATTCTGATGACAATAAAGACGACACAATTTATTGATTTCCTTCATCCATCTCTCTGAAGCGTTAGATTGAGGGTGAAAAAGTGAAATGAAAATTGGTTTAATCTTATGATGCCGTAGAGTACGAAGCCAAATTTTAGAACGAAAGTGTGATCCATTATCTGATATAACCTTATCAACATGACCTACTTCTTTAAGAAAATGTTTGATGAAAGCATCAGAAACTGAACGAGCTGTTGCTTTGCATAAAGGTGTAAAACACACATATTTTGATGTCAATTCCACTGCTACCAAAAGGTACACAAAACCATTAGTAGAACGAACCACTGGACCGAACAAATCGACTGCAGCCATGTCCTTTAATTTCGCTGGAATGATAGGAAACAATGGTGCTCTGTGAGAAATAGTTGGCGGCTTAGCCTTTTGACATAATTTGCATTTGGCAAGAACAGATCGAATACGTTTTTCCATATTACTGATGTAGCAATTTTCTCGTAATTTATGAAAGCATTTTCTGGGACCAAAGAGTGCATAACTGAAATGTGTGTACCAAATCAATTTATTAACCCACTCATCAGGAATACAAACTAACAAAACAGAGTTGTCGACCGACTTTCGTTTAAAAAGAATATCATTGCGAACTAAATAATACTGTCTAATCGCTACGCTTTCCTTTCTCTTCCACTTCTCCTTAATGTCCTTCCAGATTGGATCCTTATTTTGCTCCTTAGCGATGTCCTGGAGCGAAGAAATTCTCAAACGCAACACCTTGAATATGCATCAAACAATAATTGTTTTCTTTGCAGTCCTCTTCAGCACTTTGTTTCAAACCCATAGGTGCACGTGATAAAGCATCAGCAATAATATTTGAAGTCCCTGTATGTAAACAATACTAAAGTCAAATTCCTGTAGATACAGCGCCCATCGTGACAATCTTCCATGAGTTAATTTTGTTGACATAAGAAATTCCAGAGCTCGATGATCAGTGTTAACCTTAGTATGTCTGCCATACAAAAATATGCGAAATTTTGTGAAAGCCCATACAACAGCCAAGGCTTCAAGTTCCGTAATCGAATATTCTTTTCTGATTTAGAGAGAACACGACTTCCAAATGCAATAGTTTTCTGTACTACAATGCCGTCTTCTTCTATCTCCTGAAATAATTGTGCACCTAGGCCTTTGTGTGATGAGTCCGTCGCCAAACAAAAATCTTTAGATAAATCCGGATGTGAAAGAAGTGGAGCAGCAACTAAACCATCACGAAGTTGTTCAAATTCTGATTGAGCTTTTTCATCCCAACACCAATTAGAATTCTTTCCAGACAGTTCACATAAACGAGGTGTGGCCAAATTGTCCAATCTAACAAAGCGTCTAAGAAAATTACAGACACCAAGGAAACTACGAACATTACGTTTTGTGGTAGGAACAGCATAATTACGAATAGCGTCTAGTTTTTCTGGATCAGGAAGAATCCCCTCTGCAGAAACAATATGACCAAGAAATTTCACCTGAGAACGACCAAATTCAGATTTTTTCAAGTTCACTGTAATGCCAACTCTTGCAAAAATACGTAATAATGAATCCAAAATTTTGTTATGCTCACTCCAAGAACGTTTAGCAATAAGAATATCGTCAACATATGAAGTAATATTGTCTCGAAGATAAACAGGTAAAATTTCGTTTAAACTACGAATGAATGCTGCTGAAGATACTGTAAGTCCAAACGGTAATTTCTGAAATCACTTTTGGGTAAAATAGTCATATCCGGTTATTTTTTACCGACTCTCTAGATAGATTGATAGTTGAAGAGTTGTTTTGATAGATGCAAAGAATAGTAAAAGAGGAGGCAGCAGTGCAGAAAACTAAAAGAGAAATAGCACTATTACAGCTCGGGGCCCTGTGCACGCTACGGCACATATTCACTTAGTGTAGTGAATCCCCTGAGGACTTTAATAGCCGCACATAAATTCCAGTTTGTGACTTAGTGGCCAATTTGGTGGAAGTGCGTACATAAATTGATCTAACCATGAACATGGATGTATGTCGTTCTTAGAATTGCGAAAGATCTTAAATTTCCGAACAGTTAAGAAGTGTTTATAGTCAAAGTCTTCTCCTCGTGGCGACAAAGACCTACCGCGTCTGTCCCAGTCCGAATGTCGATTATTGTCAAGTTCGCGCGCCTGGCGCTCTCTTGTTGCATCTCGTAAATGAAATAAATTATTTTCTTCAAACCCCTCTGCTATCTGTGATTCTAAATTTCTTCTGCTGTCTTTTCCTACGATTTCGCCTTCAATTTGTTTGACTTGCTTTCGTAATGCCTCAAATTCCCTTTTGACGCGTTCATTAAATTTTCCCTGATTTTCAACATGTTTATTTATGTTCTGGTACTCTTCTGTTTCTGCAAATGGCAATGGAGCTGTATCATCTGAATCTCTGTCCCCATTTAAACTAAGACTTGTCAATTTATCTGCAATGTCCTCAACTCTTTCCGATAAGTCACCTATTTATTCTTTCTGTTTATTTACGTCTTCCATAAGTGTCGCGACTCGGGTTTCAGTATTGACACATTTAGTAGTTAACTGTTCATACTGTTGTGTTAGGTTATTTATCTTGTCATTTGGTACGGATTCCTCGATTCTTTCAAATATTTCTTCCTTATCGTGTGCACGTTGTAAATTTAACTCTGAAAATTTTTGTACTATCATGCGATCTCTTTCTTCCTGTTCTCTATCCTGTTCCTTTTGTCTGATTTCTATTGAAATTAATCTGTTATTGCGAGCATTCAAAATTGGTTGTACTTCTTCTCTAATTTCTTTCTTTAATTCATCTTTCATGTTTTTGAAACATGTCCCTATTCGTGAGTCTAACCGTGTTTCCATTGTTCCCATATCAGTTTCTAACCGTGTTGCCACTGTTTTTAATTCAGATCCTAACCGTGTTTCCATTGTTCCCATATCAGTTTTAATTGTTCCTATCTCTGTTTTAATTGTTCCTATTTGTGAGTCTAACCGTAATCCCAAATTTAATATTGCACTCATCAACTGCTCCATGTTAACTGGCTCAAAATTCTTTTCGCCTCTAACATTTCCCGCAAAACTAACTTCCTTCGAAATAGCCATAAAGTTATCTGTGTTCGATACTATTCCAGAATCTTCTGTCGTTAATCTCGAATTTTGAAAATTTTTTGATTGTGAAAAATTTTGAACTGGTTCCGGACTACTTTCCAGACTCACTAAATTGCTTTCTATTTCATTATTCATCATAGTATTCTTCTGTGTTGGCGAGTTCGCCATGTTAACAATTTCGTCATTCTCACTATCGATCACTTTTGCCTTTTTCATCGATCGCGTAATCATTTACAAAACATACAAAACTCGTCACTGTACGAAAATTACACACAATGACACTTTATCTCCAACAATACCATTCACACGAAATGTTTCCCAACAAACACGTCTAACAAACAGTTGAAATCTTCATAATTGCACAAAATTGTCAAAGCCGTATACAAGACATCAAAAATTAAATTCTGCCAAAATACCATTAAAAGAATGACAAGACAACTACAAATGTTCAGTTACCAAATCTACACATGCAATATAGACTACAATTACTAAACTACAAATTACTTCAACAATACTACTGTCTGCTATTTTTACTATCAGAAGAATTCCAAGGTACGATCCTGGCAGGGTCATGGGGGCTTAATTAAATAAAATGCAAATAATTTTAATCTTAGTCGCTGTCTGTCCGGTTACGCAGTCTCGTAACCGGTTGGCCCCGTGTAGTATTAGTACGCAATCTGACTGCATAAAATAACAACAAACAAAGAAAGAAAACTTCCGTTAACACAATTAATTAATTAAGTTCCCAGCAACTATAAAACCTACGAAACAACAAAACACAAGTGTAGCTGTTCTGTGTGTTGAAGTGTGATTCAACGTACACATCTGGCATGGTTCTTCCTCAGTAAGACCAGATATTTTAAACACCATTTATACTGAAGTAATGAAAAAAAAAACCAGAAATACTATAATTGCACATAGAAAACACAAATACAGTCTAATACAAGAGCACGAGCCAGATTCTTTGTTGACTGAACCTGTGACCAAGAGGCATTATTGTTTAAGACATTGAAATAATTAAAAAAAAGGAATTTTTTACCTTCATATATATTGACGAAAGGTACACTCTGATCATTACAACATCCACTATCCAACAATATCTGGTGTCTAGTCCATCAAAACAATATGACAACATCTGAACAAGCACGCTCCATGGGAACTTCTCAACAACGACACGCTACTGCAACATCTCCACAAGCACTCTCTACCACCGCTTCTCGACAAGAACTGCCAGTGGAGGCGGCTGAATAATACTCTTTGGCGCAATCTCTGGCGCTGTGACTCAGTGTAGCCACCTTTCAAGGTACCTGTAGTTAGAATGGTCTACATTTAGAGAATGCATCCATACTACTTCTTGTTTCTCCGTGGCGATGACCACATTTTTGGGGTGAAAAAATCATTGTTACCGTCGTTAGACGATGCAGTAAATGTCGTTACTTGCTCCACACTGCAGGTTAGTTCACTCAACTTCCGATGTGAACAGCCGCAGAGTAAATGCTTTAGGCGACAAGATACATGCGCGACCAGCGATGTGACAGCAGCGCGGCTGCAGCATAAGCGTACCCTAAGAACGTCCTATGCATGAGATTCAACATACTACAGAAAACAACAGCTGTAAAGCAGATGTCTACTCCAGTTACTGTAGTGCTCTAGGATGCAACTGTACTGGAGAAGAACCGTCGCTAGAGTAAATAAACCATGTATCTACAAACTTGTTGAGGTTGTCATGGCCACTTGCTGACGCATTGTCCATCGCCTTTCATGTCAATATCTTCAGCTGACCTTTATTTTACGATTTTTCTGGTGTTTGCCCAACACGGGTTTATGGCATGGTCATTCATGCGGTAGTAATTTATACACTACTGGCCATTAAAATTGCTACACCAAGGAGAAATGCAGATGTTAAACGGGTATTCATTCGTCAAATATATTATACTGGAACTGACATTTGATTACATTTCCACGCAATTTGGGTACATAGATCCAGAGAAATCAGTACCTAGAACAACTACCTCTGGCCGTAATAACGGCCTTGATACACCTGGGCATTGAGTCAAACAGAGCTCGGATGGCGTGTACAGGTACAGCTGCCCATGCAGTTTCAACACGATACCACAGTTCATCCAGAGTAGTGACTGGCGTATTGTGACGAGCCAGTTGCTCGGCCACCATTGACCAGACGTTTTCAATTGGTGAGAGTTCTGGAGAATGTGCTGGACAGGGCAGCAGTCGAACATTTTCTGTATCCAGAAAGGCCCGTACTGGACCTGCAACATGCGGTCGTGCATTATCCTGCTGAAATGTAGGGTTTCGCAGGGATCGAATGAAGGGTAGAGCCACGGGACGTAACACATCTGAAATGTAACGTCCACTGTTCAAAGTGCCGTCAATGCGAAAAAGAGGTGACCGAGACGTGTAACCAATGGCACTCCATACCATCACGCCGGGTGATACGACAGTATGGCGATGACGAATACACGCTTCGAATGTGCGTTCACCGCGATGTCGCCAAACACGGATGTGACCATCATGATGCTGTAAACAGAACCTGGATTCATCCGAAAAAATGACGCTTTGCCATTCGTGCACCCAGGTTCGTCGTTGGGTACACCATCGCAGCCGCACCTGTCTGTGATGCAGCGTCAAGGGTAACCGCAGCCATGATCTCCGAGCTGATAGTCCATGCTGCTGTAAACGTCGTCGAACTGTTCGTGCAGGTGGTTGTTGTCTTGCAAACGTCCCCATCTGTTGCCTCAGAGATCGAGACGTGGCTGCACGATCCGTTACAGCCATGCGGATAAGATGCCTGTCATCTCGACTGCTAGTGATACGAGGCCGTTGGGATCCAGCACGGCGTTCCGTAATATCCTCCTGAACCCACCGATTCCTTATTCTGCTAACAGTCATTGGATCTCGACCAACGCGAGCAGCAAAGTCGCCATACGATAAACCGCAATCGTGATAGTCAACAATCCGACCTTCATCACAGTCGCAAACATGATGGTAAGCATTTCTCCTCCTTACAGGAGGCATCACAACAACGTTTCACCAGGCAACGCCGGTCAGCTGCTGTTTGTGTATGAGAAATCGGTTGGAAACTTTCCTCATGTCAGCACGTTGTAGGTGTCGCCACCGGCGCCAACCTTGTGTAAATGCTCTGAAAAGCTAACCATTTGCGTATCACAGCATCTTCTTCCTGTCGGCTAAAATTCGCATCTGTAGCACGTCATCTTCGTGGTGTAGCAATTTTAATGGTCAGTAGTGTACTTACAATAACAGCTCTGGCCGTTTTCTTAACAATCATATTTAATACTAATTTAACCTTAAGTGTACAATATGTCCGTTTCCACTCGTAAGCAACTGAATAAGAAATGTAGATGCTGTGTTTAAAAGACAGCGCTCTAGTCACCATGAAGAATTTAATACTTGGCATTACTAAGATAAAGAGAGAGAGAGAGCATTGCGTGACGCTTTCAATGTATATTTCTTCATATTTTCGGGCCACAGCCACGTGATAATGTTTGAATGATATTTCCGCCAACTGATTAAACACACATCAAAAAAAGTTTTGCATCACCTCGGTTCCGAGAGTTCCGGAACCTGTACAGAAAATTGCAATAGAGCTCATCATTGCTCATGACAACCACACATTGCGTATTGTACCGCCATACAGCGAGACCTTCAGAGGTAGTGGTCCAGATTGCTGTACACACCGGTACCTCTAATACCCAGTAGCACGTCCTCTTGTATTGATGTATGCCTGTATTTGTCGTGGCATACTATCCACAAGTTCATCAAGGTACTGTTGGTCCAAATTGCCCCACTCCTCAACGGCGATTCGGCTTAGAACCGTCAGAGTTGTTGGTGGGTGTTGTGTGATGTCCTTAGGTTAGTTAGGTTTAAGTAGTTCTAAGTTCTAGGGGACTGATGACCATAGCTGTTAAGTCCCATAGTGCTCAGAGCCATTTGAACCATTTTTTTTGTTGGTGGGACACGTCGTCCATAAACAGCCCTTTTCAATCTATCCCAGGCGTGTTCGATAGGGTGCACGTCTGCAGAACAAGCTGGCCACTCGAGTCGAGCGATGTCGTTATCCTGAAGGAAGTCATTCACAAGATGTGCACGATGGCGCGAAATGTCGTCCATGAAGACGAATGCCTTGCCACTATGCTGCCGATATGATTGCACTATCGATCGGAGGATGGCATCCACGTATCGTACAGCCGTTACAGCGCTTTCCATGAACACCAGTGTCGTACGTCGGTCCCATATAAAACCCGCGTCCGGCCATTCTGATTCAGCTTTTCCGTTATTTTCCTAAATCACTACAGGAAAATGCCGGGATGGTTCCTCCGAAAGGGCCGATCCTGATTCAGGTTTTTTGTGATTTTCCGAAATCGCTACAAGAAAATGCCGGGATGGTTCCTCCGAAAGTGCCGATTTCCTTCCCCATCCTTCTCTAATCCGATAGGACTGATGACATCGCTGTTTGGTTCTCTGCCCCAAACCAACCAACCAAACAACCTTGACAAGAAAAGTTTGAATCATGGCCTAAAACCAGGCAGCCACCGAATTCCAGAACACTGTCAGAAGACCATTTAGACCATAAAATCAACAATAATTTACAGTGTTAGTTACATCTTTATAGCCATGACTCAGAATAGTAGATTATTAGCTTGCGGTTAACCAGCAGCGCTTCCTTAAAAAGGAAAAGAAAAGCCAGTTGCATCCTATGATATAAGGATGTACATAAGGATTTTAAAAAGCTATTGTATGTGCATGCACGTTCGAATGCTACAACCTTGCGGAACAGGCAGACCGAGATATGCTTCATACAGCTCTAACACAATCGACCCAACCGTAACTTCCACTTCTGTGTCCTGTGCACAGTGCATACACCAATACTTCGCGTGCAGCTTGTAGAACAACATCAACAGGAACTGGTAGAAACACCACTCATAACAATCAAAGCTAACTCACAATAAAACTGATTTTATTACTATTGTCAAACAGTACCTACAGTAAATTTTGATCAACTTTTCTGAAACACTGTTTATATTTTACATTAAATATTTGCACTAAAATGGTTAGGTCCCGAACTGGCATTGGCCAGGTAAAAACTTCGCCAATGGGTCAAGGTAACTGATACAAAACGTCTTACGAGTATCGTCAAACCCCTTCTGCCAGCTCGCGTGGGCAGGAGGAATCAATCAGTGCACGTGATATCCTCTAGAGTCGAGGATGAGATGCCTTTTGCGAGCAGTATCATATCCAAATACTGTTGTACTCTTTGAACGCCAAGGTCACGCTGATCATTAGGGTCCCATCCCTTTGCACAAATTAGACGAGCCTGGTGCCAACCAGTCGGCAACATCCATCGGGCCGTGTTCCACCTGCCGAGTCACAGAGAGCAATTGATTGTATCGCAGCTCTTGGCCAGCCTGCCTGGCCAACTTTCCACTGCTACAAATGTCTTCACGTCATTTTTGAACACAGTCACAGCATATCTGTTGACTCCTTGGATATGAGTTCCGTTCCATTACATACATTTTTACTCTTCTCTTTTATCATATACGACAAAATGCCATTGAAAATTTTTCTCTTACAATGCGCCGGTATCAGAATTTCTGTTTGTAGTACTAATATTGAGAGTTTCAATATATTACAAAAGAAAACTATATTTTATGCGACACGTTAACGTTCGTCGGAATCATCGACCGTCTCGCTATTTCTCAAGCTGACCACTGTTTCATGAAAGATATATTTATGAAGCCATGTTTACAAAGCTTTATTTTTCATCCAAAGGTTTCTTTAATTATCAGCAAACATCGTCTACCTTTCCTGTAGCCATGCGTGCTTCTCCGTCTTCTCAATATGAAGGGATTTTGGAATACCATGCTGCAGCGAACGACCATTAAAAACAACAGATGGAGAAACATAGCGGCAATGACCACACTCCAAATACACTGATGGAAGAAATTCAACAGCAAGAAGCAGTCGTCCTGCATAAACGAAAGTTGGCATGTGTGTTTCTACATCTGCAGGATAATGCCTATTGAAATTTCGCGCCAGCCGCATAACAGCGATGCTGGTTGCGTCACTATGAGGATGCAAATCAGATTTTATTTAAATACACTCTGTGATGGTCGTGAGATCGTTTTCATTTAGCTACAATATAGCAGATCAGCAACTGGTAGCAGTTAATTCCATAAATTATCTGGGAGTAGGCATTAGGAGTGATTTAAAATGGAATGACCATATACAATTAATCGTCGGTAAAGCAGATGCCAGACTGAGATTCATTGGAAGAATCCTAAGGAAATGCAGTGCGAAAACAAAGGAAGTAAAATATGAAACTTCCTGGCAGATTGAAACTGTATGCCGGACCGAGACTCGAACTCGGAATCTTTGCCTTTCGCGGGCAAATGGTCTACCAACTGAGCTACCCTAGCATGACTCACGCCCCGTCCTCACAACTTTAATTCCGCCAGTACCTCGTCTCCTACCTTTCACGCCCCGTCCTCACAGCTTTAATTCCGCCAGTACCTCGTCTCCTACCTTCCAAGCTTGGGTACCTCAGTTAGTAGACCTTTTGCCCGCCAAAGGCAAAGGTCCCGAGTTCGAGTCTCGGTCCGGCATACAGTGTTAATCTGCCAGGAAGTTTCATATCAGCACACACTCCGCTGTTGAGTGAAAATCTCATTCTACAAAGGAAGTAGGTTACAGTACACTTGTTCGCCCACTGCTTGAATACTGGTCACCGGTGTGGGATCCGTACCAGATAGGGTTGATAGAAGAGATAGAGAAGATCCAACGGAGAGCAGTGCGCTTCGTTACAGGATCATTTAGTAATCGCGAAAGCGTTACGGAGATGATAGATAACCTCCAGTGGAAGACTCTGCAAGAGAGACGCTCAGTAGCTCGGTACGGACTTTTGTTGAAGTTCCGAGAACATACCTTCACCGAGGAGTCAAGCAGTATATTGCTCCCTCCTACGTATATCTCGCGAAGAGACCATGAGGATAAAATCAGAGAGATTAGAGCTCACACAGAGGCATACCGACAGTCTTTCTTTCCACGAACAATACGAGACTGGAATAGAAGAGAGAACCGATAGAGGTACTCAAAGTACCCTCCGCCACACACCGTCAGGTGGCTTGCGGAGTATGGATGTAGATGTAGAGTTGGTTACCTTTGAGATTGGACGTGGTGAGTTGATGTTAGCCAAGGATACCTTTAAAACGACAAAGACGCCATTATCAACACTTCAATGAGTTTGAATGAGGTCTTGTAATAGGTCTACGAGAAGCTGGATTCTTCTTCTCCGATATTCGAGAAGATGGATATTCCTTTTCCGATACGGTAGAAAGAGTTGACAGGAATGTAGCCACTGTACATGATTGCTGGCAGCGGTGGTCACGAGAATGTCTGGTCGCAACAAGACCAGGACGCGGACGGCCACGTTGCACTGTGGAGACAGAAGACCACCCTTATAACCCAACATGCTTTACAGTGTGTCGACGAGTTGCCTAGGCCTGTTCGATCGCCAGATCTGCCTCCAGTCGAGCACATAAGGGACATCATCGGCCAACGACTCCAGCGTCAGCCAAAAACAGCATTAACCGTCCCTGTATTGACCGATCGAGCGCAACAGGCATGGAGCTCCATCCCACAAACTGACATCTGGCATCTGTACAACACAACGCTTGTACGTTTGCATGCTTGCATTTAACGTTCTTGCGGTTACACCGGTTACTCAGGTACCAGCTTTTCACATTTTCAATGCCTTATCTTACATTAACCTGTAATCTTGCAATGTTAATCACTCAAGTATGCTACATAGACGAATGTATCCCCGAAGGTGCATTACTCCCCGTTAATTATTTTGGATTGTTCTTACCACCACTATACGTACACTACTGGCCATTAAAATTGCTACACCACGAAGATGACGTGCTACAGACGCAAAATTTAGCCGACAGGAAGAAGATGCTGTGATATGCAAATGATTAGCTTTTCAGAGCATTCACACTAGGTTGGCGCCGGTGGCGACACCTACAACGAGCTGACATGAGGAAAGTTTCCAACCGATTTCTCATACACAAACAGCAGTTGACCTTCGTTGCCTGGTGAAACGTTGTTGTGATGCCTCGTGTAAGGAGGAGAAACGCGTACCATCACGTTTTCGACTTTGATAAAGGTCGGATTGTAGCCTATCGCGATTGCAGTTTATCGTATCGCGACATTGCTGCTCGCGTTGGTCGAGATCCAATGACTGTTAGCAGAATAAGGAATCGGTGGGTTCAGGAGGGTAATACGGAACGCCGTGCTGGATCCCAACGGCCTCGTATCACTAGCAGTCGAGATGACAGGCATCTTATTCGCATGGCTGTAACGGATCGTGCAGCCACGTCTCGATCCCTGAGTCAACAGATGGGGACGTTTGCAAGACAACAACGATCTGCACGAACAGTTCGACGACGTTTGCAGCAGCATGGACGATCAGCTCGGAGACCATGGCTGCGCTTACCCTTGACGCTGCATCACAGACAGGAGCGCCTGCGATAGTGTACTCAAAGACGGACTTGGGTGCACGAATGGCAAAACTTCATTTTTTCGGATGAATACAGGTTGTGTCTACAGCATCATGATGGTCACATCTGTCTTTGGCGACATCGCGGTGAACACGCATTGGAAGCGCGTATTCGTCATCGCCATACTGGCGTATCACCCAGCGTGATGATATGTGGTGTCATTGGTTACTCGCGTCGGTCACCTCTTGTTCCCATTGACGGCACTTTGAACAATGGACGTTACATTTCAGATATGTTACGATCCGTGGCTCTACCCTTCATTCGATCCCTGTGAAACCCTACATTTCAGCAGGATAATGCACGACAGCATGTTGCACGTCCTGTACGGGCCTTTCTGGATACAGAAAATGTTCGACTGCTACCCTGGCCAGCACATTCTCCAGATCTCTCACCAATTGAAAACGTCTGGTCAATGGTGGCCGAGCAACTGGCTCGTCACAAAACGCCAGTGACTACTCTCGATGAACTGTGGTATCGTGTTGAAGCTGCATGGGCAGCTGTACCGGTACACGCCATCCAAGCTCTGTTTGACTCAATGCACAGGCGTAACAAGGCCGTTATTAGGGCCAGAGGTGGTTGTTCTAGGTACTGATTTTTCAGGATCTATGTACCCAAATTGCGTGAAAATGTAATCACATGTCAGTTCTAGTATAATATATTTGTCCAATGAATACCCGTTTATCATCTGCATTTCTTCTTGGTGTAGCAATTTTAATGGCCAGTAGTGAATATTTATGAAGTTTGAGCATTGGTACTTCAAATAACAGCTGTGGTGGTTTTCTTAAGATTCGCTTTACTTAGCTGTGGGAGCACAACATGATAGAGATTATTTAATGTTAAGTAGCCTGTTTACGGTGTAATTCGACGTCATTACGATACGTCGTGCAAATGACGTATCGAACACGCAAGTAATTAACCGTCTCCATGCGCAGAGTGGCAATGGGCTGCCAGAGGACAGGAGCTGTCACAGTGGCAGTTGGGGGAGTCAGCCCTCTCGTTCGTCGTATCCGCCCGAGTGGGAAGGGGTGTCGCCCTCCCTGTCGCCGAAGGGCCTGATTAGTGGCGCTGAGGGCGCGCTGTCGCCGGCTCCAGGAATAGCGGCCACACTCGTACACCCGGCCGTGTCGCGTCTCGTCGGTCTTATTTCTGTACGCACCAGTGGAAACCACAACCCGTAGAATTGGCATTTGACTCATCACCACATCAGCGCTTATTAACGAAAGTGCCATTATATGGGGTACCAAACGAAATGTGTGACTGAACTGAGGAGTTATTGGTAGCGAGGGTGCAGCATAGTGTCTTGGATAGAGTGTCATCAACAGAAGTACAAGTAACTTCAGGAGAATCGCAGGGAAGCGTGTTTGCATTGTCTATCAATGACGTAACAGGCAGTATTAATACGAGGGCCATTAAACCATGCAACTCATTTTTTCTCTGCCAATTTTGGTTGAAAAACTACAGAATTTGTAATGGGACGTCGTAGACTATTCCCACTTCAGCCCCTATAGTTTCATGAAGTTCCGACAGGTGGAAGTGGTATGCGTAGCCTTCAAAATGGGCTCTGTAACGCTTTCCAAGCAGAGAGTTCTCACTGAGTTTCTTTTGGCGGATATTCATAGACGCTTGCAGAATGTTCTTCGAAATGAACAAAAGCACGGCGAGTCGTTGGGCGAGGCGTCTTTCGTCATCGCAACAAGGTCGTTCTAACCTGTCCGATCTTCTGTGTGCCGTCCGGCCGCGCATAGCTGAGACTCCTGCAGTTCTGGAACGTGCGGACAGTCTCATTCGAGGTGAGTGGCGGATGACAAACACCTCGCTGCACAACTGGACGTCTCTGTTGGTAGTGTTGACACACTCGTCCACCAGTTGGACTATTCAAAGCTGTGTGCCAGCTGGTTTCCTCGCCACGTAACACAATACCAAAGTGCAACAAAGGACCATTTGTGCGGAATTGCTTGTACGTTACAACGACGATTATGACAAATTTTCGTCGAACATCGTAACAGGCGATGAAATACGGGCTCATTACATCGAACCGGAAACGAAGCTGCAATTCACGAAGTGGAAAACGTTTAAAGCCACACCATCATCCGGTAAAGTCATGGCGACGGTCTTCTGTGATACTGAAGGAGTTTTTCTGTTTGATGTCTTGCCTCATGATACAAGGATCAACTCTGAAGTGTATTATGCTACCCTCAGGAAATTGAAGAAACGACTTCAGCCTGTTCATCGCCACAAATATGTAAACGAACTTCTCCTTCTGCATGACGACACAAGACCTCACACAAGTCTGCGCGCCCAAGAGGAGCTCACAAAACTTCACAGGATTGTTCTTCAGCCAGCCGTTATAGCCGAGCGGTTCTAGACGCTTCAGTCCGGCACCGCGCTGCTGCTACGGTCGCAGGTTCGAATCCTGCCTCGGGCATGGATATGTGTGCTGTCCTTAGGCTAGATCGGTTTAAGTAGTTCTAAGCCTAGGGGGCTGATGACCTCAGCTGTTAAATCCCATAGTCCTTAGAGATCTTTGAACCATTTGACGGTTCTTCCTCATCCACCATACGACCTGGATCTCTCGCCTTCCCACTTCCATGTGTTTGGCACAGAGAAGGACGGGGAGGTTATTGATGCAGCAAGATGTTGACTCAACGTGAACCAGCGGAGTGGTACCAAGAGGGCATACAGGCCCTCCGGGTAATGTGGCGTAAGACCGTGTAATTTAACGGAAACTGTGTTGAAAACTTTGGTTTTGTAGCCAAAAGAGTGGAGAATAATGGAATCCTGAAAAAATCCAACCTGCTTTCAGAAAAAGAAAATGTGTTGCTTTACTTATTGAACGCTCCTCGTAGTAACCTCAGGCTCTTTTTAGATGGTGCAGTTATCGACGTTATATGACCAAAAACATTCGATTACCCTTTTCTTGTGCATTTGTCTCACATCGCCCCACGATCGGCATGGTTATTATCGGATTTGGCATGCTTGATTTAAGGGATGGTCGGATCCTCTTCCTCTCGGCACCTCGCAACACTCTGGGAAGAAGTATGTGTACCCAAGTGGCCTGCATATAGTGTTTTTCAGATGAAAGTGAGCGAAAATTTTCTAAATGTTTCCGATTCATGTTACTAAGTTTGGGCTTGGATATCGTCCTGGTATTTACCTAGTAGGAAACCGGCTAAAAGCAACATGGCCGGCAAGTGGACCACGGTCGTCGTTAATCCGCCGGACGAATTCAAGCTGGGGCCGGCGCAACTGCCTGCCCCAGAAGCGGCGCTTTAATACGCACAGCTATCCGGGCAAGTCCGTATGTAATACAGAATTAACCACTAGATATCAGTGAAATGCTTTTTTATTCCAGTCTCTGATCACAAATGAATTCTTTAGACGATGACCGGTTTCAGTCTGTAATGACCATCCTCAGGTCTTTTTTACACCATCTGAGGATGGTCATTACAGACTGAAACTGGTCATCATCTAAAGAATTCATTTGTGATCAGAGACTGGAATAAAAAAGTATTTTACAGTATTGGATCACTGTTTGTACACGCGATTATGTCGCAGTTGGTGAAGATATCAGTGAAATGAGGCGAGGAGTATTGTGTTGTCAGTAAAGAAACAGTAACTGCACGTTACCTCCCCCTTACTAATCGGCCTATCCTGCTTGCGATTTAAAATATGACCGTGGATCGCGTGTATGCCTAATGGATTTTTACTAATTGGATAAGGCTATCTTTCCCTAAGAAAGAGTACCGATAAGTAGGAGGAAAGGGTACATCAGACCCTTTTGATGGAAAAGTCTACTAAAAATAAAAAAGTAATTAAACAAGGTTATAATTTGGAAAAATGAAAGTTATTTTGTGCATTCACTCACGAACAACAGTGGACAGTAAAGAGGTACCACTGATCATGAATCAAAAAGTTACACTAATAAACAAATAGGAAATAATTAACGGTCGCCAGCCCACTAGGGCAATTCACATCCAAAATCCTGTACGAGATGATGGGAAAGAAAAACATGTATTATTAAACACTGACGTGGCAGCTGAAGGTTATCACGTTTTTTGACACTAACTTTAAGTGAGTATGTAATGATAAAGAAAACTGAGAGGTCACTCTTACGTTATGTTTGTCATTAAATTTTGAAAAAAATAAACAATCGAGTAATGATTTGAAAATATGCGATTAAATTGTATGTTAGTATTAAACTTCGTTACGTGAACAATGACTTTCAGTGACCTCAACGTAACGTCATCAAAGAAATTTAGAAAAAAAACCAGCAGTTTTTACTTTGCAGTTACTTATTTTGCAAATTGGATTTCAAATTATTGTCTGAACAACTGAGCCTTTTCTTACTGACTTGAACAGAAATAAATAATAGAATATGTACCAAAACAAACAGCCATGGGCTCCAAATTATATGTAAAATAAATAAAACTTCCGCACCCTTAATTTGTGCATTTATTCAGGCTTGAATTTTTTCCAGTGATTGATTCTCAAACTTGAAAAATGAAATTGCTTTACATTGCTCATATACTGTAGTCTATGTTGTACAACAGTTAATTGAAAGTAGACTGAGGCTAAAATTCTTAAAAGTGAAATTATTCATTAATAAACTGGCTGTAACTGTTCAATTCGTTTCTTACGACACTCTGTTAGCATATAAGGAAAAAAAAAGAAACAAGGATCCTGCTTGGTAACAATGTCTGAGGACAATGAGGATACAATCGCCCTGAGTTTAACTGATTATTATTTAAAGAAATTTTATCAATAAAATCACATTCAGTTGCGCTGCTGGGTTAGTAGTTAATACTTTCCACCAATGAACATCTTACTTCAATGCTGTGCATATGACGAAACTCGGAGCCGATGACGAATCTGTGCTGCTGGAACTGCTGCTGTTGTTGAAGACGGTAGCATATTGTGGAGCCACGGCTAACTACAGGAATGGGCAACCGTAGTCACTACAGCCTCTTCCGCCCGTCCACTGTCCTTACTCCTGCTACTAGACATCTGGCTGGCGCGCGTACGTGATGCCGCCGAAAATGGTACTCTCTATTGCGAGAGCGTTAACACCACACTTCCGCACACTACAAGCACTGGAACGTGTCCCCCGAGCGGTCTAAGGCGCTGCGCCGCAGTCATGGACTGTGCGGCTGGTCCCGGCGGAGGTTCGAGTCCTCCCTCGGGCATGGGTGTGTGTGTTTGTCCTTAGGATAATTTAGGTTAAGTAGTGTGTAAGCTTAGAGACTGATGACCTTAGCAGTTAAGTCCCATTATATTTCACACACATTTTAACATCTGAACGTGTCCCTCTTTCCACGCGCTCCGCGCAGCAACTCCCTACCCAAAGATTTTACAATGCACTAGCACTACTATTATCGTTGCTAGCCGATGCAAATAACAGTTCTTTTGGTTTTCCCCAGAGCTTATAAGTTTCACAGTGAGACAAAGATAAATACAATGAAATGTCAACAGACTTCAACCTAAATTTACACATACAGTGAAGCAATGTCCTTACTTATTAAAAGAAAGCATTTAAATTACAAACATTTACATACAATTCAGCAAAAAAAAATTATATATCGGTAGCAGGTGCCATGCATCCTGCATTTTCGATGTTACAAGGAGAATGGAGCAGCCAGGTGATTTCAGTAACGTCGACTGGTCACAGGATGTCACCTGACTAATAAATCTACCAGGGACATTTCTACCTATCTAGAGCCTCGCAGAACGACTGTTGGTGATGTAACAGTGACGTGGAAATGCTAAGGAACAACCAAAACTAAACCAAAACCGGGCAGACCTCACATACTTACGTACACAGAACGTCGAACATTGCGGAGGGCTTTTGTTATAAATGGATGAAATAGTTGGAAGTAATCACTCATGAGTTCCAAAGTGCTACCAGCAGTCCAGCTAGCACAGTGACAGTGCGCAGAGCGTGAAAAAGAGTGGTCGAGTAGTTCCTCATAAACCACACATTTCTGTAGTCAGTGCTAAGCGATGCTTAAGGTCGTGTAAAGAACGACGCCACTGGATAATGGATGACTGGAAACGAGTGCTTTTCAGTGACGATCCGGCAGACAATCCGGCGGAAGGGCTTGGGTTTGACGAATGGTTAAAGAACGTTACTTGTTATGTGTTGTCAATGGTGAAGGACAGAGGAAGTGGCTTTACGATACATGGCTGTTTTTCACGGTTAGGGTGCGGTCCTCTTATTACCCTTAAAAAGACGCTGTATGTGGAAGGACATGCCAAATTTTACTGCACTGTGCACAGAGTAAAGAGGTGTAACAATTCGGAGTCGATAATCGATTGTATTAGGATGACAATCCACCCTGTCAGGAAGCAGCATCTGTGAGGCTGTGTTTGGTAGACAATAACACTCCTGGGATGGACTGGTCTGACCAGAGTCCCGATTTCAACCCAATGGAATGTCTTTGAGATGAGTTAGAACATCACCTCGCTCCAGAACCTTAGCGTCCAATATCACTACCTTCTTACGTTTCAGCTGTTACGAAAGAATGGGCTGCCATTCCTCCACTGACATTCAGACACGTTACTAAAACTGTTCCCAGCAGAATTTACGCTGCCGTAAAGGCGAAGTGTGGATACAATAACGTATTATTGTCCACTCGTAGGTGTCCGGATACTTTTGATCGCATAGTGTGTAATGAAGGACGATCTGATATACTCATATCTTCATAAAATTTCAAGTTCGTGCAGAGATGAAACTTCTTGCCAGATTAAAGCTATGTGCCGGACCGAGACTCGAACTCGGGATTTCGTGCAAAGATGGTCAACTTGTTTTAAATTTTCAGAAATGTAAAAGTACGCACTTCACAAAAATATAGCACTCTATCATTACAATATCAATGAGTCACAACTGAAGTCCATGTGTAACAATTTGTAGGGCTATGACATGGAATAAAAGTAAATGTCGTGCGGCTAGGGCCTCCCGTCGGGTAGACCGTTCGCCGGGTACAAGTCTTTCGATTTGACGCCACTTCGGCGACTTGCGGTTCGATGGGGATGAAATGATGATGATTAGAACAACACCCAGTCCCTGAGCGGAGAAAATCTCCGGGAATCGAACCCGGGCCCTTAGGATTGACATTCTGTCCCGCTGACCAGTCAGCTACCGGGGACGGACGCGACATGGAATGTTCACTTGGACTCAACCGCAGGTAAGGCAGACAACACATTTCGGTTGATAGGGATGATGCTGGGAAGTGTACAAGGAGGCTGCTTACAATACACACGTGGGACCCATCATACAATACTTCTCATATCAGGTGATAGTGAACGTATGTAAAGAATTGTAGGGCGCATGGTCACGGGACCGTTTGACCCACGAAAGCCTGTTTACGAAATTTCAAGAAACAATTTTAAGTCAAGAATCGAAGCATGTAATTAGCTCCCTAAATTACATTGCCATCAACGTCCGAAAAAATTGGAGAGCGCTAGGCTGATTACCTGGATATTTATAGTGTCAGTAACGCATTGATTCAGCCTTTTCTGCAATCAGACTTCCGAAATATGTCATTATATATAAGCTGCCCAATATTGATTAGTGTTATTACTCGTTTGCCACCGAATGTTCTAGTTTGATATGACCACCACGAATTCCTCTCTTGTGCCAACCTTTTCACCTGAGAGTAGCACTTGCGTTTCACGTCTTCAGTTATTTGTTGGATGTATTCCAATCTCTTGTCTTCTCCTACAGTTTTCACCCTCTAGAGCTTCCTTTAATATCATGGAACCTATTTCCTGATGTATTAATACACGTTCCATCACCCTGTCCTTTCTTCCTGTCGGTGTTTTCCATATGTTTCTTTCTTTGACTGTTCTGCACAGATCCTCTTCGTTTCTTATCAGTCCAACTAATTTTCAACATCTTTCGATAACATCACATCTCAAACTCTGTTTTATTTCCTGGTTGTCCCACAGCGCTGTATTCACTACCATTCAGTGCTGTGCTCCAAACTTGCATTCTCCGAAATTTCTTCCTCGGGTGCAGGTCGATGTTTAAAACTAAGCGACTTCTATTGATCAGGAATGTCCTCTTTGCCTGTGTTAATGTGGTTATTATGGTTTCTTAGGTCATGCCAATTTTATGTTCAGATCCCCATTTGGCCATTGTGAAACAGATTTGTGGTTTTCCTAAGTCAGCACAGCAGGATGCCAGCGTAATTCATTCAATATGGCCACAACCGATCCGTTATCCAAACCCTACCCAGTCTGAGCTCTAATGTTTCAACATCGACGGTAAACTTTATTCTAGTTCCTCCTTTTCTACGAAAACTTTTTCTGTAAGTTATGTTGCTCTTCTGCACGTACACACTTACTAGTTGGCGAACAATTTTGTAGCCTTGTATAGAGGATTTAGTGTGTGTGTGTGTGTGTGTGTGTGTGTGTGTGTGTGTGTGTGTGTGTGTGGCGGCGGCGGGCACTCTACCTCATGTTTATTATGTTTAATTGGGTTGAGAAGAGAGATCCTGCCTGGCCATTCGATTTCATTCACTGTCTCTCCCCCCCCCCTTCCACATTAATGCGAGGGTTGCAGCTATTAACCTTAGCCTTTTTTCCGTAAACTGTAGGAATCTGTAAAATAAAAGCTTCGTACATGAAGAGACATATGAATTTCGCTGTTTATCGGGATGTCAGGAATCTATATTACTAAACCACAATCAGCCACTGGAACTATACTGACCAATGAAAAATATAAACACCGGTGGTGGAACGAAGATTGTAATGAAGCAATTGAAAAGCAAAGACAGGCTTGGATAAAATGGAATAGCAAGAAAACCTCCGAAAATCACGAAAACTTCTTGAAGGTTAGGAAAGATACATCAAAAGTACTGGGAACAACTAAGAGACTCTTCAACAAAAACCAAATCGATGAAATAGAAGCAAATTTTAGAAGACGTTACACTCGGGAATTTTATGAAGCCTTTAAATCACAACTATCGAAGTTTAAACCTCCTACGTTACATATAAGAGGACTCGATGGAAAACTAAATTTGAATGACAAATCATGTGCTGCAGCTTTTGGAAATTACTTTTCATCCCTACTGAATGCTGAAAATCCAAATGAAAAGCTTGATTTCTATCCTACTGTTCCTCCTGCAGATAGTCCCCTTCCCACATTAGATGAAATCATGAAAACTGTACAAGGTTTGAAAAATAACAAACCTGGAGGTGAGGGTCCATCTTGGCTGAAATGTGGGAATACGCAGATCATTTTTCCCTAATTCTGTTTGGGAGTGGAACAGGGAGAGAAGATGCTAGTTGTGGTACGAGGTACCCTCCGCCACGCACCGTATGGTGGATTGCGGAGTATGTATGTAGATGTAGATGATACAATAAAGCATCTCCATATCATAGTGAAGATATGGGAAACTGAAACTCTACCTCCAGATTGGACCGTAGCAATTATTCATCCACTTCATAAAAAAGGAGATAAGATTGATCTGAATAATTACCGACGAATCTTTTTGCTACCAACGACGTACAAGATCTTTTCCAGACTGTTGTTAAACAGAGCTGAATCAGTCTTAGATCAACAACTGGGCGAATATCAAGCTGGTTTCAGGAAATCAAGATCCTGTGCAAAGGAGATCCATGGCCTAAAATCTGTTATATCATACGCCAAATCAAGATCAAAAACGTTTGTTGTGACCTTTGTCGACTTTCAAAAAGCGTATGACTCAATTGATCGAGAAATAATAAAGAACACTCTTGCGGAATTTGGTCTAGATAGGAAAACAGTCAATCTGATAAGCGTCACTTTAAATAACACAGAGTCAAAGGTCAAGTTCAGAGGCGAACTATCAGAATTTGAAATCTGTACAGGGATGAGACAGGGTGACCTGCTCTCTCCATTGCTTTTCAACTGTGTCCTGGAAAAGATAGCCAGAGAGTGGAAAACAACCGTACCGGCAGGTTATGGGACTCAAATTGGACACAAAAGAAATGGCCTTAGTGGAAACTGTTTTGCTTTTGCTGATGATCTGGCACTCATTGCAAATAATATTGACGAAGCTAAGGTTCAAATGTGCAGCCTACAATCAATTGCTGCTAAGACGGGCCTAAAAATAGCAATTAACAAAACTAAATTCATCACAAACATCAAACACGCTCCTCCTCATATTGAAATACAAGAGAAAATCAAGCAGTTGAAGAACTTTAAATATCTTGGAGAAATAATTACACCTGACGATTCAGAAAATGTAGCTGTAGAAAATAGGTGTTCTAAACTAGAAAGTGCTTTTCATCTGTGCAAAGACTTATACAAAAGCAAAAGCCTGTCTTTAAACCTAAAACTTTTTCATTGTAACACCTTAATTAGACCGTCAGCTTTGAATGCATCAGAATGTTTAAACACGATGAAGAAAGGACCACTACGAAAACTTGAAATAAAAGCTGGAAAATTTTGAGGAAAATCCATGGCCCTATCAAAGAAAACGGAGAATTCCGCCGAAGACACAACTGTGAATTATACGAACATACAGAAGACATTGTTACCAGTATGAGGAAGCGGAGAATGATGTTTTTTGGTCATCTGGAAAGAATGAACCCGTAAAGACTTACTTATCGCATACATTCATCAATTTCAAAAACAAAATCGTATTCAAAATGGGCAAGCCAAGCTAAAAAGGATTTACAGGAAGCTGAAATTTCATTTGATGACATTCAGGATCGAGACGTTTTCAGAGAAAAAACCTTATTTCTCTTACTACGCCATTTCCACGTCCTGCCTGCAAATGATTAAAGCAGAGAAAAGAAGTACAGTCAGCCAAAACGAAAATCTACAGCCAAAAGAGGAAAACACAAACAGGGAAGAGATAAAAATCTTTGTGGCCCATAGGAGGCCGAAACGATAGAAAAAAGAAAAGGAAAAAACCCACACTATTCCTAAACCCCATACCGGTTGCAGATTGTCTATCTATCAGCTTCAGGAGGCAACAGTAATTTGATTTTCAGTATTTCGCGTAATTATTAACTGAGTTAAAAAATTTAAGAGGTATAACCTAATGTTAAACGTTACACACGCTGAAAGAAGTATTACAGTTAGAAACTGTGTATACGTCTTGGGGCAGTGTAAATGATGGCGCGCAAATTCCATGACATCACTCGTCCAGTATGTCAGAATGAAAGCACTTAGCAACTTTCACCAAACTTTATACAAAATTTAAAACTTTTACGAAAGTTCTTGTCGCTAACATTTTCCACAAAAGATGAAAAAACATGTTTATCTGCTACTACATTTTCGCTATTCATACACACTTCAGCACCAGGCATAAAGTTTTCGTTTATTATTTTTTTTACTACCGACTCTATTCGCAACATAGTTTGCAGACAATATCCACATACACCACTGGCTTTACGGCTAAATTTTATCATTGCACTACACATAGTTCAGGAGCTATGACGTCAGGAATATTTACGTGGGTGACAAACTAGATTTTGCTTAAAATGGCGAGTAGTAAAACTTCAAAAAACCGCATTACTTCTTTACTACTGACTCCATTCGTAACACACTTTTCAGAGAGTATCTACATGTACCACTGAATGAACCTGCAATGTTATATCACTGTATGGCGCATAGCTCAGGAGATATGACGTCATAGACGTTGAAAAACTAGCTCTTCTTAAAGCGGAGCCCAAATTACTCTGATTATATTCATCCTTTGCTTCATAATGAGAGCACATTGTCACTTCCAACAAACTTTAAGCATAAGTACAAACCTTTCCCAAACTTTTGTTCTCTTATATGGTTAAATTCAAATATTTAAGACACTAACTCATTTCTAAAGTAATCAGAGGTTAGAAGCTGTTTTACACATGGGACTTCGATTATTTAAAGAATCGTGGGTTGATTGATTATCACTAATCCAATGCACCGTAGTGGAAGTTATTATATCATGCAACTTAGTCAAATAAAGACAATGTTGCAGACCGTGGCTGTTACATGAAATAAACTGTTGATGGTGTACAACAACCAGACACAAATTCGTTTCAGGCCAATTTATTCAAAAAGTACCGTTACTAGTTTCGAATTTTGCACAGTTCATCATCATATGATTTTCATGCTTTCCTCGAAACGAATGATACACTGTTTTCTTGCGAGTTGCTGTGGAATGTCCATCTGGCGCATTTTTTTCTGCAGTCTTCTTAGAATGAAATATATTCTCAAAAAGCAAAGAACTTCGTCTTCAGGCCAGAAGTGGCCCACCGGAACCATCCGACCGCCGTGTCATCCTCAGATGAGGATACGGATAGGAGGGGCATGTGGTCAGCACACCGCTTTCCCGGTCGTTATGATGGTTTCCTTTGACCGGAGCCGCTACTACACTACTGGCCTTTAAAACTGCTACACCAAGAAGAAATGCAGACGATAAACGGGTATTCATTGGCCAAATATATTATACTAGAACTGATATGTGGTTACATTTTCACGCAATTTGAGTGCATAGATCCTAAGAAATCAGTACCCAGAACAACCAGCTCTGGCCTTTATTATGGCCTTGATACGCATGGGCATTGAGTCAAACAGAGCTTGGATGGTGTGTACAGGTACAGCTGCCCATGTAGCTTCAACACGATGCCACAGTTCATCAAGGAGTAGTGACTGGCGGATTGTGACGAGCCAGTTGCTCGGCCACCATTGACCAGACGTTTTCAATTGTTGAGAGATCTGGAGAATTTCCTGGCCAGGGCAGCAGTCGAACTTTTTCTGTATCGAGAAAGGCCCGTACTGGACCTGCAACATGCGGTCGTGCAATATCCTGCTGAAATGTAGGGTTTCGCAGGGATCGAATGAAGGGTAGAGCCACGGATCGTAACACGTCTGAAATGTAACGTCCTCTGTTCAAAGTGCCGACAATGCGAAAAAGAGGTAACCGAGACGTGTAAGCAATGGCATCCCATATCATCACGCCGGATGATACGCCAGTATGGCGATGACGAATACACGCTTCGAATGTGCGTTCACCGCGATGTCGCCAAACACGGATGCGACCATCATGATGCTGTAAACAGAACCTAGATTCACCCGAAAAAATGACGTTTCGCCATTCGTGCACCCAGGTTCGTCGTTGAGTACACCATCGCAGGCGCTCCTGTCTGTGATGCAGCGTCTAGGGTAACCGCAGCCAAGGCCTCCGAGCTGTTAGTCCATGCTGCTCCAAACGTCGTCGAACTGTTCGTGCAGATGGTTGTTGTCTTGCAAACGTCCCCATCTGTTGACTCAGGGATCGAGACGTGGCTGCACGATCCGTTACAGCCGTGCAGATAAGGTGCCTGTCATCTCGACTGCTAGTGATACGAGGCCGTTGGAATCCAGCACTGCGTTCGATATCACCCTCCTGAACCCAGTTATTGCCCTCCTGTTAACACTGATTGGATCTCGACCAACGCGAGCAGCAATATCGCGATACGATAAACCGCAATCGCGATAGGCTACAATCCGACCTTTATCAAAGTCGGAAACGTGATGGTATGCATTTCTCCTCCTTACACGAGACATCGCAACAACGTTTCACCAGGCAACGCCGGTCAACTGCTGTTTGTGTATGAGAAATCGGTTGCAAAGTTTCCTCATGCTTGCACGTTGTAGGTGTTGCCACCGGCGCCAACCTTGTGTGAATGCTCTGAAAAGCTAATCATTTGCATATCACAGCATCTTCTTCCTGTCGGCTAAATTTCGAGTCTGTAGCACGTCATCTTCGTGGTGAAGCAATTTTAATGGCCAGTAGTGTATTCGGTCGAGTAGCTCCTCAATTGGCATCACGAGGCAAATATATTCTCAAAGATCTTCGTATTTCACAGTCACATACGTTGGTTTGCATCGTGAAACACAACATACGAAAAAAGTACAGAGTTTACAAGCAAACTTCCTTCGCCCTTATGACGGCTTGAACCCTGCCGGGGACACTTTCAACGCGGTGTCTTCATGACTGTGGAGGTATGGCGGCTCAATCTTCCTCTAGAGCTGAAACCATAGAAGGTAATTGTGTTAGACGTTGAGATCTGGAGCGAAGTCGATGTTCTTACACATCGCAAAGGTGTTCCATTGGGATGAGTCCATTCTAGGAATGTTATTCTATACAAACGATTGCCTCAAAAATGTTGCTTTATGACGGGATGCATTGTCATGCTGATAGATCATAGTCTCATAACTGTTCCTCTGCTATACGAAGTACACAGTGCCGTAAAATGATTACATGTCTTTCAGTATTTCGAATCTTTTTAGGCACAATAAGAGGACCACACCCTAATCACGAAAAACAGTCCCGTACTGTAACGTTACCTCCTCCGTACTTCTCTGTTGGCACTACAAATGGTGGAAGGTAACGTTCTTCAGACACTCGCCAAAACCAAACCCTTTCACCGGAGTACCACAAGGTATAATACGCTTCATCACTTAAAATCTCTCGTTTCCAGTCATCCACTGTCCAGTGGCATCCGCTCTTTACACTGCCTCAAGCGTCATTTGTCAGTGACTGCGATAATCTATGTATTATGAAGAGGTGCTCTACCACTGTACACCATTCTTGTTAACTCTGTACTCACAGTCATTGTGCCAGCTGGACTGTTGGTAGGCCTTGGAACCCACGAGTGTTTCCTTCCACTGATTCGTGCGACTTCTTACAAGCACGCTCCAAACACTTGACCGCCCCTATCCGCCTGGTCTCGGTTTAGGGGTGGTTGTTAGTTCGCGTTCTCACTTCACAATCACAGCACCAAGTCGATTTGGCCAACACAGAAATGTCGAAACGTCCCTGAAGGATTTGTTACGCAGGTGACATCCAGTGAGTAGTCAACGTTCAGGTCACTGAGATCTCCTGGTCGGCCCCTTCTGCTGCTGCTGTATCTCTACTGACAACACAGCACTCCCCGCCACCTTTTTATACCGGCACATCCAGTGATCGATTCCGAATTACGTAGCGGTACCCAGACAGTTTTTATCAGACAGTGTATTCATTCCTCAGAGCAACATAACTGCATTGAGATAAGACAACTGGCCTGTAGTCCACAAACAGTTCACATCTCGCCTCCTGCTGGCTTCTCACAACCCTAGCTGATAACATCCACAAAGAGAAAACAGGATGACAGATAACAGTCAACAGCCAAAAAGTCACGTATAACGCAACAACTCAGGTTTCCAAAGGCACAAACGTAACTTACTGGCTTTAACATAATATTAAGAAAACAGTTTTTTTTTTTTTTCGTGCCGACCGGTTTCAGCCCATCGCAGGTGCCATCTTCAGGGCGAACATATGGTCGACTGCTGGTGGCGTCACGTCTACCAAAGTGCGGCAGGAGACTGTCGGACACCGGTCGGCCGGCACTTAAAAAAAGAAAAAAAAACGCGATGAAGATTGTTTTCTTAATATTAAGTTAATTTTATATCAATCGCTGTTTCTCCACAACCATGTTGTCCAAACATCTTACTGGCTTTAATCGCACCTTGTGAAGTCAGTCTCCTTCATTTAACACCAACTTTTGCTTGCTAGCGGCTTCGCTATCTAATATGAGGTCTCTGCCTACTTAACTTGCTTATTAAACTGCAGTAGTTGTGTATAAACCCGGAAAATGGTGGGGTCATAATTCCACGCCCCTGCACGGAAACGCACTTTCGAATTCTTGTAACTTCCCGTACTGGACAACATAACTTGGATGATGACATAACTAAGTACGCTTCCGCTGTGGATATCACGATGGTTAAAATTCTCCTTGGTGTTGTTCCGCGTCACTGCGTAAAATAATTTAATTACAAATTCTAAAATCAGTGAGCGGCGCTGTGCCAGAAATGTTTTCCTCGGCCGCAAATAAGAAAGCCGCGGTTCTGATCTCCATCGCAGAGGCGTCAAAAGAAGGGGTTAAAAGCGTCAAGAAACGAAAAATCCAGGATGGAATGTAACAATGTTATGAAAGGAACGTTGCTACTCACCATATAATGGAGATCCTTGGATGCAGATAGGCACAACAAAAAGACTGTCAGAAATAAAGCTTTCGGATATTAAGACATTCGTCAACAATAGAAGTAGACACACACAATCACACACAAACACACACGCATACACACGCACAAACGCTACCTACACATACACGACTACAGTCTCAGGCTACTGAAGTAGGAGGCTGGGGCGAGGAGGTGTGTACCTCGATGTTTGAAGCGTCATCGAGTCCGAGGATGACGCCGCAGGACGCACACTTTTTCACCATTACAGAGGAAGGTTGTAGGTATCTTTGAGCCAAATTTGCAACCTCTGCGTCACAATGGAAGACAACTACGGGGTTTCGGAACGTGAACCTTTAATAGTGTTGCACTGTGTACTTCCCAGTAAGTCCGCTTGGCCGGTACGTTCTGGCGACGCAGAATTCTCTCGAATTCACGAGGAAGCCTGCTGACAAAGTTTCAAGAACCGGCTTTAAATGATGACTTTAAAAATATTTTACTGCCCCCTTTAAGGGTACAGGTGTCGATCCGGCATTCGACGGATCGAATCTGCCCTTCATACTTCTTGGCTACAGCATACCGTACGTCTTTGCTACGGCGCATAGGCAGCGCTGACGGGGATTCCCCATGGTACTGGAATGTGCGAGTTGTACCTAGACATCGGTTGGCGGTAGGCATTGAGTCAGTCGCACTCGGACAGTACCTGGAGCTATCACGCGAGCAGGACTCAAATACGTATGAGAGCGCGATCGCGGGAATGTGTCAAAAATATTAATTTGTCGATTATGAAACGTTTAATATTGATGGAATGCCAACGGCTAACTCATTTTATATCCTGAATGATGATTATATGCAAGTGTAATGCGACTGCGGTTAGAAACCAGATTAAAGGGCTTTGAAAAAAAAAAAAAAGAAAAGAAATAGAAGTGAGCGTATGGCATAGTGGGCCGGGAGTCCCCCGGGCCGGGAGTCCCCCATTCGGAGAATTTCGGCCGCCGAAGGCAAGTACTTATTGCCTTCGACGCCACTTTGAGCGACTTGCGCGTCGGAGATGGGGAAGGGGTTTGCAATCGAGGAACGAATAAAATCAGGTGTTGCGTATAAGCGCTATATCTAATTTATAACCTAATTTACTTTCACAACTTTTGGGTGGGATTGTTTTGTGTTAGTGTGAACGAAGTAGACAGGGCATGTGTCGCAGACGGCACAGTTGAGACTCTAATTAACGACGCATATGCCTTGGGAATAAGTTTTCCTCTCGAGATATTGTCTAATATAGATGTCCGATGTCTTTAAAAACATCAAACAGCCAGACTGAATCTTTTACAGCAAACTGATATAAAAAGGGGGGGTGGCAGCAGCTTACACCGCTACATAACGTGAGGGATTAGATTAATTACAGCACGCACAGAGGTTTTTAAATAATGATTCTTCCCGCACTCCATAAGTGAATGCAACTCCGGTAAAGTTCGTCGTACCCTCTGCCGTTCACGTCACAGTGGCTTGCAGGATATAGTTGTAGATGCAGATGCAGAACATCGATGTTTTATAGGTACTTTTATTAGTCGGGGCAGCAGTTTACGGTCTAATATGTATTTACAGAAAAGTTTGGCACAGTAGAGGAATTCGTGGAAGGTTGCATCAAACCAATCAGAAGACTGATGACTCAAAACATATATATTAGGGTAAGTCAGGGTGATATGGTGAATCGGGTGAAATGGTGAATTGCTTTAATTCTTTACTGGTTAAACAGATGTCTCTGTATGTCTGCATGCCAACAGTCTCTGATCATGTGTGCAGTGTGCACGTGTTGAAAAACAGCTCCGTTTTAATCACCGTAAGTACTTTGTGCAAAACTGTATTCGATGCCAAATAATTTTTATATGCTGCATGCATTTGTAGATGTTACCTCAGGTAGCGTAGTCCGCGGGGTATTTTTTGATATATTCTGCCTTCTTATACTGCTAATGTACTACATAACCTAGAAATCGTTGCGTCTAGTGTTTTGAACTTCTTGCCGTGCTATTCAACGTTTCACCCATAGCAAATGGGAGAAATGGTGAACTCGGGCAGGGGTGATACGGTGAAGCACTTTTCTTATGTGTAAAGTGTTAAAGCTTTTATTTAGGTACATCCTAACCACGGTTTTTGACAAGTCATGAAATATTAGCGTTTCCTATCCAATGCGAGAGTTATATTCTGTTTTATCCGACGTCTCAATACAATCGTTAATTTAAAAATTAGTTTTTATATATTTTTTTGCGAGTACAGTTTGGTTTGTCAGTGATTAAGAAAGTAAATGTTCTAACTACCGCCATTGTTCCAGGCAAAGATGCCTACATTTTATAAAAGACAAAAAGGCTCCAGCCGTGCTGGTTGGACAGAGGAGCAACTTAACGATGCCGTAAAAGTGGTGCAAAATGGAATGAGCCTGAATAAAGCCTCAAAGGAGTTTCACGTTCCATGGTCAACGCTGAAGAGACGATCAGAAAACGGGTGCTTTACGAAAAAACCTTTGGGTGGGCAGCCTGTACTAACACAAGAATGTGAGAAAAAGATGGTAAAACATATCATAAAATTATAAAACTTCGGATTTGCACCGACAAGGACAGAAGTACGTACCATGGCATATAAACTAGCTGAGAAATATAACCAACATCACAAATTTAACCGAGAAAAGGAAACTGCTGGATTGGGTTGGCTATATTTATTCTTAAAAAGAAATCCGGAACTCTCAATCCGCAAATCAGAAGGAGTTTCACAAGCACGGTCAAGGGGTTTAAGTACGAAAAACGTTTCAGACTATATTTCACTGATGCAGAACATCTTGGTAGAGCATAACCTCCTTGATAAGCCGGGACATATATTCAACGTAGATGAGTCCGGACTTCAGCTGAATAACAGACCAGGTTACGTGTTGGCAGCGAAGGGGTCTAAGAGCGTTCCAGCGATAACATCCGGTGAAAAGGGTGAAACCATATCTGTAATCTTTTGCTGCAATGGAGACGGCATGTTTTTACCCCCAGCTTGTGTTTTGTAGAGAAAAAATGAAAAGGCCGAGTACAAGGACTGTATGCCGCCGGGTTCCACGATATTCATTTCACAAAAGTCGGCTTACGTAACAACTGATATTTTTCTTCTGTGGCTAAGGAACCATTTTGCACCGAAGAAGCCTGAGGGAACAGTCGTGCTTATTTTGCATGGGAATAGCTCTCATTGCAGCAGTGTGGATACATTAGAGTTTGCAGAAGAAAAAAACCAAAATTTTGCTCTGTCTACCCAGCCACACCACACACTATCTGCAGCCGCTAGACAGAGCATTTTTTAAAGCTCTGAAATCCTATTATTACAATGCTTGCAATTCGTACATTAAAATGAATCCAAATAGAAAAATTTCCAGACTAGTGTTTGGAGGACTGCTTACAAAGGCATGGGTACAAGCAGCTACGACAGAGAATGCAATATCGGGGTTCAGAAGTACAGGAATCATCCCGTTTAATCCTGATGTCATCCCCAAATACGCGTTTTTAACATCAGTTTCAGATCAACATCAGGAAAACAACGAACGACATGAAAACAGACCTACTTCACCTCGACCAAGTTGTTCGCACTGGCAGGAGATACCTAATCCCTCGGAAGATACAAGCTTCACCACAACTGGGCTGTTCGCAACTGGCGGAAAATCCACAGGAAAACGTGCAGTCTTCATCAGAAGCAACAGATATGACCTCGGCAGTGGCAGCAGAAGACTCTCAAATAACCCCTCGCAAACTCTTGGACCATATTTCGCCGATACCTACCCTAGATAAAGTTGCATCTGCAAGGAAGAAGTCCAGAGCTTCTGAGGTTTTGACGTATCCAGAAAATATCGACAACCTGCGAAACAGAAAACGACAAAATGAGTCAGTGAAGAGTAGAAGAAATGCTAAAAAGAGGACCAAAGGAGAAACCGTAACCAAAGGAAAAACCGTAACCAAAGAGACTACCAAAGGAATTATCAAAAAGAAGCAGCCTAAGAAGCGAAAAGCGTCTACCACTGACACCGAATCCGACTCGTCGCTGTATATCCATTTGTAAGACGATGATGACGACGTGGATGATGAAGAGTGTTGTTGTGTAGGGTGCGGTGAACTGTAAGTTGCACTGAAAAGGATGTGGATAGGATCAAATGTATTAGCTGCCTGTTGTGACTTGGCAAGACATCCAAGCCACTCTGAGGAAGCCGAAAGGCACGCGTTTAAGCTCACGCAGGCTGGCGTGAGGTCTGGAATAGTTATAGGAGTTGAGTCTAGTAAAAAAGGTACGTAGCTTCTGGAATACTTAACTTTAATCCATAATTGGTGAACATCGGTCTGACGGTACATGCATCACAAGATAAATAGCAAATGATAATGGCGCCTTGCTAGGTCGTAGCAAATGACGTAGCTGAAGGCTATGCTAACTAGGCAAATGAGAGCGTAATTTGTCAGTGAACCATCGCTAGCAAAGTCGGCTGTACAACTGGGGCGAGTGCTAGGACGTCTCTCTAGACCTGCCGTGTGGCGGCGCTCGGTCTGCAATCACTGATAGTGGCGACACGCGGGTCCGACGTATACCAACGGACCGCGGCCGATTTAAAGGCTATCACCTAGCAAGTGTGGTGTCTAGCGGTGACACCACACTGCCAACGTTGGCTGCATGAAGACTGTTCAAAATATGAATCTATGTGTGACGTATGTGGCAAAAAGCAGGAGAAATAAGTTCACCATTTCACCAAAAGGGCATTCGCCATTTCACCCATATACATGGGTGAAATGGTGAAATTGATAAAAATAAGTATTGCTTTTTTAACTTTTGTAGTGCCTTACAGAGGATGTGGTACTGTTAATGTGTTACTTATGTATTTTGTGAAAGGAGAGCGTTTTTATTTTGTTTAAATAAACAATTTCTTGTCTTCTACGAGGCTCAGATTTTTTGTTCACCGTATCACCCTGATTTACCCTATTTGTTTGTTTTATTTTAAATGGCATCAGGCAATCTTTATATACATCAATACTCTGCAGCCAGCTGACGGTGTGTGGTGCATGGTGTGTGGCATGACTATCTTTCCGTGTTCAGTGCGCGAATGGCGAAGAATGAGTCTCGGTTTTAGCTATAATTCCTCGAATTTTCTCGTTGCGATCATTTCGCGAGTCTTATGAGGGAGGAGGCAGTATGTTAACGTGATACTTCCCGGAACGTAGTCTCTCCGAATGTCGATAGTAAACCTATACGTGATGCGCAACGTCTGTCGTCTAGTGTCTGCCACTGGAGCATATCTGTAACGCTCTCGAACCAGCTGAACGATTCCGTGACAAAACGCACCGCTCGTCGTTGAATTTTGTCCATATCTTCCATTAATGCAACCTGGTAAGAGTCTCATAACGAGGAGCAGTACTCAAGAATCAGTTGAATAAATGTATTGTCAGCCACTTCTTTCATGGACGAATTCCAGTGAATGCCAGTCTGGCGTCCGCTTTCTCTACAATTAGTTTTATGTGGTCATTTCATTTTAGGTCGCTCCGAACGGTTAATCCTAGATATTTTACAATTCTTATTGATTCCAGTGATTTGTCGGCAGCAATGTAATAGAACAATAATCAGGATTTTCGCTTATTTATGCGCAATAAGGTTACGTTTATTTTCGTCCAGAGTCTACTGCCAGTTGCTGTACCAATCGTCGATCCTCTGCAATTCGCCGCAGTATTCTTCTTATAGTCAACTAAATCATCTGCGAAAAGTGGCATGAAGCTTCCGACGAAATCCACTATCTCGTTATATGTACTGTAAACTGTAATTGTCTTATCATACGCTATGTGATCAAAAGTATCCGGACACCTGGCTGAAAATTACTTACAAGTTCGTGGCATCCTCCATCGATAATGCTGGAATTCAACGTGGTGTTCGCCCAACCTTAGCCTTGATGTCAGCTTCCACTCTCGCAGGCATACGTTCAATCAGTTGCTGGAAGGTTTCTTGGGTAATGGTAGCCCATTCTTTACGTAATGATGCACTGAGGAGAGGCCTGGCACGAAGTCAGCGTTCCAAAACATCCCAAAGGTGTTCTATAGGATATAGGTCAGGACTCTGAGCAGGCCAGTCCATTACAGGGATGTTTATTGTCGTGTAACCACTCCACCACAGGTAGTGCATTATGAACAGGTGCTCGATCTTGTTGAAATGTGCAATCGCCATCCCCGAATTTCTCTTCAACAGTGGGAAGTAAGAAGGTGCTTAAAATATCAATGTAGCCCTGTACTGCGATAGTGCCCCCTCCACGAAAAACACGACCAGACCATTACACCACCGCCTCCGAATTTTACTGTTGTCACTACACACGATGGAAGATGTCGTTCACCGGGCATTCGCCATACCTACACCCTGCCATCGGATCGCCATATTATGTGCCGTGATTCGTCACTCCGCACAACGTTTTTCCACTGTTCACTCGTCCAATATTTACGCTCCTTACACCAAGCGAGGGATCGTTTGGCATTTACCGGCGTGATGTGTGGCTTATGAGCAGCAGCTCGACCATGAAATTCAAGTTTACTTACCTCCCGCCTTCTGTCGTAGTACTTGCATTGGATGCTGATGCAGTTTTGAATTGCCGGCCGGAGTGGCCGTGCGGTTCTAGGCGCTACAGTCGGGAACCGCGAGGCCGCTACGGTCGCAGGTTCGAATCCTGCCTCTGGCATGGATGTGTGTGATGTCCTTAGGTTAGTTAGGTTTAAGTAGTTCTAAGTTCTAGGGGACTGATGACCACATCAGTTGAGTCCCATAGTGCTCTGAGCCATTTGAACCATTTGAACGAGTTTTGAATTCCTGTGTGTTGGTCTGGATAAATGTTTGCCTATTACACATTACGACCCTCTTCAGCTGTCGGTGGGCTCTGTCAGTCAACAGACGAGGTCGGCCTGTACGCTTTTGTGCTGTACGTGTCCCTTCACGTTTCCACTTCACTATCACATAGTAAACAGTGGACCTAGGGGTGTTTAGGAGTGTGGAAATCTCGCCTACAGGGGTATAACACAAGTGATACCCAATCACCTGACCACGTTCGAAGTCCGTGAGTTCTGCGGAGCGCCCCATTCTGCTCTCTCACGATGTCTAATGACTACTGAGGTCAGTGATATGAACCTGACAGTAGGTGGAAGCACAATGCACCTAATATGAAAAATGTATGTTTTTTGGGGTGTCCGGATACTTTTGATCACATAGTGTATTTCTTTGGTGTATTCCAGAGATAGCATTTTACATTATCATTTTTGTTCCGTTGACAACGGCGTGTTGAGTTCTACCTGCAATGAAGTCCTGAATATTGTCTCATACTCGATAAGCCTACGCAATTAAAAGAGAAATAGATAAGAAAACATGTAACGATATTACATATAAGTACTGTATTATATTTGACACAGAACACAACGTTAATTAAAAAACTCGAAAATTGTACACTTTCTTATCATGAATAAAGCGAAGTTACACATGCTGCCATTCAATTAATATTAACTATGCATAAATTAATATGCTGGTGTGAAAAACTTAAGAACGGAAGTAACTTTCACAGGATGTATCAGTGTCAAGTAATATATCTCGATGAAACTTGGACCAGACATAGGAAGAACTGATGTAGTGCAGCACCAATGGTAACTGAAAGAAATAAGCGATGAGACGAGCAGAAATGAAACTTTTATTCGAAGACAATAATTACACTGAAGTCACGGAGGCTTATGACGATCTGCTGGACATTAGAAGAGGCGGAACGTAGTTCTTAATGAAACACGTGATCATGAAGGACAGCAGTGTATGCTTTGCATCGTGCTCCCGTACTGGCGACAAGGTCGGCAAGGAGTCACCTGCTGAGGCATTGATGATCGTTGGTGTATGTGCACGCGCTGCAGTGCGTCTCCCCAATACTTAAGTCGGGGGACAGGCAGATCAGTCCATTCGCTGAATGTCCTCTCGCTCCAGGAGATCACCATCTCAGCTGTTCGATGCAGTCCCGCATTGTCATCCATAAATATAAAGTCTGCGTCGAATGCACCCCGGAAGGAAGCATATGGGGGAAGGAGTACAATTGACGGTTAGTGTACTGTGCTCAAAGATTTGGAATTCAATACGCCCATGCGGGGAGGAGACCTGGAGACACGGGAAGATTACAGATTTATTATAAAATGATAGGGTAGAGATTTCGGAACCAGGTTTTAAACTGTAAGACATTTCCAGGGGTAGATGTAGACTCTGGCCACAATTTATTGGTTATGAACTGTAGATTAAAACTGAAGAAAATGCGAGAAGATAAACTAAAAAGAACCAGAGACTGTAGAGAGTTTCAGAGGGAGCATTAGGGAAGGACTGCCAAGAACAGGCTAAAGAAATACAGTAAAAGAAGAAAAGGTAGCTTTGAGAGATGAAATAGTGCAGGCAGCAGAGGATCAAGTAGACAAAAAGGCGAGGGCTAGTAGAAACCTTGAGTAAAGCAAGGGATATGAATTTAACTGATGAAAAGAGAAAATATAAAAAGGCAGTAAATGATGCAGGCGAAAGGGAATACAAACGTCTAAATATGAGATCAACAGGAAGTACAAAATGGCTAAGCACGAAGGGCTAGAGGAGAAATGTAAGGATCTAGAGGCATAAATCACGAAGGGTCAGATAGATGCCACCTACACGAAAATTAAAGAGATCTTTGGAGAAAAGATAACCACCTGTACGAATATCAAGGGCTCAAGATGGAAAACCCGTCCTAAGCAAAGAAGGGAAAGTAGAAAGGTGGAAGGATTGTATAGAGGATTATACAAGGGACATGTAGTTGAGGGCAATATTGTGAAAATGAAAGAGAACGTAGATGCAGATGAGAAGGGAAATACGATACTGCGTGAAGAGTTTGACAAAGCATTGAAAGACTTAAGGGGACCACATCCTGCCTATCTAACCCATGTTAACTTAGGCAAGCATTTGACCCATTTCTGAAAAACTATTTGATGCAGGACCTTAATATTTTTACTGTATGTTACATGATGCTATTAGAGTCAACTGTACTAAAATATACTTTATCCATTTCATAGTTTTTAAGAAACACTCCTTTAAATTTATTAACAAAGAATATTAAGTTTTACTGCAGAAAATATTTTTTGTGAGTTTCCTAATGGGGGAATATTAACGCATGTAGTACCAGAGGTGGCTTTTTATGTTATGCAGAGTCTGAAAATTTCATTCATTCATCTATGATAGTTTCTGATATAATGGGGCATATGTACAGAAAATTTTGGTTTGCCGGAAATTGACTTTACAGAAAAAACTTTTGAAATTTGATACTTACAGTTAATTAAAACTGTCCTGCTGCATACGATGGCCCTTCTTTGGCCTCTAGCAGGTCTTCCAGCTTCTTTTTCACCTTCCTGGGTGTTTGTCTTGCTTTCTTGGCCATATTAGATGCAGACCTGTCTGCATCGGCTATCCTCATTTTATTGCATTGTTGCAGCCCAGTGATCATATTTTCACCAGGATGAAATCCCAGCTTTCTCAGTACCCAACACTTTCCAATATTACCACAACTGAATGTAATAACAGCATCACGAACTCCTAGTTTCATTGTATGCATGCCTACAAATACAGTTTTAGGAAAGCGGTTCCAAATTATGCTGTTGAAACATTCATTTGGGTTCTGTGTCTGCACATGCAGACATTTCCTTAGAAGGCTAGGATGAACCAAGTCTTTGAAAATAGGTTTAATTGATGTAATAACAACAGCAGGAAGAGAATGCTGGTGTAAATAAGATTCTCCTGTTGCCTGAGCCCTATTGTATTTGTACCATGAATTTTCTCCTGATGGACACAGTCCATGACATGGTTTATCATCAGTAGAGGACTTATGGAAGAATATGGCCCAAACATCTCTCTTCATTGCCATCAGATTTTCTTTATTTCTCCTAATTGCCTGCCCATAGTATATCTGCAATTTTTATATAACAACTGCTCGCAATCACACTTGAACAAAACTAACTGCGTGTTTGAAAGCGTGTTGTTTACAAACAGCAGAAACAAAAGAATACCGACCGTTGCATTCCAAGGATAGCCAACACACTCAGGAGTAAAAAAATCCCTAACGTGCAATACAGTGAATATAAAGATCTAAAATATATGCAGAAAAGTGGGTGACAGAAAAGTGGGCGTGGCACATAAACACACGTGGTAGGAAAATGCACTTTAAAATTTTTTTCAGCAAAATCCTTTTCAGGGTACTTAAATGAAACCTTAATCTATCAAAATATGATGAAAACCGAAAATCGATTTTTTTAGACCTAAACCACAGTGTGGTCCCCTTAACTGAAACAAGGCCCCAGGAACAGACAACATTCCGTTAGAACTACTGATAGGCTTGGGAGAGCCAGCCATGACAAAACTCTCCCATCTACTGAGCAAGTTGTATGAGACAGGCGAAATACCCTCAGACAAGAAGAAAATAGTAAGTCCAATTCCAAAGAAAGCATGTGCTGACAGATGTGAAAATTATCGAACTATCAGTTTAATAAGTCACAGCTGCAAATACTAACACGAATTCTTTACAGACGAACGGAAAATCTGTCAGAAGCTACCTCGGGGAAGATCAATTTGGATTCCGTAGAAATGTTGGAACACGTGAGGCAATACTGACTCTTTATCTTAGAAGATAGATTAAGGAAAGGCAAACCTACGTTTCTAGCATTTGTAGACTTAAGGAAAGCTTTCCACAATGTTGACTGAAATACTCTCTTTCAAATTCTGAAGGTGGCAGGGGTCAAATAAGGGAGCGAAAGACTATTTACAATTTGGACAGAAACCAGATGGCAGTTATAAGAGTCGAGGGGCTTGAAGGGGAAGCAGTGGTTGAGAAGGAAGTGAGACTGGGTTGTAGCCTATCCCCGATGTTATCCAATCTGTACATTGAGCAAGCAGTAAAGGAAACAAAGAAAAATTTGGAGTGTGAATTAGAGTCCAGGGAGAAGAAATAAAAACTTTGAGGTTCGCAGATGACAATGTAATTCTGTCAGAGACAGCAAAGGACTTGGAAGAGTAGTTGAACAGAATGGGCAGTATCTTGAAAGGAGGATATAACGTGAACACCATCAAAAGCAAACGAGGATAATGGAATGCAGTCGATTGTATCAGGTGATGCTGAAGGAATTAGATTAGGAAATGAGACGCTTAATGTAGTAGATGAGTTTTGCTATTTGGGCAGCAAAATAGCTGATGATAGTTAAAGTAGGGAGGATGTAAAATGCAGACTGGAAATGGCAAAGAAATCGTTTCCGAAGAAGAGAAATTTGTTAACTTCGAGCATAGATTTAAGTGTCAGGAAGCCTTTTCTGAAAGTATTTGAATGGCGTGTAGCCATGTAAGGAAGTGAAACATGGACGATAAATAGTTTAGACCAGAAGAGAACTGAAGCTTTTGAAATGTTGTGCTACAGAAGATTGCTGAGGATTGAATGGGTAGATCATGTGACTAATGAGGAGGTACTGAATAGAATTGGGGAGAAGAGAAAGTAGTTCAAAATGGTTCAAATGGCTCTGAGCACTATGCGACTTAACTTCTGAGGTCATAAGTCGCCTAGAACTTAGAACTAATTAAACCTAACTAACCTAAGGACATCACACACACCCATGCCCGAGGCAGGATTCGAACCTGCGACCGTAGCGGCCACGCGGTTCCAGACTGAAGCGCCTTTAACCGCGCGGCCACACCGGCCGGCAGAGAATGTAGTGGCACAACCTGACTAGGAGAAGGGATCGGTTGGTAGGATACATTCTCAGGCATCAAGGGATCACCAGTTTAGTACTGGAGGGCAGCGTAGAGGGTAGAAATGGTAAAAGGAGAACAAGAGGTAAATAAAATAAGTAGATTTAGAAGGTTGTAGGATGCAACAGTTATTCGGAGTTGAAGAGGCTTGCAAAGGATAGAGTAGCAAGAAGAGCAGCTCAAACCAGTCTGCACTGAAGATAACAACGCCCATGCGACATTACGCTGCACAGACCATAAGACCTGGACCATAATACTGGACTCATGTGACGGCAGGTGGGAACACATAATGCACTTAGGAACGTTGTGGAACGTGATCGTTTTGGTGGTCCAGGTGTTACGGCGTGGGGAGGCATAATGTTACCCGGGCATACTGTTTTTCAGAGTTTTGAAAACGACACACTCACCGGTAAACATTATTGTGATACTGTACTCCTTCCAAATGTGCATCTTTACAGTGGTGCATTCGGAACTGAATTCATTTGTGGTAATGAAATACGCGGGCGCATCGAGCTAAGGAGGTAAAGGTGCTCTTGGAACGAAAAGATATTCTGTGAATGGATTGGCCTGCCCCTTCCACCGACTTAAATCTCATGAAACCCGTATGGGATGCGTTGAGGAGAGGTATCGCAGCACATTCACGTGCACCAACCAGCAGTTTTCATCCGCGCTGTTGGAAGAACGGGACGTTCTACCACAAGAATTCATTACTCACTTTGTGACTGGCATGGGAGTCCAATGCAAAGCATACATTGTCACCCATGGTGACCATATGCCCTATTAAGAACCATGTCCCAACTTTTGTAATGCCCAGGGGACCATCACGAATCGCGGCAACTTCAGTGTAATTGTTGTCTTTGAATGAAAGTGTCATTCTTGTTGGTTTCATTGCGTATATCTCTGTACTGTACTGTAGCAGTTCTTCCTATGTCTAAGTTTCATCGAGCTATGTTACTTTTCATTGACGTATGGTGCGGGAGTTACTTTCACTCTTAAATTCTGCACACCAATGTATTAAAGGTTGCTTTATAAGGTCTAACGATTTAACAAACATATGTAGACATGATTGTTCAAGTTATTTACTACTAATCGAAATGAAAAGTGATTAACAATTACGCATAAATGTCAACGTACGAACTGATCATCTTGTCAGAATCGTGGCAATAACTTGCGCCCACTTTAATTCATCTTTCCCTCTGAGACCAATCTCGTCTCTTTGCAGTTATGAACAAGGTGGATGTTCAAGGCTATGAAGAAGACATAAACTTCAGAGGAACTTGGTGCTGAGCTGTGTACCAGCGCATACCACATCACCCATATTTCCCTACTTTTGGAGTGAACCAGGAGGAAACTATTAGTAGGTTAACATCAAGCTACACAGACACCAAAAAAATGAACTGCGATTACTGTACAACTGTATTGTATTTTAGGTGGCTTGTAAGTCCCAACAAACAAAGAGTAGAAACACTGGGGTTCAATGGCCGTTGTTGTGTTTCAATTTAGAGCGCTTATTTTTTCGTAAATTTTGCATTTGCTGGTCAGTTACCTGTTGGCCATAGTAGCGTGTACGTGCAGGAATTTAGTATTCTGTGCAATATTACTTGTTGTTTCCTACCTTCATTGGAGAAAATTGTGCTACCAAAAAGTGACTGGAGAGAGACACTTAGCTTTCGAATTAACTTCAGTTTTGTGCGCATTTCTCGCTTACGAACTTATACGATTTGGTATTTATCTTTAGCAATTGCTACGAACATATTAAAAAGCCAAGTAGAGTGAAACTTGTTATCACTAAGTAACAAAACATAGAACAAACGTAATTCTTGGTATCTGCATAAATAATCGCATAAAATACTTATAAACTTACCTTGGTTCGTGACAGATGAGATTTGTTTGAGAAACTTGAAGTAGATTTTATAATGTGCTGTGCATTCCATCCTATGTGAGATTTACTTTCAGAATAACTTGTAACTATTAGTCTCTTTCGTAAAACAGAACCTGCACTTTGTGAAGAAGTCCCACTTCACAGCTACAGGGAAATAAAGCAATATTTATTCAAAGGATTATCACCAGGTAGTCCATTAGTGACTCCCTCTTAATCAATTGAGTACACATTAATTGTGTTGACATCACCAACCTATTGAAGCACCGAGTGTCGCTAGGAGTAAGTTGTTCCGAGTGACTTTTCTTGAACAAATATACGAACATACCAAATACTTCAATGAAATTTATGTGCATAAACGAGCATACTTATGTGGTATCTTTGAAAGGTTATGTGCGTTGAATTTCTCCCTGGAAGGAGTCAGCACGCACTTTTTAAAATTAACAGAGAATATTTCAACTTTCCGAATAAAATTATGGGTACGAAAAAGAAAAAAAAAATGATGGCATCAATGCTTGCTTTCCCTTGTTGCACCAATTTACAGTCTCCAATGTATTTATATTGCAATATAAAATATTATGTTCGAAGATCACCTGGTACAATTTTTCCAACTGGTCTAAAAATACTTTCAAGCAGAACAGAAGCTTTTGACATGCTGTGCTACAGAAGAATGCTGAGGACTGGATGGGTAGATCATGTAACTGATGAAGAGCGCTACCGAATAGAATTGGGGAGAAATTTGTGGCACAACCTGACTAGAAGAAGGGATTGGTTGGTAGGACACACACTGAGGCATCAACGGGTTCACCAATTTAGTCCTAATGTGAAGACTCATTTAGAGCCAAACATCCACCTCAGTTTACCGCTTACTGCGTTATATTGCGACAGAACAATGAACACAAAATTTGGCAGTATGGAGCGTCATGATTTTTGGATATCACAAGAAGAGAAATATTCGCTGCGACATGGAATATTCTATTTTTACTAAGTTGGCTTTCCGGTGATCGCGGCATGAAAAAAAAAAAGAATGTGGAGATCTGTTTTAAGTTTGATTCCGAGGTTTGGGAAGATACATAGTACGAAAAGCATCTTATCTGTCCCATTAATTATATTACTGTCAAATTTAGTCACTAAATTTTTTGTGATTTTAGAGGCGCAATAGTTCCCAAATCACTGCTCTAATGTCAGTGCGGGGAAACAAGAACCCTGACAGTGAAAGTTGGATTGGCGCGGTTGCTTCTCGCGTCTGCCAGAAACAAGATGATGTGTACGTCTTTATGGCAACGCCTCAATTTTGCCTCAGCTCTGTATATGACTATTGTATTCTTCGACGTACCTGTTACCTTTGGTACCGCCAGCAGCCTTTAGCGTTTCACACTTCTAATTCCACTGGGAAGCGAAAGTTCCGTGATAGGACGATTACGCGCCATCAACATGCTATCATATGCACATTTGCATCCTTTCTCTTAGAACCTTCAGTCTAAATGTTTTGCTAAACGAAGTCTGATTATTCTTGCTGCACACCGCGTCATCAGTACCATTTTGTCCTGTATTTTAACACCGTCCAACATCACCCATCTTATCAGTCTCCTACAACGATCTCTGCGCCTAGTTTCATCATGCAGGGAAAAATAATGGTAACAACGGTGAGAATCAGCTCCATTGGGGACTTTCGTTTAAGTTATTTCTTAACTGCAAACTAAACATGATCATTTGCAGTTTTGTGATTTATCCCATCTCAGAACAACTAGTACTCTGAGACACAGTGCAGTCTAGCATTCCATGCTTTTTCTGATGTGATTTACCGGATAAAAACCACAATAACTATGTTCATTAGGCTGCACGGGGGAGACTGCCTAGGGAACCGCGCGAGGGATTTGCAAAGCAGTCGGTTATTTAGGTAAAGGCAGCGCAAGACCTTTACGAGGACATTTAAGGTGCGATATACTCGTATGTGCTCCAACTTTGTGGCAATATATGAGTTGGAGCCTTACTGCCCATCGTCGATAAAAGGGGTTACGACACGTCGTTTCTCCACCTGTCTCGTATTCGAAACATTCATAACGGCAGTACCATTATGCGCCATATTGACACTAACTGCTATGTACGACAAACCAAATTCATGAAGACTGACAATTCGACCGCATTCAAACTCTGTGTCTTTTGTCATACGGAGTCCTTTGTCGTCGACTGGTCTTCAATGTTCGTCGCTGGCAAACAACAATGCACTATGTTCAACGCTCTTCTGTTGTGTTTATATACACAGTTAAAAATTCAGATTGCACTGAAAAACTCAAGCACACATTACAGCTCTGCAGTTAGTCTTTTATGTCCCGTGTTCTACTTTGAATGCCTCGTAATTTCCATATAGCCTTCATATTCCTTCATGGATTCTGCAATTTCCTCTGTCGTGTACCGGATTACGATGACGTGAGCATTGAAACGCGTAGCTAAGAGAATAAACGTGTAAACGAAGCAGAAATATGCCTGGAAATCCACAATCCAAAGCCATAGTGACTATTTAGATTTATAATGGATCCTACTTTCATATTTTTCAGGTGCTAATGCATCCGAAGAAGATCACAGAGGATTGTGATTAGAAAATTGTGCATAACAAACGAGCATAACAGGCATGGTTAGACATGCTGACTTAGGAGGTACTACTTCGATAAAATCGTTTGGGCAAATCTTCAGTATGCGTACTGTGTTGTTGATTGACTAGTGGGTGCATTTTAAGAAACATTTGTGCATATTAAATGTCTAGCTTATATGTAAGTTTTCGTACTACTGTGACTGATACATGTATTAAATGTTTATTTCTCCAACAAATCACGTAACGCTATTAATTCAATTCTTTCATTGCACTACGCATTTTAGGCTCTTATCCATCGTCTGGTGGCTTATTTGTTAAGACTAACACAAAACATATCTGCGTGCTATAAAATAAAATAATGGAGGAAGAGGTTCAGGCCGAGCGGTTCTAGGCGCTACAGTCTGGATCCGCGCGACCGCTACGGTCGCAGGTTCGAATCCTGCCTCGGGTATGGATGTGTGTGATGCCCTTAAGTTAGTTAGGTTTAAGTAGTTCTAAGTTCTGGGGGACTGGTGACCTGTGAAGTTAAGTCCCATAGTGCTCAGAGTCATTTGAACCATTTTTTTTGAAGAGGTGCAAATACGGAATAGGGATAGTAATATGGAATACTATGATTTCTCGCCTTGTAAGTGCTGTACTTTGGTTATATGCTTAAAAATTATGTTCAGCAACTGTAGACTGATTTGGGATGTTCCGTTTCCCATGTACACTCTTCATTGGAAGTCACTGACCTGACGTTTTATTATTCTCACCACCTTGCTGAGGTGCTCTATGTTAATTACTTTCTTTAGCAGCCCGTTGTGCCATATCTTAGCTAATGCTCGTTATATTTCAAGAATTAATGTACGTGCGTTCTGGTTGTTGTTGGAGGCTTTCGTAATGTTGCTGGACAGTCTTAAGAGCAGGTCATTCGTAGAATGGTTCTTCCTAAACACTGATTGGGAATTAGGTGTATCTGTTCTGCGTATTTTCGCAGCCGACGCGCTATTATTCGCTCCTACGTTTTTCCAATAATGCTTAGTGGCGCTATTGTCCTGTAGGAACTTGGGATTGTTTTGGGCCTGTCGGGTTTTGGTAGCATTATATTTTTTTCTTTTCCAACCAGGATTCGGGTGTTGTTCCATTTTCCATGAAGTAGTTAAATAGCGTTGAAGGTAGTGGTATTACAACTTTTTGTGGGGTTTTTCTGAGATGAATTCTTCGCAGTCCGTCTTCTCCAGGAGTGGATTTCCTATCCAGCATTATTGCATTTGCTATCTCGTCCTCTGTTATTGGTGTTGTTAGTGTTTCTTCTTTATTGTTTACGGTCGGCGCGTTGAGTTTGTCGATTATGTCATGCTCTGTTTGTCGTCGTTGTATCTAATCGAATCTTGGGTCTTGGGGCTGTGAATGCTCTTCTTCTAGCGTATTTTTTGAAAATTTTTGCGCTATCTTTTTTGCGTCGGTCGTAGATTTGTCAGAAATTGAGAAGCATGGCTCTATTTTTTTTCTTCTGTCCCGCGAGGGTTTTGAATTTGTACCATAATTTTCCTCCACTTTGTAGTCCAGTTCTTTACACTCTTCTGTCCACTTATTTTTGCCTGTGGTTTGAGAGTATTCGTTTTATTCGTGCATTCAGTCTATTCCAAACAGGTTTTAGTGTCTAGCCTATAACGTTTCTTGGTAAAACATGTTTTATAGCTATGCAGTTATAATTTTATTTATATATAGGCACTGATTACGTCTGTGGACTCTGAATAATAATATAATAGAGACAATTATGTTATATTTTGTATTTGTAAAGGATTACGTACTGAATTTGTGAAATAATATCTGTGTCGGCGAGTTCCGAAACAGCCACAGAAAAGAATTAGTAAAGAAAAACACATAGAGTAAATATCTCTGGACTGAGCATTGTGTTCTGGAAATGTTGTCAACATTAAACCAGGACTGTCACGTGTTTTCGGGACTTCGCTGTGCCTGTGTGCTTTCTGCAGCGTTTGAAGTTTATAATATCGAGAGTTTTTGTTGTGTTTCACCGTTTGTTGATAGTGTAATAGTGATGGTGAATTACTGTTGTTGCTACGGATGCAAAGAAAAATATGTGAATGGAGGGATAGTAACTTTTCATGGGTACATACCATGTAGTTCTAATTATAGTTATCATATTAGTAAGAGACACTGTATACGTTTAAAAATTTCGAGACGCTTTATAATTAAGGCTTGATTCTGTAGACCTATTTTTCTATGATTTTATGACTATATAATAAATATTACGGCTCGTAAAAAAACTTACAAACAATCGCTTCCTCTCGTAAAGTTGCTAGTGAAACAGGAAAGGGAATGGTTAGTTGTTTCGGCAAATACTATCCTCCATGCATTTATCAGTGACTTGTCGATTATGTATGTAGATTACTCAGTCTACTATTTATTTAATAAACTGGGAGCAAGTACGTAAAATGCGTGAAACAAATACTTCAAAGTGTCACCAGTAAGAAAAATTATGCTTTAGGTCGCAAAAACGAGAAAATAAATACGCAGAAATAGCAGAAAAAAAGACGAATTAGCAGGGATACAATCGCTAATGTGTGGCAAAGCCGGTGCTTTTCGGACGCTTGCAAAAGTACTAGCATACTGTCAAGTCGTTTTGCAAGACTATCACTGCAAAAATGTACGTCAGCTACTGTAATACTATAAAGTGCCGTATCATACCGAAAACTACCAAAAATCGAGTGCATCGGAACTGTGACACCTATCGCAAAGAAGCAGGATGTAATATCACTTGCCCTTAAAAGTTACGTAGCTGGTTTTTTCCCGGTATCAAATGGATACTGTTAAAATGTCTGCGCAACATATATAAATAATCCACGACACGTACGAAAAGAATCCGTCTGTACTAGGGATGTAGTGACATTCTAAATATACAGGGCGCTATACGGACAAACACACGACATCCCGAGATCACGTGACCAGGCCGGCAATGTATGTTGACAACACAAAATCTGTTCTGCGCATGTGAATGCTCACTCCAGAGATATTTACTCTATGAAAAACACAGAGATTTCATGACAATCAGCCATTGTATAAATAGTAGTGTAAGAATAATAATGTCGTTGGCGCCTTCTTGGAGTCACGTAGAGAGGAGGAACATGTGACGCTATGTTTAACGCAAAGACAGCTTTCTTTTGTCAAGATTGTAAGCTGGACGCCATTAGGCGCTGATTATAAAGAAAGGTGTGTGAACCTGCTATTATTCGAGTTTTAAATATAGTTATTTAATGAGAACTTGCATGGTATTATTAGAAAGCTTGCCTGGTATTTTACCCTTCTATTTAAAACATTTTCAGCTTTTTAAGTAGTGTTCGTGGTGCGACATGGTGGAACGAGCCGCCGCCGCGGCAGATTCAAATCTGATAATAAGGGCAATCATACTGCAATAAGCGGTCAAGTAAAAAGTGCATTTAAAATTGTTTCTTACAGCAGTTCGGAGTACAAAGCAGCAGATTTTATGTTGTGTTTCACAGGCGGACGCGGGCTGCTAATATTGTAAACTTTAACAGCGTCAAAGTTAAAATACTTTCATGTTTCAAAAGGAAATCTTGCTGTGGAAAATTCTGGACTGGTAAAAGTTATCGAATAATCATTTTCTTGTTAATATTGATAGTTTCCTGCTCTAGTGTTATGTTAGCCGTGGTACTGATTAATAATTAATGTTGACGAAAAATCCACTGCAAGGTTTGAGGTTCTTTAAGCATTGCGTACAGTAACTTCATTATTTTTGGTAGCAGAAATAATTTCAGAACATTTTTACGATAGTTTTAGACGAGATGGATATGTTGTGCATACTGTTGAGTTACAGTAACAAAACAGTGTTCATTTAATAAGAAGCCAGTTCCAGTATAATAATAATTAATCTAACTTGTCCGCAACAACATATTTTAGCACATACAATTAACCAACGTAAACCAGTGTACAGAAAAAATAATGGAGCGCGAAAAGCCTCACATGGTAGTTCTGGTGTCAAAACCAATTATTCCCATGCTTGTTTCTAACACCAACAACCGAAGATGTTATTCCATACACTTGTTTCATAAGACAATTTAAACAGGCATTTAAACAGTCAGTTTTCCCGAGCTCCATACGTGAATGGAACTGGAAAAGTCTTACAACTGGTACAGTAGGACATAGCGACTGCCACGCACTTCAAAGCGGTTCGCAGAGCATAGATGTAGATGTAGAATTATGTCTGGATACACAAAAAAAGAAATTAATTCTTGGATACAGTTCCGCAGAGTTGTCGCTTGATTCTCGTTCCTTTAAAGGTATTTCCCATTTATCAAATGTAATACTGTCGTATTTGGAAAACTACCCATTAGTGAAAATGCAACATAGCTAACTCCGCAGTTAATTGCGTTCTTAGATACTAGAGAGAATGTCTCTGTGGCTACGACAGACTTAGCTTGATAAGCGTTGACACAGTTCAGATAATTTGTTATGTAATTGTGCAAAACGTGCCATATTTTAACGCAAACTTGCTTTACTGTCTTGAAAACGACAGAATGTTCTACATGAAGTGAAAACGCGACTGTTCTGCTTATCTTATGAAAAATTATATGCTTAACATTTGCAGTAAATAAAGAGTTTACCTACTCGTTAAAATTGAACAAAGACCCAGGTTCCGATGGAATCCCTATCAGATTGTATATTGCAGCTGAGTTAGCTACCCTGTTAACTACAATCTATCGTAGATCCTTATGACAAAAAACCGTGTCCAGTAATTGGAAGGCAGCTAGGTTACATCCATCAACAAGAAGGGTAGCAGAACGTATCCACAAAACTATCATCCAATATCATTAACGTAAATTTATTGTATCTTGGAATACATTCTGAGCTCAAACCTAAAGAGATATCTCCAAGAGAATGACCTCCTTGCCAACCAGCACGGATTTCGAAAACATCAATCATGTGAAACGTAACTCGCACTTTTCTCACATGAAATATTGAAAGCCATAAATAAAGGCAGTCAGGTAGATGTTGTATTTCTCTATTTTCAAAAAGCATTTGGCTCAGTACCAGACCTACTCTTATTATCAAAAGTACGATCGTATCGGGTATCAAGTGAAATTTGTAACTGGACAGAAGTTAGCGAAGAGGCAGCAAGCTATCTTGGCCGGAGAGTCATCAAGAGACGTTGATGTAAATTCGGGTGTACCCCTGGAAGTGTGTTGAGACCCTTGTTATTCACATTGTGTATATAAGATCTTACGAACAATATTAATAGTAACCTCAGATTTTTGCAGATTATGAAATTATCTGTTGTGAAGTACTGTCTGAGAGAAACTGCGTAAATATTCACTGAAGTATTGCTAAAATTTCAATGTGGTGCACACGTTGGTAACTTGCTTTGAATATTCGGAAGTGTAAAATTGTGCCCATCACAAAACGAAGAAATGAAGTATCCTATGACTCCAATATTAACGAGTCACAGTTGAAATCAGCCAAGTTGTAATACTTTGCAGATATATGAAATGGAACGATCACAAAGGCCCAGTCATGGGTAGGGCAGGGCAGGTATCACACTTCGATTTATTGGTAGAATACTGGGGAAATGCAACCAGTCTACAAAGGCAATTGCTTACATATCAATCATATGACCCATCCTGCGATGTTGCTCAAGTGTGTGGGATATGTACCAGACAGGACTAACAGGGCACGTTGATCATATACAGAGAAGGGCAGTACGAATGGTCACAGGTTTGTTTGACCTGTGGCAGTGTCACTGGGTTGCTGAAAGAACCGAACTGGCAGATACTTGAGGACACAATACCTACTTAGAAAGTTTCGAGAACTGGCTTTAAATGATGACTCTAGAAATACACTTCAACTCAGTACGTATCACTCCCATGTGGATCATGTGGACAAGGTTAGAGTAATTACAGCTCGCACAGAGGCATTTAAAAATTCATTTTTCTCGTTCTCCATACGTGAATGGAACGGGAAAAAGTCTTACAACTGGTACAGTAGGACATAGCCACTGCCACGCACTTCAAAGCGGTTCGCTCAGTATAGATGTAGATGTAGAAAAATGTCTGGATACACAAAAAAAGAAATTAATTCTTGGATACAGTTCCGCAGAGGTGTTACTTGATTCTCATTCCTTTAAAGGTATTTCCCATTTATTCAAATGTAATAATGTCGTAATTGGGAAACCACCCATTAGTGAAAATGCGACATAGATAACTCAGCAGTTAATTGCGTTCTTAGATAGTAGAGAGAATGTCTCTGTGGCTACGACAGACTTAGCTTTATAAGTGTTGACACAGTTCAGATAATTTGTTATGTAATTGTGCAAAGCGTGCCATATTTTAACGCAAACTTGCTTTACTGTCTTAATGCCTTAATGCCCGACAGCCGGCGCAGGCCACCCCATACGACAGAAGAGGGAGTAAAACTGTTAAATGAGCTGGTGAAAGAGGCCCAACAAGCTTTTTTGCTGTCTTTGATGACTCTACGGCATTGCACTTTGAGTCGTTTGTATCCAATACAATTCGCCAATGTAGGATGGCGGCGAAAGGTGCGTAAAGCACGTCGTCGAGCACGGATAGCGTCTCGACAGGCCTCATTCCACCAGGGGACGGAAATGCGACGGGAAGAAGAGGCAGTACGAGGAATGGAACGTTCGGCAGCATTGATGATAACAGCCGTGAGGTATTCGACCTGACTGTCACAACTGAGAAAATCGTGGTCCGGAAAGGTCGCCAGGGATGAGTAAAGTCCCCAGTCAGCTTTCGGTATGTTCCAGCTCGAAGGACGTGGGGATGGGGTGTGGTGCAGGAGACGAACGACACAGGGGAAGTGGTCGCTCGAATAGGTGTCAGAAAGGACATACCACTCGAACCGACGGGCAAGAGTGGTAGAACAGATCGAGAGGTCCAAGTGGGAGTAGGTATGAGTAGAGTCCGAGAGGAAAGTCACGGCGCCAGTATTGAGACAGACAAGATTGAGATGGTTGAAGACATCCGCCAAGAGGGAGCCTCTCTGACAGGATGCAGGAGAGCCCCAAAGGGGATGATGGGCATTGAAGTCGCCAAACAATAAAAACGGCGGAGGAAGCTGAACAATCAGGTGCATAATGTCAGCCCGACTAACTGCGGATGACGATGGAGTGTAGACGGTACAAGCAGAAAAAGTAAAGGCAGAAAGAGTAATACGGACAGCTATTGCTTGGAGTGGGGTGGTCAATGGGAGGGGATGGTAATAGACATCGTCCCGAACGAGCAACATGACCCCACCATGAGCTGGAATACCGTCCACAGGGGGGAGGTCAGACCGCTCCGAGGTATAGTGGGTAAAAGCAATACGGTCAGTTGGGCGCAACTTGGTTTCCTGGAGACCAAGGACGAGCGGACATTGCAGGAGGAGGAGCAGTTGTAATTCCTCCCGATTTCATCGAATACCTCTTATGTTCCAATGTAACAAAGCCATCGCTAGTCAGAAAAGAGGGGGAACGAAACGGGTGAAGAGCTGGTCACCTCGACGGCCGCGGAGGGCCAGGTGTCGAGGGAACAACGCTACAACCGGCGGGAGGCGGATCCTGTTCCATCGAGTCGTCGCCAGCGGCGGACGCTTTCCCGGGTTGCATAGGAGGGGCAGCATCATTCGCCGACGAGAGGCCAGCTGAGCGCCTGGCAGGACGGCCGGGAGCAGCGACTCACAGATGGAGCGTCAGACGAAACGCGCCAGGGTGGAGAGGGGGATAAAGATTTCTTCTTGGAGGCCTTCTTGGAAGGCCGATGAGGCACGGGAATGGTGGGCTGGACCCGAAGAAGGTCCTCACACGTGGGGTCTGTTTTGGAACGCCGGACCTTGGAAGCCGGGGTCCGGAACGTTTCCCCGATGGACGCCTGATTTGGGAGGCAGAGGCATAGACCCTGGATGGGGTGAGGAGGTGGAGGGGGGACAGGATAGGGGTGAGGATACTGTGGAAGGAGTGGACACGACTGAGGCAAACGAAGTTGTCAACATCATGGGATGGAGGTGGTCATACTTCTTCCTGGCCTCAGTATAAGAGAGACGATCCAAAGTTTTTAATTCTTGAATCTTCTTCTCCTTCTGATACGCGGGGCAGTCTAAAGATCTAGGCGAGTGGATGCCAGGACAATTGACGCACCGAGGTGGTGGGGTGCATGTATGTTCCTCACGAAGAGGACGTCCGCAATCACCACAAAGGGGCTCAGCCTCACACCTTGACGACATGTGCTCAAAGCGCAAACACCGAAATCAGCGCATAGGAGGTGGGACGTAAGGTCGCACGTCGCACCGGTAGCACATCACCTTTACCTTCTCTGGGAGAACATCCCCCTCGAAGGCGAGGATAAAGGCTCCGGTGTCGATGCGACGGTCTTTGGGGCCGCGCTGAACTCGCCGGACGAAATGCACGCCTCGGCGCTCCAGGTTGGCCCTGAGCTCCTCATCAGATTGCAGCAGGAGGTCCCAATGAAAAATAACCCCCTGCGTCCTATTCGGTGCCAGATGCGGGACAATAGACACTGGGATGTCCCCTAGTCGGTCGCACGCCTGGAGCGCCGCCGACTGTGTGGCGGAGGCGGTCTTTATAAGAACGGACCCCGAACGCATTTTACTGAGAGCCTCGATTTCCCCGAAGATGTCCTCGATGTGCTGGGCAAAGAACATGGGTCACCTGGCAGGATGACCGTTGCTGGGAGTCCCGCTGCCTCAAGGAGACGGGCATCTACTCCTTGGCCGACATGGGGAGGGTGCAGCTCAGGTATCGGCAGTACGATCCCTGTGTTGTCAGGGGGCTACAACCTAGAGGGTACATGACGACCCCACCACAACGGGCTGGCTACCGTGCTGGATTTCGGGTGCCATGGAAAGTCCATCATGATCGTAGGTGCAGATGGGGACGGACTATGGGCGTAACTTGTGCAACCCATCAGGCGTTTAGGCCCAATTTGAGGAATAATGGGTGTGGTTACAACGCCGTTACAATGCTGAGTGCCAAGGTCTTAGTGCACTGAGGACCAGTGATACACCACGTAAGACGTCCTTCCCCAAAAGGCTCGTACTATAGAATTTTGAAAAAAGGAGGTCAAACCCCAAGGGGGACCATCACATGGAAGGCCGAAACGGTTGAAACTCCTTTTAGTCGCCTCTTACGACAGGCAGGAATACCTCGGGCCTATTCTTACCCCCGAACCCACAGGGGGGTAGCTATTTGGTGAATACTTCCCGCAAGCTTCTTTGATCAGATCTAGGAAACAGTTAAACTGGGAAATATTTAACTTGAACTCACGGACTTTGTCTTCGTTTAATAAGTGGCGAGTGCTGAGTGTCCTAAACGAAAGTTTTGTCAAGCCTTGTCTTAAAGGTAAGACATGTTTCAACTTTTCTATTAAGCAGCCGGACTGAGTGGCCGAGCGGTTCTAGGCGCTTCAGTCTGCACCCGCGCGACCGTTACGGTCGCAGGTTCGAATCCTGCCTCGGGCATGGATGTGTGTGATGTCCTTAGGTCAGTTAGGTTTAAGTACTTCTAAGTTCTAGGGGACTGATGACCTCAGCAGTTAAGTCCCATAGTGCTCAGAGCCATTCGAACCATTGAATCTATTAAGCAACTGTTGGAGTAGAATGTCTTCTTCATCATTTTCTTCCAGCACTAAGTACAGCAATAATTCGCGATCAGCAACTTGAAAAAGGTGCGTGCATTTCCACTAAATGTTCACGACTGAGCTGCAAGCTACAGTACCTGGCCGTGGCCCGCTCAGGCAGCACGCTCGGCACCAGCGCGCACAAATAAAATATTTCGACTTCTATATTCTCAATAATGTACTGAGATATAACTTTCGTTCCAACTTTAAAAACAATTTCGGTATATTAGCTACATTAAATTCTCAGCAACCTATTACCTAAAACGAACGGAACGTAAAGGAGCCAGCGACCACATTTTTCACTGCAAATACTTCAAAATTTATGCTACATAATACTTCGAAAATACACTACCGGCCATTAAAATTGCTACACCAAGAAGAAATGCAGATGATAAACGGGTATTCATTGGACAATAATCTTATACTAGAACTGACATGTGATTACATTTTCATGCAATTTGGGTGCATAGATCCAGAGAAATCAGTACCCAGAACAACCACATCTGTCCGTAATAACGGCCTTGATACGCCTGGGCATTGAGTCAAACAGAGCTTGGATGGCGTGTACAGGTACAACTGCCCATGCAGCATCAACACGATACCACAGTTCATGAAAAGTAGTGACTGGCATATTGTGACGAGTCAGTTGCACGGCCACCATTGACCAAACGTTTTCAATGGGTGAGAGATCGGGAGAATGTGCTGTCCAGGGCAGCAGTCGAACATTTTCTGTATCCAGAAAGGCCCGTACAGGACCTGCAACATGCGGTCGTGCATTATCCTGCTGAAATGTAGGGTTTCGCAGGGATCGAATGAAGGGTAGAGCCACGGGTCGTAACACATCTGAAATGTAACGTCCTCTGTTCAAAGTGCCGTCAATGCGAACAAGAGGTGACCGAGACGTGTAACCAATGGCACCCCATACCATCACTCTGGGTGATACGACAGTATGGCGATGACGAATACACGCTTCCAATGTGCGTTCACTGCGATGTCGCCAAACACGGATGCGACCATCATGATGCTGTAAACAGAACCTGGATTCATCCGAAAAAATGACGTTTTCCCCCTCGAGCACCCACGTTCGTCGTTGAGTACACCATCGCAGGCGCTCCTGTCTGTGATGCAGCGTCAAGGGTAACCGCAGCCATGGTCTCCGAGCTGATAGTCCATGCTGTTGCAAATGTCTTCCAACTGTTCGTGCAGATGGTTGTTGTCTTGCAAACGTCCCCATCTGTTGACTCAGGGATCGAGACGTGGCCGCACGATCCGTTACAGCCACGCGGATAAGATGCCTGTCATCTTGACTGCTAGTGATACGAGGCCGTTGGGATCCAGCACGGGGTTCCGTATTAGCCTCCTGAACCCACCGATTCCATATTCTGCTAACGGTCATTGGATCTCGACCAACGCGAGCAGCAATGTCGCGATATGATAAACCGCAATCGCGATAGACTACAATCCGACCTTTATCAAAGTCGGAAACGTGACGGTACGCATTTCTCCTCCTTACACGAGACATCGCAACAACGTTTCACCAGGCAACGCCGGTCATCTGCTGTTTGTGTATGAGAAATTGGTTGGAAACTTTCCTCATGTCAGCACATTGTAGGTGTCTCCACCGGTGCCAACCTTGTGTGAATGCTCTGAAAAGCTAATCATTTGCATATCACAGCATCTTCTTCCTGTCGGTTAAATTTCGCGTCTGTAGCACGTCATCTTCTCGGTGTAGCAATTTTAATGGCCAGTAGTGTAGGTATCACAGTAACTGTAGCAAACATCGATAAAATAGATACTTCATCATCAAGCTATAATGTGATACTATAAGATTTAATAGATACTTCATCATCAAGCTATAATGTGATACTATAAGATTTACAAATATCAACTTTTTATGGCGGTTAGTTTCCTGAGAATCGAATGACAAGTATTTTACAGTGCGAAAACGCAGAAACCAGAAAATAGTGGTTTTTAATTTTTTAAAAGAAGAATAGAATCTTTACCGAAAAGCTAACTACAGAAGTTGACGTAGTTTTGCTTCATTTACATACATTATTTTTCGCAGCAAGAAATTCGGAAAACTCATTTTTCTCGTGTACCGCCATCAGCCTGTGTGCAGGAACCTGTCGCTTCCTGTGCGGCTTCCCTGGCCGCTGAAAAACGCCGCCAACCGTCGCCGCGATAAACGGTGCCGCCAGTCCCCTTTCTGTCTGGCTCCGGCCTAATTCCATTTTCTCTGGCGGACATTACACCACCACGGCGTTCAGTACCAGAACACGTAACACGCTGAAATTCTGAGTCAGCATCCCGATGACGTGTTAAGCAATGTTAGCTAAAAATAAAATTTTCTTCTCCTTCTTGTGCATCTTTGCAGAGTAGTGTAGCCATGTCGAAGCACTTGTAACAGTTTTCCCCCTCCTTCTTTGTTTCGTTTATTGAACGATTACAGTAATTAGAGGATCTTGCAATGATGTCAAGAGTTTTTAACGAGATTTTTGCTTCCTCGTTTGCCTGTTCCGACAAAAATTTGATGGTAGTGTATATGTGCCTGACTATGAATAACTTTCACCGCTCTGTCAAGATGTTGTTGTTGTTGTGGTCTTCAGTCCTGAGACTGGTTTGATGCAGCTCTCCATGCTACTCTATCCCTTGCAAGCTTCTTCATCTCCCAGTACCTACTGCAACCTACATCCTTCTGAATCTGCTTAGTGTATTCATCTCTTGGTCTCCCCCTACGATTTTTACCCTCCACGCTGCCCTCCAATATTAAATTGGTGATCCCTTGATGACAGAACATGTCCTACCAACCGATCCCTTCTTCTGGTCAAGTTGTGCCACAATCTTCTCTTCTTCCCAATCCTATTCAATACTTCCTCATTAGTCATATGATCTACCCATCTAATCTTCAGCATTCTTCTGTAGCACCACATTTTGAATGCTTCTATTCTCTTCTTGTCCAAACTATTTACCGTCCATGTTTCACTTCCATACATGGCTACACTCCATACAAATACTTTCAGAAATGACTTCCTGACACTTAAATCTATACTCAATGTTAACAAATTTCTCTTCTCCAGAAACGTTTTCCTTGCCATTGCCAGTCTACATTTTATATCCTCTCTACTTCGACCATCATCAGTTATCTTGCTCCCCAAATAGCAAAACTCCTGTACTACTTTAAGTGTCTCATTTCCTAATCTAACACCCTCAACATCACCCGACTTAATTCGACTACATTCCATTATCATCGTTTTGCTTTTGTTGATGTTCATCTTATATCCTCCCTTCAAGACACCATCCATTCCGTTTAACTGCTCTCCCAAGTACTTTGCTCTCTCTGACAGAATTACAATGTCATCGGCGAACCTCAAAGTTTTTATTTCTTCTCCATGTATTTTAATACCTATTCCGAATTTTTCTTTTGTTTCCTTTACTGCTTGCTCAATATACAGATTGAATAACATCGGGGAGAGGCTACAACCCTGTCTTACTCCCTTCCCAATCACTGCTTCCCTTTCATGTCCCTCGACTCTTATAACTGCCATCTGGTTTCTGTACAAATTGTAAATAGCCTTTCGCTCCCTGTATTTTACCCCTACCACCTTTAGAATTTGAAAGAGAGTAATCCAGTCAACATTGTTAAAAGCTTTCTCTAAGTCTACAAATGCTAGAAACGTAGGTTTGCTTTTCCTTAATCTTTCTTCTAAGGTAAGTCGTAAGGTCAGTATTGCCTCACGTGTTCCAGTATTTCTACGGAATCCAAACTGATCTTCCCCGAGGTCGGCTTCTACTAGTTTTTCCATTCGTCTGTAAAGAATTCGTGTTAGTATTTTGCAGCTGTGGCTTATTAAACTGATTGTTCGGTAATTTTCACATCTGTCAACACCTGCTTTCTTTGGGATTGGAATTATTATATTCTTCTTGAAGTCTGGGGGTATTCCGCCTGTTTCATACATCTTGCTCACCAGATGGTAGAGTTTTGTCAGGACTGGCTCTCCCAAGGCCGTCAGTAGTTCCAATGGAATGTTGTCTACTCCGGGGGCCTTGTTTCGACTCAGGTCTTTCAGTGCTCTGTCAAACTCTTCACGCAGTATCGTATCTCCCATTTCATCTTCATCTACATACTCTTCCATTTCCATAATATTGTCCTCAAGTACATCGCCCTTGTATAGACCCTCTATATACTCCTTCCACCTTTCTGCTTTCCCTTCTTTGCTTAGTATTGGGTTTCCATCTGAGCTCTTGATGTTCGTACAAGTGGTTCTCTTATCTCCAAAGGTCTCTTTAACTTTCCTGTAGGCGGTATCTATCTTAGCCCTAGTGAGATAAACCTCTACATCCTTACATTTGTCCTCTAGCCATCCATGTTGTCAAGATATGTGGTAAATAAATAGCAACGAGATCGCTCGAGTTGTGCAGGTCTGCAGCCGATTACCAGCTGAGGTGTTTCTAAGCACGAGAATGCTCTGTCGCAACTCGGCACGGGTCCTGTCACCAGACAGAGTAAATGTGTGGCCTGTGTAGCGCAGCCGGCACGTTGTCGACAGAGTTTTTATCGTGAGGTGGGGTCTACTAAATAACCTTTAACGGAGTGTCAAGGAGAGAGTCTCCTAGGTTTCTTAGCACAGGTGGTTCTGAAACACAGAGGAGTGATCGTGATTCGTAGGAAGTGAATAGCGGTGCGACTACTTTTTGCATTCCATTTAGAAAGAATTTATTTTCCCAATAGTTTAGCCTTATTCTGAGAGCTGTCTTCAGTGTCTGCATACCCAGCAGCAACGACAGCATTTCTGTGCGAGTGTAACTCTATTTTGTGGTCTAATAGTTTGTTTGTTGTCAATGACAGCATACAAATTTAATACAAAGACATTCAGAGGATACCTCATAAAAATGTCTATAAACTTCGTCACAAAATTTGTACTCGCTACAGATCATGAGGAAGCAGCGCTCGGCGTTGTATTGGCGCAACACTTGCCGTATTGTGGTGAGATGTCGTAGCACTACAGAAACCTTTTTGAAGCTCAGATAGTAAAAGGTCACATTTAGTAAACTATTCTTGTTTTAGCATTGACATACTCCCCAGACGACGCTGTGTATGTTTTGATTCAAAGATACACAACTTTTCTAAGACACTACGGAACCCCACCCCCTCTCCCCCTCGCTATTAAAGAGAGGGAGAAATGATGCTAGTCAGTTACCTATCTAGGTCTTTGCCCAACGAACCAAGCTAATTGAACTGTGAGCAACGCAGTTAATAAACACTAATCTTCGGCCCAGCGCTGGATCAGTGAGTGGGAGGTAATCACAAAGTTTCATTAATTATGCACAGCGATGACTAACTATGAAATGAAATTCCCAGGTAGCGTAAATTCCTGAGTTTGTTAGCACAAATTCATTTCCTTAAGATATTGTCAAGTAATTCAGTAAAAAGTACTTCATATGTAACAACAAAAAAGATAAAATTGAAGTGACTCATGGTTGTGAAAGTTCTGGAAGGGAAGCAAGTGATGGTAAGTTCAGCCCTCCACCTTATTAAATTTTAAATGACTAAAAATCCGCGGCCCGACAACAGTAACTGCTTGTCATACTTGGAGTATAATTGATGTAGTAGTGCAACTGTGCCAGCTACAGAGGCCCTTGGAACCTAACTGTGAAATTATTAAAAAAAATTAAACTCATCACAACGTAAACAGCCAGTGCTGCATGTAAGTATCCCCATCGGTGGAGTGTGAATGTGTGGCTACTGGTGTTGCCGATGGTTCATCAAGTGCCCCTGTGCCCGTGCCTCTGCAGAAGACATTCTGGCGAGGTCTGAACCAGAAGTCGTCTGCTCGAAGTCTTCGCCGGAAGTGTCCCGACCGAAGGTTGTCCCAGCTGCATGCGGAACCCGAAGTCTCTCTACGGAGTGTAAAACGCGGAGTGACGCAGCTGCAAACAGAAGCCAACGAGAGTTCTCTGCAAGGAGAGCCCGAAGTCCCTCAGAGCTGAATTCGAAGAGTCGAGAAAGCTCAGGTCGTATTAGTTCTGCAGACGTTTCCCACACCTCAAGCAGCAAACATAAATTAGAGAAGTAACATTTTCGTCCCGCCAATGGAAAAATGAAGCAGATATCCCTCCACTCCCACCAAAGTAGGAAAAATGCGGCCCTCCGAATCATGTCTACCGCAACCCCTTGCAGACTTCGGGCTCTTCCAATTGCAACCAAGACTTTAATAAAATGGCAAAGATAATGGAAATCACAACAATGGGAAGAGTTGTGGTCTAAATAACAACTGATTTACTCTTCCATAATATCACATGACAAATGATGCCTAAAGAAAGGCCACACAAACATTTCTTTTTTTTTGTTAATCGCTTCCAGTAATATGCGGTCTATGGTTAACAAAATGATCAGCTGGGGATCAATGCACCACACTAACCAGACCTAATCGCTTTATCTGAATTCATAAATGTGAATCTGTGGTATGGCCCAAAAACTATATATTGGAGCCCTACGCCATAGCAGCGATTACTTTACCCTTCCACCAGTGAGGGAGGCACAGTACGACGAGCTCGCAGAGTGTAGTCACTGATGGCGGCAATCTGTTATTAACGGCGCGCGCCTGGAAATATGCAAGTACATGGTCTCGTGTTCGGCTGATTCGGAACGCAGATACTTCCCTATGAGCCTCTGAAACCCCAGTGGATTCCAGTGCACAGGTGGACCCGTTTGCTGATCCGCCAAACCAATTTGACTCCATGACACGACTATGCGTGATGGAATATGTCATATGTTTAGACAGACGACTCAAAACAATGAGTACATCCACACATAACTCGTTGCGTGCTTGATTCAAGAAGCAGTACCTCTGACGGTTCCGATGGTGACTGGCACAGGCTCTAACTGGCACACTAGCAAACGATGCAAGTCTCACCATATAAGTAAAGACCTGCCGTTCTTTACTAGCTAAGTGCCAGTACAAGAGTGATCTTCTCTTTCTGTACAGCTTCCCTCTGCGGCTCGGTAGCATAGCATATTTGCAAGCTTAGACAACACCCATTTTAGCACAAGTCAATCACGAGCTAGAGCTCGACATTCGAAGCTGCTCTGCATACACAGATTTGAACAACTAGCGACTTTAAAAATTAAATGGGAGAAAAGGGAAAAAAGATGCAGCTTTGCACCCACTTTCCTACGCATTTATGCCATGTCTTTGCTAAAGGCATGGATGGCACCACAGCCCTTCATAAAAAGATCGCCATCTCCCCTGTTGCGTCCATTTCGAACTTTCTAAAGAACGGCCATAAACTCGCTAAAAGCCTCGTGCCTTCACAAATATGTTTTGTAGCAGAGTCTGGATGTTTGGGCGCCATTGCTCTGTCCCACGGAATTCGCAAAAGCTCTTAGCCATCTCATCCGCTTTCTACCTAAGATGATCCCATACTCTGCCTTATTGCCAGCTACCAGATCTTACAATGCGCCGGTCAACGCTGCAGTGACTCCTCAGCCCTACTCAGCCTACCTGGACGGGATCGCCAACCGACCAGTGCCATCCAGTGTGTCTGCACTATGGGACTGGGGGACTTGGCTGTCGGCAAACGTTTTCACTCAGGTTCCACAGGAAAAAGGCTCCTCTTGGTTCTCAGCCACCATACACTTTTACTGTTGTCGATTAACCTGCCACCCTCATCCTTTGAACAACACAGATAAAGCCTACCCCTATGCCTTCACTAGAGCACACAACCAAGAGCGTTAACTACTGCAAACCATTTCGTCATATGAATGAAGTCAGATCATATCAAATGTAGCAGCCAAGTAATAAAGATCACTTTCCCTATGAATATTAAGGAGAATGACACTGTATCAAAAGTGAGAGTGCCATACAATCTCTCACCCTTTTCCGGATACTTGTTTCTACAATTTTTGTGTCACGATACTCCAGCCAACAGAAATGTCTTATTTTTTGGCTTATGTCATGCTGCTTTCTAGCACGGAAACCTAAAAAGAGAGACAGAGAGGAAGAAAAAAGAATGTTGGGCTAGACGCTGGAAGCTAGGTCGAAATGTATGACTATCATTCCTGGGCCTGTCCAAATGGTCAAATGGCTCTAAGCACTATGGGACTTAACATCTGAAGTCATCAGTCCCCTAGACTTAGAACTACTTAAACCTAACTAACCTAAGGACATCACACACATCCATGCCCAAGGCAGGATTCGAACCTGGAACCGTAGCAGCAGTGCGGTTCCGGACTGAAGCGTAGAACCGCTCGCCAATGCGGCCGGCCTGGGCCTGTCCATTTCTTTTAGAAAGCTTCCATATCTCACCCAGAAAGTTATGTCTTAATAGTGCTTCTAAAAACTGATTGTGTTGTTTCCGAATCCTCCTACCACCAGAGAAAAAAAATGTTCAATAGTGCGTGAAATCTTATGAGAGTTAACTGCTAAGGTCATCAGTCCCTAAGCTTACACACTACTAAACCTAAATTATCCTAAGGACGAACACACACACCCATGCCCGATGAAGGACTCGAACCTCCGCCGGGACCAGCCACACATCAAAGAAACAACTTGCGGATTTTCATAGCAGGAAAACATTAGCTGAGGGCGTCTGGCCAACAATGGCTCTCCAGGAAGTGGACAGGACACCACGGCTGGCAAGCGTCCCTAGCATTCATCCTCCTTTCCTCAGTCCAGCACCTGAGGCCGGCGCTTTCCCTGCCTGCCTGACCAGTAGGGGGTTTGTAACGTTCCCTGGCAGCACACAGGAAAGGAAATGACATTTAATTGTACGATGTACGTTATGAAGCAATTCGTATGTACTGTAATTGTTTAACAAAAAAATATTATTTAATTTTGTATAAAGAACATTCGTTATTATTGTAATATTTTCTGTAATAATATTCTCGATGTATTTATGATTGTAATATTTCTATACTCATAATGTAATTACGAAATATGTCAATATCTGCGATAAGAAAAATGTAAAATACAGCCACAGAGGGGAGTAATGTTGTAAGATTGCAAAGAGACATTAACGGTCGGCAGTGGTATAAATAGGAATACATAATGTGCATTCTTTGTCGTCTTCCTCGAGAGCTGAGAGAGAGAGGAACCTGTGACGTAGCATTTTATGAATGAGTAGACTTCTTTTGTCTGTATCTATCTTTAGCCGCCATTAGAGGAGAAATTACAAACTAATGTAAGTTGAATTATTGTTGTGGTCTAAATACATTATAAATTATCAAAATTGTGTATTACTAATGTAAATTAGCTTGCCCATGTCATCTATAATATTTCTTTAAAGAATTTTCAGCATTTTTAGCAATTATCGCTGATGTTGCTGGGCTGTGCCGCGACCGAACGATTTGCAGCGGCGGCACATTTAAAAATTGTTCCGCTAAGAAAAATTAACCAAACCCGTAAATCGGGAGCAGATAAAACTAGCAGTGAATTACGAAAATATTTTTCTTTTACAGCAATCCTGAGACTGACAGAATTTATTACTGGTTTCACATTTGTGCATTCATAGGCGGATAGTTAACGTTGAAGTTTAACAATCTGTTGGTTCTTCCAATTTCTAAAGCAGATAACTTAAACGTATAGTGAAGTGTGTTTTATCAATGATAATTAATCGTTCAGGTCGGCTTGGCAATATTTAATCATTTTCTGCTAACAGAGACAGTCTTGTGTTCCATAGCTAACGCCGGGAAAGAATTCAGTAAATATTTAAAAAACCACTGCATTTAGAAAATGTGTGCCAAGGCCGAAATACGTAAAAAATTTAATTTATACAATTTTCAACTAAATGTTCTTAATCAGTTAATATGAATTTATCAGCATGAGATGGTTGACTAAGGTTCACGTAATTTTAAATGTGCTTAATTCTGTCTAAATGAATTTTTATTACCACACGTAAATAAGGGGTTCTACAACAAAGTTCGTACTGAAAGAGCAAATAACAAAAATATATAAAGCAACATTTTTCAATCCCCTAACATATTCAAATCAATATTCATATTATTATTATTTTTTTAAATTTAATTTCATTAAAGGTTGGGGCAGTTCTTCTGTTGAAATGTCCTCTTTGCTCTGCGGATCACATAGCACACAGAGATCGTCTTAGACCATACCCAGTAAACATCTAATAGAATGTCTACAAGTTCTGAGATGGAAGTGAAAGAAATAAATGACCTACGCCGTCACTGTTGTATTGCAACTGGAAATAAATATGCTTTTCCACCGTATCCCCGTTTTCGACTGGATTTAGCTGAAGTCTAATTAATTTACATATGAAAATGACCAAGTCTGTAAAATTTCCTTCTGTGCAGGTTGCGTTTACTGATAGGGACAGAAAAATTGTTGACTGCTTATTGAGAGAAAAATAATTTAATAATTTTGAAAATCAGATGTACCCGCAATTTGAGGATAATTCTCAATGGAATCGTTAGCCGAAACACACACGAACGGGATACTTCCTAGTGCCACATTGCATGGTTATAGTTAGCTTTACGAGCTAGGAAAAAAAAGCTATCTCGCTTTAGATCAGGGTGCAGGAGGCAGACGGCTTCTTTAATAAGCTGACCTGGAGAAAAGTATTGTTCCTTTTATCTTTTGAATGTGAAGTCAGAAAGTTAAAGACTGCAAGCTCTTTAAAAGTGTGAGAACTACTCTCTTAATTTTTATGTAGCGCGCAAGTGGCCATTTTGACACAGTCCAAACCAGCCAGGAATTAATCCGTTTTCACTTACCTCGTTTTACATACAGCCTCGAAGAAACACTAAGCTCCTTCCCTTCGCCTCCTCTACAGTGAAAGGTACCATAGAACAACAACAATTTTGTACACAGATTTCTTCACTTGAATGGTTGTTATTATCCAATAATGAACGTAGATAATCCCATCTCTCCAAATTTTATGCAACGTTAAAAAGAAAAGTTACCAAAATGTGACAAAATAAGATCAACTTTAACATATCTACTGTTTTTCTACGGAGATCATAATCTTCCATCTGGCACCGTAATTATTTATTGCAGCGTTTCAAGTTGCATATAAAAATGTGGCTAGTTTGCATAATAAAGTATCACAGAACGAAAGAAGATGAGGCATACCGCTCCGATACTCTCCAACATGTGCTAAATTTATTTGTTTATTTAAGTTATAGTTAGATACACACAATACATGGTTAAAATAGCTACTTATTGTTTTTAGCGTTGACGAATCATATTGAGACACAGCTTCTTCATTTCTTAGTTGAGCGTACCTCATCCGATACTGCCTTGTCATGTGGGAGGAAGGAAAAATGTGGGTATACTGAATTTTGAACATCTACCCGTGTGTTCTCCACTCCAGTAGATAACTCCTGTGTACGAGGTGACGAGTAGGATGTGGGTAGGATGGAAGATTGAGGTTATCGGGGGACGATTGTAAGTCATAGAGTTCACAATGACATCCTCCAAGTTGGATGTGTTCCTACGGTGCTAGACACATAGGCAACAGGGATGGGTGGCCAGAAGTTAAAAGATAGTCGAAAGGAAGCGATATTTCACGGCGAATACGAAATAATAGAGAGAGAGACAGAGGCGGAGGCACGCTACAAGACAGACAGAGAAAGATTGAGACAGGCAAGGCGGATTAAGACATCGGGCTTGCAGTAGAGCTGAAACGCAAGAGAGCGTAATTCACTGAGAGCCACTGACATGACCTCCCTTCCACGCCTTCTGATTAGTGATTAAAAGAATGTTGAGCTGTGCCATGTCTTTGTATGGGCTCTGTACTTTGGTCCATGAATTCAACATTCGTGTAGCGGCATGTGTGCTTGGTTAGAACGACTGCTTCTGGAAAATATGATCTTAAGAAGAAAAGAAAAAAAAAGTTATTGATTAGCACCGATCCACATTACGACTGACAACTGGGTTGTACGGTTACACTACATCGGTCAATGAAAAACTGAACTGGCATTTACACTGCCACGCAAGCTCTAAAAGTCCTTTTAAGTAATGTAACGTATTTCCTCAAGTCGTTTGGTATTAACTCAAGAGAGAATCGCAACTGGTTTAAAATTCTCACGGGTGGCGAAGTACGTTTACAATAAGACGGCGTGTACGGCGAATAACCAGCCCACGGTGAGATTAGTTCTGTAACAGTAAACTTTCTGTTTGTGCTCTCTTGTTTTAAGCGCTTAAACGTTCACTTCGAAAGCATTTACTAACGTAAGCGATAAGGAACAAAGATTAAAGATATGGACTCTCAAACAAAAGGACAACATTCAACTTCCCCTTCGACCATTACAAATGTAATTTTTATTCAGTTTTCCTAACTTGCTTAAGGGCAATGTAGTGGGATTCTATTGAAATAAAAAAAGTCTTCGCCAATCCGACCCTTCGGTCGGACTCTAATAATTTATTTCTCTATCGAACATTAAACACTAATCTCCCTTCTTTCAAAATCATTGTTGTTGTTCTGCTCTTCAGTCCTGAGACTGGTTTGATGCAGCTCTCCATGCTACTCTATCCTGTGCAAGCTTCTTCATCTCCCAGTACCTACTGCAACCTAAATCCTTCTGAATCTGCTTAGTGTATTCATCTCTTGGTCTCCCTCTACGATTTTTACCCTCCACGCTGCCCTCCAATACTAAATTGGTGATCCCTTGATGCCTCAGAATATGTCCTACCAACCGATCCCTTCTTCTAGTCAAGTTGTGCCACAAATTCTCTTCTCCCCAATTCTGTTCAATACCTCCTCATTAGATATGTGATCTACCCATCTAATCTTCAGCATTCTTCTGTAGCACCACATTTCGAAAGCTTCTATTCTCTTCTTGTCTAAAGTATTTATCGTAAACGTTTCACTTCCATACATGGCTACACTCCATACAAATACTTTCAGAAACGACTTCCTGACACTTAAATCTATACTCAATGTTAACAAATTTCTCTTCTTCAGAAACGCTTTCCTTGCCATTGCCAGTATACATTTTATATCCTCTCTAATACGACCATCATCAGTTACTTTGCTCCCCAAATATCATAATTCATTTACGACTTTAAGCGTCCATTTCCTAATCCAATTCCCTCAGCATCACCCGATTTAATTTGACTACATTCCATTATCATCGTTTTACTTTTGTTGATGTTCATCTTATATCCTCCTTTCAAGACGCTGTCCATTCCGTTCAGCTGCTCTTCCAGGTCCTTTGCTGTCTCTCACAGAATTACAATGTCATCAGCGAGCCTCTAAGTTTTTATTTCTTCTCCATGGATTTTAATTCCTAATCCGAATTTTTCTTTTGTTTCCTTTACTGCTTGCTCAGTATACAGATTGAATAACATCGGGGACAGGCTACAACCCTGTCTCACTCCCTTCCCAAGCACTGCTTCCCTTTCATGCCCCCTCGACTCTTATAACTGTCATCTGGTTTCTGTACAAATTGTAAATAGCTTTTCGCTCCCTGTATTTTACCCCTGCCACCTTCAGAATTTGAAAGAGAACATTCCAGTCAACATTGTCAAAAGCTTTCTCTAAGTATACGATTGCTAGAAAAGTAGGTTTGCCTTTCCTTAATCTAGCTTCTAAGATAAGTCGTAGGATCAGTATTGCCTCATGTGTTCCAATATTTCTACAGAATCCAAACTGATCTTCCCCGAGGTCGGCTTCTACCAGTTTTTCCATTCGTCTGTAAAGAATTTGTGTCAGTACTCTGCAGCCACGACTTATTAAACTGATAGTTCGGTAATTTTCACATCTGTCACATCTGCTTTGTTTGGGATTGGAATTATTATATTCTCGAAGTCAGAGGGTATTTCGCCTGTCACATGCATCCTATTCACCAGATGGCAGACTTTTGTCAGGGGTGGCTCTCCCAGGGCTATCAGTGGTCCTAATGGAATGTTGTCTACAACCGGGGCCTTGTTTCGACGTAGATCTTTCAGTGCTCTGTCAAACTCTTCACGCAGTATCATATCTCCCATTTCTTCTTCATCTATGTCCTCTTCCATTTCCATAATATTGTCCTCAAGAACATCGCCCTTGTGTAGACCCTCTATATACTCCTTCCACCTTTCTGCTTTCCCTTCTTTGCTTAGAACTGAGTTTCCATCTGAGCTCTTGATATTCATGCAAGTGGTTCTCTTTTCTCCAAAGGTCTCTTTAATTTTCCTGTAGGCAGTATCTATCTTACCCCTAGTGATATACGCCTCTATATCCTTACATTTGTCCTCTAGCCATCCCTGCTTAGCCATTTTGCACTTCCTGTCGATCTCATTTTTGAGACGTTTGTATTCCTTTTTGCCTGCTTCATTTATTGCATTTTTATATTTTCTCCTTTCATCAATTAAATTCAATATTTCTTCTGTTACCCAAGGATTTCTATTAGCCCTCGTGTTTTTGCCTAGTTGATCCTCTGCTGCCTTCACTATTTAATCTCTCAAAGCTACGCATTCTTCTTCTACTGTATTTCTTTCCCCCATTCCTGTCAATTGTTCCCTTATGCTCTCCCTGAAACTCTGTACAACCTCTGGTTCTTTCAGTTTATCCAGGTCCCATCTCCTTAAATTCCCACCTTTTTGCAGTTTCTTCAATTTTAATCTACAGGTCATAACCAATAGATTGTGGTCAGAGTCCACATCTGCCCCTGGAAATGTCTTACAATTTAAAACCTGGTTCCTAAATCTCTGTCTTACCATTATATAATCTATCTGATACCTTTTAGTATCTCCAGGGTTCTTCCATGTATACAACCTTCTATCATGATTCTTAAACCAAGTGTTAGCTATGATTAAGTTGTGCTCTGTGCAAAATTCTACCAGGCGGCTTCCTCTTTCATTTCGTAGCCCCAATCCATATTCACCTACTACGTTTCCTTCTCTCCCTTTTCCTACACTCGAATTCCAGTCACCCATGACTATTAAATTTTCGTCTTCCTTCACAATCTGAATAATTTCTTTTATTTCATCATACATTTCTTCAATTTCTTCATCATCTGCAGAGCTAGTTGGCATATAAACTTGTACTACTGTAGTAGGCGTGCGCTCCGTATCTATCTTGGTCACAATAATGTGTTCACTATGCTCTTTGTAGTAGCTTACCCGCATTCCTATTTTTTATTCATTATTAAACCTACTCCTGCATTACTCCTATTTGATTTTGTGTTTATAACCCTGTATTCACATGACCAGGAATCTTGTTCCTCCTGCCACCGAACTTCACTAATTCCTACGATATCTAACTTTAATCTATCCATTTCCCTTCTTAAATTTTCTAACCTACCTGCTTGATTAAGGGATCTGACATTCCACGCTCCGACTCGTAGAACACCTGTTTTCTTTCTCTTGATAACGACATCCTCCTGTGTAGTCCCCGCCCGGAACCATACAGTAAAGCTGCATGCCCTCAGGAAAAATTACGGCTGTAGTTTCCCATTGCTTACTGCCGTTCGCAGTACCAACACAGCAAGGCCGTTTTGGTTAGTTTTACAAGGCCAGATCAGTCAGCCAACCAGACTGTTACCCCTGCAACTACTGAAAAGGCTGCTGCCCCTCTTCAGGACCCACACGTTTGTCTGTCCTCTCAACACATACCCCGCCATTGTGGTTGCACCTATGGTACGGCTATCTGTATCGCTGAGGCACGCAAGCCTCCTCACCAACGGAAACGTCCATGGTTCATGGGGGGGGGGGGGTCTTCAAAATCATTATTGTCACTTTTTTATTTCTATCGAACACTTAAAGCTAGTGCAATCAACTTTCAGAAGACACACATACGATTTATTAAGTAGGCTGCTCGATTTGGAAATTGGAAGACATTTTAGTTGCCCAAAATTTGTCACCCAAGAAATAAGAGGATATGACGTAAAGTGACTGATCACGAGACTTAAATATATGTGTTATATATCCAGCTTCTGTGCAGTGTTTTATAGTATGAGTACATGGTGGACCGACTGTTAGATGGGAACGTTAATTACGGCGGGCCTTCACGTTTTTGAAGATGAGTACACTATCCATTAGTATCGGATTTCATCCTATACTTTTTTACGTAATATTAGAACCAACACAGGCACAATAAGACATTCCAGTTATCGAAACGACATGAAACGTCTTTACGCAATGTGATTCGAAAAGGACAGAAACTATACTTTACTATTTCTGTATGACTCATCCACAACTATGAAAATAGGTCGTAACGACAAGCATTACTAAAGCAACGGAAAAACTTTTATCTCCTACACGTTGGAAAATGCATGTCAATGAACATATTTTTCCCATTGTTTGCTATTTCTTTTTGTTATTTGACTCATTAAAGAGAATGTAGAACTATTAGGTAGCTATGATCCTCTTATTCTTCCTATGTTACAAAGAACTATTCATCCTCTCATATTAGTGCGTCGTGTTTGTATAGGCACACGTTTTTGCGCTACAGACAAAACATTTCAGTCCAAGTAGAGACACCAGTGACGGCTTGTTTTGAAAACAATTTGTTTACCGTCGGAATCACAATAATTTCAATGCGAAATTGCTTACTTCGGCCGTCTATGGACATGAGAGTTTGTCTTTTATCCGCACTTAGTCACTATAGCTGCCTGTTGGTCAAAAGCGACTAAGTTAAATCCTTGCACGGGTGTTACCTATCCATCGTACCTTGACTTAAGGGACGCCTTATATGGCGTGGAAATATTTCTAGGTGAATTCTGAGCCATCTCTTCAAGTATATGTACGAGAAATTCGAACCTCTTTTCTGTGCACTGTAGCTACACAGCTGAACATTAAAACTGCAACACCATGAAAACTGCATGAATGGGCATGAGGCGTGCTGCATGCTTGGACACGCAAATGATTAGCTTCCCAGCCTAACCACAGAAAGTAACTGGAGTAACGCTATCAGCATTCCGTATACAAGGGGAGATAAGACGGAGCGGGTTTCTCATTTAGTAATCGATTTGAGAATTGGTTGTTTTCGGAAAGATCGTCTAAGAAGGAGAAATGCCTAGCAATGTTAGACTTCGAAAGCGAGAGGATCGTAGTTTGTCGATACTGTAGTTTATCGTTCCACGATATTGCTGTTCTTGTTGATCGGAATATCATGACTGTCGCAAGAATGGAATCAATGGGATCGGCTTGGTCATTCCCAACACCACGCAGGATCACAGTGGTCCCGTACGACTAGCGCCTGAGTGGACACACACACACACACACACACACACACACACACACACACACACACACACACACACACACTCTTCGATCAGCTCTACAGGTGCATTTACATCTGACAGTTTTCTCCAGAAATAAGTGTCAGGTATCGGACAGAAAACCGCTTTAATTGTTTTCATGCCGACAGAAATCACAAGATGTCATGCATATGTGTTGGACAGTTCCCGAAATGGTATAATCCATACATATTATAAAAATGTACGTCTGTATGTATACACGTACTTTCTATACCTCTTCATAACCCACTGAACCGATTTCATCCACACTTGGTACACATACCACTCACTGTCTGGAAATCATCGCTGTGGGAATGCGAAACAACTAGCTATGAGAGAGATGGTGATGAAAAATCAGTGTAGCCCACGACGCGCGAATAGCTATACTTGTATAGCACAGAAAGAGGCACGTATCCTATATGATAAATATTCGAAACTTTTTTACTCACTCGTTCGCAGCAGTTACGTAGAGCGTTGGCCGGTCATCACGTATACACACATCAATAGCGCTTCAGTTCTTTAAACATTTATGCATAGACTATGAGGGATTTTCGGGCAACACTTCACGTTTGAATTCCATGCAGGCACGGTGTCGCAGCGTGTTCCGTCAGATGGTCTGTATCCCGTTGTAATATAAAAAGAACTGAGAGAAGCATTCAACAATGAACTTGAAGGGGTGTCATGTGACATCTGCCCAGACCAAATGCCGAGAATAATGTCGCACGAAATGAGGAAGAAAAAGTGGTCAAGTTTACCGACGGCCAGTTTGTTGTCTCAGGTTCGATTCCCGCCGCTAGTATTGTTTTTTTCCGTTTTATTATATTCCTCGCAATGTTAAATGATTCATTATTAAATGAAAATATATTAAAACAGTTCAATGTACGTATATAGGTAAAATTAGTATATTCAGTTTATATAATCAAAATTAATATATTCAATTTAGAGACGGTTACTAACTTCATAAGTCAAATGACTGAAGGTCACCACATTGTAGTACACTGATAATATTTTGCACGAGGCGCCACTGCAGCATGTTGCCTGTGCTGTCCTTACCTACCTTGATACAGAGAGCGTTAGGCTGCTGCCCTGGCCGACACTTTTTCCAGATCTCATTGAAAACATTCAGTCATGAGTGGGTAGGAGATTGGCACACAGTCAACAGCCAGCCACTACGCTTGATGAAATGTACCGTAAAGTTGAATCAGCATTGAATAAAGTTCTCAACTCTGTCATTCAATTCGACGCCCAGACAGACTAGAGCCGCTGATGCTGGTGAAGGCGGCAGCACTGTGCACTAGATTTTGCACACTTTTTACCCCCAAATCACCTACAAGTTTAATTATGTATTCTTCCTGTTATATTGTATTTGCACAATAAGTAACATTTCGTTACCAGATTTCCTGGTGTTGCAGTTTCCATGGCCAGCAGTGAAATTGGGTCAGGGAGCTCCCCGGCTAGCCGAGCGTGCCGGCACGGTAGCTCAGCGTGTTCGGTCAGAGGGCTGCTTACTCTCTGTAATAAAAAAACTGAGTAAAGGAATTAACGATCAACTTGAAACTTGTGACGTCCGCCCAGGCCACTAAACGCAACGCACTATATAAAAAAAAAAAAAGAAAAAACGCGTTAATACGCCGCTTTCGGCATTCGGGGAGGTGTAGCTGTCCCAAATCGAATCCGCCTCACGGATTAATGAGGCGGGCTGGTGAACCGGCCAGCTGGATGTGGTTTTTAGTCACTTTCCAACATTCCATTACGTAAACTCTGGGCGAGTCCCATGTGCCGTCTCAGATACAGGCTACGCAAATACTTTCGAAACGTTCTCAAACTTCAACACGTGTTTTACTCTAAGCACCTACGGATGAGGTACACAAATTCAATCCCGGAGGGAGCGATGGCATCTGGAAAGGCATTCGGCCAACTGTAACTAACATTGCCAACACACATATAACAAAGCTGACCCCCTACATAAAGGGGAAAAGGCAAGGAAGTAGAAGTAGTAGAAGAAGAAGAAGAAGAAGAATGTGATTCGTTCGGTCAGCGAGTAGAGTTCTTCTGAACTTTCTTACATCCAGATACCGTCTTTCACTTTGGATCTTAATATTTTAGCTTGTCTCTGTCGTTTCATCTTCTGGACATTATTGACATTGATAGCTTCCAGAAGAAAGATTGTCTGGAAGTGGGAAAGTTTGGCTTTGGTGGGAAGTGTCTTATTGCTATATTCCAAGTGTTTGTGTAGGCTTTACACATTTTTTTCTGTGCGCACTTTGTTGGCTACTCTTATTTTAAGTGTTCCTCATAATTTTACCTAAGTATCTGAAGTGTTTAACATGTATCATGTTGCCATATTTCATTCTTAGGTATCCAGAATCTGCTTCTTGAGGTTGAAGCTTACTATCGTGTCCGTGTTTGCTTACAAGTAAATTTGTTTTCGGGAACGATCTACAAACAAAATTTTTTACCATGACATATTTCGTTGAAGTTACAATATTTTCAGTGTGTTTTTTATTTGCTTTCTGTCAAATAACTTGATAAATTGCGTTTTACTGTATGTGCGTATACAGTTTCAGTTTTTAAGTAAAATATTTACAAACCGAAGTAGAAAAACTTTCATATTTTGTTAACATATGCAGTGGTCTGTGTAAGTTTTTCCACTTTACAGAATAGCTGTTATTCTTCTACAATTTATCACCTCGAAAGTTTAGCTGTTATGGTTTATATTACTGTACTCGTGTGAGACAATCTCTCTCTCTCTCGCTCTCCCTCTGTGTTTGTGTGTGTGTGTGTGTGTGTGTGGGGGAGAGAGAGAGAGAGAGAGAGAGAGAGAGAGAGAGAGAGAGAGAGAGAGAGAGAGAGAGTGAATAAAACAGTAAGAGAACGTGAGAGTGAATGTGTGGAGGAAGAGAGAGATTGTTTTTATGTTTGTGTGTTTACAGGTCTGGATTGTGTTACAGTTCTTCGATGGCAGAGGTGTCCCACTGCATAGAGTTCCGCAATCGTTTATTATTTCTTTTCCTTACACCATCGTTGTTTGTATTTGGTAGTGCTCTTCAGTTATTATTTCTGTGGGAGGCTGTTATTGCATTTGAGAAATTTTAGGTCAGTGTTGATGTCCTATACAGTAACAGTTCTGGGCGTCCCTCGCAATATTTTCTTAATTTCTAATATCTTCAACTGTGGAAGCATCTGCCTTCTCTCTTCTGCGTGTGGTGTTTGATATTTATGGCTTTCTATTAATTGATTTATTTATTTAGGGTATGGCTACGTCACTAAAATATATTACAATTACCTCAATCTACAAACTAATATCCAGGCCACGAATATAGTCTACTGACCCCTCCGTCATCATTAGGAGCTCTGTTGGATGGCTAGCGAAAGCTCTCGGGAGACATTCTTCAATTACATGGCGTACAGTCTGCTTTTCTGCGCCACAGTCACAACTTGGAGAAGTTATTTTCTTCCACTTGTGCAAGGAGTCAGCACAGGTTCCAGTGCTGGTTCTTATTCGGTTAAGAACCAACCAGATCCTCGTGGAATTCAAAGTCAGGCGGCTTGATCGATACGTATGGAATCTTAAGTTCTTCCGTCGTAGCGTTAATCTCCCATGTGTTTCTCCAGTAGATATCACTATTAAAGTCGGTTCCAACTAACATTCTCGCGGTTAATAGAGTTATATGATGAGAGCAAAGCCTACCTTTGCTCATGCCTGCAGTGTCTGCGTGAACAGGGCGGTTAGGATTTTTCTACAGACTTTTGTACTCAGGTACAAGTGCACTTTTCTACTAGGAAAGGAGGTAGTATATGGCTAAGAAAGGGTAGCCAGAAAGTAGGTGTAGGGCTGATGGTACCAGTTATAAGACGCATTGTACGGTTGAGTTGTGTATCAACAAGTTTTGTGTTAGCACTGTTCATCCAGACTGGGGAGAAATATTCCGCTAGAGGGTAAACCATTCCCAGACCTTATGTATGGAGTGTTGATGCAGTTGATCCCCATGATGCGCCACAGAGTTTGTTGAGACCATTATTTCGTGTTTTTGATTTGATAGATGTTGTTCGCAACTCAGCACTCTATCAAGCATGACCCCTAGATATTTTGGGTTTCTGTTATGTCTGAGTAACCTTCCTTCTAGGTGGACTGTGTGCTCTTTGTTGGTCACCTTGTTGCTTGGATGAACTGTTCAGACTTCTGCCTTAGCGGCAATTAGTGCACTCTCCATTTGCAGAAATATCCACCAATCGTTGATAAATCATTGGTCAATACGGACTCAGTAAATTCAATTTCTCTATACCTCGTTACGAGTGCCCAATTGTCGGCATACCCAAACGTTCTTGATGTGGTTTAAGATATATCAGTTACGTACAGGAGACGGAACAGGACAGGTCCTTGTGGTAGCCCATTGTGACACCTATGGTGTGTTTATGGGTTATTTCCGTCCGTATGTTCGGATTTTGCAGTTTCCAGCATCTATGATTTTACTTCAGTCTGGTGCAAACGAATCTCCCTGAATTCTTTTTTCTTGTGTGCGTATGCGTGTGCGTGTGCGTGTGCTTGTGCGTAATAATTTCTTATTTTGAAGACGATGTCTTTTCTGGTGAACAGTTTACCAGTAAATGGAAGCATGCAAAATTTCTAGACTTATTTAGGACGGGACGGTATTGTGGAGTATAATAGTGCTTTTACTAGCCACGTTATTTGCTCTTGAGTATACTGCCAATGAGAATTAAATTGTAACTATTGTAATACGATACTGTTTTATCAGGATGTGGAATTTGGTCAAAATAACTTGTGGATGTAGGGACTTGTACCAAACAGTGTACCACAACGTGGAATTGTTGTATGTTTATTCTCTGAGTTAGAGGGCACGAGGAGTATATTAATGTGCTCTGTTATATTTCAAACGCAAGGCTATCTGTCTGGATGTTTTTCTTAATGCTCAGAAATTTGATAGACACACTAAATTGTATATTTTCGCGCAACCAATTCAGTTTTTCTAGACGGTTGTGGAGATAGCTGGTAACCTCTCTCCAGATACAAACACGTAAGTGGAGCGTTCCCTTGAAAAGGACACTGCCAATTATCTTTTTGTCCATAATCTCAGCTTGTGCTTCGTCACCAATGACATCATCTGTGGGACGTTAAACACTGCGCCTTTTTTTATGATAGGTGACCAGCAACGGGGTTTCTCACCCTCACTCTTATCACAAAAGAGCTGGCAGACGGGGGTCGTAGCAAGCAGCTTTCACATAGGAAGCACGTCCGCATTCTTAGCGTTCGGCGCTAGGCGTGCAAACAGCACGTTTGACGCCACGAAGGTAGGCATACAACTCGCCCTCAGAGTTGAAAGGGCGGCACGTCTGCAGGACAACGTTCCAATTTAGTTCTCACGTCGAGGTAGAATATGGACGATGTTGACGTTTCATGATATTTATTTACAATAGTAACAAAAACTGCTCGAAATTACACCCTCCTGCTCGAATGCTCACCGTGCAAGGAACGTGAGTGACTGGCGCACCCTTTCAAACAGCCCTGGCAAAGACGGGATTGCATAAGAGGAGGCCGTAATTCGCGCTATCAGCTCTTCAACCGTCTCGACGGGTGTTTCGTAAACAACAGATTTCAAGTGTCCCCAAACGAAAGATGAAGGGGCATTAGGCAGGGGGAACGTGCAGGCCGTGCCACCAGCCCACCAAGCCATATCTTGTTCTCATCAAAAGTGACATCCAAATGATTTCGTACCGCAAAAGCGAAGATCCAAGATGAACCATCATGTTGGTATCACATGTGATGTCATACGTTGAGTTGGACATGTTCCAATAACTGGTAGTGTTTCCCTTAAGACGATTAAGTATCTTGTTGAGTTCAGTTGTCGGGGGAGCATGTATGGACCAATCAGATTATTTATCGCCGACCTGCAATGATGGCGAAGCGCTCTTGGTGACCATGAACAAAGACGGCGAGCGGATTTTCCCGTGCCCACGCGTACTGATTGTGGCTGTTGAACGCACCTTCGCTTCTCAAGGATACCTCACCCGTAAAAGGTGCGAAGTGTGGGAATTCTGGCTGAATGGCACATTTCTGCGAAAACCTCTGGCTGAAGTTAATGTGATGTGGAAAATCCTTGGGCCTGTGGCTTTAACTCTCTGAAGGTGATAAGGGCACAAATCATGCTCATTCCACACACGCTAGACCGTGGAATGGCTTACACCCATTTCTCGAACAACACTCCGAGGGCTTGTTGATGGTGTGTTTTGCAGCAGTGTTAACGTCTCCTCTTCAAACTCTGGTGTATGCACTGTGCGTTGACTATCGCGTCCATCTGAACTTCGCACCTGTATCACAAAATGAATGCATCGGGTTTCGATGTAGGCCTTAAATTCTCATGCACCGTTACGATGCCTTGTCGGTGGGCAACTCACCTCAAGTGCACCTCTCTCTCTTAGAGACCTATGGACGGCCATGAACGTGCGTGGATGAGGCACTCGATGATTCAGAAACCGCTGAATCTACAACCGTTAAGCAGCGAGAATATTTCAGTCCACCGCCACGTAAACATGGTGCATGTCTGCCCTTTCCTCACAAGAGAAACGCTCCATTTCACGTCCGCTCCGCACATTATCAGAAGCAAGAGTGTCCCCATTTGTCGACACACTGACGCAGGGCGAACCGTACTCTGCAGTGGCCACAGGTGTCGTCCTCTGTGCGACCTATCAAATAGGCATTTGCACTGCCAAGCGCCATGCGTTCAAATCCCAGCAAATGCTGCTAGAAACTCCGCAGTGTTCTCCCCCGCCGGAATATCTGCTACCATTTCAACTTGGATGATGGGCTGTATGCCTGCCTCCCAGGCGCCACGCGACGCTGTTACATGAAGCTTAGTACCGAACGCTAAGGGATGCGGACATGGGTTGCTGTGTGGAACAAAGAACTTTGGAATGCGGGCATCCACAGCCGTAAAAATTCTAAATGAATGGAAGTAAAATGAACCGCAAGGTAGTGGTTTCACTGCATTAAAAGAGCATCCTCAGGTAAACTACATAAGAGGGAAAGGGTGCCATCTAATATATATGATCAAAATAGTATGGAAATCTTTAAAAAATTGAAATTTTAAATTTTTCCGAAAATTTTCAAGAAAAATTTTAAAAATATTTTTGTAGATGTAATTTAAATAGGCAGAAAAAATAAAATTAACATGTACTTACAACAGTATCACATTAGTGCATCACCACGGAAAATTGTGGAGCGTTCTAACAGTGAAAGAATACACCCAAAGATAGAATAAACAAAAAGAATTCAAAAATCACACCGCGTTTAGGTGATGTCGCGGTCTTACCGTCGCTCACTAGCACCTAACATGGCACACTATTTTTCCGTGATCGAACACAGCTGGCCGACGTCCGTGCTATACCCTTGCAAAACACCACAGGTTATGTATAGGTTCTAGTTTTAAGTTACTTCAACTTAGCTTAGTCTTCTGCTATTTACTACCTTAAATTTCTGCTATGGTTAGATGTCCTTTCAGTTGATGTAGTCTGCCTGACAAATTTTTAACGACTCAATAACTCTGTCAGTATGTTGCAGTTTTGATTTAGTGTCCTTTATTTCGTGGATTCCTCATGGCTACGCATACCGGATTGTTGCTCAATCAGCCTTACGGTCTTGACATCTGTTCGTAATCGTCCGCAGCTCGTGGTCGTGCGGTAGCGTTCTCGCTTCCCGCGCCAGGGTTTCCGGGTTCGATTCCCAGCGGGGTCAGGGATTTTCTCTGCCTCGGGCATGGATGTGTGTGATGTCCTTAGGTTAGTTAGGTTTAAGTAGTTCTAAGTTCTAGGGAACTGATGACCATAGCTGTTAAGTCCCATAGTGCTCAGAGCCATTTGAACCATTTTTTTTTTGTTCGTAATGGTGTGAGGATGAGTGTAGGGTGAGTGTAGGGTGAGGGTGTGAGAAAGCATCGAGGAAGGGGAGAACTGGTTATTTAACTGGATGAAGGCCCTTATTTTGATCTTTTCTTATTTATGCCTTTCGTTTTGACTCACTGTGCTTAAATTTTTTTTTATCGTAGTGTGCCACCGCCGCCGCCGCCGCCGCCGCCGATGTCCTGTTTTACTTATTTTGACGACTTCCCCTCTTTAAAGGTTTGATTTTTGCCTACGAACGTTGGGGGCATCTGGATGCGCTAATGTGACATTTTAGTAAGTACATTTCAATTTAGATTTTTTTCTGTGGAGGTTTAAATACTTTACATAAGAACTCCAAAAATATTTTCAAAAAATTTTCATAATAGTTTCCGGAAAAATTTAATTTTATTTTAAAAATTCTTACGGTATTTTGATCATATGTATTATATGGGATCCCTTCCTTGTTATGTTGTTCACATAAGTATGCTGTTTTAATGCGGCGAAACCGGTTGTGGCTCGGCTCTGAGCACTATGGGACTTAACATCTATGGTTATCAGTCCCCTAAAACTTAGAACTACTTAAACCTAACTAACCTAAGGACATCACACACATCCATTCCCGAGGCAGCATTCGAACCTGCGACCAGACTATAGCTCCTAGAACCGCTCGGCCACTCCGGCCGGCCGGTTGTGACAATAAAGAAATCACCTGGTACAGCTGTCTTGCGGTTCATTTTACTTCCATTCATCATAGTATGTTGAAGTTGCTTGTTGTTACCCACTCTAACAGCCCTCTCATTTTTTTACGAGAAACACCTTGTATAAATTAATATAAAATAGCATTTTTAATCATAATCTTTGACAAGTTGTAATGGAATGGAAAACATAACTAAAGAGTCAAGAAGTATAATCGAAATGCTGTGGCTACCCTAAAAACACAAGAGTTACTATAGCTCTTCGTACTTGGCCCAGAGGAACGCTGCCCAGTGTAACACTTCCCTGGGAGGGGCTGGTGGTGGGGGGGGGGGGGGGGTCGTTGGTGGTGGGATGCTGCCAGGCACAGCAACCAAGGTGCAACCGGCTTTGCACGCCTAAAAACACCAAGAATTCGAGTTCGCCAAAAAATGCCTCAGCGAACCACAGCCTCTCATTGAAATCATGTATGTCCCGTTTATTAAAGGAAATGGCCAAGTGCGAATAGGTCTCGCACCCTGAGGGTTCCATGTCTGTGTGTCACAGACATGATACGTGAACTGGAGTGGCAATCATTAAAACAAAGGCGTTTTTCGTTGCGACGGGATCTAAATTTCAATCACCAGATTTCTCCTCCGATTGCGAAAACATTCTGTTGGCACCCACCTACATAGGGAGAAATGACCAACACGATAAAATAAGAGAAATCAGGGCTCGCACAGAAAAATTTAAGTGCTCGTTTTACCCGCGTGTCGCTCGAGAGTGGAACGGTAGAGAGACAGCTTGAAGGTGGTTCATTGAACCCTCTGCCAGGCACTTTATTGTGAATAGCAGAGTAATCATGTAGATGTAGATGTAGACATACAAACTAAATTATTGTGTATACATAGCCCACACAGAGCATCGAAAATCTCAAGGATTTTTGCCTGCTATCGATGCCAATACTAGCAAGATAATGGCCCCAGGAATTCCAAGACCGTATCAAAACCTCTACAGTATTTCCTTAGACTATCCCTGACAGACAAAAAGATGCTAGCGTGGGACTTCAGTTTATGTATTAACTTACTAAAATATGACTACAACTTACGTTTTATGTTTGCATGCAGAAATATTCGACTATTATGCTTCTGACTGCAGTGTATCTTCAAATGGCAAAAAGATGGTTTTTACGTCATATAATCACAATTCAGCAAGTTTCAGATTTTTTACTTTCCTTTGTCCGTGAAATCTTACTTCTTGCTGAATTTCATGATTCTCGGTCAACTAGAAGTACCCTATGGCTATTAATGAGTTTACGAGTTTCAAAATATGTGACATAAACGGCCGACTCTTTTCATCGCATTGACTTAAAGCTTTAATTTTTTACACTGCTAAGGGCCCATGGAATTTAGTATGTGACATAACTTTGAACTTGATACGCTATTCTGTATAAGAGGAAAAGGCGTCTTAAAAGATGGGCAGACAGCCAGATGGATAAAAAATTTAAAAAAAATATTTTTTCGTGTGACATAATTAAAATTAACAGTTTTTGGATTTTTTCTTTTACTTTTAGGGTGAAAACTTTCGTCTTGCCAAATTTCACGATTCTAGGTTAACGGGAATTACCCTATAGGTTTTGTTGAGTTAGTTTCCGAGTGTCTAAATATGTGACATAAATGGCCGTATCTTTTGACTTAAGTGACTTAGAAGCCTAAAATTTTTACACCGCCAAGGGATCATAGACCTCTAATATGTGACATAAATTTGAACTTGATATGTTTACATGTCTCTGAGAAACAGGGTTCTTAATAGTCGGACAGACAAACAGACAGACGGACAACGAAACGATCCTATAAGGGTTCCGTTTTTAGAGACTGAGGCACGGAACTCTCAGAACTGTTTCCTAAATTCAGCACAACTAGGCAAAGAGGTCTCCAGCCAACTCATATTGGAATCTTTATCGTTTTTTTCCAAAACCACATATATTACAAACTGTGTTAAAAGCAAAGTAACGAGAAGGGAGGTACCGACCTATGATTGGCTGGCACAAACACTCGTTATGCGCGCTGGTCTGCAGACGAGACCGCTCACGAAAGAGACTTCCTCTTTACCAATAGTGACCAGTAGAAGTAGAGCACTTGTTTAACGAACACGCAAGGTTGTCGAAAGAACGTCTTTGACTCAGATATTTCACAACGTTGATAATGTCTTGTGTACCGATTTCCATGCCATTTACGTTACACTTTCCAATTAGAGAACAATTCGTGGCCCAATTTTGGGGTAAATACACTTTCCTCTTCTTCTTTCTTCTTTTTGTATTGAACCCTGAGGTTGGTTTGCAGCAAAGCGCCATTCCTCTCTTCTGTCTGCCTTCCTTTTCATTTCCACGTATGTGTTACATCCAACGTCATTCATGATCTGTGCATGTATGATATCCTTGGTTGCCCCCGCCGATTTCTTCCCTCAATAGCTCCTTCTGCTATTGTTCCAATGTTGTTGTGTTGTAGGATGTGCCCTATACGTTTGTCTCTCCTTGTTTGCATGTGCCTCCACAGAGATCTAACTTCCAATGGTTCCAATGGCCCTGAGCACTATGGGATTTCACATCTGAGGTCAGCGGTCCCCTAGACTTAGAACTACTTAAACCCAACTAACCTATGGACATCACACACATCCATGCCCGAGGCAGGATTCGAACCTGCGACCGTAGCAGCAGCGCGGCTCCGGACTGAAGCGCCTAGAACCGCTCGGCCTCAACGGCTGGCAGATCTAGTTTCCTGTACTCTTCTAAGCACCTCTTCATTTGTTACTTTGTCTCTCCAGCTGATCTTCATCATCCTCTATAGCAGCACAACTCCATGGCCTCTAGCCGTCTTCTCTCTTTTCTTCCCATTGTCCAAGTTTCCCATCTGTATAGGACCACACCCCAATCGAAAGCTTTCATGATACTTTTCCTTATTTTCAGACTGATGTTCTTGCTGGTGAGTAACTTCCTCCTCCGATTAAATGCAATTTTGGCCTTTTGTATTCTGCTCGCAGTTTCTTTCCGGCTTCTACCAACCCTTGTGATTTTGCTTCCCATGTAAGTAAATTCCTCTATCACTTCCAGCTCCTCTCTTCTAATTCTCATTCTCAGAGGTTCATATTCTGCTGCTGTACTGCATACCATCACTTTAGTCTTTTTCTTGTCTATTCTCATTCCATATTGATTGCATAGAATCCTTTCCATTCTTCTGAGGACTTCCTCTAGAACTTCTTTTGTCTCCTTGACTATAGCAATATCATCTGCAGGTCTGGAAAGGCAATATAAGTTGGTTCATTTTTCTGTAATTGATTTTCGATAAGAAGTCTCAGTGCCAGAATCGCTTCTCTTGTTCCCAATCCCCTTCTGAAACCAAACTGATCTTCACTCAGCATATCTCTTCAATTCTCTTCAGAATTATTTTTTAGAGAATTTTTTATGCATGAGATATTAAGCTTATAGATCGGTACTGTTCACTTTTTGTAGCTGCTACCTTCTTGATATAGGAACAATGATGCATTTCTGGAAGTCTGTCGTTATCTCTCCTGTGTTATAGATGGACTTAATAAGTTAAGCAGCATCGTTTACATGCTGTCACCAGGATTCCTTATTAGTTCAGCAGGGATGCCCCCAATACCCATTGCTTTGTTGTCCTGTAGTAAATACACCGCCCGACAAGAAAAAAAAAGTACCCAGAAGGGGAGGAGGAGGAGAAATGAAGCTTTACAGTTTGGGAGCGTATATGATGTAACTGTAGTGATTACAAATGTAAGTCAACATTTACAAAGAACTTGGCAGTATGAGTTCAGTTATCAGTATGACTTTACAGGCTCCTCTGGCCTGGATGCTTGCACTAATTCGGCTGGGAAGGGTCTGATAAAGCCACTGCATCCTCTTCTGAGGCAAACTGGTCAACAACTGTTGTAGCTGGTCCTTAATGACCGACGTGCTGTCGCTGTGACAGGTTTGACATCAGAGCTGGTCCCACACATATTCTATCGGGGATAGATCCGGGCAACCAGATGGACGTGAGATTATCTCTTCATGCAGACAATTCATGCAAATATGTCCCATGTGTGGACAAACATTGGTTTGGGATGATTTGGTGGAAGAGACCGAACAGCGAGGTCATCGGCCTCATCGGATTACGGAAGGACGGGGAAGGAAGTCAACCGTACCCTTTCAAAGGAACTACTTCAGCATTTGCCTGAAGCGATTTAGGGAAATCACGGAAAACGTAAATCAGCGTGGCCGGACCGTCGTCTTCCCGAATGAGAGTCCAGTGTCCTAACCACTGCGCAGCCTCGCTCGGTCTACATCTACATCTACATGGATACTCTGCAAATCACATTTAAGTGCCTGGTAGAGGGTTCATCGAACCCCCTTTTCAATTCTCTATTATTCCAATCTCGTATAGCGCGCGGAAAGGCCGAACACCTGTATCTTTCCGTATGAGATCTGATTTCCCTTACTTTATCGTGGTAATCGTTTATCCCTGTGTAGGTCGGTGTCAAAATATTTTCGCATTCGGAGGAAAAAGTTGGTGATTGGAATTTCGTGAGAAGATTCCGTCTCAACGAAAAACACCTTTCTTTTAATGATGTCCAGCCCAAATCTTGTATCATTTCTGTGACACTTTCTCTCATATTTCGCGATAATACAAAACGTGCTGCCCTTCTTTGAACTTTTTCGATGTACTGTGAATCCTATCTGGTAAGGATCCCACACCGCGCAGCAGTATTCTAAAAGAGGACGGACAAGCGTAGTGTAGGCAGTCTCCTTAGTAGATGTGTTACATTTTCTAAGTGTCATGCCAATAAAACGCAGTCTTTGGTTAGCCTTCCCTAGAACGTTTTCTATATGTTCCTTCCAATTTGAGTTGTTCGTAATTGTAATGCCTAGGTATTTAATTGAATTTACGGCTTTTAGATTAGACTGATTTATCGTGTAACCGAAGTTTAACGAATTCCTTTTATCACTCACGAGGATGACCTCACATATTTCGTTATTTAGGGTCCACTGCCACTTTTCGCACCATTCAGATATCTTTTCTAAATTGTTTTGCAATTTGTTTTGATCGTCTGATGACTTTATTAGTCGATAAACGACAGCGTCATCTGCAAACAACCGAAGACGGCTGCTCAGATTGCCTCCTAAATCTTTTATATAGATAAGGAACAGCAAAGGGCCTATAACACTACCTTGCGGAACGCCATGGATCACTGCTGTTTTACTCTATGACTTTCCGTCAATTACTACGAACTGTGACCTCTGTGACAGGAAATCACAGATCCAGTCACATAACTGAGACGATATTCCATTAGCACGCAATTCCACTACGAGCCGCTTGTGTGGTACAGTGTCAAAAGCCTTCTGGAAATACAGAAATACGGAATCGATCTGAAATCCCATGTCAGTAGCACTCAACACTTCATATGAATAAAGAGCTAGTTGTGTTTCACAGGAACGATGTTTTCTAAACCCATGTTGACTGTGTCTCAATAGACCGTTTTGTTCGAGGTTATTCATAATGTTTAACACAATATATGTTCCAGAATCCTGCTGCATATCGACATTAACGATATGGGCCTGTAATTTAGTGGATTACTCCTACTACCTTTCTTCAATATTGGTGTAACCTGTGCAACTTTCCAGTCTTTGGGTACGAATCTTTCCTCGAGCGAACGGTTTTATATGATTGTTAAATATGGAGCTAATGTATCAGCATACTCCGGAAGGAACCTAAGTGGTATACAGTCTGGACCAGAAGACTTGCTTTTATTGATTTAAGTTGCTTCAGTACTCCGAGGATATTTACTTCTACGTTACTCATGTTGGCAACTGTTCTCGATTCGAATTCTGGAATATTTACTTCATCTTCTTTTGTGAAGGCATTTAGAGAGGCTGTGTTCAGTAACTCTGCTTTGGCAGTACTGTGTTCGATAGCAGCTCCATTGCTATCGCGCAGAGAAGGCATTAATTGTTTCTTGCCGCTAACATATTCACTTACGACCAGAATCTCTTTGGGTTTTCTGCCAGGTTTCGAGACAAAGTTTCGTTGTGGAAACTGTTATAAGCATCTCGCATTGAAGTCCGTGCTAAATTTCGAGCTTCGACGAACATTCTCCTGATGAAAAATGGCACCACAATACTGACACTGCCTCCAGCATGGATGTGTGTGATGTACTTAGGGTAGTTAGGTTTAAGTAGTTCTAAGTTCTAGGGGACTGATGACCCCGGAAGTTAAGTCCCATAGTGCTCAGAGCCATTTGAACCTTTTATTAATTAATTTTTTTATTTTTTTGTCCTCGGATGGCAGGCGCAGATGTGAAGATGTTGCGATGTGCTCGGTGCTGCGATCTTGCTTTGTGCGTTATGGAAATATGTATTATTGAAATCTTGTGGGAGCACTTTGCAGGAGGAATCGGATGACATATTACTTCTTCCCACATATATCTCACGAAATGACCACGACGAGAATATTCGAGAAATTAGAGCTAATACAGAAGCTTACCGACAATCATTCTAACCCGTGCGTCATGCTCAATTAGTGATAAGAGCAGTACCCTCTGCCACACAACATCAGGTGGCATGCAGAGTATAACGATGTAGATGTAGAAGACGGTTAGATTTGGACGATCACAACCTTGATGACGAGTATGCCTCCTTTCACGTGCCCAGGCACTCCAGCATCGAGCCACAGACACAACCGAATGCACCACAAAGGTTAACGACCTGTCGGCCACATGGAGACCCTCAACGATGCCACTTTCAAATCCTGTCAGGCGCTGACAGCGCTATCTCATACGTCTAGTCGGTACCACTGTGTCCTTCACAGTGCTCACTCAACATCTCACTCAACATCTCACTCTGTCCACATCGCTTATAAAATAGAATATCAGGCCTGATAACAACGCTGAATGCGAACGACATCAATGGAGTCTTGGGCCTTTCTACCTGTCACAGAGAAATTCATCTGTAATCATTTGTATACCCGCCGGTAGTGTGTATGTGTACGAAGTAACATTGGCATTCACCTATGTCTTCTGGGAGTTTCACCTTTTTGTCTCACAGTGTGTAATAATTGATTAAGATCTGAACAGTGTTTCGGTAAAGGGAATGTTTGTAGATTCTTTGCCTTACCTTTAATAAAAAAAAATAGTGTTCTCTTGACTTAGTTTTGATAATACTGTGTTGGAAGACCAGTGGCAACCGTTGCGGTTTATTACTCCCTGGGGATCTTGTTTCACGTGGCGTATACTGTGCGGTGGGTACGCCCGTTGTGACACTATAGGTGAGGGAGAATTGCGTTTCAGTAGCGCAAAGTAGATCACGAGACGCTGGTTTCTCCATGTCACGCAATCCACACGCGTAAGTACAATATGATCAACGCTTTAACATTACACCCACCGAAGTATAGGTACATGGAGGATGTGTTTACAAGTGTAATAAGTGAAACAGTGACCAACAACCTTCCAATGTTATGGCCATTTAAGTGTTACGTCTGTTGCTAATTGGCATCTTGTTGGTGTTGACTTCCACTGTTGATGATCTGCCGGTTCACGATAACAAAACAGTAAAGACGATTAAGTCTAGAACGCCCAGCGGCGGCGGGCGGGGGGTGGGGGGCAAAATGCCCTTTTTTGTTTAGAAAAGTTTCCTTCTGTGGGTTTTATTCATTTGGAATGTACTTTCGTTACATCGAAGAACAGCGCAGTTTCCACAATTGATTATGATTTTAGTAGGTTTCACATTTAATTCCCAGCGCAGTCATATTGACCCCTTTAAGATAGTACTATAATTTTGTTTATTGGTATGCCTTTCGTTAATTTTATGCACTCCCAAACTTCAGCTATTTTACTTTGTGGTGCAATAACTAACCTATGTTCATACTACTGTGGAATGAATGGACAACAATTGACTCAATACAATTTACTTTTGATTATCATTCTCTTGCAAAAATCAGTTTGTTTCTTGCACTTTGTTATTGTTCCCATTTTATTTTGTGACGTAATAACTCTTATTCATATTATTGTGGCTTACGACGTACTTCTATTAGTCATTCCCTTCCAAGATTCAATGTTACGAAGGTGACAGTGAGATGAAGGCTGAAATGAATCGCAAACATTATTTATGGGAAGATGAGATAGTTTTAGAGGATGAGTGGAAGCAGATTCTGCGAAATTACGAGATTCCTGAGCTCCAACAAGAAGTCTATACTTTCTCAACATTTACAAACTCATAATTTGACATTGGTTTCTGCTGTTTCGAAAAAAATCCTAGAAAACTGCACCATGTGTTACAAACCGAGATCTGAAATAACGATAGACGAGCGACTCTACCCCAGAAAAACTGCTTGCCCGTTCACGCAATTCTTTGCTTCGAAGCTCCAGAAGTATGGAAAAAATTACTGATTAGCAGTAGGTGTTGACAGCGAGTATATTGTCAATGGTTTCCCTTATCTTCTTGGTAAGGATATTGCGCGATTCCAAGGTGAAAGGGTTGCAGATTATGTAGTGGTGCGTCTTGTGGACCCATTTCTATCCAAAGGCAGAAACATCACTACAGATAATTATTTTACTTCCCTCAAACTCGCTAAGAAATTGAAAGAAAAGTCCACGTCCATTGTAACAACAGTTAATAGAGCAAGAAGAGAAATACCATTTGCTCTGAAGTCTTTGAAGGACCTTCTGTACTTGACAAACATTTTAAAATGTGATGATATTTAGCCGGCCGCGGTGGTCTCGCGGATCTAGGCGCGCAGTTCGGAACCGCGCGACTGCTACGGTCGCCTCGGGCATGGATGTGTGTGATGTTCTTAGGTTAGTTAGGTTTAAGTAGTTCTAAGTTCTAGGGGACTGATGACCACAGCTGTTAATTCCCATAGTGCTCAGAGCCATTTGAAAATTTGATGATATTTCCTGGATGGTCTATCACCCTAGTGTTACTATACATAAAAATGGAAAAAAGAGCTCCAGTAACCGTAAGTTACTACAACAAGACGAAGTTTGGGGTTAACATAGTTGACAAAATGGCCAGGCAGTATTCAATCAAGGTTTCCTTAAGAAGATGGTCGGTACACTCCATCTACAATATTCTTGACCTAGCAGACGTAGCATTCAGGGCTGTAACTGGCAATAAGATCAAAAGAAGATATTTTATTCAGCATCGTGCAGGGAAATTATGCTTTGAGTACGTGATGAGTCGTCACTTTGTAGGATCACAGACGGTCAAGAAAACAACGGAAATGAAAATGAAGGCGAAATAGCACACAAACGTCTTAATGTTAAGTTATTGAATTATGCAAGTGCAATAAAACTATTGCCAAGTGCACTGTTTGAAAGAAGGAGATGTGTGAAAAATGCACAAAGAAAACTGAATACAAAAGTGTCATACGCGTGGAAGTTGCTGTAACCGCGAATAATTCTACTTTTCTACTCATTTCTAACTAAGTAAACCCACTCACTTTCTAACTCTTACTTGCGTTTTACGGGTTTCGGTGAAATTTGTGAACTTCTTCTTAAAACTGCTGTTATTTGTGTTCTGTTGCATTTTATTCGTAATTCTGAATCTTAAATGGTACAGGAATCATGCCAAAACATTAAAATATAATAATTGCGTACAATTCTGAAATAATAATTCTGAACATAATTGTTCTATAGTGTTATAGTATTATTACAGTCTGGGCGTTAGAGAGGGCACAGAAAGTCTGGGCGTCGTAATTGTAACGAGAGATTAGTCAGATTAATGCTCAACTGCTTCATAAAATAGCAGTGCGCCCGACCCCGTGCATACGACGACAGTGGGAACGGCTGAATATCCGCTCGCAGCTGGAGCCAGCAGTCGGCTGGTGACGATATATCAGCGGGAAGGTGTGAGGGCCTAACTCGTACGCGGCTGTCCTCCCCGCTGCGTGGGTGCGGGGGCGGCAGGGGGCGTCGACAGAGTCACACGCGGCCCGGAAACTCGACCCTCCGCACGGCCCGGAATAGCGGCCGCCCCCACAACTGGAGGCGTTATTTACTGCTTAGGGGCAAGGCAGTTCGCTAAGGTTTTCATTAAGGGTAAGCTAGTCTCTCTCTCCGTTCCGAGAAGACAGCAAACAACTCCGGGCACTCGAGTACGAACAAAAGACGAAGACTGGCACCCATGATGTTAATGAACAGGTGGGAATGACCATCAGAAAATAGCTTCACCGCAGAGGTGCAGCCTACATCTCGATCTGTGGTTACAACCGTAGTCTGGAAATCACTGTGCAGTGCTTGACAGAGGCTTTCTATTTCACCACCAACTACGGTTTCTGCCCATTCTTCCTGTTCCAGTCGCATATAGAGGGAGGAGAAAGTGGAAACACCACGAAAACTACACAGTATCATACCAAATATGGTGTATGAAAACCGTTGGAATTCATTGCAGCTTCTAGTTCTCCCGGGTCCTGTATATTTTTTGAAGGAAATCTTACACCATTATTCCTGCAAAATAGTTCAGGTTACGATTGTGGAGGTGGATCACGATTACGCACCCTCCTCTCCCAAGTGGACCACAAAGACTCAATAACATTGAGATCTGCTGACTGTGGTGGCCAGGGGAGATACGAAAATTCATCCTCATGCTCATAAAACCAGTCGAGGACGATGCGAGCTGTGTGAACAGGGACCCAATCGTCTTTGAACACAGCATCTTCATTAGGGATCCAATACTGTAATATGGGATGGATCTGATAAGCCAAAATGTAACATAACCCCTGTAAGTAACGTGACTTTACAGAGTGCCGGTGCGGCCCATTAAATACCACAGTATGGCTGCCAGAATCATCATCGACACTCCTCCATGTTTCGCTCTTGGGTGGTAAACTCGGCGAGAAGTTGGAAAAAGTCCTAAACAACTCGACCGACCAAATGACTTTATTTCATTGCTCCATAGTTTCGACACCACGATTTCAGAATGAAATTTTCACTCTACAGCGGAGTGTGCGCTGATATGAATTCATATCAGCGCACACTCCGCTGCAGAGTGAAAATTTCATTCTAGAAACAACCCCCAGGCTGTGGCTAAGCCATGCTTTCCAATATCCTTTCTTCCAGGAGTGCTAGTTCTGCAGGTTCGCAGGAGAGCTTCTGTGAAATTTGGAAGGTAGGAGACGAGGTACTGGCGGGATTAAAGCGGTGAGGACGGGGCGTGAGTCGTGCTTGGGTAGCTAAGTTGGTAGAGCACTTCCCCGAGAAAGGCAAAGGTCCCGAGCTCGAGTCTCGGTCCGGCACACAGTTTTAATCTACCAGGAAGTTTCAAAACGTTTTCAGATTACGGGCATTTGCCCCGAAATTTCTTGCCTAAGTAGCGCCCTTCGTGTTGTTTTAGTGCTGACAGGATTTGCGAGTGCGACATTCAGTTCTACACTGACTTTTACAGCTGTCGTCCTCTTATTTTTTGTCTCAGTCCTCTTCAATGATCGTCCGTCACGACCGCTCAGCACACGCTTCCGTCCGCATAATGACTCTGCGAGTAACGTATTTCCGCTTTCTCTGTAAGCTGTATAACTTTCGATACGGTACCTCTTCAAAAACCAAAGACGTCGGCTACCTTCGTTTAGAAAGCAGCCAAAATATGTGCGCTAGCTATTTATCCACCTTCGATTACACTTATCTCCGACTTAATCTCTCCCAATTACACAGAACAGTGTTCTGACCATGACTGGCACTTGCAACGTATTGGGGACACTACACATGTGCCATTCGTGGTCAAATATAACACTGCAACCTGTGGACTTGACTAGGATCTGGATTTCAGTCAGTGAGTTGGAAAACGTGTTGAAAGGGTACAGTACCGACCGACATTGAAAATAAGTACAACATACTTCATTATTTTTGTCAGAACAACACATTTTTTTTGTAAAATAACTCAATTTCAATTAATACAGCGAAGCCGGATACCAGTGTGGGAAAGAATGACCATTTATTTATTTAATTGATCACATTTGCACTCCCACAAAATAAATCCATACGTCCAGTTTGGTGAGATCTTTTGAAATGAATGAATGTTTGGTCGTCTGCTAACCGCAGATAGTGAATGTGAATATATGATCATCTTTGAGTCGATCCTTTGGCCACCTTTGGTGGGACCAAAGAGATGAAATTTACCTGAGCTTTGAGCACCTGAAATGTGGCTGACCAATACGGTAGCAAGGTGCTCCCCCACTTCAGCAGAGGTGCGAGAGGACCTCGAGAACGGCCATGTTTCAGCACTCTGCCGCTGGATCTTGTGCTTTTGTGACCTGTTTTAGTTGTGCTCCGTAATGACGAAAGAGTGGAGACATGGTATGTATGTGGAATATTTAAGAGTAGTTTGAAATAATAATTTCTCTATTTCAGGAACTTTTGTGGGGAGAATTAAATGTCAGGCAGGTAATATTAATGGGATTGTAGTAATCGTCGGAAGTGACCAACGGTCACAATGAAACCACGTGTAGCAATAAGTTGAAATACTTCCGTGTGCTTAAGTTAAGCTGAATTACTAGCGTGTGTACAATAAGTTGAAATATTTAAGAAATAGCGTGTGTACCATAAGTTGAAATATTTAAGAAATGGCGTGTGTACCATAAGTTGAAATATTTAAGAAATGGCGTGTGCAGGACTTGAAATTAGAGACGAGTACTTCCACGTGGAGAGTACTGTGTGAGTCTCAAACTGTATGAGACAAAGGATGAAGAGAAGTACTCGTCCATGGTGTCAGTTGAGGACTCGCGTGTGTGATGAATACGTTCTTAATATTACTTTGCGTGATATGATTCCGTGTGACGCTAGATTCAAACTCTGAGAGAGAAACAAGGTGAGTCGGCCGTCTATCCAGCAACGCCACTTGGCTTGCATTGCACAGGAAGACGTGCATATATCTCCAGAGTTCATAGTAGGAAAGTAGAATTACGAGGTGGGGCAGTGTCGTGTGAAACTGAGATAAATATTAATTGAAGTGGGAAAGCTGAAAGTGATAATGTGACTATTACCTGTGTAGTATTTCATATTGTAGTGTGGTGTATGTCATGTAATTTGGGTATGTGTGGTTTGCATGGGAGAGTAGCGAGGTAGTTTCAAAAGATTAGTGGGTTATGCTTGTTCCTTCTGTACCGCTCGGTCTGGAGGAAAGTTTCGTGATGATGATTGTGAGAGTCGAAGTGTGAGAAATAATAAAAGATCCACCATCCTATGCAGAAAGTGCACTGTAGCGTTAAATAATTACGAGACCATAATATAAAGATTCACCAACGTAAAGCCATGCCCACTGGGCGGAATTTCTCATGTGTTATTGTTGTAGGTTATAGAATTTGTGTGTTTAGGTTATAGAATTTATCGGAATAAATAAGATAGTGAAAAGAAAAAGATTGGTGGCCTTTTCCTTCGAACTGTATGTTGTCATGATATCCAGAATTTATAATGAGTGCGCCACTCATATTCAGTGCGATGGCCACGTGTTGATAAAAGCCGTTAAATAAAAAAGGAAAGAAAATGTGGTACTGCCAGTGCGTAGTGAACAGTCAGAGTTCTGTAAATTACTGATAGTCAGATGCGTGTTTCCGTTGCGTATTATTCATACAGGAGGATAATTTGTAACTTAATTGTGAGTACGAGAGTTCATGTTACTCGATAAATAAGAATGAATCCACTCGCTTGGCAGACCACTCATCTTGCAGGCCTGACTGCTTGATGCCCCAGTATGAGCAAGGCATGTGGGTGCCTCTCAGTGTTACGTTCTTTTTGTTTTATCAAATAACATTCACCGGCGATAACTGATCTTTGTTCGCGCATGGTGTCATATCCTATCACCATTACATACTTATTGCGTTAGGAAGGGCCACCTCCGGATCAATAAGCGTGTGGTACACGTGTTCCAATAAAAAAAAGAAGAAACTAGGCGATGTAAAGAAAATTATAAAGTACACACCAGACGAGCAGAAACCATTTGCTAACAGTGTACGCCAGGGGCCACCGAAGGATGGAGGAGATAAAGATGAAACATACCCACCCACCACTGTCTGCTTTGCTGTATTTTGCTTGTGACTGTATTCTGCGTACATTATGAATAAATGTGTATGCTCGTAACACACTGTTTTATTCCTATAATGAATATGAATGATATTAATTTGCGTAACACAATCCTTCCGCTGCAAACAGAACGCTAGTTGCCTTACCAGCATCATCAGATTCGGAAAAGGGTCACCTCCAGTATATTCAGACTTGATTACTGATTACATTCGATAGTCAATGTGTGTTGTAATAATGTGTATTGTCCCACACTGGGGCCGACTGCTACACAGCAACTCCACGACACCAAGTTTAAAGCCGTTTTGTAGTAAAACAGTCTTTCGTGTCTCCTAACAAATAAGCTTTCTGGGACATGGCCTTTTTTCCAGTTCCACGATTCAGTTACGTTCAAGCATACATTTCTCGCAATGTTTCCATATTTTCGTCTGAACCCGGTGTGTAGCGTCGTAGGAATAACTGCTTAAATACCTCTGTGAGTGCCGAAATTAGTCTCACTTTATGTTCGCAGTCCTTACGGGAACGATACGTAGAGGTCTGTAGTACGTCTCCAGACTCCTCACTGATTCCTTGTCTTCTAAACTGTATAAGTAGGCTTCCCCGGGATAGTTGTGTTGGTACTCTTGCGTGTGATAGTCGTCAGCCCAAGAATACGATCAACATTCAACAACTGAGATTTATGATTCCACGCAGGGTGGAATTGTGACATTTGGAACACGCGTCTGGACTATGTGTCTGCAGCTTCTAGGGCAATCCACTCCTATGTATGCGAATCACGTGACAGGCTTCAAATTACACGTCGCCTGTTTTATTCATGAGCGAGGGTGACATGAATACAGTTTCAGACAAGTATTTCTTCAAAAGGGACGCGACAGTTTTTCAACGTCCAACTTTACATAAGAGGACTTGATATGGAAGGTTCTTGTCTGACCTGAATGATAATGTTAGTAAGGGGTAGATGAGGAAAATATAGTAAACCTCTGTTCCAATAAAGATAATTACAGCACTCTAGCCAGACGAGTAACGACAGTAATGCAAAAAAATCTATTCTGTTTTCCTCCTAGTAAATGAATGAAGTAGTACAGCATTTGAATACAATTTCATTGACACTTCTATCCAACGTAACAGTTTAAAACGTTGCAACACATTCAAGACGTTTGCAGAATAACAAAAACTATGTGTTAAAGAAATTATTGATGTAGCAGGCAATCAGGAAGCTTTCAGACTTTTTCCTCTGATAAATCTCTTCACAACGAAATTACAAGGGAAGATGGAACATGTTTAGATTGTTTTACAGTGGCGGCCTCAGGTCTCAGAGTTTATACCGATGAAAGAAACTATATGCCATCTGCAATAGGGCGTGCCATTAATTTCTTAAAAATAAACTATGATTTTTTTTGTAAAAAAGTAAATGTATTGGGAGAGAATTACACTGCGTATCTTGCAGTTCACACTGGGCTAAATTGCGAGATGCCAGTGGAACCTATGAGACCGTGCTGAACACTAATGCCTCGGAATTTATGTGAGACGTCTTATAGGTTTTTAAATAAAGCAAACATTATTAACAAAAAATGGTTCAAATGGCTCTGAGCACTATGGGACTCAACTGCTGTGGCCATAAGTCCCCTAGAACTTAGAACTACTTAAACCTAACTAACCTAAGGACAGCACACAACACCCAGCCATCACGAGGCAGAGAAAATCCCTGACACCGCCGGGAATCGAACCCGGGAACCCGGGCGTGGGAAGCGAGGACGCTACCGCACGACCACGAGATGCGGGCAAACATTATTAACATTCTGCGTCTTTATTCTTCATGTCTGCATATTTATAACCCCCTCTTGATAGGGGGTCCGAATTGTACAGTGTAACATGGCGGTGTGTAACATAATTATGTCGATGCGTGCAAACAGCGTGCGTAATCGGGTTTCGAATTCGAAGAGTTCGTCAACGCATGGAGCGCCCTCTCCTTCAACATGACAACCCCATACCACACGAGCTCTGCGACATCGGCAACAATCTGGAGCCTTGGTTTCACTGTCATCTATCATCCTCCATACAGTGCCGATTTGGCCTCATTGTTTTCATCTCATACCATAACTTAAAAACACCTTCGAGGACTTCACTATGATAATGATGAAGCGGTGCAAGCAGAAGAAGTCAGGTTGCAGCTTCGTAAAAAGAAAAAAAATCAAACATTCTGAGTGGCACTATCAACAAACTGATCTCTTGTTGGGAAAAATGTGTTCGTCGCAAGGGTGACTATGCTGAGAAACAAATATGTGGGCATGAAGAATAAAGATGTAGAATGTTAATAACGTCTTTTTTATCTAAAAAGCTTAAAGAGGCTTAACATAAAAAATTAGGACGCATTACTTCTCAACGAGCCATCGAAAATGAGTGTTTCGTTAAACCACTAAGTAAAGGAACATCCATTTTAATTTCATTCCTTTTTTTTTTTGTTTTGGTTTTAGGGCGCAAAACTGCTATGGTCATTAGCGCCCGGTCTGTGACTTAGGAAGCAGTAAAAAACCGAAAACGGAAACCAGCAGCAATGGGAACGAAAGTCATAAAATTGGAGAAACTAAAAGCAGAAGGAAGGCTTAAAAATTCACTACAGAAGGGGGTTGGTTGTTCCAAAAAAAAAAAAAAAAACTTCAAATGACTGACGTCATTTCACTGGCACGAATGAACTCTAGAACGCGATCGGCCGATCGCGTGTCATCTGCTAAAATTGACGATATATCAGACGACAGCTGTAGACGGGCGCGTAACGCAGTAAAATAGGGGCATTCAATTAAAAGGTGTCTTACCGTCCACAACTGAGAGCAGTGGGGACAGAGTGGGGGAGGATCGCCGCTTAAAAGATGTCGATGGCTAAAAAGACAGTGCCCTATCCGGAGTCTAGTTAAAATTACCTCCTCCCGACGACGCGTTCGGGAGGAAGAGGTCCAAGCACAAGGAAGAGCTTTTACGTCCCGCAATTTATTTTGGGGAAGTGTCGACCAGTGCGCGCGCCATAAATGAACAACATGACGACATAAAACGCTCCGGAGATCGGCGACGGGAATCGATTGAATTGCTGGCCGAAGAAGAGAGACTGCAGCCTTGGCTGCAATATCGGCCGCCTCATTTCCGCAGATACCAACGTGTCCCGGGAGCCAGAGGAACGCCACCGAGACGCCCCCCAGGTGGAGCAAGCGCAGACAGTCCTGAATCCGGTGGACCAGAGGGTGCACAGGGTAAAGAGCTTGGAGACTGAGGAGAGAGCTGAGAGAATCGGAGCAGATAACGTACTGTATCCGCTGATGGCGGCAGATGTAGTGGACAGCCTGGAGAACAGCGTAAAGCTCCGCAGTATAGACCGAACACTGGTCGGGAAGCCGAAAGTGATTTGGGGTGTCGCCAACAACATAGGCACTCCCTACACCTAACGATGTTTTCGAGCCATCGGTGTAAATAAATGTGGCTTCCGTCATTTGTGCACATAGAGCAGCAAATGCCCGACGATAAACAAGTGAAGGGGTACCATCCTTGGGAAATCGACAAAGGTCACGGAGCAGGCAGATCCGGGGACGGAGCCAAGGGGTGCTGTACCCCAAGTTGTCAAGAAGGTTTTAGGAAAGCGGAAGGAAAGAGAATGGAACAGTTGACGGAAGCGGACTCCCGGTGGTAGTAGGGAGGAGGGGCGGCCTGAATACCCTACATCAAAGGAGGCGTCGAAAAATATGTCATGGGCTGGATTAGCAGGCATGGAAGACAGATGGCTGGCATAACGACTCAGAAGGACTGCTCGCCGATTGGACAGCGGAGGTTCAGCAGTCTCAGCATAAAGGCTTTCCACAGGGCTGGTGTAAAAAGCTCCAGACACTAAACGTAATCCACGGTGGTGGATAGAGTCGAGACGCCGAAGAATAGACGGCCGAGCAGAGGAGTAGACTATGCTTCCACAGTCCAATTTCGAGCGCACTAAGGCGCGATAGAGGCGGAGAAGGACCACGCGGTCCGCTCCCCAGGAGGTACCATTCAGGACACGGAGGGTGTTGAGGGATCGCAGACAGCGAGCCGAAAGATACGAAATGTGGGAGGACCAGCATAGTTTTCTGTCAAACATAAGACCCAAGAATTTAGCGACGTCTGAAAACGGAAGGTTGACAGGTCCTAGATGTAAGGAGGGTGGAAGAAACTCCTTACGTCGCCAAAAATTAACACAAACGGTCTTACTGGGAGAAAAACGGAAGCCGGTTTCGATGCTCCAAGAGTGGAGGCGATCGAGACATCCTTGAAGACGTCGTTCAAGAAGGCTGGTCCGTTGAGAGCTGTAGTAGATAGCAAAATCGTCCACAAAGAGGGAGCCCGAGACATTAGGAAGGAGACAATCCATAATGGGATTTATGGCAATGGCAAACAGTACAACACTTAGCACGGAGCCCTGGGGTACCCCGTTTTCTTGTGAGAAAGTACGGGAGAGAGTAGTGTTCACCCGCACTCTAAATGTTGTGCGCTCTGCCATAAATTCGCGAAGAAAAAGGGGCAGCCGACCTCGAAAGCCCTAAGAGAACAGTGTGTGGAGGATGCCTGTCCTCCAACAGGTATCGTATGCTCTCTCCAGATCAAAAAATATTGCTACTGTTTGGCGTTTCCGGAGAAAATTGTTCATGATATAAGTGGAGAGAGCAACAAGATGGTCAACTGCAGAACGATGCTTTCGGAATCCGCATTGGGCAGGTGTTAAAAGACTGCGGGATTCCAGCCACCAAGCTAAACGGTAATTCACCACACGCTCCAAAACCTTACAGACACTACTCGTGAGAGAAATGGGGCGATAGCTAGAGGGGAGATGTTTGTCCTTTCCAGGTTTCGGAATAGGAACGACGACAGCTTCCCGCCATCGTCGGGGAAAAGTACTGTCGGTCCAAATTCGATTATAAAGGCGAAGGAGGTAACGCAGACTATGGGTTGATAAATGCAGCAACATTTGGACATGGATACCATCCGGTCCTGGGGCGGAGGAGCGAGAAGAAGAGAGTGCATGTTGGAGTTCCCACATGGAGAAAACAGTATTGTAGCTTTCGCGATTTGGAGAGGAGAAAGCAAGAGGTCGCGCTTCCGCTGCACGTTTCTTCGGGAGAAACGCTGGCGGGTAATTGGAAGAGCTCGAAATCTCAGCAAAGTGCTGACCCAATGAGTTAGAAATTGCGACGGGGTCCACTAATGTATCATGCGCAACAGTGAGCCCAGAGACCGGGGAGAAACTAGGCGCGCCTGAGAACCGTCGAAGCCGACTCCAAACTTCCGAGGAGGGAGTGAAGGTGTTAAATGAGCTAATAAAGAATTTCCAGCTTGCCTTCTTGCTATCGCGGATGACGCGACGGCATCGCGCACGGAGCTGCTTATAGCGGATACAGTTGGCCAAAGTAGGATGGTGACGGAAAATGCGAAGAGCACGTCGCCGCTCACGTATTGCGTCACGGCATGCCTCGTTCCACCAAGGAACTGGGGGGCGCCGGGGCAATTCGGAGGTGCGTGGTATTGAACGTTCCGCAGCTGTAAGAATAACGTCGGTAATATGTGTGACCGCATCGTCGACGCTGGGAAAGCGACGGTCATCGAATGTCGCTAGAGATGAAAAAAGTGTCCAATCGGGGCAAACTTCCAGCGTCGCGGGCGCATATATGGCAGTTGAGGCTGCAGTCTAAGGACACATGGAAAGTGGTCACTCGAGTGTGTATCATCAAGGGCGACCCATTCGAAGCGCCGAGCTAGCGGAACAGTACCGACCGCAAGGTCCAAATGAGATAAATTTGTCGTGGAGGCAGACAAAAATGTGGGGACCCCAGTGTTGAAGCAAACTAGATCCGCTTGGTGGAAGACGTCTAGCAATAGGGAGCCACGTGGACAAGGATGTGGAGATCCCCAAAGCGGGTGGTGGGCATTGAAGTCCCCAACCAGCAAATAGGGGGGTGGAAGCTGACCAAGAAGATGAAGGAAATCAGCTCGTGCCATTGGTGTGGACGATGGAATGTATACAGTACAAAGAGAGAACGTGTATCCAGAGAGGGAAAGGCGGACGGCGACAGCTTGGAAGGAACTGTTTAAGGGGATTGGGTGATAATGGAGAGTATCATGGAGAAGAATCATGAGTCCTCCATGGGCGGGAGTGCCTTCAACAGAGGGGAGGTCATATCGGACGGACTGAAAATGAGGGAGAACAAAGCGGTCATGGGGACGCAGCTTTGTTTCCTGAAGACAGAAGATGACTGGCGAGTAGAATCGTAAGAGGATCGACAATTCATCCCGATTGGCTCGAATGCCGCGGATATTCCAGTGGATAATGGACATAGGGTGAACAGAAAATGAAGGAATGTGACCAAGGGTGCTGTCAACTCAACGACTGCTCAGAGCTTGCGACCGACAGCATGGAGTGGCATTCAGCCGAAGGCAGAAGATCCTGATCCATAGGTTGGTCAGGAGCAGCTCCTGCCACCAGCGATCGGCCGGTTGACCGGCCACCAGCAGTGCGCCTCGGCGACACAGAAGACGGCCGAGGGCGATTTCCGCCAGGTGGTGCTGCAGATGGGACACACCTTGGCGGAGAAGGAGAGGAACTGGGTTTCTTTGTAGCCTTCTTGGAAGTATGATGTTTAGATGAAGGAGGAACCGATGGTTGGGAAGTTGCGGTACGTAAAAGCTCTTCACGAGTATGCTCTTTTTTGGAAGGCTTGGTGTCTGACTTTTGGGCTCGAGATTTAGCAGAACCCGACGAAAGGTGAACCATAGAGTGGGCAGGCGAAAGTGGTGAGGTTGAACGGGCGATCTTTGCGCTGGCCGATCTGACGACCGTGGCACTAAAGGTGAGGTCGCAAGTCTGCATGGCCGCCTCCTTTGTTGGCCGAGGAGAAGCAAGGACAGTGCTGTATTTTCCTGTCTGAGGCACGGTGGGCTGGCGACTGGCGAATAATTTTCGAGCAGCAAAGGTCGACACCTTTTCCTTCACTCTTATTTCCTGGATGAGCTTTTCGTCCTTAAAAACGGGGCAATCTCGAGAGGAAGCTGCGTGGTCACCCATACAGTTGATGCAGCGAGGGGATGGAGGTGGACAAGCACCCTCATGGGCATCCTTGCCACACGTAACACATTTGGCCGGATTGGAACAGGACTGGCTGGTGTGATTGAACCGCTGACACCGATAGCAACGCGTAGGGTTTGGGACATAAGGGCGAACGGAAATTATAGCCTGCTTTGATTTTCGATGGGAGTTGAACTTTGTCAAATGTCAAGAAGACAGTGCGGGTTGGAATGACGTTCGTGTCAACCCTTTTCATAATTCTATGAACAGCCGTTACGCCCTGGTCAGACAGGTAGTGCTGAATTTCTTCGTCAGACAATCCATCGAGGGAGCGTGTATAAACGACTCCACGCGAGGAATTTGAGGTACGGTGCGGTTCCACCCGGACAGGGAAGGTGTGGAGCAGAGAAGTACGTAGCAATTTTTGTGCCTGGAGGGCACTGACTGTTTCTAACAACAGGGTGCCATTCCGTAATCTGGAACAAGACTTAACAGGACCTGCAATTGCGTCGACACCTTTCTGAATAATGAAAGGGTTGACCGTGGAGAAGTCGTGACCTTCGTCAGACCGAGAAACAACAAGGAACTGTGGGAACGATGGAAGAACTGTCTGTGGCTGAGACTCAGTGAACTTACTTTTGTGAGCAGACATAGTGGAAGGTGAGGAAACCATTGCGGAAGAATCCCCCATGATTACCAGCGTCTCCGATGGCGCGCTCCTCCCTTGTGGGGGCCCTCACTGAGGGCACTCCGGCCTTAGGTGATTGTTCACACCTCAGGTCACACCTCCCGACAAACGGACGGAGGGACCAATCGGCACTTTCGGAAGGTATCAGCTCAGGTAATCACCCCTCCCTGGGCCTGGCCGTTACCAGGGGGTACGTACGTGTCCTACCTGTCTACCCGGGGCGGGGAATTACGCGTTACCCCGTCACCGGCTACGCATGGAAGTGCGTGGGTCGGCCTTCAGACACGCACAGGGAGGAAAAAAGAGAAAGGGAAAGGAAAGAAGAGGGGTCTCAAACGCCGCAGCGGAGAAAAGTGCAGAGAGAAGCGGGAAGGAAAAGAGGAGGACAGAGGAAGGACGAAGACTTGCAAGTATAGAAAGCAAGGAATTTGTAACAGTTTAGAGCGTCCGTCTCCGGACGTAGGCACAAACCATACTCCCAGAGGGGGAGAAAGGGAAGGAAAGAGCCAGAGGTGAGGGGGGGCGAAGATGGGGGAGGGGGAAGGATGAGGAAAGGGAAGGTATGCAGCCCGGAAAGGAAGGAGGGCCACATTATCTCGTGGTCCCGTGCTCGCTACGCACGTGTCCACAAAAGAGTTGTGAACCCCCTGGGGGAATTTCATTCCTTATCAGGGTAGTCTAGAAAATGATTTTTTCCAGTAAAATGTTCAAGCGGTAATATCAAAACATCTTTCAGAAGCAGCTTATAACGGGCCTTCCTGTTCAATCGCACTACATTTTTTAAAAATTTTCGCTGATGTGTCTTCCATTTCAATATACACACCAAAAAATGTTTTGCATCTACCCAGTTCAGAGAACTCCTGAGGATAGACGTTGAATGCGGATATTGTATCACAGACACAGTCCCGTTGACTGTTCAGAGATGTCACTAAACCGACCCAAAGATGTAAACAACCATGCATGAGTAGCTCCTATTAGATGGAGGGTGACCGACAGCCGAACTGTACTGTCTGCCATCGGGTTCCCCTAAATGGCAGGCAGTACCGCATAACAGCCACGCTATGAGGAAAAAAAACCAACAGTCAAACTGGCGAAGACATCAGGTAAACACGCCGAAGATTCCAGTCGATTAATAGGAACCTTTCCTTGCAGAGGTCGCCGCGACATATCCGGCCACGGATTCCTACGCCGGGTTTCTATTGGCTCCAGCTCACTATATAGGCCCGGCCGGTCGAAGGCAGACCAGTCTTCGTCCGCTGCTAATGGCAACCGCTATAGCATAGTCTCCGAGAAGATATCACCGAAGCCGCTGTACTGCACCACCGATCGAAGTAGCAGCCTACCGAGAGGAACCACATCTCCGGCTAGATCGACGGACGTCTACATCTATTGTACAGCCAGCTATTGTATTGTAGAAGAAGTTACGTTCAATAAACTGTTGGAGAATAAACACGATCAGTTCCAGTCATTCCACCAGGAAGGAAGTACACGTCTCATGTTGTCTCTAGTTCAGCCATGCCTAGACTGTCAACACCGCGGTTCGATCGTGACTGCATTGTTACTTTGTGCCAGGAAGGGCTCTCAACAAGGGAAGTGTCCAGGTGTCTCGAAGTGTATTAAAGCTATGTTGCTCGGACATGGAGGAGATACAGAGAGACAAGAACTGTCGATGACGTGCCTCGTTCGGCCGCCCAAGGGCTACTACTGCAGTGGATGACCGCTACCTATAGATTATGGCTCGGTGGAACCCTGACAGCAGCGCCACTATGAATAATGCTTTTCCTGCAGCCACAGAACGTCGTGTTAAGACTCAAACTGTGCGCAATAGGCTGCATGATGCGCAACTTCACACCTGATGTCCATGACGAGGTATATCTTTGCAACCACGACACAATGCAGCGCCAACAACAACATGGGGCCAACAAGTTGCCGAATGCACCGCACAGGATTGGCATCGCAATCTCTTCACCAATGAGTGTCGCATATGCCTTCAACCAGACAATCGTCGGAGACGTGTTTGGAGGTAACCCAGTCAGGCTGAACGCCTTAGAGACACCGTTCAGCGAGTGCAGCAAGGTGGAGGTTTCCATTGTTTTACGGTGGCATTATGTGGGTCCGACGTACGCCGCTGGTGGTCATGGAAAGCGCCGTAACGGCTGTACGATACGTGGATGCCATCCTCCGACCGATAGTGCAACCATATCGGCAGCATATTGGCGAGGCATTCGTCTTCATGGACGACAATTTGCGCCCCCATCGTGCACATCTTGTGAATGACTTCCTTCAGGATAACTACATCGCTCGACTAGAGTAGCCAGCATATTCTCCAGACATGAACCCTATGGAACATGTCTGGGATAGATTCAAAAGGGCTGTTTATGAACGAAGTGACACACCAGTCACTCTGAGGAATCTACGTGGAATCGCCATTGAGGAGTGGGTCAATTTGGACCAGCGCTGCTTTGATGAAATTGTGGATAGTATGCCATGACGAATACAGGCATGCATCAGTGCAAGAGGACGTGCCACTAGGTATTAGAGGTACTGGTGTGTACAGCAATCTGGACCACCACCTCTGAAGATCTCGCTGTGTGGTGATACAGCATACTATGTGTGGTTTACATGAGCAATAAAAAGGAAGGGGGGAAATGATGTTTATGTTGATCTCTATTTCAATTTTCTGTTCATGTTCCGGAGCTCTTGGAACCGAGGTGATGCAAAACTTTTTTTGATGTGTGTGTTATATTACAGCTCTGTCAGCTACTGAAGTTTAGAGAAATCAAAAATATTGACAGTAGAATACACATACGTCTTCATACTGCTGATTCAGTTCTGCAACTGACTCATCGCAAATTCACATAGCGAGAACTTACAAGTGTTACTCCGTAACGTTTTAGAGCTAACAGCCTTCAAATTTGTTAAATTAATGTAATTTTTTTCGAGAAATATTATTAAGTATACAAATGTTAATTTGTATTACTGCCACAATTTTAGTAGGTTTAACACGCACAAAAACAATAGTGATGAAGTTATTTTATACTAATTTGATATAATATGGGTTTTGGAAAAGTGTGGTAAACTGACAATGAAGATATAATTAATAAGATACAAATAAGATAAATAATAAGATACAAATTTATAAATAGGGCAGAAGACAATCACTAAGAGCAGTAGTAGTACATTCATGTTCAATGACGTCTTAATTTGTTCAAGAGAATGGTATGAAGTGCTGCAACAGTACCTAATGGTTACTGCTGCTGAGTTGCTCTTCCTGACATCACCCTATACGAGCAAACCAGTTGCATCTTTACCCGTGGTTACCCGTACTTTATGTACTTGGGCTATGCACGAATCTCCTGAAATAGAACAGCTCAATGTAGACGTAGGATAGAACCACGCACGTCTGCTTACATGGCCCGCAGCTAATTCGTTACATATAGTAACCAGTAGCTGTGACCCTGGAGTCAAATAGTCTATACACTGGCTAGAATTGCAAGTTAATAACATACACAGAAATACAAAAGAAAAGTTAAATGAATTATCGAGTAACATGGGCACTATTCTAACGTCTGTAATTGATGTAGACGACAGAATTATGTTGGACAACGCTTATACAAGAAAGAACATCTCAAATAAACGGTAAGTGGTCCTACAATAGCCGGCCGGAATGGCCGAGCGGTTCTAGGCGCTACAGTCTGGAACTGCGCGACCGATACGGTCGCAGGTTCGAATCCTGCCTCGGGCATGGATGTGTGTGATGTCCTTAGGTTAGTTAGGTTTAAGTAGTTTTAAGTTCTAGGGGACTGATGACCTCAGAAGTTAAGTCCCATAGTGCTCAGAGCCATTTTTTTTGGTCCTACAATATTCAGTTAAAATACAGGCGAAAAATGCCCTTATGAAATGCAGTAAAGTTACGTTGAAATCGTTACGACAATGTTAGGAAAGCCCCAAACTAAACACCCACCAAAGATACGCGAAAACTAAGTCCATTTCGTAATCACAATACACGAAATTTCCACCAGCTCAAAACAGCTCAGAGTTCAACATGATGATCTACAAATTACCAGACATGATAAAAGAATAGTAATTCATACTCTGTCTGTTCTCAGTTCTGTAATACAAGCCGAAAGAGTTAAGAGTCCTACACTGGAGCACATTCAGACCTCTCGAAGTATAATGTCCTTTTAGAAATTAAGTTGTGGTAGCGGTCGTTCACGGACCAGAATCAAACATTTCAACGGTCGAGTACCACTCGTTACCATATGAATCTCTGCTTCCTTGCAGAACTCAGATAAAAGTGACCAAAATTGCTCCCTTGAGCTCTTCACTCGAAAAGTCCCAGTCTCCTCTTGGCTTCCGAAGTGTTCCGCTACTGTATGCTTTTTCAGTGGGCGAAGGCCATCTCTACCAAAATACATCGTTCTTACGTACTACAGACATGATCTGACTCAACACTTTCCGGCACTAAAGTAATATATCACAACAATATTTATATAAATTAAATGTTATAAACACTCGTCACACTCAGACCATGCACTATGGATATAAATAAACGTTTGTTCATTAACAAATAAGCTGGCATTCTTACGTAAGTGCCCTCACAATAAATGCAACAAATTATCGTTAAATATTGTTTAGACAATTATTTATTCCCTCTTGACAGAAGCGTCTTTTAGTTCTCATTACAGTCGTGGTGTCTGCTAATGCATGCGACTGGCCACTTTTAAATTAACACAGTTTTTTAACGGCACTTGCAATCAATATTTGAATGAAGCTACTGGCAAAATAGTAAACCGCTCATTACACAAACACGCAAATATGCCAAAAAATGAGATATTCATGGAGTTTTAATTTGCTTTGTAACTGTGGAGGATATGATGTTCTGATAAACATTTGCATATGGAAAGATATAAAAAAATCACAAATCAGTAAACAAAATAGATGCAGATGAATGGCTTTCAGGGATGATAGCTATCGCGCAGTGCTGTCAGCTGGGATCTCGTTAGCTGAAATCGCATGAAGCGTTTAAAAGTTGTTAATTCAGAGGTTCAGTGCGAAAGTATTTAGCCACTGTAAAGTATTAACTTTTTTGTTTTAAAGATATTGAAATTATTGTTGTGTCATTGGCTGTGCCTCATTTTCTGGAATCGCCGATGTATTCAGATTTACGTCAGTATTTGATGTGAATTATTATTGACTCTCAAAGAGCAGTAAGAAACTATCTTTCAGCTTGTTTGACACACCACCATGTCTTGGAGCATTGTCTCTTGCACGAAGGCCATGCGTAGGACAGCCGTAAAAATTCCCCGTATTGGGATTTTCACTATTTTCGACGAATCTGCCAGTCTTTGTACCTGGAACCGCTTGTGCCAGTCGCCAAGCCGGAAACCGGAATTGCCGTAGCGCCCTCTGAGACCTATGCCCGCTGGCGTTCAGCCGTACAAAACTTTCATCTTACGTCGTACCAGTACTGAGCAGCCGATTAGCTCGCCTAAATACGCGTAACGTTACAGTGCATACCAAAAGTTACTATCAGTAACAGCATTGTGTACAGAACAATTATTAACAAAATATATGAAGTGAAACACTTCAGCATAATTTTGATGCTAAACGAATAATCTGTATGTACTAAAGGGACATTAGCAAAATGGCACACGTAGCTAAATTGAGCCTTAACATTCAGAAACTGCAAACATTAAAATTTAATACAAATCACAGTTTTGTGTCAAACATCCAAAAGTTTTACTAAAATACTTTCTTTTCCATGTCAGAATAAGTATGGTACTACAGTGCTCAGTTTCACTTCACAACTTAACTGTTTTGCTAACTATGTCCGGTCTCCGCTACTATTTTTTGAGAGGAAATTAAGACAACTTTGTAGTTTTATTTCTAGACAAGTTGAGTACCCGATATACTCTACAACCCTTTGGTTGTCAGCTGCATTATTGTCTTCTTTGCTTGTTGTTTTCACATGTTATTTACATGTATTGTGGTCTCCTAGACCATGACTCGTGAAATATGTACCTTTTTTCTTCAGTATAATACCGGTTGGAGGAAAATGTCAGTGATATAGATCAAGAAAGAGCCGGATTTTATAAGAGCCAGGGATCACAGTTCTGCTAGCAGAGGATCATTCAGAGGAAGAACTTCAGGACAACAGTGGTGTTGTCCTCTGTTTCTCCAATAAAACACTTAAAGTGTCAGTTAAAATCAAGTACACAAATCATAAAAAAAAGTTTTGCATCACCCCGATTCCGAGAGTTCCGAAACCTGTTCAGAAAATTGGAATAGAGATCAGCATAAACATCATTTCCGCCCTTTTTATTGCTCTTGAAAACCACACGTTGTGTACCACCACGCAGCGAGACCTTCAGAGGTGGTGGTCCAGATTGCTGTACACACCAGTACCTCTAATATCCAGCAGCATGTCCTCTTGCACTGATGCATGCCTGTATTCGTCGTGGCATAATATCCACAAATTCAAGAAGGCACTGTTGGTCCAGATTGTCCCACTCCTCAATGGCTATTTGACGTAGATCCCTCAGAGTGGTTGATGGGTCACGTCGTTCATAAACAGCCTTTTTCAATCTATCCCAGACATGTTCCATAGGGTTCATGTCTGGAGAATATGCTGGCTACTCTAGTAGAGCGATGTCGTTATCCTGGAAGAAGTCATTCACAAGATGTGCACGATGGGGACGGGAATTGTCATAAATGAAGACCAATGCCTCGCCAATATGCTGCCGATATGGTTGCACGATCGGTCGGAGGATGGCATTCACGTTTCGTACAGCCGTTACGGCGCCTCCCATGACCACAAGCGGCGTACGTCGGCCCCACATAATGACACCGCAAAACAGCACGGAACCTCCACCTTGCTGCACTCGCTGAACAGTGTGTCTAAGGCGTTCAGACTGACCGGGTTGCCTCCAAAAACGTCTCCGACGATTATCTGGTTGAAGGCATATGCGACACTCATCTGGAAAGAGAACGCGATGCCAATCCTAAGCAGTCCATTCGGCATGTTGATGGGCCCATGTTGTTGGTGCTGCATGGTGTCGTGCTTGCAAAGATAGACCTCGCCATGGACGTCAGGAGTGAAGTTGAGCATCATGCAGCCTATTGCGCATAGTTTGAGTCGTAACACGAGGTCCTGTGGCTGCACGAAAAGCATTATTCAACATGTTGTTGTCAGGGTTCCTCCGAGCCACAATCCGTAGGCAGCGATTATCCACTGCAATAGTAGCCCTTGGGCGGCCTGAGCGAGACACGTCATCGACAATTCCTGTCTCTCTGTATCTCCTCCATCTCCATGTCCGAACAACATTGCTTTGCTTCACTCAGAGACGAATGGACACTTCCCTTGTTGAGAGCCCTTCCTGGCACTAAGTAACAAAGGGGACGCGATCGAACCGCGGTTTTGACCGTCAAGGCATGGTTGAACTATAGGCAACACGAGCCGTCTACCTCCTTCCTGGTGGAATGACTGGAACTGATCGGCTGTCGGACCCCCTACGTCTAACAGGCACTGCTCATGCATGGTCGTTTACACCTTTGGGCAGGTTTAGTGTGATCTCCGAGCAGTCAAAGGGACTGTGTCTGTGATACAATATCCACAGTCAACGTCTATCTTCAGGAGTTCTGGGAACTGGGGCGATGCAAAACCGTTTTTGACGTGTGTATGTTTTCTGTGGCGATAAAAAACTATGAATTCCAGCGTTGAATGTCATTTTTTCAGACTTTCGTGTTGTACCTGTAGAGGGAATTTTTATGTGCAAGTTGAAATCCTAGAATTAATTTATGTGAAAATTTACTTGCTACAGAGGCACTGAAATTTTTGAGAACCTAAAATTCAGTTCTCTAACAGTTCTTTTATGTGTATTGTTTAAAAATCCGCACAGAATGTGTGATTTAGTGTGATAAAAAGTTAATTCCTGCAGCCTTAATTTATCACAGTAAGATCAACAAGGATTTTTTAAACAACATTTAAGTAATTCTAAAACGAAATGTCATTTAACTTGAATTAAAAATTTCAAATGTTTTGCTTCTTAAATCTCAGATTAATAAACATAAGGGTCCCAGAGATCTCACCTCGTAGTATATGTTACAGAAAAGTAACCTAGTGAGTTAAGAGATATATATGAAGGGCTTATTTCAATAGTGGTACAAGTCTATTTTTGTTCATTGTGAGATACAGTCCTACAGTTAAATGAGCGCTGAAAAATCTGCAGTTGAGATACCAGAAATATCCAAGCATATGTCTTCTTGCTAGAGATGATCCTTTCTTTCTGTTTGTTTCGATCATTAATTGCAGAAGCATTGTAGGCAGAAAAGTGGAGGTAATGGACTTTTACCACTATTGAAATAAGCCCTTCATATGGACTATGCAGATTTTAAACTGATCTGTTCTTTTGGAGATAGCCGGTGGCTCTCTCTGGTGGCAGCGCGTGCTTAGCATTCTGTGTTTTGTTGAGACCAGGTCAGTTGCAGAACTGAGCTCCTGGGAGGGTGACGACAGCTACGACTGGAATGGGGGGCCAGGGCAGGTCATCAGAGGCCGGGGGCTCTTGAGAGCTGGGAGAGCGTGTGGCGTGCGGTGCGGCGTTGTGAGGCGGCCATCGTTAACGGTAACGAGTCCAGCAGCGACCCACGTGCACTTACCCGTGTTGCAGTCCGGCCGCTGCCGGTGACGTCATTATCTCTATAGTGTACCTAGGGATCTGGTTCGTATTACACTTCTTCTGCACCATATGGAACTTTTTAAGTCTCTTCTGTCGCCACAAATTTATTTATTATTTTGTTCATAAGCCATAGTAGTACCAAGGCATTTTCCATAATGCTCGTTACCAAAAAGGATGGGTTGTACTTTATTTTATTTTACACGTCTAGTTCCGTAGGACCAAATAGAGAAGCAAATCTCCATGCTCATAGAACGTGTTAATACGTGAAATTACAACATAAAAGTAATAACAAATAAAATAAAATGTTTATGAATAGAAACAAAGATAAGCCATTAGTTGATGTAAACGTGGATTACTGCTAAGATTTTTGAATTCTTGTGGTGGTTTATTGAAAATGGGTACATCTTTCTGCACAACAGTCAAGGAAGCGCGATGCAAATGCAGATTGGATTCCTGCCTAGTATTAACTGAGCGAAAGCTGCTAATTCTTGGGAACAAGCTGATACTATAACAAGAAAAGACAGTAAAGAATATATATTGGGAGACCAATGTCAGAATAGCCAGACTATTGAACAGGGGTCGACAAGAGGTTCACGAACTTACACCACTTATTGCCCGAACTGCCCGTTTCTGAGCCAAGAGTCTCCTTTGAGAACGAGAAGAGTTACTCCAAAATGTAATGCCATACGACATAAGCGAATGAAAATAAACAAATATACTACTTTTCGTATCGAGCTATCACCTGGTTCAGATTCCGTTGGAATAATAAAAATGGCAGGATTAAGTCTCTGAACAATATCCTGAACGTCGGTTTTTCACGACAGTTTACTTTCTATCTGAACGCCTAGAAATTTGAACTGCACAGTTTCACTAATCATATACCCATTCTGCGAAATTAAAACGTCGGGTTTTGTTGAATTCTGTGTTAGAAACTGTAAAAACGCAGTCTTACTGTGATTTAGCGTTGGTTTATTTTCTACAAGCCATGAACTTATGTCATCACCTGCATTAATTGAAACAGAGCCAATGTTGTACACAACATCCTTTACTGCCACGCTAGTGTCATCAGTAAACGTCATGCCCACCCTGAAAGAAAAGTAATAAAAGATCAAAATCCATTAATTGTTGTTCAGTTATATTAACAACATACTTTTTAATGTGGTAGTCGTGTGTAAGTAGGGTCCAGAACATGAAAATACCTTTTAACACTCTATTAGTAATATCAACGCCCTTTCACAAAAAAATTTAATAATTCAAATTCGGCTCATTGTTGTTGACTTTTACCCTCCACATACTTTTTAAAGAGATTTTAATTTCTCAGTAATGTCCTGCATCTGGAAATACTGAACACGATATCATCGGAAAAGTGACATCTACGCTGAGTTTTAAATTATTGGGGTACTTTTAACGGAAAAATGAAACATATATGGACTCCAGAAGAAGAACTCGTTAAAAACAATAAATATATGTTTCAAAATTTTAAAATATAAAGTAACTGAGTAGATTACAATTATTTCAAAGAGTGGGCATAAAGCACCCCCTCCCGCCCCACCCCCACCCTCGCTACCCTTGGCATTGCGAGAGTTAAAACGTCTGTTCATTCCACTTGCTATGGAAATGGATATAAACTGATCAACCAGAACATTATGACTGCCTACCCAGTAGTCGGTACGTCCACCTTCGGTACGGATAACAGCGGCGACGCCGCTCATCATGGAATCAAAGAGGTCTTGGTAAGTCACTGGAGGGAGTTGGCACCACATCTGCACATACAAGGCACCTCACCTAATGCCCGCATATTGCGGGAAAGGGGGGGGGGATAAACTCTGACGCCTTGTTCAATCACATTCCAGATGTGTTCGATAGGGTTCAGATCTGGCGAGCCGGGGGGCCAGCACATCAATTGAAACTCTCCGCTGTGGTCCTCGAACCACTATACCACACTCCTGGCCTTGTGACATGACGCATTATCTTGCTGCAAAATGCCAATGCCCTCGGGAAATATGACCGTCATGAAGGGGTGTACGTGGTCTGCAACCAGTATACGATACTCCTTGACCGCCATGGTACCTTGCAGGAGCTCCACTGGACCCATGGATGCCCACGTCAGTGTTCCCCAGAGCATGATAGAGCCACCGTCAGCTTGTCTCTGCCTCACAGTGCAGGTGCCAAACAGCTGTTCCCCTGAAAGACGATAGATTTGCGACCTCCCATTGTTATGATGATGAAGAAGGTATCAGGATTCATCAGACCGTGAAATGCTCTGCTACTGCGCCAACGTCCAGTGCCGATGGAAACGTGCTCATTTGAGTCGCAGTTGCCGACATCGTGGTGTTAACATTGGCACTTGCATGGGTTGTCGGACGCGGGGGGCCATCGTTAGGAGTGTTCGGTGCACTGCGTGTTCAGTCACAGCTGTACTCTGCCCAGCATTAAAGTCTGATGCTAGTTCTGCCACAGTTGGCCGCCTGGCCTGTTTTACCAGTCTGCTCAGCCTACGACGTCTGACCAACTGTAACGAGGGGTGGCCGCCCAACCCCACGACGTCTGGACGTGGTTTCACCTTGGTTTCGCCACGTGTTGAAGACACTCAGCACAGCATTCCTCGAACACCCGACAAGTCGTGCATTTTTCGAAATGCTCGTGGAGAGCCTCCAGGCCATCACAATCTGCCCTCGATGAAACTCAGATAGATCGCGCGTCTTCCACGTTCTACACACAGACAGCACACTCACTGATACTACATGCACCGTCCGTCTGTCTGACTTGCAGTCATTCCACGCCAGGTGACGCTATTATCGCCCGGGCAGGTTTAACTCGATAGTAGGACAACGGTCATAATGTTCTGGCTGATTAAATCTTTTCTTATTTCAAGTGTTTTTTTTTTCTTTTAGAAGTGCGACTATCTTATGGTACTAAATAACTAATGCCGATTGGATACTAAATTCTGTATTTGTCTACATGTACAGTCGTGCTCAAAAGTATCCGAACGACCTGAATTGCATTTCACCTGATTCTCATGCAACCAGCATAACGCAACTGTCTAGCAGGTCCTCTCAACGCTCCTTGGTACAGTCGTTTGACTATTGAAAATGGTTCCAACAAGTCACCACTAGAAAACACTGCTCTGTATCGCAGTAACTCAAGATGTAAAGTAACGCCACGATGCTACAAATATCAGGGAACACCTTATCACAGATAAGACTGTCCTTAAGGCTTGTAAGTTCACATTTATTACAATAAATGACATACCTGAAATGTTACCACTCATTATTACGTCAGATAGGTAATGCACGTAGTAAGTTCGTCGTATCCATGATTTCCTCTGCAAAGTAACATACCGTACTTATTATTTAACACAAAATGACATTAAAAATTTAAGTTATTCACGAGCAGCTAGTTGAGAATATGTATGAACTTCAAATGACACGACGAAACGTCTCGTTCTGCATATGGATTCAAACCCAGGTCATGCAGACTAAGCAAAGATTTCGGGACTGACGGAAACTAACAGTCATTCCTGATTAAGCATACGGAGAGTGATATACCTCGATTTTAGACAGTAGCAGTTAGCAAACATCAACTTTAAATTACATAACGCAAACATTTTTAACACACGCGAAGTCCTACCCAGCATCTATTCTCCCTGTTAACGAACTACGAGAGATGTTAAATATTGCTTCTTCACAAGTAACTTACTTGAAATGCCGTGAGGTAAAGCTTTGTGTTGGACACGGATTCGAACCCAGAACCTAATCGGATTGATATCGAAGCACAGTCACACAACATATCGGATTTTCTCGGCAGTAGCTAGATGTTTTAACTGAAATGACGAGACGAAACATTAATTTTTTCTTTCCCAGGACTCCAACCTGGCACCTATCGCTGTTACATTCTAGAGAAAACGAACGTTAAAAATGGGTTTGCTACACCAGCAGCGACATGTGAGCATGTTTGAACTAGAAGTAATATGACGAAGAGTTCAGTGCTCACTGGGAATAGAGCCGCACACATATCGTTGTTGACTACACACAAAGAGACGTCAGCTACCAAATTTTTCTCCACCAGCTGCTCGGAATAACATCTTGAACTTACAGTCATCTCGAAAATAGTTCTGTGTCTCACTGGGAGATAAAAACGTCAGATATCGTTAGTGTTGACAACGAATGAAAATACATTAAAAATCAAAATTATTATCCACCAGCAGATAGGTGTTCTCATTCTAGAGCTTGATAATACATAATGAAATCTTTAGTGCCGGGCCAGGATTCGATCCCATTCACGCGTAATATGTGGAGATGTTGAGGAATCTGCAGTTTTGAACAAACAACAAATTGTAGCCGAGCTGTATTGTCACGAAGGGATCAAATTCCGCGTTAAGGGCCGTCTGAGTTGCATTCCCAGTTCAGAACCAATTTTATCGACGTACAGAAGCTCAGATAAAAGATGGAATAAGAGTCCTGTAACCATACATAGCGTTGGTTTCGTCAAATGGTTCAAATGGCTCTGAGCACTATGGGACTTAACTACTGAGGTCATCAGTCCCCTAGAACTTAGAACTACTTACACCTAACTAACCTAAGGACATCACACACATCCATGTCCGAGGCAGGATTCGAACCTGCGACCGTAGCGGTCACGCGGTTCCAAACTGACGCGCTTAGAACCGCACGGCCACACCGGCCGGCTTTGTTTCGTCACTAGAAATAAACAACTAGTATAAGAAAGGTTACTGGTGATAGAGTTTCTTCATGTCGCCACTCCAGACTTTATTGTGGTTCAACCTAACGTCTACTTGATAGAGAGGAAATATCATCTTTAATGTGAATTTTCAGACCACAATGCCATTATACCTTCTTCACTTGGTGTAGCCAGAAGAGAATGGAATCTGTCTCTCCCTATCTAAAATTATCGACAGAAGTGGGAATCGAACCCAGTCCATAGGTATAAGAACCTACCATCAGTCCAACAGACCACCAAAGCGTCTTCTCTGTAACTCATTTTTCTATCGTAACGCCGTTGCGCCACGCTGGATGAGAATTCTGAACACAGGCTCCCTGTAGTAATTTGCAGCATGTTCAGTAAATTCATTTACTTGGTTGACCGAATCACCATGAACTAGCTGCCTCGGCTACCCAGTGCATACATTCGACTCAAAATGGAACTTTGAACATAATTCCCTTCACTTCTCAACCCAGAGTAGTCGCATGTGGAAAAAGGGCTAACTACCGCGACATTTTGTTCTTTTCAGGTTTAATAGACAGCCAGGCAGATGCATCTCTAAGATGTGTAGGGAGAGCGCATCGTGCTATAATATGTGAGAAAAGTATTTTCTACATTAGATGTCGTGTGGTAGTGGCATTTTATTCTTCTTCAAACCTTGTTTGACAGCTTTAACTCAGAACAAGTTTTCTACATGCATGTGATCAATAAACTGCATGTGCATTGTCAGACTGTTATAGATAACATCAGAGAATTCGCATATATCGTTGATGATTAATTTCTCTCTCATGTTTACTATTGTTTTAACAACACCAAAGGAAACCTTACGAAAATTGTGCACTGTATTAGAAGAAATGAAATAAAACTACCCACGATAACCTTACGAGGAAAGTCTGTTTTAATAAAACTGAGTATCTGTACACAAGCGTGCCTTTATCGACACGAATTAGTAAAATACTACTCACTTAAATTTTGATTGGGTCTGTGTTTAATTGGTATGCTGTGTCATACTCAAGAGGTATGCAAATGTGGCATTTCATAAGTATAGTTATATATTCATAGAAACCCAAAATTTGCTTGTCAGCAGCGGAAAGAGGCGTTACCTGTTGTGCAGCATTGTAAGTTTTTCACCATTACACTATGAGCCGAAGTATTTTCTTGCGATTTCCTTATTGATGTTTGACCGACTGCTTGTAGCTCTTTCACAGAAAGGACAAAAACGTTACAGTCAGTGAGACTGGATCTGCGAACTATAACAGACGCTTTTTCACAGGTCAGCACGTTACCACAGAGCTGGCGAAGAAATATATGTGTTTTAGGCTCCTCTTACGAGTGCCTAGAACTCGTAAACCGCTATTTAAAGGACGAGATTAGTTGCGATTTCCACCTGCAACGACTTTCCTGGGCTGAAAACCGTAAATTTACAATCTTTTGTTACACCTCAAGCGATAATAACTCAGATTATTCAATGGAAATGACAGGTAAAATAAAGTGAACCTTGAGGCTTAATTCCGTGCACACCAGGAAGTAACTCGTCGATCACAGTGTTGCCAAACATACGTTGCCTTGTTGCCAAATCTCAGTTACAGTACCAGCAGGAAGAAGACGAACCAATGTGATCCTACAGCGGGCTGGGAAGTGACCATAGCTGGTGTCTCCAAGTCGTGGCTGCTACGGCCTGGAATACGTAATGCGTCTGATTCGCATTTCTGTAACTAGGTTTAAGGACTGGAGCGTAGTTACTAATAATACTCAAAACTGCCTGCAAACTAAGCATCATAAATCAGTAACTCTCATAGTTTTTATATTTCTTTCGTAAGTGTACTCAAAACTAAGAAACTCATTCGCAGGCGTTTTTGTGCCTCGCCGATAGTCGAGCACAACAAACAAAAATAAAAAAAGAATGTGTATATATATATATATATATATATATATATATATATATATATATATATATATATATATATATATATATATATATATTTGTGTGTGTGTGTGTGTGTGTGTGTGTGTGTGAGAGAGAGAGAGAGAGAGAGAGAGAGAGAGAGAGAGAGAGAGAGAGAGAGAGGAGGAGGGTGGTAGAGGGGGGGGGAGGGGGGGCGAGAGAGGGAGAGAAATAAAAAATAATGAGAGAGAGAGAGTGTGTGTGTAAATAATTGTTGTAAAGGAATTGAATCATGGTATGTAAAGAAATCTTTCATTAAAATGACACGTTCCATATCATTACGAAATGTCGTATTCATGATCTATGGAACAAGAATTAATTTAATGTAATGTAATCTAATCTAATCACATCGTATTGATGACAGCCATGAAGAGTCATGAGGTTTTGCCAATACCAATAACCAAATCTAAACTTGAAAATAAAAGAAGACAATTTTTGTAATAAACCGTCACTCCTATCAAGAACCTTTCGTCCCTCTTAGCTAACCACGAAAGATGTCTGATATACCTCCATTCAGAAGTAACAAAGTGTGCTTGCATTTAAGGATGAAGTGCATGATGTGAAGTTCTGTGATGGAGATACGAACCCAACACGCAATCGGATTTTTAACCAAGAAAAATCAAATGTTACATATCGGTTTTTCTTACGAGCCGCTAGGTGCCTTAATCTAAAATAAGGATACATACTTTTGCGCCTAAGCGACAACCGAATTGCACACCTACCGTGCATCCACGAATATAGCTTAAGTATAAGTTGCTTACTCACCAACAGTAAGATGTGTGCGTGTTTGACCAGAAATAACGACACCTGTTGCGATTGTTGGCAACACATGAACAGACATTAAAAATGCGCGTTAATTTTCACTAGCAGGCGGGTGTGCACTTGATAAAACAAGACATGAAATTATGAATATTTTTGTACTGGATCAGAGTTCAGTCCCACATACTTACCTTTGGAGGAGACATAGAGAAGATTGCAATCTTGGGAAAAGGAACTATACTGTTCCGAGAGATTCAGATCCTCGAAAGATGAGATACGAATTCGAATCACGGTCCATCACCAAATTTTTCAACGTCTCTAGTTCAATCAAGTACTAGTTAAATAAGAGCCCTGTTCCTTTAAATGGGTATCGGTTCATGAAATAAAATAAAATTTTCTGATGTAAGTAAGTTTACTGGCGACTGTATTTCTGTTTACCATGACTTCCGCCATGTCATTTCCCAACGTAAACCGGCTCTGCCCAGTTGGTAATTAAGGAATGTGATGTTTAATGCGGATTCTGGATTATAACGTCTTTCTCTTGAGGTTACCAGAGGTAAAATAAATCTGTTTGTGCATCTTAAAAATAAATGCCTGAACCCACGCATTGCACCTGTGATAGTTCGTTCCACCAGACCATTGTGGCCACATTTCCCAGCCCCAGGAGTGTGCTGTAACAGATGATGTGCTTAGCTTACAAAATTAGTCACAGTGGAAAAAATGAGAGTCTATTAAATGGTTAAGTAGAAGCAAGATTCTGACGCAGAGATTATGCTATTCTCATGTCAGCAGGATGTAAAGACTCTTCTAGGCATCATAGATTCGATGTGAAGCCAATTTTATTTTTCACAAATTCATCAAATTTCTTAGTTCGAGAAAATCCTTTGTGAAGTGTGAAGTTACCGGATACATCGATTATTACTGTCATTATTACTATCATTTTATTCATACTGCTGCTGGAACACATGTGCTTGAAGATCATTCAATACATTTTGGTCATTATGGAAGTAGTTTCCCAAGAACAGGTTCTTTCGCTGTCTACGGAATCCTTTTCATCTTTATATCAAACATCAGCAATTACTCGTAAACTATATTAAAACTAAAGTAATTGACGAAGACGTTACCTGATAACAAAAACGCGCTGCCTTTCTTCATTTACTTGCGCCTAGAAATTTCTATCGAGTACTGACGAACCAAAAGTCAAGAGATCTGACTGCCTTCCGATATACGTCGCTGTTAGTTCTTCCACATGATTTGGTCGACATGACCTGTTTCAAGTTGTGTATGACAGACAATGTTTTAGAAAATCTATTGTTTTCCTTTGAAATAAACAATGATTTTCATTCTAAGCTATCGAAGTACAAAATTTTCGCAATATTAGTTCAAATTTAATATTCGCTTCTATAATGTAGGAAAAAAGTATTTCACAGTTGCAAAACTCGCATCCGACTCATCGACCTTAGTCGCTGACCATAAATTCTAGCCTCAGAGTGACACCAGTTTAAATAACCTAATGTAGCGAAGACTGTTTGCCAGGGCTCTTTCTCACCGGAAAATACGCAATTCACTCAATGGGCTCCATAAGTGCACTGTAACAGTAATTTCTGTGTGAAATTTGTTAGTGAGCTTTTGCCTTCCAACCCGCGAAATGCGGCAGAGTACGGCCGGTAAACGATTCACAAACCATGATTTAGTGCCATTAAGACTATTCCTTTAAACATTGTCGAAGCTGAAGGAATTTAGTTTCTTCTTAAATCGTCTTAAGCAGCAACGTTCACAGATATCGCAAAGAGGAAAAAGCTCATTACCCAGGTACGAAGGATGTAAAACAAACTTCCCACAGTTTGTGTCAGGTTGATCTTTTCGTCAGATAACACTGTGTAAGTATTTTGTCTAAGAGGTATCACAAGTTCTTTACATACCATGACTCAATTTCTTTACAACAATTATTTACACTCTCTCTCTCATTATTTTTTATTTCTCTCTCCCCCCTCTCCCCCCTCCCCCCCTGTATAAATACAGATATTATAACGATCAATGATGTATCCATGCCTGGACGAGTTAAAGCGATGATACAATATTTGTTTGTCCATACGTGGGAATATGCTAGCATAAGGGTTGTGGACCCCGTGACATATGGAAGTTTGGCTCGATCGTGGAGGTGGGATTGGATAGCCGAAGTGGCTAAGGTGACAGCGCCTGATAAGCGGGAAATCCAGAGTTGAGTCCCGGTCTGGCACAAATTTCCATTTCTCACAAACAGCTGACGTCAGTCCAAATTTGCGAAAGGCAACCTCACCGTTACGCCTACATATTCCATGAACGAGACTGTCGAGCAACACACTGATAATGCTGTATTGGAGCATTACAGAACTGCTTTTCCTACTCATTTGTATTTAGTTAATTTTCACGTTAAATGATAACTGCCAAACAGTTGCAGGATAAAGATTTATTGAAATCCTTGACCACGGTTTCGGTATATCTAAATATACCTTCATCAGAAGCAAAAATACACATGAAGAGGGAGACACTTTCATTAGCAAAAAAACTTAGCAACATAGCTGAAATACGGCCGTGGTGGCCGAGCCGTTCTAGGCGCTACAGTCTGGAACCGCGCGACCGCTACAGTCGCAGGTTCGAATCCTGCCTCGGGAATGGATGTGTGTGATGTCCTTAGGTTAGTTAGGTTTAAGTAGTTCTAAGTTCTAGGGGACTAATGACCTTAGAAGTTAAGCCCCATAGTGCTCTGAGCCATTTGAACCATAGCTGAGATAAAAGAAAAACAAACAAACACTTATAGCTTTAAATACCATGAAAATTACCAAAGTATTACAAGCACAAAATCTTTTAGTCACTTACTAAAATCACATCCTGCAGCAGAGGTGCATAAAACAATCGTGCCCAAGGCATCGTCAGTAGTTAAATTAAAATATCAACTCCATCTGTACAACATATTTATTAAGAGATGGTCGATGCGAACACGGCATACTATCAGTACGTAGCCTATGAACTAGCGTAAAAGGGTGTGGAACAACTAGGGCAGGCGGTTTCACCAAGAGAGGGCACTTGTATGTGCGAGACACTCGCGCACATCAAAACCCGGGATACATACTAATGCGCGTCGAAATTTTGAAGGTTATGCTACTTCAAACCCCCTGTCTTCATAAATAAAACTTATCAGAACCATTTAAAACACCCACATACAATAGAAAATATGAACACCAATTTGCCTGTTTCCTAGTGTCAAGCAGGTAAAGCTTGCGCTAAGGAACATATCCAACGAAAGAGGGCACTAATGTTATGCTCGAGAATCTCGCGCAAATTAAGGGATAGGGTACATGCTAGCGAAAACGAACAAAATGTTGCAGTAAATCGAAACCATCTGTCGTCATGGCTGTTATTTACCGTGAAGATTTTCAACAGTTGCTGCTTCAGCCACGTTTAAAATTTTGAGTTAATTAATTAGTTAGTTACATGTAACGTACATCATTTGAACGCTTGTTTTATCGAATGATGTGGAACGAGCCAGTTTACAGGATATGTATAAATGATTAGTGCTTACATTCGAGTCACTTTACAGAATATGCGTATGTGATTGGTGCTAACATTAATGAACGCGATATCATTTTATTCCAACTCATACAACTACACTTAGAAACAAGTTTTTGGCTGGCTGCCAGTTATTAAGTAGAAATTCTTGAATGGAATAGAAGGAGTTATCCAGGAGAAATGATTTGAATTAGATTCAAAACTTGCTTTGCTAACTGTCAGACATTTTGTACGACTGGAGAAATAATCAAAAATTTTTATTGCTGCATACTGGACTCCTCTCTGAGCCACTGATACTTTTAACAGTGGGTAATAAAGGTCATTTCTCCCTCTAGTGCTGCAGATATGTACATCACTGTTCTTCTCAAATTGGGACAGATTATTTTTAATGAATTTCATTGGCGAAAATGTGTATTGTGACGGTGCAGTTAAAATTTCTAGTTCCTTCTCAGAAACCTACACGAAGTCCGTGGGTAAACGCCACATATTATTCTTACTACTACCTTTTGTGCCGTCAATACTTTCTTTCTAAGTGATGAGTTGTCTCAGCAAATTATTTCGTACATCACTGAGTGAGAATATGAAAATATGTCAGGAGGTTACTAAGTTTGTATCCAAGCTTAGCAATTATATGAAAAGCAAAAGTAACTGACCTTAATTGTTTGAGAAGCTCAGTAATATGGTTCTTCCAAATGGTTGAAATGGCTCTGAGCACTATGCGACTTGACTTCTGAGGTCATCAGTCACCTAGAACTTAGAACTACTTAAACCTAACTAACCTAAGGACATCACTCACATCCACGCCCGAGGCAGGATTCGAACCTGCGACCGTAGCGGACGCTCGGCTCCAGACTGTAGCGTCTAGAACCGCACGGCCACTCCGGCCGGCTGGTTCTTCCAGTTCATGTTTTTACCAATACGTGCACCCAAATACTTGGAGCACTGTACCCTACTTACTAACTCCTGTTCATGTGCTTCATCAACTGATTGTATGACCCTATTTGTTCTAGCGCACTGACTGTAATGTGCTTGTAAGTAGGCTGTTTAGGTTTTTATGTTGGTGACGCCACGTAGCGCTCTGTATTAAAATCGCTGACTGCGCTTGTGTGCAGTCTGTGGCTGGTTGGACTCACTGTTGGAATATTCCCTAGTGTAGCGTTGGGCAGTTGGAGGTGAACAGCGCGTAGAGAGAGATGCCAGAGTTTTGAGATGCTAATATGAGCAGACGATCTGGACGTGTGTCCGTCCGTCAGAAAAAGGGAAGATTATATATAAACGACTTTTGAACACTATTAAAGTACCGTAAATATATTGTTTGTTCTCTATCAAAATCTTTCATTTGCTAACTAAATGCCGATCAGTAGTTATAGTGCCTTGAGTAGTTAGAATCTTTTATTTAGCTGGCAGTATTGGCGCTCGCTGTATTCCAGTAGTTCGAGTAACGAAGATTTTGGTGAGGTAAGTGAGTGATGAAGAATAGGTTATTGTTGTTGTTGTTGTTGTGGTCTTCAGTCCTGAGACTGGTTTGATGCAGCTCTCCATGCTACCCTATCCTGTGCAAGCTTCTTCATCTCCCAGTACTTACTGCAACCTACATCCTTCTGAATCTAGTCAGGGCTATTCTTTTGTAGGAATTATTAAAAGTCAGATTGCATTTCGCTCAAATATTGTGTGTCGGTTTAGAAATGATCAGAATGAGTAAAGAGAAAACTGTCTGAGTACGTTCAGTTTTACTCAGCTGTTTCAGAATCATGTAAAGCAGAAGTTTACCAGTACAGTCTTTCTTTACATTCAAAGGGGATGTTTCATGTTTTCTATAAATTTATGGAGAGTCAATTTTCAGAGTACCACACAATAATTCTTTCGAAAATATCATTTATTATCTGTTCTGTTGCTGTCTATCTGATGGGATTTATAATAACACTAATAAAGTGCCAATTTTGCTTGTTGAATATTAAGTGGAACGTCATTTACATTTATAAGAAATTTGAACCATGTGGGACCCCCTTTGTGATTTTACCCCAATCACTAAATTTTGTTACCTTTCCGATATTGTCTGAATTATTCAGCACAACATTATGCATTCTGTTTGTCGAGTATGATTCAAACGAGCTGTGTGTAAAGCCGTCAATTCCATAAAACTTGAGGCTAACTGTCATTCATGCCATCAGCCAGAAATGTTGGCTGAGTCGCCTCATATCCTCCTACAGTCACTCAACGACGGCGGCTTCCCAGACAGAAAATGCTTCATCAGCGAAAAACAGCCACAGATTGCTGCTCACCTTGTCTGTCAGATCATTTATTTATACAAAGAATAAAAGCAGTTCTGTCACATTTCCCTGAGGCACTCCAGGGGGACCCGGCCTCTGCTTCTTAGTAAGGATTCTGCTTTCGTAAAAAATTTCATGCGTTTTCAACCACAGGTCTTTTTGTATTTTTTTACCCTCGTTCTACTGACGAAATTGTTGCGGAACGCAGATTATGCTCTTAAGTGTTAGAAACACTATCCTTTTACGCCAACCTCTGTTACGTTGGTCAGCTATTTTATGAAGTCTCTATCATTTCGATTGATCTGTTTTTTGATGAATGTAAGAGACGAAAGTAAGAGTGTAATAATTCCAGTTGTAAAGGAGGTAAATGCTGAAAGAAGTAAATATCATCACCGAACCATCGGTTTGATAAGTCGTGGTTGTAAAATACCAATACGAATTATTTTACAGAAGAATCGAAAAAGTGGTGGAAGCTAACGTCGGACATAATTGATTCGGGTTCAGGATAAATGTAGAAGTTTTCATGTGAGGTTACTACTGACTCTAAAGACTTACCGTAGATTTACGGACGATATAACCACACAAATGAAGAATTACGGATATAGCATTAGTAAATTTCGAAAACGTTTTCGACGATGTTGACTGGAATACACACGGAAACTCTAAAGGTAGCACGGTTGAAATTTAGGGACCGAAAAGATTTCTACATCTTGTACAGAAACCAGACTGCAGTTGTAACAGTCAAAAAGCATGAAAGGAATGCTGTCAAGGATGCCCATAGCTGGGGCACGAGGGCAACCGACATCCCCTCCTCCCATCCCCCTCCCCACCGCCCTCTTTTCCTAGATCTCAGGAAATAGAAAAAATGTAGTGTAATCAGGTGTTTTTCTTTCAACAAAATGATTTAAAAGTCGGTATTACGCAGATCTTTAACAGGGTCAGAACTGGAACTTTTTTATGGCTACTCGCAAGTCACTATTCGTCTTCCAAAATATTAAAAATATTCCATACCCCCAGTCTAGCCCCTCCCCCTCCCCCCATCGACAAAATGTATCTTCACCCTTGACTGCAGTAGCTGAGAGGGGAGTGAGTCAGGGTTGTAGATTACCCCCGACTGATTATTTTTATTTTTTAATTTCATGTAGGACGTGCGAGCGCTGCGATGGACTGTAAGTTCGTCTGTTTTTTGGTTTTTTTAACAATAATTATCGTTAATTGCTGTTGTGTTTCGTTCTAAGAACTCTGGTAGAAACCAGCACGGAAAGTTAATTAGCTCCGTTGAGCAGACTGTGACAGGGACGAAATAAAAATAATATATTAACAAAAATATTTGGGCTTCATTTTACGTTAGGACGACGGAAAAAAATCCTAATTAAATTACTTCCGAGTTAGGTGCCTTTTGTAACGACTGCTATTGTACCTGCAATTTGAGAAAAAATACAGAGAGAGAACTACTGCGAGGGTACATGTTTGCAGTCCTGCTACACAATGGAATGTCTGCGCCACATAACCACAGCTCGTCGTTTGAGAAGCCACAACAAAATCACGGCGCGCATTGCTGAACTGGAGAATATACTTGCAAACAAACAAAAAATAATTAAATGACTATTTTTTCGCGATGATAATTAAAACTTTGTGACTACCCTTCGTATTTTCTGCTTAAATTTACAGGACAACAGACACATTCACACGACAAGACAGCTGGTTGCTATATCCTACCGATGGAGATGACAGCAGAAGTATCAGTGATCCCAGTCTCACTCCAAATAAACGCCTTCTATACGAGACGATGGCGAAATGAGCTGAGAAGACATGTATCACCCGCTTGACTCGTGACAGAGCGATACAGAGATCAATGAAGCAATTAAGATAGGTTTTCCAACAGAAGCGACACACTAATGGCTAACGAAAATAACAATAAAATCGACGATATTTGAAAAGGCATTATCAATTCTGTGTGCTACCATTACATGCAACCTGGAACAGAATTACTTTAAGTTAATGTAAAGATGTCTGTTCGGGTCATCTCGTATGTCACTTCGAACACTTGGCAGACCGATGAAAAAACCAGCATCGGGATATATTCTCGTGCCACTATCAAGTTTGTATGTTACCAGTTTAGATTTCTTACCACGTGTGTTCGTGTTTAAAAATGTTAGGAACAAATGACAAAAAAGAAGCGTTGAACTGAGTAAGGAAATCACTGGAAACTTCTGAAATCAGAAGTTGACCAACTCTTCACATTGAACTTGATGTGTGCTGGAGGTGATCGTCAGCGGCATAGCGCGCGTGCCCTTCTCATGCTAGCCAGCGTCGAGGGTGTGGAAACTGTCGGTGCAACTTCTGCTCGAAGCCACATAAATCACAGCGTGCGGAAGGAACGTGCCGCACATAAATAACGCGCCCGTGATGGATGGCAGCCGCTGAGGCCCAAAAATGAAAAAGAAGAGGAAAAAGGCTCGGAGCACAATTGAATTAGCGAGACTTGTCGAACCAACAACTGAATTATGAACTTCGGTAGCTGACAGGCATTCTCGATCGTAAAGAGGTATTCACTGTCATCGAATATAATTTGATGGCCAACTGTGACACATCTGCTGTCAGCCGCAATACACGCCCTGTCAATAAGGAATGCGATAAAATGAAAGATCCTAGCCCTCCTACAAGTACGGATCGGTAACATACTCGTATTAGTACAATGCTGGTGTGAGTTCTCCTTAACACGATAAGAGGTCATCAAACAAGATCCCAGAATGAAACCTTCGCTCTACAATAGAATTATTGACTTAATGAAACTTTATGACATAGTAGAACTATGCGTTGGACGGGACTCAGCCCGGACTTTGTCGTTCCGATTTCTCGCTTCTACAAACGAGACAAAAGAAGGGTGGCATACCATCTCAAAGCCTCATCCTTGCAGTATCACATCCTTACTTTTTACTTATTTATTTCTTGGTGCAAAGGATGTGCAGATGAGGTCTTGCAAGATCCAGGATGATGAGCTGAAATCGGTCTGCAAATTTAAATACCTGGGGTTGTACATACAGAGGGATGGAGCTGGAAAGCGAGATACAACACCGAATAAATTGCGGTTGTAACAACTGGAGGAAAATGAGTGGAGTGTTGTGTGACAATAAGGTGGGCATTCGGTTGAAAGGGAAAGTGCACAAGTCGGTGGTAAGGCCTGCTATGATATACGGGGCAGAGACATAGCCAATCACAGTAGCACAGGAAAGGAAGAGGATGTGGCGGAAATGAGGATGCTGAGGTGGATGTGTGGGGTAACAAGGAAGGACAGAATTAGAAATGAATTTGTTAGAGGAGCTGTGAAAGTGAGACCCATGGGGAAAAAGATACAAGAGAACAGACTAAGGTGGTACGGACACTTACAGAGAAAAGGGGAAGAGTATATCGGAAACAGAGTCGAAGATATAAAGATTGAAGGAGCGAGAAGGAGAGGAAGACCGAAGATGAGGTGGAAGGATAAGATATCCGGGGACCTAAGGGAGAAAGGATGGAAGAAGGAAGAGGCAATGGATAGAGAAGAAGAAGATTTGTTGGTGCAAATATTGAGCGAACTGTTCTGTAGGACGTCGAATATACACTACCCGACAAGAGACGTTAAGCACGCAGCAGACATGGTCAAATGTCAACATAACTTCGTATGCGTACACACCATTGGCCGGTACGTAAATGCTTATAGAGTTGCAATACTCTGTGACAGGTAGAACGGCCACCAGCGTAAATTCATGTTGTTCGTGCCCAGCGTTGTTACCAGAGACCATTAAAGCAATTGAGATAGGTTTGCCTACAGTAATGGCGGACGAGGAAGAGGAGATTAGTGTTCAACGTCCCGTCAACAACGAGGTCATTAGAGACGGAGTAGAAGCTCGGATTATGGAAGGATGGAGAAGGAAAGTGGCTACACCCTTTCGAAGGAACTATCCCTGCATTTGCCCTGAGCGATGTAGGGAAATCACAGAAAATCTGAATCAAGGTGGCCAGACACGGGTTTGAACCGTCAACCTCCTGAATGCTAAGCCAGTGTGCTAACCATTGTCCTATCCTGCTCAGTCACAGCTGTGACACATTAATGGCTAGAGAGATCATCAACAAAAACAGCAGCGTATATAAGGGATGAGAACAACAGCTGATGCTAAGTGATCACTTTAAAGGAAACACAGACGCTGCATACTTGTATGAGACAGCGTTGTCAGGGACTGATGACCTTAGCTGTTTAGTCCCCCTTAAACACCCCAACAACCACCACCACCACTACCACCACCGTTATCAGCGTGCGACATAGTTTGCAAGAGGCCTCATTGTGAGAATCCATTTGACTGTCTAGTCGAATAGTGCAATATCCAGATGTGTGGAGTATTTGGATGTGACAGTGACGTGATGTAGAAATGCATGGGAATTTGAGGGCAGTCACGTTCATCTTCAAGGTTCCAGTCGATCACATCTGACCACCGTAATATGGATCACTCACGACGTAACCTGGGCAGTCACCAGAGGATTTTACAAAATAGGTTCTATAATCCGTACAGAGTTTGCCAGTTAAATGAAAAGTATAATCTGTAGGAGAATATTAATACTGAGTACAGGCTGGTCTATGGCACAAGAAAAAGTGAAGATAAAGATGCAAATAATTGCAATCAAAATGAAATAGATATTGAATATGGTGCAAGTGTTTTTAGTACTAGTGTAGGTATTCCTTCTTATGAGATGATGTGTAATGAGTGTGTGGAAGATATGATTAGGCTAAGGGATCATCTTAAGGAATATTTATAAGAAAAGGAGAAAGTAGCAAACGAGAGGTTTCAAATTGCGTAGTAGACAAGAATGAAGAAAGTGAAGAGAATAAAGTAGAGTGTAATAGAGAGCACAATGTATGAAATGAAAATGGGAGATAATTAGAAGATGATGTTGAAAAGGGAGGTAGGGAGGACAGTCAAGTTGGAAGTTGCGTTGACTTGGTGTATGGATTGAAAGTCAAAATACAGTCAATAAAGAATAGGTCCAAGGTACTAATAATATACAGGAAAATCAAATCTGAGTTATGATGGCAGCAGACCGTTGAGAAAAGAAGTTCGTCAGTGCTCGGAATCTGTGGAGAACGAGAGAGGGGAATATGAACCAAAACATGGAGAATATAAACATAAATTTAGAGTTGTGCAAATGCCAGGGTGAAAATTATTAGTTTAATGAAATTTGATAGCAGAGGCAACTGAATAGGATTTGTTAAAGAAGAAAACTAAAAGAGTGTTGTATTAGAAGAGGCAACCTATAATAATGGTTAACATTTGTGGGCTAAAAGAAAGAGTCTTGCTGGACACTGGGAATGAAATATGACACTGTCATAAGCATTATGGATACATATAAAAAGTAATAAAAATGTAGAGGTGCTTGTATTTGGAGTATGGGTGGTCAGTGCCTCAGGAAAATTGAGTAAAGCAATAAATAGGCAAGTTTACCTGACATTTGAGATTGAGGAATGTGAAATAGAAAATGCTTTTTAGTGTTACTGAATTTATGGTTAAATATAATTTTATCGAGGGCTTTATGAATAAATTTAATACAAAAATATATTGTGAAAAAGGGACAATTACAGTTTTGTACAAGGGTTCCGTAGGCAGTTAATGAAAATAACCAAACAGGATACATGATTGTAATTGTGATGCCATTTGATTCTTGTAGTGCAATTTATAATCTGGAAGGTATGAAAACTGTAGAGACTTAAATGTTGAAAAGAAGGAATTGTCCAAGGAGAATTTGGATAGAATTCAAAATATTATTTCATCAATTAAAAGAGATTTCAGCAAAGCTGTCTTTATTATTCAGTTTTTAAATGCATCGTAAGAAAACAGTATTTATGGCAAATATTAGACAAGTTACTCTACTGAAACAGAAGGATAAATTTGCTTCAGTAACGACATATGGCACTAAAATTTATTTTATTTTGCTTAGCGAATTCTTTTTGCCAATATTTCATATTTAAAGGCAATTATACATCTTGTAAGTATGGTTTTGAGCAGCTGAGAATATTAAACACGGATTTACAGTACATATTAATTCATTTATGAAATTTGTTATCAACAATCCATCAAAGTTTGAGAGTAACAGAGATATTCACAAGTACAACACTAGAAGGAAAAGTGATCTGTAGCACTCAGTAATGTATCAAATTTTGGCACAGAAAGGGGCGAAATATGCAGCTATAATACTCTTTGACAAGCTACCCACAGAAACGAAGCATGTGACAGATGTAGGTTAAAGAACTTCCTCCTTAACAACTTGGAAATGAAACGTGTGAAAGATAGCAGAAATGTTTTCAAATGTAGATTGAAGACCTTTCTTCTTAACAACTCTTTCTATACCATGGAGGAATTCTTTACTACAGATAATTAGTAATTAAAAAACCTACACGCAGCCATACAAATATAATTTTTTTAGTTGTTTATAAGTTTTCTACGTTTGTTCTGTTGACACGTTCCACATCATAATGTTTATTGTGCTGCTGATGCATAGAGAATCATACCAGGTACACAATATATTTTAATACAGTGATAATTGCAGCTTTCTTTGTGCGTGATTATTAATGTAGTTCGTATGAATTTGTGTGATGACATTAGGAGGCTGCTTGCTACCATGCCACAATGTGTACAAGAATGCATTCTTACCCAAAGACACACACCTAGTACCGATCTTGATGACAGAAATTAATTCCAAATGGAACGAAAATATAATCATTTAATACTCGCTATTTCAGGAATATATGCAAAAAGTTTAATAAATATCGATAAATGCTTTATGATACAACACTTCCATTACCATCAGTTTAGTTTTACTCCCCCATTTGCATCTATATTAGCGCTAGTGAAACCAACAATATTTTGCAGTTGCTTAATATGTAAGGGAATGAGATATACTTCCTAATCTCCTTCTCCTCGCCTCACTCTGTCCATCACCTCCACCCTCATTTCTCTATCTCCTTCCTCTCTCTATATCTATCCCCCTCCTCCTCCTCCATCTCTCTGTCCATCTTCTCCTTCTACCGATCTCTCTCTACCTCCTCCTCTTCCCTGTCTCCGTCCGTCTCATTTCTCCTCTGTGCCCATTTCCTCCCCCCTCTCTGTGCATTTTCTCTTTCCCATTCTCCCTCTCCCTAATCTTAAGCCTTGTTTTTTTCTTATTGAGAACAAAATCTTGATTAGGAATTGAATTAATAAATTGAATATACAGGAAATGAGACCCCCTCCTGTTGCTGGGTCTGTGAACCGAGGGAGGTGGTACAGAGTTTAGCAAGCCGGACTCACATTCAAGACGACCAAGAACAGATACCATCTTCATATATACACTCCTGGAAATGGAAAAAAGAACACATTGACACCGGTGTGTCAGACCCACCACACTTGCTCCGGACACAGCGAGAGGGCTGTACAAGCAATGATCACACGCACGGCACAGCGGACACACCAGGAACCGCGGTGTCGGCCGTCGAATGGCGCTAGCTGCGCAGCATTTGTGCACCGCCGCCGTCAGTGTCAGCCAGTTTGCCGTGGCATACGGAGCTCCATCGCAGTCTTTAACACTGGTAGCATGCCGCGACAGCGTGGACGTGAACCGTATGTGCAGTTGACGGACTTTGAGCGAGGGCGTATAGTGGGCATGCGGGAGGCCGGGTGGACGTACCGCCGAATTGCTCAACACGTGGGGCGTGAGGTCTCCACAGTACATCGATGTTGTCGCCACTATGAATATAGTGCGCGACAATAAGTTGCGAATGTGGGTCACAAGGGAGGCGTGACAGAGATAAGTCCCTGCAGTCGCACCATCCTCTGTGTCCTCTGTGGCTCAGATGGATAGAGCGTCTGCCATGTAAGCAGGAGATTCCGGGTTCGAGTCCCAGTCGGGGCACACATTTTCAACTGTCCCCGTTGGCTTATATCAACGCCTGTATGCAGCTACGCGTATTCATTTCATTGTAATTTCATTCTAACGAGCTGCATGATCACCAATGGTATCTGTTATTTCGGACATGTCCGAAAGACCAGATACCATCTTCATATATAAACACAGAGAAGTTTCACCTACTCAGTTATTTCAGTGGACACACAATCAGTAGTTTCACAGTAGGTGGGCGAGCGATATCCTGCTGGAAAACACCCCCCTCCCCTGATGTACTGTTCATAAATAGGAGCATGACAGATCGAATCACTAGATTGACGTACAAATTTTCAGTCAGGGTGGTGCTGGGATAACAACGAAAGGGTCCTCCTGTCATGCAAAATCGCATCTCAGACCATAACTCAAGGTGTATGTGCAGTGTGTCTAGCATGCAGACATGTTTGTTGCTGGCACTCAGCTTGCCTCCTTCTAGCCCACACACGGCCATCCGTGGCCCAGAGGCAGAACCAGCTTTCATCAGACCTTCACCGTGCCCTCCAATGATCCTTCGCTCGCCACCTCTAAAATCGCAAGGCGTCTGGGTCGGAGCTGTCTTTGAAGTAACTGATTTTTATCAGATCGTTGTGTCACTGTGGTGCCAATTGCCGCTCAAATTGCTGCAGCTCTTTTAGTACGTTGCTCCAGAGCCAGCCTCGGGAAAGTTCAAAAAGGGTTCGTCTCAAAGGGTACAGGGCAAAGAAATGTCGAGAATCGACCAAGCAACAGTCGGTATTGTAGTTGTAAATTGTCGTAGCTGTGTTGGAGAAGTAACAGAGCTTCTAGCGCTGACAAAGCACTGGAGCTGAAATCGTTATAGGAACAGAAAGCTGGCTAAAGCTGGAGATGAATTCTGCCGAAATTTTTATAGAGGCGCAAACCGTGTTCAGAAAGGTTAGATTAAATAAAGTAGGTGGTGATGTGTTTGTGACTGTTGGCAATAGTTTATCTTGTAGTGAAACTGAAATAGATCGTTCCTGCTAATTACTATGGGTAGAGGTTACACTCAACAGCCGTACCAAAATAATAATTGGCTCCTTCTACCTAACCCCGACTCAGAAGATACAATAGCTGAACGGTTCAAAGAAAATTTGAATCTCATTCAAATAAGTACCCCACTCATACAGTTATAATTGGTGGAGACTTCAATCTACCCTCGATTTGTTCTCGAAAATACATGTTCAAAGCTGGTGGTAGACAGAAAACATCTTCCGAAATTGCACTCAATGCTTTCTCTGAGAATTACTTTGAACAATTAGTTCATGAGCCCACACGAATTGTAAATGGTTGCGAAAACACATTTGACCTCTTAGCTATAAATAATTCTGATCTAATAGAGAGTGTCATGACGGATACAGGGATTAGTGAACACAAGGTCATTGCAGCGAGGCTCAAAACCATATCAACCGAAACCACTGAAAATAAACGCAAAATATATCTATTTAATACAGCAGATAAAAATTCGCTTGATGCCTTCCTAAGAGAGTGTCTCCACTCCTTCCAACCTAATTATGTAAGTGTAGACCAGATATGACTCGAATTCAAAGATACAATATCGACAGCAGTAGATAGATTCATACCGCATATGTTAATAAGAGACGGGACTGATCCACTATGGTACACAAAAAAGTCAGAAGCAACGAAAAAAGCATGCCAAATTCAAAAGAACGCAGAAACTGCCTAAGTTTCACGGAAGCTCGAAATTTAGTGCGGACGTCAATGCGAGATGCTTTTAATAGTCTCCACAATGAAACATTGTCTCAGAATATTGTAGAAAATCCAAAGAGATTCTGGTCGTATGTAAAGTACACCAGTGGAAAAAAAAGTCAATACTGTCACTGTGCGATAGCGATGATGGTGCCACTAAAGCGGAGTTACTAAATACAGTTTTCCGTAATTCCTTCACGAAAGAAGACGAAGTAAATAATCCAGAATTCGAAACCAGAACAGCTGTTAGCATGCGTGACATAAAAGTAGATATCTTAGGTGTTGCGAAACAACTCAAATTACTTAAGAAACGCAAGTCTTCCGATCCAAATGGTATACCAATCAGGTTCCTCTCAGAGTATGCAGACGCAATAGCGCCCTTCTTAGCAATCATATACAACCTCTCACTTGACGAAAGGTCTGTTCCTAGAGACTGGAAAGTAGCACAGGTAACACCAGCATTCAAGAAAGGGAATAGGAGTAACCCACTGAATTACAGACCCTTATCACTGACCTCAATTTGCAGTAGGATTTCGGAGTATACTGTACTCGAACATTATGAATCACCTTGAAGAAAATGACTTATTGCTACATAACCAAAACGGATTCAGAAAATATCGTTCTTGTGCAACCCACTTTATTCCCATGAAAGAATGAGTGCTGTCGACAAGGGATCTCAGATCGATTCCATATTCCTAGATTTCCAGAAGGCTTTTGATACCGTTCCTCACAAGCGACTATTAATCAAATTGCGTGCATACGGAGTGTCGTCTCAGTTGTGTCACTGGATTCGTGATTTCCTCTCAGAGAGGTCACAGTTCGTAGTGACAGACGGTAAATCATCGAGAAGAACAGAAGTGATATCTGGAGTTGTGCAAGGTAGTGTCATAGGCCCTCTGCTTTTCCTGATTTACATAAATTATCTAGGTGATAATCTGAGCAGCCCCCTTAGGTTGTCTGCAGATGGCGCTGCCATGTACCGTCTAGTAAAATCATCAGACGATCAACTCCAATTACAAAATGATCTAGAGAGAATTTCTGTATGGTGCGAAAAGTGGCAATTGGCACTAAACAAGTGCGAGGTCATCCACATGGGTACTAAAAGAAATCCGATAAATTTTGGGTATACGATAAATCTCACAAATTAAAGGCTGTCAATTGGACTAAATATCTAGGAATTACAATTACGAGCAACTTAAATTGGAAAGACCACACAGATGGTATTGTGGGGAAGGCGAAACAAAGACTGCGCTTTGTTGGCAGAACACTTAGACGATGCGACAAACCCACTAAAGAGACAATCTACATTACACTTGCACGTCCTCTGCTGGAATATTGCTGCGCGGTATGGGATTCTTACCAGGTAGGATTGACGGAGGACATGGAAAAAGTGCAAAGGACGGCAGCTCGTTTCGTATTATCGCGCAATAGGGGTGAGAGTGTCACTGATATGATACGCGAGTTGCAGTGGCAGTCACTGAAACAAAGGCGGTTTACTTTGTGGCGAGATCTATTTACGAAATTTCTCTTCCGAATGCGAAAATATTTTGTTGACACCCATCTACGTAGGGAGAAATGATCATCATAATAAAATAAGAGAAATCAGAGCTCGAATGGAAATATTCAGGTGTTCCTTTCTCCCATGCGCCGCTCGAGAGTGGAATGGTAGAGAAGTAGTATGAAAATGGTTCGATGAACCATCTGCCAGGCATTTAAGTGTGAACTGCAGAGTAACCATGTAGATGTAGATGCAGACACCGAACACAGTGGTCTCCCCTCTCGGTAGTGCCACTTGGCCGACCGGAGCCCGGGCTTCTTGCGACGTACATTCTCGTCAGCACCGCCGCCGGTAATCATGTAGAGTGGCTACATTTCTGCCAAGTCTTTGTGAAGTATCGCACAAGGAACGGCCAGCTTCTCGTAACCCTGTTACACGATCTCGTTCAAACTCAGTGAGGTGTCATCACCTTGAGGCATTCTGGGCTAACGTCAACGCAAAGATAACTAACACTGACGACCGTTGCAGCGTGTATTTAAAGCAAACCTGATTTGCATCCTCATAGTGGCGCTACTGGCGCCACTATTACGCTACTGGCGTGAAGTTTGATTAGACATCATCCTTTAGTTGTGGAAACAAACATACCAACTTTTATTTATATCGCGTAACTCCTTCTTTGTGTTGCGATTTTTTTTACGTCAGTGCATGTACTTTACCAACAGACAGAGGAATATTATTGAAAGTTCCTGATAGATTTAAAACAGCTTGCCCGACCGGAGTTGAACCTGGGTGCTCTATCGACTGAGCTATCCAAGCTGATTCACAAGCCGCACTTACAACACAGCAGTACATCATTTCTTATTTTTGTCATTCCATGTAATTGTTTTGCTTCATATTTCTGAGTAGCCTATAACGCCTAGACGCATTCCGTTATAAATAAACCACTGTCCAGTCGCATTAAAGCAACCACCTGTCATAAGGCCCGAAGAACCACCTTTTGCAGCGCGGGTCGCTGCGAGACGTACAGGAAGAGAGGTAGTGTGGTTCTGGAAGATACCGACAGGGATGTGGAGCCATGGCGACTCCAATGCTGTGGCCAGCTGCGCTAGGTTTCTTGTTTGAGGACCCACAACACGAACAGACCGATCGAGGCAGTCCCACAGATTTTCGATTTGGTTTGAATGCATGGAGTTAGGTGTCTAGCGGATTAAGGTAAACTCATCCTTGTACTCTTCGAACCACCCACGCACATTGCGTATTGTGTGATAAGCTGCACTGTCCTGCTGGTACATGTCATCGTGCCGAGGACTAAAAACTACATGTAGGGTTGGACGTGGCCACCAAAGATAGATGCATACTTGTGTTGATCCATTGTGTCTTTCCGAATGACGAGATCACCCAGGGAATGTCACGAAAAACTCCCCGAGACTATTACACTCCCTTCTAGATCTACATCTACATGGTTACTCTGAAACTCACTTAAGTGCCTGGTAGAGGGTTCATCGAACCATTTTCATACTACTTCTCTACCATTCTAGTCTCGAATGGCGCGTGAGAAAAAGGAACACCTAAATCTTTCCGTTCGAGCTCTGATTTCCCTTATTTTATTATGATGATCATTTCTCCTTTCGTAGGTGGATGTCAACAAAATATTTATGAATTCGGAAGAGAAAGTTGGTGATTGAAATCTCGTAAATAGATCTCGCCACAAAGAAAACCGCCTTTGTTTGCCACCCTTACTCTCGCATAATATCAGTGACACTCTCACCTCTGTTGCGCGATAACACGAAACGAGCTTCTCTTCTTTGCCCTTTTTCGATTTCCTTCGTCAATCCTACCTCGTAAGGATCCCATACCGCGCAGCAATATTCCAGCATAGGATGGACAACTGTAATGTAGGCTGTCTCTTTCGTGGGATTGTCGCATCTTCTAAGTGTTCTGCCAACAAAGCGCCGTCTTTGTTTCGCCTTCCCCGCAATATCATCTATGTGGTCTTTCCAATTTAAGTTGCTCGTAATTGTACTTCCCATGTATTTAGTCGAATTGACAGCCCTTAGATTTGTGCGATTTATCGTATACCCAAAATTTATCGGATTTCTTTTAGTACCTATGTGGATGACCTCGCACTTTTCTTTGTTTAGTGCTAATTGCCACTTTTCGCACCATACAGAAATTCTCTCTAGATCATTTTGTAATTGGAAGTGATCGTCTGATGATTTTACTAGACGGTAAATCACAGCGTCGTCCGCAATCAAAGTGGGCTGCTCAGATTGTCACCTAGATCATTTACATAAATCAGGAATAGCAGAGGGCCTATGACACTACCTTGCGGAACGCAATATATCACTGAACCATGAATTTACTTTCAAAACCTTTTCTTAAGAATTTATTTACTAGCGATTGATCAAGAACATTAACACATTTAATCACACTATGTGAGCGTGGAACTAGTTGCCAGTGGGTAACTGATGAGAACAAATTTCTTTCAACTAATGGACATTTTATTCCTAAAAACCATTTCTTAAAAAAACAGATTTAAAAATTATAATCAGAAAGCACCCTCTAAATATCAAGTTACAATTTATTCAGAGGCAGAAATATTTTTTTTTTTTTTTTTTTTTTACAGTATGAGCTTTCGGGCTGAGAAGCTTGCCGCTCCCTTTTAACACGGCCGTAGTCACGACCGCTCACAACAACCTCTGAAATCTGCAAATCTGCAACGCACCAGATTACTTTAAACTAAAATTTTTAACAACTCACACAAACACATAAACTATGCACCCAGTAAGAGGGATGGAAATGGTACAAAACACTCACATTAAAATGAAAATTAGATGCCACCGAAAGTGCAACTTGTTTTTAAAAGAAAACTCTTACGGTGGAAGGGTGGCAACCTTATACACTAAACCCGGCCGTTGTGGCCGAGCGGTTCTAGGCGCTGCAGTCTGAAACCGCGCGACCGCTACGGTCGCAGGTTCGAATCCTGCCTCGGGCATGGATATGTGTGATGTCCTTAGGTTAGTTAGGTTTAAGTAGTTCTAAGTTCTAGGGGACTGATGACCTCAGCAGTTAAGTCCCATAGTGCTCAGAGCCATTTGAACCATTTATACACTAAAATGACCATTTAAATAAGAACCCATGAAATGCAGTCCTACAGAAAATATACAAACATGCTCTGCATTACACATATACCGCCTCTCAAGATGATAGGGAAGGTATAAACATATTTCAGGAATTCGGCCTTTGCACCTTAATCAATAAATTCGTTAACACCGAATCCGATAAACATGACAGACGCAGCTATTAACGTTCGACAGACAGACAGACAGACACTAACTGCCTAACAAATGTGAACGAGAGACAGACGAGCAGGCTGGGAACGAGAGACTGACCAAGAAAACAAGTAGAATTTAACAAGTAATTGAAACAACGTATCTCCAATCACTTAACTTCTAATAAACTGCGATTTCCGGCGAAGACCTGGCGCAGCACCCCAAACGCTCTCCAGAACCGTCCGCTGCCAGCCGCTTCAACGGACGCAGGAAGGCGCGCCGATCTCCCGTCTCACGGTGTCGCAGCTCGCACCGGTCAGCGCGATGTCGTGGTTCGACTCCTGTTGCTCTCGTGTCGAGCGCGAAGCCACTACCCCTTTCTATACAGCGCGGCCCACTGGACTCACGTGGGGACCTCACATGCGCCGACGCTCAAGGCAGACGTCATCTTGTGTCTCAGTGCGCGGCCGACCAACCGATCGATCCAACCGCCAATGACCATTACTTGAACAAACTCGAGCAGACTGGCGGCCTAACACATACTACGGACGACCGACAGACACTGACTGCCCCACACTGACCCGGCTGACCAACTGAACCCTACTGACGAGCTCATAACGCCCCTTAAATGCACGTGAACAGGCAACGTTTCCCCTTTCCCATCAGAGGGAGACACCAAAGCTGCGATTGCCACAGCGGCGCCACCGCCAGAAACAGAGGGCGGCTGCTTTACACTACGCGCTGCGGCGCGCTCTTCAAAACAGCAAATTTTACCACGGCTCAATCACTTCTGTTCTACTCTATGATTTACCGTCTATCACTATGAACTGTGACCTCTCTGAGAGGAAAACACGAATCCAGTCACCCAAATGAGACGTTAATCCATATGCACGCTATTTGATTAATAGTCGCTTGTGAGCAACGGTATCAAAAACTCTCTGGAAATCTAGGAATATGGAATCGATCTGAGATCCCTTGTCGACAGCACTCATCACTTCATGGGAATAGAGAGCTATTTTCTGAATCCGTGTTGGTTATGTCTCAATAAGACACTTTCTTCAAGGTGATTCATAATGTTAGAGTACAGTATATGCTCCAAAATCCTACTGCAAATTGAGGTCAGTGATATGGGTCTGTAAGTCAATGGGTTACTCCTATTTCCCTTCTTGAATGTTGCTGTGACCTGTGCTACTTTCCAGTCTTTCGGAACAGGCCTTTCGTCCAGTGAGCGGTTGTATATGATTGCTAAGAAAGGCGCTATTGTGTCTGCATACTCTGAGAGGAACCTGATTGGTATACCATCTGGACCAGAAGACTTGCCTTTCTTTAAGTGATTTGAGTTGTTTCGCACACCTAAGATATCTACTTTTATGTCATTCATGCTAACAGTTCTTGTTTGCTTTCGGACTGTTCACGCCCTAAACGCGATTGGTCACTTGTCCACGATTATGAACAGCAGTCAGCATGGGTGCATGAATCAGGCGCCAGTTGCAGAGGTCCTTTCGCAGCAACGTTCGCTGAACGGTCGTTGAGGAGACGCTGTTGGTGGCTCCTTGGTTCATCTGGGCGGTCATTTGTTCGACAGTTGCACGTATTCGCCCGTACAGATCACAGCCGCCGTTCACCTCTATAACCTATGGCCCGTAGTGCACCACAGTTACCCGGCTCGGGTTTTGGGTAGCGCCATTTTGTCATGCACGTGTGACAGGTCAGAAGGAAATTGTATTGTTTGAAGGGTCGTCATGGTAGTCTGTTTAGTCTTAACATATTGGTGCAGTGGCCGGATGGTAAATCAGATCTATTAAATGTTTGATATATTTTGCTTATGTGTATCCTCTCGAACCAAATGTCGTAGTGTAACAATGCTTACGCGAGGCCGAAATTTGATTCGAGCAGCGAAGGTGCTACTACTGACAGCCTTGGGAGAGCCAGTCCTGACAAAACTCTACCATCTGGTGAGCAAGATGTATGAGACAGGCGAAATACCCTCAGACTTCAAGAAGAGTATAATAATTCCAATCCCAAAGAAAGCAGGTGCTGACAGATGTGAAAATTACCGGACAATCAGTTTAATAAGTCGCGGATGCAAAATACTAACGCGAATTCTTTACAGACGAATGGGAAAACTGGTAGAAGCCGACCTGGGGGAAGATCAGTTTGGATTCCGTAGAAATATTGGAACACGTAAGGCAATACTGACCCTACGACTTACCTTAGAAGCTAGATTAAGGAAAGGCAAAGCTACGTTTCTAGCATTTGTAGACTTAGAGAAACGTTTTGACAATGTTGACTGGAATACTCTTTCAAATTCTGAAGGTGGCAGGGATAAAATACAGGGAGCGAAAGGCTATTTACAATTTGTACAGAAAGCAGATGGCAGTTACAAGAGTCGAGGGGCATGAAAGGGAAGCAGTGGTTGGGAAGGGAGTGAGACAGGGTTGTAGTCTATCCCCGATGTTATTCAATGTGTATATTGAGCAAGCAGTGAAGGAAACAAAAGAAAAATTCGGGGTAGGTATTAAAATCCACGGAGATGAAATAAAAATTCAATCTGTATATTGAGCAAGCAGTGAAGGAAACAAAAGAAAAATTCGGGAAAGGTATTAAAATCCATGGAGACGAAATAAAAACTTTGAGTTTCGCCGATGACATTGTAATTCTGTCAGAGACAGCAAAGGACTTGGAAGAGCAGTTGAACGGAATGGACAGTGTCATGAAAGGAGGGTATAAGATGAACATCAACAAAAGCAAACGAGGATAATGGAATGTAGTCGAATTAAGTCGGGTGATGCTGAGGGAATTAGTTTGAGAAATGAGACACTTAAAGTAGTATAGGAGTTTTGCCATTTGGGGAGCAAAATAACTGATGATGGTCGAAGTAGAGAGGATATAAAATGTAGACTGGCAATGGCAAGGAAAGCGTTTCTGAAGAAGAGAAATTTGTTAACATCGAGTATAAATTTAAGTGTCAGGAAGTCGTTTCTGAAAGTATTGTATGGAGCGTAGCTATGTATGGAAGTGAAACATGGACGATAACTAGTTTGGAGAAGAAGAGAATAGAAGCTTTCGAAATGTGGTGTTACAGAAGAATGCTGAAGATTAGATGGGTAGATCAGATAACTAATGAGAGGTACTGAATAGGATTGGGGAGAAGAGAAGTTTGTGGCACAACTTGGCTAGAAGGAGGGATCGGTTGGTAGGACATGTTCTGAGGCATCAATGGATCACCGATTTAGTATTGGAGGCCAGCGTGGAGGGTAAAAATCGTAGAGGGAGACCAAGAGAGGAATACCGTAAACAGATTCAGAAGGATGTAGGTTGCAGTAGATACTGGGAGATGAAGAAGCTTGCACAGGATAGAGTAGCACGGAGAGCTGCATCAAACCAGTCTCAGGACTGAAGACCACAACAACAACAAGGTGTTATCTGCCGTGAGCAGTTCGAGCGGTTCGAGCGGCCGGCTACGATGAGTCGAAAGCCATGTAAAAATTGTATTAATTGCTAAAAGTAGTGATATCGCCTTACATTTGTTTGGTAAATTGTTCCTAAGTGGCTTAAGATGAGATTCAGTCCGTTGTGGTTGCACTGTTTTTGGGGGAGTGTCAACGTAAAAGAGTTTGTTAAACTGGGTATTCTCAGTACAGGTGAACGTGTGACTGGCCATTGTTAGCTTTATTGATGCTGTTTGCAGTAGTATAGCAACACTTGCAGTGTGGAGCTGATTATGTCTTTTGTGGTATGAATACGGATTATCCTTCGACTCCGTTTGTGAGTTCTTAGTAAGTGGTAATGTGGTGAATAGTTAAGGTAACAAGGGAGATCTGGCTATTTGACAGTCAGTGGGTAAAAAATATTTTATTGGTAGTGACAGTTCTATGGTGCAGACTATGTGGGAATCACATCTGGTTAATGGGTCGTGGGTGTAAATCACATGCCGATCTGAACGGTTCTCTAAATCCGTGTTAGTGTTCCAGTTACTCAAACTCATTTATAGTTGAGTGTTGCAATAATTGTTTGGTGTAGGAATTTGATCGAGTGTTCGATGAGGGAACAGTGTGCTGCGTTATTGTTGTACAAAATTAATTTATCTTTGCTGTGTGTAACAGGAACTCTTTTACCGACGACTGGTACTTCGCAGACACTAACGAACTTCGCAACATGTTAGCTGATTTGTCGTACAGTGTTAATTTCCCCCTCTCATGCCGAGATTTTACCTCAGAAGTCGATTAATAATTATTTAGAACCGTTTACTCATGCACGTCAAGGCTTTACCACAACTTAAATTTTTTTGTGTGACGAACGACTTTTAAAGTACGAGAAAATAGTGGATCACGATCAGCTAGTATTTGAAGAGGCATAATTTTGCTCCAATTGTTTAAGTGGTATAGCACAAAGTAACAGTGCCACGTAGGTTTTCGGTTTATATTTTTTTGGGTGTCTTTCCTGTACGCGAAAGTTTAATAAAGAAAAGGTGCGTTAAATTGAATTAAAGAAGTTCCGATTCTTAGTTTCAATAAAGAATTGAAATTACCTCCATAACAGAAAGGAATAGTAAAAGATATTTTCTCCGTCAAGAAAAGCAAGGGAATTATTTGAAGTGAGATAATAAAATTAATTAAAGGAAATATCACTGAATATCATCCGACAGAGATGTTCTTTGATGCATATATTTGACTGTATGAAGTAAGAAAAATTCCAAGATTTTGTAGTTTAACGTCACGTCTGAAATAATATTGTCAGAAGAAATTTCTGACTGAAACCACGAAATATTCAAATCAGTTTATTTGTATTAACGACGGAAGAGAATAATGCTGAACGATTCATCTGGAGGAGAATTAAGTACACGTGTAGGAAAGACATTAATATTATTACGTAAAACAAAGCAGAAACAATTTGTAGCGAAAAAAATTGGTATCCCAGACTGAGCAACCAGTTACATCTCTTGATCTTAATTTGTCGACCGACATAATTTATGTAAATGCAGGTTACTGCAATAAACCTGTATGGCGAGTAATTAGTTATTTACACGATATACCAGATAATAACGAATCATCATAGGTAGAAGGTGATTGCTAGCTTTGTAATCTGTTATAAAACGTATTCTTGTTTCACGTCACCTTAAAGAAGGCAACGATGATACGAATGAATCAACTGTGCAGGTAGACGCACTTTCTGATTGCTATTATTTAAGAAGGTTTATTTATTAAGAAGGTAGCTTATGATAAGGAAATTTATTGAGATTCTTAATATTTTATAGACAACTGCAGATACTTACTGTGAGATTTACGACGTGATAATACCGAAGGTGTCGTGCTGGAAGCCTTGTTCTCTACATGCAAATAATTCAGTTTAATTGGTGGGTATTATAAGACTATACGTTACGTGTGTAAAGTCATAATAGTAGCGTAATCACTGATGTCCAAACTCGAGATTTTACAGGTGCAAACAAGGTCTGCGAAATACTGTTATCTCTGATCACTGTCGATTCAGTTGCGAGTGCTTCAATAATTATTTATACAACTTTAATAACTTAATAAGTAAAATCATCTTGAGCTGAAACGGAGTACTTAGTCTGTTGCTTAAATTATAGGTGATATTCCTTGTAAGAAGCTTATACTGGTATGAAGCTTGTGTAATTAACCATTATTTACAGTTAATTGATAGCCGAATGCCACTCCATGTAAATTAGACAAGAAATTGCTTACCGGCTAAGACCTGCTCCTTGTTACAGCACAAGAAACATTTTGCCGCTACAGTATACCAGAGTGGTTTGATAAGTCTTGTAAAAAAAAGCAAGAAAAATGTTTGTTTAGTAAATGACTCGCGTTATTTCTCGACATAGTCTCCTTTGAGGAAAAAATAAACTTGGTCCACCGATGTTCCAGATTATTCATTTCATCGGAAAAATAGGTTCTGTTAAACTCTGCAAAATACTTGTTAGCTGAAACTATCACCTTCTCAACTGATGAAAATTTCTTCCCAGGAAGCCAAACTTTCTAGTTAGGGAACATAAGAAGTCAGTTAGGACTAAATCTGGTGAAGAAGGTGGATGGGGATTCAATTAAAAGCCCATTTCATGCACATTCGCCACTGTTATCGCTGATATATGGGATGGTGCATTATCCTGGTGAAGGACCATTAATTTGGTGCCAACCTTCGTCTTTTTTCAGCCAACGCAAGTTTCAAACGATCCTACAATGAATCATAATAGGGTCCATTTACTGTTCTGCTCTTTTCCAAGTAATCTATGAGGATTATTCCTTGGGAATCCCAAAAGACAGTATCCATTACTTTAATAGCTAATAAAATGGCATTTGCCTTCTTCGGTGCACTTTCGCCACCCTTTGTCTGTTGTTTTGACTACTGTTTCGACTTTGGTGCGTAATTATGGATTCAGTTTTGATCAAAAGTGCCAAATTGACGCAAAAACTCTTGCGGATTGGGATTAAACGTCGCCAGACATTGTGATGAAATGTTGAGCTGGATGTGATTAGGTCGACTGTGAGAACTCGTGGCACCCACCTAGCACATAGCTTCATCGTAGCCAATTCTCCTGTGCAGGATATTGTGCACTTGCTCAGCTGAGATAGCTACAGCCTCGGAATCTCACACATTTTAATTCAGTTGTCTTACACCATAGCATGGATTTTTTCAGTGATTTGCTGTGACCACAACTGAACGACCGGAGCGAGCTTTGTCTTCGGTACTTGTCCGACCACGTTTAAATTCATTAATCCTAAAGTAAATGTTTTCAGTGATGGTGCAGAGTCAGCCTGAACTTCATTCAGTACTGATTTGTTCGGCAGTCCAGCCCTTCAAATAAAAATGTCTACTAACAGCACAAATTCTGTTTTCTCCGTGCCGGCCGCGGTGGTCTAGCGGTTCTAGGCGCGCAGTCCGGAACCGCGCGACTGCTACGGTCGCAGGTTCGAATCCTGCCTCGGGCATGGATGTGTGTGATGTCCTTAGGTTAGTTAGGTTTAAGTAGTTCTAAGTTCTAGGGGACTGATGACCACAGTAGTTAAGTCCCATAGTGCTCAGAGCCATTTGAACCATTTTTTGTTTTCTCCGTTTTCAATCGCACTGACCAACTCAGACGGATGTAAACAATGAACTGTACTTTGTACATTGTTGAAACTGTGCGATCTTTGTTATAATAAAGCTTACCAACCATGAAGGTGCAACAAAAATGGAACATTTTTCGTGGAAATTTACCAGACTTATCAAACCACCCTCGTATTTCTATTTACAGTTGAGCACAGGAATAACGTTGCCTGTCAACATTGTCACTTCCTGCACACAGGAAATAGCTACAGTTTACTATGCAGATACGTAAGGGTTGTTCTATTACAGTGCACACGGTATACTTTATCCAAGGAGGGACGACAAAATTTGCAAATTTACGTGTTTCGGAAATCAACCCAACCTCCCGAAACGATTTATACAGGGTGGTCCATTGATGTGACTGGGCCAAATATCTCACGAAATAAGCGTCAAAGTACGAAACTTGTCTAGCTTGAAGAGGGAAACCAGATGGCGCTATGGTTGGCCGGCTAGATGGCGCTGCCATAGGTCAAACGGATATCAACTGCGTTTTTTAAAATAGGAACCCTCATTTTTTATTACATATTCGTCTAGTTCGTAAAGAAATATGAATGTTTTAGTTGGACCATTTTTTTCGCTTTGTGACAGATGGCGCTGTAATAGTCACAAACGTATAAGTACGTGGTATCACGTAACATTCCGCCAGTGCAGACGGTATTTGCTTCGTGATACATTACTCGTGTTAAAATGGACCGTTTACCAATTGTGGAAAAGGTCGATATCGTGTTGATGTATGGCTATTGTGATCAAAATGCCCAGCGAGCGTATGCTATATATGCTGCTCGGTATCCTGGACGCATCCAAGTGTCTGGACCGTTCGCCGGATAGTTACGTTATTTAAGGAAACAGGAAGTGTTCAGCCACATGTGAAACGTCAACCACGACCTGGAAACCTGCAACAAATGATGATGCACAAGTAGGTGTTTTAGCTGCTGTCGCGGCTAATCTGCACATCAGTAGCAGACAGATTGCGCAAGAATCGGTGCTGAGAATGCTACATCAACATCGATTGCACCCTTACAATATTTCTATGTACCGGGAATTGCACGGCGACGACTTTGAACGTCGTGTACAGTTCTACCACTGGGCACAAGAGAAATGCACTACTGGGCAACGGAAAAATCCACGATGGCGACAAGTGGAACATCAGCGACCTTGGCGGGTTAATGTATGGTGCGCCATTATGGGAGGAAGGATAATTGGCCCCCATTTTATCGATGGCAATCTAAATGGTGCAATGTATGCTGATTTCCTACGTAATGTTCTACCGATGTTACTACAAGATGTTTCACTGCATGACAGAATGGCGATGTACTTCCAACATGATGGATGTCCGGCACATAGCTCGCGTGTATTGAATAGCATATTTTATGACAGGTGGATTGGTCATCGAAGCACCATACCATGGTCCGCACGTTCACCGGATCTGACGTCCCCGGATTTCTTTCTGTGGGGAAAGTTGAAGGATATTTGCTATCGTGATCCACCGACAACGCCTGACAACATGCGTCAGCGCACTGTCAATGCATGTGCGAACATTACGGAAGGCGAACTACTCTCTGTTGAGAGGAATGTCGTTACAGGTATTGCCAAATACATTGAGGTTGACGGACATCATTTTGAGCATTTATTGCATCAATGTGGTATTTAAAGGCAGTCACGCTGTAACAAAAAAATGGTTCGAATGGCTCTGAGCACTATGGGACTTAACATCTGAGGTCATCAGTCCCCTAGAACTTAGAACTACTTAAACCTAACTAACCTAAGGACATCACACACATCCATGCCCGAGGCAGGATTCGAACCTGCGACCGTAGCGGTCGCGCAGTTCCAGACTGAAGCGCCTAGAACCGCTCGGCCACACTGGCCGGCTTCACGCTCTAACAGTATGCGTTCTCAGAAATGATAAGTTCACAAAGGTACATGTATCACATCGGAACAACCGAAATAAAATGTTCAAATGTGCCTACGTTCTGTATTTTAATTTAAAAAACCTACCTGTTACCAACTATTCGTCAAAAACTATGAGCCATATGATTGTGACTATTACAGCGCCATCTATCACAAAGCGAAAAGTGGTCCAACTACAACATTCATATATCTTTACGTACTACACGAATGTGTAATAAAAATGGGGGTTCCTATTAAAAAAAAAACGCAGTTGACATCCGTTTGACCTATGGCAGCGCCATTTTGTGGGCCAACCATAGCGCCATATGGTTTCCCCCCCTCAAGCTAGACAAGTTTCGTTCTTTGTAATTTTTTCGTTTGACGCTTATTTCGTGAGATATTTGGCCCGGTCACGATCAATGGACCACCCTCTATACACTGCTAATTCTAACACCTGCTGTCTGTGAGTGGTTATTGCACATTCACGCTCACGTAGAATATAGTCATGTGATTAGATCGTGTATGCTACGAGTGTAACATTGGATTTTAGAATACAAAAGCATGGAAAATTTGCAGACAATCAAGTGGTCCTGGTACGAAGTTCTAATACATTCAATACAGAAGATTCTAAAATGTGCACTGCTCCTTGTTTACATAGGTGGACTGCTATTCCACTTCTCCGACTACATTAAGCTGTGCCCATTTTGTTAGATATTATACAAGCTCGCTGATCATCATCATCATCATCATTTAAGAGTGATTATGCCTTTCAGCGTTCAGTCTGGAGCATAGCCCCCTTATAAAATTCCTCCATGATCCCCTATTCAGTGCTAACATGGTGCCTCTTCTGATGTTAAACCTATTACTTCAAAATCATTCTTAACCGAATCCAGGTACCTTCTCCTTGGTCTGCGACTCCTCCTACCCTCTGCTGCTGAACCCATGAGTCTCTTGGGTAACCTTGCTTCTCCCATGCGTGTAACATGACCCCACCATCTAAGCCTGTTCGCCCTGACTGCTACATCTATAGAGTTCATTCCCAGGTTTTCTTTGATTTCCTCATTGTGGACACCCTCCTGCCATTGTTCCCATCTACTAGTACCTGCAATCATCCTAGCTACTTTCATATCCGTAACCTCAACCTTGTTGATAAGGTGACCTGAATCCACCCAGCTTTCGCTCCCAAAGTTGGTCGAAAGATTGAACGGTGCACAGATAACTTGGTCTTGGTACTGACTTCCTTCTTGCAGAAGAGAGTAGATCGTAGCTGAGCGCTCACTGCATTACCTTTGCTACGTCTCACTTCCAGTTCTTTCACTATGTTGCCATCCTGTGAGAATATGCATCCTAAGTACTTGAAACCGTCCACCTGTTCTAACTTTGTTCCTCCTATTTGGCACTCAATTCGTTTATATTTCTTTCCCACTGACATTACTTTCGTTTTGGAGATGCTAATCTTCATACCATAGTCGTTACATTTCTGATCTAGCTCTGAAATATTACTTTGCAAACTTTCAATCGAATCTGCCATCACAACTAGGTCATCCGCGTATGCAAGACTGCTTATTTTGTGTTCACATATCTTAATCTCACCCAGCCAGTCTATTGTTTTCAACATATGATCCATAAATAATATGAACAGCAGTGGAGACTCTAACTGCTGCCTGACTGTCCATGTAAAGACCTTTAATTGCTTGCAAAAGTTTGCCTCCTATTCCATAATCTCTTAGAACAGACAATAGATAGAACTAGAAAACATATTCCCATTAGTCACAGTAGATTTTGCCTCCGAAAGCTGTTTATGTTCAGCGGAGCATCGAACAAGACATTATATCTTGCTCCTTACTTGAAACAGTATTACAAGAGACAATATGCTGCATATCTTGGTGTGCGTAAGTTACAATAGTCGCTTAGGACACTTGCATTAAGGTTTGGCTAAGCATCGTGAGTAGACGATGTAATTTTAGTTAATACTGTCGTGCGTGTAGTATAAGCAGATCTTAGTTTTCCTCGTTCCAGTCTCCTACCCAACAGGCTTCTGGACATCATTGAAACAAGAGGAAGAAAGTAGCTGTTGTAATCAGTGTACAAGCTTTAAAAAAAGAAGTATAACATGATGAAATCCAAATTCTACTTTTTTCCTTCATGTAAACCGAGGAAACTGAAAAGCCAGGAAGTTTTAACGAACGTTCGGTGACTGAAATATATTACAGAAAATCCTATTCATTAACAACGAAGAGAAAAACTGTCAACTTATGGGTAGTGATTGCCATAAAGGAGAAGCAGTTCAAGTTCTACGCTCCGTTCCCTCTCCTCTTAATGTGGTGCAATACTGCGTGAGTTTATGCTCATCTAAATGACGTGCTGGCTAATTGCCCTAAATACTGCAACACATATTAACCAGAAGCTCCTAAGTCTGCAAATTACGAGGACAGGGTGATGTACGTATATAATTTACTGTGATGTCGTCATGTACGGTTTCCCAGCAGGGACATCGAATGAGATGAGACTAGTAATACTCATGTTGACTCTGTTGGCGAGTATTACATATGTTATCTTCCGCCACGCGCGCGCCTCTGTGTGTGTGTGTGTGTGTGTGGGGGGGGGGGGTGAGCAAAAGAGAGAGAGAGAGAGAGAGAGAGAGAATGAATATGGTAGAGACAAAGAGCTGATGAGGGGGGGGGGGGGGGCGGGACGTGGAGACAGGGAGTTGAGTTTCCGACTAGATTATTCTGTTGAATGCTGAGCTGCACGAAAATTAGGTTATGAAATAACGATGCTGTGCCGAGAGAAGATAAAACTCTGGGTGCAGTCCGCGCCAGTGGCTCATCATTTAAGACCGTTACACCCAGACGGGTTCTGATTAGTGCAACAGCCGAGCCTTTTTAGCACAGTTCTGTCTGTCGTATATTGTGAACGATGGTTTGAACCCTTCTCGGATTTCTAGGTAACATGGATTTGTTCGTGATGTACCGTACTGCGACCCAGCCAATAGTACCAGCTCACAGGCCGTAGCTGTCAGAGACAAATTAACTCTTCAGTCAGCTCTTTTTCGTTCGGTTCACTCCCAGTGCCGAATGGGATATTGTATTCTCTCATCTGGAACGGCCGCAGGGGGCTACAGAAGTATTAAACCAAAGAAGACTATAAACGAAGAGCTCCGCGAGACATTTTCGGATTAACATGCAGTTGTCATTTAGTATAAAACAGACCAAGAACTATTACCACCACACAAAGGGAACGAGCTGTTCGCATTACTGAGCAATTATTTCGTGTATGGCGCATTTGTAAGGCGTAAAAGTAAATTCGTGGATACGGCAATGGAGTGTTACAGCGCCGTTACTGTTCGCTATATCCAGAGCGCCGCAAATAGAGGGTGACACAGAAAAACGGTAACTTTTGAAACACCCAATAAAAAGAGAAAAAAACCAAAAAAATATTCTACTGACAGCAACTGAAACATCACAACTTGGCTTTTAAAATCACAGTAATCCAAATTAAGATTGATTGAAAATTAAGTCCTACAGATGGTGTCGTCCAGGACGTATGCATTCTTGGAATAAGCTCTTGAAGTGCCTCACTGAGTGCTGCAGTATCTCACCTGGGATTCCACGAATTTCGCCTTGAATTCTTTATTTCAGTTCATCCATTGTTCGTGGTCGAGTCGTGTGGACTCGACTCTTAACGTAGCCACACGAGAGAAAATCACAAACGGACAAATACCGTGATCTTATTGGCCAGGCAGTATTGAGATGACACGGTTACCGAACACTTCTCCCACTGTTACCATTGGTTGCCTTGCGCCGTCACTTTTGCTGCTGAAACCAGGTTTCTTGATGTTGTGGAATACTGTTGAAACAAAGACTGCAACATTTCAACATACCGATCCGAAGTGAAAGTCACCGTGATACGCCCTTTATTTTCGAGAAAAAAAATGGTTCAAATGGCTCTGAGCGCTATGGGACTTAACTTCTGAGGTCATCAGTCCCCTAGAACTACTTAAACCTAACTAACCTAAGGACACCACACACATCCATGCTCGAGGCAGGATTCGAATATGCGACCGTATCGGTCCCTCGGATCCAGATTATAGCGCCTAGAACCGCTCGGCCACCGCGGCCGGCTTTCGCAAAAGTAAGGTGCGATGACCCCGTATGACGAAACTGCACACGATGCTGTCACCTTGCTGACGTGTAAGGGCGATCAGGAACTTAATTTAAGGTTGCTGTCTGCCCAGTAACGGAAGTTTAGCTTATCCACGTAACCTGCCAAGTGAAAATGGGCCTCATCTGACATACACAGCGGTCCAGAAATTCATTATCCTCTTTGATGTTTGTCATAATTTTCTGACAGACTTGTAATCACAGCTGGTAATCATTCTCCTTCAGCTGTTGCGCTATCTGCAGCTTGTACGGGTGGAATATTGTGTGCTTCCTGGCGCCGTTGGATAAGCAGCTGCCAGCAGCAAGTCATATACTCCTAGCTCACTTATTTGTTACATAGTTTCGTATAGGAGGTGTAATTTCGAGTTTTAGTTACTGTAATCGTAAATTCAGGCAGATTGTAGCGCAGTCGTTAGGCATTTGTACACGTTAGTTCATACATTCTTTGCGTGTTTCCCTTGCGTTATCTAGGCATGGACTTGTGTTTCAGTAACTGTTGTTCAACAGCGATTAGAATGGACAGGGACTGTGATTGCTGTGTTCGGATGAGGGCTGAGTTGGCATCCTTTCGCTCACAGCTGCAGGCGGCGCTGACTTCGGTCGTGCAGCTTGAGGCTGTTACCAATGGGCACCACTGTGGGAAGCCAGACTTGGGTATCACGGGGACGTCAACCTCGTCCCGCCTGTCCCCAGATCGGTCTGCCGCTGTGGTTGCTCCGGTTGCTGCCCACACTGAGGCTGAGCCCTCGCCTGTGGTTGATTGGGAGGTCGTTCCAAGGCGTGGCAGGCAGCGAAAGACGTCCCAGGAGGCTGATCAGAAAGCCTCCCCAGTGCGTCTGAAAAACAGGTTTCAGGTGCTGTCTCTGGCTGAGCCAGATGCAGCAGCCTGCCCTGTTTCAGAGGATGATTCTCAGCCTTCAAGGTCCGGGCAATCGCAGTGGGTGGGCTTATTGGTAGGTGGGAGCTCCAATGTCAGGCGCGTAATGGGGCCCCTTAGGGATATGGCGGCTAAGGAGGGGAAGAAATCCAGTGTGCACTCCGTGTGCATTCCGGGTGGAGTCATTCCTGATGGGGAAAGGGTCCTTCCAGATGCCATGAAGAGCACAGGGTGCAGCCAGCTGCAGGTGGTGGCACATGTCGGCACTAATGACGTGTGTCGCTTTGGATCTGAGGAAATTCTCTCTGGATTCCAGCGGCTATCTGCTTTGCTGAAGGCTGCCGGTCTTGCTTACGAGATGAAGGCAGAGCTCACCATCTGCAGCATCGTTGACAGAACCGACTGCGGACCTTTGGTGCAGAGCCGGGTGGAGGGTCTGAATCATAGGCTCAAACGGTTTTGCGACCGTGTTGGCTGCAGATTCCTTGACTTGCGCCATAGGGTGGTGGGGTTTCGGGTTCCGCTGAATAGGTCAGGAGTTCACTACACTCAGCTGGCGGCTACACTGGTAGCGGAGGCTGTGTGGCGTGGACTGGGCGTTTTTTTTAGGTTAGAAGGCCTCGGGAAAGTACGGGGTGGGCTGTAATCTCAAAGGGTGCATGGCAAATACAGGACGTGCTTGGATCAAGGAACAGTCGGAATTGTAGTTGTAAATTGTTGTAGTTGTGCTGGGAAAGTCCCTGAGTTTCAAGCGCTAATAGAAAGCACCGAAGCTGAAATCGTTATAGGTACAGAAAGCTGGCTAAAGCCTGAAATAAGTTCTGCGGAAATTTTTACGAAGTCTCAGACGGTGTTCAGGAAAGATAGATTAGGCAGAACTGGTGGTGGAGTGTGTGTCGGTCAGTAGTGGTTTATCTTGTAGTGAAATCGAAGTAGATACTCCGTGCGAATTGGTATGGGTGGAGGTTATACTTAACAGCCGAACTAAGTTAATAATTGGCTCCTTCTACCGACCCCCAGACTCGGATGATATAGTTGCTGAACAGTTCAGAGAAAATTTGAGTCTTGTAACAAATAAATACCCCACTCATACGGTTATAGTTGGTGGGGACTTCAACCTTCCTTCAATATGTTGGCAAAAATACTTGTTCAAAACCGGTGGTAGGCAGAAAACATCTTCCGAGATTGTCCTAAATGCTTTCTCCGAAAATTATTTCGAGCAGTTAGTCCACGAACCCACGCGAATTGTAAATGGTTGCGAAAACACACTTGACCTCTTAGCCACAAACAATCCAGAGCTAATAGAGAGCATCATGACTGATACAGGGATTAGTGATCACAAGGTCGTTATAGCTAGGCTCAATACCGTTTCTTCCAAATCCACCAGAAACAAACGCAAAATAATTTTATTTAAAAAGCGGATAAAGTGTCACTAGAAGCCTTCCTAAGAGACAATCTCCATTCCTTCCGAACTCACTATGCAAATGTAGACGAGATGTGGCTCAAATTCAAAGATATAGTAGCAACAGAAATTGAGAGATTCATACCTCATAAATTGGTAAGAGATGGAACTGATCCCCCATGGTACACAAAACATGTCCGAACGCTGTTGCAGAGGCAACGGAAAAATCATGCGAAGTTCAGAAGAACGCGAAATCCCGAAGATTGGCTGAAATTTACAGACGCGCGAAATTTGGCACGGACTTCAATGCGTGATGCCTTTAATAGGTTCCACAACGAAACATTGTCTAGAAATTTGGTAGAAAATCCGAAGAAATTCTGGTCGTATCTAAAGTACACAAGCGGCAAGACGCAGTCAATACCTTCGCTGCGCAGTGCCGATGGTACTGTTACCGACGACTGTGCCGCTAAAGCGGAGTTATTGAATGTAGTTTTCCGAAATTCCTTCACCAGGGAAGACGATTGGAACATTCCAGAATTTGAAACACGAACAGCTGCTAGCATGAGTTTCTTAGAAGTAGATACCTTAGGGGTTGCGAAGCAACTCAAATCGCTTGATACGGGCAAGTCTTCAGGTCCAGATTGTATTCCGATTAGGTTCCTTTCAGATTACGCTGATACAATAGCTCCCTACTTAGCAATCATATACAACCGCTCGCTCACCGATAGATCTGTACCTGCAGACTGGAAAATTGCGCAGGTCGCACCAGTGTTTAAGAAGGGTAGTAGGAGTAATCCATCGAACTACAGACCTATATCATTGACGTCGGTTTGCAGTAGGGTTTTGGAGCATATACTGTATCCAAACAGTATGAATCACCTCGAAGGGAACGATCTATTGATACGTAATCAGCATGGTTTCTGAAAACATCGTTCTTGTGCAACGCAGCTAGCTCTTTATTCGCACAAAATAATGGTCGCTATCGACAGGGGATCTCAAGTTGATTCCGTATTTCTAGATTTCCGGAAAGCTTTTGACACCGTTCCTCACAAGCGACTTCTAACCAAGCTGCGGGCCTAGGGAGTATCGTCTCAGTTGTGCGACTGGATTCGTGATTTCCTGTCAGGAGGTCGCAGTTCGTAGTAATAGACGGCAAATCATCGAGTAAAACTGAAGTGATATCAGGTGTTCCCCAGGGGAGCGTCCTGGGACCTCTGCTGTTCCTGATCTATACAGGGTGTTACAAAAAGGTACGGCCAAACTTTCAGGAAACATTCCTCACACACAAAGAAAGAAAATATGTTATGTGGACATGTGTCCGGAACCGCTTACTTTCCATGTTAGAGCTCATTTTATTACTTCTCTTCAAATCACATTAATCATGGAATGGAAACACACAGCAACAGAACGTACCAGCGCGACTTCAAACACTTTGTTACAGGAAATGTTCAAAATGTCCTCCGTTAGCGAGGATACATGCATCCACCCTCCGTCGCATGGAATCGCTGATGCAGCCCTGGAGAATGGCGTATTGTATCACAGCCGTCCACAATACGAGCACGAAGAGTCTCTACATTTGGTACCGGGGTTGCGTAGACAAGAGCTTTCAAATACCTCCATAAATGAAAGTCAAGAGGGTTGAGGTCAGGAGAGCGTGGAGGCCATGGAATTGGTCCGCCTCCACCAATCCATCGGTCACCGGGTCTGTTGTTGAGAAGCGTACGAACACTTCGACTGAAATGTGCAGGAGCTCCATCGTGCATGAACCACATGTTGTGTCGTACTTGTAAAGGCACATGTTCTAGCAGTACAGGTAGAGTATCCCGTATGAAATCATGATAACGTGCTCCATTGAGCGTAGGTGGAAGAACATACTGACGAACCTAAAATGAGCTCTAACATGGAAATTAAGCGTTTCCGGACACATGTCCACATAACATCTTTTCTTTATTTGTGTGTGAGGATTGTTTCCTGAAAGTTTGACCGTACCTTTTTGTGACACCCTTCATAAATGACCTGGTTGACAATCTGAGCAGTTCTCTTAGGTTGTTCGCAGATGATGTTGTAATTTACCGTCTAGTAAGGTCATCTGAAAACCAGTATCAGTTGCAAAGCGATTTAGAAAAGATTGCTGTATGGTGTGGCAGGTGGCAGTTGACGCTAAATAACGAAAAGTGTGAGGTGATCCACATGAGTTCCAAAAGAAATCCGTTGGAATTCTATTACTCGATAAATAGTACAATTCTCAAGGCTGTCAATTCAACTAAGTACCTCGGTGTAAAAATTACGAACGAATTCAGTTGGAAAGACCACATAGATAATATTGTGGGGAAGGCGAGCCAAAGGTTGCGTTTCATTGGCAGGACACTTAGAAGATGCAACAAGTCCACTGAAGAGACAGCTTACACTACACTCGTTCGTCCTCTGTTAGAATATTGCTGCGCGGTGTGGGATCCTTACCAGGTGGACATCGAAAGGGTGCAAAAAAGGGTGGCTCGTTTTGTATTATCACGTAATAGGGGAGAGAGTGTGGCAGATACGATACGCGAGTTGGGATGGAAGTCATTAAAGCAAAGACGTTTTTCGTCGCGGCGAGATCTATTTACGAAATTTCAGTCAGCAACTTTCTCTTCCGAATGCAAAAATATTTTGTTGAGCCCAACCTACATAGGTAGGAATGATCACCAAAATAAAATAAGAGAAATCAGAGCTCGAACAGAAACGTTTAGGTGTTCGTTTTTCCCGCGCGCTGTTCGGGAGTGGAATGGTAGAGAGATGAAGTGTGATTGTGGTTCGATGAACCCTCTGCCAAGCACTTAAATGTGAATTGCAGAGTAATCATGTAGATGTAGATGTAGATGTAGATGAATATTAAATGAGACCGGAGAATTCGGCGAACACTTAGTAGGCACACACTCCTCGCACTTGCTCGCTTACGACCTGAATGCCGTGGGGTTCGCGAGACTAAAACGCGCACATCTTCGATATTCTGTGAAGTTCAAGCCCTGTCAGGCTCTCTTTAAGCGAAGATCCAGTCTCCTCAAAATTTTTAACCCTAGTTTTTATCGCGCGTGTCGAAAGAACTCCACCACGATGTCGTAAGTTGAAAAAACGTCGAATCTCGCTCTCTGCACTTTCCAAACTGTCGCTTTTGTAAAACATTCAAAAATGTTGGCCGTTCCACTAATTCATGATTTGTAAAATGGTGAGACTGTTTACAGCTTTAGAGCCCTGTTCCGCAGTGCTGCCAACTGTATACCATTGCCGCTACGCATTTCAAAAGTTCCCGTTTTCTGTGTCATATTGTACATCCAAAACAAGTACGTACTAGTTTTCGCCAAGTTTTAGCTAACAATAGGGAGAATTTTGTGACGCAAGCAAATAATTTGTAGCGTTTGTAGTTGCAGAATTCTAATATCGACTTTTTTGATGGAGTTATATATTTTCCTGTAGCACTGGAAAGAACATTCAAAGAAGTCATTGACATAATATACAGGGCTATTACAAATGATTGAAGCGATTTCATAAATTCACTGTAGCTCCATTCATTGACATATGGTCACGACACACTACAGATACGTAGAAAAACTCATAAAGTTTTGTTCGGCTGAAGCCGCACTTCAGGTTTCTGCCGCCAGAGCGCTCGAGAGCGTAGTGAGACAAAATGGCGACAGGAGCCGAGAAAGCATATGTCGTGCTTGAAATGCACTGACATCAGTCAGTCATAACAGTGCAACGACACTTCAGGACGAAGTTCAACAAAGATCCACCAACTGCTAACTTCATTTGGCGTTCATATGCGCAGTTTAAAGCATCAACGATGCTTTCGAACTCATTGATGGGGACATGCTGCGCCGAGTGTGGGAGGAACTTGATTATTGGCTTGATGTCTGCCGAATCACTAAAGGGGCACATATCGAACATTTGTGAATGCCTAAAAAACTGTTTGAGGTTTTGTATGTGTGTGCAAAGCATTGTGAAAGTATCTCAAATAATAAAGTTATTGTAGAGCTGTGAAATCGCTTCAATCATTTGTAATAACCCTGTATTTAGACCTAGATGACAGCACCTGCAACCTATGCTCTTCCATTAGGAGAAGAAGTCCAACAAACGCCTTCCCTAGTATCTGAAAATTAAGCAATAATGTAACTAACAAGGGGGAGGTTTCAGACACGACCAGCCTGAAATGAAAATACTCTGAAGTGTATTGGCTCAACCCTACCCCTCCCCAGCCCGTTTTTGAGAAAATCGTGACGTGCGGTCGACTCAAAAGTGACGGCGTCGATGGATGATTGAAAACTGAGCATCAACATATATTGTACCCACAAACTCGTATTTTTCTAGAAATCGAGGGGAAAAACGTTTTGGACTTCCTGTCAAGTACCCATAAGAAAAGCACTGTACAACGAAAGCAGCGCTGGTGTAGCGACCAAACCGTCTGGCTGGGGAGCAGAGAATCTGTGCTGGACTCCCTAACAGTTTACATTTTTTTGAGTTTCGAAATTTGCAGGGATCGTGGGGTCAATGAGCTTAGTAAATAAATAAGTAATAATAAAAAGGCAGGCAAACTGATTTCTCAAACGACTTAGATTAGAAAAGAATTTCTCAAACGACTTGGATTAGTAAAGAATTACAATGTAATTCTGGTTGCTTGACAACAGCTCTTTCACTCACTCTGTTACATGTCCTCGATTTCTTCCGAACAGCTAGGTGGATGCTATTGCTTATGGAAACGTGCGAAGAAAATATACTCGCGGTACCAAGAAGATCTGAATGCAATCTTCGCGCAATTGCACCGTTTCTTTCTAAGGTTCGGTGAAAACCAGACATGGTTTACATTTAAAAATATTTCTTTTTCTCGTATTAATTTTTGACATACAGGTATACCATGCATACGATAACTGTTCCCGAAAAATCCATGCTGAAAGTTGATCATAAGAACCGTTATTGCATCCACGCGATCCTGCTTAGTTTACAGAAGCATATTACAATTTTGAAGCCTCGAAATCAAGTCTTTAACTTGGTGATAAAAATAAACATCATATGACTGATAAAAAAATGTGCAATTTGGCGGTATTACTTCTATAGTGCAACTTTGTTGATCTTCGTCATCTATAAATACGCTATCGTACATGATGGTATTAGTTTGTCCATCCCAATAATCCAGCACCATACAAAACATGTTATCAGCAACGTATGGTTTTAAAATGTTCTCAAGGTACGTTTTATAAGTTTAATTTGTCAATTTACCGAATTTGGAGCAAGTGACATTTCTTAACGAGTCGGTTAACTTCTTCCACGCCCCGAGGATAAAATTAATCATTAGTTTCTTATGAGCATAGGGAAACATTAGGCGGGAATTATCCAGACTGTGTGCGCCTTGTGCGAATGGTGTATTTTACACTGTCCACTCATTGTAATGTGACCACACGCCAGAAGCGAGAATAACCATGGTTTGCAGCGAGGAACGGTGCAAGACGTGGAGGGAGGGAGTCAGTGAGTTCTGGACGGTACCGACGGGGTTGAGGAGCCGACTCAAATGCCTTGGCCACTTGTCCTAGGTTTCTCGGTTGACGATCCACGGCGCGAACCGCCCGATCGAAATAGTGGGTTCAGGAGGGTAATACGGAACGCCATGCTGTATCCCAACGGCCTCGTATAACTAGCAGTCGAGATGACAGGCATCTTACCCGCATGGCTGTAACGGATCGTGCAGCCACGTCTCGATCCCTGAGTCAACAGATGGGGACGTTTGCAAAATAAAACCATCTGCACGAACAGTTCGACGACCTACGCAGCAGCATGGACTATCAGCTCGGAGACCATGGCTGCGGTTACCCTTGACGCTGTATCACAGACAGGAGCGCCTGCGATGGTGTACTCAACGACGAACGTGGGTGCACGAATGGCAAAACGTCAGTTTTTCGGATGAATCCAGGTTCTGTTTACAGCATCATGATGGTAGCATCCGTGTTTGGCGACATCGCGGTGAACGCACATTGGAAGCGTGTATTCGTCATCGCCATACTGGCGTATCACCCAGAGTGATGGTATGGGGTGCCATTGGTTACACGTCTCGGTCATTTCTTGTTCGCATTGACGGCACTTTGAACAGTGGACGTTACATTTCAGATGTGTTACCACCCGTGGCTCTACCCTTCATTCGATCCCTGCGAAACCCTACATTTCAGCAGGATAATGCACCGGCCTTTCTGGATACAGAAAATGTTCGACTGCTGCCCTGGCCAGCACATTCTCCAGATCTCTCACCAATTGAAAACGTTTGGTCAATGGTGGCCGTGCAACTCGCTCGTCACAATACGCCAGTCACTACTCTTGATGAACTGTGGTATCGTGTTGAAGCTGCATGGGCAGTTGTACCTGTACACGCCATCCAAGTTCTGTTTGACTCAATGCCCAGGCGTATCAAGGCCGTTATTACGGCCAGAGGTGGTTGTTCTGGGTACTGATTTCTCAGGATCTATGCACGCAAACTGCGTGAAAATGTAATCACATGTCAGTTCTAGTATAATATATTTGTTGTGGCGTAGCAAGACAGCCACGCCACTCGGAAGTAGCCGAAATGCACGCGTTACACACGCCGGATGGCGTGAGGTCTGAAACAGGATACGTAATGAATGCTATAAAGAAAAGTACGTAGCTGCTGTAATACTTAACTTTAATCCATCATTTGTATACAGCATTCTTGATGATACAAGTGAGACTCTCTCTAGAAATGGTTAATGGCGCCTTGCTAGGTCGTAGCCATGGACTTAGCTGAAGGCTATTCTAACTGTCTCTCGGCAAATGAGAGAAAGGCTTCGTCAGTGTAGTCGCTAGCAAAGTCGTCGTACAACTGGGGCGAGTGCTAGTACGTCTCTCTAGACCTGCCGTGTGGTGGCGCTCGGTCTGCAATTACTGACAGTGGCGACACGCGGGTCCGACATGTACTAATGGACCGCGGCCGATTTAAAGCTACCACCTAGCAAGAGTGGTGTCTGGCGGTGACACCACAATATTTATCCAATGAATACCCGTTATCATCAGCATTTCTTCTTGGTGTAGCAATTTCAATGGCCAGTGGTGTATGAACCGAATCTGCTGTGTATGAGGCCTTCCCCTTGTGAGGCATCTCTCGGTGTTTACCTGTGCGGCTGAAGCGCTCTCCTGTGTTAACGATCAGAAAACATGCCCGAGAAGCTGTTGAAATGTGTTCGTAATTATTTTGAAAGACTTGTACGGAAATGTGCATGTGACGTTCCGTCTCTGACAATTATGGTAATCTGACTGAGAACAAATGAAAACAAAAATTTGAATAGAAAATTAATTACCCCTCCGACAAATTATAAAAAAAAATCAATTTCAACAATCTGATTGCGAGTTTTGAAATATCCTCTAACGTCTCCTAACAACTGTTCTACAATTCTCCTGTGCGCAACAGACAATCTACCTCGTCTTGCCGCTGCAACTGAGTGATCAGCAACACGCTAAAATTTCAAAAATCAGTACTGCAATCCATACAGAGTGCAATGCATGGACTGATTGCAACAAGTACTTTCATACTTTCTTACATAGAAATTGAATGATTATTAGGGGTTTGGTCAACTTATCTTAAATGACGTATGTAAAAATGAAATAATTCAATAACGACCTTTTATTTACTATATTCAGAAAATAGATGATTTAAATGCAGATAAAGTTTTCACAGACTTTTAATTATTCCACTATGTTTATACTCAATAAACACATTTCTATCCACAACAAAGATACGAATATGACTCCGAGTGTATGCATACACAAATCTGACAGATTCCTCCAGTGCGCAAGCAACCAACAACTACGTGCAGCGAAAAGGCAAATTACCAACAAAATCCTCAATTAATACCAAAGTCTCCTCCAGCGCTACTAGCACGATCACGGCAGGCTGCGACCTCTCACATAGCGCGGCTTCTCTCCACCGCACTCTGCATCCGACCATTTCCGACTCCCCTCGACAACTGCTCGCTCATTTCTACTCGCGATAATAGTATCTCAGACTCAGAGTGTGTATGCACACAGAAGAAGCACAGACGTCCAACTTTCATAACCCCCAGCTTCACTTTTAAGAATTTTGTAGGGTGAGTCTTGCCGAAAATGTTGGCTAGGAGCAAATGCAGAATTATTTTATAACAAAATTGAGAAGAATAGCATCAGATGTTTTACAAATGTAGCAGAATACATAAACATAAGCATAATATAAGTTATGTGCATAATAGGAAATTGGTAAGCTGTATAATATAGACAAGAAAAAATAATATACAACTATCGTCTTGTGCATGTAAGCACTCATACCCACCTGGCATTGATAGAACTTCATTTGACAGGATAACAAAACGTTACTAATAGTTCTCCGAAAGTGTCAAAAAATGTCTCCCAGTTGTGTAGATACAAATATTACATAGAATTGCAAATAGTGAAAGAGAGAGGAAATAAATATACAAGTATGATAGTACCAGTGAGCACTTAAATCTACCTGATAATTGAGGTAGTTCATTTGACAAGACAAACCCGCCAGGTTAGCCGAGAGCGCTAATGCGCTGCTTCCTGGATTCGGGTAGGCGCGCCGGCCCCGGATCGAATCCGCCCGGCGGATTACCGACGTCGGCTGGTGTGTTGGACAGCCTGGATGTGGTTTTTAGGCGGTTTTCCACATCCTGCTAGGTGAATACTGAGCTGGTTCCCAGGTTCCGCCTCAGTTACACGACTCGCAGCCATCTGAACACATTGGCACTATTCCACAGATTATACTAGACGCAGAAAGCTGGGGTACACTAATTCTGTCCCAAAGGGTTTGGGGTGGTGGCAGGAAGGGCATCTGGCCACCCCTTGTCACTAACCTTGCCAAATCCGTTCCAACTGTGCCGACCATGCGACACTGTGGGACAAGGCACCAGCAAAAGAGAGACAGAAAGAAAGATTTGACAAGACAACCAAATGTTATATACAGTCTTTCAACAAAATAAAAATTATCTGGCGACAGAAACCCAGGTAAAGAAACACGTCTTAGATGCGCAGACTAAGGGACAACACACGCTATGTCCACCGACAACCACACCAAAATATTAATATTTTCATTTGACGACACACAAGTTTGAGGTGTAAGCAGACTCAGGGACTCATTACATCCATTATGTCCACTGACAACCACATCAAAATGTTTTAGTGTTTAACTCCTTCTCATAATTTTCAATGCAATAGGGTCCGCAGCTGCAATGAAATTTTTGAATGTTTTCTTGAAGCCTTCAGCTGCCATTCTCTTTATTTCCTGTACGATTGTACAATTTCCGCCATTTTCAAGTATTTTATAGATGACTATTTAGTAACAGATGTAAAAGTAAATCCGACGTATATGGCATAATCTGTTACTAAAAAATCGTCCATAAAATACTTGAAAATGGCCAAAGACCGTAACTGTACAATCGTACAGGAAATAAAAAGAATGGCAGCTGAAGGCTTCAAGACATCATTAAAAAAACTCCTTTTCTTATTCAGATAAAGATCCAGTACAGAATCAGCAGTAACAGTATAAGACACAAGTATACCTTGTTGAGTACCAAAGAATTCATGATGATCATAAAAGCATAGACGTCTTACTCCTTTGAGAAAACAGGTTTCCATAACTGACATAGATCAAAAGTCTCATATATGACACAATAACAGAAACAGATCATATTGAATAAATGAATAATAATAAGTTATATGCACTTGAATATAAAAGTCAACATTACATGAACAGGCACATAAGCTCAATGTTCAGTACATGACTCAAATGTGCTGACCACAGATATTTACCTAAGTGTGGCAAGTTCCTTGAAATGCAGTTGTAAATATGAAGTTTAGGTCAATCACATAGTGGCAAACTAGTTCTATACAAATTCATTTTCTAATGGTACAGCACACAGCGTACCACAAAGTACATGTCTTGATCCAGAACATACAAAATATGTGACTCATAACATCATTGAATGACATACACATGTGTCCAAAGACATTAACGGTGACATACCTAAAATAATGTAACAATTAATCGTAGATCCCAGAATAGAAAATTAGCACTGCTCGAAGATACATTTACATATACAGTAAAATTACAGGTAAACAATCAAAATATCAAGTTCATACAATCCAATTTCTGTAGGAGACATTTAAGAAAAAATATATGTGAGTATTCATGCAATTCCTTCTTATATAAGTGATTTGAGCTCCAGTCAATGGAAGTTAGTAAAGAATGTCATTTCTTATGACTGATGTTCAGTTTAGTTCTCGTAACGTATTACACATTCAGTCACTGAGTAATGGATGGGCCTGTGATCATCACAAGTACTTCCTTATTATTACAACATTTCATTTCTCAAAAATCATACTAATATTTACATGATGATCATCGAACAGAAAATAGCAGGTAGCAACACAGGGTCAGTATCGTTAGATGTTAAATGTCAACTTGTCTGTGTGTGGAGTCAGAATTTTATGGCCATGTGCAGTTAGTTACAACAGCAAAATACATACGCCTTCAAAAGGCATATCTTATAAAGTAACTAATAATGACCTAAATCACTCTAAGATGCAACACAAAAAAGATTTATCCTCGAACTGTACAGAAGTAGCTGAAAGGAATGGTTTATTAGTCGACAGTGAAACAAATAATTTCTCTTGAGCTTCAGTATTGCTTAATGACAAGAGAAAAAGAAGTCATCATCTAACAATCATTGACTTAACGTTACAGAATCGGCACTGCATCACTGCTGTAATAGAACCATAAGAGAAAGTTTGAAATAAAATTGTTTAAACAGAAAGATGCAAATATATTGAAGTAACTTATTTTACGCAATTATTTACAACATGCATAAAAATGAAGGTGATCAACTTGCATCAAGGTGTAAAAAATGCTACTCGCTGAAAAGAAAAGGTTGTCATAACCTATTTATATACACGTCATGTATCAATGTTTTTGGCACGACTGGGTACTTCTGAAGTATCTAGTTCGCCATAACAGACCACTGCAACATTCGTACTGTTAGAATGTAACTCGCTCTCTACGTACGTTATACTCCAATCTGAAAAACATTGTTTAGTTCCTACAAATGCATAGAGTTCTATCATCTTTTTATTACTTCTGCAATAAAAAAATTCTACTATGGTCATGTCACACACAAAAAGAAAGTGAGATAAGTGTAAACAGTAATAAGAAGAAAAACAAATGTTTTTACTGAGACAATTTCATTCCACAACATCGCACAGCTACAAAATTCATTTCACGCATACATCAGCAGTAGAGAAAAAATCTTTGTAAAACTATCCATGCTCATTACTCGACGGATACAGCCACACATGCACTCTTATCTCCAAATAGGTGAAGAGAAAATGTGTCATCTGCAAGCGCTGGTGTTTTGTACAGATAAAAGTTTCGTGTTTTCTAGAGCTTGCAATGTCTATAGCAGGTATGATTGGTATCTCAAACGTCATAATACACCTCTCATTAGCAACAGAACTTCAGTAGTGCTGTCCTCTCAGAAATCCTTTCATGACAAAATATCTTATGAAGATATCACTGTGACTCTACCTTCGAATACAGCATGCACAAACAGAACCTCCATGTATCTAGTACAGCTGTGGGTTGCCTCGTTCAAAAAGTGTACTTTCCTTACCTTGCCTTGTTCCATAAATGGCTGCAAAAATATTTCCTACCGAAATCGTGTATAATGCCTCATCTATCTTCCTCAGAATGACGCATTTCGTAAACCTTCAGCATAATATCCTACGATTCATTGTCCACTTCACATAATATACCGTAACTGCACCAAAATCACGCAATAGTTGCACCATAATAAGCCATATTAACATCATAAGCCTTAGATATCAATCCTAAAGCAAAATTCCTCATGGTTTTCCATATCTATATCACACAGGATTCCCTAGATTCATGTGATGACGTACTTAACAAAATATGTACCTACAGAAAAAGACATCTCATGCACTTTCCTCAAAAATAACACAGTACTCTGTCTGGTAAAGGTAAAACAAAATGTACATTACAAATTACGACAACACACAAGAAACTTCATTATATGTGCAAACCATCTTCCTGAAGAAAAATGAGTATCTTAGAACCTCAAAATCAAGTCTGCTCGCTATACAAAAATCTCAAAAGAAAAAAACGAAACTCAAGAAATAATATAACAGTATTAAATTTCAATCAGATACTTCATCAGTAGATTCAGAATAATATCAGCTGAATTAAAATTGTTCACAGATGGCTTACCACTACATATTGTCGTAGGCTGAAAATCGTGTCTAATCCTCTGCTGATAGAAATTCACATTGAGCTGCTCGTTTGCGATTTGTTGTTCGAGTGGAATGTTCAGACTTCTCTCTTAACTGCTTTTGGTTGGAGTCTCCATGATTTGTAACATATATTGAGATTTTCTGAGTCTGCAGACAATATATTTTCTCCTTTCTCTAGTGTGCTGGTTTGTATGGCTACGGCAAGGTCATCGGCGTAAAAACACTTCTTGCTAGTAATATTTGTCATGTCACTGGTACACAGGTTGAAGAACAAGGATGCTAGGACGGATCCTTGGGGAAGCAATTTTTTATTGTAAATGACTTACTCTGTTTTTGTCCAACGCTAACCGTGAAGTAACGGTTGGTTAACATATTGCCCACAAGTGTCATAAGTTTCTTATTTGGGACATGCTTTTTTAGTTTCAGCAGAAGTCCATTTAGCCACAATCATATGCTGCTGACAGATCAACAAAGTCTACCGATGCCTTTAGTGTCTTCTGGAATCCAGTCTCATTGTATGATATCAAAGCTAGAACCTGTTCACAGCAGCTGCGCTGGCTTCGAACAGGTTCTGGCCTCGACATCGTACACTAAGGTTGGATTCCAGAAGAAACTAAAGAAATCGGTGGTGTTTGTTGATCTGGCAGCAGCATATGATACTGTGTGGCCAGATGGACTACTTGATGATAGAAAACGTATGCGGGAAAGCCCAACGGTTAATGTCAGGTGTGCACTCATGCGTAGTCCGACTATCGGGCCATCTTTCTTCGCAAAGGTCACACAGTATCAACTGTATGTATACATACTGGCCCAGTAACGCCTGATACAGCTTGCAGGTCTGCACCTCCAAGTTTATGATGGTCTACTCCCATGGGCAGTGTAGGAGCTCTTCTGAAACTTTCCCAGGAAGACGAATGGCTTGAAATAGACCTCTACCACGCCATCGTGTTCATCAGTTATCGCTCTCCTCTACTTTTTGGTCTATAACAAGGATTACGTTTACGCTACTGAGAAACCGTATTTTCAAGGCGTCAAGGCAGGGACTGTTGTTATTATAAAAAAAAACACACTTTAGACCAGGAAAAGCTATATGTGTGAGTTGTATGTGCATACTTTCATTAGTTTGGATTGGGGAACACAATGATATTTAGGTACCACAAACCTCATTCATTGTTAGTTAGAGCAAAACTCATCTACCACATTAATATCACATTTTATAATCTAATTCTATTAGCACAACCTGATTTAATTCGACAATACTCAGCTATCCTCGATTTACTTTTGTTGCTATTCTTACAACCTACTTTTAAGACAATATCGATTCAGTTTAATTGCTCTTCCCAGTCCCCTGCCGTCTTCGAGAGAATAACTACGTTATCAGCTATGAACGTGTCTCACACCTTTCTCAACTACAGATTCACTTTCATGTTATTCGACTCAGAACTGCAGTCTAGTTTTGTGTAAAAGATAACATTTAGTTCCCTGTACTCCGATTCTGATATTTTCAGAATTTCAGTGACTTCTCTTCAGAACACAAACTAATCTTCCCCGAAGTCGGCTACTACCTGTTTTTCCATTTATCTAAGAATAATTCGTGTTCCCGTTTTGTAATGATGCCCATCGGCCTTGCTGCAGTGGTAACACCGGTTACCGTCAGATCACCGAAGTTAAGCACTATTGGGCTTGGCTAGTACTCGGATGGGTGACCGTCCGATTTTGCCGAGCGCTGTTGGCAAGAGGGGTGCGTGAGGCCAATTGAGGAGCTACTTGATTGAGAAGTAGTGGCTCCGGTCACGAAAACCGACATCGAATGGGAGAGCGGTGTGCTGACCACATGCGCATCCATAGCCGCATCTAGTGGCGCCTATTGGCCGAGGATGTGACGGCGGTCGGTCGGTAGCGTTGAGCCTCCGTTGTCTGTTTGGAAGGAGGTTGTTCTTTCTTTTTCTAAGGAATGGCGTATGTTGGTTCGGTAATATTCACCTCTCAGATCCTGCCTTCAACAGTACAATTATTACAGTTTTCTTAATGTCTGAGGATATTACGTCTGTTTCATGTAGCGTGCATACCAAATGAAATACTTCTGTCGTGGTTCTTTCAACGATCTGAATAATTATGAACGAATAACTTTCACTGCTCTGCCATATTCTCCTCGCAGTATCGTATCTACAGTCTTCATCTGTTGCGATGTATCACCCCTTTATGTAGCCATCTAAATAAAGACGTTCACGTTCAGCTGTCTCTAACCTCCCTCCCTCCCCCCCCCCCACCATCGCCGAAAAAAATTCGCTGGTTACCCTCACAATAAAATGTTCATTCCATGAATGAGGGATAATTTCCTATCTGCTTAAAGGCGAATCATAAGGACCATCGGAATGTTCATTGCTCGAAGGTACGGCATTGGTTCATAGAATCAGAGAACTGCAGGGACATCAATGCCGGCAGATTGTCAGCAATAAGTACTCTTTGCAACATAAAGGAACACTTTTTCTAAACTCTATGTCTCCCATTGCGACGCAAAAGTTTGAAATTTGGCTCAAAAGTGTCTACAACCTTCCTCTGTCATTGTGCAAAAGTGTGACACTCTGCGACGTCACCCTTGGGCTGGGCGACGCTCCAAACAGCAAGATGTCGACATAGACGGAAAAAAATGGGAAGATAGGCACACTACCTCTTATCCACGTTCCATCCCTTCTTTTGACACCTCTGGCGGTCAGGACTGCGACTTCCAGCGTTGAATTCACACGGATTTCTTATAGGTGGCCGTGGAAATTATTTCAGACACACCACCGCCCTAAATACACAAGAAAAGATCGCAGGAGATGACATAAAGTGCATCAATGAAACCACACCTCTCCTTGGGGCGTTGAGTTTTGCATATTTCAAGCTCGAAAACGATAGTTCGCTGTGTAATGTGTAGCAGGACGACGTCCTCGACTACTTTTAACACTGCTGACACCCCCGGACATTTCAACCCTTCTCTAAGGGCACTGTGGGGCTGTGATCTTCAACCATTTGGAGTGAATTGCGATCACAATATTTGTTCTCATGTACTCCATGGAACCACTAAGGACGTTCACAACCAGTCGACGAAATTTGAACGTTATCCGAAGCAGTGAAGGATCCTTAAGCAATTTCAGCCCTCCTGTTACGCGCCCTCCTGTGGCGTGATCACCGACATTGACACGTGGATGAATAAAACGGATACAGGTCCCTTTAAGAACCCCCTGTTCGACCTGTCCACCTTTACAGACAATTTTCAAAACGTACCTTTAGTAGTAGGACAGCCTGTGCTGTAACATTAGGTGCCTGCTAGTAAGCGCGTGGGTTCTGAAGGGTTGCCTGCCTTCAGGCGCCTGGGACTATTTCTCTGGTTTTCTCACTATAGGTAGATTTTTAAAATTCTCTTCCTCGACCACCGACAAGAAAACCGTGTGATTTCAACGCTGGGCGTCGCGGTTCTGATCTCCATTGCAGAGGCATCAGAAGAAGGGATGGAAGATGGATAAGAAGGGATGTGACGACCTTTCCATCGTGTGACACTTTCACAGTGGCGTTGATCAGGATTGCATTGAAATTTGGTGGCAATGCGAACATGCACTGAGGTTACGAAACTTACGGGTATCTCCTTATATCATGTGGGACAATCATTTTGCCATGCGTATTGCAGCAACTCGACGTGACATGGGCTCAACAAGTCGTTAGAAACCCCATGCAGAAATACTGAGCCATACTGCATCTATAGCCATTCATGATTGGGAATGAATTGCCGGTGTAGGATTTTGTGCACAAACTGACTTCTCGATAATGTCCTATAAATGTTCGATGGGATTCACGTCGGGTGAATCTGTGTGGTCAAATCATTCGCTCGAACTGTCCAGAATGTTCTTCGAACCAACCGCGAACAATTGTGGCCACAAAAATTCCATCGTTGTTTAGAGACATGAAGTCCATGAACGGCTGAAAATGGTCTTCAGGCAGCTAGACATAACAATTTCCTGTTAATGATCGGTTCAGCTGGTCCAGATAACCTGGTTCATTTCATGTAATCACAGCTCACACCGTTATGGAACCACCATCAGCTTGCAGAGTGCCTCGTTGACAACTTGGGCCCATGGCTTCGTGGAGTCTGCGCCACACTCTAACTGCCATAATCTCTTACAAGCCAAAATCGAGACCTATCTGACCAGGCTACGGTTTTCCAGTCATCTAGCATCCAACCGACATCGTCATGAGCCCAGTAGAGGCGCTTTAGGCGATATCGTGCTGTTAGCAAAGGCACTCGCGTCAGTCGTCTGATGCCACAGCCAATTAGCGCCAAATTTCTCCGCACTGTCCCAATGGGTACATTCGTCGTAGGTCCCACATTGATTTCTGCTTTTATTTCACGCAGTGTTGCTTGTTTTTTAGCACTGACTACGCAAACGCTGCTGCTCTCGGTCTTTAAGCGAGAGCCGCCAACCACTGCGTCGTCCGTGATGGGACGTAGTGCCTGAAATTTGGTTCTGTCGGCATACTCTTGACATTCTGGATGAATTCCTTAATGTCCTATGCCTCTAGCTCCAGTTTTCATTACGCATTCGAAGTCTGTTACTTCCTGTCATGCGACCATAATCATGACTGAAACCTTTTCACATGAATCATCTGAGAACAAATGATAGCTCCGCCAATACACTGCCCTTTTGTACGTTGTGTACGTGGTACTACCTCCATCTTTGTATGTGCATATCGCTGTCCCGCAACTTTTGTCACTTCAGTGTAATTATCCCGTCCTACACGACTCATGGATTTACGAAGTCTGGCTGTGTTTTCGCATGCGACGACACCTAACTGTTTCAAGCGTCGTCGAACTCGAGGGTGACGTCACAGGGTTCCACGCTTTTTCACCGTTATAGAGGAAGGGTGCAGGCACCTTTGGGCCAAATTTAAAACTTCTGAGTTACAATGGGAGACGTAGAGTTTCGAACAAGTGATCCTTTAATTCTGTTGCCTAGTAAATAAATGTAAACGTCGTGTGACTAGGGCCTCCCGTCGGGTAGACCGTTCGCTGGGTGCAAGTCTTTCGATTGGACGCCACTGCGGTGACTTGCTCGCCGATGGGGATGAAATGATGATTAGGACAACACAACACCCTCTCCCTGAGCGGAGAAAATCTCCGACACAGCGGGGAATCGAAGCCGGGCCCTTAGGATTGACCTGCTGTCATGCTGACCACTCAGCTACCGGGGAGGGACTGCTGCCTAGTGTAGTAATTTTAAAAGAAAACTGTGGGTCCTTCAATTTTCGGCCGAACAAAAACCCTTCTTCCCAACTGTTAATTGACTTCGACATTTTATACTGCGCTATGAAGACTGCGCGTCTGCACTGTATATCTCTAGCCGTACTCCGCACTCCGCACTCGCGGCCCGCAATCTGGCCGCCCACACCAGACTAATGCCGACTGTCATCGCTCCCCACATGCTTCCGTTATCTGACTCGCTTCGTGTTTGTTTAATCTTTTTCATTGGTTGTAAACATTCATGAAATTGTGCTCCAACTGCTCTCTAGACTCCTTCTCTGGTCCCACTATAGGTAATCCGGGCTGAGTTGCCTGATACGCCTATCGTCAGGGAACTACAAGTATTACTTTTCAAAAGGAAAGCAACACTTTGCAGCTAAGTGCATCTGTTTTGTGTTCACAAATAGTCGCTGAGTTCTCCGAGCTGCTATCGTTCCAGTACTATTTCTATATCGCACAGGCTTCGTAGCAAACACTACTGTGGATGGCTTAACTTAGCTCTGTCTGGAGTTCCCTAGACTCTTCTACATGACTGCGTAAGTAAAAGATTCTAGCGTCATCACGTCGCTGCACAAGATAGAATCTTTCACTGGGGACGATTACGAAGGAAGATATGATTCTAAGCTTCTATTTATTTTTGATACCATCACTTTTTATGACACAACCGTAAGCAGTTTCGGTTCACAATAGGCACTTTCAGACCCCACTATATGTAAAATAAATAAGGCTTTTATTAAGACCTTCAACCAAGTGAGAATGTTTTTACCAGGTTCAAAATAAAATGGCTCTGAGCACTATGGGACTTAACATCTATGGTCATCAGTCCCCTAGAACTAAGAACTACTTAAACCTAACTAACGACATCACACAACACCCTTTTACCAGGTCTACTTGTGAATTACGTATGTGAAATTAAAGAACATTCATGTCATGATGCCTATGGGAGGTGTTTGGTCCACGAACATTCGTGCCTTGTCAAACGGAATGTACGTAGTACCAGCCAGCTATCAGTTTTGCGTGTCCTCTAAAATATAAATCATTAATTGTAAAAACTATAAAGGTCAATTTCACAATAAAAGTTCAATCAACTATTCGTAAAATATAAACGTAGAATACAGGTCATTAAAGTGGTAACACCATATATAAAACAGAGTAAGGTCTTTATAATCAAAGGAACAAAGGAACAATCGTTTGATACATATTTCGTATGGCTGATGACGCGGTACTTCTGGTTGCTAGGGCCGTGTGGGATTGGCCGAGCGCTCTCAGGCGCTGCAGTCATAGACTGTGCGGCTGGTCCCGGCGGAGGTTCGAGTCCTCTCTCGGGCATGGGTGTGTGTGTGTTTGTCCTTAGGATAATTTAGGTTAAGTAGTGTGTAAGCTTAGGGACTGATGACCTTAGCAGTTAAGTCCCATAAGATTTCACACACAACTGAACATTTTTTGGTTGCTAGTTGTCTACCCACTGGCCATAATCTCAGAAGAGACGACGCACAGAGGATGACAGGGTATTATTCTGCAAAAGTGAGAACAGATTGCTCAACAGCGCGCAAGAATGTCCGCCACGGTAGCTGCGGGATCAGCGCAACAGACTGGTAACAGAAGGGGCCCGAATTCTATTCCCGGCCCGGTCTGAGATTTTCTGCACTCAGTGACTGGGTTTTGTGTAGTGCTAATCTTCGTACCGCCAAAACTAATGCAAAAATCACCTTAACGGCGTCACATGACAACTCTTAAGTATACATAGCTTTGCACCGGGTTACAGGTTGGCTCTAATGTAAGATCCAAATTGTCGAAACATTTGACGTCTCTGGCACTGTTGACATGGCTGTATCGGTTCCCAAAAGCCAGTTTATTATAAACAAAAAAAAAAAAAAGAAACAAACAAAAAACTGCGCGAGGGTAGATTCTACATTGCCTTAGCAAACAGGGCACAGCACGTGTTTTATTTTCTATTTGGTAATGTTTGCACCGAACTGTTGGTGACACTATAATCATTAGTCACTTTCTCCGAGTGTGCCAGTTCCTACTCCTCGTATATGACTACTAAGACTGTAACGTTCCAGTGGAGCGTACGTCAAGTGAGAGGGGCCACGTTGATCTTTGTTGAAAGAAATAATTCTCGAAAAGATAGAGAAACAACGTGCAGCAGCATTCCGATGCACAATAAAAGCATGTAAATCACATATTTATTTAAACGACTCTGCAATCAACATTCTGTTGACTAATGAAGTCAGTCGTAACAATGAAACTATTGATAATTTTATTCCAACTAAAGCAGTGCATGTGAGTTATTTCACAGGGCTTTCGGCCTCAATTTTCAGATTGCACATCCACATATGCATCATTCTGTTGACGCTGTCGTTTAAACTCAGACAACCACCTACTTTAACGCGAATGATATAGAAAGGCCTAATCGATCTAATACTGAACTTAAAAAACATGTGCAGTATATACAGGAAATGGTTTTAAAGTACAGAAATGGAATGGATCTCATCACCACGCCCCCTCCTAGCAATGTCAGTGTCAGAACTACCTTCCTGATGGACCTTGGCGTTGATATCCCATTCTCGTGATGTCCTATGTGACTATGAATGTGACCATTTGAAATGCGTGGTTCAAATTTTTTTTAAAGCGTTTTTTACTATTATAAAAATAAAAATAGTTTCCGTGACTTTTTAAATACATTGTCGAGTGTCCAATTATGGGCATGAGTATTTTATCTCACATTTTTAACCGCACCTATGACTGGTCTAGCTTAGCAGTCATAGAGACGCTATGTCTCTGAAAGTGGGAAGGAAAGTACTGTAGTGTCAACTTGTGTTTTCCTCCACGTGCAGTTGACCTGACTCAAAAACTGATCACCACGGTCATTTGAGCTACTTCGAAAAGTGACCCGAGGCGCAGCTGACAACCTCAGGAACAGGTAAAGTATGGGGTCTGTGCGCAGTCTGGATAATCCATTCTGCAAATCGCCGTCACTCCACTTCAGCCTGCGAGGTGTTTACATTAGCTGGGCAAGTTTTCGGCAGTGCAGCGTGGCCCGGACGGCCTAGTGAGGCACGCGGTCACAGGAGGCTTCATCATCAGCTGGAGCGTATATGCAGGACGCAGCGACCAACTCAGCTGAATAGATCGTCGTAGATATCAAAATAGACACGTACGCAAACTTCTTTATGCTCATTGAACATACTTCTCAAATAAATAGCACTTCATGAATAAATGACGTACTGCCTTAAAACAAATGCCGGCCGGTGTGGCCGTGCGGTTCTAGGCGCTGCAGTCTTGAACCGCGTGACCGCTACGGTCGCAGGTTAGAATCCTGCTTCGGTCATGGATGTGTGTGTTGTCCTTAGGTTAGTTAGGTTTAAGTAGTTCTAAGTTCTAGGGAACTGATGACCACTGATGTTAAGTCCCATAGTGCTCAGAGCCATTTGAACCTTAAAACAAATGTTCACTTTTCCAAAAGATACTGTCCCGAATGCGGCCGAGGTGTGGTCGCCATCCACAGCAAGATTCACCCCAGTGGCCTTTAAGCAAAGAATGACAGGTAATAAGTTGGCATATACCTTGCAATTAAGTCCTCACTAAACGAACTTCCTCATCCCACGGGGTAGCCTCGCGGTCTTAGGCGCCTTGTCACGGTCCGCGCGGCTCCCCCGTCGGAGGTTCGAGTCCTCCCTTGGGCATGGGTGTGTGTGTTGTCCTTAGCGTAAGTTAGTTTAACTTAGACTAAGTACTGCGTAAACTGAGGGACCGATGACCTGAGCAGTATGGTCCCATAAGACCCTACCACAAATTTCCAAATTTCCTCATCCCTTTCCACCATATTATCTTCAAGATCGTTTGCTTTGCATATGGTTTATTGGCTATGAAAGGTAATTGTTTCTACTCCATTTTAGACCGGTATTTGGTACACCGACAGTTCCATATATAAGTTTCCTTTAATTTGAAAAATATGTAAAAATCAGCCAACCGGTTGCATAGATTTTCTATATACCTTGACCAGGTTTCGTCATCTCTAAGGTTGACTTCATCAGAAGGTAAGACAATTACATGAAGTGTCCGCAGCTCGTGGTCGTGCGGTAGCGTTCTCACTTCCCACGCCCGGGTTCCCGGGTTCGATTCCCGGCGGGGTCAGGGATTTTCTCTGCCTCGTGATGACTGGGTGTTGTGTGCTGTCCTTAGGTTAGTTAGGTTAAGTAGTTCTAAGTTCTAGGGGACTGATGAGCATAGATGTTAAGTCCCATAGTGCTCAGAGCCATTTGAACCAATTACATGAAGAACATATCGTCAAAGATGTACAGTGATTTAAGAGCTGAGTTGCTCAAGTCATACATTAAAATATAAGACATAATGTCTCCTCACACCACACCGGTGTTACTTATGTTTTAATGTTTGAAGAACATTATGTCTTATACTTTAATGTATGACTTCAGCAACTCATCTTTTAAATCACTGTACATCTTTGACGATATGTTGAAAGGTGGCTACACTGAGTCACAGCGCCAGAGATTGCGCCAGAGAGTATTATTCAGCCGCCTCGACAGGCAGTAGTTGTTCAGAAGCGGTGGTAGGCAGAGTGCTTGTCGTGAAGTCGTAGTGGAGAGTTCTTGTCGAGAAGCGGTGGTAGAGAGTGCTTGTGGAGATGTTGCAGTAGCGTGTCGTTGTTGAGAAGTTCCCATGGAGAGTGCTTGTTCAGATGTTGTCATATTGCTTTGATGGACTAAAGTGTACTTTTCGTCAATATATATGAAGGTAAAAAATTCCTTTTTTTATTATTTCAATGTCTTAAACGATAATGCCTCTTGGTAACAGGTTCAGTCAACAAAGCATCTGGCTCGTGTTCTTGTATCAGACTGTATTGTGGTTTCTATGTGCAATTATAGTAGTTCAGTTTTATTTAATTAATTCAGTGTAAATGGTATTTAAAATATCTTGTCTTATTGAGGAAGAACCGTGCCAGATGAGTACGTTGAATCACACTTCAACACACAGAACAGCTACACTTGTGTTTTGTTGTTTCGTAAGTTTTATAGTTGCTGGGGACTTAATTAATTAATTGTGTTAACGGAAGTTTTGTTTCATCCTTTGTTGTTGTTCTATGCAGTCAGATTGCGTACAAATGCTGGTCAGGGCCAACCGGTTACTAGACTGCGTGACCGTACAGACAGTAAAAAATTATTTGCATAATATTTATTTAATTAAGCCCCCATGCAATGTTCTTCATGTAATTACCTTCCCTTCTGATGAATTCACCCTTATAGATGACGAGACTTGGTCAAGGTATATAGAAAATCTATGCAACCGGTTGGCTGATTTTTACATATTTTTCAAATTTGTGTATACGGTTGCTGCAAACGTCAGCCATGTCCAAAATTGTTTCCTTTAATTTACGTCTATGGTCACAAACTTTTTGTTAACAGATTACCGGTTTCGGTCTTTAACGACCATCATCAGATCTGTTTCATAAACACAAAGTCCTAATGTACTGCAGCCATAGTGGCTGGTGCTGATTTCGCATTCAGCATTTGACGCTGGTGCTGATTCCGCATTTAACATTTGACGATGCCACTATGGCTGTAGTACATTAGGACTTTGTTTTTATGAAACAGATCTGATAATGGTCATTAAAGACCGAAACCGGTAATCTATTAACAAAAAGTTTATGACCATAGATGTAAATTAAAGGGAACTTATTACACATACGGGCCACAGTTTTTTCGGCGACGATGTCGCAGCTTATGAAAGTTCCATATATCTTTTACCACGGCACAACAAGCTCAGTGCTGGCTTTAACATCAGATACAAACTGTGTTTGAATCTCTGACTTATGCCTTATATCTGAGCGCAGCCCGTGTTGTGAAAGCTACTGCATGGTGCTGGGCAGTGCCAGGCCAAGTGCTGTGCCCCCTGCCGTTCTCTTCACTTCTCTTTCCTCCGGACGGACAAGCGGAACCGCGAAGTTTGCCGTCGCAGTTCTCAATTCGAGGCAGCGGAGGTGCGGCCACTGTCTCTGGGGAAGCAGATTAAACTTGGGCTGGCTCCGCTCCCTCCACTTCCACTGGAGGACGGCTCTCCCGACTTCGCATGCAGCAGGCGGCCTCTTTGCCACAGAGATAAGCCGCGAACTTGTTGCTCCGTCGCCGACCGTTGTGACCGAGAGGTTCTAGGCGCTTCAGCCCGGAACGGCGCTGATGCTACGATCACAGGTTCGAATCCTGCCTCGGGCATGGATGTGTGTGATGTCCTTAGGTTAGTTAGGTTCTACATCCAGGGGACTGATGACCTGAGATGTTAAGTCCCACAATGCTCAGAGCCATTTGAATCACTTTTTGTTGCTCCGTTCTTATCGATGGTTTCTGAGGAACGATAGACAATAGTAGCTGCTGCGTGTGGCGTCTCATACATTCCAAGTGTAATGTCTGCTACGTGGCACTGTGTTGGTAGCACGCCCGGATCTCTGTGGGAGAGGCGTGGGATGGGGATCATGACCCTCCGCCCTCCAAACAACATTTTATTGAATGCATTCAGATTTTTGTATACGACGGTGTGCTGAAAAGTAGTTGCCTCTGAATTTTTATGTAAAAATTCTTGAAGTTTTTTTTAAGTAAAACCAACGTTATAAACATTCCACATCTTAACTCTTCGTGTTTACATATTTGCAGCCCTCTGCCGTAAGAGGACTCGGAGTTCAAAAATGGTTCAAATGGCTCTGAGCACGATGGGACTTAACATCTGAGGTCATCAGTCCCCTATAACTTAGAACTACTTAAACCTAACTAACCTAAGGACATCACACACATCCATGCCCGAGGCAGGATTCGAACCTGCGACCGTAGCAGCCGCGTGGTTCAAGACTGAAGAGAATATCGTACAGCTGTGCTGAAAGGCTGCCGCGGGTGACAACCGAAGCAAGTGTCCTATGAAATGAAACGGCACTCCGGACCATCACACCTGCTTGTTGGGATGTATGGCGGGCGCCAGTCACGACGCCCCAGGCAACCAATGGTGGGATACCATCCAAACTGTCGCCTGCCGTATGGCCCAGTAGCCAGGGCCACTCCATTTCGTAGGAGGACCCGTGGTAGCGTCTTTGATTAGTAACTAAAACGTCCTCCGTAGCGGATTTGAAAACCGCTACCGCTTAACTTTTGATTAGTAATCAGCATTGGCGGTCGGAGACTTCTGGCATAAGAAGTCACCCTCATTCTGCCAACGGTTTTGTCAAAGAGGGCGGAAGAGCAGACAGAGGTTCAAGGCAGTCTCTTGTCCTAGGGGTGGGAAACTGCCCCTAAAGGCTGAAGAATCAGCAATGATCAACGGCATGAGGATGCAGAAGGCGTTGGAAACACTGCATTAAAGGAACATGTGGCCCCAGGACATATGGCCTCTAATTGAAAAAGTGTCATGATCTCTCCACTTGCAAAATGTTCCGGAATAGTCCACCATTCGGATCTCCGGGACGGAACTGCCAAGGAGGAGGTGACCATGAGAAAAACATTGAATAATCACCGAAATGAGACCGTTCGATGAGTTGGGGGTGTGTAATGTCAGAAGCTTGAATGTGGTAGGGAAACTAGAAAATCTGAAAACGGACATGCAAAGGCTCAATCTAGATATAATAGCAGTCAGTGAAGTGAAATGGAAAGAAGACAAGAATTTATGGTTAGATGAGTGCGGGGTAATATCAACAGCAGCAGAAAATGGTATAATGGGAGTAGGATTCGTTATGAATAGAAAGGTAGGACAGAGAGTGTGTTAATGTGAACAGTTCAGTGATATGGTTGTTGTTGTCAAAATCTACAGCAAGGCAACACCGACAACGATAGTTCAGGTATACATGTTGACGTCGCAAGATGAAGATGAAGAGATAGAGAAAGTGTATGCGGTTACTAAAAGGGTAACACAGTACATAAATTGAAATGAAAATCTGAAAATATTACAAGAGGATATGAGCTTGGGACAAGGAATGAGAGAGGAGAAAGAATAATTGAGTTCTGTAATAAATTTCAGCTAGTAATAGCGAATACTTTGTTCAAGAACCACAGGAGGAGAAGGTATAATTGGAAAAGACCGGGTGATACGGGAAGATTTCAGTTAGATTACATCGTGGCCAAACAGAGATTCCGAAATCAGATACTGGGTTGTAGGGTGTACCCAGGAGCAGATATAGATTCAGATCACAGTGTAGTAGTGACGAAGAGTAGGTTGAAGTTCAAGAGATTAGGCAGGAAGAATCAGTACGCAAAGAAGTGGGATATAGAAGTACTAAGGAATGACGAGATATGCTTGAAGCTCTCTAAGGCCATAGATATAGCAATAAGGAATAGTCCAGTAGGCAGTACAGTTGAAGAGGAATGGATATGTCTAAAAATGGCAACCACAAAAGTTGGAAAGAAAAACATAGGTACAAAGAAGGTAACAGCGAAGAAACCATGGGTAACAAAAGAAATACTTCAGCTGATCGGTGAAAGAAGGAAGTACAAAAACGTTCAGGGAAATTCAGCAATACCGAATTACAACTTGCTGAGGAATGGAAGACATAGGACGTGCAGGGAAGCTAAGACAAATTGGCTGCATGAAAAATATTAAGAAATTGAAAAAGAAATGATCGTCAGAAGGACTGACTCAGTATACAGGAAAGTCAAAACATCCTTCGGTGAAATTAAAAGTAAGGGTGGCAACATTAAGAGTTAAATGCAGAGGAGAGAGCGGATAGGTGGAAAGAGTACATTGAAGGCCTGTATGAGGGGGAAGATTTGTTTGATGTGATAGAAGAAGAAACAGGAGTCCATTCGGGAGAGATAGGGGATCCAGTATTAGAGTCAGAATTTAAAAGAGCTTTGGAGGACTGAAGATCAAATAAGGCAGAATGGACAGATAACATTCCATCAGAATTTCAAAATCATTGGGGGAAGTGGCAACAAAACGACTATTCACTTTGGTGTGTAGAATATACATATCATGTGACTTTCGGAAAAGCATCATCCTTACAATTCCGAAGACGGTAAGAGCTGACAAGTGCGTGAATTATCGCACAATCAGCGTAACAGATCATGCATCCAAGTTGCTTACAAGAGTAATGTACAGAAGAATGGAAAAGAAAATTGAGGATGCGCTAGACGACGACCAGTTTGGCTTTAGGAAAGGTATAGGCACGTTTTCTTCAGTCTTGCTTCCATCATCAGCCGCAACGTCAGAATTGCCTTTCTCGTGCAGCATGAGAGAGGCAATTCTGACGTTACGGCTGATGGTGGAAGCAAGACTGAAGAAAAATCAAGACACGTTCATAGGATTTGTTGGCCTGGAAAAAGCGTTCGACAATGTAAAATGGTGCAAGATGTTCGAAATTCTGAGAAAAATAGGGATAAACTATAGGGAAAGATGGGTAATATAGAATGTGTACCAAGGGCAAGAGGGAATTATAAGTGGACTACAAAGAACGAAGCGCTCGGATTAAAAAGGGTGTAAGAAAGGGATTTAGTCTTTCCCCCACACTGTTCAATCTGTACACTGATTAAGCAATAATGGAAATAAAAGAAAGGTTCAGGGGTGGAATTAAAACTGAAGTTGAAAGTATATCAATGATACGATTCGCTGATGACATTACTATCCTCGGTGAAAGTAGTGGAGAATTACGTGACCTTCTGAATGGGATTAACACTCTGATGAGAACAGAATATGGACTGAGAGTATATGAAAGAACTACGAAAGTAATGAGAAGTAGGGGAAATGAGAACAGTGAGAAACTTAACATTAGGATTGATGGTCACGAAGTAGACGAAGTTAAGGAATTCTCCTACGTAGCAGCAAAATAACCAATGATGGACCGAGCAAGGAGGACATCAAAATCAGTCTAGCACTGGACGAAAGGGGATTCCTGCCCAAGAGAAATCTATTAGTATCATACACAAGTCTTAATTTGAGGAAGAAATTTCTGAAAATGAACGGCTGGAGTACAGCATTGTATGGTAGTGAAACATGGACTGTGGGAAAACCGGAACAGAAGAGAATCGAAGCGTATGAGATTTGGTGCTGAAGGCAAATGATTCAAATTAGGTGGACTAATAAGGTAAGGAATGAGGTGGTTCTGCGCAGAATAGAAGAGGAATGAAATATGTGGAAAACGCTGACAAGAAGATGGGGCAGGATGATAGGACATCTGTTAAGACATCAGGGAATGCCTTCCATGGTACTACAGGGAGCGGTAGAGGGCAAAGCTGCAGAGGAAGACAGAGGTTGGAATACATCCAGAAGAGTTGAGGACGTAAGTTGCAAGTGCTACTTTGAGACGAAGAAGTTGGCGCAGGAGAGAAATTCGTGGCGGACAGCATCAAACCAGTCATAAGATTGATGACCCTAAAAACAAAGGAGGACCCTTTTGGTTGTCATCCGCGGCACCCTTACAGCACAGCGGTATGTCGGCGATGTACTAAGAACCGTTTTGTTGCCCTTCATGGCAAATCATTGTGGGCTTACCTTTCAGCAAGATAATTCCCGCCCGCCCGCTACGAGAGTTTGTGCTGTTGTCTTCGTGCTTGCCAATCCCTACCTTGGCGAGCAAGGTCGTCAGGTCTCTCCCCACTTGAGAACGTTTGGAACTTTATGGGCAGGACCGATATTAACTACTTGGCGAAAATAAAAGAATGTGCGGGAGCATGTTGCCAGATATCTCTCAGTCGTGCAGAGGAATCTGGACGTCACATGGCGTGAGCTCAATGTGTCTAAAGCGCCAAATGGGGCTGATCTGGCGACACGAGGGAGTTGAAGGAACGAGAAGAAACAGTGTGTGCCAATCAGTGAGTCTTTATGTTTGTGTTCATCACTACATCATGGCCTGGAGACAAGGTCTGGATGATTTCACTCGGAGAAGAATCATCAGGAAAGTGGAAGGAGGACGAAACGTCGCCCAGGGGTATCTTATTGCTCACAGAATAGTTTCACGTGCATGGAGAGCGTTTCGAACTATAGGAACTGCTGCCCGATGGAACGGAGGTGGTCAGCCATTGTCAACTACAGTACCTAATGATCGCTGCATTATGCAACAGGCAAGAACGAACCCACGTCAAACAGTGGGTACAATTGTGAGTGTATTTAAAATGACTGCACTGCATACACTCTCACGGTCCACAGTGGCATGGCAAGTGCATTGTGTGGTCTCTTTGCCCGAAGACCAGTACGATCGGTTCCGTTGAAAGCTGCGCATTGCCGGCACCGTTTGCGATAGGGTCAAGAGCATAGAGACTGGACCAACGAGGATACGGTCACATTCTCTTCTTGGATGGGAGCAGATTCAGTCTGAATAGTAATTCTGGTCATACCCTCATATGGCGAGAGTTGGGCTTACGTAATGCACCGAGGAACATTGTCGAGCATGATCGTTTTGATCGTCAAGGTATTATGGCGTTTGGAGGCACAATGTTGCAAGGGCGAATTGAACTTCAAATCTTTGAACGTAGTACACTCAACGGCTAATCTTACTGCCACTCTACTCGTTCCCACCAGAGTATTTTCAGAGGTATGTTCTTCTCTGATTTCCTTTTCGTGGATGACAGTGCGCGGCCGCAACGAGCAGCGGAATCTGAGGAGCTGTTGGAACGACACGACGTACGACGAATGGATTGACCTGCCCGTTTCTCCGACTTACATCCCATCGAGCACGTGTGGAATGCGTTGGTGAGACGTATTTCAGAACGTCCAGATGCACGAAAAGCTATCCACTAGTTGTCAACCACACTGGTGGAAGAATGGAGCGTCCTACCACAAGAACTCCTTACCAACGTCGGTGCCAGCAAAATGATCGCGTTGCAGAGCCTGTACTGTTGTCCGTTCTGATCACATACCCCATTAAGAACCATGTCCCGTCTTTTGCAATGTCCAGCGGACCACCATAAATCGCTCTGAGTTCACTGTAGTTACTGTCTTGGAATAAAAGTATCATTTCTATTCCTGTTACTGCATATTTCTTTCAGTTACCTTCTGTTCTTTGCTTTACTGTACTGTAGCAGTCCTTTTTATTTATAGTCCACGTTTCATCGAGCTATGTTTGTTGGCACTGACACATCATGCGAAATACACTTTCGTTCTAAAGTTTTGCACACAGGCATACATACGGCTTCCAGGTAAGGTACTTTTCTCCGTAACTTACAAAATATTAGGCCATAGGAATATTAATTTATGTAGGCAAACGGAAAAAACTTTACGCTTTCTTGTGAACATAGTATATTCAGTTATTTTGTCGAAAGTTGTCGCAGCGAGTTATAACTCTTTTACCAGAATTTTTTTCTGTCGTGTAGCTGATGTCTTGAAACAAACTGCGTAGAAATTAATTTAAATCACGTGTATCAAATTTAATTCTGGAGCTAGAAACATTCAGAGTTTTAAGGTTGAATGCAGTGTGCTCCAGGTAGCGGAATGTTCATTTAAGTGACGTGTTCAAACGAGTGCTAATTTTCGTGAATGCACAACTCAGATCGACTACTAATCGTGCACCGAACACTGTACGAAGCGCTGGGAACTGCACTACGTCGACATGCATCAGCGACCATCCGACAGTTGTCAATGGCGCTGATGGAGGAACAAAACTCCCTATCAGTTTTGTAGCCAACGTGGGAGCACGTTGCAGAACATGCACTGCAGTCGGTGGTGATCAGACACCCTCTTAAGTGGGGATGAAAGGGAAAAAGTAAATATTTATTTAAAAATCATTACAGCCATATTTATTAGTGTACAAATCTACAATTTTGCAACCGCGTGGAATTAGCCGGGCGGCCTAAGGCGCTGCAGTCATGGACTGTGCGGCTGGTCCCGGCGGAGGTTCGAGTCCTCCCTCGGGCATGGGTGTGTGTCCTTAGGATAATTTAGGTTAAGTAGTGTGTAAGCTTAGGGACTGATGACCTTAGCAGTTAAGTCCCATAAGATTTCACATACATTTGAACATCTTTTAAAATTTTGCATCTGTAAAGAAAAAGAGCAGTGTTTTAACGGAAATGTATAATAAAATAGGCAGGATTACTATTTTGCCACAAATTTGAATTTTTAATTTTTCTATTGTCTTTCTTATAAAAGCCATAACTCAAAATCTAATCGTGCAATTAAACTGAAAATTTTATTGTAGTGTTCTGAGAAGGTTATAAGACCACTGAACTACAGTTATTAATTTATGGTACAAATTGTATCATTAACAGAGTTTTTAATTTTCACATCCAAAATTAACTTCTTTTTCTACATACAATCATCTAAAGATCAGAACGCAATTGCAGGATATCGTATTTTTTAGTTCCAGGGAGACAGCAACACGTTGTCAATAGTTCCTGAAAATTTCATAGCATTAGCGCACATACTTTTTGAGAAAAGACTTCTAATATTGTAAAAAATGTAAAACAGAGAAACAGAGGTTCAAAGATTTTCTACTCATACTTCTGCATATAATAAACGTATCTCAATTTTAAAATCCTCCATACTGATACTCCTCATCCTCCAGGTTTCTCGTCTCTCCTCTTCGAATCTGCCTGAACTATATTTGCACGTAAGACATTGATCTGTTAGCTTTCTTCACCCTGCTCTCGTCGATGTTATAAAATGCTTTTGTTGTAAACACACCAGGTTCTATACCAACTCTCTTCAGCACTTCAATTCTGCCATTATTTGCTTTACTTTAACATAAAACTTCAACTCAAGAGAATGTCCTTCTGGAGCATGTAATCCAATGAGGCTTTCATTTGCATTTTGTGTCTTTCCGTGAAGACACATCCTCAATAAATCAGGGTTTGCAAGAAACTTGAATATGGGCTTGATTGCATTCATTATAGGTTCTGGTAAAGACTGTTTGTGTGAATACGTCTCATTTCTGTTGCTGAACCTACACCAGTCGTCTTTCAGACAAAGAGTCTGCATTGATGTTTGGCCAGCGGATAGTTCGTGGAAAAAAATTGCCCACACAGCACGCCTTGTTGTTGTGGTCTTCAGTCCTGAGACTGGTTTGCTGCAGCTCTCCATGCTACTCTATCCTGTGCAAGCTTCTTCATCTCCCAGTACCTACTGCAACCTACATCCTTCTGAATCTGCTTAGTGTATTCATCTCTTGGTCTCCCTCTACGATTTTTACCCTCCACGCTGCCCTCCAATACTAAATTGGTGATCCCTTGATGCCTCAGAACATGTCCTATCAACCGATCCCTTCTTCTGGTCAAGTTGTGCCACAAACTTCTCTTCTCCCCAATCCTATTCAGTACTTCCTCATTAGTTATGTGATCTAACCATCTAATCTTAAGCATTCTTCTGTAGCACCACATTTCGAAAGCTTCTATTCTCTTCTTGTTCAAACTATTTATCGTCCATGTTTCACTTCCATACATGGCTACACTCCACACAAATACTTTCAGAAACGACTTCCTGACACTTAAATCTATACTCGATGTTAACAAATTTCTCTTCTTCAGAAATGCTTGCCTTGCCATTGCCAGTCTACATTTTATATCCTCTCTACTTCGGCCATCAGCAGTTATTTTGCTCCCAAAATAGCAAAACTCCTTTACTACTTTAAGTGTCTCATTTCCTAATCTAATTCCTTCAGCATCACCCGACTTAATTCGACTACATTCCAATATCCTTGTTTTGCTTTTGTTGATATTCATCTTATACCCTACTTTCAAGACACTGTCCATTCCGTTCAACTGCTCTTCCAAGTCCTTTGCTGTCTCTGACAGAATTACAATGTCATCGGCGAATCTCGAAGTTTTTATTTCTTCTCCATGGATTTTCATACCTACTCCGAATTTTTCTTTTGTTTCCTTTACTGCTTGCTCATTATACAGATTGAATAACATCGGGGAGAGTCTACAACCCTGTCTCACTCCCTTCCCAACCACTGCTTCCCTTTCATGTCCCTCGACTCTTATAACTGCCATCTGGTTTCTGTACAAATTGTAAATAGCTTTTCGCTCCCTGTATTTTACCCCTGCCACCTTCAGAATTTGAAAGAGAGTGTTCCAGTCAACATTTTCAAAAGCTTTCTCTAAGTCTACAAATGCTAGAAACGTAGGTTTGCCTTTCCTTAATCTAGCTTCTAAGATAAGTCGTACGATCAGTATTGCCTCACGTGTTCCAACATTTCTACGGAATCCAAACTTATCTTCCCCGAGGTCGGCTTCTACTAGTTTTTCCATTCGTCTGTAAAGAATTCGCATTAGTATTTTGCAGCCGTGACTTATTAAACTGTTAGTTCGGTAATTTTCACATCTGTCAACACCTGCTTTCTTCGGGATTGGAATTATTATGTTCTTCTTGAAGTCTGGGGGTATTTCGCCTGTCATCTTGCTCACCAGATGGTAGAGTTTTGTCAGGACTGGCCCTCCCAAGGCTGTCAGTAGTTCTAATGCAATGTTGTCTACTCCCGGGGCCTTGTTTCGACTCAGGTTTTTCAGTGCTCTGTCAAACTCTTCACGCAGTATCATATCTCCCAACTCATCTTCATCTACATCCTCTTCCATTTCCATAATATTGTCCTCAAGTACATCGCCATTGTATATACTCCTTCCACCTTTCTGCTTTCCCTTCTTTGCTTAGAACTGGGTTTCCATCTGAGCTCTTGATATTCATACAAGTGGTTCTCTTTTCTCCAAAGCTCTCTTTAATTTTCCTGTAGGCAATATCTATCTAAGCCCTAGTGAGATAAGCCTCTACATCCTTACATTTGTCCTCTAGCCATCCCTGCTTAGCTATTTTGCACTTCCTGTCGATCTCGTTTTTGAGATGTTTGTATTCCTTTTTGCCTGCTTCAGTTACTGCATTTTTATATTTTCTCCTTTCATCAATTAAATTCAATATTTCTTCGGTTACCCGAGGATTTCTACTAGCCCTCGTCTTTTTACCTACTTGATCCTCTGCTGCCTTCACTACTTCATCCCTCAAAGTTACCCATTCTTCTTCTACTGTATTTCTTTCCCGCCTCCTTGTCAATTGTTCCCTTATGCTGTCCCTGAATCTCTGTACAACCTCTGGTTCTTTTAGTTTATCCAGGTCCCATTTCTTTAAATTACAACCTTTTTGTACTTTCTTCGGTTTTAATCTACAGTTCATAACCAATAGATTGTGGTCAGAGTCCACATCTGCCCCTGGAAATTTACAATTTAAAAGCTGGTTTCTAAATCTCTGTCTTACCATTATATAATCTATCTGAAACCTATCAGTATCTCCAGGCTTCTTCCACGTATACAACCTTCTTTTGTGATTTTTGAACCAAGTGTTAGCTATGATTAAGTTATGCTCTGTGCAAAATTCCACCAGACGGCTTCCTCTTTCATTCGTTACCCCTATTCCATATTCACCTACTATGTTTCCTGCTCTTCCTTTTCCTACTTTGAATTCCAGTCACCCATGAGTATTAAATTTTCGTCTCCCTTCACTATCTGAATAATTTCGCACGATCTCGACGACGGCTCACTGATGTGGTCCGCATTGGCGGCGAGCGAGTCTGCCGCGATGTCTGCTTAATCCTGGGTTGATGATTGACAGCGGCAGCAGAGAGGACCAGAGCTGGTACTGTCCCCTCACGTCTGCTGTTGGATGGGCCACCCTTACTACAACATCTCCTTAATAAAGGTTAACATGTCGATCACCGAGCTGAGCGCTACGCAGCGACCCAGTACACAACTGCAAGTCTAACTGCGAGTGCCCTGTTGCTATCAAAGCTGACGTATTTAAAGGAAGCACGAGCGACGTCCTGACGTCATGCTCGTTTGTAATGACCGCATTCGTTCCACTTATACTGCTGATTCATCTGTCGTACTCGCCCCTTAGGTGTTCTTGCGACAGAGTTACGTGTTGTTACGACAGTCTTACGCGAAGTTGTGAAATGCAATACAGCTGACGCTATACCTCTGTCTTGTACTCTACGAAAGTCTCCGTCTAACACAAACCCACGTGCGAAGCAATTGTCTCTCGCCTGTTGTGCGTAACCATTTTACTATTCCGCGACACTACAGTACTTTTCAGCGCTGATTTCGAAAATGCAATCCATTTTTTCTACCACGTCAGGTTTTCTCACCAAAAAGGGAGTATTTTTGGGTATAATAACAAAATTTAAGCAATTTATCACATTTTTCCAACGTAATAAAATTTTATTTTATTTATAAATCATGTTCTAAACTACATTTCCAGTACACTTCCACTTCTCTTTAAGCTCATAAGCCCTTATAATAACGCTTTCGCTTTCTGTCGAAGCTTCTTTTGTTGCCTTTCTGGCTGTGGTCTCGTTGAGGATCATCTCTTTTTGTCATCCAGCAGTAATCCGCTATCGTGTTGACGTTCCATCTTCCTTGATATCTTCTTTCCATTTCTTTAATGTCTTGGTGGAATCTTTCGCCCTGCTGTTCACTTACATCACCAAAGTTTGTAGGGAAGTAGTCAAGATGTGAGTGGAGAAAATGAACTTTAATGCTCATGTTACAGCCCAGCTTCTTTTTGGGATCCACAAGACTTTTCCTCTCAACATATTTAACCTCTACCTGTAAGGTTTTTCTTAAGGGTCAAGCTTTTTTTATGTAGTGTTGCTTTCTGTCTCTAATGTCCCATTCACAGAGAAAACAAGGGAACTTCGTATAAGTACTTTGTTGACCAAGCAGCAATGAAATCACTTTTAGCCGGCTGAAGTGGCCGTGCGGTTCTAGGCGCTGCAGTCTGGAACCGCGAGACCACTCCGGTCGCAGGTTCGAATCCTGCCTCGGGCATGGATGTGTGTGATGTCCTTAGGTTAGTTAGGTTTAACTAGTTCTAAGTCCTAGGTGACTAATGACCTCAGAAGTTGAGTCCTATAGTGCTCAGAGCCATTTGAACCAAATCACTTTTAAATCGCCACATAGTTACCACAAATGTAGCAGAAGCAATCTGGTGAGTTTATACATTCTCTGGTAGCCATTGTCCACTGTCGATAAAACATCTTCACAACACAAGAAAAGTCACTACTTTAAAGCACTAGTAACAACAACAAGTAAACATCACAGAGTGAAGAGGTACTGTGAACTGAAGGACAATAGCAGAAGCTCACTGCTTCAGGACTCCAACGCAGAGCCTCCACGCGTAGCAGCTTGCTGCCCCAGCCGGGCACCGCCAGCCACGCGCGGTCGAAGTAAGGGCATTCCTCCGCTACGTCACACCACGCGGCGCTGCGCTAGCAAGACTGGTGCGGCCCGGATCTGGTGTCATCGCTACGAGCCAGCGAGGACTCGGGGAAGGTCGTTGATATCACCAAGCCACATTGTACTCGGCGGGAATAAAGGTGTTATGAATTATTAATGTTTCTTTGGCGTTTCTGACGCTTCTACAGCCATTTCCTAGCATCCCGACAACCGGAGAGGTCACCGCTCGGCCATCCAGTCCACCGTAGTCAGTTATCAAATTTCAAACAACTTTCAAAAAATATTTTTTTACAGACCTGTGTAATAGATATAACAATATACAGAGATGTGTGACCCCTTTTCATCCAGCTCCCATCTACAGACACACGCAGCTCAATAACTTTTATAGGAGATTCACTGACGTGAATATCTACCCCAGGATCTATTTCTTTTTGGTTTATTTCCACCGATTCCACCACTCCTTCCTTCATAGAAAATTTGGCAGTATCGCTTACAGCATCAGACATTTATTTATTTATTTTGTCAAACCTTGCACAAGGTGGAGGCATGTCCAGAAAACCACAAAATAAATTAGCTCGGTCCCTGCCCTGTCCAAGGCATCTCAGAGCATATGCTAACCTAAAATTGCCTTCATAGGTACCAGTGTCAGTTTTTTTGGAGGAGGAAAACGAAAATTCATAGCCACACGAATTACAAATTAATTTAAAATCACAAGCTATTCTCACTCTTCTTTCTTCAACAACAATCATGCATTCCGTATTTTTTCAGCTAACACATCAACATGAAAACTTAATAGCCTGGCAGAGAAGTTCTAACTCAAGAAGTCTGAACCCAGTGGAATCCATACGAACATCATTCACGCATCTGTACAATTCTCCTGTCCCATGTTTCTATGCTGAAGCTGAGAGCTTATGTTCTTCATTTCGAGCTCCTTCCTCTATTTTGCTAGTAAACCGATTTCCATGAAACCTCCGTTTCGTAAACACTGTTTTTCCACCACACATCATGCATAAATCTTGACTTCCACGTAAAGGTTTGCGAATTCAACCTTCCACCTACTCATATGTGTTAGTATTGCCAAAACGTAAATAAACCACATGAAAGAAAGTTTTCAAGCAAAGATATAGATGTCAGCCAGAGATATAGATGTCGGCCAAAGATATAGAAAGAAAATAGCCTTCACACTGACAAAAATTCTGCTGAAGCAAGCAATTTCGCAGATGTCGGAAAAAGTAGGAGTGGCCGCCGGTGCAGAGTTAATCAGTTTAACAATTTAAAGGCATTTCTAAAGCTGCTATCACGATAACACTCACACGCAACATAGATTAAACTGTTTAGAACATGAAGAAAATATTTTTGAAAAATTGACTTTTTGGACCAAAATCCCCCCCTTAAGAACCATTTCACGCATTTTGTAACGTTCAGGGGGTCATCATAAATCCCAATGACTTCATTCTAATTACTGTCTCCTCCTTGTTTTGCAAACCAGAATAGATGCTTCTTGTCTTGCCTACCACACTCCAAATGCTGAAACAGTGGAATTAGCCGAACTACCGTCTTGCATGCAGTTTCCTTAAGAGACGAATTGGACTTTCCCAGAACGCTCCCAAAAACTTTAAGTTATCCATTTACTTTCTCTAATACTGATTTTACTTGATCTCTCATTTCGTTTTGCTTGTTATTGCTATCCTAAGTACTGACTCGATGATCGTACTCAAAAACGTTCACAAACAATCTTCTGTTCGGATACTATCTGTTTCTTTCTTTTTGTTATAAGCATTATTGTGCTTTTATCCACATTTAGAGCAATCTGTCATTTTGCCTTTCTTCTTTTGCTTACGTTCGTCCAACGACGATAGCTTTGTAAGGACAACAGCGTCATCAGCGCTATTGCTATTGATACTACGTGAATCCTCTATGTTTGTTGAGAACATCTGAGGACCTTTTACACTTCTCTGGGGCTCATCCGGTGGTACGTTTGTACCTGAAAAATTTCCACGTGTGATACGACGTACTAGGGTTGTAAGTAGGCTGTTTAGGTTCTTATATTGGTAACGCCACCGCCACCTAGCGCTCTGTATGAAAATCACTGGCTGTGCTGTGTGCAGTCTGAGGCTGGGTGGCATTGTTGGAATTTGCTATTGTAGTGTTGGGCAGTTGGCTGTTAACAGCGCATAGCGTTGCGCAGTTGGAGGTGAGCCGCCAGCAGTGGTGGATGTGGGGAGAGAAATGGCGGAATTTTGAGAGCGGATGATCTGGACGAGTGTCCAACAGAAACAGTACATTTGTAAGAATGGATGTCATGAACTGCTATATATATTATGACTTTTGAACACTATTAAGGTAAATACATTGTTTGTTCTCTATCAAAATCTTTCATTTGCTAACTATGCCTATCAGTAGTTAGTGCCTTCAGTAGTTAGAATCTTTTATTTAGTTGGCAGTAGTGGCGTTCGCTGTATTGCAGTAGTTCGAGTAACGAAGATTTTTGTGAGGTAAGTGATTTGTGAAAGGTATAGGTTAATGTTAATCAGGGCCATTCTTTTGTAGGGATTATTGAAAGTCAGATTGCGTTGCGCTAAAAAATATTGTGTGTCAGTTTAAGCACAGTCATGTATAATTTTTCTAAGGGGACGCTTCAGGGTCTGGTAGTCAAATGCTCATAAAGCGAATAACATATTTGCGAAGGTACTCACGATCGTATCTTGAACATGTTGGAAGATGGAATCTATCTCTTGGCCTGCATCTAATTTCTGCAAGATGTCGTGCACTCCTTGACAATTGCTTAGGAACGACAGACCGCTGTCAAAGAGCAGCTACCAGTTGCTGCGGAACAACCGACAATGTTTACGGAACACTGACCAATGACAGCCGGCCGTGTGGCCGAGCGGTTCTAGGCGCTGCAGTCTGGAACCGCGCGACCGCTACGGTCGCAGGTTCGAATCCTGCCTCGGGCATGGATGTGTGTGATGTCCTTAGGTTAGTTAGGTTTAAGTAGTTCTAAGTTCTAGGGGACTGATGACCTCAGATGTTAAGTCGCATAGTGCTCAGAGCCATTGGAACTATTTGACCAATGATAGTAAAAGAAAAAGCAGAGGGCGGGACGTGTTCACTCCATCGAAACCTGTGCGCGAACGCTCCGTGTGCATTCGACAGTTCATGCGTTACGGTGTTTAACGAAGTTTGTTGTGGAACCGATTAGTGCGTCATCCCATGTGATACAGCAAGACGTTTGTAAGTCTTAAATTGTGTGCTTACGATCGCTTACGAGTAGTTGGACGGCTCGAAGCAGGTCAAACTGTCACTACTGTGGCCACAGTAATGGCTGTGTCCAGAAGACCACTTAAGGTCGAAATGCTATTCGAAAGTATGTCACTGGGTACAGACCGCCAAACCGCAAGAGCATCGATAAATAGCGCTAGTGGCGAAAAGTAACAGACCTCTCACTCTTAGGCATACGTGTATCTGCCAGCACCATTTCGAGGCAATGAAATCAGGCTGATTTGTATGCCCGGAAGCCTGGTAATGCATCCTACTTCGTCCCCGCTATCCTAGAGATGAGCACGTTGGTGTAGAGAGCATATTGAGGTCGGCAGCAGTGGTCCAGGGTGATGTTCTCCGAAGAATCCAGTTTCACTGTGGTAAGTGATTCCGGCTGCCAGTTGCTGCGGGGAGAGAGGGGAACAGATACCACACAAAGTTCACGAACGTGATCGGTATGGTCTAGGCGTGAGCACGCATTATGCACAACGGCCGAACATGGTTGCATATCTTTGCGCTATGTACTGTTACAGCACAGCGGTATTGTAGTAAGATTATTCTGGACCATGTCCGTCTGATTATTGGTGCGGTAGGGTCCGACTTCCTGTTTATGGTCGATAATGCCGCCCCCTCCCCCCCCCCCCCCCAAACGCACACACACATACACAGGACCGCTGAGGTGTCAGGCACATTAGAAAGTGAAGCTATTGAATGTGTAGAATGGACTGCGTATTCCCCTGACTTGAACGCTATAGAGCGTGCCTGGGATGGTCTTGGTATATGTTTTTCTGAAGGCACATCCCCTCCACAAAACGTTCAAGAACTGAAAACCGACTTGAGAGAGGAATGGGACAACATCCCCGAAGGACTCCTCAATAATTTGGTAGCCAAATGAATAACAGTTGCAAAATGTGCGTTAGTGCCCGAGGAGGGCAAATTCCTTACTGAGCGTCCGATATTGGCCTTTATGTTGGGAGTTTAACCTGTATCAGATATGAACGTTATTCATGTCTGCTATCTTGCTTTCCCTTGTGGTGAAATCTGTAGCACTTTTCGTTATAAATCTACAACTCCACATCTATGACGAATATACTGTGTTTCATGTCGCGCATCATTACCTGTAATTACTTGTATGTAACAATGTCTCTGTTCCTTAGCAACTGTCAACCCTGTATATGAGTATTAGTCATAATTCTCTACATCCGATCATTTGTACATTTTGTAAACACGAGAATCCACACGTCTTTCCCAGTAATGTGGGTCTATGAAGCAAAGGTGTGTTGTGTATGTGTGTCTGTGCGCGTGAAATAAATTTTCTTACATTCGTTTAACACCACCCGCCAGGGTAACCGAGAGCGCTAACGCGCTGCTTCCTGGACTCGGGTAGGCGCGTCGGCCCCGGATCGAATCCATCCGGCGGATAAACGACGAGGGCCGATGTGCCGGCCAGCCTGGATGTGGTTTTTAGGCGGTTTTCCACATCCCGCTAGGTGAATACCGGACCGGTCCCCATGTTCCGCCTCAGTTACACGGCTCTCAGACATCTGAACACATTCGCACTATTCAATGGTTTACACTCGATGCAGACAGCTGGGGTACACTAATTCCGTCCCGGGGGGTACGGAGTGGCGTCAGGAAGGGCATCCGGCCGCCCCTTAACCATTAACATGCCAAATCCGATTAACGATAGCTGACCCTGCGTAACTGCGGGACAAGGCTCAAGCGACAGATAGATAGATTCGTTTAACACCGCCACGACAAAGCTAGATTAGAACGGCTTGCCGTTGATGCTCCGCTCCTCCGGAATGAAACTCCAGTTGTCTTAACGAATCAGCCATGTGGCCAGAAGTAACAAGTGAGCGGGCTCAGAAAAGGCAACGAGCAAGCAAACACAATAAAACACAAGGATGAGAATAAACTGGAGGGAATTCGTGTCCCCCTATTTCGCTGCTTACAAATAGACAAATTCGCTTGACATATACAGCAAGACTCCAGCCGTTAACGATGAAAGAGCTGACACGATTATAACACACAGTCTGCTCATTTCCTCCCGCTACACGTTTCTATTGTTCCAGGGAACGGTGTGACGCGCGACCTACTTTTGCTATGTAGTTCAACTGTCCGCCAGAAACAGCTCCGCTAACCCCCGATATTGTCTGGTTTATACGAGAAAAACGAGACGTTTCTCTTTGCCGCTCCGTGTGTCGATACTGTCCGCGCCATGCTGAGCTGCAAGAGTACCGGACTGCATTTTATTCACAAGTGCGGATCGTCTAGTAAGTCTAAAAGCAGTGCCCCGCATAAAAATTTATGTCCCTCTGAGAACTCAACTATGTGCTATCTGTGACAGTCACAGGTTCCTAGGCGATTTAATGGGTCTGCTTTTTCTTTGTTTAACCAAGACGTTAAAGAAATAACTATTCAGAAGATGAAAGCGGACGTAAAATGTAAACCCAGTCAAAGTCGAGATGATTGCGTGGAGTATGAGATCATTCGTAATAGGGTGAATTTAGATATTCTAAAACTAAGACGGTTATTCGGAGCGATATACAAAAGATGTGAAACTAGAGAGATCTTTATGGAACACAAAAGAAAATATTATGAATGCTCCAAAACCAAAAGAGGGATGTTAATGAACACGTTGAAATACAGACTGTAATCAAAATTACATGGGAAAATTATTTTAAATTACAGTATAACAACTGTGTAAATTGAAATTAGACTCCAAAGCATAGGATAAAATAAACCTCTCAGTAGAGTGGATATGCACTCCAATAAAAAGACTTACAAACAGAAATCACCCATGGTTGCCCGGGTCAGTATACATGGCATGCGAGAAGCCGTGAGTATCATTCTAGGTATGAGATGCATACAGACTTACCAGAGGTAACAGGGCACTGGGTGTTTCATGTGGAGCGTGTCTACTGTAAACGGTAAATTACCTCGATTATGGGTGAAACAACTGCTGCCGCCTGAGCCAATTGACGTGTGCAGGAAAGAGTTGACACGTTTGCCGACGACTTTTGTGGAATTGTGCTAGGGGATGGAGGTTCAGCTTTGTGAGTTTCATACGATCGTTGTTTGCGAAATCTACATTTATTTCAGCAAAGGAGAGATTCGGTATCCAGATATATTATGTCACGTGTTCCAAAATTCTACAATAGACTGACGCGAGCTGTATACGCCTACAAGCAGTAGTCACTGAGTTTTTATTACTACCTCAGAAATAAAGTTACGTAATTAATTTCTTTGTTTGTGTGAAAGTAAATGTCTCCAGTTCTGCTACACAATGAAGGCGCTGAGCCGCAGTGATAGCGCGCCGCTGGATGTGGTGTAACCAGACACCAAGGCAATTACAGCATTCCCCTTACAGCTCAGTTTGCGGGTAATACACTCATGCTCATAAATTAAGGATAATGCTGACACATGGCGAAACAACGCTCTGGTGGGCGGTTTGTGGGCTTAAATCATCTCAGGGTATGACCATGCAGTGCACTTGACTTGCGGTCATCGCACGGTGGCGCTGGCAACAGTCCACATACGCTGAGGTGTGTTGGTGAATGTCAGAGTACGGTGCAGCGAGTAAGTGTGCAGACGTTTTCAGACGTGATAATGGTGACTGTGTGTTGAAAATTGCTCAAAGAACACATATTGATGACGTTATGAGGGGTAGGATGCTAAGGCGACTGGAGGCTGGTCAAACACAGCAGGTCGTAGCACGGGCTCTCCGTGTGCCACAAGTGTGATCTCAAGGTTATGGCAACGATTCTAGCAGACAGGAAACGTGTCCAGGCGCTACAGTACGGGACGTCCACAGTGTACAACACCACAAGAAGACTGATATCTCACCATCAGTTCCCGCAGACGGCCACGGAGTACTGCAGGTAGCCTTGCTCGGGACCTTACCACAGCCACTGGAACAATTGTCTCCAGACACACAGTCTACAGGCGACTGAACAGACATGGTTTATTCGCCCAGAGACCTGCAAGGTGCATTCCACTGACCCCTGGTCACAGGAAATCCCGGAAAGCCTGGTGTCAAGAACACAGTACTTGGTCATTGGAACAGCGGTCCCAGGTTATGTTCACAGACGAGTCCAGGTATAGGCCGAACAGTGATTCTCGCCGGGTTTTCATCTGGCGTGAACCAGGAACCAGATACCAACCCCTCAAAGTCCTTGAAAGGGACCTGTATGGAGGTCGTGTTTTGATGGTGTGGGGTGGCATTATGATTGGTGCACGTACACCCCTGCATGTCTTTGACAGAGGAACTGTAACAGGTCAGGTGTATCGGGACGCCATTATGCACCAATATGTCCGCCTTCTCAGAGGTGCAGTGGGTCCCACGTTCCTCCTGATGGATGATAACGCACGGCCCCACCGAGCTGTCATCGTGTAGCGGTACCTTGAAACAGGAGATGTCAGGCGAATGGAGTGGCCTGCCTGTTCTCCAGACCTAAACCACAACGGGCACGTCTGGGATGCTCTCGGTCGACGTATCGCTGCATATCTTGAAACCCCTAGGACACTTCATGAGCTCCGACAGGCACTGGTGCAAGAATGGGAGGCTGTACCCCAGCAGCTGCTCGACCACCTGATCGAGAGTACGCCCACCTGTTGTGCGGCCTGTGTACGTGTGCATGGTGATCATATCGCATATTGATGTCGGGTTACATGCGCAGGGAACAGTGGCGTTTTGTAGCACATGTGTTTCGTGACGGTTTTCTCAATGTATCACCAATACCGTGGACTTACAGATCTGCGTCGTGTGTGTTCCCTATGTGCCTATGCTATTAGTGCCAGTTTTGTGTAGTGCCACGTTGTGTGGCAGCAAATCCTGCAATTATCCTTAATTTATGAGCATGAGTGTAGTATAAGTATGTTTAGTAGGATTATTGTTAATGCTATTTTTGTAACCCTTAAGTTTGAATTGCGTACTTATTTTTTTGAATCTGTTTCTCGTCGAGGGATAGTGCCTTAACATCATGTCGGTAGCATTTTCAATGCCGCCTCCAACAACAGAGAGCTGACCAAGTGAAGGCGGTCACGCTTACGAAGATTCTGTCTTCTTTTGACTTTCATAAAAATGAATCGGATTAATTGTCTTTAACAAATATAATAATGCACGATTAATACTGTTAATGGAAAAGACAATGATGATTAAGTTAACTCATGTCTTGACCTCATATGATTTTGCATCGATGTTATTGTATGACATACGTTGTAATAAAGTAAATGGGTGAAAGTGAAAATTTATTTACGCATCCTTCAAGAATTTTAAATTTCAAGAATGTTGAAAAGTACTATGAATTTTAATCTGAATTCATCAACAGAAGAGTAATTTTGAGGAACAGGTCTTGCTGATACTTTTTGGAACTTGTCGAAGTTTGAAGTGAGTCAGCGAACGATATGCTTTTAGTCAAGTTCAGAGACAACAATTAACTTTGTTAAATTTTGCTACGTATGGATGTTTGCGGAACAGTTGATACGCAAATGATTGAAATTTTGTCACTCAAGTAAATCAAATTCGTTGTGGCACGCCCTTCTGGAAAGGGAGTGTGATACGGTTAAGCTTAATTTCCTTACATAACTGGTTGAGAGTATTCATCAAATGAGTGCAAATAAGGGAGGGGGGACGGACACACACAAAAGCCAAAACAAAACGGCGCGGTCCAGTGATCAAGCAGAGTATAGTGCGATAAAAGAGGAAAGGAAACAAACGCTGCAACAATCCATGTAGAACATTTAGAAGAGTACTGGAACTCTGAATCATCATATGACACGGTGAGTAGGAGGTGCCTGCACTTTCAGTACGGTCAGACAAGGCTGAATCACGAAGAAACCGTGGAGGACTGGGATTCGCAAGGGAAGTGGAGGCTCTGGTGCTTGAAGATCTGCGTATCAAAGTCGAGCCACTAGTGGGAAGTGTGAAAATCAGCATATTGCACGACATTTTCATTATGAGAGAGGTCGCCGCGTGCTAGTTTCCACCACTGCACAAAACCGTTTAAAAAACCCACTGAACAGAGGCGGCAGCGGAAATGTTTCAGCTGTTTCAAGCCAGTTCTGACGACTTCTTTACCAGCCCACTCATCGCCGACGAGCTGCGGATGTATCACATCATGACCACGAGATAGGAGCAGTGCAAGTACTGGAGACATGTGGATTAACCGAAGCTGATAACGGTGAAGGCTCAACCAACATCTGGTAAGTTGATGGAGAGTGTCTTTTGGGAGTGCCATGGTGTGCTACTGACAGATTATGCCTGTAAGGATGAACCATCGCAGGAGCATACTGCTGAAATCTCCTAACGAGGTTTCGAAGGCTTTCAGGACGTAGCGCCCAAGGGGACGTTGTTGCTCCACGATGTCACTCCAGCTCATTATGACTGCTTCGTTGGGCTGTAGAATTTTGCCTTGTACCCCGTATTCTCCTGACATGGCACGCAGTAACTTTTTCCTGTTTCCTCAGTTGTAGAAACCATTGCATGGCAGGCATTTGCAGATGACGGCAAGGTGACCTTCGAGGTGGATCCTTTCCTGAACGGCCGAAATGCAGACTTCTACAACCAAGATTTCCGCAAAGTTTACCATCGTTGACAGAAATGTGTCGCATTGAAGGGTGAATACGTAGGGAAGAACTAACACCATCACGAAATAATTATGCCTCTTATAGTTCTGTGCATCTGTTCGACGACTCTTCTTGCAGCCGACCAGGGTGACCGAGCGGTTCTATGCGCTACATTCTGGAACCGCGCGACCGCTACGGTCGCAGGTTCGAATCCTGCCTCGGGCATGGGTGTGTGTGATGTCCTTAGGTTAGTTAGGTTTAAGTAGTTCTGAGTTCTAGGGGACTGATGACCTCAGAAGTTAAGTCCCATAGTGCTCAGAGCCATTTGAACCATTTTTGAACCCTTCTTGTAAACAGGAATGAGCTAAGCATTTTTGCAATCATGTAGAACGTTTCGTCTCTTCAGTGATCTACGACAGACTGCTGACGAAGACATTCTTTCTCATTCTTTGTGTGGTATTGTACAAGCACCCTGTGAGGTCCAGTATGTCATTAGCCAATTCAATGCTGGGCCAAAGCACAAAAATAGCAACAACCGGTAAGTAGCCACAACATCTAGAACCAACTTCTCGCCAAATGGCACAGAAACCAAAGCGCCGCACACGAACCGGGGTGGTTAAAATTGAAGTGCAGCTAATCAGAGAAGTCATGTATGAGCTGTAATTATCATATGGCAGCGCAACTTGGTAGATATTCTAATCTGTTAATGCAGAAAATATTTACGCTGAAAAAAATCAGTTCCAAAATGGTACTGCGAATGCAGGAAATATGTATAGAAAGGTTTCCATACCTAATGGATTAGGAACACGACGTGTGCGAAAAAGGTGAAACAAATGATGAAGGCATAACGTTGATGTCGTTATTCACCGTAACTTAACACAATTTGTTCAATATGAGCACCGGAGACATCAACGAGATTCTGCATTTGTAAAACGACGTGATAAACGGTTGCTGGCAGCAGTTACAGTGGAACCTGAGCAGCGTATTTCTATATGCTGTCCTTCACATCAGGCAGAGACTGAACACGTCCCTGACAAACAAGTTCTTTTACGTGTTCCCAGAGCCAAAAGTCACACTGATTTAGATTATGTGATCTTGCAGGGCATATATCTGGAAAACCTCTGGTGAAAGGTTGCATTAAGCAGGTCTGTTACTGGGTAAGGACATGAAATGTTGCCCCATCTTCCATGAAAATAATGGGCTCCACACAACGGCGCTTTTCCAAAATAGGAATCACATGCTGTACAAGGTGGTATCGACAACGGTGCAGTCGTCACGGTACACCTGACAGAACCTCTGGGTGTGTTCTCTTCAAAGAAGGGACCGAGAAAAGTTGCTCGTGAATCCACACCACACCACACAGTCACATACGGCGAGTACAGTAGTTCTTCGCAAACAACACTCGGTTTAATAGTACCCCAAATTCGACAGTGCCGTGTATCCACTGCACCCTGTAAAATGTGACTTGTTACTTCACAGAATATTGCCCGGTCATATATCATCGACTATGATCTATGTAAGAAACCGAAGGGCAAATACAGATCATGAGGTTTCAGTTGCTGCACCGTCTGGATAATGCACTGTACAGGGGTAAAATAGACCGCGAAACTTTCAGTACTGTTAACCATGGGGATGGACAATCCTCGTGACACTGCACCAGCACTAGTGTTACCTGGAGCACATGCTGCATGGTTAGTTACACCGAAGCAACCTCTTCAATAACTTTCGCTGGGATAGACACATTTCTCTTCGAGGTGCCACAGCAAGGTCACCCATGTTTTCGATTTATATTATCACCTTGCTTAAAACATTCAATGGCATCGAGCTTCTCCTCAGACCTTTCAGTTGGCGATACTCTTTGAATTCAGCACTGTAATTGAAGGCAGGCACACAATCCAGCACTGTCGTTTAACATAATATTAATAAGTGAATAAGAAAACTGAAGTACCGATTTTTAAAATTAATTATACAAGGAGCCCAATGATATTTAAGAAACACGAAGATAAGATACGAGAAGTTAGGGCTCATACGGAGGCATATAGACAGTTGTTTTTTCCTCGCTCTATTTGCGAATGGAACAGGAAAGCAAATGAGGAGTAGTGGTACATGATACCCTCCGCCACGCTCTGTACGGTGGTTTGCGGTGTATCTATATAGATGTAGGTATAATTCGAAAGGTACTTTGCCACAGATGTCCACAAAAAATCATGCGTGTACATAGCCATTAAGACAGGTAAAAGGAAGTAAGCATACACACATGACAAAAGACAAAAGTTTTCTCTGTCTCTCACATTGCTACTAACTTCTACTACGCATACCAGTCAGGTGCTGTGGTATAAATGACACACGAAAGTAACAACGTTTCGTGAAATCGCATTCTAGGGACGCTCAGTTTTAATGTTGCTGAGGGTTCATTTTCAGTAACACTCGCATGACGGGGAGCTGCAATGCCGCAACTGATACTTCGTTGGTGTCAGCACAGGGAAACGAAAATCAGTAACGAAGTCGTCGGGGGCAACGAAAGTTGTTTATTGGAATCGTTTTTTCCCTTATTGTCGTCTAAGAGTAAACAGAACTAACTTTATGTTCATTTGCCGCCGTCACCACAAAATCAGGTGTTCCAAAATTTCAATATCTTCATTCTGAATAGCTACGGCTTCATTTATTACACGGAAGTTGTATCTGTTTTAGGGTATCCCTCGAAGAAGAATACTAACGGGTCGCGGTGAAAGACTAAAAGCTAAAGAGACCATTTTTACGTAGACGAAGTAAGAGGACTATTGTGGATCCCTATTGTTGTTTTGAAAAATATATTTAAATATGCACTGAAACACTGCAAACTTGTAATTGCGGTCTGATGAATTTACAGTCCAGATTTCGTAATGCAAATCATTTCACATCTGACGTTACATTACACGATACAGCGGCATTCACATTGTGTTGTCGTAAGTAAATTTTCCGCCTTAACACAAAATTTATTTTTCAACGCACTGAATGAAGGGCACACTTCAAATGATGAAACAATCAAAGGAATCAAAGGACCGTTTCAAGAATACTCGTGGCTACAATGCAGCATTTGCTATGGGTCACTTCTGAGGCTACAATTTCATACTTTTACGTGGAGTGTATCACATAAGACAGATGAAATTTTTTATCAGAGATCAGGTCCACTGACTCAGTTGACCGAATTTCGACCATAGGTGACACTAGTTTAATGAAATACGATCGTATGGACTATCAGACCAGATCTGTGACTGGATTGAAGAATTCTTACCAAACAGAGGACAGGGTGTCACTCCTAAGGAAAAAAAATCTTCAGATGCAAAAGTACACTACTGGTCATTAAAATTGCTACACCAGGAAGCAATGCAGATGATAAACGGGTATTCATTGGACAAATATATTATACTAGAACTGACATGTGATTACATTTTCACGCAATTTGGGTGCATAGATCCTGAGAAATCAGTACCCAGAACAACCACCTCTGGCTGTAATAACGGCCTTGATACGCCTGGGCATTGAGTCAACAGGTACATCTGCCCTTGAAGCTTCAACACGATACCAGTTTATCAAGAGTAGTGACTGGCGTATTGTGACGAGCAAGTTGCTCGGCCACCATTGACCAGACGTTTTCAGGTGGTGAGAGACCTGGAGAATGTGCTGGCCAGGGCAGCAGTCGAACATTTTGTGTATCCAGAAAGGCCCGTACAGGACCTGCAACATGCGGTCGTGCATTAGCCTGCTGAAATGTAGGGTTTCGCAGGGATCGAATGAAGAGTAGAGCCACGGGTCGTAACACATCTGAAACGTAACGTCCACTGTTCAAAGTGCCGTCAGTGCGAGCAAGAGGTGACCGAGACGTGTAACCAATGGCACCCCATACCACCACGCCGGGTGATACGCCAGTATGGCGATGACGAATACCCACTTCCAATGTGCGTTCACCGCGATGTCGCCAAACACGGATGCGACCATCATGATGCTGTAAACAGAAGGTGGATTCATCCGAAACAATGACGTTTTGCCATTCGTGCACCCAGGTTCGTCGTTGAGTACACCATCGCAGGCGCTCCTCCATGGTCTCCGAGCTGATAGTCCATGCTGCTACAAACGTCGTCGAACTGTTCGTGCAGATGGTTTTTGTCTTGCAAACGTTCCCATCTGTTGACTCAGGGATCGAGATGTGGCTCCACGATCCGTTACAGCCATGCAGATAAGATGCCTGTCATCTCGACTGTTAGTGATACGAGGCCGTTGGGATCCAGCACGGTGTTCCGTATTACCCTCCTGAACCCACCGATTCCATATTCTGCTAACAGTTATTTTATCTCGACCAACGCGAGCAGCAATGTCGCGATACGATAAACCGCAATCGAGATAGGCTACAACCCGACCATTATCAAAGCCGGAAACGTGATGGTGCGCATTTCTCCTGTTTACACGAGGCATCACAACAACGTTTCACCAGGAAACGTCGGTCAACTGCCGTTTGTGTATGAGAAATCGGTTGGAAACTTTCCTCATGTCAGCACGTTGTAGGTGTCGCCACCGGCGCCAACCTTGTGTGAATGCTCTGAAAAGCTAATCATTTGCATATCACAGCATCTTCTTCCTGTCGGTTAAATTTCGCGTCTGTAGCACGTGATCTGCGTGGTATAGTAAATTTAATTTCCAGTAGTGTAACTTCGGATGTACCCCGCCCATACCCAAGGGAGTGTTACAGGGCTGTTACTTTTCACAATACATACAAATGACCTGTTGGCCAATGTCGTAATTCCATGAGGTTTCCGCGGATGATACTATTATACACTGTGGTCAGAAACAGTCTTACAAACTTGTAAGGTTCTTGCAGGGTTGGTTGTGCTGAGAAATGACTGTTATGAATGAAATTCGATACGTCGCACCGTTTCTGAGTTAATTAACACTGCAGTTAGCCAATGAGACCGTAGCGCGTGTATTGGATAACTTTGGTGCTAATTAACTCAGAAATGGTGCAACGTATCGAATTTTGTACGAACAGCTTTTTCTCAGCACCATCTCCCTTGCAATACTCACAAACTTTTAAGCTATTTTCTGTCCACCTTTTATATTGAGTAGTCACAACGCTAGAAAGCTGTAGCGAAATGGTGGAAGACCTGCAGGGAACCATGCTGCGTGGACTTATTGGCAGTTGGCGCACAGCATAGACAAGTGTAACGTGCTGTGCATAAAAAGTCAGAAGGACCCATTATTGTATGATTACACGACTGCAGAACAATCACTGGAAACACTGTCACCCACTAAATATAGGGGAGCACGCGTACGAATTATTTAAAGTGAGACGACAAAACTAACTTCAGATAAGACGGATGTCACACATTCCTTAGAAGAGTCTTCAGGACGGTCTTCAGGAACTATAGTCCAACGAGGAAGGAAATATGTTACAAAGCTCTTGTTCGACTAATATTTGAATACTGCCCTTCAGTCTGGGATCAATATCAGATAGAATTTACAGAAGAAATACAGGAGATCCAAAGAAAAGCAGCGCATTTCATCACAGGTTAATTTGGTAAAAGCGAAAACGTCACGGAGATGGTTATCCAACTACAATGTAAACGTTATAAGAGGGGCCTTGTGCATCAAGATATGGTGTATTGTTGAAATTCAGAGAACGTATGTTCCTAGTATATTGCTTCCTTCCACAAATAGCTCACGAAAAGCCCGTTAAGGCAAAATCACAGATATTCGGACTCACACGGAGCTCACCAGCAATCGTTCTTCCCACAAACCATTTTCTACTGGAAAAAGAAATGTGAGTAGTGATAGTGTGTAAGACGTCGTGGTCTCCTGACCTTCATTGCTTACATATTCCGCCCTCACAATCATATTCCACACATCAAGAAGCTTCATTCGAACCTAAGATAAAGTCAATGTTGTATGAATTCATGTAAACGATATGCAAATAACAAGTAAATCTTGCGAGCCACATATTTCCTCCACAACAGTACACTTCACTGCATTTCACACGCGACGGCCTCGACCATACCTAGCAACATTCTAACGGATAATTATTCGAGTAGGTGCGGCTCTCAGCCATACTGCCAAGTCAATAACAATCTTAAACTTTGTATAGAAATTTCATTAGCGAATCCTATCCTTAAGAGGTAACTTCAGATTCCGAAAAGAACCCGGAAATAACTTGTTCAGTTCATAACTAAAAGTGCCATTGTGATTCCACAGAATTTTTGCAAAAAAAAAAAAAATAGTTTTCGTTAGTTTCATGTTTTTCTTACACTAAGTAGCACTACTCGAGTACCCAAGTATCCCACTAGTTACGTAAGAAATTTTGTGAATTTTTGTGTCATTTACTTACAGCGGGCGACTCCAGAAGATATTTATTGCTGAAAGTTTTTCAGACATTTCTCTTTAGAACGTTAGGAGCGTCTGTCTGACTTCTGTAGTAGTGTGGGGGTGGAAATTGCATCTTGCAGGAGCCACAGTGTAAAGGGTACATCTCAGATTAATCCATTGCGCAGAATGACAGAATAGCACCCACACGCTCACGAGTACTACACAATGTACCCACCACCACACACCATAAAGTGGCTTGTGGGGTATAGATGTAGATGTATATGTAATTGGTAAGTGGGAACCATGGAGAGCCACGGAGAATGCTGGATGTGCGTGTGATAATGTTCCCATCGGTTGGCATTGAGGGAGGTGGGGGCCTCTTTGAGGGACTGCACTTGGGTTTGTGAGGAGCGGGATTTAGATCCCAGTAAGAAATCCCTGGTTTAGGTCTTCCGAGGTTCCTCTTAATAGATCAAGGAAAATGTCGGGCTACCTTCTCTGGAAAGCACAGGAACGAATTTATTTCCACTCCTTGCGCCATCTGAGCATGTAAGTCAGCTCCACAAGAACGTTTACGCCATAATTTTAAATGTAACGTTCGCAGCGACATCTGTAGTATTGGTCTCGAATCTGTAATCAATGCCCTTTTGCACAGAGTGTAGATAAACAGTGTGAGAGATTAATGTTTTGTTTTGTCGGTTGGAGTTTAATATGAGTGCAAAGTATCTGAAGCGTCACGAGGCAGTGTTCCTTGCAAATCGTCTTTCTGGGCCTTGTCTCCTCTTTCAAAAGCCTGGTGTACGGAGTTTGAAAGATTGCTTCAACGGACTGTCGAACACCGGGTAAAAGTGCATGTTTGGGGATATTTCTCTAAACGCGGTTTTGGCTAATAATCACTTATTTACATCCAATTTAAACGCTGATAAAATGTGCAATATTTATCAAAAATTCCTTCTGAGGTCCGTTAAGAAGCTATTTGGTTCGAACGAGGCAAATTGGGCGCTTCAAGAGGATAATGACCCGAAACATCGCAGCCGTCTCTGTACAGCGTGGAAACAAAACAGTGGGATGTCCAAGATGGACTAGCCTGCAACGTCTTCGGATGCAAAGGAAGTTTAAAGGAAAGCCGATATATATTTTGAAGCAGGTTTCATATAAAAACAAGACGATATAGATATCGTTACCGAGAGAATATGCAGAAAATCTCGTAAAAAGCTTGCCCGAAAGGTGCCAATCTATAATCGATAATGGCGGGGATTGGATCAACTATTAGGTAATTGTGCAGTTAGTAATAACATGTATTTCCATGTAAACATATATTTATAAATCTGTCTTTTATCATACACATAACGGCGTACACTTTCCTGTAGGATTCTGTAACTAATTTATAATGACGAGGCGGAACTAATGAGAAATTAATGAATAGAAGCGGGTAAAAAATAAATTCATGGCACAACTTGATTGAAAGGAATCGTCAGTTTGTAACGGAGAGAAGTGTGGGGAATAAAGACTGTAGAGGGAGACCACGGGATGACAACAGTAAGCAGGTTCAAAGGGATGTAGGTTACGGTAGTTATGCAGAGATGAAGAGGCTTGTCCATGACAGATTAGCGTAGAGCGCTACATCAAACCAGTCTTCGGACTAAAGGCCACAACAACAACAACAACAACAACAACTGCGAACAAGCTACATGAAGCCCTAAGACAAATTGAAGAAAATGCCCAGTACCAGACGGTTTTAATGCAGAGTTACTAAAATATGAACGAGAAATTCGGGAACTACTTTCATTTAAAATAGTGAGTTCTTGTTGGGTAACAAAAGTAATATCGCAATCCTCGACAACAGCCGAAGGAATAATAGTTTACAGGAAAAATATCTTCTTTACAACATTTATAAGCTATAAGCACGATTAAATCAACAACCATCTTAAAAACATTGCCGATTCCCTACCATTTGAAGATTAGAATGGGCTTAGAAACAGAAGGTTCTGTAGCGACAACGTAATTCTAATGATACAGACCGTTGAAAAATTGAGGGATTTTAATATGGAATGTAGGTTTTATAGACTACGAGAAAGTTTTAGATCGGGTCAGCTGACATAATTTGCAGAGCATTTTAGAAATATGAGGGTACCCCAAGTACGTAAGGCAAATTATTAAGAGCCTGAAGCGATAGGGAGGTGTTTGGGGACTGGTAAGGTGCTGAGATAGCAAAACTGTATATTTTTAAACAGTACTTTATTATCAAAAACAAATGAACACTTTATAATTAGTAAAATACACAATTTAACCGTGGGAGCACTGATGACTAGTAAATAAGGCAATTAAACCGAAGGCTCACCACATGAATAAATACAGTTATTAAAATGCATGAGTGTAAGGTGATAATAAAAAAAATTACACATTGCGGACACAAAAAAAAAATTTAAAAAATCTCCATCCGTTTCTAACTAAAAAATTCATAGTACTAAGCAGTTGCAGCAAGAGTTATTAGTTACCGTAGGGCGTTGATCGTTAATAGACAATTACAGGTCAAGAATTTCAGTGGTCAAACAAATAATTACATTTAGCAACTGCATAAATGACTTAAGGCCCAACGACAAGTGGTTATTATGGTGAATCCCTTTCAAGTAGTTAAAAGTTTCATACAAATTTAATGAAGGAACATAATGTGTCGTCACTAAAAAGCAGCTTATGGCGACATTGACCAAACTGAAGTGAATAAAATTTCGGTACTAAAAAATCGTTAATAATTTTAAGAGAGATACAAGGTAACAGAATCAATGGCCGGCGGCCGTGCTATCAGTATTTACAATGGGCGAAGGTGCTTTATGATTTACACGAACTTTGGTTAAGGATACAAGATGCCCATTAGTATTTATTTTAAGGGTCCTTAAGTTTAAATTCAAACACACCTCTGTACGCAGCCAGGCTATCAGGGGGATTTAGGAGGAATCAGCTATAGTAAATCATAGAGAAAACTAATTGTAAATGTGAAGGTTCCCTGGCTTGTATCTTATACAGGGTGTCACACTTAACTCTGCCACCTCATATACCTCTGGAATAACAATAGATATTCAAAAACGGTTTTCACCAGCATAAATGCACGGCAGGGACTTAGGAAATCAAATGCTACGCGAAATTTTAAAACGTAAACAAATACTATTTTCAACACAAACTTGTGTATTTTTAAATAAACACCCCCTATTATTTCGCAAGCAATCAATAGCATGAAAAATCACAAAAATAATGGCATTGGTTGCATCGCAATACGTCAATTACACCCCGAGAAATTGCGAAGCGAAGTTGACGCTTGAAATAAATGAAGCGCACAGCTAGCGCACGTCCTGAGACTCAAGCGTGCACCTCACGCTGCCTGTGTCAGGAGCTCACACAATGGGAAGGTATGCACAATCCACAAAAATAAACAAGTAACACATCCAACGCAAAGTTACGTTTTTCAAATAGTAAATGTATGTTTATTCTAGCGAAATGACAACTAGAGTTACAATTAGATGGTTCAAATGGCTCTGAGCACTATGGGACTTATCATCTATGGTCATCAGTCCCCTAGAACTTAGAACTACTTAAACCTAACTAACCTAAGGACAGCACACAACACCCAGTCATCACGAGGCAGAGAAAATCCCTGACCCCGTTACAATTAGGGATAACACACTTGAATTCACTTTGCTAAACACATTTGCTAGTGCCCTGTCCCCCACAGAAACTGCATGGTTGTGCATTATATCCAGCATAGAAAATACACTCACATCTTCAGCAATGAAACTGTGTCATGTCAACATATGTTCGAAGTGCCCTCCGTTTGCATCAATAAACGTTTGCAGACGGGTAACGAGAGAGTGTTGCACAGATTGTAGAGTTTCTACAGATATTGCCGCACACGCCGCAGTAATACGATGTTGCATATCCTCTACTGTCGTTGGCGGTTCTTGATACACTCTGTCTCCCACTGCGCTCCAGAGAAAGAAGTCTAATGGCGTCAAGTCGGGAGACTGTGCTGGCCATCGCACATTACCTCCCCGCCCCATCCACCTATTTGTAGATGTCGCATCTAGAACGTCTCTGGCAACTTTTGCATAGTGTGCGGGACATCCATTATGTTGGAACCACATTGACAGACGAGTTTCCAAACCTAGATCCTCCATGAGGAGCGCTAGTGTGTGTTGAAGAAATGATGCATATCGCTGTCCATTCAATGTTCCACGGTAAAAATAGAGACCTACAATACAGGTAGCAATGATACCGCACCAAACATTGACACACCATTGGCGTTGATGAGCAACCTGGTGAATCCAGTGGGGATTTTGCACGGACCAGTAGTGCATGTTCCGCAGATTCACATTACCATGATTTGTAAATGAAGCCTCGTCCGTAAACAATGTATTGCTTAGGAATACTGGATTACCTTGCAACTGCTGAAGTGCAAAACGACAGAATGCAAATTGGGATTCAAAGTCATTCCCGTACAGTTCTTGGTGTAGTGAGATATGGAACGGATGAAACCGATGCCGATGCAAAATTCTGCACACACTGCTGTGGCTTATCCCTACACCTCGTGCAATTTCTCGAACACTCGCCTGAGGATTGTGCGCTACAGCAGCCAGAACAGCAATTTCGTTTCCATTGCCAGTGGCTGACGTTGTGTGGGAGCCCAGCTTCCTGTTTCCGTGAGTGTCTTGCAAATGCTGCCAACGGTTCGACATGACGAACACCGCCGATCTGGGTAGCGTTCAGCATACAGTGCTACAGCTGCGATTGCATTTCTGTGACATTTGCCATAAATTAAAATAACATCTACTTTTTCTTCGTTACTGAAAGCCGGCATATCGACTAGATGACTGAAAATGTAACAAGCCACAAGAAAACAGGTTTTAATGTGGCAACGTATGTGTTACGCTACAGTATGAGAGCAGTTCAGCAGACCAGATTAGGAGACACTTGTACACTGAAGGCAGAGCGAGCCGTGGTCATATTGGCATGTTTACGGCAGGATACAGGCGCCAGTGCAGGCAACCCGTGCTCCGAACACAAAAAAATGGCTCTGAGCACTATGGGACTCAACATCTTAGGTCATAAGTCCCCTAGAACTTAGAACTACTTAAACCTAAGGACATCACACACACCCATGCCCGAGGCAGGATTCGAACCTGCGACCGTAGCAGTCCCGCGGTTCCGGACTGCAGCGCCAGAACCGCTAGACCACCGCGGCCGGCCTCCGAACACAGTACTACATGCGATGCATTACGTCAGAAACTGTGATGCCGTTGCTATCCTTTACAAGCCACATATTTCAGAACTTACGTGGTTTAGAAATGTGAAACCAAGTGTGTTACCTCTAGTTGGCATTTCGCAACAATAAACATTATGCGTAGGACATCCATCATTCTGATACCGCATTATTTTACACATTATAAGAGGTGGATCGGTTCAAGTAAGGTACAGCTCAAGAAGGGGCTAAACTAGCCCCCTTTAGGAGTGTCGTCAATGAAATATGGGCCAATGATGTGTTGTCATGCAATACCACACCATACATTAACACTCCACTGACGTAGTACGTCAATCACATTACGATTACCTGCAGCGTGAGGTGCACGCTCGAATCTCAGGACGTGCGCCAGCTGTGCGCTTCATTTATTTCAAGCGTCAACTTCGCTTTGTAATTTCTCTGGATGAATTGACGTATTGCGATGCAAGCAACGCCATTATATTTGTGATTTTTCATGCTATTCATTGCATACAAAATAATAGGGGATGTCCATTTAAAAAAAAGTTTGTATTGAAAATAGTATTTCTATGCGTTTTAAAATTTCGCACAGTATTTGGTTTCATAAGCCCCTGCCGTAAGTTCATTTTGGTGAAAACAGTTTTTGAATATTTGCTGTTGTTTCAGAGATATTTGAGGTGGCAGAGTTAGGTGAGACACCCTGTATAATTGAAATACAGGACGCCAACGTGAGGCAGTTAATCTCAGGAGGTTAGTGGCAAGAAAACAAAGGCAATAGCCCATCAAATATATAGAAAGAATCAGCTAAGCACGGCGGGCAGAAACGGCAAACAAACAAAACACGATATAACAATTACACAGGTGGCTAGTGCGACAAATAGAATTCCGGTTTGCTAGAATCAGCTGGTCAGCTGTCCTACGAAAACAGACACCTTTTCATAGATGTACGAGTAATTTATATTACCAAAAATGATCTGATGAAAACCACAAGACCAACTAAAGCATACAGTGAGGCCTCTTTCTGCGTTGTCTCTTTAATTCGGTAAACAACGTACGAAGTAATGGCTGATATTTCTTGTAACAGAACACATAAGTAGAATTAAACACTGTTCTAACAAAATACAAAACATCAATAAATAAAACAAGACTGGCTAAATAGGTAGCACGCCACACAAACAACTCACAGAAAAATCTAACAGTAAGCATGGGCTTGCGCACACAATCAGCCAAGCCACGCTCCCAAGTAATGTGGTAAGTAACACTCGAAATCCAAATTACAATCTACATTCGCCACAAATCACGAATCCCTGTCTAGAAAATCAGCTAAGCACACCGTTTTAGAAAAATACGAACAAGCACGCACACATAATATTGGAGGAAGGATAACAAATAACACTTGGATGAACGGATACATTGGGTCACGTGTCAGTTCAGAACAAAATTATTGAGGAGAATTTGATAATTTTTTTTTATTTTGTCCGTCCCAGTTACATGAATATACAATTTCCTGCTACAGTGGTTACCGGTTCCGGACTGACTCTGCCATATTCTCCAACCACTCACCTCATTACTGTGGTTCAGATATCACATGCACGACATGGAAAACGCGTCGCGGTCTTAGTAACCCTTACGTATACAGGATAGCACCACCTGATGACCAAAGATAATTTTGCTTAATAACATTCGCAACGCTCGATGTAGTCAAATAATAAGTAAAAGAGACAGAGAATAAAAGAAAATTCCTACCAGATTAATTATCAGTAAAAGAATTAAGATATTTTAATGAGACTCACTACTTCCAAATTAAAGATTTAAGGAATTTAGCAAACATCTAAGTAGTTCAGCCAATTAATGAGAAGAATATTATCTGTTAAAGTACTACTGGAAGCAAATTTACCTACTTACAAATTTGACCGCCTCCATCGCTGAGTGGTCAGCTTGACTGAGAGCCATGTTGAGGACTCGTGTTCGTTTCAAGGTATGCTAGCTGTATTTCCTTGGTGGGAGGACAGGAATGGCGTCCAATCAGCCTCGTGATACTTCAGTAATGGATCTGGAGAGTGCTGTGCTGATCCCACGCCCCTCCATACCTCATCTAAGTGACGCCATCGCCTAAGAATGATACAGCCGACGGTCAGACCCGATTGGTTCGCCTAAGGTGATCACCGCGGAACCGAATTAAAGGATCACATTTTAGAAACCCCTGAATTCCCAACCACTGCGACGCGTAAGTTTGAAATTAGACTCAGAGTTGCCTAAAACCTTCCTCCCTAATGGTGCAAAAACGATGTCACTCTCTAGCTCGACGACGCTTCAGACTGTAAGGCGTTGACGCATGCAGAAAAAAGACAACATTTCAACAGTTCATGCGACATGTAAGGTGGGCTAATGATGTCGCATTGACACCAAACGTCACCGCAATTCTGCCCAGAGCTGCCGTGAACGTGTCACATCATGAGAAGGGGGTCATAGTCCTCTTACCCACATTTCAGTCCTTGTTTTGACGCCTCTGCCATGGAGGCCTGAGAAGCGACATCCGGTGATGAAATCACCTGGTTTTCTTATGAGTGGACGAGAGAAATATTTCAGTCACACCGCCTCTCAGAATGGGCACGAAAAGGCATCAGTGTGTGTGTGTGGCGGTGGGAAGGAAGGGGGGGGGGGCGAAAAGACCTACAATCAACCACACCTCTCCCTGGGGCATTGATTGTCACACATTTCATAGTCGACAACAACTGTTCGCAATGCAATCAGCAATAGGGAGATGTTCTTGACTATATTTGACGCTGCTGGCACCTTCTCTAACAATATTGTGGGGTTGCCTCCCCACTAAATGCGTTCTGACCGCTTCGTAAGGCACCACGACTGCAGTTTTGCTATCGTGTACGGTCTGGAACCACTAGGGGCCGCTCAAAAACATTCCACGAAATTCGAGCATGGCCCGTAGCAGGAAAGGGTACTTATGAATTTTCATCTTTCTGTTTTCGCCCCTCGTGTTGCCTGATCACATGATGGTGCAACATTAAGATCTGCGTGAATAAAACGGCGAATGGTCCCTCTAAGACCCCCAAGTTCGGCAACAACCTGGGTACCACCTACGTATTGTACACTAGTGGCCATTAAAATTGCTACACCAAGAAGAAAAGCAGATGATAAACGGGTATTCATTGGACAAATATATTATACTAGAACAGACATGTGACTACATTTTTACGCAATTTGGGTGCATAAATCCTGAGAAATCAGTACCCAGAACGGCCTTGATACGCCTCGGCATTGAGTCAAACAGAGCTTGGATGGCGTGTACAGTTACAGCTGCCCATGCAGCTTCAACACGATAGCACAGTTCATCAAGAGTAGTGACTGGCGTATTGTGACGAGCAAGTCGCTCGGCCACCATTGACCAGACGTTTTCAATTGGTGAGAGATCTGGAGAATGTGCTGGCCAGGGCAGCAGTCGAACATTTTCTGTATCCAGAAAGGCCCGTACAGGACCTGCAACATGCGGTCGTGCATTATCCCGCTGAAATGTAGGGTTTCGCAGGGATCGAATGAAGGGTAGAGCCACGTGTCGTAACACATCTGAAATGTAACGTCCACTGTTCAGAGCGCCGTCAATGCGAAAAAGAGGTGACCGACGCGTGTAACCAATGGCACCCCATACCATCACGCCGGGTGATACGCCAGTATGGCGATGACGAATACACGCTTCCAATGTGTGTCGCCAAACACGGATGCGACCATCATGACGCTGTAAACAGAACCTGGATTCATCCTAAAAAATTACGTTTTGCTATTCGTGCACCCAGGTTCGTCGTTGAGTACGCAATCGCAGGCGCCCCTGTCTGTGATGCAGCGTCAAGGGTAACCGCAGCCATGGTCTCCGAGCTGATAGTCCATGCTGCTGCAAACGTCGTCGAACTGTTCGTACAGATGGTTGTTGTCTTGCAAACGTTCCCATCTGTTGACTCAGGGATCGAGACGCGGCTGCACGATCCGTTACAGCCATGCGGATAAGATGTCTGTCATCTCGACTGCTAGTGATACGAGGCCGTTGGGATCCAGCACGGTGTTCCGTATTACCCTCCTGAACCCACCGATTCCATATTCTGCTAACAGTCATTGGATCTCGACCAACGCAAGCAGCAATGTCGCGATATGATAAACCGCAATCGCGATAGGCTACAATCCGACCTTTACCAAAGTCGGAAACGTGATGGTACGCATTTCTCCACCTTACACGAGGCATCACAACAACGTTTCACCAGTCAACGCCGGTCAACTGCTGTTTGTGTGTGAGACATCGGTTGGAAACTTTCCTCGTGTCAGCACGTTGTAGGTGTCGCCACTGGCGCCCACCTTGTGTGAATGATCTGAAAAGCTGATCATTTGCATATTACACCATCTTCTTCCTGTTGGTTAAATTTCGGGTCTGTAGCACGTCATCTTGGTGGTGTAGCAATTTTAATGGCCAGTACTGTAGCTGAACACATTACGAGTGTACCTGTGAAACTTCGAGGCTCGTGGTTGCTCTAGCGCTTGGCTGTTAGGCAAGCTGTTCGACACCCCTCAGGCGGTGTTTGTCTCCCTCAGGTGCTAGAGCGGCTGCAAGATAAAATGAGTGTCGAAGTTTCAGACAGGTACATTTGTAAGGTGCTCAACTGAGGTGCGTGGGTGGGATCCAGGGTGCTGCCGAAATGGGGGTCTTATAGGGACCCTTTGCCGTTTTATTCACGCAGATCTTCAAGCTGCACCACCATGTGATCAGACCATAGGAGGGCGTGAAAATGGAGGGATGAAAATGTGTAATTATTGTTTACTGCGACGGATCACGTTCAAATTTCGTGGAATGTTTTTGAACGGCCCCTAGCTGTCCTAGCCTGTATACAAGAGCAAAATTGCAGTCGTGCTACCTTCCAAAGGGGTGAGATCACGAGATCACGTTTAATGTTGAGACAGCCCCACAACGACCTTGGACTGAAACATCCAAGGGTGTCAGCAATGTCAAATGTTGCCAAGGACATGTTACTGTAGTTCATCGTACTGCGAACGGTCGTTGTCGACAGCGAAATGTTTGGGAATCAATGCCCCAGAGAGAGACGTGGTTTCATTGATGCCCTTTCATGCCGATTCTTTACGGCGGTGTGTCTGGAGCTCGGACACTCATAAGAAAACCGTTGATTTCAACGTTGGGTGTCACAGGGAGTCTGTTTTTGTACCATTAGAGAAGAAGGTTGAACGCTCCTCTGAGTCAAATTTTATTCTTACGAGTCACAATAAGTGAGAGTCAGGCAATTTTGAAAAAGTGATTCTCTTATTAAGTTGCGCAGTGTTAATTTATTTATGCAGGTTATTTCATTAGAGCAATGATACGCTACTGTATTTAGGGTTAGGTGTAGGATCGTGTCCAAGGTAACTGATCGACTATAATGGCAAGCAATAACTATAACATTACAACTGCAGTAACAGCAGTATGTTACGATTATTTATCCAACATGCGCACTGTGACTGCATTTTACACGCGAAACAGCACACACGATCTTCGCTACAAATTATCAACGTCTTGAGATTACGATGGCATCGGGTTTTGATCTTACATGCGAAACGGTACCCACGATCTTCGTAACAAATTGTCAACGTCTTGAGATTAGAATTGCATCGGATGACGATCGTCTTCAAGAATCCGCCGTGACCCCGTGTTATATACTGAACCGCTAAAGAAACTGGTATAGGCAAGCGTATTCAAGTACAGAAATATGTAAACAGGCAGAATACAGTTCTGCGGTCGGTAACGCCTATAGAAGACAGCAAGTGACTAGAGCAGTTGTTAGATCGGTTACTGCTCTTACAATGGCAGGTTATCAAGATTTGAGTGAGTTTGAACGTGGTGTTACAGTCGCAGCACGAGCGATAGGTCACAGCATCTCCGAGGTAGCGACGAAGTGGGGATTTTCCCGTACGACCATTTCACGAGTGTACCGTGAATGTAAAGAATCCGGTAAAACATCAAATCTCCGACATCGCTGCGGCCGGAAAAGTTCCTGCAAGAACGGGACCAATGACGACTAAAGAGAATCGTTCATCGTGACGGAAGTGCAACCCTTCCGTAAATTGCTGCAGATTTCAATGCTGGGCTATCAACAAGTGTCAGCATGTGAACCATTCAAATAAACATTATCGATTTGGGCTTTCTGAGCCGAAGGCCAACTCGTGTACCCTTGATGACTCCCCGACACAAAGCTTTACACCTCGCCTGGGCCTGTCAACACCGATATTGGACTGCTGATTACTGGAAACATGTTGCCTGGTCGGGCGAGTGTCGTTTCAAATTATATCGAGCGGATGGACGTATACGAGTATGGAGACAGCCTCATGAATCCATGAAACCTGCATGTCAGCAGTGGACTGTTCAAGCTGGTGGAGGCTCTCTAATGGTGTGGGGCGAGTGCTATTGGAGTTATATGGGATCTCTGGTACTTCTAGATACCACTTTGACAGGTGGCACGTACGTAAGCATCCTGTCTGATCACCTGCATCCGTTCGTGTCCGTTGTGCACTCCGACGGACTTGCGCAATATCAACAGGACAATGCGACAGCCCACACTCCAGAATTGCTACAGAGTGACTCCAGGAACACTCTTCTGAGTTTAAACACTTCCGCTGACCACCAAACTCACCAGACATGAACATTATTGATCATATCTGGGATGTATTGCAACGTGCTGTTCAGAAGAGATCTCCACCGCTTCGTACTCTTATGGATTTATGGGCAGCCCTGCGGGATTCATTCGTCAGTTCCCTCCAGGACTACTACAGACATTAGTCGAGTCCATGCCATATCGTGTTACGGCACTTCTGCGTGTTCGTGGGAGCCCTACACGATATTAGGCAGGAGTACCAGTTTCTTCGGCTTTTCATTGTATGTTAGGCTCGACGCACACAGCGTGCGGTAATTCTTCTTGGAACGCTTTCCAGGCTGCACCTGGTTTCTGACTGCCCCCGGAGGTGTCTTATTACGCGGGTACTGTCCGATTAGCAATAATGCCAGCGCCCCTCGGCGCTAGACACGAGCGCTGCATGTCGCTAGCTCACTTTTTCGCAGCCAGCAATGGGAGATTGTCGGAAGAGCATTGCGCAGCTCATTTGTTCAGTGTCCAAGGAATTTCGGAAGAGCATATACTCCCAACAGTTTTAATTTACAATACTATGGCCCGAGAAGTCCCAATGTACAGGGCTATTACAAATGATTGAAGCGATTTCATAAATTCACTGTAGCTCCATTCATTGACATATGGTCACGACACATTACAGATACGTAGAAAAACTCATAAAGTTTTGTTCGGCTGAAGCCGCACTTCAGGTTTCTGTCCCCAGAGCGCTCGAGACCGCAGTGAGACAAAATGGCGACAGGAGCCGAGAAAGCGTATGTCGTGCTTGAAATGCACGCACATCAGTTAGTCATAACAGTGCAACGACACTTCAGGACGAAGTTCAACAAAGATCCACCAACTGCTAACTCCATTCGGCGATGATATGCGCAGTTTAAAGCTTCTGGATGCCTCTGGAAGGGGAAATCAACCGGTCGGCCTGCAGTGAGCGAAGAAACGGTTGAAAGCGTGCGGGCAAGTTTCACGCGTAGCCCGCGGAAGTCGACGAATAAAGCAAGCAGGGAGCTAAATGTACCACAGCCGACGGTTTGGAAAATCTTACGGAAAAGGCTAAAGCAGAAGCCTTACCGTTTACAATTGCTACAAGCCCTGACACCCGATGACAAAGTCAAACGCTTTGAATTTTCGGCGCGGTTGCAACAGCTCATGGAAGAGGATGCGTTCAGTGCGAAACTTGTTTTCAGTGATGAAGGAACATTTTTTCTTAATGGTTAAGTGAACAGACACAATGTGCGAATCTGGGCGGTAGAGAATCCTCACGCATTCGTGCAGCAAATTCGCAATTCACCAAAAGTTGACGTGTTTTGTGCAATCTCACGGTTTAAAGTTTACGGTCCCTTTTTCTTCTGCGATAAAAACGTTACAGGACATGCGTATCTGGACATGCTGGAAAACTGGCTCATGCCACAACTGGAGACCGACAGCGCCGACTTCATCTTTCAACAGGATGGTGCTCCACCGCACTTCCATCATGATGTTCGGCATTTCTTAAACAGGAGATTGGAAAACCGATGGATCGGTCGTGGTGGAGATCATGATCAGCAATTAATGCATGGCCTCCACGCTCTCCCGACTTAACCCCATGCGATTTCTTTCTGTGGGGTTATGTGAAATATTCAGTGTTTAAACATCCTCTACCAAGAAACGTGCCAGAACTGCGAGCTCGCATCAACAATGCTTTCGAACTCATTGATGGGGACATGCAGCGCCGATTGTGGGAGGAACCTGATTATCGGCTTGATGTCTGCCGAATAACTAAAGGAGCACATATCGAACATTTGTGAATGCCTAAAAAAACTTTTTGAGTTTTTGTATGTGTGTGCAAAGCATTGTGAAAATATCTCAAATAATAAAGTTATTGTAGAGCTGTGAAATCGCTTCAATCATTTGTAATAACCCTGTACATCTTTCACAAATTTGAAACCGAGTATGAATGTGATAGATATTGTTTATTCGCATAAAACCTGATTTCTATAAAGAACATATTTGTGAAAATGGCAACAAAAATATGGTATTTGTGGTTTAAACTCCGTTGATACATTATTGTCTGCTGTTATCGCTTCTTCATGAGTCGTCACCTCGGGTTGGCAGCCTTTATTCTGACATATTCTTAGCAACACTTCAGCAGTCAGTTTCCATAAGAATTCCGATTCCTGACTGATGTCTAGCGCCGGCCGCTGGTGGCCGAGCGGTTCTAAGCGCTGCAGTCTGGAACCACGCGACCGTTGCGGTCGCAGGTTCGAATCCTGCCTCGGGCATGGATGTGTGTGATGTCCTTAGGTTAGTTAGGTTTAAGTTATTCTAAGTTCTAGGGGACTGATGACCTGAGATGTTAAGTCCTATGGTGCTAAGAGCCATTTGAACCATTTGATGTCTAGCTATGTTTGCTTCTTTTCAATTGTAGAGGGAGACCAAGACCTGAATACAGAATGCAGGCTTCAGTGGATGAAGATCGTGGTAGTTACGTAGAGATGAAGAGGTTTGCGCAGGATAGACTAGCACGGAGAGCTGCATCAAAGCAGTCTTCGGACTGAAGGCCATAGGAGGAACAACAAAACACAAACTGCATTATACACAAAGTTCCAACTGCAACTACTTTAATCTCACACTGCGTCCCTGTGTTGTCAACACAGTGTGTTAATTATGTTGGGGATGTTCCGCCACGACCTAACGACACAACGAATGCTCGTCTGGCGCCACCTTCTTCGACACAAACGCATCATTAATATCAGCGGGTATCTGTGTTTGATTACTGTGAAATTTGTCCCATAGGCTGGGCATCATCGTTAAATAATCAGGCGAAATTCATTTATTTCCTCAGTAATTTCATCAAGTCTCGCGAAATGGGCGAATTTATTGCTGCAAGTGGTCGCAGAATCGACTACCTGTTGAAGCCATTCATGGCAGGCCGTGGTGGCGTGGAGTGCACAGGCCGCCGAGGAAAGGAAGTTATTCTTGTGTCATTTGATTTGCTATACCTTGATATCATACCAAAGAAGCGCTATTACCCACTATTTGTTGGAACACTGTTACCGTTCACTTTATTTAAACACAAAGTCTGGTTACAAATTCAATTCAAGTAAAGAATTCGGAGCGCAACACAGAATTCTACTCGACGACAATATCGTACTCGTAAGGAATCAGCACTGTGAATTACTACACAAGTCCGTTGTAGCTCTATCACAATTTCAGGTGCACTCGACTACTAAGCCCAGACCAAGTTCACATCGTACGAGTATGCTGTCTGGAGGACGGAAGCCGACGTGTATCTGGTAATCATAAAGGTGAAATACTAGACTGCCTTGCCATCTGTGTGTGGGCCACTGTATCCCGCTCCCGAGATCATGTCACGTGACGTGGCAACAGGGGGCGTGTCCCCCTCAGCGACTTTGTAGCTGACGGTCGCGGGCCTGCTGTACCGCCGCTTGTTACGTTACATTACATAAATACTTGTTCCATAGATCATGAATACGACATTACGTGATGATGTGTAACGTGTCAGTTTAAGATGAGGTTCCCTTGTACGATGTAGTTAATACTCTTTTTGACAATTATTACAATTACTACAAATTCATCTGTTGAATAGAAGGAGTTTTCATTCAGATTTTTTTATTTTATTTTTATAGTTGCTGGTTAGCTATCTGTCAGTCTTCTAATGCTATTTAGTAAATGACTAAAGACTTTTGTGGTAGCATAATTCACCCCTTCCTGTGCCAGAGTCAGATTTAACCCAGAATAGGGAAGATCGTCCTTTCTTCTAGTGTTGCAGCTATGCAATTTGCTATTATTTTTGAACTGGGATGGGTTATTAATAGCAGATTTTATAACTGAATATATGTGTTGTGAAAGTACTGTGAATATCCTTGGTTCCTTAAATAAATGTTTCCCAGACGATCTTGGGTGGGCTCCTACTATTATTCTATTACAAGCTTTTGTGCAATGAATACTTTTCTCTTAATGATGAACTACCCCACAATGCGATGCCATATGAAAACAGTGGATGAAAATAGGGATACTAGGCTAATTTGCTGTATCGTTTATCATCACAATGTGCAATAACCCTTATGTCATAAGCAGCTGAGAAACGTTTCAGCAGATCATCAATGTGTTTCTTCCAGTTCAATTTCTCATCAATGCCAAAACCAGAAATTTTGAATATTCTGCCTTAGCAACAAACTTGTCATTTACTGTACAGAAGTGTGATACTGTCATTTCTCAAAATTTTGTGAGAGTCCTTTTTGGAGACAACCACTTAATAATTTTCTGAAAAGTTTGTTTACAATTTCCTCAGCTAATTGTCGTTTGTTGCATGTGATTACTATACTTATATCATTAGCAAAAAGAACTAGCTTTGCAGCTTCATGAATGGCACATAATTAATGTATATTAAGAATAAGGGACCCAAGATAGAACCCTGTGGGACACTGTTCTTGATACCTTCCCAGTTAGAGGACTCTGCTGATTTATACAGACTAACGTGTGGTTCCTGAACAGGGGCAGCAGCCTTTTCAGTAGCTGCAGGGGCAACAGTCTGGATGATTGACTGATCTGGCCAGTAACACTAACCAAAACCGCCTTGCTGTTGTGGTACTGCGAACAGCTGAAAGCAAGGGGAAACTACAGCCATAATTTTTCCCAAGGGATGCAGCTTTACTGTATGATTAAATGATGATGGTGTCCTCTTGGGTAAAATATTCTGGAGGTAAAATAGTCCCCCATTCGGATCTCCAGGCGGGGACTACTCAGGAGGACGTCGTTATCAGGAGAAAGAAAACTGGCGTTCTACGGATCGGAGTGTGGAATGTCAGATCCCTTAAGCCGGCAGGTAGGTTAGAAATTTAAAAAGGGAAATGGATAGGTTGAAGTTAGATATAGTGGGAATTAGTGAAGTTCGATGGCATGAGGAACAAGACTTTTGGTCAAGTGAATACAGGGTTATAAATACAAAATCAAATAGGGGTAATGCAGGAGTAGGTTTAATAATGAATAAAAAAATAGGAATGCGGGTAAGCTACTACAAACAGCTTAGTGAACGCATTATTGTGGCCAAGATAGACACGAAACCCACACCTACTACAGTAACACAAGTTTATATGCCAACTACCTCTGCATATGATGAAGAAACTGATGAAATGTATGATGAGGTAAAAGAAATTATTCAGGTAGAGAAGGGAGATGAAAATTTAATAGTCGTGGGCAACTGGAATTCGACAGTAGGAAAAGGAAGAGAAGGAAACGTAGTAGGTGAATATGGATTGGGGCTAAGAAATGAAAGAGGAAGCTGTCTGGTAGAATTTTGAAAAGAGCATAACTTAATCATAACTAACACTTGGTTCAAGAATCATGAAAGAAGGTTGTATACATGGAAGAATCCTGGAGATACTGATAGGTTTCAGATAGATTATATAATGGTAAGACAGAGATTTAGGAACCGGGTTTTAAATTGTAAGACATTTCCAGGGACAGATGTGGACTCTGACCACAATATATTGGTTATGAACTGTAGATTAAAACTGAAGAAACTGCAAAAAGGTGGGAATTTAAGGAGATGGGACCTGGATAAACTGACTAAACCAGAGGTTGTACAGAGTTTCAAGGAGAGCATGAGGGAACATTTGACAGAAATGGGGGAAGGGAATACAGTAGAAGAAGAATGGGTAGCTTTGAGGAATGAAATAGTGAAGGCAGTAGAGGATCAAGTAGGTAAAAAGACGAGGGCTAGTAGAAATCCTTGCGTAACAGAAGAGATACTGAATTTAACTGATGAAAGGAGAAAATACAAAAAAGCAGTAAGTGAAACAAGCAAAAAGGAATACAAACGTCTCAAAAATGAAATCGACAGGAAGTGCAAAATGGCTAAGCAGGGATGGCTAGAGGACAAATGTAAGTATGTAGAGGCTTATCTCACGAGGGGTAAGATAGATACTGCCTACAGGAAAATTAAAGAGACCTTTGGAGAAAAGAGAACCACTTGCATGAATATCAAGAGCTCAGATGGAAACCCAGTTCCAAGCAAAGAAGGGAAAGCAGAAAGGTGGAAGGAGTATATAGAGGGTCTATACAGGGGCGAAGTTCTTGAGGACAATATTATGGAAATGGAAGAGGATGTAGATGAAGATGGAATGGGAGATATGATACAGCGTGAAGAGTTTGACAGAGCACTGAAAGACCTAAGTGGAAACAAGGCCCTGGGAGTGGAAAACATTCCATCAGAACTACTGACAGCCTTGGGAGAGCCAGTCCTGACAAAACTCTACCATCTAGTGAGCAAGATGTATGAGACATGCGAAATTCCCTCAGACTTCAAGAAGGATATAATAATTCCAATCCCAAAGAAAGCAGGTGTTGACAGATGTGAAAATTAACGAACTATCAGTTTAATAAGTCGCATCTGGAAAATACTAACGCGAATTCTTTACAGACGAATGGAAAAACTGGTAGAAGCCGACCTCGGGGAAGATCAGTTTGGATTCCGTAGAAATGTTGGAACACGTAAGGGAATACTGACCCTACGACTTATGTTAGAAGAAAGATTAAGGAAAGGCAAACCTACGTTTCTAGCATTTGTAGACTTAAAGAAAGCTTTTGACAATGTTGACTGGAATACTCACTTTCAAATTCTGAAGATGGCAGCTGTAAAATACAGGGAGCAGAAGGCTATTTACAATTTGTACAGAAACCAGATAGCCGTTATAAGAGTCGAGGGACATGAAAGGAAAGCAGTGGTTGGGTAGGGAGTGAGACAGGGTTGTAGCCTCTCCCCAATACTATTCAATCTGTATATTGGGCAAGCAGTAAGGGAAACAAAAGAAAAGTTCGGAGTAGGTATTAAAATCCATGGAGAACAAATAAAAGATTTGAGGTTCATCGATGACATTGTAATTCTGTCAGAGACAGCAAAGGATTTGGAAGAACAGTTGAACGGAATGGACAGTGTCTTGAAAGGATGGTATAAGATGAACATCAACAAAATCAAAACGAGGATAATGGAATGTAGTCGAATTAAGTCAGGTGATGCTGAGGGAATTAGATTAGGAAATGAGACTAAAGTAGTAAAGGCGTTTTGCTATTTGGGGAGCAAAATAACTGATGATGGTCGAAGTAGAGAGGATATAAAATGTAGACTGGCAATGGCAGGGAAGAGAAGTTTGTGGCACAACTTGAATAGAAGAAGGGATCGGTTGGTAGGACATGTTCTGAGGCATCACAGGATCACCAGTTTAGTACTGGAGGGCAGCGTGGAGGGTAAAAATCGTAGAGGGAGACCAAGAGATGAATACACTAAGCAGATTCAGAAGGATGTAGGCTATAGTAGGTACTGTGAGATGAAGATCCTTGTTCAGGATAGAGTAGCATGGAGAGCTGCAGCAAACCAGTCTCAGGAGTGAAGACCACAACAACAACAACAACAACATCTGTACATTAATTTCAATTTCTGTATTCTTCCAGTTAAATGTGAATTAAAGCATTTGTGCACTGTCCCATTCATACTATGATACTTAAACTTATCTTGAAGAATTTCACGATTCACACGATCAACAGCCTTTGGGAAATCACAAAAATTCCAATTGGTTACGTTTGGTTATTCAGAACATTTAATATTTGATCATTGAAAGCATGTATAGCATTTTCTATTGAAAGATTTTCTGAAAAACAAACTGACTTTTTATTAGTACTTCATATTTACGAATATGGAAGCTACTCTTGAATACATTACTTTACAATGATGATGGATAAAGCTGTGAGAATTGAGATTGGGCGGTGGTTGTTAGCATCAGACCTGTCCCCCCTTCCTACGCAATGGTTTATCAATAGTATGTTTCAGATTAATTGTAAAGATGGTGTGCTATTTCATTTGTGGATGAGAATGTTACTTATATTTTGGGAACAAGCTTTTTGTACTCTGCTGGATATGCCGTCCATACCATGTGAGCTTTTAATTTTGAGTTAATTTATTATTTTCCTAATTTCAGTAGGAGAGGTGGATTGAATTTCAGTTTTATCAAATTGCATAGGTATTACCTCTTCCGCATACAGCGTTGCATTTTCCAATTAACAGTGGGATCCTATTAGCTCTACAACACTTAAAAATGATTATTTGAAATATTTTCTGCTTCTGACTTGGTCTTAACAAACTTTTCATTGCGTTTGATAGAAATACAGTCTTCCTGTGCTCCTGGCTACCCTGTTCCTCTGTTAACAGTGTTCGAAATAGTTTTAAGTTTACTATTGGAGCTGATAATCTCAGACATAAGGCACATAATTCTGAACACTTTAATAACTTTTCTTAATATAATGGCCGTTTATATAATGTTTGTTCCTGAATCCTCACTCCTTCCAGCTATAAGATATATTCCCCTTTTCTGTTTACAAGGTATTTTTATCCATTTAGTATGCCACGGCTTACAACTACACTACTGGCCATTAAAATTGCTACACCAAGAAGAAATGCAGATGATAAACGAGTATTCATTGGACAAATATATTATGCTAGAACTGACATGTGATTACATTTTCAAGCAATTTGGGTGCATAGATCCCGAGAAATCAGTACCCAGAACAACCACCACTGGCCGTAATAACGGCCTTGATACGCCTCGGCATTGAGTCAAACAGAGCTTGAATGGCGTGTATAGGTACAGCTGCCCATACAGCTTCAACACGATACCACAGTTCATCAAGAGTAGTGACTGGCGTATTGTGACGAGCCAGTTGCTCGGCCACCATTGACCAGACGTTTTCAATTGGTGATAGATTTGGAGAATGTACTGGCCAGAGCAGCAGTCGAACATTTTCTGCATGCAGAAAGGCCCGTACAGGACCTGCAACATGCGGTCGTGCATTATCCTGCTGAAATGTAGGGTTTCGCATGGATCGAATGAATGGTAGAGCTACGGTCATTACACATCTGAAATGTAACGTCCACTGTTCAAAGTGCAGTCAATGCGAACAGGAGGTGACCTAGACGTGTAACCAATCACGCCGGGTGAGACGCCAATATGGCGATGACGAATACACGCTTCCAATGTGCGTTCACCGCGATTTCACCAATCACGGATGCGACCATCATGATGCTGTAAACAGAACCTTGATTCATCCGAAAAAATGACGTTTTACCATTCGTGCACCCAGGTTCGTCGTTGAGTACACCATCGCAGGCGCTCCTGTCTGTGATGCAATGTCAAGGGTAACCGCAGCCACGGTCTCCGAGCTGATAGTCCATGCTGCTGCAAACGTCGTCGAACTGTTCGTGCAGATGGTTGTTGTCTTGCAAACGTCCCCATCTGTTGACTCAGGGATCGAGACGTGGCTGCACGATCCGTTACAGCCATGCGGATAAGATGTCTGTCCTCTCGACTGCTAGTGATAAGAGGCCGTTGGGATCCAGCTCGGCGTTCCGTATTATCCTCCTGACCCCACCGATTCCATATTCTGCGAACAGTCATTGGATCTCGCCCATCGCGAGCAACAATGTGGTGATACGACAAACCGCAATCGCGATCGGCTACAATCCGACCTTTACCAAAATCGGAAACGTGATGGTACGCATTTCTCCACCTTACACGAGGCATCACAACAACGTTTCACCAGGCAACACCGGTCAACTGTTGTTTGTGTATGAGAAATCGGTTGGAAACTTTCCTCATGTCAGCACGTTGTAGGTGTCGCCACCGGCGCCAACCTTGTGTGAATGCACAGAAAAGCTAATCATTTCCATTTCAAAGCATCTTCTTCCTGTCGGTTAAATTTCGCGTCTGTAGCACGTCATCTTCGAGGTGTAGCAAGTGTAATGGGCAATAGTGTATGTTTTACTTTTTTCTTAGGGAATCTCCTTTCAAATATACTCACAAAGGTGTCATTGAATAGGTTAAAATTTAAATTAGCATCAGGTTCCGTGTTCCCAGTCTAATTGACGCTGGCTTTCCGTAAAATTTGCAATTGTTAAACGGTTAATTGAATGCACTATTTTGGAGAACTATTTTGGACTACTGTGTGTCAATACTGTAACTCGCAGTGAATCATGGTCAGAAAGGCCGTTCTTAACATGTAATTTTTTGTATTTGATTAAATTTATCTAGAACCATAAAAAATTATCAGTTGCGTCTTTCCTGTGCTACCCGAGTAGGAAAATCAATAACTGATTTCAAACTGAAAGAACCAAGTAATACTGCAAGGACATTCTTTCTATCAGACTCTTTCAGAAAATCTACACTGGAATCTCCACAAACAATATTTGCTTTCCTCTGACAGACAGCACAACAAAGAATCCTAGCTTTTCAGAGATAGCTGAAAATTTCCCAATAGGGACCTATACACAGCTACAATTATAAAAGTATCATTATTTAGTTTAAGGTCACAGGCACATTCTTCTAATGTTGCTCTACACAAAAAATTTTCGTTTCTAAATTTTTCACACTACGATAAATTTTAACATATATGGCGACTACTCCTCTCTCTGTAATATCTCTACTTACATGTGCTGAAAGCTGGTATCCACCTACGTTTAACTTATCCATATCTGTGTCTATATGAGGTTCAGACAGGCATAGTACATCCATTACACTCTCAGTTTCTAAATGTTGTAAACAAACAAGAAACTCATCTACTTCGTTTTGTAATCACCTGATGTTCTAATGCAATATAGTAACATTATTTTTGATTCTACTTTTACGAAATTCTTGTGGTATACTTACATTATTTTTCACTGTACTTTTATGAGACTCTTGTTTCTATAGAGCGACAGAAAAATAAAGGGAGAGAATTTTAAATTGCGATTTTTTCAATGAATATTAAACTTGAAATTTTAAAGGTGAAATGAGTGTCACGTGAATACTAAGTTACGTGTTAACGTGCTTCACAAAGAAATTAAGAGTGCTTAATTAAGAGCGCTTTTAAGTGAATTTAAGATTTCAGGACTGTCAAGCACTACCTATGTTTCATAAGTTTACTAGTATAATGCAGGTTCGTACAGTTGCCACAATGATCAAATGGTAGCGATACGAAGCTGTAGCCTCCACACTCCGACCCCTTCTGTTGCACGCCGCTCTCCTGAAAAACTCATCTGAGTTTATTTCCCTTGTCAGACATGCGTGGCCACCTCCACTCGTAGCACGCTCTGAGGTGTATGAATTAGTCATCTCAGTTTTTGGAGGAGAAAAATTAGAAAATTACGGTTCCAATGCAAAGCTGGCCTATTGCGACAGAACCGGACCGCATGCAGGCTCGAAATAACACCCATAAAGCCGCAGAGATGAATGTCTAATCATACGTATGTGTAGGCTTGAAGTACAAATTTCTAGAGTTATTAAAATGATGAAATTTCTGAACTCTGAATAAATATTTGTTTTTACTATAGCTTCCTCTAAGAAAATAACTCTTTTCGTATTTCAGTTCACAAGATATTACGCCTCAGCGTTTAAATAAACTTAATTCTCTAACTGATTCCATAATAACTGCTATGCAAAAATTCAGTTAGATCTGATCCGAGAATACGTATCCCTATTTGAGTATCTCAAGCCATAGGCGTAAAGCACTGTTAACACATTTGATATAGGCCTACACAATCCATCTCAAAAAGAGCATATTTATCATCTACAGTCTTTGCCGTAAAACACTGCAACACAGCTGGTACAGTTCATCTCAAAATTAGGACATTTCTCATATCTTACGTCAGTTTATGTCACTATATTGTGATACATTAACATCCCTCGACTGTCTGAGCTTCTTATTAAGCTTTATTTCATTCGAAGCTGAATCATCGGACACTTTGCCTAATACAGAGGTATTCTCATGAGTTTCAATGCTCTGCATCGCCCCCCCCCCCTCCCTCCCCTTTAAAGATTTTGCTGTCATCCCAGCCAATTTACCCTTCCCTTTCCTATTGAGATGCAGTTAAGTTCAAATGGCTCTAAGCACTATGGGATATAACATCTGAGGTCATCAGTCCCCTTGACTTAGAACTACTTAAACCTAAATAATCTAAGGAAATCACACACATCCATGCCTGAGGCAGGATTCGAACCTGCGACCGTAGCAGCAGCGCCGTTCCGGACTAAAGCGCGTAGAACCTCTCGACCACAACGGCCGGCCTGCAGTTAAGTCCCACCTACCGATAGTATCGGCAGGGACTAAACATACGTCTGACAAAGTAGCAGCCCGAAGCAGCTAAGCTAACGTCATATTCACCCTCTTGACAGAGCTGTTCAGCTGGGCCGATCACACGGGATGAAAGCAGGAATCATGCCAACATTTGTATGGCTCGTTGCGGATGCTACTTCTATCAGGCCACACTGAGTTTTGTAGGCCTCGTCCCTATCAGCACAGTTTCCTACTTCACCACTATCACAACATGATCCACTTTGCACAGTGAGCCTCCATACTCTATCACTTGGCAAAGACATACACTGGGCTTGAAAAACTTGTGACCTGGTACCTGTCACACAATTTTTCCTGCGAGATCTGGCCCACATCTCTTCCATGGCTACTGCCTAAGAACAGAACTTTCCTGCTATTTTCTACTTTTTTTTTGAAACAGTTGGTTTCTTGGTGAAATTTTTTTGAGATTAACTACACTTACATCAACCTCACCCTCTTCCTTGGTTAACTTGCGGAAGCCAGCGCACAATCTCGTTCTCTGAGTCGAGATCGGAATCGCTGGATACAGCTCTATTCTTCCAGAATTCTTTCAGTATTTTAGAAAATGCATTTTAGCGTCTTGAAGCTATTTTGAGTATATTATTTCTATTACTAACAGTAGGAATTTAAAATTTCTGTGGCTGTGATTTTACTGGTTGGTATTAATCGTAACTACTATGACAAGCTCTTTCCTTCCGATTTTGCACAAAAATCACCTGCATCCGAACATAATCTATTGTCATCTCTACACATTCTAGTGAAATAACTAACGAACGACTTATCCAAATATAGAGCATGTTTCAGGTAGTTCGGCGAGAAGTTTCCACGTCTATCACAATACCAAATTGAAGGATTGCGTGTTTGATGGGTCTGACATTCGAAAAACTACGTCCGAACTGTGAGAGGGAAAGATAGAGAGAGGCAGAGAGAGAGAGAGGCAGAGAGAGAGAGAGAGGCTTCAGTGCCACTGAAGGACATTACTAATTGCTTAGACAGCAAAAAGGTTGCACACTATATTTATGTTATAGCCAACACGCTGGAAAAGTTCAAGAAGTTAGACAAATTTATGAGGCTCAGGACTTACTTTTTGAAGAGTCACATAGATTTTATCCCTGAGCATTTAGATAGTATCCGTGAGGAAAGAGGTGAGAGCTTTCATTCAGGGACTAGTGGTGGGCAGACGGTATAAGGACTGTTGTAATGCCATTATGATGGGAGATTACTGTTGCTCGCTTCCCAAAGACAAACTACAAACCATTCATTGGAGAAACAGCTACATTTGATGCTAAAGGACACATAAGACGACGAACACACAATTCATGTGTAATAAACGTGTTTTCAAACTTATACTTCAGTGAAATCTTTTTCTATGTTGAAAAATTAAATTACTTTTCGTTTTATATGTTCTTCTAACTTTCTCCTCCACATAGACTATCACTGTAACGTTGTGAGGACGTTTTTGTGTCTCAGTCATCCACAGAGCTACGCTGGCGTGAGCTATGCTCCTGGCAGGGTCACCTGTGCCAGACTGATCAGCATGTGACAGACCAAACAAAGAGTAATCCTGTAGGGGGCTCCCTTCTTGGGAATATGTGGGCGGCAACAACTAGGGCCCTTATCAAAGTTTGACATTGTTTCCATTTACTTGTGTCAGACTTCTATTCCCCTTACTACGAATCACTCTGTCAACCAACTCTTGCTTTTTTGACCCCAAAGGTATTAGGTTGCGAGGCCCCAGTGTGTGACTTTCGTTTTCATTCTTTAGTCTTCTCTTCCAGAGGAGAGAAAAGCCTCCTCAAGTGTGGTGAAGCCCACCTTCCTAAGGGAGAATACCTGTAACAGAAAGCCTGGTCCTCCAACCTAGGGGTTATGTAAAAAATTTTATACTCGCAAGCCTCAAAACAAGCTTTGAAGAGGAGAGTGTGGGAAGACTGAGGATTAAGTCATTATATAACACAAAGTTTTAGGTCACCTGTGGCATACAGAACGCCACGATTTCATGTTCCAAGAGAGTTCATTCCTTTGGCAGTCTGGTGTCCTCCAAAAGAAGTTAGACTACTGTCCTGACACCCCGACCCATCCACCCCCTCACCCTCCCAGCTCTTCCAGCAATCACTGCAATTATCGATTCCCATGCCCAGTGGACCCATTTAGCCGTTAATATGTTGAGTCATGTGACTAGCATAACAGGAAGTAACCTGCCAGGGCTGGACATGAGATTCAAGGCACTTGCTAATGTTCAGAATTTCTTTGCATACAATAGAAGTGATGAACCAGCGCCTCACTCCAGCTGGTTGCCTTCACTTTCTGCTTCGAGAGTCGAATTCGACTAATTTCAGGCATTTAATTACAATGCACCACTCTGCAGTGTAGCCAGATGCCCCTCCACTCCCTACCCTAGCCTCATACACGACACCTCACCCCTTCACCTTCCTCATCTCCCCTTCTCTCTGGGCCAACTGTGTGAGTCTTGTCACTCATCTTCTTTACACCGTAGTAAAAGGATGATGACGTGCCAATCTGCCAGGCAAAATAAGAAAACAGTTAGTTGTGGCATTATCGTGTTACTTACTAACCAATTATTCTGCTATACATTATAGCATTGTGACAACCTGCACTCTACGCCAAAGTACCATTATCGAAGATGGCGGCGATGACGTCATCCAAGATGTCGAATTTTGGTGGCAACTTTGAATTTTGTGGTCAAGATAGGTCAATTGGGCTACCTCCACTAACTTAAGTCACCCGACCACCACCTCTTCCTAGGGATTGGCAGGGAGAGAACTTGACCTGTGCTTTTCATAAGTCTTTATTATTTTGCATACACTATTTCAGTTAAACAATTAGAGGCACTAGCACCATCTAGTGTGGTTGCCAAGGGGTCTGGACTCCAACTGACCTAGTACACAGCACCACCACCAGAGGGTGCTGTCATCCCTCTTGTGCCATAATCCAAGATATTGGGGGGAAATGGTGGGAAACAGTGTGATCGCCATGGGGTCTGGACTCAAACTGACCTAGTACATAGTACCACCGCCAGAGGGCGCTCTCATCTGTGACATTATCCAAGAAGGCCACCACGATGTCAACTGATGACTCAAGTACCATTATCCAAGATGGTGGGAAACAGTGTGTTTGTCACGAGGGCCAGGTCTAGTACACAGTACCACCACTAGAGAGTGTTGTCATCTGTTCTGTGGTGTAATCCAAGATGACAGTCCGGGGTGGGGAAATGGTGGGAAAAGAACTCAGCCTGTTCTGATCATAAGCCTTAATTTTCAGGCAGGGTCTCTACCACAAGACCTAGAGTCCAACTGCCCTAGTACACAGTACCACCACTAGAGTGTGCTGTCGTCTGTTAAGTCATGAAACCCAGGATGGTGGGGGGAAATGGTGGAAAACATTGTGGTCGCCACCTGGTATGGACCTAGTAAACAAATCTGTCACCAGAGGGTGCTGTCACTCGTTGTGTGACATAACCCAAGACGACTGTCTGGAGGGGAAAATGACTCAGCCTGCGCTGGGCTGCTGGAGAGAGGAAGGAGTATACTTTATTTGTTTTGGAACAATTTATTTAGGGAGAGATTTTGAGAGTTAGTATATTTATCACACTGACACGAAACACTCGCCCTGATATGCTTGGGGTCACAATACACAATATGCAGACCTGCAAACTACTTGTAAATAATGCAAGAGACGTGCTTGATAATTGTAAACTGTCAAAATAATGCATTCCACAGCCTACACATATGAAAACCACTACACCAAAATAATTTCAGTACACAGCTCACTGACGTGTAAACTGCTCCTAAATAATACAGCACACTGATGTGTAGACACACTCAGTACTCGTAAAGTGTACAAATAATGCATAGCACACCCTACAGACCTGCTCACAAAATAATGCAACAGACACACATAGGCACTGCCTGCTGCCTCCTGTCCATTGGACCTCACACGGTCCCAGAAGTCAAGATGCACCATCACCCCCAGCGAAAAAAGGCACAGGTCTCGCAAGCATGAGGTGGTGGCATCCCTTTCATACTCAACACCTGAGAAATTTCTCTCAAAATACGTGATCACCTAGGCACGGTTGATGACATGACCTCATGTGAGCAACGACTCATTTGCATAGCGCAGATGTACCAAGGGTATGTGCAGGTCAACTCCATCTAAAAGACTTCCAAAACACGCTATCTAATCGTCAACTTTCGAAATCATGCACTGCACACCTATTCACAAAATAATACAACAAACACCAAAACAACTACAAAATCCTCAAAGAACATTGCATGTCTAATGCTCACAGTGCTTAAACAGCAGGGAAAAAATCCAGTGCCCAAACACTCAGTGCATGTAAAAAATGCTTCCAAACTATCATCAACTTTAGCTATCAGGTCAGCCAGCATGAGCCAGTGCAGGAGCGTGTGTTATACTATTGTCACATGTCTGTCTATCTAAATACGCACCAAGTCATCCTCAGGACAGCGTGCATATGTCAACCCTCTCTCTACCTGTGGTCCAGCGAAGACCTAATTGCCTAGTATCACCCTCACAGGCATTACAGAAATTGTTACCAGAATACCACAGGGTCCTTTGTTCCTCACGTTCCTAATGGAACATGCAAGCTGTGTCTCGCCATGCTTGCATACCCAGCATGGCTCACACTTCACAGTGGAATGTACATCCTGCTGTCAACATACTTCTCAGAAACGTTAAACGTTCATACAGTTAAAAGCCTGTGCACACTTGCAAAAAAAACCCTTAATCATTAATGCATTCTCCTTCTTTGGAAATAGATCACTGTCTAAGCATAGGCGGAAGCAATTCAGAACAATTACGCAAACAGAATTCGAAGCACTGTCATGTAGAAGAGGTAAAAGGTATCCTACAGCGACAGGTCTGGAGATATCCTATTACCATAGTGGTGGATGGGAGATGGCATCTCGGCCAGAGATGGATGGTATGCTTCAACTTGTCTTTCAACACTTGCTTTCTCGTAACTTTCCGTAGATACCTTCCCTCCATCTTGTTCACATCAATTTGTAGACACTCCTAACTCCTGGCACAAAGGATGTCTTGTGAATGAATCTAGCATTATGATTGGCTCTTATCGAATTTCCCTGCCGAATTACTGGTGTGGAAGCACCATCCGCCTTTTTCCTTCTTTCTGCAGACAAGACTTTCAGCAACCAAATACTATTTTACACAGATCACCATATTGCACCGACAATTAAACCCTGCAACGTGCCCTACATATCGTCAAATACGGAAGACTCTTACTCAGTTACACTGCTCGCCCACTGAGGACAAGTACTTGAATATTAGAACATGAAACTGATCTCCAACCCGTCAATATATCACTGCGAACCCTACAAATCATCAAATACAGAGAGACTGCTACTTAATTACACTGCTCTCCCACTGGGGACAGGAGCTTGATTATCAGAACAAGAAACCAATCTCCAACCCATCAATATATCACTGTGTACTGTATCGATCTAGTAAACATGCAATTCGTTTACTGTGCCATACAGACTCAGCCCTTTTACATCATTCGTTCATCTACCACAAAGACAGACAGCACAGTACGTATACTCGTGGCACTAGTATTTACTGTGAGATTGGGCGGGCATCCAACCCCAATGCATGATCAGAGACCCCTTAGTGGATAAAAGTCACTCTCAGAACGGAAATTCAGGCTCGTTTCCCCTCGGCAGAAAAGCGTTACTGTTTCTGGTCCAGACCTGCTTGCTAGCTTGCTCGCTTTTCTACAACCATCTCCAGACTCTTAGATTACAAGAACATTTCTAATCTCGCATGGCTTGCTAGAATATCGTACCATTTTCGCGGTACTTCTCGATATGAAGCACACAGCAGTATCCTACTAATCTTTCCTATCTTATAGTTTCATATCACAGCTTGATGATGAAGTGTATATTTTTTTCGTTACGGCTCATAATTGCTGTGATTCTTAATTTCCAAGTACTCTGTAGCACAAAACTGAAGGGTTTGCAGTGAGAAATGTCTTCACTGGCTTCTTCACGTCTGTTTCATTTTAAGTACAAGTTACTGTATACTAAATGAAGCTAACGCACCGTAATTGTTTTTAAAGTTGGAGGGAGACCCAGTCTCACTCAGTATGGAGAAAATAGAAATTAAAAGTGTTTCATTTGAGCGCGCCACGCACAAGCAGCATGCAGCTCACTGAGGAACCGCACTTACTCTCCATCACCGACTTCGTCCATATTTGTGGTATGTTCAGGGACAGAAGTGGTAGCTCCACATGGCCAGGCGCTCAAAAGAAACTAGCATATCTGGCTCGACTCGGGTGTGGTGAAATTCGTTTGTGGGAGCGCAACACGAAAGCAGTGCGTGGCATAGCGGAAAGAATGTGTAACGGCAAATGAAGGGTAGCGCGTTCGATTCCATCTGTGTAAAGTACTTTATCTTCTCTATTTTCAGTTTTTACGTCATTTATTCTGAAAAATAAACGGAAATAATGTTTAATATATTGTATTTATTAATACTTTAATAACAGGCATGAAGAGGAAAGGTAAACAAAAATTTGGAATTACAAATAACTTTCCAGGAAACGATTATAAGCTGTACACGAGAACTTCGTAAATAAAATTAGATGCTTTCGTTATTTTACAATTGATGATTTACACTTTATGGCGTCATATTCCTCTTTGAAACAGTGGTGAACAGCACGTAGAAGTAAATGCACGCTTCTCAAACTAGTGATCGCCATTTATTGTAGTACTTATTGCTGGAAGAAAATGATTAAGAAGAAGACATCCTACATCAACAATTACGTAACGCAAAAGCTGACCACATCTCATATTTAGCAAGAAGCTGGACAAGTTTCTTTGCGGTACTTATCAATCGCCATTTATTAACTGAATATGGTTCGCATTGCGTAATACCACTGTGGTTTCTACCATTAGCCTAGAGAAGCGGCCGGCTAGGGCGGTAAAATTCTAGGGGCGGCAAAGGGTGGAAAAAATTAATTTCAAAGAAAACAGCAAAAAAATTCAGAAAATGAGAAGAAAAAATGAAAAAGATGAAAAATTAAAACGCCGAATTGTTTTCAATAGAATACAGAACAGTTACTTAATAAGTCATTATTTACTTTGACAAAAGTAAACACATTTCCTCCGCCTACGTCAAAACTAAAGCAGCTGCTACTGAGTGCGAAAAGGAAACTAACATGAGCTTGGGTTATAATAGTACCACCCCTTTATCAGTCTATTTTCTTGCAATTAAATGAAATAAGTCATTTACGCCACATTTCGTTGTACCTGTATACTGAGTTGATTTCAACACCCATGTTCATAAATTAAGGATAATACCGATACATGGTGAATCAACGTTCTGATGGGCGGTTTGCGGGTTAAATCACCTCGGGGTATGACCATGCGGTGCATTTGACTTGCAGTCGTAGCACAGTGGCGCTGGCAGCAGTCCACATATGCAGAGGTGTGTTGGCGCATGTCAGAGTACGGTGCAGCAAGTAAGTGTGCAAACGTTTTCAGACGTGCTAATGGTGACTGTGTGTTGGAAATGGCTCAAAGAACACATATTGATGTTATGAGGCGTAGAATACTAGGGCGACTGGAGGCTGGTCAAACACACAGGTCGGAGGACAGGCCCTCCATGTGCCACAAAGTGAGATCTCAAGATTATGGCAACGATTCCAGCAGACAGGAAACGTGTCCAGGCGCTACAGTACGGAACGTCCACAGTGTACAACACCACAATAAGACCGATATCTCACCATCAGTGCCCGCAGACGGCCACGGAGTACTGCAGGTAGGCTTGCTCGGGACTTTACTGCAGCCACTGGAACAGTTGTCTCCAGACATACAGTCTACAGACGACTGAACAGACATGGTTTATTCGTCCGGAGGCCTTCAAGGTGTATTCCACTGACCCCTGGTCACAGGAGAGCCCGTAAAACCTGGTGTCAAGAACACAGTACATGGTCATTGGAACAGTGGCCCCAGGTTATGTTCACGGACGAGTCCAGGTGTAGTCTGAACAGTGATTCTCGCCGGGATTTCATCTGGCGTGAACCAGGAGCCAGATACCAATTCCTTAATGTACTTGAAAGGGACCTGTATGGAGGTCGTGGTTTGATGGTGTGGGGTGGGATTATGATTGGTGCACGTACACCCCTGCATGTCTTTGACAGAGGAACTGTAACAGGTCAGGTGTATCGGGACGTCATTTTGCACCAGGATGTCCGCCTTTCAAGGGTGTAGTGAGTTCCACCTTTCTCCTGATGGATGATAACGCACGGCCCCACCGAGATACCATCGTGGAGGAGTACCTTGAAACAGAAGATATCAGGCGAATGGAGTGGCCTACCTGTTCTCCAGACCTCAACCCCATCGAGCACGTCTGGGATGCTCTCGGTCGACGTATCGATTGCACGTCTTCAAACCCCTACGACACTTCAGGGGCTCCGACAGGCACTGGTGCAAGAATGAGAGGCTATACCCCAGCAGCTGCTCGACCACCTGATCCAGAGTATTCCAACCCGTTGTGCGGCCTGTGTACGTGTGCATGGTGATCATATCCGATATTGATGTCGGGGTACATGCGCAGGAAACAATGGCGTTTTGTAGGACATGTGTTTCGGGACGGTTTTCTCAACTTATCACTAATACCGTGGACTTACAGATCTGTGTCGTGTGTGTTCCCTATGTGCCTATGCTATTAGGGCCAATTTTGTGTAGTGCCACGTTGTGTGGCACCACATTCTGCAATTATCCTTAATTTATGAGTATGAGTGTAGTTTAAAATGTTCAGCACGATCTTCCTATTTCAAGAATATTGGAAAATTCCGAAAACTGAGGTTAAAAAATTAGAAATTGAAGGCTTTTCCGTGCTCAATCAGTTATAAAGGGATTGAGGACAAAGCATGACATTGAGGACTGTCCCTAGAAAATGAGGATCTCTGGTTGCTTTTGTTTAATGATTAAAAATATGACAGGAGCTTTGCGTTTTTGTGACGTTGGATGTTGGGGGCGGTGGAGGAGGGGATATCGGGGTGACCGATGGTTATAAAAAAGAGGGGGCGTCATTTTTCTGTTCTCGCCTACGACAGCAAAACACCTAACAACGGTCCTGCGTAATATATTGCAGTGAACTTACAGGTCTGGGCCTAATTCAAAACATATATGTAAATTACATTTTAATCACTCTACTTGCTTCATTTAAAGTAATGCCTATACGTTAGTTTCCGGCTGGAAATATGAGTGAAAATTCCAGCATGAATGCATACTCTGAAACTCCTGCAGAGTGTTCAATAACAGTTGTTTCTGTTTAAAGTGAATTTAGGTTATTAGTTCACAGTCCCAGAAAAAAAGGAGTAAAATAAAATTGATGCAAGGAAAGAACTGTTATTACGAAACAAAGTAGCTTCATTATCATCTGAAGTTAAAAACAGTAGCAGCTCACAGCTTGCTCATGTGATAAGTATTTGACTTAAGATTTATCAAACCTTGATTCATTAGCGCTTCCTTTCGTAAAAGCTTTCATTTCGTCAGTTGGATTGGTTCTGTTTCGTAAGACTGTCCATTTGGAGTCGCAGTAGTAAGCAACTATCATTTCGTGTGTATTTGGTTTCAATATGGCATCGAGCGCAACGCTTGGCTTCATGCAGATCAAAGGAGCCGCCCTCAGCTTTCTTTTCTGTATACTGTCTATTCGGGACTCTGCACTCGACTCACTCATACAGCGGACTAGTATTCCGCTCTCTGGCTCTGGACTCCGAAGGCGGCTGTCGAGTTCGGAGGCAACTTTGGGGTAGTCTGATGGAGTCTGCAGCACAGCATTGCCAGGTGCAAGTTGGTGGCGACCTGCCACGTCATCAGTAGTCAGCTCTTACACTATCATTGAGTATGGTGAGAATATCTCGCAGCATCGGTGTGCTAGGAAATTATCATTACTTCTCCATTAGGGTTCTCCAGGGTCGGCAGGGCAAGGCTATTGGCTTGTATAACTTAATTATCTTCACTGAAAGACGTAAAATCACTTTTACTGAGTCGTAACTGTGTTGCATTAAATCAGTTATGTTATCGAGCTGACGTTATCAAAATTCCACTGCCATATTTTGCCAACTATCTTTGGCTATAACTTAATTCCAAGGTGGTGTTGTTGTGGTCCTCAGTCCTGAGACTGGTTTGATGCAGCTCTCCATGCTACTCTATCCTGTGCAAGCTTCTTCATCTCCCAGTACCTACTGCAACCTACATCCTTCTGAATCTGTTTAGTGTATTCATCTCTTGGTCTCCCTCCACGATTTTTACCCTCCACGCTGCCCTCCAATACTAAATTGGTGATCCCTTGATGCCTCAGAACATGTCCTACCAACCGTTCCCTTCTTCTAGTCAAATTGTGCCACAAACTTCTCTTCTCCCCAATCCTATTCAGTACCTACTCATTAGTTATGTGATCTACCCATTTAATCTTCAGCATTCTTCTGTAGCACCACATTTCGAAAGCTTCTATTCTCTTCTTGTCTAAACTAGTTATCGTCCATGTTTCACTTCCACACATGGCTACGCTCCATACAAATACTTTAAGAAACGACTTCCTGACACTTAAATCTATACTAGATGTTAACAAATTTCTCTTTTTCAGAAACGCTATCCTTGCCATTGCCAAGTCTACATTTTATATCTTCTCTACTTCGACCATCATCAGTTATTTTGCTCCCCAAATAGCAATACTCCTTTACTACTTTAAGTGTCTCATTTCCTAATCTAATTCCCTCAGCATCACCCGACTTAATTCGACTACATTCCACTATCCTCGTTTTGCTTTTGTTGATGTTCATCTTATACCCTCCTTTCATGACACTGTCCATTCCGTTCAACTGCTCTTTCAAGTCCTTTGCTGTCTCTGACAGAATTACAATGTCATCGGCGAACCTCAAAGTTTTTATTTCTTCTCCATGGATTTTAATACCTACTCCGAATTTTTCTTTTGTTTCTTTCACTGCTTGCTGAATATACAGATTGAATAACATCGGGGATAGGCTACAGCCCTGTCTCACTCCCTTCCCAACCACTGCTTCCCTTTCATGCCCCTCGACTCTTATAACTGCCACCTGGTTTCTGTACAAATTGTAAATAGCCTTTCGCTCCCTGTATTTTACCCCTGCCATCTTCAGAATTTGAAAGAGAGTATTCCAGTCAACATTGTCAAAAGCTTTACTAAGTCTACAAATGCTAGAAACGTAGGTTTGCCTTTCCTTAATCTAGCTTCTAAGATAAGTCGTAAGGTCAGTATTGCCTCACGTGTTCCAATATTTCTGCGGAATCCAAACTGATCTTCCCCGAGGTCGGCTTCTACCAGTTTTTCCATTCGTCTGTAAAGAATTCGCGTTAGTATTTTGCATCCGTGACTTATTAAACTGATAGTTTGGTTATTTTCATGTCTGTCAGCACCTGCTTTCTTTGGGATTGGAATCAATAAATTCTTCTTGAAGTCCGAGGGAATTTCACATGTCTCATACATCTTGCTGACCAGATGGTACAGTTTTGTCAGGACTGGCTCTCCCAAGGCTGTCAGTAGTTCTAATGGAATGTTGTCTACTCCCGGGTCATTGTTTCGACTCAGGTCTTTCAGTGCTCTGTCAAACTCTACACGCAGTATCGTATCTCCCATTTCATCTTCATCTACATCCTCTTCCATTTCCATAATATTGTCCTCAAATACATTGCCCTTGTATAGACCCTCTATATACTCCTTCCACCTTTCTGCTTTCCCTTCTTTGCTTAGAACTGGGTTTCCATCTGGGCTCTTGATATTCATACGAGTGGTTCTCATTTCTCCAAAGGTCTCTTTAATTTTCCTATAGGCAGTATCTATCTTACTCCTAGCGAGATAAGCCTCAACATCCTTACATTTGTCCTCTAGCCATCCCTGCTTAGCCATTTTGCACTTCCTGTCGATCTCATTTTTGATACGTTTGTAGTCCTTTTTGCCTGCTTCATTTACTGCATTTTTATATTTTCTCCTTTCATCAGTTAAATTCAGTATCTCTTCTGTTACCCAAGGGTTTATACTAGCCCTCGTCTTTTTACCTACTTGATCCTCTGCTGCCTTCACTACTTCATCCCTCAAAGCTACCCATTCTTCTTCTACTGTATTTCTTTCCCCAATTCCTGTCAATTGTTCCCTTATGCTCCCCCTGAAACTCTGTACAACCTCTGGTTTAGTCAGTTTGTCCAGGTCCCATCTCCTTAAATTCCCACCTTTTTGCAGTTTCTTAAGTTTTAATCTACAGTTCATAACCAATAGATTGTGGTCAGAGTCCACATCTGCCCCGGGAAATGTCTTACAATTTAAAAGCTGGTTCCTAAATTTCTGTCTTACCATTATATAATCTATCTGAAACCTGTCAGTATCTCCAGGCTTCTTCCATGTATACAACCTTCTTTTATGATTCTTGAACCAAGTGTTAGCTATAATTTCAAGGTAATTAATTATTTTTATTGCATGCCAGTTACTTTCATCGTATGTTTGTTCTTTTAATTTTGCGCATCATGTTTTATAATAAAAATTCTGGATTTACTTAGGTCACGCTTTTAATTTCATGGCCAGTAAATCCTTTAACACTCAGAATGAAAATATGTGAATGTCTCAGGATACATTGCTAAGCGCCAAAATGCATTTATGGCCTCAACCACTCCGATCTGTAACTTTTAATCAAGCTCTGAAACCTGAGGAGTGATTTGTCTCTTGCAGAAATTTACGACTCTGATCACTACCACAGTCAGCTCAAGTGGGGCTGCGGAATGTGACAACTGAAATGATCTCTAATGAGTAAACACATATTAGGTAATGGAAATGGATGTGCAATCCCACGCTTCTTGACAGAGCATAGGGGAACGCTAGGGGAGACCAGCACCGCCGTACTAGGCAAGGTCCTAATGGAGGTGGTTCGCCGTTGCTTTCCTCCGACCGTAATGGGAATCAATGATGATGATGAAGACGACACAACAACACCCAGTCATCTCGAGGCAGGTGAAAAATCCCTGACCTCGCCGGGAATCGAAGCCGGGACCAGGTGCTCGGGAAGCGAGAACGCTACCACGAGACCACGACACAGATTAGATAGTCGAACAACAATGACTTCCCACATCGATTGAATTTTCTTATTCCGAGAGTACTGAACGGCGATATGTTTTCATTGTTAAAAACAATTCAAAAGCGAAGATCACACAAAATATTTTTTATTCAAGACAACCGGTTTCAACAGTCTTAGCTGTCATCGCTGACATCTTCACGTTTTAATTTTTTTTAAAAACATGTTCAATTCATGCTGAATGTCATGCACAAGATGTCAAGAGTTTTATCCACTTGAGACCTTGTGCGTGACGTTCAGCGTAAAATGGACACGTTTTACTAAAAAAATGTTTTAGAGCTGAAGATGACAGCTAACATTTTGCAAACGGTTCTCTTGAATAAAAAAATATTTTGTAAGAGCTTGGCTTGTGAATGATTTTTAACTTCCCACATTTTTAATACAGATGACTGTCCCCTTTAATGTATCAGGACAGTGAAGATCAAGTTACGTATCTTACAAACGGATGCTATTAATCATCGTTGATCAACATCAGTCTTAAATTACGGAAGCCTTTTAACGTCATATAAACTTCTTATATAAATCAGGGCTACAAAAGCGGATAATATCAGTTACTTTCATGTACTTCTAGAATTGTATTTAGCATTACTTCCTTTCAAGAAAGATAAATATACTGCTGAAATACATACAATTTTTACTGTGGTACTATCAACTGTAGCAATCTTGAAAACAATGTCCTGGTTGTGCTTTGGTATACTCGTAGAACACAGTATTGAAGTAATTTCGTAGTTTGCCGTTACATACAGCTATTTGAAGTACACTGAAGCGCTAAAGAAACTGGTGTAGGCATGCGTATTCAAATACGCAGATATGTAAACAGGCAGAACACGGTGCTGCTGTCGGCAACCCCCATATAAAGCAACAAGTGTCTGGCGCAGTTGTCAGATCGGTTACTGCTGCTACAACGGCAGGTTATCAAGATTTAAGCGAGTTTGAAGTAGTACTATAGTCGGCGCACGAGCGATGGGACACATCATCTCCGAGGTATTGTTGAAGTCGGGATTTTCACGTACGACCATTTCACGAGTGTACCGTAAATATCAGAAATCAGGTAAAACATCAAATCTCAGACCTCTGCGGCCGGAAAAAGATTCTGCAAGGATTGGACCAACGACGATTGAAGACAATCGTTCATTGTGACAGCAGTGCAACCCTTCCGTAAATTGCTGCAGGTATCAATGCTACATCATCAACAAGTGTCAGCGTGCGAACCATTCAACGAAACATCATCGATATGGGCTTTCGGAGCCGAAGGCCCACTCGTGTATCCTTAATGCCGTGTTCCTGGATTTCAGTAAGGTATTTGACACCGTCCCGCATTGCCGTTTAATGAAAAAAAAAAAATACGAGCTTACGGAGTAACGGAGCAGACCAGCGATTGGATTCAAGGCTTTCTTGCAGATAGAACTCAAAACGTCGCTCTTAAAGGAACTAAATCGGTATATGTAAAGGTAATATCCGGAGTCCCTCAGGGAAGTGTGATAGGACCGTTGGTGTTTACAATATATATATGTGAATGATCTAGTAGAAAGCGTCGGATGATCTTTAAGGCTATTCGCAGATGATGCAGTTGTCTATACCAAAGTAGCAAAGCCAGCAATAGTAAGAATTTGCAGAACGACCTGCAGAGAACTGATGAATGTTGTAGGCACTGGAAGTTGACCCTAAACGTAAATAAATGTAACATATTGCGCATACATAGGAAAAGAAATCCACTACTGTACAGCCACACTATTTATGACAAACAGCTGGAGACAGCGTCTGCCGAAAAATATCTAGGCGTTACTATTCAGATTGACCTTAAGTGTAATGACCACATAAATCAGATAATGGGAAAAGCAGACACCAGACTCAGATTCATCGGAAGAATCTTAAGGAAATGTAACTCATCCAAGAAAGAAGTGGCTTATAGGGCTCTTTTTCACACGATTCTTGAGTATTGTTCATCTATCTGGGATCGCAATCAGGTAGGACTGATAGAGAAGATAGAGAAGATCCAACGAAGAGCGGCGCGTTTCGTCACGGAATAGTTTAGCTGGTGAGAGAGCGTTACGGGCATGCTAAACATACTCCACTGGCAGACGTTACAAGAGAGGCGTTGTGCATCACGGAGAGATTTACTATTGAAATTTCGGGACAACACTTTTCAGGAGAAGTCGGACCACATATTGCTTCCCCTCCTCATACATCTCGCGTATTGACTACAAGAAGCAAATTCGAGAAATTAGAGCCAATATACTTATCGACAATCATTCTTTCCTCGCACTATTCGCGAGTGGAACAGGGTCAGAGGGATCAGATAGATGTACCGAAAGTACGCTCCGCCACACGCCATTAGGTGACTTGTGAAGAACGGTGTGGATGTAGATGTAATGACTGCACGCCACAGAGCATTACACCTCGCCTGGGCCCGTCAACACCGATATTGGGCTGTTGATAATTGGAAACATGTTGCGTAGTCGGACGATCTCATTTCAAATTGTATCGAGCGGGTGGGCGTGTGCGGGTATGGAGACAACCTCATGAATCCATGGAGCCTGCGTGTCAGCAGGGGACTGTTCAAGCTGGTGGAGGCTGTGTAATGGTGTGGGGCGTGTGCAGTTGGAGTGATATGGTACACCTGATACGTATAGAAACGACTCGGAGAGGTGACACGTACGTAAGTATCCTTTGTGATCACCTGCATCCATTCATGCCCACTGTGAATTCGGACGAAGTGAGGCAATTCCAGCAAGACAACGCGACACCCCACACGTCCACTATTGCTACAGAGTGGCTCCAATAACACTCTTCTGAGTTCAAATACTTCCGCTGGCCACCAAACTCTCCAGACATGGACAGTATTGATCATACCTGGGATGCCTTGCAACGTGCTGTTCAGAAGAGCTCTTCACCCCCTCGTACTCTTACGGATTTATTGACAGCCCTGCAGGATTCAAGGTGTCATTTTCCTCAAGCACTACTTCAGGCATTAGTCGAGTCCATGTCACGTCGTGTTGCGGCACTTTTTCTTGATCGTTGGGGCCCTACACGATATTAGGGAGGTGTATCAGTTTCTTTGATTCTTCAGTGTATAACAGCATATCGTTAATGTTTAAAGATGTTTCCTGTGTTCGGCGTCGGTCAAACGCTACTGACCAGTAAGCACATCCAGAAATCAAATGCGGCGTGACTATTTGTTTAACATCTATGAATATTATGAAAAGATTAGATTCCTTGTTTGAAAATGATGCGAAATTTAATCAAATGGCAAAATCACCCTTCACGTTTCACAAAGACAGAAGAAAAATCATTAATAAACGGAAAACAACATATAGTATTCATCCTCCGTACTCGGCCTTGGGATGTAAACCTGACACTTTATAGTGCATTATGTAATTCCTTAAAATGGCAGTCGGTAGCTCTCAAAGTATTTGTATTGCCAAATAATACATATTTCCGAATCCACACCACATTCAAAGCTTCTCTCTAGCTTATTAATTACATGTCAATTAAATTCAAACCACTTCATGAAATATAACGTATTTCCAGACTGCGAAGTCTATTTATATTTCCCCGAGTCTGCATATACCGTTCACTTCTATAAACGCAAACACAGTTAATGTAAAACTAGGAACTCTAATAAGCTCACCGAAATAGAACATAAACAGTAAACCTTCACATCACTAGTGCATTAATTAGAACAAACACAATTTAAGCAAAATATACAATCTTGCTATGTCAGCAATGAAATTCCAGAGAATCTATTAAAAGTTGTGAGTGTGGCGAGCGATGCATCGATCAGAAAAGGTGCAGGCGACAGTTTACCAAGTAACGACGCACATTATGTTGTGGCGAGTACGTCGTGACAGTCTTAAAAATTTGTGCCACACCGAAAACGGATTTCCTGCCTATCTCGAAGAGTTGTCATCGGAGCACTCTTCCATGTGTGACTCAAACTGTTTTAATCACTGGTGATTTCCCTTACAGTTTCGGCACACTACTACTAAGGGTTCTCCCATACGGCCTGAGAGAACAGAACCACTAGGAGAGCAGAGTCGCCAGAGCACCGTGGGCCACCCTGCCACAAAGGATATACATGAAATGTATTGTTGTTGTTGCGGCCTTCAGTCAGAAGAAGCTCTCCAGGCTGTTCTATCCTGTTCAAGTCTCCGTCTCTACACAGATACTGCAACATATATTCGCTTAAATTTGCTTATTGTAGTCAAGTCTCCTTCCTCTTCCTATTCTACCATAGCATCATATTTCAAAACCTCCTATTCAGTTTTGTCTGTTTCTTTTATCGTCCAAGTTTCAATTCTGTTTAAAGTGTACACTCCAAACACTTTCAAAAAAATCTTAATTCTTAAATTTACACTACATGTGATTTGAATATTGGAACAATATTTCATATAGCTGTTGATCGCCAAATCATATGTAAATATCATGAGCCGACACGGGGCAACGACGGTCTGCATTACTTGTGGTACTGTCATTCTTCCCGAGCGAGAATCAAATAATGTTGCGAACTTAAAGGAAGACGTACGTAGGAAGGAAGAGGACAATGGCTTACGGAGTTTTGGGTGAGACTGGGCAGCGTGCCGAATTGGCCAGGTTGGTGTCCCAGTCCGGCACAAATTTTCGTTTGTGACGGTTAGGTAATATATCCATATACATTGCAGCCGATGTCATAAAATTCGTATTCAGCGAATAACTTGGAATAATATCTTAGATTTATATTGCAAGTTTACATTATTTCTCTACCAGAAACGCTTGTTTTTACATTGTCTGTCTTTACTACGATTATTATCAGTTCTTTTTGCTCCTAAATAAAAAGTACTACTACTTTTGTATTCCCGTACGATACAAAGGACAATATATTCGAGACTCGACACAGCGTAGCCGAATAACGACACTTTTTGTACAAAAGATACACAGTAACAATAACGCGTCCGCGTTACAAGGAAACATGATCGCCCTCTCTCTCTCTCTCTCTCTCTCTCTCTCTCTCTCCCTCTGTCCGTGCAGCAGAGTCAAAGACGGTACTCTGTGAAGACAGTTCATTTGTCAGTGGCGTTACTTTGCGTTTCGTTCCCATACTTTCAATGTCTCGTTTCCTAATCTAATTCCCTTAGTGTCACCTGATTCAATTCGCTTACATCAGCCATGTTTTACTTTTATTTATGTTCATCTTGTAACTTATTTTCAATACTCTAACCATTAGATTGAGCCTATCTTCCTTTACCGTTTTCTCTATAGATTTCAAATTCCTTGCCTACTTTTCCCTTGGTTTCCTTCACTTACAAAGTTCCAGAAACCTGTTTAAAATGAGAGTATAAAGATGTTCATCCATCTCATAAGTTTCTCTCCCATAGGGATCGTGAAGACAGGATGAAATTACATCATGCATAGAGGCCTGGTATAATTATAATGTTCTCAGTACTACTGAGGATAGTGATGAGAACAATCAAATGAAAACAGTTAACACAGTCGGTTGTTCGAAAACCAACGACTCATTCTGTTGTAGTTTTATGTATTGGTTGAGTTATCCGTCTATTGTTTTGAGTGAAACGGTCTATCGGAACAATCGATTAAAAACAGTCGATTCAGTTGGTTTTAGTATTACGTTTAACATCGGTTGGATTATCACCCTTTCATTCATTTCGAGTGAAACCAGTCTGTGGAGGCAACAGTCCATTATAGTTGCGCATATTGACTGATATATTCATTCTTTCTTTTCAAGTAAAATTAGCTGTAGTCTTTCTGTCGGTTCTGCTGGTCGTATGAGTGCAGTTTTATGTCGCTTCCCCACACTCCTTCACCAGAATGCTCGGATGGTTAAGCGTTCGCAGGAAATTAACGAAAGATAGCAAGTATTATACGAGAAAAAATACTTTCGACAAGTGACAATATACGCTCAAAAAACAAGCGATTAAGTCATCAAAAAATTAAGAAATGTTGCATTCTGAATGCTTTCTAGTACCGTCACTTCACTATTTATAGAAAGAGGATTATTAGATTCAAGCCTGCGGGAAGAGATTATTCCCTTTTAAGAGAGCGATTGATCTTGAGTAGTCATGATGTCTTCTTCTTCCTTCGTTCTTCACAAATTCTCTTCATACGCTCGCTGTGCTCTCTCGCTCATGTTCTTCCGAGCATTTATTTCCTGTTTTTTCTCTGTGTGTTTTTGTTTAAACGTATGTTTCTTTATGATATTTTTGAACTTTTCTCGGTTATGTTGTCTTGTATGATTCCCAGTTCCTTAATATCTTCTTCTGTTTCAATAATCCACTTTATCTTGTTCTTGCTAGTGTTTTCTATGTCTAAGATTTGCCTTATGAGCCTGTCCTTCTTCATTCTGCTGATATGTCCATAAAACCTCATCCTTCTCTTTCTAAAAGTGTCCTTTATTGTTCTTCTCTCTTTGTAAAGCTCTCTTGTTGGCCTCTTTATCCAAATTCCTTCGTGAAACACTGGTCCATATACACTCCTGGAAATGGAAAAAAGAACACATTGACACCGGTGTGTCAGACCCACCATACTTGCTCCGGACACTGCGAGAGGGCTGTACACACTAGGAACCGCGGTGTTGGCCGTCGAATGGCGCTAGCTGCGCAGCATTTGTGCACCGCCGCCGTCAGTGTCAGCCAGTTTGCCGTGGCATACGGAGCTCCATCGCAGTCTTTAACACTGGTAGCATGCCGCGACAGCGTGGACGCGAACCGTATGTGCAGTTGACGGACTTTGAGCGAGGGCGTATAGTGGGCATGCGGGAGGTCGGGTGGACGTACCAACGAATTGCTCAACACGTGGGGCGTGAGGTCTCCACAGTACATCGATGTTGTCGCCAGTGGTCGGCGGAAGGTGCACGTGCCCGTCGACCTGGGACCGGACCGCAGCGACGCACGGATGCACGCCAAGACCGTAGGATCCTACGCAGTGCCGTAGGGGACCGCACCGCCACTTCCCAGCAAATTAGGGACACTGTTGCTCCTGGGGTATCGGCGAGGACCATTCGCAACCGTCTCCATGAAGCTGGGCTACGGTCCCGCACACCGTTAGGCCGTCTTCCGCTCACGCCCCAACATCGTGCAGCCCGCCTCCAGTGGTGTCGCGACAGGCATGAATGGAGGGACGAATGGAGACGTGTCGTCTTCAGCGATGAGAGTCGCTTCTGCCTTGGTGACAATGATGGTCGTATGCGTGTTTGGCGCCGTGCAGGTGAGCGCCACAATCAGGACTGCATACGACCGAGGCACACAGGGCCAACACCCGGCATCATGGTGTGGGGAGCGATCTCCTACACTGGCCGTGCACCACTGGTGATCGTCGAGGGGACACTGAATAGTGCACGGTACATCCAAACCGTCATCGAACCCATCGTTCTACCATTCCTAGACCGGCAAGAGAACTTGCTGTTCCAACAGGACAATGCACGTCCGCATGTATCCCGTGCCACCCAACGTGCTCTAGAAGGTGTAAGTCAACTACCCTGGCCAGCAAGATCTCCGGATCTGTCCCCCATTGAGGATGTTTGGGACTCGATGAAGCGTCGTCTCACGCGGTCTGCACGTCCAGCACGAACGCTGGTCCAACTGAGGCGCCAGGTGGAAATGGCATGGCAAGCCGTTCCACAGGACTACATCCAGCATCTCTACGATCGTCTCCATGGGAGAATAGCAGCCTGCATTGCTGCGAAAGGTGGATATACACTGTACTAGTGCCGACATTGTGCATGCTCTGTTGCCTGTGTCTATGTGCCTGTGGTTCTGTCAGTGTGATCATGTGATGTATCTGACCCCAGGAATGTGTCAATAAAGTTTCCCCTTCCTGGGACAATGAATTCACGGTGTTCTTATTTCAATTTCCAGGAGTGTGTTTTCCTAAGAATTGCTCTTTCTTGCTTTTAAATCTCTCTGATTTTGGTCTGACCATGAATCACTGTAGTTTCTGCAGCGTAGAGGGCTTCCGGTAGAACCAACGTGTTGTAATGCCTTAATTTTGCATTGGTAAAGTAGATTTCTTATTGTAGTGATTCCAAGTGAGCTTGTATGCTTTCTGTAATTCGCAGAGTCTCTCTTAATTGGATATGCAGTTCAGTTCTGATCGTTAGTTTATTTCCATGATTGAGTCTTCTCGTAGAACATTTGTTGGCCACTTTTCTGTGACATATCACGAAGTTTTCCAGGGCAAGTTGGGCTTCTTCTATGTTGTTGGTTAGAACGGCAAGATCATCCGCGAAAGTCAGGCACTTCACATTAATTCTCTGCTCTAGTTTAATCCCGAGATAAATCCCCTTTATTTCCTTTTGCCATGTCCTCACAATTTTTTCCAGAACCATGTTAAATAGAGGAAGGGAGAGACCATCTCCTTGGCAAACACCGGTATGAATATGAAATGCTTCGGACGTTTGTCCCGTGAATTCAGCTTTGGAGGTTGTACGTGTTAATGCCTGTTGGATAACTGATCTTGTTTTCCTATCACTCTTGAATTCCTCTAAAGCGTGGAATAATGTTTGCCTATCTATTAAATCATAAGCCTTTTAAAGTCGACAAAAGCTACCACAGTACTTCTGCACCTTCTCATTAAAGTGGTTAAGAATTTCGCAAACAGTGAGGAGTCAGCCTGCAGGACTGCATTCACTCCCTCCCAAGCTCACTCGCGGTCAGCCTGACAAGCACACTATCTCACGTCACTGAAGAACCGCAAAAGCGGTTAAATCTGCTAACCGGCAATGAAAACACAAGTAAAAAGAATGATTTAAAACTACAGAGGGAAATACGACTGACCGACACATATAGGAAAATATGGATAAGACAACGGCCCGGATAACACACTAAAAAGTTCTCCCTAAAATTTTAGGGAACAATTCGGTCAATATATAAAAAAATTAAAAAGTAATCATTTGTTAATTTAAACATAAATTCACAATACAGCACCATTCATCAAACTTTTAAAGCAACTGAAGGTTGATAGTTGATACCAACATAAAAATTACGAAAAATTCCAATGTACGTAAATAAATACTTATATATTGAAAATAATTTATTTATAGAAATACTCGTATGCATTTTATTTACTTATCCTTGACATGCAATGCTTTATTGGCTCTAAAAATTAAACAGTAGGATTGCAACGGTGATTCGGGAACAAAAACATCTCAGATAAATACGAAATAGAACATGTTGAGCCGAGTATCAGCTACTTTTCTAGATCGCACTACTTCCAAATTTCGGCTACATAAAGAGTGTTTTTAGCACTAGAGCTGCGTGGCCGAGGGCCCTTAGTACTACTGTTGTATAATGGAGGATGATTCTAACCAATGTTATGTGGCAGAGGGTGGTTCTTACCAGTGTTGTGTGGTAGTGGATGGTTCATATCTGTGTTGCATGATAGAGGATGGTTCCAATCTATGTTTCGTGGAGGGGGCTGCTTCGTACCATGGACTGTGGCGGAAGGTGTTTTGTATTAATGTTGCATGGTGGAGAGTGTGTCTTAACCAGTGTTACGTAGCGGAGGGTGCATCCTACCAGTGCTGTTGCTTCCTACAAATGCTGCGTGGCAGAAGGTGTTTTTTTAACAACGTTATGTGGCAGAGGATGCTTTGAGCAGATGTCGCGTGGTCGAGAGTTCTTGTTACCAATATTACATGGCAAAGTCCTACCAATATTAAGTGACAGAGGGTGCTTCGTTCCAGTGTTGCATGGTGGGGGGTTTGTCCTAGTAGTACTACGTGGCAGAAAGTGCTTCCTGTCGATGTTACGTGGCAGAGGATGCTTTTTCCCAGTGTTACATGGTGGAGTGTAATTCTTACTAATATTATGTGGCGGTTGCTTCTCCTACCAATTTTGTGTGGTGAAAGGTGCTTGTTACCAGTGTTGCTTGGCAGAGGATGATCTGTACCAAAGTTGTGTGGTTGAGGATGCCTCCGAACGAAGTTACATGACAGAGAGTGCTTCGTGCCAACGCTGTATAGGGGAGAGTGCTTCTAACCAATTTTACGTGGCAGAGGAGGCTTTGCAGCAGAAACCTGACGCAGCTTACACACACACACACACAAACATATATATATATATATATATATATATATATATATATATATATAGGGTGAGTCACGTAACATTACCGCTGGATATATTTCATAAACCATATCAAATACTGACGAATCGATTCCACAGACCGAACGTGAGGAGAGGGGCTAGTGTAATTGATTAATACAAACCATAAAAAAATGCACGGAAGTATGTTTTTTAACACAAACCTACGTTTTTTTAAATGGAATCCCGTTAGTTTTGTTAGCATATCTGAACATATTAACAAATACGTAATCAGTGCCGTTTGTTGCATTGCAAAATGTTGATTACATCCGGAGATATTGTAACCTAAAGTTGACGCTTGAGTACCACTCCTCCGCTGTTCGATCGTGTGCATCGGCGAGCACCGAATTACGTAGGGATCCAAAGGGAACGGTGATGGACCTTAGGTACAGATAGACTGGAACAGCACATTACGTCCACATGCTAACACCTTTTTATTGGTCTTGTTCACTGACGCACATGTACATTACCATGAGGGGTGAGGTACACGTACACACGTGGTTTCTGTTTTCAATTACGGAGTGGAACAGAGTGTGTCCCGACATGTCAGGCCAATAGATGTTCAATGTGGTGGCCATCATTTGCTGCACACAATTGCAATCTCTGGCGTAATGAATGTCGTACACGCCGCAGTACATCTGGTGTAATGTCGCCGCAGGCTGCCACAATACGTTGTTTCATATCCTCTGGGGTTGTAGGCACATCACGGTACACATTCTCCTTTAACGTAACCCTCAGAAAGAAGTCCAGAGGTGTAAGATCAGGAGAACGGGCTGGCCAATTTATGCGTCCTCCACGTCCTATGAAACGCCCGTCGAACATCCTGTCAAGGGTCAGCCTAGTGTTAATTGCGGAATGTGGAGGTACACCATCATGCTGTTACCACATACGTCGACGCGTTTCCAGTGGAACATTTTCGAGTAACGTTGGCAGATCATTCTGTAGAAACGCGATGTATGTGGCAGCTGTTTGGGCCCCTGCAATGAAGTGAGGACCAATGAGGTGGTCACCAATGATTCCGCACCATACATTTACAGTCCACGGTCGCTGTCGCTCTACCTGTCTGAGCCAGCGAGGATTGTCCACGGACCAGTAGTGCGTGTTCCGTAGATTCACTGCCCCGTGGTTTGTGAAACCCGCTTCATCGGTAAACAGGTAGAACTGCAACGCATTCCCTGTTAATGCCCATTGACAGAATTGCACTCGATGATTAAAGTCATCACCATGTAATTGATGATGTAGCGACACATGAAACGGGCGAAAGCGGTGACGATGCAGTATGCTGCTCGCCGATCGTGGCCCATGTTTGTTACAATACGCAACTGAACGTCGGAGGTTTCAAGCGTCAACTTTAGGTTACAATATCTCCGCATATAATTAACATCTTACAATGCAACAAACGGAACTGATTACGTATTTGTTTATTTGTTTATATGTTCAAATGTGCTAACAAAAATAACGTGGTTCCATTTAAAAAAACGTAGGTTTGTGTTAAAAAACACACTTCCGTGCATTTTTGTATAGTTTGTATTAAACAATTACACTAGCCCCTCTCCTCACGTTCGGTCTGTGGAATCGGTTCGTCAGTATTTGATGTGGTTTACGAAATATATCCAGCGGTAACGTTAGGTGACTCATCGTATATATATATATATATATATATATATATATATATATTCCACAGACCGAACGTGAGGAGAGGGGCTAGTGTAATTGTTTAATACAAACTATACAAAAATGCACGGAAGATATATATATCAAGCACAGGGCAGTATTTTGCCAGTAATTAAAATGAAATTCACGCACGCAGCCCTATATTTTACCAGCCATTAAAACGAAACAGCCCATTAGTACGTATTACATTTTTGTTATCCGCACCTCTCACTTGGCAACGAGCAAACTTCTGTGTTCCTACCTCACTTGGTGAAAGGCAAAATGAACCCCTGCAAATTACATATTCATGCATCTTAACCTTGTGTATTTTTTATCACCATACATATAGATTTCCTCTAAAGCAGTACAAAACACACACAGCTCACTTATTGGCACTCGTGGTCTAACTTACAAGTAGAACTGCACTTGGCAACGATCGTAGTTCAGTCTTCTCAGGGTTAATTGTCAGTCCCACCTCTCGCAGTCATCTGAAAATCTCTTTCAGATGCTCTAGGTATTGCTGCAGATTGGGGCCGTAAATAACTAAACCATCAATGTAATGGCACGTCAATTTATTTTATTTGACGTCAGAAAGATCTTATTAATCGGCTGTAATATAACTCTGATTCCAATGGACAGTTCAGACGACACGAGGGTGAACTCAAATACACTGACGGAAGAAAAATGTCAACTGTAAGGAGGAGTTACGGCATATCAAAGGAAGCTGACAGGTGTGTTTCTGCATCTGAACGTGATGTCTGTTCAAATTTCGCGCCGGCCGGAGGAGAGTGGCAGTGGTAGCGGCACTATGAGGATGAAAATCAGATTTGCTTTAAATATACGCTGTAACGGTCGTGAACGCTAGCCGTCTTTGAGACTGGACGTGGTGAGCTGATGTTCGTAAATAATACCTTTAATGCGACAAAGACGCCATTATCAATACCTCACTGAGTTTGAACGAGGTCGGGTAATAGGGCTAGGAGAAGGTGGATGATCCTTCTGCGATACTGCTGAAAGACTTGGCAGGAGCGTAGCCACTGTACATGAGTACTGGCAACGGCGATCACGAGAATGTACGGTTACAAGAAGACCGGGCTCCGGAAAGCCACGTGACACTTCCAAGAGGGAAGACCATCGAAATCGGAGTATGGTTCTGGCGCACCGTACTGCATCTGCAGCAACAATCAGAGAAGCAGTTGGCACCACAATGACGCAATGAACTGTTACAAATCGGTTACTTGCATGACAGCTCTGAATCACACTCTCTGTAACGTGCATTTTACTGACCCTGTATGGGTCCACAGTCATTGTGAATATTTTATGAACAAGGGGACTATTTCGAAACGAAACAGAACCTCCTTTTATACTTAGATTTTTCATATCTGATGATTGCAGTAGCCGAAATGTCGAAATAAACATAGCAATTTTAAGAAGCGATTTAGACGGTTTTATTCACAAAAAATCCTTCTTCACAAGCTACAACCGCTGTCTCCGTGTGCGGCACTGCTGAGATCCACTCACTCACTCTAGCCTGTGCACACTGCACCAATATACGCCTCAGCATATAAGTCATTCCCAGTAGGTAGCGTGGTATGGACTTCATTCAAACGATTGCCCAAGCGGCAGATTTAAAAAATGTCACAACACTTTTATTTGAATGCAAGCTGGCAACCTGATGAAGCTGCTCCAATTAAAATACGCTGCGAGTGCTGTAAAAAAGGAGTAAACAAAATAAACTTTCATATATATATATATATATATATATATATATATATATATATATATATATATATATATATATATATATATATATATATCAAATACTGACGAACCGATTCCACAGACCGAACGTGAGGAGAGGCGCTAGTGTAATTGCTTAATACAAACCACACAAAAATGCACGGAAGTATGTTTTTTAACACAAACCTACGTTTTTTTAATGGAACCCCGTTAGTTTTGTTAGCACATCTGAACATATGAACAAATACGTAATCAGTGCCGTTTGTTGCATTGTAAAATGTTAATTACATCCGGAGATATTGTAACCTAAATTTGACGCTTGAAACATGCGACGTTCAGTTGCGTGTTGTACCAAACACGGGCCACGGTCGGCGAGCAGCATCTGCGGGGACATGTTTACGATGACGACCGTGTATGAGTGTGGCTATAGTGCACTGTTGTGGTTTGGTATAGCTGTCGCAGTGTCCGCATGTAGCGCTTGCTGCTATTGTTATTCTGCATTCGTCTCCGCACGCAGACCAACTGTAGTACACCGTGTTACCAGACGTCTGTGATAGTGTAGTGTTGTAGGAACTGTGACCATGGTGTATTCGAACTCTGAAAAGGCGGAGATGATACTCATCTATGGCGAGTGTCGACGAAACGCAGCTGAAGCCTGCAGGGTGTATGCAGAACGGTACCCGGACAGAGAGCATCCAACGTGCCGCACATTGCAAAACATCTACCGCCAACTGTATGCAACAGGTATGGTCGTAGCACGCAAACGGGTCCGTAACAGGCCCGTCACAGGAGAAGCGGGTGCAGTTGGTGTGTTAGCTGTTGTTGCCATGAAGCCACACATGAGTACACGTGACATTGTGAGAGCCGGTGGACTGAGTCAAAGTAGTGTCATGCGCATACTGCATCGTCACCGGTTTCACCCGTTTCATGTGTCGCAAGATCACCAATTACATGGTGATGACTTTAATCATCGAGTGCAATTCTGTCAATGGGCATTAACAGAGAATGCGTTGCAGTTCTACCTGTTTACCGATGAAGCGGGTTTCACAAACCACGGGGCAGTGAATCTACGGAATATGCATTACTGGTCCGTGGACAATCCTCGCCGGCTCAGACAGGTAGAGCGACAGCGACCGTGGACTGTAAATGTATGGTGCGGAATCATTGGCGACCACCTCATTGGTCCTCACTTCATTGCAGGGGCCCAAACAGCTGCAACATACATCGCGTTTCTACAGAATGATCTGCCAACGTTGCTCGAAAATGTCCCACTGGAAACGCGTCGACGTATGTGGTATCAGCATGATGGTGCACCTGCACTATTCCATAAGCGCATCTTCGAATTCGTCCCTTTTCTCAGAAGGCAATCCTAGACAAGCTATATGGATGTGCACGACGCGGCTATGCAGTTTATATAGTGTCTGTAAACTGCATAGTAAAGGTGTTTTTAAAAAGTTTCATCCGATTTCACAGTACCACAGCTTCTACAAAAGAAGATATACAAACTATAATTTGAACTTACACATCGAAACAAAAAGTTTACCTTTCAGCTATTTGTAGGTTATTTGTTTATGTGGGAGCTGGTAGTTGATGAAATATTCCTTTATGGCACATTGACTACCGAATGGTATGTGAAGATTTGGGAAGATGATTTCATCCCCATTATCTAAAGTGACCCTGATTTCAAACAGATGTGGTTCATGCAAGACGGAGCTCGTCCCCATCAAAGCTGGAGAGTGTTTGATGTCCTGGAGGGACACTCTGTGGACCGCATTCTGCTCTGGAGTACCCGGATGCCACTGGCATGGGCCTCGATTGGTCGCAATGTTCTCCTGATCTGAACACAAGCAACTTCTTTTTGTGGGGCTAAATTAAAGACAAGGTGTGCAGCAGTGATCCCAAAACCATTGTTGAGCTGAAAACCGCCATTCAGGAGGTCATCGTCAGCATCAGCATCAATGTTCCGATACTTCAGCAGGTCATGCAGAATTTCGCTATTCATCTGCGCTACATCATCACCAATGATGGCAGGCATATCGAACACGTCATAACCCACGTCTGAATATCTGTAATGATGTTTACATGTTCAATAAGTGTGTTCACGCCATAGTTATTAACTAACTAACTTTTCATACGGTTCAATAATTGCCACCCTGTAAACATATTCCACATGAACTGCATGGTACTGTGTCCTACTTCTGAAGGAGGAAACCATGTGGCTCTCTGAGAGCAAGTTTTCATTCTGCCTCGGTGGTTGGAAGGAGCTATGTCGTGGTAGGAGAGCTAGTTTCATTAACTAGAACATTTTTTACTCGGTTCTAGACATTTCACTCAATGGCACATGATCTTGCTCCTCATGAGGGACGTTACAGCTTGTAAGGCTATAGCAATTCGGCACTGCAGATGTACAGGCTTCCAGCCTATACCTTGAATTCTTACATACATTGGTATCCAGCAAAATATGATCTTCCCAAATGACTGAACGCTGTGCAGGTGGTTTACAAGAGCAAATTGCGCACTGTGTTGAGGAATCAGGTAGAATGCCAGTGACTGAGGACCAGATAAGAATGTATAGGCTTGTCGCAACATAAGGAGTTGAACAGATGTCACCACCAGCCTCAGCAGAGTTTGGTACTGTGGGCACCTGAAGCCAGCATAATACAGTCATAGATGAGTAGCCTATGCAGTTTATACAGTCTCACTGCAGAAGCTACCTCGTTCACTCGTCGAGTCGGGGTGCTAATGAACAACACAACACATTTCTGCTTAATGAGTAGTGACGGTGCAGACATTAGAAATTCAAACAGCTGTGTGTCCTGTTTTATTAGGAGAGCTGTTGCACACAAAAAGGAGTTTTGCGTTCTCCGTTTCAACAACTTCAAGGCAATTACAACTGTGCAGCGTTACCAGCGTCAAGAGTCCGACGCTGCAGCCCTACAGCTGAAAGCATTCGACAAAGGCAGCAGCAGACTCGAGACACTGGTTGGCTTTATAAGACTTGGATCACATTCAACAGCGGCTCGCACGGAATTCACAGACGTCTACTCGCCATGTCAGCAGAGGGTTGACCAATCCTTGTGGTCTGTCCGGCGTGTTTCGGTGTGACGATAGTTCTCCAAACCATATAGGATTCAGCAGCTACAAACCGATCATCATGTTGGTGAACAAGTATGTGTAGAGTCCAGTGAATTCATTCGGGGCGCGGAGATGGAAGATAGTAATTTCCCTTCACTCTGAGTGTCCACTGATGAAGCTATGTAGCACAACGTAAGACTGTGGGGAATACACATCAGGCACATACCACACTAGAGCACGAGAGAGACTCTCCAAAGACCAAAGATTCATGTGTTTGGCGCCGTTTCCCGAGAAAAGACTTACGTCCTGTTCTTTTCAGCGGAAAAGATTTTTACAGGAATCATGTTCCTGGATCTGTTGGAGATCTGTCTTCTTTCATAATTACGATGACAACGTGCTGCAAATATCATTTTTCAACAGAACGGAGCACATGATTTCTGTATATACGAATAGCAATAGAACTGACCGGCAAAAATAGAGACCAGCATACTTAACATCAATTTGCTACAGAATTCTTCGAGATATTCTCATTCCGACTATAACAAATTTCCTTGAGACGCGAAAGCTTCTGGACACAAGTCAGCACAGATTTAGAAAGCATCATAACTCGAGCGAAACTCAGTTTGCCCTTTTCTCGCTCGATACCCTGCGAACCACGGATGAAAGGCAACCGTCAGATTCTGTATTCCTAGATTTCCGAAAAGTGTTTGACACGGTGCTCCTCTACAGACTGTTAACTAAGGTATGAGCAAACGGAATAGGTTCCCAGACGGATGAGTAACTCGGAGGCAGTACGCTGTCCTCGACGGCTAGTGTTCATTAGACGCAAGTGTAGCGTCAGGAGTTCCATAGGGAAGTGTGATACCACCGCTCTTTGCGGTTCTAGGCGCTCCAGTTCGGAGCCGCGCTGCTGCTACGGTCGCAGGTTCGAGTCCTGCCTCGGGCATGGGTGTGTGTGATGTCCTTAGGTTAGTTAGGTTTAAGTAGTTCTAAGTTCTAGGGGACTGATGACCACAGCAGTTGAGTCCCATAGTGCTCAGAGCCATTTGAACCACCGCTCTTATTCTGTATAAACATTAATGATCTGACAAACAGGGTGAGCAGCAATCTACGGCGGCTTGCTGATGATGCTGTGGTACACGGCAAGTGGTAGTCGTTGAGAGGCTGTAGGATGACACATAATTTTTAGGTGGTGTGATGAATGTTAGCTTCCTCTAAACGTAGAATAGACCTAAGTGAATACAGATGAATGTGGAAAAACAATTCCATGATGTTCAAAAAGATTTCGGGCTTGCAGCCGGTCGTCGTAAACTTCATTGCACGATATTTCAGTTGGACAACTACCAACCATCTTCAGGTGAGCCGAACGAGTACAGACGGACGTTCTCCGCTCCGTCTTATATAGTGCGCTGATAGTACTGCCGCGCATGCGTTACAATCGCGGAGACAGAGGGACCACACTGCCCAGCGACAGCGTCCTCTCTGGTGGAACTCCAAGACTCAGCTGCCGTCGGTGTTGTCGCTGGCCGCAGCTATCGAAGTCTTCTGGCGTCTTCGACTCGAGCAAATTTCGGAGATGACGGGATTCCACTCGTTATTCAATTGGTAACCACAGTCACGCTTCATTAGATTTCCCGCAATGCGTATTTAAACGGATTCTTTCATAATGGTGTCCCAAAAAGTTGTTGCTGTGGCCAAAATCGAAGTTTTGTCGTACTCTATTGAATGTCCGTTAGAAATACAATCCGCAACTACAGACTTACTGGGTTGCAGTAATCGAGTACAACGTTGATGTTGTGTACAACACTCTTCCACTGTACGCGTTGTCTGCCCTATGTAGGCCGTACCACATTGACTCGGTATTTTGTAAATTCTCGCCTTCCGCCGTAACAAATCATCCTTCACCGATCCCAGCTAATCCGAAATCTTAGAAGGCGGACGAAAGACCACTTTCACATGAAAATTATGAAGAATACTCGCTATCCTGAAGGAGATATTTCCAACGAAGGGAAGAAAAGCTAGGGACTTGGCTGGCGCGTTCTCCTCTTTATCCACTTCCCGGTTCCTGGCTCTAGTTGAGAAGGCCCTGTTAATTTGCCGGGTCGAGTATCCATTGTCTCTGAACACCGTCCTTAAATGTGCAAGTTGCTTTGGCAAATTCTCAACATCCGATGCCGTATGTGTCCGCCTCTGCACAAGGGTTTTAAGTACACTCATTGTCTGGGATGGGTGATGACAACTTGAAGAATGCAAGTACAAATCAGTGTGAGTGGACTTACGATAGACAGAATGTCCCACCGAGCCGTCACACTTCCGTTTAACCAAAACATCCAGGAATGGAAGGCAGCCATCTTTCTCTAGTTCCATAGTAAATCGAATTTTCTCATGGATGGAGTTAAGATGATGAAAAAACTCCGTTAACTTTTCTTCTCCATGGGGCCGCACTATGAAAGTATCAACGAAGTACCTCCAAAATGATGCTCGAATATAGCATTAGTTGTGTACTGATTGACACTGTCACGTCGATTGAATATCTAGTCATAACATTCAATTTGAAATGGAACGAACACTTAAAGAGGGTAATAGTGGATGCGAATGGTCGATTTCAGTTTATTGGGAGAATTTCAGGGAAGTGTGGTTCATCTGTAAGGAGACGGCGTATAGGACGCTGGTGCGACCTGTTCTTGAGTACTGCTCGAGTGTTTGTGATCCCCACCAGGTCGGATTAAAGGACGACATCGAAGAAATTTATAGGCAGGCTGTTAGATTTATTACGAAGCATTCGATCAACACGCGAGTATTACAGAGATACTTCGTGCACTCACACGGGAGTCCCCGGAGCGTTTCCAATTTCAATTTTTTCAATTCAATTTATCGCCACGAATTTTAGACCTGTTATCTGGAAATTCTAAGCAGGTCGTGCATATTCAATAAATGTGGTGACTTACGATGTTTTGTATTATGTATGTAGTAAAAAATCATGTTAACAACAACCATTGGCAATATTAATGCACAAGTGAAACAGAACATTTGAAAATTAAGAATCAGTTAAAAAATCTTAATATAAAAGTGACTAACTCAAGTGCCAAGTGAATAACTTCCAACTTATGTTATTAGATATGTTACTGGTAGCCTCGGAATAATACGAGGTTTGCCGACTAGCTACAACTATACCTACTTTTAAACCTATTGTTGTTACAGTATTCTACGTCACCCCAACACTAGTGTGTGTGTGCCTCGGCAATCCTCCAGTCTGAACATAACCGTGTCGGTGGCCATAGCGTCTTTCTTTTCTTTTTCCTTCCATTTTATTTTTCTTCTTTTGTTTATGTATTTGAAGTTTTTCTTAATTAAATTTGTATATGCCTATCATTGTATATAATCGAGGAAAAGCTTCTTCTGACCTGTTGGTATTATGTTTATATTCAGAGCATCCACTTGATCTTATCTGAAAGTTAAGCAGTTGACGTTTAGATATTCGGTGTGATGTCATATTTGCTGTAGTACACAAGTTTTGGTCACTTACAATTGTTTGCACATCGCATTCTAATTGTCTGTAGTCTCTCTCTACCTGAAAATGGGAGCATCTGAGAACGACATGATAAGCGGAATATTTCTCTCCATATCCACAAAGTGGTGTGTTACTACGTCACTCTCGATGCAAATGTTTGGGATATAATAGGTGCACCATACTTCGACAAGCGGTAATGTGGCGCAGTTTGATCCCGTTCCTGATGCTTGGGAATACGCTGCAGACATACTCTGCAGTGCTCCTAATGGAGTGAAGACAAATATTTTCGCTAAACACTATTGAGAAAATTTGGAGAACCGAAATTTCAAGCTGACTGCAGAACGATTTTATTGTCGGCTACGTAGATTTGGCGTAAGTTCCAGAAAGATAGAGGAAGTTAGGCCTCACAGGGAGGCATATAGATAGTCGTGTTTCCCTGGCTTAGTTGCGAGTGGTACAAGGTGTCCTCGGCCACGCACCATTCGGTGGCTTGGGGAATATGTATGTAAATGTAGATGTACAGCACTGCCATCTGCATTCCTTGAGAATGAAATTAAATGAGCGTTTGGCGTCATTGGCCGGGAGGCCCGTTACGGGCAGGTCCGGCCGCCTTGGTGCAGGCCTTATTACATTCGACGCCACATTGGCCGACCTGCGCGCCGGATGGGGATGAAATGACGATGAAGACAACACAACACCCAGTCCCTGAGCGGAGAAAATCCCCGAACCAGCTGGGAATCGGGCCCGTAGATTGCTGCTCATCCTGCTTGTCACGCTGGCCATTCAGCTATCGGGTCGGACATTCTTTAACAATGACCCGCCTCGACGACACGTCGTCCACAACGGGCGAAAAGATCTTGCATTGCACAGCTGGCCCGTAAGAACGTCAGGTATACGGACGTGATTTATTTTTCGGGGTTTGTGAAAGACTCGATAAGTTTCCTCTTTTTGTAACAACCTTGGGTGAACAGTGACGTCACATAGCAACTCCATTGAGTGCAAAAATTCCGGATATGCTCGCGTACGTTTGGAACGCGTTAGTCTGACGTCTGAGTGATAGTCGTGAATCCGGTGTAATGCACTTTGAACGTTTCTGAAAGCCAAATGGAAACTCGGATGCTAAACTTAATTGTACTAAACACCCGGAAAAGATATCTACAGGTTCTTTATAAGCACTAATTTCTTCCCATACGTAAGTTAAAATTCACCTAAACTTTTTATCTACAGTCGAGAGGAATTAGTCTTATGAAAATGGAAGAATCTTTTTGAAAAACCTTGTGTTTGACAAAAACTTTACTGAAACTGGACACTGCTTCACGCTGATCGTTTTTCATTTTCCACCACTCTAAGTGTAGCACCATCACTCATGGGAAGAGGAATTCCGCCTTATGCAAGACGCCTTTTTTCTGTTTTGTTTCACCCAGACATGTTTCAGCACATTTTGTGCTATCTTCAGTGGGTTATTTTTTGATTTTTTAACTGTAAAATCGTTGTTACATATTACAAAGACCGGATTTCTTGCTTTATCCACATGATTTCAGCCTTACGTTTTGTCTGCTGTGCTCCTGATGACATGTTGTTTGCAAAACATAAAATCTTGTTTACAAAATGTTGTTTACAAAACATAAAATTCAACAAACTTTCTTTGGTTTATAAAATAGAACCTAAATATGTAACCATAACTGCAAACAACATGTCTGGGTGAAACAAAACAGAAAAAAGGCGTCTGGCATAAGGCGGAATTCCTCTTCCCATTTCGTAGCAAGCACGGAAATAACAAGATGAACTGCAACACCACAAGATGATTATCACCATCACTCAATTTATGAACTGCTGTAATTTTATAAGGAATGTGGAATGAACGAGAGTAGCGTCTAACAAGTGGTGGTAAAGGTGAGAGGCGTGCTAGGTTAATCTGAGACGACGATCGGCAGGCCGTGGAGACTGGGACACCTACATACACAGGAAGTGTTTACACGGGGTGCCAGGGACAGACAGATAAACAAACACGCAAACACGCGCACAGATGCACACAGACACACTCCCAGGCAGCCGCTATGACTGCTCCCCTACGTTTTATTTCTGTCTTTAACAACGTGTATTCAGGCGATGATTAATAAACCGTTCCCAGTTCAAAAAACTGCGGTTTACACAACAGTTCCCTTGCCCATTTTTCACATCATTTGTTCTACATACTTTGATGAACTTAAATTTTTTATTGATGTAGCATAGATGAAGTCTCCAAAGTCGTCTTGTAAACGACATGTTTTCGTTCCTATTTAACACATTCAAAGTAACTCAATATTACGAGCATTCTTACGATTATAACCTTATATTACATGAGTATGTTGAAAAGCGATGCATCTGAACTGATGTGAATAACAAAACCAACTTTATTAACATTCTACATCTTTATTCCTCGTGTCTACATATTTATTTCTCAGCGTAATCACCCTGTAGACGAACACATTTCTGTCAACAAGAGACCAGTTTCTTGATATAATGTGTAGAATGGTTGACTTTTGTTCGTGGAGTCACAGCCTCACCTATGCCTGTAACGCTTCGTCACTGTCAAAGTGAAGTCCTCGAAAGCGATCTTAAAGTTTCGGAAACAGATGAGAATCGAATGGGACCAAGTCGGGACTGTACGGAGGATGATCGGCGACTGTGAACCCAGGGCTTCGGGTTCTTACGAGTGTCGCAGCGCTTTTTCTCACACACCTACACAGTTACGTCACAGACCGCCACGATACACGCACAAATTGGAGCTCTTCAGCGGCAGAGCGCTACAAATTTGTAGACATGATTAATAAAGGTGTAGAGTGTTAATAACGTTAGTTTTATCTAAAAAGCGTGAAGAATTTTCACATAAAAATTTCAGAGCCATTACATTTCAGCACTTGCAAATACTCTGCAACATAGCATGTGAAACAGAAAGACCACTCAAATTTACAATTGTTAAGTACTACTAAGTGCAGGTTGCGGACACTACATAATCATCACCAGACAAGACTTAATATAAGTACTAAAGACAACCATGCGGCAAAATGCAAGACACCGATATATTTACACATACCTACGCAAGATCATCAAATGGTTCAAATGGCTCTAACTAACCGAAGGACATCACACACATAGATGCCGGAGGCAGGATTCGAACCTGCGACCGTAGCAGCAGCGCGGTTCCGGACTGAAGCGCCTAGAACCGCTCGGCCACAGCGGTCGGCGCACGATCATCGTTGCCTTATTTATGCAGTCTGACTTACTGCAGTATCATCTACATCAATCACAACTGTGTAGTTTGTAAGACATTGATTCGCTGGTAACATAAAAACCGACCAACAGTTTTTTTTCTTTTCTAAATGAAAACATTATGGATTCTACAGAAAAACAAAATTTTAACGACCAACAAATCTTAGCTATAATCCAAATTAAACTGAAAAAAAGTTATAAACTGAATAATCTTAAGCAAATAACTAATTTCCGTTCATTATTCATAATATTATAAAAAATTAAAAAATATGTTATATTATTATTTTACTTTATTTTCATTTCCATGTAAAAAGGCAGGAAATCAAATTAAAACAAGTGATACTATATAAACATTTTTCTTTGTAGCTGCATTTCTTATTGTTCTTTTAATAATGCAGCTGCAAGGAAGATTGTTTACAAACTGAAATCATCAACATATGACCACGTCCCGTTGTGGTCTTCTGCCACAGTAGAATGAACTAGTTTAATAATTATAGAATTAAGTCTGGACCATAAGTTAGCAAGAACTGAAAAATTATAAACAAATATTAAATGCAGCAATCATACGCCTGTTAGAACTGGCGCACTCAGCTGCCTGCCGAACTTTTCTACATCTACATCTACATCTATACTCCGCGAGCCACCTTACGGTGTGTGGCGGAGGGTACTTATTGTACCACTATCTGATCCCCCCTTCCCTGTTCCATTCACGAATTGTGCGTGGGAAGAACGACTGCTTGTAAGTCTCCGTATTTGCTCTAATTTCTCGGATCTTTTCGTTGTGATCATTACGCGAGATATATGTGGGCGGTAGTAATATGTTGCCCATCTCTTCCCGGAATGTGCTCTCTCGTAATTTCGATAATAAACCTCTCCGTATTGCGTAACGCCTTTCTTGAAGTGTCCACCACTGGAGCTTGTTCAGCATCTCCGTAACGCTCTCGCGCTGACTAAATGTCCCCATGACGAATCGCGCTGCTTTTCGCTGGATCATGTCTATCTCTTCTATTAATCCAACCTGGTAAGGGTCCCATACTGATGAGCAATACTCACAGCTGAAAATGAAATTGAAGAGGAAAAATGATATCGCCAGTTCTTTACCTTCCTTCCTACGTTGAAGATGGGTCTTCTGGTTGGCGACACTTATCTTGGACCTCTTGCTGACTTGATTGGTTCTGATTGTGTGCTGCCTGATTATTTACCTCGGCTCGGCTTACAGACTTGATTTGGCGTCTCATCAGATCGCCTCACACTTAATACACGGGGAGTGGCTATGTTCTGTTTTTTTTTATGACCATCCTGCTATTTTTTTGTATATTCCTAGACTTAATAAATAACTGTGCAAGCCCTCAGGAAAAAGATGTTCGTGATATTATAACAGTTTCGTGGTTGACAAGCTGGTTATTCGGCTAACGTTTTATGTGATGCAGGGAGATCTTTGATCGCGAGCTAGAATAACCAGTTAAGAAAAATCAGTCGCACTGGTCGTTCACGTAGCTCATGTTTAAGAGTGATTTACTGCTATTAATGACTGTGAAATGAATTATTTAAAACTGAGACCCAAACTGTCTGTTATTCACATCTGGGCGAAACAATCTATATTAATTTCCATGTATTGAAAGGTCAGTCTTCCGTCTACAAATAACCTGGTAAGATATAGGAATTATGTGCATACGACATGGACACCTAAAAGGGTACAGGTCTGATGCCGTAATACTATGAACTGACAAAATGCGTAAATGTTGACGTTGAAGTACCTGAGGAGGAGGAATGGAAAGGAGGTGGGGGGGGGGGGGGAGTGAGGAATCTTTCAATTTTACTTATTGTCTGCTTGATGCATGATCATTTGATCATTTGACAACTGAAATAAAATTTTTGGATACTAAGAGACAATAAACAAATCCACTAATAACTGTTTATAAGTATTCATTCAAATTTCGTAAAATGTCTTATCTTCATCATGGAGCGATTTTTTCCATGAGAATTATATCTCTCTCAATGTTAGCATCACACACACATATAAAGAATCAGAAGAACTCGTTTCTAAAGACGTTTTCAGTAAAGAAAATGCAATTAGAAGCGATTAGTTACAATTTTCCTGATGCTGCAGTCACGCACAAGCTTTAGTTCTTGCTACTACATTGAACAAAAAACATATATTGCACAAAATTTCAGGATCATTGCAAATCGGAGGGAACCAAAAAACTGTTGAATTTACCTACATTAATGGAATAATAACAATCTTCCTGCAGTACAGTATGTAAGGCATGGGAGCTGAGGCAATCAAAGTGGTAAGAATTTGTGCTGTGTTAAGTTGAAAGCTGTCCCAGTATCACCTTTAGTTATTGAAATTTGCATACGGAAATATCAGAGAAATGTAAAAATTAATTTTTATTATACTTTTCTGATATGTGTTTTGTAACTGTTTTGTAAAACTGGAAATTTGTGGTAAGGTCTTACGGGACTAAACTGCTGACGTCATCGGTCCCTAAGCTTGCACACTATTTAATCTAACTTCAACTTACGCTAAGGACGACACACACACCCATGCCCGAGGGAGGACTCGAACCTCCGACGGGAGGAGCCGCGCGGACCGCAACAAGACGCCTTAAACCGCGCGGCTACCCCGCGCGGCTGTTTTGTAGATTTCATTATATGTGTGTTTGAGAGTTGCTGCGGTGCACTACAACCTCTCGTCCTGCAGTCTAGAGAGATTACGACCTACCATTGCAGCTTCCTGCCGAGAGTGCAGCCGACAGCCTTCAACAACAATATTTGAATTGTTAAAATTAATGGTTCGAATCCTTTTTCATGTGGTCTAGACTGGGAGTACCATTTTAAGCATAAGAGAATTTCGTTCAAGTCGTGAAGGGGGATAGTCATCAGTACTGTAGTTGTCAGGAGCGAGCCATCACATGCGGTAAGTCTTCTTTGGAAGAGAGTAGCCGACAAAACATGCTGCCTCGAGTATTATGCCAAGATAAAATTAGGAGGATCTGGTTTATTAGTTTCGTGGCCGACAAATCGGGATCGCCCTTTTTAGCAGAAGGTGCCGCTGTACTCGAAATTTAGAAAGCTGGCGTTTCCCAGAAAGCACCGAAAAATGGTTCAAATGGCTCTGAGCACTATGGGACTTAACTTCTAAGGTCATCAGTCCCCTAGAACTTAGAACTACTTAAACCTAACTAACCTAAGGACATCATGCACATCCATGCCCGAGGCAGGATTCGAACCTGCGACCGTAGCGGTCGCGCGGTTCCAGACTGTAGCGCCTTTAACCGCTTGGCCACCACGGCCGGCAAAAAGCACCGAAAGCTAGAGATAAACACCTCTAAGATAGGTTAGGGACCGCAGTCCTTGGCCGTTGAAAATGTGAGACACTGCCAAACGTTTTGAGTATGGAAAGTACAAAAGTTTGCCCAATGTAAAACCCACCAGCATTGGCTCACATAAATAAATTATAAGGCAGAAATAGATGAGACACTAGATGGTGACGATCCAGAGCATCTCATTGGTCAAAGAAAGAGGCAGAGAGAGGATGACCCAGCGATACTGATTGACTGGCTAGAAGAAGGGGAGTAGTGTTTCACAAGCAGAAGTTTGATCAGTCAGAACTCAGAAGATCCAAAGGTGAGACAATGAATATTCAATGAGAGATGCAAAACGTGGCACTGTGAGGTATCCCTTTAATTAACACTCAGTCAGGAATCAGACTTCGACTTCAGCTCCAACCTGCATAACGATGTTTAGTAGCCTCTGCCACCATACTTTTACACTGAGAGCCGCTGCCGGCCTGCTGATCTGTCTGAGTTGATGCATTGGGGACTTAGAAAACTGTTTGTTTTATTTTTTTAACTTACTATGATAGGCAACGGCCTTGCCGCAGTGGCTACACCGGTTCCCGTGAGATCACCGAAGTTAACCGCTGTCGGGCGCGGTCGGCACTTGGATGGGTGACCATCCAGGCCGCCATGCGCTGTTGCCATTTTTCGGAGTGCACTCAGACTCGTGATGCCAATTGAGGAGCTACTTGGCTACGGTCAAGAATACCATCTTACGACCGGGAGAGCGATGTGCTGACCCCACGCCGCTCCTACCCGCATCCTCCACTGACAAGGGAACCTCCCCATCGCACCCCCCTCAGATTTAGTTATAAGTTGGCACAGTGGATAGGCATTGAAAAACTGAACACAGATCAATCGAGAAAACAGGAAGAAGTTGTGTGGAACTATGAAAAAATAAGCAAAATATACAAACTGAGTAGTCCATGCGCAAGATATGCAACATCCAGGATACTGAGCGCTCAAGAGCGCCGTGGTCCCGTGGTTAGCGTGATCAGCTGCGGAACGAGAGGACCTTGGTTCAAGTCTTCCTTGGAGTGAAAAGTTTACTTTCTTTATTTTCGCAAAGTTATGATATGTCCCTTCGTTCATTGACGTCTCTGTTCACTGTACTAAGTTTAGTGTCTGTGTTTTGCGACCGCACCGCAAAACCGTGCGATTAGTAGACGAAAGGACGTACCTCTTCAATGGGAACCGAAAACATTTGATCGCAAGGTCATAGGTCAACCGATTCCTCCACAGGAAAACACGTCTGATATATTCTATACGACACAGGTGACGGTATGTGCGTCACATGACAGGAATATGTTATCGACCCACCTAACTTGTATACTTGGAGAATGGGTTAAAAGATTCTTCTACCTTGCCCGATTTACGTTTTCTTGTGGATGTGATAATCACCCCCCAAGAAAGTGATGAAAACATAAGAGTTTGTGACATAAACTGTAAATAAAAAATTAAACTTTTCACGCGAGGGAAGACTTGAACCAAGGACCTCTCGCTCACGCTAACCACGGGACCACGGCTCTCCTGAGCTCACCTTCTCCTTGATGCTGCATATGTTGCGCATGGACTACTCAGTTTGTATATTCTGCTTATTTTTTCATACTTCCACACAACTTCTTCCTGTTTTCTCGATTGATCTGTGTTCAGTTTTCAAGGCCTATCCACTGTGCCAACTTATAATTAAATCTGAGGGGGGTGCGATGGGGAGGTTCCCTTGTGAGGATGACATGGCCATCGGATGGTCCCGGTAGGCCACTCGTGGCTTGAAGATGTACTGCTTTTTTAAGTTACTGTGATACACATGCAAAGAGAATATTATTTGACCTTTGTGGTAAAACTGTGAAGTGTGATTGTATCTTAGAATTTCTTGGAATGTTTATTTAGCACATTAGGCTAGGCCATATTTACTTTACTGGTGGCAGGAAATAGTTAACCTATTGTCTCTTTAGAGACGATAGCAACAATTATGTAGAAGGTATTTTTGGTGCATTTATACACACTGCTACACAGACAATAGTTGGGCCTGGTAGGATCATCTGTGTGCACTAACTTACTAATACCAAATACAATGTAGTATACCAGAGATTATTTGTGTGGCTACCCATCTTATTCCTTATGTTATACATCACACGTGACAATGGACGCAATCTGATGCATCTACTGGCCATCCTGTGAACATCTCTCTAACAACACAAACAACAATAAGAAAAACAAAATTTCACATAAGAACTTCGTGAGCAAAGTATGCAGGATCTCGTTCTCATTGCTGTGCTGATGGGGGCTCAAAAATTTGTGGTTACATACCTTTTATAGGTGAATGCTGACAACTACTGACTTGCTGGTTTTCTCAAACTTTTATCACTTTGTGTAGTTTCGTGTCACATGATAATAACGTCTACGGCAATATATTTATTTTCTGTAATTTTTTTCCCTTGTATCTTCGAAAACATGTAACTCAGGTGTATACATTTATTATACTGTACAGACTACCAACGAATACAAAATTAGTGTTAACATACCCAACATCATTCATCACTGTTAGTAAGCCGATGCGATGACTGTCATGTGAGTATGTGAGTGTGGTGAGTATGATTTCCCCTCTTGATTGAACATATCCTACAATATTACAAGCAGAGTTTCTACTCACATTGTCTCACACTGTCCATGCAATATAACACATTTCTCTGTGGAAAAAAAAACGCAAATCGCATCACATAGTGTGACAAGAGGCTCTTGGAAGTAACTCGCGTCATCGACAAACATGGTCCCAATGCTGCTCTGCCATGGACGTAACTCAGTGGCTCATATTGTGTCAGGCACACATCCTTGGCATGCACATACCAAAAATTCCCTCAACGATACAACTTGACCACAACGCTTGTCATGCGTGGCCACGATAATTACAGAACTAAACACCAACAACACAATCGACCAGCGAAATGACGACCATGTCTTGGAAAAATAAAACAAACTAGACACTCATAACCTAGAGTAGCATGATAATGTCTCCCACATAACACTCAACCTAATTCCAAACAAACAGGGAGCACACCTCTATGACCTCTATGTGATCATGTTAAAAAAAAATTGATTCATACTAATGAATGTGCAGCACATCCATTAATTCTTTCTATCAAAACAATAGCTGAATGACACCACATCTGAACAACAATAAAAATATTTTATAGTGCTAGTTATTAACTAGTAAGTAACCACATATTAAAAACATCTGCCGACTAAATTTTTAAATTACAATAACAAATAAACCGAAACAGAATAATCCTAGCATAATTGAATCTGTCCCCCCCCCCCCCCATGAACCACGTACCTTGCCGTTGGTGGGGAGGCTTGCGTGCCTCAGCGATACAGATAGCTGTACCGTAGGTGCAACCCCAACGGAGGGGTATCTGTTGAGAGGCCAGACAAACGTGTGGTTCCTGAAGAGGGGCAGCAGCCTTTTCAGTAGTTGCAGGGGCAACAGTCCGGATGATTGACTGATCTGGCCTTGCAACATTGACCAAAACGGCCTTGCTATGCTGGTACTGCGAACGGCTGAAAGCATGGGGAAACTACAGCCGTAATTTTTCCCGAGGGCATGCAGATTTACTGTATGATTAAATGATGATGGTGTCCTCTTGGGTAAAATATTCCGGAGGTAAAATAGTCCCCCACTCGGATCTCCGGGCGGGGACTACTCAGGGGGACGTCGTTATCAGGAGAAAGATAACTGGCGTTCTACGGATCGGAGCGTGGAATGTCAGATCCCTTAATCGGGCAGGTAGGTTAGAAAATTTAAAAAGGGAAATGGATAGGTTAAAGTTAGATATAGTGGGAATTAGTGAAGTTCGGTGGCAGGAGGAACAAGACTTTTGGTCAGGCGAATTCAGGGTTATAAATACAAAATCAAATAGGGGTAACGCAGGAGTAGGTTTAATAATGAATAAAAAAACAAACAGCATAGTGAACGCATTATTGTGGCCAAGATAGACACGAAGCCCACGCCTACCACAGTAGTACAAGTTTATATGCCAACTAGCTCTGCAGATGACGAAGAAATTGAAGAAATATATGATGAAATAAAGGAAATTACTCAGATAGTGAAGGGAGACGAAAATTTAATAGTCATGTGTGACTGGAATTCGGTAGTAGGAAAAGGGAGAGAAGGAAACGTAGTAGGTGAATATGGATTGGGGGGAAGAAATGAAAGAGGAAGCCGCCTGGTAGAATTTTGCACAGAGCACAACTTAATCATAGCTAACACTTGGTTCAAGAATCATAAAAGAAGGTTGTATACATGGAAGAAGCCTGGCGATACTAAAAGGTATCAGACAGATTATATAATGGTAAGACAGAGATTTAGGAACCAGGTTTTAAATTGTAGGACATTTCCAGGGGCAGATGTGGACTCTGACCACAATCTATTGGTTATGAACTGTAGATTAAAACTGAAGAAACTGCAAAAAGGTCGGAACTTGAGGAGATGGGACCTGGATAAACTGAAAGAACCAGAAGTTGTACAGAGTTTCAAGGAGAGCATAAGGGAACAATTGACAGGAATGGGGGAAAGAAATACAGTAGAAGAAGAATGGGTAGCTTTGAGGGATGAAGTAGTGAATGCAGCAGAGAATAAAGTAGGTAAAAAGACGAGGACTGCCAGAAATCCTTGGGTAACAGAAGAAATATTGAACTTAATTGATGAAAGGAGAAAATATAAAAATGCAGTAAATGAAGCAGGCAAAAAGAAATACAAACGTCTCAAAAGTGAGATCGACAGGAAGTGCAAAATGGCTAAGCAGGGATGGCTAGAGGACAAATGTAAGGATGTAGAGGCTTGTCTCACCAGGGGTAAGATAGATACTGCCTACAGGAAAATTAAAGAGACCTTTGGAGAAAAGAGAACCACTTGTATGAACATCAACAGCTCAGATGGAAACCCAGTTCTAAGCAAAGAAGGGAAAGCAGAAAGGCGGAAGGAGTATATAGGGGGTCTATACAGGGGCGCTGTTCTTGAGGACAATAATATGGAAATGGAAGAGGATGTAGATGAAGATGAAATGGGAGATATGATACTGCGTGAAGAGTTTGACAGAGCACTGAAAGACCTGAGTCGAAACAAGGCCCCGGGAGTAGACAACATTCCATTAGAACTACTGACAGCCTTGGGAGAGCCAGTCCTGACAAAACTCTACCATCTGGTGAGCAAGATACATGAGACAGGCGAAATACCCTCAGACTTCAAGAACAATATAATAATTACAATCCCAAAGAAAGCAGGTGTTGACAGATGTGAGAATTACCGAACTATCAGTTTAATAAGTCACGGCTGCAAAATACTAACGCGAATTCTTTACAGACGAATGGAAAAACTAGTAGAAGCCGACCTCTGGGAAGATCAGTTTGGATTCCGTAGAAATATTGGAACACGTGAGGCAATACAGACCCTAAGTCTTATCTTAGAAGCTAGATTAACGAAAGGCAAACCTACGTTTCTATCATGTGTAGACTTAGAGAAAGCTTTTGACAATGTTGACTGGAATACTCTCTTTCAAATTCTGAAGGTGGCAGGGGTAAAATACAAGGAGCGAAAGGCTATTTACAATTTGTACAGAAACCAGATGGCAGTTATAAGAGTCGAGAGACACGAAAGGGAAGCAGTGATTGGGAAGAGAGTGAGACAGGGTTGTAGCCTCTTCCCGATGTTATTCAATCTGTATATTGAGCAAGCAGTGAAGGAAACAAAAGAAAAATTCGGAGTAGGTATTAAAATCCACGGAGAAGAAATAAAAACTTTGAGTTTTGCCGATGACATTGTAATTCTGTCAGAGACAGCAAAGGACTTGGAAGAGCAGTTGAACGGAATGGATAGTGTCCTGAAAGGAGTATATAAGATGAACATCAACAAAAGCAAAACGAGGATATTGGAATGTACTCGAATTAAGTCGGGTGATGCTGAGGGAATTAGATTAGGAACTGAGACACTTAAAGTAGTAAAGGAGTTTTGCTATTTGGGGAGCAAAATAACTGATGATAGTCGAAGTAGAGAGGATATAAAATGTAGACTGGCAATGGCAAGAAATGCGTTTCTGAAGAAGAGAAATTTGTTAACATCGAGTATAAATTTAAGTGTCAGGAAGTCGTTTCTGAAAGTATTTGTATGGAGTGTAGCCATGTATGAAAGTGGGCGATAAATAGTTTGGACAAGAAGAGAATAGAAGCTTTTGAAATGTGGTGCTACAGAAGAATGCTGAAGATTAGATGGGTAGATCACATAACTAATGAGGAGGTATTGAATAGGATTGGAGAGAAGAGAAATTTGTGGCACAACTTGGCTAGAAGAAGGGATCGTTTGGTAGGACGTGTTCTGAGGCATCAAGGGATCACCAATTTAGTATTGGAGGGCAGCGTGGAGGGTAAAAATCGTAGATGGAGACCAAGAGATGAATACACTAAGCAGATTCAGAAGGATGTAGGTTGCAGTAGTTACTGGGAGATGAAGAAACTTGCACAGGATAGACAAGCATGGAGAGCTGCATCAAACCTGTATCAGGACTGAAGACCACAACAACAACAATTGAATCTGTATTTCCCAACGTTGCTCAACATATGGTTTAATGTGACATAAATGAAGTACTCCAACCGATTTCTTGGTTTTGAAGGATTCAGTTCCATCTTGCATTTGGGTGTGCGATCCTCCTGATACGCATAGGTCCATTATAAGCCGAAAAGAATTTGTGACACAGTCGTTTATGCTTAGTTGAGGGTCAAAACGACATCACTAGATCATGCTCACCAACGTGGAACTCACGTACTCATGCCTTCTTGTCTGACCATTCCTATTACTTCCTTGCTGCAACCTAGATCTTGTGGAGTTCATGCTCCAATTTCTTTTTATGTTGCTGTCTTATCCTTGATAGAAAGTCGACAACTTCTCAGATAAGATTCCTCAGTTGACAGTTACTTAACACTGTAACTGAAGCCAGCATTGTGATAATATGGGGCACCTCATTCGCTACAACCAGGAAACCTCTCAGGAAAAATTCCATGTAGTACGCTGTTTTGTTCAGATATTCTCCATAAATTACCTAGGTCTTTCATTATGCTTGCATCTGGTTTATAAGCTGGGTGATGTGAGGAGATGTAAATTAATAGGTCCTATTCTGCGCCTCTTAAATGTAGCCTTCCATCTATCCAACATAAACTGAGGACCATTATCATATTACCCACAGGTCCTACTTGTGACAAGAATTCCTCATGTAAAGCCCTTACACAGTCAAATCTGTTATTTTCTTCAATGGTCTGAGAGTGATAAATTTGGATGTCAGCTTCACAATCATTCTTATGTATCATAATTCTCTGCATATGCATGGAAGAGGTTCCATTAAGTCTGTCGTGGCTAAATCGTTTGGCTACTTGGGCACAATAGGGTACAATCGTGCCTGCACTGTTATCATTGAATGTTTTGTTTTCTGGCAAAACTTACAGACAAAACACTCTGAATTCATCTCTCGATATTATTAAAGATAACAAAGTGTCCTCTGTTTTACGAAAAATTTTCTGGGTCCAAAATAAGGTCAGAAAAGTTGTGTGTGTCAGATGACTGTGTAGATGAAATCTTCAAGTATACACAGTCACTAAAACGAATCTCCCACATTGCTGCAATTGAATACAATTCCATCGCGCAATAAATAAAATTGCCTATTGGCTGCCTGGCTTCAGTCTTCCCACTTTCATTTTAATGTTAAAAGCAAAGGATCCTTGCCCTGCTCTCTCCCAATGTCTTTCATACTGGTGGTCACATAATTATCAAACTTGACAATACACATGTAAAACAGGCTGAAATGGTTTCCCTCAAGTTCTTCATGTACACTTTAATGTTACAAGCATATAGGTGTGTTATTTGTCCACCTAGGGCTGGTACTGAGGGGAGCTATGTCTGCTTGCCTTGCTGGATGTGAGTCGGCAGGAAGACTATGTCACATGGCCGCCCCATGTGAGCTTAGATGCAGGGACAAGGAGCACCTCACCGAAAACTGGTAAACGCCAAACCTGGGAATTTGGACGGTTGTTGCTCGCATGGCCTTTGTGCGGGAGACAATGCTCCAAGAAATGGCGGTGTGTCAGACAAGCTGATAGATGAATTCTTACAGCTCTTCAAAAATCTAAACTAATTCAGTCAAGTAACAAAACAAATCTGAATACATCAGCAATCTCAGATAAATGAGATGGATCCAAAGACGAAAGAATATTTAATTATCTTTTAAACTAAAGAAATTAAAATTTCACAATGAAAAATCATTTACACAATGAAACTCTGAATTAACAACTTTTAATCGCTTCTTGCGATTTCAGACAAACGAGTTCACAGATGATAGCATTGCACTATAGCGGTCATCCCTGAAAGCTATGCATATGTATCTATTTTGTTTATTGATTTACGATGTCTTTTATATCTTTTCCATTCTGCAAATGTTTGTTAGAACGTCGTATTCTCCACAGTAACACCATGCAAATGAATGCTAAATGAATACCTCACATTTTGTCACACATGTGTATTTATTTAATGAACAGTTTACTATTTTTCCAGTAACTTTATATAAACACTGGTTGCAATTGCTATTAAAAAGGGGGCTAATTTAAAAGTGGTGAATCCTATGTGTTAGTGGACACCACAGTTGAAAAGAGAACTGAAAGACATTTCTGTCACGAAGGCATAAATGATTTTTTTAAATAATATTTAAAGTCAGTTCATTGACATTTAACCTGAGTACGCTTGTACGAGAACACTAGCTTATTTATTTATGAACTATCCTTTATTTATAAAATCAAATGGCTCTGAGCACTATGGGACTTAACTGCTGTGGTCATCAGTCCCCTAGAACTTAGAACTACTTAAACCTAACTAACCTAATGACATCACACACATCCATGTCCGAGGCAGGATTCTAACCTGCGACCGTAGCGGTCGCGCGGCTCCAGACTGTAGCGCCTAGAACCGCTCGGCCACTCCGTCCGGCCCCTTTATTTATAATTATTGTGAATGATACAGATGTGATCTCATATTTACAATAATTCCTTATTTAAATATTGTTGCAGGCTGTTACTTTAGTCCAAGGGGTAGTCATGTTGAATTAGATAACGTGTGTAGAGATTAAGAACGATGTATTTTTGGTGGAGACATCCTTCAGCCAGTGGAAAAGCAGGCAGTAGCTAACATTATGGGAGTGGAGACTGGGACTTTTCGAGTGAAAATCTCAAGGGAACGATTCCTGGCACTCTTACATTTGTTCTTGAAGAGGGGAGACCTGCCAGAGGTGAAGTGAGCTATTTGATCATGTGAGTGATTGATTCAGAGCGATGAAGAGCTGCTATGGGACTTTAACTTTGAGGTCATTTTACATTTGGTTGTTCTGTGAAAGTCCCACTTTTTATCAAAGAAAGAAACCTAAACTTCTGAAATCCCAGACTACTGGCAGAGTTCCAGCTCAGTGATTGAACTTGTTTGAAATTCTGCTACCAAAAGCATCATGACACTCAATCCGGTATAGGTACTATATATGGCCATTCAAAACATTCTGATAAACTGGAGTGTGACATTGTCAGTGCTCTTATTAATATTGACCTTAGAGTTCGGAACTCATGTCTGCCACAGCATTCCAAGCCCATGGAGCCATATAATTGGAGAGTAGAGGTGTGGCCTGTGTGTCTACATTTATAAACGTATTATAAAAATTAATTATTTCAGGGACTCCTCCTAATCGTTTCTCTGTGGTGGGCATCACAGATTCTGTGGTGGTCTCAATCATATCTAGGTTTGGAGATATCCCATCCACCGTGATAGGCTGAGTTCTTTGAATCTTCGTACTATAGCACTTAGAATATTATTGTGACTCCCTCACGACTTCTCTGCTATCAGTAGGTCGTCTATGTAGCTATACACATGTTGTTTGAGCTCCGTATACTGTCTAATCTGTGTACAAAGGCAGACCACGTTCTGCATTCTGAGAGCTGTTCTGTTAGAAAATGGATCACAAGTCTGTAGATAAAAAAAAAAAACAGTGACTGCATGAAAATTTTACAAAAGTTCTTGAAGTTTCTTGGCTCTATCTGTTTCCAGATTTAATATGCGTTCATTTGCCTAAATCTAATGTAACAGCTTAAACATCAACAACTGGAACTGCAGCTCAGCTACCAAAACTAGGTCGAAGTTACCAACCTATGCCCTGCTAGCTCAGCAGCATAAGCAGACGTATCTTCTGCAGCTGGTGCTTCTGCATGAGGGACATCACGTGGACTCCCATTATATGAGTGACCGACTTACCAACAATACCACACCATGCCACTGACCTCGCTTGAGATGTTTCGACGCGGCCTCAATACAGGTGCCCTCCCAAAACTGTGAGAACTTGCAAATAGAATTTAAACCAACAGGACGAGCACATCAGCAAATTATCACAGCTGGGGCGTCTGATGATGAAAAGCCTGTGTCAGCTGTCAGTGCATCTATGATAATGTCTTTGCTGGGCCGGGAGTGTCCAACCTGTGCTTACAGATATCACCGCACTGCTACACTGCCACCCCGCAGGCATCAGCCACCATCTGCCAAGATACTGTGACAGGTGGGCCACCACTACCATCCAAGAGAAATGACTGTGTCGGCACACCTGTACTGGTGTGCTGTGTTTGGTGGCTCGCCTTCCGTCATCTGAAGTCTGTCTGTTTCAGATGTGCTGAATCATGTCTGTTTATGTTCATTAATAAAGTATTCTGTCAAATGATTGGCTGCCTTCTTTGTCCGCATCATCACTATCCTCCAGCAAAGAACCACTCGCCCTCTCCTACACTGGAATAAACCCTATTACACTACGGTGAAGTGAATGGAACTGTCCTCCTCAACCACCCTGATGGGCTGTTATACATTGACAAGGCAGGTTGATTTACACCATCATCTAACAGCCTACGAATTTCTAGGATCATCTTGTACCTGTAGGTGAGTGGAGTGGGGTATGGCCGTATGAAGAACTTCTTGTGCTTCTACACTTTGAATTCGTAGTGGAAGTTATTTATGGTGCCGGATTTTGACGAAAAATACTTCCACATTTTGCAACAAAATTTCCTGTGCTTCCTCTTTCTAAGTAGACCTAATATTCCGCAGGATCTGTGCCTTCTCATCGACTGTGTCACTTATTTCATTCCTCGTCCCCACTTCTTTTTTCTCCATGTTCTTGGACTCTCCATCTCCCTTCACCCTCATCTTCACTGTTAACATAACTCAACCTTAAACAGTTGGCTGGAATCTGAATTCCAATAGTGTGCTATTCAAAGCATATACGAATGGCTGAACCATTTTGTATTATGACTTCACTTCTTCATGGTGTAATATTGCTTGGTGTTCACTCAGAAAATTTATGCCAGGGGTCAGATCAATTGCTAATTTCTGCAGTACCAGGAAGTTTGCCTCTTAATGTTTGTCCCTCTTCTTCTTCTTCTTCTTCTTCTTCCTCACGCGATCAGGCCCAGAGGACCGCGCGCCACCACAGTTAGAGCTCTCCATCCGTCTCTGTCTTGCTATCTGTCTCCAGTTTTCCGTGACTCCCAGCTGCGACAGGTCTTCTCTCACTCCATCGATCCACCTCTTTCTAGGTCTTCCCACTGGTCTGCTGTCTGACGGGATCCAGTCCATTGTGATTTTGGGCCATCTTGTTGCCTCCATTCTAACAACATGTCCAGCCCATTGCAGTCTTTTGCTTCTCATCACTCCCAAGATGTTAGGCTCCTTGTACAGCTCTTCTAATTCAGTGTTATGGCGTCTTCTCCATTCTCCAGTAGTCTGATCTCTGACTGGTCCAAATATTTTCCTGAGGACTTTCCTTTCAAATGTTAGCAGTCGCTTAAGGTCTTGTTTTCGAGTGCCCCAGGTTTGAGAACCATAAAGTACTACTGGCATTATTAATGTCTTATACAACCGTAGCTTTAGTTGTTGCGAGACACTTCTACATTTTAATATAGGGTCTAGAGAGTGATAGTATCTGTTTCCCGCCTGCAGTCGTGCTTTTATCTCTGCTTCAGTTGATGTTACTTCTGTAAAAAATGATCCAAGGTATTTGAACTCTTTCACATGTTTATACCTGGTGTTCTTCACAATTAAGTCTTGAGAGTTGTGGATCTTTCTTCCTATGGTCATATACTCTGTCTTTTCAGAGCTAATTTGTAGACCGATCCTAGCTGCCAATAACTCCAAGGTCTGTCCCTCAAGGTTTGTCCCCCACACAGAAATTATATTCATGTCTGGAAGTTTATCTCCATATACTTGCCTGTCAATGCGCTTTTGATCCTTGTCATCCTAAGTGACAGAGTCAGCCAACAACGATTTTCTGTAAAGCTTTGGTATGTAATTTCTGATATGACAGTGATGCGCCCACTGCCTAAAATTCCTCTTAATCGACCATCTGTTACCATGACTTGTGTGATGGGACGCAGGTCCTGCTATGAACTTCATCTTTCTCTTCTACTAACAACTGTCCTATATCTTCATATTTCAGCATATTCATGTAGCTCATTCCAATTAATGCTCTGTGTGTATTGTGATACTTTTCTGTGTGCACAGTCTGTAAATCACGAGAAAGGCTGATCGCTTTGTAAGGTGGCGTGGTCTCCTGAGCTTCATTTCTTAGATATTCCAGACCTCACCATCGTACTCTGCGTGTCAATACGTTTCATTCGAGCCCAGAGTCGATAGGGTAGAGTCAATTTTTATATATTTCAATTTAATCGATATGCAAATCTAATAAACAAATTGCAAGTGCGCACAGAGATTAAAAAGTCGAGGATGGTGTACACAAACATTTAAGATATGACGGCCACAGGAGTTTTTGTTCGGCGGAGGCAACCAGCCCGCTGGAAAGTCCATAGGAGGGTGAGTTAGCATGCAGCTGCACTGGCCGGCTGACCGCCCATGGACCAAAACAGTTTTTCCAGAGAAAAGGCATAATGCCCTGCATGTTCACCTTAAAAGCAAAATCCACTGTATTATTTGGGAGAGCCCCAGCATACGCATTTTTGACGGACCTAGCGCACAGTTCAGAGTTCTGACAGGTGGACAGTAAATGTCTAATGCAGATGGTATATATTTCCGGATTGGTCGGCTTAAACAGAGCGCCATTCTCCCGTTTGTAAGAGTAACGCTGATTAGCGGACTATTTCTGACGCAATGGGGTGGAGTAGTGAGGGAAAAACAGCGGATGATATACCCTTTTGCTTTTTTGCGTGGAGAGGGGTCGTTCTGGTGACGCTCTTGAAGTGGGAACACGTAACGGGAGCGAGTGCACTCGTGCTTGCACACAGAGAGTGAGGAACAAAGTCTCTACTCAGTCTTGCACTGAGAGAGCACCTCTGTTGCTAGCGAATCGGAATGATACTCAATATTGAGTCGCTCGCGATTAAGCGTTTGTTCACTGTGTTGGCCGCGACACTTAATGTGCGGTGTGAACACAGAGTATTAGTTAGCGCCTGCGAGCGAACATTGAGTGGCATCGTGGTGGGCTGGTTATCTGACCGGTGTATCACGCCAATAGTTAGACTAGGGGCAGATAGGAAAGTCCTTGACTTCATCAAAGTGTAGTGAGAGTTCGATTGGCGAAGGTCACCCAGACAGAAAGAGATAGTTTTGTTATTTTTCAGCGGCGAACGACACAAGCAGCAGTCGTCGCAGCTCATGGTATTGTGCGCTACAGCGTAGGCGAGCCCCATCCTTCCTCCATTAGAAATAACATACTTCATTCAAGTCACTCCATTACATTTCTCACGTGACAGCCTCCACCGTACTTGAAAAAATTCAATCGGATAATTATTCAAGTTTAGTAGGCACAGCTCTCAGCCATTCTGCTGAGTAAATAACATTCTTAAAGAAAAGGGATAAAAGAGCTTTCGCACACTTTGTATATAAATTTCATTAACAGGGTTCCTATCCGTAAGAGGATACCTCCTATTCCGAAAAGAACCCGGAAATTTGTGTATCAGTTTATAAATAAAAGTTTCACTTGATTTTCTCAGGCTTTGCAATGAATAATATTTTCCGCTCGTTTTTCTCATACAAACTAGCAATACTCCAGGACCCAAGTATGCCACTAGTTACGTAAGAAAATAGAATATTTTTGTGTCTTTTCCTTACAGCGGACGAATTTATTGCTGAAAGTTTTTCAGGCATTTTTAGTACGTTAGGAGCGTCTGTCTGACTTCTGTAGTAATGTGGGGTGGAAATTGCTTCTTGCAGGAGCCAAAGGGTACTTGTCAGATCAATCCGTTGCGCAACTCGTCAAAATTAAAGCCACATACTGACAACTTGTCCGATTTGGTGGTCGAATCTCTACACTTTCTGGCAGTTGATGACTCCTTCCCGGTTCTCTCCAGTTCTGTTCAAATTGGCAACTGTTGTTTCCCCATGAAAATTGCCCCAACTGGCTCTTCTGGCTGGTTGTGGTCAGATGAGGCCATGTCCTTCCAATGTCCCATTCTCATCATTCCTTCTATCATATTTCTGCATTATGGCTCACGATGGTTTCCTTTATCACCTCTCTTCTTTCTCGCATTATGTGCCTCATACACTCACGATGGTTTCCTTTATCACCTCTCTTCTTTCTCGCATTATGTGGCTCATACGCAAACTGTAACTCATGGAGAACTCTCTTGAAAGCTTACGCATCAACTCTGAATCTGCCTGCAAGTACTTTTTGGAAACTGATGAGTAGCTTCACATAATAGAATCTGATTACTTCACTCGTTCCGCCGGCCGGAGTGGCCGAGCGGTTCTAGGGGCTACAGTCTGGAACCGCGCGACCGCCACGGTCGTAGGTTCGAATCCTGCCTCGGGCATGGATGTGTGTGATGTCCTTAGGTTAGATAGGTTTAAGTAGTTCTAAGTTCTAAGGGACTGATAACCTCAGCAGTTATGTTCCATAGTGCTCAGAACCATTTGAACCACTCGTTCTACATGGCACATCCATGAACTGATTCTTGTTAACCAAGGACTCGAAAAGCTTCACGGGGCTTTTGAACTCTGATAATTCCAAATCTTCTGGTTTAATCTGATCCTGCATCTTACACATCTAATAGGTGGTGAGGAAAGCCTCTCTGAACTCCCTGTCTGATGTGCAGGCTGTCGGAATACTTTATATTTTTTCAGCAGGCACAAATGTACTCTAATTTATAATAATCTAAGGGCCAGGATGGTCATACTGATCGATCAAATTGAGTGACCCAAGACTTTCGATGCAGTGTATTCGTGCTATCGCGATAATTTTTGAAGTTCTGCACAGATATGAAGAGTTTGTGGTCGAATACCATGTCGTCTCTTGCGCTCGTTCTTATTCCTGTTTTGGATACTCCACTTTCCTCCTGATGGTGCATACCCTAACGATACAGGTTGCTATTACTTGGTTGCGCATTATTTTCATAGCCACCTTACCTTTTGCATCTTCTAAGTGGCATACAGTTGAGTGGCAGTTCAGTCTCCACGTCATGGTTCTTGGCTTGCAGAGCGCTGACTGGTGGGGGACATGCATGTAAAGATCGACGTCCTAGGAACTGTGCCACATGCACCGATTGTGTTATGTCGGATCGCGATCATCCTTTCCTTATTCTCTGCCCCATGTATTTTTGACGGTCTACATTCTCTTTAATTTTCTTCAAACTTTATCTTCCACCTACTTTACTCAATTCCTCAAGGGCTGTTAGTATAAATTTGGTTGGATGAGTCAAAAGCTTAATCAAAATCTCTAAGAAAATGGGAGTTTACAGTCATAGGTTCATTATACGAGGGTTGTCCAGAAAGTAAGTTCCGAAGGGCCGCGAAATAGAAACCACAGTGAAAACCAGAAACGTTTTATTTGCAACAGATAGGTACACCTTGCACGTACTTCTCTATACAGTCGCCGCTCCAACTTCGAGTTTTTTCGGAGTGTTGTGTCAACTTTCCAATTTCCTCGTCATAGAAAGCAGCCGCCTGTGCTTTCGGCCAGTTATCTGCACTGGTCCGCAGCTCGTTGTCTGTCGAAAATTTTTGTCTTCATAGCCAGCGGTTCTTGTGAGCAGAGATGAGACTTAGGGGGAGCCAATTACGGACTGTATTGTGGCTGATGAAACACTTCCCATCGGAAACGCTGCACGAGGGTCTTCATTGCCCCTTCAGAGTGCGGCCGAGAATTGGCATGAAGAAGGAACTGCTCGGCAGTTGTGTTATGTCGACTGCATGACAGGTAAAATCTCTAACCAGGCCCTCAGACTTGGCGGGTGACGCTGTTCCCTATGCATCTTCACGTGCTCACTGTTCACTCAAAACTGAAAAGAGCGACGTGACGTGATCGACGGGCATACTAGAGACACTGCCCAACATGTCTGTGCAAAGCTTTACCGGATTTTCCCAGTGGTTTCCATTTCGAGACCGATCGGAACTTACATTCTGGACAACCGTCGTACAACTCCAGTGTGTGTATTTTCCGGTGGTGGTTCCCGACAGCATTTATATGCCTGAAAAAATGCCATATTACCACTTTGAGCTGCTTGTAGAATGCTTTAATAACGTAACCAGTAGCAGTCGTCTGACCATCATCAGGCTACTACATACCGATTAAATAGTACGTAAGTAGCATTACAGGTTTAAACTGTCAAGAATCTGTTACTGGAGTAAATGTTGACAACAACACACACATAACAAAATGTCACACACTCATATAAAAATATTCACAACATTAGTTTAGGCGAAGTATAACATAGTTATTGTCATACAGAAAAACTAAGAACTGTAGGTTGAAAACAAAAGTGTACAGTAACACAGTGGTGTGACTCATTAAGGAACCCACATATCATAAAAGTATCATCAACACATTTCATAAAAATATAAATTACATCATCAATCTACAAAACTGTGCTGTGTTTTGTACTCGTTTACGTTATACACTCCTGGAAATTGAAATAAGAACACCGTGAATTCATTGTCCGAGGAAGGGGAAACTTTATTGACACATTCCTGGGGTCAGATACATCACATGATCACACTGACAGAACCACAGGCACATAGACACAGGCAACAGAGCATGCACAATGTCGGCACTAGTACAGTGTATATCCACCTTTCGCAGCAATGCAGGCTGCTATTCTCCCATGGAGACGATCGTAGAGATGCTGGATGTAGTCCTGTGGAACGGCTTGCCATGCCATTTCCACCTGGCGCCTCAGTTGGACCAGTGTTCGTGCTGGACGTGCAGACCGCGTGAGACGACGCTTCATCCAGTCCCAAACATGCTCAATGGGGGACAGATCCGGAGATCTTGCTGGCCAGGGTAGTTGACTTACACCTTCTAGAGCACGTTGGGTGGCACGGGATACATGCGGACGTGCATTGTCCTGTTGGAACAGCAAGTTCCCTTGCCGGTCTAGGAATGGTAGAACGATGGGTTCGATGACGGTTTGGATGTACCATGCACTATTCAGTGTCCCCTCGACGATCACCAGTGGTGTACGGCCAGTGTAGGAGATCGCTCCCCACACCATGATGCCGGGTGTTGGCCCTGTGTGCCTCGGTCGTATGCAGTCCTGATTGTGGCGCTCACCTGCACGGCGCCAAACACGCATACGACCATCATTGGCACCAAGGCAGAAGCGACTCTCATCGCTGAAGACGACACGTCTCCATTCGTCCCTCCATTCACGCCTGTCGCGACACCACTGGAGGCGGGCTGCACGATGTTGGGGCGTGAGCGGAAGACGGCCTAACGGTGTGCGGGACCGTAGCCCAGCTTCATGGAGACGGTTGCGAATGGTCCTCGCCGATACCCCAGGTGCAACAGTGTCCCTAATTTGCTGGGAAGTGGCGGTGCGGTCCCCTACGGCACTGCGTAGGATCCTACAGTCTTGGCGTGCATCCGTGCGTCGCTGCGGTCCGGTCCCAGGTCGACGGGCACGTGCACCTTCCGCCGACCACTGGCGACAACATCGATGTACTGTGGAGACCTCACGCCCCACGTCTTGAGCAATTCGGCGGTACGTCCACCCGGCCTCCCGCATGCCCACTATACGCCCTCGCTCAAAGTCCGTAACCTGCACATAAGGTTCACGTCCACGCTGTCGCGGCATGCTACCAGTGTTAAAGACTGCGATGGAGCTCCGTATGCCACGGCAAACTGGCTGACACTGACGGCGGCGGTGCACAAATGCTGCGCAGCTAGCGCCATTCGACGGCCAACACCGCGGTTCCTGGTGTGTCCGCTGTGCCGTGCGTGTGATCATTACTTGTACAGCCCTCTCGCAGTGTCCGGAGCAAGTATGGTGGGTCTGACAAACCGGTGTCAATGTGTTCTTTTTTCCATTTCCAGGAGTGTAACTGTAGTCGGCTTTAACACTGTGGAAAGGTTCATACCACACAGAGCCAACTGCGCAGCTGATCACTGTTTACTAAAAAACTAAACTCCTCCCGAACAGGCCATGAAGGCCCACTGGTACCGACCGGCCGCCGTATCGTCCTCAGCCCATAGGCAACACTGGATGCTGATATGGAGTGGCATGTGGTCAGCACACCGCTCTCCCGGCCGTATGTCAGTTTCCGAGACCGGAGCCGCTACTTCTCAATCAAGTATCTCCTCAGTTTGCCTCACAAGTTTGCACCCCGCTTACCAACAGCGCTCGGCAGACCGGATGGTCACCCATCCAAGTGCTAGACCAGCCCGACAGCGCTTAACTTCGGTGATCTGATGTTTACTGGTAGAGTCAAATATGGTCATAGAGGTATATATACATCGATAGTGACTAGCACCTTACTATTAATAAGCAGTGTGTTGTGTGCTACAAAAGTACATGTGACGGTCATGGCAGATATTCTGTATATTTTATTTAACAGCAACCTACGCGTGTTACAATCACAGTTGCAGTGAGAGAAAACAAAATGCGTAGAAGTACAAGAACCTGGTAATGGTGAAACGACTGAAACTGGTTGTGTAAGTAAAGAATCTCGCCAGCAGTTCAAGGCAGCAATATGACAATTTTTTATTATATGATATCGTTACAAATGATCAACAGCAAAAGCCAACACTACCTTTTCCCTGATTACAATGTCTTTTCTATCTGACTGGTACGAATGGTATAAATCTTCACAGATATAAAAAGTTAAACATTTTATGCTGAACATTTTTCTGTCAGTCTTCTGACTGGCTTGATGCGGCCTGCCAGTCTCTTCATCTCAGGCCTAGAACTTACACACCACGTACTCAGTTATTTGTTGGTTCTATTCCAATCTCTCTCTCCCCCTCCAGTTTTCTTTCTATATGGCGTCCTGTAGTAAAACGGGAGTTGTTCTCTGATGTCTTAACACACGTCATACATCTTGCCCCTTCTTCTATTTTGTTTTCTCATCGATTCTATGGACGAACACCTCATTTTTGATCGTAAAAGTCCGCTTAATTTTCTGAATCCTTCTGAAACACCATGTCTCAAACCCTGAGAGTCGGTTCTTTTCCGGTTTTCCTACAGTTAATGATTCACTTGCATACTGTGATGTACTGTAAACGCACATACACAGAAATTTCTACCTCGAGTTGAGACCTATGTATGATACTAGCAGACATCTTTAAGTGAAGAATGGCCTTTTTCCTTGCCAGTTTATTTAAAATGCCGAACTATTTGTTCGCGGTGTAAGGGATGCGTACTCTTAAGTACATGACCTTATAATGGTCGCCTAGTCGTAGATATTGCTTTAATCGCACTATTTCACTTCCATTTACGGAGCTTGTTAGCACTTGATGTTAGGTTGGCACCATTAAAATGCATTGTGATAATCGCTGCTGCTTGTTGGATCGTTGCTATGTCTCGATGCTAATGCTGGCTCTAAATCTGGTTATCTAGGGGTAAGAAGATGAGGTCCCGTGTTTTTGATGTGCTTTTGATGATAAATAATGAGCGAAAGCAACAAATATTTAAACTTCAAATATTTATTACTCTGGAGGCCATCTTAATTCCACTGTCCACCAAAGACAATGATACAACACAAAATAGCACTTCTTTTACATGTTCTTTGCAATGTTTATCCACCTCGAACAATAACACACATACACTTTACTAAAGTGACATTCAGACTCCGCTCCCAACCCTTCTTGCTGCTTGTATTTATAACCTTGTCAAAGAACTACTAAAAAGAGATATAGTTCATAAGTCACATGTAGATCTGTTATCGTAATTTGTGCAGAAAAGTTATTAATTTATATCGAGTGACAATTTAACAGGTTATTAAAATGACAGACAGATTTGTTTGACTTGACAGAATAAATCTTTGTTAGAAAAGTGCCGTTTTTTAGAAGTTTATCAATTGACTTCTCTAATTTGCATAAATAAGTAAATAACATGAATTATTAAGAATTACATTGGTTTTCGTCTAAAATAGGAGTGTTTACATGAATACTGAGTGAAAACGGTCCTAGTGAACAAATAGGTTTCACTGGGTGATTTTTATTTAAGGAGATCCAAAATATGTAAGGTAGCCACTATTTTTCGTACTTCATATTAATTATTTAAGATGAACTTAGTGTTTTTACATGATGACATTTGCTGTATCAGTGATCAAGTGATATTAACTTTTGTGTGGGTCAGTTATTCAGTATAATTTAATGGGTTGACTGTTTATGGAGACATGTTATGCAATCATTGTTAACATGCACAATTACTTCTCTATAATCATACATACTCGTTAAACTGGTTGAATTTGGAGGGTGTCGCATACTTAGGTAAAGTAAAGCCTTTAATAGGTTCCGTTACAACCTACTGGAGCCAACATTCGGTTTTAGGAATGTCTTGAAGGAGCAAAGAGCGTGGGTGAGTATTTTCTTCTTTGCTGGGGCAGCAAGACTGTACCCAGGAGAGAAAGACCGCGGGCTTGATTTGTCTATAAAGACGGATTGCGGGCAGCCCGGCGAGTGATAACCGCTCGTCCTTCTGGTTCCTCTTTTTCGTTTAACGGAAGCCTCCCTTCGCTAGGAATGGAGGGTACTGGCTAATGTTAAGAGAGCTATGAAAGAGCTGCAATTCCCAGCCTGGAAGTTATGGAGCAATAAACCGCTAACAGCGCACTGCCAAGAAAATGACACCCGTAAAGCAGCGACACGTGGCCTGCATGCGCCCTCTCCAGGCCGCATGAGCCGCCGCTGGACTACAAGTTAAATCACCCGGCCCTTCGCTAAAGTGCGCAACACAGTGAGGTACCCACACCGCTTACTCCTTCCCGTCCAGAACCAAATCAAAACGATATATTGTTTCTCATTAGATTACAAAGCAGTAAACAAGAATGAACTTTAGCTCCAGCAGAAAAATTTCTGAGATTTTTCATGGGCATTTTCTTAGTATTTTCATATAAGGGACCTGCTGTCCCTGATGGCTCGGCGTAGCGTAATATTGTACGAGATGCGTTCAGTTAAACTACGCAAAACTTTTTTTCGGCCAGTTTCGGTTGAAGAAATGTGGATGGAATTTGTTGTGGAACATTGTAGGTTATTTCCTCTTCAGTTTGGAAAGTTTCATGTCGTTCAGATAGGTGGCGTCGCCATACGTAGCCTTCAAAATGGCGTCTGTAACAGAGATGCGTTCCAAGCAGAAAGCTGTCATTGAGTTTGTTTTGGCGGGAAGCCAGAGCATCGCAGATATTCATAGGTGCTTCCAGTACGTCTACGTAGACCTGTCAGTAATCAAAAGCACGAAGAGCCGTTGAGCGAGGTGCCTGTCATCGTCACAGCAACGAGACATACCAGTGTTGATGATGATTAGTGTTTTAGGGCGCACAACCAGTGTTGAGTTTGTGTCTGTTCTGAGACGACATGGCCGACCTCATTTAAACTCTTCAGTCGTGAGAGTTAATTTGGAGTTGGAACGGCTGCTTGGGTGGGGTGCGGGCGGGGCCACATATTGGTTTGGTTCTTGTTGATTCTCTCAGTAGGTGGGATTATACTAGACATGGCCTGCACCTCAGCAGGAAAGGAAAGGGTAAAGTGGCTGGGCTAATAGCAGGAAATGTAAGGGGGGAAGGCACTGCGATGAGTGGTAATATACCAGTGGTCATACGTGTTGGAGCAGCACCTTTTTTTAGGATAGGTAGGACAGACCGAAGTCAAGTTCTGAGAAAAGTAAAGATTGAAACAAACCTTCCGTTTGATAAAGAAATCAAACAGCATAATCCCGGCACATTGGGTCAGCGAACACAGCTGTTGGTTAAAAATTTACAGCAATCAGCAGAAATTTTATTTCTGCCCGATTTCATCTCGGTAAATGAGAAATGCCAATTATCTTTAGTGCATCAAAATATTCGAGGGCTTGGAAGTAAAATTAATGAACTACTTATGTCCACTGATAAATTAGAGTCATCGAACCCAGTTGATATAATCTGCCTCTCTGAACATCATGTGACCACTGGTATAGATATGTTAAACCTTACAGAATTTAAGTTAGCCTCCTACATCTGCAGACAAAAGATGGAGAAAGGAGAAGTTGCCACATTTGTTAAAAACAGTTTTAAATTTAAGAATATTGACATTAATAAATTTTGCTTAGAGCAGCACTTAGAAGCATGTGCAACGGAGATTTCATAAAGAGGTCCTTTATAATAGTAGCCATATACAGAGCACCTTCAGGAAATTCCAACCTGTTTATAAACGGTCTTGAGATTTATTATCTCATCTAAAATTGAAAAAACGAAGAACTAGTGGTTGCTGGTGATTTTAATATAGATGTCCTGAAAAACACTGTCAGTGAACCGTTACTGAAATCACTTACATTGTCATTCAGTTTAATTTCTACTGTAAATTTCCCAACTAGGGTGTACAAATGTTCTAAGACTGTAATTGATAATATATTTATATCTCTAGGCAACTAAGTCATATTACAAAACCAGTAGTAAATGGGTTATGTGACCATGACATGCAACACCTAACATTAAATTTTGAAAATTGTCTGGGCAAAATATCTAATAGAACTGAGTACAGAAGGCCAACAAAACAGTCGAAAACTGAGAAATTTAGGAGATTGCTCGAAGAAATTAATTGGAAGGATGTATACAGCACCCAAGGCACAAACAGAAAATACAAAACATTCTTTAATAAAGTTAGCACCTTATTTGAAAATTGTTTTCCCCTGGAGGTAACTCAAATTAAGCAGAAGTCTAATAAGAAACTATGGATCACACAAGGGATAAAGATATCATGTGAGACAAAAAGGAAACTCTATCTGATATGTAGGGACACCTTTGATACTAGCATTATAGCTCATTACAAAAATTAATGCAAAATATTAAAGAAGGTTATCCAGAAATCTAAACACCTGCATTATGAGAAGAAGATAAATACACCCAGCAATAAAATAAAAACAATATGGGATACAGTTAAGTCAGAGACAGGTAGGACCAGAAATGAGGAGGAACAAATGGCTCTAAAAAATAAATGAAACCCTGGTAACAAACGCATGTTGTGTTGCAAAACATTTAAACAAGTATTTTGTCTCTGTTATTGATACCATGGGGTTGTCAGGTTCAGTAAATAATGCAATTGGATATCTGAGACCAGTGCACACAAGCAATCTCAGTAAAATGGAATTGACACTTAATTCACCTAAAGAAATAGAATCCATCATGAAGTCCTTGAAATCAAAGCATTATAGTGGTTATGATAACATATCAACAAAATTAATAAAGGAGTGTTCATGTGAGCTTAGTCATATCTTAAGTTACTTGTGTAATCAGTCACTTGTCACATGAACATTCCTGGACTGGCTTAAATATGCTGAAGTTATACCTCTCCACAAGAAAGGGGACAAAGAAATGCCAGCAAATTACCGACCGATCTCACTTTTTCTGTCAAAGTCACAGTTTGGGTTTCTTAAGGGTTCTGATATTGAGAAAGCTATTTACACTTACAGCGAAAATGTCCTTAATTCTTTGGACAACAAATTAGAGGCAACTGGCATGTTCTGTGACCTGTCAAAGGCGTTTGACTGTGTGAATCACAGAATTCTTTTAAGTAAATTAAAATATTATGGCGTCACTGGTAGTGCTGCAAAGTGGTTTCAGTCATATCTTACTAATAGAAAACAAAGGGTGTCATTACGTAACACTTCAGCAATAGGCAATCAGACATCATCTGTCTGGCAAGACATTACACGTGGTGTTCCCCAAGGTTCCATACTAGGCCCACTACTGTTTCTTGTGTATATTAATGACCTGTCATCTGTTACATTACCAGATGCCAAGTTTGTCTTGTTTGCAGATGATATAAACATTGCAATAAATAGTAAATCAAATATAAATTTAGAAAGGGCAGCTAATCAAATTTTTACTGACATCAATAAGTGGTTCACAGCCAGTTCAGTGTCATTAAACTTTGAAAAGACCAAATATATGCAGTTCAGAACTTCCAAGAGATTTCCTTCTGGTGTGTGTCTAAAAGGTGATGACATGGAAATAGGAGAAGTTGAGAGTGTAAAATTCTTGGGATTACAACTTGATAATAAATTCAGTTGGGAGCAACTACTAACGAACTGCTAAAGTGCCTAAACAAGTCTGTGTTCCAATGCGAATGATGTCAGACATAGGAGATATAAATATAAAAAAAACTGGAAATTTTGCTTATTTTTACTCCATTATGTCATATGGTATCATATTTTGGGGTAACTCCACAAACAGAGAAAAAACTTTTAGAGCACAGAAGCGTATAATAAGAGTAATGAGTAGTGTAAATCCAAGAACATCATGTCGAAACTTATTCAAAGAATTGGACATATTAACCAGAGCTTCTCAGTATATTTATTCCTTAATGAAGTTTGTTGTAAATAATACATCTCTTTTTCCAACTAACTGCGTAAACACAGTATCAATACTAGGAATAAGAACAATATACATAAAGATTTAAAATTACTTACTCTTGCCCAGAAAGGAGTGCAGTATTCAGCAATGCATATTTGCAATAAGTTACCAGCAACCATTAAGAGTTTAGTTTCAGACAAGGTACAATTTAAACATAATTTAAAAGAATTTTTGGTGGCCAACTCCTTCTATTCCATCCATGAGTTTCTCAACAAGTGCACTAGACCATTTTAATGAAAATTTATTATAGTTTAATTTTTGACAATACTTGTTTGTAACAGCCAAGTAACTACCTACTGTGTGAATGATGGATGTATGGAAAGCAGATGTAAGTCTTAAGTCTGTAAATAGTGGAAGTAATTTTAAATCTTGTACATAATCTGACTGTTCTTAACTGAAGATCACTGAAATGAATAATTTACTTTAATTTTTGACAATACTTGGTTGTAACAGCCAAGAAACTAGCAAATGTCTGAATGATGGATTTAATGAAAGCAGATGTAAATATTAAACCTGTAATATTAGAAGTTTAAATTTAATTCGTGTACATTATATTACTGTTTATTGATTGAGGATCATTAAAATTAATGAAACTCAAGTTTTTATTATTACATTTTTGTAATGTGTTTATCTGACATGTCCCACACCCAGGAGGATTCCCCCTTTTATGGATTTATGGAATGAATAATTAATCTAATCTAATCTAACCCCACGCAGACCTGTCCAGTCTTCTGCTTGATGGCCGGCTGCACACATCGCACAGCTTTGACTCCTGCAGTGTTGGAAGGTGTGGATACTCTCATTCGAGGTGATCGACGGATCATAATCAATCACCTCGTTGCTCAGCGAGACATCTCTGTTGGTACTGCTGAGATACTCGTTCACCAGGTGGTGTACTCAAAGATGTGTGTCCACTGGCCTTCTCGCCGTCTATCAGAAGACCATAAAGAGCAACGAAGGACCATCTTTGCGGAATTACTTCCGCGTTACGTGGCTGATCGTGACAATTTTTTGTCAATGATCGTCACAGGCGATGAAACAAGGGCTCATTACTTCGAACTGGAAACAAAACGGCAGTCCATGGAGCAACACTACACAATCTCTCCTCCGAAGAAAAGGTTCGAAGTCGCACTCCCAGCCGGTAAATCATGGCGATGGTCTTCTGGGACTCTGAAGGGGTTATTCTGTTTGATGTCCTACCTCATGGTGCACTCTGAAGAGTACTGTGCTACCCTCAGGAAATCGAAGAAAATACTTCAGTGTTTTCGTCGCTACAAAAGTATTAATGAACTTCTCCTTCCGCGTGGCAACGCAAGGCCTCACACAAATGTGTGTACCAGTGTGAACCTCACAAAACTTCACTGAACTGTTCATCCTCATCCACCCTACAGCCTGGACGTCGCACCTTCCGACTTCCACCTGTTTGGCCCAATGCAGGATGCAGTCCGGGTGAAGCATGGGGAGGTTACTCAGACAGCAAGATGTTGGCTCCGACATCGATCTGTTGAGTCGTACTATGCGGTCATAGAGCCCTTCCTAGTAAGGTGGCGTAAGGCTATTTCACTGAATGGAGATTATATTGAAAAATAGGGTTTTGTAGCCAAATGAGTGGCGAATAATATGGAATTCTGAGTAAAACAACTTGTTTTCAGAAAAAAATGTGTTGCAATACTTACTGAACGCCCCTCGTACTAATTACAGAGATCAGGCGCTCTAAAAGGGAACAAAATGCGAACACCATTTTTTACGGCAGCGCAATAATTTCCACCCCTACTCACCCCATTTGTGAACAGCGCGTGGGAAGCCCAACTGCTGGTGAACCGTAATTTCTCTGATTTTCTCGTTGTGGTCGCTTCGTGAGACATATACATTAGGAAAAAATAGTTGCCCGTCTCTTCTTGAAACGTATACTCTCGGAATTTCAATAATAAACCTCCCCGTGATTTGCAATACCTCTATTGTAGCGTCTATCATTGGAATTTGTCGAGCAGCTCCATAACATCCTCGCACTTAGGACTCCTTGACCGAACTGTTGTATCGTTTAGCCATATGTGTGTTCTAAGGCAGAAAGCAGAGAATGAGAGACACAACAAGGTAGGTAAAGATCTTGTACTTCAGTGGGTTGCAAGACAACTGTTGTCAGATTCAAATACAACTGAAACTATCCAAGTCCGTAGCCAAGTCCATAATACACTGTAGTCACCAAGAGAGAGGCGATATCACAAGACCAAAAGGGGCTGTTGATGGCTTGTGGCGGCCTCTTATTGACTTCGATAGCGGCTCTGCCTGCCTCTGCCGGCCGTCTTGGGCCTGGAATCTCATTGACTGCAATATAACTGTTTTCAGTGATGAGCCCAGTTTCGAACCAGCCCCGTTTCGAATGAGTCGCGGTGACCAATGAAGACAGCGGGCCGGCCGCGGTGGTCTAGCGGTTCTGGCGCTGCAGTCCGGAACCGCGGGACTGCTACGGTCGCAGGTTCGAATCCTGCCTCGGGCATGGGTGTGTGTGATGTCCTTAGGTTAGTTAGGTTTAAGTAGTTCTAAGTTCTAGGGGACTTATGACTTAAGATGTTGAGTCCCATAGTGCTCAGAGCCATTTGAACCATTTTTGAAGACAGCGGTGGGATACCAGTTTGAGTGTCGCCCGCCTTATGGCCAGAGAACCAGGAGTGATGACCTGCGGTGGCATCTCTTTTCATAGCAGGACTCTTTTGGGTGTCATCCTCGGCACTCTTGCAACACATTTGTATGCGGACGATGTTCTACGCCCCGTTTTCCACCCGCCATAGCCGGCAACGGTGACCGAGCGGTTCTAGGCGCTTCAGTCCGGAACCGCGCGACTGCTACGGTCGCAGGCTCGAATCCGGCCTCGGGCGTGGATGTGTGTGATGTCCTTAGGTTAGTTAGGTTTAAGTAGTTCTAAGTCCTAGGGGACTGATGACCTCAGATGGGCAGGGCTGGTGATTTTGACAATCTAACGCTCCAGTTGGACAGAATTTGGCACGATGTCCCTTGTGAGGACACCTAACTACTCCATCAAGCAGAACTATGCCGTAAAATTGCTTTCTTAAGGGCCAGAGGTGGACCAACGCGTTATTGACTTGCTCAATTGGTGAAGTTATTTCTTTTGAATGAATCATCCAGTTTTCCTGAAATTGTAATTGCTTCTTTGGCTGTACATGTACGTCACTCCTACCGGTTTCCGTCACATCCGGATAATGTAGAATTTTAGAACATGGTTTTTGCTCGCGTATCACGTCATTTCTGGAAACCCAGAATCTACTCAATAGGACTCAACGAGGATTCCGGAAACAGCGATCGTATGAGACCCAACTCGCTTTATTTGTTCATGAGACCTAGAAAATATTAGATACAGGCTCCCAGGTAGATCCCATTTTCCTTGACTTCCGGAAGGCGTTCGATACAGTTCCGCACTGTCGCCTGATAAACAAAGTAAGAGCCTACGGAATATCAGACCAGCTGTGTGGCTGGACTGAAGAGTTTTTAGCAAACAGAACACAGCATGTTGTTCTCAGTGGAGAGACGTCTACAGATGTTAAAGTAACCTCTGATGTGCCACGGGGGAGTGTTATGGGACCATACCTTTTCACAATATATACAAATGGACTAGTAGGTTGTGTCTGAAGTTCCATGCGGCTTTTCGCGGAGGATGCTGTAGTATACTGAGAAGTTGCAGCATTAGAAAATTGCAGCGAAATGCGGGAAGATCTGCAGCGGACAGGCACTTGGTGCAGGGAGTGGCAACTGACCCTTAACATAGACAAATGTAATGGATTGCGAATACATAGAGAGAAGGATCCTTTATTGTATGCTTATATGACAACGGAACAAACACTGGTAGCAATTACTTCTGTAAAATATCTGGGAGTATGCGTACGGAACGGTTTGAAGTGGAATGATCATATAAAATTAATTGTTGGTAAGGCGTGTGCCGGGTTGAGATTCATTGGGAGAGTCCTTAGACAATGTAGTCCATCACCAAAGGAGGTGGCTTACAAAACGTTCGACCTATACCTGAGTATTGCTCATCAGTGTGGGATCCGTACCAGGTCGGGTTGACAGAGCAGATAGAGAAGATCCACAGAAGTGCGGCGCGTTTCGTCACAGGGTTACTTGGTAAGCGTGATAGCGTTAGGGAGATGTTTAGCAAACTCAAGTGGCAGACTCTGCATGAGAGGCGGTCTGTATCGCGGTGTAGCTTGCTGTCCAGGTTACAAGAGGGTGCGTTTCTGGATGAGGTATCGAATATATTGCTTCCCCGTACTTATACCTCCCGAGGAGATCACGAATGTAAAATTAGATAGATTCGCGCGCGCACGGAGGCTTTCCGGTAGTCGTTCTTCCCGCGAACCATACGCGACTGGAACAGGAAAGGGAGGTAATGACAGTGGCACGTAAAGTGCCCTCCGCCACGCACCATTGGGTGGCTTGCGAAGTATAAATGTAGATGTAGATGTAGATAATTCCCTCGTATTTTTTTTTGTCTTAGAGCGTATTTATAACATGCGTACTCATGACGCATTAACGTGACGGTGTGCCAAAACCCTGAATAACCACCTCCTGCAGTGTATGGGTACAGGAAGACAGTCAGTGAACTTTGGTACCAACACGGATGTGGACCCATGTTGACTTCAATGTCGTGGCCGACTGGGCTAGGTTTCTCGATTGATGCTCCGTGGCCCGAACAGCCCGATCGAAGTTGTTCCATATATTCGCGACGGGGTTTAAATCCGGGGACTTTGATGACTGGAGGACTACGGTAAATTCATCCTGGTACTCTTCGGACTATGTACGTGCACTGAAAGCTGTGAGACACTTTGAATTGCCCTGCTGGTGACTGTGATCGTGCCGAGGAAAATACAAACTGCATACATTGGTGGACACGGTCCCCAAGGACAGTTGTACATTTGCCTTGATCTATAGTGGCTTCCTGAATGATGACATCACCCAGGGAACTCCACAAAAACATTCCCCAGACCTTAATTCCCCCATCCTCCGGCCTGGACTCTTCTGACAATTATTACTGGGGCCATACACACCAACAGCTGTCTGTCCCATGGAGCACAAGTCACGAATCACCCGAAAAGGCCACCTGTCGTCACTCAGGGGACGTCCACCTGCGGTATTTGCATCCGAATTCCAGCCTTCGTCGCCCGCGAACAGCAATCAGCATGGGCTCACGAATCAGACACCTGGTGCGGAGGCCCATACGGAGCAATTTTCGTAGAGGAGACACTGTTGGTAGCCCCATATGTTTATCTCGGCCGTCAGCTTCTCAACAATTGCACGTCTGTTCGCCCTTACGCATCTCCGCAGCCGTCGTTCAGCGTCTCATACTGCACCACAGTTGCCTCACCACCAGTTTTGGACGGTGCCATTTTACCATCTGTGGTCTACTTTAACCATTGTAAGTTGCCTGTTAATATGTTAGCAGCGCGATAGACTGCGTTAATAACTCAGACAGCGTTGTGTGCCCTCTCTAAGAGACTCTGTGGCTGGTCGGACTCGCAGTTAGAGGTGAATAGTCAGCAGTGATAAAAGTTAATAGCCAGCAGTGATGGCAGTTGGAAGTTAATAGCCAACAGTGATGGAGGTTGTATGTTAATAGTTCGCAGTGATGGAGGTTGGAGGTCTAAGGTGTTAGCGCATCTGGACGATTTGGACGTGTGTCCGTAATGGAAATGTATTATTGTTGATGATTATATAATTTTTTTGAACTGGATGTCACATTATTAAGGCAAAATTTGCTAAATTCATTATTTGCTCTGCAACAAAATCTGTCCTGTGCTAACCACATGCCTATTACTAGTTAGAACCTACAGTAGTAGGTTTTATTTAGCTGGCTGCATTGCTGCTTCCTGTATTGCTGTAGTTCGCGTAATGAAGATTTTCTGCGAGGTAAGTGACTTATGAAATGTATGGGTTAATGTTAGGAGTTCTTCTAATTCAGGGCCATTCTTTTGTGTTAATTATTTGTGTAGTCAGATTCCGTTATCGTTGTATATTGTGGGTCATAAATAAATAGAATAGCTTTGAGCTGAATTTGACAGGGAAAATTCTATAGGTCAGTGTTGAAATGATAAAGACAAGCAAAGTGACAGTAGGTTCAGTTTGGCTCAGCAGTTTCAGAATTAAATAAAGAAGTTTCATCATGGCGGAACGCAAACAGTTTACAAACTTTCTCGTTTCGGAAATGCTTCCACCGTTGGTTCGAAAACCAATGATCGTGCTGTTTTGGACGTCAGATAAATCGATCCGTGTCCATATTACGACAAAGATTACGCTCTTGTCCGCGTCCATCAGCTCCACTACTAGTGCTGCCACCTACCACCTATGAGTGGTAATTGCACGTTGATGTCGAACATAGATGTTGGGGACATTACTGTGACTGGATCGTGTATTTAAAAAGTCCTTCATTAAACGAGAGGCCAAACTGAGGGTTTGTGTATTTATGAGTACCCACGTGTCACAGAGATAACGTGTTTGTTATGAGTGTGTGCGTCATGATGTGGAGGCTCTGCCTGATGCTGCAGTGCAGTGATATGTTCGAATTATTCACTCTCTGTTGGAGCAAACCGACGTGGAGCAAAATCCGACAATTCTAATGAGATGTCCTCGTTCACAGGTGCTGCTGTGCAGCGTCACCAGTGGTCCCCCAACGCATACTCTTAATTAACTAGCCGGCCGCGGTGGTCTAGCGGTTCTAGGCGCTCAGTCCGGAGCCGCGCGACTGCTACGGTCGCAGGTTCGAATCCTGCCTCGGGCATGGATGTGTGTGATGTCCTTAGGTTAGTTAGGTTTAAATAGTTCTAAGTTCTAGGGAACTGATGACCATAGATGTTAAGTCCCATAGTGCTCAGAGCCATTTGAACCATTTGAATCTTAATTAACTCATCCTTGATGATGCGAAATCCCACACTGATTAACTGACTAGGCAATCATATAGTCCTTAATTACCGTAAATGCGCATTTTTCCTCTCAACTACAATTAGTAAATCAGAACAGACCAGCGGTTGTGAACGATTTCAGCAATGAAGGCGCGCCGACCGTGGTGGCCGCTCGGTTCTAGGCGCTGCAGTCCGGAACCGCGCGACTGCTACGGTCGCGGGTTCGAATCCTGCCTCGGGCGTGGATGTGTGTGATGTCCTTAGGTTAGTTAGGTTTAAGTAGTTCTAAGTTGTAGGGGACTGATTACCTCAGAGGTTTAGTCCCATAGTCGTCAGTGCGATTTGAACCATTAACTTTCCCTGTTTACTCACTGAAATCACAAAATTAACCTCAATTAGACAGCTGTAAACAAGTGATATATTAAAATCTCATAACCGCTAGAACCATTTTAAAAAGTTATTAGAATTCGAAGTAAAAGCACGATTCAGATATGAAACGAAACAACACAGTGATGGATAGAAATATTTCCAGATTACAGTCACGTAACCTCTTAATATTTCGTCATACCAGATTTTTATTGACATCTGGAGTGAAATAATTTTGTATACCTTCATTCGGTAAATTATTTTCATGGTCGTTTAATACAATGTTTGTTAAGCTAGCTACTCTATCACAGAAGCGATGTCCAATTCCAACCTTACTTTTTACGATATTTACGTTCTGAGGTTTGATCAGTTTACTCAATTTTGTCTATTTGAGATTTTCTCAGCAGTACTCATGTCCATATTAGAAAGCTCTTGCTAAGCAAAATGAAACTGAGTACAAGAAAGTTGCTTACTTGGTTGCAAATATTCTAAATCTGATTTACTTAACAAGTCATTATGTTCATGTTTTATGTTCCTGTGATTCACATAACTTGGCCTAAATCCATTTGATCTCACTTTTGATTTTAATGGATAAGACAAGCGTTGAACGCTGTTTAATGTTCACTTTTGCATAGTTTGACGCCAGCTGCAAGTCACTACTTCCTTAAATTTATAATCGTCAGTTATATTTACAGACTTACACATGCGACATCTAACGAACTTACGATACAAATATATTTTGTGGCTGCTGTGCCGTAGTTCGTTACCAACAGTAGCGCTGTTAAGAGGGTAACTCCGGTGGCACTCAGACGTACACTGACCAGCCAGAACGCAATGACCACCTACCTAATAGCCTGTACGATATAACGATATGTTTACGTAATGTGTATACATAAACATACAGTTATAAATGTCCCCGTTCGTAGTCTCTAATTATAACAATATGTTACTTTTGTGCTGTAACATATAGCTATAATCAGCGGTGGAAACATATTTGCGAACGCCGACCGTGTGCGGCTATTTATTGTTGGATCGTCTGATCAGTCGGAAGTTGCATTGCTTAGGAGAGTAAATGCCTATTCAAAATATAATTATTTTGGATAGCTCAACATGAATTTCCTAAGGGACCGTAGTTTATCATGCATTTACCAGTAGAATATGACGCGGAGAAAATATTTCGCCGCATGCAACTTCCGTCCGAACTCGACGAAAGAATTCGTGACTGTGAACTCTCTATTTGGCAGAAACATATAGAAAATTAAATAATTTCATGAAGAAGTGCGACATAGATTCTATAGTAAATGAATAGTCCATACACCAGTTCCGTTTAACTCTGAATTTATGGCAAGTAATAGACAAACTTACATTGCAATGAAGGATTTAACATGGATGCCGTTTTGACTGGCACTTCTCGTAATGAAAAACAATTCCTTCGACGTTTTCACATACACGTCGCACAATAAATCTACTGCTAGGCACTTTTAGTATTACACATTCACTTTTCACTAAAACAATATTATTTTTAACAATAATAATACGGCGGCAAGACATGCGCGTCCGACACAAGTTACAGGAGACAAGAGAAGAATGAGTAACTGTTCATCGAGAATATCTCGTAAAAGTGTTCTTCTTCTGTCCGTTTTTCGCGCCGCGGTTTTCAAAGTCAATAACTCACTCATCTCTGACGGCGCTTCGACCATAAACAAGTTACGTCACAGGTCGTTCACCTTTTACATTCTCGCAACATTATTTGCTAACTGTAGCTGTTGCCGAGCGACTGCTCGATTAGTGAATGATTTAAAATGATAAGACAATCACATAATGTTACAACGTCCACCTTTCGCACGGATAACAGCGGCGTCTGGCGAATGTTTTCATGGAATTCTCTGGGTGATCTCGTCATTCACTAAGGCACGAAGGGTCAACACAAGCATGCATCATCCTTGGGGACCATGTACACCCCTCAGCAGAATGGTATCTACCAGTAGGACAGCAGCATTGAAGCAATGAGACCTCGGGAGGTCGCTGGAAGAAGTTCGTACCACATCTGCACACACAAGTCACGTAACTACCGTAAGTCCCGGGGATGGGGGCGATAAGCTCTGACGCCACATTCAGCCACATCCCATATGTATGCGATCGGTGTCAGATCTGGCGATTTGCGGGCCATCACATCAACTGGAACACGCCACTGTGTTCCTCGAAACACTCCATCACATGGCCCACGCATGTCCACATGAATGTTCCCCAGAATACAGAGCATCGGTATGGTGAAGAAGATATCGGGATTCATTAGATTATACAGTGCTCTGCAACCGCGCCAACGTCCAGTGCCGATGGTCAAGTGCATACTTCAGTTGTAGTTGCCGATCTCGTGGTGTTAACACTGGCACATGTATGGGTCGTCGTCTGCGGAGGCCCACCGATAGGAGTGTTCGGTGCACTGTGTGCTCAGACGTACTCTGCAGAATGAGATTTTCACTCTGCAGCGGAGTGTGCGCTGATATGAAACTTCCTGGCAGATTAAAACTGTGTGCCCGACCGAGACTCGAACTCGGGACCTTTGCCTTTCGCGGGCAAGCGCTCTACCATCTGAGCTACCGAAGCACGACTCACGCCCGGTTCTCACAGCTTTACTTCTGCCAGTACCTCGTCTCCTACCTTCCAAACTTAACAGAAGCTCTCCTGCGAACCTTGCAGAACTAGCACTCCTGAAAGAAAGGATATTGCGGAGACATGGCTTAGCCACAGCCTGGGGGATGTTTCCGGAATGAGATTTTCACTCTGCAGCGGAGTGTGCGCTGATATGAAACTTCCTGGCAGATTAAAACTGTGTGCCCGACCGAGAATCGAACTCGGGACCTTTGTCTTTCGCGGGCAAGCGCTCTACCATCTGAGCTACCGAAGCACGACTCAGGCCCGGTTTCACATCAGCGCACACTCCGCTGCAGAGTGAAAATCTCATTTTGGAAACATCCCCCAGGCTGTGGCTAAGCCATGTCTCCGCAATATCCTTTCTTTCAGGAGTGCTAGTTCTGCAAGGTTCGCAGGAGAGCTTCTGTAAAGTTTGGAAGGTAGGAGACGAGGTACTGGCAGAAGTACAGCTGTGAGTACCGGGCGTGAGTCGTGCTTCGGTAGCTCAGATGGTAGAGCGCTTGCCCGCGAAAGGCAAAGGTCCCGAGTTCGAGTCTCGGTCGGGCACACAGTTTTAATCTGCCAGGAAGTTTCATACTTGTACTCTGCCAGCATTAAAGTCTGATGTTAGTATCGTCACAGTTCGCCCCATGTCTGCCCAGCCTACGACGTCCGACACCTGCAATCAGGGGTGGCAGACCAACCCCATGACGTCTGGACGTGGTTTCACCTCGGTTTCGCCACGTGTGAAGACACTCACCACAACACTCCTCCAACACACGACAAGACATGCAATTTCCGAAATTCTCGTGCCGATCCTATGGGCCATCACAATCTGCCGTCGGTCAAACTGAGATAGTTCGCGCGCCTTCCCTATTCTGCACATGGACAGCACGCTCACTTATAGTACATGGACCGTGGGTGTATCTAACTACTAGCCATTCCTTGCCCGCTGACGCTACTATCGCCAGGACAGGTTTACATCAATAACTGGTCGGTTCTGTCTTATCAGTGTAGTTTATATCATTTGTTAATTACGTGCGACGACGCCAAATTGATTTTGAGTGCAATTTTTTGACGATGCTACGATGGCTTCATTACATGAAGGCATGTTTTAAACTAGGTTTGCATCGTCATATTTTAAGCGCATGTTCCTACATGTATAGAAGTAACACTTTTCACTCTAGCGCATTTTCTTATTTTAAAATGTATAGTATCCACTAGTCGTTTTTGGTTTCCCCATAGTTTGCTGCAGATCTGAATATTGTCATCGCCCGTCAAACAGTTAGTCTGAGGACGAAACAATTATTTTATCATAGACGGAAATAAATGAAATCTATTGTAGATGCTCTGGGCCACTGTCCTACTTGCGACTATGTCTGACCTTGTGAAATATACAAGGTTTCCAGCGAAGGAGGCCCTGATTTCAAAATTAGTTACCTAAAGCGCTACTGTTCAAAACAAAGTGTCCATTTGTTTTGAATAGTAGCGCAGTGAACAAAATGACCCTTGAATATACGATATTTCATGTATTGCGACGATGCTGAGCTGATTTTGTGTTTCTCTTTCACAATGCCACTTTGGTTGAATTATATTAGGGTATATTTTTAAAACAGATCTGAAAATGTTCATTGCTGACCGAAACCGGTAGCGTGAGGACCTAACAAGTTTGTGATCATAGACAGAAATATACTTTCTGGATCGCTGTTCGTTTCGCGACCATGTCCCACCTTGTGTAAAACTTATCTCCTGGCACGAGTATGGCTTAATCTGTTCGATAAACCTCAATTGCCGATCACCAAGCAACACATTATGCATTTGTTAGATATTTCGGTGATTTCAGGTTCGGACCATATTCAAGAAAAATGCGGGCGCATTTCAGTGCAACCATCAGTTTCTAGCAGATTTCTCATATGCAATTATCAGCTCTGGTAGTCAGCCGTCAAAACCAAAGAATTTTGTGATGGAGCAGTTCTCCAGCATACGCATTTGAACGAGTCACACGAAACTCTACCACTTCAGAATGGCAAACATAGGGTGACCATATTTTCTTCGGACAAAAGTGAGACTTCCATACATTTTCTTAGCCAAAAAGAGGGACAATTTTTATTTCTCGTTAAATATCACTTTTAATGCTAACATTTCTTCTTCCTCTGCAAATACAGCCTTCACTGATATGTGTGTGTGTGTACAAAACCAAACAAAGAATGGAGACTGGAAAGAAGTACATTTCAAAGTTTTCAGAAATATACTTATTAAGAAATGTAACATTTACAACACAGAATGTAGAAAGACATACAGCAACAATCACTACAAAAAACGTGCATAGTGAACACAAGGAATTTATGGTTTTGTGGATTCCACACTACAATCATATTTTTTCGAAGATGAAATTTCATTCAGCAACTCAGGTTTGCCTAATAGGTATGAATAGAAGGCAGTGCAACTGTATTTACTGAAGTTTAAACAAGTCAGTAAATACACTTAACACTCCTCGCCGTAAATCTATTCCTCTCATCTGTCCAGTGTGACGATAGTAAGCTGAAAATTCTTTCAACATTTGCATTGTGGGCAGGGAGTGAAAAGAAGTACTGTGCTATATTAAGCGATTCTCTGAACTGTCCATTACACTGGCAAGATCTGAAAAACCTACACCATTTTTCATGTGCCATCAACTGATTCCATTGTTCACTGTCTGTTTCCATTTGTTGTTTTACAAATGACTGTATATGAACTATTTCATCAAATAAGAGGCTGTCGTTTACTAGAATGCCCTTTTCATTTAGCCACATTAAAGTACACTCCTGGAAATTGAAATAAGAACACCGTGAATTCATTGTCCCAGGAAGGGGAAACTTTATTGACACATTCCTGGGGTCAGATACATCACATGATCACACTGACAGAACCACAGGCACATAGACACAGGCAACAGAGCAAGCACAATGTCGGCACTAGTACAGTGTATATCCACCTTTCGTAGCAATGCAGGCTGCTATTCTCCCATGGAGACGATCGTAGAGATGCTGGATGTAGTCCTGTGGAACGGCTTGCCATGCCATTTCCACCTGGCGCCTCAGTTGGACCAGCGTTCGTGCTGGACGTGCAGACCGCGTGAGACGACGCTTCATCCAGTCCCAAACATGCTCAATGGGGGACAGATCCGGAGATCTTGCTGGCCAGGGTAGTTGACTTACACCTTCTAGAGCACGTTGGGTGGCACGGGATACATGCGGACGTGCATTGTCCTGTTGGAACAGCAAGTTCCCTTGCCGGTCTAGGAATGGTAGAACGATGGGTTCGATGACGGTTTGGATGTACCGTGCACTATTCAGTGTCCCCTCGACGATCACCAGTGGTGTACGGCCAGTGTAGGAGATCGATCCCCACACCATGATGCCGGGTGTTGGCCCTGTGTGCCTCGGTCGTATGCAGTCCTGATTGTGGCGCTCACCTGCACGGCGCCAAACACGCATACGACCATCATTGGCACCAAGGCAGAAGCGACTCTCATCGCTGAAGACGACACGTCTCCATTCGCCCCTCCATTCACGCCTGTCGCGACACCACTGGAGGCGGGCTGCACGATGTTGGGGCGTGAGCGGAAGACGGCCTAACGGTGTGCGGGACCGTAGCCCAGCTTCATGGAGACGGTTGCGAATGGTCCTCGCCGATACCCCAGGAGCAACAGTGTCCCTAATTTGCTGGGAAGTGGCGGTGCGGTCGCCTACGGCACTGCGTAGGATCCTACGGTCTTGGCGTGCATCCGTGCGTCGCTGCGGTCCAGTCCCAGGTCGATGGGCACGTGCACCTTTCGCCGACCACTGGCGACAACATCGATGTACTGTGGAGACCTCACGCCCCACGTGTTGAGCAATTCGGCGGTACGTCCACCCGGCCTCCCGCATGCCCACTATACGCCCTCGCTCAAAGTCCGTCAACTGCACATACGGTTCACGTCAACGCTGTCGCGGCATGCTACCAGTGTTAAAGACTGCGATGGAGCTCCGTATGCCACGGCAAACTGGCTGACACTGACGGCGGCGGTGCACAAATGCTGCGCAGCTAGCGCCATTCGACGGCCAACACCGCGGTTCCTGGTGTGTCCGCTGTGCCGTGCGTGTGATCATTGCTTGTACAGCCCTCTCGCAGTGTCCGGAGCAAGTATGGTGGGTCTGACACACCGGTGTCAATGTGTTCTTTTTTCCATTTCCAGGAGTGTATTTTCAACTATTGACCATTCTGTTGGTTCTGTGAGCATCATCCATGAGAATACAGAAAACTCAGCTATTCCCTGTAACCATGAGGATAAATAGTCTACTGAATCATCATAAAACATTGATACTGCTATGTCAAATTTCTTAACAGACTGGTCATCACAATCATTCAGCAGTTTTTTTACACTTAGTGGTACAAAATGTTCATGTTTCCTTGAATTTAGACTTGTAAAAGCTTTATTTAAGACTGCTAATACTTCACATATGGGATTATTCTGTTTCTCAATACTCAGAATGGGTTGTTGGTAAACACTCATTTGTGAATGTACAAAAAGTAAATAACATTCATTTATAGGATCACTGAAAAAATTCTTTAAGATTGCAGGGCACTTTGAGTTAGACCGTGACAAAAAGTAAGATTTCAATGGTTCATACATTTTCAAGGTCCTTTCTATTGCTGGCAACAATGAAAGCCACCTTGTTTTGGAAAAGAAAAGTAAATTTTTGTAAGTGACAACAACAAATTCACAGAATTCAGTGAGTTCTGCAACACGAATAGAAAAAATATGAAAATGGTTGTACAACTTCATGACAGTGCAGTCAATATCAAGAGGTAAAACATCACAAGCACTTTGAAGTGTGTTATGAACAACATGTGCTGGACAACAATGTTAGTTTTTTAATGGGAGTTTTTTAATGGGGAAAACAATAGTACCCTCTTTTTTCATTAACCCCCAGAATTACAATTAGTATTGTCTGCACCAAATGCAACACACTTTGAGATGATACTGAATGACTATATAACATGAGAAAGATAATTGGAAATTGTTTCGAACTTTTCGTTCTGCAACTCATCAAGATCAAGCAATTTCGTCTGCAGTCCACCCTCACTTACAGAAAAATACTGAACTATCACACGAAAAATTTTCTGATGCCCATGGTTGCTAGCATCAGTAGATATTGAAAAGTATTTTGCACTGTTTACATCAGCTATTATCCTGTTTCTAGGAATGCGGAGCTATAACATTGTTGATAATTGCTTCACACTTTGTTCTTCCACACGAAACATTTTCTGCAATCGTAGAATCATGAAAAATTTTTTTTGTTTAGTTGGACACTGCAGTCAATAGAACGATAGCTTTGGTGGCGTTTAACATCATGGAATGACAGGGTTCCTTCTGCTGCAGCTACGTTTGTTTGTTCCTGTGTATTTGAAGTTACAAAATATCTCGTAATTTTTTGCGAGCAACCTGCCGATCGAAGGTTCTTCCTGTGTTTCTCTGATTCCATAATATGGTTGAGATCTGCAGCACCACCATGAGACAGGGATACAGCACAGTTACATACGTTACATTTTGCTGAACAGTCATTGTCTGTAGTAGTGAAGCAAGAAAATTTCCTCTGAAGCTCTTCCGAAAACTTCGATTTTCGTTTCGGCATCGCCACGACGTGCTAGCACTTCACGAAACTGATACTGAGTGCTGACGAAAAAAAAAAAAAAAAAAGAATACATAACAACTATAGTGCTTAAGCTGTACATTATCAGGGGGGGCAGTTTCAATTTATAATTTATAAAATCGACAATCAGAAAATATTTTAACCACTTTGTAAATGTCTGAAAATAATCCTTGAAAATCGGAACAAATTTCTTGTATAAAAAAAAAAGTCAGGACAAATTTTTGAGCCTCAGAAAACGGGGCGATTCCGATTAATCGGGGTGTATGGTCACCCTACTCGTAACATGACTCCAGCATTACAAAAATTTAACATTACTTTATATTCACGTAGGAATTCCACACCCAAAATCATTTCTGTTGATAAAAGAGGGACTACTAAGAAATTTGCAGAAAACTCGTATCCTTGACACCTGAAAACTAAAGAAGTCTGATTGCGTACGTCTATACTCTTTCCTAGAATGACTCCCTTTAATTTGGTCTTTAATAATGGCAAGATTGGACAAACAGACGCCTGTCTACACTTCTTAAACAGTGTCTCCCTAATTACATTCACAGGGCTCCCAGAATCAAGTACAGCTGAAAGTAGGATATTTCCTACCAAGATTTTTATAATTGGATGAGTATACATAATTTAGCTGTTGTCATTTTCTTGTAATAATGTGTCTCTAATGTCCTCCAGTCCAACAACGTTAACATAATTTGTGTATCGGCTTTCCGTCGCTACAAACGGTTCGTTTGTAGTCGTTATTGCCGGCCGGAGTGGCCGTGCGGTTCTAGGCGCTACATTCTAGAGCCGAGCGACCGCTGCGGTCGCAGGTTCGAATCCTGCCTCGGGCATGGATGTGTGTGATGTCCTTAGATTAGTTAGGTTTAATTAGTACTAAGTTCTAGGCGACTGATGACCTCAGAAGTTAAGTCGCATAGTGCTCAGAGCCCCCTTTGTAGTCCTTGTTGCTAGTCATTGTTGTGTTGGTTCGCGTTGCCGCGAATTATTGCTTGGGTTTTGTGGTCTGATTTCTACATTGTCACCACGCTCTAAATTGGAATTTCTGTGATCCTGCCAATTCAGATTTGTCCCCTCATCATAACTGTTTTGGTTCTCATAATTGTTATGACCATAATTATCACGTGGGCACGATGCCCTGTATTCTGCATGAGCACCGCGTTCTGATTTGTAACTTGCGTACCCGCGCCAATTTCGGTTATGTCTATCGCGACCATTCCTTCTAAAATAATTTTCATTTCCATAACGCCTTTGCTCTCGCGGTCCGCGATCTCTATTACTGTACTGAGAGTTCCTATGATCATAAAAATCATTTCTCTGGCGTCTATGATCTGTCTTATACGGTTGATGCCGCATATCGTGCCTATCTTCTTCCGCCCTGTACTCGTGAGGTTCGAGTTCCATACGCGTTTACGGTCACGCCGTGGATTGTGATTTTCCCAATACTGATTACTATTATCTCTTTGTGTGTTTTCATAGTTGTCAAATTCTAATTCTTGCAGAAGAGCTTGGAATGCCTCCAAATCATCTTTGCACCTACCTGCCAAAATTATGTGGCGTAATCTGATCGGCAGTTTTGTCAAACAGATACGAATTAATTCCGACTGACTGTACGGATTCGTTAAATATCTGTTCATGCGCATCATGTTTTCAGAATATTGCACTGGAGTTGAAAATTTCGACTACTCATAACTTTGCATCATAATGATGTAATGTTTTACACGATCTTGTGTAGTCTCTGACCAGTAAGCAGATAAGAATGCGTGATAAAAATCACCATATGTGTGACGTTCACGTACTATTGAGCGCATTCTTGTTGCAGGCTCTCCTTCATGATAACTGCAAATGAATTCCAGTTTGTGGCCAATTGGCCATGTTGGTGGTAAAGAATAGTCAAATTGTTGTAACCACTCTCGAGGGTGGATTTCGTGACTAGCATTCCGAAAAATTTTAAATTTCCTAACTGTGAGAAAATGCTTATAGTCAAACTCGTCTTTTTCTTAGCGGATGAATTTTCTTTTACAGCATGACTCACGTTTCCTTCATAACGTCCCGCAAACCGTGTCATATTCGCGAGAAAAGTGGTCAGCATTTCCATAATTAACGCGCTCTTTGTCGTTACCAATTTGGTATCGGATCTACCAGTGTCATTGCTGCGATCGATCTTTTCTTCGATGCTGGCAAGCTGTTCCTGTATATTTTTCACGTCACATTTGTTTTGCTGATTAATTGTCATCTGCCCTTGTTTAAAACGTGGCAGAGACTGAAATTCTTCGGTATCCGCGATCGGTACCGGCTGAGTGCCATCTGACCTCGTATCTAACCCGCTACTCAGTTCCGTCACTTTCATGGATAATTCATCTACCTGTTTAGCTACTGTCGTTAATTGAGTTTCTATCTTTGAAACTTCATTGGTGGTCTGTAATTGCAATGAATAGACATTTTTCGCTAATTCCTCTAATTGCAGTTCTAGTTGTGACGTCTGTCGTTTCACTTCAACAATATCAACATTTTGTACGTGATCAAGTCGGGATACAAGATTATTAATATCTGATTTAAATTCTTCACGTACCTGACTTTTCAACTGACTGGTCATTTCTTCAAATGTACGATTTAAATTGTCATTCACCTCACCCCAAAACAATGTGAGATTGTCGTTAATTTCGTTCTGAAACGATTTGAAATTCTTTGCATTATTGTTGTTAAATTCAGTGAGTTTACTCTCCTGTCTGTTGCCGGCCGGTGTGGCCGTGCGGTTTAGGCGCTTCAGTCTGGAACCGCGTGTCCGCTACGGTCGCAGGTTCGAATCCTGCCTCGGGCATGGATGTGTGTGATGTCCTTAGGTTAGTTAGGTTTAAGTAGTTCTAAGTTCTAGGGGACTGATGACCGCAGATGTTAAGTTCCATAGTGCTCAGAGCCATTTGAACCATTTGAACTCTCCTGTCTGTCATTAAATTCAGCGAGTTTATTCAGTAATAATTGTAAAACATCATTACTGGGGGCCGGGGGTACAACGTTACTCTTCTCTGTTAAAGCAGAAGCAGTACCTGCATCTTCAAGACAAAATTACTCCGCTCTATCGGAGTGGTAACGAGACCTGAATTTCCACCGAAAGTGGGGAAAACAAAATTACTCTGCACTTTTGAGGCGGAAGCAACGCTGGAATTTCTCATAATGAGTTCGGTTTGCGTCACTGTATTGTCATGTCCTAAGTTGCGTGTAGCACACAGTTGTTCATCACGCATTGTTGGCAAATGATCGCCTACATTCCGATTCTCCGCAGTATTGTTCAAAAATTCCCGGATCTCAATATTCTCAAAAGAGCTTTCTACTCTCTATTCCGAATTTTCGGGAAATCTCGTGCTTGTACTCTTGTTAACTTTACTATAACAGAGATCGCTAAAACTTTTAGTTGGTTCTGTGCGCAACAAACAACTTACTTGGTCTTTCTGCTGCCACAGCTCGATCTGCTGCATTCCATTATTTAACAAAAACATAAAAAACCTATTATTCATGCTGAGTGCAATGCATGTTCTGTATGGCGGCTCCTGCTGTTACTGCTGCTGCTTACTACAACTACATATAATTCAAGAGAAAGGGTTTGATCAAATCTAAACTCGATAAATGATAACCCAAACAGGTAATTCCTTATTTCAAAAACTATATTCTGAAAGCGATTCTTTCTCATTCAATTAACAAAACGCTAGAAGCTCTTTGAACAATTGCTTCGTATGTAAATCTGCCTCCAGTGGCATTAAAGCAATATTACAAATTAATCAAACTCTTGAGACAGACTGAAACACTTCTCAATTAAATACATAGTGAAACGATTCCCTGACAATTACAAAAGAAATCAATGACAAAAATCAATACTTAATCTATTCGCATAACAATGGTTTTCCTTAAGAATTCAACTCCTATCATTATCAAAATTACCGTCTGCTGCTACGGACATGCACAAACCCTTTTCTTTAAATTAATAAGCGCGCTGCAAATTATAAAAAATATCAACTCAATACCAAATCCTGTGTCGCTGCTGGAAGACACGGCAGTACGGCAGCTCGACGACGACCCCTCGCCTAACTCAGGTGCGCACCACAGCAGGCGGGCTCCTACACTGGCTTCAAAACTGCCACTTGTTAATCCGTGCGCTGCGAAGCGCGACAACAATATCTTAGATTCCAGAGCTTGTGTGTGCGTGTTGTAGCCAACCTTTAAATCCTAAGAAAGTATTTCCAACTCTCAGACTGATGACCTCTGAAGTTAAGTCCCATAGTGCTCAGAGCCATTTGAACTCTCTTTCAAATTCTGAAGGTGGCAGGGGTAAAATACAAGGAGTGAAAAGCTATTTACAATTTGTACAGAAACCAGATGGCAGTTATACGAGTCGAGGGGCATGAAAGGGAAGCAGTAGTTGGGAAGGGAGTGGGACAGGGTTGTAATCCATCCCCGATGTTATTCAATCTGTATATTGAGCAAGCAGTAAAGGAAACAAAAGAAAAATTCGGAGTAGGTATTAAAATCCATGGAGAAGAAATAAAAACTTTGAGGTTTGCCGATGACATTGTAATTCTGTCTGAGACAGTAAAGGACCTGGAAGAGCAGCTGAACGGAATGGACAGTGTCTTGAAAGGAGGATATAAGATGAACACCAACAAAAGCAAAACGAGGATAATTGCATGTAGTCGAATTAAATCGGGTGATGCTGAGGGTATTAGATTAGGAAATGAGACACTTAAAGTAGTAAAGGAGTTTTGCTATTTGGGGAGCAAAATAACTGATGATGGGCGAAGTAGAGAGGATATAAAATGTAGACTGGCAATGATAAGGAAAGCGTTTCTGAAGAAGAGCAATTTGTTAACGTTGAGTATAGATTTAAGTGTCAGGAAGTCGTTTCTGAAAGTATTTGTATGGAGTATAGACATGTATGGAAGTGAAACGTGGACGGTAAATAGTTTGGACAAGAAGAGAATAGAAGCTTTGGAAATGTGGTGCTTCAGAAGAATGCTGAAGATTAGATGGGTAGATCACGTAACTAATGAGGAGGTATTAAACAGAATTGGGGAGAAGAGGAGTTTGTGGCTCAGTTTGACTAGAAGAAGGGATCGCTTGGTAGAACATATTCTGAGGCATCAAAGGATCACCAATTTAGTATTAGAGGACAACGTGGAGGGTAAAAATCGGAGACCAAGAGATGAATACACTGAACAGATTCTGAAGGATGTAGGTTGCAGTAGGTACAGGGAGATGAAGAACTTGCACAGGGCAGAGTAGCATGGAGAGCTGCATCAGACCAGTCTCTGGACTGAAGACCACAACAATAACGTCGTTACAGGCGATGAAACAGGGGTTCATCACTTCGACCCGGAAATAGAACAACAGTCCATGAAGCGGCGCCACATCACATCTCATCCTAAGAAAAATTTCAAAGCCGCATCCACAGTCGGTAGAGTCATGGCGACAGTCTTCTGTGACTTATTATTTATTCTTATTATTTATTCTGTTTGATGTTCTCCCTCATGAAGCAACGATCAAGTCTGAAGTGCACTGTGCTACCCTCAGGAAATTGAAGAATGACTTCAGCGTGTCCGTCACCACAAAAGTGCAAACGAACTTCTTCATGGCTACGCAAGGTGTCACACAAGTGTACGCGCCCGAGAGGAGTTCACAAAACTTCGTTGAGCTGTTTTTCCTCATCCAGCCTACACCCCTGATGTTGCACCTTCCTGTTTCCGTCTGTCTGCCGCGAGAGGCAGTACGTGGATGATGGCGAGGCTACTGATGCTGCCAGACGTTGGTTCCGACGTCGACCAATAGAGTAGCACCATACAGATCGTCCCAGTATGGTAATGTAAGACCGTCGCATTGAACGGAGATTGTGTTAAAAAATAGGATTTTGTAGCCAAAAGAGTGGAGAATAATACACTCCTGGAAATGGAAAAAAGAACACATTGACACCGGTGTGTCAGACCCACCATACTTGCTCCGGACACTGCGAGAGGGCTGTACAAGCAATGATCACACGCACGGCACAGCGGACACACCAGGAACCGCGGTGTTGGCCGTCGAATGGCGCTAGCTGCGCAGCATTTGTGCACCGCCGCCGTCAGTGTCAGCCAGTTTGCCGTGGCATACGGAGCTCCATCGCAGTCTTTAACACTGGTAGCATGCCGCGACAGCGTGGGCGTGAACCGTATGTGCAGTTGACGGACTTTGAGCGAGGGCGTATAGTGGGCATGCGGGAGGCCGGGTGGACGTACCGCCGAATTGCTCAACACGTGGGGCGTGAGGTCTCCACAGTACATCGATGTTGTCGCCAGTGGTCGGCGGAAGGTGCACGTGCCCGTCGACCTGGGACCGGACCGCAGCGGCGCACGGATGCACGCCAAGACCGTAGGATCCTACGCAGTGCCGTAGGGGACCGCACCGCCACTTCCCAGCAAATTAGGGACAGTGTTGCTCCTGGTGTATCGGCGAGGACCATTCGCAACCGTCTCCATGAAGCTGGGCTACGGTCCCGCACACCGTTAGGCCGTCTTCCGCTCACGCCCCAACATCGTGCAGCCCGCCTCCAGTGGTGTCGCGACAGGCGTGAATGGAGGGACGAATGGAGACGTGTCGTCTTCAGCGATGAGAGTCGCTTCTGCCTTGGTGCCAATGATGGTCGTATGCGTGTTTGGCGCCGTGCAGGTGAGCGCCACAATCAGGACTGCATACGACCGAGGCACACAGGGCCAACACCCGGCATCATGGTGTGGGTAGCGATCTCCTACACTGGCCGTACACCACTGGTGATCGTCGAGGGGACACTGAATAGTGCACGGTACATCCAAACCGTCATCGAACCCATCGTTCTACCATTCCTAGACCGGCAAGGGAACTTGCTGTTCCAACAGGACAATGCACGTCCGCATGTATCCCGTGCCACCCAACGTGCTCTAGAAGGTGTAAGTCAACTACCCTGGCCAGCAAGATCTCCGGATCTGTCCCCTATTGAGCATGTTTGGGACTGGATGAAGCGTCGTCTCACGCGGTCTGCACGTCCAGCACGAACGCTGGTCCAACTGAGGCGCCAGGTGGAAATGGCATGGCAAGCCGCTCCACAGGACTACATCCAGCATCTCTACGATCGTCTCCATGGGAGAATAGCAGCCTGCATTGCTGCGAAAGGTGGATATACACTGTACTAGTGCCGACATTGTGCATGCTCTGTTGCCTGTGTCTATGTGCCTGTGGTTCTGTCAGTGTGATCATGTGATGTATTTGACCCCAGGAATGTGTCAATAAAGTTTCCCCTTCCTGGGACAATGAATTCACGGTGTGCTTATTTCAATTTCCAGGAGTGTATGATCTACTGGAGTCCAGAATAAAATCAACATGCTTTCAGAAACATTATTTATTGAACGCCCTTCGTATTATTTTCTTTTTTTCTTCTGAAACGACAGTGATATTTTGAACATTGTGACTGGGATGTACGGTAGTTGAGAAGGGTGAGGTGCTTAGATGAGTTTGAATATCTATGATGATGATCCATAATTCGCCTTCCAACGTCAGCTCACCATACGACATTGAAAAAACGAGGGGCAACCTACCATGCTAAAACATATTGAAACATGATAATCAGGTTGGACGAAAAGCAATAATGTGTGTGGGCCTCATGTGCGATGCAAAACCACCATAGTAAAGAGTCTTCCAAAAAGATTCAACCGATTTCATAAGACTATATCTGCCATCTGAATGAAGATGTAAATTGGGGATTAACTTTGATTTATGTGTAAGACTCAAAAGTTTTAATTTACATAAGTGGCATCCGTTTTGAGAAGGGTACAGCTTTTCCACTGAAATGCGTCGGCCAGCAGTATGCTCACACGTTTCATGACTTGGCTCACACTAAGCTCTCATTATGAAGACGAACGAGACTTACCAAAGTTGAAAATAACTGGTACTTTCTGAACCTGAAGTCATTCCTCGCCATTTTTCTATCCTTATCAACCCGGTTGTCGTAGCTGAAATTCTGCCTTAGCTGTCTCCAGTAAAACCACAGTCTAACGTATACAGTTACGACACAAATGTAGCAATAGTTGGGGAACTGGTCTCTTTGCGTTGGAAAACAGTTTTACTGTTCCAGTCGTTCTATTATCAGTATGTGTGGTTTTCCTTCGGATAAAATTATGGTGACTTATTTGGTACATTAAATTATGTAGGAACTGCATTCCATTCAAGCATCCTACGTTCCCAATTCACTGATTCGTTTGGGAGTGTAGTGAACAAAATTTCACGAGTTTGAGTACATATACGACGTCTTTCTGCAAAATGTCAGGTCTTTTGCTGTTTAATAGCTATTTTCTGTTAAAAATACAATCTTCAGTGAATATCTGTACCTTACGAGAGAATCCTACAACGTACAGTTTCATACTACTCCAGGGTCCGTCGAAAACTAAAGAAAGACAAAATGGGGTGCCTTCTTGTTGTTGCTGCAATTTACTGCAAGCCACAGGCTCCCGTTTGTAAAAACCATACTAAAAGCCAATACAAATAATTACTATTAGCTTTCCCTTTTACAAATTCCCGCCGAACTCAACAGAGTAACTTACTGGCCGCTTGGAGCGCTGCTATCGCAGTGGGTAACGAAAACGAGACAGTGTCCCGACTGTTAGACTGTGATAATACCGCTAGTATTTTCAAAAGAAATGAGTAGTGTATCTTTGATTTTGTATTTGCACACACAAGTCTTTGAGCGAAGAAGTTTGTGAAGCAACCCCGTAGCCTAAACTAGCAATAATCGTAATGGTGAAACTCTCTTTGGGTAGCAACCGACTGAGAGAGAAGGCGCCCACGAACGATCAAGGAGACCTACATTTTGGGAGCGAGCAGAGGTGGACGTCTGTACGCACGCTGTCCACACAAGGGTATACTAGGTCAGATCCGTGAGGAGCTAGCATGTGCTGTGTCAGGCCCCAGATGCACGAATTTTTATTTTTTTATTTATTTTGTGCCGCCTTCACATATTAATTCAGCATCTCGAAATATGTTTCGCACCCAAGTAAACGTGAAAAAAATGCCTGTAAAAGTTTTCTTGTATATGTATCGTATTTGGGTTGTAGATCCCATAAATTAGAGATGCAGTACACCAGTGTTCGAGCATTGCCGCGGTGCGCTACAAACTGTCACCGCGCAGTCGAGAAAACTTTGCCGACCGTAGGAGCTAGCCACTGAGAATGAAGCCAACGGCCTTCAATAACAATATTAAGATCGTTAAAAGGAATACTGGTGCTATACATCTGTCCTAATTAATGGTTCCAATTAGTTTTTTAACATTGTCCAGATAGACAGTACTGTTTCAGGAGAGCTGGTGTTTGGTGTGAATCTTGAAGGGAGATTGTCTTGAAGGGAGACGATGTTGCTTAAGATCGCTATCGGGAGTGAACTATCGGGTTCGGGTAATCACACAATAACAAGAGACTACCGACGATATTTAAAACTTCTCTCATTGTACAAGATAAATTTTTGTAGAAATAGGTTTCTGTTTCCGTGGTTAACAGAATTCGGATTCACCTAACGATTCGTATGGTAAAGGAAAATTTCTGCGGGAGTTAATATTTAACGTTAATGTTCAACGCTACTAAGTAGTTATTTGTCGTTGCAATAGCATTTTTATGCGGCTGTAGGAACAAGTTCAAATGGCTCTAAGTACTATGGGACTTAACATCTGAGGTCATCAGTCCCCTAAACTTAGAACTACTTAAACCTAACTAACCTAAGGACACCACACACATCCATGCCCGAGACAGGACTCGAACCTGCGACCGTAGCAGCAGCGCGGTTCCGGACTGAAGCGCCTAGAACCGCTCGGCCACAGCGGCCAGCGTGACAGGACTTTCGAACCTTACTGTATATTGACCCAAATGATCGTAAGTCAATCTGAACATTGTAATGGTCGCCTAGTCGTAATTATTGCTAATTGCTATAATCGCACTATTTCACTCCCATTTACGGAGCTTGTTAGCACTTGATGTTAGGTTGGCACCATTAAAATGCATTGTGTTGTGGTAATCGCTGCTGCTTGCTGGATCGCTGCCGTGTCTCGATGCTGATGCTGGCTCTAAATCTGGTTGTCTAGGGTTAAAAACATGAGGTCCCGTGTTTTTGATGTGCTTTTGATGATAAAGAACGAGCGAAACCGACAAATATGTAAACTTCAAATATTTATTACTCTTGTGGCCATCTTAATTCCACTGTCCACCAAAGACCATGACACAACACAAAGTAGTACTTCCTTTACATGTTCTTTGCATTGTTTATCCATCTCAAACAATAACACACAAACACACTTTACCAAAGTGACATTCCAACTGCGCCCAACGCTTCTTGCTGCTTGTATTTATAAACTTGTCAAAGAAATACTAAAAAGAGATATAGTTTATAAGTCACATGTACATCTGTTATCATAATTTGTGCAGAAAAGTTATTAATTTGCATCGAGGGAGATAATTTAACATGTTATTAAAATGACAGACAGATTTGTTGACTTGACAGAATAATTCTTTGTTACAAAAAGGCCGTTTTTTAGAAGTTTGTCAATTGACTTCTCTAATTTGCATAAATAAGTAAATAACATGAATTATTAAGAATTACATTGGTTTTCGTCCAAAATAGGATTGATTACGTGATTACTGAGTGAAAATTCTCCTAGTGAACAAATAGGTTTCACTGGGTGATTTTTATTTAAGGAGATCCAAAATACCTAAGTTGGCCACTATTTTTCGTACTTCATATTAATTGAACTTAGTGTTTTTACATGATGACATCTGCTGCATCAGTGATCAAGTGATATTAACTTTTGTGTGGGTCAGTTATTCAGTATAATTTAATGGGTTGACTGTTTATGGAGACATGTTATGCAATCATTGTTAACATACACAATATTTTTTCTATAATCATAAATACTCGTTAAACTGGTTGAATTTGGAGGGTATCGCCTACTTCGGTAAAGTAAAGCCTTTAATATGTTCCGTTACAACATCCTTCAAGTCGAGAAAATGTTTTTCATAGTTCCTCTTTCACTCTTTGTTTTAGGAATGGTTCGCCACTATTTTCTGTATATTGCCAGTCTAATTGTGTGATTTCGTGATATTTCCTTTGTGTATTTTTCCACGTCGCCGTAGCTCAGTTATATGTGCCGCAATAGTACTATTTGTTTTTATAGTTACAGTAAAAACAGTAAGAGATTTGAGTCTTACATAAAATCAGATATGTTTCGAAATGTTCCATTCAGTCACTCACTGAGCATACCATCACCGAAACGATTTTTGGTAGGACACTGGACAGGAAGTGTTCTGGCAGCATCGAGCGCTTCAACTTTGCCTATGCTTAATGACCTACATGGAAAGACAACTCACTTTTCAATTCAGAGATGGCTGTGTGATTGGCAGTCGCATATTAACTATTCAGTTTCTACGTGACCTTCTATTGCTGATCTGGAACCTTTCCGTGTCGTGTCTGATCCCGTAATGAAGGTACTTCACCATGGTATACCTGGTGTGAGATCGTTGAAACAGTCCCATCCTTCAGGTGTCGCAGAAGGATGGTGTCGTCCTTGATGTTTACATACAAGTTGTATATACTCTCCGTGTTTTACCCCTGCTACCTTCAGAATTTCAAAGAATGTATTCAGGTCATCATTGTCAATAGATTTCTCTAACGCTGTAAATACTATAAACATAGGTTTGTCTTTCCTTTCCTTAATCTGTCCTGTAAGATATGGCGCAGGGTAAGTATTGCCTCTTGTGATCCTTCATTTCTGTGGAACCTAAACTGATCTTCCTCAAGGTCGGCTTTTACCAGTTTTTCATTCTTTTTCAAAAAATTTGCGTCAATATTTTGCAACCATGACTTGTTAAACTGATGGTTCTATAACATTCATAGATACTGGTATCTGCCTTCTGTGGAACTGAAACTATTACATTCTTCTTGAAAGATGATGGTATTTCGCCTACCTCATTTATCTCACACAGTAGGTGCAATGCTCTTGTCACTGATGGCTCTTCCAAGGATACCAATGATTCTGAGGCAATGTCGTCTATTCCAGAGGTTTTGTTTCCACTTATCTCTTTCAGTGCTCTGTCAAAGTCTTCTAGCAGAGTGATACGTTTCATCTCGTCTTCCTCTTCTTCCTGTTCTGTTTCTGTAATATTGTTCTCAAGTTTTCATTATATAGAACGTTTATACATTCCAACATTCATCTGATTTTTCTTTCTTTGTTTCGTACTAGGTTGCCATCAGGGCTCTTTATATTCACATAGCTGCTCCACTTTTCTCCAATAGTCTCGGCAATTTTTCTATGGGTGGCGTATGTGTCTCCCCTATATATGTATGCTTGTATGGTCTTGCAATTGTTCCGTTCCCGTTCCAGCTTAGCCATGTTATGCTTTCTGTCAAAGTCAATGTTTAGGTGTTGTATTTCCTTTCGTCAGATTCATTTGTGAAAAATTTAATATTTTGTCCTTTCATCGATTAAATTCAGTATCCAGGAATTTCTACTGAATATTGCCTATGTATTCCTCTGCTGCCTTCCTTATATCATCTCTCAGAGCTAGCCACTCGTCTTCTTCTGTATTCCTTCCCCTTCTTTCAGCTCAACATTACCTAACGCACTCTCCGAAACTCCCAACAACCACTAATTCATCTTACTTTTCCACCTTTCTGAAATTTCTTGAGTTTTACTCTTCAGTTCACACCCACCAAACATTCGTCAGAGTCCACATCTGCCACTGGTAATATTTTGAAGATTAAAATGTGGTTCTGAAATCTCTGTCTCATTATTATGTAATCAGTCTGAAACCTTCCAGTGTCCCGAAGCCTCTTCTATGTATACCACTATCTTTCACGATTCTTAAGCCAGGTGTTAGCGACGATTAAATTACAGTTTGTGCAAAATTCTGCCAGGCGGCTTCCTTTTTCACCCCTTTCCTCCAATTCACGTTCTCCTACTATTCTTCCTTCCTTTTCCTGTTACCGATTTACAGCTAGCCTGACAAGTACATTCACGTCTTCCTTAATTATCTGAATATTTCCTTTACGTCATCACACATTCTTCCAATCTCTTCAGCACCTGTAGAGCTAGCTGGAATATAGAACAGTGGGTGTTGGCTTTACGTCTGTCTTCGCTGTCATAGTGGATTGACTATGCTATTCATTGTAGCTTACCAACAGCCATACTTTCTTATTCGTTATTGGGTCTACTCCCGCATTATCCCTATTTGATTCTGTACTGGTAACACTGTACTGACCTGTCCAGAAGACCTGTTCTCCTTCCACTACACGTAACTATTTCTCATTATATCTAACTTCAACCTGTCAATTCTCTAACCTACCTACCCGAGTAAGGGATCTGACACTCTACACTTCGAACCACAGAATGCCAGTTTCACCTAACCTGATGCCGACATCCTCCTGATTAGTTCCGCGCGGAAATCCGAATAGAGGATTGTCTTACCTCCAGAATATTTTACTCTTTAAGCCATACAGGACAGCTGAATGCCCCCGAGAAAAAATAATAACTGCTGTAGTTTACCCTTGTTTTCAGCCATCCACAGTACCAACACAGCAAGGCCATGCAGGATAATGTTACAAGGACGTATTAGTCAACCATCCAGATGTTGCCCATGCAACTACTGAAAAGTTTGCTGTCCCTCTTCAGGAACTACCGGCTAATCTGTTCTCCCCACAGATAAACCTCCGTTGTGGTTGCACCCATAGTAAGGCTAGCTGTATTGTTGAAGTACGCAAGCCACCCCACCTCGGCAAGATCGATGATTCATGTTTCAGTTTAAAGCATCCAAAAGGAGATTGTCCAGTTAACGTGTGGTTTCGACAGAATGTTTTTTTTTCTTTCATGGATGGAACTGCGTCCAGGGTTTAGTTTGAAAGCAGGAGGCACGGAAAAAAAAACTTATTGAGACTTAATGGTTTTCATGGACAGTAAAATTATGTGAATGGTGTAAAATTAGAGTAGATGTGGCGTCCTGTACTCCGTTGGTATTTCTGAGAAACAGACGGAAATAAAACTTGATGTTATCATTCGAGAACTAGAACAATGCGGGATGTAAGAAGCTACTGTCGAAACACAGAACTAAATAGTTTTGGAAGTCTGGTAATTAATCAGGCAAGATACAACGTGGAGTCTGAGAACCTATGAGAAAATGTGACCACAACAATAATTAGCAACATGTTTTCGAGCACTTGCCGATTGTACGTAATTGTTGGATGTCTGTCTTAATTCGGCTGGGAAGAATTAGGGGAGCGCCTAATAAAAGAGACGTGCGGTTGTGACACATATTGGCTGTTCATCGCGGCCCTGCTTTCTCCTCGTCGCGTTATCAGCCGTACAGCGCCAGCACTAAAGCCGAGTCGAGGCAGTCGTAATTCTCTGTGGCGGAGTTATGAAGCAATATCCCGCTAAGATGTGGCACTAAAGAAAGTTGAGCACTAAAGCGGCGACAAGGACCTGGCGGGATTATTGCCGCCAGCCACGTGCTCCCGATCTCAGAGACGTCGTCACAGAATCCAGTTATCCACAGTAGCGCCCTCTGTCACTGGCTAACGCATACGAGCGCGGAACGGTCTAGTCTGCTTCGGAACCAGTCAGAGTAACAACTCCATCCTGTTGGTGTGAGCTGACTGTTATAGCTTACTGAAGCAGCGCCGTGAAACACGCTCACCGTCAAAATGTTAGTCACTGCCTTAAAAGAGCGCACTGGCCTCTTCGGAGAGCTGTATTCGGTGTAGATCTGGTCCGAGGCGGTCACGTGATCTTCCTACGTCGACTAACTCATGGCAGTGAAGTGCTGTGTATGAGACAGTCGGTAGAATGGAATCCACACAGTAAGAAGGATCGTCGTGGAGACGTAACAGAATGGCAAAAAGAAGCTACTGTGTTTACCCAAAACCGTCAAAGAAGTTGATCGATTTGACGTTGTATCAACGCGGGCTGTCCAAAGGGTCTACAAACAATAGTGTACAATTCGCAGTCAGGTACACTGTCCATCCAAAAAGTTCAGAGACTGATTCACTGCTCGCGGACAAGCTGTGGTGGCAGTTTCAATTAGCAACTGCAAACAATAGATGTGCATTTGACAAGGCAGATGTGAGCAGGCAGCGTTAAGTAGTGGGCGTGCAGCTGTTGTGTCACAAATCGCAGTGGTGCAACGGAATGAAATAAATCACGTGTTCAAGACTTCCTCCGGAATGATTTGAAGAAGAGAAAAGCATATTCAGAATCTGTGCCGCACACTTTGACCTCCGATCAAAAGCAACGAGGCGACTAGATTGAAGTGTAAAATGGGGACATTTCTTTTCTCGAAAAACGTTCATGGATGACGAAGCTTGGTGTTATCAATACGAATGCACTACAAAACGATAAAGTGGTGAATGTGTTTCTGATATTTCACCAAGACCGAAAAAGGTGTGGATGTGACGCGATAGTTGAACAAAATTCCAAATTTCTGACAGTTTCACATAGTTATATGAACGTTTTGTTGTTTGTGCTCAAGTGGAGGGGCCGTTTGTGACACCTGAAGCATTAAGACCTAGATGTTAACGTTTCTGTATTTTTCATTCATACAGTCTTGACACTTTTTGGACAGACGTGCTAATACAGCGTATGAACACTGGTCGTGAAAAGAATCTAACTGACACGCATCGAAAACGAATGTCACTCCTTGTTAACGATAATACGTTCCAAAGCTGAGAGAAATTTCCGAGTAGATAACCCAAGAGGAACTGCACGCAGTGGGTGTTTGAAGACAGATACCTCGTATGAGTCTATTGCTTACAGTGGGCACACATAACTGCATGTCTTCATGAATCAAAAACTCACAAAGTTGACAGTAACTGATTGGTGGCGTGTGTTGTGTTCTGACGAGAGGCTATTTTGCCTCTTTCCAAATGAGGAAATGTGTCGAATGCAATGACGGTTCCATGGGATTCTTAATACAGAATGTAAGGAGAGTGTAGTTTAGGTCTCAGGGGAGTTTCTAATATTTTGGAGGTGTTTTTCGTACCATGACTTCGACCCACTCAATCACGTTTCCATGAAAATGAATATGGGTGCTTGGTGACCAAGTGCTGACCTGTCTTTTACGCGCATCAACAGAAGTCTTGCACCACCTCGATATGTTTTGCAGGTGTGTTGCTACTGTGACTATTCCTGTACCGGTCTGAAAGTCACCTCTCTGACAATGTTTGTAAACAGACACAATTACCATGAGCGCTTCCTACAGGTGTAACACTGCACTCGAATGGACTGCAGCATTGCAGTTGGAAGTTAAGCACCAATAGGTCTTTGAAACAGTAGAGGGAACATTCATCATGCCACGAAGGAATTTACGACCAGTGATCGTGTAAGCATCATGAAGATCCGTGTAGAAGGCGTATCAACCAGGGAAGCTGCTCGACGTGTGCACCAGCATCAAAGCGATGTGACGCGGACATGAAATCCGCTCCAATTGACATGTGGTGATGAGAACTTACACTGCACAAGTCGTCCAAATTTTTGACGGGTCCTCGGTATGATCGATATTTACGATTTCTGATTCACAGGAACCGTGGGCTGAGCGCTTCACAACTGAATACGGATTTCGAAGAGGCTACAGGACTTCATGAATCGCATCGAACTTTACAAATGATTTCATGATGTGAATCTCCATTTCACACAACCAGGCGAGCACCACGTCGTGGACCACAACACCATATGCTCCGTTACGGATAGACAAGAAATCACGCAGAATGGAGCCCAAGGATTGGCGCCGGGTGTTGTTTACAGACGAAATTCGGGTCTGTTTGTGCGCTAATAATCGCAGACACGTGTTTTGAGACAGTCTGGTAATACTGAATGCTTCCAACACTGTGTCCCTCATGTGCAACAAGTGGTGCTGGAGTTTTTATATAGAGATGGGGCCCCTCCACGCCCGCACCAACGTGGTGACCAAACCAAAAGTTCTACTGTCACCTCCGTAAACATGTTAGTTATCTAGTAAGTGGATCACAGGATGCTGGGCTGTGATGTTGTCCGTGCGTCTGGGTAAGGCTACGCATTAACACGGTCCATCAGGTGATAGACAGTGGACGAAACGCGAGTGAGGGTAGCGATTTGAAGAGCACAGGGAAAAAAGTGCCATGGCTCGTGCCGTGGGAAAAAAACCTCTGCGACAGTGGGATGGGTAGTAAGAGCAGTAGTGGATTACTAGCTGCGATAGCTCATGCAAGGTTGGATTTGTTAGTATAGCAAAATCAGATGAATGTTGTTAGTATAGGTATCATGCATCATTACCGTGACAAGCGATGGCGATGTGTCCAAGTTGCTGCAGCTGCTACATTCCTGGAACAATCAAGATCGTTATACAGTAGTGGGAGATCGGCCATAGATCATCTCACTGTGTGGGGGATGTGTGGAAGTCCAAGTTGCTGCAGCTGCTACATTCCTGGAACAATCAAGATCGTTATACAGTAGTGGGAGATCGGCCATAGATCATCTCACTGTGTGGGGGATGTGTGGAGCTTGTTTGCATGCAGTGTACGGTACGGCTTCCCTGTGTGGTGCCAGTTATTCGGCAGTGTATTTCAGCTGGATATCCAGTAAATGCGTCTGATTAACAGGGGCTCGCCTGTGCCGTTATGTTTGCGTATGCTTGGCCATAGATGTTATGTCCTTGCAAGTATGTCTTTTGGTCTTTTATGTTTCCATCTATGGTTGTGGTCGTAGTTCCCCAGATTCAGAATAAACGGGTTGGAGTGATATTCTGGGATAGCATTATATGGGGCCACCGTGCACTTCTAGTACTGTTGAAGGAATGTCACTGCTGAACTGTACAGGGACTAGATTCTGCATCCAATATCAGATCGTTTCACCAACAGTTTGATGACAGTTTCATCATGATGGATGATAACGCGTGTTCTCAACCTAGTGATAACGTTCCTTCGGCAAACTACGATCTACAGAATGGAGTGGCCTGCCTCTTTCCTGACCACGAATCCAATCGTTGATATGTGGGATCAATTTAAACGACCTGTTTCTCGATGTCGAGAACGACTACGTACTCTGCACTTCTCACGCAGAATCGCCATTGAAAAGTGGCAGAATCTGGACCAGGACTGACTTGATGATCTCATCGAGGGTGTGTGGCAGCAGATTGAAGCCAGCGTCCGAGCAACGGAACGTTCCCTGACCTACTGACGTTGCTCAGGAGAGTTGTGAAAACCCCTCGGGAAGCAGACGATTTTATCGTTAAACAAATGTTTGTGTTTTTCATTTGCCTATCTGGTTCTGGCATCTGCCTTATTACAACCACGGGAAACCACATGGAAATCTAGACCAGAACCAGGCGATGGGAACTATTTTCAATTTTATTCTGGGACGATGAATCACAGTCAAATACATAAGAGGCGATCAGAAAGTATCCGTTTGAGTGCGTGCTGGAGCGTATGTCCAACGTAGCGCGACTCCGACACGGGTATACAATTACTGACATACAGGCAATTGGTTCGTGTGGCATTCGTGTCTTTCCGACGTGCCTTGGGTAAATGAGGGAACGTGAACTATGGCGATGTTATTACCACATACGTCCAAACAGGGTCAATATGCTGTTATTCATTACTTGGCTGCCGAAATCCTGCCACCGATATATATCAGTCGGAGAACGGAGAGTGTGCATGAGGCAGCACGTCTGTTGAAAATAACCGTTGTGGTGTGGTGCGACTAGTTCCCTACTGCTGCTTCGATGATAACGCGCGACCCCATACCGCAAATGTCGTAACACAGAAGATACGCCAGCTCAGTTGGAGACAGATACCCGCCTTATATCTTCATCGGTTCTCGGGCGTCGGGCCGGATACTGTCGTGGAAGCTGCACAACATTTCAACGAGATAGCTGCTCGTCGTCTTCAGATGCTTACTGGCGTGTTGCTGCAGTGGCTCGCCAATATATACACTGGCTTGCTGGAAAAGCGCAGGCGCCAAAGGGTGGGGCGACGTCCTGTGCTACCTGCCGAAGAAACAGACCACGGGCTTCGCAACCGCGACGCGGGGAAAGCGTGGCCGCAGTTCGCAGCCCAGCGCGCGTGCGTACAGAGTGCTGGCGCCCAGTGTGCGAACTCCCATTCCCCCTCTGCGTGGGTTCGGATTCGTTCGTCTGCGACCGACAATGCTTTGGTACCGCTAATGCTGGCTCCCATGCCTTGCTGAGTTGAAATCCCGTGTCTCTGTTAATCACGTCGTTACTTCTACCTACTTCGACTGCTTCTTTAATGATGGAATTCCAGTACGTGGAAGGGGACGAAATGATTTTTGTTTCTCGGTAGTTCATGTTGTGTTCCGCGTCAAGACAGCGTTCAGCCACAGCAGCCTTTTCTGGCTGACCCAGTCTTGTGTGACGTCTGCGTTCAGCGCATCTATCTCTAACAGTGCGACACGTCTGGCCAACTTATGATTCCCAACATCGACACGGGATTTTATATACCCATCTCCTTATTCCTACGTAGTCTAACAGAAACCACCGTAGCTTGCATTCGCGCAGGAGTGCGGAAAACACCTTTTATTTGACATTTCTTGATGTACTTGTCAATCTTAAAGGACGCACCACCAAAGTACGATAGAAAAGCCATCCTCGTGGAGCATTCCGTTCGTTCTGGCAGTTCTTGAGTTTCAGTGCGTGCAGGTTGAAATGCATTACGGATCTGTTTATCAGAGTACCTGTTCTGTACAAACAGAGAGTGAAGAAGGTTAAGCTCTGGTGAGAAGCTCCCTGCACCTGAGATAACTCTAGCCCTATGAGGAGAATATACGTCACTGCGTTGAGATGGTTGATGGCAGCACGTAGCTCGTAGATGCAGATCAGTGTGAGATGATTTACGAAACACACTGTCACCCAAGGAACCGTCTTCTTTTCAGCGGGCCAAGACATCTAAGACAGACAGTCTTTTGAAGTACTTTTGAACTCGTTTACCGAAAACTGTCTTGAGCCCTTAGTTCGGCAGCCCACACGCAATGGAAGCATCGTGGACCTTGTAACTACAAACAGGCCGGACCTTATCGATGGTGTCAGTATACAGACGGGAATTAGTGATCATGATGTCATTATAGTGACTATGTTTAGGAAAGTTAATAAATCAGTGAAGAGGGCTAGGAGAGAGTTTCTGCCGGAAAGAGCAGATAAGCAGTTGTTTGCATCTCACTTAGACAGCAAACTACGATCACTTAGTTCCAGAATGATGGACATAGAGGAATTATGGGCAAAGTTTAAACAGACTGTAAATCGTGCTCTGGACATGTGCCTATAAATGGATTAAAGACGGAAAAGACCCGCCATAGTTTAATAAGGAACTTCGGAAAAATGCTGAGAAAGTGAAGGCTATTGCACCCTCGGTTCAAAATAGGACGTGGAAATGACGACAGGCAAAGTTTACTAGAGTAAACAGGCATAAAACAGCTACCTTGGCTAAAGATCTCGCGCAGAACCGGAAAAAATTCTCGTCCTATGTAAAATCGCTAGGCGGGTCTAAGGTTTCCGACCAGTCACTCGTTGACCAATCTGGTTTGGTAGTACAAGATAACAAAAGGAAAGCCAAAGTTTTAAATTCCACGTTTAAGAAATCGTTCACGCAGGAGAATCGTACAAACGTACCGTCGTTTGACCATTGCACAGAGTCCCTTATGGATGACATAGTAATAAGCATCGCTGGCGCAGAGAAACAACTGAAAGAGTTGGAAACAAATAAGTCGCCATGTCTGGATGGAATCCCAGTTCGATTTTATGTAGAGTACTCCACGTCATTGACTCCTTACCTAGTTTTCATTTATCGCGAATCTCTCGATCAGCGCAAAGTGCCAAGAGATTGGAGAAAAGCGCAGGCTACTCCTGTATATAAGCAGGGCATAAAAAAACGGACACGCAAAAGTACACCGATATCCTTAACATCGGTTTGGGGCAGAATTCTAGAGCGTATTCTGAGATCGAATACAATAAATTTCCTCGACACTGACAAGCTCACTTCATAGAATCAGCAAGGGGCTTAGAAAGCACCACTCATGCGAAATCCAGCTTGATCTTTTCTCGCATGATATACCGCGAACTATGGATGAAAGACAACAGGCAGATTCCATATTTCTAGATTTACGAAAAGCATTCGTCACGGCACCTCACAGTAGACTGCTAACGAAGCAGGCTCCCAACATGGGACTGGCTCGAAGACTTCTTAAGTAATAGAACCCAGTAAGTTATTCTCGACGGCGAGTGTTCATCGGAGACAGAGGTAATAGCAAAGTCAGGAATGCCCCAGGGAAGTATGATTGGACCATTGCTGTTTTCTACGTACGTAAATGATGTGGCAGGCAGGGTGGGCAGCAATCTGCGGTGTTCGCTGATGATACTTCGGTGTACAGGTTATGTCGAAGACAAGTGACTGTAATTCGATAAAAGATGACGTAGACAAAATTTCTAGTTGGTGTCTTGAATGGCAGCTGGCTCTTAATGTACAAAAATGTAAGTTAATGTGAATGAGGATTGTAGAAGGGAAGGCAAACGGTCGACTTCGGTTTATTGGGATAATTTTAGAAATGTGTAGTTTATCTGTAAAGCTGACCGAATATAGCCCACTGGTGCGACATTTTCTTGTGTTTTTTTTTGGTAAACATTTTTGGAATACAGTGATCAATGGATTATTATATTTTGACTAAAGTTCAGTCTTGATCACACCATTTATGTTTCAATGACATAGGTAACCGGTTTCGGTTATTTTTACATAACCATCATCAGACCCATGGCTCCCTTAGGATGGTAGGCGGAGCTCTCCTCAGCTGCTACGAAGTCAACTGATGAGCAGTTGACTTCGTAGCAGCTGAGGAGAGCTCCGCCTACCATCCTAAGGGAGCCACGGGTCTGATGATGGTTATGTAAAAATAACCGAAACCGGTTACCTATGTCATTGAAACATAAATGGTGTGATCAAGACTGAACTTTAGTCAAAATATAATATTCTTGTGTACTGCTTGAGTGTTTGGGATCTGCACCAAGTCAGTTTGAAAGAAGACATCGAAGCAATTCAGAGGCGAGCTGCTAGATTTGTTAGCGGTGGGTTCGATTAGCATGCTAGTGTTACGGATATGCTTCGGGAGCTCAAGTGAGAATTCGTGGAGGGAAGAAGACATTGATTTCGAAGAACATTGCTGAGAAAGTTTAGAAATCCGTCATTTGAAGCTGACTGCAGAACGATCCAACTACCACCAACATATATTTCGCGTATGGACCACGAGGATAAGATACGAAATATTAGGACTCATACGGAAGCACATAGAAAGCCGTTTTCCCTTGCTCTGTCTGCAAGTGGAACAGGAAAGGGGACGACTAGTTGTGGTACAGTGTACCCTCCGTCACGCACCATACAGTAGCTTGCGGATTATGTATGTAGATATAGATGTAGAACTGGAGGTCTCCACTTTTCTCCATTTCCATGCTGAAGCAAATGCTCCTATGGAGGGAGTTAAGGTGTTCCTGAAATGCAGGAAGGGTTGCTGCTCTATGTGGCCAAAGCACAAGGATGCCGTCATACATCACTAGCAACATTTGGGTTTCAACAATGCTAACTGAAGTGCTTTTTCCTCGACGCCTTCCATGAAAAGATTAGCTGCTATGGGAGACAAAGGGCTACTCATTTCGCTCAAAATATTTTTTATTAAATAAAGTAAGTCGGGGGAAGTACATGTTTGAATAGATATGAGATGACCTCCTCCATCTCAGTTCCTATGACCAGCAATGAATCCACCAGAAGTACTTGTGTGATCATAGAGACCACACCGAAACTCACTAATACGTCAGCCGGTTAGAGACGCAAAGTCTTCAGTCGTTGTATAAAATCTTCTGAATAGCGAATGTGATGTTCGCATTTTCCTACCAAACTGTGCAGAAGAGAAGCCAGATGTGTTGGTGGATAATATGTTCGGGCTCCTCTATTGCTCACAATTGGACGAAGCAGAATCCCTTCCTTATGGATCCTAGGTAGCCCATAAAGTAGTGGTGGATATGGCGCCTTTACTCCTAAGCTCTTTTTAAGGTGTTCAGGAAACTAGCTGGATTTTAAGAGTGCGGTTGTCTTCCGTTGTACTGCATAAGTTGGATCCTTCTGGAGACGACAACACGCTGGTTTCTGCAGTAAATCCGTCGCCTTGTCGAAGTAAGGTGTTGCACGCATAATAACAGTAGCGTTTCACTTGTTATCAGGTACAATCACAATTTCTGTGTCTTTTCTTAAGGAACGGAGAGATTTCCCTCCTTCAGTGTTGATGTTCTGCTTAGGTGCGGGCATACTGACTGTGGCTCTGCAAATCTGTCGCATTCAGCAGTCTCACTCGGATGTTTCTAGACATCTTGCTCAATAAAACTGATAAACTGTCCTTCATAGGCAAAGTCTTTGGAGTGGGCGCAAAATTTAGTCCTTTTTCCAATACCGATATCGCAGTGTACCACAGTTGTTTATCTGTGAAATTAAACATAGTACGTCTCCGTGGTTTATGTTCTTGGGATGATTGGGGTGCGAAGCGACGGAACTTGGAGTTTGACGAGCCACGGCCTGCTGCTGCGTCCAGTCCGAAAGCGACCACGTAGCACTGTCCACCCACTCCCAGGAATCCGCCGACACACACGGCATGTAGTGAAAGCAAGCTGCTGGAAACTACCTAACACTCGCCTAGTGTAACGGATTCTGTCTCTTACCAATGCCTTGCTGGCTCCTTGTTTGATCCTCTTGGAAAGCGCAAATTCTATATAAGTCGCAGATATTATACACTCCTGGAAATTGAAATAAGAACACCGTGAATTCATTGTCCCAGGAAGGGGAAACTTTATTGACACATTCCTGGGGTCAGATACATCACATGATCACACTGACAGAACCACAGGCACATAGACACAGGCAACAGAGCATGCACAATGTCGGCACTAGTACAGTGTATATCCACCTTTCGCAGCAATGCAGGCTGCTATTCTCCCATGGAGACGATCGTAGAGATGCTGGATGTAGTCCTGTGGAACGGCTTGCCATGTCATTTCCACCTGGCGCCTCAGTTGGACCAGCGTTCGTGCTGGACGTGCAGACCGCGTGAGACGACGCTTCATCCAGTCCCAAACATGCTCAATGGGGGACAGATCCGGAGATCTTGCTGGCCAGGGTAGTTGACTTACACCTTCTAGAGCACGTTGGGTGGCACGGGATACATGCGGACGTGCATTGTCCTGTTGGAACAGCAAGTTCCCTTGCCGGTCTAGGAATGGTAGAACGATGGGTTCGATGACGGTTTGGATGTACCGTGCACTATTCAGTGTCCCCTCGACGATCACCAGTGGTGTACGGCCAGTGTAGGAGATCGCTCCCCACACCATGATGCCGGGTGTTGGCCCTGTGTGCCTCGGTCGTATGCAGTCCTGATTGTGGCGCTCACCTGCACGGCGGCAAACACGCATACGACCATCATTGGCACCAAGGCAGAAGCGACTCTCATCGCTGAAGACGACACGTCTCCATTCGTCCCTCCATTCACGCCTGTCGCGACACCACTGGAGGCGGGCTGCACGATGTTGGGGCGTGAGCGGAAGACGGCCTAACGGTGTGCGGGACCGTAGCCCAGCTTCATGGAGACGGTTGCGAATGGTCCTCGCCGATACCCCAGGAGCAACAGTGTCCCTAATTTGCTGGGAAGTGGCGGTGCGGTCCCCTACGGCACTGCGTAGGATCCTACGGTCTTGGCGTGCATCCGTGCGTCGCTGCGGTCCGGTCCCAGGTCGACGGGCACGTGCACCTTCCGCCGACCACTGGCGACAACATCGATGTACTGTGGAGACCTCACGCCCCACGTGTTGAGCAATTCGGCGGTACGTCCACCCGGCCTCCCGCATGCCCACTATACGCCCTCGCTCAAAGTCCGTCAACTGCACATACGGTTCACGTCCACGCTGTCGCGGCATGCTACCAGTGTTAAAGACTGCGATGGAGCTCCGTATGCCACGGCAAACTGGCTGACACTGACGGCGGCGGTGCACAAATGCTGCGCAGCTAGCGCCATTCGACGGCCAACACCGCGGTTCCTGGTGTGTCCGCTGTGCCGTGCGTGTGACCATTGCTTGTACAGCCCTCTCGCAGTGTCCGGAGCAAGTATGGTGGGTCTGACAGACCGGTGTCAATGTGTTCTTTTTTCCATTTCCAGGAGTGTATAATTAGTAAATTTGGGGAATGTTGGTATAGTTTGCTCGTTCCGATACCTCAATAAAAATGCAAGAGACCACAACAGTCTGTTTCTTCTGTTGCTGAGTTTATCAAACTCAAGACTCTGCTGACCATCTCCTCCCGATACAGGTATCAGATGTACTATTTCACACTTTCCCGACGTAGTAGCTGCTTCACTGGTTCACGGCCATTGCGTTGGATATTGTTGTGGAAGCTGCAAGATATTCCAACGAGACAGCTGTTCGTCATCTTCAGGTGCTTACTGACGCATTGCTGCAGTGGGTGGCAATAAATACGCTGACTCGCTAGAAAAGCGCAGGAACCAACGAATAGGGCCCAACCCTTGGCGCCTGCCTGTTTCTAGCGAGTCAGCGTATTTATTGCCGAGCCACTGCAGCAATGCGTCAGTGAGCACCTGAAGATGACGAACAGCTGTCTCGTTGAAATATTATGATATTTTCACATCATCCGTCGCCACGCCCGTGATACAACAAAGCAGTTTCTACGTCGGGAAAGTCTCAAACAGCATCCGCCTGTTAGTTCTGATCTCTCCCAACACGATTACCACGCCTTCCGTGCTTTAAAAAGGCCTTGAAGCGTCTCCGATTCTTGCCGGGCGTGGATATGCAGCAGGCAGTTACGAACTTCTTCCCGTGCAGGACACTGTGTTTTACCAAACGTGTATCTTCAGCCTGGTGTGTCGGTGGGATGGTTTTCTCAATGCTCTCGGCGATTTTGCCTGAATGGCATAATGATTATGGACTGTACGGCCTTCGGACGGATTTGTTTAAGCGTATGCAGTGTAAAGTCGATGACTTGTGTGACATGTGCAGTATACGTATGTCGTTAGTGGGAATCGTTAGCTTCCGCTCTTCTGTGAAAAATAAGCCCTATGTCTCTTTCTTAGATATTTTGCTTGGTTCGTACTAGCGATCGGTTTGAAGTAGTTGTCACTTGACGGCGAGTGGGCTGGTCTGTCCCGCCAGCAACACACTACTGCGAGATGTGCTAGCACTGCTGGATCCCACCGCGTTGCCACTTTCGTTGAGAAAAGCGTATATACGAAAATTTGACCTATACCAAGAAATTGCATAATGATGGTCCTAATTAAAATTAAGTAAAGCAGTCATCTATCCGAGCACTGTTTTGAACACCACAGTGGCTTACTAGGCATGCTCCTGATGGAAGTGGTATGCTGTTACCTTCCTCAGACTTTCAGCTGACTTACCCAGCAGGTTATAGGGGGCCTTCAGTTTCACGCGGATTACGAACTACCGTGCAACTCCACGTTTGTCATATAAGCAAGCATTGCTAGAGGTGAAAGAAGTGATAAGTGACATAAATATCAAAGAATTGGAAGGGGATCGAAGATGTGAGCTGTGGATTTGTAGTATGATGCTTTACCACTCATCTATCGAACCAATTACGACTCTATATTTAATAATCTTAGACATTATAGAGATCTAGAGTGTGATTTTCAGGGTTCGTATTTCGTTTTTATAAGACATAAACAATTTAAAGTTCATATTTGCAACACTTAAAAATCAAGAAAATTGCAAATCAAAACCATTTACCGATGCTTATGGCGATGGGGTTCGCAATTTCGGAAAGATTAGTTACAGAGCAACATCTTCATAATCAATGAAAAAAGTGTTTCGTGACTTTAATTATTTTATGGATACGACACGATAAGTTTGAAACAGTTTCCCGAACCTGAAAAATCATCAAAGGAAATTAGCGTAACATCAGCTCTAATTCAAAATAAGATTTTTGACACGAATAGAGGTAGTGTGGAGATATATGCCATACTCGAATTTCAGACATTTTTCTGTGATTTTTGTGGGAGACTGAATCGATTTTCTACCGCCTTGGAGAGCTGAGCGCTGAAATGGCTGTCTGCAGCCAGTTGCCGCAACAATGTCGCTGCTTCAGGTCTTAAACACCAGATGCTAAGCAATTTATATAACACTAGCATCCTTCGGTTCTCTTCCATGGAGTCGGTCTAAAACACGCGTACAAATATTAACATCAGTATGCTAGAATTAACATGCTTAGCTCTCCAGCAGGTGTGGACACCTATGGTAGAGCCAGAGGAAGAAGTTCCTTGACAGTCGCTCAGGTCGCGTACCCCAACCAATCACGTAACGTAATTTTGTATATGTCTCTATGGCAATGTTTCATTGTTGTCGCAGCTCTAAGGAAGACTATTGTTTCACATGCAGCAGTTTGTGCTTTGCAGCTAAAAGCTGGCAACAGCGCTACAAGCTCTCAGGGATCTTATATCGCCGGCACTACTGTAGTGTAGTTACTGCGGTGTACTCTAGTGATCACATTGCGGATGTGACGATTCTGTCATGTTCTACATTTCTAGTCTGCGACAAGAGTGACGAGTGACACTTTTGCAGAGAAGGAATGTGCTGACATTTCTGCAGATCCCAAGACAGTGAAGGTATGCTTTCGTTTTCACATTCGTTGGCTTCGCGAACTTACAAACTGTCACATTACGACCTAACCTGGACCTCGGGCTAAGCTACGTCGCCATAACCCGTCTTTCGCTTTCACGTTCGTTATTTTTGTCAGTCTAAACTAGACCTTCCCAGAAAAACGACAAACCAACTTGAAACTTGTAAAATAAAATTAAATGTCATAAAATAATGTGGTCGCAGAATTGGTTGTATTGCTTTATTTATTTGCTATGCTAGTTTCGCCTAAAAGAAGGCATCTTTACATTGACCAGTATGTTGTTAGTAAGTGGGTTCTGAGTGCCACGATTAGGGCATCGACAAAAATAGACTGCCCTCGTTATTGTTGTTGTTGTTGTTGTGGTCTTCAGTCCTGAGACTGGTTTGATGCAGCTCTCCATGCTACTCTATCCTGTGCAAGCTTCTTCATCTCCCAGTATGTACTGCAACCTACATCCTTCTGAATCTGCTTAGTGTATTCATCTCTTGGTCTCCCTCTACGATTTTTACCCTCCACACTGCCCTCCAATGCTAAATTTGTGATTCCTTGATGCCTCAAAACATGTCCTACCAACCGATCCCTTCTTCTAGTCAAGTTGTGCCACAAACTTCTCTTCTCCCCAATCCTATTCAATACCTCCTCATTAGTTACGTGATCTACCCACCTTATCTTCAGCATTCTTCTGTAGCACCACATTTCGAAAGCTTCTATTCTCTTCTTGTCCAAACTAGTTATCGTCCATGTTTCACTTCCATACATGGCTACACTCCATACAAATACTTTCAGAAACGACTTCCTGACACTTAAATCTATACTCGATGTTAACAAATTCCTCTTCTTGAGAAACGCTTTCCTTGCCATTGCCAGTCTACATTTTATATCCTCTCTACTTCGACTATCATCAGTTATTTTGCTCCCCAAATAGCAAAACTCCTTTACTACTTTAAGTGTCTCATTTCCTAATCTAATTCCCTCAGCATCACCCGACTTAATTCGAGTACATTCCAATATCCTCGTTTTGCTTTTGTTGATGTTCATCTTATATACTCCTTTCAGGACACTATCCATTCCGTTCAACTGCTCTTCCAAGTCCTTTGCTGTCTCCGACAGAATTACAATGTCATCGGCGAACCTCAAAGTTTTTACTTCTTCTCCATGAATTTTAATACCTACTCCGAATCTGTCTTTTGTTTCCTTTACTGCTTGCTCAATATACAGATTGAATAACATCGGGGAGAGGCTACAACCCTGTCTTACTCCTTTCCCAACCACTGCTTCCATTTCATGCCCCTCGACTCTTATAACTGCCATCTGGTTTCTGTACAAACTGTAAATAGCCTTTCGCTCCCTGTATTTTACCCCTGCCACCTTCAGAATTTGAAAGAGAGTATTCCAGTTAACATTGTCAAAAGCTTTCTCTAAGTCTACAAATGCTAGAAACGTAGGCTTGCCTTTTCTTAATCTTTCTTCTAAGATAAGTCGTAAGGTCAGTATTGCCTCACGTGTCCCAACATTTCTACGGAATCCAAACTGATCTTCCCCGAGGTCGGCTTCTACCAGTTTTTCCATTCGTCTGTAAAGAATTCGCGTTAGTATTTTGCAGCTGTGACTTATTAAACTGATAGTTCGGTAATTTTCACATCTGTCAACACCTGCTTTGTTTGGGATTGGAATTATTATATTCTTCTTGAAGTCTGAGGGTATTTCGCCTGTCTCATACATCGTGCTCACCAGATGGTAGAGTTTTGTCATGACTGGCTCTCCCGAGGCCATCAGTAGTTCAAATGGAATGTTGTCTACTCCCGGGGCCTTGTTTCGACTCAGGTCTTTCAGTGCTCTGTCAAACTCTTCACGCAGTATCTTATCTCCCATTTCGTCTTCATCTACATCCTCTTCCATTTCCATAATATTGTCCTCAAGTACATCGCCCTTGTATAAACCCTCTATATACTCCTTCCACCTTTCTGCCTTCCCTTCTTTGCTTAGAACTGGGTTGCCATCTGAGCTCTTGATATTCATACAAGTGGTTCTCTTCTCTCCAAAGGTCTCTTTAATTTTCCCACCCCTGCTTAGCCATTTTGCACTTCCTGTCGATATCATTTTTGAGACGTCTGTATTCCTTTTTGCCTGCTTCATTTACTGCATTTTTGTATTTTCTCCTTTCATCAATTAAATTCAATATTTCTTCTGTTACCCAAGGATTTCTATTAGCCCTCGTCTTTTTACCTACTTGATCCTCTGCTGCCTTCACTACTTCATCCCTCAGAGCTACCCATTCTTCTTCTACTGTATTTCTTTCCCCCATTCCTGTCAATTGTTCCCTTATGCTCTCCCTGAAACTCTCTACAACCTCTGGTTCTTTCAGTTTATCCAGGTCCCATCTCCTTAAATTCCCACCTTTTTGCAGTTTCTTCAGTTTCAATCTGCAGTTCATAACCAATAGATTGTGGTCAGAATCCACATCTGCCCCAGGAAATGTCTTACAATTTAAAACCTGGTTCCTAAATCTCTGTCTTACCATTATATAATCTATCTGATACCTACTAGTATCTCCAGGATTCTTCCAGGTATACAACCTTCTTTTATGATTCTTGAACCAAGTGTTGGCTATGATTAAGTTATGCTCTGTGCAAAATTCTACAAGGCGGCTTCCTCTTTCATTCCTTCCCCCCAATCCATATTCACCTACTATGTTTCCTTCTCTCCCTTTTCCTACTGACGAATTCCAGTCACCCATGACTATTAAATTTTCGTCTCCTTTCACTACCTGAATAATTTCTTTTATCTCGTCATACATTTCATCTATTTCTTCATCATCTGCAGAGGTAGTTGGCATATAAACTTGTACTACTGTAGTAGGCATGGGCTTTGTGTCTATCTTGGCCACAATAATGCGTTCACTATGCTGTTTGTAGTAGCTAACCCGCACTCCTATTTTTTTATTCATTATTAAACCTACTCCTGCATTACCCCTATTTGATTTTGTATTTATAACCCTGTAATCACCTGACCAAAAGCATTGTTCCTCCTGCCACCGAACTTCACTAATTCCCACTATATCTAACTTTAACCTATCCATTTCCATTTTTAAATTTTCTAACCTACCTGCCCGATTAAGGGATCTGACATTCCACGCTCCGATCCGTAGAACGCCAGTTTTCTTTCTCCTGATAACGACGTCCTCCTGAGTAGTCCCCGCCCGGAGATCCGAATGGGGGACTATTTTACCTCCGGAATATTTTACCCAAGAGGACGCCATCATCATTTAACCATACAATAGAGCTGCATGTCCTCGGGAAAAATTATGGCCGTAGTTTCCCCTTGCTTTCAGCCGTTCGCAGTACCAGCACAGCAAGGCCGTTTTGGTTAATGTTACAAGGCCAGATCAGTCAATCATCTAGACTGTTGCCCCTGCAACTACTGAAAAGGCTGCTGCCCCTCTTCAGGAACCACATGTTTGTCTGGCCTCTCAACAGATACCCCTCCGTTGTGGTTGCACCTACGGTACGGCCATCTGCATCGCTGAGGCACGCAAGCCTCCCCACCAGCGGCAAGGTCCATGGTTCATGGGGGGGCCCTCGTTATATATAGCGAAAATAAATCGAAGCAAGTCTGTGCTCACGTCATACGTTAAAACATAGTGTATCAGAGCGAAGAACGCTGCTTCCAGCTCATTCACCACGTGACGGACTACGCACAGGCCTGATCCTGCCTTGTATTCACTGGTCTATGCTACAGAGGCTTTCAAGGTTATTGGGTGTTACGCTTTTAACATTTGACGTGACCACGTACGTACTTAGATTTATTTTACTATGTATTTCGTGGACGGTCTATTTTTGACCTTGCCCTAATCGTCTCATACAAATCCCACTTACCAACGCTATATTGGTCAATCTGAAAGTGCCTTGTATTAAGTGAAAGGCGCTTCACAAATAAATAAAGCAAACAAAAAAAAACTATCAGTTCTGCAACCAAGACTGTTCTTTCACCACATTCTACATGTTCCTCTACCAACACGCCATGCTGTGTAAATCATTTTTTGGTAAAAAAATTACTGAGCACAGTTTTTTCACCCTTTCAGTATTTATTAAAACTAATTCCTAGTAAAGTGTCGTAGACTACAAATGCTCTCCTACACTGCTATACAGGACACAAATGCCGTTTCTGGACACGCGAGAATTGTGTTATATAGTTACACTGCACAGCAAAATTAAAGGATCACTTTTTTGAAACCCCATAATTGTCTCTCATTGGGACGCACAAAGATGGCTCAGTGGTGCCCACAACCTTCCTCTGTAACGATGCAAAAGAGTGTCGCCCTGCGACGTTAACCACGGGCAATACATCAAACAGCAACGTGTCGGGAAAAAAACCAGCACCAGATTTCAGAAGTTCATGTGAGCTATGAGGCAGGTTAATGATATCGCACTGTCACCAAATTTCCCCACAGTTCTGCCCGACGCCACCGTGGTCGTGCCACACGATGCGAATAACTTCACATCCTCTCTTACCCACATTTCACCCCTACGTTTAATGCCTCTGCGATGTCTGTGGTAGAAATCACGTGGACTCCTTCTTGGCGGCCGAGAAAATTATTTCAAACAGACCGCCGCTCATAACTGATACAAAAAGTCTCAAGATGGCTTAAAGGGCATGAATGTAACCAGCCCTTTCTGAGGTGTGTTCGCTTTCACACATTTCGTGTTCCAAAACGACAGTTTTCAGTGCGATCAACGTAAAGACGACGTTCTTGATAAATTTTCGCGCTTCTGACACCCCCAGGATGACTCAGCCGTATTCTAAGGACATCGCGGGGCTGCAGCCTCAGTGTATGTGATCTCACTCCTTAAGAGTGTAGCGTGACTTTCACCCATCCTCTTTCACGCCCTTCTGTGACGTGTACACGGGAGCATGCGGCATTGACACAGACGTGAATGAAACGGCGCAGGGTAACTCAAAGATGGTCTCACATCCATTTACCGGTCTCTACCAGCCGTCCAGGTAGGCAACCCTTTCGACAGCTCTGTGATTTCGAATGTGACCAGCAGGCGCTAGTCTGGAGTAGTTTGCTTGTCCACGCTGCGCATAGGCATCGATGAATGAGAATCTTTCTACAGGGACATTTGTAAAATGCCCAACGAAGCTACTCGAATAGCACCAAAGGTGTCGCCAAACTGGTAGGCTTTAGAGAGACCCTTTGCCATTTCATTCAGTCACACGTGTGTCAATGTCGCACCCCTCCATTTACATGCCAAGGAGGGCGGAAGAAAGAAAGAATGAAATAGCATAAACACATTAAAATTTCGTCGAAATGTTTTCAACGTAGTTGTTCCAGCCTTATGTAAAACCAAAGCATACCGTCACGCTTCTCTCCAAAGGTGTGACATCACATTCAACGGTTTTGCAGCATTAGGGTGTCCTTAGAAAAGGGTTGAATCGTCCTGGGGTGTCTGCAGTGAGAAAACCTGTCAAGAGTGCCGTTCTTTTTCACATCGCACTGCAAACTGTTGTTTTCGAGAGTGAATGTGTGAAGATGGAAGGAGTGGAAGTGTATGAAAGCCTAATAATTGTAACAGAGTAAGCTAACTCATTAGCTACCGTTCCCCCACCGCGAATTGTGCCATACGAAACTGCACCAGCCGGCACAGCGCTGAGTTCTCTAGTTTGCTCCAGGACGAGACATCTGAAATACTAGTTCGCTTTATTTGTACAGTCTATTCCCACAGGAATGTTCTGCGTATTTACACTTTTATCTGAATATTAAAGTATCGCTTAATACGGACAATTTTATAACGCTCTTCCTTGACGAATAAGTGGCATAATGTTCACATGAGTTCTGCCTAAGCCATTTAATACTCTGGTAGCCTGTCTCAGATGATGCTGTCTTCTTGATCGTTGACTGCCAACTGGGGCGTGCATTCCTCTGCTCATCCGTAAGTAGACCATTGACTGCAGCGTCGTAGCGAATCTGTTCGAGGCCGGCTACGCCGGCGTTGTTCATTCGTTGGTACAGCATGCAGCTATTGCACTCTTCTGTGGCTTCAGCGCGAGATGCCAACCTTGCTTTTGTACCCTGCTCTTCGAACGACGACACACCGAGTAAATAGTTTATTCACGTAGCCTTATGAGTGGCATGAAATTCTTCTCTTTGAATATTCGTGAAGCCTTTCAATTATTATTATTACCAAAAAATTACTTGCGGTTTTGAGTGAAAGTAATAAGGTAGATGAGGGGACATTTATACATTACTACGTAACGTAGTTGCTACGTTACACGCTGAATTAATGAATATTTGAGAATCACAACCCAACAGGTTATTCTAAATGTCGAATATTCAGCAGAAACTAAAGTAACAACAGGTATGCCCTAAGAAAGCATAACACCCCCTCTAATGTTCACAATGTACATGTAAGATTTATCAAGGTCTCCACCACTAGGGTGGTCGGAAATTCCCATTACAAACTTCTAGGACTTGTTGAGAGTAGTGAGTACAGATCATCTGGAATTGGAACCCATGTCCGGAATCGTATCATTTCCGTTCTACGACCGTTTAAATTCAGATGTGTACCTGGTTAACGTCTGCTTAGGGCAAGAAAAACGTCTCAGAGTTCCCTGTCCTGGTATGCAACAGGGTAGACACAATGACGTGTACGACGTCAAACGATCCCAGGATGTCACTTATTGTCTGCTTTGCTGTGAGACCGAGTCAATACCTGTGCATCACCGATAGAGGAAACATGGTGCAGTACACGTTTGCGGAATAGACAGACATGTTCCTTGTGTATGGCGAAGCTGGAGGTAACGGAAGAGCTGCTAGTCGGCTGTATCACGAACGTTTTCCACGCCGTCACACTCCATCACACAAACTGTTTGCCCAGGTTACACAACGGCTACGAGGAACGAGTACCTTCACCGTGAGGAGGCAGGACTGTGGTGCTCCACGGCGACGCCGCACTCCCGAATTTGAAGAAGGTGCACTGCGTCGCATTGAAGATAGCCCGTCAACGAGTACGCGAACAATTGCGCCTGCTATGGTTGTTAGTCACAGTACCGTCTTGGACGTCCTGCACGAGCAACAATTACAACCGTACCACTTACAAAGGGTACACGCTGTGGGTCCAGCAGACTTTCTACAACGCGTCGCCTTCTGCACATGGTTCCTGCACCGTTGCATCGACTCGCCCCTGTTTCCACGTCGAGTTCTCTTCACAGATGAATGTAGGTTCACAAGGGATTGTGTTCTGAATGCTCGAAATAGCCATGTCTGGGCGGACGAAAACCCTCATGCCGCGCATGTTCAGGGATTTCAAGACAGGTTTGGAATTAACGTGTGGGCAGGTATTCTGGACGGTCGTGTGATTGGACCATACCTCCTTCCATCCAAGCTCACTGGTCCCGCATAATTAGTGTTACGTAATGGACCCATTCTTGGAAGCTGTCAGTAAATGTGGTTTCAGCATGATGAAGCACCACCTCACTTTTCACTGATTCTCCGGAGACATCTCAACAGACGGTATGGTAAAGGATGGATAGGCCGTGGTGATCCAATCGCGTGGCTGCCACGGTAGCCGGATTTAATGCCTATGGACTACTTTTTTGCGGTCGTATGAAGACCTTAATTTATGAGACACCTGTAGAGACAGAGGAAGATCTGCTGGCATGAGTTCTGGCCGCTGCACAAGACACTGAAGAGACACCAGGTGGGATGGAGAGAGAGTACCAGACAATGCTTCGGAGGTACAATGTGTGTAACGACGTTGGTGGTCGCCACATCGAGCCGCTGTTGTAATGCATCGGTACGTTGCGGATGGTGCCGTGGATGCTGGGTTCTTGTTGTTGTCGACTAATGTAAACCATAAGGTGTAAGTTGTAATGCAAATGCGTAAGTAATAACGGAACGAGTCAGTATTCTTTTCAAATGGATTGCAACAATTGTACTGGCTCACGCCTAAGTACATTTCTCACGTGGGTGTGGATGAGATAATCATCTGCATTGAAACTGTCGTAGAACGGAAACTATACGTTTCCGGAGATGGGTTCGTATTCAAAATGTTATGTACTCACTGCCCTCTACATGTCCTAGAAGTTTGTAATGGGAATTTCCGACCACCCTGTATAAGGCTGAAGAAACAGTTCACGGGTCAACAGCTGAATGACAGTGTCCAAAAAACACAATATTTCGGCAAACGACCACGTTGCCAACGTAAGGTTCGCTGACTAACTGAGTGTCCCTCAGCTGGAGCAGGCGTTATGTGTGTTGTCCCCCCTCCCATCCCCTCCCCTCCCCCTCTTCCTACAGCACCTTCTAACGAGGACCGCGCCCAGGCGCGGGAGTGTGTCCTGCAGCTCCTACCCGCTCCTCCCACCACCAAAGCGTTCCGTCCGAGGTTCATGCACAGGGATGTGTGCTGGCGGCGCCTCTGTTGTTGCTCTGCCTGCCCCTGAAATCAGTTCGTTGTGGGTCCCACAGGGGCTCGCTGCTCTTTGGCTGGTTCGTACTTGGCTACTACGGAGCCCCAGCCTTTGCAGCATCTTTTCACTTCCGTGATGCATGTCTATCCTCTTCGTATTCCGTTCCCCTACCTTGAAGAACATATCTGGGATTTTTTTGAAATAGTGTTCTGCATGTTCAGAAACCTATATCGGAACATTCTCTCCACTGTTTTTCGTTCCTTTTTCCTTTCTTCGTTCCCCTTCTCCCATCCTTCCTTCGCTTCGGCGTTTGGGGCTCCTCTTTTTCTTCTTCCTCCCGGTGCGCTCCTGAAGGCCAGCCCATGCGTCTGATGAATAACAGGTGACTGGGTAACGCGTAATTCCCAGCCACAAGTTAACAGGTAGGGTTAGCACGTACCCCCTGGTACAGGCCAGACCCAGGGAGGAGTGATTGCCTAAGCTGCTACCTTTCGAAATCGCCAATTGGTCCCTCCAGACTCCACAAGTCGGGAGATTTGACTTGAGGTGTGAAGAGTCACCTAAGGCGGGTGTGCCGCTCCTGAGGAGGGAGAGGGGGGCAGTTGGAACGGGCGCTCCATAGGAGACGATGGTAATCATGGGGGATTCTTTTTCAGTGAGCCAATCCTCTTCTTCACACTCTACGTCTACTAAACGAAAACGAAGTAAGGCTAACGATTCAAATATTATCCCATCTGCAGCACGGTTCCTTGTGGTTTCACGTACTGAAGTCATTCAGTCCTTTTCAACAGTAAATCCGTTTATTACTCAGAAAGATGCTGATGCAATTGCCAGCCCTGTGAAATTCTGCTCTCGTTTATGCAGTGGCACTATGCTTTTGGAGACGACTTCTGATTCTCAAGCACAACTGATTGCAGCTTCGCTCCTCCATGGCTATCCTGTTCGTGTCAAGGCCCATCGTATGTTGAATTCTTCACGTGGTGTTATTTACACTAGGCTACTCGATGGTCTGAGGAAGGCAGAATCCGAACGTACCTCTCTGATCAGGGCGTCATTGCAATCCAGTGGGTGATAAAAAAGATAGATGCATTCTTAATGCCCAAACGCACTGTGACCATTGACAGAGTAGTGCTTCCTTCCAAGATCAAAGCTTACTATGAAGTTATCGCAGTGTGGCCGTACATTCCGAACCCAGTGCGCTGCGTTGTTACAACCGTACTCGAATGTCCTCTCGACATCTGGCCAATTGTGTAACCTGTGGTAGGGATGCTCACTGGGGTGATTGTCCACCTCCTTCTCCCCACTGCGTCAATTGTAATGGCGACCATTCAGCCTCCTCCCGAGATTGTCCTATGGATCTCGACGAATGGGCCGTCCAGGAGATCTGGGTGAAGAGAAAGGTGCCTTACTCGCAAGTTGTTGGCTAGTTGGAAACCTTGCGTTTTACCATCCATCACTTATAGTACTGTCCTTGTTACATCTCACTCCACGAAGGACATGGCCACGTAGTCATGCGATCTCCAATTCAGCACTGTGATTGTAAGATCGCCCATTGTCTCTGTAGCATCCCTGTCTTCTCCTCCTCCTCCTCCTCCTCCAGCTGTGCGACAGGTAATCAAACTTTCGCCTCACCTGCTACACCCCCGCTGGCCAGAAAGGACAGAAGGATTACTACTGCGATGTCTTCTTACGTCCCACCCGCCAACAAACACCTGTATCGTAATCTGCCAACGCCAACTCAAAATCCTCTTCAATAGGATCGCCACGTGATACCCTCACCTGGCCGACCTCCATGTCACCTGCGCCCACTGCTGGAGGACTGGTATCCTCCATACTCTCTACACATGGGGCCTTCGAGGCCGCATGCCCCGTTTCCTTCAGAAACTTTTTAAAACAACGAGTTTTCAAGGTACGATTTGGTTCTGCCTTGTCAGACACCATTATCCAGGAAAACGGCGTGCCTCAGCGTTCCGTCCTGAGCGTTGTCCTCTTTGCTATTGCTATTAACCCTATTATGGGCCTTCCTCCACCGGACATCTCTGGGCTCCCTTTTCGTTGACGATTTTGCCATCTCTTGCAGTTCTCGACGGACTTGTCTCCTTGAGCGGCGTCTTCAGCATTGTCCCTATCGTCTTTGCTCGTGGAGCATCAACAATGGCTTTTCCACTGACAAAACCGTTTGTATGAATTTCTGGCGATGCAATTGGTTTCTTCCATCGTTTTTACATCTTGGGCCTGTTGCTCTTCCGTTCGTTGAAACTACGAAATTCCTGGAGCTCGTGCTCGATAGGACACTTTCATGGACCTCTCACGTGTCTTACTTGGCCGCCCGTTGTACCCGGTACCTCACGGTGCTACGTGTTCTCAGCGGTACTTCCTGGGGATTGTCCGTTCCAAACTTTCATCTTCGATGACTCCTTTGATAGCCAGTATCTCTCTTCTCTGTTACCTCCTGGAGTTCGCTTTCAGCTATTGCTCCGGAGACATAACTTCACGATACTTGCCACTTTCCCAACGGATGTGAATCTTCTACCACCTTGGCTTCGTACACCAGCCTGTGTTTACCTTGTACGTCACACGCTTCGTAAGAATACTGCAGCAGGTTCGTATCTATCACCGTAAGTTTCTCGATCTTCGCACGAAACTTCGCCATGGTGCCTTTGTATACACTGATGGCTCTCGGACTAACCGTCGTGTCGACTATGCCTTCGTCGTTGGCACCGACGCTTTTCGGTATCGGCTTCCTGAACACTGCTCAGTATTTACATCGGATCTCTTCGCCCGGTATTAGGCCATGCAGCACATCCGGCGACTTAGGCTTTTAAATTGTGTCATTTGCTCCGACTCTCTCAATGGCCTTCAGAGCTTCTATGTGATGTACACCGTGTGCTGTGCAACGGGTCCGGGAAAGCTTTCAATTGCTCACTCTTGATGGAGCCACTGTGATGTTTATGTGGGTCCTTGGTCACATGGGCAACGAGGCCGCTGACGCTGCTACCAAGGCTGCAGTCCTTGAACCTCGGCTTGCTAGTTCTTCCATTCCCTCAGATGATCTCTGTGTTGCCCTCTGTCAGCAGATGGTGTCACTTTGGCATCACCACTGGTCTTCCATTCATGGGAACAAGATCCGGGGAATTAAACCTCTCCCAGCGGCTTGGCCGACCTCTTCTCGGGCCTCTCGCCGCGAGATCATTTCATCTAGGTGGCGTACTGGGCACTTTCTTTTCACCCATCGTCGTTTGTTAAGAGTTGATTCCCCACCACTTTGTGCTCATTGTCGTCAATCGTTGACGGTTCCGCATTTCCTGACGGAATGGCCTTTTTTCAGCCACCTAAGTTCTCATTTATCTTTGTTGTCTGAGTTATCAGCCGTTTTAGCGAATGACACACGGACTGTCGACCGCGTTTTACTTTTTATCCGACGTAACAATATGGCAAACAACACTTACATTCTATTTCAGGACCTCCGTTGTCTCTATGGAATATTTTATGGAACTTCTTCCAAGTCCGTGTTTATAGCTGTCTTCCCTTTCGTCAATCAGGCTTAACGTGTAGAGTTTTTAACTCCTTTTTCATCTTCGCATTCTGTGGTTCTGGCATGGGCGCGTGTGAGCTTAGTTGTTTTTGCGCCCTGAAACAAAAGAAAACACTTCGTTGTGAGGTCTCTCTTTCCTCTTCTTAATCAGACTCGATGCGGTTTCCCAGGCCTTACTAAGGATGTAGCCACTGTCACTACTTATCAGCCGCTTCCTTACTCCGATCGCGATAGATTCTTTAGTTACAGACGTTACATGTCTGTGTCAGAACTTTAGCACAGTCGTAATCCGTTCGATGTAATTCCGGTAGGCGATGTTTCGTGACTGTCGAATTGTTGGGATGCTGAAATCTTGTGTTGTTGGTGTTCTCGGCAAAGAACTTTGACAGTATGCACAGTTTGGCCTATGTAAGTTATGCCACATCGACAGGGGATCTCATAGACACCTTACTTTAGTAGTCCGCGGTCATCCTTGACACTACCTGGCAGTTCCTGAGTAGTAGTTGGTGGATGACAGAATTCGCTTGATGTCTCCAAACAATTCGTCCAGTCTTCCACATAATGAGCCACAAAATTGAACAAATGCAATAACCGCATCCTCCTTAGGTTTCCCTTTTGTTTCCGCCAATTGTACAGTCGATGCAGATCGTAGACTTCACTGAATTTGCCACTTTGTGTAACCGTTTTTCCGAAACACCGTCTCAGATGTTCAGGTTCCTGGTTGAGGCTCTCATCAGCGGAGAGGATGCGAGCCCTACGTACCAAAGTTTCGAGCACACCGTTCCTCTGCACCGTGTGGTGGCAGCTGTCTACATGTAAATATAGGTCGGTGTGCGTGTTACACCTATGAGCCAAAGAAAGTGGTACACCTGCCTAATATCGATCAGCGCCCCCGCGAGCACGTAGAATTGCCGCAACACGACGTGGCATGGACTCAATTAACGTCTGAAGTAGTGCTGGAGGGAATGGACACCATGAATCCTCCAGGGCTGTCCATAAATCCACAAGAGTACGAGGGGGTGGTGATCTCTTCTGAACAGCACGTTGAAAGGCATCCAGATATGCTCAATAATGTTCATGTCTGGGGAGTTTGGTGGCCAGCGGAAGTGTTTAAACTCAGAAGAGTGTTCCTGGAACCACTCTGTAGCAACTATGGACGTGTGGGGCGTCACATTGTCCTGCTGAAATTGCCCAAGTCCTTCGGAATGCACAATGGACATTGATGGATGATCACACAGGAAGCTTACGCAAGAGTCACTTGCCAGAGTCGTATCTAGACGTATCACGAGTCCCATATCACTCCAACTACACACGCCCCACCAACGTTAACAATCCCCTGCTGACATGCAGGGCTCAAGGATTAGTGAGGTTGTCTCCGCATCCGTACACGTACACGTACAATTTGAAACGAGACTCGTTCGACCGCGCAACATATTTCCAGTTACGAATAATCCAATGTCGGTGTTGACGGGCCCAGGCGAGGTGTAAGGCTTTGTGTCGTGCTGTCATCAACTGGACCTTCGGCTCCGAAAGTCCATATCGATGATGTACATTGAATGGTTCGCACGCTGACACTTATTGGTGGCCCAGCATTTAAACCTGCAACAATTTGCAGAAGGGTTGCACTTCAGTTACGTTGAACGATCTCTTCAGTCGTTGTTGGTCCTGTTCTTACAGGATCTTTTTCCGACCGCAGTTATGTCGGAGATTTGAAGTTTTACCGGATTCCTGATATTCACGGTGCACTCTGAAATGGTCGTACAAGAAGATCCCCACTTCATCGCTACGTCAGAGATGCTGTGTCTCACCGTTCGTGCGTCAGCCATAACGCCACGTTCAAATTCACTTAAATACTTATAACCTGCCATTGTACAAGCAGAAAACGATGTAACTGCGCCAGAGACTATTCGTCTTATATAGGCGTTGCCGACCGCAGCGCCCTATTCTGCCTGTTTACATATCTCTGTACTTGAATACGCATGCCTATACCAGTTTCTTTGGCGCTTCAGTGTATTACGGTATGCGCTGTGGTGTAACGTGGCGCAGCATTTCTTTTTACCAGGACACCCAGAAAGGGGAGCACTCCATCCACTGCGACTTCCATATTAAATTTTATGTTGCGTTGTATAGAACTGAGGTATACGAGAAATCATTCAGCTTGCTCTTCCATGTGGCCATAGGCCGAAATGTGTCATCGGTATACCTGAAGGAACAAGTAGATCCCAGAGGTTCCTCCTCGAAATGTTCCATATGCATGTCGGCGACAACTGACGAAAGTAAAGTCCCCATGGCTACTCATTGCTTCCATTCTTAGTAACTACCGTCAAAAAGAAAGTGTGTCGACTTCAAGACATGTCTAAAAAGATTGGTCGCCTCTATGTCAAAATTCTGACCAAAACGTTGCAAAGACACTTGTGAGGGCACTCTGGTAAAAAGAGCGAAAAGTCTAAGCTCACAAGGATATAAGAATCATTAAGCCTAAAGTTTTCAAGGTTTTTCCGAGTGTGAAGACGTTCTGATGTACAATATGGTCATGCACCAAGGAAAAAAAATTCAACTGAAATTTAAATGCTTCGCAATGGAGGAAATCTTATCACTACCATATTTAATAGCAAATCTGTTACATTATTACTCTGCTACACACCAGTAATGAGTAGGCGAAAACAAATTAAACAGAAGTACTATCAAAAACAAGTTAGAAGTTAAACACCTTTTGAAATAGAAGCCACTGGAAAGTAACACAAATTTCCATCTTCAAGGTAGGTAAAATAGTTGTCATTGATGAAGCTCGGCCTATTTTCCAGTACTGTGATACTGTGTTCCGTGGTAAAAGACCTTCTGTTTCAAGGTGCAATATAGTGCACCAGCGACGAAGTATGGCTTACCTGTCAATGTGTTATATAAATAGCTCTAAAGTATATAGGAGTTGCTCACAATAAAATTCTGCAACGACAAAATTAACAACATATTCCCTATAGCTTTAATGTAATATACAGCACTTACATGGGTATAATACGAAACATTTACAATTGCTGCGTAAAACGCAACCTCATGTCTAAGAGTAGATTGAAGTACCGACCGGAAAACGTCGTGTGTTCCTAGGCACAGTATCCTCTAGGTACAACACTCTCCATTATATGTAAACAACAACCCACGGTTGGTTCTAATAATTTTTATCTTATCTGTCGCTTTTTCCGTATATAGCAGAGATCTGTATACATGAAAAATGCAAACTAATGCCGTCGTTCGAACGTTAACCTAAGTCTCCCTGTAGCTGACTGTGTAAGTCACTTCAAAGAGCGCAGAAAGGCAAGAGGGTATCACCTACAAAACAACCGTACTTCATAAATAACTGCAGAGATAGAACCCATCTACACTAAAAGTAATAAGAAAGTCAGACGAATATAATACACCGAGAGATGCAATAGTAGTGTGCTGGGATTTAGACTGAAATAGAATGCTCCTGTTATAACAATAGCCTGAAACTATGCTTCGTAAATAAGCTAGATCTCAAACAGGATTAGGATTTAAAGTCCGCCTCTAGAGTCGTGCAAGCACTTTGCAGCGTTCCTCAGCGCACGGCCTTGCAGCCGAGAACGGTCTCAGAGGAGCATAAATTCCCGTAGCAGGAGCCATTTCAACGCCAGTCGATACTTGGCCTGATTACTCGGCTCGATTTATTGACCACACACAGACACGGGACACGTTTCAACTTCGCCGGAGCACTGTACAGCACACTAAACCAGAACTAATCTCCTGATACTGTAAACGAATGCATAAAGTGAATCATGTGGTGAAGATTAATACCGAGAATGTAACTGAAAGATCGTATTAATCTTTCTCACGCATATGAAATTCATTTCCGTCTAACTATCGAGCCACGTGTTTCCAATACACTAAGTGCAATGATATATTTACTGAAACAACTTGTTTCTTCCTGGCATAAATCAGATTTAATTCCGGGGTCCATGCCTCAAAAACAATCGGGCACTTCTTCCAGTGCGTTGAAGACTGGCTTGCGGATAATAAATTTACAACCAACTGAATTATACACATACCATTAACCCTGTCCCCCCCAGCTGACTCCTTAAAGAATTGAATCTTCTTTCGCTTGCGCCTTTGTCCCACAGTTTTCGCAGGGTCGGCATGGTTACAACGGATTTGGCAAGGTTGATTTAAAGGGGTGGCTGAATGCCCTTCCTGCCACACCACATACTCCCTGGGATGGAATCAGTGCACTCCAGTTGTCTGCATCCAGTGTAAACCATGAAATAGTGCGAAGTGTTACAGATGTCTGTGAGTCATGTAACTGAGGAGGGATATGGGGCCAACCCGGTATTCACCTAGTGAGATGCCGAAAACAGCCTGAAAACCACATCCAGGCTGGCCAGCGCACCGGCCAACGTCGTCCATCCTCTGGGCGGATTCGATCCGAGGCCAGCGCTCCTACCAGAGCCCAGGAAGCAGCGCATTAGCACTCTCGCCTAACCTGACGAGTCTGCTTAAAGAATCGAATCCGATGTATAAAACGCATCTCAATGTTTATGGTATATATCTCCTGAACTACGTGTGATACAGTGATGTAATTTTCCAGGTACATTCAATAAAATATATGGGTACTCTCTGAAATGTGCTGCGAATGGATTTAGTAGTAAAGAAGTAGCAAATTAAAACGTAATGCCAGATGCTGAGATGTTGCTGCATGAACAACGAAAATGTAGTAAGCAAAAAATATTTTTCCATTCATCATTTTGTGCCAGAAAATGTTTCCTAAAGGTTTGAAATTATGTGTGAAGTTTCTTGAAAGTCACTCAGTGTTCTCATTTTCAAATACTGGATGAATATAGCCTGGATATTTTCACGCAGTGAGTTACACTGCGTCAAGATTTACACTGAGCTGACAAAAGTCATGGGATACCTGTCAATAACTGGTCGGACCTACTTTTGCAGGGCGTAGTGCAGAAACTCGATGTTGCACGGGCTCAATAAGTCGTTGAAAGTCCTTTACACAAATAGTGATCCACGCTACCTCCATAGCCGTCTATAATTGCGAAAGTGTTGCCAGTGCAGGTTTTTGTGCACCAACTGACCTCTCGACTACCTCCCATAAATGTTAGAGGGGGTTCATGTCAGGCGATCTGGATGGCCAAATCATTCATATGAACTGTCCAGAATGTTCTTCATACCAATGAACCATGGACCTTGCCGTTGGTGGGGAGGCTTGCGTGCCTCAGCGATACAGATGGCCGTACCGTAGGTGCAGCCACAACTGAGGGGTATCTGTTGAGAGGCCAGACAAACGTGTGGTTCCTGAAGAGGGGCAGCAGCCTTTTCAGTAGTTTCAGGGGCAACAGTTTGGATGATTGATTGATCTGGCCTTCTAACACTAACCAAAATGGCCTTGCTGTGCTGGTACTGCGAACGCCTGAAAGCAAGGGGAAACTACAACCGTAATTGCAGATTTATTGTATGGTTAAATGATGATGGCGTCCTCTTGGGTAAAATATTCCGGAGGTAAAATAGTCCCCCATTCGGATCTCCGGGCGGGGACTACTCAAGAGGACGTCATTATCAGAGAAAAGAAAACTGGCGTTCTACGGATCAGAGCGTGGAATGTCAGATCCCTTAATCGAGCAGGTAGGTTAGAAAATTTAAAAATGGAAATGGATAGGTTAAAGTTAGATATAGTGGGAATTAGATATAGTGGGAATTAGATATAGTGGGAATTAACTTAATCATAGCCAACACTTGGTTCAAGAATCATAAAAGAAGGTTGTATACCTGGAAGAATCCTGGAGATACTAGTAGGTATCAGATAGATTATATAATGGTAAGACAGAGATTTAGGAACCAGGTTTTAAATTGTAAGACATTTCCTGGGGCAGATGTGGATTATGACCACAATCTATTGGTTATGAACTGCAGATTGAAACTGAAGAAACTGCAAAAAGGTGGGAATTTAAGGAGATGGGACCTGGATAAACTGAAAGAACCAGAGGTTGTAGAGAGTTTCAGGGAGAGCATAAGGGAACAATTGACAGGAATGGGGGAAAGAAATACAGTAGAAGAAGAATGGGTAGCTCTGAGGGATGAAGTAGTGAAGGCAGCAGAGGATCAAGTAGGTAAAAATACGAGGGCTAATAGAAATCCTTGGGTAACAGAAGAAATATTGAATTTAATTGATGAAAGGAGAAAATACAAAAATGCAGTAAATGAAGCAGGCAAAAAGGAATACAGACGTCTCAAAAATGATATCGACAGGAAGTGCAAAATGGCTAAGCAGGGATTGCTAGAGGACAAATGTAAGGATGTAGAGGCTTGTCTCACTAGGGGTAAGATAGATACTGCCTACAGGAAAATTAAAGAGACCTTTGGAGAGAAGAGAACCACTTGTATGAATATCAAGAGCTCAGATGGCAACCCAGTTCTAAGCAAAGAAGGGAAGGCAGAAAGGTGGAAGGAGTATATAGAGGATTTATACAAGGGCGATGTACTTGAGGACAATATTATGGAAATGGAAGAGGATGTAGATGCAGACGAAATGGGAGATAAGATACTGCGTGAAGAGTTTGACAGAGCACTGAAAGACCTGAGTCGAAACAAGGCCCCGGGAGTAGACAACATTCCATTTGAACTACTGATGGCCTCGGGAGAGCCAGTCATGACAAAACTCTACCATCTGGTGAGCACGATGTATGAGACAGGCGAAATACCCTCAGACTTCAAGAAGAATATAATAATTCCAATCCCAAAGAAAGCAGGTGTTGACAGATGTGAAAATTACCGAACAATCAGTTTAATAAGTCACAGCTGCAAAATACTAACGCGAATTCTTTACAGACGAATGGAAAAACTGGTAGAAGCCGACCTCGGGGAAGATCAGTTTGGATTCCGTAGAAATGTTGGGACACGTGAGGCAATACTGACCTTACGACTTATCTTAGAAGAAAGATTAAGAAAAGGCAAGCCTACGTTTCTAGCATTTGTAGACTTAGAGAAAGCTTTTGACAATGTTAACTGGAATACTCTCTTTCAAATTTTGAAGGTGGCAGGGGTAAAATACAGGGAGCGAAAGGCTATTCACAGTTTGTACAGAAACCAGGTGGCAGTTATAAGAGTCGAGGGGCATGAAAGGGAAGCAGTGGTTGGGAAAGGAGTAAGACAGGGTTGTAGCCTCTCCCCGATGTTATTCAATCTGTATATTGAGCAAGCAGTAAAGGAAACAAAAGAAAAATTCGGAGTAGGTATTAAAATTCATGGAGAAGAAGTAAAAACTTTGAGGTTCGCCGATGACATCGTAATTCTGTCAGAGACAGCAAAGGACTTGGAAGAGCAGTTGAACGGAATGGACAGTGTCTTGAAAGGAGGATATAAGATGAACATCAACAAAAGCAAAACGAGGATAATGGAATGTAGTCAAATTAAGTCGGGTGATGCTGAGGGAATTAAATTAGGAAATGAGACACTTAAAGTAGTAAAGGAGTTTTGCTATTTAGGGAGTAAAATAACCGATGATGGTCGAAGTAGAGAGGATATAAAATGTAGACTGGCAATGGCAAGGAAAGCGTTTCTCAAGAAGAGGAATTTGTTAACATCGAGTATAGATTTAAGTGTCAGGAAGTCGTTTTTGAAAGTATTTGTATGGAGTGTAGCCATGTATGGAAGTGAAACATGGACGATAACTAGTTTGGACAAGAAGAGAATAGAAGCTTTCGAAATGTGGTGCTACAGAAGAATGCTGAAGATAAGGTGGGTAGATCACGTAACTAATGAGGAGGTATTGAATAGGATTGGGGAGAAGAGAAGTTTGTGGCACAACTTGACTAGAAGAAGGGATCGGTTGGTAGGACATGTTTTGAGGCATCAAGGGATCACAAATTTAGCATTGGAGGACAGTGTGGAGGGTAAAAATCGTAGAGGGAGACCAAGAGATGAATACACTAAGCAGATTCAGAAGGATGTAGGTTGCAGTACATACTGGGAGATGAAGAAGCTTGCACAGGATAGAGTAGCATGGAGAGCTGCATCAAACCAGTCTCAGGACTGAAGACCACAACAACATAGTGGGAATTAGTGACGTTCGGTGGCAGGAGGAACAAGACTTTTGGTCAGGTGAATACAGGGTTATAAATACAAAATCAAATAGGGGTAATGCAGGAGTAGGTTTAATAATGAATAAAAAATAGGAGTGCAAGTAAGCTACTACAAACAGCATAGTGAACGCATTATTGTGGCCACGATAGAAACGAAGCCAACGCCTACTACAGTAGTACAAGTTTATATGCCAGCTAGGTCTGCAGATGATGAAGAAATTGATGAAATGTATGATGAGATAAAAGAAATTATTTAGGTAGTGAAGGGAGACGAAAATTTAATAGTCATGGCTGACTGGAACTCAAGAGTAGGAAAATGGACAGAAGGAAACATAATAGGTGAATATGGATTGGGGTTAAGAAATGAAAGAGGAAGCCGCCTGGTAGAGTTTTGCACAGAGCATAACTTAATCATAGCTAACACTAGGTTCAAGAATCATGAAAGAAGGTTATATCCATGGAAGAATCCTGGAGATACTAGAAGGTATCAGATAGATTATATAATCGTAAGATAGAGATTTAGGAACCAGGTTTTAAATTGTAAGACATTTCCAGAGGCAGATGTGGACTCTGACCACAATTTATTGGTTATGAACTGTAGATTAAAACTGAAAAATCTGCAAAAAGGTGGGAAGCTAAGGACATGGGACCTGGATAAACTGACTAAACCAGAGGTTCTACAGAGTTTCAGGGAGTGCATAAGGGAATAATTGACAGGAATGGGGGAAAGAAGTACAGTAGAAGAAAAATGGGTAGCTCTGAGGGATGAAGTAGTGAAGGCAGCAGAGGATCAACTAGGTAAAAAGACGAGGGCTAATAGAAATCATTGGGTAACAGAAGAAATATTGAATTTAATTGATGAAAGGAGAAAATATAAAAATGCAGTAAATGAAGCAGGCAAAAAGGAATACAAACGTCTCAAAAATGAGATCGACAGTAAGTGCAAAATGGCTAAGCAGGGATGTCTAGAGGACAAATGTAAGGATGTAGAGGCTTATCTCACTAGGGGTAAGATAGATACTGCCTACAGGAAAATTAAACAGACCTTTGGAGAAAAGAGAAATTCATGTATGAATATCAAGAGCTCAGATGGAAACCCAGTTCTAAGCAAAGAAGGAAAAGCAGAAAGGTGGAAGGAGTATATAGAGGGTCTATACAAGGGCGATGTACTTGAGGACAATATTATGGAAATGGAAGAGAATGTAGATGAAGATGAAATGGGAGATACGATACTTCGTGAAGAATTTGGCAGAGCACTGAAAGACCTGAGTCGAAACAAGGCCCCGGGAGTAGACAACATTCCATCAGAACTACTGACTGCCTTGGGAGAGCCAGTCCTGACAAAACTCTACTATGTGGTGAGCAAGATGTATGAGAAAGGCGAAATACCCTCTGACTTCTAGAAGAATATAATAATTCCAATCCCAAAGAAAGCATGTGCTGATGGATGTGAAAATTACCGAACAATCAGTTTAATAAGTCACAGCTGCAAAATACTAACACGAATTCTCTACAGACGAATGGAAAAACTGGTAGAAGCCGACCTCGGCGAAATCAGTTTGGATTCTGTAGAAATATTGGAACACGTGAGGCAATACTGACCTTACGACTTATCTTAGAAGCTATATTAAGGAAAGGCAAACCTACGTTTCTAGCATTTGTAGACTTAGAGAAAGCTTTTGACAATGTTGACTGGAATACTCTCTTTCAAATCCTAAAGGTGCCAGGGGTAAAATACAGGGAGCGAAAGGTTATTTACAATTTGTACAGAAACCATATGGCAGTTATAAGAGTCGAGGGGCATCAAAGGGAAGCAGTGATTGGGAAGGGAGTGAGACAGGGTTGTAGCCTCTCCCAGATGTTACTCAATCTGTATATTGAGCAAGCAGTAAAGGAAACAAAAGAAAAATTCGGAGTAGGTATTAAAATCCATGGAGAAGAAATAAAAACTTTGACGTTCGCCGATGACATTGTAACTCTAGAAGACCAGCTGAACGGAATGGACAGTGTCTTGAAAGGAGGATATAAGATGAACTTTAACAAAAGCAAAACGGGGATAATGGAATGTAGTCGAATTAAGCCTGGTGATGCTAAGGGAATTATATTAGGAAATGAGACACTTAAAGTAGTAAAGGAGTTTTGCTATTTAGGGAGGAAAATAACTGATGATGGTCGAAGTAGAGAGGAAATAAAATGTAGACTGGCAATGGCAAGGAAAGCGTTTCTGAAGAAGAGAAATTTGTTAACATCGAGTATAGATTTAAGTGTCAGGAAGTCGTTTCTGAAAGTATTTGTATGGAGTGTAGCCATGTACGGAAGTGAAACATGGACGATAAATAGTTTGGACAAGAAGAGAATAGAAGCTTTCGAAATGTGGTGCTACAGAAGAATGCTGAAGATTAGATGGGTAAATCACATAACTAATGAGGAAGTATTGAATAGAATTGGTGAGAAGAGGCGTTTGTGGCACAGCTTGACAAAAAGAAGGGACCGGTTAGTAGGACATGTTCTGAGGCATCAAGGGATCACAAATTTAGCACTGAAGGGCAGCGTGGAAGGCAAAAATCGTAGAGAGAGAACAAGAGATGAACACACTAAGCAGATTCTACATCTACATCTACATCCATACTCCGCAAGCCACCTGACGGTGTGTCGCGGAGGGTACCTTGAGTACCTCTATCGGTTCTCCCTTCTATTCCAGTCTCGTATTGTTCGTGGAAAGAAGCATTGTCGGTATGCTTCTGTGTGGGCTCTAATCTCTCTGATTTTATCCTCATGGTCTCTTCGCGAGATATACGTAGGAGGGAGCAATATACTGCTGGACTCTTCGGTGAAGGTATGTTCTCGAACCTTTGACAAAAGCCCGTACCGAGCTACTGAGCGTCTCTCCTGCAGCGTCTTCCACTGGAGTTTATCTATCATCTCCGTAACGCTTTCGCGATTACTAAATGATCCTATAACGAAGCGCGCTGCTCTCCGTTGGATCTTCTCTATATCTTCTATCAACGCTATCTGGCACGGATCCCACACTGCTGAGCAGTATTCAAGCAGTGGGCGAACGAATGTACTGTAACCTACTTTCTTTGTTTTCGGATTGCATTTCCTTAGGATTCTTCCAATGAATCTCAGTCGGGCATCTGCTTTACCGACGATCAACTTTATATGATCATTCCATTTTAAATCAATCCTAATGCCTACTCCCAGATAATTTATGGAATTAACTGCTTCCAGTTGCTGACCTGCTATTTTGTAGCTAAATGATAAGGGATCTATCTTTCCATGTATTCGCAGCACATTACACTTGTCTACATTGAGATTCAATTGCCATTCCCTGCACCATGCGTCAATTCGCTGCAGATCCTCCTGCATTTCAGTACAATTTTCCATTGTTACAATCTCTCGATACACCACAGCATCATCTGCAAAAAGCCTCAGTGAACTTCCGATGTCATCCACCAGGTCATTTATGTATATTGTGAACAGCAACGGTCCCATGACACTCCCCTGTGGCACACCTGAAATCACACTTACTTCGGAAGACTTCTCTCCATTGAGAATGACATGCTGCGTTCTGTTATCTAGGAACTCCTCAATCCAATCACACAATTGGTTTGATAGTCCATATGCTCTTACTTTGTTCATTAAACGACTGTGGGGAACTGTATCGAACGCCTTGCGGAAGTCAAGAAACACGGCATCTACCTGGGAACCCGTGTCTATGGCCCTCTGAGTCTCGTGGACGAATAGCGCGAGCTGGGTTTCACACGACCGTCTTTTTCGAAACCCATGCTGATTCCTACAGAGTAGATTTCTAGTCTCCAGAAAAGTCATTATACTCGAACATAATACGTGTTCCAAAATTCTACAACTGATCGACGTTAGAGATATAGGTCTATAGTTCTGCACATCTGTTCGACGTCCCTTCTTGAAAACGGGGATGACCTCCGCCCTTTTCCAATCCTTTGGAACGCTACGCTGTGCTAGAGACCTACGGTACACCGCTGCAAGAAGGGGGGCAAGTTCCTTCGCGTACTCTGTGTAAAATAGTACTGGTATCCCATCAGGTCCAGCGGCCTTCCCTCTTTTGAGCGATTTTAATTGCTTCTCTATCCCTCTGTCGTCTGTTTCGATATCTACCATTTTGTCATCTGTGCGACAATCTAGAGAAGGAACTACAGTGCAGTCTTCCTCTGTGAAACAGCTTTGGAAAAAGACATTTAGTATTTCGGCCTTTAGTCTGTCATCCTCTGTTTCTGTACCATTTTGGTCACAGAGTGTCTGGACATTTTGTTTTGATCCACCTACCGCTTTGACATAAGACCAGAATTTCTTAGGATTTTCTGCCAAGTCAGTACATAGAACATTACTTTCGAATTCATTATAGGATGTAGGTTGCAGTAAGTACTGGGAGATGAAGAAGCTTGCACAGGATAGGGTAGCATGGAGAGCTGCATCCAACCAGTCTCAGGACTGAAGACCACAACAACAATAACCAATCACAAACAACTGTGGCCCAATGAGATGGCGCAATGTCATTCATAAAAATTCCATCGATGTTTGGGAACATTAAGTTCATGAATGACTACAAATGGTCTCCAAGTAGTCAAACGTAACCACATCCAGTCGATGATCTGTTTAGTTGGACCAGAGGACTCTGTTCATTCCATGTAAACACCGCCCACGCCATTATACAGCCACCATCAGCTTGCACAGTGTCTTGTTGACAACTTGTGTCCGTGGCTTTGTGGGGTTTGCGCCACGCTTGAATCCTACTACCAGCTCTTACCAACATAAATCGGGACTCACCTGTCCAAGCCTCCATTTCCCAGCCGACTAGTGTCCATCCGACTTGGTCACGAGCCCAGGAGAAGCGCTGCAGACGATGTTGTGCCCTTTGCAAAGGCACTCGTGTTGGTCGTCTGCTGCCACAGCCCATTAACGCCGGATTTCGCCGCACTGTCCTAACGGATATATTAATCGTACGCCCCACATTGTTCCACGCAGAGTTGCTTGCCTGTTCGCACTGCAACTCCACCCAAACGCCGTTGCAGATGGTCTTTAGGTGAAGGCTGGCGGCCACTGCGTTGTCTGTGGCGAGGGGTAAAGCCTGAAATTTGGCATTCTCAGCAGACTATTGACGTTGTGGGTGTCAGAATACTGAATTCCTTGACGATTTCCAAAATCAAATATCCCATGCCTATAGCTCAAATTACTATTCTGTGTACAAAGTCTATTACTTCCAGTCGTAAAGCTATAACCACGTCGGAAACCTTTCCAGAACAATCACCTGACTACAAATGACTGCTCCGCAAATACACTGCCCTTTTATACCTTGCGTACAGTACATCACTGACATCTGAATATGTGCATACACCTACCCTTGTCTTTTGGTAAACTCAGTGTACGAGTATATAAAGTTTCCAACTATTAATATTTGTGTTACTGTATTTAATCGTGGACATAAAATTACCTTTTAGTCATTAGATTATGCCTGATTTTAAACTTTTAAATTCGGTAATAATTATTCGAAATACTCAGAATCAAATTTTTGTTGACCCTGGAAGGCGCTAGATAGGGAACCTGCAACTGACGCTGTGAGCAGTGGGAGTCTGGTGGCATCACCCCACTCCGCATTTTTGCGAAATTTATTCAAGATGGCGGATCAAAGATGGCGGCCATACATGTGGCAATGTCACCACGATGTCATAAAGGGAAAGTGGTGGAAAAACAGGTCAACTGGGCTATCTCCACAAACCTAGATCCACACCCCCACCCCTCCCCTCCTTTCCCCTCCCCACCTCCATCTGGAAATTGGCAGGAAAATGACTGTCTGTGCTGGGCTGCCAGATAGAATGAACGTAAGTCTTTATTTTGCCTCCCGTGCAGTATGTTGTTTATTTAAATAATTTTAGTTGTCATTGATCAATCACTAGACAGTAGCTCCATCTACTGTATTTTTCTTCAGGACCAGATTCTAATTAGTTCACAACAAAAATACCAGGGGATGCTGTTGGCCCACCACTCTCTCCCCTCCTGTGACGTAATGTAAGTTGTCAGTCCGGGAAAAATGGCGGGAAGTACACTCAGTCTGTGCTAAGGTTCCCGAGAGGACGTACGTAATTGTTTATTGCGTACACTGTGTTCAGTGTATGAGATGTCTGTGATGGAGAAGCAGGAGTTTAGTGGGTATATTAACTGCATCATGTAGCTGAGGACTGTGTCCATAGCCACCTGTACAATGCTTGGAAAGCAACAATATTTGGTGAATGTATGAAGAAGATGAATTGCTTAATCAAATAATAAAGATGCAGCAGGAACGGACTACATCACACATCGCAACACATGCTGACAAATGCGTATGCTGTAACTGTAGAGCATTCGATAAAAGTCGAGTCAGTCTTCTGAAGAGCAAGAGGCATGACGTTCACTCACTCCGACGCAAGCGCTCTACACCATACAAAATCATCACTTCCGCAACCTGCATATAGCTATCGACCACCAGCCACTCATACATACACTGCGAAGACAGACAGATAAAAAAAAAAAAAGAAAGACGTATGCACCGTATATAGTCGCAGCACTAGATATTTCTTGCATGGTTGGACAGCCATCCACCGCGGTCAACAGTTATGAGGTAACTGCCCCCCCCCCCCCCCTCCCCACCGCAACGCGCTTGTATCATGCGCAGTCAGAGCGCCTTCCATGGACACTCAGTCACTCTCTAAACTTGTGTACAAATGCTGGGCTGGTTCCCCCTTCACAAAGACATCCTCCAACAGTATTATTTCCGATATGGCCTGCTTGCTGTCGTAGTTTCTTCACCGAGTTGCGATCACTTCCAGACTCGGAGATTACAAGATTTGCCAGAATATCATACCATCCACGCGATAGTTCTCGGTATCAGCCGCATATCAGTGCTACCGATCGCTAGCACACTACAATTCCGAATACAAAGAAAGGAAATTATATTTCTAGAAACACGAAACTTTAGCGAGGTCATTATGTCTGACATCTACTACATCTACATCTACTTGGTTACTCTGCGATTCACACTTAAGTGCCTGGCAGAGGGTTCATCGAACAATTTTTATATTACTTCTCGACCATTCCACTCTCGAATGGCACGTGGGAAAAAGGAACACCTAAATCTTTCCGTTCGAGCTCTGATTTCTCTTATTTTATTATGATGATCATTTCTCCCTACGTAGGTGGGTGTCAACAAAATATTTTCGCATTCGGAAGAGAAAGTTGGTGATTGGAATTTCGTAAATAGATTTCTCCGCAAAGAAAGCCGCCTCTGTTTCAATGACTGCTACCCCAACTCGCGTATTATATCAGTGACACTATCACCCCTATTGCTCGATAACACGAAACTAGCTGCCCTTCTTTGCACTTTTTCCTCCGTCAATCCTACCTGGTAAGGATACCACACCGCGCATTAGTATTCCAGCAGAGGATGGACAAGTGTAATGTAGATTGTCTCTTGAGTGGGTTTGTCGCATCTTCTAAGTGTTCTGCCAACAAAGCTCAGTCTGTTTCGCCTTCCCCACAATATTATCTATGTGATCTTTCAAATTTAAGTTGTTTGTAATTGTAATTCCTAGGTATTTAGCTGAGTTTTCAGCCCTTCGATTTGTGTTATTTATCGTATACCCAAAATTTATCTGGTTTCTTTTAGTACCCATGTGGATGACCTCGCACTTTTCCTTGTTCAGTGCCAATTGCCACTTTTCGCACCATACAGAAATTCTCTCTAGTTCATTTTGTAAGTGGAATTGATCGTTTGATGATTTTACTAGACGGTAAATTACATCGTCATCTGCAAACCATCTAAGGGGGCTGCTCAGATTATCATCTATATCATTTTGTAAATCAGGAATAGCAGAGGGCCTGTGACACTACCTTGCGGAACGCCAGATATCACTTCTGTTCTACTCGATGATTTGCCGTCTGTCACTACGAACTGTGACCTCTCTGAGAGGGAATCACGAATCCATTCACACAACTGAGACGATGCTCCATATGCACACAATTTGATTAATAGTCGCTTGTGAGGAACGGTATAAAAAGCCTTCTGGAAATCTAGGAATATGGAATCGATCTGAGATCCCTTGTCGACAGCACTCATTACTTCATGGGAATAAAGAGCTAGCTGTGTTGCACAAGAACGATATTTTCTGAATCCGTGTTGGTTATGTCTCAATAAGTCAATTTCTTCAAGGTGATTCACAATGCTCGAGTACAGTATACGCTCCAAAATCCTACTGCAAATTGAGGTCAGTGATATGGGTCTGTAATTAAATGGGTTACTCCTATTTCCTTTCTTCAATATTGGTGTGGCCTGTGCTACTTTCCAGTCTTTAGGAACTGAACTTCCGTCAAGTAAGCGGTTGTATATGATTGTTAAGAAAGGCGCTATTGTGTCTACACACTCTGAAAGGAACCTGATTGGTACACCATCTGGACCGGAAAACTTGCCTTGATTAAGTGATTTGAATTGTTTCGCAACACCTAAGATATCTACTTTTATGTCACTCATGCTAACAGCTGTTCCGGTTTCGAATTCTGGAATATTTACTTCGTCTTCTTTCGTGAAGGAATTACGGAAAACTGTATTTAGTAACTCCGCTTTAGTGGCACCATCATCGGTAACATTTCCATCGCTATCGCGCAGTGACGGTATTGAATATTTATTGCCACTGGTGTACTTTACATACGGCCAGAATCTCCTTGGATTTTCTACCATATTTTGAGACAAAGTTTCATCCTGGAAACTATTAGAGGCATCTCGCATTGAGGTCCGCACTAAATTTCTAGCTTCCGTGAAACTTAGCCAGTCATCGGGATTTTGCGTTCTTCTGAATTTGGCATGCTTTTTTCGTTGCTTCTGCAACAGTGTTCTGACGTGTTCTGTGTACCATGGTGGATCAATCCCGTCTCTTATTAATTTATGCGCTTTGAATCTATCTACTGCTGTCGATACTGTATCTTTGAATTTGAGCCATATCTAGTCTACACTTACATAATTAGCTAGGAAGAAATGGAGACTCTCTCTTAGGAAGACACTAGCGAATTTTTATCTGCAGTTTTAAATAGATATATTTTGCGTTTATTTTTAGTGGTTTTGGTTGATATGGTTTTGAGCCTCGCTACAATGACCTCGTGCTCACTAATCCCTGTATGCGCCGTGACGCTCTCTATTAGATCAGGATTATTTGTGGCTAAGAGGTCAAGTGTGTTTTCGCAACCATTTACAGTTCGTGTGGGCTCATGAACTAACTGTTCAAAGTAATTCTCAGAGAAAGCATTTAGTACAATTTCGGAAGATGCTTCTGTCTACCACCGGCTTTGAACATGTATTTTCGCCAACAAATCGAGGGCAGATTAAAGTCTCCGCCAATTATAACTGTATGAGTGGAGTACTTATTTGTAATGAGATTCAAGTTTTCTTTGAACCGTTCAGATATTATGTCATCTGAGTCGGGGGGTCGGTAGAAGGAGACAATTATTATTTTGGTAGGGCTGTTGAGTATAACCTCTACCCATAGTAATTCACCGGAACTATCTATTTCAATTTCAATACAAGATAAACTAGCACCAGCAGACGCAAACACACCACCCCCTACTTTATTTAATCTATCCTTTCTGATCACGGTTTGCGCCTCGGTAAGAATTTCGGCAGAATTTATCTCCGGCTTTAGCCTGCTTTCTGTTCCTATAACGATTTCAGGATTATATAATGGTAAGACAGAGATTTAGGAATCAGGTATTAAATTGTAAGACATTTCCTGGGGCAGATGTAGATTCTGACCACAATCTATTGGTTATGAACTGCAGATTGAAACTGAAGAAACTGCAAAAAGGTGGGAATTTAAGGAGATGGGATCTGGATAAACTGAAAGAACCAGAGGTTGTAGAGAGTTTCAGGGAGAGCATAAGGGAACAATTGACAGGAATGGGGGAAAGAAATACAGTAGAAGAAGAATGGGTAGCTCTGAGGGATGTAGTGGTGAAGGCAGCAGACGATCAAGTAGGTAAAAAGACGCGGGCTAATAGAAATCCTTGGGTAACAGAAGAAATATTGAATTTAATTGATGAAAGGAGAAAATATAAAAATGCAGTAAATGAAGCAGGCAAAAAGGAATATAAACGTCTCAAAAATGAAATCGACAGGAAGAGCAAAATGGCTAAGCAGGGATGGCTAGAGGACAAATGTAAGGATGTAGAGGCTTGTCTCACTAGGGGTAACATAGATACTGCCTACAGGAAAATTAAAGAGACCTTTGGAGAGAAGAGAACCACTTGTATGAATATCAAGAGCTCAGATGGCAACCCAGTTCTAAGCAAAGAAGGGAAAGCAGAAAGGTGGAAGGAGTATATAGAGGGTTTATACAAGGGCGATGTACTTGAGGACAATATTATGGAAATGGAAGAGGATGTAGATGAAGATGAAATGGGAGATAAGATACTGCGTGAAGAGTTTGACAGAGCACTGAAAGACCTGAGTCAAAACAAGGCCCCGGGAGTAGACAACATTCCAGTAGAACTACTGATGGCCTCAGGAGAGCCAGTCATGACAAAACTCTACCATCTGGTGAGCAAGATGTATGAGACAGGCGAAATACCCTCAGACTTTAAGAAGAATATAATAATTCCAATCCCAAAGAAAGCAGGTGTTGACAGATGTGAAAGTTACCGAACTATCAGTTTAATAAGTCACAGCTGCAAAATACTAACGCGAATTCTTTACAGACGAATGGAAAAACTGGTAGAAGCCGACCTCGGGGAAGATCAGTTTGGATTCCGTAGAAATGTTGGAACACGTGAGGCAATACTGACCTTACGACTTATCTTGGAAGAAAGATTAAGAAAAGGCAAACCTACGTTTCTAGCATTTGTAGACTTAGAGAAAGCTTTTGACAATGTTGACTGGAATACTCTCTTTCAAATTCTGAAGGTGTCAGGGGTAAAATACAGGGAGCGAAAGGCTATTTACAATTTGTACAGAAACCAGATGGCAGTTATAAGAGTCGAGGGGCATGAAAGGGAAGCAGTGGTTGGGAAAGGAGTGAGACAGGGTTGTAGCCTCTCCCCGATGTTATTCAATCTGTATATTGAGCAAGCAGTAAAGGAAACAAAAGAAAAATTCGGAGTAGGTATTAAAATTCATGGAGAAGAAGTAAAAACTTTGAGGTTCGCCGATGACATTGTAATTCTGTCAGAGACAGCAAAGGACTTGGAAGAGCAGTTGAACGGAATGGACAGTGTCTTCAAAGGAGGATATAAGATGAACATCAACAAAAGCAAAACGAGGATAATGGAATGTAGTCAAATTAAGTCGGGTGATGCTGAGGGAATTGGATTAGGAAATGAGACACTTAAAGTAGTAAAGGAGTTTTGCTATTTAGGGAGTAAAATAACCGATGATGGTCGAAGTAGAGAGGATATAAAATGTAGACTGGCAATGGCAAGGAAAGCGTTTCTCAAGAAGAGAAATTTGTTAACATCGAATATAGATTTAGGTGTCAGGAAGTCGTTTCTGAAAGTATTTGTATGGAGTGTAGCCATGTATGGAAGTGAGACATGGACGATAACTAGTTTGGACAAGAAGAGAATAGAAGCTTTCGAAATGTGGTGCTACAGAAGAATGCTGAAGATAAGGTGGGTAGATCACGTAACTAATGAGGAGGTATTGAATAGGATTGGGGAGAAGAGAAGTTTGTGGCACAACTTGACTAGAAGAAGGGATCGGTTGGCAGGACATGTTCTGAGGCATCGAGGGATCACAAATTTAGCATTGGAGGGCAGCTTGGAGGGTAAAAATCGTAGAGGGAGACCAAGAGATCAATACACTAAGCAGATTCAGAAGGATGTAGGTTGCAGTAGGTACTGGGAGATGAAGAAGCTTGCACAGGATAGAGTAGCATGGAGAGCTGCATCAAACCAGTCTCAGGACTGAAGACCACAACAACAACAACAACGATTTCAGCTTCAGTGCTTTCTATCAGCGATTGAAGCTCTGGTACTTTTCCAGCACAGTAACGAGAATTTTCAACTACAATACCGACTGTTGCTTGGTCGATTCTCGTCGTTTCTTTGCTCTGTACCCTTTGAGACTGGAAATAGCGTTGCATTTTTTAAAGTGATTCATCACATAGCACATCACCTACTGTATGTGCATCGTCAGTCAACCATCATCCTCCCTCAACTATAACCCAGTGGATATATCGCAGAACCTCTGACATGACATCGAGATAGAATGCGTTACAAATACTGTTTGTTAGCTTATGTACTGGTCATAGCATTTTGTACATTTCTTATGATCTCAATATAGCGTAAGAAATACCTAGCAGCTGCATGAGGGAGTTGCACGTACTGGCTTCATGTCACACTGCTTAGCTGAATCACTTTCAAAATTCGCCGAGAACAGTGATTTTGTTACGAGATCACACCGCTGGCGACGTGCACCCGCGCTTTTGGTCTGTTAATACACACCCCAGCAATCACCGTCAATGTTCAATGTCGCGGTTTTTGTGCGGAAGACCACTTCATTCGGATGAAAATCGTTAACGGCATTTGTATGTGCCTGTAAATTTGAGACCGTTTTCTATGCAGGGTGACAGTAACATAGCCGTTACGATCGTGTTTTTAATAGCTCGTCTCTTATAAGACGATTATGGCGGCAGGAAAAATGTGAAGACATCGAAAAAGATATGATTGTCGGAAGGACAGACTCAGCATACAGGAAAGTCAAAACAACCTTTGGTGAGATTAAAAGCAACGGTGGTAACATTAAGAGTGCAACGAGAATTCCACTGTTAAATGCAGAGGAGAGAGCAGAGAGGTGGAAAGAATACACTGAAAGCCTCTATGAGGGTGAAGATTTGTCTGATGCGATAGAAGAAGAAACAGGAGTCGATTTAGAAGAGATAGGGGATCCAGTATTAGAATCGGAATTTAAAAGAGCTTTGGAGGACTTACGGTCAAATAAGGCAGAAGGGATAGATAACATTCCATCAGAATTTCTAAAATCATTGGGGGAAGTAGCAACAAAACGACTATTCACGTTGGTGTGTAGAATATATGAGTCTGGCGATATACCATCTGACTTTCGGAAAAGCATCATCCACACAATTCCGAAGACGGCAAGAGCTGACAAGTGCGAGAATTATCGCACAATCAGCTTAACAGCTCATGCATCGAAGCTGCTTACAAGAATAATATATAGAAGAATGGAAAAGAAAATTGAGAATGCGCTAGGTGACGATCAGTTTGGCTTTAGGAAAAGTAAGGGGTCGAGAGAGGCAATTCTGACGTTACGGCTAATAATGGAAGCAAGGCTAAAGAAAAATAAAGACACTTTCATAGGATTTGTCGACCTGGAAAAAGCGTTCGACAATATAAAATGGCGCAAGCTGTTCGAGATTCTGAAAAAAGTAGGGGTAAGCTATAGGGAGAGACGGGTCATATACAGTATGTACAACAACCAAGAGGGAATAATAAGAGTGGACGATCAAGAACGAAGTGCTCGTATTAAGAAGGGTGTAAGACAAGGCTGTAGCCTTTCGCCCCTACTCTTCAATCTGTACATCGAGGAAGCAATGATGGAAATAAAAGAAAGGAGAAAGACGAAGGTAATGAGAAGTAGTAGAATTGAGAACAGCGAGAAACTTAACATCACGATTGATGGTCACGAAGTCAGTGAAGTTAAGGAATTCTGCTACCTAGGCAGTAAAATAACCAATGACGGACGGAGCAAGGAGGACATCAAAAGCAGACTCGCTATGGCAAAAAAGGCATTTCTGTCCAAGAGAAGTCTACTAATATCAAATACCGGCCTTAATTTGAGGAAGAAATTTCTGAGGATGTACGTCTGGAGTACAGCATTGTATGGTAGTGAAACATGGACTGTGGGAAAACCGGAACAGAAGAGAATCGAAGCATTTGAGATGTGGTGCTATAGACGAATGTTGAAAATTGGGTGGACTGATAAGGTAAGGAATGAGGAGGTTCTACGCAGAATCGGAGAGGAAAGGAATATGTGGAAAACACTGATAAGGAGAAGGGACAGGATGATAGGACATCTGCTAAGGCATGAGGGAATGACTTCCATGGTACTAGACGGAGCTGTAGAGGGCAAAAACTGTAGAGGAAGACAGAGATTGGAATACGTCAAGCAAATAATTGAGGACGTAGGTTGCAAGTGCTACTCTGAGATGAAGAGGTTAGCACAGGAAAGGAATACGTGGCGGGCCGCATCAAACCAGTCAGAAGACAAAAAAAAAAAAAAAAGTCTCTCTTCCAAAGACGCACTGGTACTACTCGCAAGAAAGACAAATGAGGCATGTCCATCCATTGCGGATTTTGGCTCGGTATTGGTTGGTGTCACCAGCAATAAGTTACTGGCGAAGTATTATACGGTACTTAGCAGGGGATTTTTGACAGACTCACAGTGATCAGAAGGCTTATAAATTATGTGTTGGAGAGTAAAGTTACTGTAATCATTGATCCAACAAGTGCAAAGAAAATATCTATATCCTGTCGTAAGGAAGGGTTGGATTTCACGTGGAAAAATTCGATTTCAGCGCATCGATAGCTGTAAGGGGAAATTATGCCCAATTATAAGGAGGCTGTAGATATTCAAATTTCCAGAACTACAGTTGTCAGGAGGGGATATTTCCAATCGCAATTTTACACTGTAGTTATAAAACTGAAGACTCGATTTTATGCCCCAATATTTGATAGATCTGATCTTTTACTATTCTATACCGGACAAGCAAACGAACCGAAGGCTGCGGCCAGGCAGTGACGACACAGGCCTAGTGGAGTTGGAGGAAGAAGCGCTCGCTGGAGGGTGACGGCACGTGAGCCATGTTTTGCTGGGTCTGATATAGATAAACGATATGCACGTCAAATTTAATCCTCCTTATGACTATAAAGACTCTAAATGAAAATACTTTATCAAACATGGAATTCAAATCAGCTTCCTATGAAGTCATTTTTTTATCTTAGACATGTAGGAATCCAGTACTTGAACTATTAAAGGAATGAATGTAAATCAGCAAGCATGGTTGAGAGCCCGCCATCTTACTTGAAGACGCCAAGATCAGATTCTTCAGTCCTCTAAATAAGACTGTAATTAGATTTATACTGAGATAGTTAAACACCGCGGAAGAATGTCTTGGAGAAGACCAAATTACCGCAGGGATATGGGCCTTCCTTTTCATCGGCGTCTGTACGTGGTTTAAATCGTTTCATTCTTATTGATGAAAAGTGTCGATTAACAAACCGTGTCAAATTGACCCTCCGGCGATGTTGATGCAGGCAGTAATTCAGAGCTTGGGATTTTATTCGAATTTGAGACAGCGAGTAAACCCAGAAACTTTTATCCAAGTATTCCCTCGCAAGGGTCTACGTAGGCATTTCGTTCCTCTGATTTACATTTTTTTCCCACAAACTAATGATTTTTTATAGCAATACAAGGGAAATGGAAATGCGAGTAAGAGAATTCCTGGCCTAGTTTATTGTTGGGACTGACAACAATGAATTTCATCTCTTTCTAATGGTATATGTTGCATAATGGTGTAAATTGAGCGTCAAGCAGATCTGTGTAATAGAGCTGTTACAATTAAATCAAATGCTAGTCACACTTAAATTTCAAGGATGGTTAACAAAGGAGCATGAGGAATTGAATTTGCATGGGGGCTTAATTAAAATAAAATGCAAATATTTTTTAGTAGCAGTAGCGATTACGCATGTCTCGTAAACGGCTGGCCCTGACTAGTATTATTACGCAATCTGACTGCATGAAACAACAACAAAGAATGAAATGAAAATTTCAGTTAATACAATTAATTAATTAAGTCCCCAGCAACTATAAAACCTACGAAACCAACAAAGCACAAGTGTAGCTGTTCTGTATGTGGTAGTATGACTCAACGCACATCTGGCACGGTTCTTCTTCAACAAGACAAGAATTTTTAAATACCAATTATACTGACGTGATAAAAGAAAATTAGAAATACTATAATTGTGCAAGAAAACCAAAATTACACTCTAATACAAGAACACAAGCCAGATGCTTTGTTGACTGAACCTGTAATGACACATTATTCAGGACACTGAAAGAATAAAAGAACATAGTGTTGTATTACCTTCATATATATTAACGAAAAGCACTCAGATCATTACAATATCTCCATTGGAATAACATCTGCTATCTCTCCCATCAAATAACTGCATAAACATGGAACAACACTCTCCACTACCACATCTCCCTCCAACTTCACGACAAGCAGTGTCCACCACAATTTCTCGGCAAGAACTGCTTGCCGCTACGTCTCAATAATCACTGCCAGTGGAGGCGGCGGAACAATACTCTCTGGCGCGATCTCTGGCGCTGTGGCTCAGTGTAGCCACCTTTCATATGCCCCTCCTCCACGGGATAGAATTTGATGGTATTTTTGCCAGCATTGGTGGTGAAAATACCACCAAATTCGTCAAAAAAAAAATACAGACCAAAATAAAAGATAATATTAATACATAAATATCATATAACTAGATAAAATTTTGGCTTTGCACTGACCTTACAATAGCCTAATATATAAAATACAGTAAAGAATACAAATTTTTTCATACATATGACTTTACATAATAGTTTACACAAATATCATGTGGTTAAACAGTTCAATCAATAGCGTCAGCAATGACGAATATGTACAGGTAAGAGTCTCATAACTTTTCACAAACAGTAATACACAAAAAATCAGTTTATACAAATATTCACATAAATCCTTTCCATAGTTCAAGAAACAAGTAGTTGACAATTCCAGCAGTAGCACCCAGCAATGTTGAATAGGTGCTACAGCAACAAGTGACATCATCTCAGTAGAAGCAGTCCATCAGTGGCACCCAGCAATGTCGAGTAGGTGCAGACACCATCAGGTGACATCATTTCAGTAGAAGCAGTCCATCAGTGGCACCCAGCATTGTGGAGTAGGTGCAGACAGCATCAGGTGACATTTCAGTAGAAGCAGTCCATCAGTGGCACCCAGCATTGTGGAACAGGTGCAGACAGCATCAGGTGACATCATTTCAGTAGAAGCAGTCCATCAGTGGCACCCAGCATTGTGGAACAGGTGCAGACAAGCATCAGGTGACATCATTTCAGTAGAAGCAGTCCATCAGTGGCACCCAGCAATGTTGAGTAGGTGCAGACACCATCAGGTGACATCATTTCAGTAGAAGCAGTCCATCAGTGGCACCCAGCATTGTGGAACAGGTGCAGACAGCATCAGGTGACATCATTTCAGTAGAAGCAGTCCATCAGTGGCACCCAGCATTGTGGAACAGGTGCAGACAGCATCAGGTGACATCATTTCAGTAGAAGCAGTCCATCACTGGCACCCAGCATTGTGGAACAGGTGCAGACTCCAACAGGTGACTTCATTTCAGTAGAAGCAGTCCATCAGTGGCACCCAGCATTGTGGAACAGGTGCAGACTCCAACAGGTGACTTCATTTCAGTAGAAGCAGTCCATCAATGGCAACCAGTAGTGTTGAGCAGGTGCAGAAAGCAGTCCATAATATTCACTATCACTGATCACACTGTTCATCAGAGTTTATAAGCAGAAAGTAAACATGTCCTATTGGCACCAATCATGTAGAAAAAGTACAAGTAACAGTCCATAATATTCACTATCACTGATCACACTGTTCATCAGCAGAAATTAAACATGTCCTAGTGGCACCAATCATGTAGAAAAAGTACAAGTAACAGTCCATAATATTTACTATCACTGATCACACAGTTCATCAGCAGAAATTAAACATTTCTAAGTGTCACACATCATGTTGAAAAGTGCAGGTAACAGTTCATAATATTCACCATCCCTACTCAGACAGTTCAAGCATGAACAATAGTATGAATACACATACAAATGCTTTTACACTAAACATACAGATCATAACAAACACACAAATGATGTCAGATAATTGTCATATTAACTATTACAAGTACACAAACATCAGTAAACCTATAATATTTATGGGTGTCAGTGCAAGCCACTACAAACAAATAAAATAATATTTAGGAGATAGGTGGGTAGGATTAGGAAAGGAAAACACACAAAACAAACTCACTCATCTTTCATCCACATTAAGTACTACTGTGTAATTGAATAGTGTTAACTGTGTAATTGCAATTCTGTCAAAATTTGATGTTCATCATGTGTATCAAGTGGTAGTGGCAGCAATGTATAACAGTCAATAATAGTTAAGTCAACGTCATAGTTATCATGTCAAGACCAATGTTTGCCAAGCCAGATCAAAATGTACGGTTGCTGAACAACTGTCAGTGAGCCAAGATATGCAAACACTTCCTCTCTCCCAAAAAAAAAGTACATACTGCTTAGTGATTTAACAAAGTGTGTGTAGACAATCTTCCTTCCACTTTAGTGTTCTAGTCTGCTATCTTCAGCCTCCTTGTTCCATATAGACCAACAAAAAAAAAAATATGCACCTCATTCACTTTACCTCTTATCCACCAAAACTCCAATAATCATTAGCATCACATCAATAATGCCTCTTACGTCGGGCCTCGAGATGCCTGGGTGTTTGTGTTGTCCTCATCATTTCATCATCATCCAGGAAAGTGGCGAAATTGGACTGTGCAAAGATTGGGAAATTGTACGGGCGCTGATAACCACGCAGTTGAGCGCCCCACAAACCAAACATCATCATCATCATCATCATCATCTTACGTCGATACATATAAATCTTATCATCAATATCATAATCTCAATAATACCTCAATAGTACCTCTTCAATACGTCGATACATATAAACCTTAATACATATAAACCTTATTACCAATATCATTTCACTTCCATAACAACTCTTTCCTCTAGTCAGTCTCCTCGAACAAGTACAGATAAAATCCTAATGCAAACCTCCACATCCCATACAATCCGAAGGCACATTGTCAACACACAACCTCTGTGTAATCCATCTGAGCCAAAATCTTCTACTCATTATGAATTATAAACAAAAGAAATGCATACATGACCTCTAACAGACTTAGTTCGAATAACTCTCAGTAATTAAGTACAATTACGGAGTGTGAATGATCATAATATTACACAGTGTGTATACCACTTCAAGAATTATGGCAAACAGAAGCAAACATGTGGAGTATTTCTTGTGTCAAGTGTCACTTCCTATTTCAATTGCTCACGAAGAATGCAGTGTAATAACTGTCAATGGTCTAAACCTAGTTTTGGTATGTCATGTCGTTAGCTTCCTTCCTATTAGCATAAATTTATACAGATTCCATAAAACCTCCGCTCATGTGACTTCTATGAAGTTTCTTGTACTAATGTCGTTCGTCGAATTATAGCAGTTCATTTTCTTATCTTAAAAATATAAGGCACTGAGCGTAAGCAAAACAAGCAATAGCGAGTAAACATACCAGTGGTGAACAGAATGTCAACAAGTGGATGCAGCACAATTCTTACAACGAGGCTCTGCCAAGCGAACAATCTGTAACTAATACCATAGTGTAACCTAAACTCTATGTTTGTACACTGTACATCAGCATTGCTATATACCAAATTAAAGAATAGTTATGACAACAAGCAGAAATGTGTAAATATGCAATCCATACGCAATGCAGCAAATATGTATCTTACATAATAAACAGGTCATTAGCATCGTATCAGCGTAAGCAAATAAATGTTCATATGTAATCTTAATAAATAAACATGAAGGCGCAAGCAGATAAATCACAAAGTATAACTTACATACCCAACCACATCAGCACAATTAATCAGGTGACAATTATAATTTAAATAAATAAGCACAGCAGGCACATAATAAAAAAATATGACATCAGTGAAAAAGCAGTGCAGCCAAGCGATGCATAATATACACAAGTTACAACCCAGTTCATTAATAATCATTGTCAAAATCCGTTAACGTACGCAAGCACGTCGCTTCACAAGTAATTTCATAGAACATGAAATTAGCACAAAGTATGAATCACGTAATCGCGAGCAGCAAATTACGTCTAAAGTACGTACATAAGTGGAAATATGTTACCTGAAAAATAAACTCAATTAATAATTACCTTTTTAGTTTATTACTTTCTTCTTCGAAATGACATTTTTCTTGAAATTTTCTCGATAGCAAGTCGTCTTAACGTCGGACACGCACAGAATTTACCTGAAGTTCTTAAATATTTTATAGAACCGTATCCTGAAAAATACTGAATGTTAATAACAGAATTCGTCAAGTCACTATAGCATTATACTGAATTTAGTCGGAGAAATTAAACACTGTGTATTTATTTACGGCTGTCAGTGCATTCGCACTGAGCGCTCGATCAGCTGTAGGCGCGTGACGTAGGAAGTGATTGTTTGCGGTCAACGACTGCCTTGTGCGGCGCGCAGACTTGACTGTTGCTTTGAGTATATGCCGCCGCCAAAACACAGCGCGGTATCCTTGTACTCTCTGCGTGTTTACATGTAGCTGTTAGTTTCTCACAAGTATGTCATTCTACAAAAATTTTTCAAAAGTATATCATTCCACAAAAATTTTAACGTTAGATATATGATGTATTCCCTTAGAGCGTCGTGATTTCAGAGTTTCTACTTCAACAGTGTTATCATGAATAATTTTGCGAATTCTATATGGACCGTTATTTTAAAGCAGAAAAAATTTGCGACATAAGCCTTTTCCTTTGTGCGACAAACGATGAGACTTAATTAACACCTTTTGACCAACTGACAAGATTTTTAAACGACCAGGATGCTTAGCTGATTTCTCTCTTTTAGCAGCCGCAGAGGCAATATTTTGTAGAGCCAGATTGACAACTTCAGAATGCCGCAGTTTCCGTGTAGGCGGAAAAGGAACGATTTCAGAAATGCGATTTGTCGGTGCTTTGTTTTTTAATATCAGTATAGGCGGTAAAGAAGTTGAATCATTAGGGAGTTCATTCAGAATGTTTTGAAAAATATGAAGATACTGATCCCAAGTTCTGTGATTCTGATGACAATAAAGACGATACAATTTATTGATTTCCTTCATCCATCTCTCTGAAGCGTTAGATTGAGGGTGAAAAAGTGAAATGAAGATTGGTTTAATTTTACGACGCCGTAGAGTACGAAGCCAAATTTTAGAACGAAACTGTGATCCATTATCTTATATAACCTTATCAACATGACCCACTTCTTTAAGAAAATGTTTGATGAAAGCGTTAGATACTGAACGAGCTGTTGCTTTGCGTAACGGTGTAAAACACACATATTTTGATGTCAACTCCACTGCTACGAAAATGTACGCAAAACCATTAGTAGATCGAACCACTGGACCGAACAAATCAACTGCAGCCATGTCCTTTAATTTCGCTGGAATGATAGGAAACAACGGTGCTCTGTGAGAAATTGTTGGCGGCTTAGCCTTTTGACATAATTTGCATTTGGCAAGAACAAATCGAATATGTTTTTCCATATTATTGAAGTAGCAATTTTCTCGTAATTTATGAAAGCATTTTCTGGGACCAAAGTGTGCATAACTGAAATGCGTATTCCAAATCAGCTTATTAACCCACTCATCAGGAATACAAACCAACCAAACAGAGTTGTCGACCGATTTTCGTTTAAAAAGAATGTCATTGCGAACTAAATAATGCTGCCTAATCGCTACGCTTTCCTTTCTCCTCCACTTCTCCTTAATGTCCTTCCAGATTGGATCCTTATTTTGCTCCTTAGCGATGTCCTGGAGCGAAGACGAAATAAAGTTCTCAAACGCAACACCTTGAATATACATCAAACAATAATTGTTTTCTATGCAGTCCTCTTCAGCACTTTGTTTCAAACCCACAGGTGCACGTGATAAAGCATCAGCAACAATATTTGAAGAACCCTGTATGTAAACAATACTAAAATCAAATTCCTGTAGGTACAACGCCCATCGTGACAATCTGCCATGAGTTAATTTTGTCGACGTAAGAAATTCCAGAGCTCGATGATCGGTGTAAACCTTAGTATGTCTGCCAAACAAAAATGTCCGAAATTTTGTAAAAGCCCAAACAACCGCCAAAGCTTCAAGTTCCGTAATTGAATAATTCTTTTTTGATTTAGAAAGAACACGACTTCCAAATGCAATAGTCTTTTGTACTACAACGCCGTTTACTTCTATCTCTTGAAATAAATGTGCACCTAGGCCTTTGTATGATGAGTCCGTCGCCAAACAAAAATCTTTAGATAAATCCGGGTGTGAAAGAAGTGGAGCAGCAACAAAAGCATCACGGAGTTGTTCAAATTCTGACTGAGCTTCCTCATCCCAACACCAATTAGATTTCTTTCCAGATAGTTCACATAAACGAGGTGTGGCCAAATTGTCCAATCTAACAAAGCATCTAAGAAAATTACAGACACCAAGGAAACTACGAACATCACGTTTTGTGGTAGGAACAGCATAATTACGAATAGCGTCTAGTTTTTCTGGATCAAGAAGAATACCTTCTGTAGAAATAATGTGACCGAGAAATTTCACCTGAGAACGACCAAATTCAGATTTTTCTAAGTTCACCGTAATGCCAACTCTTGCAAAAATACGTAATAATGAATCCAAAATTTTGTTGTGCTCACTCCAAGAATGTTTAGCAATAAGAATGTCGTCAACATATGAAGTAATATTGTCACGAAGATAAACAGGTAAAATTTCATTTAAGCTACGAATGAATGCTGCTGAAGATACAGTAAGTCCAAACGGTAATTTCCGAAACTGGTAACAGTTACCAAAGGCTAAAAAGGCAGTATATTTTCTACAATCAGGGTGGAGTTCTATTTGCCAAAAACTTGCGCGCATATCAATCGTGGATAAAACTTTAATTCCATGAAAATGTTGAAGAAGTTCATCTAAATTTTGTGGACGGTCAGTTTCAGGAATGATGACATTATTTATGTCTGGAATCCAGAACCAAACGAATTGACCCATCCTTTTTAAGAACAACGTGTAATGGGCTAGTATAAGGACTGACTGCAGGCTCAATAATGCCCTGATCTAACATGTATTGAAGTTCATTCTTAACCTTGTCTCTGTAAGCCAAAGGAATAGCGTACGTTTTCCCGCGAAATGGTGTGTGTTCTTTTACCTTAAATAAATATTGTAAGCCTTGTATAGTTCCTGTGTGATGTCTAAATACTGTAGCATGTGAAGTCAAAATGTGGTGCAGCTCTTCTCTTGCAACGTCATCTGGCACTTCAGCTTTCTTAGCCTTTTCATTAATTAATTCTTCGCTATTAATTATATCATCCATCGCGTCTCTGTATCTATTGTCATTGTCATGAATAAACACACTGTCGTCATAATGCTCAACGAAAACATCAGAAGTAAGAAACCTGAAACATTTTGTATCTGACTCAGATCTTGTTAAACACTCGAAAAATTTCAAACATTTCGGCATTCCGGCAACAGTCAAATTCACACTTCCTTCTTTAAAGTTCAGAATTGCCTTATGTGCGTTAAGAAACTCCATACCTAATATAATTTGTATACTGAGTAATGGAACAATAATAAAATTAGCAGAAAATTCGTATCCTTGACAATTGAAATTTAGGTTGGTCTGTTGTTTAACTTCTACACCTTTTCCAGAAATCGCTCCTCGAATTGTAGTTTTAGAAATAGGTAACACAGGACAGGCAATAGTCCTTTCACATATACGAAAAACTGATTCACTAATGACGTTCAATGGGCTCCCAGAATCTAAAACTGCAGTGAACTTATTCTTACCCACACATACTTCAATAACAGGATGTAAAAATGCGTCTACATTATTTTCCTTTTCGTCTAACAAAATGTCTCTCATGTCTTCCAGGCGTACGTAGTGTAAAGCCGTAGTGTCATTACTTTCTGAACCGTCTATATTGCTGGCAGAAGCCGAAGCTGCTAGTCATTGTCGATTGTTTGCGTCACGTCTTTGATTATTCGCGTCATTTCGCGGATCCATTTCTACGATTTGCACTTGTCTCTCTGAAGTTCTGTCACGTGGAGGATGCCAATTAGGTCCCTCCTGTCTGTCAGATACAAATTCTTGGTTGTGTCTGTTATTAAAATTTCTGTTTTCCTGTCTGTCTGCATAACTACTTGTTGTATAATTTCAACTGTCACTTCTGAAATTATTGTTGTATCTACTACTCTGATTACTTCTATAGTAAGAATTTCTATTACTGTTTGAATAATTTCTGTCTTGATAATACCGACTACTGTTTCCGTATGATTGATCATTCCGGTACGAATTACCGTTGTTATAATTGTCTGTGTAATTTCTGTTAGAACGTCTGTTATTGTCATAAGGCTGGTATCTATTGTCCTGTCTGTTACGTCTGTCATTCTCAAAGTTACCCATATAACGCCCGTTCCGATCACTATCCCTTTTCTCTGAAAATCTATTGTAATTACTGTTACTGAAAAAATTACAGGAAGTCCCATCGTCGTTGTCATACTCAAGTTCTTGCAACAAAGTCTTAAAAGTCTCAATGTCGTCTTTACATCTTCCGGCTAAAGCAATTTGTCTTATGGATTGTGGCAGCTTAGTTAAACAAATGCGAATTAATTCAGTCGGGCTATAAGGGTTGGAAAGGAACTGATTCTTTCGAATCATGTCTTCAAAATATTCCGCTGGCGTGCGGAACTCAGACTGTTTGAAATTACGCTGCATAATAAGATTGTGTTTGACTCTGTCTTGCGTGTTTTCGGACCAATATGCCGATAGAAATGCATGATAAAAATCATTTAGGCTATTACAATCTCTAATGAGTGGGCGCATCCGCGTCGCCGGTTCGTTTTCTAAATATCCACACATAAATTCCAGTTTGTGACTTAGTGGCCAATTTGGTGGAAGTGCGTACATAAATTGATCTAACCATGCACATGGATGTATGTCATTCTTAGAATTGCGGAAGATCTTAAATTTCCGAACAGTCAAAAAGTGTTTATAGTCAAAGTTTTCGCCTCGTGGCGACAAAGACCTACCGCGTCTGTCCCGGTCACAATGACGATTATTGTTAAATTCACGCGTCTGGCGCTCTCTTGTTGCATCCCGTACACGAAACAAATTACTTTCTTCAAACCCCTCTGCTACCTGTGATTCTAAATTTCTTCTGCTATCTTTTCCTACGATTTCGCCTTCAATTTGCTTGACTTGCTTTCGTAATGCCTCAACTTCCCTTTTAACGCGTTCATTAATTTTTCCCTGATTTTCAACATGCTTATTTATGTTCTGGTACTCTTCGGTTTCTGCAAATGGCAATGGTGCTGTATCATCTGAATCTCTGTCCCCATTTAAACTAAGATTTGTCAATTTATCTGAAATCTCCTCCACTCTTTCCGATAAGTCACCTATTTGTTCTTTCTGTTTATTTACGTCTTCCGTAAGTGTCGCGACTCGGGTTTCGGTATGGTAACATTTAGTAGTTAACTGTTCACACTGTTGTGTTAGGTTATTTATCCTGTCATTTGGTACGGATTCCTCGATTCTTTCAAGTATTTCTTCCTTATCGTGTGCACATTGTAAATTTAATTCTGAAAATTTCTGTACTATCACGCGATCTCTTTCCTCCTGTTCTCTATCCTGTTCCCTTTGTCTAATCTCTACTGTAATTAATCTATTATTGTGAGAATTCAAAATCGGTTGTACTTCTTCTCTGATTTCTTTCTTTAATTCATCTTTCATATTTTTGAAACATGTCCCTATTCGTGAATCTAACCGTGTTTCCAAAGTTCCCATCTCTGTTTTTAATTTAGATCCAAACCGTGTTTCCATTGTTCCCATCTGTGATCCAAGTGAGTCTAACCGTGTTTCCATTGTTCCCATCTGTGTTTTTAATTCAGATCGAAAATTTAATATTGCACTCATCAACTGCTCCATATTAACTTGTTCGAGATTCCTTTCGCCCCTAACATTTCCCACAAAACCAGCTTCCTTCGTCATGGCTGTAAAGCTATCTGTGTTCGATACTATTCCAGAATCTTCTATCGTTACTCTCGTATTCTGTGAATTTTCTGATTGAGAAAAACCTTGAACTGGTTCCGGACTGTCTTCCCGACTTATTAAATTGTTTTCAACTCCATTATTCATGATACTGTTGTCCTGTGTTGGCGAGTTCGCCATGTCAACAATTTCGTCATTCTGACTATCCATCATTTTCGCCTTTTTCATCGATCGCATAATCATTTGCAAAACATACAAAATTCGTCACAATACGAAAATTACGGAGAATTTAACACGTTATCACCAACAATACCATTCACACGATATGCTTCCCTCAAACACGATTAACGAACAATTGAAATAATTGCACTAAATTATCAAACCCGTAGACAAGGCAACAAAAAATAAATAAATTTTGAAAAATACCATTAGAAGAATACCAATTACCAAATCTACACATGCAATATAGACTACAATTACTAACTCAAATTACTACAACAATACTACGGTCTACTATTTTTACAATCAGAAGATTCCAAGGGACGATCCGAAGCAGCGGTCGCCACGTGCATGGGGGCTTAATTAAATAATAAAATGCAAATGCAAATAATTTTAGTAGCTGTAAGTCCGATTACGCAAGTCTCGTAAACGGCTGGCCCTGACTAGTATTATTACGCAATCTGACTGCATGAAACAACAACAAAGAATGAAATGAAAATTTCAGTTAATACAATTAATTAATTAAGTCCCCAGCAACTATAAAACCTACGAAACCAACAAAGCACAAGTGTAGCTGTTCTGTATGTGGTAGTATGACTCAACGCACATCTGGCACGGTTCTTCTTCAACAAGACAAGAATTTTTAAATACCAATTATACTGACGTGATAAAAGAAAATTAGAAATACTATAATTGTGCAAGAAAACCAAAATTACACTCTAATACAAGAACACAAGCCAGATGCTTTGTTGACTGAACCTGTAATGACACATTATTCAGGACACTGAAAGAATAAAAGAACATAGTGTTGTATTACCTTCATATATATTGACGAAAAGCTCTCAGATCATTACAATATCTCCACTGGAATAACATCTGCTATCTCTCCCATCAAATAACTGCATAAACATGGAACAACACTCTCCACTACCACATCTCACTCCAACTTCACGACAAGCAGTGTCCACCACAACTTCTCGGCAAGAACTGCTTGCCGTTACGTCTCAATAATCACTGCCAGTGGAGGCGGCGGAACAATACTCTCTGGCGCGATCTCTGGCGTTGTGGCTCAGTGTAGCCACCTTTCAAATTATCTGCGTTTTCTCTTTCCGCTTGAGGCACAACAATCACTTAATTTGTCTAACAGTTGCACAGATAACATCACTACGTTTTACTGTGAAACAAAACAACCCATTAATACAGAACAATTAATTAAAAGGAAAGTTTACCGAGATGAAGCAGATCCTAATGCAGGCACTGATGAGTTATTTGAAATATTACAAATAAATTGTAGAGTTTTTTTCCCACAAGACAGGAACAATACGTAACTCTCTTTATGAATTCAAGGTCAAGGAACATTATAAATTTTTTGTACCACCATACGTCATCCCACTGACATACAGAGACAAAGTCAAACAGGAAATATAATCCATTTTAGAGCAGGGAATCATCGAACCTGCTGTGAGTTCATATAACAACCTATTACACGTGGTTAAGAAAAGGGATAATTCCATTAGACTGGTTCTTGATTCCAGACAAATTAACACAGTAATCCAACCTGAAACCGACAGACCACAGACACTTAATGAACTATTGCAAAAATTCCATGGAGTGAAGGTGATGTCATCTTTGGACTTACGAAGTAGTTTTTGGCAAATAGAATTAAATCCAAGGTGTAGGAAATACACAACTTTCCTCTGTTTTGGAAACTGTTACTAATTTCGAAAATTTTCATTTGGTCTCAATGTTTCGTCAGCTGCATGTATCCATGGTTTAAATATAATATTACCAACACACTTAAAAGACAGGATCACCACTTACGATGACGACATTTTGATCGCAGAAAATTCATCGACAAATCACAACCAAGTATTAAGTGAATTATTACAAACATTTTGGGAACATGGCATTACAGTCAATCTAGAAAAATCGGACTTTGGTAGAACACAAATCAAATTTCTTGGCCACACTATTACAACAAAAGGCATTCTACTCAATCCAGAAAAATTAAATGCAATCAAAGAAATGCTCCTACCAACAAACAAGCGACAATTAAGAGGATTTTTGGGACTAATAAATTTTTATCGTCGTTTTATTAGCTTACAAAGCTTGTCAACACCTAGATTATGTCAACTAACAGGTAAGAATACAGTTTGGGACTGGGATCATGTTGCTCAAACAGAGTACCACTATTTGAAAACTGCACTACTGAATGCACCTATATTGTCATACCTTGATTTATCCCTTGATTTTTGCCTTTCGATAGATAGCTCAAGATCTGGGCTTGGTGTCCATTTGTTACAAGAAGTTGTTGCAAATGGAATTCTTACTCAGAAAAGTACAGCTTTTACCAGTCGAGTGTTAACAAAATCAAAGCGCAACTTTTCAGTCACGGAGCTGGAAGCATTAGGCATAGTATGGGCATTTGATAAATTTCGTTACTATCTGCAAGGCAAGCACAAAAAAGTATACACCGACCATCGGGCGTTACAATTTCTCATGTCAGCCAAATTAAATCACGACCATTTAAAACGTTGGGCTTTGTTTGTTCAGGAATTTAACTTCACTGTTATATATATTCCAGGTTCACAAAATATCATTGCTGATGCTTTTTCATGAGGACCTGTTGGTTTAGCTCAAAGTAACGAGGAATATTGCCTAGAAAATAATTACAGCTTACAATACATGCAGAAGGTTGCTTTTGAAAACTTTTCATCCTCATTTAGTGACATTGCTCGTGAACAAGAAAAGGATTCGATTTGGAAGGATATATAAAGGAAGTGGGAGAATAAATCACATCCTGCTATAAGACAGTTTTGTATCATACGTGATAACATCTTATTCAGACGCAGACGTCCTGACAGTCCTTCTAGGGTTTTATGCATATCAGACGAACTTGTAAATTATGAGACACATATTATTTTTACAATGTGGAAAAGAGAATCCGTAAAGTCCTGTCAATATGCAAGTTATGTCAGAAAGCAAAACTACCAATAGTGACATACAGAACACCACTATTTCCAGTCATCCCAGTGAAATTAAAAGAGATGGCTGCCATGGACATCTTCGGGCCGGTAACAAGATCTAGACAACGGCATTCATATGTTTTCGTAGCTGTTGAGCTTACTTCGAAATTTGTCTCATTCACACCTTTACGAAAAGCTATAGCAAAATCAGTTTCTACAACATTCGCCAAGAATTTCTTGAAGGAAGTGGGGCACGTTGACAAGGCGATTTCTGACAGTGGCCCACAATTCCGTTCTAACAGTTGGCTGAAAACCTTGCGACGCAAGAAAATTAAACCAGTGTTTATATCACGTTTTACGCCATCATGTAACCCATAAGAACGTACCATGAAGGAGTTAGGTAAACTTTGCAGATTGTACTGCCATCGCCAACATAGCAACTGGTAAATACATTTATCCGATTTCCAAAACATTATTAATAAACTACCTAATGATTCCACTACCCTGCCTCCACTGCTTATGTTGAAAAATAAACAACCACCAGATAGGATAAAACAATTAGTAGCCTTCCCTGCACAGCGACGATCAAGACACCATGAAGTGGTAAGTATAGCATTACAGAACATTAAGAAAGCTGCAGACAGAAGAAAGAAGCTGCGTAATCCACGAGTCAACGTCAAGAATTTAAAGGTAGGTCAAAAAGTGTTGCTTAAATCACATCGACTATCTCATAAGGGAAAATATTTGAGTAGGAAGTTTTTCTTGGTGTATGAAGGACTCTTCCGTATACGACGCATTGCACACACAAACGCTGTGGAACTTGAGACAATACGAACACATAAATCGCGAGGTCTTCATCACTTACCACACATTAAAATTTTCAAGGAATAAGGCACTAGGGGGTTTACTGATCTTTAGTAAATATATGTTTGGCGACCGTAGGTGCCCCATCCGTTACAGTATATTCTTCCGATTTTAATTTTCAGTACTGTTTCATAAGCTTTGACTAACCTGTTTATCTAGTAATCTTTTACTATCAATCTATCCTGTATGAAAGAGCAAGAATGAATGATTATGAATGATTTGTATTGTTTGAGAGAATGAGAACTTTGCAAAGGGACATTTCTGACGAGAGGATTATACCAGCTGTTGACGTCTTGCGATTGTTCACTGGAACAATGAAATTTTCGTGACTTATTTGAAGGAAAATGCAAGAAATAACTATGTACGTTTTTTAGGGAGAAATAACATGAGATACAGAAACTGTTGACATTATTTTCAGGCAAAATATAGTCTATAAGTGGCTCTGAACTGAGAAGGAATATTTGATGGACAATAGTATAATTAGGAATCCTTCGAACTGACACTTGTCCTGATTTATTAGGTAGTTTGAAGACTGATGATTTATTGGATTTTTCGTGTTTATTAGTTTGCCAGGTAAGGCGTATTAGGATTTATGGACCACTCATGAATAGTGTGACACAATGAGGAAGCACTTTGCAGACATTTATAGAACAAGAGAAGGTAAGAAAGATACACTTCTAAACGAAGTAACCCTCAACGGTATTCTATGAAGGAAGATATAGCTTATACACATTTGCGTAAAATTTAAGTCACAGTAATGCTAAGATAGAGTACAAACTTACTTAAAATATAAGTCACAGTAAAGTTAAGACATAGCTATGAGTCACGAAAGGAGTTATGATACAAATACACAGCAAAGTGTTGAATTATGTGATGAATGAGTGCCAAGAATATTTTTTGCTCTGTGAAACTGTGGAATGGTTAGAATGATGTTGTTGTTTCTCTTCTTATTGTTGTTAAGGTTGACTTTATTGCATTTCTTACAGGAAAGATGATCGCAACGGAAGTTTTCTCCATTGCAGAAACGAAAGCACTTAACGTGACGTAATTTTGTGTAGTACACGATATTTTCAGATCAGAGCGTAGCTTGCTTACCGTTAAGGGTCACGAGAAGAAAGACGTTCCAGATACAGAAAAAAAAGAAAAAAACACTGAGCTATGACCGAGATAATTATGTCGTGCATTAAACGATTTCTTTTCTCTTTCCAGAGTGAAATGACTCTTACGCCAAGAGGCGAGAGTATCTGCCATATTTTATGAATGTGTAAATAGTAGTGTAAAATAAGTCAATTTAATATTTATTTTGTGTTTTTCTATTTCATTATTGTCATTTAGTGATGCAGTGCCGATTTCAGCACGAGGTTAATTGGAAGGTGATGATTTTTCTCTTGTCATGTCAAATTTATTTCTTGTAACCTTGATGAATAAACCATTTCTTTCAGTTTCTACTGGACAGATGGAGGGGTTTTGTGTGTTTTATTTTGTGAATAATCTATTTTTATTATTATTTTTTTATTATATGCTTTGTAGGTTGTTTCTTTTTCTTGTTCTTTGTGACCATCCAAGGTATGGCCACACAGATTCATACAAAGACTAGGGAGGCCTCCAAACAGAGACAATGAGGACTCCATATAAAAACGATTGAGACGCTATACCACAGACATTCACGTTTGACATCAGAAATATTGACAATCATTACAGACTGATAATTATAAATTTGGTATAACTTAATAATTACACGTAATTATTCACGAAATTTTGTACATATTCATGAATTGATTTGGCAAGCCGTTGGCTAGACTTTTACTAAATGATTCTGTAACTTTTATTATATATAATAGCATCACTATGGAATTACTTTTCTATTTGTAGGATTATTTAAATATTTTATAACCAAAATATACATAACAATTATTGAAACAAATATTGTAACATTCTTTTTCAGCATCACTAGTAATGTAAAAATAGTAGGTAATTAGAGTTCGATGGCACAGGATTTATGCCTTGAAATTAAAATAATATTTCTTGTATGGTGCCAGATTTGTAATGATTCGTGGACACAATCAAAACTTTGCCACTGTTATTGGCCAAACTAATCGTAAGAAAATTAACCTGCCACCGTGTGGTGAGCCTCATATTATGAGTGAACTGAAAAATACATGCCACAAATCTGTGATTGCTGTGGCGAGAAATTTAAAGAAAACTGACTTTGCCACTGTGTGGTGAGCCTCACATTATTCATGACTTGAGATATATGCCACAAATCTGTAATTGCTGTGGCAATAGAGTTAAAGAAAACTTTTAAATGAGCTCAGAGCTCACATGCCTGTTTATATGATATAATATTATTCCTTGCTTAATTTATGTAATTAGGTTAGAGATACCGTATTTTAAAGGGAGATTCTATTTTCTATAAAACATGACGTTTCCAGTATACAGAAATACTCGAGCTAGACTTGTACTACATAAGTTTGAGGAGGTACTTATGCAGTAACGCAGTGACATGTGATTGTCAGTGGACACGAGGTCCCTGAGTCTGCCAACACTGTCAAACTGTGTCATCCTGGGAGAATGGACCGCAAGTATGGTTGTCAGTGGACACAAGGTCCCTGATTCTGCATACGTTGTCAAACTGTCTCACCAGAGGAAAATTTGACTTCAGGTGTGGTTGTCAGCGGATATGAAGTCCATGAGTCGGCCTACACCTTAAATTAACTGATGATGGAAGACAGGTGTGGTTTTCAGTGGATACGAAGTCCCTGAGTCTGCTTACACTTAAATGAACTGATGTTGGAATATTAGTGTGGTTGTCAGTGGATATGAAGTCCCTGAGTCTGCTGCACTTAAAACATGTAGACCTGGTTTCTTTTGACCAGAGGAAACTGCGAGCACAAAAACATAAAATATCATGTAGTCAGACCACTACTGATTAATGTCATGGAAACGCAAGTGCCCAAATGCACAAAATAAAATATTGTTTTTAATGGTTATTAGGATATGTTAGCCTATTGAAGACTATTCAACGCTTAAGTAGTTATTGTTACACATCTGTTAAAAATTATATGATCTTTTTTACCTACTTATGTAAGAAACTTGTTGTATTTCCTTTGATGTTTTCTTATTAAATACATATTAGGCTAGCAACATTTTCATATTATTTTTGTAAAAGGAGCCATGTTTTCTCCTTTCCAATCAATTTGGCAAGCAACACTTCCGCCATTTTGTATAAAATTTTAACATTTTTCTCTTGCCTATATGCCATGCAAGAAAACTTTCGTCGTTTTGTAAAAAAAGTTTATTTAGATGCTAAGCAAGAAATACTTTTAGTCACTGGATATAAATTGTAACATTTTTTTTCTCTTTGCCAGATTTTTTCATCGTTTTGTAAAAAAAATTTACTGTTTGTTCCTTGCCAATATGATAGGCAAGAGTCACCCCGCAAAATTTTCAAAAACGGGGTTGGGGGTTATGAGGGTTGGCAATACTCTCTTAGGATTTAAAGGTTGGCTACAGCACGCATACACAAGCTCTGGAATCTAAGATATTGTTGTCGCGCTTCGCAGCGCACGGATTAATTAGTGACAGTTTGGAAGCCAGTGTAGGAGCCCGCCTGCTGTGGTGCGCACGTGTGTTGGGCAAGGGGTCGTCGCCGAGCTGCCGTACTGCCGTGTCCGCCAGCAGCGACACAGGATTTGGTATTGAGTTGATATTTTTTATAATTTGCAGCGCGCTTATTAATTTAAAGAAAAGGGTTTGTGTATGTCCGTAGCAGCAGACGTTAATTCTGATAATGATAGGAGTTGAATTCTTAAGGGAAACCATTGTTAGGCGAAAAGATTAAGTATTGATTTTTGTCATTGATTTCTTTTGTAATTGTCAGGGAATTGTTTCACTATGTATTTAATTGAGAAGTATTTCAGTCTGTCTCAAGAGTTTGATTAATTTGTAATATTGCCTTAATAGCACTGGAGGCAGATTTACATACGAAGCGATTGTTCAAAGAGCTTCTAGCGTTTTGTTAATTGCATGAGAAAGAATCGCTTTCAGAATATAGTTTTTGAAATAAGGAATTACCTGTTTGGGTTATTATTTATCGAGTTTAGATTTGACCAAACCCTTTCTCTTGAATTATATGTAGTTGTAGTAAGCAGCAGCAGCAGCAACAGCAGGAGCCGCCATACACAGCATGCATTGCACTCAGCATGAATAATAGGTTTTTTATGTTTTTGTTAAATAATGGAATGCAGCAGATTGAGCAGTGGCACCAGAAAGACCAAGTAAGTTATTTCTTGCGCACAGGACCAATTAAAAAAAAAAATAAAGTTTAGGCGATCTCTGTAATAGTAAAGTTAACAAGAGCACAAGCACGAGATTTTCAGCAGAAAACACGTGATAAGAAGACAGAGCTCGCGACTTTCAAGTCCCCTAGAACTTAGAACTACTTAAACCTAACTAACCTAAGGACATCACACACATCCATGCCCGAGGCAGGATTCGAACCTGCGTCCGTAGCGGTCGCGCAGTTCCAGACTGTAGCGCCGAGAACCGCTCGGCCACCCCGGCCGGCTTGAAAGAGAGTATTCCAGTCAACATTGTCAAAAGCTTTATTTAAGTCTACAAATGCTAGAAATGTAGGTTTGTCTTTCCTTAACCTATTTTCTAAGATAAGTAACGATGTTCGACAAAAATTGCCATGATCTGCCTCGTAACGCTCAAGAAATTCCGCACAGATGGTTCTTCGCTGCTCAATAATTTTCTGTTGCGAAGCGAGGAACCTAACGTACTGCCAACTGAGACATCCACCTGAGAGCGAGGTGTCCCATTGTCATCTGTCGATCACCTAGAATGAGAGTGAGATTACAATTAAATGAATACCATTAGCTGCTGACAGGCATTGATATGCATCAACGGGGACAGTTGAAAATGTGTGCCCCGATTGGGACTCGAACCCGGGATCTTTCGCTTACGCGGCAGATGCTCTATCCCTCTGGCACAGAGGATAGAGTGACTGCAGGGACTTATCGCCGGCGCGCTCCCCGTGAGACCCACATTCTCAACTTACAGTCCACACACTACATTCGTAGTGTCCGAAAGAACAGATGCCACCTTCATATAGAATGAGAGTGTCTGCACGATCCAAAACTACTGGATTTACAGCTGCGTGCTGATCGGACAGGATTGCGCTACCTTGTTGTGATGATGAGGGACGCCTCGCCCAGCGACTCACCTCGCTTTTGTACGCTATCAGGTCCATAGATATTCTGCAAGCGCCCATGAATATCTGCGACGCCCTGGTTTCCGCTGAAAGAAACTCAGTGACAGCTCTCTGCTTGGAACGGACTTCCGTTACAGACGCCATTTTGAAGACTGCATATAACGCAGCGACCAGCCGGAACTTCATAAAACTATAGGTGCTGAAGTGACAATGTTTCACGATGTCCCACAACAAATTCCGCATTTTGTCATCCAAGTAGCGAAGAAAATGTGTTGCGTTACTTAATGAAGGCAGTTCGTGTAACGAAAAAGTTCCCATTTGTTTATACTTATCAGTAGAAATAACAGCGGCCCATAAACACTTAATTAAATAAACTTAGAATTAAGAAGATACTGAGACCTACCCATATCGCATAAATCAAGTGCGCTATCTTGCGAGACAGAGAGATGAACTAAATCCATATCGATTCCGTGCGGTAGATTAACGACCGTGGGATGCTACATTGGCGACCCGGAGCGTGGCTTTTGGGAGTTACCCGCGCTCATTTAGGCAAATGATGGCTGGTTCCCAAATTCTGCCTCTTTGAATACGATACATAACAAGTTAAAATTGGTAACACACTAAACAAAGTTGACACGTTTCACAGACGGATGGTCCACACGAGTTTCCTCACTTAGGTTGCCTTCACGACTGATGTCAGGAAGGGCACCCAGCCGCCAAGTCGAAAAAAAAAAGAAAGAAAAAAGGCACCATCGTCGGGTACGTAAATGATAGGATTTGCTGTTCTCTGTGACAAGTGGGACGGTCACCAGAGTGCATCAGTGATGTTTCCGTTTAGTGTTGTTAATTGGTCAAGTAGGGTGGATAAGGGGTGTGTACAGTTCACATATCAAGTTATCACTATGAGGGACATAGAGAGCTGCTGCGTCCCTGTGTCAGACAGCGTTATCAGCACCTGACAGAGTTTGAAAGGGGCTTCCATTTGGCCTGCTGGTCGAATCGTGCAGCTTCCAGACTTTTGGGGCATTCAGCTGTGACAGTGTATCCAATGTTGGACTTCATGGGAACGCGATGGCAGGCACACTCGTTGAGATTCTGTTCGACCACGTCTGACCACAACCTGTGCTCCAGACGTACATTCTCAGAAATTTATTCCTCAAATTAAGAGCTATATTTGATACTAGTAGAATTCTCCCCCTAGGAATGCCCTTTTTGCCAGTGCTAGTCTGCTTTTAATGTCCTCCTCTCTCCGACCGTCATTTGCTATTGTGCTGCCTAGGTAGTAGAATTCCTTAACTTCATCTACTTCGTGACCATGAATCCTGATGTTCTCATTTCAGCTGCTTCTCATTACTTTCGTCTTTCTTCGATTTACTCTCAATCTATATTCTGTACCCATTACACTGTGCATTCCATTCCGCAGATCATGTAACACTTCTTCACTTTCACTAAAGATAGCCATGTAATCAGCGAATCATGTCATTGGCATACTTTCACCTTGAATTTTAATCCCGCTCTTGACTCTCTTTTATTTCCGTCATTGCTTCTTCGATGTACAGATTGAAGAGTAGGAGTGAAAGGCTACATCCCCCCTTACACCCTTTTTAATCCGAGCATTTCGTTCTTAGTCGTCCACTCTTATTATTCCTTCTTGGCTCTTGTGCCTATTGTATATTACCCATCTCTCCCTATAGCTTACCCTCATTTTTCTCACAATTTCGAACATCTTGCACCATTTTAAATTGTCGAACGCTTTTTTCAGGTCAACAAATTCTATGAAAGTGTCTTCATTTTTGTTTAGTTTGGCCTCCACTATCAACCGCAACACAGGGATTTTACTCTGGTGCCTTTACCTTTCCTCAAGCCGAACTGATCATCATCTAACACATCCTTAGTTTTCTTTTAATTGCCATTAACGCAACGCATACCGCTGCATTTGAAATGGTGTCGTGACCAGGAATCATGGACTGCTGGTGAAAGCCGTCGCATTGTGTTCAGCCGTGAACTGCGGTTCTGCACTATCCCAGATGAGCATTGTTGGCGAGTATGGCGGTGACGTGGCGAGAAGTCCTATTCTTTTAAAATTAAAGCAATAACAGCCCTCGGTCACAAAAATTAAGTGTTTTGACCTGGTTTCGGCACTACTATGAGTGCTTTCATCTGAAGTAAAACATTCAAATGGTCTATAATATAATTACAAAAATGACGGGAAATTTTTTTTGTAAAAGTGTAAGTACTGACTAACAGTACAAGAAAGAAACAGTACTGACATGTCACATATAAAATAAATATCAAGCGATAAAGGTTTAGTCACAAAACTTTGAAGTAGAATGCGGGGAAGGCAAGCCGCTATGGGCTGCTCACACATGTCGAGCTACAGGGAGCATCAGACTGAGGCGCCCACGTTAGCAATTGCGGGCAGGTGAACATTACACTAAGAGTGCCATCTAGTAGCCGCAAATACAGACTGGCTACTTAAGTTCAGAATATTGACAGACGAATATTATGGTGAATATTATTTAGTACATGAAGTAAAAGGCAATATTATATCTGACAGCAGCAAACATGGTAACATTTTGTCTGGATAAGAGATTAGAAGTAGAGTTTAAAGGCTGAAAACACCATTATAGAATTACAAAGGGGGCTGAATGACTCACGATATAACATGGAACTCAGCCAACATAGACCATTAATAAACAAAAAATTATGATTCGACTTAGATAGAAAAAAGCATTTCGGTAACTGCACGAGGAAACACGAAATTAAATATCAGGTGACAGCTTTATACTGTTGAAGAAGTTTTTATTACGTAATTGTAGCTCCTCATTAAGAACGAGGCCATCATATCGAGAAAGATGTTTAATAGTTTTTCTAATTCTTCGACAACATCTAATCTACGCCCTTTCTTCTCGATGTGCAAAATGTTGATATCGTGAACAGCTTTAGACGAGTGACCTGTAATCACAAGGTGGCCGGCAAAACCCAAATTTTGGGTGCTAGTGCCATTTTTTCCTAAAAGATGTTCTTTGTATCTGACTGTACGGGCACGTCCTGTTTGTCGTATGTAGTGAGAAGAGCAAGTGTCACAGAAAATCTGATAGGAGAGGACCCCAAGAAAAAATAGGAAAAAAGTTCTTTAGGTTGGATTCAATGATAGAGGTTCCTAGTGTAGTAACCCTTTTAACAGTTTTCTTTTTAAGGATGTCATCCACTATGACAGATTCATATTCGTTATTGACTGCTATCGTTTCGATTAAATTAATTTCTTATTCGAATTTTTCTTTCGAGAGTAGAATAGAAATATCTCTGTGTATAGAAGAGTGAAAGAAAGCGTTTTTATGACACTGTGGGTGCATGGAAGACGCAGGTGCGATCTGATAAGTATATGTTTCTTTACGAAAAACATTGAATGAGATTTTATTTTCTTCTACTGTAAGCGTCAAATCAAAAAAGTTCAATTGACGGGCCTCGTTTTCGAGTTCACTGGTGAAGGATATTTTCTCGTGAAGTTCATTAAAGAGATTGAAAATACGGTCAATGCCATCAGCAGGTCTTTTGTAAGTGACTAAAATATCATCAACATATTGAAAGGTCTCTGTTGGATTCCGTTCATGTTAATTTCTTAAATCTGTTGTCATTTACGCCATACATTCCACTTCTAAATTTACTGTGGTGTTTCCGACTATCTGGGAAGAGACTGAGCAGTGAAACGTGTTATTTTTACACATAAACAAGAACGATCTGTCACACTACTAAACTTTAAAACACAGTTTATATGTTATTCATGTCACACAGTCTCATATTGAACCTACATCTGCTTTCTTTTATATACTGTATATGATAAGATACTGTCATCCCCCTTCCCTTCTGTGTGAAAGAATGAATGAGCAAATGTATTTCTAGTTGCATGTTTGATGGTAGCAGACAAGCTTGTCTGCTAGAGAACAGTAGGACCAACGTCGGAACAGGTAGCTACGCTTTCTAGAAGCAAAGATGTTTCTATTATTAGTATGGTCCTGTCCGTCCCTTGTCATGTTGGTATAGGAAGCTGCCTCTCGGGTCACTTCCATTTGTATTTGTGAGGCACCCCTCCGGAGGGACCCACGGCAGTGTTTCCGCGGCGAGCGTCTGAAGTGGTAAGATCTCCGGCTAAGCGCGTCTCTGCTAAGTCCGTAGGACAATGGATTTCTTAAGTTCAACCTAACTGAAAATTTAATCACCTTTATTTCAGGTTTGGGTCTAAAATATCTAATGTTATCTTAAATTGCAACGCAGTGTATTTCGAGTGTGAAGTTCAGAATATCTTCCAGTAGTTGCTTTGTCACTACGATCTGAGTAAAGTGGAACCATGTGTTAATCAGTAACTCTAACTAAGTTCATCAATCTTAAATGCGAATGTGCGTGAGATTATAACGTCTCGTCTTGACAATATTTTTCAATATAGCAACTTTTCTTCATGTTCAACCCACGTGGGGTGTACTTTGTGAGACCAGTACCACGTGCTTATACAATTGTTTGACCCATCAGGTTAATAGTAAGACGATAGTAACCAGTTCGATGTTTTTCTTTTGTAAATTGCTTTTCGATCTAATTTATTTTAATTACCAAAATTACTGTGGAGTTACACTCTTTATGTAAACCAAGTTGACCACGTGAAGCGTGTCGTGTAAGATTTCACAGAGAGTTAGTATGAATTTAGTATACCAGTGTCTGGTAATTACATGACGGACAGAATTGCGCTACGAACGTAACTTCTTTGGGTGAAAATTGAATCGGTTGGTTGTGGTTAATTTCCTCTTGCATATGTTTCAACGTTCTTCGTGTGTTATTTTATGAATGCAGTGTTGTATGCAGTCTCCCAATCTTGGCTCCATATTTGCTGTGTTACATAAGATTACAAAGTCACATTTTCACAATCCTAAATAAGGCACCAGTTTAGTTATGAATGAAGTTTAATATGCTGAAATTTCAATGATCAATGTTAAAATAAATTTCCAAATATAAACTGATTTATTTCTTTTTATCTAAATTCTCTTTTATATATATCACCAGTTGTCATATGACTATTAAAAGATTATAATTAATGTTATTCTGGTTGGGAATTTGGTAAGCTAGACTGAATACCAGGTGAAACAGTTGCTCAGTAATGCAAATTTAACTTCCCCAGACAGCTCACAGCTTTTAACCCGCTTTTATTGTCTTGAATATCAGCACCGCTTACACCTCAAATTAATGCAACAACATTACAATATCTGAAATAGGAGGAATACCTAGTGCTGTACCTGAGAAACAGTATTTGGCTACAACTGTGATTAGATTCATAAAGTCAGTGATTTGTTCGCCTGAAAGTTGTTTTTTGAAATGACGTAATTTGTTTCCTACAATCCTTACCGTTTCTTGTACAGGAACGATTGTATAAAGATTTCTGATGTCTAGTGAAAACAACATGGTACCTGGGCTGTATTCTAAATCTTATTTTACGGGCTAAGGCGTGACTATTGGGGATGGAATAATTGTTCTCGAAGATGAATGTTTTTTTTTTCAGAATTTCATGCAGATATTTGGCTAAATCATGGTACGCGCTATTCATACGATCAGCTACCGGACGTATCGGTTGGTTAGGTTTGTGAATTTTGAATTGAGAACGAAGTTTCGTATTTTCAATCTCTATAATGAATTGCTACTCATAGAGCTACTTCTATTCCACTCTCGAAAGAAAAATTCGATGAAGAAATTAATTTAGTCAAAACGATAGCAATCAATAACGAATATGAACCTGTCATAGTTGATGACATCCTTAAAAAGAAAACTGTTAAAAGAGTTACTGCACTCGTATTCTCTATCATTGAATCCAACCTAAAGAACTTTTTTTCTATTCCTTTCTTGGGGCCCATCTCCTATCAGATTCAACGCCTTCTTCCTGATAAATATAACTGCAATGTCGCCTTTTTAATCAGTAATAGTTTGAAAAAAAATTTATTCATAATTTCAAATCGACTCTTTCCCCTTTCGAAAAATCTGGTGTCTATAAGATTTTCTGCGGCACTTGCTCTTCTTACTACATACGACAAACAGGACGTGCCTGACAGTCAGATACAAAGAACATCTTTTGGGAAAAAATGGCACTAGCACCCAAAATTCGTCTTTTACCGACTACCTTCTGATTACAGGTCACGAGCCTAAAGCTGTTCACATCAACATTTTGCACACCGAGAAGAAAGGGCGTAGATTAAATGTTGTCGAAGAATTAGAAAAACTGTTAAACATCTTTCTCGAAATGATGGCCTCATTCTTAATGTCAGATAAAAAATTGCCTTTTACTTGTACTAAACAATGTTCATCATAATATTCATCTGTCTATATTTTGAATGTTAAGTAGCCTGTTTATATTTGCGGCTACTAGATGGCACTCTTGGTGTAATGTTCACCTCCCGCAATTGCTAACGCTGGTGCCTCAGTCTGTTGCTTCCTGTGGCTTGACATATGTGAGCAGCCCATAGTGGCTTGCCTGTCATGTATTCTTTTCAAAATTTTGTGTCTAAAGCTTTATCGGTTGATATTTATTTTATACGTGACATGTAGGTACTATTTCCTTCTTGTACTGTTAGTCAGCACTAACACTTATATAAAAACGTTTTCCTATTATTTTTTTTATTTATGTTGTAGGCCTGTTTGAATGTTTTACTTCTGGTGAAGGCATTCATAGTAGTGCCGAAACCAGGTTAAAAGGCTTTATTTTTGCGACCGAGGGGTGTTATTGCTTTAATTTTACTTTGTAAACTGTCGCTGATCGCGCAGCCATGTTTAAATACCATCCTTATGTTGTTTTGGTGCTGAACAGCAGTGTTACTCCTGGCTACATGGTATGGGGTGCCTTCGGTATCACTTCTGGACACGGCTGCTAGTGGTTGAGGGAACTCTGGCGGGACAAAGGCACGTCACGCACATCCTGCATCCTCGTGTGCTGCCTTTCATGCTACAGTATCGTGGTGCCATTTTCCAACAGAACAATTCTCGTCCACACAGGAAACGTATCTCTATGAAGTGTTTGCTTGATGTAGAGGTACTGCCGTGCTCAGCAAGATTCTAGATCTGTCCCCGATACAACATGTGTGGGACCAGTTCTGACGATAACTCACGTCTCATTGGCAGTATCCAGCATACCACGGAGTAGTTGCAATCATTGTGGGCGTGATTGCTTCAGGCGAGGATACAATGGCCTTATGATTCACTTCCCAACCGAATCAGTACACGTATCAACGACGCAGGTGCAGCGTCATACTGATGACTGCGCTCATAGTGCCACTTGTAAATTTGACTCGAGTTTTTAATGAGTGAAATAACATTACATTATCATTTAATCTGTGAACGTTCATTCCGTTTGGTCCTCTCGTTCTGAGCCGGCCTCGGTGGCCATGCGGTTCTAGGCGCTGCAGTCCGGAACCGCGGGACTGCTACGGTCGCAGGTTCGAATCCTGCCCCGGGCATGGGTGTGTGTGATGTCCTTAGCTTAGTTAGGTTTAAGTAGTTCTAAGTTCAAGGGACTGATGACCTAAGACGTTAAGTCCCATAGTGCTCGGAGCCATTTTGAGCCTCTCTTTCTGAATGTTTCAGTTCTTTTTCAACAGTCTAAAATTTGACAAATCCTGAAAAAGTGGACAGGTCATAGTATAGGAAACAGGTAGAAAAGAAAAGCAAAGAAAGGAAAAGCGTTAAGGAGTAATTCAGCAATTCCTTAGAAGCGGAATGGCTGCGTCCACTACTAGAGGCAGATTTTCTCGTATGTTACACATAGAATTTCAAGTTACATATTAAATTTTAAGTGCATATACCTTTTCTTGTAAAGTTATAAAATGCATATTCCGCCAAATTTACTTCCCTTTATTATACATTTATTTACGTTTTGAAGTGCCATGTCAAAAATTTTTGGGTGATAATAGACAGCTTTAAAAAGGATCCGAGTAGTTGATCACTACAATAACAAATCTGTAGGTAAAGAATATTAAATTATTATTATTTATTTATTTGTTTCTTTTGCTATTGGAGCTTAAATACGCAGTTTACGTTTATACATTTGACTGCAATTATAAGCTTGCCTCATCGAAACGTTTGTATTTAAAATACATTAATTGCACTAACTGACGTTGAAAAGGATGTTTCAGATCCCTTTCATATAATTAAGTCTCGATGTTGAGTTATGTCTGTGTTTCGTTGCCTCTAGATGCCTTTATGCAAAGAAGAAAGCCTCAAGAAAGGAAAAGAGTCGTTGCTCACAGTTATTGCACCTAAATTTTGTGTACCAGCATTTTCATGTGTCCTAATCCTGTGACTAAACCCAGAAGACATGACTGTATTTGATCTGAATGTGTATTTCTCGCGGGTGACAGAATTCTTTGGTCTGCAATAACAGATATGCGAACTTGAGTTAGTGTAGGTAGAGAGACAAGAAGGTTTAACTGTATCGACAGGTTGTTGGCCAGGGATTTGCCATTATTTTGTTTTAAAGTAGGACCGCTGGTCAGTATCCTAGGAAAAGGGCAGCTGTGTGTTGATAGACACAGCCATGGCATGGTTACAAGCAGCTGAATGTTTAATGAGTTATGGTTCTGTTTAACAATTTTGTTTCTGCTTTTGCATGTTAGTGAGAAATAATGGTAGTCAATTTAAGTGAGTTTTACGTGTGCACGAATAATTTTGCCATCTATGGAAACACTTTGTGTGCAGATCGAATTGCTACCATGTGCGATGGTAGCAGAAACACATCATGTCCTTTTGATCGACTGATAACATATATTGAGTATCAATATAGTAAATATATTCAAGTGAAATATTTACACTTAATGCTGTACTAAATTTCTAATCTTTAACAATTTGTGGGAACTCGAAAGTTTGTGCCTTTGTCTAGCCACATTCCGACATAGGCCAGTGGTAGGAATTGAGTCTTTTACTTCCAGATCAGTATTAACTATCTGCGCCTTCAGCGACTGTTCTGTACGCATGTGAACTTATGAACTGCAGCTTCTTTTGTGGTGAATTAGACTGTTTTTGGTCTGTGTCACTGCTATTTACATCCATGTGCTTCACATTAATTAATAAATAGCTCTAAATTTTCCCTATCGAAAAAAGCCTATATGTGTGTGGACAAGTTTTAACCATTTTCAATAATTTCAGTTAACTATATTTTCCGTGGTTTGCGACTTGTCCATTATTGAAGTGCCAATTCTCTGCCAAGCAAGAGGCAATTCTTGTAGATATTGTTTGGAGTGGAGGACACTGTTTGCTATGCTTATTTAATGAACGAACGAATGTGTGACTGTTTTTCTTTGTATACTGTCCTCAAGTGCTACAATGTGAACTTTCCAGACCTTCCTGATACAATGCTGTACTGTGAACATTTATGCATACAAAGAAGGATGTAGCTTCCTTGTAGTAATGTGCTACTGTTTTATTTTATCATAGATTTATTTTCTGAGAGTACATACTTTGTGTCCACCAGGATCTGCCTTACTTGTAAATAATCTGTTTACTGGAAAATTTAAGAAATCAAGATATTTGATCTTACAAATCTCCAACACATCCTAATTTAAGTTCATAAATATAGATATTGATTGCTTTGTCTGTTACTCTTCTTCTTCACGCGATCAGGCCCAGAGGACCGCGCGCCACCACAGTTAGAGCTCTCCATCCGTCTCTGTCTTCTGCTATCTGTCTCCAGTTTTCCGTGACTCCCAGCTGCGACAGGTCTTCTCTCACTCCATCGATCCACCTCTTTCTAGGTCTTCCCACTGGTCTGCTGTCTGACGGGATACAGTCCATTGTGATTTTGGGCCATCTTGTTGCCTCCATTCTAACAACATGTCCAGCCCATTGCAGTCTTTTGCTTCTCATCACTTCCAAGATGTTAGGCTCCTTGTACAGCTCTTCTAATTCAGTGTTATGGCGTCTTCTCCATTCTCCAGTAGTCTGATCTCTGACTGGTCCAAATATTTTCCTGAGGACTTTCCTTTCAAACGTTAGCAGTCGCTTAAGGTCTTGTTTTCGAGTGCTCCAGGTTTGAGAACCATAAAGTACTACTGGCATTATTAATGTCTTATACAACCGTAGCTTTAGTTGTTGCGAGACACTTCTACATTTTAATATAGGATCTAGAGAGTGATAGTATCTGTTTCCCGCCTGCAGTCGTGCTTTTATCTCTGCTTCAGTTGATGTTACTTCTGTAAAAAATGATCCAAGGTATTTGAACTCTTTCACATGTTTATACCTGGTGTTGATCACAATTAAATCTTGAGAGTTCTGCATCTATCTTCCTATGGTCATATACTCTGTCTTTTCAGAGCTAATTTGTAGACCGATCCTAGCTGCCAATAACTCCAAGGTCTGGATACTTCTCTTCAGATCTTCTTGTGTGCATGATAATAGTGCAATGTCGTCTGCATAGGCCAGATATGTAATGTGTTCATTACCAATTTGAATGCCCTTGATGTTTTCTTTGTCGAAATCCCGCATTACCTTCTCAAGTGTCTGTTACTCAAAATTTAAAAGTTGATTCATTATTTCTGCCAGGATACTTCTCCTGTTTTATGTTTAACCTCCCACAGTAGAAGTAGAAACCATTTACACAACTAACAGGACAGCTCTAACTATGACGACACTGATAGTACTAAAGGAACCAACTAAACGTCTCTGGCAGTCTGTAACTACACGTTCGCAAATATCTCTTATGTGGCTCGGCTGCGGATTCAAATTTGCTGGAAGAAAAACCACAAATTTCGTAATTTATGCTAATCCCAATAGAGGAAGTCCACCAAACGATTTTGAATCAGGGAAATTTTCAAGTCCCAGATTTAAACACTCGCTTGTTCAATTCAAATACATTGAGGTGACAGGGATAGCTATATGCGCATACTCGTACATAGATGGCGGTAGTATCACGTACATAAGGTATAAAAGGGCAGTGCATTGGCGGAGCTGACATTTGTATTCAGGTGATTCCTGTGGAAAGGTTTCCGACGTCATTATAGCCGCGCGACGGAAATGGTAATTGCAGCTAAACGCGTGGGACATTCCGTTTCGGAAATCGTTAGGGAATTCAATATTCTGAGATCCACAGCGTCAACAGTGTGCCAATAATGTCAAATTTCCGGCATTGTCTCTTGCTACAGACAAAGAAGTGCCCGACCGCCTTCACTTAACGACCGAGAATAGTCGCGATTGCCTAGAATTGTCAGTGATGACAGACAAGTAACGCTGCGAGACATAACCGCAGAAATTTCGGGTGAGTGACGAATGTATCCTTTAGGCTAGTGCGGCGAAATGTGACGTTAATGGACTGTGGCAAGAGACGACGAACGCGAATGCCTTTGCTAAGAGCACGAAGTCGCCTGCAGTGCCTCTCCTGGGCTCGTGACCATATAGGTTGTACTCTAGACAACAGGAAAATCGTGGTCTGGTCAGAAGAGTCCAGATTTCAGCTCCTAAGAGCTGATGGTAGGGTTCGAGTGTGGTGCAGAACACACGAATCTATGGACCCAAGTGGTCAACAAGGCACTGTGCTAGCTGGTGGTGGCTCCATAATGGTATGAGCTTTGTTTATATCATATGAAATGTGTTCTCTGGTTCAACTAAACCGATAATTGACTGGAAATGGCTAAGTTCGGTTACTGGAGACAATTTACAACCAAACAAGAATGGAATTTTTATTGAAGACAATCCGCCATATCACTGGGCCACAATCGTTCGCGATTGATTTGAAGAACATTCTGGACAGTTCGTGAGAATGATTTGGCCACCCAGATCACCCGACATGAATCCCTTCGAACATCTATGATACACAGTCGAGAGGTCATTTCGTGCAAAAGGTCCTGCACGGGCAACCCTTTCACAAATTATGGACGGCTAGAGAATCAGCACGGCTCAGTAATTCTGCAGGTGACTTCCAACGACTTGTAGAGTCCAAGCCACCTCAAGTTGCTTCACTACGCCAGGCAAAAGGAGGTCTGACACAATATTAGGAGGTACCCCATAACTTTTATCAGCTCAGTTAGTCCAAGTTGGCCGAATTTTCCATCTTTTTAACTAGTAACTATACACTGTGAGTTAGTGACTTGGAAAATAACTTGTTCTGAAAACATGGACGACATGTTTAGATGACTCCTGAATTTGGTGGCAACAATAGCAGCACCGACAACAAAGTACAGTTAATGGAAATGTACACTACTGGCCATTAAAATTGCTACACTACGAAGATGACGTGCTACAGACGCGAAATTTAACCGACAGGAAGAAGATGCTGTAACATGCAAATGATTAGCTTTTCAGAGCATTCACACAAGGTTGGCGCCGGTGGCGACACCAACAACGTGCTGACATGAGGAATGTCTCCAACCCTACTTCTCATACACAAACAGCAGTTGACCGACGTTGCCTGGTGAAACGTTGTTGTGATGCCTCGTGTAAGGAGGAGAAATGCGTACCATCACGTTTCCGACTTTGATAAAGGTCGGATTGTAGCCTATCACCACTGCGGTTTATCGTATCGCGACATTGCTGCTCCCGTTGGTCGAGTTCCAATGACTGTTAGCAGAATATGGAATCGGTGGGTTCAGGAGGGTAATACGGAACGCCATGCTGGATCCCAACGGCCTCGTATCACTAGCAGTCGAGATGACAGGCATCTTATCCGCATGGCTGTAACGGATCGTGCAGCCACGTCTCGATCCCTGAGTCAACAGATGGGGACGTTTGCAAGACAACAACCATCTGCACGAACAGTTCGACGACGTTTGCAGTAGCATGGGCTATCAGCTCGGAGACCATGGCTGCGGTTACCATTGACGCTGCATCACAGACAAGAGCGCCTACGATGGTGTACTCAACGACGAACCTGGGTGCACGAATGGCAAAACGTCATTTTTTCGGATGAATCCAGGTTCTGTTCACAGCATCATGATGGTCGCATCCGTGTTTGGCGACATCGCGGTGAACGCATATTGAAAGCTTGTATTCGTCATCGCCATACTGGCGTATCACCCAGCGTGATTGTATGGGGTGTCATTGGTTACACGTCTCGGTCACCTCTTGTTCGCAATGACGGCACTTTGAACAGTGGACGTTACATTTCAGATGTGTTACGACCCGTAGCTCTACACTTCATTCGATCCCTGCGAAACCCTACATTTCAGCAGGATAATGCGCGACCGCATGTTGCAGGTCCTGTACGGGCCTTTGTTGATACAGAAAATGTTCGACTGCTGCCCTGGCCAGCACATTCTCCAGATCTATCACCAATTGAAAACGTCTGGTCAATGGTGGCTGAGCAACTGGCTCGTCACGATACGCCAGTGACTACTCTTGATGAACTGTGGTATCGTGTTGAAGCTGCATGGGCAGCTGTACGTGTACACGGCATCCAAGCTCTGTTTGACTCAATGCCCAGGCGTATCAAGGCCGGTATTACGGCCAGAGGTGGTTGTTCTGGGTACTGATTTTTCAGGATCTATGCACCCAAATTGCGTGAAAATGTAATCACATGTCAGTTCTAATATAATATATTTGTGGAATGAATATCCGTTTATGATCTGCATTTCTTCTTGGTGTAGCAATTTTAATGACCAGTAGTGTACTTTTATTTATGTAATTAGCTCTCAAAGAGCTTAGTAGCCACCTGAACATTCGGAGTCACCGAACTGTACCAGGTGAAGCGAAGTCTTCCCACGGTGGTGGCCAATTTAAAAGGCGAAGTAGGTCACCGATATACAGTACACGACAGAGGAAGTTAGAGAGGTGCTGCAAAAGGCACCCAGTATTGTTCCCATTGCAGAAGGGAAAGATACTGTCCTGTGTCCGACCTTCGCCACGGAACGCTTCCGTCACTAGAACCTCGGAGTGGGTATGCGCAGCTGTACGAGTCACGGAAGGAACGGGACGAACACATTCCCGGCACGTTTTAGTAGAAAAGCACCGACATAGCGATGAAGCTTATGAGAGTTTCATAGGACGTAACTTACGGAATAGTTTAGCACCCCGTTGCATTATGGATTCCCAGCGACGCCAGGCGACCGCCACAGCTGCGACTCATCATGTCAGCGGTCGTACATGTTCGCCTCTCGCTCTCTTTCTCTCTCTCTCTCTCTCTCTCTCTCTCTCTCTCTCTCTCTGTGTGTGTGTGTGTGTGTGTGTGTGTGTGTGTGTGTGTGTGTGTGTGTGTGTGTGTGTGTGGAGGGGAGGGGATGCGTGTGCTGCCTCATGCTGAAGTGCGTATGCCAGTGTACAAAGCCTTCGGCAACCACTATTAAAAAAAGACCTCTCACAGATTCTTGATACAGTCTGGTTCCGCGTAAATACACTCAGTGGTTCGGAAGTTACCATTACCTGGTTGAGCGTTTGTTGAGTTACTTCAGCTGGCAACTGTTCTTCTCCTTAGACCACATTCTCGTTTGGACGAAGTGCGTCATAGTCGCTGCAAAAACCCGCAGCAATCCAGGATGGTATTTATGGACGACAATACTTTATTCCAGGCTATTAATTTCGTACTATGGAGGCCATCTTCAGACCCAAGTATCAACTATTTTTCGACTGAATAACCTGGTATGGTCCGTAAGGGGAATTGTTGTTGTCGTTGTGGTCTTCAGTATACTCCCTGGGAATTGTCAGAAGCGAACGATGTCCTACGACAGGACATACCCTGCCCTCGCGTCTACAGAATTAAAGACGCAAATTAAGAAATGAAAAACGTGTCTAGTGGAGACATTGTTTCTCCCGGAACAGGTAAACAGCGGCCATAGAACTGCACTGAATGCACATAAAGAAACTTCGGATAAAGTTCCGCACGTCGCTTAATGAACAAAACACCAGCATACGCAGTATCGGATCAGAGTTGCAAATGGTTTGAAGAGTAGCTAAGAAAAAGAATATAGTATGTCAATGGAGAGAAATCTTTAGACGTAAAGGAAACTTCGGGCGCAACTCAAAGGTGTTTATTAAGACTATCAATGTTCATATGTAGGGTGAACCAACTTCCAAAGGATGTTCACGGAGATTTTCTGAGTATTTTGGTGTAAGAAACTCTGTCTCCGGCGGCTTGTTGCAGAATTATTGCATTTCGTTTGGTTTCTTGCCCCAGTTATCTTTGTATCTGTATTTGTTCAGCGTATCTTGTTCCTAACCGCTCCCGGTACCTGCTGTAGACGACAGTCATGTTCTCTTTAACTCATTACCCTCGATTTTGCATTCAGTAGTGCCCGATTCCGTCTAGGGTTTTGTTTTTGGGCAGTGTTCGTTCTGCATTAATAGAAATACACAGCTGTACTATGAATAGGCTTAGTGATGAGTAGTTAGCCGAAATACATCCCGTCTATGGGTTCACTGAATGAAATGGAGAAGCAGCGTACAGACGCCACGCGGAGCTGTTCACGCACCGATGGAAACCACATTGCACTACTTTTGAATCTGAGAATGTAGCATTACTCAGTTTTTTGTGTTGTACGTTTTCATGATTGCATGTTCCAGACTTTTTTAAATGTTGTCGAGGTATCTTTACGAGCATACAGATAACTCGGGTAACTAACTGAATAAATCAAAATTACATTATTACTATATAATGAGTCATTGGAGGTCACGGGTACCTTATATCAAAACACCCATAAGCTGTCCCTCAACCACCTCTGAAAGTTTGTCAGTGGCGTTCTGATTCATCTTACACGTGCCAGGTGATTAAGGTGGAACCGGCCAGAGTGGCTAAGCGGTTCTAGGTGCTACAGTCTGGAACCGAGCGGCCGCTACGGTCGCAGGTTCGAATCCTGCCTCAGGCATGGATGTGTGTGTTGTCCTTAGGTTAGTTAGGTTTAAGTAGTTCTAAGTTCAAGGGGACTGATGACCTCAGAAGTTAAGTCCCATAGTGATCAGAGCCATTTGAACCATTTTCTGATTAAGTGGAGATACTGACGGAGGACCAGTGTGGGCTGTAATTGTCATATGGCGGCGATACTTGGTAGATATGTAAAATGCGGAACCGATTTAAGCTGGAAAACTTTAGTTCTAATTTTGGCCACCAGGTGCAAACGTGGCGCTGTACAGCATCTCGTCGATGTCTCTGGCGCTGATATTGAACACACTTTGTAAGCAGCGGTTAATAACAAAATCAACATTATGCCTTTCTCATTTGTTCGACCTTTTATGCCATGACCCGTTTCAAATCCATTACGTACGGAAATATCTCTATATACACTCCTGGAAATGGAAAAAAGAACACATTGACACCGGTGTGTCAGACCCACCATACTTGCTCCGGACACTGCGAGAGGGCTGTACAAGCAATGATCACACGCACGGCACAGCGGACACACCAGGAACCGCGGTGTTGGCCGTCGAATGGCGCTAGCTGCGCAGCATTTGTGCACCGCCGCCGTCAGTGTCAGCCAGTTTGCCGTGGCATACGGAGCTCCATCGCAGTCTTTAACACTGGTAGCATGCCGCGACAGCGTGGACGTGAACCGTATGTGCAGTTGACGGACTTTGAGCGAGGGCGTATAGTGGGCATGCGGGAGGCCGGGTGGACGTACCGCCGAATTGCTCAACACGTGGGGCGTGAGGTCTCCACAGTACATCGATGTTGTCGCCAGTGGTCGGCGGAAGGTGCACGTGCCCGTCGACCTGGGACCGGACCGCAGCGACGCACGGCTGCACGCCAAGACCGTAGGATCCTACGCAGTGCCGTAGGGGACCGCACCGCCACTTCCCAGCAAATTAGGGACACTGTTGCTCCTGGGGTATCGGCGAGGACCATTCGCAACCGTCTCCATGAAGCTGGGCTACGGTCCCGCACACCGTTAGGCCGTCTTCCGCTCACGCCCCAACATCGTGCAGACCGCCTCCAGTGGTGTCGCGACAGGCATGAATGGAGGGACGAATGGAGACGTGTCGTCTTCAGCGATGAGAGTCGCTTCTGCCTTGGTGCCAATGATGGTCGTATGCGTGTTTGGCGCCGTGCAGGTGAGCGCCACAATCAGGACTGCATACGACCGAGGCACACAGGGCCAACACCCGGCATCATGGTGTGGGGAGCGATCTCCTACACTGGCCGTACACCACTGGTGATCGTCGAGGGGACACTGAATAGTGCACGGTACATCCAAACCGTCATCGAACCCATCGTTCTACCATTCCTAGACCGGCAAGGGAACTTGCTGTTCCAACAGGACAATGCACGTCCGCATGTATCCCGTGCCACCCAACGTGCTCTAGAAGGTGTAAGTCAACTACCCTGGCCAGCAAGATCTCCGGATCTGTCCCCCATTGAGCATGTTTGGGACTGGATGAAGCGTCGTCTCACGCGGTCTGCACGTCCAGCACGAACGCTGGTCCAACTGAGGCGCCAGGTGGAAATGGCATGGCAAACCGTTCCACAGGACTACATCCAGCATCTCTACGATCGTCTCCATGGGAGAATAGCAGCCTGCATTGCTGCGAAAGGTGGATATACACTGTACTAGTGCCGACATTGTGCATGCTCTGTTGCCTGTGTCTATGTGCCTGTGGTTCTGTCAGTGTGATCATGTGATGTATCTGACCCCAGGAATGTGTCAATAAAGTTTCCCCTTCCTGGGACAATGAATTCACGGTGTTCTTATTTCAATTTCCAGGAGTGTATTTCGGTTGGGTTCATAGCGTCATATTTGCACCTGCTGGCCAAATAGGAACTACTTTTTTCGAGAGTAAATCAGTTATGCGTTACCGTGTTAGAATATTTACCAAGTTTCGCTGCCATACGATAATTACAGCTCACGCTGAACCTCTGTGAGTAGCTGCAGTTTAATTATAATCACCCGGTATAACCAAGCGGATACAGTATGAAGTTCCATGAGGCTTTTCGCTGATGACACAGTTGTACGCAAGGCTTCGCAACAGTTGAACATTGTATCGAAATGCAAGAAAACGTGGAAAGGAGCGACACTTGGTGCAGAGATAGAAAACTGATTCTCAAAATAAATAAGTGTAACGTACAATAGGCGATCAAGAAGTTTCCATTCGAAGACCGTAGGAAAAATCGCCGTGAGCATTGAGGCAATCGTCACACCGAAGCACCAGTTTGAAGGTACCAGTTCTGTAGAAGACCATGTCGTGCTGTGTGAAGTCCGTAGCTGCCTCCTGCATATCCTCATCTGACAGGAATAGTCGAGCCTTCGCGGCCTCTTTTGAGGCACCGGGGCCGTGATAATCGCATGGGGAGAGATCAGGACTACAGGGAGATTACTCGACTGTCTCCCACTTGAATGACGTGGCTTCTGCTGGCCTCCCAGACCGACCGGCGACTTGTGTCGAATCGCGACCAGCACAGAACTAGTCGCACCATTCCACAACCGTAGTTCTCGACAGACGTGCTGCCCCATAAACATTCTTCTTTCCCCAAAGGATGTCTAACAGTGTTTGTCCTTCGGCAGTCAAGAAAGGAATAATAGCACGTTGGTCCTATTTAGATGCATTTGGTAATAACACCACCATAGTTCACGTTTCCGCATTTACTGCTCACACGTCAATAAGACGCGAATCCCACACTAATCGCTTGCCTTCATGTCAGTGCTTATATGCTCGCTTCGGAGTCACACTACGTTGCGTACACGCTGAAGCAACGCCCTGAAACAGAAACTTGTTGATCCTCACGTTTTGCATACATAGACAGAGATTCCCGTTATTGTGTGATTATACGACTGCAGAACAATCGCTGGAATCAGCTACGACCAATAAACATCTGGAAGTATCGTAAGGACCGATTTAAACTGGAACGACACATAAAATTAATGGCAGATGAGGGGGATCATAGATTGTGATTGATTGGAGGTATCATCAGGACGTGTAGTGTGCCCAAGAAGGAAGTAGTTTCACAAAATCCTCGTCCGACCGTTACTACAGCATTTCTCGTCAGTCTCCGATACTTACGAGGTAGGTTTGATAGAAGAAATAGAGAAGATTGAAGGAAGAGCAGCGCCTTTCTTCACTCGTTCGTTTAGTAGCCAGCCGCTGTAGCTGAACGGTTCTAGCCGTTTCAGTCCGGAACAGCGCTGCTGCTACGGTCGCAGGTTCGAATCCTGCCTCAAGTATGGATGTGTGTGACGTCCTTAGGTCCGTTAGGTTTAAGTAGTTCTAAGTCCAGGGGACTGATGACCCTAGATGTTCAGTCCCATAGGGCTTAGAGGCATTTGAACCATTTTTTTTTTTTTCGTTGAGTAACCGCGAGAACGACAAGGGAATGCTCATCCAGCTCCAGTGTCAGAAGCTGCAAGAGAAGCGTTGCGCAGTACGGTGCCGTTTAGTGTTAAAACTTCGGGAGAGTACTTTCCTAGAAGAATCAAATACACTCCTGGAAATGGAAAAAAGAACACATTGACACCGGTGTGTCAGACCCACCATACTTGCTCCGGACACTGCGAGAGGGCAGTACAAGCAATGATCACACGCACGGCACAGCGGACACACCAGGAACCGCGGTGTTGGCCGTCGAATGGCGCTAGCTGCGCAGCATTTGTGCACCGCCGCCGTCAGTGTCAGCCAGTTTGCCGTGGCATACGGAGCTCCATCGCAGTCTTTAACACTGGTAGCATGCCGCGACAGCGTGGACGTGAACCGTATGTGCAGTTGACGGACTTTGAGCGAGGGCGTATAGTGGGCATGCGGGAGGCCGGGTGGACGTACCGCCGAATTGCTCAACACGTGGGGCGTGAGGTCTCCACAGTACATCGATGTTGTCGCCAGTGGTCGGCGGAAGGTGCACGTGCCCGTTGACCTGGGACCGGACCGCAGCGACGCACGGATGCACGCCAAGACCGTAGGATCCTACGCAGTGCCGTAGGGGACCGCACCGCCACTTCCCAGCAAATTAGGGACACTGTTGCTCCTGGGGTATCGGCGAGGACCATTCGCAACCGTCTCCATGAAGCTGGGCTACGGTCCCGCACACCGTTAGGCCGTCTTCCGCTCACGCCCCAACATCGTGCAGCCCGCCTCCAGTGGTGTCGCGACAGGCGTGAATGGAGGGACGAATGGAGACGTGTCGTCTTCAGCGATGAGAGTCGCTTCTGCCTTGGTGCCAATGATGGTCGTATGCGTGTTTGGCGCCGTGCAGGTGAGCGCCACAATCAGGACTGCATACGACCGAGGCACACAGGGCCAACACCCGGCATCATGGTGTGGGGAGCGATCTCCTACACTGGCCGTACACCACTGGTGACTGTCGAGGGGACACTGAATAGTGCACGGTACATCCAAACTGTCATCGAACTCATCGTTCTACCATTCCTAGACCGGCAAGGGAACTTGCTGTTCCAACAGGACAATGCACGTCCGCATGTATCCCGTGCCACCCAACGTGCTCTAGAAGGTGTAAGTCAACTACCCTGGCCAGCAAGATCTCCGGATCTGTCCCCCATTGAGCATGTTTGGGACTGGATGAAACGTCATCTCACGCGGTCTGCACGTCCAGCACGAACGCTGGTCCAACTGAGGCGCCAGGTGGAAATGGCATGGCAAACCGTTCCACAGGACTACGTCCAGCATCTCTACGATCGTCTCCATGGGAGAATAGCAGCCTGCATTGCTGCGAAAGGTGGATATACACTGTACTAGTGCCGACATTGTGCACGCTCTGTTGCCTGTGTCTATGTGCCTGTGGTTCTGTCAGTGTGATCATGTGATGTATCTGACCCCAGGAATGTGTCAATAAAGTTTCCGCTTCCTGGGACAATGAATTCACGGTGTTCTTATTTCAATTTCCAGGAGTGTAATATAGTGCTCTTTCCTACGTACATCTCGCGAAAAGGCCATGAAGGCAAAACTGTAGAGTTACTAGCTCACACCGAGACCTACCGACGATCGCTCTTCCCGTGTAGCACTAGCGTCTGGATTAGGAAAAGGGGAAAATGACAGCTGCACACGAAGTACCCTCCACCACACACCTTTATGTGACGTTTGGAGTACACGTGTAAATGTTAATAACAGTACAATTCAGGAATGCAGCGATGTAGGCAGCCCTTGACAGAAATAATTATTAACTTTTAGGTCAGTAGCCCGGTTTGGATCGTAACAGGTAGGCATACCTCAGACGAAAGAGTAACAGAGACGCTAAGGATATACGTGTATATGTATAGGAATATCTGGGAGAAAGGCGACATTATTCTTTCGAAACGCTGTGGGCTAAGTTTAAGAGATCCGGTATTCGGGCGAAATGTGTTCGCGTGTTCTGCTGGTACCATCGAAAATCTCGCATAGGCATCACGAGAATAACACAAATGACACCTGGGCGCGCGCTAAGCATGTACATATAGTCATTTTCCCCGTTTAATATGCGAGTGGAATAGAACACAAATCAGCTAATGACATCTCCTCCCCGACTCATTCTGCAGTGTTTCAGAGAGGCGCTGAAAACCATAAGGGTCCAAAGTACAGACAAAGCGTTTGAGAAGAATAGATGTTTGTGAAAACCAAAATTGTACACAAATCACAAGTCTCATAGGACTGACTAGGTTTCTTAACTAAGTCTGAGTTTCCCATAGTTCCTATAAAAAATACTGTACCGCCTTTATATTAAGAAATATTAATTCATGTTTAAGATCACATTTATTATTAATGTTAAATTACAACATACACTCTTTAAAAAAAAAAGAAAAAGGTGCACTGCAAAGGAATTAGCCAAATGGGGCGGAAATCGGCAATGTGATGTTCATGTGTAGACACTGCTGTCAGGGACGTCTCCAGACACATCTTCGATAGTCATTGGGGATCAGTTCGAAGCGGGACTCATCACTCCAGTCAATGAGACTACAGGCCGAAGCAGTGTTTGGAGAGACGTCCCTGACAGCAGTAGGATATCAATCTGACTGTCGCCCGCCATATAGCCCAGACAATCACGAATGTTATTTATTTATTTACACATCTAGTTCCGTAGGACCAAAATGAGGAGCAAATCACCAGGGTCATGGAACGTACCAGTACATGAAATTACAACATAAATGTAACAACAGATAAAATAAAATGTTTATGAACCCAAAAAAGTCAATCCATAAGCTTAAGTAAACGCAAACAACAATACAACATAAGTAGCTCCTCAACGGAATAGGATTGACCCATGAGGAAACGCTTTAGCTTCTATTTGAATGGGCGTGGATTACGGCTAAGATTTTTGAAAATGGATGCAGCAATATATTGCACACCTTTCTGCACAAGAGTTAAGGAAGTGCGATTCAAGAGCAGATTGGTTTTCTGCCGAGTTAATTGAGTGAAAGCTGCTAATTATTGGTAATAAGCTGATATTGTTAACAAGAAACGACAGTAAAGAATATATAAACTATCCGATCAAAAGTATCCGGACACCCCCAAAAACATACGTTTCTCGTATTAGGTGCATTCTGCTGCCACCTACTGCCATGTACTCCATATCAACGACCTCAGTGGTCATTAGATATCATGAGACAACACAGTTAATTTAACGAATTAAGTTTTAATTGTACTTTCTGTAAATTAAACTTTAAACAATGTGTAGTTTCAGCACCTATTATTGTGATAATATATAAGGGCACGGTTTTTGATCACGAGTCAGTCAGTTCACGGCTGAGTTTCTGACGAGTAACCTGTGCTGGTTAGAACAACAACAATGCTTCAAATTAACTGTGGAATATACATTAAACAAGCAGGCCCTGTGTAAAAACAGTGACAATGTCTGCTCCATACATACCCGATTATTCTTCAAGAACTGTGAACTTTGTGGTTAGGTTTTATTGCTCATAGATGCTCAACAGTGAACTGTTGTAGCAGTGTGTGGAGTTTCACCTGCAAACTACTAATGAGGCTTATCGCAAGTTAAGCAATAATGCACTGGCCATATAACTGTGTATTATTGGTGGGTTGTGAAATTAAAGTACTATGAAACACAACTGTGCACCTATCGGCTACATAATTTGCAGTAGTCAGTGTCGGAATCCACAACCCATTTTTTCAGCCAGTGTAGCAATGCAGTACCTCAACACTGAGGACAATCATCAGCAAACGAAGAAATAAAAGCAGGTGGAACCGCCACAAGGGGTAGGGGAGGGTGGATAACAATTAAGAAAAAGCAGCACCTTTCAGAGCGTTTCTGTTTCTAAGCTCTCGGTGAACAGTGTTCACTATTCTCAGAAGAACAGGAACAATCCGAATGAGGCGCTGAGAGACATAAGGTCCTAAACCACACCATCGTCCATTTTGAGATTGTAGCACGTACGCTTGCTCATGACATTCGTGGATCTTATGGTGAACCAGGTTTGTGTATACTGTTGACCCACACTGTGTATATGAACATTCACGAAAATGTGCCTCACCGATTTCTCTGGTATTCATTTCCATGTGGGCCCAGGCACAAAGCATAATACCTGTTTCTCTGCACTGCTCAACGGTTCTGTATGGTTACCAACATAATTTAGTGTTTGCGTTATGTATGTAGTAGGAGTACTTCGTAATCGGAGGTAGACTGTTAGTTTTATCTGAACCTCAAGCCACAGACTGTGCTTAATGAAAATGATGATGACAAATACCTTGAAATGTTGGTATTGGTCCTAATTACGTGTGTTCTCAATTAGTATCTATTCTTTATGTTGTAGTTGTACCTTTTCATTGATTAAAAACTGTGAAAACACGCTATCATCTCCAGCTTATGAAAACTTCTTTTGCAGTTGATAGTGTTCTTTGGTGTCCTCATGATGGATATCGTGCCATATTCTATCCAATTAGCGCAAATAGATCTCAAAATACAGAACTAGTTGGAAGGCCCTGCGCATAATGCTCCGAACATTCTCAATTAGGGAGAGATTCGGCGACGATGATGACCAAGGTAGGGTTTAACAAGCACGAAGACAACCAGTAGAAAATTTCGCTACGTGCAAGCAAACTTACTGCTGAAGTATAAGCCCAGGATGGCTTGAATGAAGGGCAACAAGTATCGTCAGTGTACCAATGTGCTGTATGGTTGCCGTGGTTGACAACCAAAGAGGTCTGTTATGACAAAAAAATGGAAGCCTTCACTAGGCATGGCTTGCACCTCAATAGGTATGGGAAGGGGAAGCTGGCAAAGCTTATAGTTGACAGTGTAGTGGATGGTGGTGGGATCACTTATGGAAAAATTCCTATAGTAGTTGGTGTTAGAGCTGAACCTTTTTTAGGTTGAAGTCAGCTGATAGGTATACCTGCTTAAAGAAAATATCACTAAGAAATCGCCTTCAGAGGAGGTCAGGTATCCAAGTAGAGAAGGAATCAGCGCATTTCATCAAAATATAAGAGGTGTTGGAGATAAAGTTAGTGAACTATTTATAGATGTTGACTCTGATGTTATTGGTACATCAGAGTACCACTCAAATAATCTGACAATTCAAAGGTTTCCTTTACCAGGACACAGATTAGCTGGCTGTTTTTCAAGGAGTTTCTTCCAGGGTGGGGAGTGGCCATGTACATAAAAAACAGTATTCCATTTAAGTCCATAGACGTATCACGACACTGCAATGAACAGATATTTGAATGATGTGCAGGGGGAGTTGAATTTAATGAAACTAAACTTTTAAATGTTGCTGTTTATAGGTCCCCTAATCTGATGTCAGAGCATTTCTGCTCAAGCTAGAGAAGGTTATTGGTTCAGTTAATAGGGAGCACAAATAATTAGTTCCATGTGGTGACTTCAATATTAATTTTGTACATGATTGTGCAAGAAAAAGGATGTTGATAAATCTCCTAAACCATATGACCTGATACAGACTGTGTTTTTTCCAACTGGGGGGGGGGGGGGGGGACACAGTAGCACAGCCATAGACAATAATTTATTCATTCTTCATTATTGGATGGGCATTCTATTAGTAAAAGGGTGAATGACCTTTCAGACCATGATGCACAAATTTTAACACTAAAACGCTTTTGTATTCAAACAAATGTCACATACAATTACGAACTATGTAGGAAAGCAAATCCAATGACAATATAGGGTTTATTTAAATCTCGTTATGGGACAAAAGTGGCAGGATGTTTATAGTGCCGATAACATAGATGACAAATATATTGCTTTACTTGACACATTTCTCATGGTATTTGAGAGTTGCTTTCATTAGAATGTTCTAACAGGGGGTACTAGCAGTAAAAGGCAGCGTGGGTCGCTGACTGGTGGGATAAGGATATCACATAGACCACAGCAGGAATTATATCAAAATGTTAGAAGTAGTCACAATTAAGCTACAGTAGCCCTTTACAAACAGTACTGCTTAAAATGTTATTAGGAAGGCAAAGAGTATGTGGTACGCAAATGAAATAGTTAATTCAAAGGATGAAATTAAAACCTTTTCAGTTGTGAAGGAAGTGCCTTGTCACCAGCACGAGGCTGGCAATATGAAGTCAGTTCGTAGTAAAAATATTTCTGATACTGATAAGTCAGATATATGTACAGTATTGAACAACTAATTTCTGAGCATTGCTGGTGAATTAAATAAAACTTAGTTTTCACAGAGAATCATAACTCTCTTGGAAAATGCCTTTCTGAGGTTGATGTCTGAAATACTACTCTGAGATACTGTCATGGGGGAGATTGAGCCAATAATTAAATCACTGAAGACTAAGGACTCCCATGGATATGATGGAGTGTCTAGCAGAATATTAAAGTACAGTGCTGCACATGTTAGCCCTATGCTTAGCAATATTTGTAAATTTTCCTTTAAGAATGGTCAGTTTCCTCAATGATTAAAGTGCTCAGTAGTACAGCTACTTTATAAAAAGGGAGTAATAGATAATATAGACAATTCTAGACCTATTTATATGCCATCAGTATTTGCTAAAGTTACTGAAAAGGCTGTTTATGTAAGGATAATTGATCACTTTATGTCACATGATTTGCTATCAAATGTACAGTTTGGCTTTAGAAATCATTTAACAACTGAAAATGCTATATTCTCTTTTCTCTCCGGGGTACTGGATGGACTAATGAAAGGTTTCGAACGCTAGGCATATTTTTTTGATTTAACTAAGGTGTTTGATTGTGTTGATCACAAAATATTGCTCCAGAAGTTGGACCATTACAGAATTTGGGGAGTAGCTCACAATTGGTTCACCTCTTACATTAACAACAGACAGCAAAACGTCATTATTCACAGTATTAAGAATGGCTGTGATGTGGGGTCTAATTGCAATATGGAAAAATTGGGGGTGGCCCAGGGATCAGTGTTGGGGCCGCTCCTGTTCCTTATTTATATAAATGATATGCCCTCTAGTATTACAGGTAACTCTAAAATATTTCTGTTTGCTGATGACATTAGCTTGATAGTAAAGGATGTTGTGTGCAGCATTGGCCCTGTTTCAAATAGTGCAGTTTATGCCATAAGTTCATGGCTTGTAGAAAATAAACTAACGCTAAATCACAGTAATACCCAGTTTTTACAGTTTCCAACATCCAATTAAAAAAAACAACATTTGAATTTCACAGAATGGACATATGATTAGTGAAAATGAACAGTTAAAATTTCTAGATGTTCAGATAGAAAGTAAAATGCTGTAGAAAGCCCACGTTCAGGATCTTGTTCAAAGACCTAATGGTGCCACTTTAACTATTCGAACGGTACCTGAAGTAAGTGGTCGTTAGACACGAAAATTAGTCTGATTTGCTTATTTTTCATTCGCTTATGTCGAATGTTATCATATTTTGGGGTAACACTTCCCGTTCTAAAAGGACACTTTTGGCTCAGAAACGGGCAATAAGTGGTGTAAGTTCGCGAACCTCTTGGCGGCCCCTGTTCATTAATTCTGGGTATTTTGACACTGGCCTCTCAATATACATGGAAGAAGCCTGGAGATATTGACAGGTTTCAGATAGATTATATAATGGTAAGACAGAGATTTAGGAACCAGGTTTTAAATTGTAAGACGTTTCCAGGGACAGATGTGGACTCTGACCACAATCTATTGGTTATGAACTGTAGATTAAAACTGAAGAAACTGCAAAAAGGTGGGAATTTAAGGAGATGGTACCTGGATAAACTGAAAGAACCAGAGGTTGTACAGAGTTTCAAGGAGAGCATAAGGGAACAATTGACAGGAAGGGGGAACGAAATGCAGTAGAAGAATGGGTAGCTTTGAGGGATGAAGTAGTGAAGGCAGCAGAGGATAAAGTAGGTAAAAAGACGAGGGCTGCTAGAAATCCTTGGGTAACAGAAGAGATAATGAATTTAATTGATGAAAGGAGAAAATATAAAAATGCAGTAAATGAAGCAGGCAAAAAAGAATACAAACGTCTCAAAAATGAGATCGACAGGAAGTGCAAAATGGCTAAGCAGGGATGGCTAGAGGACAAATGTTAGGATGTAGAGGCTTATCTCACTAGGGGTAAGATAGATACTGCCTACAGGAAAATTAAAGAGACCTTTGGAGAAAAGAGAACCACTTGTATGAATATCAAGAGCTCAGATGAAAACCCAGTTCTAATCAAAGAAGGGAAAGCAGAAAGATGGAAGGAGTATATAGAGGATCTATACCAGGGCGATATACTTGAGGACAATATTATGGAAATGGAAGAGGATGTAGATGAAGATGAAATGGGAGATACGATACTGCGTGAAGAGTTTGACAGAGCACTGAAAGACCTGAGTCGAAACAAGGCCCCGGGAGTAGACAACATTCCATTAGAACTACTGACAGCCTTGGGAGAGCCAGTCCTGAAAAAACTACCGTCTGGTGAGCAAGATGTATGAGACAGGCGAAATACTCTCAGACTTCAAGAAGAATATAATAATTCCAATCCCAAAGAAAGCAGGTGTTGACAGATGTGAAAATTACCGAACTATCAGTTTAATAAGTCACGGCTGCACAATACTAACGCGAATTCTTTACAGACGAATGGAAAAACTAGTAGGAGCCGACCTCGGGGAAGATCAGTTTGGATTCCGTAGAAATATTGGAACACGTGAGGCAATACTGACCCTACGACTTATCTTAGAAGCTAGATTAAGGAAAGGCAAACCTACATTTCTAGCATTTGTAGACGTAGAGAAAGCTTTTGACAATGTTGACTGGAATACTCTCTTTCAAATTCTGAAGGTGGTGGGGGTACAATACAGGGAGCGAAAGGCTATTTACAATTTGTACAAAAACCAGATGGCAGTTATAAGAGTCGAAGGACACGAAAGAGAAGCAGTGGTTGGGAAGGGAGTGAGACAGGGTTGTAGCCTCTCCCCGATGTTATTCAATCTGTATATTGAACAGGCAGTGAAGGAAACAAAAGAAAAATTCGGAGTAGTTATTAAAATCCTTGGAGAAGAAATAAAAACTTTGAGGTTCGCCGATGAGATTGTAATTCTGTCAGAGACAGCAAAGAACTTGGAAGAGCAGTGTCATAAAAAAAGGGTATAAGATGAACATCAACAAAAGCAAAACGAGGATCATGGAATGTAGTCGAATTAAGTCAGGTGATGCTGAGGGAATTAGATTAGGAAATGAGACACTTAAAGTAGTAAAGGAGTTTTGCTATTTGGGGAGCAAAATAACTGATGATGGTCGGAGTAGAGAGGATACGAAATGTAGACTGGCAACGGCAAGGAAAGCGTTTCTGAAGAAGAGAAATTTGTTAACATCGAGTATAGATTTAAGTGTCAGGAAGTCGTTTCTTAAAGTATTTGTATGGAGTGTAGCCATGTATGGAAGTGAAACATGGACGATAAATAGTTTGGACAAGAAGAGAATAGAAGTTTTTGAAATGTGGTGCTACAGAAGAATGCTGAAGATTAGATGGGTAGATCACATAACTAATGAGGAGGTATTGAATAGGATTGGGGAGAAGAGAAAGTTGTGGCACAACTTGACTAGAAGAAGGGATCAGTTGGTAGGACATGTTCTGAAGCATCAAGGGGTCACCAATTTAGTATTGGAGGGCAGCGTGGAGGGTAAAAATCGTAGAGGGAGACCAAGAGACGAATACACTAAGCAGATTCAGAAGGATGTAGGTTGCAGTAGTTACTGGGAGATGAAGAAGCTTGCACAGGATAGAGTAGCATGGAGAGCCGTATCAAAACAGTCTCAGGACTGAAGACCACAACATCAACCTCTCAATATGCACTGTGTGATCAAACATATCCAGACACCTGGCTGAAAATTACTGAAAAGTTCGTGGCGCCCTCCATCGGTAATGCTGGAATTCAGGATGGTGTTGACCCACCCTTAGCCTTGACGACATCTTCCACTCTCGCAGGCATACGTTCAGTCAGGTGCTGTAAGGTTTCTTGGGGAATGGCAGCCCATTCCTCACGGAGTGCTGCACTGAGAAGAGGTATGGATGTCGGTCGGTGAGGCCTGGCCCGAAGTCAGCGTTCCAAAACATCCGAAAGGATTCAGGTCAGGACCCTGTGCAGGTCAGTCCATTACAGGGATGTTATTGTCGTGTAACCACTCCGCCACAGGCCATGTATGTAGGCCTGTGCTGTGATAGTGCCACCCAAATAACAAGGGGTGCAAGTCCCCCCCATGAAAAACAGGACGACACTGTAACACCACCACCTCCGAATTGTACTGTAGAGACGCTGGTAGATGACGTTCACCGGGCATTCGCCATACCCACACCCTGCCATCGGAAGGTCCACATTGTGTACCGTGATTCATCACTCCACAGGACATTTTTCCACTATTCAGTCGTCTAATGTTTACGCTCCTTACACCACGCGAAGCGTCGTTTGGCGTTTACCGGCGTGATTTGTGGCTTATGAGCAGCCGCTCGACCATGAAATCCAAGTTTTCTCACCTCACGCTTAACTGTCATAGTACTTGCATTGGATCCTGATGCAATTTACAAATCCTGTATGATGGTCTCGATAGATGTCTGCCTATTACAAATTACGACTCTCTTCAACTGTTGGCAGTCTCTGTCAATTAACATACGAGGTCGGCCTGTATGCTTTTGTGCTGTACATGTCCCTTCATGTTTCTAGTTCACTATCAAATCGGAAACAGTGGACCTGGGGATGTTTAGGATTGTGGAAATCTCACGTACAGTCGTGATACCCTATCACGTGACCACGTTCTAAGCCCGTGAGTATTGTTGTTGTTCTAACCAGCACAGGTTACTCGTCAGAAACTCAGCCGTGGACTGACTGACTCGTGACCAAAAACCGGGCCCTTATTATCATCACAATAATAGGTGCTGAAACTACACATTGTTTGAAGTTTAATTTACAGGAAGTACAATTAAAACTTAATTCGTTAAATTAACTGAATACATGGAAAAATTGCCTCTTTAACAGTTTCTTCTCCTACAAAAGTTAAGCCGAATCATTTGTTTAAATAATGAAATTAACAAATATAGTTATGCAAACAATACTTTTCACAAAACTGTTAATTACTTTGGAATTAATTATGGGCTGGTTTTGCTATTATGTTTTCGAAGAGAGTCAAATAGATACTTTGAGATTACTAGCATTTCGTGTTCCAAATGTTTACAAGTATTACAGAATTTATATTTGTTTATATGTCAACAATAGAATTTAAATTACGAAACAATTACTGATTTCACCCTATAATGAAAGTTACTAACTAGGAATAACCAAAATAAATTAGAAAAAAATACATACATAAAAGTAAGCACAAAATTAGATCTGGTGTTAAATCTTTTAGAATTGAGGGCCAACCTTCCTCTTTTATGAAAATACAGATTATATTCACGTATGTTAATGGTAAATTGTAAGAAGTGAAACAACGAATTTAAGGAGGCAGATAGCAAAACAAGAGGGTGACTTAAAATTATCCCATTTTGCTTCGTACCCCCCCCCACCCCCCACCCCTCCCCAATCGTACATAATTTGCTGTCGCTCTCACTTTTAAAGTGCCACAGAGCCCAAGAGTTTAACAATAAAATTAAAAAAAATTTATAATAATAACAATTTGCTTAGTGTAGTGCTTAGCACATAACTTTAGTATAACTTAAAATAATAATAATGATGTACAAAATATGAAATCGAAATGTGCACTCACCATGGTCAGTACTTCACTCAGCACCACGACTGCGAACACAGGTCTGCAGACAACGACTGTGCGAGAAGAATGCTTGTTCTCCTACTCGTTTTTGCCTTTGTTAGGGAAATCTGAATTGGTGTTCTTTTTCGTAATGTGGGGGACTTTCACTTTATGCAGGTCTGCTATTAATGATTCATTCGTTCTTAGAATTCTGTATTTGCATCTGCAAAGATGACTGAAACATAAATAGAACTGTAAACTCACCGAGTTCACACTACGCTCACCAGTAGGCGTCACGAGCCTTGACAAAATGGCGACAAAGCAAGGAACCAACATCCGAGATTTCACCTCTACGCTGATACTCAGCGACAAAGCAACCTTCAATTTATTTGGATAAGCTTAATTGGCACAATGTGAGAATTTGGGCACTGTACATTCTTACGAAGTTGTGGCACGTGAACAAGATTCGTCTAAGGTTTTTCGCGCCATTTTTCTTCCATGAGAAGACCTTAATATGTCGCAGGTGTTGTGACTGCTGATTCCGAGAATTTCACCTACTAACAAGAAGGGGCACGCCTCATTAGAGCACCAATGTTCCTCACTACTTAACAGCGAACTTCGTCATTGCTGGGTTAGGGATAATGGTGAAGGTGATGCGGCTCTGCACGCTTAGTTACTACCGCATTGTGACTTTTCCTTTGGGGATGCGTTAAAGAGCATGTTCTCACTGCCAAGAACACTGGAACAGCTGCAGTTCTGACCACTGCAGGATGTTACTACATAAGGTATCGGAAGAACTTGACTACCACTTGGCCGTGTGTCGTGTGAGCTGAGAAGCTTTCATAGAGCATCTGTAGTGTGAAAAAAGCAAACTCGATTAGTTTACGATTCTATCCACTCGTCAGTCATATTTCTACATACGATACTTTGCAAAATATAGAGCTTTAAAAAACTAGTCAGTAATTTATAGTAGCCCCGTATCTAGCTTTTATCATTTTCCTGCCCTTTGCCACTGCTACCTATGACTCAGCATAAGTTCGTAGTATATTTCCGTAAGTTTAATAAACACGACAGATAGACATAACAGGGATTTTAGTCATCAATAATACATTCACCTTCACTATTTAAAACAGAATGCCAACGCTGGGGCAACTTTTAGATTCGACGACTGTAGAAATCACGTGGTTTTAACGCGAAGAACACGTCGAGCCATGTTCGGAGGGTATTTGCATCCGGAAAGGCTATTTGTTCGACAGAGAGCGGAAAAAGTGAAAATCTGAGGGTTCAAGGTCAGGTGATTGAGGTGGGTGCGGAATGACTCCTCTACCCAACTCCTGTGCAGTGTTTTTTGTCAGCCTAGCAAAATACCTAGCACAATACGTGCCGGCGTTATCGTGGAGTAGCATCACTTCAAGCAATCTTCCTCGTCGTTGTTCTTGGATTGCGTCTGCAAGACGTCTCAGATGTTAACAATTAATGTCAGCAGTGATGGTTACACCTCGGGGAAGCGATTCATTGTATATCACATCGTTGTTGTTCCACCAGATGCATAACATCTTTTGTGGATGCGCGCAGGTCTTTGTACAAGGAGTTGCTGCTTTGCTTGGGCTCAACTATTGCCTTCTTTTCCTTATGTTAGTACACTACTGGCCATTAAAATTGCTATACCAAGAAGAAATGCAGATCATAACGGGTATTCATTGGACAAATATCTTATACTAGAACTGACATATGATTACATTTTCACGCAATTTGGGTGCATAGATCCTGAGAAATCAGTACCCAGAACAACCACCTCTGGCCGTAATAACGGCCTTGATACGCCTGGGCATTGAGTCAAACAGAGCTTGGATGGTGTGTACAGGTACAGCTGCCCATGCAGCTTCAACACGATACCACAGTTCATCAAGAGAAGTGACTGTCGTATTGTGACGAACCAGTTGCTCTGCCACCATTGACCAGACGTTTTCAATTGGTGTGAGACCTGGAGAATGTGCTGGCTAGGGCAGCAGTCGAAAATTTTCTGTATCCAGAAAGGCCCGTACAGCACCTGCAACATGCGGTCGTGCATTATCCTGCTGAAATGTAGGATTTCGTAGGGATCGAATGAAGGGTAGAGCCACGGGTCGTAACACATCTGAAATGTAACGTCCACTGTTCAAAGTACCGTCAACGCGAACAAGAGGTGACCGAGACGTGTAACCAATGGCACCCTATACCATCACGCCGGGTGATACGCCAGTATGGCGATGACGAATACACACTTCCAATGTGCGTTCACCGCGATGTCGCCAAACACGGATGTCACCATAATGATGCTGTAAACAGAACCTGGATTCATCCGAAAAAATGTCGTTTTGCCATTCGTGCACCCAGGTTCTTCGTTGAATACACCATCGCAGGCGCTCCTGTTTGTGATACAGCATCAAGGGTAACCGCAGCCATGATCTCCGAGTTGATAGTCCATGCTGCTGCAAACGTCGTCGAACTGTTCGTGCAGATGGTTGTTGTCTTGCAAACGGTCCTATCTGTTGACTCAGGGATCGAGACGTGGCTGTACGATCCGTTACAGCCATGCGGATAAGATGCCTGTCATCTCGACTGCTAGTGATATGAGGCCCTTGGGATCCAGCACGGCGTTTCGTATTACCCTCCTGAACCCACCTATTCCATATTCTGCTAACAGTCATTGGATCCCAACCACCGCGAGGAGCAATGTCGCGATACGATAAACCGCAATCGCGATCGGCTAGAATCTGACCTGTATCAAAGTCGGAAACGTGATGGTACGCATTTCTTCTCCTTACACGAGGCATCACAACAACGTTTCACCAGGCAACGCCGGTCAGCTTTCCTCATGTCGGCACGTTGTAGGTGTCGCTACCGGTGCCAAACTTGTGTGAATGCTCTGAAAAGCTAACTATTTGCATATCACAGGATCTTCTTCCTGTCGGTTAAATTTCGCTTCTGTAGCACGTCATCTTCGTGGTGTAGCAATTTTAATGGCCAGTAGTGTATAAAGACACCATTTCTCGTCACCAGTAACAGGAATGGCCGGTATTGTTCACGAGCCAATTGATGACTAGCAAGCAAAGATGCAAATATGGCCACCCGCTGATTTTTATGGTTTTGGATTAGAGCATGGACTACTCACATACACACGATTTTTTAACCTTCCCCATTGCATGCAAATGTCGCACGATGACGGAATGATCACTGTTCATCAGATTAGACAGTTCTGGAGTATACTGACGGGGATCATTGTGGTTTAATGCATTTAAACTATCTTCATCAAGCCCCGAATGCCTTCCTAACCATGGGGAGCCACTAATGTCAAAACAATCCTCCTTGAAACGAGAAAGCTATTTTGTTGCCATACTCTGTCCGACAGCATTATTCCCATACACGGTGCAAATCTGTCTACCTGCCTCCGCTGCTGTTACCCCTCTACTGAATTCAGCAGAAGAATATGTTGGTAATGTTCCGATTTCTGCACTTGGCGCTCCATTTTCTAGCATCCACAGCTCCTTCCACTACCTGCAAATAACAAAATGACGATATGTAAATTCAGATAGCAACGATGAACTAAAAATAAAAATGACAATCGTTAAATAAACGCATAGCAACCGGAATACCAACAAACAAACTAAAACGCTACGAACTTATGCGTCAACCTAATATATCCGATTTACTTCTGAAAGCTCATATGGCCAGGCTGTGAACGTTGCGCCTCTCTCTGACTACAATGTTCGTTGCAGTCGGTAGGTACATAAGGACAGCGACGTAGGCTAGTCCTCAAGGGAGTAGCTGAAAATTATTCTGTTTAACACAGAATGTCATTTTCTAGAAATCCTTGCCGTTTTAGACTGCTTTAACGCCTCTTTACTTTGCAAAGTTATGTAGCAAACTAGGAAAGCGATACTCGTAAAAATAAAATGATTTTAGTGAAATACCAGGTGTACCGGTATGAAATGAGCGTTAAGATACAAATGTGTCGATAGGGAAGATTTGTTGTGAAAGTGCCTTAATTTTTTTTGTTTGGTTAGTGTGACATCAGTCAAAGATATTTAGTATACATCATATGTTTTCATCGTGTTAAGAACGTCAAATTTTGTACCAGAAAGTGATGATTTGCGGAAAGCATTAACTTTTTTTCATTTGAAAAAAAGTGCTGCAGAGTCGCATCGAATGCTTGTCGAGGCATATGGTGATCATGTTCTATCAGAAGCAGCATTCAAAAGATGGTTTCAACGGTTCAGAAATAATGATTTTTATGTAAGAAATGAAGAACTTAGAAGACCACCAAAATAGTTCGAAGACGCCGAATTGCAAGCAATATTGGATGAAGATGATACTTTGAGTCAGAAGCAAATGGCAGCAATGCAAATGTTGCACAACAAACAATTTCTGGCCGTTTGAAAGCTATGGGGAAGATCGAAAAGTGTGGAAAATGGGTGCCACATGAATTTAATGAAAGACAGATGGAAAACCGAAAAACCATTTGTCAATTTTTGCTTCAAAGACATGAAAGAAAATCAATTTTGCATCGAATTGTTACTGGCGATGAAAAATGGATTTATTTTAAGAATCCTAAACGGGAAAAATCACGGGTTAATCCGGGACAACCATCAACATCGACTGCAAAACCAGATCGATTCGGCAAGAAGATAATGCTCTGTGTTTGGTGGGATCAGAAAGGTGTGGTGTATCATGAGCTTCTAAAACCCGGTGAAACTGTGAATACTAATCGCTACAGACAACAGATGATCAATTTGAACTATGCATTGATCTAAAAAAGACCAGAATGGGCCAGAAGACATGGCAAAGTAATTTTTTTACACGACAATGCACCTGCACACAAAGCAAAACTGGTTCAGGGTACAATCAAAACACTTGGCTGGGAGCTGCTACCCGACCCGCCATATTCACCAGAGTTGACCCCTTCCGACTACCATTTGTTTTCATCAATGGGAGACGCATTGGCTGAGGAGCACTTCGATTCCTACGAAGAAGTCGAAAATTGGGTGACTGGTTGGTTTGCTTCAAAAGACGGACATTTCTATTGGCGTGGTGTCCACAAATTGCCAGAAAGGTGGTCAAAATGTATAGAAAGCAATGGTCAGTACTTTGAATAAAATGTTTTTACTTTTCAATTCAAAATTAGTGTTTCATTTTCACAAAAAAAAACGCTCATTTCATACCGGTACACCTGGATTTCTCTGTGAATTGGGGTGAGGAAGCTTCATCATACACATGAACGCCCCTTCTCTCCCCCCCCCCCCCCTCTCCCCCTCGGTTAGCGCCTGAGTGCACCCAGGAGAGAAAAGCACGCACAAAAAGGAAAATATCATCTCTTGCTCCAGCATTCCAGATCGTTGTTTCTCCGAAGCACCTGTAGGGACTATACGCAGGCGGAATGGAATCTACCGATTCCTTTGTACAATTCCGGCTGGCATGTTGGTATCCAGCGGGCGCACCTCTCGTAAATTCTGTTCTGGGAAGTTCTCCAGGCGGCCAGGGGCACGTGCTAACGCGGCAGCGCCTCATTGCCGCCTCTCCTGAGCTGTACACTGTAGGGACTGAACTATGTGCTCTGTTTCCATAGTGATCTTATTATGCAGGAGCAGAAGACGTCAATAAATCTTGGGGATTCTGTTTTGTGCCGGTAGGACGGCTACCATTTATTTATTTATTTTTTTCTCGGATGCCTCAACTAGGGACTACGCGCCAATTTCAGCTCCTCATTCGTTGTTCTGTCCTTTTCTTATTTCATGTAATAAAGGGTACATCAATCAGTCACAAGTAATGTTTATTGGAAATCCATATTTCGGTTAATTTGTGGCCATTTCCAGTGCAGAGAGACATACAAAAAACCAGTTACAGTAAAGTAACATGCATGCCTCATTATATGTACAGTTGTATAAGTTTTGAATGTGAGCCAGTGATAAAATACATACCCGTAAATTTAAGTCAAAACAGTAAAACCATTGACATATACATATAGCCGCTGTTTACAGTTACAACACAGCTGCCTTCAGCGCATGTCATACAAATTTCCAGCGCCCTCTTTACGTGTGTGATGCACTGAGAACATGAATTAACTTTATTTTACATCCCTTTATTTCTTACTTGATATCATTTTACGTGTTTGTGTTATTTTATACTTAAAACAAAAAAGATGAGTGTAATTAGAAACAGTGACTAACGTTTTACAGTTATACACAAGTGGTGGTAACTGTGTGAAATAATCACAGTCGTCGGTTATTACTGCACAGTTTACAAATGAACATAGTTTAAAAACATGTAACATTTCTTCAAAAGACCTCAGTTAACGAATTTTTTATACTAAAACACTGTTATATTCTAATAGCAGTCGAAAGAATTGGAACAGTCAAGAATGGTGTTATAATTTATCGTAGCAACAGCGGTACGTCGAAAAGATGAAAAATCTTTTTGTTTTTTTTTGTGTCCTCTCTTAGGTTCCACATTAAAGTACATTATATTTTTCATAGTTCTATGTTAACACTAATAAAATTTCAACTATATCACGTAATGATACTGAAAATACATTATATTTGCTCTGAGAAACTGTGTACTCATACGCGATCTACAAGGACCGTAATCATAATAAGTCGCTATTTTCAGATCAGTGCATCTGTTGTTATCGGTCCATAATAGCCCCATCCCCATGATTTTTAAGCAATTCCCAAAGCAGAGAGCTCCTAGTGGTCACTTGCTTATTACTCAGTTTCATACCAGACGACGCCTTATGGTAAAAATTTTCAAACTCATCCAATAAGTCCATTCGTCTACCCTTCTTGCATCGATCGAGCGTACTCATATGTGAGGACAAAACTGATACTCCGTGCCCTCTTTCGGAGAGATGGGCAGCTAAATGAATTTCCTGTCGCGTTTTTAGCAGCTACTGCGACATGTCTGCTAAACCTGGCTTCAAGTCGTCTACCAAGTCGTCCCTCGAAGCAAGTATCGCAGTCGGGAAATTCAGTTTTATTGAAGCCTGACCCGTGGTTAATACATGTTGTCAACGCGTCACACATGTAAAGAGGGCCCTAGTACAGCGTAGACTGAAACCAACTTTGTTTTGACTGTAAACATCAGCTTCACTGTGAACTCAACCTTTGCCATGAATAGTCCACTATGGACTATATATATATAAAGTCGTTTTAATATTTTAACTTATGTTTTATCACTGACTCACATTCAAAGCTTATATAATTGTGCATATAATAATGCATGCATGTTACCTTACTGTTACAGGTTCTTCGTATGTCTTTTAGCACTGAGGATGACCACACAGTTGAGCAAAATCAGGATTTGCAATTAACTTCATTTATGACTGATTGCTGTACTCTTTGCTACTCTTTCATTTTTCCATTATGATTTTGCTTCCTCTCATCTGATCACTTCGGTTCCTTCATTCCCCTACTTCGAATCCTTCCACTTTTTCCCTAAATACGTCTGTCCTTTGTTTCTTCATCTTTTGTATTATTTTTTTCTAAATCTTGTTTTACTTCATGGCTTGATGTTGGCTTCTCATCCCACAAACAACTGAAAATCTTTTTGGTTAATCTACTGTTTTACCCTGAAACAAATGTCAAAAAAATAGTAGTCTTCCTTTTCTCATTACCTCTGATATGTTCACTATGTTTCGATGAATCTCATCGTTGGTATGTAGTATCCAACCTTCGTTAGTTATCATGGGCCTTATATTTTCCTAATGATTCGCTTTTCTAGTATTTGTAATTGCGACGGTATCTAACGGCTACCGCTGAGTGTAGTTGCTCTTACAAACAGCAGTCCATACAAGCAAACCAGTTCCGTCTTTACCTGCGGTTACTCGTACTTTAGGTACTGGGTGTATGTACGGATCTGTTTAAAAAGAATAGCTCGACGTAGTCACAGGGTCGAGTCATGCACGTCTGCTTTCATGCCCCGCAGCCAATTATTTGTAAATAATAACCTGTAGCTTTAATCCTACAGTCAAATAGTCTATGCATTGGTTAGAATTGCGAACTGCTAAAATACACATAAATATAAGATAAAAGATAAATGAATAACTTAATTACAAGGGTTCTGTTCTAACGTCTATTATTGATGTAGACGACAGCGAATTATACTAAATAATGTTTATTCAAGAAAAGACATTTCTAATAAACCGGAAGTGGTCTTAAAATATTCAGTTAAAAAAGCGATAGAAAATACCCTTTCAAATGTAGTAATGTTACATTGATAGCGATACGAGAATGTTAACAAAATTCCCAAACTACATAGTCATCAAAGTCTCGCGAAAACTAAGTCCATTTCGTGATCACAATACACGAAATATTCACCAGTTCAAAACAGTTCAAGGTTCAACATGATGGTTCACAAATTAAGACACGCGATACGAAGAATATTAACTCATACACTGTCTACCCTCAGTTCTGTAAACCTAGCGGCAAAAGTTCTACTCTGGAGCACATTCAGACCTCTCGAAATATGAAGTCCCTTTAGAAGCTCACCCAGCATCTGTCATCTATGCATCTAAATCACGCACGTTATCTCAGACAAACCTGTCTTCTTAAGGAACTGGCTATAAAGTCTCCAGAACCGCTCCCTTGAGCTCTTCACTCAAGAAGCCCCCGCCTACCCTGCCTCCCGCAGTCTTCCACTACTATCTGCTTTCCCATTGGATGGAGACCATCCCCACCAAAACTAGATTGTCCTTAAGTCCTACAGACATGATCTGATTCAGGTTGACCACTTCCTGGACTCAACTGATATAAACACAGCAAAAAAAAAAGTTCTGCATTACCCCTGTTCCCAGAACTCCTGAAGATACACGTTAACTGTGGATGTTGTATCACAGACACAGTCCCTTTGAATGTTCAGAGATGTCACTAAACCCGCCCAAAGATATAAACAACCATGCATGAGCAGCGCCTATTAGACGGAGAGGGTCCGACAGCAGATCAGTTCCAGTCATTCCACCAGGAAAGAGGTACACGGCTCGTGTTGTCTGTAGTTCAACCGTGCCTAGACGGTCAATACCGCGGTTCGATCGTGTCCGTATTGTTACTTTGTGCCAGGAAAGGCTTTCAACAAGGCGCCTCGGAGTGAACCAAAGCGATGTTGTCCGGACACGTAGGAGATACAGAGAGACAGGAACTGGCGATGACATGCCCTGCCCAAGGGTTACTGCTGCAGTGGATGACCGCTGCCTATGGATTATAGCTCGGAGGAACCCTGACAGCAACGCCACCATGTTGAATGATGCTTTTCGTGCAGCCACAGGACGTCGGGTTACGACTCAAACTGTGCACAGTAGGCTGCACGATGCGCAACTTCACTCCCGACGTCTAAGGCTAGGTCCGTCTTGCAACCACACCATGCAGCGCGGTATAGATGGGCCCAACAACATCCCGAATGGACCGCTCAGGATTGGCATCACGTTATTTTCACCGATGAGTGTTGCATATGCCTTAATGAACTTATGGATAGTATGCCACGACGAATACAGGCATGCATCAATGCAAGAAGACGTGCTACTGGGTATTAGAGGTACTGGTGTGTACAGCAATCTGGACCACCACTTCTGAAGGTCTCGCTGTATGGTGGTACAACATGCAATGTGTGCTTTTTATGAGCAATAAAAAGTGCGGAAATAACGTTTATGTTGATCCCTATTCCAAATTTCTGTACAGGTTCCGGAACTCTCGGAACCGAGGTGATGTAAAACTTTTTTGATGTGAGTTTTACAACAATATTTAAGTAAACAAATGTTATAAATATTCGGTCACACTCAGATCATTTACAATAAATGCAAGTAATAGTTCCTATATAAATAAGCCAGCACTGTTACGCAAGTGTGCTCACGATAAATGACAACAGATTGCCCTTAAATGTAGTTTAAAAATTATTTATGCCTTCTTGACAGAAGCGTCCTTTGGTTCTCTGTTCAATTGTGGTGTCCGGTAAAACATGTGATGGATCATTTTTAAATTAGCATTGTTTTTTTAATAGCACTTACAGTCAACATTTAAATAAAGTGACTGGCAAAGTAGTAAACTGTTCATTCAATAAATACACAAGTATGACAAAAAGTGAGGTATTCATGCTGTATTCGTCAACCGTGTGAATGTGGAGAATAAGATGTTCTGTGCAAATATTTACATAATGAAAGGGATATAAAATACGTCGAAAATCAATAAATAAAATAGACACAGATATACAGCTTTGAGGGTTGACGGCTATAGTGTAATGCTATCATCTGAGATTTCGTATGTTGAAACTGCATGAAGCGACTAAAAGTTGTCAATTCAGAGGTTCATTGTGTAAACGTTTATTCCTGTGAAATATTAAGCTCACTAGTTTGAAAGATATTGAAAGTATTGTTGTGTCACTGTATGCACCTCATTTTTATGAGATTGCGAATGTATTCAGATCTGCATTACTATTTGATGTGAGATTTTACCGAATTTCAGAGCTGTAAGAAGCCATCTTTCAGTTTATCTCAAAGCCCGCCATTGCTGGGAGCATAGCTGGCCCTACTAAACCATCGACGCGTCGTCCAAAATTCCCGTACAGTGATTAACTCACATCTAGTCCTTTGCTGACGCTCTTGCACCTGGCTCGCCTGGAGCCGTCGCCTAGCTGGAACTGCCGCTTCGCGCTTTGAGGCCTGGACCCGCTAGCGTTCAGCCATACAACAAATAGACCTTACCTCGCATTCTGGGCGTCCGATTACCTGGCCTAAATACGAGTAACGTTACATAATTTATCGGAACTATAATTTAATGCTAGACATTCACTTACATACAAGCACTGTGGCTTCACTACTTGTATTGTAATATGCTACTTTTGTATTTTTAGGCAGGCATTTTTTGTTGTAAGTCTTTAGTTACAACATACTCCCTTTCCATTTTCTGCATGTTTTCCTCTATAGCAGCTTTTTTCAAACCATTTTCTTGAATGATCTCCCCAAGACTTTTAAATTTTTAACCTTTACAAGTTAGCCAATATATTTTTTCAAAAATTTCGGTGAACTTCTAATGTTTGTAAATTACACTGAAGAGCAAACGAAATTGGTACACCTGCCTAATATCGTGTAGGGTCCTCGCGAGCACACAGAAGTGCCCCAAAACGACGTGGCATGGACTCTACTAGTGTCTGAAGTAGTGTTGGAGGGAATTGACCCAATGAATCCTGCTGCAGGGCTGTCCATAAATCCGCAAGAGTTCGAGGGGTGGAGATCCCTTCTGAACAGCATATTGCAAGGCACCCCAGATATGCTCAATAATGTTCATGTCTGGGGAGTTTGATGGCCAGCGGAAGTGCTTAAACTCAGAAGAGTGTTCCTAGAGCCACTCTGTAATAATTCTCGACGTGTGGGGTGTCGCATTGTCTTGCTGGAAATGCTCAACTCCGTCGGAATGCACAATAGACATGAATGGATACAGGTCACCAGACAAGATGCTTAAGTACATGTCACCTGACGGAGTCGTATCTAGATGTATCAGTGGTCTCATATCACTCCAGCTGCACACGCCCCACACCACTACAGAGCCTCCACCAGCTTGAACAGTTTCCTACTGACATGCACGATCCATGGATTGCTGAGGCTGTCTCCATACCCGTACACGTCCATCGACACGATACAATCTGAGACGAGATTCGTCCGACCAGGCAACATGTTTCCAGTCATCAGCAGTCCAACGTCGGTGTTGACGGCCCAGGCGAGGCGTGTCGTGCAGTCGTCAAGGGTACACGAGAGGCCTTCGGCTCCGAAAGCCCACATCGATGACGTTTCGTCGAATGGTTCGCACGTTGACACCTGTTGATGGCCCAGCATTGAATTCTGCAGCAATTTGCTGGAGGGTTGCACTTCTGTCACGTTGAGCGATACTCTTCAGTCGTTGGTCCCGTTATTGCAGGGGCGTTTTCCGGCCGTAGCGATGCCGGAGATTTGATGTTTTACTGGATTCCTTATATTCACGGTACACTGGTGAAATGTTCGTACGAGAAAATCCCCACTTCATCGCTACCTAGAAGATCCTGTGTCCCATCGCTCGTGCGCCGACTGTAACACCACGTTTACAATTACTTAAATCTTGATAAAGTACCATTGTAGCAGCAGTAACCGTTCTATCAACTGCGCCAGACACTTGTTATCTTATAAAGGCGTTGCCGACCGCAGAGCCGTATTCTGCCTGTTTACATATCTCTGTATTTTAATACACATGCCTATACCAGTTTCTTTTGCGCTTCAGTGTATTTGTCTTTTTCTTTCTGCAGAAATTCTTAAGCTGTTCTTATTGGCTGTTTCTTCTGTTCAATTTTTGTTAATAGACTTTTCGGGGTAGTTTCCGTCAATCTTCCACAGTGTGCAAGTTCAGTTCCTTCAGCATTTCAGTGACACACTCCCGCTGGTCAAACAATCCTATGGTCACTCGTTCTACCCTCCTCTGTATACGTTCAGTATCATCTGCCAGTCCTATTTGGTGCGGGCCCACACACTTGAGCAATGCTCTACGACGGGTAGCTCCAGTGATTTTTAAGCTATCTCCTCTGGAGATTGATTACATTTCCGTGGTATTCTATCAATAAATCGGAGTCTATCACCTGCTTTACCAACGACTAAACAAAGGAAAGTGCGAGGTCATCCACATAGGTACTAAAAGAAATCCGATAAATTTCGGATATACGATAAATCGCACAAATCTAAGGGCTGTCAAATGGTTCAAATGACTCTGAGCACTATGGGACTTAACTTCTGAGGTCATCAGTCCCCTAGAACTTAGAACTACTTAAACCTAACTAACCTAAGGACTTCATACACATCCATGCCCGAGGCAGGATTCGAACCTGCGACCGTAGCGGTCGCACGGTTCCAGAATGAACCGTCTACAACCGCTTGGCCACCCCGGCTGACTAAATACATAGGAATTACAATTATGAGCAACTTAAATTGGAAAGACCACATAGATAATATTGTGGGGAAGGCGAAACAAAGACTGCGCTTTGCTGGCAGAACACTTAGAAGATGCGACAAACCCACTAAAGAGACAGCCTACATTACACTTCTCCGTCCTCTGCTGGAATATTGCTGCGCGGTGTGGGATCCTTACCAGGTAGGATTGACGGAGGACATCGAAAAAGTGCAGAGCAGGGCAGCCCATTCCGTGTTATCGCGCAGTAGGGGTGAGAGTGTCACTGATATGATACGCGAGTTGCGGTGGCAGTCACTGTAACAAAGGCGGTTTTCTTTGCGGCGAGATCTATTTACGAAATTTCAATCACCAACTTTCTCTTCCGAACGCGAAAATATTTTGTTGACACCCACCAACGTAGGGGGAAATGATCATCATAATAAAATAAGAGAAATCAGAGCTCGAACGGAAATATTTAGGTGTTCCTTTTTCCCATGCGCCATTCGAGAATGGAAAGGTAGAGAAATAGTATGAAAATGTTTCGATGAACCCCCTGCCAGGCACTTAAGTGTGAGTTGCAGAGTAACCATCTAGATGTAGACTGTGTTTATGCGATTGTTCCACTCCGTGTCCCTACTAAGTGTTACACCCAAGTATTTGTATGAGTTTACAGATTCCACCAGTGACTCACTAACATTATATTCACAGAATAAAATCTCATTCTCTTCTGTGAAGCGCACAACTTTACATTTTTGTACATTTAAAGCAAGCTGCCACTTATTACATCAGTTTGAAATGTTGTCAAGGTTTGACTGAGTATTTGTACATCTCCGTTCAGACTGTATTTTGTTATGGGTAAGTAAATCACCTGCAAAAAGTCTGAGGTTACAGTTAATATCGTCTGCAAGGTCATTAATATAGAATATAAACAGCTATGGCCCCAAAAAAACTTCCTGTGTCACACCCGAAGTTACTTCTACAGCTGTCAATGTCTCTCAATCGAAGGTAACATACTGCGTCCTCCCTACCAAAAAATCCACAGTCCTCTCACAAATTTTGTTTGGTAGGCCATAAGATCGTACTTTTGGTAATAAGCTTAGGTATCGCACTGAGTCAGACGCTTTTCGGAAATCGATAAATACTGCATCTAACTGATTGCCTTGATCCGTGGCTTCGGGAGGTCATGTGAGAAATGTGCGATTTGGGTTTCACATGTTCTGCGTTTTCGAAATTAATCCTGGTTGTCATGGAGGTGGTTGTTCTGTCCTAAATATCTCACTACGTCAGAGGTCAGAATATATTATAAGATTCCAGAAGAAATGTATGTCAAAGATATTGTACGGCAGTTTTATTGGTCACTTCTGCTACCCTTCCTCTAAACAGGAGTGACCTATGCTTTCTTTCAGTTATTGGGGATTACGACTGATTAGAATTAACAGAGAGGCTAACTGAGCTGCAAATTGAGTGTAGAATCCGGGAGGGATTCCATGGGGCTCTGGGACCTTGTTCAGTTTCAATGATTTCAGCTGTTCCCGAAGGCCACTGACACTAATACTTATTACATTCATCTTTTCTGTGGCTCGAGAATTAAGTTGGGGTAATACTCCTGGGTTTTCCTTTATAAAGGTTTTTACTTTTAATTCCTTGCCTAGAGGGCAGGACGGCGTGTTTGAGGTCCTGCTCATTGAAGAACTCGATTAATTTCATTCTCGCTTCCCACGCCCGGGTTCCCGGGTTCGATTCCCGGCGGGGTCAGGGATTTTCTCTGCCTCGTGATGGCTGGGTGTTGTGTGCTGTCCTTACGTTAGTTAGGTTTAAGTAGTTCTAAGTTCTAGGGGACTGATGACCATAGATGTTAAGTTCCATAGTGCTCAGAGCCATTTTTTTTTATTAATTTCAACAAAATCTCAGCGAGTTGAATGTGATAAAATTGTACTAAACCCGCTACTCTTTTTCATAAGTCAGTCTGCTGTGTAAACTATAATCTGAATTTCTACATAGTGAAACTTGGTTCTGTTGGAACATAACAAACGCTTTCAGCCACTAGATAAAATTACTTGAAATTATCTCTTTCCGTATCGATCTTTTTACCTGTATTTACCTTATCAGTTTCCCCCGTGCTGTTGAACGTTTGGCATTTGGTTTCTGCTATAGAAACTAACCCCAGCTGTATTAGCATGTACTGAAAGGCAGAGCCGCCTCTTATTCGCAGAGACGTAATAGGTTTTTGTGGGCATAGGGCTTCCATCACTAAATACCGCAGAAGCACTGCTCATATTGGTTTTGACACTTTCTATTTACAAATGCCTTTTGAAGCAACCGACGTATTTCAATCGAAGCCCGAGGCAAAAACCCATCGGTTCTGGTGCTGTCTGGCACAACCCTTGTAATCCCAGGCTACGTTATGAAAAGAACTCGCTCCAGCTTGCGGGAGATGTAAATATTAACAGGCCGCCGCGATTTCTGGTTTATTTCCGATCCAGTATCAGACGGCCGAGGGCACAGGGTACGTCCTTACTTGCAGGCGGTCGCTAATTTGCTTGGGTACCGGAGAAAGGTGGTAGGATTCGCAGTACTAATAAAAAAAAGATTTAGAAGTGATAAAAACGGATATGTACTCTGAACTTGACGAAAGAAATTTCCCGTTTTTGTTACATTGGAGCACTGAAATAACTCAAGGGCGACAGATGAAAATTTATGTCGTACCGGGATCCGAACCCGGATTCCCCACTTTACACGAGCGCTGAAACCTGCGTTTCTATCCCGGTCGGGCACAAATTTTCATCTACGTATATATGGCTGCCGATCGACACAATGGTGTCTGTTCATTCGGAAATGCCTATATAATATATTCTAAAATTCAAACAGGAAGGGATCGTATTTAGCCAAGGGCAGACTTCACTGACATATAAACGCAAAATGACATAGAAAACAAGTATTGAACTATAACTACACACACACAACTGAGAACACGTCGGAAAGGGAGCACTGAACCATGAGAAGCACATCTAGGCGTAAGAAATGGGAGGAGACTTGGAGGAATTTTACCGCACAGCTGACGCCGCTGCAGTGCCATTGTATCACAAAATAGTCGCGAGGGCCAAGTGAACGAAACAAGGATCGAGAGCAAGAGGCATCGATAAGGTCTGTTCAGAGTAATGAACAGTGAACAGAACTACACCATGACTGCGATTGCGCCTTCAGCAAAGTCGCGGTCCCGGCCTCGGCGATAGCTGCTGGGCCTTCCAAGAAAATCTCACAGAATGGGGCGATGTGGCGGCGGTCAGGGCTTTTAAAAGCAGAGCAGGCAAACGGCTGTTTCTTGCCTGCTGCGACACAGAAACTGGCTACCTCCTTTCTGTCCTAGAGCGTGGTACAGACGTCTCACGAACAGGAAGCCGCTCCTTTGAACTTGAATCGCTTTTGACGGTCGCTGCCATCTTGAGTAAATCTGCAATGGTAGGAAGCTAGGATGTGGGGGTGGTAAGCCTCTGAGCATTAAGGACATTGACTTGAAACATGTTAATTTATTTAGCACAGAGGCCAAATTCTGAGCTACAAACAGAAGTAATATTTACTCGACACGCAGGGAAAGTTAAAGATAGTAAGTACGAATCACTGACTTCAGGACAATGCCGCAAATAAGTTAGCAAAATGTTAGGAAAAGCAGTTTCTATGATAGAACAGAATTCCTTTCTTAAATAAAAAAAAGCCAAACAAATCTTAAACTTTGTAAGCGTTTTCAAATCGCCCCAGAGCCACTTACGAAATTAAACAACGGATCTACAATGTGAATAAAAAGGCCAAGACGCTCGAGATAAAAGAATAAGTGGCTTCTAAAATTACATACATGAGGAACAAAATTCAAGACAGGTAGACGGGCTGAAGCGTATGAATTAGGCAATATCCTGTAATTAGATGGATTTCGGCCGCCGTTCCAGACAGTTGTTCTGTTCAATACAGTTTCTAAAACATGCACACAGAAAAATACATGAAATTTAAATTAAATAAATGGCAAATAGCACAGGGGGCCCAAACGCGACGGACGAAATGAGGGCCGACAGCTGAGTTCGTTTTACCCTTAAGTACTTGTGGTTAACAGAGCAGATGTTACATAAATTACAACACAGGCATGTACCCTTTTAACCTTAACAAGAAATGCAAAATATTAAGGAAAATTTAACAGCGGCAAGCGTACACGGCACTAGGGCAGGTAAGGTTAACAGGCAACGGAAAAATTTAAAAACTTAAAGCTAGAAAACAGACGCATTCGTAGCGCTGGTAAACATAAAAGATTTTGCAAACAGAACACTATAAAATGGAAGCACTCATACACTCGAGTAAATGTGGGGCACTACCCGATCATCAAGATGCTGATTAACGTTAAGGGCTTTGGTCAAACAAGGGCTAGCAGTGCAAGCTAAATCAGCGAATGGAAGAACATCAAAATGGTTCAAATGGTTCTTAGCACTATGGGACTTAACATCTGAGGTCATTAGTCCCCTAGACTTAGAACTACTTGAACCTAACTAACCTAAGGACAGCACACACATCCATGCTCGAGGCAGGATTCGAACCTGCGACCGTAGCAGCAGTGCGGTTCCAGACTGAAGCGCCTAGAACCGCTAGAGCACGTCGGCCGGCGAGGAACATCGAACGAAATTCAGTAGCAGGGGACAGAGGCTTTCACGAACCGCGGGGAACATTTAACTGCATACGAGATTGGTAAGGCGACCGCTAGCGATAACCGGGAATCAAGGTTCGAGTCCCCGTCCGTCACCAATTTTCATTGTAGTCATTCCATTATACAGATGATGCTAGTCCATATTCGCAACTGCGAATAGATTCCTTATATTTAACTGCATAGTGCTCACCTGTTGTTGATGCATCGGGCCGAGGAGAATAAACGTGCGGTTTATGTGGACACGCCCACAACCCAAGGCCGCGGGAAACAGGGCTAGTCGAACTCCAGAGTATGGCTCAGCGCCGTGCAGGCTGGGGAAGCGACAACTCTCGAGTAAATGCAGGTACGCTACCTAGAGTAAACATGACCCACACAAATTCGGCTAGCGGACGCCACGGCTAGCAAAACCAGGTCGCAATCTAGCAAGGCCCCATCCGAGTTACTCAGTCCCCAGCAGGCAGACACTGATGTGAGTTGTGCGTACGCCTAAATGCCGCTCGAGGAGCAGCTAATGTGCCACCTCGTGAGATGCCAGAGAAATAGTAGCTGAGCAACGAACGCCGAATAGGTTCCGCAAGCATGGGTATCGATATGAGAGCGCGCACGGCTCAAATTATTAACTCCTCTCAGGATGAAGACTGCCGGAATTTGTTTCCAGATTTGCGTTACTCCGTATGTCAGAAATTATTATTATAAAGCTTCCTTCCTCTGTGAAATATCTCTAATTCTTTAATTCGTGACTGAATTTTTAAGTACTTCAAAGTAAAACTGATACTGAAGTCATGTACGCGTAGATAGCAGGAGGTTGTTCTTCATCAAAAGATCCTGGTTCTGTTAGCTGACTCATTATTACTTATTGCTTTCTACTCGACTCGGTCTTTGTTTTTAGCCTTGTGCAGCTGCCACCATACGTGTCACAGCACGTGGCGTTCTTGGGAGGGTTTTTAACACGTGCTTTTACTTGAAGGTATTTAATTACTGTTAATTAATTGAAATAACGTTAAGTATTAGACGATAACTCTCGTAATACTTTGACTAGACAAAATACAGCTTCCGTTCACTAATTTTCATATCAAAAGGAATCGTTTGATACACACCGATCAGCCAGAACATCATGCCCACCTGTGTAATAGTCGGCATGTCCAACGTTGGAACGCAGCGTCATGGCATGGAAGCTAAGAGGCCGTGGTGGGTCTCTGGAGGGTATGGGTACCACATCTGCGCACAGAAATCACCTAATTCCCGTAAATCCTGGGGAGGAGGGCTATGAGTTCTGACTCCACATTCAGTCACACCCCAGAGTAAGTAGGCTGTTTAGGTTTTTATGTTGGTGACGCCACGTAGCGCTCTGTATGAAAATCGCTGTCTGCACTGTGTGCAGTCTGTGGCTGATTGGACCCACTGTTGGAATATTCGCTAGTGTAGCGTTGGGTAGTTGGATGTGAACAGCCCGTAGCGTTGGGTAGTTGGAGGTGAGCCTTCCAGTAGTGGTGGATGTGGGGAGAGAGATGCCAGAGTTTTGAGATGTTAATATGAGCGGACGATCTGGACGTGTGTCCCTCAGAAAAAGGAAATTTGTCAAAATAGATGTCAATATATATATATATATATATATATATATATATATATATATATAATGACTTTTGAGCGCTATTAAGGTAAATACATTGTTCATTCTCTATCAAAATCTTTCATTTGCTAACTATATGCATATCAGTAGTTAGTGCCTTCAGTAGTTAGAATCTTTTATTTAGCTGGCAGTATTGGCGCTCCCTGTATTGCAGTAGTTCAAGTAACGAAGATTTTTGTGAGATAAGTGATTCATGAAAGTTATAGGTTATTGTTAGTCACGGCCATTCTTTTGTAGGGATTATTGAAAGTCAAATTGCGTTGCGCTAAAAATATTGTGTGTCAGTTTAGAAATGATCAGAATAAGTAAAGAGAAAACTGTCTGAGTACGTTCAGTTTTGCTCAGCTGTTTCTGTATCAAATAATGTAGGAGTTTACCAGCACAGTCATTCTTTACATTCAAAGGGGAAGTTCACCAGATCTGTTAGATCGGGTTCATAACTGGCCAACTGGGGGTCAGCACCTCAACTGGAACTCGCCACTGTGTTCAAGGGGTGTACGTGGTCTACAACCAATGTACAACACTGCTTTGCCCGTCATGGTGCCTAGCACCAGCTCCACTGGATGCCCACGTGAGTGTGTCCCAGAGCACAATCTAGCCGCCGCCAGCTTGTCCCCCTCCCGCAGTACAGATGTCAAGGAGCTGTTCTCCTACAACGATGGATTCACACCCTCCCACCGGCATGATGAAGAAGGTATCGGGACTCCTCAGACCATGCAACACACTGCCACTGCGGCAACATTCAGTGTCGATGGTCCCGTGCTCATTTCAGTCGTAATTGCCAATATCGTGGTGTTAACATTGACACATGCGTGGGTCGTCGGCTGCGGAGGCCTATCGTTAGGAATGTTCGGTGGACTGTGTTTTCAGACACACATGTACTGTGTCTGGCATTAAAATCTGATGTTAGTTCCGCCTCAGTTCGTCGCCTTTCCTGTTTTAGCAGTCTGCCCAGCCTACCACGTTCGACATCTGTAATGAGGTGTGGCCACCCAACCCCACAACGTCTGGACGTGGACCGAGCGAGGTGGCGCAGTGGTTAGACACTGGACTCGCATTCGGGAGGACGACGGTTCAATCCCGCGTCCAGCCATCCTGATTTAGGTTTTCCGTGATTTCCCTAAATCACTCCAGGCAAATGCCGGGATGGTTCCTCTGAAAGGGCACGGCCGACTTCCTTCCCCATCCTTCCCTAATTCGTTGAGACCGATGACCACGCTGTCTGGTCTCCTTCCCCAAACAACCAACCAACCAATCTGGACGTGGTGTGACGTTGGTTTTGCCACTTGTAGAAACTTACCACAGGACTCGCCGAATACCTCACAAGTCGTGCAGTTTCAGAAATGCTGTGCCGAGCTTCCAGGCCGTCACAATCTGCCCTCAATCTACATCTACATCTACGTACATACTCCGCAATCCACCATACGGTGCGTGGCGGAGGGTACCTCGTACCACAACTAGCATCTTCTCTCCCTGTTCCACTCTCAAACAGAACGAGGGAAAAATGACTGCATATATGCCTCTGTACGAGCCCTAATCTCTCTTATCTTTGTGGTCTTTCCGCGAAATGTAAGTTGGCGGCAGTAAAACTGTACTGCAATCAGCCTCAAATGCTGGTTCTCTAAATTTCTTCAGTAGCGATTCACGAAAAGAAGGCCTCCTTTCCTCTAGAGACTCCCACCCGAGTTCCTGAAGCATTTCCGTAACACTCGCGTGATGATCAAACGTACCAGTAACAAATCTAGCAGCACGCTCACTGTGCATGTGCCTGTATAGCAGTCATTATTCGCCAGGTGACGCTGCTATAGCCTGGACAGGTTTATATCGATAGTAGGTCGGTGATCATAATGGTCTGGCTGATCAGTGTACAGCGTGTCCGCCCCCGGTAGCTGAATGGTCAACGCGAAGAGCGCCCGGGTTCGATCCCCGGCTGGGTCGGAGATTTTCTCCGGGACTGGGTGTTGTATTGTCCTAAATATCATCATTTCATCTCCATCGACACGCAAGTCGCCGAAGTGGCGTCAAATCGAAAGACTTGCACCCGGCGAACGGTCTACCCGACGGGAGGCCCTAGTCACACGAGATTTACCTTATCTAGTGTGCATCGTTATGACGCACTGATTTATATTTAAGAATTTTTCTTGTGATTTTTTTGTGCGCTTTTAGACCTTCCATTCCATTTGAGCACGGTTTAGATAGTGTATTATAAAATGATTTTTATGTGAACAGAACGGACTAATTTTCACAGACCACAACACTAAAAGAAGCAGCCTCAACTGAAACGGATGGGGGGAGGGTGTGTCAGTAGTAGCAGTCTTGGCACGCTACCATTGGATGCACCAAAGAGACGCTTTAACAGTCACAGATGTGCGAATGTTTCAAGATGGTGCTGTATTGTTTTTGCCTAGCGTGATGGTGATAACACTGATGCAACTAAACGTCAGTCAACGCATGAAGCCATAAAATAAGTACAGGGATTGGACAAGAAAATGGAAACACCAAAAACACCACACATTAATACCCTAATACGTTGTAGAAAAACTGTTGTCATTCAAATCAGCTTCCAGTAGTCTCAAGACAGATAAATACAAGTTCTGTGTTGTTAGGAATGTAATACCATTCTTCCTGCAAAGGAGTAGTAAGTTCAGGTAACTACGATAGAGATAAATAGCGATCACGCACCCTTTTGTCCAACGTATGGGATTCCACAATATGGCTGCTCAAATCATCACCAAACCCCGCCATGTTTCACTCTTGGGACGTAAATTCGGCTAGAAGTTGGCAACAATGTGAAAAAAGGCTCATCCGACAAAAAGATTTCTTCCATTGCTCAATAGTCCAGGTTTTGTGGCCTCGGCACCACGTTTGTTACGGCCGTTTGCATCGCTGATGAGCGGTTTTGGAATCCCAGCTCGCTCTGCAAATGCCAGCCTTTGTGGCCGAGAGATTCTAGGCGCTTCAGTCTGGAACCACGCGACCGCTACGGTCGCAGGTTCGAATCCTGCCTCGGGCATGGATGTGTGTGATGTCCTTAGGTTAGTTAGGTTTAACTAGTTCTAAGTTCTAGGGGACTGATGACCTCAGATGTTAAGTCCCACAGTGCTCAGAGCCATTTGAACTTTGATCTGCAATTCCTTGCTTATGGAGCTCCTTTCGTGTTACTTTGGTGCTGACACGGTTCGTAACTGCGACATTCAGTACTGCAGAGACTTTTAGAGCTGCTGTTCTCTTATTTTTTGCCACAACCGTCTTCAATGCCCTCCTGTCACGATCACTCAGCTGACACTTTCGCCTCCTTTGTGAGTTACCGATGCCGGCCGGTGTGGCCGTGCGGTTCTAAGCGCGTCAGTTTGGAACCGCGTGACCGCTACGGTCGCAGGTTCGAATCCTGCCTCGGGCATGGATGTGTGTGATGTCCTTAGGTTAGTTCGGTTTAAGTAGTTCTAAGTTCTAGGGGACTGATGACCTCAGTAGTTAAGTCCCATAGTGCTCAGAGCCATTTGAACCATTTTGACTTAGCGATTGATGTTTTTCCGCTTTCCTGTAAGCGGCATCAATCTTCGATACGGTGCCTATGAAATATCAAACACGTCGGCTACCTTGGTTACGGACACAGCCGGCAATGAGCACCAACAATTTGTCCACTTTCGAAATCACTTAGCTGTGATATAATTTAGTCACAACTGCGCAGTACTACTCTGACCACGATGGAGAGTTGCCGCTCGTGGGCAAAAACAAAGCGCAAACTAAGGCTTCGCTAACACCTGTATTTATGTTCAAGAATGCAGTTCTCGTGGTGTTTCTAATTTTTGTCCAACCCCTGTATATCCACGGGAATTGTTGATTTGGGATTCTACATTGTAAGTGGGGGAAAAGCAGTAATGTCATCTGAAATAAACCACAGGTAGATACCGCGTGGTGAATGCGTGCTGTTCCAGGCACTGCTGTATTAAAAATCTATAAAAAATACTTTCTTTCTGGTGTAATTTGTTATAGTGAAAAGCTAGGAAATAGCATTTCGATGATTTCATGATCGAGGAAAGCTGTATTATGTTTATGGCTTATTTTTGTAAATGTTAAGCGTCACTGATTCCATAGACTCCCCCAATGCCTTTTCAGGATTTTCTTCACTCGTCTTTGTCAGTCAGTAATAAATTGATTTTCCTGATTTTTCCGGTGTGGTTCATTAATGGCGGGCTTTCGAATGCTCAGCCGAGTTGCTGCTTCCATTTTATGCAAAATGTTTCGACGATCAATGCAGTCACCTTCTTATGGTGCTGCCATTTCTCCTTTTATGAGTCATCGAAACATTATGCACGAAATGGAAACCACATCGGGGCTGAACACTCGAAAGCAGGCTATAAATCACTAATCTATTTTTTCAGTACTTCTTCATATCTCCGAGCGGAGACTTTAATAGCTTCAACATACACGTTCTTCAATCAATATCCTTCTCACAGTACTCCCCCTTTTACGAACGACGCAAGAACAAACACACACACACACACACACACACACACACACACACACACACACATATATGGGGTGTATTGTTAATCTACGTTGGCACAGTAAAGGTACGCAGTTTAAATACAGTTGTATCATACGGGGTGTTCAAAAAGTCTCTCCGCAGTGCCGTATGATTGTTAGCCACGCGTGCCGTGTGATTGTTCACCTGCCTGGGTTACCTCCCTTCAATTGGACTCTCCCAACATTCCACTGATTCGTTTATCTCAGCCAGCGTCACTAGTATCGTTGGTGTGTGTCGTTACGTGTTGACGTGAACGTTTAAGTTTAGTTCCTTTGTTCGTTTGTTTCGTTTTTGTCAATGTCAAAATGCTAACCATTGACGAAGTGTGTTTTTAACTCTAACAAGTGTTCAAAGCTGGCGGTAAATACACAGTTTCAGTTCGTCAAACATTTAATTCAGTTTTCCCAGAGTCAACCCTCCCATATCGCGATATTGTGGGACATTTGATTAACAAATTTTGAAGTACAGGTTCAGTGACAGATGCACCGAGAAATGGTCGTCATAGCTTTTTGTCTGAGGATAAACTACTTTGTATTTCCGATAAAATGTCCATGAGTCCGAACAAGTCAGCAAGAAAACTCGCGCAGGAAATCGATGTTAGTGTCGAAACGGCTCACACAACTGTAAGGAAAAGATTAGAACTTTTCCCATACAAGGTGAAAGTCGTGCAAGAACTGAAAAATACTGATCATGGCAAGAGACTGCATTACTGACAATGGTTCAAAAATTTCGTAGAACAAAATGGCAGGGATATTCTTAATGAAACGTTTTTCACTGATGAATCGTGGTTTCATTTATCTGGGTACATGGACTCGCAAAATTCTCGTATGTGGAGTACTGCAAATCCATTGTGTATTCGTGAGGAACTACTTCATTCTGTGAAAATAGGAGTTTGGTTTGCAATTTCTAGACGTCGGATTGTGGCACCCATATTTTTCAACGAAACAGCAAACGCAAAAGGATAATGCAGCGAGTTTCATTTCGGTACATTCACTGCGGCATACGACATGAGCGGATAACGATCATACGGCACTGCGGAGAGACTATTTGAACACCCCGTATTATGGGGTGAGCTGCAATTCAATGAAAATGAAATGTAAGATACGATATATCCCGAAGGGTCTTAGAAGAAATGTGTTGGGATTTGCGAATACGATTAGACTTCAGTTCTACAATTTATTTGTGGCTTAAAAGCATTTGTGCTGGGCTCCAAACCGGATTTCCCGCTTTATGCAAGCAGCAGCCTTGAGCGCTTCAGCTATCCGAGTACACCTCCCGGACCGACCAAACCTCCATTTGTCACCGTGTCTTCACGTCCTGCACTCGCACAGCGCATTTCAAATTGACGGCATATACTTCCGCGACAGCGCTACTCTTACACGAGTTCTTGTGGAGACGAGAACAGCGGCAGCGGCAGCACTTCCTCGAGCCGCCCCGGGATTGCACGACACACAAGGAAGTGAGCTACACGCTCCTCCTTCAGCAGGAGCACAGCTTCCAGAAGCGAGTGCTGAAGCGGCAGGCACGGGTCTAGAATTATGCGGCATCGGCGATGATCTACGAGAGGCGTTGTCCGAGCTGGAGCAGTGACTGCTGAAGAAAACAACGAGAGCTTCTCCCAGTAGCCGTGGTACTAGTCATGCTGAGGCACCGCCCACACTTGGGGCGTTGGTCCTAATCGTCTCAATCACTGTAGCGGACCGAAGACGCCATAGTGGCCGCATTTATTGCTGCAGGGTCATGTGATGGAGTCAGCAGTCTGTGGACAGCGAAGAAAGGAGAAGCCTTCCCCCATAGCTGCTCCGCCCAGGAGTCGAGTTTGGGACTTTGCTAACGGTCAGTGGACACAAGCCGGTGTGTGGACACAAGCAACCCAGTGGGGAAGTTGGTGTCTTTTCCCAGGCGAGTGGACGGTGTTTACAGAGGAGACGCAGACGAAGGCTTCTGTATTACATATGGTCCACTGGTAGAGTGCTTTAGTGACTGACAGTGGTGGTGCTAAGCTCGTATGGGACCAAACTGCTGAGGTCATCGGACCCTAGGCTTACACAACACTTAATCTAACTTAAAACAACTTACGCTAAGGACAACACACACACCCGTGCCCGAGGGAGGACTCGAACCTCTGACGGTGGGAGCACGCGAACTGTGGTAAGGCACCCTAGACCGCGCAGCTACTCCGAACGGGTGTTCAAATGGCTCTAAGCACTATGGGACTTAACATCTGAGGTCATCAGTCCCCTAGACTTAGAACTACTTAACCTGCGACTGTAGCAGCAGCGCGGTTCCAGACTGAATCGCCTAGAACCGCTCGGCCACAGTGGCCGGCGCCGAACGGGTATCAGTCGTATTTTGGTTGTTTGATAGATGCAACATAGTGTACAGTGAACAATACAGACTGTGAATTCAGCGAAAGTTATCAGCAATATTCCACGCTATAGGTTGGTGTGTACCGTACGGAGTGTTGATGTCATTCTCTGGACATGCTTGGTGTGGGATTTTTTTCTTTAAGTGAAAGCAATATTTGTCTTATTCAGATGCGAGTGTGACTGATTTTGTATGTGTCGTCCAGAAAATTATTTTGGTATTACTAAGCTTTGAAAGTGATAGAGTGCGTACGTGCAAATGTACAGAAAAATATTTTGCATGTGCCATTGCACAGAAAAATGCATTTGAAGTGGTGTGGAGGTGGTTTGGGAGTGGAAAGTAACTGGAATCACAGAATAATGAATCTTTAAACAATAGGTCATTAAAAACAATTAAAATCATACAACAAAAGGTACACCACAAGGATATCACAATCAAAGTAGTAATGAGGAACTAAAACAATAAATCTAATAAATGGCTAAGAGGTAAATAACAAGTGCCACACACAACAAAAATTTTAACTCTGAATTGTTGCAGTGGCAAACACAGAATCACAGATCGAACTTCTGCTAAACAGTCAATCACCTTGTGAGTTTGTTCATAGGCAATGACCAACTTAGCAACTGCAAAATTATCTTAAGGCCCAATTAACGGTATGTTTTCTTGAAGGTAATAAGAAAAAATTGTTGCAAGCAGGTATAGTTAGTAAGTTAACCCAAAATTATTTTTAACAGTTGCACCAACATCTTAAGGCCGAGAAACAAAAGCACATTGTTATAGGATTTAGAAATGCGAGGAATAATTACACACTAAAAAGGTAAAAGCTGAAACCAATGATTTACATTTGACAATCTCATCAGTGGGCATATGGCCCAATAAACTTACTACCCACAATGAAGACCACACTAAATTTTAAGAGGGCTAGAGCATCAGTAGTATTCAGAATCAGTCAGAACATGCTCAGAAAGAAGTTTACAACTTGTGAAGGTGCTTTAAGGTTTGCCCCGAAAACGCAAGAAATCCATTAGTATCTATAGTGGTATTCACGGCATTGTGGCCAAGTAAACAATAGGCGGAGCTTATATTGCAGGCTGTCTCTAATTGGCCCTACCTGACTTAATCTTGTTTTTGAAGGTTTTCATATAATCATGTACTATTTCGATCATTTAAAAATTCAAGTACGGTAAGCTGTTGCAGCAAATGTTAATGTCGTGTGACTAGAGCCTCCTGTTGGGTAGACAGTTCGCCGGGTGCAAGTCTTTCGACTTGACGCCACTTCGCTGACTTGCGCGTCGATGGGGATGAAATGATAATGATTAGGACAACACAACACCCAGACCCTGAGCGGAGAAAATCTCCGACCTAACCGGAAATCGAACTCGGGCCCTTAGAATTGACATTCTGTCGCGCTGACCACTCAGCTACCGGGGCTGCACGGCTGTTGCAGTGAGAGTAGCAAAAAGTGTTACAGATTGGGACTATGAATACTAAAACCAAAATTATGGCAAGAAACAAAGTTTAAGATTTACAAGGAATTTTGACAGTATTTAGAAGAAAGACATACAGTAAGTAAGGCCATTTATGCAAGGTTTTACGGTTTGTAACACCTCCGATTTATTATCCCGACCTGATCTGATCGAATAGCAGCCCAATATTTATTATTAACATGACCGTGAACCTAATGGGGCTGGTAATCGGAATCGACTGCTACGGAAGTTGTTACTTTCCAGTTTGTCCTGTTCAATACTATAATACTGCATGTCTGGTAATAAGGAACACCAACACAGTTTACTAATTATGAACTTATATTCTTCTCAAAACAACAAAAAGGAGATAGCCACTTCCTTCGTCATACATATCTAATTACGGCTAATCTCAGCACAGGCTTTCTTCATTTTACATTATCGTCACACGCTAATCCATCACTGCATCCAACATTGCAATCCAAGGTTAGGCCGGCGCGGTAGACGCGAAACCCAATATCGGCACTAGTAACGTCACTGATCACTTTCGTAATGATACTTCTTCACTTTCCCGGTATTAATCTATTACATAGGGGTCTAACCACGGCGATGGCGACACCATTCTCCGTTAAGACCTGCATTTCAACAATGGCCTTCACACACATATTACACCCGCCAACCACAACTGGCGCATCTCGACACTCGCTCTCTCAACACGTCACAATCGATTGTTCGCCCTATCGACCTGTGCCGAGTGCAAAGTTATAGTAAGGGCCTACGGACCCCTTACAGGTTGGCGGAGATGCCTTGGAATTTGCCGTGAAATTTGATAATTATGTACCAAGTTTTTACGACCCAGTGGCCAAGCACAGTAGCAGGATAAGTTTATATTACAGGATGCCATTCGGCAAAAGCAACACTTTACTTAAGAGCAGTAAACAACGGCAGTGGACTCTCAAATGCATACAATGAACACAGCGCAGCGGATAGCATGCCAAAATAAACAATCAAAAATAGTTAAAGACAGCACGCTAGTTAAAGAAACAACAAACGACATAATGTGGATATGAGGTAACCAGCTGGCTAGTCGCCTTGCCAAAGTAGGTATCTTTTATCAGTCATAGTACAAGACTGCATGGTGAATGTCACAGTGAAGTCGCAGGCAAACGATCCATTAAATGGTAGATAAATCTGCATCATTTATAAATAGGATTAAACATCTGTCAACTTAAATATAATCCAATACACAAACTTCAGTTGGTCAAAATAAAAAAAAAAGGTCGAGTGAACAAGTGTTAAGAGTTAAAGGTAAAAAAACTGCTAACATGAGCAAAGATTGACTAATTTAACCCTATTTTCGTTCAAATGCATGACACCCGATAATAGGCAATAAGATACAAGGCATATTGTAGAAAATTGGCAGGTATGTCATTTAAAGACATATGAAACAAAAAATTAAAAAAGACAAGAAATTTACGAAGTGAAATCAGGAAAAGCGCCTTAAAGACACTACAAGCCACTCACGGGGCGTCTATACAACAGACTTGATGCACACTCATGACAGTTTGTGAGAACATATGTAACAGCAACGAGCGCCTTTGGCTCACAACAGTAGACCAGAGTAACGACAGAACTACCAACTAAGCGCAGAGGGAGCCAGGATGTCACAACAGAGCAGAAAATTAAAGCATGTTACGAAAGAGCTCACAATAGTCCACAGTACGGGGACGCAACATTTCCGAAACTGGGTCATATCCTTCAACAACCAGGTAGAAGATAGTCAAGTTGCCAACAGGCATGATGGCACCGATAACATATGCGAGACCGCCACGTTCCAGCAACGTTCGGCCAACGCGGAGCGCTCACACTTTCACAATCAAAAGTGACCCCCAACTATCACCACTGTGTGCCAATTACTGCCCCGCAGCAAGCCGAGCACAGGAATGTATCCCGTCGGTGAGCGCTCACTCGTGCACTCTCGCGACCCAATATCGTTTCCTTGCTCAGCAACAGCCTCAGGCAAAGCTTGCGTGAGTACAGTCAATGTCAGCAAAGACATCACGCGCACGTGGAATAGTCATTGTGAACTTTGTGTGGGTAATACGAGGAGCGTTTGAATAGTCCGTACAAAGTCAGAGAGATGGCACCACTGGTGCGTATCGAGGTCATGTTTAGTTAGTAGCATCTTTGGAAAGAATGCACACCAAGTTTCAGCCATATTGGTCTATTTCTATGTGTTTGGCATTCGTGTGAATCAAGGAAGTCGAGTGATTGTCATAAAATGGACGAAGAAGAATTTCGGGTGGTGATTAAACGTTATTTTATGAAAGGCAAAACGCCTCAGGAGACTAAATAGAAGCTTCATAAACATTACAGTGACTCTGCGCCTTTGATTAGAACAGTTTATAAGTGGTTTCAAAATTTTCGGAGTGGCCGTATGAGAACAAGTGATGTTGAACGTTCTGGACGCCCTGTCGAGGTTACAACTCCAGAAATCATTGATAAAATCCATGATATGGTGACTGATGAAAGAAGAGTTAAGGTGCGTGAGATTGCTAGTGCTGTGAGTATCTCGAATGGATGGGTACAGAATATTTTGCATAAACATTTGGACATGGGAAAGCTATCCGCAAGATGGGTTCCGCGATTGCTCACGCTTAACCAAAAACGGAATCGTGTGAAGAGTTGCAAGGATGGTTCGCAGCTGTTCAGGAAGAATCCACAGGACTTTAAGCGTCGTTTGATCACTGCAGATGAAACATGGATACATTACTATACTTCTGAGACCAAACAACAATCTAAATAATGGGTTACCAAGGGAGAATCTACACCAAAAAAGGCAAAGACCAGTCCTTCGGCCGGAAAGGTTATGGCGACTATCTTTTGGGATTCGCAAGGGATAATCCTCATCGACTATCTGGAAGAGGGTAAAACTATTACAGGAGCATATTATTCATCGTTATTGGACCCTTTTGAAAACCGAGCTCCAAGAAAAACGCAGGCGATGGACAGCAAAAAAGTCCTTTTCCATCATGACAATGCACAAGCACACACCTCAGCAGTTGTGGTCGCAAAATTAATGGAAATAGGATTCCAACTCGTTTCTCATCCCCCCTGTTCTCCAGACTTGGCTCCCTCAGACTACTATTTGTTCCCCAATTTGAAGAAATGGCTGTGGGGACAAAGATTTTATTCAAACGAGGATGTGATTGCAGCAACTAATAGCTATTTTGCAGACTTGGACAATTCATATTATTCGGAAGGGATCAACATATTACAACAGTGTTGGAGACTATGTCGTAAAATAAAAAATGTTTACCCCACGTAAGTAGTTTCTGTTTTTGCACGGACTTTTCAAACGCCCCTGATATTGTAGTAAGTTGATAGTAGCGTTGCTTTCGTGAGTAGTTGGTGATGGGACTGCTGGTAGATCTAAATTTGGTTGACTGTTAATGTAACTAAGTACTAATTAAGCCAGAAAGTTGTCTTCTGATGTTCTGATTATTCGAAGTGGTTATTTGTTTTATTTTTCATTTGCCATCTTGAAGTCTGTAGTCAAGGGCCAAATGTTGTGAGCTATTGGTAGGAAGGCAATGGTGACTCTGAATCAAAAATGACCTTGAACCAAATCAGTTCCAACCACTTTCCCATGACATCAAAGGCCTCACACTTCTTACAGTGATGTCAACGTCCATATCAGTGATGTCATCAAACTGAATCCTCTTTCCCCCTCCTCACCCATCTTTCTACCCAACTACAGAGCAGTATTAAAAAAGAAAGAGCTAATCAAAAAATAGAAGATGGTTGTGGCTTAAGCTCCATGCCCCTGTCCCCATCTTTCCAGTTGAGCACAATGAAGTACTAAAATGATTCGTAAGAATTGTATGAAATTACATTATTTCTATGAAAGTCAGAGATATTTATATACCTCTGGTGTAATATTAAAATGATACATAAAAATGGCAGCAAAATGCATAATTTCCATTAGATTTACATTGCATGAACACACACACAAACACACAAACATTGCATAATGCACCACCTCACTTCACTCTTCTTTCCTCTCCACCAATCAGATCCTAGTATTTTAGCCACCAAAATGTCTGAATTAGTCACCCAAAAGTTACGTTTGCAGTATGAATATATCTCAGGTATTTGAACAGCATAAAATGACGCCAAAAAATTATAAACCGTGTTTTTATAAGTGACGAAAAAAAATCGTTTACAGATTGCCTCAACCACTGCATCTGTGATTTTTCTCCTCACATTTCCCCACAAAGGGGGCTGACTAGCAGTGGACACAAACTGCTCTTCAGCCACAGGTTATATACTGTATATTTACAACATGGTTAATATACAGGGTGTCCAGGCTACAATTATACAAAAAGAAATACTTATAACGAAAGGAGTAGTCATTTTATATTTCTGAGTAAATATGCAGTCAATAAAGGCACTCTCCTAGATGTGTTCCTCACCATTTCATAAACAGTTCTGAGTCGCATGGCGCAATGCACGCAAGTGACAGGACATAGCTATCTTGATGTGTTGGTGAACTATACAGTTCCACATATGCCTCCTGACTTCATTCTCCAGCAACATGATGCCCCACAGAGTGTCATTGGGATGTTACCACATTTCTCTCTGAGACGTTTCCTGAGAGTTGGATAAAAGTGGGGTCCCACTGCCTGACTCCTCAGTCTCCCGATCTCACCCTGCTGAATTTCAGTGCATAAGGTTTATCAAGGAACTTTTTTTGCTGAAACAGAAAGAAGGTTCGAGATCTGGTTGATATGAAAAACTTGTCTACACTGAGTAGAAGCCATAACACCTGCTATGCTTATGAACATGTGGCGAGAGTTGGAGTGCCGTTTCGATATCTGTGGAGCTACAAACAGTGCCCGCATTGAACTGTACAAACATGCACAGAAATGTTTGAGGTCCTACGTACAATGTTGGACAAATAAAGTTGTAAACCTTAATATCTACTGAATTATAAACAAATGTTTTCGTATACCTGTAACGCCGACACCCTGTATATAAAAAGATGATAATAAAAAAGAATTTTTAAAAAATCATACTGGTCACCGATATTTACAATTTTTGCATGATAGATGACAGTAAATGAATATTAAAAAAAAAAAACCTCGCGGATGGGAAATACTGAAAAATTTTTAAATGTTATTTGTAGATTTTGTACCAGACTGGTGATATCGTGGATGAAGCCATGGCGTAATTGTAGTGTCTAGAAACCCTGCATACTCGGTACACTAGACAAACAATCAAACAAGTCGTATTAATGAGTTTTATTACAAAAATAAAATTACAATACTTAGCTTTGGCAATTGTACAGATGTCTTCTACAGTATAGACAATCCGAAGTCTGTGCTACAAAGAGAGTACAAGCGAAATGACTAGCGTTGAAGCTGGTATCGAAGTCGCTCATCTCGAAGCTGCTATTGAACTTGGCCGTCGCCAGTCGGTTGCGGTGCTTATGTTCTCTTCACATAGAGGCCGCTGCTGTCGCGTGTCGCCCTCGAGAGGGGTCGGTCAGCATGTGATTGGCTGACTTCTTCTCTATCGTTCCCGAATGGTGCGCCGGCACTTGACTTTATGCTGTAACAGTAATAGTTAACGTTCGTGATACTTGAAAATTATAATGGTCATGTTGAAGGTGGAACGATGAGCAGCCGGCACAGCAGCTCAGCGTGTTCGGTCAGAGAGCTGGTTGGCCTCTGTTATAAAAAAAAAACTGAGTGAAAGGATCAACAATGAACTTGAACGGATGTCATGTGACGTCGGAAACGACCAAACACAACAATCAGCAAAAAAAAAATTGTGACAATGGGGCGCAGTAGAACTGCAATTAGTAACTAAAAGTCGCCAAGATGGAGGAAGAGGGTAGGAAATAATGGAAGGAAGGTGTGAAATGGAGTGTTCTGACGAGGGTTATCTCAGCATGGATTTCACTGTTGGGGAGTGGGAGTTAATAAGCATCTGCGAATTACATAGAAAGCTATTATGACTTTTGCTATGGAATATTAGAATGAGTATAACATATATGTTCCATAATTGAAAGAAAACTATTTTTGCTTATACAATGTAGGTAACGAATTTGTTATACATAGTATATGAACATAAGTTTCACTTGAAAAAATTCCGGAAAACTTCCAAAATGCAAAATAAAATCACCTTCTGATTTATGCCCCATGTTGCCTGCTTCCACCGTAAGAAAAGTACACTGGTAAAAAGTTCGAAGTCCAATATCTGTACTGTAGTGTCAGACACAAAAGAGACTCAGATTAATTATTTACGAAATCTGTGATGCTTGTCAAACGTCACAATGTTCTAAAATGTGTGCAAAAGTGCATCAGCAACGCAAGAATGTGCAATGTTTATGTCAAGTATTACATTGTTTATGTCAAGCATCACAATGTCACTTCCTAGACATATTTGTCAAACTGGTTCCTAAAACATCGCTGAGGGCTTTCAGATTAAGTAAGCCAAAGCTATTTTCAAGCCTAAACCAAATAACATACAGTTGACGTTCCAAGTTAGGCCAAAGAGATCGAAACTGACGTGAACAGACTTTTAACTGCAGAAAATACGTGTCAGCAAAAATACTAGGAAAGCACAAAAAAATATCGCTGTAGATGAGAAATTAAATGTCTCAATGCTATTTTCTTGGTTTAAAATATAATTTTTTTAGAAAAATAACAGAAATTTGCTATTTAAAGTTAGGCCTACAAGATCCGAGCTAACTTGAACACAATAAAATACTAGCCAAACACACAAACAAGTAGGCATTCTGAATGCAATTATTTTCGCCAGCACTTTACGATGGTGGCAAAGAACATAATAGATGGCAGTTATTAGAAATGAATGGACCCAGTTGAGTTGAGTATGAAGCAAATTGCTGCAACCAAATAATGGCTCACTAAAAAGTTTACCAATCAGGACTAAGACACACTAAAACGTTTGCAGATTGCATTTACTTTAAGCAACGCCAACATGTAATAAAAATATCCCCACACCAGCACAAAATAACTAAACACGATTATAGGAAGGAAAGAAGAGGTTTCCGCCATTTAAACTGCAACACGAGTTTTTTAGGATGGAATGGAGGAGGTGTTTTATTACGACATTTCGTTTATATACTCACACACAACACGACCAAAGATGGTGACTGACTCTACGCATTTTGCATGGGGGCTTAATTAAATTTTTAAATATTACGCAAATAATTTTACCGTCTGTCCGGTTACGCAGTCTCGTAACCGGTTGGCCCTGACCAGTATTAGTACGCAATCTGACTGCATAGAATAACAACAAAGAATGAAAGAAAACTTCCGTTAACACAATTAATTAATTAAGTCCCCAGCAACTATAAAACCCACGAAACAACAAAACACAAATGTAACTGTTCTGTGTGTGGAAGTGTGATTCAACGTACGCATCTGGCACGGTACTTCCTCAATAAGACAAGATATTTTAGATGCCATTTAGACTGAATTAATTAAATAAAACTGAAATACTATGATTGCACATAGAAACCCGAATTACAGTCTAATACATGAACACGAGCCAGATGCTTTGTTGACTGCACCTGTGACCAAGAGGCATTATTGTTTAAGACATTGAAATAATAAAAAAAAGGAATTTTTTACCTTCATATATATTGACGAAAAGTACACTCTAGTCCATCAAAGCAATATGACAACATCTGAACAAGCACTCTCCATGGGATATTCTCAACAACGACACGCTACTGCAACATCTCCACAAGCACTCTCTACCACCGCTTCTCGACAAGAACTCTCCACTACGACTTCACGACAAGCACTGCCTACCACCGCTTCTGAACAACTACTGCCGGTGGAGGCGGCTGAATAATACTCTTTGGCGCAATCTCTGGCGCTGTGACTCAGTGTAGTCACCTTTCAATTTCCAAAGATGATGACAGATTCTATAGCTCAAACGTAATTTCTTTCATCACTTTATTTATCATTATTTATCATAACACATTCACACACACACACACACACACACACACACACACACACACACACACACACACACAGCTGCTTATCATAATAAGATGGTATAAAACATTGTTTTGCTTCTAGAAATATATAAGATTTCACTTACTTTGCAAGCACAGTGCACTGTCAAATTAAATATTTCCACATTTAGACCGTCTGTATTCATCAGCACAAGCAGTTAATGTTAGAATGCATAGCAACATGATCAGAAAGCCTATCATCAGGACAGTACCTAAAGCTTTGCTGTAACACAGTGGAGAACTGTATTGCCTATGTAATAGACTATAATGATATTTCCTCATTAAAGTAAGCTTTATAGTCCTTCATTCAGTCTGTAATATGTGTTATAATGTTGTTGCCTCATTAAAGTAGGCATTACAAAGAGGAAATTCACTGTGGCACATAAATCAGAGAGATGATGATGATGATGGTGGTGGTGATGAGTCAGATGTGGAGACATTCTACGTAATTTTTTTTATCTTGTGCATATGCATATGTAATGAAAATCAGTGGTGAGACAGTACAGTAGTTGAATCGGTGTGGAAACATCTGACTACCTGCATACTAATAGGTGGAGAGAATGATGATCTATAGGGAAATTATGGTCAGTAACGAGAATGATGGTCAGTGGAGAATGTATGTGAATGGTAAACAGTGGTTGGTAAATGGCATATAGTACACAACAAATGGATTAATAGTGAATGGTAAATGGTGAACAGTTAGTGGTGCATGGTAAATGGTACACGGTTAAACTCATAATGGGTAGTGAGTATACCATGCAGTTTGTTGTTTACCATTTACCATACACTATTTATCACTCACCGTTTGCCATTTACCAATTACTGGTTCCTGTTTACTGTTTGCTGCTCTGTTATAGTTATTACAGTTTTGCTGTAACTTTGTTTAATTGTTACAGTGCTTTGTTATACTTTGGGGTAACCTGTTACAGTTTTTTTTTGGCCACAGGTAATGGATAACAGATAACTGGTAATTAGTAATGGGTGATAGGTAATGGATAATGGACACAGTATTGCTTACTGTTTACCACTTTCCACTTACCACTTACAATTTACCAATTACTGTTTACTGTTTATCACTTGGCTACAGGTGTAACAGTGTCAGTTGTTACAGTTTTGGGGCAATTTGTTACACTTGTTATGGTTACAATTGCTGCAATTACTTCTTGGGTAATGAATAACAAATAATGAGTAACAGGTAATGGATAGTGAGTAAGTGATATACATTACCATTTACTGTTTACTGTCTACTGTTTCCCATTTACTGTCTGTTATATATCATTTGCTGTTTTGTTCTAATTGTATTAGATAAAGTTCTTACAAGTGTTACAGTTTCAGCTATTACAGTTTAGTGACAGATAGGTAACGCATGTGGGTAATGGGTGTAATGGGTGTACAGTACCATTTGCTGTTCACCATTTAGTTACAGTTGTTAAAGAAGCAGCTGTTACAGTTTGCTGGAAAATGGGTAAATGGTTTTAGTTGTTACTATTTTTAGGTAATGGGTAATGGATAACAGCTAATGGTTAATGACTAAGGGTGAATAGGTAACAGGTAATTGATGACACATAGTGTGTAATGGATATACCATTTTTCGGGTCTGTTGTGGAAAACTGTCTACACTGTCGTAAGTTATCCAGGCTTTTTGTAATATTCGGTACTGGCGAAGCATCAGTAATCATATTGCTGCTCACAGGTAATGGATAACAGATAACTGGTAATGAGGAATGGGTGACAGGTAATGGATAATGAGTACAATACTGCTTACTGTTTACCACTTTCCACTTACCACTTAGAGTTACAAACAGATAGTCACAACATAATCTCTGTTTATTTGTCATGTCCAAAAACCTTCTTGACAGAAAGGCAACAATACACACCATGAACTTGTACTTTCCTCAATGTTGTCGTCATTCAAATGTTAGTTAATGAATTCTTCCATAATGGGCTGTGAGTGAGGTACCGTATATGGCTTACAGTACACAAATGCTTTGCCTCCAATCAGAACCCAGTGTAGCGTCTCCAGGATTGATACGAGGATTAAAGAGGTCCTCGAATTCTGACAATAGCTTCTGCACTGATACTTTCTCTAGACGTGTTTGGACGTGCCCATGATCGCAAAGTGGATGAGGTTCCCCAGTTTGTTGGAGTATCAGCACGGTCTATGAAATGTGTCTTCAAGATTGGCATACCAGTTGCACCCACGTAACAGTAGCAACAGTAGTCATAAAAAAGATCCTAACTGGCAGAGGCCAAGGACATGTGTCACGCTGTATCAATGACAATCGTTTTCAAATACGTCAGGAATTACTGCTGTCAATGAATGCACGTTCCTCAGAACAAGTTTCCCAAAGAAGACTGTGAAGGGGTCTCCATGCGACTCTGTGTAGTCAGGTACCTCTACATCTACATCTATGCTCTGCAAGCCACATTACTGTGTGTGGTGGAAGATACTCTGTGTATGAGTGTCACTTCCTGTCTTTTCCGTTCCAGACGGTATGGTTCGTGGAAGACCGGTTGTCTGTAAGCCTGCGTGTGGTATCGAATCTCTCCAATTTTATCTTCATGCTATTTTCGCGAAATGTGAGTGGGAGGAAGCAATAAACTGGTTGACTCTCGTAAGAACGGATGCTTTCGGAATTTTAACAATAAACCACGTCGTGAAGCAGAACGACTCTCGTGCAGCGTCCGCCACTGGAGTAGTCTGAATATCTTCGTGACGCTTTGGCACTTACTAAATGAACGAGTAGCGAAATGTGCTGCTGTTCTGGTGATCGTCCATATTTCCTCTATCAGTCCTGTGTGGTAGAGATCCCATACTGACGAGCAATATCCAAATGTTGATCGAACGTGTGTTTTGTAAGCTATTTCCTTTGTTGATTGATTACATTCCCTGAGGCTTCTTCCAATGAATCTAAGTCTGGCATCTGCTTTGCTCACAGTTAATTTTATGTGACAGTTCTACTTTAAATAGTTTCGCTTCAAATCGCTCCATATGCATGCTCCTAGATATTTTACGGTAATAACTGCTTTCAGTCACTGTTATGTACGTGTGTAGCCATACAATAAAGGATGTTCCTATCTATCTAATCGTAATAGTAACATTTGTTTACGTCGAGGGTCAGCTGGCACTCCCTGCTCCAAGCAACGATCATCCGCAAGACTTCCTACATTTCGCTACAATGTTCTAGCGTCGCAACTTTTCCGTATGCAACAGCACCATCCGCGAAAAGCCTCGATCGTTTATGCATAATGGACCATCAAGAAGTTTTCTTTTGAGGGTGCTGCTGCAGCATACAGTATATAGCACGACTCCTATGCGGGCATCGACATGTGAACGTGGAATTAGTGTGGCATTCGCATCTTTCTGACGTGCGTGCAGTAAATTCAGAAACGTGAACTACGGCGATGTTATTACCAAATTCGTCAAAACAAGACCAATGTGCTCTTATTTTTTTCACGATTGTCGTAGGACAACCACCGATAGATAATCATCGGAAAATGAAGAATGAGTGTGAGGCAGTATGTCTGTCGAAAACACCATCCCGGAATGGTGCGCCAAGGGATTCTGCGGCTTAACGCTAATGTACGTCCCCACCAACTCAAGTGAGAGATCCCCAAGCACCCGCCCTATAGTCCTGATCTCTGCCCATGCGATTATCACGCCTTCAGGAGGGTCAACGATTTCTTTCGGACGAGAATGTGCAGCAGGCAGTTATGGACTTCTTCAGGCATTAGGACACGGTGTTTCATCAACTTAATGTGTCGGTGGGATGATTGCCTCAATGCTCACGGCTATTTTGCCTGATTGGCGAACCGACCCTCGACTGCACGGCCTTCTAAGGGAAACTTTTTGATCGACGATTATGTGTTGTGAAAAGTAATGGTCCTACAACACTCCAGTGAGACAGAGAAATTAGTTTCACGTCTCCAGAATGACATATTATGATCTGTTTGCTCGAAATTCTTCAGTCCAATCACACAGTTGGTCTGATATTCTGTACTCTCATATTTTGTTCATTAGGTGGTAATTAAGTGTATCGAATGGCTTCCGAAAGTCGAGGAACACGGGATGTACAGTCGTGCTCAAAAGTATCCGAACGACCTGAATTGTATTTCACCTGATTCGAATGCAACCCACATAGCGCAGCTGTCTAGCAGGTCCTCTAATCGCCCCTCGGTACAGTCGTTTGACTATTGAAAATGGTTCCAACAAGTCACCACTAGAAAACACTGTTCTGTATCGCAATAACTCAAGATGTAAAGTAATACCAAGATACTAAAAATATCAGGAAACAACTTATCACAGATAAGACGGTTCTTCAGGCTTGTAAGCTCACATTTATTACAATAAATGACATACATGAAATGTTACCACTCTCATTATTACGTCAGATAGGTAACTCACGTAGTATGTTCGTCGTATTCATGATTTCCTCTTCAAAATAACATACCGTACTGATTATTTAACACAAAATGACATTAAAATTTAAGTTATTCACGAGCAGCTAGTTGAGAATATGTATAAACTTCAACTGACACGACGAACCGTCTCGTTCTGCATATGGATTCAAACCCAGGTCATGCAGACTAAGGAAAGACTTCGTGACTGACGGGAACTAACAGTAATTCCTGACTGGGCATACAGAGAGTGATATACTTCGATTTTAGACAGTATCAGTTAGCAAATATCAACTTTAAATTACATAACGTAAACATTGTTAACGGACGCGAATTCCTACCCAGCATCTATTGTCCTTGTTAATGAACTACGAGAGATGTTAAATATTGCTTCTTCACAAGTAACTTACTTGAAATGCCTTGAGGTAGAGCTTTGTGTTGGACAGGGATTCGAGCCCAGAACCTAAGTGGATTGTCATCGAAGCACAATCAACTGTGACATATTGGATTTTCTCGGCAGTAGCTAGATGTTTTAACTGAAATGACGAGACGAAACATTAATTTTTTCTTTCCCAGGACTCCAACCTGGCACCTATCGCTGTTACATTCTAGAGAAAACGAACGATAAAAATGGGTTTGTTACACCAGCAGCGACATGTGAGCATGTTTGAACTAGAAATAATATGACGAAGAGTTCAGTGCTGACTGGGAATCGAGCCCCACACATATCGATGTTGACTGCACACAAAGAGACGTCAGCTACCGAGTTTTTCTCTACCAGCAGCTCGGAATAACATCCTTGAATTTACAATGATTTCGCAAACAGTTCTGTGTCTCACTGGGACTCAAAAACGACAGATACCGTTAGTGTTGACAACGAATGAAAATACATTAAGAATCAAAATTATTACCCACCAGCAGATAGGTGTTCTCATGCTAGAGCTTGATAATACATAATGAAAGCTTTAGTGCCGGGCCAGGATTCGAACCCTTTCACGCACAATATATGAAGATGTTGAGGAATCTGTAGTTTTGAACAAACAACAAATTGCAGTCGAGCTGTATTGTCACGAAGGGATCAAATTCCGCGTTAAGGGCGGTCTGAGTTGCATTCCCAGATCAGAACCAATTTTATCGACATACAGAAGCTCAAATAAAAGATGAAATAAGTGTCCCGTGACCCTACATAGCGTTTGTTTCGTCACTAGAAATAAATAACTAGTATAAGAAAGGTTACTCTTGATAGAGTTTCTACGTGTCACGATTCCTGACTTTATTGTGGTTCAACCTAACGTCTACTTGGTAGAGAATGAATATCATGTTTAACATGAATGTCAGACCACAATGCCATTATACCTTCTTCACTTGGCGTAGCCAGAAGAGAACAGAATCTGTCTCCCCTTATCAAAAATCATAAGCATAAGATAGAATCGAACCCAGACCATAAGAATATGAACCTAGCATCAGTACAAGAGACCACCAAATTCTCTTCTCTGTCACTCATTTTTCTATCATAACAATGTTGCGCCACACTGGATGAGAATTCTGACACACAGACTCCCTGTAGTGGTTTGCAGCATGTTCAGTACATTCATTTACTTGGTTGACCGAATTGCCATGAACTAGCAGCCTCGGCTACCGAGTGCATACATTCGACTCAATTTTGTAATCACCGAAATAAAATCACGTAACTGACACCTACACATAACTGCCAACAGTGTAGGATGCAGAAATTTAAACAGGAAGTGTTCCTCTCGATTTGAGCTACTCTATTGCGCTATCTGTTTGTTAAAAACGTCGTGAAGTGCAAAAGAAAAGCTGTAACTGTCTGTCTCTCAGAAGTCTAGATCCGGCCATATGTATTATCTCACAGCACTGTGCAAAGCGCAAGTTCTGGAGGAATTGTTGTTGAATTCTGGAGGTGCTGTAGCTATGTGTCAGCTAGTAGCGTAACGGTAAGCGTTGCGCACTGTTGATAAGACGTCGCGAGTTTGGGTACATTCACTGCTAAATTTTTTAAAATGCCATACTGCTGTCTGCTTTTTTAGCATTTGAAAAAAGGGTTAACTTCTGCGACATTTTGTTCTTTTCAGGTTTAATAGATGGCCAGGCTGCAGATGCATCTCGAAACTTTTGTATTTTGTATGGGGAGAGCGTATCGTGCCAAAATACGTCAGAAAAGTATTTTCTACATTATCTGTCGTGTAGCAGTGGCATTTTATTCTTCATAATAGAGAGAGAGAGAGAGAGAGAGAGAGAAGAGAGAGTGAAGGAGAGAGATAAAAATAAAAAAGAGTGTGTGTGAGAGAGAGAGTAAAACATAGTTGCAAAGAAACTGAATCATGGTATGTAAAGAAATATTTCATTAAAATGACACGTTCTACATCATTATGAAATGTCGTATTCATGATCCCAATCTAATCATATCGTATTGCTGACTAGTCATGAAGAGGCACCAATTATAGAAACTTTCGCCAATATCAGTAGCCAAATCGAAACTTGAAAATAAAGGACGACAGTTTTGTAATGAACCGGGACTCCTTAAAGACCCTTTCGTCCCTGTTAACTGACCACGAAAGATGTGTGATATACCCCCATTCACAAGGAACAAAGTGTTCATGCATTTAAAGATGAAGCACATGATGTGAAGTTCTGTGAAGGAGATACGAACTCAGCATGCAATAGGATTGTTAAATAAGTAAAATCAAATGTTACGTATCGGTTTTTCTTACCAGCTGCTAGGTGTTTGAATCTAAAATAAGGATACAAATTTTTGTGCCTGAGCGACAATCGAACCGAACACCTACCGTCCTCCTTTATCATCCACGAACATAGCTTAAGTAACACTTGCTTACTCACCAACAGTAAGATGTGTGCGTGTTTGACCAGAAATAACGACACCTATTGCGATTTTTGGCAACACATGAACAGACATTAAAAATGCACTAGCAGTTGGTATGCACGTGATAGGGCTTGAAATGAAATTATGAATATTTTTGTACTGGATCGGGATTCGGACCCACATACTTACCTTTGGAGGAGACCTAGAGAAGATTGCAGTCTTGGGAAAAGGAACGAAATGATTTAACTATACTGTTCCGAGAGATTCGGATCCTCGAAAGATGAGATACGAATTCGAATCACAGTCCAGCACCAAATTTTTCAACGTCTCTAGTTCAATCAAGTACAAGAAAAATAAGAGCCCTGTTCCTTTAAATGGCTATCGTTTCATCAAATAAAATAAAATTTTCTAATGTAAGTAAGTTTACTGGAGACAGTATTTCTGTTTACCATGACTTCCGCCTATGTCATTTCCCAACGTAAACCGGCTCTGCCCAATTTTTAATGAAGGAACGTGATGTTTAATGCGGATTCTGGATTATAACGTCTTTCTCTTGAGGTTACCAGAGGTAAAGTAAATCTGTTTGTGCCTCTTAAAAGTCAATGCCTGAACCCACGCATTGCACCTGTGATAGTTCGTTCCACCTGACCATTGTGGCCACATTTCCCAGCCCCAGGAGTGTGCTGTAACGGATGATGTGCTTAGCTTACAAAATTAGTCACGGTGGAAAACTTCTGACGTGGAGATTATGCTATTCTCATGTCAGCAGGATGTAAAGACTCTTCTAGGCATCATAGCCTCGATGTAAAGCAATTTTGAAATATTCACTGATTCAGCAAATTTCTTAGTTCGAGAAAATCCACTGTAAAGTGTGAAGTTACCGGATAATTCGATTATTACCGTCATTGTTACGATCATTTTCTTCATACCGTTGCTGGAACACGTTCTTGAAGATCATTTAATGCCTTTTGGTCATTATAGAAGTAGTTGCCCAAGAAGAGGTTCTTTCCCTGTCTACGGAGTCCTTTTCATGTTAATATCAAACATCAGCAATTACTCGCAGATTACATTAAAACTAAAGTAATTGATGAAGACGTTACTTGATAACAAAAACGCCCTGCCTTTCTTAATTTACTTGCGCCTAGAAATGGCTGTTGAATACTGCCAAACCAAAAGCCAAGGGATCTTACTGCCTTCCGTTATACGTCGCTGTCAGTTCCTCCACAAGATTTGGTGGACGTGACCTGTTTCAAGTTGTGTATGGCAGAGAATGTCTTAGAAAATAAATTGTTTTCCTTTGCAATAAACAGATTTTCATTATAAGCTATCCAAGTTCAAAATTTTCGCATTATTAGTTCAGATTTAATATTCACTTCTATAGTGTAGGAAAGTATTTCACAGTTGCAAAATCCGCATCCGACTCATTGACCTTATACTTAGTCGATGAACCATAAATTCTAGCTCAGAGTGACACCAGTTTAAGTAACCTAATGTACTGAAGACTTTGTCAGTGCTCTTTTTCACCGGAAAATATGCAGTTCACTCATTGGGCTCCAATAGTACACTGTAACAGTAATTTCTGTGTGTATGCAATGCATGCGGATTGTGGAATTTAGTGGTGCTCTCTCTTCCACTTATGTATACAATATGCCTGACCTAAACGGGCACTTTATCATTAAGGCCCTGGGCAGTGCAACATCATTCTGACAACAGTAACGTGCATATACTGACAGCCTCACTGCTCGTTTTAGCTGATTTTGTAATCATTTAAATAGAACAACATGACCTTCCAGTGGGAGACATTTCGTCCCCCTTTTCCTTGTGTGAAATTTGTCAGTAAGCTTTTTGCCTTCCAACCAGTGAAATGCGGCAGAGTACAGCCAGTAAACGCTTGACAAACCACGATTTAGTGCCGTTAAGACGATTTCTTTAAATATTGTCGTAGCTGAAGGAATTCCCACAGCTACAGGAACACTACTTGTGATACCTCTTAGACAAAATACTTATGCAGTGCTATAAGACGAAAAGATCAACCTGACACAAACTGTGGGAAGTTTGTCTCACAACCTTTGTACCTGGATAAAGAGCTTCTCCTATTTGAGATATCTGTGAACGTTGCTGCATAAGACGATTTAAGAAGACCTAGAGGACTGTGCGTCTGTTGGACGACCCTTTTTTAAAATTGGAATGACATGTGCCTTTTTTCCAGTCATTAGGAGTGAAGACGAGAGGAAGACGAAGGCGAAGACGGAGACGAAGACGGAGACGAGCGACGAAGAAGACGAAGAAGAAGCGTAGCAGTTGTTTTAAGTTAGTTTCGGTGCTGAAGATCGTCAGGCAAGAAGAGACTACATCATGAACAGACGCACCGAGTCCGCCGCTGTAATAGAATAGCAAGCAGCAGCCTCAGTGCCAGAAGAAGAAGTTAAAAAGGTATTTTGAAGTCTGATTTTACATACCCGGGTGACTCGTGAGGACGGGAAGGAGACGGCCTCACTTCAGCAGTCACCTGTGAGCTGGGATAAAGACCTGACAACCGAAGACTGGCAAGCGGGAGTCCGTGGTTCGAGTCCGGGACACTGGCCTTCCCCCGCCGCGCCGCTCTGCTGGACGACGCACAACACACGCGGCCGCTTAGAGAAGAGAAACACTGGGACGCCACATTCAAGGTATCACCACCCGATGCACGACGTCGCTCGCAATAATTAAACGGGCCACCTCGCGCTGCGCGTCTCCGGTCAGCTGGGCGAGACGGCGACACGAGATACACACCGCTACGCGTAATCAGACGCCGCCGCCGCCGCCGCCGCCGCTGCCGCAGCAGAAGGCTACGCAAACGACACGGCTGCCGCTCTCCGAACCAGAACGTCCAGTAAGATAACAGCTGTACGAAACTTTCAATAAAAGTTATCTTAGGTAAAAATGATGTTTCATTCGACCTCATACCCGAGCCAAGGAAGAACCCACCCTGCCCACATTTTGTAAAAGAGAAAAGTTTATTTATTTAATATTTTCACCCTGACAGAATGCCTGAGAATGCTCATCCTGACAATTGACAGCATCAAAAGAGAAAACCCAGTTACATTGAGTGACAGAAGTGTCACATTTAGTAACACAGAACTGTTACATTTGATGTCAGAAGCCGTAGTAGTTGTTACATTTGGTGTCAGAGAAAAAACCCTTGGCTCAATATGAGGTGTGAATGACAGTCACTAAAGATCCACAGTTAGTATTGTTTAATGTGTGAAAGGATAGAGGTTTGCATAGAAATATTTTCTTTATTTAGAAGTTTATTTTTTCTCATAATATTAAGAGTTTGTCGGTAATATTTAAACATCTTTTTCATTCAGTGTAGTAAGATTGTCTAATTAACAGTTTGTAAAATGATGACACGAAATCGTACAAAGTCAGAGTCAGCACCACAAGCGGTTTCTACTGAGGAAGCTATTCAGAGCTTAGTTAATCAAATAGCACAGCTTAAAAATGATAATAATGCATTATTTAAACAGTTGTGTGAGGTTAGGCAAACCAGTTCAGTCCCTCCTACCCTAGATTCCTCAGCAGCAGCCTTGGTAACTCCTTTTTCAGGTAAACCTGGCGAAGACATAACAGCCTTTTTTGATGATTTAGTAGCAGCTGCAAAGTTAGGATCATGGTCAGATGAACAGCTCTTACAAATGACAAAGTTAAGATTGCTAGGAGAGGCTAAAGCACACGTATTATACCATGAAGAATTACGGAATGCTCCAACATTTGAGGAATTGAAGAAAGGATTACTTAAACGTTTTCAAAAACAGAACAGCTGTAGATTTTATAGGGAAAAATTACACACTATCACTCAGAGGCAAAACGAATCATTAGAAAGCTTTGTAGATAGGATTAGAAAAGTTAATATTAACACCTATCAGTTGACAACTAGTGATGAAGCAAATAAAGTTATTTTACAAGAGGCAGAAGATAGAGCTCTAGATACATTTTTACGTGGGTTACCTCCTGAAACGTCCCGTCGTGTCAGGGCAGAGTTTCCTAAGAATTTAGCAGAAGCTGTATCTGTGGCGACAGCTTTTGAAGAAATTGACATTGCCACCAGATACAAGGAGAAGCGAAATGTATTTTCAGCAGGAGTACGATGTTTTAGGTGCGATCGACAAGGCCATATAGCAAAAAACTGCAGACAACCTCAATGCACTAATTGTCAAAGAATAGGTCACACATTCGAGGAATGCAGGTCTAAGAAAGTTTTTGGAAATAGAAATCAGTTAAACTCAAACGGGAATGTCGGAACCGCCGCCAGGCGTTCCCAATAAAATTTCATGCCATTAAGGCGAATGTGAAGGCGGAATGCTGGTTATCTGCTACCATACGGGATAAAGAGGCAAGGATACTGGTGGATACAGGCGCAAACGTATCAATAGTGAGTAATGAATGTACTGCAGAAAAGAAATATGACCCTCCAAGGTATAGATTGAGTGGAGTAGGAGGAGGTACAGTGAAGTCATTAGGATGTACATCATTGATCTTCTATATTCACGGTGTACAATTTCAAGAAGAGGTAGAAGTGGTAACAAAGGTAACTGACGGGTACGACGCGATCCTAGGGTTGGATTTCCTGAATAAACATCACGCTAAAATCGACCTCAGACAGCAAACTGTAGAACTTAGCGGAATAGTGTTTCAGCTAGGTGACACCGCTGCAAAGGGCCCTCTGCCGCAAGATTTCCCTAACCGGAAGGCGAAATCAACTACACTGCGTGCAACGTCCTTGAAGGTTGATTCGCGGGATCAGATACCATCTGGCTCAGGAAAACTTCTCTGGATGACCGTTGACCCCGAGGTACCTACAGATACAGTATGTCTAATAGAGCCATTAGAGGAAAATGAGGAATTAGATGTATCACATTGTTTTGTACGTAGAAGTGTTGTACGGGTTCAAGACGTTGAGGGAGAAAGAAAAATACCGGTACATATTGACAATTTCGGAGTGGAGGACAAAGAGTTGCATAAGGGAATATTAGTAGCTACAGTCAGTACTTTTGAAGAAGAAGATTTCATTTGGTCAGATATTAATGATGGTCAGAAACCAGACGCCTATAAAACCGCATTACGCCAGAAGATTGAGCATTTGAAAGGAAAGGATAGAGACACGATAGAAGCAGTTTTAGTTGAGTTCCAAGATTTATTTAATGCAGAAGGTCCACTGCCAGCAACAGATATCACACAGCATAGGATCCCAACAGGAAATAGCCCCCCAGTTTATAGAAAGCCTTATAGAGTTGCGCATCATTTACAGCCAGTACTGGATGAATTTTTAGAACAGCACCTAAAAGATGGAATCATAGAATATTCTGATTCGCCTTATAATTCAAATATTGTAATTATTCTAAAGAAGTCTCCCGACGGTACGAAACGATATAGATTTTGTTGTGACTACAGACACCTTAACAAACAAACAATCTCAGATGTTTATCCTCTTCCAAACATTACAGATATCATTGACAGTTTAGGTAACAGTAAATACTTTTCAACAATCGATTTACGTAGCGGATATCATCAATTGGAAGTTGCACCTGAAGATAGGCATAAAACAGCATTTTCTACCCCTGGAGGCCACTGGCAATTTAAAAGAATGCCTTTCGGTTTGAAAAATGCACCAGCAACTTTTCAAAGACTACTCGATGGAGTATTGCGAGGACTAAAAACTCAGCAATGTTGTGTATATCTAGACGATATTATTGTATTCTCCAAAGACATTAATGAACATGCTGTGCGTCTGCGTAATGTTTTTCAGAGACTTAGAAAAGCTAAATTAACATTAAATATGGAAAAATGTAGTTTTGCATTGACAGAGGTTACATACCTAGGGCATGTCATTAGTGAAAAAGGAATTAGAACAGATCCTCGATTAATTTCGGCAGTTAAGGACTTCCCAACACCACAACGCGTTAAGGAGGTACAAAGTTTCATTGGTCTCGCATCGTATTACCGAAAATATGTTCAAAATTTTGCTGAAATTGCCCGACCCTTAACCCAATTATTGAAAAAGGGTGCAAAATTTCATTGGTCTGAAGATTGTGAATCAGCATTTCAAACCCTTAAAGATAAGTTAACACACAGTCCAGTATTGGCCTACCCAGATTATAATAAAGAATTTATTTTATCCTGTGACGCAAGTGGTCATTCAGTAGGAGTTGTTTTGAGTCAGAATATTAATGGCGCGGAACACCCCATAGCCTACGCTTCGAGACAACTAACAACAGCAGAAAGAAATTATTCCACAACAGAGAAAGAATTGTTAAGTGTTATTTATGGTATCAAATACTTTAAATGCTACTTGTATGGTAGGAAATTCAAGGTCATTACAGACCACGCAGCTTTAAAATGGTTGCTTGGGTTAAAGGATCCATCTAGTCGTCTCACGCGTTGGGCCCTATGTCTTTCCGAAATGGATTTCGAAGTTATCCATAAACTAGGCAAAAAACACACGAATGCAGATTGTCTAAGTCGGAAAATAGCACTTTTGGAAGCAACAGGCCGAGATACTGAGGACTGGAGAAAGGCACAAAATGAGGATACAGAATGCAAAAAATACGCAACTCAAAAACAATTTTGCTTTGAAGATGGTGTATTATGCCGTAAAACGAAACTTGGACCGCGAACTGTTGTTCCCCAACACCTTAGACAAGAAATAATGGCAGAGGCCCACGACCATATCCTTGCAGGACACGGTGGACAGCGGACAACCGAAAGACGTGTAGCAGAGCGATTTTGGTGGCAAACCAGAAAGCAGGATGTTGCGCAGTACGTTCGCAATTGCATTGCGTGCGCACAACGAGCTGAACTTTCTCGTTCAAAAATACCCTTACAGAGGCTCCCCGAGGCTTCATGTCCATTTCAAATCTGTGGACTGGATCTCTACGGGCCATTTCATAAAACACCTGCTGGTAATAAGTATGTTCTTACGATTATAGATCACTTTTCACGCTATCTAGCTATGGTGAGTCTCCCAGATCAGCAAGCAAATACAGTTGCCCAAGCTTTAGTTAACAACTGGATACTTAAATTTGGCGTACCTGAAGCTATTATCACAGATCAGGGATCTAATTTTATGTCTGAACTAATGAAACAGCTATGCCACTTACTAAAAATACGTAAATTACGCACCACTCCGTTACACCCTCAGTGCAACGGACGCACAGAAAGAGTTCATCGGACAGTTGGCAAGATGCTTAGTTATTATATTAACGAACAACATTCTAATTGGGATACGTATTTACCAATAATCGTGTCGGTATACAACGCCAAAACGCATGAAGCAACTGGCATGTCACCTTATGAAGTGGTCTATGGGAGAAAAATGCCGTCCCCTTTTGATGTAATCAGGCAGAAAAACAGAAACGTCGGAGAAACAATAAGAGATTTCAGTCGAATGATGAAAGATGTATGGAAAAAGGTTCAAAAATCTAATACAAAGGCTTTGGAACGACAGGAAAGATTAGGTAATACCCAAGCTAAATATCCAAAATACAAAATCGGTCAGTGGGTTATGCTTTTAACTCCATACGTTGCGAAAGGAAAAACAAAGAAATTTGTAACAAACTACAGAGGTCCTTATCAAATTATTGAGATCACGTCACCAGTCAACGTTAAATTGCAACTGCCCACCAGAACTACTGTTGTGCATGTCAGTCGTTTAAAACCTTTTAAGGGCGCTCCAGATGTAATTCCTTCAACAATAGTGTCTGCTTTGCCGAAGGGTGGAGGAAGTTCCCGAAGAGGAAAAAGAGTGGCCACGCCAGCACAACATACAGACATGGCACCATACGAGTACAATCTGCGACCAAGAGTGCGAATGTCCTAGTGGAATCTCAGTAGACTGTGGATAGTATACATATGTATATAATTAATAAATGATAATGGTTTATTTTTCTAAGAAAAAAAAAGGTTGAACGTAGATTGATGTAGATCTTGTAGTTAACAATGTATTTCTTCTTCTTTTTGTTTTGTTTTTACTAGGTTGGTAGGTCCATAACCATGTTGTTTGCTTTTTTCAGAAAACGCCATGCAAAGCATTTCCTACACAAAACCTATCCTACCTCAATGACTCCCTTGACAGTTCCCTTCTGAAGTCATTAGATATGTTCATAAACTTGCAGCAAGACAAAATTGATGCCAATGTTATAATGCAACATGTCTTAAAATTAAAAGGTGAACACAAAACTAAAATTATAATGCTAGGAACGGGTATATCTGGAACCTTTGTGTTGGTGTTTCTGCTTTGTACAGTTCTCTTTTATTTAAGACGAAAAAATAAGCCAAATAATAATATACCACTTCATCAAATCCCTGTTAACTGGATACCACACTCTTAACTGATGTACTTCAATGGCTACTTTTGAGCATTAGTGTATTAATTTTGTTTATTGTACTTCACTCTTTACTAAACAGTCTTATGTTAAAATAAACAATACTGTAGAATAGTTATTCTTGCATTAGTATAGGGTAGATTAAACAGCTGTTGCTATGTAATTTTCTAAGTGAAAAATCTATTTCTGTTTATTCATTCTCATCAAGATTTGTTACACTTATTATAACCATTTATGTGTAAACTATGTGATTCATGAGCGCACAGGGCTTTTATAAAGTGATACAGTATTTTCAACATACTTAATGTGACGCATGTGTAAGTCGAGAGTTTTCAGTGCTTGTGTTTTTTCCGTGTGAAGAGTGGAGGTATGTTGAGTGGTAAATTCGAGGGCGAATTTCTCCGAAGGGTGGAGGAATGTTGAGTGGTACTTAAGTAAATAAATTAGTGAAATCAAAGTGAACTAGAAATTAGAATATAAATGGAAAACTTGGTTTAGTTTGGAGAGTTACATACTGGCACACAGCGGGCCGAACAGCAGAGACAATGACCGTGAAGTCAGCAAGTTCCACATAAGCGGGCGCTGTCGATTCAGCCGTCAGGGCATCGCCCGACCGGCTCACGTGTTTCTCAGTTGCCGCATGTGAGCAAAGGCCCTCGCCTACATCCCAAGAGCCAATGACCGACGTTAAGAAGATTCTTCGAGAAGCTTTTCAACGTGACAGAAGAGGCAATGACCGGCTCACGTGTTTCTCAGTTGTCGTATGTGAGCAAAGGCCCTCGCCTACATTCCAAGAGCCAACGACCGACGTTAAGAAGAATCTTCGAGAATCTTTTCAACGTGACAGAAGAGGCAATGGCCGTGATTCGTTCACCTCCAGTAAACTGAAGTGAATAAATACGCGAGACGCAGTGGGCCCAAGAGATGAAGACGAGAGGAAGACGAAGGCGAAGACGGAGACGAAGACGGAGACGAGCGACGAAGAAGACGAAGAAGAAGCGTAGCAGTTGTTTTAAGTTAGTTTCGGTGCTGAAGATCGTCAGGCAAGAAGAGACTACATCATGCACAGACGCACCGAGTCCGCCGCTGTAATAGAATAGCAAGCAGCAGCCTCAGTGCCAGAAGAAGAAGTTAAAAGGTATTTTGAAGTCTGATTTTACATACCCGGGTGACTCGTGAGGACGGGAAGGAGACGGCCTCACTTCAGCAGTCACCTGTGAGCTGGGATAAAGACCTGACAACCGAAGACTGGCAAGCGGGAGTCCGTGGTTCGAGTCCGGGACACTGGCCTTCCCCCGCCGCGCCGCTCTGCTGGACGACGCACAACACACGCGGCCGCTTAGAGAAGAGAAACACTGGGACGCCACATTCAAGGTATCACCACCCGATGCACGACGTCGCTCGCAATAATTAAACGGGCCACCTCGCGCTGCGCGTCTCCGGTCAGCTGGGCGAGACGGCGACACGAGATACACACCGCTACGCGTAATCAGACGCCGCCGCCGCCGCCGCCGCCGCCGCCGCTGCCGCAGCAGAAGGCTACGCAAACGACACGGCTGCCGCTCTCCGAACCAGAACGTCCAGTACGATAACAGCTGTACGAAACTTTCAATAAAAGTTATCTTAGGTAAAAATGATGTTTCATTCGACTTCATACCCGAGCCAAGGAAGAACCCACCCTGCCCACATTTTGTAAAAGAGAAAAGTTTATTTATTTAATATTTTCACCCTGACAGAATGCTTGAGAATGCTCATCCTGACAATTGACAGCATCAAAAGAGAAAACCCAGTTACATTGAGTGACAGAAGTGTCACATTTAGTAACACAGAACTGTTACAGGAGCACTACGCTCCTCTAGAGATCGACAGTACCCTTCTACTAGATAAGGGGCAAGTTCTTTCGCATATTCTGTTGGGCGATTTCAGTTGCTTTTCTGTCCCTGGATCACTTATTTCGACATACATCATTTTCTCATTAGTGCGACGATTCAAAGTAGTAACTACACTGCAATCTTCCTCAGGCAAACAGTTTTGAAAAAAGGCGTTTAATATTTCGGCTTCTTCTGTGTCATTCTTTTTTCAGTACAGTCATGCTCACAGAGTGTCTCGACAGGTACCTTCCTGCCTTTTACTGGTATAACGTGAGACTAGAACTTCATCGAATTTTCTGTCAAGTTAGTAGAATTTTACTTTCGTAAAAGGCCATTATTAACAGCAGCACATAAGGCCTGCACATCAGCAATGGATCAGACAACACAGTAACTGGATAGTTGCTGACTAGAGTCATGTAGTGTGGTCCCAATCGTACATCGAGTGCACCAACCCATTATAGGAGTCTCATTCCAGACTCCTGCGGTCGTCAGGAGAGAGACGGGTGGTGAGGACCTAGTTACTCTCGAGAGCTCTTAGAAAACATCGTTGACAATAACACATTTATTAGACAGTAACACAGGGGTGTCTTCCAGAGAGCCGTACCTCGACCAGTCCTATGGAGCAGTGCCTCATCGGCAATGGTAGGCCAGCGTGTGTTCGACTGACAGTACTGGCAGCACAGCAGCGTAGGGCCGCAGCTATTACGTCACTGGGCGGCTGTCGATCCATGGACTCCGGAGGCCTCCAGCTTTACGTATCCACTTCCAAAGTGCACACGCTAACGTCGAAGAATTGCACTCAGAAGTCAGGCCCCAGAGCCACCTGAAGTAGACGCTGGCTCGTAGGGGTCGGCTCTCAGCCCCCATTTAGAAGACAGGCGCCGGCAGCATCGGTGTCTGCCACAGGGACGGGATGAGCAGCAGCAGTTGTCCACACTCTCGAACGTGGATGGTGGATAGCGTCCAGGTCACGCAGGTTAGGCCCCCAGCAAACCTACAGGGTGGGGCGGCCGGTGTGGCCGGCGGTTCTAGGCGCTTCAGTCTGGAACCGCGAGACCGCTACGGCTTCATGTTCGAATCCTGCCTCAGTCATGGATGTGTGTGATGTCCTTAGGTTAGTTAGGTTTAAGTAGTTCTAAGTTCTAGGGGACTGATGAGCACAGGTGTTAAGTCCCATAGTGCTCAGAGCCATCTGAACCATTTGAAGCATTTTTTGAACCTGCAGGGTGATGGCTGCTTCCGTGCCCCGTCAGTGTTGCCCCATCAGCGTTGAAGCAGCGCCCTTCCAGACGAACGATCGAAGACAGCTAGGCGTGCCGAGTGTCGAACTCCATAGCCTCCCCTCACACTGGATAGCTGCAACTGACACAAGGGCTGAGATGCTGCGTGGTACTTAAGTAAATAAATTAGTGAAATCAAAGTGAAGTAGAAATTAGAATATAAATGAGAAACTTACTTTAGTTTAGAAGAATTACACACTGGCAAACAGCGGGCACAACAGCAGAGCAGAAGAGACAATGACCATGAAGTCAGCAAGTTCCACATAAGCGGACGCTGTCGATTCAGCCGTCAGGGCATCGCCCGACCGGCTCACGTGTTTCTCAGTTGCCACATGTGAGCAAAGGCCCTCGCCTACATTCCAAGAGCCAATGACCGTCGTTAAGAAGTTTCTTCGAGAAGCGTTTCAACGTGACAGAAGAGGCAATGACCGGCTCACGTGTTTCTCAGTCGTCACCTACAATCCTCACCTCAGTCCTCGCCTACATTCCAAGAGCCAATGACCGACGTTAAGAAGATTCTTCGAGAAGCTTTTCAACGTGACAGACGAGGCAATGACCGGCTCACGTGTTTCTCAGTCGTCACCTACAATCCTCACCTCAGTCCTCGCCTACATTCCAAGAGCCAATGACCGACGTTAAGAAGATTCTTCGAGAAGCTTTTCAACGTGACAGACGAGGCAATGGCCGTGAAGTCGTTCACCTCCAGTAAACTGAAGTGAATAAATACGCGAGACGCAGTGGGCCCGACAGACGAGAGACGAAAGAAGACGAAGGAAGAAGAGAAGAGTAGCAGTAGTTTTCAGTCAGTTTCGGTGCTGAAGACCGTCATGCAAGAAGAGACTACAACATGCACAGACGCACCAAGTCCGCCGCTGTAATGGAATAGCAAGCAGCAGCCTCGGCGCCAGAAGACAGAAGTTAAAAAGGTATTTGAAGTCTGATTTTTACGTACCCGGGTGACTCGTGAGGACGGGAAGGAGACGGCCTCACATCAGCAGTCACCTGTGAGCTGGAATGAAGATCTGATAGCCGAAGACTGGCAAGCGGGAGTCCGTTATTCGAGTCCGGGACACTGGCCTTCCCTCCTCGCCGTTCCGCTCCGCTGGCCGACGCACAACACACGCGGCCGCTTAGAGAAGAGAAACACTGGGACGCCACATCCAAGGTATCACCATCCGATGCACGACTTCGCTCGCAATAATTAAACGGGCCACCTCGCGCTGCGCGTCTCCAGTCAGCTGGGCGTGACGGCGACACGAGATACACACCGCTACGCGTAATCAGACGCCGCCGCCGCCGCCGCAGCAGCAGAAGGCTTCGCAAACGGCACAGCTGCCGCTCTCCGAGCCAGTACAAACCAGTAAGAAAACCGTGTACGAAACTTGCAATAAAAGCTATCTTATGTAAAAATGCTGTTTCATTCTACCTCATACCCGAGCCAAGGAAGAACCCATCCTGCCCACATGTTGTTAAGAGAGAAAAATTAATTTATCTAGTATTTTCACCCTCACATAATGCTTTAGAATGCTCATCCTGACAATTGGCTAGCATCAAAAGAGAAAACTCAGTTACATTTAGTAGCAGAAGTGTTACATTTAGTGACAGAACTGTTACAGAGACTGTGCACTGGGCGCTCAGCAGTACGCACTCGATAATCAAACATTTGTTAAGGAGGACTGAGTATTTATGTTGGCACTTACCGTGTGTTCTGTGGCGCTGGGTATGACATCATCTGTGCTGGTTTTTCCTCGCTGTCAGCTCTCATGCTGACTTCAGACTTTCGCAACTTCACCCTTCAGAAGCTCTTTTCTGCTGGCTCGGCACCTAAATACTTACTGTTGTGTTGTATCTAGCTTTCCTTGTGACATTCTGCTTTATTAGTAGTACGATGGTATACCTCGGCCACCATGATGTCGTTATGCTTTGCTTATAGACTTTTGTGCCTGGTCGTTCCCTGTGCTGCGAAGCTTTCTAGTTTACCACAACTCTCTCAGCATTACCCCCTAGTCCACTTTATCATCGATAAGCAGTTTGGCTTCCGGTAGCTGCCAAGGTAGAACTTGGATGAACTTTTAGTTCATTAAGGTGTTTAGCCCGATGTGTGTAGAGGGAGTAACTCAATCTGGAGCTGTTTCTGTGATATTTTTGGGTTGTTTTCATGACATGAGCATAGTTATTCAGGTTGCCGTGAGTATGAACCAGTACGTTTATGTCAACAACATCGGTGTGCAAATATTGCCCATTCTTCTACATGTTACAATTCCCTTATATCCTCCAGAATGCCTGTTAACAACAGTAAATATGAACAACACCAGTGCACTCTGGTGGCCTTTCTATCTGCCTCGGAGAATTGCAACTCAAACCATTCATATACCTGCCGACGGTAAGTACGTATACGAAGTAGCTTTGACGTTCGACCAGGTCTTCTAGGTCCATCACATTTTCTTATGAAACAGTGTAGTTTTAAAATGTCAAGAAGTTTCATGATATACGTTTATGTCTGCGGTATTCTTCCGAAGCACGTATTCCATATCAACATTGCATTGTACCTTCGTCGTCCCACAACTTCTTATTTTCGGAACAAAAGGCATTATTTTGAGGGATGGAAACCTTTGAATACAAAAAATGAAATTCAGGCAATACATTTCTTTGTTCATCCACATTCTGGAAACCTCTGCCACCCGTATTGTAAGCTTTGTCATGCGCGATCTACCACAATCGAGTGTTGGGCAGATGACTCCATACGTTCCTCTGCCGCAACGGCTGAAAAGAATCGGCCGACAGTGAGGTTCAAACGCTTCCGTCGCTACGTCTCATGTGAAGTCTAACATTAAGCTACGTGACACCAGAGGCTTGTCTATTTCTCTTAGTCGTTGCTTCGATGCAGTTGTCATCGTCACTGAAACGCTGTTTATTGCGGTTAGAGCTTCTCCTCCTATAATCCCTACAATCCTGCTTCCAAAACTGATGGTGAGTGTGATATAAAGTGACCAGTTATTATCTTCGGATGAGCTAAAAATTTAGTCAGTGAATTTAGCGTGACTTGTAATCGTTAAACGATCCTCCATTTAAAACTTTATCAATTACGAATGTAGAACACTGCGACTGTGATAAACAGACATTTCCAGAAATAACTTCAACCAGTCGCCTTTTGTGATGCTTTAATTTTTATTTATCATGACATGTTACTCATCATCAGATAGTTCAAATTTTTAATGAATGTTTGGAGCATTGTGGGGATCATGCAGCTGTGATAGAATAAAAGGCACATCGCTGAATGTGCTGGGAATTATTTACATTGTAAACTCTATTTAAAAGCAATATTTTCAGTTATTTTCATTCATGAGTTACTTGCATATGCCCGCATTACTCTGTAAAACATAACCTGTGAACGAGGAATAAACCCACGGATGCTACTAATTAAAAATAGTGTCTTTAAATCGATGTTAGGTTGTAAAAAATTCTCGCCGCATTCATGGCTTACTTGTTCGGTCTTTCTCTGTTGCCCCGGTTACACACTTCATAACACTCATTAAAAATGTGTACCTTCTGATGCGTCGCTAGTCGATTCGAAACCGTTCACTGTACAAAAAATTGTAGCATCAAAAAAGGTGATTGATGCAGTTATTTCTGGAAACCTTTGATCTTCCATTTCTTCAAATAAAAGCTGAGTCAGCTTCTATACAATAGAACACGGTGTCTGTTTGAATTTAATATTCAGTACAATTAAATATAAACTATACTACACAGATTTTATTTTCAGAAACTGCCAAAGCAAAAGGATCATCTTAGATCTGTTTGCCACCTATTATTTTAACAACAAATTTTGTTATACTTGAGAAGCAGGAGTACCTACATTGGTAACGGAAAGACAAAGAACGAGAAACTGCAGCATCACTCGCTATATTCGTACATCACGGAATGAATGCAGCTTACCTCCATCTTTGATCACAGAAAACAGAAACACTAGCAGAGAATGAAAAATAAACTGGTTACGAGCAACGTGTGCATTCAGAATGTAACAAGAAGTATGAACATTTGGAACAATTACACTAATTATAGACTTGCCTCTCATATTTCATGAAACAAATATGTTAGAATCTCGCAGGTGAAGTATCTTGAATATTTGTTATATTTAGTTTGTGCTTGCTAGTTACACTCGCATCAACTACATTTTGGATCTATAAAGACGCATTCCCTCCTTGTTTTCTCAGTTTAAGCGCATGGAAACTTTGTCTTAGGCTACTACGAATATTTGTGTAGAATAATATCTCCATGGTTGACTTCTCTTTCATTTCTGAATTTAGCTAGTATTCTGATGAAGTGTAACAGGAACGGTAGCTTTAAGATCTGTATTCTTTAGCTTACTAACGTAGTTTGGATAAACGCGCTGTTTCTCAAGTAGCACGGATGAATGTAATTTCTTTCAGTATTTGCAGATAATGAATTGTGCTACATTCACTACTAAAACTAGTTTTTCCTTTGCATTATAAAATCCAACTTTTTTCTGTAATGTTAGTCAACATTCTCATAACATCTAGAAGACAATTTCAAATAGCTACGTAAAATATACTGTAGCGTGAATCCCTTGCAATACAAATTATTTTTCGTTCACATAGTTGGTATATGACGATAATTTCAGTTATTAACTGACGTGCATTCCGCCACAGAAGGCGATATAAACTTTTTTCGTTGCAATCAGAGAAATCACACAGCGCAATCGTAGCTAATTATTGTCTCTGTCTATCACTACTTCTTTGATGTCAAAAGTACGTGCATGAACGTTGGAGTATGTGTACCGATATGGCATAACTTTTCCACATGCTGCTTTCAAAGTGATGACATCCAGCAGACATATATGAAATTTAATGTTTGCTTTCATTCAGTGCCGTTATAATGGTGTTCTGCGATTTCTATTTATTCTTATTGCACCTCGTTGATTTTCGATAGAGTTTTTAAGTAATTCCTGAAACTTTTCGTAAAATGTACGAACACAGATGATTAGAGTTTAACATCACATCGACGAGGACATTATTACAGAAATTAGGAAATCTGTCGTGTCTTCTTCAAAGGAAGATAGAGGTATAACATACCGTTGACAACTAGTACATTAGACACGTAGCACATGGTAAGATTAAAGAAGGAAAGGGCAGGATATTGGTCTTGTCATTTTTAAAGGAACCATCCCAGTACTTGTCTTTGGCGGTTCAGCCAAACCAAGGGAAACCAAAATGTGGATGACCGAATGAGAATATGAACCACGGTTCTCCTAATTTTCGGTCTATTTATAACTGTTACTTTCCTCTTTACTATTGTCCTCCCGCTGATAATTTTTACTTTGACGTGTGTTCACATCCAAAACACGATGCTGACACATGTAAAATGTACAAAATAAGCAACAGTTCCTGCTAGTAAAATTGTAATTCTATACATCTTTTGTGAGTTTATTGCTACCTGAAAGTTAGTAATAAACCTATTGTAACCCGAAATGAATTCATTAAAAACGTATAATATTACAATTTTACTAGCAGAAACTGTTTCGTATTGTGTTACTAAATTTTACATATCTTGAAGTTGTATATTTGGATGAATTTTTGTGTGTATGTTGTGGATTCAATTTTATGCAAAATTAAAGATTAACAGTGGAAGTACAGTAGTAAAAAAGAAAGGTACAGTTATATTTGGTGATCGTGAATGGACAGCGAAGTCGAGAGAGGAGTAATGACGTTTTGTTGGATTGGTTGGTTGTACAGTGCGCAAGAGCCACAAAAAGTTACACTAAGAGTTAATTATTGGACTGGAACGTGGTGTAAAGTTGACGGAGACTGTTGGAGGACAGTGAAGTCGTGATAAAAATAATGATGTTTTAGGAAGCAAAATTACCATAGAAGACGCTAAAAATTAATCATATACTTGGAACGTGAGTCTTTTGAAGTGAAGGGTAATATTTAATAGGAACTGCTAAAGACCACAACGTTTAAAACAGAAATAACTTTAATTGAACAGTCATTTACATAAACACTGTTGTGGGTGAAAGAACATGCCAAAGTGGTTAAAGCATGAGGGTGTAGGTCGTCGAATTCAGTGTGATTCGTAATTAATAAACGATCGCTTATTCTACTGCAATATACTCCGACAGTATAGGCTTACTTTAATCTATCTTACATGCAGATGATTACTTTTTAACGTCTTCTGTAGTTAATTTGCATATACATGTACTCACGTGGGACTACGAAGAGACGATTAGACTAACTAAAGCAAGCACAGAGACATCAAACATTTAGTCTGCGACTGGAATGGAAGGAAACAGTAATATGTGGTACAGATTCAAGTACCCAATGCCATGCACTTGACAGTAGTTGCAGAGTATGGATGCAAATTTAGAACTAGAATACAGGATGTAAACCAAAGTAGTAACTAAAGAAAGAACCAAGACCTTAATCAGAAAGTAGTTACTACATCAAGAATCTAAATGTAGTTATTAAGCAGTTTACTGTAATATTTATGGACCTAGATGGAAAGTAATATTTCTCTGAAAATAGTTATTAAGTAAAATTATAGAATAATATGTATTATGAATGAAAAGATGCAGCCTGCTTTAGTTTCTATGTAGTTGACCTAAATGTATGCCAACAGTAAATGAAAATAGTTGTTTGAAAACATCTCTGTGCATGTCGAAGTGTTGTGATGTACCTTGCATGTGGTAATTTATGGGCTTATTTCCCGCTGTTCTTATAACAACTGCTACATGATCAGACGTAATAGTCTGTGTGGATATCCTGGGAAGTCACCTACGGTTTTGCGTAATTTTGGAGCTCTTCCCACGTATCTTCGTGATATTTGTGTCAAAACATTGATCCCTAGGCCAGTTTAACGAATGAATTCTTATGGAAATCATTGCTTTTGTTTTGAGTTTTGGGCTTATCTCAGCTATTTGTGCTGTAGATGTCCCCATAGTTTATTTCTTTGCGTCTGGCGTGTTCATGTTTCTCGTGCCCTTGTTTTACGAGTGGTAGACTCCCAGCATAACATCAGATGGGCGGGGCGGCCTGGAAACGCGAGACTGCGTGACGTTAAAGCAGGTACTTCAAAGGATGGAATGGATGTCTCCACCTTTTACTGCCGTCTTGAGAATTCAGGTCACCTTGTAAGAGGTAGTTTGGGTAGGGACATTCTACGGTTCTTTCAGCGAATTGGACAGTGGTGTGTTTCCATAAAAAGCTTATATCTTCGCGCTAGCTTCATTTGTCTCGTCAGAAATAACTTTTCAGGTCACGTCCACTGCAATTCAGAAGCAAATAAGGATCATATTAATTAATTTGACGCTCACTACGTATGGGATGTTAGGGTAACTCATTGCGCACGTGTAAAAATGTTGTAGAACACGTCCATTACTGCGACTGTTGTTTCGGTCCCCTGCCTTAACAAAGGTAGCATTTGGGCACCTGTTATTATTTGTCGGGACAGCCCAGTGTAGATCACAATTTTTATTGTATTCTTGATTGACAATTTTTTCAGATCCAAAAACTCGTCGCAGCAACTGATGTACATCGTCAGTTATAATTTGGTTGGTGCGTAAGTTCGTAGCGATTTTCCGTAAGTCTAGCAAATGCAACAGAGAAACATAATAGAGTATTTAGTCATCAATATTATGTCGTCCTTCACTATTTAAAACAGTCTGCCAACGCTGGGGTAGTTCTCCGATTCCGTGTCTGTAGAATTGGATAGGAAAAGAACACAGGTGGCCCCAGTCTTCAAGAAGGGTCGTCGAACAGATGCACAAAACTATAGACCTATATCTCTGAATTGTAGAATTTTAGAACATGTTTTTTGCTCGCGTATCATGTCGTTTCTGGAAACCCAGAATATACCCTGTAGGAATACATGGATACCTTAAACAGCGATCGTGTGAGACCCAACTCGCTTTGTTTGTTCATGAGACCCAGAAAATATTAGATACAGGCTCCCAGGTAGATGCTATTTTCCTTGACTTCCGGAAGGCTTTCGATACAGTTCCGCACTGTCGCCTGATAAACAAAGTAAGAGCCTACGGAATATCAGACCAGCTGTGTGGCTGGATTGAAGAGTTTTTAGCAAACAGAACACAGCATGTTGTTCTCAATGGAGAGACGTCTACAGACGTTAAAGTAACCTCTGGCGTGCCACAGGGGAGTGTTATGGGACCATTGCTTTTCACAATATACATAAATGACCTAGTAGATAGTGTCGGAAGTTCCATGCGGCTTTTCGCGAATGATGCTGTAGTATACAGAGAAGTTGCAGCATTAGAAAATTGCAGCGAAATGCAGGAAGATCTGCAGCGGATAGGCACTTGGTGCAGGGAGTGGCAACTGACCCTTAACATAGACAAATGTAATGTATTGCGAATACATAGAAAGAAGTATCGTTTATTGTATGATTATATGATAGCGGAACAAACACTGGTAGCAGTTACATCTGTAAAATATCTGGGAGTATGCGTGCGGAACGATTTGAAGTGGAATGATCATATAAAATTAATTGTTGGTAAGGCGGGTACCAGGTTGAGATTCATTGGGAGAGTCCTTAGAAAATGTAGTCCATCAACAAAGGAGGTGGCTTACAAAACACTCGTTCGACCTATACTTGAGTATTGCTCATCAGTGTGGGATCCGTACCAGATCGAGTTGACGGAGGAGATAGAGAAGATCCAAAGAAGAGCGGCGCGTTTCGTCACAGGGTTATTTGGTAACCGTGATAGCGTTACGGAGATGTTTAGCAAACTCAAGTGGCAGACTGCAAGAGAGGCGCTCTGCATCGCGGTGTAGCTTGCTGTCCAGGTTTCGAGAGGGTACGTTTCTGGATGAGGTATCGAATATTTGCTTCCCCCTACTTATACCTCCCGAGGAGATCACGAATGTAAAACTAGAGAGATTCGAGTCCGCACGGAGGCTTTCCGGCAGCCGTTCTTCCCGCGAACCATACGCGACTGGAACAGGAAAGAGAGGTAATGACAGTGGCACGTAAAGTGCCCTCTGCCACACACCGTTGGGTGGCTTGCGGTGTATAAATGTAGATGTAGATGTAGATTATGAATCACCTTGAAGAAAATGACTTATTGGTACATAACCAACACAGATTCAGAAAATATCGTTTATGTGCAACTTAGCTAGCTCTTTATTCCCATGAAGTAATGATTGCTGTCGACAGGATCTCAGATCGTTTCCATATTTCTAGATTTCCAGAAGGCTTTTGATACCGTTCCTCACAAGCGACTATTATTCAAATTGCGTGCATATAGAGTATCGTCTCAGTTGTGTGACTGGATTCGTGATTTCATCTCAGAGAGGTCACAGTTCGTAGTGATAGACCGTAAATCATTGTGTAGAACAGAAGCGATGTCTGGTGTTCCGCAAGGTAGTGTCATAGGCCATCTGCTGTTCCTGATTTTCATAAATGATCTAGGTGATAATCTGAGCAGCCCCCTTGGATTGTTTGCAGATGACGCTGTAATTTACCATCTAGTAAAATCATCAGATGATCAATTCCAATTACAGAATGATCTGGAGAGAAGTTCTGTATGGTGCGAAAAGTGGCAATTGGCGCTAAACAAAGAAAAGTGCGAGGTCATCCACATGGTTACTAAAAGACATCCGATAAATTTTGGGTATACGATAAATCGCACAAATCTAAGGTCTGTCAATTCGACTAAATACCTAGGAATTACAATTACGAGCAACTTAAATTGAAAAAAACCACATAGATAATATTGTGGGAAGGCGAAACAACGACTGCGCTTTGTTGGCAGAACACTTAGAAGATGCGATAAACCCACTATAGAGACATCCTACATTACACTTGTCCGTCCTCTGCTGAAATATTGCTGCGTGGTGTGGGATCCTTAGCACGTAGGATTGACGGAGGACATAGAAAAAGTACAAAGAAAGGCAGCTCGTTTCGTGTTATCGCGCAATAGGGGTGAGAGTGTCACTGATACGATACGCGAGTTGGGGTGGCAGTCACTGAAACAAAGGCGATTTTCTTTGCGCGTGTTCTATTTACGAAATTTCAATTACCAACTTTCTCTTCCGAATGCGTAAATATTTTATTGACACCCACCTACGTAGGGAGAAATGATGATCATAATAAAATAAAGGAAATCAGAGCTCGAACGGAAAGGTTTAAGTGTTCTTTTTTGCCACGCGCCATTCGAGAGTGGAATGGTAGAGAAGTAGTATGAAAATGGTTCGATGAACCCTCTGCCAGGCGCTTAAGTGTGAATTGCAGAGTATCCATGTAGATGTAGATGCAGAAGATGTTGGACGACTTCACACCGCATCAGAAGTAAGTAATAGATTCGTCGGAGGACCAACCAGTCGAAGTTACAGATGTCATATGGTTCCTCAACATCTGAGGAGTAAGGGTGTGTTTACGCTGCCACCTCTACACTCGTTGCTTGCCCGGCATTGCACGGTGATGACGAATGACAATCACAATCTTACCTGTCCGTTCCACCAGCACAATCGCTGCTCACCCTGCTGCTCGCTACAATCCTTGTAAGGCGATGATAAGCTGGTTTGTCTTTCCTGCTGTGACAATCGCCGTATGTCCTGAAACTTGAGGCGAGGTTGGCTGCTTCAAGGTGACTCTAGTCTGGCTCTCTTAGCATGTTAGCTATGTGAAGAGCTGCAGTGTGATTACTCCTGGCGGGCAGCGAGCAGGGTGGCTACAGCTTAAATGAACAAAGCACCCAGCGAGCGGCAAGATGCTACGTGACAGCAGCGAGCGGCAAGGTGCAATGCGATAGCAGCGAGCAGCGAAATGCCACCAGCGAGACTGCAGCATAAACGTGCCCTTAAGTTGCTCTGCAGGTTTGGGGAGTTAGTGCCGCAACTTGGGGTTTGTGATATGATACTGCTAGACCATTTTATATCAGCCAACTGTTAAATAATATGGTAGCGTGATGTAGTATAAGGTACGTGCCTTGGACATTTTAATATTGTAATAATTTAACAGGTAAAGGAGGGCAAGTTTGAGTTTTATGTGGACTGAGGAGTGCGTCTTCACGGAAGCCTGCGTGGGTCCATCATCACATTCCTCAAGCAAGTGTATGTCCAATGGCCGCGAAGCAGCGCGCAGATACTTGCCATTAAGGTTTCTTGGGTTCCAGGAGTGTGTGGCTTATGTACTAGTATAGGAATATGTCTGATGTGAAATCCAAGAGGGCCTTGGCAAGGAAGCTGCACCACATGCCCGCGAAAAAGTTTTTGTTAATATAGGTATGAAATGTTCGTTCTTTCAGACGCCATTTTAATCATGCAGCCACTATGAATCAAGACACAAAGGAATTAAAAACATTATCTGCCAGTTTTCATGGATTTATACCAATGGGGAAAGCTGAAAATTTGTGGTGGAGTGGGATTCAAACCTAGGGCTGCTGCTTACTAGGCAGATGTGCTGACCACTACCATATCTGCACATAGTGATCATCGGAGCAGCATGGACTACACTAGCCCACCTTCCATCAGACCCAAATTCTCATCTTATCCACACACTACTGATGTAGCTCCCCTTGCCCAGTATCCTTATTACTCGCGGCTTTTCCGCGATTCCCATAAGAGTTCGGGCTTGGTGAGAATCTGCAATGAAGGGACCATTGACCATCCTCGCCTTATATACAGTGTGAAAAGTATTTAAACCGACAAACTCTGGGAGGTTGTTGGGGATATCAACACAAATATTTTTCCCTAATGTCATTTTTTCCTATGAGGAGTATTTAAACTGGTAGACGAAGATTTCTCTGGCGGCAAATTAATTAAAACAACAAACACTTTTCCATTTTCTTATGACCAAGATACAACACATTAACACAACCCAATTTCAATTACAGTAGATTTTCAAAAATGTGTCCATTGACACGTAAACAAAGGTTACACCGTCGGGTCACGTTCTGTCTGACACGGGCAAAAACCCCAGGAGTATCCTGAATTGTTCCTGCTGCTGCTGCTACTATCCGGGCAACAAGATCCTCTTCTGATGCAACAGGAGTTGCGTAAACAAGGTTGCGCATCTCTCCCCACACAAAAAAGTCCAGAGGGGACATATCTGGGGATCGAGCAGGCCATGGTACAGGACCATCTCTGCCAATCCATTTTTCTGGGAACCGTCGGTCCAGAAATCGTCGCACACGACGACTGAAATGTGCCGGCGCCCCGTCATGTTGGAACCACATGCGTTGTCTTGTAAGGAGCGGGACGTCTTCCAGCAATTCTGGCAATGCTCTAGCAAGAAAATTGTAATAGTGCCTGCCATTTATTTAATGGCATAGGTAGCAGATACGACACAATTAAACAGTCCCCAACAACACCGACCCACACATTAACGAAGAACCGCACTTGATGAGCGCTAGTAACTGTGGCATATGAGTTATGCGAATTGTGCATGTTGAAGACTCCATTACGCCCGAACGTTGCTTCATCGGTAAACAACACAGAGGCTGGAAATGTAGGATGCATTTCACACTGTTCCAGGTACCACTGCAAAAACTGTACTCTGGGTGGATAATCAACTGGTTCCAGGTTGTGGACACGCTCTAAGTGAAATGGACGCAACAATTGCTCTCGAAGGACTGTTCTTACATTCGCCTGATTCGTCTCCATGTTACGTGCAATTGCACGACTGCTGATTGAAGGATCCCGCTCCACATGCTGCAAGACAACTTCCTCAAATTGCAGCGTTCTTACCGTGCGACGGCGCCCCTGCCCAGGTAGTTGCTAAATGTCCCGGTCTCACGCAGTAGTTGGTACACAGCAGCAAAGGTCGTATGATGCCGGATATTTTTGTTAATAAACACGCTGTGCAGCTCGTCCGTTGTGGTGCGCTACGCAGTTCGCACCAACCATACCAGTGTACTCACTCCAGGTGTATCGCTCCATTAGTAAACACAGACAATGCACTACTACACTGGTGGACAGCAGTTGCCTACAACTGAAGAGTGTAATACGCCCTCTAACAACTGAAGATCGTAATATGGCCTCTAACGACTGAAGGGAGTAATATGGCCTCCACCGGTTTAAATAATCCTCATAGGAAAAAATGACATTAGGGAAAAATATTTGTTTCGATGTCCCCTACAACCTCCCAGAGTTTGTCGGTTTAAATACTTTTCACTGTGTGTGTGTGTGTGTGTGTGTGTGTGTGTGTGTGGACATTGAATCGAACCCCGGTATGGCACAAATTTTCAACTTTCCCCTTTGATATACCAGGTGTAGAAGTATGAAAGAGGAATTTGGTTGCATGGTTGCAATAATTACAGTCTGTTGTTTGAAACTGTTAAACAATATATTATTCAAAATGATCTACATTGCTATTTATACATTCTCCCACTTCTCCGGCAGGCTGTGAATAGCACACCTAAAAAAAAAATTCTTCTTTTGAAGCGAACCGGTCAGCGAGCCATTTTCGTACATTTTCATACGAGTTGAAGCGTTGTTCAATGAGAGCGTGTCCCAGTGATGCAAATAGATGGTAATCGGACGGAGCCAACTCTGGAGAATAAGCAGCATGCCCTAGTATTTAGCAACTGAACGTTTCTATCATTTCCCTGACCCGTTCTGCTATGTGTGATGGCGCAATATGTGTTGCTTTTTCCTTATTCCGGTCGTTTTTCACGTAATGCTCGATTTAAATCGATCATTAGCTTTTGGTAGCGATCAGTGTTAACGGTTTCACCAGATTTTAGAAGTTCATGATAGATAACACCCTTCTGATCCCACCAAACACAGAGCGTTTTCTTCTTTTCAAAGCGTTTTGGTCCTGCAGTGTATGTCGATGGTTTGCCTTGATTCACCCATGATTTACGACGCTTAGGATTCTCAAAATACATCCATTTCTCGTCACCTGTCACTATGCATTTCACAATTGGTCTTTCGATTTGCTTACTGTCTTTCTTCAGTTTATGCGGAATCCATTTTCCCATTTTCTGCACGTTTTCCACAGCTTTGAACCGAAGAGAAAGGTCTTTCTGCGTCACATTCAATTGTTCCGCGAGTTCCTGTTGAGTTTGAGTATCATCTTCATCCAATAAGGGCTGCAATTCGTTGTCTTCAAACTTTTTATGTGGCTTCCCGCGCTCGTCGTTTCTCACGTCAAAATCACCACTTTTAAATTTTTTGAACCACTCGAAACTGTGTGTTTTCCCAAAAGCATGTTCGCCGAAAGCTTCGACAAGCATTCGATGCGATTCTGCAGCAGTTAACTTCAAATGATAACAGAAAACCAATTCTGTCCGCAAATCGTAGTTCGTAGGTACAAAACTCGACGTGCTTACGGGTTTGAAACAGATACCGATGTATGGAACTTGGGTTTGTGTGTTGACATGCGTCGTCGGCCGTTACACGAAGGAGATGGTGCTGCATACGTGGTCTCACGGGCCCTGCACTGACGACTAGCACCATCTATAGGGAAGTTACAATTTCATAGTTCTACACCTGGTAAATCAATGCCCATGGGCTGCTAATATCATTAAGTCCTTCGTGTATTGATTCATAATTGCTGCAGGATCAAAATGGTGTCTATTCTTTTGGACATGTCGGAAAGGATGGTCACCTCAGACATATATTAACACCACATATATAACAGGTGCAGAAAGTGGGAAAATGGGTTCCACATGAACTGAATGAAAGACAGCAAGCAAATCGAAAGATCACTTGTCATACGCTGCTCGCCAGATACAAGAGAAAGGAGAAAGTCGTTTCTCCATCGAATAGTAATAGGTGATGATGGATCCAGGCGCATATGTTATTCCTTCAATGTAGATTTACACCAAGCTCTTAACTCTTATGGGAATCGACGAAATGCCGAGAGTAATGAGGGTAAAAGGCAAGTGGGACATCAGCCGTGTGTGGATAGTTGAGAATTTGGATCTGATGGGTAGTCTAGGGCAGTCTGTGCAGTTGCATGACCATTGTGTTCTGATGGCGTAGAGGTCAGCAAGTCTATCTAGTAACCGGGAGAGCTGGGTTCGAATCCCGCTCCGGCACAAATTTTCAACGTATCCCATTCATATAAACCAATGTCTACTGGCAGCTACTGTCTTTAATTCCTTTGTGTTTTTGTTAATATTACATGATCACCATAAGTTCCCCTTCCCTTTTTGAAGTCATTACGGATGCTTGACAGCAAGTAATTGTGTTCTTGTGCTCACGCCAGTCGTATTTTAACAACTCGTAACAAAGTTTTCCTGAAGCTTGTGCTTAGCACAAATGGCAATGTCACTACTTGTCGTCAAAGCTAGTGAGGAGCTCGTTGTCATGGACTACGATTCCCTGCAGAGTATATAGCATCATTTGGTGTAACGTTGCCAGGTTCTGGAGATACTATTTCTACCACAATATTATTGCACATGGAAGTGACGGGACTTCGGTCCGCTTATCATCTGTCAGTGCATAATCGTGGAGGGAAGGAATGCTATGCAATAAAAACTGCACTAACATTGGCGGTTAGAGTTTTGAAATGAATCGTCCATCACACAAGGGGTGGACGCAAAGTTTTTCATCTGCTGTATCTGTTTCACAGGAATCCATTCCAATTTCATCTGCTACGTCAGTTGAAACATCGTTGCTATAGTCAGGTCCAGCATATTCATCTTCACTCCTCAGGCCAACATTGATTATTATATTCTCTATTAGTGCTTCCACTGGCCCATATCTGCGCTAATATCTATTTTCAATTCTTTTTACAATGTTCGCAAGATTTTAATCCTTCAAATGGTTCAAATGGTTCTGAGCACTACGGGACTTAACTTCTGATGTCATCAGTCCTCCAGAACTTAGAACTACTACCTACGTACATCACACACATCCATGCCTGAGGCAGGATTCGAGCCTGCGACCGTAGCGGTAGCGCGGTTCCAGATTGTAGCGCCTAGAACCGCTCGGCCACTCCGGTCAGCTTTTAATCCTTCATGTTCTGTAATCTTGGATGAAGACTCTTTGGTTATTTGTTTGAGGGTATTTAACTTAATGGAAGAAACTTTATTCTAACTATTTTTTTTTTCATTGTATTCCAGGTTAGCTCAATCTGTTCAGATCAGAATAGCATGTTGGGAGCCTCAGAACAGTACATCACTTATGTTTTAAAACTACGTATGCATTAAAAACGGGCTTTTGCTTGTTAAAAGGTACAATTTGTAAAACCTCATTTAGTTTTTTTTTAAATACTAATCTCTACCCGAGAAGGCCATGTAGGCCCAACGGTACCGTCCGGCCGCCGTGTCATCCACAGCCCACAGGCTTCGCTGGATGCGAATATGGAGGGGCATGTGGCCAGCACACCACTCTCCCGGTAGAATGTCAGTTCGCGAGGCTGGAGATACTTCTTAACCAAGTAGCTCCTCAGCTTGCCTCATAGGAGCCGACTGCACCCCGCTTGCCAACAACGCTTGGCAGACCGGATGGTCACCCATGCAACTGGTAGCCCAGCCCGACAGTGCTTAACATCGGTAATCTGACGGGAACGGAGTTACCACTGCAGCAAGCTCGTTGGTTATTTCTTTTTAGGCTCATTTCAAAACTTAGTTTGTTCTGAAAGAGACATTGAGTTATGTCATTTTTTTGAAATTGCAATAGTGGGGGCTTCTTTGTCGGTACTATATGATTCGGTGCGTTATCAAGCGCAACAGTACACCATCTGGGATATTAAGAATCAATTTCTCTTTTTACCATTTGTGATAAGTATCACCATTCAAACCGTCGCAATAATTTCTATGAAAACCATTCTTGTTTCAGCGTGTTCAACAACAGCTCTTTGGCCTCCACTGTTATTAGTGGTTACATCCGGAACTTCTTCCTGCAGCCAGCGCTTTCTCATTCTATAATGCATATATACCCACGTTTCGTCCGTGAATACAGCTGGTCTATTTGGAACCTTACCATGTTTTCTGTTTGCTCTCAAATATTCCGCACTTTTTCTAACAATGTCGGTACGATCTGTAGGAGGGTACTCTTACAGTTTTTGAAACTAAATCCCATCTCTTTTCAAAATTTTCCGAAATGCTGGAAATATAAGCAGCTCTTAATGCTGGGATTTCGTTCTTGTGCTCATAATACTCCAAAATTTGTCCCCGAATAAGTTCTTTACTGAAGACATGCAGGGAAACTTCTTTTCTGAAATTCGTTTGTTTTCTAGGAGTTTTAACTTTTATCTTGCTTTCTTAAACACTTTCAAAATGTGTTTTACTGTTCTGATTTCGCAACCATTTTTCAGCTCACAAGATTGTTTTCTATAGAGGTATCATTACATGATTCTGCTTTTGTTTCCTTCGAAAAATTGTAGAGCTTTGAATATAACCACTTTTGACTCAATGCGTCCACTTGCACCGTGTCTTCCTCTGCTCTCAGATTCATGATTATGATTATGAATAACACCGCACAGCACAACTGACGATATTTCACGAGGAAATACTGGACCAAGTGATAGTATTGCATAACTGACCTGAAAACATTGGCAACGCGAAGCATTTTCCATTATCACCCCTGTCTTTGAAATTTCATGGCAGATTAAAAAGGAGACTCGAACTCAGGTCCTTTGCCTTTCACGGGCAAGTGCTCTTCACGGGAGAACTTCTGTGAAGTTTGGAAGCTAGGATATGAGGTACTGGTGGAATCAGAACTGTGAAGATGGGTCATGAGTCGTGCCTGGTAGCTCCGTTGGAAGAGCACTTGCCTGCGGAAGGCAAAAGTACCGAGATCGAGTCTCTGTTCGCCACACAGTTGTATCTGCCAAGAAGTTTCACATCTGCGTACACTTCGCTGCAGAGTAAAAATTCATTCTCGACACCAATTTACTTGTTTACTGTAACGTTACCGCGTGTTTCTCTTCTTTTTCTTCACTTCTGTCGTCGCTATTCATCTCAGCGTGCTGTAACTACTAGGTCATTGGAGTTGACAGCGAGCATCCCGTTACGTTGCTCCCTGCCTCACAAAGAACAGTACCGATGTCTTTTGCATAAACACTTCCAATCAATGTTACTTGATAACGTATTGGAAATACTGTACAGCAAACAAATTTGGATTTGCTGTCGTAGCACATTTCTCGAAAACTGATTAGATTTGTGGTATTTTACTTTTGTTACTATTTTCCTTCCATCGATATGCAAGCCATCTGAAATTCTGTAGCTTAGAATACTTCCTTTCCAATACTGGCATTCTTGTACTCAGTTGAATTCACGCGACACGTTCCACGACAAACGGATTCAAAAACCGAGAGAGGTGGTGCAGCGGCGACACGTAGGGCATGCATCCAGGTGGACGGCGGTTCGTATCCCCGTTTGGCCATCAAAATTTGAAGTTTTCCATACATCACTTAAGACAAATGCTAAGGCTGTCCATTTGAAAAGGAAATGGCCGATTTCTTTGCCCATCCTTCCACAATCTGAGCTTGTGCTCTGTCTCGTCGACGGGTCATTAAGCTCCGATATTTCTTCCTGTTCCGGTTCAGAATCCGTATTGCTCTAGAAACTGTTCTTCACAATCAGTGTCATCTAAGCGAGGAGGAGACCCTGAAGGTTTATCAAGTGACAAACGAGTAAAGAGCGTTGTCACTTTGGCTAAGAACCTTTCACGCTACGATTTACTGACGCGTAAAATATGAGAGTTTCGCGAAGCACCAGTGGATGGAATATATTACCGCCTGTTGCATTATTGATCGGATAGCGGAATAATAATGAACTTCCTTTCAGAGCGATACTCACTGCTTCCGTTACAAAGTGTCGCGCACTCTTGCCGCTACGAGGCTTTGGACTTCTTATGGCTGCCGTTACTAGCGCAGCTTATGCCTCCATAGACCAGCAGAGAAGTGGAAACCCTTAGAGGATAGTCGTGAATATGAAGAGGCTTTTTGTTTCAGATCGCTGAAGTTCTCAAGAAATTTGCAAAGTTATTATGCCAATCTTGTGTATCTATGACATCAAAGAGGCTAACAATGGGAATTTTTCCCTATTTGGCTCAGATTCAGTGCTCCCGTGAATTAGGGCACAAGATATTACAAGTGATTCACCATGATTGAGGTATTAACCGTTACTGTTGAAAGGAGTCTACTGGGACACACTTGTATGTGGCATCCGAATATGATAAGAATATTAATGTAGACTGAACAGAAACTATAATATTATAAACGATGTATGTCTGTGATAGGCTTTATAAAGTGAATCGCTGACTGTGCACGACCGCAGAGCCAAAGATATTGTTTTTTGTCTGAGATTGTGGTGTTGGAGTAACAGAGTGCTGGGCACATGGTGGTAGATGGCGGTTCTGTGAGCGAAAGATGATGGAGCAGGCAGTTTTGTGGTGTGTTCTGTGAAGCCACCAAGTGTTAGATTAATGTAGGTATGTCAATATTGTTGAACATGGAAGTAGAAGTCTTCATTCAAGCAAGGTAAAAAATGTTAAATAGTTATGATTTTTGTTTTGCAGCACGTTAGTATAGATGAGTTGGCTGATAATTTGTAATTGTTGATTAACCTCAGAACGCACGTAAACTAACTGATAAAAAGGCTAGTTAGATATTTCACTTCTGTAATGTTTCTAAGATTTGTTAACAGAGTTATCTGTAATTTGATGATTTGCATTTATGCTGGTTTAGTGAGGTTAGATCATACTTGCTGTATAAATATCATTGTTTGTGAATCAATTAGTAAATATGATATACATTTTTTACCAGTGTAATTTCAATTGACACTTGTTTTTGAAAAGACAAACTTAACTTGCAATATAATCTCGCAATCAGTAATGCCTCCCTGCCCAGGTCATATGTTTTTCAAAGAAGTTGGATTTTTCTTAAATGTTTTCATTTATCAGCCAAAAGAATTTCATGTACATCTCAAAGTATGATGTCCAGCATTGTACACTGCTGAGCCTTTAGCTAGCCTATTTTATTTTTTTCATGAGAGACCAGAATATATCGAATTCTACCGTTGCTGCTTTACGTCCAGTTGTACGTGGGGAAGTGGCTAACATCGCAGACCCGGGAATTTTATGAGATAGCCATTCACCGCATTGTGTCACAGTGGGACAAGTGTCTCAACAGCCAGGGTCAACACTTCTAACATACAGGTACTGGTTTCTGTAATTATGCCTCCGGCTCGTTTCTTTTTGAACGCTGCTTATAAATAAGGCACTGGCACTTTGTTTATGTCTGAAATGTGTTTGTCTTTCGGAATGTCCAAGGTATTAAACAGTATTAGCTTACAGAACACTGATTGTCGAAATATAGTTGAGTCGGCACATTTACCATGCGATCCCACATCTACAGCGACAAATTTATAGTTTGCATGACAAACAGCCATTAATATAACAGAGAAATATTTCTTATAGTTGAAGAACATTGATGCACTGTTTGCTGGTTTCACCAGTCGCACACGCTTTCCATCAGAGGCGCAGACACTGTCTGGGAAATTGGCCTTAGTTTCAAAATCTTTTGCTATTTGCAGACAGTCGTTTTTGGTCGGTTCTGACAAACATTCATCTCTTAAGATAATCCCGATTGATGAACATACTCTTCCTAGAATTTCTCTGATTGTTGTCAGTCCAAGATGGAAAGCATGATGCAAATTAACGAATTTCAAATTGCCAGGTATCTGAAAAGGAGAAATTACTAAATTATTTCATACTTCTGCGAGATAGGTTAGTTTTAAGGCAACCTCTCTCCGAAAAAATTGTCTTGAAATATTTTCTAAGATAATCTAATAAACTGAGTTGTTCTAATCATTTTCTTTAAATTAACGTATGTCCCATCAGTTCCTACGACATATGGTATGCGGAAACTCATCCAACATATCACTACTTGTAGCTTCCGTTTACAAAGAATACATATTATTGGTAGCTAAGATAATAGTTCATTTTTACAGGTATATCGCTACAGAAGAAACGGCGTAACATTAAAGATTCACACAGCTGAGAGAAATGGAGATTAACCGGTAAAAGTGGTTCTACAGCTACGAAAAAGACGCCATATCTGTATTTTAATCTCCTATCATTTCTAAACATTACGACCCCACCGTCGCATACACATAGCAGAGTATCACCTGAGAATGCTGAGAATCAGGCTACAGCAGAAAGTGAAGTTCCAAGTGGACTGTACCAGGCTAGGGTGCTCGGTAAGAAATTGGAAGACAGCTAGTCGATGATCTGCAAAAATCTGCAGAAACCAGGCCGCAACTGGACACACAAATAATGAGAGATGAGGACAGGCGTTTTTTTTTTGTCTTTTGTCAGCGACTTCAAAAAAAAAAATACCTCACCACTTGAAGTTGTCTGTAAAACGACGAATATTAAGAATTATTGAAGAAGCTGAACCGCATCCTAACTGTCCAAAAACATCTTCTTACGAACACCACCCAGTGCACATTTTTCACCGTCCACAGTCGTCAACCGGACATTCCTCACAACACCAGCCGCTATCTACATCGTTGTCTTGTGATGGAACAGGACATTATCAGGAAACCTATCCAACACAGTCTAGTTCTTCTTCTTCTTCTTCTTCTTCACAAACTACATTCCTGGAAATTGAAATAAGAACACCGTGAATTCATTGTCCCAGGAAGGGGAAACTTTATTGACACATTCCTGGGGTCAGATACATCACATGATCACACTGACAGAACCACAGGCACATAGAAACAGGCAACAGAGCATGCACAATGTCGGCACTAGTACATTGTATATCCACCTTTCGCAGCAATGCAGGCTGCTATTCTCCCATGGAGACGATCGTAGAGATGCTGGATGTAGTCCTGTGGAACGGCTTGCCATGCCATTTCCACCTGGCACCTCAGTTGGACCAGCGTTCGTGCTGGACGTGCAGACCGCGTGAGACGACGCTTCATCCAGTCCCACACATGCTCAATGGGGGACAGATCCGGAGATCTTGCTGGCCAGGGTAGCTGACTTACACCTTCTGGAGCACGTTGGGTGGCACGGGATACATGCGGACGTGCATTGTCCTGTTGGAACAGCAAGTTCCCTTGCCGGTCTAGGAATGGTAGAACGATGGGTTCGATGACGGTTTGGATGTACCGTGCACTATTCAGTGTCCCCTCGACGATCACCAGTGGTGTACGGCCAGTGTAGGAGATCGCTCCCCACACCATGATGCCGGGTGTTGGCCCTGTGTGCCTCGGTCGTATGCAGTCCTGATTGTGGCGCTCACCTGTACGGCGCCAAACACGCATACGACCATCATTGGCACCAAGGCAGAAGCGACTCTCATCGCTGAAGACGACACGTCTCCATTCGTCCCTCCATTCACGCCTGTCGCGACACCACTGGAGGCGGGCTGCACGAAGTTGGGGCATGAGCGGAAGACGGCCTAACGGTGTGCGGGACCGTAGCCCAGCTTCATGGAGACGGTTGCGAATGGTCCTCGCCGATACCCCAGGAGCAACAGTGTCCCTAATTTGCTGGGAAGTGGCGGTGCGGTCCCCTACGGCACTGCGTAGGATCCTACGGTCTTGGCGTGCATCCGTGCGTCGCTGCGGTCCGGTCCCAGGTCGACGGGCACGTGCACCTTCCGCCGACCACTGGCGACAACATCGATGTACTGTGGAGACCTCACGCCCCACGTGTTGAGCAATTCGGCGGTACGTCCACTCGGCCTCCCGCATGCCCACTATACGCCCTCGCTCAAAGTCCGTCAACTGCACATACGGTTCACGTCCACGCTGTCGCGGCATGCTACCAGTATTAAAGACTGCGATGGAGCTCCGTATGCCACGGCAAACTGGCTGACACTGACGGCGGCGGTGCACAAATGCTGCGCAGCTAGCGCCATTCGACGGCCAACACCGCCGTTTCTGGTGTGTCCGCTGTGCCGTGCGTGTGATCATTGCTTGTACAGCCCTCTCGCAGTGTCCGGAGCAAGTATGGTGGGTCTGACACACCGGTGTCAATGTGTTCTTTTTTCCATTTCCAGGAGTGTAATAATTCAGCAGTCTCCACCAGAAACCACCGATGACAGCAGTATTGATAACCGTGTTGCATCACGACTACTTACAAGTTTCGGTGAATCATCAAGTTAATTTTACTTGCTACATAATGTAACATTAAAAATTTCCTTATTGGTAAAAATTTTCTTTAATAAAACTTTCCTTAATGTGATTAACAGTTTCTCTTCATTTCCTATGCGTTGTCTCATTGCTGTGTCTGTACTTCTTATACAGTCTCCAATTTTCTTCAATATTTCATCAAAATTTTTTATAGACAATCTAGTGAAACTGAAGAATTTATCTTCGTGTTCACGAAGTTCACAAGAAAAGTAACAAACACTTCGTTTGTAGAGCGGGATTGCAACATAGGATGTACCCAGTATCTTTTCTTCTTTTGGTTCGCCTGACAATGCCAGAGGTACACAGCGGTTGCTACCTCCGTAATCTCTACCGTGCGACTGAGCTGCGGCCAGCCGACTGACCTCCGTGCCGGCCAGCCGCAGTCATGGTCGCAGTAGCTGCAGCCACGTTAGCCGTTGGTCGTAGCTGTGGCCGCACTAGTATTTTTTTTCCTTTATTGAAACTTCGTGCCTCATACGAGGCAGGCTGGCAACGGCCTATATACGCCGCTCTTTGGCCAATACATACAAGAGATAGATATAGAAGACAGAGAACATAAAAAGCATGGTAATATGTGATGAGCATTACATGATAGATTAGAATCCGTCCGGCGGAAGGCACGGTACGCAAAGGGGGTCACCAGTAGAACAGAAAACACATCCAGTTGGAGGACACCAAGGAAAACACTGTAGCACAAAACGGAGAAACACTGATGCACACAAACACTGATAATGATCGTCGGCGAAGCACTCACAAACACACCGATGAAGGGGAGGGCCTGCCTCCAGGTGGAATGGAGAGGCAGGAGGGTGGGAAGGAGGGGGAGATGGAGCCAGTGGGTGAAAGAAGGGAGGGGGAGAGGGGAAGGGTTGGAAGCCCGGGGAGGGGGGTGGAAGAGGGGAGGGGGGCGAAAGGAAGGTGAGGAGCGAGAGAGGGAGCCCCAGGGAAAAAGGGGGAATGGGAGGGGAGAGCCAGATATGGTAGGAGGGGTGGATGGAGGGAACAAGGACATCATCAGGGTGGGGAAGTTTTCTGTCTGTTTACATATCTCTGTATTTGAATACGCATGACTATACCAGTTTCTTTGGCGCTTCAATGTATGTACCTTCTGTCCTCACGTTGCACCTGAAACGTCCCCTTAGAACAATTTATACAAGACTGTGCTTAACCTGACACACAATAATTTTAGCGCAACGCAATCTGATTATCAAAAATCCCTGCAAAAGAATGGCCCTGAGTAACATTAAACTATACCTTTCAGAAATCACTTACCTCACAAAAATCTTCGTTACTCGAACTACTGCAATACAGCGAGCGCCACTACTGCCAGCTAAATAAAAGATTCAAACTACTGAAGGCACTAACTACTGATAGGGATAGTTAGCAAATGAAAGATATTAATAGAGAACAAACAATGTATTTACCTTAATATTCATAATTGACATCCAGTATTACAAATTATCAAAACTCCGCCATCTCTCTCCCCACATCCACCACTGCTGGCGGCTCACCTCCAACTGTGCAACGCTACGCGCTGTTCACATCCAGCTGCCGCTGCCTAACACTACAATGGCAGACAACAATGCAAACTAGCCACAGGCTGCACACAGCACAGCCAGTGATTTTCATACAGAGCGCTACGTGGCATTACCAATATGAAAATCTAAACAGCCTACTTACATAGAGAAAACATAAACAGCCTACTTACATAGCCCCCATGCTCCCCACAAAAAATTTTTACAAATGGTGTTGGGCACTGGCCAATACAGATTTGAAAAAAATTTTTCACAATTACAGTAACAAAGATATAAAATGCACACACTTATTGATACCATGTTGGTCAAAAGCTAAAATTTTCTCACAGTCCATAAAGATACTCCTGATCATTCATCATAATAGTAATTACAGTTTCTCATTAGTAAAAGAAATTGCACACAGAAGTTGTGGATTTTCATGCAGTCTTGAAGAAGTAGTGGTGTCCTTCCAACGGAAAGACAGTGCTGACTCTTGACATGCTGACAGGTAATGGGCCACAATGGAGCAAACCCACAGCAGAGTCAGTCGAAGTTGATGAATATTGGTAGGTAGGTCATCACAGAGTAGACCCACTGTAGTCCTGGTAGAGATTGTGGTATTGGTGGGCCAGCAAAGGTGTAGACCCACTGTAGTCCTTGTAGAGATGGCCAGCAGCCATCTGTTGTGACTGTGCAGGTGCACAATCACCATTGAAGAGTCTTGCAGTTAATATAGCAAGTCCATAACCACCACTTGTGCACTCACAAACTTTTTGGAGTTGTCCTTAGAACCAGCAATGCTGTTATCCAGTCCCTTGCTGAATTAGTAACACACGTGCAAACACTAACAGTCCCAACTTCTCACATAGTGTCCATATAGTATGACCAACAGAAATGTGTGCAGTGAAATGTAACGTACAAGTTACTTAATTTGATGAACTGGTGTCAATTACAATTTTATAACATGAGAATACAATTACAAAGGTACAAAATACATCATTAAAGAACATAACAATACAGATAACATTTGTAGTAATACAGGCTTTACAAAAGAATCGAAATAACATATACATCAGTGTTACAGGAATTATGACATGAGTACATACATAAAAGATCAGAATAACTTTCGAAACATCAACTTCACACATGAGCATTAAAACAAAAAAGAATAAATAATGTCTAAGCATATTTACAAGGTAAATAACATATTATTAATGCCAATTATATTTGAGGACAACAGTATTCCTCATCATAGTGAATGTAGCTTAATATTAAAAGAAGAAAAAATTCTATGAAACTACACAGAGACAGGAAGAAAACAAATACACAAGGGTACACAAACACATAGTGGGATAACACAAGGAAAGGACAGGGTTTGTTTTACTGCAGTATTTTGCAAACAAAACTTTCTTTGCTTCTTGGAGATCTCCCTTCATTCATCATTATTCCCAAAAAGTCCTATCTATACCTCCTTCCTGTATTCTATTCATATTTCTTTCAAAATAATTGTTTCTCATTGTACATTACTCATTTTGGCCCAAATCTTTTTCATATAACTTCGCAATGCATTCTTTACCTATTCTCCATAGTCAGTTTCTTATATAGTCTACCCCTCTTAAGCTAACTTAAATCTACTGAGCTCAGATGCTAAACTAAGGGACGAGGCAATGCAGCAGCACATAACAAATTAACACAAACAGCAATGCAAGCAGCAGTAAATCTAAATTACCGAGCAATGCAACATTACAACTAATCTGCAGCAACAAGAAAACTAAATCCGTAGTAAAACTGGCTTAACAGCGTAATACAAAGTCAAATTCAATAACACTATGCCTGGCAAACAGCAGCAGCAACTTATATCTATACATGACAAAGTTCAAGCAGAAAAAATATTACAGTAAAAACAACAATGCAGATAAGGGAAATGTCTATTCACATCTTAATGTCTATGTAATTAAAGTGGTCATCTTAATGTCTATGTAATTAAAGTGGTCATCTTAATGTCTATGTAATTAAAGTGGTCATCTTAATGTCTATGTAATTAAAGTGGTGCACCACAACAACTTATTGTAAAAAAATATTACCATATACTTGAAAAGAAAATTATGTGTTACTGTTACTAGTTCCTTCTTATTGTTCTTTCCTTTCCAAGTGCTCCTTTTTTAAAGAACGTGGATCATAAAATAATTATTTAATAGATCTGTTGACAGAAAGTGTTCCCATTAGCAAATGCATTTTATTTTATCAAAGCAATGCTGCAACACAGCTGGAAACCAGATATCAAATGAAATAAGCAATTACGCAAACCAAAGCATAAAAATATCATTCAATAGATATGTGACATTTCATAAGTTAGTAGAAATTCTCTCAACTCTCGTAGAAAGACGCTTGTCGTAATCAGGTGTGCAGATGTAAAAATATTTCTCGTCATTTCATTAGGCATTTCAGTAAATATCATAAATTACGAGCTCCACAGTATGCTTTCAACAAGGAAATGTCAGTAGCGCGGACAATGGCCTCCCCTTTCTTTTTTTTCTACCTGTGCTTCTGACGAGGCACTCACACTAATGGCTTGTTCTCCAGGCGTCTGACACACCTGGGTGCCCACGACGCATTATGTGCAGGTGGTCACTTAACTTTCTTACGGAAATATTTACGACAGCAGTTTCTGCTACAGTGACAGTCTCATATAAAAATATTTCACAGGTCAAGAATTTGTGTTGCAAATGTGTAGAAACAAAATCTTATAAATATAACAGTGTCCAAAAAAATTTTCGAAGACATTGTGATACATTCTCGCATTTACACACATTCCATAACTCTTAAAGTACGATTCTTGGTTTCCAACATCCTTTTTCACAAGTCAAGAGTCCCTAACTTCTATTCATTATTCATATACATATAAACACGTAATCACATTCCTCATATATGGTAGCATCATCTTATTGACATAAACATACCTCAACAGCATAATAAACATCGTCGTCGTAAAAATAACATCATAACACCTCAGTCAAATCTCAAAAAAGTCGTAGCTTTCTGCAATAATTTCAAACCATAAAAAATATTCTCTGCTCATTTAAATAGTGTCATCTGCCTCAAACGTACTTTAAAAATCATGATCTCATACCAAATACATCATTCAAAGCTCTCATAGTATCACAATGGTTCCGGAAAAATATGAAGAGTTCACACAGTACAGACAAAATACAATTTCATAAGTGTGAAGTTACCCAACTGTGTATTTGCATAAACATGTGTCACTGACGTAGTAAAAAGATGTTTGTTTCTCTGTTAAATGATCAGATAGCTGTGTAATTTATGTGTTAGAGAAATATGGTACCGATGTGTTAAATTGTATAAGCAAATACCATATTAGCTAGGGCCCTTGTGCTTGCCAAACACATGATACACAAAGTAGGCGTGTACCCCCCTGAGGATTATTGTAATTATACCCTCAGGTGTTACAGATTGCAAGACTGGAATGAAATGTATTACGGAAAACCTTTGTATCATTGTACTTCAAATATCTTTAAAAATAAATGATTTAAGTACAAAATTAATCACACAAATACGTGTCTTGTAGCGCTAAATGTGCGTCTTGTTGTAAGGTAATCGCTGTGGAAGTGTCGTAATTATCGTTCTCCAAAAGCTAAGTTCTGCAGAAGTCAATGTACTTACCTCATGATAAACAAAGTGAAATGCTTTGCGTAGAGATATCATACTTATTACGCTTATTGCCGTGATGAGGAAAGTACTGTGCTGTAACGTATTGTTGTCCTACGGAAAAGGCTGTCTCCTTGTAGCAATAGCACAAAAGTTACTACTAAAACATATCTTGCTTTCCAGAAGGATTCAGAAAAAACTGTGCAGATATAAAACAGATACACCGCAAAAGCAACATTGTAAATTGTCACTCATTAGTAACGTCGTGATATAATCATGTAGCTGTCACATAAACTAACCACTGTGTCATCTGGTATCTCTCAGAAAGTACTTTAATTCAGAATGTATTTTCAAGTAAACCAAAATGTTGCATTAGAATCTCATTAGCAGTGCCAGATATAATGTTATTTTTCTCGGATCCAGCCGGCGCACGTGTATGCCTGCGGTGTGAGTCATTGTCTGTCTCTTTGTTGCCGCGCATCGTTACTGGGATTAGGAGGCCTAACTTCCACAAATTCGCCTTGCCGAGAGGGCCCAGCTCTGTTTAAGGCTCGCCAGTTCTGATGTAGTTCAGGTCTGTCGTTACGATCATATCGTCTGTCGTCATGTCGGTAGATGCCATAGTTTCTTTCTTGTCGGTCACGTGGTGGAGAATTTCTCCCTGAATCGTAACTACGTGCTGGACCGATGCGTCTAAAGTTATTCTGTCTCCCTTGATAATAATTATTTTGGTTCCCATATTGTCTGTTTCTCTGATTGTCTCTGTGATAGTCATTACTGCGGAGAGGTGATGTTTCCCTGTAATTATGACTACTCTGCCAACGGTTGTCATATGGATGGTGTCTATTTTGGTCACGATTTGTGTGGTGAGAATAGCCTTGTCGCGTCCAGTTATCATTTCTGTCGTCACGGAATTGTGACGGATGTGACCTGTAGTGATTGTTTTCCTGTTTTCGCATCCCGCGACTGTTTGTGTCAATTTCTAATTCTTGTAACAGTCCCTGGAAAGCTTCAATGTCGTCTTTGCAACGTCCTGCTAAAATAATATGTCGTAAATGTTCAGGCAGTTTGATTAAGCAAATGCAGATGAGTTCTGAGGGGCTGTATGGGTTTGACAGGTATTGATTCTTGTGCAACATGTCTTCAAAATATTTCACAAGACTGGAAAATTCAGATTGTTCGAAGTGTTTCATCATTATGATGCTATGTTTTACTCGGTCTTGTGTAGCTTGAGACCAATATGCTGAGAGGAAGGCATGATAAAAATCTCCTTCACTGTGACAATCGTGAATGACCGATCGCATTCTTACACCTGGTTCATTCTCTAAGTAGCCACACATAAATTCTAACCTGTGCTCCAATGACCAGTTGGGAGGGAAACAATGAGAGAATTGATGGAGCCACGCTTGTGGATGAATGTCGTTGGCAGAATTCTTAAACGTTTTGAATTTACATGTAGTAATGAACAGCTTATAGTCAAAATCATCGTGTCGGCGAGTAGCATATCGGTCATTGTTACGTCGTGTCGGCGGTTCCATCTCAAAATTCGGTGTACCTTGCCAATTTCTTTCATAATTACCGAAATGCCCTGTGTTATTATTTTGTGGCTTTTGCGTATTTCTATGTTCCTCTTCCCGTGTTGGAGCGCGAGTGTCCTCTGAAATACGTAATTCTTGTATTACCTGTGTCAGCTGATCTTGTACTTCCCGGATTTCTCTTTGGTGTTGCGTATTAATTTGATTCTGATTTTGTTTGAATTTCCTAATTTGTTCGCACTCTTCTGTGTCATTAAAGACTACTGGTTTTGTGTCATTCAGATTATCATCTACCTTCGTAGATAAATTATTTGCTGTTCCGAAAGTTCAACTACTTTATCTGATAATGAACTAATTTCCCCCATGTCTCTTTCTACTGTGTCCTTTAAGTTTTTCTGAGTTTTTGCAAGTTGCGTAACCGAATCGGTAGATGCAACTGAGTCCATTTTAGCTTGCAAGGTCTCATGATTTTCATGAACAGTAGTCTGCAGTTCTTTTATGGCTGCTTCGTGATTCTGTAACGCATTCTCATGACGCGAAAAAATAGGTTGAAAATGCTCACAAATTTGTGTTTTTACGTCATTACAGACCTTTTGACATTTCGATTCGATGTTATGTAACTCAGTAGTTAAATCTTCACGTGTTTGTTCAAGTGTGGTGTCTAACTTTTGAAGATTTTGTTCCATTGTGTCTAACTTCTGAAGATTTTGTTCCATTATGTCTAACTTCTGAAGCTTTTGCTGTGTTTGTCTCTGATTTTGTTCCATTGTGTCTAACGTTTGAAGATTTTGTCCCATTTGTTTCTGATTTTGTTCAAGCGTTGTGTCTAACTTTTGTAGCCTTTGTCCAATTTGTTGCATTAACTGTAATAACAATGCACTGGTGTCTGAAACATGTTCCTCAGTGCTTTTCGGCAGTGAATTTGCACCGGCAACATTCACATTTTGACAAGCGGAAAATGTGTCTTGACTCATTTGAGAAAACGGTGAGGACGCAAAACCTGAATCTACAGTATTTGCAAAATTGTGTCCTATCATTTCGGATTCCTGAGGCGAGCTGTTGCCGACCGATCGATCAATAATGCTTCCCTGTTCACTACCTGTTTCACTGCCTACGCCATTGTTTGACGCCCGCTCCATTTCCCTATGCACAGTTACCAAATTACTACTTTGAATATTAGTTAATTCATTACATGGTGGGGCCAACACACTGCTTTCGTCTTCACTGTCATTTCTCAGTTTACTTTGGAGCCGAGTGTTACGTTCTTCACACGCCATTATTGTCACAATATTTCACATGATAACACAGAAAAGCACAATTTGAATAGCAAAAATAAGAGAACACATTAACATAGCACTGAAAATAATATGTAGTTAATTACAAGCGCAGCTGCGAAATACTTGGTGCAAACCTACATGCATGCCACAACTGTTTTGCAGTACAACAATGAAAAACTGCAACTACAAAGGAGATTCTCTCTACAATTACGCGCTAGCAATAAACAAAAGCTACACTAAATACACAAACTACAAGAAAAAATCAGAAGATTCCAGTGATGTATCCTAGGCTAAGGGTCGACATATGAAACGTCCCCTTAGAACAATTTATACAAGACTGTGCTTAACCTGACACACAATAATTTTAGCGCAACGCAATCTATCAAAAATCCCTGCAAAAGAATGGCCCTGAGTAACATTAAACTATACCTTTCAGAAATCACTTACCTCACAAAAATCTTCGTTACTCGAACTACTACAATACAGCGAGCGCCACTACTGCCAGCTAAATAAAAGATTCAAACTACTGAAGGCACTAACTACTGATAGGGATAGTTAGCAAATGAAAGATATTAATAGAGAACAAACAATGTATTTACCTTAATATTCATAATTGACATCCAGTATTACAAATTATCAAAACTCCGCCATCTCTCTCCCCACATCCACCACTGCTGGCGGCTCACCTCCAACTGCGCAACGCTACGCGCTGTTCACATCCAGCTGCCCAACACTACAATGGCAGACAACAATGCAAACTAGCCACAGACTGCACACAGCACAGCCAGTGATTTTCATACAGAGAGCGCTACGTGGCGGCGGCGTTACCAATATAAGAACCTAAACAGCCTACTTACATAAAGAAAACATAAACAGGCTACTTACACACCACTCAAAAATTTCCAAATTAAAATCAGGCTTCTGGCATAACGATAAAACAGTGATTAATGATTATGTGGCGACTTCTGGGGACCAGATAAAATTTTACTATGGTTATTTCTTTATGTTCGGACGAGAATAGAAGCTTGTTGTGCAGGGAAAAACGATGTATGTGACTTAATTGTTAAAATATCTGTGAACTATGAAGGTTTTCAGAAATAACTGCAACCAGTTTGCTTTTGTGATGTTAGAATTTTTATTTTACCATTACTGGTTTCAGTCACCTAGTGACTCATCATCAGATGCTACACGTTCTTAGTGATTTTGTACTGCAATGCGGACCTTGTTGTGTAGCAAGCACTCAGTGTTGCACAGTATCTACAGTAATTTATATCATAAAACCGACTTGATGGAATTAGTTATATTTATGCCATCAAGTCGAGCTCAGATTTTTTCATGTGTAATCAGTAGGGGTCGGATTTTAATGAGAATTCATGTTTTTCCCTGAATTCTAGAGTGAGTTTTACAATTTATGCATGAATCCAGGTGTTGTAGGGTAGAAAAAAGTATTTTTATTGCGCATATCGAGTCATTTTTACACTATTTTTAAGCAATGGGTCATATTTCGGCCAACGTTTGCCAAAAATACATATATTCTGTCGTATCTTTAAGTACAAAAGAATAGAAACACGAAAATGTTGGTCACATGGCAATGCTTAAGGTAATATTCTCACAAATTAACAAAACAATTGCTACAAAGCTTTCTTTATCAGTACTATAGTAGACAAGATACCCCGATGTGGTTGGGTGTTATGTTACAATTGTTGTTGTTCTAAAAGTTGACAGGCCTGAAGAAATGTTCCACCTAATGTGTGAAACTTTTGCGTGAGTAGACAACTCGATAATAGCCATTTTTTATCACAACTCAATGAAGCTACTGTGGCCGAAAGGTGCGAACAGAGACAATATTTTGCTGCTAGTAACGTATTGTTCTTCACACTTGGCTAAAGCGACAATGGGCTTCAAATTCTTTCCCTTGTATGACGTACGTCACCTGACGTTCCGGAAGAGGTGCGATAAATTACCCTTATGCAGATAAATTAATTTACAGTGGTAAGAAATTCTACTTGAAAGCTTAAAGGCACGAGCATCTTCACTCCCCCCGCCTCCCCCCACCAAACACACACACACACACACACACACACACACATTCACAGGTTGACAGGTTGTTCTTACACATGGTGTTCCTGGCTTAATGCTGCTGAGTATTACTGCATCATCCACACTGGAATAAAGACAATCTTCTGAGAGCTTCATAGTGATGAATAAAGTACTATCAAAACTGTGAAAACAATCTTTACAGATACCTTGTCTCGAAACTTTGCATACATGACTGGTATCAAAAGCCGTCACACGATTAGAAGCTGCTGGTACTCAACCGTGTGACGTCCTGGATATTGTGCAACGTGTGCAGAGCGAGTTGAATCGAGCTTGCGGTCATGTGGCTGGCAAAGATAACAACAAATTGCAGAGAGAAACTTCTCTAGATACAAACTTATACTCAGCGACAACAATAGAACCCTGAAACTGGAAAATCTGAAAATGCAACTCTGCAGGAACTGAAGCTACACAGCACATGTTAACTACTCGGAATATTTTAAACAAGTGGTGTTCAGTAGCAGAAACATGGTTTTGTAGTACAGACAGGTGTTGTTTTGACTGTATGCCGTGCTTTTTTCAGACACATGCAGACATTTAAAAAATAAGTGCTAGTTAATTTCAAACACAACAAAAAGTAAGACTTGTAGTCACTATTTGTTTAGAAGAGAATTTTGTATTATATGGCACATAAAAAAATCAACAAGAAACCAGTGTCCAAAATCGACATATTTTATTTTTAAGGTCATATCTATATTAGTTTTAGATCATAAATTCTTGCATATTTCAATGTTTTTAGATCATTTAAGTCCTGGCCCTATTAATCATATTTAGCTACACGCATCCATGTTGCTCCCATACGTTTTATAACGTCATCTGCCCGTCTTTCATTAGGTCGTCGTCTAGCTATGTCTTTCCTTTCAGAGCCCAACTAAGAGCTCGCTTGGTCTATCTTCCCACTATTTCACGAGCTACGTCTGATGGATTCCGCCATTTCATTTTCATTAGAATCAGGAGTACTTTCCCAACTGCAGTATATTGAGAGCTACTTGAGAACGCTGACAGCAAAACAAAAGAAATCCCAAATACTGTACCACCTGGCTTTTACTCCGGAGGGTACAGCGGACTGTTAGAAATGTCCCGCACTGTAGGGACTCAGTTCTCTTAAGCCAAATACCACGTGAGCTGTCCATGAGGCAGAGGGGCTACCAAATGAGAATAAGTGAGAGGAGACCACTAGTTCCCTTTATTTGTTTTACAACCAAGGAAAACCTTCGTCTGAATCGGAGAATTGCCCTTATTTTAAGATCGTATCTCGGAAATGTTGTCCTTCTTCCTTATATATGGGGTGTTCCCAGAAATATTGCAACAGACTCCGAGGCGTTGTAGAAGGCGTCTTGCGGACCAAATCAAAGACAGGAAACCGTGAACAGAAACGTCATCTAACGGAGCTACGAAGCGCAGAAGTTATAGGCGCCTGCACCTGCCACTAAGCCACTCCTTCAGCAACAAACGTGACTTGGTGCGCTGACGGACCGCACGCGGAAAGTCTCTCAATGTTGTTTGTTATTCAGTGATCTCGGCTGATTGCTAGGATAGCCAGTGGAATACATGGAGCTAGCTGCTGTGTAACCAGCCTTGTCTCCTACTAATATGATGCTCTGTTGCCTTAGAGGGTAATGGTTTCTTCCTGCAGCTTATTTTTCTCCTGTATACCGGAAAAGATCAGAGATTTTCGAGGGTTTCAGGAGAAAAATAAACTGCGGATGGAAACCAGTGTCCAAAACTGTCATCCGCTGAGGCAACAGAGCATCGTATTCATAGATTGTTACCAAAAATCTCGTAAGAACCAAATTCGAACTCAGATCATGTGTCACAAACATAATATAGAGAACATGGAGAGTGACTATTTTGCAAAAGAACGACAACGTTTGTATATCATTGCCACACAGCAAGCAGAGGAGTATCAAGGAGCACAAACGATGCAGCTGACAGCGCCCAAAACGTCGTTCTCTAAACTATACAATACGAAGTTACAACTTGCAATGCCTGACCTCTGCCACTCCAAGGAGTTGAAGTACTAATAGGAAATGCAATTGCAGGGAAGACTGTGCACTAATGAGACACCACGGTCCAGAGAGGACTGCTGATACCTTTGGTTAAACGAGGGCAAATAGCTGCCTAAGCTGCTACAATTATGCGAAGTCTGGATTTAAATGCCACTGTTTCAGACATCTCGTTCTCAGTGTCTGGTCATTCCGTTTGCATCACCAATCCTGATAGAACGACAGTCTCGTCTATCACTCTGCTAGTGAATCATGATACGCTGCTTGCTGCCTGTTCGCAGACTTCAGCTACGAGACTGCAGCCTGCAGGCTGTGGTTGGACTTCGTCACTCCATGCTGCAATTACCGACGTGTCACTACCGTGACTGACAGAACTTGCAGAGCCAATGAGCCTTCCTCTGGTAAAGGGTCAAAGCGAATGACTGCAGTCTACCATCTTCTGTATGCTGGGTGGGCATCTGACTGCTGCCTCCCCGGCTGTACGTGTATCGGCCTGGTTGTATTATGCATGTGCTGAGTGAGTTCTGGGCTTCTGCCTTCATGGCAACCACCATCCATAAGATCTTGTGGGAACAGGTTTAAGCGCGCATTCAGCCTCAAGAATATTTAGGCACCTCATATCTACAGAGACGCGTCTTCAGGCCAACTTTTTTCGCTCCTGCTACCGCAGCCCACGCCATCTTGCTGTCAGCCAATGTTGTCACCTAACACAGTCTACATGAACTGCCAGAGTGCTGTTTCTAGCATTCCTCATCGACACTTGAGCGAGCAGCCCGGCATGTTTCCTCCACACTGGAGCAGACAGTATTCAATATAGCAATCACGCTGATTAAATATTATTACAGATACCACTGTCTCATTTGCGCCTTAGGGCGTAAGACTGGAACACTCACCAGCCCTTGAAGCTCAGCATCCAACCCTTGTTACATCACTGCCTCACGTGTCCAACCTTGACACCCACTGGTCTCCTGACCTAAACAATGACTGTTACAACTGGCGTAGAGAAGTGGGCCTCCCGACACCCACCACCATACCAACTACTGGTCAGGAGTGGTTTTCTCGACACCCAACATCTTTACAACTGGTCGTCATGTTGACATCACTGCACTCAGTTTTGCTCATCTTGCAACCGGCACTTCAGAATGAGGGCTTTTCGGTAAAAGTTGTATTGTTATCCTGCAGCTGACCTTTTTGTTTCATTGTAAAATATTTTGGCCATGGCAGATGTCAGAGGCGCTCATTTCAATACGAAAATAACTGTGGTACAGCATGGTGATCCTCTGACCCGTCCAAGTTCAGAGGAAATTGTTTCAAAATGTATTTGACGCCCATCAGGTGTGAATTTGTAATCTTTGTGGGAATTTTGCTGTGCACCGAGACTATGCCAGCCACATGTTTCAGTTGCAAACATTGGGCTCACTGGTCATGGGTTTCTAATGAATGTAGTGGGCTATGATATGTCATAAGAATTAGAGTTCTAACTTTTGTATTCTGTGTCTTATAATTTGAATGTAATGTTCACTACCCTTGTAATGCGTATTTCTTTGAGTGAGCATTAGTAGAGTATGCAGCAATCCAGCGGAAATACGCTCTGCTAATGCAAGTAATTCTCTTGCCCTATGATGGAACATATTGTTAGATTAAAAGCTGCGATTGCACGAAAAGTGAGAAATTAGAACGTTAGAAAAATCAGGCAGAGATACTACAGTCTGACAAGAAACAGGTACCAGAACAGTTTCAGAAAGTTAAAATTATGCAGTGTGTACCCTCTCCTTCTACCAATCCTGTGATAGCCGGTTTAATGATACCTTTTTCCGGCAAGTCAACAGAAGACATAATTGTATTTCTTGGTGGAGTTTTAGCTTCAGTTAAGCTGGGTCATCCTTGGATAGGATCCAGAGACTAATTGTTCGGACATGTGAGTTGACACGAAATGAAGAAGTGTATATGGTGTTGCACTAAGAAGCTGAAAATACAGCTTTCCTGCTAAAATGTGCCATAGAGTTAGAACGGAGAGACAGAGAGGCACATGTATCAGTCATCACACTAGATCTCTTCTGTAGAAAGAGACTAGGAGCTCCTTTTTACAGATTAGTTGGAATAGGTAGGAATGGTAAAGAATCATTGTGGAAAACATAGTTCAAGGTTAGTATTGGGGCTAATACTTTTTTTGTACGTATCGAGGCGTTTCCACATGCGAGGCACAGGTATTCTGTGACCCTTCGTCTTGATTTCCTTACTAAACATCATCCCGAAATCGATCTATCACAGCACAGAGGTGAACTTGGAGGAACTTTATTTCCACTTAGCGATATCGCAGCAAGCAAGGCAATGTTGCAAAGAACACCAGTAATGGAAATGTTGCCGACTACACTGCATACAAGCACGCTGAAAATGGAATCACAAAATAACATGCCATCAGGTATAGGGAAATTAGTTTGGGTATCCAAGGGAACAGACTTATCACAAGAAATGTTATGCATAGTGGAATCACTGGAGAAAAACAAGCTATTGGATACAATGCACTGCTTTGTATGCAGAAGTGTAAAGTGCATAAGTAGCGTGAATGGGGAGTATATAGTTCTGGTTAGCATGGATAATTTCAGTATAGATGATGTGAATTTACCGAAGAACTTAATGATCACCACACTGGATATATTTTGCAAGAAGGAGATCTAAGTAGGTCATATACTGACCACAAACACAAGCGTACCATCACTGATTTCGTGTTATGAAGTAAAGTAAGTCGTCTGTAAGGCAATGACTGGCAAGTTATGGAAGCACTCTTTTACAGTTTAAGAATTTGTTTTCTGCACGGGATTCATTAACTGTGCCTCCTATTATCCAACATCACGTACCAACAGGGAATAATGATCCAGTTTATAAGAAACCATGTTACATACCAAAGCTTTTACAACCACTCATAGAATAATTATTAACCAACGACTGAAATAAGGTATCGTAGAAACCAGGGATAGCAAATAGGTAGCCTCTGTGGTCCAGGTCCCAAAATATCAACAGATGGTAACAAGAAACATTATTCTTATTGCGACTGCAGATATTTGAATGTGTGAACAATCACCAGTGCCTACCCAATACCAAATATCACAGACATGTTTGACAATTTAGGCAGTTGCAAGTGCTTCTCTAGGGAGATGCAAATGCTTCTCTACAATGGATTTGCTGAAAAGGTTCTGTCAGATGAAGGTAGTACTGGAAGACAGATCTAAAACAGCTTTTATGGTCCCATGGGACATTTTCAATATCCCCAGATGCCGTTTGGGCTTAAATATGCCCCAGCCACACTTCAGAGATTGCTAGATGGAGTTTTACATGACCTCATACCTAGAAAGTGTACTGTGTATCTTGATGATATTACAGTTTTTTTCAGAAGATATGGATGAACAAGTGAAATAGTTGGAGGTAGTGTTCGATAGACCAAGAGCAGTGCATCTTGACTAATACAACTTGGCACAGACTCAGCTCAAATATTTGAGCTGTCATTAGTGAGGATTCTGTATGAACTCACCCCTCTTTTTTGTCAGCAGTTTCTGAATTTGCAACTACACAAACAACTATAGAGTTACAATCAACTCTGGGCCTAAGTAATTATTACCACAAGTTTATTCAAGACCTCACATGATGTGCTAAACCATTAAGTCATTTGTGAAGGAAATGGATTAAAACTGAGTGTTTGATGGAATGTGAGTGTGCATTTCAGGTATGAAAGAAAGCATTGTTCAACCACCCAGTACTGATGTTTCCTGATTTTGACCAGGAATATATCCTTTCTTGCGACACTAGCAGTACTGCTCTCAGCTGTATTCTATGTGAGGATATTGATGAAAAAAAGCATCTTGTGGCATATGTCTTTCAACAGTTAAACAGAGTGGAACACAATTACTCTGTCACAGAGAATGAAATGTTTGTGGTGATCTGTAGAGTAATGTACTTTATATGTTACTTATACAGACAGAAAATCAAAGCAGTGATGGATTAAACTTCCTTGAGGCATCTATCGGACTTGAAGAATCCCTCTAGCAGATTAACCAGGTGGGACCTTGAGTGAGTTTGATTACACAGTTGTTCAGAAACATGGGAGAAAATGTACAAACACAGATACTTACAGCCACAAGGTTCCAGGTTGGGAAACATTTAAGTGACTGCCAGAGAGAACAGGCAGTTGACATGGACTGTCAGGAATTTAGGTTGCAGACCCAGTCCACAACATACAAATTGCTTACTTTTCAGATCTATGAACTGTGGACCATGTGTAGTGGTTCTCTTGCCACTAAGGAACCAAGTGTTACAACAGGAACATGATCACGTTTTGTCAGGTCATGGGCGCTGAGAGTAGCCAATACGTTTTGGTGCTGTACAAGGAAACGAGATATGGATCGATATGTGCAAATTTACATTCCAAACACATAGCAGGCTGATCTCAGCTGTAAAAAGAGTGCCTGAAGTGGCCAAACCCTGAAATGATAGGGCTTGATATTTTGGATCCTTTCAACATAACTGAATTTAGTAACAAGTACATTTTTCAGAGTTTATATCCATGACAGTAATTCCTGACCAGCAAGCTGCTACAGTTGCTATGGCGTTAGTGAATAATTGGATTCTTACAGCTGGTGGGCCAGAGATCTAACTAAATGAACAAGGTGCTAACTTCTTATCTGACCTGATGAAACATCTGTGCCATATACTTCGTGTTTGTGAGTTATGGATGTGCCCATTTCATTCACAAGCAAATGTACATACAGAAGAAATTCATCGAACAGAATTGATAACGGCGAGTCTCTTGTCAACAGCCAAAATGAAGACTGGGACACGTCTTTAGCTATGTCGTTAGCATGTACAGTTCTAAAGCCCACACCACTACTACTAGTCTCTCGCTCTAAGAGGTAATCTACAGAAGGAAAATGCCACCTCCCAACGATGTACTAAAACCAGAGATAGGATCTGCCATTTAGTCAGCAAAGAAATTTGTGAGGTATGCAAAGAGTATGACAAGCCAATACAAAAGCACTGGAAAGACAAAAATGTGTGGTACAGCGAGCAAGTTAGTTTCCATGTTTCAAAACTGACCAGTGGGTGTTGGTCATCAATCGATACAGGCCAAAAAGGAAAAACCAAGAATTTTTTTTCGTGATATAACGGTCCATGAGGGACAGCAAATTAAGAAGAAAAATGGTTCAAATGGCTCTGAGCACTATGGGACTTAACATCTGTGGTCATCAGTCCCCTAGAACTTACAACTACTTAAACCTAACCTAAGGACATCACACACATCCATGCCCGAGACAGGATTCGAACCTGCGACCGTAGCAGTCCCGCGGTTCCGGACTGAGCGCCTAGAACCGCTAGACCACCGCGTCCGGCAATTAAGAAGTTGTGCAGGAATTTAATATGTGGTGTCACCGCCAGACACCACACTTGCTAGGTGGTAGCTTAAATCGGCCGCGGTCCATTAGTACGTGTCGGACCCGCGTGTCGCCACTGTCAGTACTTGCAGACCTAGCGCCACCACATGGCAGGTCTAGAAAGACGGACTAGCACTCGCCCCAGTTGTACGGACGACATTGCTAGCGACTAGACGTACGAAGCCTTCCTCTCATTTGCCGAGAGACAGTTAGAATAGCCTTCAGCTAAGTCCATAGCTACGACCTAGCAAGGCGCAGTTAACCATATCTGGAGAGAGTCTTACTTGTATTCACCATAAACGATGTATACCAAAAGGATGGATTAAAGTTAAGTATTCCCAAAGCAACGTACTTTTCTTATTAGCATTCATTGAGCATCCTGTTTCAGACTTCACGATATTCTGGGTGAGCTGATAGCGTGCCTATTCGGCCCTTCTAAATAACACTGTGTCGGCACTTCTGTCGACACATAACATAATATAGTGATAAGTCACGTACAAGATACAGTAGAAGGTGTGCAAATGGCGATAGAGTGTCATACCAACGAATAGGGACGTAATATACTGAACAATACTAGAGTGATATGTGAGGTAGCTGAAGAATTCACAGAATGTGTCTGCAGTACAGTACCAACAGCCACACAGCAGCCTTGCAGTCATTCGCAAACGACAGTGTTACAGAGACTGAAAAACAAGACTTCACGTTATAGGAATCTGAGAAGCCAAACGTCATGCAGCATGTGGGCTATTAAGTTCAGCAACAGTTTTTGGAAGGATGACGTCAAGTGCAGAAATATTTTCCAGCAGCACTTCAGCCTGTAGTGGAAATGATCAAAGGCATTTAACGCTATTTTATAGCACAGCCACCGCCGAGGTTACAACAGATAAGCCGAAATTAGTCTTTTCGATCCGATTTTGTGTAGTAAATCGAAACGCATATTATCAGTGCTACACCATTCATCTGTACTCTATGAAGTGTCAAATAATGAATGAATATTCTGCATTAAGCTGGTTTGACAGAGCACAGCCACAATTTAAGTGTTGATTCTTACGCTATGTGATCGAAAGTATCCGGACACATAGCTAAAAATGACTTACAAGTTCGAGGCCTCTCCATCAGTAATGCTGGAATTCAATAAGGTGTTGGCCCACCCTTAGCCTTGATGACAGCTTCCACTATCGCAGGCACACGTTCAGTCAGGTGCTGGAAGGTTTCTTGAGGAATGGCAGCCCATTTTTCACGGAGTGCTGCACTCATGAGACGTATCGATGTCGGTCGGTGAGGCCGAAGTCGGCGTTCCAAAACATCCAAACGATGTTCTATTGGATTCAGGTCAGGCCTCTGTGCAGGCCAGTCCATTACAGGGATGTTATTGTCGTGTAACCACTCCGCCACAGGCGTGCATTATGAACAGGTGCTCGATCGTGTTGAAAGATGCAGTCGCCACCCCGAATTGCCCTTCAACAGTGGGAAGCAAGAAGGTGCTTATAATATCAATGTACGCCTGTGCTGTGATATTGCCACTCAAAACAACAAGGGGTACAAGCCCCTTCCATGAAAACCACGACCACACCCAACACCACCACCTCCGAATTTTACTGTTGGCACTACACACACTGGCAGGTGACGTTCACCGGGCATTTGCCATACCAACACCCTGCCATCGGATCGCTACATTGTGTACCGCGATTCGTCACTCCACACAACGTTTTTACACTGTTCAATTGTCCAATGTTTACGCTCCTTACATCAAGCGAGGCGTCGTTTGGCATTTACCGGCGTGATGTGTGGCTTATGAGCAGGCGCTCGACCATGTAATCTAAGTTTTCTCACCTCCTGCCTAACTGTCACAATACTTGCAGTGGATCCTGATACAGTTTGGGACTCATGTGTGATAATATGGATAAATGTCTGCCTATTACACATTACGACCCTCGTCAACTGTCGGCAGTCTCTGTCAGTCAACAGACGAGGTCAAAAAAATGGCTCAAATGGCTCTGAGCACTATGGGACTCAACTGCTGAGGTCATTAGTCCCCTAGAACTTAGAACTAGTTAAACCTAATTAACCTAAGGACATCACAAACATCCATGCCCGAGGCAGGATTCGAACCTGCGACCGTAGCGGTCTTGCGGTTCCAGACTGCAGCGCCTTTAACCGCACGGCCACTTCGGCCGGCCAGACGAGGTCGGCCTGTACGCTTTTGTGCTGTACATGTCCCTTCATGTTTCTACTTCACTATCACATCAGAAACAATTGACCTAAGTATGTTCAGGAGCGTGGAAATCTCGCGTACAGACGTATGACACAAGCGACACCCAATCACCTGAGCACGTTCGAAGTGAGTTCCGCGGAGCCCTCCATTCTGCTCTCTCACGATGTCTTATGACCGCCGAGGTCGCTGCTGTGGAGTATCTGGCAGTAGGTGGTAGCACAATGCACATAATATGAAAAACTTGTGTTTTTGGGGGTGTCCACATACTTTTGACCACATAGCGTACGTGCGTTGACGACGTTGATACTGACGCTATGTGCCTCCAACCTCCCGGGAACACTTCTGATTCCATATGTCGGTAATGTTTAGCTGCTATGGACCCCTACTGCACCACGTCCTTTGTCTTGCCAGAACGGTGGTACATATGTAAGCTTGGTGGTCTGTAAAAGCCAACGGCCACACGTCAGCGTCAGTCGTCTTCGTGCGTAGCCCACGCGACACGTACACTCTGTCAAGTCGCTGGCCGAATGGCTGGTAAGGTACGTACATCCACGGCTGTCACCGTACATCATCTCCCCGGTATCAAGCTGTGCAACGTCCCACACCCGCGTTCGTAATACTGAGCAGGGGACGAAGTGTGGGTATTGGTCTTCGGGCCTTTGGACACAGTTGAAGTAGCCGCCAACAACGTATTCTACTGACGTCCTCGGAAGAGCAGTGTCACTTCCTCTGTGTAAAAAGTCGTGCGTTAGTGTCTCTTCGTCTAACTAGATGGTGCGTAAACTTTCACCAAGCGGGCATCCCCTACACTTAGGGCAACACCAAGAGTCGATGGTAAGTATTCATCTTTAAATTTTAGACGTCATGACCATAAATCTCTATAGGATATCGTTCCATACCTCCTACAGCAAAATTATTTCGACGTCCGCCGTCCGTAGCGTGTCTCACAACATTTGGATCTTTACTCGAGTGAAATACCATTGATGTTAATTGTAACAATACCACAGACGTTAAACATTGCATCAGCTTTGCACTACTAGAACATTGTGCACCAACGAATAGTCTGGCAATGGAGCATTTTTCCTGGATTGGAACTACAGGACAAGGCCTCATTGGCCACCGTGGACTAGATTCCCTTCCGACTCATTGTCGGTGGGAGTCAGTGAGTGAACGCCCAACTCCTACATCTCGTCGATTTCGTCCATTTCTTGTGGACAGCCTCCCAATGAATTGACGGGTGCCCGCATGTTCTAGTGACAAGTGGGACAGCATCCTGTTGCAAAGTGGTCTTTATCGCCTCGCCTTGAGATTGTGACTCCTCCACTGTCTGTAGCAAGGATGTTGTGAGTGGGAAAACGTCCTTCCCATTTGGTGAAGACGAATCGTGATCATTCCCATTATCTTTTTCGCCGCCTCGGCTGTACTACTCGTCTCCTGTTGACAGCCGCCGCTTCTTTCGCTTCTTCGGCGACCACCGTTTTCGTAGTCCTACACTTCCTTATCTGAAGATGGGTTCGACGAGAACGGGAGAGGGCCCTGACGCGGCAGCTGTTGTGGGGCGTGTGGTTGATGGTGTGACAAATTCATCTACACCATCGATGACCTGGGATAGGGGCGATACTCGTAGGCGCCATAGGCAATGGCCTATCATGCATGTCGCCCACGTCGTTCCGGGGCGCTTCCACGTACATAATAGGCAGCATGTCATCAGCTGTAGCGGGTGCTGGGTGACCCGAGGTAACACAGTACAAGACGCAATCAGTTCGGGCGTGACCTTCCTGCTCGTAACCAGGTCCGCGGTTGACCATCATAAATTGCGGCGGCGCGACAACCTCCTATTGACAGGTAAGATCGTTTGTGCTTCCGGAGTTCAATCCTTATTTGGCGGACCGCGCTAAGAACAGTCTACGTGTCGAAGCTGGTCCATTTCTCCGCAGCATGATTATGAACCGTATGATATGAGCGAAATGCTTCGATTACCATGTCTGCAGGAACTTCGAACGGAAGTTCGAATACGAGTACCGTTCTTATCCCGAAGACGGCGTGATCAACTGAAACGACACCCACGTTCCCGTCGGCGTGGCAAAAAAGAGAACCGGTGGATCGACGAATTAGCGTCACACGCTGCTTCGTCTATAAGTTTGACGTATACTACGCTGGACACTATGGATAGGTGGTTCCCTATCACTTTCGATTTCATGCGCTTTCGTCTTGTATATTGTGTAGCGAACGTGAACTTGATAGTCACCTTCGGGTAGAAAAGAGCCGTCTTCATCTGTGGTAAGCAATACGCTAGAGATGGGTAGTTCGCGAACGAACGGGTGCAAGGAACGGTTCACCAAGATGAACGAAAGGACTGAGGAACGAATACCATGGAACGATCGGTTGACAGTTCACTTCGGTCGCGGCGGTCTACTTATAGTTCCCGGGAACGAGGAACGATCGGTTCATAGTTCACTTCGGTCGCGGCGGTCTACTTATAGTTCCCGGGAACGAGGAACGATCGGTTCATAGTTCTCTAGTTCACTTCGGTCGCGGCGGTCACTTCGGCAGTTCTCGTTCCAGCCTCGGTCGCGTGCTCGTCTCAGTCTCGGTCTCCCTCGGCCGCACTCGTCGTTCTTCGCATGACCACCTGTCTCAGTTTCACTGCCGACTGCTCCTAGTTAGTTCAGTATCCAGCTGTTCGTTTCGTTCACTGCGCTCGCCCATTTTACATGTGTTCCAAACTGTTCTTCCACTTGGGTCTGGCTATTCAGCGTCCACGACCGGTAATCGAAAAGTATTTTATAGTTACGTAAATTACATAAAAATCACGTCATATGTAATAGGTACGTCTTTTCAGGTAACAAAAGGGCATATCAGCTCACTTCATTATATCGATGAGCAGCAGAAGACATAACAAGGCAAGTTTTTTTTTGTTATCCATATATTTTTTGGTTAATTTTTAGTGTAAGAAAATTCATATAAAACGATTTTCGTGTATCTTCCATATACAACACATTGCATTTAGGAAGGCTCTAATTATTTTTAAGTTTGGTTGTTTCCAATTTGCATTACCTGCTAGTTTGGTTTCTTTGAAGAAAAAAGTGGGTTATAGGTCATTTTGGCTCAGTAGCAAAAGCGGTGCCTCTCCATTTGAAAAGACATAGATTGCCATAAAATCGTATTTAATTATCTCAAAAACATTTGTTCAGAAGGAGCTTTCACACCAAAAACTTTACTACTGCGAACTTAATTATTATTATTATTGCAACATAAAACCCTAATTTTTACTAAGTGTGTGAGACAAGTATGATGAGAGAACCACATTTTATTTTATGCTTCCATAAAGTCTACTTCGCTTACGAACTCAGAGACAACATGAAGTATATATAGGGTGTAAACGATTATTGTTTACAATGTAGCATAGCTATGTAGTGGAAGTCGAAACGAAGAATTTTATACAAGACACTTGTGGTCTATTATGTTGGGAAACAGCCACCAACAGGTTTACAAGACTACATGTGCTATAGCCCATGCGCATCGCGTGAGATTTTCGTGTTCTCTTCTCCAGCTCTCTACTTATTATCATAGATTGTTTCGCAATTGTTGCTTGCATTAGCTTGTTATTTCTTCACTGCCTAATTATTACATGTTGGTCTGTTTTTTGTATCTGCTCGTAACGGGCAACACATCGTCCGTAACTGGCGAGCAGTCTGTACTCGGGGCCGGTTTTCCGTGCGCCACCCTATATTATTTCCATGCGATCAGCCACACAAGGCTACGGTTGGCTAAACGAGAGGTTCTGCAGAATCACAGAAATTACTTCTAAAAGTGTGTAAGAATTTTGTAATGAATAAAAACTCTATACTCCAGGGGGGAGGCAAGTGCCCCCTCTTGGTGCCCTCCATCCTTCAGTCACCTACACTACTAATTTTCAGTTTTTCATAAGAACCATATACCAAGCACAAATGAACGGTGAACGAATAAAAATGAACGGTTCCCAAAAAAGAACGATCATCAGTGAACTAGTTCCCAAGGATGAACGAGTATGCCCATCTCTACAATACTCCGCTACTCGAAGCCACACGGATGTAAACAAGGCTCGCGCTAACGGAGCGCTAGGCACGTCTGAGCGGATACAGTGCCGATGGCGGACTGAGATCATAGCAAGATACGAACCAGAAGTCCACCAGGCCGTCCATGTCTATGCAGTCTTCAGCTGTACGTTTTGATAACTGAGTTTGCGAGTGTCGATAAATGGCCCCGACTTTTGATTTCATTGACTTAGGAGCCTAAATTTTTCACACCGCCAAGGTACGGTAAACCTTATAATGTGACATAAATTTCAGCTTGATGCATCTACCCGTTCCTGGGAAAAAGGGGTCTTAACAGACAGACTGAGAGAGGCAGATGGGTAATGAAGTGAGTCTATAAGGGTTCCGTTTTTACCCATTGAGGTACAGAACCCTAAAATTGCCGGCCGGAGTGGCCGAGCGCTTCTAGGCGCTACAGTCTGGAGCCGCGCAACAGCTACGGTCGCAGGTTCGAATCCTGCCTCGGGCATGGATGTGTGTGATGTCCTTAGGTTAGTTAGGTTTAAATAGTTCTAAATTCTAGGGGACTGATGAACTCAGATGTTAAGTCCCAGAGTGCTCAGAGCCATTTGAACTCTAAAATCTCAGACTATATGTGAAACACATCACACACAAATGGCAACACCTTCTTTCACAGTAAAGCTGCACCAGCACTAGTATCTACGTCAGCGATTTATTGGACAAATACTTCAGTGCATGACCTGTAATCCTGCGCTTCCAGCCGGCCGGTGTGGCCACGCGGTTAAAGGCGCTACAGTCTGGAACCGCGCGACCGCTACGGTCGCAGGTTCGGATCCTGCCTCGGCCATGGATGTGTGTGATGTCCTTAGGTTAGTTAGGTTTAAGTAGTTCTAAGTTCTAGGGGACTGATGACCTTAGAAGTTAAGTCCCATAGTGCTCAGAGCCATTTGAACCATTTTGAACCTGTGCTTCCATCTCTAATGCTCTTCCACTGTTATAATTACATACGCTTTTACAGAGGCCAGAATACACGCAGCTGTGCTGGTAGTCCGATAAGAATGGTCTTCCGCGTTCTGACTGGGAAAGGACGGGACCGGAGACGAGCACAGCCGCTGTCCGCGTCGTCCAATCACGGCTGGGGATCCAATTTAGCGGCCGCGCCCTGTGTCTACCGCAGACAGTGTCTGGCTAATGCCCGCCGCGCGGCCGCTATTGCTTTCCGATATACAATCTATATGCAGCGGCGTTTTAATTGAAATTTCCGCTGATTCAAGAGCGCCGACGTCGACGGAAATGCCGCGCTCCGCCGGCCTATTAAGGGAATATTAATATGCAAACACTGTCCGCTGCATTTACCAGAGAATGGACGGCTCGATGGACCAATTGAACGTCTGGTTACTTTCTCTTTGAGGTGACTTGATGTAGCGAGGATGTCTGCAGCAGCTATATGGCAGGTCCAGCTCTGAACGTTACATACGGATCTACTCCTTTATACGAACTCTGTCAGTGTATCGTGCAACCGCTGCTCTGGAAATTTGTAGGTCCTTTGGTGAAGAAATGGAACTTCATGAATTTCCTTTCTAACGGGAAGGAATTCGTCGTAATGACCTAACCGGTACCTGAAACGTATAAAGCTGTGTATCAACCTCGATCTGATTGTTTTAATGCTAAATAGAGGTATGACTAAGATTTCTTTCCAAACATTCCCAAATATCATCCAGTGATCACAGTTCTGGCAGACCATTCCCTGTAGTAACGATTGCCCCCGTCCGAAGCCTCCTTTATCCGTATATTGAATTTTCTAGATGAATTAGGCTGTTTTCCAACTCACCCTTCCATTGCGGTCTTGGCACCGATGGACGAATTTCCTGAATTTTTCTATCCACTACAGCTCTCAGTAATACCTTTTAAAAGACATGTTTGCCACAACCTCAGCCTACTCAGTCTGCATAAGTCTCATGATGTTCATACGCAGATTACCTCTTATTATATCACACATATATTTCTTCTTCCGCCCATTGTTCTTGCTCTTCTCCAGTTTTACCAATTCGAGTAATTTTTGTTCACACAACAAATGTTTCTTTTTATCAGACTTTCCAACTCCTTATAATTCGGATCCATGAGTACGATTTGGCCAGTAATGTTGTTATACAGATTTTATCTTCTTTAAATGTGATTTTCCTTTGCATCTCAAATTATTTCCCACAAGAAAGAAACATACATATTTGGCTGCAATTTACCCGTTAAGTCCTGGTTCATTGCTTGTAGGGAACCAAATAACCCAGTTTCTCAGCTGATGTGAAACGTAATTCACCAGCGGACAATGGGATCTAGTCTTGAACCATCTATGACGTAAGAATATACTATTTCTCTCACTGCCTGTTAAATAATGTTTACTGCCAAGCTTTCCAACCCCTCACTCTATTATGTATGGGGCCTACTTCATTCACAAAGTTATATGCAGTCCTAGCCTTGTACACTCTACTGGCACGTTGTAACACATAAATACTCTCTTGGTACAGGATACACTTAATTTCAATAAGAATATCCTGGTATGAGAACTACATTTCTTACAGCAACTATCACTCCTTATAATATCAAACAAAATTTGTTAGTAGGTTGTAAAATAGATGAAATGTACAAATAACATAAACCCCAACCCAGAAACACTAAATTTACGAGTCTGATATGGTACACTACATTTGACACAGTAGGCAACGAAGAATAAAATGAGCACACACGAGCAGCTAAACTTGGAACAATGTATGATCAACTGTAAATAACGTATTACCATTAGTGCTGCACTTTGTAAACATTCATCAAGATAAATATGCACTGCATACATGGAAAGCAACGCAGAGCACCGGCGTTCTAGCAGCAAGTGGACCAGTGAGGCCCAAACGACCACCAATGGCTGCGTCGAGATTCAGTATGGAGGAGCATAGTGTCAGCACACTGCTCTGCAAGTTGTTTTCACGTTAGCACAACTTGTGCCCCTTCTGCTCCACAAAGTATGTACGAGGATCACTCCAAAAGAAATACACACTACTTTTTTAAATCCATCTTTTATTCTACATGTTTGAAAGTTTTACAGTGTGTAGATACATCCTTTAGGAACAATATTTTCATTTCTCCACAGAATTTCCATCACTCTCAACTGCCTTACGCCATATTGGAACCAGCGTCTGTATACCCGCATGGTAAAATTCTGGACCAACCTGATGGAGCCACTGTTTGGCAGCGTGCACAAGGGAGACATCTTCAAACCTTGTTCCACGAAGAGAGTCTTTCATTTTCCCATCGAGCCAGGAGAGTAAGGCGGGTGTTTCAGTGTTGTCCATCCGAGTTTTGTGATCGCTTCCATGGTTTTTTGACTGACATGTGGCCGTGCACAGCAAAACATCCTGCTTTTGGCTATGTGCTCGACTCAGTCGAGCTTGAAGTTTCTTCAGTGTCGTCACATATGCATCAGAATTTATGGTGGTTCCACTTGGCATTATTTCCACAAGCAAGAGTCCTTCGGAATCGAAAAACACCGTAGCTATAACTTTTCCAGCAGAAGGTGTGGTTCTGAATTTCTTTTTCTTGGGTAAATTTGCAAGATGCCACTCCATGGATTGCCTCTTCGTCTCTGGTGAAAAATGATGGAACCATGTTTCATCACCTGTCACAAATCTTCCAAGAAATTCATCTCCACTATTCTCGTACCGTTCCAAAAGTTCGCTGCATACCGTTTTCCTTGTTTCTTTGTGAGCCACTGTCAACATCCTGGGAACCCACCTGGCACAAACCTTTTTTAACTCCAACATTTTCACTATTCTGCAAACTCTTCCTTCCCCTATCTCAACGTAGCGTGAAAATTCGTTCACTGTGATGTGTCTGTCAGCAGTCACCAATTCGTTAACTCTCTGCACATTGTCTGGAGTGTGTGCAGTACGAGGCCTGCCCCTGCGAGGACAATCCTCAATACCGCCGTGCCCGCTTTCATCACGTAACCTGCTTGCCCACCGGCTAACGGTCCTGCGATCGACAGCAGCATCCCCATACACCTGTTCCAACCCCTTGTGGATGTTTCCCACTGTCTCGTTTTCACAGCACAGGAGTTCTATGGCAGCACGTTGCTTCTGACGAACGTCAAGTGTAGCAGCGATCTTCAAGACATACTGTGACGGCGCCACTGACGGGAACAGGTTGAACTAAGTTTGAAAGGATGCATCTACACAATGTGAAACTTTCACACATGCAGAATGAAAACTGTATTTTTACAAAAACAGTGTGCATTTCTTTCGGAGAGACCCTTGTATGCCAACGCTGGGTCACAGTTAAAGTACCACCACTAGTCAGCGCTGCAGTCGTTGAAAGACCCAAAATAGTACTGGCAGAAAGTCCAAAAACGGAATATTGGGGGAGGCGGGAAATAAAAAAAAATGCAAGGTCGCGTTGGTGGGAAATTTAAAAATGCAAGATGGCTATGAAGGGAAATTTAAAGAAAGCAAGATGGCAGTGATGGAAAATTTAAAAGTCCAAGATGGCGGAGCCAACCCAGCTGTGCTTTGTACTCCCTCCACTTCTCCAGCCGATTTCAGGCAATATTTATCCTTTCGTGGCTGCTAGGGCTGATGTATGAGCGTCCTGCGCTCCCGGCCAGCTAAAGGGGCGGACGTATTGTGCGCCTCGCTGACGGATGGCTGACACAGCCCTACATCCACCGCAGGCTACGGCCGCTTTCGGCTAATCAGGCATTCCTGTGCGTGCGGAACCACTCTTCAGTAACACCCTTTATAAAATTATTATGACACTGTGCCATCACAGTGGTTGCAGTTTCTGATAACCATGAAAGAGAACCCCAAAACTAATCCAAGCTGATAAAACATTAATTTAGAAAAAAATAAGAACTTTCTTTAGTTTTGATTGTAAAGTTCAGTAACTTGAGATTTACACTACCGATATATGTGGCTACAAACTTTTAAAATCTCATTAACAACGCACAAATACGTTTCAAGATATAAAGTTTTAAAGTGAACATTTTCTAGCGAGACGCCTAAAATTCGGGCAATCTTCTGTTCCGCGTAGCCGCGAGAGTTGTTGAAAAACGGCAAGAATTTTGCTATAATGTTCACCTTTTGAAACATGTGATACATCTGTTCTGCAGGAGATAATTCATACCCTTCCACTTTATGTAGATTTGTACCATGTGTATTGTGTAGGTAAAGGAATCAAACCACATCTACTTGATCGGGAGTGCCGCTTTCTGTTCCGCGCGGCCGTGAGTGTTGCTGAGAAACTAACATGTGTCTACTGCACTGTTCTCCTTTTTTAACTCTGATCCACCAGTTTGTTACGATAATTCACGCCCTCCAGTTTGCACACGTTTGTGTCACTAGTTTGTGTACGTTAAAAAACCAAATTATACGAGAGGCGTTTGAAAAGTCGTACAAAGTCCGAAAGATGGCACCACTGGCCCGCATCCAGGTCATGTTTAGTAAGTAGCATCATTGGTAAGAACGCACACCACGTTTCAGCCATATTGGTCTATTTATTTGCGTTTGGCATTCGTGTGACTCAAGGAAGTCGAGTAATTCCCAAAAAAAGGACGAAAAAGAGTTTCATGTGGTGATTAAACATTACTTTAGAAAGGCAAAACGCTTCAGGCACTAAAATGCCTCTGAGCACTATGGGACTTAATATCTGTGGTCATCAGTCCCCTAGAACTTAGAACTACTTAAACCTAACTAACCTATGGACATCACACACATCCATGCCCGAGGCAGGATTCGAACCCGCGACCGTAGCAGTCGCGCGGTTCCGGACGGAGCGCTTTAACCGCGAGACCACCGCGGCCGGCAGGAGACTAAAGAGAAGCTTGATAAACATTACGATGATTCTTCGCTTTCGATTAGAACGGTTTATAGGTGATTTCAAAATTTTCGGAGCGGCCATATAGGCACAAGTGATGCTGAATGTTCTGGACGCCCTGTGGAGGTTACTACTCCAAAAATCATTGATAAAATCCTTGATATGGTGATGAATGACAGAAGTGTTACGGTGCGTGAGATTGCTAGTGCTGTGGGCATCTCGAATGAACGGGTACATAATATTTTGCATAAACATTTGGATATGAGAAAGCTATCCGCAAGATGGGTTCCGCGATTGCTCACGCTTGACCAAAAACGGAATCATGTGAAGTGTTCTAAGGATGGTTTTCAGCTGTTCAGCAAGAATCCGCAGGCCATTAAGCGTCGTTTCGTCAATGTGGATACTCCTGAGACCAAAGAACAATCTAAACAATGGGTTACCAAGGGAGAATCTGCACCAAAAAAGGCGAAGACCATTCCTTCGGCCGGGAAGGTCATAGCGATTGTCTTTTGGGATTCGCAAGGGATAATCCTCATCGAATATCTGGAAAAGGGTAAAACTATTACAAGTGCATGTTATTCATCGTTACTGGACCGTTTGAAAACCGAGCTGCAAGAAAAATGCCGGCGACTGGACCGAAAAAAGTCCTTTTCCATCACGACAATGCGCCAGCACACACCTCAGCAGCTGTGATCGGAAAATTACTGGAAATAGGTTTCCAACCCGTTTCACATCCCTCCTATTCTCCAGATTAGGCTCCGTCGGGTTACTATTTGTTCCCCAATTTGAAGAAATGGATGGCGTGACAAAGAATTTATTCAAGCGAGGTGATTGCAGCAACTAATAGCTATTCTGCAGATTTGGACAATTCCTATTATTCGGAAGGGATCAACAAATTAGAACACCGTTGGACGAAGTGTATAAGTCTAAAAGGAGAGTATGTCGAAAAATATAACAGGTTTACTCCAAACACGTTTGTAGTTTTTATTTTTGCACGGTCTTTTCAAACGCCCCTCGTATCTATTAGATCGGCTTGTAAGCAGAATGGAAGCAGGAGCAAACGTGTAGCACTTACCAATATTACGTGGAAGAACAGATAATGACAGTGTTGGCAGGGACGTTGAAATACAGACAAGAGTGAATCGCCATTCTACAGTGCTTGTTTACCTCTCCCACGCCCAGGCATACACTGTGGGCGTACATAAATGCTCTTACCTCTCAGGCCCTCCTACGCGCTGGGCGTATATGAATGCACGCAGCCATTTCCCTGTTCTTTCTGCCGGGTACATGGACGCTTGTAACCGTGTGGGCGCCCTTTCTGCAGGGCATACATGTATGACCTAACCACAAAAGGGTTAGAATTGGGCTGCTAACCACAATGTGGTATTTTAGTGAGCATTAAAATGAGGCAACTAGTTACGGTATAGCCGTGCAATTACACAAGCTTAATTTGAATTGCATAAAAATGATGCCAAGATCGAAGATATATATTATTTCCGAAAAAAACTGTGTGTGCTTCACTTGAATTGGCATCATGTTCAAAGATATTTGCATCTGGTTTGCGTAAACTAGCTCCATCACACACACATAGCTCTGCATTTCATGCTTCAGAAACGGTACTCCTTACACATATGATTTCTCTCTCTCTTGTGTTTCTTTGCGAAAGCTTTAGTTCTTCACCTTTTTTTATGATTTTTGCAACTAGATATGCGGAAGGATCTTTTTCTGTGCTGTAGAAACCTTTTCTACAGCACATACACAGATACGTTCTTGGGTTGCTGTCCTGAACTGCTCAAATTTTGAATATCTAATTAGACTCATGTGGGGCGTAGCCTTTCTAACAAAATCAACGACTTTCTTTTTAGCTTTATGTGGATCTATCATCTTAATTTACTAATACACAGTAGACAAAAGACTTATCTTTCAAATCAGTGGGTCCTATATTAATTGTTCTACGGTTTGTGTGAGTACACAGATTGAACAGATCTTACACAATATCAGTCCATTTGAGAGCACCCGAAAAGTGAAATGTTTAAACACCTTTTCTTTAATAGTGCTTCTGACCAGCTCACACCTGGAGCTTCATATGTTGATCAAGATGAGTAGTGTTTAATCTCATGTTTTTCCATTAAGTAATAAATGTGTGTTGTAAAATTCCTTGCCTAAATTGGGAAATGATTTGGAATCCCGTTACTTCTCGTGTATGTTTTTTTAAATGCAATTCCAACTGCAGCACCAGTTTTAGTATTTAAAAGCAGCATATTTTGAGTATACGTTAATTTCTATTAACAAATGTTTATAATCTGAAATGTATTTGGAATATGCAGTTACGTCAGCCAAATGAGCCTGATGGTCATCAATTCCTTTCATGATAACGACCCACCACCGACAAAATTTGCGAGTTGAGTGATGCTGTTCTTCAGCTATTTCAGCTTTGATACTAATTACAATGAAGCTAGTAACAAGGTCTTGTCGAAACGAGGTAACTTCTTCATATAGGATGTTACACAGGGAGAAGGTGAGGAAAAAGCAAAGATACAAATTTTATTATGAAAAACGTTATATTTCTTTCATTGTTTAACAACAACAACAACAATAACTTTGTCCATCCTGCTAACTGGATTCATATGGGAAGTATCGCAGGTGACATTCACGCCACCACTGTTCCAACGGCTTCAAATTTAACTTTCTAGTCACTCATACATATATGTGAAAACACATATTTGAATGGAGAGTAGGAAATGAGGGACAACCCATGTCTTCCACATTATGAACAACATATTCTGTCAACAAGTGTTTAATCCACTTCACTTTCTCCAAACCCTTTACAAAGACACGTGACAGAATAACTAAGTATATACTATTCAGTGCTGTCTTCATTGGCACACCAGCTGAGCCACTACAGTTTTGGTGGTGATTTTTCATTGCCTATTTTGCAGAAGTTATATCTAACTCACAGTAATGGGTTGTTCACACTAAAATGAAACCACAAGAAGTAACCACCCTACTTCGGTCGCCATCCAGTGTCTAAATGCAAATTACTTTGGAACATATGATTTTCAGTGTTGCAGAATCCTTTGCTGTCAAAGAAGACATCATAAGGACTAGTAATGAGCAATCTGACACTAGCAAAAAAAAAAAAAAATCCTAAGTGTGAAAGGAAGTTCCCCCTTGTCTTGACTGGGATGTCTACCTCCTGTAATGTGCACGCAACTGTGAACTGACTCGCAACTTATATGCAGCTTCCAGATATCTTCACAATCAAGCAGTGCGTTATCAGCATACCCCTTGGCAATCATAGAGGATGGTGTATATGTTTGTGGAAAAAAAGTAAAAGTAGCACAGAGCAACCTCCCGAAAAATCAGATTCCCTCGTTAAACTTAAGGCAAGTTGTTTTTTCCCATACCTTGAAAAAGATGTATGAGAGGTTACTGATCAGCTTTGTTAAATGCTCTAAAGCTCCATGATGGCCATACTTACAACTACAATTGTGAAGCCAGTTTTCCCTAGATTGTGATTAAAGTAATGTGTTGGCCTTGCTCGCACGTCTGCAGTGGCTTCTTGTTTCTCAAACAACAGTTTATATCCTTCCATTGTGGTAGTTACTTTCCATATACTCTCCAGTTTTCGTTCTTTGAGTTCAACTTCTTCCATTTCCATCTTGATTTAGAACATGCATGACACAGTAAGTGCACTTCAAAAAGTAATTTATTTTAATAGAGAATGACTTAAGTCTGATCATTGGTTCTTTTTATTAGTATCTGTGGAATAACATTATTTGTGGGAACCAATCCCAATACGGCAATATCTATATTTGATAGTATTAAGGAAGAGATATACTGTACTGAAAAAAATATTCTTCTCTACTTTAATATATCACTTGTGTGCAATGCTTAGGTCGACTTTGTTGGAATCTGCGTTAACAGTTTCTATTAAAAATATAGGCAGACAGAACGTAGTTTACATTCTTTATTGCATCTTCATTCACTGGAAGGTTGACTTGTACACCAATCAAGTTTTTGGAATTCTTATTGCACCAGTAGACAAATTGAAGTACAATGTTAAGCACAACACAGCACCTTCTGTGCAAGCTATCTAATAATTTATACCACATAGAAGCAATGAGCACAGAATATAGTGTAGGGCATTGTAAATACGGTTTGTTCGTGTTTAATAAACTTATACGTTCTTCCACAGGGTCAAATGCATCTCTCGGCCATTAAAGAGGAAGAAAAGACCAAGTCATGAACGCTTTGATGTGTTGTTATTATTGGATAACCTTGACAATCTTGTTATTGAGGCTGGTAACATAAATTACACTGAAAATGGCATGGTACTTGGCTACAAGGAATTAAATGTGCTTATGCCCATTACAAAACCGTTTTGTGACAAAATTCCAGTGGTTAAAATCTGTGATCAAGTGGGCTACCTTATAGTTGTAATTATTTTCCTGCAAGCTTTGTGGAAATCTTAAATACAAATTCCAAGAAAGTCGACGTAAGTATTACACACAAGTATAACATTAAAGTAGGAGAAAGATATTTTGCTGAGTACAGGACTTTGTTCTCCTCAATACCATCAAATGCAGTCGTTATCAAATTGTGATTGGTTCCAACAAATAACGTTATTCCAAAAGCTTTAATTAAAAGAACCAATCTATCAAACAGTCTTTAACCACTCCCTATTAAAGAAATTACACTTTTGAGTGCAGTTACTGTGTCATACATATTCAAAAGAAAGATGGAAACGGAAGGAGTTGAAATCAAAAAACGAATCCCTGGAGAGTATGTTGAAAACAAGTGGCCGGCCGAAGTGGCCGTGCGGTTAAAGGCGCTGCAGTCTGGAACCGCAAGACCGCTACGGTCGCAGGTTCGAATCCTGCCTTGGGCATGGATGTTTGTGATGTCCTTAGGTTAGTTAGGTTTAACTAGTTCTAAGTTCTAGGGGACTAATGACCTCAGCAGTTGAGTCCCATAGTGCTCAGAGCCATTTTTTGAAAACAAGTGCCACACGGATGAATATGAACTGCTGTTGGAAAAACAAGAAGCCACTGGATGTATGCAAGCAAGACTTACATATAATGTATGGAAAAATCTATTTATGATTGGGGAATACAAGGCATCAGCATTTAATGTAAACGCCTGTGGAAAGTGATGGCACACTGTTGTCCTCGCAGATAAGAAGGGAGCCAAGGACGTTTACTACTTTAGAGCACATACAAAAAAAATCTATTTACAAATCCCTGTTTCCTTTTAGATCTCCTTAAAAAGGATGGTTACGTTGTACCTAAGAGTGGTGTGCTGAAAACAGCGAATTTATTAATAGAAAGGCCATTTTCAGAGCTTAAAAATTATGGAATAACTACATTTAATGACCATTCGTTTGAAAAAAACTGTAAATTTAAATTTCTGTACAGAATTTCCACCAGAATTCGGATGAGAAGAGTTACCATTTCAGAGCCGAAAGGATGTGGAATGCTTACTATGTGGGAAATAAAGGAGCAGCATGGTCTATATAGGTTCCCTGCTGTTTTTGCGGTGGCATTATGTGCTGCCAGCGTACGCCGCTGGTGGTCATGAAAAGCGCCGTACCGACTGTACGATACGTGAATGCCATCCTCCGACCGATAGTACAACCATATCGGCAGCATATTGGCGAGGCATTCGTCTTCACAGACGACAATTAGCGTGCCCCTCGTGCACATGTTGTAAATGACTTCCTTCAGGATAACGATATCGCTCGACTAGAGCGGCCAGCGTTTTCTCCAGGCATGAACCCTATCGAACATGATTGGGATTGATTGAAAAGGGCTGTTTATGGACGACGTGACCCACGAACCACTCTGAGGGATCTACGCCGAATCTGCGTTGAGGAGTGGGACAATGTGGACCAACAGTGCCTCGATGAACTTGTGGATAGTATGACACGACGAATACAGGCCATTCTACTGGGTATTAGAGGTACTGGTGTGTACAGCAGTCTGTACCACCACCTCTGAAGATCTCGCTGTATGCTAGTACAACACGCAATGTGTGGTTTTCTTGAGCAATAAAAAGGGCGGAAATGATGTTCATGTTGATCTCTATTCCAATTTTCTGCAATGGTTCCGGAACTCTCGGAACCGAGGTAATGCAAAACATTTTTTGGTATTCTCTATGTGTGTCTGTAAATAACATGTTGGCACTTCATACAATTGCATTTTTTGTATTTTTGTAATATTTTTTCAGACATTTTCGACGAGGAAGGGACATTGTGACATTGAATAGCATCATAGAAGAATTTACTTGTGAGAAGTATGTAATTTGAGAGCCTTACACCAAATCTGGTATAATAATCAAACTTCAGATATTCACAACTGCTGCTTTACCGCTGGTTTCATGGCACAAACATTGTGTGTGTGTGTGTGTGTGTGTGTGTTGCTGACTTTTTAGGTGTGGAAATATTGCAAGATACACCCTTTACATAATATTTTGAACATGACTTAAAATGAATTCAGATCGTTCAAATACTTTTGAGCATGGCCAGTATGGCCAAGGGGTACATTGTGACTGGCTGTTTCCTTTTAACGGCCAGTAAAATACTACGCTGTAATTTACCGTTTAACCACACTTGTTTCGTCAGGTGCAACATCAACGGCTGTGGAGTGTAAACGTATGGTGCGGTTTCATAGAAAATTACATTGTGGGACCTTACTTCATTTCAGACGTTCTAAATGGGCATTCGTGCACACACTTTCTGACGAACATTCTGCCATTTCTTCCAGGAGAGGTACCACTGGATATTCGGCAGTGTATGTGGCTGCAAGTCGGTGTTTGTCCAGCTCAATCGTCTCGTGTTGCAACACAAATACCGAATGAGAACTTTCCTCTACGTTGGATAGGACAAAATTATGTTGTCAGATGGCCTGCGAGGCCCACCGATTTGACTCTTCCTGATTCATTCCTTTGAGGAGCACTCAAAGATGCAGTCTACGATGAAGCCTCAACTACAACAGACGATATGTGTCGTCGAATCAGCAGTGCATCCTCTACCATATCATCCACTGTAATTAGATCGGTTCATCGTTCTTTCGAATGGCGTTTGCAGATGTGCCTTTCAGTCCGTGGCCAACAGTTTGAACACATGCGTAAATAAAGGACAAAGTTAGATTTTTGGAAGACAAAGTTCATATTATGTTATTTGGGTGGTTACCAAATCATTATCAATAAATTGTTTCGTTTACGTGTGGACGTAATTGTATTACAATGTCATATAAGTCGACAGCGTGTATTGCACGTGGCTGGTAACACAGTAATTACGCGCTTAAGTTCAGCATGAAACGACATTTCGTTAAGAAGAAAATTTAGTTTTCGGTGTACAGGTGGCCACCAAAGTATTTTTAATAAAATGTTTAGTTCAACAGATGTATCCCGCATGTTATAATTTAGAGCGGTATAGGTTCAAAAATGGCTCTGAGCACTATGGGACTCAACTGCTGAGGTCATTAGTCCCCTAGAACTTAGAACTAGTTAAACCTAACTAACCTAAGGACATCACACACATCCATGCCCGAGGCAGGATTCGAACCTGCGACCGTAGCGGTCTTGCGGTTCCAGACTGCAGCGCCTTTAACCGCACGGCCACTTCGGCCGGCGAGCGGTATAGGTACAGACTGTTATCCGACAGCGTGTATTTTACCTCCAAGAGGCACACAGCTACCAGCAGGGAAAGACAGGTCAAATTTTTGCTTTAAACATTTTGATATTACAGTAGTTGCCTTTTGTAGTGTATAAGATCTCTTTATTTTTTATGAACGAACAGGTGATTTCTCTGTTTTAGATCACGTAAGTCTGGGAGGATACACAAATGTGAAATAGTTCTGTTAAGCCCTTTGTGACACGCAAGATTCTAGCTTTTGTCGTGTTTCCATACAGAACATTCGTATGTGAACCTGCATCTAGGTCATAAGTTGGTTCAAGGGGAAATAAAGCTTTATTATCGTAGCGGAGAGCTGCCTTACGGTATACAATTACGCAGCCTGGTCCGAGACGCCTGGTCGGCAGTGCTTGCACCGCAAACACCGTTTCCAGCCCTCGTGCTCTCACACTCCACGACATTCCTTGATTTTTTTTACGAGAGGTTTCAACGTCAACATTAACAGGCCCTATATCACTGTAACTGACTTCTCAAGAGCTATCGAATGCAGATATAGAAAGTATGCGATTCCATTAAAAAAAGGTATTACTTCAATGCCTCAGTTGATACCAACACTAAAAATATTAATCAAACAAAACTATACGTGCCCCTCGATGCTCAAACATCTGCCGAAAACAGCTTTTTGATAAGAGTATGTGTAACCGTTCACGAAATAAAACCGGTGTACATCTTACGTGACTCACTCTATATAATTTTCGCACCATTGCAAAGAGAAGTGATGTAGACATTAGTGTCAGTGGTTTTGAGAAACAGCTGAAATCGCTAAAATTTAGTAGAGCTTCAGCACCCGATGCAATCCCCATCGGATTCCATACCATAATTCCGTCTCAGTTAACTCCACTTTTAACCATAGTCTAAAACAGATCCCTCAAACAAAGAATGGCGACCAGTCGTTGGAAGAAAACACTCACCTACAATAAGAACATCAGAAGTGAATCGCAACACTGCCTATCAGTACCCTTGTTGTAGAATCTTAGAATACATTCTCAGCTCAAAAGTAATGAGGTACCTCCTCCGTTCCAAACAGCATTGATTCCGAAAACATCGACCATGTCAAACCCATTCGTTGTTTTTTTAAGTATGCCTTCCTGAAAGCCAAGGATCAAGGCAGTCTGGTAGATGCAATATTTTTAGATTTCCGAAAAGCATTTGAATTAGTACCTAATCTACGATTACCATGAAAAATACGATCGTATGGCGGATCAATCGAAATTTGTGAATGGATTGAATATTTTTTGGTGGGACGACGCAGAAACATACCTTGGATGGAAAGTCAACAGCAGAAGTAGAAGTAACTTTGAGTGTGCCCCATGGAAGTGTGTTGGGACACCTGTTGTTACTGTTGTATAATCATGACTTTGCAGACAATTTTTTAATAACCTCAGACTTTTCGCATATGATGTAGTTTTATCTATAATGAGGTTCTATGTGAAATAAAGCTGCAGAAATATTGCCTTTGATCGTAATAAATGGTAGAAAGATGGGAAACTTTATTTAAATGTTCATAAATGTAAAATTATGCGCTTCAGAACGAGGTATTCTACGACTAAAATATCAGCAGGTCACAGTGAGAATCGGTCAACTCATACAAATACCTGGGCGTAACAATTTGTAAGGGTATGAAATAGAATGATCACATAGGCTAAGTCGTAGGGAAAACAGGTGGCAGACTTCGGTTGATTGGAGGAATACTAGAGAAATGGAGTCAATCTATAGAGGAGACTGCAAACAGAAGACTCATGCGACTCATCCTAGAGTATTTCTCAAGTTTGCCGCACCAAATAGGACTGATAAGGAATGTTGAACGGAAAAGATAAAGGCAGCGCTAATGGTCACAGGTTTGTTTTACCAATAGGAGAGCGTCAGGGAGATGCTGATGAAACTGAACTGAAAAAAGCTTGAAGATCGAGGCAGACTATTTCGAGGAAGACTAATTAGTAAGTTACAACAACCAACTTTAAATGATGAATCTAGGAATACAATACAGCCCTCAGGTATCGGTCCCATAGAGATCGCGAGGTCTAGCTCAGACTTATTAGAGCGCCCACGGAGGCGAATTAAGCAATAATTCTTTCCGCGCTCCATATGAGTGGAAGGGGAAGAAGCCCTAACAGCTGGTACTGTAAGTAGGCTGTTTAGGTTCTTATGTTGGTAACGCCACGTAGCGCTCTGTATGAAAATCACTGACTGTTTTGTGTGCAGTCTGTGGCTGGTAGACATTGTTGGAATATTCACTATTGTAGTGTTGGGCAGTTGGATATGAACAGCACGTGGCGTTGTGCAGTTGGAGGTGAGCCACCAGCAGTGGTGGATGTGGGGAGTGAGATGGCAGAGTTTTGAGAGCGGACGATCTGGACGTGTGTCCGATCGTCAGAAAAAGGAAATTTGTAAGACTGGATGTCATGAACCGATATATATATATATATATATATATATATATATATATATATATATATATATATATATATATATATATATATATATATATATATTATTGGTGTTTTGCCCTTAAAGAGCGCATTTGGACTAAACTACATGGCCAGTTCCTTTTGCTGCCTTCCTTGCTGCCCAAACTTCCCTCATTCGCTCGCTGTGTTTCTGTTTCCGGTCCTCTGTCCATGCTTCTTGTTGGCTTCGTGTCTTCGGCTTCATCTTGATTGCCTTTTTGGTTGCCCATATTTCTTTCATCTTTTGGCTGTGATCTTGCTTTCGTTCTTCGGTCCATTTTATGCCTGTTCGTTTGTCGCATTGTATCTCATGTAGTTTACTTTTCTTAATGATGTTTCTGAACTTTATTCTGTCGTTTATTGTGTCTGCTGTTATGTTGAGCTGGTTCAGGTCGTTTTCTACCTCTGCCACCCATTTGTTGTTTCTAGTGGTTACCCAGTCAAAGACCTGTTTGGTCAGCCTGTGTGATGGCATTCTGTATAGGTGTCCATAGAATTGTAGTCTGCGTTTTCTAATCTTTTCTGTGATTGTCTCCGTATGTTTGTACAGTTCCTCTGTAGGTTTCTTGATCCATATTCCATTGTTGTTAGTTGCGCCAAATATTTTCCTAAGTATTTTCCGTTCTACTTTTTCTAATTGTCTGATACGTGTATGCCCTCGGATTAGTGTGGTCTCTGCTGCATATAGTGCCTCGGGGAGCACCACCGTGTCGTAATGGCGTAATTTGGCTTTTTGTGAGATAGACTTCTTGTTGTAATGATTCCACACTACTTTGTATGCCTTGTCCAGTTTAGTCTTTCTTTCTTCATTTGAGTCTCTGTTATGTCCACTCATTTGTAGTGTTTCACCGAGGTATTTGAAGTTTGCTGTTTTGTAAATCGTGCCATACTTTGTGTTCAGAGATGAGAGTTTCTTTGTGCTCATAAACTGTGTCTTTTCGTAAGAGATCTGTAGTCCAGTTTTGGAAGCGATTTCGTGCAGTTTTTCAATAGCGTCTTTTGTTTCCTTTATACCTTTCGTGACAATCGCCAAATCATCTGCAAAAGCCAGGCATTTAATCTGTAGGTTTCCTAAGGTTATCCCCTGTTGTGATGTTTCCCATTCTTTTATGACCTTATCTAACACCAGATTGAAAAGGAGAGGTGAGAGGCCATCGCCTTGTCGGACACCTGTGCGAATTTCGAAGGGCTCTGATAGTTCCCCACAGAACTTTACTTTGGAGGTCGTGTTGGTTAAAGTTTGCTCTATGATAGCTCGTGTTTTGTTGTCTACTTTGTATTCTGCTAGAATTTTGAAGAGAGTTTTCCGGTCGATAGAGTCGTACGCCTTTTTGAAGTCAACAAAGGTAATGATCAGGTTCTGTTTGTGTTGTAAAATCATTTTCAGGTTCCAAATTTGTTCCGCACAAGACCGCCCTTTACGGAAGCCTGCTTGGTATTCCCCAATCAAGTGGTCGGTTTGGCATTCTAGTCTGTTCAGTAAAGCTTTAGAGAGGATCTTGTATGTGACCGGTAGTAGGGATATTCCTCTGTAGTTGTTCGGGTTAGTCTTGTCACCTTTTTTGTGTAGTGGATGTATCAGGGCAGTTTTCCAGTCGTCAGGAATTTTCATGGTTTTCCAGATGTCTTCCAAGATCCTGTGGATGTCTTTGGTGAGTTCTGGGTCTTGTAACTTCCAGATTTCCGCGATGATGCCATCTTCTCCTGGTGCTCTACGATTCTTGAGTGACTTTATTATTTCTTTAACTTCTTCTAGAGTTGGAGGTTCACTATCTGGATTGTATGTGCTCGTTTCTGTCATCATTTCTTCCATGGGGGGGTCCGTGTTGAGCAGTTTTCAAAGTACTTTGCCAGAATGTCACAATTGTTTTTGGTATTGGTTTCTAGGGTTCCATCCGGTCTTCTGAAGCACAAGTTGGGTGGTTGATATCCAGTCATATTTTCTCTGAACGTTCTGTAGAAGTTTCTTGTATTGTTCTTCATGAAGTCCGATTCGATCTCTGTCAGTCGCCGTTTGTCATACTGTCGTTTTTCACTGCGAATGATTTTGCTTGATTGCTTCTGTGTTTTCAAGAAGTTCATCCAATTCTCTTGGGATTTGTGGCAATTAAATTTTTTCCATGCACTGATTCGTTGGTCAATAGCTTGGTCACATGTGTGGTTCCACCAACGGTGTTTCCGTGTTCGTGGTGCTTGTGCTAGTTTCATGGCCTCTCGGATTCTTCGTGAAAGTTGTGTCCAGTCTGTCGTTTTCTCCATTTTAATTTTGTGTAATATTTGTGTCTGGTTTAAAGTAACGTATTCTGGATCTGGTCTAACAATTTTGTTCTTCTGGAGCTTTTTCTTGGGCAAAAGACGAATCCTGATCTGTAGTAGGTGGTGGTCTGAGTCGAAGTAGCCTTTACGGGTGTCTATGTTCAAAATTTCTTTTTGTGAGTCTTTCTGCACTATTACGTGGTCGATTTGTAGTTCTTGCTTTCCGCTGGGGAATTTCCATGTGGTAAGTTTTCGTGTTGGTTTCTTGAATTTTGTTGACATAATGGCGAGGTCGTGGCTTTTGCAAAAGTCTATCAGATGTTTTCCGTTTTTGTTGGTGTCCTTGTGTGGAGTATGTTTTCCTGTGATATGTCTGTATATCTTTTCTTTTCCGAGTTTGGCGTTGAAGTCTCCCAGTATTATTTTGACTCTATGTGCAGGAATTTTTCTGATAGTTTCTTCCATTGTCCTCCAGAAGTCATCAATTTCGTCCGGGTTTTTCCTGTTGTAGTCATTAGTTGGTGCATGTGCGTTGATTATTGTGTAGGATTTATTGGCTGATTTCACTGTGATGGTGCTGATTCTTTCGTTTGGTGACGAAAAGTCGATTATGCTGTCCGTGATGGACCTGTGTACTGCAAATCCTGTGCCAAAAAGCCTTAGGTTTTTCAGTTGTCTCGATGGTTTTCCTTTGTATATTCTGAAATTCTCCGTGTTGAAATGGTCTTCGTCTGTGAATCGTGTTTCTTGCAGTGCACATATTTTGATTTGAAATTTTTCGAGAGTGTCTGTCAGTTGTTTCATCTTTCCTGTCTTCATCAGTGTGTTCACGTTGAGTGTGCCGATGTAGTGTTTGCGTTTGGTCTTGAGGGAGTTTGAGAAGCTCCGATTCTTCTCATGATGTCCGTGAGCCCCCGGAATCCGATGCTCACGACAATCCCAGTCTATTGACTGGGGCCCGGGGTAATGAGATTTTTCTCGTTGTACCATCATGATGTTTAGTAGTTGGATGTATGGCATGCTGCCGAGTACAACCTGACTTTCCAGAAGTTGGTTGAGGCCGCCACTGACATGTGGAGCAGACGCCTTTTGTAGCCGCCCACTGTGGGAACAGACGCTACTAGTAGTTTTGGTCCGCCCTGAGTATTTCATTTCCTCGGTACCACCTATATCTAGGAGGCATTCCCCTATCCGCCATATATATATATATATATATATAATGACTTTTGAACACTATTAAGGTAAATACATTGTTTGTTCTCTATCAAAATCTTTCATTTGCTATCTATGTCTATCAGTAGTTAGAATCTTTTATTTAGGTGACAGTATTGGCGCTCGCTGTATTTCAGAAGTTCGAGTGATGAAGACTTTTGTGAGGTGAGTGATTCATGAAAGGTATAGGTTATTGCTAGTCACGGCCATTCTTTTGTAGGGATTATTGAAAGTCAGATTGCGTTGCGCTAAAAATATTGTGTGTCAGTTTAGTGATGATCAGAATAAGTAAAGAGAGAAATGTCTGAGTACGTCCAGTTTTATTCAGCTGTCTCTGTATCAAATAACGTAGAAGTTTACCAGCACAGTAATTCATAATTTTTCTAAGGGGACGTTACAGTACAATCGGAGGTAGCCGCTGCCACGTGTTTCACAGTGGTTTGCACAGTGTAGATGTAGATGTAGAAATGTTGTTGCAGAGAAAATTGTTTTCATGTTTTTAAGTCGCATATAGAGGACTCGCGCAGGTGGCGCTAGGAATGGGAAAAGAAGCTACGTGCGACTCATGTCACCTGTATAGGGTGAACCAGAACTCCACTGTCAAAAGTGTGAAAGTTGTTCAGGGATATGTTCCGAATATTTTGGTACAAGCGCCTTTGGCATCCGGTCTATCTTTACAAAGAAATAATATAATTACAGCCTATTTGGCTTGGTTACCAGAAGTATCTTTGTTGCTGTGAAAATACTTTCACAATAGTGAACAAACCCGTATTATCGAAAACATAATGGTGCGAAACGGTCCTATTATTCGTGGGCGCCTGTGTAGAGATGCAAAACTCCTGTTACGTGGTCACCATCGCTGCGGGAATAACTGAGCACATCGTAATCGTGCCGTTTCTCCATTGTATTCAGTGAATCCATAGAGGAGCTGCATATCGACCAATCAACACGGTTGTGTACATCTGTTGAAGTACAACTGGCACTGCCGGGAAAATCAAACCGACAATGAACTGAGCAGTACTGAATGCAAGTTTGAGGGTAAAGAGTGAAGTGGACATTACTGTTGTCAACAGCAGGCACCGTGAGTCAACGGAACAAGTTTGTTTCCGAACAATACGCAAAGTGAAAAAGCGTGGACATTTTCATCGTTGTGCATATATTTTCAGTGCATTACCAATGAAGGGGTAGCAAACCAAACGAAGTGTAATTATTCTGTAACGAGCTACCGGAGATCACGGGTCCATTACATGAAAATGCTCAGAAAATACTGAAGAACAACCTGCGCAATTTGGTCGGTTGAGTTCTAGTTCACCCCGTATACAAGTATGATGGCCTTTTCGTTAGAATGACGATGCGTCTCGTGTAAAATACATGTAACATATGCTGATCCACGGGTATAGGGCATGTTTTATTTTGAAGTATACTTTGTCGGGTAGAAGACATACGATTTTAAAAATCCGTGTCTGTAATTCTACTTAATGTTTTCCTCCGTGTTTCTCAAGATCTGGTTGTTGTTGTTGTGATGGTCTTCAGTCAAAAGACTGGTTTGATACAACTGTCCAAGCTACGCCATCCTGTGCAAGTCTCTTCATCTCTGAGTAACTATTGGAACCTACGTCCTTCTGAATCTGCTTAGTGTATTAATCTCTTGGTCTCCCTCTATGATTTTTACGCTCCACACTTCCCTCTAGTACTAAACTGGTGATCCCTTGATGCCTCAGAATGTGTCCTACGAACCCTAGTTAAAATGTGCCACAAATTGCTCTTCTCCCCAATTCTATTCAGTAGCTACACGATATACCCATCTAATCTTCAGCATTCCCCTGCAGCACCACATTTCAAAAGCTTCTATTCTCTTCTTGTCTCAACTTATTATCGTCCACGTTTCACTTCCATACATGGCTACACTCCACACAAATACTTTGAGAAAAGACTTCCTGACGCTTAAATCTATACTCGATGTTAACAAATTTCTTCAGAAACGCTTTTCCTGCCATTGCCAGATTACATTTTATGTCCTCTGTACTTCGACTACCATCAGTTACTTTTTGTCCAAATAGATCTGGTCGTAAGTTAAAAAAAATATTATTTGGGTGAAAGAAATTTTTAAACAAGCATAATCCCTAGTGACTGCAAAAATTAGGCATTACAGTTTTTGATGGAGTATCTCCAGTCCACCTCAGCAGCACTCCATTTAAGGGCACGCTGGGGCAGATGCCGTAGGCTGCGGTTCCGCTCTTGTACTTGCCGGGCAAGTCTCGGAGTTGTTACGATCGGATTAGTGGACCCTCCCCCGATCTTTTCTGGTTGCAAATTTTGTAAGTAGGTTAAGTAGGTTGATTAGGTATTTATGTTGGTAACGCCACGTAGCGCTCTGTATGAAAATCACTGATTGTGCTGTGTGCAGTTCTGGCTGATTTGAATTGTTGGAATATTGCTATTGCTGTGTTGGGCAGTTGGATGTAAACAGCACGTGGCGTTGCGCAGTTGGAGGTGAGCGGCCAGCAGTGGTGGATGTGGGGAGAGAGATGGCAGAATTTTGAGAGCGGACGATCTGGACGTGTGTCCACCAGAAAGAGTAAATTTGTAATACTGTATGTCATGAACTGATGTATATATATATATATATATATATATATATATATATATATATATAATGACTTTTGAATATTATTAAGGTAAATACGTTGTTTGTTCTCTATCAAAATCTTTCATTTGGTAACTATGCCTGTCAGTACTTAGTGCCTTAAGTAGTTAGAATCTTTTATTTAGCTGGCAGTATTGGCGCTCGCTGCATTCCAATAGTTCGAGTAACGAAGATTTTTGTGAGGTAAGTGATTCATGAAAGTTATAGGTTATTGTTAGTCACGGCCATTCTTTTGTAGGGATTATTGAAAGTCAGATTGCGTGCGCTAAAAATATTGTGTGTCAGTTTAGTGATGATCAGAATAAGTAAAGAGAAATGAGTAGGTTCAATTCTGCTCAGCTGTTTGAAAATCAAATAACGTAAGGGGTGTATCAGCACAGTAATTCATTAATTTTTCTAGGGGATGTTTCAATTTCACTGGGTGTAGATTCCACTGAGTGCAGTTCGCAGGACACCGATACCATACAGCTCCAGGACCTTACCCAGGCCTTGTCGAGTCCATGCCAGGCAGTCAAGTATTCCGTTTCAAAAGTGAACCAGCAGGTGGTTATAAAGTTTGGCTCATCAGTGTATTACTCGCCTCTGTGCGACAAACACTTTCTCTCTCAGTGAAGAATTATCGCACAACATATTGCTGAAAATGCCCGAGGTCGAACCCGGTCTCTAGCGCTCTTCTCATCCTTTCGCTTTTGTCTAGTTTCTCTTTCCTTATCAATCGTCGATCCCAAGTCGTGTGGCTGTGGCGGGGCCGGTGAACCTGCGGACTGTTTTCTGGCTGGCCAGCCTGTCACAGCGTTGGACGACGCCCAAGCGCACGGCTTGCTGCGGCTTGTGGTTGCGTAGTGGAAGTGCTAATGGGATGAAGGACTGGCTTCCGCGCGGCGCAGCGCGGCCAGTGTGAGCCGGCAGACAGAGGGGTGTGAGAGAGTGTGCGGCCGCTCCTTCCGCCAACAAATCAAACGCCGGCGGGCTGTCGCGTCGCCGCGGCCGTCACATAGCCGCTAATGAAGTGTGAGGGCGCGCCGCTGCTCCGCCCTCGTGTGTCGTCGAGCACCTCTTCTGCGCGCTGTGCGGCCGGCGGGGGGGGGGGGGGGGGGGGGGGGGGAGGGAGGGGGGGACTCGCGGCACCGGAGGCCGATCCTCCGCCTCCCTCCCCCTCCCCCCTCCACCGTTCGTGTTCCAGCCCCCGACCGCTTGATATACGAGCTCCCGGCCTCCGCGGCACTTGTGAACGCTCCACCCTGGCGTGAAGAACACTCGTGGTGCTCCACCACCACGCAACACCTCCAGCTACAGCGAAAGGACCGTCTCAAAACGCACTGCTGGACGAGGTTGTGCAACACCTCGAGGAGACGTCAGACTGATGCCTCACAATTGTAGTATTAATTTAAGTTCTAACATGCTATCCCTGGCCGCGTTCCAGAGAGCATCCGATTGGCTGTTATAGACGCCACAGACAGTTTCCGGTAGCTGGGGAAACTGCGTTGGAGGTGGTGGAACAGTGTCTTCCTGTCATCCTCCTAAACAGGGCGACCGACTACATCTACATCTACATGGTTACTCTGCAATTCACACTTAAGTATCTCGCAGAGGGTTCATCGAACCATTTTCATACTACTTCTCTACCATTCCACTCTCGAATGGCGCGTGGAAAAAAGGAACACCTAAATATTTCCGTTCGAGCTCTGATTTCTCTTACTTTATTATGATAATCGTTTTCCCTACGTAGGTGTGTGTCAATAAAATATTTTCGCATTCGGAAGAAAAAGTTGGTGATTGAAATTTCGTAAACAGATCTCGCCATAAAGAAACCCGCCTTTGCTTCAGTGACTGCCACCCCGACTCGCGTATCTTATCAGTGACACTCTCACCCCTATTGCGCGATAACACGAAACGGGCTGCCCTTCTTTGCACTTTTTCGATGTCCTCCGTCAATACTACCAGGTAAGGATCCCATACCGCGCAGCAATATTCCAGCAGAGGACGGACAAGTGTAATGAAGGCTGTCTCTTTAGTGGGTTTGTCGCATCTTCTAAGTGTTCTGCCAACAAAGCGAAGTCTTTGTTTCGCCTTTCCCACAATATTATCTATGTGGCCTTTCCAATTTAAGTTGCTCGTAATTGTTATTCCTAGGTATTTCGTAGAATTGACAGCCCTTAAATTTGTGCGATTTATCGTATATCCAAAATTTACCGGACTTCTTTTAATACCCATGTGAATAACCTCGCATTTTTCTTTGTTTAGTGCTAATTGCCACTTTTCCCACCATACAGAAATTCTCTCTAGATCATTTTGTAATTGGAATTGATCGTCTGATGATTTTACTAGACGGTAAATTACAGTGTCATCTGTAAACAATCTAAGGCGGCTGCTCAGATTATCACCTACATCATTTATGTAAATCAGGAACAGCAGAGGGCCTATGACACTACCTTGCGGAACGCCAGATATGGCTTCTGTTCTACTCGATGATTTACCGTCTATCACTACGAACTGTGACCTCTCTGAGAGAAAATCACTAATCCAGTCACACAACTGAGACGACACTCCATATGCACGCAATTTGATCAATAGTCGCTTGTGAGGAACGTATCAAAAGTCTTCTGGAAATCTAGGACTATAGAATCGATCTGAAATCCCTTGTCGACAGCACTCATTACTTCATGGGAATAAGGAGCTAGCTGTGTTGCACAAGAAGGATACATGGTGATACGTAATGTTCGAGTACAGTATATGCTCCAAAATCCTATTGCAAATTGAGTCAGTGATATGTGTCTGTAATTCAATGGGTTACTCTTATTTCCTTTCTTCAATATTGGTGTGACCTGTGCTAATTTCCAGTCTTTAGCACCAAACCTTTCACCAAATGAGCGGTTGTATATGATTGCTAAGAATGGCGCTATTGTGTCTGCATACTCTGAGAGGAACCTGATTGGTATACCATCTGGACCGGAGGACTTGCCTTTCTTAAGTGATTTCGATTGTTTCGCAACACCTAAGATATCTACTTTTATGTCACTCAATCTAACAGCTGTTCTGGTTTCGAATTCTGGAATATTTGCTTCGTCTTCTTTCGTGAAGGAATTACGGAAAACTGTTTTTAGTGACTCCGCTTTAGTGGCACCGCTAACATTTCCATCGCTATCGCGCAGTGATGGTATTGACTATTTTTTGGCACTGGTGTACTTTACATATGACCAAAATCTCTTTGGGGTTTCTACCTTATTTTGAGACAATATTTCATTGTGGAAACTACTAAAAGCATCTCGCATTCACGTCCGCACTAAATTTCGAGCTTCCGTGAAACTTAGCTAGTCTTGAGGATTTTGCGTTCTTCTGAATTTGGCTCGCTTTTTTCGTTGTTTCTGCAGCAGTGTTCTGACGTGTTTTGTGTACCATGGTGGAGCAGTCCCGTCTGTTACTAACTTATGTGGTATGAATCTATCTACTGCTGTCGGTACTGTATCTTCGAATTTGAGCCACATCTGGTCTACACTTACATAATTAGCTTGGAAGGAACGGAAACTCTCTCTTATTATAGCAATTTTCCTTTAATCCTCCAGTCTGTCTTATTGACTGCCTTTTTCTCCCGTATATTTCGTCAGGGATCAATGTTATAGACAATAATTCGGCGATGTACTATCAATAGTTCAAAAATACCTGTCCAACAAAACTAGAAACATTTTCGTATAATAATCGATACTATTGCCGACATATAGAATAGTTTTCTGTTCGTACTTCTACGGAAAGAAGACGGTTTGGACAGAGGCGGCTGCTCCCGCTGGAGGTTCGAGTCCTCCCTCGGGTATGTGTGTGTGTGTTGTTCTTAGCATAGTTAGTTTCAGTTAGTTTAAGCAGTGTGTAAGTCTAGGGACCGATGACCTCAGCAGTTTGGTCCCATAGGAATTCACACACATTTGAAAATTTTTGGATAGAAGCAATGCGGGAGCGGAGAAAGAATGAATTATCCTACTCGTCTAGAGGAGTCGTCAGAGGGGTAATGTTTGCTTGTTTCTGGGACAGTACTGGGAGCCAACGAATGCGCCCGGCTTGTACCTATCAGCAGCTGTGGTATAAATTAGGGACGGAAGTGTCAAGGACTCGCGAAAGCAGATTATGAAATTCGTTGTTACATAATTTAGTTCCCAAATGACTCGCATAAGCGTGACTTCAACATCGGTCATAAAAGGAAGAAAGAAAAACAACATTGCGGGTCAGTTAGCAATAGTGTTTCATACTGTCAGACGTTATATCAGCTACACAATTATGGACTGTGCAAATAAATTGTCGAACGATGTTTTCTATGGTTGTAATTTCGCTACGTGATGGTATGTGGTCGAACTAAGCCAGAAGCAAGCGTGAAAAAGGTTTTGGCTCCAAAAAGTGTTCAGATGTCTTGAAATATCAAACTAAATCAAGAAACTTTTTCTCTATTGCATCTGATGCGTCCAACGACGAAAACACAAAGAAGATCCATCTATTTGTGAGGTATTTTAGTACTTCATTGAACAGGCTGATCGGACAGATAATGGTGTTCATAGTCCGATCAAGTCTTCACTAAATTTTCATAATATAGATATAAATAACCTCACTGCATAGTGCGCAAATATTGAAAATGTAAATTGTGGGAAACATAATTCTGTGTTTAAATTGCTTCAAGAAGACAACAGGCATTTGGTGAAACCAAATGTTCGAATCGCATTCTGCATAATGCAACAAAACATGCATATAGCGCCTCAGATGTAGAAATTAAATTGCTCGTCTTGAAAATATATAGGTATCTCTTTGTATCACCCATTCGAAGAAAATGCGATGTAGTTGGTCAGTTGAAATTTATCGCAAGTAAATCTCCTTTGAACCTCCCTTGAAACCATGGTCAGTTGTTATTCATCTCCCTTGAAACCATAATAAAATGTTGGTCGCTCTACTCCTAAATGGGTTGTGGCCTTGACGCACTATGCTGGTTTAACGACGAGTGATTATCCCCGTACTAAAGCTACCACAGACACAGGGCTTGGACGACTGGAAGATCCTGAGGACTAGGTTCAGCTACCTAACTGAAAAGACTCTTCTTCCTGCGCAGAGCGTGAGTTGGCAGCCGTTCGCGGCCTGCTCTATGTATCTTTGCTGGGCTGTTTGTACGCCTACATTGCACTCTTTCGCTATATGTGCACGACGTACTAGTAATAGTTCTATCTAATGCAGACAGATAGTAGTTTCATTCTAGTCTAGTCGCTATTATCGTCATTTATAAGTCTTTAATGTCCTTTTAAATATTTTAAATATATTTATGGATTGTCATTAATGTTATATTATGTATGAATGTACAATACAAAAACCACAATGTGCACACATTTAACCACTAAACAAAATTTTCTGGCCAACGGAATATGCAAGACAACAAATACGCTTAAGCAGGCTTTAAGGTAAGAAAGTGAGCGTCAGCAAATCAACAACTATGGGCAATTATTCTTAAGATCAACCAAAGCCAATTCAAAAGCAAATAAAGGAACTGAAACACATGGATTAACCAACACATGGTAACCGACTTGGTCTCGGCCCACGTCCCGAGTCAGTACAGATTCTAAAATATACACGTTAAATTTTCATAAAATACAAATGGCAAATAGCATAGGGGGTCCGAACCATCACAGCGGATGGGCAGACAATTGAGTCTGTTTGACGCAGAAATACTTTTGGTTAACAGTGTAGATTTGATGTAATTAAGTAAATTACAGCACCCACATGGTCTTTTTAAATTTAACTGACAATTAAAAATATTAAAGATACCTAAATCCGGAGAATTTTTCATTTTAGATCAAAGTTAACTGACAAAAATTATAAGGTTACCTAAACTTAAAAAGTACACCCACCAGTAATGTAAGTGAAGATCAAGATTAACAGACAATGGCAAAATTTGAAGATATCTAAATCTGCAAAACACACGCACCAGCAGTGCAGCTAAAACCATATATTTCATGAACAGAACAAGGTAAAATGGAAGCTCTCTTACAAACAACTAAATGTTTATGTTGGGCGCGTCCTTATTACGGATGATGATCCACATTAAGGGCTTCAGCCAAAACAACGGCCAATCATATTATCCAAATCATCTTACGGCATGAACGTAAAACTAAATTCAGTAGCCAAGCACAGTGGCTTTCATGAACACCGGTGGGCACTTTACCCCACACAAAAAAATGTGCTCACCGTTGTTCCTGCGACAGGCCTCGTCCAACAACGAGGGCAGTAGGAAACACGCCTCGTCGAATTCCCGAGTATGGCCTGCTACGGGAGAGGCAGAGGGAAGTGGCGACTCTCCAGCAACCGTAGGCATGTTCCTTAAAGTAAACATCCGCCCTCCAAACGCGGCTAGCGGACCTGCACTGTTAGCGATCTAAGGTCAATGGACAGAGTTACCCTTCCCAGACAATCACCCTTTCCAGACAATCAACCCTCAGCAGACTGACCACAAGCGTGAGCTGCCTGTGCACTTTAGAAAACGCCCGAGGTGTCGCAAGACCATCACCTACCGTGACGTCAGAGAAGCCGTAGCTAGGTAACGAAACTCAGAGACGTTCCACAAGCAAAGATACCGATATCAGCGCACGCACGTTACAGTATGTGTTGAATGTGCTGACTCTGCTGGATTCGTGTGTTTGGTGAGAGTAGGAAGGGGGTGAAACCTCGTCCGAGCACGTGGCTTTCTTCTCTCGAGTAGCACCGATGTGCAGGGTCTCTGGTGTAAAATGTTTCAGTACCGTGTGATTTTGAAATATTACAAGCGACCGTCCCTGGAAATGGCCGGAAGGTTAAGAGCCGAAATATCGGAACACGAATTAACAATATGCCACTTGCAGGCCAGAAAAATGATTAAAATTTGACACTTGGTTCATCACCATTTTACCAAGCTTGATGCGTTTGACGGTTTGTCTCCTTTCTTGTCCAGTTGGGAAATTAATAGACACATTGTAAATTAGCTAGACTTTCTAAGGAAGAAAATACACAGTTCAGGCATGGGGTGATTCTGATTTTTTTTTGGGGGGGAGGGGGGGGCAACAGTGCCGACTGGCCGCCATGTCATCCTCAGACAACAGTCCGCAGCTCGTGGTCCCGTGTTCGATTCCCGGCCGGGTTGGGGATTTTCTCTGCCCGGGGACTGGGTGTTTGAGTGTTCCTCATCATTTCATGATCATCATCATTCCTGAAAGTGGCTAAATTAGACTGTGTAAATATTGGGACTTTATACGGGCGCTGATGACCGCGCAGTTAAGCGCCTCACACACCAAACATCATCTTCATCATCCTCAACCTATAGGCGCCAATCGATGGGGATATGGAGGGGCAGGTGGTCAGTATATCGCTCTCGACGATACTCCTGAGCCCTTGCTCAAGATCAGTTTCGCAGCACGAGGGCACAGCTAGTAGATTATGTGAAAGATATAGTAAACACCGTAATATATTACTTTGAATAAAATGGCAGACCTGCATCAACTAGAACGCTATTCCGAAAAGCTATAGCAACTAACAGGTACTAATATTTTTCAATTATTTTTTAAATATACCTGAGACTGAAACACCGATCCGATGGAAAGTCAGAAGAAGACATTGAAAAACATCTAGGAACAGCATGGATGCCTTTCTTCCTTACACTGACGTTTGTTGTGTTGTTGTAATGTATGGTAGGCTGCCTACAAGTAGTGTTTTCTTTTCACTGACGACATATCACGTCTTCTGGTTACAGGTTTCCTCACATGGGTCAAATGGTTCTGAGCACTATGGGACTTAACATCTGAGGTCATCAGTCCCCTAGAACTTAGAACTACTTATACCTAACTGACCTAAGGACATCACACACCTCCATGCCCGAGGCAGGATTCGAAGCTGCGACAGTAGCGGTCGTCCAGTCTTCCAGACTGAAGCGCCTAGAACCGCTCGGCCACACCGGCTGGCCACGAGTTTGCTCGGAGATGAGAGATGTGATCGTCACGCGACATTCTTTTGCTCATGTGAGACAGGAAAATAAAAAGGTCGCAGTAAAATGCTGGCTCCTGCTTTTGTTATGAAATATGTATTGAATGATCACAACATTAAAAGGTAACTTAGGATTTCAGACCGTTAGGCGAAAATGAAACCAGTCTGCTGGTGAAATAGCAGACTGTGTGATATATTTCTCTTCGCAGATAGTACGAGTGCTAGAACTTGAGCAGTGTTACGCTTCAACAGTCGTGGCAATGCGTCTGTGTACGCCGCGTGGACTGCCATTCTGCAGTGAAGCAGTTGACCTCTGTATTAACGTCAGAGTACGTGACTGGAATACGGCGTCCGAATCTTTGGTCTGCCCGTGACACACGAGCTCATGCCTACCATCAGATTCCGGTTGACGAATGAATCGCCATCGGCGGCTAGTGTCTGAAGCAGAACAGGAAATTCTTATTTTACCCATTATTATTTTCGCCCTGTAAGTATCGGTATGCGACAGTTCTCTGGAATGAAGATGCAGATGTAGAAACTTCTCTACGTCTTCGTGACTTCTGTTGTTCTAGCATAATTCTCAGTATAGGGAACTGATCTGAATCTCTATAATTATCTAAGGACATCTCAATTCGCTGAACTGCAGAATGTGGGCAACAGAAGACACGCATGCACATAAATCGGTACTACACTACTGGCCATTAAAATTGCTACACCAAGAAGAAATGCAGATGATAAACGGGTATTCATTGGACAAATATATTATACTAGAACTGACACGTGATTACATTTTGACGCAGTTTGGCTGCGTAGATCCTGAGAAATCAGTACTCAGATCAACCACCTCTGGCCGTAATAACAGCCTCTATACGCCTGGACATTGAGTCAAACAGAGCTTGGATGGCGTGTACAGGTACAGCTGCCCATGCAGCTTCAACATGATACCACAGTTCATCAAGAGTAGTGACTGGCGTACTGCGACGAGCCAGTTTCTCGGCCACCATTGACCAGACGTTTTCAGATGGTGAGATATCTGGAGAAAGTGCTGTCCAGGGCAGCAGTCGAACATTTTCTGCATCCAGAAAGGCCCGTACAGGACCTGCAACATGCAGTCGTGCATTATCCTGCTGAGATGTAGCGTTTCGCAGGGATCGAATGAAGGGTAGAGCCACGGGACGTATGCCATCAATGCGAGCAAGAGGTGACCGAGACGTGTAAGCAATGGCACACATACCATCACGCCGGGTGATACGGTAGTATGGGGATGACGAATGCATGCTTACAATGTGCTTTCACCGTGATGTCGCCAAACGCGGATACGACCATAATGAGGCTGTAAACAGAACTTGGATTCATCCGAAAAAATGACGTTTTGCCATTCGTGCACCGAGGTTCGTCGTTGAGTACACCATCGCAGGCGCTCCTGTCTGTGATGGAGCGTCAAGGGTAACCGCAGCCATGGTCTCCGAGCTGATGGTCCATGCTACTGCAAACGTCGTCGAACTGTTTGTGCAGATGGTTGTTGTCTTGCAAACGTTCCCATTTGTTGACTCAGGGATCGAGACGTGGCTGCACGATCCGTTACCGCCATGCGGATAAGATGCCTGTCATCTCGACTACTAGTGATACGAGGCCGTTGGGATCCAGCACGGCGTTCCGTATTACCCTCCTGAACCCACCGATTCCATATTCTGCTAACAGTCATTGGATCTCGACCAACGCGAGCCGCGATAGGATTAACCGCAATCGCGATAGGCTACAATCCGACCTTTATCAAAGTCGGAAACGTGATGGTATGCATTTCTCCTCCTTACACGAGGCATCACAACAACGTTTCACCAGGTAACGCCGGTCACTTGCTGTTTGTGTATGAGAAATCAGTTGGAAACTTTCCTCACGTCAGCACGTTGTAGGTGTCGCCACCGGCGCCAACCTTGTGTGAATGCTCTGAAAAGCTAATCATTTGCATATCACAGCATCTTCTTCCTGTCGGTTATATTTTGCGTCTGTAGCACGTCATCTTCGTGGTGTAGCAATTTTAATGGTCAGTAGTGTACTTCATCCTACGATGGTGAGAGTGTGATGCGGGTAGACAGCATACCGCGGATCCTGTTACCTGCACAGTCACCGGTAAACGCTATGAGAGTCTTTTGCGTATCAACGTCATTCCAACGCTTGATGAGCGTGGACGTGAGGGGAGGATGATTTTTATGCAAGATGGCTCTCTTGCTTACATTGAACATCCAGTGAAGCGGCTGCTACAAACGAATTTCGGAAATGCGACACCAAGTCACGGACTGCGCGGCCCCTCCCGCCGGACTTTCGAGTCCACCCTCGGGCATGTGTGTGTGTGTGTGTTGTTCTTAGCATAAGTTAGTTTAAGTAAGCTTAAGTAGTGTGTACGTCTACGGACCGATGACCAGAGCAGATTGGTCCCTTAGGAATTCGCACACATTTGAACATCTGAAATGCGACCACTCTTGCCAAGCTGTGGCCACATCTTCCACAGAAGTCGGATCAACTGCTTTCCTCCCTCTGCCACACTTCACTTGCCAACAACCTGTCATTTCGAATTTAGTTATAATTTTCTCCAGGCTGCAGACAACGGACCAACGCTTTTTTACATGCCCAGGAGTGTCCGGAACTTCTGCAGGGCTACTGGCGCACAGTTACCGATTTGTAAAAGAGCTTTCCGAGCAACGCGCGTCCCTCATGGAGACAGCCGTGTTGGGCTCTCGGATGCAAACTGAGAAACAGCCGTGTGCCGCGGGTTTGATGGTGCGCGTATTTGATACTTACAGCGCCATATATTGGCCAAATTTTTGTTAATTTTTTTTGTTCCATGGCGTTTCCATCTAAGTCAGTAATATACTGTTCAAATTTATCGTCATTCTGGGCAGTAGCTCTCTTTCTACAGCACTTTTAGACTGGAATTTTCATTGTGAACGCCCTGTATGTCCCTCAATAGTTGTATTCATCACAGCCCTGAGACTGTAGCGGCTGAATATAATATAGCAATCTGTCTGTCGATGTCCTGAAGATGCTGTGTGTCTAACACATGGATGTAAGACTATTAGGAGGCGTTTGGTTCCCTATATATCTCACTCAAGGAACAATCTAAAAAAAATACAGTATTGTGTGTTGTGTTCATATCCGTCATGCAGATCTACTTCAAAAATTCAGAAAATTATTTAGTCGCGTTAGAATGCATTCAGCGTCGTAGTCCCTTTACACCCTCAAATCCATATGAATTTCCAAGCTTCTACCGTACAAAACCATTCACTTTTCTGTTTCATCTGTAGAATGAGCACGTTGTTAACGTCACAAAGTACCACACGTAACGCAAATACGGCCTTGAAAGGCGTCATTGACCTGAGGTTAAGAGGTACATAACTCATTGAAGTTTTTCCTTCTAAAATTACTTGCGCCCTTTTTGGAGGCCGTTGTTTATGTCACGTCGCTGGCATGAATTCCGAAACGACACGCCGTGCATCACGGCTGGTCTGACTACACAAGTTGCCATATAGGCTGGCCAGCGTGCAGCGACCCTTCCGTAAATCACGGCTTCGTGTCCGCCTCGGCAGTGCGTCTCTCCACTGACTTTCCGATAGCTGTACGGCGGCTCTAGCCATCGACTGTAACGGCTGGTCTCGCGCCTCTTTACGTCAGCTGTAAGGGAAGTCGAGCTACCGACCACAAAAACCGCGCCTCTTGCCGAGATCGCTAACGCGCTCCACCTGAAGGTAGCAGGTTTGACATCTTGGGCAGGAGCAAATTATAATTGACACCGTATCGGAGGCTGGGGGGGGGGGGGGGGGAGGAAACTGAGGCGTCGTCTCCAATCAGGTTCGATCAGCAACACTCTAACATTTTTCTACATCTACATCTACATGCATACTCCGCAAGCCACCTGACGGTGTGTGGAGGAGGGTTCTTTGAGTACCTCTATCGGTTCTCCCTTCTATTCCAGTCTCGTATTGTTTGTGGAAAGAAAGATTGTCGGTATGCCTCTGTGTGGGCTCTAATCTCTCTGATTTTAACCTCATGGTCTCTTCGCGAGATATACGTAGGAGGGAGCAATATACTGCTTGAGTCCTCGGTGAAGGTATGTTCTCGAAACTTCAACAAAAGCCTGTACCGAGCTACTGAGCAAGGTCTTCCACTGGAGTTTGTCTATCATCTCCGTAACGCTTTCGCGATTGCTAAATGATCCTGTAACGAAGCGCGCTGCTTTCCGTTGGATCTCTATCTCTACTATCAACCCTGTCTTTTACGGATCCCACATTGCTGAGCAATATTAAAGCAGTGGGCGAACAAGTGTACTGTAACCTACTTCTTTTGTTTTCGGATTGCATTTCCTTAGGATTCTTCCAATGAATCTCAGTCTGGCATCTGCTTTACCGACGATCAACTTTATATGATCATTCCATTTTAAATCACTCCTAATGCGTACTCCCAGATAATTTATGGAATTAACTGCTTCCAGTTGATGACCTGCTATATTGTAGCTAAATGATAAAGGATCTGACGATGCTATTGTGTATAGGGAAGTATCGTCATTGGACAAATCATAAATGATCAAAGAAACATACGCACAAAATTTACAGTTGGTGTAATGAATTGCAACTCTCTTTAAATGTCGATGAATGTGAGAGACATTACAAGATTAGTGATCAACTTCCTCAGCATGCCAAATCGTTTAAGTATTTAAGGGCAATACTAGAAAGCAATACGAAACGGAGTGATCAAGTAAAATGAGTATTAGGTAGAGCGAATGACAAATTTAGCTTTTATATAAACAGAAAGTGGAGGGGGGAGGAAGGAAAGGTAAGGAACTATTGATGTCAGCTACAGTGGAACGGTATGCTGAAACAGTGTCGACGAGTGAAAATGAATGCTGCGCCGCGTTTCGAACCTGGGATCTCCAGCTTACGAAGCACTTGCGTGAACCACTGCGCCACTCGGAGGCAGTGGTTATCACCCATGGATGGAATGTCTTGGCACGCTGCCCAACCTACCCACACTCCCATCTACCGCCACCTACCTGCTGCCCTCATTTATGTCCTCCATGCTAGTTAATTTTAGGCTCCTGCAAGAGGTCGATCGATACTGTGCATCCGCACTGAAAGTTGCGGATTAGTTGCCCATCGAGGCGAATCAACTACGTGAATACCAGAAGTCTGTTCTGTTGGCTCATGCTCGAAAGAACAGAGACCACGCATTCATATTTAATAGATTTAGATTTTTTGGAAGGGATCTGGGAAAATCCATACAACACGCTAGTGCGAACAGTTCTATTGTTTCAGTACTTGGAGTGCTTGCGACATGAAAGAAATCAGAGGCGCTGGCAGCATCGTCACAGGTTGGTATATCCTATACGAAGATGTAACAAATGTTCGACGAACTTAAACTGGAATCTGTGGAAGGAGACGTAGTTCTTGCGAAACCCTGTCGCGGAATATGTGGTATTGGGAGGAGATGAAAGGGATATAATACTGCCACGATGGTTTATTAAAGTTCTAAAGAAGTTTAAATACTTAGGATCGATTATCTATTCCTCTGGAAGCTGTGAAGCACATGTGGAACGCTGGATTCACCAGGCAAGAGGACCAATTGAAACGCTAAATGGAGGTCTATGGAGCCGGGCAATGTCAAAACAAAGAAGAGGATTCTGCAAATAATAGACGACTACCACAGGGTGCAGAAGAATGGACCCTGGTGCAGCGGCAGAGAAACAGAGTACAGACAGCAGAGATGGATGGAATAAGGAAGGCAGCCAGGATATCCAGAACAGAGCGGAGAACAAATGACGAAATTAGGGAGATAATAGATATGGAACAATCAGTCGTGCAAAGAATTTAGGAGCACTTCAACGATATGGCCGTGTGCAGGAACGACGGCCAAAAACAGTCCCGGAATGGACGCCGACAGCAAGGAGGTAGCGTGAAGTGCCAAGATTAACATGAAGAGAAGGAGTAATTGGAATGATCAGGAAGAGAGATCTGAAAGGGTAAGACTGCCATGATCGTAAAAGCTGACGAGTAGCAATACAGGGCAACTGCTGAAGAGTGGAGAAACCTTTAAAAGTAAGTCTATACGCTAATATGCAATCTATGTCTGATGTATAGGTAACATAACTGAGCCTCATAAAGACTTCTGTTCTGTACGATCGAAGTTGATGCCAGTATCTTACATGGAGCGCCCTTTTACTGAACACCCCAAGTATACTACTGACACTAGGAATAAGAGGAAATACGGAGAATAGACCCATAATGTTAATAAAGAAATAAGGTGAAACAGACCGAAAAACTGCCAGCCGCAGCATGATAAGTCCACCGAGCAAAATATTGATCGTCCCCTAAGGGACGGTACGTCGGGCTTGGCTGTCATTGACCACTACTGACGTAGGTGATGACGGTATTGTATGGAATCAGAGCAGTAAGACGGATCGACGTGGAGACATAGCAGAACAGCATAAAGGAGTTATCGTGTTTGGACGTGTCCGTGACCACATCGTGAATCAAGTTCTCCGATTTGTTGATGTATCAACGCGGACTGCCCAACTTGTCTACAGGGAAAGGTGTACAACTCACAGTCATATTACACAGTGCAAGGATACAGATTCTAAGAAATGCTAACTAACAGGGACCACAGACGAATGATACCTTGTAAATCACGATTGGTTTCAAACCCAGCAGGATATACTGCTGTTTGCAAGAAAGCACTGAGGAAAGAACCGTATGCAACGAAAATTTCGCGTCGGGTACCTCATAAAAAAAATCACTGCTCACAGAAGTACATACAGCTCCACTTCTCCAATGGGCCAAACACCACAAAAATTAGAAACAGATGATTGGAGACGTATAGTGTGGTCTGACGAGTCGCGATTTTGCCTCTTTTTAAATAATGCAAGACGTCGACTGCAAGGAAGACTCAATGTGTCGAATAACCAACAGTGTGTGGAGGGCGTAGTTCAGGTCGGAGCTGGTTTTCGTATCTTGATTTGGGTCCAGTCATTCAGTTTAGTATGAATATAGACAAGAATATTTATTTCAACATTATCAGTAATCAACCGTTGCTCTTTGTTCTACATCTTAATCTGAAATAATAATAGCAGTGTTCACAGACTCTGACTCATTATTACCTGGTTTGATGAACACTTTAGAACGTTATCCCACCTCGACAGTCCCTTTTAAATCACTCGATTTTGATCGCAAGGGAAATATGTGTGATGTATTTGGAATAGAGTGTGAAATGTAGCAACTATCAGAGGAGAAGAAAGGTTTGGCTGGTTGTGGGAGCGGTTCTCTGCCGAAGATGGGATGGATGTGCACAGCAGAAGAGGAAGGTCCTGGTAAGGATGCAATAACTTCTTTATTACTCTTATTAATTTATACAGCTTGGACTGCAACATGTAACTGGTCTGAAGCGGTCGCGGAAGGCATGAGGATGAACGTAATAAGTCTTTAATTAATCCAGCGAATGCCTACAGTCATTCGAGTATGTCTCCATCTTCACGTAATGTTCAGGGACTGCAGCGACAGGCAAGGTAGCAAGGCAGCTTACTGACAAGGAGAAAAAGGCAAGTGCTATAACTCCATTTCCCAGAAACTTTGATCAGTGGAAGAGAAGTCAGAATAAGTGAACACGCTTCTCGGCTTACGTGTAGATACTCGATCGTTTTTGAGTAAACGACGGTCAATGATTTCGACGCAATTTAGATGCCTTTCACGGAAGCTCAACTGAAACGTTGACACAGTGGGTAGTGTCGTGGCTTCACACTTTTGAGTCCCGTTTTCGAAATCCGATTATTGTTTTTACTTTATTTTCAGTTTTTCTAACCATGCCCATAGAAGATTATTACGCGAATGTTTCTTATCAAGTAAGGGGTACAAGAGCGTTACATTAATTGTAAAGTTACAACTGGGTTTCACAATAAGTGTCGTATATTTATTATATTGAAAGGTTCCTGTAGCCACCTTTCATTAGTCGGGTAGCCCATTTTCACTAGCATTTCTCTTTCTTTTTCTTGTTTCTCTTTTCTCACAACTCTCATAGTGGTGTGATTGAATGAATGTGGTTATGTGTCACGTTGCTAGACGGTGACGTGGTCTGTTGCAGAAAGTCTGCGATAGTCATACAGATTCAGCAGCAGTTGTACAGAATAGCCAACTCTCGTAGTGGTCAAGTAGGCAAAGAGGTTTGCGCTACTGGTGAGAAATCCACCTGCGTTAGGTTGGTGACGGAAATGGCATCTTTGGGTTTTCCGGGCCACGCGGAGCGTTGAAGAGGCTGGAGAAGAAAAAAGGGAGGCAGTCTGCCGCCGGTACGGGAAGCGTCCACAGCTGTGCTCCAGTCGAAGAAGGGTGAGTTAGACTGACCGAGTGGCGCGTTGTTACTTGGCGAGAGGAGAACTGTTAGCTTTTGGTCTCGCTCTTCAACTCTGAAAGATTGCTTTGCCTTGTCGCAGCAAGGAATGCAAAACTTTGGCAGGTTTTTCTTTTAATAAATTTCTGTAGCAGACCTGGATCCGCCGGAAGAACGCCACAGAAAGGTGTCGACAAGAAGTGAGCACTCGCTTCTGTATGAATGTCTGTTTGCCTTCAGCTGTGCCTGTATAAGCTTTTATTTTTCTAAATATTCATAGCTTGCCTTCTCGTAAATTTTCCTTGCTTTATGTATCTTTCGTCCTTGGGGAGCCGACCAAGTGGTTGAACATTAGAGTTTGTTGGGCTACCGTCATCACTAACTGTCCGATCTCATGTTTGTTTTAAAGAATGTTAACTGTTCATGATTGTGTGATGTGATATTGTTGCAACTTTGCCACGATACCTAGAAATTGCGCCTCCACAAACCACGTGGGCACACGGGTGTATTGCGAAACGTGTACCGTTTCGCGAGCTATTGCGATCAGTTATCAGGCAACAGCAGTTGTATGAATGATTCACACTAATGATTTTAGGTGTAGATTATAACGGTGAATGTATCGATGCTTTTCTTTAATGTTTTAGGAATTAATGTTATCAGGAATTGTGTACATGCCTCACATCCATATCTTAGGAATAAATGATTTTATCCACATTTTTCTCTTGTACTCCGAGGTTTCGTTTTTGCACCTAAGCCACTCACCTCATAGCTTTCCCGTTAGCACATCCAATGCGTTTCCTTACGTACAGGTCCAGTGATTATTTTCCCCTTTTATATTAAAACAAATGCTTTAGATTAACTCTTATTTTCAGGTGTGTTACTGGGAGCTGATCTTATGCACAGTGTCCATGCATTTTCTATTTTATTTTGAATGTGATTCTCCTGAAAAGTGCACGGGCAGTACTATTAATTACATCGCATCCTCTATGAGCGATATCACGACGTATGCATTTTTTATGAGTTTTTGGTCTGTGATCAAATTAATTTATTTTCCGACTCGGCCAAACCTCGGTGGCGACCCTAATCTTCTCACGTTAATTTCACAAGCAATAAGTATTTCCATTCCCAATAATCTTAACGTAATAATCCGTAGAAACAGGTTAGTTACAATATAATACACTGAGGTTACAAAAGCTGTGGGATAGCGACATGCATATATACAGATGGCGGTAGTATCGCGTACATAAGGTATAAAAGGGCAGTACAATGATGAGGATTTCATTTGCACTCAGGTGAGCCATGCGAAAAGGTGTCCAACGTTATTATGGCCACACGATGGGAATTGACAGACTTTGAACGCGGAATGGTAGTTGGAACTAGACGCATGAAAGATTCTGTTTCGCAAATCGCTTGGGCATTCAATATTCCGCCGGCCGCGGTGGCCGTGCGGTTCTGGCGCTGCAGTCCGGAACCGCGGGACTGCTACGTCGCAGGTTCGAATCCTGCCTCGGGCATGGGTGTGTGTGATGTCCTTAGGTTAGTTAGGTTTAAGTAGTTCTAAGTTCTAGGGGACTTATGACCTAAGATGTTGAGTCCCATAGTGCTCAGAGCCATTTGAACCATTCAATATTCCGAGATTCACAGTGCCAAGAACTTACCGCGAATGAGAAATTTCAGGCATTACATCTCTCACCGGGGAAACCACAGTGGCCGACGTCCTTCGCTTACCGACCGAGAGCGCCGGCGTTTGCGTAGCGTTGTCAGTGCTAACACACAATAAACATTAAATGAGAGAACAGCAGAAAGCGGTGTGGGACGAATGACGACCGTATCCGTTAGGAAAGTGGGACGAAATTTGACGTTAGTGGGCTATAGCAGCAGAGGAGCGACGCAGGTGCTTGCACTGCCTGTCCTGGGCTCGTGACCATATCGGTTGGTCTCTAGACGACTGGAAAACCGTGACCTGTTGAGACGCGTCCTAGTTTCAATTGGTAAGAGTTGATGGTAGGGCTCGAATATGGCGCAGACCTCACGAAGCCACGAACCCAAATTGTCAACAAAGCACTGTGCAAGCTGGTGGAGGCTCCATAATGGTGTGAGCTGTGTTTACATGGAAAGGACTGAATCCTCTGGTCCAACTGAGACGATTATTGACTGGAAATGGTTATGTTCGGCTACATGGAGACCATTTGCAGCCATTCATAGACTTCATGTTCCCAAATAACGATGGAATTTTTATGGAAAACAATGCGACATGTCATTGGGCCACAATTGTTCGCAATTGCTTCGAAAAACGTTCTGGTCAACTCGAGTTAATGATTTGGCTACACAGATTGCCCGACATGAATCGCATTGAAGAATTATGGGAAATAACAGAGAGGTCAGTTCGTGCACAAAATCCTGTATCGGCAATGCTTTCGCAATTATGGATGTCTTTAGAGACAGCATAGCTCAATATTTCAGCAGGGGACTTCCAAAGACCTGTTGAGTCCATGCCACGTCGAGGTGCTGCGCTACGCCCTGAAAAAGGAGGTTCGACATGCTATTAAGTGGTATCCTATCAGCGTATATGTGTGTATGGTCCATTGCTGTCTGCTCGATTTGAGAGATAATTCGGGAAGGAGGTGTTTGCATCACACATTTCCTCAAGAGGATAAAACCAGAAGAGCTAGTCAGAATCGATTGAACACAAGTCCCTCCTTGCACAGTGCAGGAATACTTTATGCCTGGCCGAAATCCTTTTATCGGGAACAAGTATTGCAACATCCCCAATATTTCTGACAAGACAATCAACAGGAATTCCACTGAAAATATTTTCAAAACTTCTCATTCATTTTTTTTTATTTTACACATTCGTGTAGTAATCTTCTATGGGGATGGGTAGGTAATGACTGAGTAAATAAATAAAATAAAAACAATAATCGAGTTTCAAAGACGGGGGAAAAAGTTTGTAGCCGCGACCATAGGTGCTGTGATACCACATCGACTGAACAAGTTCTGTGCGAAAAGGGACATAAAGCACCTCGAAACGATCGAGTATCTAGTGGTAAGCGGGGACACGGGTTCGCTTATTTTGAACCCTCCTCCATTGAGCAAAGTTTCTGGGAAATCTGGTTTTGACACTTTCCATATTGTCCTCATGAGCCAGCATCTCCGGTACGCCGGCGGTGAATTGACAGCGGTGGGCAAGAAGTATTCGTGGCTTTCTGCGGTGCGGGCGCCTGGGGAGAGATCGGCTGGCGAGGTCGACCGGCGTAATGGAAGGTCGGGGTGTCTCTACAGCCCGGCGATGGTGTTTCCAAGAGTCGAAATCTGGACTGATCCTCGAGAGCAGGGGCGGGGAGCTGGTGCAGCGTTGTATGCCCAGGCTGGGCAAACAGGCGAGATCCGTGGATCGGGGCCCGGCTTCGGCAGTGATGATGACAGTGGCTATGGTTATCACAAATGGTTCAAATGGCTCTGAGCGCTATGGGACTTAACTTCTAAGGTCATCAGTCCCATAGAACTTAGAACTACTTAAACCTAACTAACCTAAGGACATCACACACATCCATGCCCGAGGCAGGATTCGAACCTGCGACCGTAGCGGTCGCGCAGTTCCAGACTGTAGCGCCTAGAACCGCTCGGCCACTCAGGCCGGCTATGGTTATCACAGACTGGGCGCCACATGACTCTTTGTGCCACACTAATGCCGCGCTTTCCGCGAAGTCAGCGAACTGTAGCAGCATTTAAGCCGTCAACCTTCAACTAGCTATCATCTGGATTGAAATCAATGACCGGCTGTCGTATTGGGCAGCGGGTCGAGCTGCAGTTCTTCATTGTGACCAGCCTGGTTCAAAATGTTCAGATGTGTGTGAATTTCTAAGGGACCAAACTACTGAGGTCATCGGTCCCTAGACTTACACGCTACTTAAACAAACTTATGCTAAGAACAACACACACCCATGGCCGAGGGAGGACTTGAACCTCCGGCGGAAGGGGCCATATAATCTGCGACATGACGCCTCAGACCGCTGGCCACGCCGCGCGGTTGCCAGCCTGGTTTCGTCATGCAGACGGCTGTGACATGAAATTGGTAGAAATCGACTCAGTTCGAGGGTCGCTGGCCGGTGACAGTTCACTGCTGTATGTGGCCTAATTGGGGTCCTGGAGCTCTGACAGGCGTCTTCAGGTGTCGCTTGACTTGCTTCTACACGATCAACATCCTAGCAATCTGGTAGCTGTTGGCTATGGTATGTAATCAACAATGATTGGCTTCAGCTGGATGTGGTGTACTGGAAGAAACTTGAAGACTGCGGTTCAAATGGCTCTGAGAACTATGCGACTTAACTTCGGAGGTCATCAGTCGCCTAGAACTTAGAACTAATGAAACATAACTAACCTAAGGACATCACACACATCGATACCCGAGGCAGGATTGGAACCTGCGACCGTAGCGGTCGCTCGGCTCCAGACTGTAGCGCCTAGAACCGCACGGCCACTCCGGCCGGCAACACTGTGGTCACCATGAAGAATACAGGCTGCCTTACAAAGTATTGGCGTGATGACCCTGGGGAACAGGGAGACAGTCTTTGGCAGTTGTTCTTACTTGCCCTCCTCATTCATACTTGCCAAGCCTACCACAGCCTCCGTCTCTTCTTTTTCTCATAACATTTCCCCTTTCCTCTCCAGAGATTGAAACCAGAAAGTCTTCCGCCGGGAAGATCTGCGACGTGACGGGAGAGGAAGCCATTCAGCATCGCTGCCGTCAACGGGCGAACATCTGGTCGAAGCGTGTGGAATCGCAAGGGATCTTCTCTAAAGGGGACTGTGTATAGTAATGGTATATAGGAACCTGTTTGTCCTCTGTCTGAGGTCGGATACCTTTTGTACTGTCGCCGTACGAGCAGTGAGGCAGCGTGGACTCGGTGACGGGCAAGTCTGCGCCTCAAGTTTCCATACGGGGCGCGGCCGGTGCTGCGACCTGTCCTAAAGCGCAGTGGCGGCAGTTTTCTTGCGCCAGCGAGTACCGCCATTACCCGGGCCCGCGCCGCCTGTCCGGCTTTCCTAATGAGGACAGACGCGCCGCTTACGTGGGCCGGCTGGCCCCTGACCCTGGCCCAGCGCTACCGGCGCGGCCTTCCCCCTTAATACATCGCGGTTACTGGCTCCGCTGTAGTTACGGGCCATTCTGGGGGCACGTCCCTATTTATTAATGTGATGGAGAGCCGTCCTCGGCGAGCACGGAGTCACACTTGCAACTTCAGAGCATATTACGGCCCTTCTTCGCGCTTTAATGCCGCTTATTATCTTGAAATATCTACCGAGGGAGTTGGTACCCTCGATGAGCACACAGCAAGACCATATCAAAGGCGCAAATATCGCATCGCTACAGTAGAATAACGTAAAACGTCATATTATTGATCAGAAAGGTAATTTCGACTAAGAAGAGTAACATTTAGACAGTGTAACGTTCTTTAAAAGTTATCGAAATACTTAGATGAATGCCTGAACCGGGAATGCATACAAAACTGGAGTTATTGTGTAGCTTGTTGTAACGGCAAGTAGTGTGCTTGCTCTGTGTTATTGTTAGAAAAACTTTATACGAACTGATTGGTCAACGAAACTCCCAATACCAATAAACGTATAGAGTCACTACAAAATACATTCAGCCCCTTAAGCACTGACTGCTAAGGCCCTGTTGAAAAATGTTAACTTTGGTCCCTGTGCACATAACAAATAAATAAAATTGTCTTACCTCTAAAGCAGCAACGGAGGATCGCGTTAAATTCTGCTCTCTCATGAAGAAGAATAAAATAACTAGCTACCGACTCAGAGGTGTGCAATGCTGGCCGTAATAGTTTGGATTATACATGAAATTCTTTTGGCTGATAAATGAAAACATTTAAGAAAAATTCAATGTATTTGAAAAAAAAAAAAATGGCCTGGACATGGAGGCGACAGTGATTTGGGCGAATTACTGACACTGACTTTTTCAATAGTGAAGTTGTATTCGAAGTTAAGTATGGCTTTTCAAAACATCTGACAACAGAAATTACGTTACTCAGAAAAATTACATCGTTTTTACTAAATGAAAACCTTTCTTTGCTGACGTAGTCACAAACAACGAGATTTGTACAGCAAGTATTATCTAACATCACTGAAGAGCATACAGACAAATCTTAAAATCACGTATATCTGTCTTAACGAAGCTTATAAACGTTACGAAAGGGAAATGTCTATCTAGCCTATACATCAAATCTGTTTATCTACATTTTGTGGTTACTCAACATAGAACTCACTGTTCCAGTTATCAGCCAACTCATTTACGCTCACGTGCTGGCAAAAGGAAAGTAGTAAACGATTAACTTCTTTACCTTAACGGCGAGAAGGCTTCTGCTTCCACATTTATATTTCCAATAATACATGTGGTCGTAGAGCTTCTTTGTAATATCAGTCCAGTAATCCTTTCTTGTCACAATTAAGTTTGCATTTCATCATTTCACTTTACATTCCATTATAAAATCACTCGTCATTTTAACTACCTATTTTAAGTGCGGTGTAACAAAATACTGATTTGAGAAAATTTCTACATTATAATATAACATTATAATATAACACCTGGTGGCTTTACAAAAAACTGCCTACTGCATCCTCTTTCGCCCACAGACTGATGCACACTTAATATTGTGCGCCAAGCGCTCTATTACTCCAACACTACAAACTCAGACCAGAAGCATTATCTTTGGTTCTGCAGTCGTGCAAAGTCAGCGATCTGCTTTATAGAGCCCATCAGAGACATACATCGTTTACAATAAAATAGTTTCATTTTAGTTTACATTAGTATCATTGTAATATTCGGGTGAACCGCAGTAAACTCCTTTCAACAGCCATAAATACTAATTAACAATAAGCAAATGGGAAGGATATACATGGTGTCCCAGGAGGGACGGTCAGTACTCAGGAATGTGACAGGAACGCTCATTTCAAGCAAAACACTTCATATGGACTTATCCCCCATGTAGAATGATTTTCCAGATAGGGCACATTTCAGTACTTTCGTTTTTAGGCAAGTGGTGCGCACGCATCTGTCTTACCCATCCAACCTCTCAGACTCCTTAATGTAGCCCAGCTTTCTTCTTTGCTTTCAGTCTCTTTCTTCGAAATGTCTTTCTGCCACTAAACCAGCCCGTTGAACGCGCATGTGTTCTGGTGTGTTGTGAGTCAAGTAGAGCGAGGGACTGAAACTGTATCGGACAGAAGCATCCGTTATCTGTGCTGTCGAAAATACTACACATTTACACAAGTGAAGAACAATCCAAATATGGCGTATGTTTACAGTTTATGAAGTGTTAGTGCTCCCACTGCTGCCGAAGAATACCGTCAGCGCTTTCCCAAACATCAAATTCCTGATCGTAGAGTGTTTACCACAGCAGATTGCGTGAAACAGGTATCCTTCCAGCATCGGACTGTTGAATTGGTGCAGCATAGTCGTAGTACCGACACATGGTGATTTTCTGTCCGTATCAATGTCCCACAAACATACGTATGACTAACATTACATGCGAGAAACTTAAATCTACGTCACATACACCATGCCCTCAATCTTCACGTTAGCGACAGACAATTCCACACCATTTGAATTTTGTCGCTGTTTAAATCGTCAATCGTCATTTGCTTTCATTAATGCTATTCACTGATTAAGGTACGTTTATACGGAATGGCGTAACAACAAACGTAATAATCATCGATGGTCGCAGGGAGATCCACACGCTGCAGTGGAAACCAATTTCCAAGTACGTTTTTCGATCAATGTTTTGTGCGGCGTGATCAGTAACATGTTGATGAGTCCAGTCTTTTTAGAACAGCAAATGTCGGGACAAGACTACTTGTATTATTTGGAAAATTCGCTTGTTGAATACCTTGAGGACATTCTCTTGGCCACGATGACTGCAGTGTACTTCGAGCATGACGAAGCCCCTCCATTGACGCTGCTGTTCTCATTGGGGAACGTGTAGAGGCACTCAGTGGCGCCCCTTGAGGGAGAGATCGCAAGTTTAATATTTAGTAAGACTCATTTGAAAATGTTATGTTAACAATTATACACTCCTGGAAATGGAAAAAAGAACACATTGACACCGGTGTGTCAGACCCACCATACTTGCTCCGGACACTGCGAGAGGGCTGTACAAGCAATGATCACACGCACGGCACAGCGGACACACCAGGAACCGCGGTGTTGGCCGTCGAATGGCGCTAGCTGCGCAGCATTTGTGCACCGCCGCCATCAGTGTCAGCCAGTTTGCCGTGGCATACGGAGCTCCATCGCAGTCTTTAACACTGGTAGCATGCCGCGACAGCGTGGACGTGAACCGTATGTGCAGTTGACGGACTTTGAGCGAGGGCGTATAGTGGGCATGCGGGAGGCCGGGTGGACGTACCGCCGAATTGCTCAACACGTGGGGCGTGAGGTCTCCACAGTACATCGATGTTGTCGCCAGTGGTCGGCGGAAGGTGCACGTGCCCGCCGACCTGGGACCGGACCGCAGCGACGCACGGATGCACGCCAAGACCGTAGGATCTACGCAGTGCCGTAAGGGACCGCACCGCCACTTCCCAGCAAATTAGGGACACTGTTGCTCCTGGGGTATCGGCGAGGACCATTCGCAACCGTCTCCATGAAGCTGGGCTACGGTCCCGCACACCGTTAGGCCTTCTTCCGCTCACGCCCCAACATCGTGCAGCCCGCCTCCAGTGGTGTCGCGACAGGCGTGAATGGAGGGACGAATGGAGACGTGTCGTCTTCAGCGATGAGAGTCGCTTCTGCCTTGGTGCCAATGATGGTCGTATGCGTGTTTGGCGCCGTGCAGGTGAGCGCCACAATCAGGACTGCATACGACCGAGGCACACAGGGCCAACACCCGGCATCATGGTGTGGGGAGCGATCTCCTACAATGGCCGTACACCACTGGTGATCGTCGAGGGGACACTGAATAGTGCACGGTACATTCAAACCGTCATCGAACCCATCGTTCTACCATTCGTAGACCGGCAAGGGAACTTGCTGTTCCAACAGGACAATGCACGTCCTCATGTATCACGTGCCACCCAACGTGCTCTAGAAGGTGTAAGTCAACTACCCTGGCCAGCAAGATCTCCGTATCTGTCCCCCATTGAGCATGTTTGGGACTGGATGAAGCGTCGTCTCACGCGATCTGCACGTCCAGCACGAACGCTGGTCCAACTGAGGCGCCAGGTGGAAATGGCATGGCAAGCCGTTCCACAGGACTACATCCAGCATCTCTACGATCGTCTCCATGGGAGAATAGCAGCCTGCATTGCTGCGAAAGGTGGATATACACTGTACTAGTGCCGACATTGTGCATGCTCTGTTGCCTGTGTCTATGTGCCTGTGGTTCTGTCAGTGTGATCATGTGATGTATCTGACCCCAGGAATGTGTCAATAAAGTTTCCCCTTCCTGGGCCAATGAATTCACGGTGTTCTTATTTCAATTTCCAGGAGTGTAATAGGAAAAATATTAGCTTCTTATGACTCACAATGTGCTTCAGAAGGGCGACAGAAAAGGAATATTCGGAAGGTGTGGAGGTCACACTTCCATGGGTTTTATGTATTACACTTTACAAATTAGACATCGTCAACAAACAAACCATAAACTTGTACCATGAATACAGAACGAAAAATGGTGCGCCACAATGATTGTAAAGGTTCGCACCGTAAAGATCGAAGATAAACGCCTTGGGAATTACAAACCGTAAAGAACTTTCAGCTAGGTATCCAGACTTACAGAATGTATGGAATCATATTGGTGTAACAGGGTGATAATAACTGATGGAAAGCGATAGCATTCAACCGAATAAGAAACAGTCTGTCATGGAGCTTTGTTTTACAACTTGGAATATTCTTGTAACAGGAATAGGATCCTCTCAAGGTGGGCGGCTTAGTACATATCAAAATTCGTGACAAACCGTTAAGATTAACCATTTATAACGTGAAAACTTCAGCCAAGCGGTGTCCCATGCAAGTATATACAAAACTATATAGTATTTTCCCTGAATGTGGATGTAGAGCCATCAACTGTGTGAAGGAACAATATCACACGAGGCAAGCTTGACTTTTGAAGTAATACACTCTGAATATTTGTCCTTGGCGTCGGAAATGAAAATTACAGAGCAATGCAAACGTGCCATGATACATCGACTGGTACAAATTTACATCCGAGGCATATTTAATCCACTTTCCTGCCTCCTTGAGCGTTCGGTATGTTTCCTATTCAAAGGCCACAGACTCCTTTGTCACACAAAGACTAGGCGCGGCAACTCACGCCTATGTACCTTTTACATTCGCGCCTAAAACTTTCCCTTACGGAGGGACTTTGTAATGTCCCCACAGAAAATACCCTCTACCACGCACCAATTAATCATTGTCAATCAAACCATCCACATTCATTCACTTTGGAAAAGTATCTGATCTGATTTTCTCGTAACATATGCGGCGACAGCTCGACGACGCCAAAGTATTTTCTAGTGCGTTTATTCTTTGAAATAACAGAGATGCATATATTTATTCTCCATGGTTGTTAGAGTGGTAACTAGGACAGCTTCTGTAGTATCTGTTGAGGGATTGACGTGTTTCTAAGAGATACATATTTTGCTTTTCTTCTCGCTAAAGCGAGCCAATTAACATTTGTGCCGCTAGCGGTTTGTTTGAAGAGAAAGAGACTGTAAACGGAAAATAATTAAGACGTGGAATCACCGGAGATCTGGACATGTAATGGAGATGGATTGAATACACAATTTCCTTCATAAATAAGGTTTGTGACTTTTTTGTTCTGGAGTGAATGAACGAATGAGTTTTTTTCTGAATCATTTGATGATCACGTTGGCCCTGTAATTAGTGGGGAAGTTTCAGCTGTGTCGAAGAGAGCCTGCAATCACTGAGTCTGTGTAAAAGCGTCCAAAAAGGCTTCGTACACATCTGGAATTCGCAATCTTTCGTAAAAGGAACAAAGTGTCCATACGATTGATTCTCCCGACTGAATGCAGTGCTTAACAGAAATAATAAATGTAAAGATCGCTTACAGCAAGCCAGCCGCTGAATACCAAGACGAAGGACTCCACCAAAGATTCTGTTTGGCTGATTTCATGTAATGAAATATTATATTAAAAACTGTACATAGATAAAGGAGAGAGAGAGAGAGAGAGAGAGAGAGAGCGAATGAAAATAGAGAAAATACTAATAATCCTCCATTAGTCTAACTTTTCGCCTGTCTTATCACGGATCAGCCGACAAAAGGGGAGGCCCTTACTTTACTGTATAGATTTATGTGTGAAGGTGAAGGGATCTTAAAGGCAACAGATACACGTCTATACAAACAAGACATTACACAAAGTTAGCGGCTAGCTGCATTCATCATCTATTCTTACATGAAGAGACGTCAACTTATTATCCTTAACATTTAAAAAAAAATGTTAAAACTTCCCTCGATCTTATCTACTCCATGGAGTAATACCGTTCCTAAGCACAAATCTCTTACATTCGTTACAATTTATTACACGTTCACATATCATAGCATAACTCTGAAAGCGGAGTTCACTGAATATTTCAAGATCATAGACTGAAGAGCCAAGGAAACTGCTACACCTGCATAATATAGTGTAGGGTCTCCGCTAGCACACAGAAGTGCCGCAACACGACGTGGCATAGACTCGACTAATGTCAGAAGTAGTGAAGGAAATGACACCATGAATCCTGCAGGGCTGTTCATAAATCCGTAAGAGTACGATGGTGTGGAGATCTCTTCTGAACAGCACGTCGCAAGGCATCTAAGATATGCTCAATAATGTTCATGTCTGGGGAGTTTGGTGGCCAGCGCAAGTGTTTAAACCTAGAAGAGTGTTCTTGGAGCCACTCTGTAGCAACTATAGACGTGTGGGACGTCGCATTTTCCTGCTGGAATTGCTCAAGACAATCGGAATGCACATTGGTCATGAATAGATGCAAGTGATCACACAGGACGCTTACGTGTCACCTGTCAGAGTCGTATCTAGACGTATCAGGGGTCCCATATGACTGCAACTGCATGCGCCCCACACTATTAGACTGGCCTCCAACAGCTTGCACGGTACCCTGCTGACATTGAGGGACTAGGGTCCATGAGGTTGTCTCCATACTCGTATAAGTCCGCTCGATATAATTTGAAACGAAACTCATCCGACCAGGCAACAGGTTTCCAGTCATCAACAGTCCAATATCGTTGTTGACGGCCCAGGCGAGGCGTAAGACTTTGTGTCGTGCAGTCGTCAAGGATTATTCACGAGAGGGCCTTCGGCTCCGAAAGCCCATATCGATGAGGTTTCATTGAATGGTTCGCGCGCTGACACTTGTTGATGGCACAGCACTGAAATCTGCATCAATTTGCTGAAGGGTTGCACTTCTGTCACGCTGAACGATTCTCTTCAGTCGTCTTTGGTCCCGTTCTTGCAGGATCTTTTTCCGGTCGCAGTGATGTCGGAGATTTGATGTTTTCCGGATTCCTTATATTCACGGTACACTCGTGAAATGGTCGTACGGGAAAATCCCCACTTCATCGCTACGTCGGAGATGCTGTGTCGAATCTTTGGTGCACCGACTATAATATCATGCTCAAAGTCACTTAAATCTTGATAACCCGCCATTGTAACAGCAGTAACCGATGTAACGACTGCGCCAGGGACTTGTGGTCTTGTTTAGGCGTTGCCGACCGCAGCGCCGTATTCTGCTTGTTTACACATCTCTGTATTTGAATACGCATATCCATACCAGTTTTTTTGGCGCTCCAGTGTAGTATCAGTGGTATTTTTCTGTACGTGGGAAAAGGCAGCTTGTGGCGTCAAAAAATGAGTCAAATGGCTCTAAGCACTATGGTACTTAACATTTGAGGTCATCAGTTCCCTTGACTTAGAACTGCTTAAACCTAACTAACCTAAGGACATCACACACATCCACGCCCGAGGCAGGATTCGAACCTGCGACCGTAGCGGTCGCGCGGTTACAGACTGTAGCGCCTAGAACCGCTCGGCGAACCCGGCCGGCCGTATACAGTCGTGGGAGAATAAAGAAGATTTAAAAAATACATATTGTGGAACTAACAAGACAGAATGTACACTTTTTTATCGGAGGAAGTGAATGTTGCAGTAGGTTCGTTAAATGCATTTACGGTTTTAATACTGAGTCGTTTTTGTGTGATACGGAGATGTTGTTAAAATTGTTGAACATTGTAGTGATTTAGCAAATTTCTACAATGTTTTCCTACATACATGTATATTTCTTGCTCATACAGTGAATCAACTTTATAAAATTTTGTCATAATACTCAGAATTTATTTATTTCGGTAGTTGTGGGGTCAGCGCGGCAGACAGCTAACCGCAGGGCTTGGGTTCGATTCCCGGCCGTCTCGGAAATTTTCTACTCTCGGGGTCTGGGTTTCATTTTTTTCTTGTCTTCGTATCGTCATTATCGATACGAAAAAAATCGCCAAACTAGTAGCGCATGTCAAGTCTTATGCATATGTAACCTCGTACCAGGATACGACTTCAAACTACTGCATATTCTCCGTTGTCAAAACAAACACTGTCGTATCGTCTTTTCACTGTTGACATGGCTGTCTGGGCACAAATCAAAAGCCAGCGAATTAACGAAAAACAGATACATTTTTAAGTGACAGATGTGGGCACTTAGTTACATGCTTGCGTCTGCCTCTCAAACGAATACATCTATTCGCCATGATAGCCTTCAAACAGAAGGTCAGTAGATCCAAAGCCAATCTTCAGGAGATTTTTGACGTATTGTTTATCTCTGAACATGGCAGGAGTGATCAGTATTATAAACCAACGTTACATTTAGTTCTGTTTCCGACTGAAAATAAAGGAATAAATTTGGTGTGTGTGTGTGTGTGTGTGTGTGTGTAGGCGTGGGTGTGATAGGTGCTAAAGACTTTTGGCCTCACTGATTATTTTTATGTACCCATACTGCAGTACTTTATTTCCATTTCGAGGCTTTTCTGATGAGATTTTTGGGTCTTGTGTCCCATATCTTGTGAGAAGACCATAGAGTCATAAATGGATTCATAGTTAATCTCTTGCTGCTGCATATGTGACTACCGTGTAGAGCGATAGGCTTCGTTAGTTTGCAGTGCGGCCTGTACTAAAAGTCAGCAAGCAGAGTGCAACTGACACACAATATTCTGACGCCAAGTGCCAATAAGTGAATGCTGTCATGTTCTGATGCACAGTTTTACACTACAGTGCAGCTATACTTGACAGACCCGTTCCGACAACTATGTTGCTATCAGACATCGACGGCAGTGCTATTAAGGGAAGGACAGTTTGCTACGTGGGTAGACAACCGTGCGTTAGAAGGAAAAAGAAAAAAAGAACCGATCTCTTTCCCCTGCGCTCCCGGTCGCCGCCGCCTTCGTATTAAAGCTGTCATTACGCCAACACACACCTGCGTGGACCTGAGGGCTGTTTATAAAGTAGCCTTCTTTCCAGGCATGTATGCTCCACAATTTCTCGATCCGTATGCAGAATACGTTCCTGTAGTTTCATAATGGAGCTGCAAATATGGCTCTCGCTGACTCTGAAGGTGGCACCTACAAGAATTGAAATTTACATATTCGTTAGGAAATGTGTTGAGTGATGCATATCTCGCAAAGATTGCCTCTTGCGTGCCAAAAATCTACGAGGCTCTAGATCGCACGTTCGTGACTTTAAGCAATAACATACTATTATACGCAATTTTACACCTACTCCAGACTCTTAGAAGGTAACTCGTATAAATGGAAATTTGTAATATCGCAGCTTGTCTAAATTATGAATTTCATAACTGTGGCGTATTAAAATGATTGAACTGATGTATTAAATATTTTGCATTAACAGTCCCTCTATTGCCAAACATACTGCAGATTTTCAAAGAACGTACCACGACGCATGACTTGCTGTTTCCAATGGGAAGGATTACAACATTGCCTTAGCTATTTAGAAAACAGTGATCTTTTTGATGGCACTTTCTTATCCAATACTGTCATACTTTCGCAGGAATTGTCTGGCTGGGAGATATGAATACGAATCGAATCTCAGGTTCGATCTTCGGTCAGTCCTGAGATTTTCACCTCTGACAATGATGCTTAATGCGAAAATTCCGAATTGCACCTTGGTTCGGTACCCACGTTACATGTATGCCCCCACAAAACTGGTTGGGTAAGTCAATTCAAAACTTAGAGGAAGCCAACGGCATGCCACCTTCAATAGGAGAATTCCCAGGAAAGCAGAATTTACACAAATCTTCGCGTTGTTTATAGATTTATGTACTTTTTAAACCTGCGTGAGTGAAAACTAGTTTTTACGTAGACGTTTTTATATGAAGTAGAATAGATCAATGACAAATAAGTTACTGAGTCAAACCTTTTCTTACAACTGGGGAGATGAACCAAAAGGTATCAACACAGGAATTTAAAGTGACGCTGTTGTACACAACTACTAGATCCATCACATCAGCAACGTGAAACGGTTTTGATTGAAATTTGCCATAAGCAGAGATAAGAACGAGCGATCTGTGATTGCCTTGGAGAAAACTTAATAGCCACGATCGCATTCAAGATTACACCTAGGTGACAAAGTCAGGACATAGCTATATGCACATATACAGATGGCGGCAGTAACGCGTACACAAGATATAAAACATAATACATTGCCAAAGATTTCATTTGTAATCGGGTGATTCATGTGAATACGTTTCCGACGTAATTATTGCCGCACGACGAGAATTAACAGACTTTGAAGTAGGAAGAGTGGTTCGAGTTACACGTATGGGACATTCCATTTCGGAAATCGTGACGGAATTCAATATTCTGAGATCCACAGCGTCAGGAGTATGCCGAGAATACTAAATATCAGGCATTACCTTTCACCATGGAGAACGCAGTGGCCGATAGCCTTCACTTAACGTTTGAGTCGGGTTGTCAGTGCTAACGGACAACCAACATTGTGTGAAATAACCGCAGAAAGCGAAGTGGGACGTCCGATGGCCATATCAGTCATGACAGTGCGACCCAACTTGGCGTTAATGGGCTGTGACAACAGACGACCGATGCGAGTACCTTTGCTAACAGCACGACGTCGCCCCCAGCGCCTCTCCTGGGCACGTGACCACATCAGTTGGATCTTCGACGATTGGAAAACCATGACCCGGTCAGATGAATCCCAATTTCAGCTGGTAAGAGCTGATGGTAGGGTTCAAGTGTGGCGCAGACCCCATGAACCCATGGACCTAGGTGGCAGGCTGGTGGTGGCTCCATAATTGGGGGGGGGGGGCGGGTGGGGGGCTGTGTTTACATGGAATCAACTGGTTCCGCTTGTCCAACAGAACCGATCATTGACTGGAAATGGTTACGTTCGGCTACTAGTCCACAACTGCCCGCAATTGGTTTGATGAACGTTCTACCCAATTCGAGCGAATGATTTAGGCACCCAAGTCATCCGACATGAATCCCATTGAGCGTTTATGGGATATAATCAAGAAGTCAGTTCGTGCACAAAATCCTGCACCAAAACACTTTCGCAATTACGGACGGCTATGGAGGCTGCGTGGTTACGTGGGACTTCCAACCACTTGACGAGTCAATGGTACGTCGAGTTGTTGCACGTCGTCGGGAAAAATGGGGTCCGACATGATATTAGGAATCGTATTTATTCCTGGTTACCGGTTTGAAGAGTTGAGAGTGTCATCGTCTGATAATTTAAAAACTTATGGTCGTATATGCTGTTCCACTATGACTATATCACATGTGACACGTTGACATTGTAGTGGATTGTATGTAGTACATTCCGCACAGGTTTCTTAAATCAGCTTTTGTTTTTAACAAACCTGTGTGGAATGTGATACATACTACACATTACAATATCAACTTGGCGTGTGTGATGCATTCATAACGGAACAGGACGTGTAACAACTCTTTTAACTATCAGAAGATGACAGTCTTAAATGTTGAAAACGATCATAATACCGAATGCTATCTTGGGTATTAAATTTTCTTCGCAACGGTTGTACTTCTACATGTACATTTACATGGGTACTCTGCAAATCACATTTAAGTGCTTGGCAGAGGGTTCATCGAACCACCTTCACAATAATTCTCCTTTGTTTAACTCTCGAACAGCGCGCGAAAAAAAAAATATTTTCGCATATGAAGGAGAATGTTGGGAATTGTAATTTTGTAAGAAGATCCCGCCGCAACGAAAACGCCTTTGTTTTATTGATGTCCACCCCAAAGCCTGTATCATGTCGGTGACACCATCTCTCCTATTTCTCGATAATACAAAACGTGCTGCCCTGCTTTGAACTTTTTCGATGTACTCCGTCTGTCCTATCTGGTAAGGATCCCACACCCCGCAGCAGTACACCAAAAGAGGACGGACAAGGATACTGTAGGCAGTCTCTTCAGTAGATCTGTTACACTTTCGTGTTCTGCCAATTAATCGCACTGTTTGGTTTCCATTCCCCACAACATTTTCTATGTAATATTTCCAATTTAAGTTGTTTGTAGTTGTAATTCCTAGTTATTTAGTTGAATTTACATCCTTTAGATTTGGATGATTTATCATCTAAACGAATTCGTTTTAGTAGTAATGTGGATGACCTCACACTTCCCATGTAAACGAATTCGTTTTAGCAGTCATGTGGATGACCTCACACTTTCCATTATTTAGGATCAATTGTCAATTTTCGCACCATACAGATATCTTTCCGAAATCGTTTTTCAATCTGTTTTGATCTTCTGACGATTTTACTAGACGATAAACGACAGCATCATTTGCAAAAAACCTAAGACGACTGCTCAGATTGTCTCCTAAATCGTTTAAGTAGATAATAAACGGCAGATGGCCTATAACACTACCTTGGGGAACACCAGAAATCATTTCTGTTTTACTGGTTGACTTTCTATCAGTTACAACGAACTGTGATCTCTGACAGGTAATCACGAATCAGTCACATAACTAAGACGATATTCCATAAGCACACAACTTCACAGCAAGCCGTATGTGTGGTACAGTATCAGAAGCCTTCTGGAAATCTATAAATGCGGAATCAATTCGAAATCCTTTTTCAATAGCACTCAGCACTATGTGTGAGTAAAAAGCTGATTGTGTTTCACAAGAACGATATTCTCTAAATCCGTTTTCACTGTGTATCAATAGACCGTTCTCTTCGAGGTAATTCATAATGTTCTAACACAATGTATGTTCCAAAATCCTGCTGCATATCGACGTTAATGATATGGGCCTAAAATTTAGTGGATTACTCCTATAAACGTTCCAGAATAGTGGTGTGAAATGTGCAACTTCCCAGTCTTTGGATACGGATCTTTCGTGGAGCGAGCGGTTGTATATGATTGTTAAGTATGGAACTATTGCATCAGCATACTCTGAAAGCAACCTAACTGGTATACCGTCTGGACCGGAAGTGTTGGTTCTATTAAGTGCTTTAAGGTGCTTCAGTAATCAGAGGATATCTACTTATAAGTTACTCATGTTGGCAGCTGTTCTTGATTCGAGTTCTGATTAATTTTTCTTGTTCGGTGAAGGAATTTCTGAACGCTGTGTTCAGTAACACTGCTTTGGCAGGACAGTTGTCGATAGTCGTTCCGTTGCTATCGCGCAGAGAAGACGATGATTGTGTCTTGCCGCTAGCATACTTCACATACGACCAGAAGCTCTTTGGATTTTCTGCCAGATTTCGAGACAAAGTTTCGTTGTGGAACTAGTATAAGCATATAGCGTTGAACTCCGCTCTAAATTTCGAGTTTCCATAAAACATTGCCAATCTTGGGGATTTTTCGTCCGTTTTAAATCTGGCATGCTTTTTTCGTTGTATCAGTGTTATGACCCGTTTTGTTTACCAAGAGGGATCAGCTCCGTCCTTTATTAATTTATTTGGTGTAAATCTCACAATTGCTGTCGATACTATTTCTTTGAATTCAAGCCAAATCTGGTCTACACTTCTATTAGTAATTTGGAAGGAGTGGAGATTGTCTCTCAGGAAGGCGACAAGTGAATTTTTATCAGCTTTTTTGTTTATTTTTGGAGGATTTAGGGGTTACAATATTGAGTCTCGCTACGGTAACTCTGTGTTCACTAACCCCTGTATCCATTTTGATGCTCGTTATTAGCTCAGCCTTATTTATTGCTAAGAGGTCAAGTGTGTTTTCACAACCATTTACTATTCGGGTGGGCTCATGAACTGCGTTTAGCACAATTTAGGATGAAATTTACTGCATACCTCCGGGTTTAAACATGTGTTTTCGCCAACATGTCGAGGGTAAATTAAAGTCACCACCAAATATAATTGTATGAGTCGCTTACGAGTTGAAATTAGAGTAAAGTTTTCTTTGAATCTCTCAGCAATTGTATCATCTGAGTTGGGAGGTCGGTAAAAGGAATCTAATTATTATTTTACTCCTGTTGCCAAGAATGACTTCTACCTGTACTAACTCACAGGCACTACCTACTTCAGTTTCACTACAAGATTAACTACTAACAGGAACAAACACAGCATCACCAACTGTTTTTAGCCTTATGAACACCGTTAGGACCTTCCCAAACGTTTCGGCTCAACTTTTATCCGGCTTTAGACAGCTTTTAGTGCTTATAACGATTTGAGCATCAGCGGCTTTTATTAGCACTTCGAGCTCTGCTACTTTCCCAACACAGCTACGACAATTGACAACTGTTCTACCGATAGTTCCTGTATCTACACTCTTCCTGTGTTCGCCCTGCACCCTTTGAGATTGAAGCCCTTCTTGTGTTTCCCCAAGACACTCTAACCTAAAAAACCGCTCTGTCCACGCCACACAGCCTCTGCTACCCGTGTAGCCTCCATCTGTGTGTGATGGACTCCTGACCTACTTTTCGGAACCCGAACCACTCCACCCTACGGCGCAAGTCGAGAAATCTGTAGCCTAACGATTGCAGAACTGTCTGAGTCTCTGATTGAGACCCTTCACTCGGCTCTGTACCAGAGATCTACAATCGGTCGCAGCGAATATGCTGTAAATGGTCAGCTCTGCTTTCATCTCGCAGGTAAGATTGGCAGCCTTAACCATTTCTGACAGCCGCTCGAAACCAGAGAGACACACGTTATTGGTGCTGAAGTGAGCCTCCACCTGTAGTTGGCAGCAGCCTGTGCTCTTTATGATATCTGGAAGGACCTGTTCCACGTCTGGAATGACTCCACTTGGTACTGCACATGGGTGCACATCTGTTTTCTTCCTCTCCTCGGTAGCCGTATCCCTAAGGGGTCTCATAATGCCCCTAACATTGGAGTCCCAGCTACCAATAATCACACCCTCTGTGATTGCCCAGATCTTTCAAGCTGAGAGCGACTGCATCTGGTTGAGGAACAGTATCAGCCACAGACAGCACCTGGAACCTGTTTGTCAGACTAACGGGGGAGAAGACTTTCACTGCTTGCCACCTCCCGAGGTGTCCTCCCATTTGACCACAGGTGAGGGGTCAACCTCAGAGTGAGCAGTAACTGGGCTGGCCGCTGGTGCGGACCGATTGGCGGACTCGTGGGTCGTGTTGGACGTCCTTGGACCTCCACGGCCGGCCCACAACATGATGTCCATCCACTGCAGCACCGGGCTGTGCAACCAAATCCATCATAGTCTGGAGCTGAGAGCGAGGTGTCAACGACTTGGCTCACATCCGCACACAGCAATCACAGTCCCTAGGCACACTAAATATCGTGGAAAACTACACTACACAGACAAACAAAGGACTATCGACTCTCTCTACGGAACTCTACTGTAGACGCTGACGCAAACGCGTCAAACGTGTCTACTAAATTAGATTAAAACGCAAATGTTAAGAACTAAACTACCAAAGCGCTAAATAATTCTATCCTGATTAGGAACTTGCAATATGTCAAAAATTCAGTTTACTTTCCGACACAAAAGAAAACGCGAAAACTGTGTCTATTAAATATTAAGTAAACATGCAGAAATTCAAGAAACTAAACTACCAAAGCACAACATGAAACTCTATAATTCGCTGCTGTTTAGAAATTCTTAAAATGTCACAAAATCGGTTGCTTTCCTGTTCGGCCGGCTGCTACTGCCTGACTTTTAGGTATGAAGATTCATATCCTGTTACACTCGGTTTCGGAAAACGGACTTCCAGTATTTCCAAGTGTATTCATTCTCCTTGGGCTTTCGAAGCTGAATGGTCAGCGTATCTGACTGCCATGTGTAGGACCCGAGTTCAACTTAGGGTACTTCCAGATATTTTCCGTTGTTGGATTATTGGAATGGAACTTAATTGACTTCTTGATGCCAGTTGATGAGCTAAGTTGAGAAGTAGCGGCTGCAAGAAGGCTTATGGCGCCCTGGAGACCACTGTACTGGCCTCATATCCACCATACCCAATCCAAATGACGCCATAGGCAGAGAATGACGTATCGGCCTATCGGTGCTGAAAACTTCGTCAGGGCCGGAGGCTGGTGTTGGTATTATGTGCATCTAAATTCTCATTTAACTCCTTTGACACATAGAAGACTCGGGACACACGATGATCTGAAGGACCACAAAAAAACTCAACAAGGATGGATCCGAAGCAGATTTCAGATGAAACGATCTTAAACAAAGTAATTTTTGGAAAAGCAGCTGGCAGGCTGTGAGTAACTTGGAACATCCTTAGAAAATTTAATTCATCCATGAAGGAGGCAGCTAACAAACCTTTACTTTTTATTATTGTTTGCTCGTCGCATGGACCATTTATTAAGTGGGCTTCACGATGTAATAGAGGATTCGAAGACATTCTGTCCATTTCATCGCATAATCTGCCAGCCATAATGGAGAATGTCATCCAACTCCAGTAAGAGATGCTACAGAAGAGGTGCTGCACATCACACAGAAGCTTACTTTAAAAATTCTTAGATCCTTAGTTTAGTCAAGCAACATACAGTATGTGCTCAAAAATTTCCCAACACCTACGTGGTAAAAAATGTCCCAACACCTATGTAGTCTGGCCACCCTTCGCCTTTACGACGGCTTGTACTGTGATGGACATACTTCCAATTAGGTATCATAATCTCTGTGAAGGAATGGCAACCAATTCTTCTTCAACACCCGAAACCAGAGAAGGCAGGACGGTGAGGTCTGGAGAGAGGTTGACGCCAAAGGTGTTCCACTGGGTTGATGTCTGGACTCCGGGAAGGTCAGTCCAATACAGAAATGTTACTGTCGACTAACCATTGCCACACGTTACCCCGCCTCTCGTGACATCTAATGGCCAGTTAGTATCACTGAGAGCTGGGCTCTCAGGATGGAGCAGGATAAGGTTACGATTGTGGATGGGACCGTAATTAGTTACACTCGGTTACACCACAAATACGTAAAATTTATTTAAAGAGATTAAAATTTTAAAACAATCTCTTAAAAAACACAGTTATGCATGACGGCTGAAAGCCTTATCACAGGAAAAAAATTCCACAATTTTAGGGCTGAAGACCACCGCAAACGACAAACGGTTGAAGGCCTGAATTAGAAGTCAGAAGAACAAATCCAAATAGCACACATTAAGATAAATACTTCGTTTTAAGACAAACTGTAACATGACTGAAGGCCTTATTATAAAAGAAGTGAAATTATTACTCGGCTGAAGGCCACAAACAATTTCAAATAACAAATGGCTGAAAACCTGAATTAGAAGTCATAAAAATAATTGCAAATAACACACATCTCAACAAATACTTTGCTTTTAAAAACAAGTTTGTTTAAAAAAACATACCGTAACACGGCTGGAGGCGCTATCACGAAAGAAGTGAAATTATTGCTCTGCTGAACGCCACACACAACTTCAAATAACAAACGGCTGAAGGCCTGAATTGGAAGTCAGAAGAACAATTCCAAACAGCACACATTTCAACAAATACCTTGATTTTAAAACAAGTTTGCTTTAATAAAAACTTATTGTAACACGGCTGAAGGCCTTGTTATGAAAGAACTGAAATTATTACTCGGCTGAAGGCTACACACAATGGTCGGCTTCAGAATGTAACTGAAACATAAGGTAAGGTGAGACAGGATGCCAAGAGTTTTACTCATGTAACAGGATGGCAACTCAAACTAGGGGCAGTTTAAGCGCCGACCAACTAACCAATCCGCCTAACGTCCGATCACCAGTACAGCGATGGAATATTTTTAGGCAAAGGAAACACTAGAACCAAGGTAGAACTCCCCAAAAATATGCAGAGTACAATACAAGAGGCTGTCGAACTACACGCCGTGTCCGACAGTATCAACACAACGAGGAAAGTTACAGTATCGGAAAGGTACGCTAACCTCCAGGGCAGGTAACTGGGGCGTTAGCGGCCACAAGGCAGAAAATACCGCTGGTTGCACTTCACTGATAAGTATAATACTAAATTCAATGATGACTAACAAATAGGGAAAGACGGCTGCAATATTTCACCACCTCGAAACACTTCAGTCGTTGCCGCCAGGCTCACTGGCTCCGGGTGCAACAACCCGCCGACCAAAGGCGAGATCTGAGAATAGTCGAGGTTGGATTAGTAGTTAACTCTTCACTCAAACGTCCACGGTTCGTTGTGCAACCAAGTCGTCGCTGTTGCAGCTACCCCTGCTTGATCCCGCAGTGGCAGCACGCCGCCAGCGGCCCCGGCCTCCCCTCTTGCTCCACGGACCTGCTCGCTGCTGCGCCCCAACTGAACTGAAGTCCATTAGCAACCCCTCAAAAATCCAGTACGCAGACAGCATTAAAATAACTGCTCATTCAAAATCAAAAAATACACACGGATATGTAAGAACAATTCCACTAACAACTCATAATACTAAAACCAGTCACTGTGAAACAACACAGACGAATTATCAGTCACCACAAACACAGAGAAGCCAGAAGTGGTCGGAAGACCAAATGCAGGTCATCTGTTGCGACGACCGACCGAACGACCAAGCAACGGTCGTCCCACTCAAGTCAGGCACGGGAAAGATCCCAGTACAAATCGTCGACTGACAACTTATTGCCATGAGGTCACTTCGACACACACACACACACACACACACACACACACACACACACACACACAAGTGAAAGTTGCACTCCTCGATATCACGCTCCATTCAACTAAAACTCGCTGAATCCGGTCCTTGACGTGGTCGTGCACTCTCCTTCCATCGGACAGTGCATGTGTGTCGTCAGCGGTCGGGCGAGTACTGGCTGTCCGGACCTCACTGCTGCTCCGTCCCAACTCCACTCGCTCGACATACGACGACCCGGAAGTACTCGAGCAAACGTAGTGGCGCCAGTAAACACACCAAGAAAACGAGACACCAAGCTATGAACAGCATCAACGCGAGCCGCACACTGCTCAATTACATAGGGCTGTCCGAATAATTTTGATCTGATGGTGTACGTAAGGAATCTAAGGGAGAGTGAGAAATATGTTGAACCTCTAATAAAATGATACCCACAAACTTCTAGGGGTTGCACAGCATTTCGAGAGGAGGAAAGTTAGCATAGAAGTCAATGTTGGGAAACATGATTCAACAATGCGTCTTTATAGGAGACAATGCCTGCAGGTAGTCGATTCTTCCTCAACAGCCAAAACCAGAACTGACGGACTGCAAAACGGAACTTCTCGCAGGCTCACGCTCGTTAACCACGGCGCAGATTCTGGCTTACCTCCTCGTCTCGTAAGGTAGCATACTGCGAATTACGCTATACGAGCAGGTCCGATTTTTGAATAAATTCAAAAAGTCCTTAATTATTTAGTTACTCGTTTCATAGATGAGACTTACTTTAAACATTTTAAGTGAAATAGCTGCATTCACTAGTTTGTAATTCAAACTTGGTACGTCGTGAAGCTCTTCAGAAGATGCTGAATAAGTCTCTCGCATCCAATACTGAATTCATGCATAGTACGAGAACTCGCGATTGCAGCTAAATAATGGTAAGTGTGAACTCATTCACATGAGTACTAAAACCAGTCCACTAAATTTCGGCCAGCCTCTGTGGCCGAGCGGTTCTAGGCGCTTCAGTCCGGAACCGCACTGCTGCTACGGTCGCAGGTTCGAATCCTGTCTCGGGCATGGGTGTGTGTGATGTCCTTAGGTTAGTTAGGTTTAAGTAGTTCTAAGTCTAGGGGACTGATGACCTGAGGTGTTAAGCCCCATAGTGCTTAGAGCCATTTGAACCATTTTTTAACTAAATTTCGACTCACGATAAATCACACAAATCTGTAAATTCAACTAAACACTTAGGAATTACAATTACGAGTAACTTAAGTTGAAACGATCACATAGATAATGTTGTGGGGAAAGTAAACCAAAGACCACGATTTACTGGCAGAACACTTAGAAAATGCAACAAGTCTACTAAAGAGACTGCTTATCTACGCTTGTCCGCCTTTTTCTGGAGTACTGCTGCGTGCTGTTGAATCTGCGTCAGATAGGATTAACGGAGGAGATCGAAAAAGTTCAAAAAAGAACAAATCGCATTGTATTATCGCGAAACAGGGGAGAGAGTGATACGCGAATTGGGGTGCCAATCATCAAACCAAAGGCGTTTTACGTTGCGGCAGGATTTTGTCATGAAATTTTAATCACCAGCTTTCTCCTCAGAGGGCGAAAATATATTGTTGGCGCCCAGCAGAATATGGAGAAATGATCGTCACAAAAAAAAGAGAAACCAGAGCTCGCTTGGAATGATTTAAGTGTTCCTTTTTCCCAAGCGCTCTTCGAGAGAGGGACGAAGGTGGTTCAGTGAATCTTCTGGCGGGCATTTAATTGTGAACTGCAAAGTAATCATATAGATGTAGATGTTACCACATTACGAATGTTGTACGTTTCACGATAAGTTCTGTGGGTAATACTTTAGGATAAAGTGCCTTTGTGCATATGTCACACTATGGCAGACATTGGGCAAGTGATCGTAGAACAGACAATTAACTAAAAGCGCTCAGTAGTTGTAATACATGTGGACAAGATGAGAAACAGTCAGAGTCTACAGTAGTGGTAGTCAAACACTTTTGCTTCAGAGCCAATAACGACACAGTAGGGCGACATCTCGGGCCTCATAGGAAGGTGACGGAGGGGTAAAGTGGCCATTCAAAAACAAATTCAATTTTCACCAAACCATGGTTATTATAGAAGCTTACCGCTTACACATTTTCAATCTTCATAGTACCAAGTATCACACAAAATATTTACAAGAGAAAAAAATGCATTTTTCTGAAAACTGACACAGTGACCAATTTTCTGTACCTAAGCGAGTACTGTAGCCGATGTTATTGCAGCAGGATCCCATGTTCGTTTTTCTAATATCCAGCTCATTTTTTACTCATCTTCACACCCTACTATACCAAAAAATACCAGCTGACTGCAGTACAACATTTTCAACTGGACGCTACGTCGTCATTAGTGATCCATAGAAGAAACTTATCAAACTTAAATAAATAAAAAGGAACTATATTTGTGGTCCAAAAGACGCAGTTTCAAGATTGATATTGTAAAAAATTATTATTCTCCACACAAGTGAGATAACAATAATATAAATGAGTAATTACATCATGCAATTTTCTTTTTTCTTTGTTTCTTGGGGTCTTTGTCCCGCGTCACGCAGGGTCGGCCATGTTACTATTGATTTGGCAGTGTTAGTTGCAGAGGGTGGCTGGATGCCCTTCCTGCCACCACCCCGAACCCCCTGAAATGGAATTATTGTACCCCAGCTGTCTGCATCTAGTGTAAGCCATGGAATAGTGTAAACGGATTCAAATGTCTGTGAGTCGTGTATCAGGTGGAACGTGGGGACCACCTCGGTATTCACCTAGTGGGATGTGGAAAACCGCCTAAAAACCACATCCTGGTTGGCCAGCATACCATCCCTCGTTGTTAATCCGCCAGGCGGATTCGATTCGGGGACGGTGCGCCTACCTTAGTCCAGGAAGTAGCGCATTAGCGCTCTCAGCTTCCCTGGTGAGTAATTATATCAGGCGATTCAACAACAAAAAAGTTTATACTAAAAAAAATGAAGAAATAAGCTACCTTTTTCAGTCGTACTGACAACAATGGTGATGTACAGTATATTAGAACTAGTCTGACGACTTCTCGGCGGGCAACAGTGCCGTTCAGGGAAAGAAATATGCAGTGACGATCTCCCCATCCCAGCTACTTTGCCACACCTCCTCCTGCCTTTCTTACCATCAGTTGGTAACCTACATAAATTAATAGGTTACATTAATTAATGACAGTAACTGCATTATGAGACATGATCACAAATGTTTATTAAACATTTTGAATGTTCAAATGGCTCTGAGCACTATGGGACTTAACATCTATGGTCATCAGTCCCCTAGAACTTAGAACTACTTAAACCTAACACCACACACATCCATGCCCGAGGCACGATTCAAACCTGCGACCGTAGCGGTCACGCGATTCCAGACTGAAGCGCCTAGAACCGCACGGCCACACCGGCCAGCAGGCGCATTTTGAATGTAATTTTTGTTTTACTCGTTGCATTATATTACAACAACCACAATTGGATATCATGTTTCTTACTGGAAACACGTACCTCACTAGAAGGTGACCGTCTCTATAATGTGCATTCATGCAGCCATGTTACTACCAATTAACATTTATACCGTGTCAGCTGATCTGAATTATAATTTGATTACAACTTACCTGATAGTTGACGTCTGTCACCTGGCGCTACAGCCTTGCCATAGCCTCTACCGGCTGCCGCTCGGCTATAGGCGACACATAAACACGGCAGGTAACTTCACGAATGCTGTTAATATGTAATGCGGAGCAATGCTGGAAGCTGCCGTCCCGAGATATGATAGAAAAGATGCTCTGTCGACAACTGATTATGATTGACTAATGACCTAACTGCGGCAGACGATGCGTTTTGTAGCCTGAAGTTAAACTCATGTACTAATCTAACCATAACCTCGTGATGTGCAACGCATATGAGACAATGCGGGTCAGCAATTTTCGGCAGATCTAAAATCACGATCGCTTTGTTCGCGTCGTTGAAGTCTAACTTCTACGAGGAAACTCAAGGCAGAAAAATTTCATAGTATGTTCGTTTGCGCAGCCATTTTTCGCAAAAAAATTTTAGTTTTAGCGGTAAAAGTAAACTTTAATTTCTTGCGGTCATTGGTTGCCTGGAACTATCCTCACCCTGATTGCACAGGATGCCGCGTTACCAACCGATGAACAGTCATGTTTGACACGTGGTTGCATGTTATAAGCAACACAAGCAGATTCCAAACGAAAAAAAGAATGATAGGAAGAAAAATATGGGCAAATATGAAAGGCAATAGTATGATGAAAATGACGCCGCGAAGTATTAAAGTAAAAAAATGCATTTGAACTAATTAAATGAACAAAAATGATAATAAAAGTTTTTTGATTAGATTTGAGAAAGCAAAAAAAAAGTATTGCTGAGTTTGACGAGTTTTCTTTTATATTTTTCGTCGTTGGTCTATTTTGTTCGTTATTGTTCCCCTCATTTGGTCTGAGCGTACGTCACATGTCACCCCTTCAAATTGCTCGTTGAAGGTACCACTTACTTCTTCTAATACAGAGGACAGCCAGCCCTCTGGTCGAACACGCTGCGCTACAGTGACGGCTTGCGACCCTGTTCACGTCAGGTTTAACCTCTGTGCTATGCAAAATGCTGTTATATTGATGGCTATGGTGTCACCGTTGCAAGATTGCGAAGCTTATCTAATGTAAGCCAACCTATGTGATAATAATAACTGTATAAATGAGGCTGAAGCGTGTCTTGTGTGGAAGGATCCAGTAGTGTTGACGGTGGGTGACGTTGAACACTCTAATTGGAGGAAACCGGCTACAACGCGTGAAATGTCAAGTATTAAGTTATTTTAAACACAGTTGTGCATGTTCATGACTTGTGAGCATTCGAAGACAAACAAAAAAATTCCCCCTCCCCCCCCCCCCTCACTTCTATTACACGGGAAGAATATTAACAAAATTTAAGTCATTCATTAAAAAAGTGGCACACTCATCCTTCTTACGGCCGATTTTTGAATATGATCATTAGGCTGCGACAATTAAAAGGTTAGATTAAAAGAAGGCACAGAGAAGATCCAACGAAGAGCTCCACGTTTCCTCACTGGATTATTTAGTCAGCGTGAGAGTGTTACGAAGATGGTCAATAAAAAGCAGTGGCAGACTAAAGGACCGTTGAGTATCACAGGTTCACTATTGACTCATACACTGTGTAATAAAAAGTATCCGGACACATGGCTGAAAATTCCTTACGAGTTCGTGGCGCCCTCCATCGGTAATGCTGGAACTCAGTATGGTGTTGGCGCGGCCTTAGCCTTGATGACAGCTTCCACTCCCGCCGGCATACGTTCAGTCAGGTGCTGGAAGGTTTCTTGAGGAATGGCAGCCTATTCTTCACGGATTGCTGCACTGAGGAGAGGTATCGATGTCGGTCTGTGAAGCCTGGCACCAAGTCGGCGATCCAAAACATCCCAGTGGTGTTCTATAGGATTCAGGTCATGACTCTGTGCAGGCCAGTCCACTAGAGGGATGATGTCGTGTAACCACACCGCCACAGGCGGTGCATTATGAACAGGTGCTCAATCGTGTTGAAATATGCAATCACCATCACCGAATTGCTCTTCAACAATGGGAAGCAAGAAGGTGCTTAAAACATTAATGTAGGCCTGTGCTGTGATAGTGCCATGCAAAACAACAAGGGGTGTAAGCCCCCTCCATGAAGAACATGACCACACCATAACACCACCGCCTCCGAATTTTACTGTTGGCGCTACACACGCAGGCAGATGACGTTCACCGGGAATTCGCCATATCCACACTCTGCCATCAGATCGCCACATTGTCTACCGTGATTCGTCACTGCACATAACGTTTTCCCACTGTTCAATCGTACAATGTTTACTCTCCTTACAGCAAGCGAGGCGTCGTTTGGCATTTACCAGCGTAATGTGTAGCTTACGAGCAGCCGCTCGACCATGAAATCCAAGTTTTCCCAGCTCCCGCCTAATTGTCATAATACTTGCAGTGGATCCTGATGCAGTTCGAAATTCCTGTGTGATGGTCTGGATAGATGTCTGCCTATTACACATTACGACCCTTTTCAACTGTCGGCGTTCTCTGTCAGTCAACAGACGAGGTCGGCCTGTACGCTTTTGTGCAGTACGTGTTCCTTCACGTTTCCATTTCACTCACATCGGGAACAGTCGACCTACGGACGTTTAGGAGTGTGGAAATCTCGCGTACAGACGCATGACGCAAGTGACACCCAATCACCTGACCACGTTCGAAGTGAGTTCCGCGGAGCGCTCCATTCTGCTCTCTCACGATGTCTAATGACTACTGAGGTCGCTGTTATGGAGTACCTGGCATTAGGTCGCAGGAAAACGCACCTAATATGAAAAACGTGTGTTTTTGGGGGTGTCCGGATACTTTTCATCACACAGTGTATCTCTCTCAAAGTGACCGTGACGGACAAATGAGGAACGTTAGAGCGCGAGCAGAGGTTTATTGACGTTCATTCTTTCCACATACAATTCGTGATTTGTACGGGGGGAGGGGGGGGAGGAGGAGGGGGAAGGGGAGGAGTTACAGTGATACAGACACACATCTTGTCACATAATGTAAGGCGCTTTCCACGGTCTGTATTCTACAGTAAACTGTAGATGTCTAGATGTAAATGGGCTTATGGTGAAGAGAACTGTGACTGGTTACTATCTTATCTCGTAATTTCAGTGGACAAACACTTACACGCATGTGTATCCACCAGTAATCAGGTGACATTTATAAATTTCTCTCTTGATACCTGTTAGATTGGATTACAAATAATTTTTATATCATTGAAAAACAAATTTATTCTGGCGTCTGCGTAAAAGAAAATGGTTAGTCACTCTTGCATGGCAACAAAATCAGAGGATACTTGATACCAGTATAACATTGTGGAATGTATTTGGTAATTTCTCCTTTTATAGATGCGATGGTTCTCATTAGTAAATCTGCGTGTAGTTCTCGGAAGTTTTTCCAGCTGGACTCATAGAGATGTCGCGGTAACTGGGCAGCATACCATGCCTCCACTATGAGTTGACGAGACACAGCTGCCACAGAGCCCGCGTGTGTGGCCCAGACGCCACGTGAGTCAAGATAAGAGGACACCGCCTGGTCGTGATGACGATAAACCTGGGGTGGAAATCGCTCTTCCATCTGCCGCCGTCACGCGGCATTAATGCTTCTGCCTTTTGGCCGACGCAGTACTTCCAAGTATCCCGAATGGAGAGCAGGCGGCACCGAATCAAAGCTCTGAAGCTGTGCTTGATCCGGTGCTCGGGTGTCACAGTTTTAAATGGTCACTAACAATTTACTAAGTTGATAACAAGCAGCCAAAAGCCAGCGGGTAAGTCTACTGCACATGTTGGATGTATCACTAAACTTACTCTCCTACATACAGAGATATATTTCGCACCAAGCTGTTAGACATACACAGTCCAGTCACGTTAATGTAACCACCACCCATTTTCGAAGTCAACGTGCAATAACTACTCACAGACGGCAGCTCGTAGCAATACCAGTGAAGGGTATATAAAGCGTGTCGAGGGGACATGGTAAACTGAGTCGTTGTTTATGCGATTTCAATCTTTCTCGCCGTATTCCACTGATGAATTCTTCTCGCGTTATCAGCCGAGTGGTGGCGTCGTCTTGTCGCAACGTTTCAATGAGTTTCGTACCCATCATATTCTGGCGAAGATCATCTTCGCCAGAAGATGATTGGTACGAAACTCATTGAAACGTTGCGACAAGACGACGCCACCACTCGGCTGATAACCCGAGAAAACTTCATCAGTGAGTCGTTGCTGTACCCCTGAACCAGAGCAATTTATCAGACATCCAATAGATTATGCTCATTCGTTTCGAACCAAGGTTGGAAGCATTTCCAAAATGGCCAAGTTTGTAAGTTGTTCGCGTGCCGCCGTGGTTAAAGTATAGCGTGCATGACAAAATGACGGTATCCAAAACCTGCGCCGACCTAGGACCACGGACCTTGGATGACAGGGATGGACAATGGCTACGGAGATGTGTACGGGCAAATGGACGTGCAACTGTTGAGAAACCGACTGCCCAGATGAACCAAGGGGCTCAATAGTGTCTCCTTGACGACCGTTCAGCGAACGTTGCTGCATAAGGACCTCCGCAGTAGGGGCCTGGCTAATGCACACATGTTGATTGCCGTTCACCGACGACGAAGGCTGGAATTTGCACCCCTGTGAAGCAGCTGGACGTCAACTGAGTGTCGACAGGTAGTCTTTCCAGATGAATGACGTTTTATGCTTCTCCAGACATAAAGCAAACACCCTGCAACAATTGTCGGTGCCCCCAGGCCGGAGGTGAGAGTGTTACGGTATGGGGAATGTTTTCGTGGCATTTCCTGGGTGATATCGACATTTTGGAAGCATGCATCTATGCTTGGACCCATGTCCACCCCTACATGCAGTTTTTTTTTCCTCAGCACGATGGCATCTACCCGCAGTAGAGTGCAACGTGTAACACAGCTCGTAGTGTACGTGTCTGGTTTGAAGAGCACCAGGATGACACCAAAGTCCCCGGATCTAAACTCAGTCGAGAATCTGTGAAACAACCTTGATCGGGCTGTTCACGCCACGGGTCCTCAACCGAGAAACCTAGAGCAGCTGGCCACGGCCCTGGAGTCTACGTGGCGTCATATCCTTGGCGATACTTTTCAGAATCTCAGATGACTCTCTTCCTTTACGCCTCGCACTGCAAAAGTTGGTTATTCGGGCTTTTCACTTGTGGTCAATTAATGTAAGTGGACAGTCTATTATTGTCGTATAAGCTCTATAATGCACAATGTCTCGGGTCTTGATTAGCCTGTCCTATCATTTGCGGTACAGAATGAAATCTAAAGAATAAAAAGGCACCTCACGAAACATCACAACACCCATCACACGTCACAGGTAGATCATCGTTTTTAATCTGCTACATACGCAATCAGGTACTCAAGCACGCACTAGGTCTTCAGCTTTTTCCGTGATACTTATTGTTCAGAAATAAATTAAAAATAGCTCGAATTTCAATGTCAAAGTTTTTATGGAGGTTTCATTTCAATGTAAGGCAACTGCTGTAAATGTAATTCATCTTTAAAATATTCGCAAATGAGATCCACTCTTCCCCATTGCGACTTAGTCTGGAATTTAACTGAAAAGAAATGAATTCTTCATTCAGATAGAAATGAGCACCATATTCTTCTCTTTCCAGTGGATCCCATGACGCGACCTCCAAACTAATTGTCTCTGTATGATCGGAGACTCGACCGAGTCTGCTGTTGGGTCCAAGTTGACTGCACGATGCAGAAAGGAGAGACGGTTCACGAGTTCGCAAGAGTAACCGAAGACACGCGGCATTGGCGCCACATACACAACTATTGGGCACGATGATTATTGCAGGGATTGGACAAAATATGGAGACACTGCGAGATATGCAGGATTGAAAATAAACACAGATGCTAGCCAAGCTATCAGATTGTGCTTTTCTATTTAACCACGAACAGCATTTGTACAATGTCCTCAATATTTTGCAAGTGTCAGTCGTGGTCAGAACTGTCTTCTGTGTAGTGGGTGCATTATGTCGGAGCTTATTGCCGTCTGACGTCGGCAAATTGTTGGTGATCGTATGATGGGTGCTTCATGAGCCAACATAACCTATGAGTTTGGTGTTCCAAGAGGCGCTGTATGGAAGATTTATAACGCTTAAAGGGAAAGCTTAAAAACATCATCCGCTAAGTCAAAATGCGGGCGAAGATTTCTGCTGAGTGATCGTGACATACGGTCACGAAAAGGATTGTGACTAAAAATAAGGGAACGACAGCTGCAAAAGTCACTGCAGAACTTATTATCACTCGCGAATACTATCAGTACCACATTAGCATAAAGGGAGCTCCATAAGGAGAAAACAGAAGAACGAGCTCGAATTCCAAAACCACTCATCAGTGATTGTGAAGAAACTGGTTCTCAACTTTTTAAAAGAACTTTTAAATAATAAAACATGACCTATGCAAGGAATCTGATTACCCCTGTTAGTCATGGACGAAAAAAAAATTGGAATAGTCTTTGTCAGAACGTGTAGAATATTAAGTGAGATCAGTCATGGACGAAAAAAAAATTGGAATAGTCTTTGTCAGAACGTGCAGAATCTTATGTGAGACCAATAAGACGTCAATTTTAATCTAAATATGATATGCCATTGTTTACATAATAAAAAATAAATTACGTAATTCAGTACAATTATTATATAGATGTGATAAATCACTTTAACGGGGCCAAATGAACAATCAAAGTCAATATAATTCCAGCAAACCTGCAAAAGTAAAAACAAATTATTGCAGGGGCCTACATAGACATAGTGCATCTGCTAGATGCCCACGAAATACGTAATATTGTTTTGAAGCTGACAGCCAATGAGAAAATAGGTGCAGTTTTCAAGCAGTAATGGCGGACAGCATCAGCTGGTAATACACGTAATTTTATGGTCTCTAATTTTACTACACAAAAAATAAAATATGTACCCCCTCCAAAAGAAGTAACAAACAAACATTAAAATAAAATTATAATGAGCAGCAAAATGTCTGAGAAGAATTTTGAAAGAAAATTATTAATTGAACTTTAATTTGATGGGTTTTCAACACTGTCGACAAGACGAAATAATGGAAAGAATATTTATTGGGACTAAACAAAATTGAGACATTGTGACAATATTTTTAAAATAGTTAATTTAACTGCAACTGTCTTTAATTATGAAATGAGAGAGAGCGTAATAATTTTCTTTTAATGTCTTAACTGTTGCTGCAGGCAGTGCGATGACGTCAGTGGTCCGCGCGGACGATGTGTGGAGTAAATCCTGGTTCGTGGCGTGAAGATAATGATGGATCCTCCTGTTTCATTAATATTCCAGTTACGGCGGTGGTCCACGTCTCCGTTGTAGCCGAATCAGTTGGCAGCACTGGCGCGATAATAATAGTTCCAGTATGCGCATTATCGTTACGCGCGCGACGTTTTATTATTAAAAGTTTATTAATCACGCGAAGCTCTAGGTCGGAATTATGTAACGTCCTTAGCATTTAAGATATATATCCGGTTAATGCCAATACTTCGTACAGTTCTTTCACCGTGTTGCCACAGGAAAAGAGTCACATGTGTTTTTCACTATAACAGTCCGTTAAACATCAGTTCAATTACGTCGTCGTCTTTAAGACAGTTTGGTCGATATAATAAATGTTTCTTGATCAAATCACAGCTCTGTTCTTTTACTTAACATTTTGGTTTGGTCCACTTTCACGCAATTCTATCAGTTAGTGTTTCCACACGACAATGGTGTCTGGTTCATGGCTAATTGTCACAAGTTCACACAGTTTGCAAAATCGTCACCGCAAACACTCGATATACTTTTCAGGTGTTACTGTTCACTTAATAATGCACAATCTCCTACTAACACAGCGGACGCACTGTAATTAATTGCTCCTCCGCCTATCACCGTCTTTCACGCCGAAATTTGCAACGTTTTACACCCGCGAACCGACCACGATACCACAACCAGTCGCACGCTCTCTATCGATAGTCGTTCGCTCTCTCTCTGACACAGCACTTCTCCGAGCCTAACCAAAGATTTAGAAAGCATATAGAACCAGAACATTCATATTAGTACAATATAAAATATAAAACAGTAGCAAAATGAATGAAGAAACAATGTGACCCATTAACAAATAAAGAATAGTTGAAATAAATGATACATACGCGATATGACAAGGTAATGCACAAAAGAAAAAAAAATATTATCGACTTTCGGGGAAAGCAATGTCTTTACATGATACCAACGCTCGTAACAGAAAAACGTGTTGCCGAAGCCATAAAACCTGGACTATGCAGCGATGTGAGAAAGTCATTTGGTCGGATGAGTATTGTTTCGTATTGTTTCCAACGTCTCGCCCTGTTTATGTCCCAGGAATGAAACATCTTCTCCTCCCTCCTCTTCTTGTTCGACTCCTCGTCTTTCCTTTCTCTGCTCACCTACTCCTCTTCCATTTCTCTATTCATTTCGTCCTCCCTCGCTCTTTGTTCATCACTTCCTCTCCTTTTTCTGCCTATTCCTCCTCCGGTCTCTGTCCATCTCCTCTTCCGCCATATCTGTATGCATCTCCTCCTCTCCACTATCTGTATCCACCCTCTCCTTCCCCCTCTCTGTTTGTCCATCTCTTCCCCCTTATTCCTCCAGGTTATGACGCTAACCCTAATACGAGGCTCGTGTTTCTTATCCCCACAGTATTTCTTTCCATGTCGTGACAATATGTGTACCAAATCTGGTTGAAATCGTTTGAGAGGTTTAGGGTGAGTTTTTTACCCGTAGCTTTGCCCGCTTTCGTACATGTCAAATATGTTTCTCTCATATTTAACATATGTCACACGTATTTGTACATACATTTCACCAAAAAACTGCAACTTGTAGTTTTATTTTCGAGCAGCTCAATATTAATGACGTCGTCTCTCCTGAACTATGTGCTGTATAATCATGCAATTTTGCAGATACATTCTGTGACATACGTGGCTATTGTCTGCAAAATGTGTTGTGAATAGAGTCTGTAGTAAAGGTGTAATAAATTCAAACGCCATGTACGATGCGGCAATTTTTCACGCATCTCAGTGTTTATGACGTCGTACGTCCTGAACTATATATCATACAATGACATAATTGCGCTGGTATTTTCAGTGGTATATCCTAAGACTGTTTGCGAAACGTGTCGCGAACAGCGTTAGTAGTAAAGAAGTAAATTAAAACGTCATGCTTCATGCAGCAGTTTTACTGCATGAAAGTTGAAAATGCAGCAAGGGATAAACTTTTTTCCTTTCACCATTTGTGGGGGCTGTCGGCGAGAAAAAGATTCTTTAAGGTTTCATATTATGTGTAAAGTTTGTTGGAAATCACGAAGTGCTCTCATTCTTACATAGTGGATGACCAAAGTTATGTGTATTCACGCGTCGTGGGCTACACTGCTTTTTCACTCCTACCCACATCCTGTGGTAGGTAGTTGGTTCTTACACCCACGGCGATTCTTTCCAGACAGTAAGTGATTTGTGTACCAAGTTTAGTTGAAATCGGCCCAGTGGTTTAGGACGATATATGAAGCTTACACACATACTTATACACATACGTACATCCATTTTTGTAATATGTATGGATTTTATTGAGGAAGCAGTAAAGGAAACAAAAGAAAAATTTGGAGTAGGAATCAAAATCAATGGCGAAGAAATGAAAACTTTAGGTTTGTTGACCGTGTTGTAATTTTGTCAGCGTCAGCAAAGGACCTGGAAGAGCAGTTGAAAGGAATGGAACAGCGTCTTGAAAGCAGGATGTAAGAGGAACAACAACAAAGGCAAAACGAGGATAATGAAATTTAGTCAAATTAAATCAGGTGATGCTGAGGGAATTAGATCAGGAAATGAGACACTTAAAGCAGTACGAGTTTTGATATCTGGAAAGCAAAATTACTGATGATGGTCGAAGAAGAGAGGATGTAAAATGCAGAATGGCTATGGCAAGGAAAGCTTTTCCGAAGAAAGGAAATTTGTTAACATCGAGTATAGATTTAAGTGTCAGGAAGCCTTTATTGAAGGTATTTGTATGGAGTGTAACCATGTATGGAAGTGAAACATGGACGATAAACAGTTTAAACAAGAAGAGAACAGAAGCTTTTGAAATGCGGTGTTACAGAAGAATGCTGAAAAAATGGCTCTGAGCACTATGGGACTTAACATCTATGGTCATCAGTCCCCTAGAACTTAGAACTACTTAAACCTAACTAACCTAAGGACATCACACAACACCCAGCCATCACGAGGCAGAGAAAATCCCTGACCCCGCCGGGAATCGAACCCAGGAACCCGGGCGTGGGAAGCGAGAACGCTACCGCACGACCACGAGATGCGGGCAAGAATGATGAAGATTAGATGGATAGATCAAGTAACTAATGAGGAGGTACTGAATATATTTTGGAAGAAGAGGACTTTGTGGCACAACTTGACTAGAAGAAGGGATCGCTTCCTAGGACACGTCCTGAGGTATCAAGGGCTCACCAATTTAGTATTGGAAGCAAACGTGGGGGGTAAAAATCGTAGAGGGAGACCAAGAGACGAATACACTAAACAGATTCAGAAGGATGTAGTTACTCAGAGATTAAGAGGCTTGCACAGGACAGAGTAGAATGGTGAGCTACATCAAGCCAATCCCTGTACTGAAGACCACAACAACAACAACATGGATTTTATCGGTCGACAGGTACGTCGTGCTAACAAGTATTTTTATCACACTACTAGTTTTCGTAGCACAAACCATCGTAAAAACACTCTGCTTTAAAACACATTGGTGGGTCTCCGGAACACACTGTACCCCGACAGTGATTCCTGGGGCGATGCTGCGGTTATATTTCGGTGCATGTGTTTACAAAGGTACCGAACCGCGTCCAGCGCGACTTGTGTACACAGACGCCTCCGCGCCGCGGGTGCCTCTGCCGGCGCCCCGATGTAGCTCGCGCCTGCATCCGAGGGCCAACTTCCGGTCTGGTCCGTCTGGAACTGCCGCAGCCTCTGTCCTTATCGCCGCTGCCAGAAACAGACCGCCGCTTCTGACACGTGTTACACGCTGCCACAAGCCTCCCTATCTACTGCAACGCTGAAGAACGTTCCACGCGATCAACAAACTTGTTAGTGGTAGTTCGTGCTTCCCAGTGGAACCTCCAGTTTACTAACCTGTAGCTACACACACATCAGGTGAGGTAGCGGCTAGTTCCCAGAGCAGTTTCTATTTTCAGCAGGTTTAACACACCTCCCCGCTCTGTTATCTTCAATTATCGTATAGTCCACAAACAATTTGCAAATTTGAGCATTAACGAACAATGCGACGATCTGCGTGAAAATGAGCGAGTGCTGTTAAAGACAATAAAAGTTACTTAACTTTGGTCTTGTTGATATAGAATTCTTCTTTGGCAGGTTGTGTAGTTCGATGATTTCACTTCCTATGAGAAGGAAAGTTGTTGCTTTCACACATGAACGGTGAAATGAAATAATGAAGCAGGAGTCTCTGTTTTCAATTCAGCTTTTTTATGTATGTCGATTTCTTTCACTTTATACGAGTCAAAAAACTTTCCTTGAGGTGAAGAAGTAAATTACAAAAAACAGTATTCAGTACAGCTCATAATAGCAGCTTGCAACTCATTCCACTTTCACTGCATTACTCCAGACTCGAGACTCGACTTGTTCTACCCACTAATCAACATTAAGTACAACGATATACACAGTCTCAGTTCAGACAGATTTGAGTACGGCGATCCTTCAGGTTACAAAGATATGTGTACAGTATCGATATGATTGCAATTGTTCCCGGAAAATATTAAAACATATTTAATATTTCATTAATAGAAACAATGATTATAGGAAACAATAAGTTTTACAGTAATGATGTATCGTAATCTACAATACTCCAAGAAACACAAGGTATGTTGCGCAGATACACTACATAGGGGAAAAAAATATTTGCCTTTAACACTGAAGCATAATCGTTGTTTTGAAACTGTAAAACTGAAAGTTTAATTAAAACCTTTTAAACTAACGGTAGCCGTTTTCAGGCAAATCCATGTTATAACGCAATCTGGCCCGAAAATAATCAGAGACAACAGTTAAACATTTGGAAACGCGACGCAGCATTTGATCATGAGTTTCAGAAGGATAGATGTCAATATGAGCAAAGGCGATCAGCAAAACTAATATATTCTTAGACTAAAGAATGAACATCGGGTTTTTACTTCTCGTCGTCAACTATGTCATTAAGCACGGTCGTCTTATAGGCAAACACTATTGCAGTGCATATTTCCTTGCCATTTGTAAGAATCTAACGAACACTGAAACCTGAAATATACACCAAAAAAAGTTAAAGTTTCAGTTCTAGCGGTTTCTGATGAACCTATTGAGAGATCTGATTTGAAGAATACAGCTTCCGGCAGAAATCCATTCGTCACTAAAATGCGAACATCACATGAAACGAGAGTAATATATGGAGCCAGGAAAAGACTGCATCGTTTGATTAAACAGTGCCACTGAATTCGAGAAGGCCGGCCGGGGTGCCCAAGCGGTTCTAGGCGCCACATCTGGAACCGCGCGATCGCTACGGTCGCAGGTTCGAATCCTGCCTCGGGCATGGACGTGTGTGATGTTCTTAGGTTAGTTAGATTTAAGTAGTTCTACGTTCTAGGGGACTGATGACCTCAGATGTTAAGTCCCATAGTGCTCAGAGCCATTTTTGCCACTGAATTTGACAAGGGCGGCCGGGGTGGGCGAGCGGTTCTAGGCGCTACAGTCTGGAACCGCGCGATCGCTAGGGTCGCAGGTTCGAATCCTGCCTCGGGCATGGACGTGTGTGATGTCCTTAGGTTAGTTAGATTTAAGTAGTTCTAAGTTCTAGGGGGCTGATGACCTCAGAAGTAAGTCCCATAGTGCTCAGAGCCATTTGAACCAATTCGAGAAGGCGTCAGTATAAGACCAGTGTCGGTCGAGAACATGCAAACCGCTTGGTTCCAGCAACGAGTAAAGGGAGTTTCAGTTAGCAGACGAATGCAGATATCAATGAAAAAAAAATGGTTCAAATGGCTCTGAGCACTAAGGGACTTAACTTTTAAGATCATTAGTCCTTTAGAACTTAGAACTACTTAAACCTAACATACTTCGCTGACTGGAGTCTTACTCCTAACTAACCTAAGAACAACACACACATCCATGCCCGAGGCAGGATTCGAACCTGCGACCGTAGCGATCGCGCGGTTCCAGACTGTAGCGCCTACAACCGCTCATCCACCACGGCCGGCGCAGATATCGTTGAAAATTCTGTCTAGTTTATTTATTTAGCGTATGGTTTACATGGTACAAATAATAACATACAATCAAGTACAGATATTTAAGTCAGTGTCAATATGATGATGACGTACAATTACAAAACAAACTACTATATACATATACATATTTATAATTTTACAGTTTAAATACAAACAACTATATGCATACTTAGAATTTATTATGATATCTGACAATTATAACTATATTGTAATATCGATGCCATTGATCCAGTCCAGAGCCCTGCCTGTAGCTGGGAAGAAATCGGCTGGGTCTCCAGGGTATGATCTTAGTGGGCAGGTGGTTGTAATGTGTCGGATACTCTGGCGAGGTTCACCACAGTCGCAGGACAATGATTCTGCAAATCCCCATTTGTAAAGTGCATCCTACAAGACACCATGTGAAGTTCTTATTCTATTAAATGTCTTCCATATGTGGCGAGGCAGTTCCATTCCTGGCATGATCTCAGTAGGGTCGATGGTGTGGGGGGGGGGGGGAGGGTGGAGGGCTAGGACATGCATACTGGACTCCCAGTAGTCCCTCCATTTGTCATTTGTATTGAAATTTCCTGCTAGTAGTTGTTCTCCAGTAAGGAGTGGAGGAGACCTAGATTTACGTCTTTTCAGTGCTATACTAGGAAGGTCTTCCTGGACAGATAGACTGTGTTTTGCTAATATTTTCTTGTATTCTCTAAAAAAGGTGTTCTTTTCTTCGAATGGGGGGGGGAGGGGGGGAGGGGGTTAGGCGAGCAATATGACACATGACAGGAAGCCAGGGAACTGGAGTACTTCTTAAGCTACCACTGATTATTCTCATACTTTCATTCAGCTTGATGTCGACTGTTTTTGTGTGGCAACCATTTAGCCAAGCCGGGGAACGGTATTAGCAACGGAATACACCAGGCCTAGGAGCTGAAGTTCTAAGTGTGGGTGCGTTTGCATCCCAGGTTGTGCCGCATAATTTGTGGATTATGTTGTTACTAGTATTAACTTGGGCTGTGGTGCTCTCCGAGTGCCTTTTATACGACAGCGTTCTATCCAGTGTGATGCCCAGGTATTTCGGGTACGAATTTAACGTAGGAGGTGGTTGCTAAAATATACTACAGGCTGCTTATTTGCTTGTCCATTGTTGAGGTGAAAACTGGACACTTTAGTTTTATTCAGGTTAGGAGTAAGACTCCAGTCAGCGAAGTATGTGCCCACCTCGGAGAGATCCTCTGTGAGTGTATTCCTGACCTCTTCTATGGTTTTACTGCAGGCAGCTAGTGCTAGGTCGTCAGCATAACCATATTTCTTTGATCTTGTTTGAGGCAGGTCAGAGATATATAGATCGAAAAGAGTATGTGCGAGCACCGATCCTTGGGGTAGGCCATTATTCAGTTTCCTTACTTTGCTCTTGCTTTCTCCCATGACTATTTGAAAAGGCCGGTCACAAGGCATGTTATTTATTAAGGATACTATTTGGATGCATGGTATTTTACTCAGAAGTTTGTAAATACGGCCCTCTCTCCAAACTGTATCATAGGCCTCAGTTAAGTCAGCAGAAACAGCAGTGGTGTTTAGTTGAGCTTCAAATCCAGCTTCTATGTGCGTTATGAGGCTTCATACTTGGCCAGCACAGCTGTACTGTGGTCTAAAACCTACCTGTTCCACTGGGACACTTTCCAGTATATTCCAGGGCCTAAACTATTACAAGCATCCTTTATAGTAATATCTAGCATGCGCTAGGAAGTGCAATAGTTCGGTAGCTCTCTGGCAGGTTCTTCGGTTTATTAGGTTTTAATATTGAAATAATTCTGTCTAATGTTCACTCGAGACACATAACAAACAGGTTTACATAGGTCTTTCAAAAAAGAGACGTAATTTACCAACTTATTACGGAATTCATAAAATGAACTCATCAAGACATTTTCCTCGCATATAACTAAAAGAGAAATGGGTTGATGGTCACGAATTCTCACGGGTGAATGAAGCACAACTGGATACTGCCATCTAAGCGAAAACATCAATGTAAAATGATCACAAAGGAAAGCTAACTTATTCTGTAATTTTAGTAACCCCACCCCTCGAGAATTTACTCCGTCCAACCTTGACTCGATAAATAAAAGAGTCAACATGATGGGCTCGGACAGGATTGAAAAGCATTTCTCCATCTAGAGTTTATTGTGATCCACCCAACATAATACAGCATGGTGAAAACCGTAGCCAGTGTCCACCATCTCACAATACGGGAGTCGCCGCCAGGTACGACCGAACGAAACAGAATAAAAAACCAGCGCCAAGAGTGTCCCTTACGGCTGACCGTGCTTCCACGCAACCGAAATTCCGCGACGAACCGCGTGAGTGGCACACGCCAGCCAAAGTCCCTGACCCGATTTACATATATCACACAACTCGATGACCGATGCCAACAAGTGGTCAGCACATGGTAGCGCGATTAAAGGCCCGTGCTGCTTCGGAAACTGCGGAGTGGCAAGTTTCGTACTTTTGAAACAAGTCGACGGAGTAGCAGAAACGTTTCAACGTCTCTTCGATGAGGACGAGGTCATTAAAAAGGAAGACAACTTCGGATCAGGGAATGAATACCTTCCGCGTTTTGAAGAGAACCAACCCGACATTCACCATAAGGGGAAATCCTACACCTGGAAAGCCGGATGGGGATGTGAACCGCTGCTCCTGAAATGCCTCCTTGCTCATGGCAGCAGTACGGAGTCCCTGCGTTGTCTCCTAAGTTCAAATACATAAATAGTATTGACTTTCATCTTCCAGCTGCAGTGACTGTCGTCTCTACAAAACAATATGCTCTAAACGTCTATGATGTATAGCTGTCCATAACAAATTAATGGTGTCCATGAATGCGTGGGGCGTTCGGAATGAAGTACAGTTAATGCTCATGCATTGCCTTAAGGATTCGTGTAGTGAACATCATGAGCACCTCGCAGGGAATGACATCATGAGTAGGAACAGCTGTTGAGAAGAAACCTGCCATGTTTATAAATCAAGTACCAAAACTCATAGGAGCATCATGTGTAACCTCCCCCTCACTTATCGACCTTAATGACAGTGAAAAATTAAACCGCGTTCACCTAATGGAAATTAGGGAAAAAGCAATCGTCACCGAAGTTAATTTGTCGGTAAAGAGGGAGGAAAGGGTTACATCTAAATGAAAGGAAAAATGCAAATGAAATTGGTGGAAAGTAATTTTGAGAAAAGGGTAAAATTAATAAAGAAAGTAAATGTGCGGTCGTTAGGGTAACAATTAATTGGCGTTAATGAGATATTTGAGATTTGGGAAAAATTACTGTCGCTAGTCCTATGGACAACTACTATAATAACTGAAAATGAAAGATTAATGCACATATATTTAGCACTAAAAGCTTGGCAACTGAAGGTTGACACGTGTTGTGTGAAAACTGAATGTTTGTCAGAAGTAATAAATTTCGCTGCACTCTGGCTTAATTTAGCAAAAGAATTAATAAAACTGGAAAATTGAAAGTTAATTTAGTGACTGAAATTAATAGTGAACTTTGTTTCTGAAGCACTACGAAATTCAATAAAATAAGGTTAGTCTTGGGCTACCTCAACAATCATTTCAAAAGCTACTTGAATCTACGCAATTTAAAAATAAGAGATTTAACTTTGAACTTGAATTAAATGATTCTGAACAGTTAATAATAGTAAAATTTAGTACGTACCAAGCTGAGCGGCAGTCACAGGTAAGCTAAAATATGGTAACAAAACTCGCACTCTTAATTTGTGCTTGTGTAATCTAAATACTCGTGGTCTAGGGCTAGCGTCTTTGATTTATAATCAAAACATCTTCGGTCCCGGGTTCGATACCCGCCACTGCCAAAACTTTGATAAATAATCAGCATTGGCGGCCGAAGACTTCCGCCATAAGAAGTCAGCCTCATTCTGCCAACAGCCTTGTCAAAGAGGGCGGAGGAGCGGATAGAGGTTCAGGGCACGCTCTTGTCCTAGGGGTGGGAAATTGCCCCTAAAGGCGGAAGAAACAGCAATGATCAACGACATGAGGATGCAGAAGGCAATGGAAACCACTGCATTAAAGACCCGCGAACCGATCACGATACCACAACCAGTCGCACGCTGTCTATCGATAGTCGTTCGCTCTCTCTGACACAATACTTCTCCGGGCCTAACCAAAGATTTAGAAAGCATATAGAACCAGAATAATCTACGAAAGGATAACGTTCTACGAGTCGGGGCGTGGAATGTCAGAAGCCTGAACGTGGTAGGGAAACTAGAAAATCTGAAAAGGGAAATGCAAAGGCTCAATCTAGATATAGTAGGGGTTAGTGAAGTGAAGTGGAAGGAAGACAAGGATTTCTGGTCAGATGAGTATCGGGTAATATCAACAGCAGCAGAAAATGGTATAACAGATGTAGGATTCGTTATGAATAGGGGGGTAGGGCAGAGGGTGTGTTACTGTGAACAGTTCAGTGACCGGGTTGTTCTAATCAGAATCGACAGCAGACCAACACCGACAACGATAGTTCAGGTATACATGCCGACGTCGCAAGCTGGAGATGAACAGAGAAAGTGTATGAGGATGTTGAGAGGTTATGCAGTATGTAAAGGGGGACGAAAATCTAATAGTCATGGCCGACTGGACGCACTTGTAGGGGAAGGAGTAGAAGAAAAGGTTACAGGAGAATAAGGGCTTGGGACAAGGAATGAAAGAGGAGATAGACTAATTGAGTTCTGTAACAAGTTTCAGCTAGTAATAGCGAATACCCTGTTCAAGAATCACAAGAGGAGGAGATATACTTGGAAAAGGCTGGGAGATACGGGAAGATTTCAATTAGATTACGTCATGGTCAGACAGAGATTCCGAAATCAGATACTGGATTGTAAGGCGTACCCAGGAGCAGATATAGACTCAGATCACAATATAGTAGTGATGAAGAGTAGGCTGAAGTTCAAGACATTAGTCAGGAAGAATCAATACGCAAAGAAGTGGGATGCGGAAGTACTAAGAAATGACGAGATACACTTGAAGTTCTCCAACGCTATAGATACAGCAATAAGGAATAGCACAGTAGGCAGTACAGTTGAAGAGGAATGGACATCTCTAAAAAGAGCCATCACAGAAGTTGGAAGGAAAACACAGGTACAAAGAAGGTAGCTATGAAGAAAGCATGGGTAACAGAAGAAATACTTCAGTTGATTGATGAAAGGAGGAAGTACAAACATGTTCCGGGAAAATCAGGAATACAGAAATACAAGTCGCTGAGAAATGAAATAAAAAGGAAGTGCAGGGAAGCTAAGACGAAATGGCTGCAGGAAAAATGTGAAGACATCGAAAAAGATATGATTGTCGGAAGGACAGACTCAGCATACAGGAATGTCAAAACAATCTTTGGTGACATTAAAAGCAACGGTGGTAACATTAAGAGTGCAACGGGAATTCCGCTGTTAAACGCAGAGGAGAGAGCAGATAGGTGGAGAGAATACATTGAAAGCCTCTATGAGGGTGAAGATTTGTCTGATATGATAGAAGAAGAAACAGGAGTCGATTTAGAAGAGATAGGGGAGCCAGTATTAGAATCGGAATTTAAAAGAGCTTTGGAGGACTTACGGTCAAATAAGGCAGAAGGGATAGATAACATTCCATCAGAATTTCTAAAATCATTGGGGGAAGTGGCAACAAAACGACTATTAACGTTGGTGTGTAGAATATATGAGTCTGGCGATATACCATCTGACTTTCGGTAAAGCATCATCCACACAATTCCGATGACGGCAAGAGCTGACAAGTGCGAGAATTATCGCACAATCAGCTTAACAGCTCATGCATCGAAGCTGCTTCCAAAAGTAATATACAGAAGAATGGAAAAGAAAATTGAGAATGCGCTAGGTGACGATCAGTTTGGCTTTAGGAAAAGTAAAGGGACGAGAGAGGCAATTCTGACGTTACGGCTAATAATGGAAGCAAGGCTAAAGAAAAATCAAGACACTTTCATAGGATTCGTCGACCTGGAAAAAGCGTTCGACAATATAAAATGGTGCAAGCTCTTCGAGATTCTGAAAACAGTAGGGGTAAGCTATAGGAAGAGACGGGTCATATACAATATGTACAACAACCAAGAGGGAATAATAAGAGTGGACGATCAAGACCGAAGTGCTCGTATTAAGAAGGGTGTAAGACAAGGCTGTAGCCTTTCGCCCCTAATCTTCAATCTGTACATCGAGGAAGCAATGAGGGAATTAAAAGAAAGGTTCAGGAGTGGAATTAAAATACAAGGTGAAAGGATGTCAATGATACGATTGGCTGATGACATTGCTATCCTGAGTGAAAGTGAAGAATAATTAAATGATCTGCTGAACGGAGTAAACAGTCTAATAAGTACACAGTATGGTTTGAGAGTAAATCGGAGAAAGACGAAGGTAATGAGAAGTAGTAGAAATGAGAACAGTGAGAAACTTAACATCAGGATTGATGGTCACGAAGTCAATGAAGTTAAGGAATTCTGCTACCTAGGCAGTAAAATAACCAATGACGGACGGAGCAAGGAGGACATCAAAAGGAACTCGCTATGGCAAAAAAGACATTTCTGGCCAAGAGAAGTCTATTAATATCAAATACCGGCCTTAATTTGAGGAAGAAATTTCTGAGGATGTACGTCTGGAGTACAGCATTGTATGGTAGTGAAACATGGACTGTGGGAAAACCGGAACAGAAGAGAATCGAAGCATTTGAGATGTGGTGCTATAGACGAATGTTGAAAATTAGGTGGACTGATAAGGTAAGGAATGAGGAGGTTCTACACAGAATCGGAGAGGAAAGGAATATGTGGAAAACACTGATAAGGAGAAGGGACAGGATGATAGGACATCTGGTAAGACATGAGGGAATGACTTCCATGGTACTAGAGGGAGCTATAGAGGGCAAAAACTGTAGAGGAAGACAGAGATTGGAATACGTCAAGCAAATAATTGAGGACGTAGGTTGCTAGTGCTACTCTGAGATAAAGAGGTTAGCACAGGAAAGGAATTCGTGGCGGGCCGCATCAACCCAGTCAGTAGACTGATGACCAAAAAAAAAAAAAATCTAAATATTGTAGCCAGCTATGAATACTTTAACTGAACTTTGAAATTAAAGCAGTGAAATGGAACGATATTACTTTAATGCTGGCGTTTGAATTTCAACGACACTTGGGTTCATTCTGGAAAAGGAAGGGACCCTGCTTGGTAATGCAATTGGGACAATGAGCAACAAAGGTTCATGCAAAGATGCTGTAATTTGCTAATGGAATAGTTTGAAAAGCTGAGGTCTGCCATACAGTTCTAAGACTTTACGTGCTTCCAGACTTCCTTGTTGGTTGATTGAAGGTTTGAAGTCGTCGGTCGAGGAGGTGGCGACAGTCTCTCATTGTGGGCTGTCGCTGTTGCAGAAGCTGGATGTTGGCGTGCCTTCTTCTCGACACAGTCATCAGGTGAAACGGGCTCTTGACATGCGCCAGCTAATGCTTCCCATACGCGACACCGTGTCACAAACTATCATAGCAAGTCGAGCGCAATTACATGCTGCCAAACCCCGAAAGCGCGGCAACTCGCCAGAGCGTCACACAACACACCTGTTCCACCGTCCTACTCCAGCCAGACTCCGCTCTGCCGCACGCCACGCGGCAGAGTTAACACACTTTGCCCGTGCTCCACGCGGCAGAGTTAACACTACCAAAGATCCTAAACAGTTTGGTTCTCCACACGACCTATCGATGTAATCGTTCGATCCCATAGTTTTCCCTAGGCCAGACCCAGAGTAAAAATACACATAATATTTACAAAACAAACCAATTATACATCGACATAAATGCATTAATATATGTGTATTCAAATAGTAAAACAACTACAACATATAAAGACACAGAAATGTGATATCTTCAGGTAACAAAATAAGGAAAAAAATTTATAGTACAATAGATGGAAATAGGTGGATATGCATTTCCGGCGTTACACATGCCCCACATTGTCTGAGGATGTTCGTGTAACTTAAACAGACTCAGAAAATGTCCCAAAAAGGAAAAAAAAACAGCGCAAATGCATATGCTCGAAACAGCAAGAAAATTTAGCATTACGCAAATTAACCATAAACCAATTTTTAGACCATAATAATTGAGTGGAGACACTCCTAACCTTATTCCACTCTGTCATCTTACACAAAAGGAAACAGGTTGACAACATATTATAATTCATAGAAAACATAGAAAATGGTTTTGCTATTCTAAAATCAGCAAAATTCCTAACAGTATCAAGAAATGGAATACTATTTACAAAATTAATCAGAGTACATAGTCATAAAAACCAGTAAATCAAAATACGCAAATTAATAATTAATTCCATAGAATACACATTTGTTATATAACTTTCTCATAATTAATATTCTTGTCATGAGAGTCCACTTAACGCTAAACAAGAAAATAATATAAGCAGATCGAAAAAAAAACATTAACTTTGGCAGCAGAATTCTTTCTCATCAGCCATCCCGGAAGAAAAACAACTCCGCATTCCGTACCCGCAAGTAGAAAGAATGCCGATAGCGGTACAAGAGCTGACAGTGGCTCCGCCTCGCCAGTATTGTTGCGCCCGCCTGTGCGGCACGCTTGATCTCACTCGCTTTTCTAACGGCATTTCCAGAACGTCCGTTTCACTGAATTCTTTCGGAAAAACTCACTCCCGAGTAATCTCAAGGAGTCCATTAATACTATCACAGTGGATAACTCAACACTGTCCATTGTCACACGCATGTACTAGCCTGAAACTTAAAACAGCGTCTAAGTACATCGGCAATGACTAGTAAAACACACATTCATGAAATCTTACAGCTAGTTACAAAAACATATTTACATTCCTTAATCTACTGTGACTCAGCTGTAAACGTAAACTAGCAGCTTGGATTTTTCAATTGATTAATAATCAGTTACTCTTAAATAATTTAGTCAAAATTAATTACTTATTAATTACAACTTCTTTAATGTCCTCTTGGTCAGGCAAAAGCATGGCAATCTAGCAAATCATTAAATATTACACTCTATATTTACATACTGTACAAATTACCCATTCTGTGGTATTAATCAATCCTAGGTTGGTACAATTTCAAGTCTACAATGTTCCGTATACCTAATAGTTTTCCAGAGCTTGGATACTCTAAGCAATAAGCATTTGTGTGAGGTATACCAATGACTTTATATGGTTCATTATACACAAACTTAATTTGGAGATTTCACTGTCTATCGCATTCGATTTCTCATGAGCTTTTACAAGTGCTAAGTCTCGGATTGCAAACTCAGGGAAACGCGCTTTAACGTCATGACGACGTATGCGAGCATCGGCTTTTAGCTTCATTACTTCTCGCAAACTATCTTTTTTCACGCCAATACTAATGTCAATCCGTTGAGGAAATTTGATTATCTCTTCCAATTCACTTTCTACACTGTTGTCAATGCCGAGATTCGTCACGTTACAGTAGTTCAAATTCATCCCTACCTCAATGCATCCGGCCAGTTAATAATGTGTATAGGCTGGTAGCTGGTATTGCCTATGCACACCGTCTCCTGCCTCGCCAAAACTAACCACTATTGTTTTATCTTGTGCGTACATGTCAAAGATTTGCTTTCGAAATTAATCACTGCACGGTACTTTAATAGCCACTCTAACCCGATAATTACTTCCGTAGTTAAGTCTGGCACGATGACAAATTCTTGTTCAAATCGTGCCCCACGTATCTCGAATTTGACAAAAATCTATTTTGTGACCGGTTTACTGGCCTTCCCAGTAGCACCGATAATTTTCACTTCTGTTACTGGCATAACTACGATACCAGGTCTGTCCATTAACTGAAATATTTTCCCAGATACAGCACTCAGTTCTGCGCTGGTGTCAATCAACACGTTTAGTTGTAGGTCGTGGATATTAACAGACACTACCATCTGTTTACACTCATCCTCGACTGTAACTTTATTTTCCCACAATAAATCCTCGTCTATACCCAGGTCATTCCAGAAAAAACCATCCGGCTTTGATCCAAAATTCGGCTTATCTGGCGGCTTTTTCAGCCTGTGTTCACATACAGTTTTAATTTCAACCCGTTTGTCCTGAGGCTTAGTCTGTAGCTTCGCCTCCAATACCGAAACCTTTTCCTGTAACTCGTCAACTAGTGAGTGTTGCTTTGCTATCAATTCACTAATTGTCACCTTCGTTGATTCCTCTTTGGCCAGATTGATCTCATCTGCCAGTCTACCAGGAGGAATGTGCCCAGTACTATCTGCAATTACTTCCTCTGGATCTGCGCAACCCACACTGCTACCGTCCGACCGTATAACGTCAGCTCTAACCTCATACACGCTGTAATCTACGTGCTTTTCTACCAATCGTGTCCGGCTATCACTAAAATTCTCGTAATCTTTCTCCTTAATACTCTCGCAATGTTTAAACTGGAGTTTTGCGTCGGATGGGTCGGCCACTTCTACCACTATAACTTTCGCTAAAGTCTGCCGGTCAGGGCCAGAACTTTCCGTTACTACTTCAACATCTAACTCCTGCGGGACGAAACACGACGAATTTTGCTCGTGCTCCCCATTAACATCAACTATTTCTGGTAAAGTCTGCCGGTTAGGGCCAGAACTTTCTATCACTTCACAAACACTATCTTCCTGCGGGACGAGACGCGGCAAATCCTGCCCGCGCCCCCCATAAACACTTCTCCCGTACAGGCCCCTATAATCTCTTAGTTCGTCGTATAAGCGACCGAACTGCCTTAACCAGACCTCATCCCTCTCTGCATCCCCTCGCTCGATGACGGACGTATTATCCGACATCTGATCTTCTCTCAACAATTGCGAATCATTCTTAAGCTCAATCTCCAGTTCCACTGTGGGTGTTACAGCTGCCACTTTATAATCGATTTCCGGAACACTACTTAAATTGTTCTCACTGACAGTGAGCCGTGTCTACAGCTGATCTACTACTTGTGGGCGCACTCATTTCTCTTAACACTGGCACACTCTCCCGCCGTTGATTATTCCATAGGGAATTTTCATAACGACGACACCTGGGTTTTCTCCTGTTATTGGGCAGCCAAAATATCTCCACGCCCGGTCGGCCCCTCACCGGCGCGGCTAATGGTTTCCCTGTCTCGTCCCAGCAGATCTGCTCCCCAGATGCTGCTGAGGCGGCTTATCACATCCTCTGGCGTTATTAACATTCTGTGACGCCCGTATCACGTTAGTATGATACTGGTTTCAGTCATTCCTGTTATTATTTGCATTGTACCGATTGTTATTACGGTCCGAACCATTGTTGTTATTGCTGCCATGGTTGCGGCATGCATTATTCCCATGGTTATCGTTGTTGTGGTTGTTGTGGTACCCGTTGTTGTTACCACGGCCTCGACCACTGTCGCGATTATTGCGCCAATTGTCCTCGTCCTCAACTCTTTCCAGGAAATCATTGATTGTCTTGTAATTGCTTCCTACATAGCGTTTTGTATCATCTAGAAGCTTCATATAGAGTTCCCAGACTATTTCGGATTCCGTGCGGCGATCACGCAAATATTCCAACTTGCGGACCCAGCCGGCCGCGGTGGTCTAGCGGTTCTGGCGCTGCAGTCCGGAACCGCGGGAATGCTACGGTCGCAGGTTCGAATCCTGCCTCGGGCATGGGTGTGTGTGATGTCCTTAGGTTAGTTAGGTTTAAGTAGTTCTAAGTTCTAGGGGACTTATGACCTAAGATGTTGAGTCCCATAGTGCTCAGAGCCATTTGAACCATTTTTTTTGCGGACCCAGCCCTCACAAAACTCCTTCATCGAACCACGCGAGTTCGCATCGAAAGGCCTCGATACGACAAATTCGCGCCAGACACTTTGTTGTTTTTGCTCTGACCAGTATTCAGCCAGAAACATATTTTTAAACTCGTCAAAAGTCAGGTTCGTGACGTTGAGGTTTAAGTCCCAACGCTTGGCATCACCAGCCAACACGTCAATAACCGCATTAATTTTTCTCTCATTAATCCATGATTTGGGTTCACTCATTCACAGTTTTTAATCAAATCCGTCGCGTGTATACCGCCTTTTTTCAAGGGGTCGAGCCGCTCCTCTTTCGTCAACAATTCTGAACTATGTGCACAGATTGGCACATAGCTCTGTTTTTCATCAAGTTTCTTTTCTAATTCCGACACTCTCCTAATTACTTGGCAAGTGGTTGTCACAAGCGTTTCCACTTCCCTCTTTTTCCCTTCGCAGGTATTAGCCTGCTTCCTCACTTTAGTATCTGTTTATGGCTCTAAAGCCTTTAAAGTTTCCACCTTCTGTTGATCCTCGTTTTTCCCTAATTGAATTTGTTCCGTCACCTTATTCTCGATGATCGGAGCAACTGCTTCTCCTACACTTTTCCCGATTCTGCTAATTTCGGAATCAAAACGAGTATTTGTGCTCGCAATTTCCGCCTGAACGCCTATCATTTCCTGTTTAAGATTACACATTTCGGTATTAATTACAACAATATCTTGTTTGATTTTATCAACTTTTGTGTTAACAACTCCAACATTGTTGTTAACAACATTAATAGCTTTGTTCTGAATGTCTAGCTTTCTGTCAATTTTTTCAGACTGAGCTTTAATTAATGCCGATTGAGTTTTTATCTTGCTAGACTGAGCCTTGATGTCGTTAATCAAAACATTCAATAAATCAGTTAAATTCCCGGAAACTACCGGTTTTACTTCCATAGCGGGTTCCTCTTTAATTGTACCCCCGTATTCCTCATCAACTGGTTCAGATTTGATTTTTAACTTCCGATTCCGAAACATTTTCTAAAGTTTTGAATTCCATTTCTGCTCTTTGTTGCGTTTTGGCGGTCGCATCTTTCATGCTAGCCGCCTGCCCCTGAACAATGGGTTCCGCAGTGCGCGTTTCCCACTGTTCGGCCAATTGTTCCGTACCCAAGTCTACCAAATTCTGGTAACTGTTGCCTTCACTCATTTTACCAATTTTCAATATAAATGACAAATATAAATCTATTTAGGATTACTCCCACTACTTATTCTCGCTGACGTAACTACCTGTTCGTAACCAGTACTTTGTTACGAGATTTGTACAATGCAAAATTCGTGTCCAGAACAACCTCAAATCCGAAGATTATCTTGTTACCAGATCGCCACGTGTAACCTCCCCCTCACTTATCGACCTTAATGACAGCGAAAAATTAAACCGCGTGCACCTAATGGAAATTAGGGAAAAAGCAATCGTCACCGAAGTTAATTTGTCGGTAAAGAGGGAGGAAAGGGTTACATCTAAATGAAAGGAAAAATGCAAATGAAATTGGTGGAAAGTAATTTTGAGAAAAGGGTAAAATTAATAAAGAAAGTAAATGTGCGGTCGTTAGGGTAACAATTAATTGGCGTTAATGAGATATTTGAGATTTGGGAAAAATTACTGTCGCTAGTCCTATGGACAACTACTATAATAACTGAAAATGAAAGATTAATGCACATATATTTAGCACTAAAAGCTTGGCAACTGAAGGTTGACACGTGTTGTGTGAAAACTGAATGTTTGTCAGAAGTAATAAATTTCGCTGCACTCTGGCTTAATTTAGCAAAAGAATTAATAAAACTGGAAAATTGAAAGTTAATTTAGTGACTGAAATTAATAGTGAACTTTGTTTCTGAAGCACTACGAAATTCAATAAAATAAGGTTAGTCTTGGGCTACCTCAACAATCATTTCAAAAGCTACTTCAATCTACGCAATTTAAAAATAAGAGATTTAACTTTGAACTTGAATTAAATGATTCTGAACAGTTAATAATAGTAAAATTTAGTACGTACCAAGCTGAGCGGCAGTCACAGGTAAGCTAAAATATGGTAACAAAACTCGCACTCTTAATTTGTGCTTGTGTAATCTAAATATACTTTAACAGAACTTTGAAATTAAAGCAGTGAAATGGAATGATATTACTTTAATGCTGGCATTTGAATTTCAACGACACTCTGGTTCATTCCGGAAACGGAAGGGACCCTGCTTGGTAATGCAATTGGGACAATGAGCAACAAAGGTTCATGCAAAGATGCTGCAATTTGCTAATGGAATAGTTTGAAAAGCTGAGGTCTGCCATACAGTTCTAAAACTTTACGTGCTTCCAGTCTTCCTTGTTGGTTGACTGAAGGTTTGAAGTCGTCGGTCGAGGAGGTGGCGACAGTCACTCATTGTCGGCCGTCGCTGTTGCAGAAGCTGGATGTTGGCGCGCCTTCTTCTCGACACGGTCACCAGGCGAAACGGGCTCTTGACGTGCGCCAGCTAATGCTTCCCATCCGCGACACCGTGTCAGAAACTATCATAGCAAGTCGAGTGCAATTACATGCTGCCAAACCCGAAAGCGCGGCAACTCGCCGGAGCGTCACACAACACACCTGCTCCACCGCCCTACTCCAGCCAGACTCCGCTCTGCCCGCGCTCCATGCGGCAGAGTTAACACTACCAAAGATCCTAAACACTTTGGTTCTCCACACGACCTATCGATGTAATCGTTCAATACCATAGTTTTCCCTAGGCCAGACCCAGCGTAAAAATACACATAATATTTACAAAACAAACCAATTATACACCGACATAAATGCATAAATATATGTATATTCCAATAGTAAAACAACTACAATATATAAAGACACAGAAATGTCATATCTTCAGGTAACAAAATAAGGAAAAAAAAATATAGTACAATAGATGGAAATATGAGGATATGCATTTCCGGCGTTACACATGATACGCATCCACCTCATTCTGGGTCTGTAACTGAACACAGCTCCTCTTCATGGCCGTTCAGGCTGACCGGTTTCTTGTTTGAACCAGTTGCAGCAGACTGTGAGTCCAGTGTCTTGCCATCACCCCATCGCGTTCGGTATCTCCAGGAGCTGGTCAAACTTGCTATAATAGGATTAAAAGAGCAAAGGTGCTTACCTCCGATCCCCCTCCCCCACGCCCCCCCCCCCCCAACCTCTACCGCAACAGTTTGCATATATGGAAACGCGTAATCAACAAGATAATGGCTAACATATTGTTTATTCTACAATCTTGGGGTATATCGATAAGGAGTAAATATCTGGGCACGGCAATGAAATACCACACAATTTCTTGATGTGGTCAGTGAACATTGTTTAGTATCATACTACGATCACTGCACACTTAATGTTGTCTCCTGACTGATATACGTCTGCACAAAAACAATACAGTGTTTGTGGGCCATCTTGACGCAAACGCTTTTGTTATCCCCCAACTAATTTCACTGGTAATTCTCTGTCATCAGTGACTTTTTCTAAAATAGGTGAAATGTAATCTGTTACACTGTGAAAGATGTTAACTGTAAATTTTCTTGTGATTAGTTTCATTCCTATTGTTCAATGTAGTAGCTTCTCATTTTCTATTCCTTTCACGTCACAACATTAATAACCTGTGAACCCGACAAAATTTCGAAGAGTGTTAAGTGATATTTTCTGAGTATTTCGTTCTAAGGGACCCGTGATGTTCCGTGCTTCGTACAGAGTAGTAGAATTATGTTTGATCTCTTACCGCAGTTTCGTGTTTTTATCTCTAATGCAATGAAAATATCTGCACAACTGTGCAAATATGGACGATATGTGCTGTGTGTCCTGTTTGGGGAAAAAAGTCTTGTACCAATCTCTCACAGAATCTGCTGTTGACATGAGTAACGCCCACTTTACTCTTTGTCCTCAAGCTTGCATTCAGTGATGCTCAATTCCGTCTCTGGTTTGTTTATTCGGCAGTCTTAGTTGTACGTTAACACTGATACACAGCAGTACTGATATGTGTACAGATTAAAAGTTCATCGATATGCCCCTTGTGTATGACTCCATTAAATGAAATGGAAGAGAGGAACAATGATGTTATTTTGAGTTGATCCTACATCACAGTACTTTTGTATGGTGGAAATCGTGCTGTCGTGTGACTTTTGAACACAAGACTAACAGTTGTTCTGAGACTCTTACACGAACAGCAATCACACCCATAATATCCCTAGAAGATACAGTCATCGCAGCCAACGGACTTTCCATGTAGAATGGAATCTGGAAATTGGTTTCTACAGCAATGGACGTAAAATCACGAATTTCAGTTTTCCTGTAGTTTGCAGACGAGGTCATGGTAAAATTCTGTCGAGGCGTCGAGTGCTTTGAAATTCAAGAACTTTTGGCCGAGTATTGCTTTGGTAGCAGCAACCAAAGGACAGCCACCACTTAACAGTGGCCGAGGAGTACTCGGCCCCTTGGATTTTAAAGCACTTAACGCGTCGGGAAGCTCGAGAGAATTATATCTGTACATATCTCCACGAAACCATGCAATCTTATAGGTGAGGTCATGTTTACAAGAAATAGTATGTGCAACAATACGAAGAGATGTGTATGGGATGAACTGGTCTGTTGAGCCTATCAACACGAGTTCGCTGGGAATTATTGTCAACTATTATGTGATTGGACCTCACATACTTGCTGATAAACTGAACGTAGTTATCTGCAAAACGTTCCTCGACATGTCTTCCCCCCCTAATCCCTAGGAAATGTGCCCCCATACATTTCATCATCTTATACATTTCATCATCTTATGTATTTCATTATTACGAGACTCTGGCACAATTAGCACTCAATGATAGGAACGACATTGATGGTCACTTTGGACAATGGATTAGTCCGATGGTCTAACAAACTTGGTTACGAAATATGTCAAAAACGGAATTTTTATTCTTAGTGCTTGTGAAGTGCTCACATGGACCTGGTTGCTAGGAGCGTCGTAGCCGCGGGAGTACATTGTGTGTTAGACTGCTTACAGTCTTAATCATGTTAGACAGTCGATGGCGTGCAGATGCACACTCTACTATGATCATGGTGGCCGACATTTTTAAGTGGTACCTGGAACTTTCTACATTTTTTGCATCGGCGGCCGCGGTGGCCGGGCGGTTCTAGGCGCTTGAGTCCGGAACTGTGCTGCTGCTACGGTCGCAGGTTCGATTCCTGCGTTGGGCATGGCTGCGTGAGATGTCCTTAGGTTAGTTAGGTTTAAGTAGTTGTAAGTTACAGGGGACTGATGACCTCAGATGTTAATTCCCATAGTGCTTAGAGTCATTTGAACAATTTGACCCATTTGTTGCATGCTATGGCGTAACGCGAGCGCGTGTTTTTACCTTGCGACGGCGGCGGCAGTGGCGGCTGTCGGCGCGAGCCGCGAACCTGAGAATCTGTTCTAAATCTCTCTAGACTGTTAAACACCAGTCGGATACATTTCCTACGTCTTCGGTGAAGCCGAGGTTCCTAGTTACTCATTAGCTAAGTTAATTGGTATGGCACACGCTATTTGGCTGGAATAGCAGTACTATGCACTGACGGACGGGTTGAACACACTGTGATGAATCTGTATGTGTTTCCTCTGGGGACTGTTGCTTTACTCAGTGTTTTCTGTTCAATGGTTCAAATGGCTCTGAGCACTATGCAACTTAACTTCTGAGGTCATCAGTCGCCTAGAACTTAGAACTAATTAAACCTAACTAACCTAAGGACATCACACACATCCATGCCCGAGGCAGGATTCGAACCTGCGACCGTAGCGGTCACGCGGTTCCAGACTGAAGCGCCTTTAACCGCACGGCCACACCGGCCGGCCTTTTCTGTTCAATATTTTAATGTTTGGATATTACATGGATTTTCACTTTGTGAAATCCTTTTCATTGAAACAAAGATAATTGGGGTAAGGAAGCTAATAAATTATTCTTAGACTGTTACTCAGTAATGAACCACCGAAGTTTGCTTTTACCTTATACACTCCTGGAAATTGAAATAAGAACACCGTGAATTCATTGTCCCAGGAAGAGGAAACTTTATTGACACATTCCTGGGGTCAGATACATCACATGATCACACTGACAGAACCACAGGCAGATAGACACAGGCAACAGAGCATGCACAATGTCGGCACTAGTACAGTGTATATCCACCTTTCGCAGCAATGCAGGCTGCTATTCTCCATGGAGACGATCGTAGAGATGCTGGATGTAGTCCTGTGGAACGGCTTGCCATGCCATTTCCACCTGGCGCCTCAGTTGGACCAGCGTTCGTGCTGGACGTGCAGACCGCGTGAGACGACGCTTCATCCAGTCCCAAACATGCTCAATGGGGGACAGATCCGGAGATCTTGCTGGCCAGGGTAGTTGACTTACACCTTCTAGAGCACGTTGGGTGGCACGGGATACATGCGGACGTGCATTGTCCTGTTGGAACAGCAAGTTCCCTTGCCGGTCTAGGAATGGTAGAACGATGGGTTCGATGACGGTTTGGATGTACCGTGCACTATTCAGTGTCCCCTCGACGATCACCAGTGGTGTACGGCCAGTGTAGGAGATCGCTCCCCACACCATGATGCCGGGTGTTGGCCCTGTGTGCCTCGGTCGTATGCAGTCCTGATTGTGGCGCTCACCTGCACGGCGCCAAACACGCATACGACCGTCATTGGCACCAAGGCAGAAGCGACTCTCATCGCTGAAGACGACACGTCTCCATTCGTCCCTCCATTCACGCCTGTCGCGACACCACTGGAGGCGGGCTGCACGATGTAGGGGCATGAGCGGAAGACGGCCTAACGGTGTGCGGGACCGTAGCCCAGCTTCATGGAGACGGTTGCGAATGGTCCTCGCCGATACCCCAGGAGCAACAGTGTCCCTAATTTGCTGGGAAGTGGCGGTGCGGTCCCCTACGGCACTGCGTAGGATCCTACGGTCTTGGCGTGCATCCGTGCGTCGCTGCGGTCCGGTCCCATGTCGACGGGCACGTGCACCTTCCGCCGACCACTGGCGACAACATCGATGTACTGTGGAGACCTCATGCCCCACGTGTTGAGCAATTCGGCGGTACGTCCACCCGGCCTCCTGCATGCCCACTATACGCCCTCGCTCAAAGTCCGTCAACTGCACATACGGTTCACGTCCACGCTGTCGCGGCATGCTACCAGTGTTAAAGACTGCGATGGAGCTCCGTATGCCACGGCAAACTGGCTGACACTGACGGCGGCGGTGCACAAATGCTGCGCAGCTAGCGCCATTCAACGGCCAACACCGCGGTTCCTGGTGTGTCCGCTGTGCCGTGCGTGTGATCATAACTTGTACAGCCCTCTCGCAGTGTCCGGAGCAAGTATGGTGGGTCTGACACACCGGTGTCAATGTGTTCTTTTTCCCATTTCCAGGAGTGTATTAAGCCATGGACTGTTCCAAATGCTTTCACAAAGAGTGAAGTACTCTGTACTTTCTGTTTGTACTACAACACTTACAAATTTATGGTGGTTATTACATTTTATGCCATAAAATATTTGTCCCCCCATGAACCATGGACCTTGGTGGGGAGGCTTGCGTGCCTCAGCGATACAGATGGCCGTACCGTAGGTACAACCACAACGGAGGGGTATCTGTTGAGAGGCCAGACAAACGTGTGGTTCCTGAAGAGGGGCAGCAGCCTTTTCAGTAGTTGCAAGGGCAACAGTCTGGATGATTGACTGATCTGGCCTTGTAACAATAACCAAAACGGCATTGCTGTGCTGGTACTGCGAACGGCTGAAAGCAACGGGAAACTACGGCCGTAATATTTCCCGAGGGCATGCAGCTTTACTGTATGATTAAATGATGATGGCGCCCTCTTGGGTAAAATATTCCGGAGGTAAAATAGTCCCCCATCCGGATCTCCGGGCGGGGACTACTCAAGAGGATGTCGTTATCATGAGAAAGAAAACTGGCGTCCTACGGATCGGAGCGTGAACTGTCAGATCCCTTAATCGGGCAGGTAGGTTAGAAAATTTAAAAAGGGAAATGGATAGGTTAAAGTTAGATATAGTGGGAATTAATGAAGTTCGGTGGCAGGAGGAACAAGGCTTCTGGTCAGGTGACTACAGGGTTATAAACACAAAGTCAAATAGGGGTAATGCAGGAGTAGGTTTAATAATGAATAGGAAAATAGGAATGCGGGTAAGCTACTACAAACAGCATAGTGAACGCATTATTGTGGCCAAGATAGACACGAAGCCCACGCCTACTACAGTAGTACAAGTTTATATGCCAACTAGCTCTGCAGATGATGAAGAAATAGATGAAATGTATGATGAGATAAAAGAAATTATTCAGGTAGTGAAGGGAGACGAAAATTTAATAGTCATGGGTGACTGGAATTCGAGTGTAGGAAAAGAGAGAGAAGGAAACGTAGTAGGTGAATATGGATTGGGGCTAAGAAATGAAATAGGAAGCCGCCTGGTAGAATTTTGCACAGAGCACAACTTAATTATAGCTAACACTTGGTTTAAGAATCGTTATAGAAGGTTGTATACATGGAAGAACCCTGGAGATACTAAAAGGTATCAGGTAGATTATATAATGGTAAGACAGAGATTTAGGAACCAGGTTTTAAATTGTAAGACATTTCCAGTGGCAGATGTGGACTCTGACCACAATCTATTGGTTATGACCTGTTGATTAAAACTGAAGAAACTGCAAAAAGGTGGGAATTTAAGGAGATGGGTCCTGGATAAACTGACCAAACCAGAGGTTGTACAGAGTTTCAGGGAGAGCATAAGGGAACAATTGACAGGAATGGGGGAAAGAAATACAGTAGAAGAAGAATGGGTAGCTTTGAGGGATGAAGTAGTGAAGGCAGCAGAGGATCAAGTTGGTAAAAAGACCAGCGCTCTTAGAAATCCTTGGGTAACAGAAGAAATATTGAATTTAATTGATGAAAGGAGAAAATATAAAAATGCAGTTAATGAAGCAGGCAAATAGGAATACAAACGTCTCAAAAATGAGATCGACAGGAAGTGCAAAATGGCTAAGCAGGGATGGCTAGAGAACAAATGTAAGGATGTAGACGCTTATCTCACTAGGGGTAAGATAGATACTGCCTACAGGAAAATTAAACAGACCTTTGGAGAAAAGAGAACCACTTGTATGAACATCAAGAGCTCAGATGGAAACCCAGTTCTAAGCAAAGAAGGGAAAGCAGATAGGTGGAAGGAGTGTCTATACAAGGGAGATGTACTTGAGGACAATATTATGGAAATGGAAAAGGATGTAGTTGAAGATGAAATGGGGGATACGATACTGCGTGAAGAGTTTCACAGAGCACTGAAAGACCTGAGTCGAAACAAAGCCCCCGGAGTAGACAACATTCCATTGGAACTACTGACGGCCTTGGGAAAGCCAGTCCTGACAAAACTCTACCATCTGGTGAGCAAGATGAATGAAACAGGCGAAATACTCTCAGACTTCAAGAAGAATATAATAATTCCAATCCCAAAGAAAGCAGGTGTTGACAGATGTGAAAATTACCGAACAAACAGTTTAATAAGCCACAGCTGCAAGATACTAACACGAATTCTTTACAGACGAATGGAAAAACTAGTAGAAGCCGACCTCGGGGAAGATCAGTTTGGATTCCGTAGAAATACTGGAACACGTGAGGCAATACTGACCTTACGACTTATCTTAGAAGAAAGATTAAGGAAAGGCAAACCTACGTTTCTAGCATTTGTAGACTTAGAGAAAGCTTTTGACAATGTTGACTGGAATACTCTCTTTCAAATTCTAAAGGTGGCAGGGGTAAAATACAGGGAGCGAAAGGCTATTTACAACTTGTACAGAAACCAGATGGCAGTTATAAGAGTCGAGGGGCATGAAAGGGAAGCAGTGGTTGGGAAGGGAGTAAGATAGGGTTGTAGCCTCTCCCCGATGTTATTCAATTTGTATATTGAGAAAGCAGTAAAGGAAAAAAAAGAAAAATTCGGAGTAGGTATTAAAATCCATGGAGAAGAAATAAAAACCTTGAGGTTTGCGAAGACATTGTAATTCTGTCAGAGACAGCAAAGGACCTGGAAGAGCAGTTGAACGGAATGGACAGTGTCTTGAAAGGAGGATATAAGATGAACATCAACAAAAGCAAAACGAGGATAATGGAATGTAGTCGAATTAAGTCGGGTGATGCTGAGGGAATTAGGTTAGGAAATGAGACACTTAAAGTAGTAAAGGAGTTTTCTATTTGGGGAGCAAAATAACTGATGATGGTCGAAGTAGAGAGGATATAAAATGTAGACTGGCAATGGCAAGGAAAGCGTTTCTGAAGAAGAGAAATTTGTTAACATCGAGTATAGATTTAAGTGTCAGGAAGTCATTTCTGAAAGTATTTGTATGGAGTTTAGCCATGTATGGAAGTGAAATATGGACGGTAAATAGTTTGGACAAGAAGAGAATAGAAGCTTTCGAAATGTGGTGCTACAGAAGAATGCTGAAGATTAGATGGGTAGATCACATAACTAATGAGGAAGTATTGAATAGGATTGGGGAGAAGAGAAGTTTGTGGCACAACTTGACTAGAAGAAGGGATCGGTTGGTAGGACATGTTCTGAGGCATCAAGGGATCACCAATTTAGTATTGGAGGGCAGCGTGGAGTGTAAAAATCGTAGGGGGAGACCAAGAGATGAATACACTAAGCAGATTCAGAAGGATGTAGGTTGCAGTAGGTACTGGGAGATGAAGAAGCTTGCACAGGATAGAGTAGCATGGAGAGCTGCATCAAGCCAGTCTCAGGACTGATGACCACAACAACAACAAAATAATTGTAAATTGTGTCGGATTTTGCTAACAGGTTACCAAAAAAAGTAAAATAAGAACAAGCTTTTATTCATTACTGCTCCTCATAATATGAAATATATTGCAGTAAGAGAACAGTTAAGCTGAAATAAAGCCTGGTTCACATATTGGTGCTAGAGTTCAGTTTTTAGTGAAGGAAATTTTTATAATTTTTTCATCATGTAATAGGCCGAACTATTCAGAGAACTCAACATAATTCACCATTTTCTTTTTGATTTTTTAAACTCTTCAGGACAGATAGGGCTTGGGCAAATAAGAATAGGATGAAGGACATAAGGGCACATAGACAGGCATACAAACAATCATTTTTCCTTTGCTCGATACACAATCTAATTGAACAGAAACCCGCTGATTTTAGTGTGAGGTAACTTCCACCATTGGTTTGGGGAATGTATTTGTAGATGTAAATTCCAACACGTGATGCTCTGTAGTTACTATGGTAATATAGTTTCTATACACCTGCAACACATCTAACATGTGTGAGACTAGTAGCTTCCTACCACATTTGCGCAAGGACGCTTTGTGAGTGTTTTAGGAATTTGGTGTTGAACCTGTGGCCTGCAACGTAGGAAGATACAATCTCGCACAAGCACAGTTCAGAAGAGTGCAGCGGTACGGACACTGATGTAATCAGACAATGATCTCAATGTCGGTTTCACTACACTCCCTGTAAATGACACATTATTGCCAACAGAAATTAGTGCATGGGTTTAGGCATAACCATATGTTAACAAAAAATGAAAATCTTAGATTTTCGTTATTAGGGTTTATTTTTACTCTAAGTATGACTTCATGACATAGCAAAGTCAGCAAAATTACGTACAGGATGATAAAATATTGATACGGGGTGTTCACAACTGTGAAGCGAAATTCCCAACTACTATAAGATTCTTTAATAGTAAGACGGTTGATGACCATGCCTGGGGGTCGATAAAAATACAAACAAATTAAATACAATTGGGGCCAAAGATATCAATTACACAAAAATGCGCAATGAAAATACCTAAAATTGATTGGGGGTCGGTAAAGAGGAATCAAAAAGAAGTACACAATTAAAACAATTCAGTAACTTCAGGGTATAAAGCAATCTACAGTGTCTGATCAATTCTTTTCGTCAAATCGGATATCTCGCATTTCTGCTTCAATTAAGCCCGACAATCGTGAATATGTTTAACTACTGATCATGGCTGAATATACGAAGAATATAGGAGAGACAGAGATGACTGCAGTTCTGAGTGACAAATAAATATCACTTGCAGGCATAGCGTGAGTGTGTGTTTTTACCTTGCATCAGCGGTGGCAGTAGCGGCTGCTGGCGTGAGCTGTGAACCTGAGAATCTGTTCTAAATCTCTCTTGACTGTTAAACACCAGTCAGATGTATTTCCTATGTCTTCAGTGAAGCCAAGACTCCTAGTTATTCCTTAGATAAGTTAACTGGCATGGTACACGCTATTTGGCTGGAGTAGCACATAGGTCGTTGCCCACAAATTGCTCGCAAGTGTTAACTGTCAGTCCCCAGTGCGATTCTCGTAATAGAAGACTTTTCAGTCTACCTCCTTACGTGTTAAGATGAATCTGTGATCAAGTGTTCACATAATGACTCTTGAAATCATCTCAGTGCAACACGAGTTGCCTTGCTCAAACACTCGACGATTTTCTGCAAGACAAGAAGCCAATTGCTCTGTCTGCAATTTGCCTATATCACAGCTGGTGGCCACACGTTTTCCGTCTGTCCAATCAGAGTGTTCGTATTTGTTTTACCTCCACCCAATATAGTTTTTGTAGCTTGTCACCGGTGTCGGTTCTTTTATAGGGCAGAGTTTAACTTCTGCTAAGTAATACGAAGGTCAACAGCTTTTTCTTTCATGCGAGTTTTAACACAGGTGGCTACAGTGAGTCACCAATACTTTGTGTTAGGTCCTCCAGATGTTTATCTCGCGTCTCCCGCCACGCTCCTGTAGAAAGGCTTTCTGAAGGGTCATCGTTAAAAACAGGGACAAGAGCGGCTTTTGCCGATTGCCTACGCAGTGGCTCAGGTGTCTCAATGTGTCCACAAGATGCCCCGCAGCAAAGGTATCGACCCACAAGGGAGGGGCATTGGCGTGGTCAAATTCTCCTTCCCTCAGAACAGCGTCTCACAGCTTGGGCCATGGAAATTACTTGCATATAGTTACTAGTGTGACTGTTAGTGGTTTATATTCATGAAATGCTGGTTTATTTATTGGATCTGCATGCTAATAAAATTTGTACAATTTCACGTAACTATGTCGTGAGACATTTCGAGTTAACTGGAATTGTTTCAGGAATTCAATATAAGGTGCATTATTTGTTAGACACGTTACACATAGAGTGGCAAACAATGCACAGACATTGGCAATTAGAGCTGTTGCTACACTTCCAGTGAGCATACCCTCTTGCAGCTCAGATAAGTCATTTCCTCTCCAAATGCCGGGGGCAATGGAAATGCATACAGACAGCTTTTTGGTCCCTTTATGCACCAGTTTCAACAGTGCACTTTATGTAGATGACAAATCTAGGAGACGAGGGCAGTGATACAGATGCTGGACTAAGATTCCTAAGAGCTCATGAGCATGGTTAATTAGTGTGCGAGACTTACCAAATACATTGGTGTCCAAAACTTAAAGAACCAAAGTCACATTTGCCTGCTGTGTCATTGCCAAATAACAAAGCTCGATTAAATTTGGACGATACATAAAAAGAACAGCTGAAGTATGGCACAGAAGGTAAGTAACTAAAAAAAGTAATTAGACGAACAGAAATGACATATTTATTCAAAGAAAATAATGACAATAAAGTCACCACGATTTATGATGTTCCCTGTACATTACAAAAGGCTGGACATACTTCTTAATACCGAGGGTGTACCTCTTCAAAGATTTGGCAGTCATTACACCCATGAAAAATTATACCTCCCTATACTGTAACGTCTGGACTACCGTAACTGTCATGTTCGACAGTAACCCTCGGGCATTACGTGTTTCCACTTCTAGCCATATGAGGATATGTCTACAATCATCGCTCAGACTGAAACTGCTCTCGTATGAGAAGAGCACGCAATCCAACCCCTCGTTGGTCCAGGGCACCTACTCTTGGCTCCTTGGCAAACGGTGGCACAGATGTGTGGATGTGAACGGGACACAATGACTGGTCATCGGGTAAAGAGACCACCCGCATGCAGTCGCCGGGCCTTGTAGGCCTGTTAAATGTGGCTGTAATTGCACTCGCTGGGCCCTTTTTCCATGTTGCACAGTGTAGCGGTCATTTGTTTGCGGTGTTGACCATGGTTGACCACCTCGCCCTCTTTTAGCAGCAGTGCCTGTGGTTCAGGATGGTGCTCATGCACTTGAAGCAATGTCGTAACGGTGTCCAGTACCACACACGTGGTCTACACTCGCCCCACTTCATCCTTCTTCCATGATCCTAGTGATTCTTTTCCACACGAAGCCGTCCAAAAAAATGGTTCAAATGGCTCTGAGCACTATGGGACTTAACTTCTAAGGTCATCAGTCCCCTAGAACTTAGAACTACTTAAACCTAACTAACGTAAGGACATCACACACATCGATGCCCAAGGCAGGATTCGAACCTGCGTCCGTAGCGGTCGCGCAGTTCCAGACTGTAGCGCCTAGAACCGCTCGGCCACACCGGCCGGCTGAAGACGTCCAGATGATGTCTCCAGGCCATGTTGTAACGAATAACATCGCCACAGTGCATCCTAACTGCTTGCTCATTGACACATACACACACACACACACACACACACACACACACACACACACTGTCTTGTCCCATTCCTTCAACTGCTTCCTGTTGCGTGGCCGGCCCAATTTGGCGATATAGTCATGCTGACCTCACGTCATGTATCCTCCAACTTTCTATGCACGACTGGGAGACATCTGGAATTATCCTTCAGCACTTTCATTCATTTCCACCAAGTGGTTAATATGTTACATTACTTAATATAGCGCGTCCTTAAATTTTGCAGAGCAGTGTACGACTGTAGGAATAGATTACGTGGTCCGGGCAAGAGCGTTATAGAATTGCGTGGAAAGCTCACAGTGGAGACTTCAAGCTAAAAGCGCCGTGGATCACGGAGAGTCTAGGTGTTCAAATTCCGAGATACCTTGTTCCAAAACGTGGCGAGAAAAAGCTTATTTCCTCCGAGATACATCGCGCTTAATAACATCGAAAAAAATATGGAAAACTTAGAAGGGTACAGAGGATACCGACCGTCCCGCGCGTCATCCACGAATAGAACAGGAAGCCTGAAAAACGGTTGCCATAAATCATGTACTGCCTCCCCTTCCCGGGTCACATACGGTGGCTGCCACGGCTTCCAGAATACAGTAGTGCTACGAAGCGTTATTTGCACGACTGTATAAAAGAAGATAACTTGCAGTAAATCACGTATATGTTGTTGGGCTACCTCCATTTTTCAGAGAGAGGTGGGATTTCAGCTGAGTCACCTGTAGTATAGTGGCGTAAAACAGTCTTTAGTTTCACATGTTTACGTTTCCGATAGGTGTAGAATGCATATATCATGTCGACAGGGCATTTAACCTAGTTTTCTATTTGTGACACCCAGAAAACAGTTTGAAAGGAACAGCACGTTGCAACTCCAGGGCAGTTACTGTGCCACCTGAGAGTGGAAACAATTCTGTTAACATTTTGTTATCACTAAAGATAGCGTCATTCTGTGCACTTGCAATTTTCAAATACATACGAGGGCAGTTCAATAAGTAATGCAACACATTTTTTTTCTCGGCCAATTTTGGTTGAAAAAACCGGAAATTTCTTGTGGAATATTTTCAAACATTCCCGCTTCGTCTCGTATAGTTTCATTGACTTCCGACAGGTGGCAGCGCTGTACGGAGCTGTTAAAATGGCGTCTGTAACGGATGTGCGTTGCAAACAACGGGCAGAGATCGAGTTTCTTTTGGCGGAAAACCAGGGCATCTCAGATATTCATAGGCGCTTGCAGAATGTCTACGGTGATCTGGCAGTGGACAAAAGCACGGTGAGTCGTTGGGCAAAGCGTGTGTCATCATCGCCGCAAGGTCAAGCAAGACTGTCTGATGCCCCGCGTGCGGGCCGGCCGTGCACAGCTGTGACTCCTGCAATGGCGGAGCGTGCGAACACACTCGTTCGAGATGATCGACGGATCACCATCAAACAACTCAGTGCTCAACTTGACATCTCTGTTGGTAGTGCTGTCACAATTGTTCACCAGTTGGGATATTCAAAGGTTTGTTCCCGCTGGATCCCTCGTTGTCTAACCGAACACCATAAAGAGCAAAGGAGAACCATCTGTGCGGAATTGCTTGCTCGTCATGTGGCTGAGGGTGACAATTTCTTGTCAAAGATTGTTACAGGCGATGAAACATGGATTCATCACTTCGAAACTGAAACAAAACGGCAATCAATGGAGTGGCGCCACACCCACTCCCCTACCAAGAAAAAGTTTAAAGCCATACCCTCAGCCGGTAAAGTCATGGTTACAGTCTTCTGGGACGCTGAAGGGGTTATTCTGTTCGACGTCCTTCCCCATGGTCAAACGATCAACTCTGAAGTGTATTGTGCTACTCTTCAGAAATTGAAGAAACGACTTCAGCGTGTTCGTAGGCACAAAAATCTGAACGAACTTCTCCTTCTTCATGACAACGCAAGACCTCACACAAGTCTTCGCACCCGAGAGGAGCTCACAAAACTTCAGTGGACTGTTCTTCCTCATGCACCCTACAGCCCCGATCTCGCACCGTCGGATTTCCATATGTTTGGCCCAATGAAGGACGCAATCCGTGGGAGGCACTACGCGGATGATGAAGAAGTTATTGATGCAGTACGACATTGGCTCCGACATCGACCAGTGGAATGGTACCGTGCAGGCATACAGGCCCTCATTTCAAGGTGGCGTAAGGCCGTAGCATTGAATGGAGATTACGTTGAAAAATAGTGTTGTGTAGCTAAAAGATTGGGGAATAACCTGGTGTATTTCAATGCTGAATAAAACAACCCCTGTTTCAGAAAAAAATGTGTTGCATTACTTATTGAACTGCCATCGTAGTAGATAACCCTACAAGTTACCGCCCAGTAACGCTGTTTCAAATTTTATTAACGAACGGCGTATCCTTAAAAGAATTCAGGGAATAATAAATAAGATAACTCCGACATATGAAGCAGGGTTGAGAAGCCAGCGCAGCTGCAGTGAACGGGTTCTAGCCTTGACATCCTAATAGAGGCTCGATTATAGAAGAAATTAGAGGCATCGTTGACCTTTGTTGATCTGTCAGTAGCATATCATACTGTGTGTCTTGGTGGACTACCGCTGAAGCTAAAAAACCATGTACGGACTAAGAAACTGATGACACTTGTCGGAAACATATTAACCAACGATTACTTCAACATCAGCCTTGGACAAAAGCAAAGTAAATCATTTACCATAAACGATGGGCTTCCCCAAGGATCCGTCCTAGCACCCTTGCTCTTCTACTGGTAAGTCAATATTACACAGCATGGAGACTCCAACTAAATGCAGCCAAGACAGAAGACTGTGCATTCCACTTAAACAACGGAATTGCCAATTGCCAACCAACAGCTGAATGTGAACTTCCGTCAGCAGAGAACAAATACAATTTCGAGCCTAAATACCTTGGTGTCACACTCTATCGGGCTATAAAATATAAGACATCTGAAAAACAGTAGCCAAAAGCCGAAGATCTGACATAACATCATAAAGAAACTGGCTGGCACAACCTGGGGTCCTGAAACATCCACTCTACGGATTGTTGCTTTGACACTAGTATACCAAATAGCTGGACACTGTGCCCCAGTATGACAGCACAGGGTCCTTACAAGGAAACTAGACATGAATCAATGTGAATTATCACGGGGTGTAAGTAGGCTGTTTAGGTTTTTATGTTGGTAACGCCACGTAGCGCTCTGTATGAAAATCACTGACTGTGCTGTGTGCAGTCTGTGGCTAGTTTGCATTGTTGGAATTTTTGCTATTGTAGTGTTGGGCACTTGGATGTGAACAGCGCGTAGCGTTGCGCAGTTGGAGATGAGCCGCCAGCGGTGGTGGATGTGGGGAGAGGGATGGAAGAGTTTTGAGAGCGGACGATCTGGACGTGTGTCCATGAGAAAGAGCAAATTGTAATATTGGATATCATGAACTGATATATATATGATGACTTTTCAACATTATTAAGGTAAATACATTGTTTGTTCTCTATCAAAATCTTTCATTTGCTAACTATGCCTATCAGTAGTTAGTGCCTTCAGTAGTTAGAATCTTTTATTCAGCTGGCAGTACTGGCGCACGCTGTATTGCAGTAGTTTGAGTAACGAAGATTTTTGTGAAGTAAGTGATTCATGAAAGGTATAGGTTATTGTTAGTCACGGCCATTCTTTTGCAGGGATTATTGAAAGTCAGATTGCGTTGCGCTAAAAAAGTGTTGTGTGTCAGTTTAGTGAATGTCTGAGTACGTTCAGTTTTGCTCGGCTGTTTGAAAATCAAATAACGTAGTGGTTTTCCAGCACTGTCATTTATAAAATTTTTCTAAGGGGGCGTTTCAGGGTGTACTAAAATCAACGCGGATCCGTCGGCTGCACATCATCAGCAACATTCCACCACCTGAACCTGCGGTGCCAGGAAGGGAGGAGTCGAGAATGGGGAATGGGGGGGGGGGGGGGGTCAGCTGCATCACCCCGACCACCTACAGGACCTTCCAGTTCATACTGTCTTAAAGGATCCCCCTCCAGATCTCTTGGTATCACGCACTCCACAGTGGCATAATGGAAGAAAAACAAGGAGTTTGACATTAAAGAAGAATGGTGCAAGAAATGGAATGCGGCAACAATGAAACATCAAAGTTTTCAAGATCCATATGGCAGTCTACTAGCATTTGATGTGAAGAGGTGAGCCAAACTGAACAGGATAAAACGAGTCACGCCACTCATAAGTTATGGTGCGTATGTGGAACTCAAGAATTCTCCAGTGTGCAGTTGTTGGGCCCAAGAATAAATGTGTCTATATATTTCATACACTAAATGTATGCACAGTTGCGGATATGGACAACCATCAAATGTATAACAGACTGACGACAATCAAAATTAGTGCCGAACCGTACCTCTAACTCGGGTTTCTCACCTATCACGAGTGGTCGCTTTATCGTTAGGCTACCTGAGCACGCTTCACGGTCAGAATCAACCTTCCAGACGTCATCAGCCAAGTTTATGGAGCCTGTACTCGTACATTCAGCACGTATATTCCCGTACAAGGGAGACATTTCAATCAAAAGTCGCTTGCTGGGGATGTGTGAGCATGTCCGAAGGAACACAGCATCGTACTCCTGATTAACCGCCGACACCGGCCAATTTCAAAATGGTTCAAATGGCTCTAATCACTATGGGACTTAACATCTGAGGTCATCAGTCCCCTACACTTAGAACTACTCAAACCTAACTAAACTAAGGACATCACACACATCCATGCCCGAGGCAGGATTCGAACCTGCGACAGTAGCAGCAGCTCGGTTCCGGACTGAAGCGCCTAGAATCGCTCGGCCACAGTGGCTGGCTACCGGGGAAGTGAATTTAAATTATCATGTCTCCCCTGTATGGGACATACATAATGGATGTACGAGTGCAGGCTGTACACATGATTGACAACATATGGAAATTTGGATCTGGCCGTAAGTCCTACTCGGATAGCCTACTGGTAAGGCGATCCCTCACAATAAGCGGTAAATGCGGGTTTGAGTCCCAGTCCGGCACAAATTTTGGTTTTCATCATTCAATTATATATCTGATGGTTGTCCATATCGCAAGTGCGAATACATTTCATGTATTTTATAACAGCTGCAATCGCCGCAGTGCTTGTTGCTGTGGACATGCACGCTTGTTCTAAGAACATTACAACGTACTTCTGAACAACACAGGCACTGCAGTTCCATGTACTGTCAAAGACTGCCGGCTGAGAAAAGTACCCAGGACCATTCAGTGAGTTTATTAATACAGCTCCGTCTCCTATCGTTTGGCTTCATTGAATAGATATTGAACTCTGATTAAACGTATCTGTTTTAATGAAATCGGTGAATGTTGAAGGGGCAGTAATCCATTCAGGCCAACTTTCAATAAAACTAACAAGACTGTCTCATTCCGAAACCATTGACACATTGTCCAAAGAGGTGGTATGTGTGTGTGGGCCAATGTTCAGAGAAATACTTGAAGAAACATAATTTTAATTCAAGTGCTCTATTTTAGAGACGTTTTTAAAAGCGAGGACGGCTGCCCTTTTAACATGTCACGAAGAAATCAAGTCAGTTTTCTATGGCTTTTCCTATGAAAGCAAAGGTTTCTATGATAAAGCAGCAATGTTAAGTGGAAATGAACGTTTATTCCGAAAAAAAAATCCAATAGAAAGTAGGAAAGACATCTCAACATAAATCAAAAACGTTCGAGAAACAGCATCATTGTTCAGTCAGTGTACTCATTTGGTTGTCAGTCTCGAGTGGGCAACCGGAAGGCGGTTTTCTCAAACAGTTCTCCAGCTTCCTCTGGGAAGTACTCCTGGAGTTTTTTAAAATTTTCACGTTTTCTTCGCTTTATCAGGACTTTTCCGGTGGTGCTGCGTAGATAAGTAGACGAACGATATGGTCGCTTGGTAAGGATGAGGTGTGTTTTGAAACTTACTGGCAGATTAAAACTGTGTGCCGTTCCGAGACTCGAACTCGGGACCTTTGTCTTTCGCGGGCAAGTGCTCTACCATCTGAGCTACCCAAGCACGACTCACGCCCCGTGCTTGGGTAGTTTCATATCAGCGCACACTCCGCTGCATAGTGAAAATCTCATTCGAGGTGTGTTTTTCCTCTGAATTTTTGGATTCACGATCTTCATCAACACCTTTTGAATCATATCTGTACGTGAAATGGGAAAAATAGTGAGATCGAAAGTTTCACGTGCGCAGATTTCGGCTTCTTTCGCGTTTCCACAGGAATACAAGGGTTTTGTGTGTGTGTGTGTGTGGGGGGGGGGGGGGGCTCGGGCAGGAAACAAGTTAAGTTTTAGGAACTGATTCGTATTCGACAAAGCAAGAAGTTGACGAACCAAATCATTATTTTTGTTTTGGCCGAAATAGTTATCTGAATACAGATGAAGTTCAGTGAAGTTTTGGGAACATAAAAATAACCGCGGTTAGTTTTTACGTCGTGGATGTTGAAGACACTGACAGTTAGTTGCCTCAGGTAGAAAAGCTCCTGCACTGATATTTTTGACAGCTGGACGTTTTCCACCAAATCAGAACATAAAGCAAGGACGTGTTCATCTTTTTTGTCTTTGACATTTTGTTTTTCTGCCGCCGATGAGTTGTAAAGTACCTTGCAGTTTCTTCTGTGAAGTTAAAATTCCGCGGCAGTTGCCCTTACTGTATTTCAGAAAGATGCGGAGATTTCTTTTACGTTTCAAATTGTTCACAAGTGCAGCAGGTGTCAACTTGTACTTGCCCAAACTGTAGCACACTTCTTTCACTTACTGTACTAAAGCATTACAAAGAAACAAAGAAAAGTGTAGTCTAGACGCCCAAATTCGTCTACTCTGGAAATTTTGCCGAATTTGGTGATTGACGGTTGATGATTGAATTTTCATCTAATCCCTTTCATAGAGTGCCTTTTCTCGTATGAAACAAATGGACCGTGTTCGACCGTCGCACAGACTCCCTTGTGAAGGGCATAATCATTCTTGGCGTTAAGAAGCAACTGAAACAGTTGAAAATAGATAAGACGCAGGCTCCGGATAGAGTTTCAATTCAGTTTTTCAGGGAGTACTCTGTGGCACTGGCATCTTACTTAGTTTGCTTTTATCGTGAATCTCATGCCCATTGGAAAGTTCCAAGTGACTGGAAAAAAAGCATAGGCAAATAAGAAGGGTTAAAGAAAGGACCTGCAAAATTAGAGAATAATACGCTTAACATCGATTTACCTCTCCGTTCTGGAACGTACTCCCTGTTCGAAAGCCGGCCGGAGTGGCCGTGCGGTTCTAGGCGCTACAGTCTGGAACCGAGCGACCGCTACGGTCGCAGGTTCGAATCCTACCTCGGGCATGGATGTGTGTAATGTACTTAGGTTAGTTAGGTTTAATTAGTTCTAAGTTCTAGGTGACTGATGACCTCAGAAGATAAGTCGCATAGTGCTCAGAGCCATTTGAGCCTGTTCGAAAATAATAAATTTCTTTGAGATAGAAAGTTTTTCGTCAGAAAACCAAAACGGATTTAGAAATCAGCGGTCGGGCGAAACTCAGCTTGCCTTTTTCCCGCACGATTCTTGCGAACCATGGATGGAGGGCAATTGGCAGATATCATATTCCTAGATTCCCGGAAAGAGTTTGATACCGTGACCCAGTGCAGACTGTTAACGAAGGTACGAGCACATGGAATAGCTTCCCAGATATGTGCGTGTAGTAGAACCCACTATGTTGTCCCCGACCACGAGTATTTCTCAGAGACAAGGGTATCGTAAGGAGTGCCCCAGGGAAGTGTGGTAGGACCACTATTATTTATTATATTACGTAAATGATCTGACAGACAAGGTAAGCAGAAATCTACGGCTGTTTGCTGACGACGCTGTTGTGAACGGAAGGGGTCGTCGTTGAGTGACTGTAGGAGGATACAAGATGACTGAATTTTCTCATTATGAGAGTATTGAAAGGTATCTGTTTTAATTGTTAAAAACCATGCAAAAGCCAAGATCGCACAGTTTATTGATATTCAAGACAAAAGTCTTAGCTGGATACATATGTAAACAGATGTGTTACACTTATGTAAACAGATGTGCTATTGCGTACCATATTTGTATCGTGTAACAAGTATCTGTGAGCAATATGTTTATAGATATGGCCTTTGTCGTATGGGATCATATTCTGGGGCAACTCATCAAACCGAGCAAAAGTTTTTAGGGTGCAAAAGCGTGTGATAAGAATCATTTGTGGTGTAAATTCAAGAACATCTTGTAGAAACCTGTTCAAGGAACTTTTTATCCTAACCACTGCTTCTCAGTATATTTATTACTTAATGAAATTTGTTGCAAGTAATACATCTCTATTTCCAACCAATAGCTCAGTGCACAGTATCAATACTAGGAATAAGAAGAATCTACATAAACGCCTAACCACTTACCTTGGTCCAAAAAGGGGTCCAATACTAAGGAACACACATGTTAATAAATTGCCAGCAACCACTAAAAACTTGGTTTCAGATAAAGCACGGTTTAAAGAGAGTTTGAAAGACTTTTTGATAGGCAACCCCTTCTACTCCACAGATGAATATCTTAACAGAGACTGTAAAGTCAGCTTAAGTAAAAACATCTGCTAGATTTAAGTTTTGACAACACTTCGTCACATCAGTCAAAATTAGGTATCTTGCGTATGATAAATTTATTAATAGTGGATAACAGTGTTTCATTCTGATAGTGTGCTAATTCTGTAAGTATTAGCTGTCCCAGTTTACTGAATTGTATTAGCTTATTTTCGACTATCTCGTGACAAATGATCAGGGTAGTAAGTATTATATTCAAATGTTTTATGTTTTTATGTCATACTTTCTGACATGTTCCACACCCACGAGAATCATCTCATTTTTTGGGTCTATGGAACGAAAACTGAATCTAATCTAATCTAATCTAGACAAGGTGCTGTGTGTGTTTTTAAACGTTTTAGAGATGACGAACCTTTATAATGTGCTGAGTTTTAGAGATGACGAACCTTTATAATGTGCTGAGTTTTATCCACTTGATATCCCATGCATGAGGTTCAGCGTAAAATGAACATGTTTTGCTACAAAAAATGTTTAAGACATGAAGATGGAAGCTAAGGCTGTTGAAACGGGTTGTCTTGAATAAAGAATATTTTGTCCGATTTTGGCTTTTGAATGGTTTTTAACAGATACACGACGACTTAGAAAAAGTTTGTGTTTGGTGTAATCAGTGACACCTTGCTCTAAATGTAGGAAAATGTAAGGAATGCAGACGTGTAGAAAAAAACAATCCCGTAATGTTCAAATACAACATTACTGGTGTCCTGTCTGACACAGTCACGTCGATTAAATATCTAGGGGTAACGCTGCAAAGCTATATGCAATGGAATGCGCACGTCAAGCTTGTCGTAGGGAGAGCGAACGCTCGTGTTCGATTTTTTGGGAGAATTTTAGGAAAGAGTGGTCCATCTGTAAAGGAAACCACGTGTAGATCACTAGTGCATCCTTTCTTCAGTAATGGAAGAGAATTTTGGATCCCCACCAGATCAGATTAAAGGAAGACATCGAAGCAACTCAGAGGCAGGCTGCCATACTTATTACTGGTAGGTTCGATAAACGCGCGAATGTGACGGAGATACTTTGTGAACTCAAATGGGAATCCTTGGAGAGAAGACAACGTACTTTTCGCGAAACACTAGTGAGCAGATCTCACTGGAAAAATAAGTAGCCATTGGAGGTGAGAATGTGGCGATACTGACTTTTGCGAAGGTCACGAGTTCCCTCCACAGTTCTAGATTTGAATCAGTTTTTTTTATGGCCACTACCTATTCGCCGATTTTCCACCTTTGGCATGGATAACAACGACGACGCGTCGTGGTATGGAAGCAGTGAGGCCCTGATAAGTCGCTGGAAGGAGTTGGCACCACATCTGCACACACAAGTCACCTAATTCCAGTAAATTCCGGGGAAGGGGCGATGGGCTCAGACGCCACATTCAAGCACATCCCAGATGTGTTCGATGGGTTCAGATCTGGTGATTTGGGGGGCGGTGGGTGAGCGGAGGAGGAGGCATGTATAATGGAACTCGCCACTGTGTTCCTCGAAGCACTCCATCACACTCCTGGCCTTGTGGCTGGCGCTTTATATTGCCACTGCCATCAGAAAACATGTTCATCATGAAGTGGTCTGCAACCAGTGTACGTTACTCATAGCCCCCCATGGTGCCTTGCACAAACTCCAGAGGGCCCATGGAATCCCACGTAAATGTTCCACAGAGCATAATGGAGATCATGCCAACATGTCTCTGATCCGCAATATAGGTATGAAGGAACTGTTACCCTCATCGGTATGATGAAGAAGGTATCAGGATTCATCAGACGATGTAATGCTCTGCCACTCCCACATCGTTCAGTGCTGATGGTCAAGTGCCCATTTCCGTCGCAGTGGCACATGCATGGATCATTGGGTGCACATGCATGGATCATCGGGTGCGGAGGCTCGTCGTTAGGAGTGTTCAGTGCTCTTTTTTTTCAGACACGCTTCTACTCTGCCCAACATTAAACTCTGATGTTCGTTTCACAACAGTTCACTGCCTGTCCTGTTTCACCAGTTCGCTCATCCTACGACGTCCGACGCCTGTAACGACCGGTGGCCGACCAGCCCCACCATGTCTTCACATGATTTCACTTGGTTTCACTATGGTTTGAAGACACTTGCCACAGCACTCCTCAGACACCTCACACGTTGTGCAATTTCTGAAATGCTCATGCCGAATCTCCGGCCCATCATAATCTGCCGTCAGTCAAACTCAGCTAGTTTCCCTTTCTACACACAGACACCACGCTCAATGATACTAGATACACCATGCGTGTCTAACTAACAGTCATTCCTCGCCAGGAGAAGATGCTATCGCTTGGACGGGTTTATATCGATAGTAGTGAAACCTTCCCGTCTCCCCTATATTTCTTTTGCTACGCAACCTTCCCTTCTACAGTAACCTAGGATTTCTATCTCTTGCTTAATAATAACAAATGAAATCTTCCCTTTGAAATTATTTCTCTTTCTCAATCTTCGCATACAAATTTAAATGCTGCTTATTAAAAGTGATTTTCTGATTATTTCGACGAAACATACACTCCTGGAAATTGAAATAAGAACACCGTGAATTCATTGTCCCAGGAAGGGGAAACTTTATTGACACATTCCTGGGGTCAGATACATCACATGATCACACTGACAGAACCACAGGCACATAGACACAGGCAACAGAGCATGCACAATGTCGGCACTAGTACAGTGTATATCCACCTTTCGCAGCAATGCAGGCTGCTATTCTCCCATGGAGACGATCGTAGAGCTGCTGGATGTAGTCCTGTGGAACGGCTTGCCATGCCATTTCCACCTGGCGCCTCAGTTGGACCAGCGTTCGTGCTGGACGTGCAGACCGCGTGAGACGACGCTTCATCCAGTCCCAAACATGCTCAATGGGGAACAGATCCGGAGATCTTGCTGGCCAGGGTAGTTGACTTACACCTTCTAGAGCACGTTGGGTGGCACGGGATACATGCGGACGTGCATTGCCCTGTTGGAACAGCAAGTTCCCTTGCCGGTCTAGGAATGGTAGAACGATGGGTTCGATGACGGTTTGGGTGTACCGTGCACTATTCAGTGTCCTCTCGAAGATCACCAGTGGTGTACGGCCAGTGTAGGAGATCGCTCCCCACACCATGATGCCGGGTGTTGGCCCTGTGTGCCTCGGTCGTATGCAGTCCTGATTGTGGCGCTCCACCTGCACGGCGCCAAACACGCATACGACCATCATTGGCACCAAGGCAGAAGCGACTCTCATCGCTGAAGACGACACGTCTCCATTCGTCCCTCCATTCACGCCTGTCGCGACACCACTGGAGGCGGGCTGCACGATGTTGGGGCGTGAGCGGAAGACGGCCTAACGGTGTGCGGGACCGTAGCCCAGCTTCATGGAGACGGTTGCGAATTGTCCTCGCCGATACCCCAGGAGCAACAGTGTCCCTAATTTGCTGGGAAGTGGCGGTGCGGTCCCCTACGGCACTGCGTAGGATCCTACGGTCTTGGCGTGCATCCGTGCGTCGCTGCGGTCCGGTCCCAGGTCGACGGGCACGTGCACCTTCCGCCGACCACTGGCGACAACATCGATGTACTGTGGAGACCTCACGCCCCACGTGTTGAGCAATTCGGCGGTACGTCCACCCGGCCTCCCGCATGCCCACTATACGCCCTCGCTCAAAGTCCGTCAACTGCACATACGGTTCACGTCCACGCTGTCGCGGCATGCTACCAGTGTTAAAGACTGCGATGGAGCTCCGTATGCCACGGCAAACTGGCTGACACTGACGGCGGCGGTGCACAAATGCTGCGCAGCTAGCGCCATTCGACGGCCAACACCGCGGTTCCTGGTGTGTCCGCTGTGCCGTGCGTGTGATCATTGCCTGTACAGCCCTCTCGCAGTGTCCGGAGCAAGTATGGTGGGTCTGACACACCGGTGTCAATGTGTTCTTTTTTGCATTTCCAGGAGTGTAGAATGTGTCGTCGTCGTGGCCCTCAGTCGTTACCTGCAATAACCCAAAACTGTTCCTTACCTTTATTCTTTAATAGCAAAGCTGACGTTGTTCTTTAATTAATTTGACTGAAGTTACGTAATCCATAGTTAAACTTTTTCTTGACAACAATACAATTTTGCAAAGTTTTAGTTTGATGGTTTTTTGGATGGATTATAATCTTTGCTGGCAAAAATTAATTATGTTCTGAATGAAATGATTTTACAAACGTTCAAATGGGACTCACGTTTTACAATAATCTTACAACTAGCATTGCGCAAACATATCTTCAGTAGTCTTGAGTTTCTCAAAAAAAAAAAAAAATTATAATAATAATAATTCTATAATATTAGTTCCTCTTATGATAACAGTTAGCTGATGTCTCTGTACATCCGTTTATAATCTCTTGTAAATCATAGCTGGTGGCTGGCAGGCACACCGTTCCTCTCAACCACTCGCTTCAAATCTGCTACCGACTCGGTTCACAACTCGCTCACTACTGAGTTCCTACGAACGCTTAAGTGCGGTCTCTCCCGCCAACAATGTTTTCTGGTGCAGACAGTCCCTGCTACCATTACAAAATGTATCAATGCGCGGTCTTTCCCACTCTTTTCTTAAAATGTATCCGTACGCGGTCTCTCCCGCCCTTTTTAAAATTATATCAATGTGCGGTCTCTCCTGCCAACAATACTTTGGTAGGTCGGTGATCATAATGTTCTGGCTGTTTAGCGTACATCGTGGGATGTTTCAGCACTGAAAGTTGTCATGGCCAGTACTGTTTGATGGGTTGTAGATATATGCTACATTTATCTTCCCACTGTGAAATCACAAGGAATATCACGTTTTCGAATCTGTTTTCTCTTCGGGAATGAATGTGACATCCTTCATCTCATTACAGACAAAGGTGACAGTCCCATATTGAAGATGGTTAATCCTGGGCACAAATTTGCAGCCACAGAGCGTTCTCAATCTTGGCTGTGACTCTCCTGCAGCGAGGACATCCACCTTTCACTGCCCATTCACAGCCAGACAGGTGTGCTGACGCGCTCACTGACCTGTCTGACTGTCTATGGGCAACAGCGGCTGCTTGGTAGATCCTATCAGCCTGCACTGACGGAGTGTGGGCTGGCAGGTAGCGGTCATGCCTAACAGGTAGAGATCCACTGGCAAACCGACGCACCCACACCACGGATCTGACCATTACAAAATCGTCCACACGACCATTACAATATCGTCCACACACAGGAGAACGGGTCTTGGCAGATCCGCTCGGCAGGGCGGGGGGTTGGCTGACTGGTCGGCCAGAGTATGGGGGCCGTATACTAACGTAATACTTTTGAATCTCTTTGCTCTTATTTCCGGCGAGTCCCTCAACATTCGGTTGACAAATTCTGATCACATTTTTTTGTTGGCTCTGCGTAGGAAGTTATACTGGCACACATTTTGCGTTCATGTTTAGTAACATTACATTATTACAAAGCAAAACGAAGAAAATAACAGAACAATGGTACCACAAAAAGTGGTATCTATGTTTAACGGTATTTTACTGTTCACAACATTTTTTTGTGTCACCTAACTGACAACGTACGAATAACAGCAGAAACAATGCAGTGCGTACCAGCACCATGTACTGGGTTACCCAACAGGACCAAAGAGGAAAAGTAAATAATTCTCAGAGAGTTGCTATTATTTCAGTGAAGTCATTTGTTTATTTATTTTTTGTATGGTGACAACAGCAAATATTAAGTTGTTGGGTTGTTTTGGGGGAAGAGACCAAACAGCGAGGTCATCGGTCTCATGAAATTGGGAAAGGATGGGAAAGGAAGTCGGCCGTGCCCTTTCAAAGGAACCATCCTAGCATTTGCCTGGAGTGATTTAGGGAAATCATGGAAAATCTAAATCAGGATGGCCGGAGGCGGGATTGAACCGTCGTCCTCCCGAATGTGAGTCCAGTGTGCTAACCACTGCGCCACCTTGCTCGGTTAGCAAATATTAAGAAATGCATGTAATTTACAGTTACACATATAACGATTTAGGCAAAAAGCTAATATCGTCGATGAAGAAACAATACCGCGTAACTGACAAATTGCCGATTTTTCGTTTTTCAGTCAGATGATATCGTTGACCGTACGCGCATCTGCTCTTAACGCCATAATGCCAAATTTTTAATTATTGACCACGAAAAAATTATCTAAAACAATACCGCGTATGTGACACAGCAAATAAATAGAGGGCAATATCGCGGAACTGTAGAGAATTAAATACCCTGTATCTACAATCCATGGATGGTGTAAACAATACCGCATAAATACAAAAGCGCGTGCAGCTACAGCACATAGTTACTGCCTTATTACGTATTTAACAGTGCTCGAAAGTGGTTCCATGCTTGTAGCTTCATTCGTGATAATGGACAGCGATATAGATGACGATCTTTTTACCGGAGAAGAAATTGTTTCTCAGCTGAAATCAGCTTATGAAAGCGGAGAATCTTTCCTAAGAGAGACTGACAGCGGTAAGAAAATTGTTTTATTATTCACCTTTGAATGTTAGTAGCACCGCAAGTGTCTTATCGTGATATAAATCAGAACGCCCCCACTTCACTCGTTCTGTGCTTTATTCATTTCTGTCAAAGATTTCTAGACTGTCCACTTTCTTGTAGGATCTCCCGTAAATGCAGAACAAACAACAGGCGAGAAAAGACGTAAGGCTGAAGTTACATTTACCTAAGAAGAATTAATTTCGTATATGGGGTTCTAATGACGCAGGTTAATTTTCTTGGGATTATTGTTAATAGTATTACTGATGCCGTCGTTCTCATAAATACATGAATTTGAGCTTCATCTTTGTCTTATAAATGTTTTTCCATCTAGAAACTTCAGTGGCTGTATGTTTAAATTCTGAAAATTAGTCAATAATACTAAAAGGAGAACCATTTATACTATAAAATTAGGACTACAATTGAATTGATGAATGTTAATAGGGCAGTAGTCCATGTTTATTCGATTTTCATTTGTTTGCATTTGTATGCCATTTCTGGAGGCATAGCGGCGGCTGACAAGTACGAGTTTCCGAGGCTACCAAGTTAAAAGGGCAGTAGTTCGGGCAATAGCCTCTTTAACATGCGAGAGACGGAGCGGTCGCCTGGCTGCGTGCCAGTTCATAATCTCCTAGAGGTAGTTGCACGCTTGTGCAGACCTCCTTTGTCTACTTCGTAGATATCTCATTCTCTCCCCTCCATCATCATCATCATCATCATCATCGTAGTTATTTGACTTTCACTCGATCGAGTCTGTCCCTTCAGCAAGTACTGATGTTCGCACGCGTCGCGTTTCACACTGTGTAACGTGTGAGAGACAGTAGCAGGTGACAGTGATTCATTATGTAGCCCGCCTCGTGGACGAAAACAAGCAGACACAAGTGCTTACGCCAGGGAAAAATTAAGAATGGCCATGCAGCGTAACGAAGCGTATGTCAACCAGAAAAATGGCTGCGTACCGGCAAAAATAGTCGAAATTCACTGCTCTTAAGTAAAAACACAATCAGAAAAATGAAAAATGTCGTTAATTCCCAAGATACACGATGTTGACCATGACACGGATCGTGATTTAATTTTTCAGGTGCAAGTAACGTTGTTTTGAACGACTTAAAGCAGTTTTGAAGGTTTTCACATAAAATTCGCAACCACGAACGAACAAAGACTCAAGGATTCACAAAAGATCGCGCGACTTCGGAGCAGGAAAGGTGAACCGGAACTTACGACCTGCGTAGTGCAAAAAATAATATTTCAGGTGCGGAGGATTACTATTACTTACAGCTGTGAGTCCACATCCTATCGCAGGCTTGTGCCGACGCTTCCAGTTAGTTCATTCGGCCGTTTTGTATTGGATTGTGGAACTAACAGCTAGCAGTAATAGGTGATGGTCGTAGAACTGATCGCAGTAAGGTTTATGAATTATAAAATAAATCTACTTCTGATAAAGTGCAGTGTTTGATATAATGTGTTTTCACTCTCTATCATCTAAAGGCATTGTCATACAGATCACGAAAAAGAGGCTATAAATCTTTATTATGCTGCAGCAAGAACGACTATTTCATGATCTTAGGTATGTTGGTAATTATTACTTTGGTACCGTCTAATCACAGCAGAATAAGACACACTTTTTGTTAGTGTCCGTGTATGTGTGTGTGAATATGTGTTTTAAAACAAATATATATTGAAACACACACGAAAAAGCAGACACTAACAAGAAACTGCTTTTTATTTAGTTGCGATTAGAAGGTTGGTGTGTGTGTGTGTGTGTGTGTGTTAAAATATATTTGAAAACAAATACATGTTCCATCACATGCAAACACAGAAACTAACCCCCAGAAAGTGTTGCATAACCACACCTAATCCAAAACAAATAGCAATTCACACACACATACACACCTACCCAAACACGTCACAGATACCACAAAAAGAGATTCATTATTTGGCAATAACAATCGATAGTTAGCAACATCATCCAAAACATAACATCAAAACGAGTGTTCAGTTCGCAGTGCTGAGAAATGTGAAAACGAAATTCCAAATGACAGTTATTAGAAACAGCAGCTATAACAAAGGAACATGAACACAAAATGTAGATCAACAACATCCACGAAATCTGCAAATAGAACTTATTAGGTAATAGTACATTATAGAAAAGCCAAACGTGCCAGAATTATTTATATCCTATACAGCATTAGTACTGTACGCAACTGAGGGCGACAAGACTACAGGTGTTTAAGATGTTGTTTCATCCTGATTTGGTTCCTTTAAAGTCTATGCACTAGTTGTGGCTTTTTCGTGGTAAAGGGCAGCTCTTGGAAGATTTTACCTTCTGAAGACTTTACTTAGCAGATATTTCGAAGATGATGCAACACATCAGCTTTGAAGTTCGTGGCGACACAGCAAATTGCTGTAAATTCTTCTTCTTCTTCTTCACCACTTCACCCATTCCGCGTTCACTGACACCATCTGTTCCTTTGTCAGCCTACATCTCTCTTTCCTCTCGTATAATTCATTAGTTGTTTAACTAATCTGTCCTTCCCTATCCTGTTGCCATGTTGATATTTTATGCATCCTTACTCCATGTGCTCATTTGGACAGTTACAGAGTGTTTGACTATTATAGGTGCAAACAAATGGAATGAGCAAGAAGAATATATAACAAGCAAATCATGCTGATAAACGCAAGTCGAGAAACTTTCCCTGACGAGCAGTATGCACAAGTGTAGTCACGTCAATGTTAAAACAATGTTAAAGTCCAAGGCTACGTTTATTTCGAAACACTGCAAGAGAAGAGTAAATTACGAAGACATAAACTGCCCTCGTTTGATTCTGTCTACGTCTGAGTACCAGTATAAATAGCGTTTCGACAACAAGTGTGCTCGCTCTTGGGTCGCTAATACCATGGTTTCGCAGATCCCCAGACTTCCGTCCACTGGACTTCTTTTCTGTGGAGGTACTTAAACCTTTGGTGTATTCCAGCCTTGTTGACAGTGTCGATTACTCCGGAAACGCATTGTGGATGCTTCTCAATGCATTCGGAACGACCCTGCGACTTTTCGACATATGTGGGAGTCGATGAGAAACGTGCTGAAGCCAGCCTTCACGTGTATGATGATCATGTGGAACATCTGGTGGCAGGGGCGAAGCGTAGCATTTTATGTAGGGTAAATTGAAAATTACGAATTTCGAAAAAAAGAAAAAAAATGAAAAAGGACTTGTAAAAGGCGCTCACGGAAAAAAATCACTACACAAAATATAATTAATGCAGAGTAATGAAATTTGGGAAACATTTTTGTCTAGGTGACGTATTTAAGTGATTAACATTGCAAGAGCACGGGTTAATGTAACCGTGAGATAAGCCATAGCATATGTGAAGTGGTGCTACATTAATAACAGGTGCAACAGCCAGAATGTTGAGTGCAAGCGCGCAAACGTACATGCATTTTGTTTTACAGGTGCTAGATGTCAGTTTGTGGTATGGAGTTCCATGCCTCTTGCGCTTGATTGGTCAATACAGGGACAGTTAGTGCTGTATGTAGATGAGGTTAGAGTTATCGTCCGATGATGCCCCAAGTGTGCCCTATTGGAGGCAGGTCTGGTGATCTAGCACGCCAATACATGTCGACATTCTGTAGACCATGTTGGGTTACAAAGCGTTCATTACCCTGGAATGATTTTCATGAATGGCAGCAGACAGGTCGAATCGCCAGACTGACGAACAAATTTTCAGTCAAGGTGCGTGGAATAACCATGGTACTGCTCCTGCTGTCATAAGAAATCGCACCCAGACGATAACTCTAGGTGTAGGTCCAGTGTGTCTAGCATGCGACTGGCTGGTTCTGGCCCTCAACTGCCTCAACTGGCCTCCCTCTAACCAACACACGGCCACTACTGGCAGCGAGGCAGAAACAGCTTTCATCAGAAAATACAATAGACCTCCACCATGCCCTCCAGTGAGCTCTCGCTTGACACCACTAAAGTTGCAAACGGCGGTGGTTTGGGATGAGTGGAAGGCATGCTGCAGGGCGTTTGGTTCGGAGATATCCTTGAAGTATCGGATTTTTAACAGTTCGTTGGACCACTATGGTGCCACCTACTGCTCATATTGCTGCTGAATTTGAATTACATTGCACCGAACACGGTGGTCTTCCCTCTCGGTAGTGCCCGGTCTTCTTGCCACCGCACTTTTTCGTGCCCACCGCTGCTCGCAGTCATATACAGTGGCCACATTCTTGCCAAATATTTTTGTACGAGTGTGAGTCAAATGAAAACCTTAAACATTTTAAATATTATTTATTGTGCAGAAGTGGTACAAAGCTGTATCACTTTTCAACATAATCTCCCCTACGCTCAATGCAAGTCCTCCAGCGCTTACAAAGTGCATAAATTCCTTTAGAAAAAAATTCTTTTGGTAGTCCGCACAACCACACATGCACCGCGTGGCGTACATCTTCATCAGAACGGAACTTCTTTCCTCCCGTTGCGTCTTTGTGTGGTCCAAACATATGGAAATCACTTGGGGCAAGGTCTAGTGAGTATGGTGGATGAGCAAGTGGTTGGTGGAAGTGAATCCAGGTTTCGTCCCCAGTAACGATTCTTGCAAACAAGACATCACCTTCTCGTTCAAAGCGCCAAAGAAGTTCTTCAACACGTCGTTCTCATTTCAGGAGTCAGCTGCCGTGGCACCCATCTTGAAGACACTTTGCGAAACTGGAGAACATCATGCACAATGTGGTGTGCTGACACATGTCTTATCTGTAAACATGCTGTAATGTCATTCAGTGTCACTCGGCGGTTTTCCTTCACTATGGATCCAACTGCTGCAATGTTATGTGCAGTCACAACTCGTTGTGTCTGACCTGGACGAGGAGCATCTTCCACTGAAGTCACACCATTTGCGAAGTTCCTACTCTATTCGTAAACTTGCTGCTGTGATAAACATGCATCACCGTACTGAACCTTCATTCGTCGATGAATTTCAATAGGTTTCACACCTTCACTACGCAAAAACCGAATAACAGAACGCTGTTCTTCCCTTGTGAAAGTAGCAAGTGGGGCGGCCATCTTTATACTGATACTGCGACGGTATATGTGCATCTGCACTATGCTGCCACCTACAAATCACTCTGAACGTTGTTTGTAGTACGCTTACCAACTTACAGGATAACGGCGCTAAATTTTGATTTGTTATTACAAATTTAAGGTTTTCATTTGACTCACCCTCGTAATATCGCAGGAAGAACATCCAGCTTCTCGAGCCCTATTATATGACCACGTCCACACTCAGTGAAGTATTGATAATGGAATCATTGTCACCTTGAAGGCAGTCTTGACTAACATCAGCTCGCCACGTCTACTCTCAAAGGTAACTAACACACACAACACTTGTAGCGTGAATTTAACCTGATTTGCATCCACATAGTGGCGCTATTAGCACAACTCTTATGAAAGTGGCGCGAAATTTGAATACACATCATCTTTCAGACGTAGAAATATCTATGGTTTATGTAGTATATGAAACACCTTCTTGGTGTTGTGATTTTTTTCCATCAGTGCACAAAGACTGAAAAAGTAACTTAGTTACATGTTTCTAATAAAATTCATGACGCTACTACAGAAATTGTTATAAAAAAGTACATAAAATACGAAACCACTACGCACTAATAAAAATATGACACATACGAACTTTCCTTTACATATTTTTGTAAATTAGTTCTCTCCTCCTGTCCTTAGACATCGATAACACCAGATATGAATTCCTGCCACTTGACTGAAGATTTAATAGTTGCCTTCTCTATAGCCATAATCGCCAAGTCTGTCATTTGTCATTGTTTTGCGAAGGTAGGTTTTAACACTTTTAATGTGCTCATGTTTCTTTCACAAGAAGTGTCGGTCGCTGGAATTGCAAGTTCCAACGGCAGTAATTTCACACATTCAGAGAACACATTTTTTAATCCGTTGCTTGCAATGGATTTAAGGATATACGAGGCTGTAGATGTTTGTCCCCTTTGCTGTAAGCGAACGTAAGTTCTCCCTTAAGTTTTTCACTGTCAAAGAAGGGATACATTAAAAGCATATTTTCAATCTCATGTGTCGGGAAATTGTTTGGCCTAGTGTCAGCCGAAAACTTCTCTCAATTACCAGTTTTGTAAAATCTATTTCTTGAAAGTCCTTGAATCTAGCCTGAGTCAATTATTTCGAATGCTAGCCTTCTTAATTTCTGTGGGATTGTTTCTGTTTCGTTAAAATTAATTTCAGATACTTCTGCTGGATTTATAAGCCTCTTAGCTTCCACTAGGCTTTCATAATCATTTTCTCACATTCTAGTCTTTCAACAGCTATAAAGCAGCTTTCAGTTTCGAGATTATAGCGTTTTATATCCACAGTTTCACTTTGCAAAATGTCAATTAAGATACTTGTATGCTAGAAAATCGAAATGTGAAGCTGCAGCGAAAAAAGAAAAGTTTGATCATGCAGTATGTTATTTAGCCCAATAGCTTCATATAAGGATTCATCATCCCACACATAATTATTTATCATTAAATGGTTCTTTCAGGTCTATACAGTGAAGAATAATGGTTTCTACAGCGCGTGAATGAAAATTCCACTAAGATTTCGTAAGGACTTGGTAGTTTAAATTCCTTTTCCCTCAAAAGTTCAATTATTTTACCGGAACGGCAAAAAATGCTTTCAATCTTGATGGGTCGCAACAAAAATATTTACCTGCCTAGTTTTTTTTTTATAAGCGTAGAGGAGGAATGGACTCAACTGAAGTGCGTTACAGTGGATAAAGAAAGCACGAGGATGTACTTGATTCGCAATAAAATGGACATCAGAATTTTTCCCTACATTTGAATTGCAGAGGTCGTATGTTTACGATATTAATTTGTTTTTACTAATATTCCAGCTGCTTAGCACGTGCAAGAAAACGATGGTTACGCCTTTTACACTCCATTCTTTGGATACATTATAAAACCGAACGAATCTCTCTTGTACTTCTTCTGATTCGTTATTTGCAAACGAAAAAGTATACTAATTTAAATTATAGTTGACACACCCCCTGTTTCATCGGCCTGTACTGATACAAAACGACTATTTTCAGTTTCACTTGAAATCTGTTCTTTAACAAAGTCGTTAATACAAAATGTTAATTCGTTGTATGTGTCAGAGGGAGTGGGTTTAGGGGATTAAGTACTCCATCGGATGCTAAATCATTTCATGTATGGTTCTTCTTCTGCCATGAAATCCAAAAGTTATAAATAATCTGGTTCCATTCCATACTGGGCGCCTGTAAGACAAAAGATTAAGTTCGTCTTTTTCTTCGTAAAATCACTTGATTTCGCTAGAAATAAAGGTCCTGTTACATTTCACTTTAGTGGGGCTCTGATTGTTGCATATGTTCAGATGTTCACGAATATATACAGGAAGTAAACTGCGTTGGTGGCACTATTTGTTGAATTGTATAGTCATAGAAATATTCATTATTTTTAACTTGTATCTCCGTGATGTTGACGCAGCCAGCTTGGACGCCTGACAAGGCAAATTAAACCTAAATTGGTTCAATTCCATGCTGGTCACCTGATACAGCAACAGGCTACGAATTTCTTGAAATAAGACAGTCTCGGTTGCAATTTTTTTTATTTACAGGAAATGACGCGTTTCGTCCTTTGGGGCATCATCATATTGGCTGAAAAATGACAATAGCGAGACATATCTAGATTAAAATGGGGAAATGGAGTTAACGCAAAAACACAAAAGAGGCAAGCTTCCAGGCTGTGCAGCCATCTGTACAATTAATCATAACTGTGAACTCACGCAAAAATTAATGTGGAAGACCAACATTCGTCAATTAATGCACAGATATGGCGTTAAGGTAAAATTTTATAAGTAACCATTGTCCTGCCATCATGGGATGAACAAAAGCATTAAGGAACCTGGAACCGGGAATACGATGCCAAGTATAATAGCAGTGTCTACCGGACAGGAAAACTGTGACAAACCAAGAAAAATTTAAGAAGTCTTACGTAGCAGGGAGCCAACTGCTTTCCGTCGTACACAGCATGGAGCATTGCGTACAGCTGACAAATAGTAGGTAATGCGAAAAGAGCAGGATACATCAGCCCCACCAAATAATTTTCTTTATTTACTAACGCCTCAGATTCGTCATGGCCTCGAAGAGCTTTTCCCGTGCTAAAAAGTAGATAGTCGAAATACGTTTCTTCATTACATTTCTGTCCCGATCAACCTTATCGTTGTTTGAAAGCTTCTGAAAGAGCACTGTCAACGTACCTCTCTGATAATATTTAATTCCTGCTGTGATATGTGAAATGGAATATTCATGCTTTTTAGCTTCCGAAAGGAACTTTTGAAGACTCTCTTCGCCTACTCTCCACTTGCACCATTAAAAACTGTCATTATTCATTCAAAATAGTATACAATAAAACAAAAGTTTGTGCCTTACAATGCTGCCTCTTGACCATGGTTTCGAATTGTACTACAGTGTTTGTAAAGGCTAGAAATTTCGTTGGTTTTCTTTCTTTCGCCGGAGTTTATCTTCCAAAGGACGACAAAAAAAGAATGCAGAGTTTTCAATTAAAAAATTCAGGAATCCAGTGACGAATGAAACACGCCCACGGCAGTTTGAAGTAGTCATTGGGTTACAAGATAATGATTTAAATATTTCCTTTCTGCATCACAGTGAGACGACAAACTGACGATGACACCTCAAACGTGATAGGGCATACCGAAATATGCATCACCAATCATTTGATCAGTACCACTATTCTGCACACTTTAAGTGCACTATTCATGTTCCAGGTTCCACCATAAGCACGCGTACTACTGTCATTATGAACACCTATGGACACGCTACGTTTCTATCAACAATTGAAATAAGTAAGACTATTAAATTTTAATTTGAGGAAAATACATTGGCCGTTTTCTCTATCTTATCATTTTGCAACAACATCCAGGGGTGATTTCACATTTACTTTTTTGTGAATTAGGAATGTCTCTTGATCTTTGCACTTGAAGTAAACAGTTAAACTAAGAGTTGTTTTTAATACTGCCCGGCCAGCGGGTAGGCAATGCGATGTAGCGCTATCTCTCAGGGAACTGCTGAACGACTTGGCATTTCACTCAGGCATATATCCACCTGCTGGCGAGAAGTAGAAACAAGTCAAATGGCACCTTTTAAAAATCGAATCAACTCTACAGGAATCCAGTCTGCCACGTGAAAGAAACTGGTGTGCTGCGCACGGAAGTCGGAGCAGCTATTGGTTGCGGAGCTAAAGGAGTGATGCGTTATACTAGAGGGCGCATATTCGAAGTTCAAATGTAAAATATTTGGAAACATTTACGAGCCTGTGTGATCAGATCGGAACAAAATCAGTTTGGACGAATTATTTTGAAATTGTTGGGGTAGGTTCGACCTTAGAACCATAATAGATTATTCGCCACCGCTTGTAATGAATCTGTCAAGTTCATGCCTACAGTTAGCATGCTCAGGGGCTCTGTTGCAAGGTGTTCATGTACTCAGTAGTGGTACACCTTACTGGAAAAACCATTGGTTTCCTGTCATCTGATTATTGAAAATATATGCTTGTTTCATTGTCGCCCCTTTCATTTATCCCCATAGTAGTCAAACACGCTGTGTAGTCAGTTCTTTTACTACCATGTTTTGTATTTGAGTTCTGCGGTTTCATTTCATTATTAGTATAAAATTAATCTTAAACGTTTTTAGCTTCACTAAATTTAATAGAGCCATTTAGGCACGGTAACAACATGTTTTCGTACTTCATACTGTAGCTACTGTAAAGCGAGTGTTCATCATTGTTCAAATAAGTTCAAATGGCTCTGAGTACTATGGGACTTAACTTCTGCGGTCATCAGTCCCCTAGAACTTAGACCTACTTAAACCTAACTAACCTAAGGACAGCACACATATCCATGCCCGAGGCAGGATTCGAACCTGCGACCGTAGCGGTCGCGCAGTTCCAGACTGTAGCTCCTAGAACCGCTCGGCCACTCCGGCCGGTTTTCATCATTGTTTTGCATTTATTATGAATATAACTTAATTATTTTGCCACCGTATATCTTCAGTAGAACGTGTAAAAGAACAATGAACTATACAAATATTGTAAACTTTTGTAATTACATTTCCAAGCAGTTACGCTGGGGTTATGTTGACAATTTACAGCTGAGAAGTGTTTAAATCCATAGAACTTAAAAGCCTCGGTCGTTAGAACCACTGCGACTGCGGTTGTTTGTGAGAGCGGACCTGCAACGAAGTAACCCTTCAATGCGGTACAGCTGCATACACGGACTTCCCTAAACACGATCTGATACGCGGGATTAACGGTGACGTGCGCTGTCGAAGTATGCTACTGTGACTAGAGTAAATGAAACTTGTAGTTCGCTGATATTTTATTTATTTTTAACACATGTGAACTTGGCCATCGACAATTGACTAAATGTCAAGAAACTGTGTAGTATTTATATTTTACTCACAGTCTCTTCAATTGAATGCCGATAATATCTTGCATTAAAAATTCAGCACTCTAAAATTTATTCCGCGTTTATGTGTTCCGTTTTATCTGGTAACAATCTATTACGATCCAAGAGCTAAAATGTTCTAATATTAATCAGATTGGGTGGCCTCGCTGATCAAGGAAATTATAGCTAAAATGCTCATTGAAACATATTGTACCATCGAAATACAATTTAAATTCAGCAAATCAAAAGAAAGCTGTGAATGCTGCATTTTCAGACGTTAAGGAAAAAATGGCTGCATTACCAAATAGTTGCTCTTCAGCACTATTCTGAACCGCAATTAATTACGTTCCTGAATATTCTGCAACATGAGTCAAATCCATAAAACTGCGTACATGTTGTTTCAAATATCACTAACTTGATCGTGTGTGGGTAATATGCCAGCTAAACAGAAAATTTTCATGTAGTAATAACGTTACTTATTGCCTGCTAATAAAAACTAAATTAATAAAGCTCCTGTTACTATTGAATGTATACTTCATGGCTAACGTTAAACAGTGTTACAAAGCCACCACAACATTTACGTAATACGAATAGTTGCAGTCTTCTGACATTATTTACTGAGTTTTCTGTGCAGCGTCTAGTACTTTATCATGTGTCTGAAAGTCGATGCAAACGCGCAGTGTCATTAGGCTCTCATTTTGCTTAGATATTATCATCGTAGATCGCAAACCCGTTTCCTCTGACTTCAATTATGCTATAGGTATCCCGTTTAATTAAACGGTACTCTCGCTACAAAATTAAATGCCTCAAAGGCTATTTGGTTATTTTTGCTGTCTGAACAGTGGAGTAATTTGGCGCATCAGCTACGAGATCGATAAGCACTAATAAGACGCTCGCGCAATGCTCAGACGCTATACAGTTATTTTCGATTCCTAATTAGGAAAACCGCAGGTGGGCGGCAAGGTTAAGTGGAGACTGGTTGAGGCATTGTTTCCAGCCCAGTTGTCGCACCGGGAACCTTAATGTAATCTGATTGCTATACACTGATAAGCCAAAGCATTATGGCCATTGCCCACTGCGACGTTGGATGTTGCCTGGCGGCGTTGCGGGCACATGACGCGGTAACAAAAGTACGTAAACGGAGCAGACACGGCGGGGGATAACCGTAGGGAAGATATGGGTTGCGAATGGCGAAATAAGCGACTTTGGCAAAGGGCAGATTATCATTACGCAGAGCCTGTGAATACGATATCATTGAGTCAACATGTGAACACGTAGGGGTGGTCTGCTGCGGAGCTCCACGTTCTATACAATGTACGATGAACAGTGTGCTCCGTAACATTTATGCGTGTACCAGCATTGCGCTCTTTCGGCGGAGGTGACACAGGTCACAGCAAACGGCTAAGCCAGTCGAATGTTCATGTGCTACTGTCGCGAGCATCTGCGGAAAGAGGTAGAAGGACAGTGAAACTACCACAAGGCGCTGAATGATTGGACGTCCACGACCCTTCACAGAACGTGGGGTTCGGAGGCTTGTCTGCTCTGTAAAATGGGATAGATAGTGACCTGTGGCATCTCCGCCGAAGAAGCACAATGCTACTGAACGTATAAAAGTTTCGGAGCACACCGTTCATCGTACATTACGAGGTGCATTCAAGTTCTAAGGCCTCCGATTTTTTTTCTCCGGACTGGAAACAGATAGAAACATGCGCATTGTTTTGAAATGAGGCCGCGTTCATTGTCAATACGTCCCAGAGATGGCAGCACCGTACGGCAGATGGAATTTTACCGCCAGCGGAGAGAATGAGAACTGTTTTAAATACTTAAAATAGCGACGTTTTCCTTACTTGAACAGCGTGCAATCATTCGTTTTCTGAATTTGCGTGGTGTGAAACCAATTGAAATTCATCGACAGTTGAAGGAAACATGTGGTGATGGAGTTATGGATGTGTCGAAAGCGCGTTGGTGGGTGCGACAGTTTAATGAAGGCAGAACATCGTGTGACAACAAACCGAAACAACCTCGGGCTCGCACAAGCCTGTCTGACGACATGATCGAGAAAGTGGAGAGAATTGTTTTGGGGGATCGCTGAATGACTGTTGAACAGATCGCCCCCAGAGTTGGCATTTCTGTGGGTTCTGTGCACACATTCCTGCATGACGACCTGAAAATGCGAAAAGTGTCATCCAGGTGGGTGCCACGAATGCTGACGGACGACCACATGGCTGCCCGTGTGGCATGTTGCCGAGAAATGTTGACGCGCAACGACAGCATGAATTGGACTTTCTTTTCGTCGGTTGTGACAATGGATGAGACGTGGATGCCATTTTTCAATCCAGAAACAAAGTGCCAGTCAGCTCAATGGAATCACACAGATTCACCGCCACCAAAAAAATTTCGGGTAACCGCCAGTGCTGAAAAAATGATGGTGTCCATGTTCTGGGACAGTGAGGGCGTAATCCTTACCCATTGCGTTCCAAAGGGCACTACGGTAACAGGTGCGTCCTACGAAAATGTTTTGAAGAACAAATTCCTTCCTGAACTGCAACAAAAACGTCCGGGAAGGGCTGCACGTGTGCTGTTTCACCAAGACAACGCACCTGCACATCGAGCTAACGTTACGCAACAGTTTCTTCGTGATAACAACTTTGAAGTGATTCCTCATGCTCCCTACTCACCTGACCTGGCTCCTAGTGACTTTAGGCTTTTTCCAACAATGAAAGACATTCTCCGTGGCCGCACATTCACCAGCCGTGCTGCTATTGCCTCAGCGATTTTCCAGTGGTCAAAACAGACTGCTAAAAAAGACTTCGCGGCTGCCATGGAATCATGGCGTCAGCGTTGTGAAAAATGTGTACGTCTGCAGGGCGATTACGTCGAGAAGTAACGCCGGTTTCATCGATTTCGGGTGAGTTGTTAATTAGAAAAAAAATCGGAGGCCTTAGAACTTGAATGCACCTCGTATTGAACGTGGAGCTCCGCAGCAGACCACCCCTACTTGTTCACATACTGACTCAATGATATCGTCAATTACGATTGCTGTGGGCACGGGACCGTCGATATATGATCAATGGAAACGTGTCAGCTCTTCGGGTGAATCACATTCTTGCTACACTAGGTTGATGGTCGTCTCCATAAACGCCGTCATCGTGATAGACCGCGGCTCGAAACGTGCAGCGCGTCACAGACGCAGGCCGGTGGGAGCAGTATTCTGCTATGGGAGACATTCTCCTGCGCTTGCATGGGGTCTGTGGCAGTAATCTAAGACACACTGGTAACTGCGAACCACGTGTGTCCCATCATGCTTGATGTCTTCGCCGACGGCGATGTCGTCGTTCAACAGTATAATTGTCCGTGACTCGGAGGCAGAACCGTGCTACAGCGGTTTGAGAACCATTATAGCGAAATCACGTTGATGTCTTGGCGACCAAATTTGCTTGATATAAATCCTATGGGACACATCTAGGTCGCTATCGGACGCCATAACCGCGTGCAGAAATCAGCGACCCGTCATTTACGCGAATTACATGACCTGTGCGCAGACATCTAATGCCACACACCTCCACAAACCTACCAACAAGCTGTTGGATCTCTGATAAGCAGAATCAATTATGTATTTCGTTCCAAAGACGGACAAACAAGATGGTGGTAGTGTTTTGGCCCATCACTGTATAATGAGAGAGCTTCTAGCATATTAAAAAGGTCACTAATTTAAACACCACCTCAAGCGGCACTCAGTACTTGTAATGAAAACAATTTTTTTTAAATAACAACGCCTCTCAGCAGAGACTTAGAGCAATAGTATACGGCACACAGGCATGCTTTACCTTCTATTACAGGATCAAGTTTCGCCAGTGAACGGACTGACCCAAGGCTCTCACTGTTAATTATAAAAAAAGCATTATATACGGCAATGACAATACAACTACAGTCCGTTGATGACATGACATCCATCACAGCGCTGCCCCAACTGTGCAATTAACCATTCGGATGCATGTGTTCAGTAAACTGACGTCTGCTTTGTCACCTCTGGTCGAAGTACAACTTGAGACAAACACTTGTATCATCCGCCTGGCCATGCGGGGTAGCCGCGCTGTCAGAGGCGCCTTGTCACGGTCCGCGCGGTTCACCCCGTCGGAGGCTCGAGTCCTCCCTCGGGCTTGGGTGTGTGTGTGTGTGTTGTCCTTAGCGTAAGTAAGTTAGATTAAATAGTGTATAAGCGTAGGAACCGATGACCTCAGCAGTTTGGTCCCATAAGACCTTACCACAAATTTCCAAATTTTTCATCCGCCTGTTTGTCATACCCCGTGCCAAATTAATTAAATGCTTCACTAATACTACCGGGCTTCTACGACCGAGAGGGGGGACACAATTTACATATAATAAAGCAAGGTAATTTCACGAGGACTGACATTGTCGTCCCGCTCAGGCCAGCAAATGGCTGCAACTGAGTGTCATTAAAGAAAAGAAAAGAAAAAAAAAAACAGTTCAACAATCACGAATACGTTGGTCAACAGCTCAACGACAAGGAGAACACGTCTGGTGCTAACAGAGCGCACAATGGAAGCAAAGTCTCCGTCGAGTGCAATGTACAAGATCGAACTTTAATCAGAGGTCCAAATTGGCGCATATCACAGCGACGTCAAGAGAACATTCAGCTTCAGAAGTGAGACATAAAACACACAAGAGCTTCCTTCCAATTGATGACAACTACATACAAATACGTGTTCTTAAACTTTCCTAGCGAATCAACCGTATGTATTGCTCTAGGTTATTCTGCTGGGTGCATTATTTTACGAAACACTACAGGGTTATTACAAATGATTGAAGCGATTTCACAGCTCTACAATAACTTTATTATTTGAGATATTTTCACAATGCTTTGCACACACATACAAAAACTCAAAAAGTTTTTTTAGGCATTCACAAATGTTCGATATGTGCCCCTTTAGCGATTCGGCAGACATCAAGCCTATAATCAAGTTCCTCCCACACTCAGCGCAGCATGTCCCCATCAATGAGTTCGAAAGCATCGTTGATGCGAGCTTGCAGTTCTGGCACGTTTCTTGGTAGAGGAGGTTTAAACACTGAATCTTTCACATAACCCCACAGAAAGAAATCGCATGGGGTTCAGTCGGGAGAGCGTGGAGGCCATGACATGAATTACTGATCATGATCTCCACCACGACCCATCCATCGGTTTTCCAATCTCCTGTTTAAGAAATGCCGAACATCATGATGAAAGTGCGGTGGAGCACCATGCTGTTGAAAGATGAAGTCGGCGCTGTCGGTCTCCAGATGTGGCATGAGCCAATTTTCCAGCATGTCCAGATACACGTGTCCTGTAACGTTTTTTTCGCAGAAGAAAAAGGGGCCGTAAACTTTAAACCGTGAGATTGCACAAAACGCGTTAACTTTTGGTGAATTGCGAATTTGCTGCACGAATGCGTGAGGATTCTCTACCGCCCAGATTCACACATTGTGTCTGTTCACCATTAAGAAAAAATGTTGCTTCATCACTGAAAACAAGTTTCGCACTGAATGCACGACATACGCTTTCTCGGCACCTGCCGCCATTTTGTCTCACTGCGCTCTCGAGCGCTCTGGCGGCAGAAACCTGAAGTGCGGCTTCAGCCGAACAAAACTTTATGAGTTTTTCTACGTATCTGTAGTGTGTCGTGACCATATGTCTATGAATGGAGCTACAGTGAATTTATGAAATCGCTTCAATCATTTGTAATAGCCCTGTATATTTCCGTCATATTCATGTGATACTTACAGAACGAGCGTCTTGGTAAACGACTGAACAGGACTCGACACCCGGGAGCAATATAAATAATTACAGGTAGGTACAAGAGGCAAATGCAACTGAACTGTGAGTTGCCTATTTGGAATCAGCTGAGAGGGGTGTGTCGAGGCAGACCATACGCATCCGTCAATCTGTCTTCCAGGTGTTCGTTAAAAACAACTGTACAACCCCTCCCGCACTCCTCAACCAATGCGGTACGTGACGAAGCTGGGCATGGAAACCCTTGGAATGGAATCCAGAGCAGTGGCATCCCGTTCCCTGCCCCGCGCCGACCAGTGCATGATTTGTCTTTAGCCTGACGATCGTCGTAGAAGAGCAGAGATGTGGCTCGGTTGTATTTTGGGCCTGCAGCATATGCGGAACTCAGATGCCGCTCGTCCGTATCGACAGTAACTTGAGCGCTGTGTAGCAATGGAACAGTATCGTCCAACCTATCGTCTAGCTCTACTGTCATCTTTTCGCTTACGTGTTCGCTTTTATGACAATAATGCACGAGCACAACCATCACCCTCCTCCAGAAGGCAGCAATAACCTGCTATACAGGGTGAGTCACCTAACATTACCCCTGGATATATTTCGCAAACCACATCAAATACTGACGAATCGGTTCCACAGACCGAACGTGAGGAGAGGGGATAGTGTAATTGGTTAATACAAACCATAAAAAAATGCACGGAAGTATGTTTTTTAACACAAACCTACGTTTTTTTAAATGGGACCCCGTTAGTTTTGTTAGCACATCTGAACATATAAACAAATACGTAATCAGTGCCGTTTGTTGCATTGTAAAATGTTAATTACATCCGGAGATATTGTAACCTAAAGTTGACGTTTCAGTACCACTCCTCCGCTGTTCGATCGTGTGTATAGCAGACACAGAATTACGTAGGGATCCAAAGGCAACCGTGATGGACCTTCCAGTGGGACATTTTCGATCAACGTTGGCAGATCATTCTTTAGAAACGCGATGTATGTTGCAGCTGTTTGGGCCCCTGCAATGAAGTGAGGACCAATGAGGTGGTCGCCAATGATTCCGCACCATACGTTTACAGTCCACGGTCGCTGTTGCTCTACCTGTCTGAGCCAGCGAGGATTGTCCACGGACCAGTAATGCATGTTGCTTAGATTCACTGCCCCGTAGTTTGTGAAACCCGCTTCATCGGTAAACAGGTAGAACTGCAACACATTCTCTGTTAATGCCCATTGACAGAATTCCACTCCATGATTAAAGTCATCACCATGTAATTGCTGATGTAGCGACACATGAAACGGGTGAAAGCGGTGACGATGCAGTATGCGTATGACACTACTTTGACTCAGTCCACCGGCTCTCGCAGTGTCCCGTGTACTCATGTGTGGGTTCCTGGCAACAGCAGCTAACACACCAACTGCACCCGTGTCTCCTGTGACGGGCATGTTACGGACCCGTTTGCGTGCTACGACCATACCTGTTGCATACAGTTGGCGGTAGATTTTTTGCAATGTGCGCCACGTTGGATGCTCTCAGTCCGGGTACCGTTCTGCATACATCCTGCAGGCTTCAGCTGCATTTCGTCGACACTCGCCATAGATGAGTATCATCTCCGCCTTTTCAGAGTTCGAATACACCATGGTCACAGTTCCTACAACACTACACTATCACAGACGTCTGGTAACACGGTGTACTACAGTTGGTCTGCGTGCGGAGACGAATGCATAATAACAATAGCAGCAAGCGCTACATGCGGACACTGCGACAGCTAGACCAAACCAGAACAGTGCACTACAGCCACACTCGTAAACACGGTCGTCATCGTAATCATGTCCCTGCAGATGCTGCTCGCCGACCGTGGCCCGTGTTTGTTACAACACGCAACTGAACGTCGGAGGTTTCAAGCGTCAACTTTAGGTTACAATATCTCCGGATATAATTAACATTTTACAATGCCACAAACGGCACTGATTACGTATTTGTTTATATGTTCAGATGTTCTAACAAAACTAACGTGGTTCCATTTTAAAAAACGTAGGTTAGTGTTAAAAAACATACTTCCGTGCATTTTTGTATGGTTTGTATTAAACAATTACACTAGCCCCTCTCCTCACGTTCGGTCTGTGGAATCGGTTCGTCAGTATTTGATGTAGTTTACGAAATACATCCAGCGGTAACGTTAGGTGACTCACCCTGTATATGCCGGTGTGTAATAGATTGTGCCTGTGTGGTTCGGTTGAAACTTGTCGTACATCGACGCAGGAATCCTTCTCACACTCTGGATTTCGTCAGGAGGAGCCCCGTCGAAGGCTAAGGCAGGATTCAGCAGCAACGTCTGGACCACCTCGAGGACACTGTGATGCTACAGAGTTCTTTTTTTATCTTTTTACAGTATCAGTTATTGCAGCAACGACATGTGGCAAGGGTTCGCCTGAAGTTATTCATGTTGAGTATAGCATAACACAGACAATGTTTGTGGAGGAGGAGGACGTCCCGTCGGCAACGAGGTCATTAAAAATGGAGCGCAAGCTCGCATTAGGCAAGGTTGGGGAAGAAAATCGGCCGTGTCCTCTGTCAAAGAAACTATCCTGGCATTTGCTCGCAGCGATTTAGAGAAACCACGGAAAACCTAAATCAGAATAGCTGCACGCGGGTTTGAATCTTCGTCCTCCCGAATGCGAGTAGACTGTGCTAACCACTGAGCCATTTCGCTCGGCAGACAATATTTGTTTAAATTATGTTAATTTCTGTTTTGAAACTTACAAATGTTTGTTTTTGTTGTTTCTTATGTTTCATGAGCGGCGCAGCAGCTAAGTGGCAGCGGAGCGAATCTTCCAGCTGCGCTGGAGTGTTGAAGTCGCCAGATGGAGACGTCAGAGAGCCGGCGGCCGTGCCCAGGAAGAAGATGCCGGAAACTTCCCTTAGATGCTATGGCCTATGTTTTCAAAAATGAAATTATGTTTCATAAACGATAATGTTATGTTGTAACTTCAGTTCTATTGCAGAGTTCGATTTTAGCTGTTTAGAACGAGCCATGCTTGATGGCAGATGTACTTATGTAGCAGTCATTTGTGTATGGTGTTACGAAATAAAAGTTTAGTGTCTTCTAAAAGAAAACAGTTATGGAATTAATTATTTTGGAAATTAATGACTCCATTTATTTATAGTCAAATGTGTCTGGAGATCAGGAAGGACGTGATTTTTACTGATTGAAAATATATATACCTTACGACGTCAAAAGAAAGTGGTGTTTAATCTCTAACTTATCAAGTCCACGAGAATGATATAAACTGTGAATATAGGAATGATTTTCGAAGCATAGTGATCTGATAGGTTATATCAGTGAAACTTGTCAGTTTTATGGTTCAAGAAGCGTCTAAATTGACTTCAAATTTCATAATTGTTGATTTTCTGCATTTGGAAATTTTAATACGTATACCAGAGATAATCGTGCTTACGGATCTTGGCGTTAACAGTCATCTTTGGTTCGCATAGTAATAGATAAACGAAAGAAGAAGATGTTTGGTTTCAATTCACGTAATTACGCCAGCAGATATTTTTTCTGAAGCATTTATACTATTCAGTGCCCACAATTCGACCGCTAGAGCGGAGTGAACTTGTCTAAATAATAAGAAATAATAAGTTTACTACCCTTCAGATATAAAGAGGTGTTGTTAGACGCAATTTCTGTGAAGAAGATAATGGAACTTACTTGGCTTACATGGGACGTAAGATACGCTCGGATAGAAGAGTGTTTAAACTTCTGATCCTTAAGGTACCTATAGAGAAATTGCGACGTAACCCACCCTGAGATACAGCGTACCAAAAGGATGCAAGCATTTTATTAAATCGTAGATTTATTGTTTGTTACTAAATTTGCCGGATAGTACTTATGTAAATTAGTTTAATCCCTTCTTCTATAACTGCTATAATAACTCAACCTGTGCTACGTCTTGCTAAAAAATACTCTGCTAATCTCTGTTACGGCCATTATCAACTGGCTATCTCTTCTCTTTAATAAACTGTTACATTCGAAAAACGTTGTGTCCTCAGTATTCTCTGCTTAAAGAGCTTAGACTATACAGATTCATACGCTCATTCATGGACACAAAACACTCCAAGAGAACACTGAATAAACTTTCAGTAAATCATATGAAAACATTTGCAGTAAAATATGTATGAAATAATAAACAAATGAAGCTGTAGTGTAAAGTTTAAACAACACCAAGAATTCTGATAAAAACAATATATTTTGTAATCCTGTTTCGCTAAGAGGTATTCCATATAAAATTTTAAACAGTAGTTAGCTTTAACTACTCGTAATTCATTTCCAGGAAGTTACGTCGGCAAATATGAATTTAATTACCTTTATGCAGCGTGTCTATCAGGTTTTGATAGTTCAACCTTAGGTGACAAACGTTCGCTAATAATTTTGCTCCTTTCATTCCTGCTCCGTGGCGGGGTTGCTGGCGTCGCCTTTCGAGTTCCTTGCGCCACTAGCTTGATCTGTCGTATGGCGTCCCTTAGGTTTGAGGCCGCTAAGAGCTTTGGTCGCGATTGTTGATCGGGACGGGGCGCGTTGTTGCATGGCGAGTTGAGGAGTGGAAATGGAGGGAGGAGGATGGTGTGAGAAACTTGCCCGGCGAGTAAGGTGAGAACTTGCGCTAGCGTCTTGGGCACGGAGTTCGGCGACCAGTTGTCGGGCATATTTGTGGGCCGATTTGAATCCGTGGCTGATTTCGAATCCCGTCTTAATGCGTAGGCTTAGCAAGCCAGCTCTGGGACGTTGCAAGCCGGTGAGAGATTTGAAACCAGTTTCGCTGTGCTGAATTCTGGGCGCATCGGCAAGCATCAGCTTCGATTCGTGAACTTCAGTTAAGTTTTGGATTTTTAGGTCTCAACTGTTATTTTCTTATTGATATTTATAGTCCTGTTGCGGTCATTGCGAATTATTAGCTGATCTATTCCACCGTCAGTTGCTTCCTTGAATAGTGGCTGTTGTTTGCTTTTCCTGAGTCGATACTGGCCTTGATTATTTGTTAAGCGGAGCCGACGGTGTCTATGTGGTGTCACCGCCAGACACCACACTTGCTAGGTGGTAGCTTTTAAATCGGCCGCGAACCGCTAGTATACGACGGACCCGCGTGTCGCCACTGTCAGTGATTGCAGGCCGAGCGCCGCCACACGGCAGGTCTAGAGACACGTCTTAGCACTCGCCCAGTCGTACAGCCGACTTTGCTAGCGAAGCTACACTGACAAATACGCTCTCATTTGCCGAGACGATAGTTAGCATAGCCTTCAGCTACGTCATTTGCTACGACCTAGCAAGGCGCCATTACCCGTTTATATTGAGATTCAAATTATGTATCATCAAGAGCGATGTTCTACAATTATTGATTAAAGTTAAGTATTCAAGCAACTACGTACTTTATTTACTAGACTCAACTCCTTTAACTGTTCCAGACCTCACGCCATCCTGCGTGAGCTTATAGCGTGCATTTCGGCCTCCTCTAGCTATATGGTGGTGGCTCTTCTGCCAACACATCAGTCTACGCTGTGGCCGGACGCTCCGCTGTCGTCACGTAGTACCTAGATGGTTGGGTTTTAGCTGAAGTCCCGGTAAAACGTCTTCTAACTCTTGATAAGTACCTTTCTCTTGTAATACACCCGGGTGCTGGTTTCGATATACATTCGGACACTGCAGACGTCAGCACTCTGTTAATTATACTGGCTTAGGAGCTGCCTGGGTCCCAAAATTTGCAGTTGTTGCACTATGTAATTGGGTTTTGCAGTCCAGTGACACGGGCTCCCGTTTGGCTAGTTGTCATTGCTCTCACGTAATTAACCTTGCTGTGTTAATTTTTTTTGTTACTTAAATAATCAGTTATTCATTGAAGGCCTGGTCTATATCTGGAAGGCGTGGTCTATATCTGGTAATTTTACTTAACTGAAGCTGTTATTATTGAAGGCTTGTCTCTTTTCTGTTTGGTAATTTTACTTAACTGAAGCTGCTATTATTGGAAGCTTGTCTGTTTTATGTTTGATTATTTTACTTAAATTAAACTGTTATTATTGAAGGCATGCCATTTTTTTGTTTGGCAGTGCTACTTAACTGAAACTGTTATTAATGAAGGCCTGTCTGTTCCCTTTTAATTAAATTAAGAACTATTTCATAATTTGGTTTAACTGGAAATCTTATTAATCAAGGCCTACCTGTTTTATTGCCATATTATTGAGATCTGATGTCTCACTCAATTTGTGTTGTAATTAACTGAAACTGGGTGCTAACTTTTCACTTTACATCCCTTTATTCTTAATTGTTAGTTTCACACCCTTTCATTTCCAAATTAATATCTCTGATTTAAATAATCATTTACTTTCAAATATGGAACCTGTGGTATATTGGGAGTTTTCGAAATTCCCCCCCTCCTCCAATTTTGAAAACAAAATGTTGTCGTATGAAATGATTTTCAAGCATTTGATAAATTCATTTATTTTTAAAAATTGAATGCAAAAACAAGATTCATTTCTGGAACAAGGAAAAAACACAATACGATGTGAAGAATATTACATTATATAGATGATATGACCTTTTATAAGGTACAACATAACATAAATATGCTGTCAAAATTAGTTGTGGAAATCTTGTTTTATTGCTTGGTATGCAAACACATAAAGCATTTTTTTCCCTTGTTAAACATACGAACACTTTAAATTTTATGCATGAAGCTCTGCTTAACCCCTTAGAGCGTAGCGTACAGTGCTTTTCTGGTGGCTCTGCTGTGGCCATTGCCATATCTGACGACTGCAATAGATGCGGGAGCTACCAGCCCTTTCTTTGGAGCTTTTCTGTCTTCCATAGATCGTCTTCCTCTTTTGCGCGGAACAACATTTTCTGTCATGGTAAGACCAAAAACAATAATATGTGGAAACCCAGAAGAGACAAATGTGATGTTGTGGCTCGCTGATTCGAATGACGCCTGTGAAGCAACCATGAATTTACAACTGTTACAATGAAGCACAATAAGCTATTCGGATATAAAACCTTTTGAAACGGACTATTATTATATATAGCTCTATGACCATGTCTGCTAGATCCTCCCTTCACATGTGCTCATGATGTTCCTTCGAAATCTGTGATGTCGTCAGACATACGACAACACCGCCGCCTGAGAGATCGATCCGCCGGATGCGATTCTCTCGATAAACGGAACAGAAGAACGGCTGTGCTAGCCAAAGAGTACACAGCCAGTCGCAGTACTTATGCTCGCCGCGAGGCACCGCTAGGCCACTTCATGTGCAGCAGGAGTGTAGTGCAGTTGTGCCAGTCTACAGTTCGTAGACGCGCTCAATGGTCAAAAAATGGTTCAAATGGCTCTGAGCAATATGCGACTTAACTTCTAAGGTCATCAGTCGCCTAGAACTAATTAAATCTAAGTAACCTAAGGACATCACACACATCCATGGCCGAGGCAGGATTCGAACCTGCGACCGTAGCGGTCGCTCGGTTCCAGACTGCAGCGCCCAGAACCGCACGGCCACTCCGACCGGCTCAGTGGTCAGCCAGTTAGTCATCGTCTGCAGCTCAGTCACTGCTGCCATCAAGTCTTTGTAGCCCCGTTCAAATTCACCGGATTCGACATTCAAGATTACGAAGATTAATTCGTCACTGCAAGAGTTATGTATTGTAAATTAAGTCATTTTACAGACGCTTAGTCTAGTCGCGTCTTCTATAATTGTCAACAAACAAATCATGGAATACAGCAAAGTTAAGTAATAAATACTTTCTTATTTTGTGCTCTGCTAATTAATTGTGTTTTCCTGTTGTAGCTACCAAGCAGTTTTGGCATAGTAGAACCCACGTTTCCACCTCCTTGGCTACCTCATTTTTGCCACCTCATGTTGATGGACTCGATTATGATGGAAGATCGAGAGCAGTCCTAATCAGTGGTCGGTGTGGTATCAACGTTCGATACCACAGCTGTTAGAGGTTGCAGATATCGACCGCGGTCCGTAATTGATGTCGCTGGACCCGCAAGTCACGACTAGATCCGCCAGCACCGCTCCGCAGCTTGTGACAAGTATCTATCGAGCTCTCGTCCACTCTTGCTCGGGACGTCAACTAGGAATGTAGCATAGCCTTCAGCTGACAGGAAGCAACTTCTCACAAGGTGCTTAGTCAAGTATGGCATAAGTAATGCCTCTCTAAATATGTTTGTAACTATATGTAAGCAGCATATGAAAAAGCCTGTAACACAAGTTAAGTACCATATATTATTTTTTGCCAACGACTACTAATTATTTCAGTCGTTGCAGATACAGACTATGCAACCAGCTCCTTACCGATTTCACTGCCAAACCTGCAATATACCGCCGTACTTCCTTTATGTTGGATGGTTCATCAATGGTAAAATTCAGCTTTCCTGTTCTTTTCTTTTTCAGCCCCTTTTCTTCTGCTAGAGAGCAGTGTAACATTCTGTCTGAACGAATAGTCCCAACACATAGAATCCCTTTCTGTTTGAGAACATTTACAAGTTCTAAAGGGCTGAACCGATAATCAAAATATCTCTTAATTCTTGCCCTCTGATAAATTTTCACACAGCGTCAGAATAGTGTCTCCTGAAAAACCTAAACCATGCTCACACATAAATTTCAGAATCATGTATTAGACAAAATACTCCACCTCGAGTTTACAGCTTACAGCCCCTTTTACAAGGTTTGTTCTTGAGATATTGAACTAAAGAACTTCTTCCCTTGAAAGGCATTATCTGTTCATCAATATTCTGTTTCCTTCTGGAGAGAGTTTCAACATACAATACCGAAAAAAATCTATCAAGAGCCTCACTTTGAATAACTTGTCATGATCGGAATCACCTTTCGGTTTCTGGTTGTTACTGTTGTTTGGATGGAAATATTTCCTTAGAGTTTCAAATCTATTTCTGCTCATGACATTTTCAGTTGGGTTGGGGGGGGGGGGGGGCGCTCTGAAACGACCAGTACATTTTATATTGTGAGAATGGACCTTCATCCAAAAAAATATCTGTATATTGTTTTATTTCATTAGAAGGATCAGCAATGACAACCCCATCTTTAATTTGTACGTAATCATTCGTTTTAGAGTCAATGGATTCGCGTGCTTCACCATCAATGAATATCTGAAAATATTTCATTGGAGTCAGGTCCTCATCAGACGATGGTTGAGGTATGCTGCCTTTGCACGTTGCATGTTGTGGAATGAAATCACCTGTCTGCCATGTGTAGTTTTTCGTCTTCTTTTTGCAGGTTGTGGTGCTATCTGTAACATAACGAATGCGTAAATAATTAGTTATGTGCATTTTAAGCCAGTAACTGGTAATAATTTTTCACAGTGAAAACTTATAGTACTTACATTACTGCTGTAAAGTTTAACACCATTAATTTCTATGTATGTTGTTTGTGGTTAAGAGATGCCCTCATGTTCAATAAAATAATCCTCTCCTTGGATGTATATTTCAAAATGATTATTTTGTGAACACTAAGATTCTCTTAGTCTTGTTGAATAATGTCAGATTCATTATTTTACTCATCAGATAAAAAGATACAAAAAAGGGTTCAAATGACTCTGAGCACTATGGGATTTAACATCTGAGGTCATCAGTCCCCTAGAACTTAGAACTACTTAAACCTAACTAACCTAAGGACATCACACACATCTATGCTCGCGGCAGGATTCGAACCTGCGACCGTAGCGGCCGCGCGGTTCCACACTGACGCGCCTAGAACCCGCTCGGCCACAGCGGCCGGCAAAAAGATACACTCTGAAATATCGCCATCTGGAGTCTACAGCTTCTCTACTATTTCCTCGACAGTAACACTTTCCTGGGGAAATGCCATTCTCAGTAAACTGTAGAACACGAAAGTGTTTCTCAGATCATGTCAGTGGAAGACATGAGTTCCCATAGATGCCAAATGGCAAATCATATTTTCAGTAAATGTTCGGAACATAAATTATTATAAATGTGTTATTGCTTTATAGTAAGTGATACATGTTTTTATCAATATTACACAAAACTTTCCATATAAACATTCGTGGTTAGAGAAGTACGTTTGATACAACAGCTGATTAAAACATCTAAATGGCGACTCATACAAAATACTGCTTTCAAAACTCCTCGGTGTGCATAATGCTATCGTTGTTGATATGTTAAAACACGTATGTGTAGCCGCATGGCAACGCCACGAGAAAGATCTGAGACTGAAGCTTCCAAGAATCGCCGATAAAAAAGTAGCGTTGCCTGGCTACACTACGAATGAAAGAGTTAAATCAGAGATCGTCAAACAGTGGCCCGCGGCCACCTGCGGCCAGACTCAAGTATTCGTGCGGTCAGCTGTTCTCAGCCGCTTTTTATAATAATATGTATCTAGTAGCTAACAGTTGTATCCAAAAACGTCCCTCCATGACTTCTACCTTGCCATTTACATCCGTCATATCCAGCTAACTAAAACAGTAAAATATCTTGGACTAACCCTCGACCGGCAACTAATGTGGAAACTTCACCTGCTAACCATCCAACAGAAAGCCCACAATAGACTTAAACTAATAAAACTACTAACAGGCCGAACTTGCCGATTACACCCCTCCACTATTCTCCACACCTACAAAACCCTGATCCGACCCATCCTCTGCAGTGCAAACGTTGCATGGATCTCCTCACCACCAAAGTTCTACAAGACCTTTCAAATCCTCGAATCCTCGAACGCCATGCACTCCGATTCGCTTTTCGCATCCGTTTACCTTCCCCTTCTCACTCATATTGGACACATACGCAGCATCTCTCTCTCTCTCTCTCTCTCTCTCTCACACACACACACACACACACACACACACGCACACACTCTCTCTCTCTCTCTCTCTGTCGCTCTTTTTTCTCATTAGTCCTCCTGCTTGTTTGATGCGGCATGCCACGAATTTCTCTCCTGTAGCAACCTCTTCATCTCTGAGTAGCACTTGGGACCTACGTTCTCAATTATCTGCTTATCTGCTGGATGTATTCCAATCTGTGTCTTCCTGTCAGTTTTTGGCCTCTACAGCTCCCTTTAGTACCATGGATGTCAGTCCCTGATGCCTTAACAGATGTCCTATCATCCTGTCCCTTCTCATTGCCAGTGTTTTCCATACATTCCTTTCCTCTCCTTTTCTGTGCAGAACCTTCTTATTCCTTACCTTATCAGTCCACCTAATTTTCAACATTCATCTGTAGCATCACGTCTCAAACGGGCGATTCTCTTCTATTCCAATTTTACCACTGTCCATGTCTTGCTACAAAACGCATATTCTCAGAAATTTCTTCCTCAAATTAAGGTTTATGTTTGATACTAATAGACTTCTCTTTGCCAGGAATACCCTTTCTGCCGATGCTAGTGTGCTTTAGATGTCCTCCTTGCTCTGTCCGTCACTAGTTATTTTGCTGCCTAGGTAGCAGAATTCCTTAACTCCATCTACCTCGTGAACATCAATCCTGATGTTAAGTTTCTCGCTGTTCTCATTTCTACTATTTCTCATTACTTTAGACTTCCTTCAATTAACTCTCAATCCATATTCTGTACTCATTAAACTGTCCATTCCATTCAGCAGATCATGTAATATAGAAATATCACCAGTGAATCCTATCATTGCTACCCTGCCACCTTGAATTTTAATTCCACTCTTGAAACTTTATTTTATTTCCATCATTCCTCCTTTAATGTACAGATTAAACAGTAGGGGCGGAAGGCTACATCCCTGTCTTAGATCCTGTTTAATCTGAGCATTTCGTTCTTGGTCGTCCACTCTTATTATTTCCTCTTGCTTCTTGTACATATTGCATATCACCTGTCTGTTCCTATAGCTTACCCCAATATTTCTCAGAATTTTGAACATCTTACACCATTTTACATCCCCCCCCAGGGGGCTCGCCACTCTTTGGCAGGTTCGTGCTTGGATACCACGGGGCCCCAGCCTTTGCAGCATTTTTCCCCTTCCGTGCTGCATTTCTATCCTCTTGCTATTCTTTTTCCCCTCCCTTGGGAACATTTCTGGAGTGTTATTGGGAATGTTCGGCATTGTCTGTCACTGACTTAAGGACAGCTTCACCATTGTTTTTTTCTCCCTTTTCCTTTCTTTGTTTCCCTTCTCCTCTCGTTTCTTTGCTTTGAAGTTTGAGGTTCCTCTTTTTCTTCTTCCTTCCTGTGTGCTGCTGAAGGCTGTCCCACGCATCTGACAAGTAACAGGTTACTGGGGAACGCGTAATACCCAGCCCCAAGTCGACAGGTAGGGTTCGCATGTACCCCTGGTACATACCAGGCTCAGGGAGGGGTGATTGCCTGAGCTACAACCTTCCCAAATTGCTGATTGGTCCCTCTGTCACGTGTTCTGGAGGTGTGACCTGAGGTGTGAACAATCACCTAAGGTGGGTGCACCCCCTTGTGAAACGGCCCCAGCTGGAAGGAGCACGCCAATCAACGTCTACGAAACATAAACGTAATGAGGCTAATTATTCAAAGACCCTTCCCACTGCATCGAGGTTCCTCGTGGTCTCACGTACTGAAGACGGCCAGTTCTTCACCATGGTAAATTCGTTTATTATTCAGAAAGGTGTTGATGCAATTGCTGGCCCTGTTTAATCCTGCTCTCGTTTACGGAATGGCACTTTGCTTTTGGAGATCGCTTCTGATTCTCAAGCACAACAACTGCTTGCTGCGTCACTTCTCCACGGCTGCCCTGTTCACGTCGTGGCCCATAGAACTTTGAATTCTTCCAGTGGTGTTATTTACACTAGGCTGCTCAACGGTCTAACTGAGGCCGAAATTCAATCGTACCTCTCTAATCAGGGTGTCATTGCCTTCCATCGTGTAATGAAAAAGGTAGATTCCTTCTTTGTGCCCACCTGCACTCTTTTTCTCTGCTTTGATAGGGGTACTTCCGTCCAAGATCAAAGCAGGCTATGAAATTATCACAGTCCGGCCACACATTCCGAAGCCAATGCGCTGCTACCGTTGTCCTCATTTCAGACGCACTAGAACGTCTTGTCGACACCCAGCCAAATGTGTAACCTGTGATAGGAAGTGCATGGGGGGATTGTCCACCTTCTTCTCCCACTATATCAACTGCAGTTGAGGTCATGCCGGCTCCTCTCCGGATTGTCCCGGTATCTTGATGACCAAGAGATCCAGTAAAGGAAAAAGTGCCTTACCCAGTCGCTCACAAGTTACTGGCTAGTCGCAAACCCTGCGTTCTCCCGTCTGGCACCTACAGTTCTGTTCTTGTTACCCCTCGCTCCATGAAGGACATGACCACGCAGAAATGCGACCTCCAATTCATCTCTGAGGTTGTGCAATCGCCCAGTGTCAAGGTAGCATCGCCATCCCCCCATCCAGCTGTGCAACAAGCCAGCAAACTCTCGCCTCAAGCCACCAACTACACAACTGGTAGGCAGGAAAGAACAGAAGGAGTACTCCCATGAAGACTTCCTCCATCCCTCCAGCCAAAAAACACTGGGGTCTTCCTCTAACCAGAAATGCTCGACAAAGTCCACCAAAGGCAAATGGTCTTTTCCTTCACCAAATTGAAGATCCTCTTCGATGATGTCGCCACGTGATACCTTGGCCCGGCCAGCTCCGTGTTGCCGGTGTGCGCCACCAACCGTTTTTCAGCATTGGACTTCACAGACCAATCGCACAAGTAATACAATGCTTCTGTGGACACCATAGAGCAGGATCCTCCTGCTTCTATGTCTGTAGCAGCGACTCTTGACCAGCTGTCACTCGGCAGCTAACGACGTGACACCCCTACATCTTCCTCACCATGGATGTCCTCCAATGGAACGTTCGTGGCTTTCGGTCCCACGAAGAGGATTTACGGCTGCTTTTAGCATTGCAGGGTTTCCTTGTACTCTGCTTTCAGTAAACTAAATTGCGCCCTCACGACCGCTTTGAGCTTTCACATTTCTTACCAATTCGTTTTGACCTTCCCCCTGAGGTCAGCATTCCATCTCATGGGGTCGTCATGCTGCTCATATGGGATGATATTCATAGTCAGTCCATTTCCATGACTACCCATCTTCAAGCTGTTGCAGTTCGCCTTTTCCTTCACCACCTGCCTTTTTCCCTCTCTACCATTTATGTCCCTCCATCATTCGATGTCGCCAGGGCAGACTTCCTTCAGCTTATTGGGCAGCTACCTACCCATCTTTGCTACTCGGTGACTTTAATGTGCATCATCCGTTTGGGGTTCTCCCAGTACCTGTCAGAGAGGTGGCTGCGCAGGATTGGCCGAGCAGTCTAAGGCGCTGCAGTCCTGGACAGTGCAGCTGGGCCCGACGAAGGTTCGAGTCCTCCCTCAGGCATTGGTGTGTGTTTTTGTCCTTAGGATAATTTAGGTTAAGTAGTGTGTAAGTTTAGGGACTGATGACCTTAGCAGTTAAGTCCCATAAGATTGATTTCATACACATTTGTCTGAGAGATGCCCTCTTTGTTGACCTTCTTAACCAACTTAACCTCCACTGCCTTAACAATGGGGCAACCACTTTCCTTTCCAACTCCTCGCACACATATTCCCATTTGGACCTATTTTTTGCACTGCCCAGCTTATCCACCGTCTTGAGTGGCCGTTCTTTCTGACACCTACTCGAGAGACCATTTCCAATGTGCTATCCATTTGCTTACTACTACTCCATCTGTGTACACACCCAAATGGCAGATTACTAAGGCTGACTGGCAGCTTTACTCCTTCCGTCTTGTCCTAGTCCCTTGTTGGACTGACATGCTGCGACACAATTCACTCACACTGAGACGTGCTCCCCCCCCCCCCCCCCCGCTTTTAACTGTCATGTTACGATGACAAACTGCATTCATATGCGTGCAAAGTGTCATCGCGTTCTTGGAACAGCAAACGAGCTAGCTGGATTTCATTCATTAGTTCTTTTAACAGTTCCACCCCTTCCTCTGTCATGTGGGCCAACTTCCAACGGCTCTCTGTGACCAAGATACATTCCCTAATTTCCGGCCTGACATCGATGTCGTCATGCTCCCTACTGCTATTTCCAACACCATCGGCCACCATTTTGTGGAAGTTTCGAGCTCTTCTCACAATCACCCAGCCTTCCTCCAACGGAAAGAAGCGGAGGAGGCTCGGGCCATACCCTTCTCTTCTCTGAATCGTGAGTGTTACAATGCCGTCTTTACTATGAGGGAGCTAGTTCATGCTCTCAGCTCATCCCGATACTCCGCCCCATGGCCAGACGCCTTTCACATTAGATGTTGCAGCACGTTTCTCTTGTGGGCAAGCAATTTCCGCTTAACATGTACAACCGCATCTGTGGGCAGAGAGCACATATCCCGGCCGTTAGCGGAATGCTACTGTCATACCCATACCTAGGCCCGGTCAGGACAAAAACCTTCCTTCTAGCTATCGCCCCATTTTTCTCAACAACTGCGTTTGGAAGGTGATGGAATGCATGACACATGTCTGACAAGTATGGTGGCTCGAGTCTCGCAATTTTCTGACGAATACACAGTGTGGATTCGGAGCGCGGCGTTCTACAGTTGAGCCAGCCGGAGTGGCCGAGCGGTTCTAGGCGCTTCAATCGAATCCTGCCTCGGGCATGGATGTGGGTGATGTCGTTAGGTTAATTAGGTTTAAGTAGTTCTAAGTTCTAGGGGACTGATGACCTCAGATGTTAAGTCCCATAGTGCTCAGAGCCATTTGAACCATTTTTGTTCTACAGTTGACCACTTCGTTACTTTGTCCACCCATGTCATGAATGGTTTTCTGCGGAAATCCCAGACTGTGGCCGTGTTTTTCGAATTGGAGAAGGCCTACGACACCTTCTGGAGAACTGGTATCCTCTGTACTCTTTACACATGTGGCTTCTGTGGCTGCCTACCCTGTTTCCTTCAGGAGTTTTTAGACCGAGATTTCAAGGTGCGTGTGGGTTCTGCCTTGTCGGACACGTTTATCCAACAACACGGTGTGCCTCAGGGATCTGTCCTGAGCGTCGTCCTCTTTGCTATCGCGATTAACCCTATAATGGCATGTCTACCGCCAGGCATCTCCGGCCTCCTTTTTGTTGACGATTTTGCCATCTATTGCAGTTGTCCATGGACCAGTCTCAATGAGCGGGGTCTTCAGCGATGTCTTGATCGTCTTTACTCCTGGAGCATCGACAATGGCTTTCGCTCTTCCACTGACAAAACCGTCTGTATGAATTTCTGGCGCCGTTCCATTCGTTGAAACTACAAAATTCCTTGTGCTCATTCTCGATAGGCAACTCTCTTGGTCCTCCCAGTGTCTTATCTGGTAGCCCGCTGTATGTAGTTCCTCAGTGTCCTACGTGTCCTCAATGGTACTTCCTGGGGTGTAGATCGAACCACACTCCTCCGTTTGTATCAGTCCCTTGTCCGTTCGAAACGCTACTATGGGTGCACTGTTTATGCATCTGCACATCTATTCCTCTTACGCCGTCTCAACACTATCCACCATTCACCATCGTGGCATCCATTTAGCCACTGGCTCCTTTTACACTGGCGCTGTTGAGGGTCTGTATGCTGCAGCTGCTAAACTACTACTGTCCTACCGCCGTAACTGTCTCCTCAGCAGGTCTACTATGCGTGGCCACCCATTCTATGCCTCCTTCTTCGATGATTCCTTTGATCACCAGTGTGGGGCGCGTCCCTCTTCTCTGTTACCTGCTGGAGTCCGCTTTCGGCACTTGCTATGGTGGCTTAACTTCACACTACCTGCAACTTTTATAGTAGGTCTTAACCCTTCACCACCTTGATTTCAAGAAGTGGCTCATGTTAACCTTGACCTTGTCAGCCCCTGGTAACTCTGTGGTCAGTGCGACGGAATGTCATACCTAACGGCCCGGGTTCGTTTCCCAGCTGGGTCGGAGATTTTCTCCGCTCAGGGACTGGCTGTTATCATCATTTCATCCCCAATGACACGCAAGCCGCCGAAGTGGCGTCAATTCGAAAGACTTGCACTAGGCGAACGGTCTACCCAACAGGAGGCCAAAGCCACACGGCATTTCCATTTTTTACCTTGGCCTTCATTCGCTTCCTGAGGACACTACTCCAGCCTCGCTCTATCGTCTTCATGACCTTCACATGGGTGCCTTCGTCATTGGCACCCGTGTCTTTCGATATCGGCTTCCGGAACACTGCTCAGTATTTACAGCCGACGTCTTCGTCCGGTATCAGCCATGGAATACATCCGGCGACACAGACTTTTCAATTGTGTCCTCTGCTCAGACTCACTCAGTATCTCTCAAAGTTTATGTGCGCTGTACACCGCCCATCCCTTAGTGCAGCAGGTCCAGGGAAACAGTCACTTGCTCACTCTCGGTGGAGCCAGTGTGATGTTTCTGTGGGTTCCTGTTATGTCGGTCTGCCAGGAAACGAAGCTGCTGATGCTGCTGCTAAGGCTGCAGTCCTCATACCTTAGCCCACTAGTTCCCATATTCCCTCCGATAATCTCTGTGTTTCTATCTGGCAGGATGTGCTGTCCTTTTGGCATCACCAATGGTCATTCCTTCATGGGAATAAGCTCCAGGGTATTAAGTCTCTCCCAGCGCTTGGACGATCTGTTCTCGGCCTTCCCGCTGGGAGGAGATTATTTTAACTCGACTGCGTATTGGGCACTGCCTTTTTAGCCATCGTCATTAGATAAGTGGCGCTACCCCCCCCCCCCCCCCCACTTTGTACACATTGCACCCAAGTTTTAACTGTCTGCCACTTCCTGACGGAATGCCCATTTTTTAACCGTTTACGTTCTCGATTGGATTGCCGTCTGAGTTGTTGGCCGTTTTAGCAAATGACGCGCGGACTGACGACCGCGTTTTACTTTCTATTCGCCAAAGCAATATGGCGAAGGCCATTTAATTTTTAGTTTTGAACCTGTGTTTCTGTATGGTGTCTTTTTCAGCCCTTTCTCCACGTGCCTGTTTTTAGCTGTTTTTAGCTGTCTCTTATGTCAATTGGGACTGACGTGTAGTCTTTTTTTAACTCCTCTGTCTTCGTGTTCTATAGTTTTGACTTGGGCGCATATGACGCCCCCTAACTGTTTCTTGCGCCCTAAAGCAAAACAAAACAAACCATTTTACATTGTCGAACGCTTTTCAACGGACGTGTCTTGATTTTTCTTTAGTGTTTTTTCCATTATAAACCGCAGTGTCAGAATTACCTCTCTGGTCCCTTTATGTCTCCTAAAGCCAAACTGATCGTCGTCAAACACATCCTCAAGTATCTTTTCTATTCTTCTGTATCTTATTCTTGTCAGCAACTTGGATGCATGAACTGTAGAGCTGACTGTGCGATAATTCTCGCACTTTTGAGCTCTTGCAGTCTTTGGAATTGCGCGCATGATATTTTTCCGAAAGTCAGACGGTATATTGCCAGACTCATACATTCTACACACCAACGTGAATAGTCGTTTTGTTGCCACTTCCCCTAATTATTTTAGAAATTCTGATGGAATGTTATCGATTCCTTCTGCGTTATTTGATCTTAAGTCCTTCAAGGCTCTCTTAAATTCTGATTCTAATATTGGATCACCTATCTCTTCTATATCGACACCTGTTTCTTCTATCACATCAGACAAATCTTCCCCCTCATAGAGGCTACAATGACCTCTTTTCACCTCTCCCATCTCTCTACTGCATGTAACAATGCAATTAGGGTTGCACTCTTAATGTTACTACCGTTGCTTTTAATTTCACCGAAGGTTAATTTGATTTTCACATATGCTGAGTCAGTTCTCCCAGCTATCATTTCTTTTTAGACTTCTTCACATTTTTCTTGCAGTCAATTCGTCTTAGCTACCCTGCACTTCCCATATATTTCATTCCTCAGCGACTTGTGCTTCTGTATTCGTGTGGACATTTTTTTACTTCCTTCTTACATCGACCAGCTGAAGTATTTCTTCTGGTACCCATGGTTTCTTTGCAGTTACTTATGTTTCCCTTCCCAACTTCTGTGATGGCCCTTTTTAGAGATGTACATTCCTCTTCAACTGTACTGCCTTCTGAGCTATTCGTTATTGCTGTATCTATAGCCTTAGAGAACTTCAAGTGTATCTCGTCATTCCTTAGTACTTCCGTATCCCAGTTATTTGCATTTTGATTCTTGACTAATCTTTTAAACTTCGGTCTACCCTTCATCACTACGACATTGTGATCTGAGTCTATATCGGCTCCTGGGTACGTCTTACAATCCATAATCTGATTACGGTATCTCCGTCTGACCATGATGTAATCTAACTGAAATCTTTCCGTATCACCCGGCCTTTTCAAAGTATACCACCTCCTCTTGTGATTCTTGAAAAGAGTATTCGCTATTACTAGCTGAAATTTATTACAGAACTCAATTAGTCTTTCTCCTCTCTCACTCCTTGTCCAAAGCCCATATTCTCCTGCATCCCTTTGTGTATTGTGTCACCCTTTCAATATCCTCACATTCTTTCTCTATCTCTTCATCTTCAGCTTTTGACGTCGGCATGTATACCTGAATTATCGTTGTCGGTGTTGGTTTGCTGTCGATTCTGATAAGAATTACTCTGTCACGGAACTGTTCACAGTAACAAGCTCTCTGCCCTACGTTCTTATTCATAACGAATCATGCTCCCGTTATACCGTTTTCTGCTGCTGTTGATATCACCCTATACTCATATGACGAGAAATCCTTGTCTTCTTTCCATGTCAATTCACTGGCCCCTACTATATCTGGAGTCAGTCTTTTCATTTCCCTTTTCAGATTTTCTTGCTTCCCTACCACAGTCAACCTTCAAGCATTCCACACCCCGACTCGTAGAACGTTATCCTATCGTTCATTATTCAGTCTTTTTCTCGTGGTCATCTCAACTTTGGCAGTCCTCTCGCAGAGATTTTAATGGGGGACTATTCCAAAATCTTTTGCCAATAGAGAGATCGTCATGACACTCTTTCAATTACAGGCCACTTGTCTTGTGGATACACGTTATGTGTCTTTAATGCGGTGGTTTCCATTCAAATGGTTCAAATGGCTCTGTGCACTATGGGACTTAACATCTGAGGTCATCAGTCCCCTAGAACGTAGAACTAGTTAAACCTAACTAACTTAAGGACATCACACACATCCATGCCCGAGGCAGGATTCGAACCTGCGACCATAGCGGTCGCGCGGTTCTAGACTGAAGCACCTAGACCCTCTCGGCCACAACGGCCGGCAATTTCCATTCCCTTCTGCATCATCACGCCGTTGATCATTGCTGATTCTTCCGCCTTTAGGGGCAGTTTCCCACCCCAAGGGCAAGAGAGTGCCCTAATCCTCTGTCCGCTCCTCCGCCATCTTTGACAAGGCCATTGGCAGAATGAGGGTGAGTTCTTATGCCGGAAGTCTTCGGCCATCAGTCCTGATTATCAATCAAAATTTAAGTAGTGGTGGGTTTCGAACCCGCGGGCGAGGACATTTTGATTTAGAGTCAAAGACGCTACCCCTATATTGTCCGCAAATTAGTTAACAATAACTTCCTTGTCTCCCTTCTAATCACTAACCCTGGTATACTACCACACCTTCACAAACACAATTCTCCATCCCTACATTTTCAGACGCGCCATATCCTATCCCAACGCAACTTCAGCCAACGCCCTCTTCCAGACATTGATATTCGGCCCGATATTTATGCCTCCTACAAACTTTAATTCTTTCCCATCTCTCCCACTCCACATCAGGGTTCCTCCCTCCTTTCCTTCTCCATCCCCAACCCTTTCCTCTTGCAGTCATTTCCCTACACACGACACACTACTCCTCACGCTCTTTCCCACCGTCTTTATTTTCCACAGTCCACCACAGCTTCTGTCTTTCATCTCCATAGTTTTCCTATCTAACACACCCCTCTCTTCCTATCCACACCCTTCAATCCCATGGAATATACTCTCTCTTCCACCAGTACCTCACATCCTAGCATAGGTCCTTCGGATTTTAAGTGAAAGTGCAGTGCTTCAGTGTTTTTATCCAAAGAATTTCACCTTCCTGTGATGTGATTTTAAAATTCACATATATCCGTTGCTTTTAACTGCCTGTCTCTGATATTTAATTTAAAATAGCAAATAGCCCCAAATTTTGTTTGTATTTCTCATTGTAAATTTGTTAATTCCCCTGGCTGAAAAAAGGAGAATTGTGCCGATGACGACCGACACAGTGCCAAAATAGGGCGACGGGGATGAGATACAAATAATGGAAAAAATCCAGAAACGTCACGTAACGATAAGAGCTTCTTAAGAGTAGCCTTCCCGCTCAGTAACAAACAAAAGTACCTACAGAGACAACAATATTTTAAGACGTGCTTAATTTTAATTGACGTCGATGAATTCGATAGTAATCTATGGTAATTTCGGTGCTTACCTCAGAATAGAGGAGGAGAAGTGTGACCACTGTGGGTTTAGACGATGTGAGAGGGGGAACGTTTTACTGTTTGCCTTCCAGTGCTGACAACTCACGGCCTTGCGCGACTCGTACCGATCACTTGGTATATGATATAAATGTTGACACGGAAGTGAGAGAGATTCGTGGATCCGCATTACAGAAACGGCCATCTTCAAATGCGGTACTTACTTGTATCAACGAACATTCATTTAATTAAGGCCCTTGTAATGCAACTCAATGAGTAGAAGAAAAATGACGTTCAAAACATTTAGTAAATATTTATGATCATGTTTCATGTTGCATATTGCACCGAGAGAGGTGGTTAGTAATTGGCACAGGAGACTCGCATCCGGAAGGACGATGTCCGGCCATCCAGGTTTATGTTCTCCGTGATTTCCCTGAATCGCTCCAGGTAAATGCCTGGGTGGTTCCTTGGAGAAGAAATGGCCGATTTCCTTCGCAGCCCTCCCCCAGTACAAGCTTGTGCTCCGTTTCTACTGAGATCGTTGTCGAGAGGATGTTAAACACTAATATTCCTTTCTTTTATTGTGTAATGCTTTTAATTCAAGTAAAGTTATTGTTATTAATCATTTAATCATCCGCTCACACAGAATACACAAAAACAAGTCGTCAGGCAATTACAGTATCGCAAATTTGGGGTCGCTGTGGGTGGCAGCGTCCTGAAATAGAGAACAGTCGACGTGAAGTGTTCCGAATGGTGCCGACTTGTAACTATTATTTGGAGGTCGGCGCCAACTTATTGCGCCCTTACTATAGCTGGTCTATTGGGACTTACAACATAATAATTTATTTCTGGATCTCTTCTTTTGTCGCCTACTAGCGAAAGGGCGGCAGACCTGAAAATGATCTGCAGCACACATTGAAACCGGTTGTCGGTGATAAAGGAATTAACCATACGGTGTTTATTTATTTATAATAATTTATGTAGGTTACCAATTACTGATAAGATCAGTACTTACGCAGCCTGAGGTGCCGCCATACAATGTCAATATTGGCTGTTGAGCAAAAAAGTGTTACGACCACTGTGTTAACTGCTAAGCTCGTCAGAGCCAACAGTCCGCGTGTAGTTCTTTTTACAACATTATTAATGTGTGATGTTAACAGTTTTTGCACAGTTCACTCACTCGTCCGTCTTTCTACAAAGATCTGTGTCATTTCTGGTCGTCTCATTGCGCTTTTCTTTCAGTTACATTCTGCACTGCACTGCACTGTACTGCACTGTGCCAGTTCTTTGTGTGTTGCCAAGTTTCATCGAGCTATGGTAGTTGGCAGTGACACATAACGAGGAACTTACGGTCATCCTTAAGTTTTGTACGCCAACGTACATCTGAACGGCTACCATCAGTGGTGTGCAATAACTACACTATACTGCAATGAGACCTTAAGTTTTATTTTTGATCAAGATTCCACTGCATGATTTTGCCCACAATCACGCATCGCTGTGTATGATATAAATATGAATAACTTGACGAATTTTTGTACATTTTCTACTGTGGGCGATTTGTCAGCCGTTAACGAAAGAAATAACAGAGTAAGGGGTATCAATTGCCGCTTTACATGGGTTTGATATATTCTGAGAAATCTTTAATATACTTTAGACGAAATCTGTACCGAGATCCTTTTGGACAGAAGACATTGATTCAGCAATGGTGGCATAATGAAGAATATAAACGTCAACGATACATCTTCGATTAGATTTTATCAGGATAGTGACAAATTCAAAGAAAGAAGTCAGACGAGGAATTTCCGTATCGCGAAAACTATTCTGAACAGTATTACACAAAGTCTCCAGGCAGAGGCGAAGAAGGCATAGGTGTTAACAGAAAGCATCTCTTACAGGTTCATTGAACTTCGCACGTATTTCTGTCTTGATAGTAAATTTTCATTTTCATTTGTTTAGTATTATTGCATCAAACGCATTTTTGATAACTGACTTATGGCCCATCCTGTATAGGCCTACAGAAGAGCACATCCCTCTCGTTCGCTGGCGACACTCTACTGTTTTACTGTAGAGGAGATAAACTTCAGAAACGACTGGGAAAACTTGATAGAGCAGGTGTGAAAGTGGGCCTGCGTAACATTCGCAATATGACCAAAATCATGCAAAAACAGTTATCGAAAAGAGCAGTTCAAACCAAAAGTGGAGCCGTAAAAACGGTGTTGACTTCTTATACTCAGGCAGTTCAAAACAGTGATTCGATGGACTGTAAAAGGAAAAAGAGTTATGGAAAAGAAAAGAAGAAAAAAACCTGGAGTGCTTTTGGTGCAAAAGAAAGTGCTTTCAGAAATAAAGTTCCTGTGTGGCTTAAAAGGAATGCTTTCAGTCATTACGTACTACCACTTTTCGTTTATGGCTGCAAGACAAGTACGTTTACTCGAAGGGAATTAAAAAAAATTGTAGTTCATTGAGCGAGAAAATGTGAGATGCATGTTGGTAATTACTACGATAAAAACAAGCACAATAAAGGGATCAGTGAGCACTTTTAAATGGAAGATTTAACAAATGAACAAAATACGATCTTTCGGAATATCACACCAACTGTGTGATTCGAATGGAAATTTTCTATCGAACAGAAAGCCTTTCTCAACACAGAGCAGTCTTCAGGCATAAAAGTAACTTCGGGCGTGCCCCAAGGGAGTTATAGGACCATTACTTTTCACAATATATGTAAATGAACTAGTAGATGACGTCGGACGCCCCAGAAGCTTCTCGGAGATGGTGCTGTTGTACACAGAGAAGTAGCAGCGCTGGAAAATTATAGCGAAGTGCAGGAAGACCCGCAGAAGATCGAGGCGTGTGCAGGGAGAGGCAGTTAACCCTTAGCATAAAAAGAATGTAATGCACTGCCAATACACAGACAGAAAGACCCTGTATTCTATGACTAGCTGACAAGTGTGAGAAACCCGGCGTTGCCTGGGCGCTCATTTATTCCAACAATCTACTGTAAATGAAAAAATAAAAATAAACTGTGTTTGCAGTGTAGGACTGAAAAAAATCATTTCCATGTATTCGTAGAAAAGCACAAATTATGAAACAGTCAAACAAAGGCATGTACTCATACATGTACAAATCTATAAGTAGAGGATTCAACAGACAATTACTGTAAAAGTGATTCGATGAACCCTCTGCCAGGCACTTAAGTGTGACTGTTTTGCCGAATAGCCATGTAGATGTAGATGTAGATGTAGACAGAAATTAAAAAGAACATATGAAAATACAAATATGCTGCAGTATTTAACTCAAAATTTGATTATAAACAATATTTCTATAGGTTTCAAATATTTATTCAAACTTTCTAAGAAAACTGCTCTTTCTCTCTCTCTCTCTCTCTCTCTCTACCCCTCTCTCCCCCTTCCACTCACTCCCTCATGTTCCCTCACTAACTCCCTTTATTACGATTACTCACTCTTGCTCTCCACCATGTGTCGATCCTCCATCTCTCCCGCACCCTCCTGTTTTTAAGCACCTCTTCCCCCCATCTCTCTTTCATGCTCCCCTACCTTCTCTCTATACATCCCCCTCATCCTGCTCCTCCTCCTCCTCCTCGTCGTCCTCCTCCTCCTACATGTCTCTCTCCCCAGCTCTCTATTTATCTTTCTTTTCTCCCTCTCTGTCTTCTTCCCCACAGCCCTCTTTGTACATCGCTCTTCCCCCTCTTCCTTATCATCCTTTCTTTTGTACTTCCTCCCCTGCCTCTTCTCTCTATATCTCAATCTCACCTTTTCCTTTATTTATCCCATTCTGTGTCTCTCCTTTCCCTTCCACCATTCCCTTTTACTTTCGCAACACAATCTTGTGTACATTTCCAGATAGTGAGTGATATGTGTACCAAGTTTGGTTTTACCCATAGCTTTCCCAACATATTTAGACGTTACATATATTGCACACATAAATACCTGGATCTCTTCTGTTTCATCAAAATAATCAAGACATTTTATATTGGCTCACTGCACTCATTTTTCGTTTCCTCCTTTCGTCTCTGATAAGAAACTGACGTTTGAACCCACAACAGGTCTTGCTTTATATACCCCTACCAATGGGCAGCTGCGCCAGTGACGAATTTCAGAACATACCAAAAATAATTCGAAAATGTTCCAGAACATTCGAGAGTGTTCTGGAATCTTCCACAACAATTTGTGATGTTTCACGATGTTCCTGAACATTCTGGAATCTTGCCGAATGTTCCAGACGATTTCCGAACGTTCCGGACCATCCCGGATCATTGTGGAACATTCCGGAATATTCTCAAATGTTGTGGATGCTCTCGAATACTCTCGAATGTTCTGGAATGATCTATAATACTCTCGAATGTTCTAGAAATTTCTAGAGGCTCAACTTCCCAGCTCTTCTATCTTCAATAGCACGTCCTTCAGGTAAAAACGGGAACCTTCTTTGCGAATGGGGGATAGAGAACTACCACACCATATAACTCCTTGAGCATACCGGAATTCGTTTCTGAGTTTTAGCGGCACACACATTGTACATTTACGATTGTAAAACAGTCACTGGAAGCAGTTACTTCTATAAAACATTTCGAGGTTGCGTACGATGCTATCTGATGTGGAACGACCACATGAGACTAATCGCAGGGTAAATCGGATGCCAGACTGAGTTTCATAGGAAGAATCTTCAGAAAATGTAGTGCAATCACAAAGGAGTTAGCTTACAAACACCTTGTTCGACCAGTACTTGAATACTGCTCGTGAGTTTGGGACCTTTACCAGGCAGAAATGATAGAGGAAATAGAGATGATCCAAAGGAGTGCAGCATGTCTTGTTGCATATCCATTTTAGTAAGAGCGACAGCTAGACGGAGATGGTCAGTCAGGCGGCTCCCGTGGCAGACGCTGCGAGAGATGCGTTCTCAATCGCATTGTGGTCTACCGTTGAAGGTCTGAGAGTGTACTTTCCTAAATGAGTCTGGAGAGGTGGTGGGAAATTATAAAGCGACAAAAGATTTTATATAAGTATGCCCAAAATTTATTGTCAAAACTATTTTTTCACTCAATTGAAAGTTACGATTGACAAGAATATACCCTCTGCTTAATTACGTCTCTGAGTCTGGTCGGATATTAATTCGTATTGAACTTGCCATCCTCTTAAATAAATTGCGCAACGCAATATGACTAAATGTTGCCAAAAAAGGACGTCATTGAGCTATAGCAAGAAAAGAAGCGTACTCCAAAATGAATCTGACAGCTTTTGAATACTGCACAATAGCTTCGAACTCAACCATTTAAAAAAAAAAATTAAGATCCTATATTCCGCCGAGCTACGGTATCACCACATGCAAAACGACAGTGAAAGCGATTGCTGCTGACTGATGGCGACTCCGGCACGTCGCTAGACGCTCGCTACAGCTCTGAGACCTGCCGACTCACTTGGACTAATATTGTCCTTAATACTCCTCCCTGTGAACTGCTCTGGTATTGTATCCCCTGCGGGTGAGATCAACTGCTTGCCCACTGGCCAGATAAGAACAGAATCTCACTACAAGCACCCAAGAATACAAAGCACTTCAAATGTCCAACTGCTCTTAGAGTTTCTTAATTTCCCCACTCTCCTTACAGTGTGACGAATATACAGCTCACAGAGATGCGCTGGTATATCTACAGGGTGTTTCAAAAATGAACGGTATATTTGAAACGGAAATAAAAACTAAATGAGCAGCGATAGAAAAACACCGTTTGTTGCAATATGCTTGGGACAACAGTACATTTTCAGGCAGACAAACTTTCGAAATTACAGTAGTTACAATTGTCAACAACAGATGGCGCTGCGGTCTGGGAAACTCTATAGTACGATATTTTCCACATATCCACCATGCGTAGCAATAATATGGCGTAGTCTCTGAATGAAATTACCCGAAACCTTTGACAACGTGTCTGGCGGAATGGCTTCACATGCAGATGAGATGTACTGCTTCAGCTGTTCAATTGTTTCTGGATTCTGGCGGTACACCTGGTCTTTCAAGTGTCCCCACAGAAAGAAGTCACAGGGGTTCATATCTGGCGAATAGGGAGGCCAATCCACGCCGCCTCCTGTATGTTTCGGATAGCCCAAAGCAATCACACGATCATCGAAATATTCATTCAGGAAATTAAAGACGTCGGCCGTGCGATGTGGCCGGGCACCATCTTGCATAAACCACGAGGTGTTCGCAGTGTCGTCTAAGGCAGTTTGTACCGCCACAAATTCACGAAGAATGTCGAGATAGCGTGATGCAGTAATCGTTTCGGGTCTGAAAAATGGGCCAATGATTCCTTTGGAAGAAATGGCGGCCCAGACCAGTACTTTTTGAGGATGCACGGACGATGGGACTGCAACATGGGGCTTTTCGGTTTCCCATATGCGCCAGTTCTGTTTATTGACGAAGCCGTCCAGGTAAAAATAAGCTTCGTCAGTAAACCAAATGCTGCCCACATGCATATCGCCGTCATCAATCCTGTGCACTATATCGTTAGCGAATGTCTCTCGTGCAGCAATGGTAGCGGCGCTGAGGGGTTGCCGCGTTTGAATTTAGTATGGATAGAGATGTAAACTCTGGCGCATGAGACGATACGTGGACGTTGGCGTCATTTGGACCGCAGCTGCAACACGGCGAACGGAAACCCGAGGCCGCTGTTGGATCACCTGCTGCACTAGCTGCGCGTTGCCCTCTGCGGTTGCCGTACGCGGTCGCCCTACCTTTCCAGCACATTCATCCGTCACGTTCCCAGTCCATTGAAATTTTTCAAACAGATCCTTTATTGTATCGCTTTTCGGTCCTTTGGTTACATTAAACCTCCATTGAAAACTTCGTCTTGTTGCAACAACACTGTGTTCTAGGCGGTGGAATTCCAACACCAGAAAAATCCTCTGTTCTAGGGAATAAACCATGTTGTCCACAGCACACTTGCACGTTGTGAACAGCACACGCTTACAGCAGAAAGACGACGTACAGAATGGCACACCCACAGACTGCGTTGTCTTCTATATCTTTCACATCACTTGCAGCGCCTTCTGTTGTTGAAAATTGTAACTACTGTAATTTCGAAAGTTTGTCCGCCTGAAAATGTACTGTTGTCCCAAGCATATTGCAACAAACGGTGTAATTCTATCGCTGCTCGTTTAGTTTTTATTGCCGTTGCAAATATACCGGTCATTTTTGAAACACCCTGTATGATCAATCGGAGTCTAGGTGCCTCCCAATTGTCCACAAGATGGCGCGCACAGATACGTCCTCTCCACTCACGGAGAAAGGTCTGACCCTGACTGCCCATTACACAAAACTCACATTCTCTACTATTGCAAAAGAACAGCAGAAGGACCACACTATCCTGTCCAGTCACAGGGCTCTCCTTTAAACGAGTGCTGCCTTCCTACTTAGTCATACAGCTTTCCGTCAATCCGTGCTAGTCCGCGTAGCGTTTGAGTGGAAATTTTCAGCAAAACTTCCGCGCCAGCCTAATCTTTCAGAACAGCAATGACTCTTGTTTCTTTAAAAAAAAATAACTAATAGCCATTAAAATTGCTACACCAAGAAAAATGCAGATGATAAACGGGTATTGATTGGACAAATATATTATACTAGAGCTGACATGTGATTACATTTTCACGCAATTTGGGTGCATAGATCCTGAGAAATCAGAATCCAGAACAACCAACTCTGGCCGTAATAACGGCCTTGGTACACCTGGGCAATGAGTCAAACAGAGCTTGGATGGCGTGTACAGGTACAGCTGCCCATGCATCTTGAACACGATACCACAGTTCATCAAGAGTAGTGACTGGCGTATTGTGACGAGCCAGTTGCTCGCCCACCATTGACCAGACGTTCTCAATTGGTGACAGATCTGGAGAATGTGCTGGTCAGGGCAGCAGTCGAACATTTTCTGTATCCAGAAAAGCCCGTACAGGACCTGCAACAGGCGGTCGTGCATTATCCTGCTGAAATGTAGGGTTTCGCAGGGATCAAATGAAGGGTAGAGCTACGGGCCGTAACACATCTGAAATGTAACGTCCACTGTTCAAAGTGCCGTCAATGCGAACAAGAGCTGACCAAGACGTGTAACCAATGGCACCCAATACCATCACGCCGGGTGATACGCCAGTATGGCGATGACGAATACACGCTTCCAATGTGCGTTCACCGCCATGTCGCCAAACACGGATGCGACCATCATGATGCTGTAAACAGAATCTGGAATCATCCGAAAAAATGACGTTTGGCAATTGGTGCACCCAGGTTCGTCGTTGAGTACACTATCGCAGGCGCTCCTGTCTGTGATGCAGCGTCAAGGGTAACCGCAGCCATGGTCTCCGAGCTGATAGTCCATGCTGCTGCAAACGTCGTCGAACTCTTCGTGCAGATGGTGGTTGTCTTGCAAACGGTCCCATCTGTTGACTCAGGGATCGAGACGTGGCTGCATGCGGATAAGATGCCTGTCATCTCGACTGCTAGTGATACGAGGCCGTTGGGATCCAGCACGGCGTTCCCTATTGTCCTCCTGAACCCACCGATTCCATATTCTGCTAACAGGCATTTGATCTCGACCAACGGGAGCAGCAATGTCGCGATACGACAAACGGCAATCGCGATAGGCTACAATCCGACCTTTATCAAAGTCGGAAACGTGATGGTACGCATTTCTGCTCCTTACACGAGGCATCACAACAACGTTTCACCAGGCAACGCCGGTCAACTGCTATTTGTGTATGAGAAATCGGTTGGAAACGTTCCTCATGTCAGCACGTTGTAGGTGTCGCCACCGGCGACAACCTTGTGTGAATGCTCTGAAAAGCTAAGCATTTGCATATCACAGCACCTTGTTCCTGTTTGTTAAATTTCGCGGCTGTAGCACGTCATCTTCGTGGTGTAGCAATTTTAGTGGCCTGTAGTGTAAAAGAGAAGAGCTGCGGACATTGCACTGCGGCTGGGCTGGAACCGTTTCGCCGAAACAGTCTTCGCTTCCCACTCCATCTTCCGCAAACTCTCACGGCCTGAGCCCGTATAAACGTGTACTGCCAAGAGATGGCTTTCAGCCGGCAGACCTGCGTCCCCTGCTGTGCCACTGACTCCGGAATGCGGCCTCCTCCCAACGACACCGCACTGAGGAGTCCCGTGCCAAAACATTGTCCGTCGCTGCCACGTACCGCGCATCAGCTCGCTACTTCACGATATCTATCCTACTTTCCTATTGTTTCTCAGCAAAAACATTGTGCCGTATTCTTACTACATGTTATGTCCATGTTCTCATTAATTTGCACTCTATCTCTTACCGCAATTAAAATACAAGTGCTGCTCTAAACCCTTCATGTAAGACGACCATTAAATCCGAGGCCCTACAAGTCAGCCAACATGTAATGCTTCCTCCTAAAAATCTTGCGAAAAGAACATGAAGGTAAATTTAAAGAATTTCGTGTCCAGATAGAGGGTTGCCAGCAACTGTTCTTCCCGTGAACCATTCGCGACTGGAACCGGAAAAGTGGGCAGTGAGAATGGTACACAAGTAACCTGCGCCACGCGCCTTAAGGTGGCTTGCGGAATATAGATGCTGATGTAGATGTAGAGCATAATGAAAGGAGTTGGACCTTAAATGGACACTTAGCAAGGTGAATGGATGTTGATTGACCAAGGAGCGTCGTCGGATAATTGCAAGAGGTAGTGAAAGACAAGGACCATGATCTAATGAACGGATGGAAATGACTTAAGTAATAGACTGAAGCAGAAATTGTGCATATACATCAAGAGTCCGGTGCATCGAAGTGGCTAGATTATGCCTTTACACAACAGTGAATATTAAATGGCTCACTATGACGATATGTTGAATCTTGAAATAACTGAGTAACGTATTGAATTCCATTACTGCCACTATTTGCTTTTACCGTAGACAACAGACAACGCCGAGGGCCACAACGAGTGGAACACGCCGGACATCTGAGTTTCGCATTTCCGACAGCCGGGACGCTGCCCACAGGCATCGCGCAAAACGCTGAGGAAAGAAGTGTACAACGAACTCGGTGGCCGTCACTATGGATGGACCTTTCCTCTTTCCTTCGGAAATTTGTGGTAACGTCATATGGGACCAAACTGCTGAGGTCATCGTTCCCTAAGCTTACACACTATTTACTCTGACTTAACTTACACTAAGGACGACACACACACACACACACACACACACACACACACACACACACACACACACACATGTCCGAGGGAGGACTTGAACCTCCGAAGGGGGGAGCTGCGCGGACCATGACAAGGCACCTTGGATCGCGCGACTACCTCGCGCGGCACTATGGACCCAAGTGTCTCCAGCAGTGCTGTGGGCAGAACTCGTTAAACTCTCATTTATGGAGAAGCGAACGGGATTGTATGTGCGTATAATATCCTTGTGCGAAGCGAATAAAACGGCTTTCCTAAGCCAGACACGGAAATCGTGGTATTTTATTTTCCTCGTGGTACGGACAAAACTTCCTCGCACTTACTTCTTTGATACATGTAATAACATTATACATGATGTGCATTCAGTTTGGATTAGGGAGATATCTGAGAACTGCACACCATATTGAAACACAAACGCATACTTCTGTTTACATCTTAAAGTCTTTAATGTTATTGTTTGCTTTGCAGATTAACTTCAATACGAAATATTAATGTTGCACGATAATATTTATTAGTTCGATATGAGCTGGCTTTCAGCTTCTTAGGCTATCGTCAGATAACTTAACACTGAACAGATGGCCACACAACTACGACAATTTATTGCTGTACAAAGATATGTGACATTTTATGACTATATCAATACAATGTGGTGCTGCAGAAGAATGCTGAAGATTAGATGGGTAGATCACATAACCAATGAGGAGGTATTGAATAGAACTGGGGAGAAGAGCAGTTTGTGGCACAATTTGACTAGAAGAAGGGATCGGTTGGTAGGACATGTTCTGAGGCATCAAGGGATCACCAATTTAGTATTGGAGGCAGCGTGGAGGGTAAAAATCATAGAGGGAGACCAAGAGATGAATACACTAAGCAGATTCAGAAGGATGTAGGTTGCAGTAGGTATTGGGAGATGAAGAAGCTTGCACAGGATAGAGTAGCATGGAGAGCTGCATCACACCAGTCTCAGGCCTGAAGACCGCAACAACAGCAACAACATCAATACAAAACACAAGCAAAATGTAGTACCTAAAGAGACTCTGAACAAATAAATGTTACACTACAGTATTCAGATATTAAAACTATATGAATGGATAGGCCAAAAATGTTCTACAAATGAGTAGTGGCACATGCTACTGTGTCATATGGACGAACTGGTGAATGTGACGAACAGGCCGAATAAAGGGAGATGGGGAAAGAAGTCTGTGGAACATAGGAGTGAAACATGTATAACAAGTTTACTATCTCATGGTGGGAGAAGTACTAACTGGCTGCTGCTTTAATAAGCTTCAATAAAGGAACTGTGTTTAGTCATTAATGACCAGGTCATGATTCTTCCATTGGTGTTTAGTATTGGCCAGAATTTCAAGTAATCAGCAAAGGGGGAATCTTTCAGTCTCCAGCTCCTTTCAGGTTTAGTCAGTCTAGTAGTTATAGCCCTCCCTGACTGACCTACATCTCATTTGCAAACAGATTGTAACAAATTCTATAAATTTCATTCTAAAGGTGGAATCTTATTTTTACTGTTGGACAGAAGGCCTAGTGTAAAAAGCTGGAACGAATTTTCTGTATTTTAGTTTCCTGTGAAGTCCTACCGACATATAGCATGGGGACCCATTTGTTATCAGTGTGGTTTTGTGCTGCCTGAGGTGGATGAAAGAGTGCTGTTACCGTTTGTCTCTTCTTTTTGTTGAGTGTCAATTAGTGTACGGCTATAACCATCAGTATGTGCTATATTTTTAATTATTTTCAGTTCATTTTCAAAATCTGGTTTGTGGTATAGAGTGTTGCCGACAGGACATATGTGAATGAAGATACGAAAAAGTGCTATCTGGCGCGTGATAATGTGTTTTTACATTTGAAAGTTGTTCTAGTGGCAATTACGTCAGTCCCGCACCCTTGTGGATTCGATGTATTTGATAAAGCGTCCAAGAACAATCGCTAGCCATAAAAAACCTGATATACTTCCTCCAGAAGGCTAAAATCAAACATTTATCTCAACTGAAACGAACCCCAACAACCACTAAACGTCAACAGTTTGCAGAACGTGTCATGAACGGTTACTGAACATGCTCTGAGTTAATGTCATTCATATGACGTGGAAACTGATGTTCTCCATAAAGGAACTACAGACAGAAAAAAAACTTACTTGAAATTCTGATCATTAGTAAACACCAATCAAAGAATCGTGCCTTGTCATTAATGACCAAACGCAGTTCCATTACTCACCATTATTGAAGTAGCAGCCAGTTAGTATTTCTCTCACCATTAGATAATAAGCTTGTTATAACTGTTCCACTCCGACGTTACACAGACTTCTTTTTCCCTCTCCGTTTATTCGACCTTGTAACCTCCCCCTCACTTATCGACCTTAATAACAGTGAAAAATTAAACCGCGTGTACCTAATGGAAATTTGGGAAAAGCAATCGTCACCGAAGTTAATCTGTCGGTAAAGAGGGAGGAAAGGGTTACATCTAAATGAAAGGAAAAATGCTAATGAAAGTGGCGGAAATTAATTTTGAAAAGGGGTAAAGTCAATAAAGAAAGTAAATGTGTGGCCTTTACGTTAACAATTACCTAGCGGTAATTAGATATTTAAGATTTGGGGGAAATTACAGTCGTCAGTCCTAAGGATAATTACTATAGTAACTGAAAAAGAAAGGTTATTACACATACAATTAGCACTAGAAGCGTGGCAACTGAAGGTTGACACGTGTAGTGTGAAAACTGGAAGTTTGTCAGAAGTAATAAATTTCGCTACACTCTGACATAACTTAGCAAAAGAATTAATAAAACCGAAATCGAAAGTTAATATAGTGACTGAAGTTAATAGTGAGCTTTCTTTCTGAAGCACATCGAAATTCAGTAAAATACGGTTAGTCTTGGACTACCTCAACAATCATTTGAAAAGCTACTTGAATCTACACAATTTAGAAATAAGGGATTTAACTTTGAACTTGAATTAAATGATTCTGAACAATTAACGGTAGTAAAATTTAGTACGTACCAAGCTGAGCTGCAGTCACAGGTAAGCTAAAATACGGTAACAAAACTCGCACTCTTAATTTGTGCCGGCCGGAGTGGCCGAGTGGTTAAAGGCACTACAGTCTGGAACCGCACGACCGCTACGGTCGCAGGTTCGAATCCTGCCTCGGGCATGGATGTGTGTGATGTCCTTAGGTTGGTTAGGTTTAAGTAGTTCTAAGTTCTAGGGGACTTATGACCACAGCAGTTGAGTCCCATAGTGCTCAGAGCCATTTTTTAATTTGTCCTTGTGTAATCTAAATATTGTAGCCAGCTATGAATGCCTTAACTGAACTTTGAAATTAAAGCAGTGAAATCGAATTATATTTCTTTAATGCCGGCGTTTGAATTTCAACGACACTCGGGTTCATTTCAGAAAAGGAAGGGACCCTACTTGGCAATGCAATTGGGACAATGAGCAACAATGGTTCGTGCTAAGTTGCTGTAATTTTGTGATGCAACAATTTTAAAAGTTTGAAAAGCAGAGGTCTGCCATACAGTTCTAAAACTTTACGTGCTTCCAGTCTTCCTTGCTGGTTGATTGAAGGTTTGAAGCCCTCAATCGAGGAGGTGGCGATGTCACTCATTGTCGGCCGTCGCTGTTGCTGAAGCTGGATGTTAGCGCGCCTTCTTCTCGACACGGTCACCAGGCGAAACGGGCTCTTGACGTGCGCCAGCTAATGTTTCCCGTCAGCGACACCATGTCAGAAACTATCATCGCAAGTCGAGCGCAATTACATGCTGCCCAACCCCGAAAGCGCGGCAACTCGCGGTAGCTTCACACAACACACCTGCTCCACTGCACCACCCCAGCCAGACTCTCTCTGCCCGCGCTCCACGCGCCAGAGTTAACACTACCAAAGATCCTAAACACTTTGGTTCTCTATACGACCTATCGACGTATTCGTTCGATAGCATAGTTTTCCCTAGGCAAGACCCAGCGTAAAAATACAAATAATATTCACAAAACAACCAATTATACATCGACATAAATGCATATATATACAAATAGTAAAACAATTACAATATATAAAGACACAGAAATGTCATATCTTGAGGTAACAAAACAAGGAAAAAGAATTATAGTACAATAGATGGAAATAGGAGGAGATGCATTTCCAGCGTTACACATGCCCCACATTGTCTGAGGATGTTCGTGTAACTTAAACAGACTCAGAACATGTCCCAAAAAGGAAAAAAACAGCGGAAATGCATATGCTCAAAACATCAACAAAATTTAGCATTCGTCTAATTAACCATAAATCAATTTTTAGACCATAATAATTGAGTGGAGACACTCCTAATCTTATTCCACTCTGTCATCTTGCACAAAATAAAACAGGATGACAACATATTAAAATTCATAGAAAACATAGAAAATGGTTTAGCTATTCCAAAATCGTCAAAATTCGTAACACTATCTAGAAATGGAATACTATTTACAAAATTAATCAGAGTACTTGGTCATAAAAACAGGTAGATCAAAATACGCAAATTAATTATTAATTACATATTAAACACATTTTTATGTAACCTTTTCATAATTAATATTCTGTCACGAGAGTCCAATTAACTCTAAACAAGAAAATAATATTCAGTAGATCGAAAAAACCATAAATATTGACAACAGAATTCTTTCACATCAGCAGTCCAGGAAGAAAAACAACTCCGCCTTCCGTACTCGCAAGTGCAAAGAATACCAACAGCGGCACATAAGCCGACAGTGGCTCCGCCTCGCCAGTATTGTTGCGCCCGCCTGTGCGGCACGCTTGATCTCACTCGCCTGTGTAACAGCATTTTCAGAACGTCCGTTTCATTGAATTCTTTCGGAAAAACTCACTCCCGAGTAATCTCAAGGAGTCCATTAACACTATCACAGTGGATAACTCAACACTGCCCATCATCACACATGTACAAGCCTGAAACTTAAAACTGCGTCTAAGTACATCGGCAATGACTAGTAAAACACACATTCATGAAATCTTACAGCTAGTTACAAAATCATATTTACATTCCTTAATCTACAGTGACTCAGCTGAAAACTTAAACTAGCAGCTTGGCTTTTTCAAATGATTATTAATCAATTCCTCTTAAATCATTCAGTCAAAATTAATTACTTATTAATTAGAACTTCTTTAATGTCCTCTTGGTCAGGCAAAAGCATGGCAATCTAGCAAATCGTTTAAATCTTACACTCTATATTTACATACTGTACAAATTACCCTTTCAGTGGTATTATTCAATCATTGGTTGGTACAATTTCAAGTCTACAGTGTTCCATATACTTAATAGTTTTCCAGAGCTTGGATACTCTAAGCAATAAGCATTTGTGTGAGGTATACCAATGACTTTATATGGTCCATTATAAACAAACTTAAATTTAGATATGTCATTGTCTATCTCGCGCGATTCCTCATGAGCTTTTACAAGCACTAAGTCTCCGATTGCAAACTTAGCAAAACGCGCTTTAGCGTCATGATGACGTATGCGACCATCGGTTTTTAGCTTCATTATTTCTGGCAAACGATCTTTTTTCACGCAGTACTCGGTTTGTCTGGAAGCACACTCTTATTCCTCATTATTACTTCATACAGGCCTCGTCTTTGTTCGAGTGTTACGTTTGACACACCATCTACAATACTTTCCAATTTACTTTCTACACTATTGTCAATGCCGAGATTCCTCACATTACAGTAGTTCAAATTCATACCTGCATCAATACCATCCGGCCAGTTAACAATGTGTATAGGCTGGTATTGCCTATGCACACCGTCTCCTGCCTCGTCAAAGCTATTGTTTTATCTTGTGACGTACATGTCAAAGTTTTGCTTTCGCAATTAATTACTGCACGGTACTTTAATAGCCAATCTAACCCGATAATTACTTCCGTAGTTAAGTCTGGCACGACGACAAACTCTTGTTCAAATCGTGCCCCACATATCTCGAAATTGACGAAAATCTGTTTTGTGACCGGTTTACTGGCCTTCCCAGTAGCACCGATAAATTTCACTCCTGTTACTGGCATAACTACGATGCCGGGTCTGTCTTTCAGTAACTCAAACATTTTCCCAGATACAGCACTCAATTCTGCACCGGTGTCAATCAACATGTTTAGTTGTAGGTCGTGCATATTAACAGACACTACTATCTGTCTACACTTACCCTCGACTGTTTCTTTATTTTCCCACAGTAAATCCTCGTCTATATCCAAGTCATTCCAGAAAAAACCATCCGGCTTTGATCCTAAATCCTGCTTATCTGGCGGCTTTTTCAGCCTCTGTTCACATACAGTTTTAATTTCAACACGTTTGTCCTGATGCTTAGTCTGTAGCTTCGCCTCCCATACCTAAACCTTTTCCTGTAATTCGTCAACTAGTGAGTGTTGCTTTGCTATCAATTCATTAATTGTCACCTTCGTTGATTCCTCTTTGGTCAGATTGATCTCATCTGCCAATCTACCTGGAGGAATGTGGCCTGTAGTATCTGCAATTACTTCCTCTAGATCTGCGCAACCCACACTGCTATCGTCTGACCGTATAATGTCACCTCTAACCTCATATACGGTGTAATGTATGTGCTTTTCTACCAATCGTGTCCGGCTATCACTAAAATTTTCGCAATCTTTCTCCTTAATACTCTCGCGATGTTTAAACTGGAGGTTTGCGTCGGATGGGTCGGCTACTTCTACCACTATAACTTTCGGTAAAGTCTGCCGGTTAGGGCCAGAACTTTCCGTTACTACTTCAACATCCAACTCCTGCGGGATGAAACACGACGAATCTTGCTCGTGCTCCCCATTAACATCAACTATTTCTAGTAAAGTCTGCAGGTTAGGGCCAGAACTTTCTATCACTTCACAAATACTATCTTCCTGTGGGACGAGACGCGGCAAATCCTACCCGCGCTCCCCATAAACACTTCTCCCGTACAGGCCCCTATAATCTCTTAGTTCGTCGTATAAGCGACCGAACTGCCTTAACCAGACCTCATCCCTCTCTGCATCCCCTCGCTCAATGACGAACGTGTTATCCGACATCTGATCTTCTCTCAACAATTGCGAATCATTCTTAAACTCAATCTCCAGTTCTGCTGTGGGTGTTACAGCTGCCACTTTATAATCGATTTCCGGAACACTACTTAAATTGTTCTCACTGACAGTGAATGTATTTTCTAATGCCGTGTCTACAGCTGATTTACGACTCGTGGGCGCACTCCTTTCTCCTAACACTGGCACACTCTACCGCCGTTGATTATTCCATACGGAATTTTGATAACGACGACACCTCGGTTTCCTGCTGTTATTGGGCCATCAAAATTTCTCCACGCCCGGTCGGCCCCTCACCGGCGCGGCTAATGGTTTCCCTGTCTCGTCCCAGCAGATACGCTCCCCGGATGCTGCTGAGCCAGCTGATCACACCCTCTGGCGTTATTACTATTCTGCGAAGCCCGTATCACGCTAGTATGATACTGGTTTCCGTCATTCCTGTTATTATTTGCATTGTACCGATTGTCATTACGGCCCGAAACACTATTGTTATTGCTGCCATGGTTGCGGTATGCATTATTCCCATGGTTATCGTTGTTGTGGTTCCCGTTGTTGTTACCACGGCCTCTACCACTGCGCGATTATTGGGCCAATTGTCCTCGTCCTCAACTCTTTCCAGGAAATCATTGATTGTCCTGTAATTGCTTCCTACGCAGCGTTTTGTATCATCTGGAAGCTTCTTGTAGAGTTCCCAGACTATTTCGGATTCCGTGCGGCGATCACGCAAATATTCCAACTTGCGGATCCAGCCCTCACAAAACTCCTTCATCGAACCACGCGAATTAGCATCGAAAGGCCTCGATACGACAAATTCGCGCCAGACACTTTGCTGTTTTTGCTCTGACCAGTATTCAGCCAGAAACAAATTTTTAAACTCGTCAAAAGTCAGGTCCGTAATGTTTAGGTTTAAGCCCCAACGCTTGGCATCACCAGCCAGCACATCAATAACCGCATTAATTTTTCTCTCATTAGTCCATGATCTGGGTAAAACTCTTTCACAATTTTTAATGAAATCCTTCGCGTATATACAGCCTTTTTTCAAGGGGTCGAACCGCTCCTCTTTCGTCAACAATTCCGAACTATGTGCACAGATTGGCACATAGCTCTGTTTTTCGTCAAGTTTCTTTTCTAATTCCGACACTCTCGTAATTACATGGGAAGTGGTTGTCGCAAGCGTTTGCACTTCCCTCTTTTTCTCTTCGCAGGTATTAGCCTGCTCCCTCACTTTAGTATCTACTTTGGACACTAAAGCCTTTAAAGTTTCCACCTTCTGTTGATCCTCTTTTTTCACTAATTGAATTTGTTCCGTCACCTTATTGTCGATGATCGGAGCAACTGCTTCTCCTACACTTTTCTCGATTCTGCTAATTTCGGAATCAAAACGAGTATTTATGCTCGCAATTTCCGCCTGAGCGCCTATCATTTCCTGTTTAAGATTACCGATTTCTGTGTTAATTACAACAATATCTACTTTGATTTTATCAACTTTTGTGTTAACAACTCCAACATTGTTGTTAACAGCATTAATAGCTTTGTTCTGATTGTCTAGCTTTCGTTCAATTTTTTCAGACGGATCTTCTTGCTTGGCAGACTGAGATTCTTGCTCGGCAGACAGAGCTTTAATTTCTGCCGATTGACTCTTGATTTCATTAATCAAAACATTCAATAAATCAGTTAAATTCCCGGAAACTACCGGTTTTACTTCCGTAGCTGGTTCCTCTATATATGTTCCCCCGTATTCATCATCAAGGGGTACAGATTTGATTTTCGCTTCCGATTCCGAAACATTTTCTAAAGTTTGGAATTCCATTTCTGCTCTTTGTTGCGTTTCGGCGGTCGCGTCTTTCATGCTAGCCGCCTGCCCCTGAACAATGGGTACCGAGGTGCGCGTTTCCCACTGTTCGACCGATTGTTCCGTACCCAAGTCTACCAAATTTTGGTAATTGTTGCCTTCACTCATTTTAATAATTTTCAATATAAATGACAAATCTCAAATCTAATTAGGATTCCTTCCACCACTTAATCTCGCTGACGTAACGACCTGTTCGTAACCAATACTTCGTTACGAGATTTGCACAATGTAAAATTCGTGTCCAGAACAACCTCAAATCCGAAGATTGTCCTGTCACCAGGTCGCCACGTGTAACCTCCCCCTCACTTATCGACCTTAATGACAGTGAAAAATTAAACCGCGTGTACCTAATGGAAATTTGGGAAAAGCAATCGTCACCGAAGTTAATCTGTCGGTAAAGAGGGAGGAAAGGGTTACATCTAAATGAAAGGGAAAATGCTAATGAAAGTGGCGGAAATTAATTTTGAAAAGGGGTAAAGTTAATAAAGAAAGTAAATGTGCGGCCGTTACGCTAACAATTAACTAGCGGTAATTAGATACTTGAGATTTGGGGGAAATTACGGTCGCCAGTCCTAAGGACAATTACTATAGTAACTGAAAAGAAAGGTTATTACACATACAATTAGCACTAGAAGTGTGGCAACTGAAGGTTGACACGTGTAGTGTGAAAACTGAAAGTTTGTCAGAAGTAATAAATTTCGCTACACTCTGACATAATTTAGCAAAAGAATTAATGAAACCGAAATCGAAAGTTAATTTAGTGACTGAAGTTTATAGTGAGCTTTCTTTCTGAAGCACATCGAAATTCAGTAAAATACGGTTAGACTTGGACTACCTCAACAATCATTTGAAAAGCTACTTGAATCTACACAATTTAGAAATAAGGGATTTAACTTTGAACTTGAATTAAATGATTCTGAACAATTAACGGTAGTAAAATTTAGTACGTACCAAGCTGAGCTGCAGTCACAGGTAAGCTAAAATACGGTAACAAAACTCGAACTCTTAATTTGTGCTTGTGTAATCTAAATATTGTAGCCAGCTATGAATGCCTTAACTGAACTTTGAAATTAAAGCAGTGAAATCGAATTATATTTCTTTAATGCTGGCGTTTGAATTTCAACGACACTCGGGTTCATTTCGGAAAAGGAAGGGACCCTGCTTTGCAATGCAATTGGGACAATGAGCAACAAAGGTTCATGCTAAGTTGCTGTAATTTTGTGATGCATCAACTTTAAAAGTTTGAAAAGCTGAGGTCTGCCATACAGTTCTAAAACTTTACGTGCTTCCAGTCTTCCTTGTTGGTTGATTGAAGGTTTGAAGCCCTCAATTGAGGAGGTGGCGACAGTCACTCATTGTCGGCTGTCGCTGTTGCTGAAGCTGGATGTTGGCGCGCCTTCTTCTCGACACGGTCACCAGGCAAAACAGGCTCTTGACGTGCGCCAGCTAATGCTTCCCGTTCGCGACACCATGTCAGAAACTGTCATCGCAAGTCGAGCGCAATGACACGCTTCCCAACCCCGAAAGTGCGGCAACTCGCGGGAGCTTCACACAACACACCTGCTCCACTGCACCACTCCAGCCAGACTCTCTCTGCCCGCGCTCTACGCGCCAGAGTTAACACTACCAAAGATCCCAAACACTTTGGTTCTCCACACGACCTATCGACGTATTCGTTCGATAGCATAGTTTTCCCTAGGCAAGACCCAGCGTAAAAATACAAATAATATTCACAAAACAACCAATTATACATCGACATAAATGCATAAATATGTGTATATATATATATATATATATATATATACAAATAGTAAAACAATTACAATATATAAAGACAGAGAAATGTCATATCTTGAGGTAACAAAACAAGGAAAAAGAACTATAGTACAATAGATGGAAATAGGAGGATATGCATTTCCGGCGTTACAACCTGTAGGTCACATCCACCAATTTGTTCATATGACATAGTAGCCTGTATCATTACTCACTTGTAGAACATTTTTGGCTTATGTTTTCATACAGTTTTAATATCTGAGTATACTGTAATATAAGATTCATTTGTTCAGAGACTCTTTGTGTATTACATTTTGCTTGTGTTTTGTATCGATCCCTTAATCGGGCAGGTAGGTTAGAAAATTTAAAAAGGGAAATGGATAGGTTAAAGTTAGATATTGTGGGAATTAGTGAAGTTCGGTGGCAGGAGGAACAAGACTTTTGGTCAGGTGATTACAGGGTTATAAATACAAAATCAAATAGGGGTAATGCAGTAGTAGGTTTAATAATGAATAAAAAAATAGGAGTGCGGGTTAGCTACTACAAACAGCATAGTGAACACATTATTGTGGCCAAGATAGACACAAAGCCCATGTCTACTACAGTGGTACAAGTTTATATGCCAAATAGCTCTGCAGATGATGAAGAAATAGATGAAATGTATGACGAGATAAAAGAAATTATTCAGGTAGTGAAGGGAGACGAAAATTTAATAGTCATGAGTGACTGGAATTCGTCAGTAGGAAAAGAGAGAGAAGGAAACATAGTAGGTGAATATGGATTGGGGGGAAGGAATGAAAGAGGAAGCCGCCTTGTAGAATTTTGCACAGAGCATAACTTAATCTTAGCCAACACTTGGTTCAAGAATCATAAAAGAAGGTTGTATACCTGGAAGAATCCTGGAGATACTAAAAGGTATCAGATAGATTATATAATGGTAAGACAGAGATTTAGGAACCAGGTTTTAAATTGTAAGACATTTCCTGGGGCAGATGTGGATTCTGACCACAATCTATTGGTTATGAACTGCAGATTGAAACTGAAGAAACTGCAAAAAGGTGGGAATTTAAGAAGATGGGACCTGGATAAACTGAAAGAACCAGAGGTTGTACAGAGTTTCAGGGAGAGCATAAGGGAACAATTGACAGGAATGGGGGAAAGAAATACAGTAGAAGAAGAATGGGTAGCTCTGAGGGATGAAGTAGTGAAGGCAGCAGAGGATCAAGTAGGTAAAAAGACGAGGGCTAGTAGAAATCCTTGGGTAACAGAAAAAATATTGAATTTAATTGATGAAAGGAGAAAATATAAAAATGCAGTTAATAAAGCAGGCAAAAAGGAATACAAACGTCTCAAAAATGATATCGACAGGAAGTGCAAAATGGCTAAGCAGGGATGGCTAGAGGATAAATGTAAGGATGTAGAGGCTTGTCTCACTAGGGGTAAGATAGATACTGCCTACAGGAAAATTAAAGAGACCTTTGGAGAGAAGAGAACCACTTGTATGAATATCAAGAACTCAGATGGCAACCCAGGTCTAAGCAAAGAAGGGAAGGCAGAAAGGTGGAAGGAGTATATAGAGGGTTTATACAAGGGCGATGTACTTGAGGACAATATTATGGAAATGGAAGAGGATGTAGATGAAGATGAAATGGGAGATAAGATACTGCGTGAAGAGTTTGACAGAACACTGAAAGACCTAAGCCGAAACAAGGCCCCGGGAGTAGACAACATTCCATTAGAACTACTGATAGCCTTGGGAGAGCCAGTCATGACAAAACTATACCATCTGGTGAGCACAATGTATGAGACAGGCGAAATACCCTCAGACTTCAAGAAGAACATAATAATTCCAATCCCAAAGAAAGCAGGTGTTGACAGATGTGAAATTTACCGAACTATCAGTTTAATAAGCCACAGCTGCAAAATACTAACGCGAATTCTTTACAGACGAATGGAAAAACTAGTAGAAGCCGACCTCGGGGAAGATCAGTTTGGATTCCGTAGAAATGTTGGAACACGTGAGGCAATACTGACCTTACGACTTATCTTAGAAGAAAGATTAAGGAAAGGCAAACCTACGTTTCTAGCATTTGTAGACTTAGAGAAAGCTTTTGACAATGTTAACTGGAATACTCTCTTTCAAATTCTGAAGATGGCAGGGGTAAAATACAGGGAGCGGAAGGCTATTTACAGTTTGTACAGAAACCAGATGGCAATTATAAGAGTCGAGGGGCATGAAAGGGAAGCAGTGGTTGGGAAAGGAGTAAGACAAGGTTGTAGCCTCTCCCCGATGTTATTCAATCTGTATGTTGAGCAAGCACTAAAGGAAACAAAAGAAAAATTCGGAGTAGGTATTAAAATTCATGGAGAAGAAGTAAAAACTTTGAGGTTCGCCGACGACATTGTAATTCTGTCAGAGACAGCAAAGGACTTGGAAGAGCAGTTGAACGGAATGGACAGTGTCTTGAAAGGAGGATATAAGATGAACATCAACAAAAGCAAAACGAGGATAATGGAATGTAGTCAAATTAAGTCGGGTGATGCTGAGGGAATTAGATTAGGAAATGAGACACTTAAAGTAGTAAAGGAGTTTTGCTATTTAGGGAGTAAAATAACCGATGATGGTCGAAGTAGAGAGGATATAAAATGTAGACTGGCAATGGCAAGGAAAGCGTTTCTCAAGAAGAGGAATTTGTTAACATCCAGTATAGATTTAAGTGTCAGGAAGTCATTTCTGAAAGTATTTGTATGGAGTGTAGCCATGTATGGAAGTGAAACATGGACGATAACTAGTTTGGACAAGAAGAGAATAGAAGCTTTCGAAATGTGGTGCTACAGAAGAATGCTGAAGATAAGGTGGGTAGATCACGTAACTACTGAGGAGGTATTGAATAGGATTGGGGAGAAGAGAAGTTTGTGGCACAACTTGACTAGAAGAAGGGATCGGTTGGTAGGACATGTTTTGAGGCATCAAGGGATCACAAATTTAGCATTGGAGGGCAGTGTGGAGGGTAAAAATCGTAGAGGGAGACCAAGAGATGAATACACTAAGCAGATTCAGAAGGATGTAGGTTGCAGTAGATACTGGGAGATGAAGAAGCTTGCACAGGATAGAGTAGCATGGAGAGCTGCATCAAACCAGTCTCAGGACTGAAGACCACAACACAATTGTATCGATATAATGTCACGTATCTCTATACAACAATGAACTGTCGTTGAAGTTGTGTGGACTATCGGTTTGGTATCAAGTTATCTGACGATGGCCTAAGAAGCCGAAAGCCACTTCCTAACTAATAAATATTATTGTGCAATATCAATACTTCGTATTCAAGTATGTCTACGTTACTCCATGAACCGATGGAATATTCCATGCATGTAACTCTTTTTGTATTTACATAACATAATTCGCCAAAAATACAGGAAATAAACTGTTTACCTGGTGATTGCCTCTTAAAATAACGTTACTCATTTTCTCATCCCCATATATTTATTGCCATATTTTGCAGTGGCGTCCATCTGTGCCTCGTGGTTAAATATCTTCAAAATAATATACACTCTTTTGTGAGAAATACAATTACAGTATTCAGTGTGACAAAACGGAATGCCATGAGAGGGTTTCTTCTCTGCATCTTCCTCCAGTACTTGAAGTGACAACTTCGATTCTAGATTTTCGTTTTTCACTGACACGAAAAACGTTTTTTTCACATTTGAATAACGTTTAACGCTGCTTCCGATACACATTATAAGCTGTCTTCGGTCGTGTAATTTTGAGTTCGGTTAATGTACGAACTCATTCACATTCAAACAGTTCGCCTTTTTAAAGTGGTACACGGCACACATCCCATATTTCTGCTTAACTTGTTTTACGGTTGTCCCGACTAGATGATGCAGAAACTGTTCTTCCTCTTCTGAAATCTTATCTACGTCCTGCCTAAATTTGCACATACGGGTGTGGCTGCAGCGTTGTTTCTTTGTGACTCATCACAAGTAGGCTGGTGTTAAAGGTAGTCGATAAGGAACTAAGCATATTCTGTCCAATAACTGCAATGGCGACTGATGCGAAAACACTAAGACACTGCATGAAGCCCCGGAGTTGTGTCAAAAACCGAAGGAATCTGGAAATGGGATTATTTTCTCGAACCAAGCAGAAAAATTTTTCAGGGCGTCTTGTGAAAGCTTCCGCAATAAAACACAGAGGAAAGATTTCTCATTCAGAAATTAATTCTGACTTTTAACTGCTGTGGTTGCTACCAGAACTACTAGGGTTTTTCAGGTACCTCTTTTTCATATTTTCAAAGGGTGTTGTAATTTTCATGGAGAACTGCAGAACGTGTTAGTATTTGTCTTCAACAGCTTTACAAATCGCAGTTCCTCTGTTCGTTCAAGTCACTGATTTAAACTTGTGGAAAATTATAAGTATAAAATAGGTAGCTGACGCAGCAGAATCTTACAGCATCTGGTATTGTATTACATGCTTAATTGCTGCTGAAGCATTATGATTTAAAAGTGCTGAAGCAGAATCAACTTTTATTTTCTGGTAATGTTGTGGTCTTATTACATTTTCTTGTAGGTCGCATGCGACGTCCAAGTTTTTCTCGTTACCAAAATCATACAGCTCATTTGAACCTCTTACATAACTGTATTACGATTAAAGTGAATTTAAGAACACAGTAGCTTTACGCGGAGAGAACAGAAAGGAAAAAGAGAAAAAAAATTCTCTGAATTAGGATCCATCCTGCGAAAGTTGTTTCTGAATCCCAGTACCTTACCAGTTACACTACCAATGATGGGTGGTGTAGGTGCTAAAAAAATAGGATATATAAGTTCACTGTTAAGTAATTAACTCTGAGAGAAATGTTTATTTATTTCAAATAGTTTAGCAGACTTGCATGGAAATGTATCTAGCCTTCCAATGAGATGCAGCCATATTCAGCATCTTTCCGTAGTCCTGTTGCCTCGTGGAATTCGAAGAAACCTGCTACTGTCCTCTTCTCTAGAGCAGCAGTTTACTGCACAACACTGCGGCATTACGCACCAGAGGTCTCAATTTAATATCAAATGGCTCTTTATTGTTTCACACACCCCAACATACTAAGATAACCGCTGAGTAGATCACTTCTCGCACTTATTCTTCTGTACCATGTGACATTCAACTGCCCAATGACGGCTCTCAGTTGTCTGCAGTCCACACACAAAAGATTGTCGCTATTTTCGTTATTCAGGGCTTTAGAGGCGTGGTCGATCTTAACAATATTACTGAGTGGGCAGCCGATGTCAGGCTTCGACGGGTCACTTGAAGATGTCTGGCAAGTGTCCAGATGAAATATCGTGCAGGGTAGTAAACGGCTACTAACTGAGCTCCCGAAACATCATCAGCGATGATGAAGATAATGATGGAGACTGCTATGTTTTAAAGTCTTACTAGGAGTAAGGTGTTACAGTTCTTGGAACAAATGAAATTGTCTGGCTACTTTAGAATCAGTATTACACTTTCGTTCCGAAAAATATTATTGTAGGTTCATCGAAAATTTAAGAAGGAATAGAGGCACAATTGATTTTGTCTTTATAACTAAAAGTTAAAGTCTGTATTTGTGCTGTTGTTTTGCGTGCTGCTATGAGAACTAGAGATGTTGTAATACTGGTGTCCAGCAAGTGCATCTCCAAATGTAGAACAGCTCTTCCGGGAAACAAGCAGGCCACTTCGTTCTGGTGAGCCTAGTATGCTGAGGGAACGGTTACAAGAGAAAACCACGATGACCAAAAAACACTCCTCGTTTCACATGTAGGACACGGTGATGGGGACGTTCGATGTGGCCTGGTTGTCTCCAAACCCGCTGCTTGCGATTTTCGGGCTCCAAGATGATCAGGGTTCGTCCGTAAACGGTACCCTACTCGAATAATGATTTCTTGCCCACTTGCAACTATGTCCATGGTGTTGTGGTGTACGATGTGGTACTCGCCGTGGCCGTCAGGAATAGGGATACGCATCATGCAGTTGTATCCTAACATCTTTTCGAAGGTAGAATTCAATTGTGAAGAACTCAACCGACGATTCCTTTGACTCAAAGGTAGTAGATATCGATCATCCTGTTCACCTGCTGAAAGTTGACGGCCTGTGTGGAGTAAGTTCTCAACACCACTTGTCATGTGGAAGCGATTCCATGTCCACACCACATCGTCCTGACTCCGGTACACACGTCGAGCAGCTAGCTTGATTACAAGCGTTCTGCATGTAACGTAATGATGCTGACTCGATTATTGGTAGTGATTGTCCTTCGTACCATGATGGATTTTCTCTCTAGTCTTCCAGAGACGTCAAAACTGGTGCTTTGCTTTCAGGTGAAATGCTGAAATCCATTTGATTACGATGTTCTATCGTATGTAGCGTCCATGGTAACTATATGTATTTTACAAACAACTTCAAAGGTAACCTTCAGGTTCGTACAATAAAAGTCACAGTAGCATCACCTGAACGACATATCGGGGTGATACAACACTTTTATTGATGTGTGTAAGCCGGCCGGAGTGGCCGTGCGGTTCTAGGCGCTACAGTCTGGAGCCGAGCGACCGCTCCGGTCACAGGTTCGAATCCTGCCTCGGGCATGGATGTGTGTGATGTCCTTAGGTTAGTTAGGTTTAATTAGTTCTAAGTTCTAGGCGACTGATGACCTCAGAAGTTAAGTCGCATAGTGCTCAGAGCCATTTGAACCATTTGATGTGTGTAACATACTTCACCGTGTATGGTGGAGGCGACGAAAATCACAGTGCTATAGCATCACAGACTGAGTCATACAGAGTTCGGAATTACAAAATGTAATTAAAGTAGTTCATGGCTTAAAATGGTTAAGAAATGGTTCAAATGGCTCTGAGCACTATTGAACTTAACATGTGAGGTCATCAGCCCCCTAGAACTTAGAACTACTTAAACCTAACTAACCTAAGGACATCACACACATCCATGCCCGAGGCAGGATTCGAACCTGCGACCGTAGCGGTCTCGCGGTTTCAGACTGTAGCGCCTAGAACCGCTCGGCCACTCTGGCCGGCAAAAAATGGTTAAGAGACGATGGTCCAGAGTGTTCTTTATTTACTGCTGACAGACCTCGTTTTCATTTACCGTGACGTTTCAATCTGCAAAGGGACCTCGACGAACGCTTAATGAATCATATAAAGACACAAATAAGAAAGCAAAATCCCTGCTTAATCCAAAGTATAGTACTCAAATACAAGTCAGTAATTTCCACTACACCGATAACCTAGTGTAATAAACATTTTATATGAGCGCATCAGGCCACTGATGGACATTTATGACGTGACGTACGCGTCTCTGCACCATGAGTTTAGTCATAAAAACTACCAATCGGACAAATCAAAACTACTTACCAACAGAGGTATGTAAATAATCTACCAGCAAAAGCCCACTATAACCTAGTAGAAGAAAAATATCCTCGATCGATATGGAACATCATTTTGAGAAACGTACACAGCTTTCACATCATGTTGGCCCTTAAAAGCTGAAAGGTACATCATCGTCAGTGACAAATTCTCGATCAACAAAAAACTCCACAAAAAGTATTTTGTCAGACCGACGGCTACATTGTATATAGATACGTTGATACATTAATCCATAGATTTTCTTGTGGACACGCAGGTAACATGTGAAATGGTACCACCGGAGAAACTTAGGTACTAGAGAATAAAGAGGAACACTGTAGTCTGGATGCTCGGGTGTACTGCATCACATATAATACACCATAGAACAGTAACGTACAACGACTGTCTATGATCCACTGAAAACGAACACCAGAAAATGACGACATATACCAAATTTACGGAAAATTTCGGCAACATACTAAAAATAATGACCACATCATACATGCAAGAAGACGAGGACGAAAAAGAAGAAGATGCTTCCTGGCAAATTAAAACTGTGTGCCGGACCGACACTGGAACTCAGGACCTTTGCCTTTCGCGGGCAAGTGCTCTACCATCTGAGCTACCCAAGCACGACTCACGCCCCATCCTCACAGCTTTACTTCTCCCAGTATCTCGTCTCCTACCTTCCAAACTTCACAGAAGCTCTCCTGCGAACATATACCACTCCTGGAAGAAACGATATTGCGGAGACATGGCTTAGCCACAGCCTGGGGGATGTTTCCAGAATGACATTTTCGCTCTGCAGCGGAGTGTGCGCTGATATGAAACTTCCTGGCAGATTAAAACTGTGGGCCGGACCGAATCGAGATACTGGCAGAAGTAAAGGTGTGAGGACGGGACGTGAGTCGTGCTTGGGTAGCTCAGACGGTCTGCGGCACGGTAGCTCAGCGTGTTCGGTCAGAGGGTTACGTGCCCTCTGTAATTAAAAAAAAACTGAGCTAATCGATCAACAACGAACTTAAACGGATCTCTTACGACGTCCGCCCCGAGCAGATCCAACGGACAAAAACGAACAAAATGAGATTTAAAGAAATGGTAGAGCACTAGCCCACGAAAGGCAAAGGACCCGAGTTCGAATCTCGATCCGGCATACAGTTTTAATCTGCCATGAAGTTTCATATCAGCGCACACTCCGCTGCAGAGTGAAAATCTCATTCAAGAAGAAGATGGTCATCAATTGTAGGTTGTGATAAGATTGTGAAGATCACTTTTTATGTGCCAGATACTTGATTTCAAGATGTCTGTTTTATGTCCATAAATTGCACGGTTACTATTAATAATTTTTAATGGTGGATACGGCGTGTCGAACTCGCAGCGTGGGATCTGCGATTTCACAGCGCGGAGACGCAGTCGTGACGTCAGCAACGTCCAACAACCTTGGCGATCCGGCTGGCATCGGGCACGCTCGTTGCGTGTGTGTTTGCGGTCCCTGATTACGGCTGCTCTGGCCGCTATGAAGTGTCACGAACGCCCTCTGTGCCTGCCTTGGTGCGTGTGCTTGTGCACGCGTCTGTGCGTGACGTGTGGGCACGGACCGCTTCGCTTCTCCAGATAGGCTGGCGGCCGGTGAGTGGTGACCTCGCGCCGCATATCTCTACGGCTGAACCACAAGCAACCCTGGGGCCTGGTAGCTCATCCACATACGCGTTTGTGCCACATAACTATGTGCTGGATCATTCTTGGTACTTACTTTAGTGTACTGAGGAATGCCACTGCAACGACTACGATTAGAAATAATCTGGATAGAGAGAGACGTTCAGAATTGAAAGGGCAATCAGATAAGGATGTTCCTTATTACCAGAACCGTTCACAACCTTTCCTTAAGGAATAACTTAGGCCCTCAAATTGAAAACAACGAAGGAAAAAGTGTTAAGGAATCTTGGGGCAGATGACACTGTTGAAACACAATTGAAAGAAAATAATGAAAGTAAGCAATGAAGTTCTAGAGGCAGAACATGAGATTTTGTAGAAGGGCAACGGCCTTGCCACAGTGGATACACCGGTTCCCGTCAGTTCACCGAAGTTAAGCGCTGTCGGGCGTGGCCGGCACTTGAATGGGTGACCATCCGGGCTGCCATGTGCTGTTGCAATTTTTTCGGGATGCACTCAGCCTCGTGATGCCAACTGAGGAGCTAATCGAATGAATAGTAGCGGCTCCGGTCAAAGAAAACCATCTTAACGATAGGGAGAGCAGTGTGCTGCCCACACGCCCCTCCTATCCGCATCCTCACCTGAGGATGACACGTCTAACAACTCTGATTGTGGTGTTGCTCACGCTGCTAAATACTGCATTATCGGGCAACAACAGTTATGTTATGTGGTATGTGTTATTAGAGCACAGTTAATAAAGTCATTTCATGTAATAATCAGAACACTAGGCACTCATCTTTTTGTGTTTCCCACGCTGGTCTCGTCGTAAAATCATGGCTCAATCGTTGAAAATCTAGGTGGTTATGATTCCAAGCTCGGGTGCAAAGAGGCCTAGGTTTTATTCTGCTATATTCAAAAGTGATGTAGATGCGCTTCACAAACCTTTCTTGAAGATTACACCTTTCAAAGTTAGCACAATGGTGATGTAAAAAATAATCAGCACTCCGAATTTAAGTTACACTTCCTTTTAATTGCTTTTGTTGTAATATCACGTGACACACAATCATCACAATACAAAACATACTTGAAAACATCTTCCTCACAGTCACTGTTAAAGTTCAAATTTTATAAGCAGACTACAATATACGTCTTTCCAACATGACGTCCAACACTTAGACTCTCTCAAGGTCCGACTCTCTAACAAGTTAACAACTAACTAACAATCGCTTACGCGCCCAAAAATCAGAGTTACAAGTACGTCAAAGATCATAGTGACAAAAGAAAGAATACTCATAAGAATAATATCATTGCAATATAAACATATCGATGTATCAAAAGTGAGATCAAATCTGAATGTTGTCTCAGAAATATGTTAAGTAGTTAACAGAAATACAGTAGAATATTACTGGTATCGAAAGGTTCAGGTGAGGTACCATAATGGTTACGTAATTCAAGTACCATTAAAATACCCTCCCCCCCCCCCACACACACACAATTCCACGCACAAGCTGCATGGGATTGGGTATCCCAAACAGCAAGATAATAAGGTAGTAAGTTACAGTAATCATTATACAGAATAATAGTATCTATGAAACAGTACATAGAGATTCTTGATCTTCGTGGTATAATATTAAAGAAATGAAATGTAATAGATTAAAAGATGCGTTAGCTATATCTTTTCAAACTTGCAAAAATTACTAAATTTTACAACAGGCCTCCCTTCACTCTCTTTACAACAGTACATATAAATATCAAAATGTAATCTGTTAATCTGTAACAATGTTATGCAAAGAAAAACTGATAAAATTTTTGAATCTTAGTTACAACTATGTACATGAGTACTGAATATGTCTCTTGGCAATAAAGTAAGAAAAGTATTAATATTTTTTCAAACAAGAGTCCAATTCTTATTTTCAGTCCATCATTTATATATAACTCACAGTAGTTCCTGTTCCCCTAATTAAGTTTTTCCTCTAATAGTAGGTCCATAGGTATTCCCTTTACATAGTTCCTTTTAGCTGGTGGGTTCTTTATCTGAAATTATTACATAGGCTTTACTTTTCAGTTCAGTATAAATTCCTACACAAATATTCAGTGTTATATTGTGTCACCAAGAATGATCAAACAGTAGTAGAATGACGTAAAAGAAACAATATGAAAGATTATAATAGTCTAAAAATTATTATTCACATTCAATAAAAATTCTATATATTACAAAACACATTAAATTTCTCACTTTCTAACATTACTTAAAAAAAAATCTTGTTTGTGACATGTCATTAGCAAGCTTTTTATCATCCATAGGCCTTCAACATTCTGATGTGAAAGTAATTGGAATTTTTGCTCTACTATAATATGGTATGATAGTATATAAATAAATTTGGAAATTAATTTCAAAGTTATTCAACCAGATGAGTTTCTACATTAACATGGAAATTTGTGACATGAAAAGTATTACCAGACAGCATTTAAGAAAACAGTTGCATGTTAATCTGTATTGAAGAGCATGAGGACATGGTACAATTATAGACACTGCAACAAGGGAGGAGCGGTACCTCAAAATATGTGGATGGAAAAGAAAGATAGAAATAGGTACTACTGGAGAGTTCAGCCTAGCTCCCTCTTATCAGCAGCAGAAGAAAAATAGAATAGAATCAGTGACAGGCAGTAGGATAAGAAATAAAAGGGGAGGGCTCAAAAAATATAACTGAGAGTAGAATGTCAACAGCCACCCACCAATATAAAATACAACGCAGACATGGCAGAACGGACGATTGTGATAATCCCCCTACAGTAGCTTAAGAAACCCATCACTGATGTATATTGTCTATCCCAATATTCACCCCCCCCCCAATACAGATCCAATCTAACTGTAGCATAAAAACCTACAATATGACATGTACAAAGGAAGAAAAGTGCTCAGGGCTACACTGAGTCTTACAAAAACAGAAGGAATATTATCAAAATGACAAAAATAGAGGTTGGATTTTACAACAAGCATCATCTTAATTTCATCAACATAATAGGCAAAATATCAAAATGTATCACACTAATCCTAAACATGTTATATACAAAGACAAAATTAAGAAAAATGACAGTTGTTAGTATCTATGTGTTGCCTCCATAGGCACACAGAATGGTTCACCAGTAATACACAAAAGAATGATTTAATTCCACAGTGTGGAAAGTTCTCAATTTCACACATGCTAATTGTCAAGTGGACAAATAAGCAGGCATAGCCTGTTCATAATATTCCAATTTCAGTCTTTTCCAACATATCAACATCATCATCATCATCATCATCATTTAAGACTGATTATGCCTTTCAGCGTTCAGTCTGGAGCATAGCCCCCCTTATACAGTTCCTCCATGATCCCCTGTTCAGTGTTAACATTGGTGCCTCTTCTGATGTTAAACCTATTACTTCAAAATCATTCTTAACCGAATCCAGGTACCTTCTCCTCGGTCTGCCCCGACTCCTCCTACCCTCTACTGCTGAATCCATGAGTCTCTTGGGTAACCTTGCTTCTCCTATGCGTGTAACATGACCCCACCATCTAAGCTTGTTCGCCCTGACTGCTACATCTATAGAGTTCATTCCCAGTTTTTCTTTGATTTCCTCATTGTGGACACCCTCCTGCCATTGTTCCCATCTACTAGTACCTGCAATCATCCTAGCTACTTTCATATCCGTAACGTCAACCTTGTTGATAAGGTAACCTGAATCCACCCAGGTTTCGCTCCCATACAACAAAGTTGGTCGAAAGATTGAACGGTGCACAGATAACTTAGTCTTGGTACTGACTTCCTTCTTGCAGAAGAGAGTAGATCGTAGCTGAGCGCTCACTGCATTAGCTTTGTTACACCTCGCTTCCAGTTCTTTCACTATGTTGCCATCCTGTGAGAATATGCAACCTAAGTACTTGAAACCGTCCACCTATTCTATCTTTGTTCCTCCTATTTAGCACTCAATCCGTTTATATATCTTTCCCACTGACATTACTTTCGTTTTGGAGATGATAATCTTCATACCATAGTCCTTACCTTTCTGATCTAGCTCTGAAATATTACTTTGCAAACTTTCAATCGAATCTGCCATCACAACTAAGTCATCCGCATATGCAAGACTGCTTATTTTGTGTTCACATATCTTAATCTCACCCAGCCATTCTATTGTTTTCAACATATGATCCATAAATAATATGAACAACAGTGGAGACAGGTTGTCTTACCCCTGAAACTACTCTGAACCATGAACTCAATTTACCGTCAACTCTAACTGCTGCCTGACTATCCATGTAAAGACCTTTAATTGCTTGCAAAAGTTTGCCTCCTATTCCATAATCTTGTAGAACAGACAATAACTTCCTCCTAGGAACCCGGTCATATGCCTTTTCTAGATCTATAAAGCATAGATACAATTCCCTGTTCCACTCATAACACTTCTCCATTATTTGCCGTAAGCTAAAGATCTGGTCCTGACAACCTCTAAGAGGCCTAAACCCACACTGATTTTCATCCAATTGGTCCTCAACTAATACTCGCACTTTCCTTTCAACAATACCTGAGAAGATTTTACCCACAACGCTGATTAAAGAGATACCTCTGTAGTTGTTACAATCTTTTCTGTTTCCATGTTTAAAGATTGGTGTGATTACTGCTTTTGTCCAGTCTGATGGAACCTGTCCCAATTCCCAGGCCATTTCAATTATCCTGTGTAGCCATTTAAGACCTGACATTCCACTGTATTTGATGAGTTCCTACTTAATTTCATCCACCCCAGCCGCTTTATTGCACTGCAATCTATTGACCATTTTTTCCACTTCCTCAAATGTGATCCTATTTTCATCATCATTCCTATCCCATTCTACCTCGAAATCTGAAACATTTCTGATCACATTTTCACCTACATTGAGCAACTCTTCAAAATATTCCCTCCATCTGCCCAAGGCATCCACAGGATTCACCAGCAGTTTTCCTGACCTGTCCAAAATACTTGTCATTTCCTTCTTACCTCCCTTTCGAAGACTGCTAATTACACTCCAGAATCGTTTTCCAGCAGCTTGACCCATAGTCTCCAACCGGTTTCCAAAGTCTTCCCACGATTTCTTCTTGGATGCTGCAATTATCTGTTTGGCTTCGTTTCTTTCTTCAACATAACTTTGTCTGTCTGCCTGGGTTCTGGTATGTAGCCATTTTTGATACGCCTTCTTTTTCCTTTTACAGGCTGCCTTGACTGTATCATTCCACCAAGCTGTTTGCTTCATCCTACTTTTACACACTACTGTTCCAAGACATTCTTTAGCCACTTCTAGTACTGTATCCCTGTACCTTGTCCATTCCTTTTCCAATGACTGTAATTGACTACATTCAACTAACTGGTACCTTTCTGAGATCGCTGTTATGTACTTGTGCCTGATTTCCTTATCCTGAAGTTTCTCCACTCTTATCCTCCTACATATGGACCTGACCTCCTGCACTTTCGGCCTCACAATCCCAATTTCACTGCAGATTAAATAATGATCAGTGTCATCAAAGAATCCCCTGAATACACGTGTGTCCCTCACAGCCTTCCTGAATTCCTGATCTGTTATTATATAGTCAATGACAGATCTGGTTCCCCTGCCTTCCCAAGTATACCGGTGAATGTTCTTATGTTTAAAAAAGGAGTTTGTGATTACTAAGCCCATACTGGCACAGAAATCCAAGAGTTGTTTCCCGTTCCTGTTGGTCTCCATATCCTCTCCAAATTTACCCATAACCTTTTCATACCCTTCTGTTCGATTTCCAATCCTGGCGTTAAAATCACCCATGAGCAGAACACTGTCCTTGTCCTTTACTCTAACAACTACATCACTGAGTGCCTCATAAAAACTATCCATTTTATCTTGGTCTGTCCCTTCACAATGTGAATATACTGACACAATCCTAATTTTCTTGCTAGACACTGTCAAATCTATCCACATCAGTCGTTCGTTTACATACCTTATTGCAACTACGCTGGGTTCCATTTCTTTCCTGACGTCAAGTCCTACACCCCATTGTGCTATTCCTGCTTTGACTCCTGACAGGTAGACCTTGTATTCTCCCACTTCCTCTTCTTTCTCACCCCTTACCCGAATGTCACTAACAGCTAAAACGTCCAGCCCCATCTTACTTGCAGCCTCTGCCAGCTCTACCTTCTTCCCAGAGTAGCCCCCATTGATATTAATAGCTCCCCATCTCATTACCATTTGTTTGCCAAGTCGTGTCTTAGGAGTCCCTGGTTTGTCAGTTAGAGGTGGGACTCCGTCACCTCCAAAGGTCCGAGGCATTTTGCTCTGATTGTTGCCAGCATCATCGTTAAAGTACCGGGGAAGCAGGTTGCTAGCCTTACTTGCCCCGAGTCCCATTGGGTTTTACCCCTAACGGCTGAGGGACTAACCGGTGGATTTGGTAGTCTTTGCCGTATGAGCACAAAGGTGACCACGACTCAGAATATGTCCGAGATGCCCAGCCTTATTCCAAAGTAACTGGTATCCCGACTGTTGGGACCACTTTCCAACATACAGGCTCATAAAATATAATAACAGCAACAAAATGTTTTCAGCATAAACGACATCAGCACATGAAGAAAATGTAGTAAGCACAAAATATAAATGTCAAAAGGTTCACCAAAATGTCTAATAACTAACATGAGTAAACTACAACTACAATAGCACATGTCCTACCACACAAAGGAAATAAAATGCAAAAAAAACCATCAAAATATTTTCTTACATTTAGCCATATATTCAATGAATAGTATGTATATTACATGTCATCAAAATAGAAATTACATTAAGTAAGCTTTAGTACCATATAAAGTTCCCATATCACATGATAGGAAACGAACTTCATAAACAATATAAAATGTGTAAATTTTTCCTTGTATCCCAGGTTATTGAGATTCGCAAATTTCATTCTAGGTATCAGACTTATAGGGTTTCAATTCGGTTATATTTCTCAAACCAAATAATTTCGTAGATTTTGGATAGATCAATCTGTAAGCATTTGGGTGAGGATTTTCTTTCACCTCAAATGTTCCTGTATAAATGTCAAAAACTTTCTTTAATTCTGAAGTCATAATTTAAGATTTTTCTTTCATTTTAACGAAAACCAAATCACCAATATTAAAGTGTGAAAACCTGCCTTTTGCATTGTGTCTTTTCTTTCTGTGATCTGCTTGTTTTTTCATGGTGTCTCTTACAATTTGTTCTCTCTCCTGAGGTGACAAAATTTGACAAACTGGAAAGTGTATGTGTTCAGTAATAAAGCTAGTAGGTCTTTTGTTAAACATAATTGCGAACGGTGAAAAGCCAGTGGATGTATGTTGCAAACTGTTCATTATGTCTTAGAAATCATGTGCATATTCAATCCAATTTACGTGGTTCTTACTACAATATGTTCTGCAGAACCTCCCTATCTGTCTCATGTACCTCTCTGCCGGATTACTGGACGGGTGATAAACTGAAATCAAAATATGTTTTATGTTTGCATTTTCAACAAAATCTTTCCATACTTTTGATGTAAATTGTGAGCCATTGTCTGACAAGATTGCTTGTGGAGTAGCTACCTTATTGAAATAATCACTGGTTAATTGAGATGTAATCTGTTTACTTGTGACTTTCCTTAACGGATACAATTTGATGAATTTTGAGAATATGTCAACAATCACAAAGATAAAACTGTAACCTCCTTTCGACTTGGGGAGGGGTCCGTAAATGTCGCTAGCTGTTAATTCTAAATTTTTGCTGGGCAAAATATTTTGCATCATCCCTCTGCATGTCAAAATTAGTCTCATTAGTCACGGCTTTACTGCCAATTCCCGTAAGAGTTTGGGCACTGTTTGTGCATCTGCACAGAAGAAGATGGTCAAATGGCTGGTGAGCCTTAACTATGTATACACGTCCAAAAGAACAGATACCATCTCCATATATATAATATTTTGTGACTTATCTTGGAAAGTTTGCTCTCTGAATGCTGTGAATAAGCTTTTCACGATGAAACACCACACCATTCTTGTAGTATCTCACACTGAAGGCTGTTGAGTATTTGTTACATTCTGGTTAAAAAAATCACTTGGAATAACGTTTTGGGAAGACATACTCTGTAGATGCATTATGCCTCAGTTGGGTTTTGTAACAAATCTATGGGACATTATTCTGTACTATATTTATGTATTCATTGCAATCTGATTGAATGTCAATATATTTTTGACAGTTGTAGTTGATTCAACTCTTTGGCATCAGTCACAGGCTGCTAATTTTTACTTCACTCTTCTGGCAGTATTATAAAAATAGACGTTTTCCTGAATCTTTTGTATTCATTTGGCAGAACCACAATGTCCAAAGGTCTCATGTATATACTTAATGTCTACTTAATGTCTATGTGCTGCTCAGGCCAACATAATTTCCAGTCTTCCAAATCAGGTCTTAATCTTCTGAACAGAATCGCTTTGTGTACCTTATAATAATCATCTACCTTTTGCTTAACTCCCAAATAACTTTTTACCAATTTCCAATTTTCATCATGATTTTGGTGTCTCCTAATGTCAGTGCAAATATTTAAAATTTCTCCTTCCTCTTTTATCCTGTTCAAATACATAATTTTGAAATTTTTGTCATCAATACCTGTTTCATTATCAAAATTTAGCCCAATAGGTGACCTAGAAAGTGCATCAGCAATAACATTTTCCTTCCCCTTAATATATTTAATTTCATAATCAAATGGTTGTAAGAATAATGACCATCTGGTGATTCTACTATGATAAAGCCTACACTCCTGTAAGTAATTTAGTGCTTTGTGGTCAGAGTAAACAATTACTTTGTGTCCAAGAAGATAATTTTTAAATTTGTTGAAAGCCCAATGTATAGCCAAAAGTTCTTTTTCAGTCGCAGTGTAAGTCTTTTCATACTTTTGTAATAATCTACTAGCAAATGCAATGGAATGGTGTTCAATATGATCTCTTACGACCTTTTTCCTGAAATAAATGTACTCCTAATCCTGTATCACTGCTGTCAGTCATCAAACAGAAGGTTAAGGACATGTCAGGCCTATATAGAATTCTGCTTTGTGAAAGTTGTTTCTTTATCTCATCAAATGCTTTTTGACAATCAGATGACCAATCCCAGACAGTATTTTTCTTTAATAGATCACATAAACAAGAAGCGTTCATAGCTTGAGTACTGACATACTTTCTGTAAAATCCAGCAAGACCAAAAAGAGATTTTAATTGTTTTTTATTTTTAGGAACAGGAAAATTCTCTATAGCTTCAATTTTTTGTCTGTCAGGTTCAATCCCCTTTTCCGAAATAATGTGTCCCAAAAATTTCAATTCACTTACTCCAAATTTACATTTTTCTAACTCTAAGGTCATACCCCCTTCCCTTAATTTTGTACACACCTGTGTTAGCAATTTAAAATATTCTTCCCATGTTTTTCCAGAAATCAAAATATCATCTACATATACAGTAAGTTTAGACAGTAGTTCATCCCCCAAAACAAGATCTAATGCTCTAATAAACTCAGTAAGAGAAACAGTTAGTCCAAATGGTACAACACAGTAATGATAACTTTTTCCCCCATACAAAAATGCAGTGTATTTTCTAGAATTTATTTCTAAAGAAAAGTGTTGAAAGCCTGAAGTTAGGTCTAAGCTGCTCATGAATTTCACACATTCAAATTTTTGTAACAGTTCATCTATGTTTTCTGGATGATCATTTTCTCTTTTCAAAAATTTGTTAAGGTGCCTAGAATCAAGTACAAGTCTAACACCACCTCCACATTTGGAAACCACCACCAAAGTATTATTATAATCACTGTTACTTCATTTGATTATACCCCATGCTTCCATATTTTTGTATCTTATACTCTACTTCTTTTCTTTGCAAAAGGAATACTATAAGGCTTGAGGAAAAAAGGTTCATGATTTTTAAGGTGTAAAGTGCACTGTTAATTCCTGACTCTTCCAGGTTTTTCATCTTGAAATTCCCACAATAAATTTTCCAACTGTCTCTTTTGATCACTGTCCAAATTAATTGCTTCCTCTACTTTGCTTTTAACTAGGTTTTTATAATTTTGACCAGAAAAATTTAGCTCAGGCTTGTTATCAAAACAGTACAAATTCTCTTCATAGTCTATGATTTTCCTGACATGATTGCAACCTTCTCCACAGTGCATAATAAAAAGTTGTGTACACACAATAATATTGCTTTTGGGTTCACACACAATTAACTTCATCTCACTCCAGCTAAATGCAGCACTTACCTTTAACACCCAGTCCATGCCAAACAATATGTTCTCTTCTAAACTTGGAATAACAAGGCAACCCTGCTCAAATCTTGTATCTTCTATTTCAAATGATAAAAATACTTGACTTTTGATGACTTTACTGTGTTTGCCTGTAGCTCCTCTTATCTTTACTTCCATCACAGGGGCCTCAACAAAATCAACACTGTCTTTAATTTTATTTCTAAATTTTTCTGAAATAGCTGAAATAGGACTCTCTGTATCAATGAGACATTTACCCTCCCAATTGTTTACTTTAGCTTCAATGTATGGACACCCTAATTCACATTCTTCTACTCTTTCTTTTAATGGTTCATGTAACAGGTCATTTTCAATTTCTCTAAAATTACCCTCATTATTGTTTTTAACAACTTCACACACACATTGACACTTTCATTAACATCATCTATGGATACAACAGGTTGAGCATACAACAGATATTCATTACATTTTACACTTTGCCACCAGTGAGGATATAACCTTCTACAAACTTTAGCTAAATAGTTCCACAACTCTTCCCTATCTGTTTGTAATTGCAACTGTTCCATAATATTTTTAAAAATTTTCACCTTTTCCTTCAGAACTTGTATGTGGCTTTAAATACTTCATACTATTAGCTGGCACAACATTACAGGCCTCTGCTACATTAAATTGGTTACACTGACTTAACCTTACCTGTTCTTCAGATGCATGAGTGTCCTCTTCCTCATTGCTAACCACACTTACCTCATCATAATGCTCACAATTATCAACTTCATTATCACATAGCTTCACTACTTCACTTGAAATAATCTCGACGAATACTTGATACTCACCCACAGCATTAATCTCACCATTACTTACCTCCGTATAACTCTCAACAACATCATTAACTTTCATATTTTCATCAAAATCAAAACTTTCCTCATCATGTATCCTACCCACAGTCACATTAAGTTCCATTTCTCTCTCTTCACATAACTTTTCATTTTCATTAAATAACTTATTCAAATCAGAGCTGTAATGTTTGTCAGATACTTCAGAATTACATAGATTATCATTCTCCACCAAATTATAAAATTCTGGCACAATTAAAATGTCCTCATCTGGCTTGTTCTCAGAAGTAGTTACATTATCGCTTTCAACATGATTATTTTCTCTTATTGTATCCCAAAATTTCTGATCAAAATTTAAAGTATTACTTTGGTGTTGAAAATGAGTGTCTGTTATTTGTGGTGTGTATTTGTTTTGTCTTCCACTGGTTTTATTATAATAATAAGTTACATTTCTCCTTCTTCCTCTGTCTGTAAATTCCCAGTTGTTATTGTGGGTCCTATTGTGATTACATTTTCTCGCCCCAAAACTGTGGACCCTCAATGAGGCAGTCCGGAGTTTTCCTGCCTGCTTTCTCTGTTTGATATCCAATTTTGTTCCCTCCTGTTTCTGTCATCCCATCTATTTCCAAAATTTCTATCCCTGTCTCTGTCATTACCATTATGTTCCCTACTGTTTCACATCTATTGTCTCTGTATTATTCTCTCCTCTCCCCATACCTGTTTGAATACCCCCCCCCCCCCCATTTGTGTTCACCATTGTTAAAATTTTGCATATTCCCTCTTTCTAATGCCCTATCCAATTTATCCACAGATTTTAAAAATTCTTCCACAGAATCATCAGGCCCATGAACTAAATCCCACTGCAATTTTTCAGGTAGCTTTCTTTTCAGCGCATCTATTTGTGTCATTTCATCAAAAGGTGTATCTAAATGTATTAATTTTCTCAGTTGATCTTTACAAAATGCTTTCATTCTCTCCCTCTGAAAATAGGTCCATTTAAAAATTCAGATTTAGTTCTCCCCTGTTCAGATTCTGACTAAAATTTGTTTAAAAAGCTTTTCTCAAAATTTGCAAAGGTTTCCCATGGATCGAAATTTTGGTTAGCTCAGGATAGGGCCTCCCCTTCAAGAAATTATTTGACAAATTTAATTTTTGAATTATCAGACATTCCTGGCACAAAATTGTCCTTGCAATGGTGCAAAAAATCATCTGGGTGCATATTATCACAAAGAAAACTTTTCACTAACAGGTTCGGCCAAGCTGGTCCATGACTGTACAAATTCTGGTTAACAACATATTCTTCAACTTGATTTATTTTAGTTTGTAATGTGTCTAATTTATTGGTAAGATTTGATTCTAAACTGTCAACCCTTTTCTCAACACTACTGACTGCATTAACACTGTTTACTTTCAAGTCATTAAATTTTTCATCTAGTGATTCATTTTCATTTTGAAGTTCCTGAATTTACCTGGCCCTGTTACCATTTTCAGTAATGAATTCATTTTCAAAAACAATTACTTTTTTCTCCACATTGTCTACCCTCGATTCTACCACCTTTACGTTACCTTCCAGTGTATTTTTGACAGTTAACTCAGTTTTTATTGCATTTAATTGCTTATTAAAATTCTCCCCTAACCTTTCGTCAATTTCAGCCCTCATTTCAGATCTTAAATTATTTATGTTTTCATTCTGCTTACTCAGAAGCTGCATAATTAATTCTAACTTATCAATTTTTGGATCCCCCCCTGCTATTTCTTCCCCTTCATTAATTTTATCCTTTATTAACTGTTAACAGAAAATGAACCACTAGAAATGACAATACCAAATAACAAAATTCGTTACAATTTTTACTTAACTTATAGCTGAAGTCTTCTCTGTCGGAATCCAGTCGCAGTGTTTATTTTAAATCCTTTGTCGTTCCATTGTTTTTTGCGTCCATTTTTTGGCCTGAGGTTGTCTCCTTAATATTTGATTGTCAGGTTTTTGTCGATATTTTTCATAACAGATTCACTATGTACTTTTCCTGAAACACATCTACAGTTAATTTTTGAATATTTGGTGCTACTTATCCCGGCAAGAGCACCCACGTTCTAACAACCCCGCCACAACAAAGGTCAAAATTTTAATAACGATTGTGGTGTTGTTCACGCTGCTAAATACTGCATTATCGGGCAACAACAGTTATATTATGTGGCAGGTGTTATTAGAGCACAGTTAATAAAGTCATTTCATGTAATAATCAAAAACTAAGCACTCATCTTTTTGTGTTTCCCACGCTGGTCTCGTCGTAACATCATGGCTCAATCGTTGAAAATCTAGGTGGTCCTGATTCCAAGCTCGGGTGCAAAGAGGCCTAGGTTTTACGCTGCTATATTCAAAAGTGATGTAGATGCGCTTCACAAACCATTCTTGAAGATTACACCTTTCAAAGTTAGCACAATGGTGATGTAAAAAATAATCAGCACTCCGAATTTAAGTTACACTTCCTTTTAATTGCTTTTATTGTAATATCACGTGACACACAATCATCACAATACAAAACATACTTGAAAACATCTTCCTCACAGTCACCGTTAAAGTTCAAATTTTATAAGCAGACTACAATATACGTCTTTCCAACATGACGTCCAACACTTAGACTCTCTCAAGGTCCGACTCTCTAACAAGTTAACAACTAATTAACAATCGCTTACGCGCCCAAAAATCAGAATTACAAGTACGTCAAAGATCATAGTGACAAAAGAAAGAATACTCATAAGAATAATATCATTGCAATATAAACATATCGATGTATCAAAAGTGAGATCAAATCTGAATGTTGTCTCAGAAATATGTTAAGTAGTTAACAGAAATACAGTAGAATATTACTGGTATTGAGAGGTTCAGGTGAGGTACTATAATGGTTACGTAATTCAAGTACCATTACACACGGCTGTCGGATGGGCCCGATGGGCCCCTTGTGGCCTGATGGTGTGAGTGCAGCTGAAGACGGCGACTGAGTGGACAGGAAAATAAAGATGGTGTGGACCATAAGTCGGTTATCGCTAGCAATGCTTGCGTAGTGGTAATTAGCTGTGAACTTGCCTAGTGCGCCTCAGAAATACGATAGTTGACACTAGCAATTTGAGGTTAGGTTCTCTGTTGTTAGCTGAGAAAAAAAATAGCTCTGCGCACTATGGGACTTAACATCTGAGATCATCAATCCCCAAGAACTTAGAACTACTTAAACCTAACTAACCTAAGGACATCACACACATCCATGCCCGAGGCAGGATTCGAATCTGTGACCGTAGCGGTCGCGCGGTTCCAGACTGAAGCACCTAGAAACGCTCGTCCACACCAGCCGGCTATTAGCTGAGAAACAGTGAATGTAAAGTTAATTACAGAACACCCTGTATTTGCCTTCTAAGCATGGTGGAAACATGACCATAATTGAATCGGTATTTTGAAAAAGGGAACAAGTGTCAAGAAATCGATTTCATTTTTTTTACTAAACTTGTGTTAGCATGTAGTTATACATTGTGAGCTATAAAAAGGAACAAAATCCACTTATTTACTGGCTTAATCGTACTTGGAAATATTTGTTAGTTTGAACAAGGGAAGATATCCAGCTTTCGAATTCATCCACTTTCAATGCTGCTGGTTTTCGCATGTGCAGTTCAGTTTCTTAAAACCACGCGTTTGTAGTGCATCAGAATATTGTTTTGTGTTTAATATCTGACGTCTGTTTTTAGATATTCTTCGTTTAAGATAAATGAACTATTGTTATTGATATAGTAACTATTCTAGACGACTTAAAAGGGTGTTATTTTGGCGTTTCTACTGTAATGTCATGTTTTTATGTTGAATGCCTATGTTTCAATTATTTGGTGTTGAGATTATTGCTACCATGTCTTCATCCACTTCAGAAAGTGATATTCACTCTGTTGTTGTTGTGGTCTTCAATCCGAAGACTGATTTGATGCAGATCTTCACGCTTCTCTACCACGTGCAAGCCACTTTATCTCCTAGTCGCTATTGCAACCCACATTCTTCTGAGTCTACTTACTGTATTCATCTCTTAGTCTCCCTCTACGAATTTTACCACACAAACTTCTCTCAAATAATAAACTGGCGATCCCTTTATGCTCTTGAATGTCCCCTATTAAACGATCCCTTTCTCTACTCAGGTTGTGCCACAAATTTCCAGTCTCCCGAATTCTGTTTAATACTTGCTCATTAGTCACGTGATCTTCCCATCTAATTTTCAGCATTATTCTGTCGTACCACATTTTGAAAGTTTCCATTCTCTTCTAAACTGTTTATCGTCATGTTTCTGTTCCACACATGGTTATACACCAGACAAGTACCTTCAGAACAGACTTCCGAATACTTAAGCCCATATTAAATGTTAAAAAAGTCTCTTCTTCAAAAACGCTTTTCTTGCCATTGCTACTACATTTTTTGTCCGCTCTGCTTCGGCCATCATCAGTTATTTTGCAGTCTAACTAGCAAAACTCACCTATTACTTTAACTGTCTCATTTCCTAATCTAATACCATCATCATCACCTGATTTAATTCGAACACATTCCATTACCCTTATTTTTTTCATTCGTTGATGTTCAACTTATATCCTCCTTTCAAGACACTGTCCATTCGGTTCAACTGCTCTTCCAAGTCCTTGGATGTGTCTGACAGAATGACACTGTCATCGATAAACTTCTAAGTTTTTGTTTATTCTCCCTGAATTTTAATTCCTATTCCAATTTTTTTGTTTCCTTTATTACTTGTTCAATATACATACTGAATAACATCGTGGATAGGCTACAAACCTATTTCGTTCCCTTCTCAACCACTGTTTCCCTTTCATGCCCCTCAACTCTTATAACTGCCATCTAGTTGCTATATACATTGTAAATACCCTTTCGCTCTCTGTATTTTAACGCTGCTACTTTCAGAATTTCAAAGTTTTCTAGTCATCGTCGTCATAAGGTTTATCTAAGTCTACAAATGCTATAAACGTAGGTTTGCCTTTCCTTAACCTATCTTCTGACATAAGTCGTAGGGTCAGTCCTGCCTCACATGTTTCTACATTTCTACAGAATCCAAACTGACCTACCTCGAGGTCGGTTTCTATCAGTTTTGCCAATCTTCTGTAAAGAATTCGTGCTACTATTTTGCAACCATGACTTATTAAACTGATAGCTAGTGGACTTTCACACCTTTCAGTACTTGCTGGATCTGGAACAGGGTATTTCGCCTGTCTGATGGGAGAGTTTTGTCGTGGCTGATTTGACTGGTTCTCCCAAGACTATCAATAGTACTGACGGAATGTTGTCCTTTCCCGGGACCTTGTTTCGCCTTACGTTTTTCAGCACTGTCAAATTCTTCTCGCAGTACCATATCTCCTCTCTCATCTTCATTTACGTCCTCTTTCATTTCTATAATATAGCCTACAAGTTCATCTCCCTTGTATAGATCCTCTATACACTCTTTCAACCTTCTCTTCTAAGAACGATTTTACGTCTGAGCTCTTGATATTCAGATAACCGGTTCTCTTTTGTCCAGTGGCCTCTTTAATTTTCCTATAAGCGTTTTTATCTAGGAGATATGCTTCTAAATCCTTACATCTGTGCTCTAGCAATTCCTGCTTAGCCATTTTGCTCCTCCTGTCAATCTCATTTTTAGACGATTGTATTCCCTTTCTCCTGTTTCATTTGCTGCATTTTTTATATTTCATCTTCTGCTTATTCCTTTCCCCTCTTCTAGTCAACCGCTGTCTAATACTCCTTATGAAACTCTCAACAATTCCTGGTTCTTTCAAGTTATCCAAGTCTCATCTCCTTTATTTCATACCTTTTTGCAATTTCATCAGTTTCAATCTGCAGTTCATAACCAATAAATTGTCAGAGTACATATATGCATCAAGAAATATCTTACAGTTCAAATCTGGTTCTGAAATCTCTGTCTTACCCACCGGTGTCTTCAGATCTCTTCCATCTATACAACGTTCTTTTATGGTGCTTTAACCAAGTATTAGCGAGGGCTAAATTACGCCCTGTGCAAAATTCTACCAGGATGCTTCCTCTTCCATTCCTTTCTCCCAGTCCATATTCACCTACTATTTTTCCTTCTTTTGCTTTTCCTGCTGTCCAGTTCCAGTCCCCCATCACTATTAAATTTCCATTTCCGTTAACTATCAGAATAATTTGTTTTATTTCATCATACATTTCTTCAATCACCTCATCACCTTCGGAGCCAGTTGGCATATAAACTTGTAATACTGTGGTGAGTGTGGACTTTGTGTTTGTCTTGGCTACGATAATGCGTTGACTGTGCTGTTCGTGGTAGCTTACCTGAATTCGTATTTTCTTATTCATTATTGGACCTACTCTTGCATTACTCCTGTGTGACACTGTATTTATAGAGCTGTATTCACCTGATCAGATGTCCTGTTCCTCCTGCTGCCGAATTTCGCTAATTCCCACTATATTTAACTTCAACCTATCCATTTCCTTTTTTAAGTTTTCTACCCTACCTGCCTGAATAAGGGATCTGACATTCGACGCTCCGATCCGTAGAACTCCTATTTTGTTTCTCCTGATACGTCATCCTACTGAGTAGTCCCTGCTTCCGACCCCCCACCCCACCACTCCCTCCATGAACTGTGTACGTTGCCTTCGTTGGGGTGGCTTGCTTGGATCAGCACTACAGAAGAAACTACCGCAGGTGCAACCAAAAACGGAGTGGTATCTGTTGAGAGGCTAGACAAACGTGTGGTTTCTGAAGAAGGACAGCAACGTTTTCAGTAGTTGCATTAGCAACCGGGGGCCGAACCGCACAATAACCCTAGGTTCGGTGCAGGGAGGCGGTGCGGTGGGGTGGATTGTCTGCTGTGGCCTGTTGTTGTGTTGTGAACCACTGAGGGCTATGGCGGGCCGGCCGGAGTGGCCGAGCGGTTAAAGGCGCTACAGTCTGGAACCGCACGACCGCTACGGTCGCAGGTTCGAATCCTGCCTCGGGCATGGATGTGTGTGATGTCCTTAGGTTAGTTAGGTTTAAGTAGTTCTAAGTTCTAGGGGACTTATGACCACAGCAGTTGAGTCCCATAGTGCTCAGAGCCATTTGAACCATTTGGCTATGGCGGGACAAAGCCTCTCCATCGTTTCTAGGTCCCGGTTCAATACACAAGCAATACACTGTAGACATATCCTGTATGTATAGTATTATGAATGTTTTGTGAAAATATGATTATTTATGAGGTTATAATACGAAAATTTTAATGTCCATTTCATAATCAGTATGAAGAAGAGAACAAATCCTCGGCTTTTAACATCATGTTACGTACTTCAGGACACTCCAGTTCTTCTTTCTAATATGAAGAAGTTCGTATAACTATTTAACGTAAAGTTAAAAATAAGGACAGGAAAATCTTTCTTGCATTCCTGACAAAAAGATGCTTTGGATTCGTTCCCATCTTGAAACTGCAGATTCAGTTACCGTCTTGTTAGAGGTTTGTTTTTGGAACGCTTTTCAAACGTCCAACCTGCATCTCAACACGGTAATCGCAAATTAAAGAACTGTAGAGGCTGGGTCGGTAGTGGAGATTCCTCGTTCACATGGCCCAAAGTCCCGTACTGCGGAAGAGAATCTTAATGCTGCTGCGCAATCCTTTCTGCTATCACCAACTAAATCTCAAAGAAAAGCGAGCAAGGAGTAAGGAATAGAAGGAACAATTTACGAAGAATTCAGGAAAAGCTGAAATTGCGACCATGTCAACCTACTTTACATTAAGGCCTAAATGAAGGTGACCTGGTTGGGAGTATGGAATTCTGCGAAGTGTACACAGTCCGATAAGAAGTCGGCCCTAGTTTTACAAAAGAATTCTTTGGAGGGACGAAGCGACCTTTAAGGAAAATGGCAGAGTGAGCAGACGCAAATGTGTCGCCACAAATGTCACTTTCTCGATGTGAGGGTACGGGCAGAGATTTTCAGCGATGGGCTAATTAGACCCTATTTTATTAACGTTACTGCAAATTCTGTAAATCACCTTGATATGTTACAAGGACTGGAAAATAGTCGACTTTTTGAACATCTGCCACCGGTTAAGTGAAAGTTGATGTTGTAACTAGTTCAAGCACTACAGCATTATAGATTTATTGTCAGAGACTTTCTAAACGAAAGCTTTGACAAATGGATTTCCAGACGGAGTACTATTCAATGGCCTCCACGATCCCCAGATATCACACACCTGGATTTTTCAGTTTGGGGTACGCTAAAAAAATGAGGTTTATGCCATCAGTTTTCGTAACGTTGAGAATTTGAAAGAAAGAATCCAATCAGAATTTTCAAACCTACAGTTACGGAAGAATTGCAACAAAATATCTAAATCAGTGTTGAAAAGATGCAATGTTTTTTTTTAGAACAGCATGGAAACCACTTCGAGCAATATTTGTAGGTTCATAGAGTTCTACATGTATTTCTGTGGTAATAATAAATTTGTATTTTCTTTAGTTTAGTATTATTGCACCAAACTCGTTTTTGACAACTGACTGATGACGCATCCTGTATAGGCCAACGGAAGAGTAAAAGGGACATGTAATCAGGAGAATAGACTATAGATTTAATTTGTCTCAAAGTGCTCGGTGTGGCAGGTAACTCGCAGGTAGACGGATAAAACTGTGATTTCGCAAACAATGGAAAGAGAAATGGTAGAATATCGGTGTCGATCACTAGACGCGCACCAACCATGTCCTGAGCAAAATTCTATCTATCAAAATGCGGTTCGCGACTCAATTGTTAAGAACCACACTAGGGGACCGGGTTCAGTTTGTGGGTGGTCCTAGGATATTTATCTGTCGCTTAGCACTTCCTTCACTTCTGGCAACATTTGCTGACGTGAAGAATTCTGAGACATACCGTGTTTGGAAATCGGGCATCAACTTATAATTGTCGGGAAGGTCAGTTCAAAAGCAACTGTATGCCACACCTAGTAAGTGATCTGTGGTAATCACTTAGTGATTCTGATACCAGTATCTGCTAGTCCAACTATCCATAACACATACATTGGTCGTTTCAGACCTTCGTGTATGAATGATTCTCTAGTAGAGATTCGCGTATAAAGTTTACATACCTCTCTAACATACGTGTAATCGGCCTGTGATTGCGGTTACTCGATTTGTAATTTCATCAGGTGTCTGAATCTGTTATCTGCATTCATTTGTTTGGATTGATAAAAGGTCTTTTTTTGCATTGGTTGGATGCAATGGTTGCCGTAGCCTTGCCAACATGACCATCAATAATCTAGGGAAAGGTTATGCTCTACAACTTCGCGTATTTTGCAAAGGAAAGAAAATGGACGATGACTCAGCACGCCTCACAAATATTCATCACAATAAATTATTCCGTTGAAGCTCGATATGATTGATCCAATAAGTGTTTCGATGTCCTGGACCCATTGGAACACAGAGAGGAACACTCATTAACAGAGATGTGTCACACTTGTAAAAGTCCCTAGTATCCGAGAGCCTTCCTGGGCTACAACAAAATCTCTTGGCAGACCGCATGGCTTTCACTCACAAAGCTGTGTTTGAACACCCCTATCCCACTCAAGTGGTAACAAGTGAAGGCTCATAGCAAAAATGTGCGCCAGTATCCTCGGCGGTAACTCATCAGACCCACTGAGACATCTCCCCACGACGAGCAAAGCGGTGTTGAATGCTAATAGTGGAGTGGTCTTTCGAGATCCTGATAGTCCTTTTATAGACCATTATGGAGTCCACGGACATTGCAGAAAATTTAACCCTATAGTTACAAAAGGGAATGATTCAGTCGCATCAGGGTAAGTGCACACTGCCAGATACATAAGGTGCTCGAGACAGTGGTTCGTCAAATGCTGTGTCATCTCACCAAAACGAAAGCTCTAGCCCGAGTGTCATGGTTTTGTAGGACCGGGCTGAGAAACTGGGGTAACCTAGGTTCGACAGTCAGCAGGTCTGACCAACTCAAATCTTTGCTCCATGCTTACATCTGAATCTGTGCTGTGGGAACAGCTGTGAAGTACACGGCAGGGGACACATGGCACTGTACAAAATATTATGGTGTCTTCTAGGTCGATTAGCGTATGGAGTACCAGAAGAATGACTGTTTAAGCGGGGATGTACTTAAAATCGGTCAAACATGCTCAAATTTTTTTACCATCACTTGGATCTGTAGCATGTTAGAAATTTTTTTATAGTTTCCAGAGACTGATTCGTGCTATAAACGATCTTGTTTCAGCCACTGCGCAGTGCCACGTCACCTATTCAACACAACTCTGTCACTGTTTGCGATATTTTATTAGTACCTGCTATCAGACAAGGTATCTGCTGGGTATAGAAGGCTTTGAGCCCATTTATGATAAGATTAATTACGATTTATTAAGGAAATGCACACATGGTGCAACACAAAACCTGAACGAATGCCGTAATAACCTGATTTAGGAGATACGCATAAAGGTAACATTTTACGCACAGAGATTTCTTATCTACTATCGCTAAAATTTCTTCATGTATTACTTGTGTGGTGTTCCATGTTGGTAACACTGGAAGGCTCTGGAACCTTAGGAGACTAGGATTTGATGCAGGTTGCTTCGCTGAAGACACACTGAAGGAGAGTGATAATTCTGAAATGTCAGTGAAACATATTGTCAAAATGGCGTACAGAAGAGTCAGATTAGAAGAAAAGAGCTACATGAAGACCAATAAGACCAAATGTATGGTTATGACAACATTATGGCATAACGCAAATAAACAATTTTCTATGCATTTCCTGCAACTTACATTTCTCACTGTATAAAGTACATTTTCTTCTCAATCATTGCAGATAAAAAGTGAAACTTGATGCAGACTTTGTACGTTGTACGTATAACAGGTTGCTCAACTGGAATAGTAGTACAAAATTTTTGAAAGTGCAATACTGTCAGGTTCATTTAAATTTTTGTGAAACAAAAAAACAAATTTTTAAAAATCCTAGCGAAATTTCTCAGACTAATAATAAAAGACTGGTACACAGATCTGTTTATCTAATTACTAGCCTAAGACATTTGGAAAGTGACAAGCAAAGTAACTTTTGAGAAAATGTTCCTCACGTGATAGTATGTGTTCTCAGGGTATTCCTGATCAAATTATTTGACAAAAAATTGAAAAAATCTGATTGTAGCCAACAGCACAATCACAACACTTGAAAAATTTGGTTCCATTAACTTGAAAACAGTAAAAGTTAGATTATCTTATATATGTACCTCTGCATTTTCTCATACATATTTTTATGGGTGCTGTAACAGTCTGTTTCGTCTCTACAGTGTCTGCAGAATGAATACCTGGGGGTCTATAGTAGTTTCCTGGATCTTCTCTTCCTACTGGGTCTCGGAAGTTGTGTAACTAGTCTTTAAAACGTATCTCTCTTCAAGCGTCTGCCAATTCAGGTTTTTTGGCATTTCAATTATGCTCTCTCGCGAGACTAACAAACTTGTCACCAGTCGTGCTGTCCTTCTTTGTATATTTCAGAACCCCTCTTAGTAAAATGTGCAATGTGCACATGAGAGATACAAACCTTTAACCATTCGTGCCGCCCTTCTTTCGATACGGCAAAATCATCATGTGGAATCTTACCCATGACTTCAGCAATATACTTAGGAGAATCGCACAAATATGAGGACGTGCTGGAAAGTAATGCCTCCGAACTTTTTCTGGGAAAACTCTGAAAGCTAACATTCTACATCTTTATTGTTTATGTCTACATATTTATTTCAAAACGTAGTCACCGTGGCGACGAACACGTTTCTCCCAACGTGGGACCATTTCGTTGATGCCATAGCTGTGGAATTTCCGACTTTCTTGACGGTGCTACAACCTCATTCCTGCTTGTGCCGCTTCATGACTATCAGAGGGAAGTCCTTGAAGATGCCATTAAAGTATTGGATGCAGATGAAAGTCGGGTGGGGCCAAGTCGGGACTGTAAGGAGGACAGTCGATAGCAGTGAAGCCAAGGCGTAGAATTGTTGTTGTTTTTGCAGCGCTCGTTTGTTGTCTGGCATTGTCATGCTGAAGAACAGGGCGTTCCGTATGTGGACAAACCCCTCAAATTCGAAACTCGATTCAGCACGCTGTTTCACAAGCACCGACTTAGTTCTGTTGCACACTGCCATGTTGTACCCTACAATTGGAGCCCTCTAGCGGCAGAGGGTTACAACTTGCGTCAGCGGATCGGGAAAGTCGACTGAGTAGTATCTGTAGCGATACTCACAACAGAATTGAAAAAATTGAAGGAATGATTTTTCATCTCGTCATCGTAATTTGAAGGCTTTCTCTGCAGGTTTTCTATCCTAGCTGCGCCGTGATGGAATTTCAAATTGACAGTGTCGAGCGTCACCGCTGAGACATGTCCCTGCACTGTCCGCGGCCCGAGTTGGACGCCGCAGCAACTGCCAGGCCGCTGTATCCGGGCGAAGGGCGCCGGTCCGATCTTACCCCATGGTAGACTTGGAAGTGGTGGCGAATGTGGTGCGACTCCACCGTGACATGCTACGTTCATATGTGTTACTTTCGTATGAGGCACAACTTCCAGAAGACGGAAACCTAAATTCAGAAACCTCTACATTTTAAAAGGCCTACAGCTGTTTTATCACAGTGATCATACATCAGTTCTCGGTCGTCAGTTCTTTTATACTGTGGCCTATAGAAACCAGCCATTCTGGTTTCATATTTATTCGACACAATGCTTGTCTCTCTTCAGTTAAATATCGGACGTAGAAAACTTCCTGTTCAGTCTAACATTTTTGCTTCTTCTTCACAGCATAGAGTCGTCACTTCGTTCAGAACAGCAGAAAATTAAAAAAAAAGACATAACCTGACAATACAAGCACGTTTCAAAAACCGTTCCGCCTTTACATGGGAATGAAAATCGGTTCTGAAGGAGAAAATCCGTCATCTAGAACCACATTTCCAGAATCGATATTGGAGTGTTCAGACGACCACCCAGAAGCGGGACTGGGTTCACGAAAACCGGTTTTGGTACCCCATGTTAACATAGTAACAGTTATTTACAAGTCCTGGGTGTTATCACCAACTGTACGGTAACTACTACCAAAGCTCCTTTCGAAGGCTTTTCAGGAGTTCTGATGTTCGAATAGTTATTTTCTAATGCAAAGTAAAAGTTTGTTAAAATCATCTCGTGCTTTTACACGCTATAATAATGTTCCTGCAATATAGTCTCCATGTGATTACTCGTGGGAAGCAGATGGCACCTCTCACTGATGGCCAGTGGCTGGGGGTGCTTGTCTCGGGTAATTTTTCTGAGCTGGTTTTTGAGGCGCTGTATAGATATAGTTTTACCTTCTAAGTACAGTTCCTTAAGACGGGATCCCTAAAAATAAAATAAAAATATACAATGGAAACGACATATATTTGTTTTTCTTTTATTTTATCTCACAGGTTGTCCCATACAGTCCCGCTATGATTTCAAAAAATGAAAACGTCTAATAGAGTTCGAGAATCGTGGTGTGTTGTAAAATGTCTTGCAGCTCTCAACGTTTCTCTGTATTCCTTCGTCCTTTGTTCCAGATTCGACTTGGAATGCATCAAAAAGACAACAGACCAACAGAACACAGAAAACAAATTTGTGCCAACAGTACTGTGGAATCATCGACGCCTCTGTGGCAGGGCTCCACCTGCGAAAAAAGCATAATGATGTGGCTCATAAACCTTAGAAAAAATGGTTCAAATGGCTCTGAGCACTATGCGACTTAACTTCTGAGGTCATCAGTCGCCTAGAACTTAGAACTAATTAAACCTAACTAACCTAAGGACACCACACACATCCATGCCTGAGGCAGGATTCGAACCTGCGACCGTAGCGGTCGCTCGGTTCCACACTGTAGCGCCTAGAACCGCACGGCCACTGCGGCCGGCTAAACCTTAGAGATAGGCGGTGTCAAAGACCTTCCTCGAAGTGGATGATCACCTGTGTCTCAAGCACGTGTTGTCAGACTGCAAGTTGCATTTGAACATAGCCAAACATTGGAATTTGTGCTCGCGCGATTTGCTGAATGTCACGTATCCCGAAAGGTAGATGGGCCGTGATGGTTTCATCGCATACCCCCCAAAGCCGTCCTGGTGTGACGCCACTAAATGGCTTTTAGTAAGGTTACATCAAGGATAGCGCGGACACAACACGAGAGAGTGACACTGCCGCATTTCGTTCACGAATAAGTGAATCTATCAGAACTGTTGATGCAGCAATGCTGACCCGAGCATGGGAGGACCTCGAATAACGCTTCAATGGTCTACGATCGATGAGTGGGACACACGATGCAATTCGGCGTAACAGAAAATTACTTTGAGACCTGCTATACGTTTTACAACAAACTGCGATTCTCTGTTTCCAATAGTTCACGGGTAATGATTTTTTGGAGATGACAGTAAGAGTTAATGGATACCCTGTATGTTGATGTGTACATAAATTTTTGCTATCGTTGTACAGGTTGTTTGTCGTAACTCGAGACAGCTAAATGCCTAGAAAACGACGCATCTTGTGAAAAAAGAAACGGTTCTAGGTGAAAAGTTAATCTTCATTTTTTTCCATTTTCCGTCGTTCTTTAGTTGCTTCAGAATTCAGGGAGGCATGCTCCGTTTATGCAGCTAAATGAAAGGCAGTTTGTTTTTTGTCTTTCATGTAGTTACATAGATGGAACCTACCTCAATGAAAAGTTAATTTTGGTAAAGAGGACACCTATCTGTGCCACAACTGGCCACACCTTAACCACCCTTAATTCAGGGTCACGTTTGTGTTTTGAGATTCAAACCCTCCATTTTTATTGCATATTCCGATTCTTTGCCAAAAAATTCGTACAGTTCAGTCAAATCATTGTTTCCCATTAGTGTTGATGACGCTGCTGTTGACAAATAGCTGGCCGAAGTGGCCGTGCGGTTAAAGGCGCTGCAGTCTGGAACCGCAAGACCGCTACGGTCGCAGGTTCGAATCCTGCCTCGGGCATGGATGTTTGTGATGTCCTTAGGTTTAACTAGTTCTAAGTTCTAGGGGACTAATGACCTCAGCAGTTGAGTCCCATAGTGCTCAGAGCCATTTGAACCATTTGTTGACAAATATCAAGTGTGTCTGTTTTTTATACTAAGAGCCGATGAATTTGATTCTAGGTTTCATTTACGATGTAAATATAAACCTTTGTGATCTAACAGTTGATAATGGTATTCAAACGTTTCTTACGTGTTGTAAATGTTGATTGTGGTGAGTCCCCAAGCCGTCAGAACGCTTGATTTTAGTGGCTGCCCTTGAACAACGCTATGTGGGTGCCAATTCGGTGTGTTTCCATCCAACCACCGAACTCTCGCGCTGGCTGCTACGCTCCTGCCGACAGAATACAAACCACTACCGTTGTAATAAGGTAAAAGGTCCACGAAACGCATAGGCGTACCTGCCACAGATACTCACCGAAATCATAAGCCCAGTGATGAGAGGCAAGTGGACTCACGGAAATCAAGCACTCCAGTGGCGAGAGGCAAGGGGGCTCACCGTAATCAGGGATCCCGATGGGAACAAAAAAGTTACTGCATGCACGTTGTTGTTCCTTAATCACGCTAAACGTAGTTTGTAACCGTATATTAAAACTGCCAATCATATTGTACGGTACAATCAAATTTGCAGCACTAAAGTAAATTCAGAACGTACATATCAACCGTTAGACCACAAAGGTTTACATTTACAGCGTAAATGAAATGAAGAATCAAATGCGTCAATTACGAATTGCAAAAACAGGGACACTTCATATTCGTCATTTGGATGGTGGTGGTGGTAAGTTCCTATGGGACCAAACTGCTGACGTCATCGGTATCTAGGCTTACACACTACTTAATCCAGCTTAAACTAACTGACGCTAAGGACAACACACACACCCATGCCCGAGGAAGGACTCAAACCTCCGACGGGGTGAGCCGTGCGTGACAAGACGTCTTTGACCGCGTGGCTACCCCGCGCAGCCAGGCGGATGACACAAGTGTTTGTCAGGAGTTGTACTTCGACCAGACGTGACAAAGCAGACGTCAGTTTACCGAATACATGCATCCGAATGTTTAACTGTATAGTTGGGGCAGCGCTGTGATGGATGTCATGTCAGCAACGGACTATAGTTACACTGTAATTATCGTGTACATTACTTTTTTATGATTGACACTGAGAGTCTATGGTCAGTCCGACGGGGGCACCAACGCGTGCAGTGGTAAGTCGCCTCAGACCGTGCGGCTACCCCACGCGGCTGTCGAGTGGAGAGTCATGTACCACGAATGGAAGACAATGATTTAATAAACCGGATGCGTTTTTGGACATAGAATTCGAATATACACTAAAAATGTGGGATTACAAAAAAATGGTTCAGATGGCTCTGAGCACTATGGGACTTAACTGCTGTGGTCATCAGTCCCCTAGAACTTAGAAATACGTAAACCTAACTAATCTAAGGACATCACGAACACCCATGCCCGAGGCAGGATTCGAACCTGCAACCGCAGCGGTTGCGCGGTTCATGACTGTAGCGCCTAGAACCGCTCGGCCACTCCGGCCGGCTGTGGGATTACAATTCGTGAACACAAAGCTGACCTATCTTACACTGGAGGAGTGTCTAGGAGGTTGTAAGTGTCCCATTTACAAATATTAACTATTCACCTACAACACGTTTTTCGTACGATATGTCGTTTTCGAGATATTTACTCGTCTCGACCAAAAACCATGTTTACAGAAATCGGACACAATCTTTCTGATAACGCTATGAACGTTGATTCATCGGACAGCACGTGGCCGTTAAACAGCCGTAGTACGGCTGATTCAACCCGTAGCCCGCTGCTGTCTGCGTGTTGACTGGAGGGAGACGAGCAGGGAGTATATTTACCGGTGGCGGCGCCGGAGAGCAGGTTGTTTGCTTCTCGTGACCAGAAGCCTCGATGCGCTCTTTGACGCCCCCCGGTGCTCTGTTTAACTTGCTCCAGTGTTTGTGACGATGCTTATGGCCACCGCTCAGCCCCACCCTTCTGATAGCGCGAGAGCCGCTGACAGATGGCCTTAAGCTTCTGCAGACCACCATCAATCAGTGGCTTGGATTTCTGCTGTGTCACGCAATCACTGTGATATTGCCTTTCAGGCAAAGAAGTAACGTCCGAGATTTTATCATCATCATCATTTTCAGCATCGGCCTCCTCTGAAGATCTGCACACCCTACTGTAATCAGCTATGAATATCACTAGAGGTTCTGCGTATTTTCTGTCATCTCCCTACTCTCCATTAGAGAGCGATGGTCGCTTGTTATGTCATAAAGAATTTCATCGGTCCATCTACAATTTATAGTCCTACCAATTCATCACGTCCACGCTGATTTCATTTTCGTTACTTCTTTCAGTGCTGTCTAATCCCTGACCCATTGTTTGTTTCCTTGTGTTCCCTAGTAATACCCAACATTTTCAAAAGTTAACACCATAAACTTTCTTACATGACAAATAGCAGTTGTCTTACAATTCTTGTTCAATTCCGTAACAAGTATGGTGAAATAATACTTCACGTTAAAGAAATAAATAAAACAGTATATGGACATTCCACATCTAAATGAACACGAAAAAGGACGATATAATTATCAGACGAGGATGTTCCAATAACTCTACTCTTTTCTTGAATAATTCAAAGTAATTACTTAATAAGTAATTTCATAATCCGTGCCCGAATGACATGAGAAACTTGGTTATCATACAACTCCAAAAGTATGAATTATAACTATCAAAAATAAACTTGTGATTTTTAATTATTGCTTTGGTGCTTAAAAGAAGAAACTATAAAAGTTACTAACTATTCCCCAAATATTTCAGACCAGAAGTTATAGTAGACCTTCGACCGCTCATACATTTAAAATAACGTGAAAGAGACGGAAATATTGGTTTATCAGGTAGTATTCGCGTCATTATACAACATGATGCCCCTAACCTAACTTTATCTTGATGAGAATACAAAAACAGACTGCTCTTGAAAATTCGAAGGAAGATCAGAGCTTCACGTTCCGTTGACGACAGGATCATTCAAAGTCCCAGCACAAGCTCGGATTGATTATATTCCTCCCAAAGCATCTTAATCGACTGAAGAAAATAATGAAAAATCTAAGAGTGAACCACCGTCTCTCGAAATGTGAGTACAGTGTCTTAACCACTATACCACTTGGCTTGCTATAGACATCTGTGGGTAGGAGAATGAACAGCCCTAAAAAGGGAAATTACAGAAGTCGGAAAGAAAAATACACGTACAAGGAAGATAACTGCGAAGAATCCATCGGCAACAGAAAAATTATTTCAGTTGATCGACGAAAGCGGGAAGGATCAAAATGTTCTGGAATATACAGTCGTACAGATACACAAGTCACTTAGGAATTAACTTAGCAGGAAGTGTACGGAACTAAGGCGAAATGGCTACATGAAAACTGAAGAAATCGAAAAAGAAACACTGTCAGTAAGACTGTCTCAGCATATAGAGTCAAAACAACCTTCAGTGAAATTAAAAGCAAGGGCGATAACATTAAGAGTGCAATGGGGATTCCACTGTGAAACGCAGAGGAAAGAGCGGATAAGTGGAAAGAATTTGCTGAATTCCACTATGAGGGGGTGACTTGTCTGAAGACGTGTCAGAACAGGAGTCAACATGGAGGAGGTAGGGAATCCAGCATTAGAGTAAGAATTTAAAAGAACTTTGGATGGATTAAGATCAGATAAGGCAGAGAGTATACATAACATCCCATAAGAATTTCTAAAAGCACTGGAAGAAATAGCAACAAAACGACTATTCACGTTGTTATGTAGAATGTATGAGACTAGCAATATACCATAAGACTTTTGGAAAAACGTCATCCACATAATTCCAAAGATAGCTAGAGCCAACAAGAGCGAGAATTATCTTAAGATCAACTTAATAGCCCTTGTGCTGTTTGAGGCTTTCCCGGCGCTGCATCTGCTTGATAGGTTCCCGGGATTTACGCCGGATCATATTGTAGAAACCGCACAATATTTCAGCGAGACAACTGCCCGCCATCTTCAGGTGCTACTGTCGCGTCGCTGAGAAGCGCGCCAATTTATATGCTGGCTTTCTAGAACAGCGCAGGCGCCAGCGGCGCATAACGTCATCGAAGACCAATCGTAGACAGCGTCGAATACCAGAGTCCTCTGCTGAAGAAACGGGTGTTTTAAAACTTCCGAATGATGCTGCTGAAGAAATAAGGCGAGAGGCTTGTAGATCAATAACCAGGATGCCTGCACCCAAGCAGAACGTCACCATTGAAGAAAGGAGAGCGCTCTGTTCTTTAAAAGAAGACAATGATATAGTAATTTTACCAGATGACAAGGGTAACGCCACTGTTCTTATGCCTGCTACATCTTATTTTGGCAAGATGATGGACCTACTACAGGATACAGCGTATCGTCGACTCCAGAAAGATCCGACAGATGCCGTACAACGGAGGACATCCGCTCTCCTCAAATCCAGCCAACTTCCTGACCATCTGAAGAAGAGTTTAAGAGAACGAGCGCCAGTTCCGCCACGACTTTATGGCCTGCCTAAGATACATAAGGAGAATGTTCCGCTTCGCCCTATCGTTAGTAATATAGGTGCCCCAACATACCATCTAGCTAAACATCTGGCTTCTCTTCTGAGTCCCATGGTGGGGAAATGTGAACACCATATTCGAAACTCAGAAGATTTTATACGGCGAATGAAGAACCTGCGTCTTGAATCTACAGACTTACTAGTGAGTTTCGATGTGGTTTCCTTGTTCACACGGGTGCCTCTGATGGACTCATTACAACTTATAGGAGCCAAGCTCGAAGGGGATGTCTTACACCTTTTCAAACATGTGCTTACCTCGACTTACTTTTTATTTAACAACCAGTATTTCGAGCAGACTGACGGTGTTGCTATGGGTAGCCCTTTGTCTCCCATAGTAGCAAATCTTTTTATGGAAGATTTCGAGGACAAAGCACTTCAGATGGCGGTTCGGAAACCCAAATGTTTTTGGAGATATGTAGATGATACGTTTGTGGTATGGCCGCATGGGACAGCAACGCTTCCTTCGTTCCTGGAACATCTGAACTCCCTCCATCCAAATATCTGTTTTACCATGGAGGTAGAAAAAGATGGTGAGCTCCCATTTCTGGATGTTTTGGTGCGTAGAAAAGGAGACGGCTCCTTGGGTCACAGTGTGTTCCGGAAGCCTACGCACACAGACTTGTATTTACAAGCTACGAGCTGTCATCATCCCTCACAGCGCAGCGGTGTATTACGGACGCTAGTGCATAGGGCTAGAGCCATCTCAGATCAGGACAGCTTATCGGCAGAGCTCAACCATCTCCGCTCTGTATTTGCCCAGAATGGGTACTCCGAGAAGCAGATCCGGAACGCGTTTCGACCAGCACGCTCCAAACCTCAAGAACAACCTGAAGAAGCAGATAACACCACGGGGTTGGTTTTTCTACCGTATGTCGGTGGCGTGTCTTTTAAGGTGGGCAGAATTTTCAAGAAACATCGGATTAAATGTGTTTTCCGGCCTCCAGCAAAAGTGAAATCGATGCTGGGCTCTGTTAAAGACAACCTCGGCCTGAGGAGACCAGGAATATACAAAATCCCGTGCCAGTGTGGGAAATCTTATATTGGCCAGACGTGTCGTACGGTCAAAGACAGATACGACGAACATAAACGTCACACGAGGTTGGGTCAGCCAGAGAAATCTGCGGTTGCTGAACATTGCCTTGACACGGGACACGGCATGAATTATGAAAAAACTAAGATCCTCTCGCATGCTTCCACATACTGGGACTCCATCATCAAAGAGGCGGTCGAAATACGTATAAGCAGTGACCTATTAAACAGAGACACGGGGTTTCACCTGAGCAAAGCCTGGGAACCAGCCTTGGCGGCACTAAGGAATCGTCAGCCGCAAATTAGCAACCGCGCCGAGTCAACGCAGATGGGAAGCCTTAGCGCAGATGATTAAATCGCGCGCGCGAACGGGGTCCGTCGCTCCCGGCCGCATTTTCCCGCGCCGCGGCGCGCTTCCGCAGACCGCGACCCGTTTCTTCAGCAGAGGACTCTGGTATTCGACGCTGTCTACGATTGGTCTTCGATGACGTTATGCGCCGCTGGCGCCTGCGCTGTTCTAGAAAGCCAGCATATAAATTGGCGCGCTTCTCAGCGACGCGACAGTAGCACCTGAAGATGGCGGGCAGTTGTCTCGCTGAAATATTGTGCGGTTTCTACAATATGATCCGGCGTAAATCCCGGGAACCTATTAATAGCCCTTGCTTCCTAGATGCTGACTAGAATTATATATAAAAGAATGGAAAAGAAAACTGAGGATCTGTTAGATGACTATATCAGTTTGGCTTTAGGAAAAGTAAACGGACCAAAGAGGCAGGTCTGACGTTGCGGTTAATAATGTAGCAAGACTAAAAAAAAAAAAAAAAAAAAAAAAAAAAAAAATCGAGATGAGTTCATAGGATTTCTCGACCTGGAAATAGTGTACGATTATGTCAAATGGTTCAAGATGTTCTTATTTCTCATAAAAATAGGGGTAAGCTGTAGGGAAAAAGGGGTAATACACAATCTGACAAGAAGTAAGAGGGAACAGTAAGACTAGAAGACCAAGGGCGAAGTGCTTGGATTAAAAGGGTGTAAGACGGGGATGTAGTCTTTCGCTACAACTATTCAATCTGTACATCGAAGAAGCAATGACGGGGATAAAAGATAGGTTCAAGAGTGGGATTAAAATTCAAGCTGAAAGGATATGAATGATCGCTGCTGATACTGCTATCCTCAGTGAACGTGAAGAAGAGTTACAGGATGTGTTGAATGGAATACAGAATATGAGTACAGAATGTGGACTTAGAGTAAGTCGAAGAAAGACCAAATTAATTAAAAGTAGCAGAAATTAGAACAACGGGAAACTTAACATTTAAATTGGGGACCACAAAGCAGACGAAAAGCAATTCTGCTACCTAGGTGGGAAAGGAACCACCACACAAAGAGTAGACTATCAGTGGCAATTGACAAACATGACAGAGAGAAGTCTGTTAGTATCAAACATAAGACTTAATTTGAGGAAGAAATTTCTGAGAATGTACATTTGGAGCACAGCATTGTACGGTAGTGAAACGTGAACTGTGGGAAAAACGGAACAGAAGTGAATCGAAGCATTTGAGATGCTGTGCTACAGAAGAACTTTGACAAGTGACTAATCGATAAGTTTCTCTGCAGAGTCAGAGAGGAAAGAAATGTATGGAAAATAGTGACAGAAAGAAGAAACAGGATGATAGGACATCTTAAGATGTCAGAGAATAACTTGCACCGTAGTAGAGGCAACTGTAGAAGGTAAAAACAGTAGGGGAAGACAGAGACTGGAATAAGTCCAGCAAATAGAGGATTTAGATTGCAACTGCTACTCGGAGATGAAAAGTTGGGACACGAGAAGAATTCGCGAAGGGACGCATCAAACCACTCAGAAGAGTGATAAAAAAAAAGAAAGAAAAACTGTGGGTCCTGTGGATCGCTGGAAGAGTCGAGCGAATACAGACAGACTAACATTTTTATCTACTGGTGTCGTGATATAGGAAAGAATATTATAATGATTATTTGAATGGTCTGCAGTATGTATAAAACAGTACTTTATTGATAAATGGAATGTGGAATGTAGTATTAATATGGATCGGAAAATATAACGTTTGTTTGTGCGTGAGGAATAAATACACTACTGGCCAGTAAAATTGCTACACCAAGAAGAAATGCAGATGATAAACGGGTATTCATTGGACGAATATATTATACTAGAACTGATATATGATTACATTCTCACGCAATTTGGGTGCATAGATCCTGAGAAATCAGTACCCAGAACAACCACCTCTGGCCGTAATAACGGCCTTGATACGCCTGGGCACTGAGTCAAACAGAGCTTGGATGGCGTGTACAGGTACAGCTGCCCATGCAGCTTCAACACGATACCACAGTTCATCAAGCGTAGTGACTGGCGTATTGTGGCGAGCCAGTTGCTCGGCCACCATTCACTAGACGTTTTCAATTGGTGAGAGATCTGGAGTATGTGCTGGCCAGGGCAGCAGTCGAACATTTTCTGTATTCAGAAAGGCCCGTACAGGACCTGCAATATGCGGTCACACATTATCCTGCTGAAATGTAGGGTTTGGCAGGGATCGAATGAAGGGTAGAGCCACGGGTCGTAACACATCTTAAATGTAACGTCCACTGTTCAAAGTGCCATCAATGCGAACAAGAGGTGACCGAGAAGTGTAACCAATGGCACCCCATACCATCACGCAGGGTGATACGCCAGTATGGCGATGACGAATACACGCTTCCAATGTGCGTTCACCGCGATGTCACCAAACACGGATGCGACCATCATGATACTGTAAACAGAACCTGGATTCATCCGAAATAATGACGTTTTGCCATTCGTGCACCCAGGTTCGTCGTTGAGTACACCACCACAGGCGCTTCTGTCTGTGATGCAGCGTCGAGGGTAACCACAGCCATGATCTCCGAGCTGATAGTCCATGCTACTGCAAACGTCGTCGAACTGTTCGTGCAGATGGTTGTTGTCTTCCAAACGCCCCCATCTGTTGACTCAGGGATCGAGACGTGGCTGTACGATTCTTTACAGCCATGCGTATAAGATGCCTGTCATCTCGACTGTTACGAGGCCGTTGGGATCCAGCACGGCGTTCCGTATTACCCTCCTGAACCCACCGATTCCATATTCTGCTAACAGTCATTGGATCTCGACCAACGCGAGGAGCAATGTCGCTAAAAGCTAATCATTTGCATAACACAGCATCTTCTTCCTGCCGGTTAAATTTCGCGTCTGTATCACGTCGTCTTCGTGGTGTAGCAATTTTAATGGCCAGTAGTGTATTTGTGGCGTGCTCTTAAATTTGACATGTTTTATCAACTTTGGTAGACGATTTGTGCCAGGATTGGAAGTCGATCGAGAACGTTAATATAACTGACGTACGAGGTAATGCGCATAAACGGGCGAAGAAGACCTTTATCCTTCTATTACACTTTTGGGCATAAATCACTGGGAAGACTAACAACCCAAAAATATCTAGGAATTACAGTTTGGACCAACGTAAAGCGGAAGGACCACATCAAACTAATTGCAGGAAAAACATGTCGGGCTGAAATTCACTGGGAGAATTGTAAGGAAATTAATTTACCCACCAAAAAAATGACTTACAAAACACTCGTGCCACCGAGTCTTGACAATTGCTCATCAGTTTTGCATTTTTCTCAGGCTGCATTCATATAATAGAGAAGATGTAACGAAGAAAGCTATTTTTCGTCGTAGAATCGTTCAGTAAACCCGAGAGTGTTAAGGAGACATCAACAGACTCCAGTGGCAGACGCTGCAAGACAGGGTTGTGTAAATTTTGATATCTTACGTTCCATCAAGAGTCGGGCAATATACTACTTCCACGCAAACACCTGTCGCGAAATGAGCATTTCGAGGAAATTGGGGAAATTAGGTGTCATATGGAGGTTTACTTACTGCCGTTCTTCCACGATCCATTTGCGAATGGAACAGTGAGAGGCACCCACATGCCTTGCTCATACTGGGGCATCAAGCAGTCAGGCCTGCAAGATGAGTGGTCTGCCAAGCGAGTGGATTTATTCTTATTTATCAAGTAACATGAGCTCTAGTACTCACAATTAAGTTACAAATTATTCTCCTGTTTGAATATTACCCAACGGAAACGGATAACGCACATCTGACTATTAGTAATTTACACAACTTCGATTATTCACTACGCACTGGCAATGCCACATTTTCTTTCTTACCCAACGGCTTTGATCAACGCGTGGCCATCGCACTGAATATGAATGGTGCACACTTTATAAATTCTGGATATTACGACTACACACTATTCGAAGAACAAGGCCACCAATCTTTTTCTTTTCACTATCTTTTTTTTATTCCGAAAAATTCTATTATTCTATTATTACATTTTATACAGTAATTACACAAGAGAAAATCCGCCTAGTGGGCATGGCTTTACATTGGTAACTATCTTATGGTCTCGTAATTATCTAACGCTACAGTGCACTTTCTGGATAGGATGGTGGATCTTTTACTATATCTCACACTTGGACTCTCACACCCATCATCACGAAAATTTACTCCAGACCGAGCGGTACAAAAAGGAACATGCATAACTCACTGTCTCTGAACCTTTCTTGCTACTCTCCCATGCAAACCACACATACTTATATCACATAAAATACACCACACTGGCAACATACAATACAACACAAAGAATAGTCACAACGTTAGAATCACATCACTTTCAGCTTTCCCACTTCAATCAGTATTCATCCCAGTTTCACATGACACTGCCCCACTTCGTAACTTTTCCTTCCTACTACGAACTCTGGAGGATATATGCACGTCTTCCTGTGCAATGCAAGCCAAGTGGTTTTGTTGGATAGACGGCTGACTCACCTCGCTTCACTCTCAGAGTATTAGAGTTTGAATCCAGCGTCACACGCAAACATAATACGCAAAGTAATATTAAGAGCATATTCGTCACGCATGCGAGTCCTCAACTGATACCATGGACGAGTACTTCTCTTTATCCTTTGTCTCATACACAGATTGAGACTCACACAGTACTCACCACGTGGAAGTACTCGTCTCTAATTTCAAGTCCTGCACACGCCATTTCTTAAATATTTCCAACTTATAGTACACACGCCAGTAATTCAGGTTAACTTTAGCACTCGGAAGTATTTCAAATTAGTACTAGCACTCGCAAGTATTCCAACTTAGTACTAGCTCTCGCAAGTGTTTCAACTTATTGCTACACGTAGTTTCACTGTGACCGTTGGTCACTTCCGAAGATTACTACGATCCCCTTAATATTACCTGCCTGTCATTTAATTCTCCCCCCAAAAGTTCCTGAAATAGAGAAATAATTATTCCAAACTACTCTTAAGTATTTCACATGCATGCCATTTTCTCCAGTCTTTTGTCATTATGGAGCACACCTAAGACAGGTCTTACCAACACAAGATCCAGCGCCAGAGTGCTGAAACATAGCCGTTCTTCAGGTCATCTCGCACCTCTCCCGAAGTGGAGGAGCACCTTGCTACCGTATTGGTCAGCCGCATTTCAGGAACTCAAAGCTCAGGTAAATTTCATCTCTTTGGTTCCACCAAAGGTGACCAAAGGACCGTCTCAAAGATGATCATATATTGCACATTCACTATCTGCGGTTAGCAGACGACCATACATTCATTCATTTCACAGATCTCACCAAATTGGATGTAGGGATTTATTTTGTGGGAGTGCACATGTGATCAATTAAATAAATAAATTGTCATTCTTTCCTACACTGGTATCCGGCTTCGGTGTATTAAGTGAAATTGAGTTATTATTACAAAAAATATGTTGTTCTGACAAGAATAACGAAGAATGTTGTACCTATTTTCAATGTCGGGCGGTACTGTACCCTTTCAATAGGACAGCGCGGAAGCGATAAAAGTTGTACCAGAAATACCCTCCGCCACATTTCGTTAGGTGGCTTTCGGAGTACAGATGCAAATGTAGATAAGACGTACTTAAATTTTCTTATTACGACAATGCGCAGTGTTATTTTTTGAATGTAAGAAATAGTTTGACAGGTAATTACGTTTTACGCCGAAAAACAAATATTTTGCAACGTTGTCGATTAGTAGCTCCGTGTTTGGACCTGCTGTCAGCCTTTTAGGAGTCCTTTGTTATCTTTTACCTGCTTATGTCCTGATATTACAATTTAATGCCCTATCCAGGATCACATTTATCGTTACATGTAAATGATAGATCCGAAGGTTTGTTTTTTAAGAACTTTACAAATTGAAAGTGAAACCTTGCATTCCCATAAATGATTATTTTCTTTTATTATTTATCGTATAATTACAGGAGAAATATTAGACTACTATGAACCGTGGTAAAAAATATGCTGTTTTGAAGAGCGCGTCGCAGCGCGTTGTGTGAAGCAGTCGCCCTCCGTTTCTGGCGGTGGCGCCGCTGTGGTAATCGCAGATTTGGTGTCTCCCTCTGGTGGGAAAGCGGAAAGGTTTGCTGTTCACTTGCATTTAAGGGGCGCTATAAGGTCTGAAGAGCATTCGAGGTTTGGATTCTCTCACTTCCTCATCGAGGACTCGCACTGCCTGGGCTACTCTCAGGGTGTACCTTCGACGTGGAAGAGCTCCAACCGTGCCTGTCCTGTTGTTGCCCGTCTGCACGCCGTCACTGCTGCCCGCCGCCGCCGCCGCCGCCGCCGCCGCTTCTTCTGCCGCCGCCGCCGCCGCCTGGTCGCCGCTTCTTCTGCCGCCGCTGCCGTTGCCGCCATCTCTTGGTGCTCGCCGCTTCTTCTGCCGCCGTCTCTCGGTGCTCTTCGCTTCTGCCGCCGCCGCTGCCACCGTCTCTCGGTGTTCGCTGCTACCTGCAATCATGGACGCCCCTACTATCACCATCATCTACACCTCCCCTTCACCTGCCCCACTGTAACGTCATGGAGTGCTTCCTCTGGGATTAACCCGTCTCATCCACCTCCTCTATTCACAGTCTTATCCCCATCTATCTCCTCTCCATCACTGTATCCCCACCTGTATGTCACTCCTGCTCCTACCTCTGCTACTGCACCTGCTGCTGCTCCTGCTCCTGCCCCTGATCCCACCCCCCTCCCGCTCCTGTCACCCGCCGAGACGACTTTCCCCCTCTCCCCCCTACAACTACCGCTGCTTCCCCTGCCTGAGTCACCGCCCGCCGCACCACAGTCGCCGCCACAGAGCGCCCTGCCCTCTCATCCAGTGCTACTGCCTCACAGGAGGGCCCTGCCTCCCACCACCTCCCCATCCATCCAGTCCCTCATCCCTCCTCCCAGGCAACACCCGCCAAAAAATCCTCCAAACGGCCCTTTGGCGACATCTCCTCTACTCCCTCATCCAAAAAGCCACTGCCCGTCCCACCTCCCGCTGACCCCACTATGGATACCACCCCACCTCCCTCCTCTCCATCCCCCTCCCTGTATACCTTTGTCCTAGTCAACCCTGATCCGAAATTCCTGAATGCCTGCACCCTCACCCTTGAAATCTGGAAGTACATCCCCAGTGCACCCATCACCCAACTTATCCCTCGCAGAGACTCTGTTCTCATCAAGTCTCCCTCTCTGTCCTTCCATACTGATCTCCTCCGGCGCCTTCCCCACATCACCTTTGGGCCCCACGCATCCCTCACCCCATTCCTTACATCCTCCTCTCCTCGTCAGCCCCAACCGCCCCGTCGTCCACCGACCCTCACTGCCGTCATCACAAAACTCAGCCCTGTGGTCACAGAGGCTGAGGTGTTGGTGGAACTGAATGCCCACCCCCTCTGGAAGTCTGCTCCGCCCCCCATATTTATAACTCCTCTGGCCCTACTTTCCTCCTGCGTATATTTACAGAGTTCGCCTCCTCCATCGACCATCTCCTCACGCAGGGAGACCTGATTTTCAACCGCTGCCACCCTGTTGACCCGTCCCGTTCCCCTCCTTAATCCTACCGCTGCCAGTGCTGTCTTCTGTACAACGACCACCTCACGCAAAACTGCAAGAACCCACCCACCTGCCCCCATTGTAAAGCCTCCCACTTCCTTAAACAGTGTCCCAACCTCGCCTCCCTCCTGTCCTGCAACACCTACAATGAACAACACCCCACCTATTCCTCCAAATGCAAAGCCAAGCCCCCTCCCACTAACCTTGAACTCACTGTCCTGTTCGCCCCATTGACCCACCCATCCACCCTAACAATTCTCTCCGCCCTCCCCCTACAGCAGAAGACATCATCCGGTTCCTCACCACCGTCCTGCAGAACATCCACCCCTTCCAGCGCCCCAGCAAATTTCCCTTGCCGCCCGCTCCGTTTTCCACTTAAACACCTATGCCACATACTCCCACAACCAGGCCCACTTTACCTTCACCCAACTAGACACCCTCGTTTAAGCCCCTCTCTCCCCTTCCCGCACCCTTCCCACATTCAACCTCCTGGCGCGTCAACAGTATCGTCCCCTCTACCTCAACATTCGCTCCCTCCCTGCAAACAAATACCTCTTCATGCATACTCTCTCCCAGCACCAGGTTGACTCCTTCATCCTTAATGAAACCTTCCTCCAACCCCACCACGTTGTCCGCATGTCCCCTTATCTCCTTCACCGCACTGACAATCCCCTTCCCCTAGCCCAGGGTGGGGTCGCTATAGGCCACATCAGGCATCTACCTGTCCGGCCACAACCCCTCCTCAATGACCTGACCGAACACCTTCTCCTCAGCCTATTTTTTCCCTCCCTCACCGTCACCTGTGCCACTATCTATATCCGCCCCGCAGCTCCTCTCCCCTTTGACTTCATTTCCCACGTTTACCGTACCTTCTCCACCTATGTGATCACCGCTAACATCCACAGCCATGACCCGCCCACCCTTCGGCGGTGGCATCAGTTCCTTGCCACCCTCCATGGTGACCTTGTTCCTCTCCCACAGCACAGCCGTCCTGAAAGTAACTCCACCCCCAATGTTATCCTCGCTTCCCCCAACCTCCTTGGTCACATCGCCATTGATGTCCTCGATCCCAGCAGTAGTGACCATCTCCCTGTCCTTCTCACCATCTCCTCTACCTGTCCTGCCACTGCAGCCACCCACCCACCTGCCCCTACAAAGTGTGTCCATGACTACCACTGTGCCATCAGGATGCCTACTGGGAATCCATTGCCTTACAGGTCGAAAGCCACCCCCTCACCTTTCGCAACCCTGATGACATCACCCCTGCCTCTTGCTTCCTTCAGAAGACCATCACTGACCCTGTGGAGGCTCATGTCCCTACCAAACTCATCCACCCTCACCGCCCTATGCTTCCTCCACAGGCCGTCCTTCTTCTGCATGAATACCACAGGCTCTACCGCTCCTTCCTCCGCAGTCGTGACCGGGATACTCTGACCCGCCACCGGCAATTACAGCGACATATCTGGAACCTCCTTACAGCAAAGAAATGCCGGGACTGGTGCCAGACATGCACATGCCTCAACTCCACCCTCCCTGTCAACTCCTCCAAGTACTGGTCGGCCTTCCACTGCCTTACCGGTAGCCATCTTACCCCGCATTACCCCATCCTCTATGACGATCGACCCTTTCCTGACAACCTCAGTAAGGCTAACCATTTTGCTTCCCACCTATCCAAGGTCTTCTCCATTCCTGATAATCCCCATTTTGATTACTCCCTCTTCCCCATCGTCCTTGACTGCACTGACACCTCTGTCCCCCCGCTCGCCCCTAGCTTCCAGTACTTGGATCGGTTACCCCCCTCAGACATCAACAATCCCATCACCACACAAGACATCACATTCGTCCTCCGCTCCAAACGCAACACCGCCCCTGGTCATGATGGTGTCACCTATCGTCACCTCAAGGAATCCCCTCCATCCTTCCTGTCTGTCCTTGCTACCATGTACAATGTACTCCACTGGATTTTACCCCGACCTGTGGAAGACTTCCCATGTCCTGCTGTTCCCTAAACCTACCAAACCCCCGTCTGATACCTCTTCCTATCATCCAATCTGCCTCACCTCCATGTTCAGTAAGGTCTTCGAGGCCATCCTCTCTCGCTGTATTCACTGCCACCTTAACCAGCACTGCCTCCTTCCTCTTACCCAATGTGGCTTCCAGCCTTCCTTCTCCGCCGACAACCAACTCCTTAACCTTACCAATCTTCTTTCCCTCCAACTTAACTCCCGTCGCTCCACTTTCTTTGTTTCCCTTGATCTCAAGAACGCCTATGACTGTGTCTGGCATCCTGGGCTCCTCTTCAAACTCCAGACCTATGCTCTCCCCATCAACTTCGTCCGTCTCGTTGCTTCCTTCCTCTCCCATCGTCCTCCCATACTTTCTACCCCTCTGCTGTCGTGCCCCAAGATTCTGTCCTTTACCCTCTCTTCTATCTCCTGTACACTGCTGATATGCCCAAACCTCCCCCTCCTGTTCATCTTCTCCAGTTCGCTGATGACACCGCCTTCCTAGCCCTCTATCCTACCCTTCAATGGTCCCAACGTACCCTCCAAACCCACCTTGACCAATTCACCACTTGGTGCAACCAGTGGTTCCTCCATGTTAATCCCTCCAAGACCCAGGCGATCATAGGCTGCACCACCCGCTCCTTCCACCTCCATGATTTCTACCTCACCATTTATGGCTGTCCTATCCACCTCGCTCCAACCCTCAAATACCTTGGCCTCACACTCGACCGCCACCTCACCTGGATTCCCCATCTCCTTACCATCCAAAACAAAGCTCACAACCGCCTCCGCCTCCTGAAACTCCTGTCCGGCCGGATGTGGGGTCTGCATCCTTCCACCATCCTTCACGCCTACAAATCTTTGATCCGCCCCATCCTCTGTTATGCAAGCGTCACTTGGATTTCCGCCCATCCCCAGTTCTATAAAGCCCTCCAAATCCTCGAACGTCATGCGCTCCGCCTTGCCTTCCGCATCTGCCTTCCATCCCCCACGCGCATCCTCTACGACCTCATCCCCTTCCCCCATCTTCTCCTTTTCCTTGAACACATCCTGCCGCCTTGATCCCCCTCACCTCCTGGTGTCTCCCTTCCTCTTCACCCCCAACCAGTTGCCGCCCCTTTACCATTGTGTCCCACCCTCTCTCCATCTCCACACCCTCCATCTCCTTTCCCAACACAACTTCCACCATCTACCCCTCCTGGATGACGAGCTTCTCCCTGATATCTACCCTTCCTACCAACTCTAACCCCATCATCCTGCCTCCTCCTCAGGGCTCCCTCTCCTCCCCGTCCCTCCTCCTAAGCGGCTTCCCCCTCCTACTCTCCCTCCATCTCTTGAGCTTCCTTCCAGTGTCTCTGTGCTCCTTCCTGCCCTGTCTTCCCTCTTCCTCTCCCACCCTATGTGTCTCCTGCCTCTTCGTGAACCCACTGATGCCCTTCCTCTCTTAATCCCGCCGCTTCCCCAGCTGCCCCATGCTCTCGCCTCTTTTTTCATCCTCTCTGACCTTTCCCTCGGCAGGTCCTACCTGGCAGTTTTATTCTTCGTCGTGTGTGCTCCAAGTGGGTTTTAAGTGCGTTGTTCCGGAGTGTTTTTAATACTGTGACCGACTTTTAACCTGTGCATGCGCATTCGGTGTCTTATCTGTGTTTTAAGAATCGCCAACTGTGTTTTTTAACTTTCTGGTGACTTTTTTAACTGTCCCCGATGAACGTCTCCATGTCAGTGTATTTTTACCTCCATTTTCTCCGCTTACTCTGTTTTATGTTCCCCATTTTTATCTCCTTATGTATGTATCATTTTATTCTTGTTTTAGTTGTCATGTCACTCGGCTGAAGACCGGCGGATTGTGCTGCTGACAGCCCTCCCCTGCCCATATGGGGCAGGGGAATGAAATCACAATAAAGAGAAAAATCTCTGAAGAGAGGAGTCGGTTGCTCATGGCGAGTCCAGTGAGTTGGGCAGCCGGCTCAGTGTGGAGTAGTCAGTGTCTGTCGTTTGGATCAAACTTAAAGCCAGAAAAGGAAAGTCTTGCCACTCCACCAGTAACAGAACTCAGCTAGTGGTCGCCCGATCGGGGCTGAGTTCCTGCATCTGACTCTGCACGTTAGGCCGCCAGTCTGCTCAAGTTGCTTGGGCCACGGTCATTGGCGGTTGGATTGGTCGGTTGGTTGGTCGCGCACTGAGACACGAGGTGACTTGTCCGCCTTGAGTGTCGGTGCATGTGAGGTCCCCATGTGAGTCCAGTGGGCTGCGCCATATAGAAAGGGGTAATGGTCTCAGTGCACGAAATGGTAGTTGGAGCTAGCCGCATGGAAAATTCCACTTCGGAAATCGTTGGGGAATTCAATATTCCGAGATTCACGGTGTCAAGAGTGTTGAGAGGAAACCATATTTCAGGCACTTCCTTTCACCATGGTCAACGTGGTGGCCGACGGCCTTCACTTAACGACCAAGAACTGCGGCGTTTGCGTATAGTTGTCAGTGCTAACAGACAAGCAATACCGCGTGAAATAACCACTGAAATCAAAGAGAGACGTACGATGAAAGTATCCGTTAGGATAGTGCGGCGAAATTTCACGGCAATGGGCTATAGCAGGAGACGAGAGACATGACTACCTTTGCTAACAGCACGACATCGACTGTAGCACCTCTCTGGACCTATGACCATATCGGTTGCACCATGGTCGACAGTAAAACCGTGCCTTAGTGAGACGCACCCCGATTTAAATTGGTAAGAGCTGATGGTAGGAGTGAGGCGCAACCCCCACGAAGCTGTGGACCCATGTTGTCAATAAGGCACTGTGCAAGCTGGTGGTGGCTCCATAATGGTGTGGACTGTGTTTTCATGGAATGAAATAGGTGCGCTGGTCCAACTGAACAGATCGTTGACTGTGAATGTTTATTTTTGGTTACTTGGAGACCATTTTCTGCTATTCGTGGACTTAATGTTCCCAAATATCGATGAAATTTTTATGGATAGCAATGCTCCATGTCAGTGGTACACAATTGTTCGTCATTGGTTCGAACAACATTCTGGACAGTCCGAGTGAATGGTTTGGCCATAGAGATCGCCTGACATGAATCCTATCGAACATTCATGCCCAGACGCAATCGAGAGGTCAGTTTGTGCTCAAAATCCTGTACAGCCAACACTTCGAGTGAGAGACGAGTATAGAGGCAGCATGGCTCAGTATTTCTGCATTGGACTTCCAACGACTTCTTGAGTCCATGCCACATAGAGCTGCTGCACTCCTCTGGGCAAAAGGAGGTCCAACGCTATATTAGGACGTATCTCATGATTTTTGTCACCTTAATATACATTGAAATGAACATACCGGTTTTAAGACGTTGCAGCATTTATCACATTCAACTTACAATTTTAAATAATACACGAAATGGAAGAGAAACCCAAACAGTTTTGTTTGTATACCTGTGCGCAATGGGAAGAGGATGGTATGACAAATAGTGGCCGAAAACATGTTGAAGGACTGCGAGCCCCAAGAAATATCCCCGCAGAAAGTTTATGTGCCTTTCTTTTTCGGTGAATCAACTGCAACTGGTGTTTCTTATCTTGATGTGCTACAGCTATGACCCGTGCCTCAGTGGGAAGAAGCTGAACAATACATCTTTATTTGGGAGCAAGATGGTGCGCCGCCCCACTGGCATAGTTCAATACGCGACTCGTTTAATGACATTGTATCCGACCTGTGGATTGGGCGCAAGGGGCCCGTTGACACTGCATTTTATACATGACCTCCACGTTCACAAATGATCTGACATGATCATGTGTATGTGCCTCCGATACTACCTGATGTATACGACTTTAGAAACAGTCTTATTGCAATAGTTACTGCTGACACATTGATCAAGATTTTGGAACAACTCGCCTATCGACCCGATGTGTGATCGCTGTTCACACTGAATAACTTTTAAAAGAAACTATTCGTGATTTTCTTTCTTTTGGTGAATTATTTACAATTGTAAAGTGAATGTAGTATGTGCTACAAAGCCTTAAGATCCATATATTCATTTCGAAATGCCGGGTATATATAATCTGAAGTTCAAGTTTTCTAGCTAAAAGTCCAATTTTACAACCCACTCAGAAATGTCTGCAGGCAAATTGTAAAGATCTTCCATTGTCATTTTGAATGCTGTGAGAGACCATTAAATTACATTTGATGTACTGTTAGCTGCTCTTCACTGTAGTCACATGCGGTGGAGGGCTACCATCATCACTGATGCAGCAATGCTTCACGTCTGCCCCGTATGCAGCAGTGTCGCCGGGGTAGATGAAAACCTGCTGGTCGCTCCTAGGGGTACCTGATTACTCAAATTTATTTGACTCCAGTACAGTAGTCAAGCCATAGTCGCAGTAAACTATAAGAAGTTTACATGACTACTTTCGGTGAAGCTCAGTCACCATTATCAAATGTAACAAGTATGAAATAACTCTGCTGTTAATTATGGTAACCTCAAACATAAGTAGCATCTTTGTCATAGGGAACACGACTGCGAAATTATCGTATCAAATTAAACCTCTGTATGCAGTAATGACAAAGAAGCTGTGAACCCTTTCTCTGTACAGAACAGTAAAATTTTATCATAGTATATATTGGATTACTTGTATAACAAACCTGAGAAGTGAAACTCTTGGCTTATTAATCTTAGCAATTCTGTTGTTTTCTGAAACATACTGAAGTGTTGGCAGAAGAGCCAACATTGTGTTGCTAGAGGAGGCCGAAATGCACGCGTTTAATTACACACTGACTGGCGTGAGGTCTGGAACAGTTAAGGGAATTAATAGTAGCAAATAAAGTAGGTAGTTGATATAATACTTAACTTTAATTCACAATTGGTGTACATCGCTCTTGACGGTACATGTTATAATCTCAATATCAAATGCTATGGCGCCTTGCTAGGTCGTAGCAAATGACGTAGCTGAAGGCTATGCTAACTATCGTCTCGGCAAATGAGAGCGTAGTTGTCAGTGATCCATCTCTGGCTAAGTCGGCTGTACAACTGGGGCGAGTGCTGGTCAGTGTCTCTAGACCTGCCGTGTGGCGGCGCTCGGTCTGCCATCACTGACAGTGGCGACACGCGGGTCCGTCGTATACTAGCGGACCGCGGCCGATTTAAAAGCTACCACCTAGCAAGTGTGGTGTCTGGCGGTGACACCACACATACATTGTTCAAGTATTGAATGGAAGCGTTAACTGACGTATCAGAATGCGCCTGTAAAAAAAATTAAGTCATCAGGTTTTAAAAATAATAACATTCCCTAATAATACGATAGATATGTCTTGAGGTAAATAAATTTCTTTAAGTAACGTACAAAACTGCATCTTTACGAAGTTAATGAAAAAAGAATACCCATATATGAATACTGTATATTTATCTGTATATGCTCCTTCCAAACCAGTTGGTCAACTCTGCCACAAAAATCTTCACATCTGCAAAATAAAAAGAACATCACTAAGAATCTAACCATAAAATGTTAATAAATTAACGCCAGTTGTTGCTATAGTCGTACTTCAACATCTTAAAGCTGAAAATACACACCTTGTAATCTTGAACACAGCACTCAATAGCACTGTGTCCAAAAACAACCGTTTGCTTGGACGACACATATACAGCCGAGGTTACCGTATGACTGACCAACACTATGGATCTCCTTAAGACAGTCATGTCCAATTACAAAAAAGAATGCACGCTGTGATGAGACGCATTGATGGGTTGAGATGTGCGTCAATTATTTTACGATGAGAACTGTTTAGCCAGGTGGAACAGCAGTATTCTGCAACTGAGTATGAAAGAGTCAGCGCTAATGATCTGAGGACCATTGCAATTGCTCCTCAGGCGTTTCCTGTTAACTTCTGAAGCGTATTCTTCCAAGTCTTGACTTTCGCTGTCACATTCCTGATACGGATTTTGCATATCGAAGACCGTATAAGGTCACACCAAGGTGTTTTGGCGTGTTGCCGTTTTGAAGAACCTTACCTCTAAATGTGATGTAGTTTCCTTGTTTGTTGCGAAGGAGGAAAATTGATGCAATGGCCTAATTAAGACTCAGTCTCTGTTTATCTGTCGTGGATAAGGGACAGCGGCTGGCCAGATATTTACCAAAGAAAAATTATCAACCAGCCGTATATTTTCACACATTATTTTATTTCCAAGACCAGTTTCGGCATCTCATTGATGTCATTAGGCCCCTATGCACTCTTTGTATAGAGAATGAGATACATCGATGCATGCAATGATGATGGTTCCAGTTACCCAAGCATCGATGTATCTGAGTATCTATACTGGGAGTGCATAGGGGCCTAAACATGGCATTAATAAGATGCTGAAACAGATCGCGAAAATAAAATAATAAATTCTGAAAACATACGGCTGTTAGGTGATTTTTCTTTGGTGGGTATTGAGGACTCGGCCAGAGAGAGTTATGTTTGAAATATTGATCCTGTTTCTTCAGACCTGACGTCGGTCAGTGTCTACGGATAAATGGAGCCCAAAGAGATCCTTCTCAGGTATCTCAAGTTGGTAAGATTGGACTTTCAGTATCAATTTTCCCACAAATGGCCTTAATGTTTAATACGCAATTATTGACAAAACGCATCCTACACTTACTTCTGATAACTGATCATTAGTCCTTAGGCACTTAGTACGGAAAAAAGGTCGATTACCTACTTACTCCCCCCAAGGGGATCGCCACTCTTCGGCGGGTTCGTGCTTAGCTACCACGGAGTCCCAGCCTTTGCAGCTTTTATTCCCCTTCCGTTCTGCATGTCTGTCCTCTTGCTATACTTTTTCCCCTCCCTTGGGGAACATGTCTCGGGTATTATTGAGAAAGTTCTGCACTCTGTCGCTAACGAACGAACAGCCTCCCCTTTGTTTTTCGCTCTCTTTTCCTTTCTTTGTGTCCTTTCTCCTCCTCTCTGCTTCGGCGTTTGAGGTTCCTCTTTTTCCTCTTCATCCCTGTGCGCTCCTGAAGGCCGGCTCATGCGTCTGACGCGTAACAGGTTACTGGGTAAAGCAAAATTCCTAGCACTGGGGCGACAATGTGGGGTTCGTACATACCCCCTGGTACAGGCCAGGCCAAAGGAGGGGTGACTGCCTGAGCTGCAATCTTCCCTAACTGCCGATTGGTCCCTCTGCCACGTGTTCGGGAGGTGTGACCTGAGGTGTGAACAATCACCTAAGGCGGGTGCGCCCCCTTGTGAAGGGGCCCCCTATTGGAAGAAGTGCGCCATAGGAGACGCTGGCATTCATGGGGGATTTCCTCAAGATGAGTCAATCATCTTCCCACTCAGCGTCTACAAAACGTAAACGTAATGAGGCTGATGATTCAAAGACCCTTCCCACTGCACCACGGTTCCTTGTGGTCCCACATACTGAAGACAGTCAGTCCTTCACCACGGTAAATCCGTTTATTATTGGGAAAGGTGTTGATGCAATTGCTGGCCCTGTGAAATCCTACTCTCGTCTACTGAATGACACTTTACTTTTGGAGACCGCTTCTGATGCTCAAGCACAACTGCTTGCTGCCTCACTTCTCCGCGGTTACCCTGTTCGTGTTGAGACCCATAAAACTTTGAATTCTTCCCATGGCGTAATTTACACCAGTATGCTCAACAGTCTAACCGAGGCCAAAATCCTATCTTACCTCTGTGATCAAGGTGTCATTGCCGTTCATCGTGTAATGAAAAAGGTTGATTTCTCCTTAGTGCCTACCCGTACTCTTTTCTCATCTTTGACAGACTGGTGCTTCCGTCCAAGCTCAAGCAGGCTCTGAGATTATCACAGTCCGGCCGTACATTCTGAACTCAATTCACTGCTACCAGTCTCATCATTTCAACCACACTAGAATCTCTTGTCGACACCCAGTCAAATGTGTCAACTGTGGTAGGGAAGCACACGAGGGCGATTGTCCCCCTCTTTCTTCCTGCTGTATCAACTGCAATGGCTACCATACCGCCTCCTCTCGGGATTGTCCGATGTGTCTTGATGAGCAGGGTGTTCAGGAGATATGGGTAAAGGAAAAGGTGCCTTACCCAGTCGCTTGCAAGTTACTGGCTAGTCGCAAACCGTGCATTCTCCCATTTGGTTCCTATAGTTCTGTTCTTGTTACCCCTCGCGCCATAAAGGACATGGCCACGCAGGCATGCGACCTCCAATTCAGATCTGAGGTTGTGAAATCGCCCAGTGTCAAGGTAGCATCGCCATCCCCCTGTCCAGCTGTGCAACAAGTCCTCAGACTATCGCCTCTAGGGGCGGAGCCACCAGCTACACAACCAGTAGGCCAGAAAGGACAGAAGGAGTACTCCTGTGAAGACTTCCTCTGTACCTCCAGCCAAACAACAGCCGAGTCTTCCTCTAACTGGAAGGGCTCGAAGTAGTAAGCAAACGATTTTCTCCTTCGCGAACTCGAGGGTCCTCTTCGACGGTGTCACCAAGTGGGACCGTAGCCCTGCCGTCCTCTGTATATCGCTGGTGCGCACCACCATCCGTTTTCCAGTGTTGGACTCGACAGACCGACCACTCAAGTATGCCGATGCTTCTGTGGACCCCATGGAGCAGGATCCTCCAGCTTCTGTCCCCTGTAGTAGCGATTCTACACCGGCTGTCACTCGGCGGCCGGAGAGTTCACACCCCTACATCTCTTCCTCCTCATAACTGTCCTCCAACGGAACGTTCACGGCTTTCGGTCCCACAAAGCTGTTTTTAGCATTGCAGGATACCCTTGTACTCTGCCTCCAGGAAACGATATTGCGCCCTCACGACAACTTTGAGCTTTCAAATTACCTACCGATTTGTTTTGACCTTCCCCTGAGATCAGCATTCCATCTCATGGGGTCGTCATCCTGCTTATAAGGGATGACCTTCGTAGTCATCCCATCTGCCGGACTACTCATCTTCAAGTTGTTGCAGTTCGCCTTTTCCTTCCCACGTGACTTTTTCCCTCTGTACCATTTACGTCCCTCCGTCATTCAATGTCACCAGGGCAGACATCCTTCAGCTTATTGGGCAGATACCTCCCGCATTTTTGCTACTCGGTGACTTACATGCGCATCATCCCCTTTGGGGTTCTTCCATGACCTGTCAAAGAGTTGCCCTCTTGGCTGACTTACTTAATCAACTTAACCTCTTATGTGTTAACACTGGAGCACCCACTTTCCTTTCTGACTCCTCACACACTTATTCCCATTTGGAGCTATCCTTTTGCACTGCTCAGTTTGCCCATCGTCTTGAGTGGTCTGTTCTTTCTGATACCTACTCGAGCGACCATTTTCCATGTGCTCTCCGTTTGCTTACTCCTAAGCCATCCGCGTGCACTTCCAAATAGCAGCTTACTAAGGCTGACTGGCAGCTTTACTCCTCCCTGGCGACCTTCAAAGAACAAGATTTTCCCCAGTTGTGATGGCCAACCAGACTATCTCACCAACGTTATCCTTACTGCTGCAGAAAAGTGTATTCCTCACACTTCCTCTTTACCACGTCGTGTCCCCTTCCATTGGCGGACTGAGGCATGCCGCGATGCAATTCGCGCAAGGAGACGTGCTCTCCACGTTTTTAACTGTCATCCTATGGAGGCAAACTGCATTCATTATAAACAGATGCTTGCAAAATGTCATCGCGTTCTTGGAATAGCAAACGAGCTAGCTGGGTTTCATTCATTAGTTCTTTTAACAGTTCCACCCCTTCCTCTGTCGTGTGGGCCAACCTCCGATGTGTCTCTGGTACCAAGATCCATTCCCCCATTTCTGGCCTTACGGTAGCAGCCGATGTTATCGTGGACCCTATTGCTATCTCCCACACCTTGCGCCACCATTTTGCGATAGTTTCGAGTTCTTCTCACTATCTCCCTGCCTTCCTCCATCGGAAAAGAGCGGAGGTTCCTCGGGCGGTACCATTCTCTTGTCCGAATCGTGAGTGCTACAATGGCGCCTTTACTATGAGGGAGCTCGAGCATGCTCTCAGTTCATCCAGATCCTCCGTCCCAAGGCCAGACGCTATCCACATTCAGAAGTTGCAGGACCTTTCTGTTGCGGGCAAGCACTTTCTGCTTAACACGTACAGCCACATCTGGGCAGAGGGCGCATTTCCCGGACGTTGGAGTGAAGCCACCGTCATATCCGTAGTTAGTTACCGCCCCATCTCTCCTACCAGCTGCGTTTGCAAGGTGATGGAACGTATGATTCATGCCCAGCTCGTATGGTGGCTCGAGTCTCGTAATTTACTGACGAATGCACAGTGTGGATTTAGAGCACGGCGTTCTGCAGTTGACCATCCCGTTGCTTTGTCCATCTACATCATGAATGGTTTTCTGCAGAAATCCCGGACTGTGGCCGTGTTTTTCGATTTCGAGAAGGCCTCTGACAGCTGATGGAGAACTAGTATGCTCCGTACTCTTTACTCGTGAGGCTTCCGTGGCCGCCTGCCCCGTTTCCTTCAGGCATTTTTAAAAGATAAAGTTTTCAGGAAGCGTGTGGGTTCTGCCTTGTCGAACACCTGTATCCATGAAAATAGTGTGCCTCAGGGTTCCGTTCTGAGCGTCGTCCTCTTTGCTATCGCCATTAACCCTATAATATCCTATCTCCCATCGGGCATCTCCGGCTCCCTTTTTGTTGACGATTTTGCCATTTATTGCAGTTCTCCACAGACCTGTCTCACTAAGCGGCGTCTTCAGCGATGTCTTGATCGTTTTTACTCGCTTTTCCACTGACAAAGCCGTCTGTATGAATTCCTGGCGACGCATATGGTTTGTCCCACCATCTTTACATCTTGGGCCTGTTGCCCTTCCTTTCGTTGAAATACGAAATTACTGGGGCTCATGCTCGATAGGAAACTCTCTTAGTCCTCACATTTGTCTTACTTGGCAGCCCGCTGTATGCGGTTCCTCAACGTCCTGCGTGTCCTCAATGGTACTTCCTGAGGTGCCGATCAAACCACCCTCCTCCGTTTGTACCGTACCTTGTCTGTTCGAAACTCGACTATGGGTGCTTTGTTTATGCGTCTGCACGCCCATCCCTCTTACGCCGTCTCAACACTATCCTCCGTCGTGGCATCTGTTTTGCCACAGGTGCCTTTTACACCAGCGCAGTTCAGAGTTCGTGTGCTGAACCTGCTGAACTACCACTGTCCTACCACCGAGACTTTCTCCTCAGCAGGTGTGCATGCCGTTTGTCTGCCATGCCGCCTTCTTTGATAATTCCTTTGATGACCAATATGGGGCTCGTTCTTCTTCTCTGTTACCTCCTGCAGTCCACTTTCTGGACTTGCTACAGCAGCGTAACTTCCCACTATCCGCACCTTTCCCGTTGGGTGTGACCCCTTCATCACCTTGGCTTCATGAAGCGGTCCATGTTAACCTTGGTCTTCATTCGTTTTCTAACGACACCACTCTAGCCTCGCTGTATCGCCTCCAGTTTCACGAACTTCACGATAGTACCTTTGTATACACTGAAGGCTCTCGGACTGACCATGGGGTCGGGTGTGTCTTTGTCATTGGCACCCGTGTCTTTGGCATCGCCAATGATCCTCCCTTCACGGGAATAAGCTCCGGCTTATTAAGCCTCTCTCAGTGGTTTGGACGACTTGCTCTCTGCCCTTCCGCCGGGAGGAGCTTATTTTAACTCGGCTGCGTATTGGGCATTGCCTTTTTAGCCATCGTCATTTGCTAAGTGGCGCTACCCCACCACTTTGTACACATCGCGCCGAATTTTTAGCTGTCCGCCACTTCCTGATGGAATGTCCATTTTTTTAAACCTTTGACGTTCCCATTTGGATTTGCCGTCTGAGTTACCGGCCGTTTTAGCAAATGAGATGCGGCCTGTTGACTGCGTTTTACTTTTTATCCGCCAAAGCAATATGGCGAAGGCCACTTAATTTTTAGTTTTGGACCTCCGTTTCTGTGTGGTGGCGTTTTTAGCCCTTTTTCCACGTGCCTGCTTTTAGTTGTCTTCTATTATGTCGATTCGGACTGATGTATAGTCGTTTTTTAACTGCTCTCTGTCTATGTGTTCTATAGTTTCGACTTGGGCACGTATGACCCCAGTTGTTTTTGCGCCCTAGAACATCCTCGGTATTAATTCTGATTATTGAAATTAAAGCCTAACCAAACAGAGTCAGTTGTAAGCGTTGCCTGATGTAATTGAGTTGGGCATTTACTAATGAGTTAATACTAACCTGAAATCTTCCTTCCCATCGTCGTCTTCAGTCATAAGATACTAAACTATCAATTTTCTTATTCCGCAACAGAGGACGACGAGGCGACGAAAGTGCATGGCGTGTTTCAAATTTCGTATTACAAGCTTGTGAGCGTGGTAGAGGGGACTCAGTAGGAAAAATTTTGGTAAAAGCAAATGTACCCTCTGGATTTAAAGCAAGTATGAAGATCTGATCACTTTCAAATCTCCCGTTTCACGTTACGCACACAAACTAAGAACAGGCCCCTCTTATAATTATGACTTCACTAACCATTTTCATCCAACTACAACAACAGCTGCGGGAAATCGGAAACTTCGCCATTAGGAGGAATGACTGTGGTTCTCCATGGACGCGCCGCGGTCTCTGCTTTGTAGAGAATGTATTTCACCACGTAGAAGAGAACCCCAAGACAAGTACTTCACATGTTGCCTATGTCATGGCTCCTGTTCTCCACACAAGTCAGGACTCAAAGTCTCCGTTGTACGAGGCGGGAGATTTGAAAATGATCCGATCATCAAATTTATTTTACATCCAAATGGTACTGGTATGCTTCCTGCGATTTATTAACTGCTTAAGGGTTTTTAAGGGTTGGACCCAAATAAAGATTAAGCACCATTCGTAAACTACATAAGACAATTTATTTAAAAGTACGTAACAAGAACACCGCAGTGCTTCAGTGCGCAATCGCCGCCCGGCTCACTCCGCCTCTCCTCACGCCGTACTGTCAAATACTCCCTTCCCAGTACACGCACGCCCTTTCGCTTACCCGTTCTGCGCACCAGAATCTTTGCCTCAAAGACGAGTTACGCTTTACCAATAAGTCGTGGCACAGCTCGGATGCATGAACGGACACGTGTTCCCTATCAAAACTTTATCTTTTAAGTCTTCTTTACAACCTCTACAGGAATTGTATACATGGAGCAGAGACAAATGAGGAAACGTTCTAGCGCGATACGGCCCGCAAATGAGGAACTACACTGATATAGGGGACTTTGACAAAGGGCGCCTGGAAAGGAGCATCTCGGAAATGGCGAGACTGGTCGGATGTCCGTATGCTATTGTCGTAAGCATGTATGGGAAGTCGTTGAACGGTCGTACATCATAAGTGGGCGAGAAGACGTTGGACTCGCGAGGCTCATTACAGAATGTAGAGGTCTGAGACTTGCCAGCTCTCTAAAGCAGAATAGGCGGCGATCTGTGGCAGATCTGACGACACTGTACAACGCTGGTGCTGCTACATGTGGTTTGGAGCACGCCGTTCAGAGAACACTGTTGAATACGGCACACCGCAGCAACGAACCCCACGTGTTCCGATTGCTATCGTAAGAAGACCAAGAGATTGAACAGAGGATCAATGGAAAACGATTTCGAATGGTATGATTAATCGTGTTTCTTGTTACATCAAATCGATAGCTATTTCTGGATAGGCCGCCATCCTGGGAAACAGACGCTCAAAACACGCACCGTGCGATAGATGAAGGCTGATGCAAGCAGTATTATGTTACGGGACACAGTCACGTGGACTTTTATGGGACCAGTCATAGCAATCGAAGGCACCATGACGGCCTTGGGCAACCTGAAGATTATTGCGGGCCACTCGCATCCATTCACGCTTGATGTATTTCCCGATGGCGATGGTACCTTCCAGTAAGATGACTGTTCGTGGCACAACGCCATAATCTCGCTACACCTATTTGGGGTGCAAAATCTTGAATTCAAGTTGATGTCTTGGCCATCAAGTTCACTTTATATGAACACGATGGATCATGTCTGGGACCCTAGCCGTCTCCAACTGCTCGCCCACAAACGTACAAGAACTGCGTGATTGGTCCATAGACATCCGATGCCACATTCCTCCGGAAACCTACGAAGGACTCTCTGCATCCGGGCCACGCAGTATCACTGCAGCATTGCGATTCAAAGGTGGACCAACACGCATTGAGCAGCAGGTCATAATGATACGGCTCGTCAGAGTACAGCGTTTGACGTAGCTCAGGATGACACCTTTGCTGTGCACAACAAAAACAAATCTGGCGGACAACGATTGCACCCGTACAGCGCTCTTCGCAGACGACCTGGTTGTGTTCATAACGCGAGGTTTCTGTTGCATACTATAGCGTGTTTTGGAACATTGGTCCACGGAATTTCGTGGAGGAAGATTCCGTGCGATTTGCTACGTCTATCTTGAAACGTCTCCCATTGCTGTTTTTTGAGTGCCTCTGTAGCAGTCACACGCCTACTAAGTAAATTCGTAACAAATTGTCGATCAAAAACAAAAAACAAAACAAAATATGGATTTAGAGTAAATCGTAGAAAGACAAAAGTAATTAAAAATGGTTCAAATGGCTCTGAGCATTATAGGACTTAACATCTGACGTCATCAGTCCCCTAGACCTAGAACTACTTAAACCTAACTAACCTAAGGACATCACACACATCCACGCGCGAGGCAGGATTCGAACCTGCGACCGTAGCAGCAGCGAGGTTCCGGACTGAAGCGCCTAGAACCGCTCGGCCACAGCGGCCATCCACGGCCAGACAAGGGCGCATTTGAAAGACAAGTTTGTTCGTTTATGGGGGCCTTAATGCTGTTAGCCACACTGTTTCTCGTGAGAGCAAAAAGAACAATTGAATTTTACGAGGGGTACTCATAAAATTATAGCTATGACCTCGAAAAATCACCCGTAACTACGCAACTTCTCTACATATTCACCTTTCAATGCGACACATTTCTGCTGACAATTGGTACTTCAAAGTATGAGGGTTCGAATTTAATTGGTGGCAACTATCTATTTAGAACTTATACAGAATATAATTATGTTTCAAAGTTTACTGTTCTTCAGAGTAGACACTAGCATTGTGTATAACTCATTATAACCCAGAGCGGTCGGCTAATTGACGATCTCTTCTTAGGATCTTTCTTTTTTCTCTTCTGTTAACCCAAAATGGTAAGGGTCCCAGACCGACAGATATTTGTCAAGATTTGGTGGTTTGAAGGTTTTGCAGACAAGTTTCGTGTCTGACAAGGAGACCGTCTGGCAATAGGATTTTTGTAATTTTTTATAATTGTCGTACTTGAATTCAGAAATGAAACATCAAGTCCCAGAGTGTTCGATGCAACCCTCAAAAATTCTCAAGAAAACTGACTTCGTAGATTCCCGAGGAACTTTACTTCAGTAAGATAAGACGGGCCGTGGAACCCGCTCGGTAGCGTGGGACACCGGTGACTGTAACCGATGGACCATTAGTTTGTGTCTTTTATAGTCTTTCTTGTGTTTTATTTTTTCGTTCCATTCGAATACCTACATCATTTAAACATAAAATTCATCAATTACATGCCAGTTAACACATATCTAACCATCATTTTTGATGTAAAATGTACGTTATCTTTTTTCTAATTACATATCGCACACACAGCAAATATAAATGATTAATTATTGATATTTTAGAAAAGATAGTTAATAAAGCTGTTTAAATAAATAAAAAAATCGCAAATTTATTGAGGATCTTTTATAAAATATCGATTGTTAAGAATACATATTTTGTAGCGAAAGCTAGAATTTTGAATGTGATACATAATTAGGAACAAGAAGATGCGAATTTATCATAAAAATGATTATTAAATATGTGTTAACAAACGTATATTGATAAATTTTATATTTAAATGATGTAGCTATTCGAAATGAACAAAAGAATGAAAGAAAACTATAGAGGGATTGAAAATAGCAACCCACAGACTGTTCGACTACTATTATCCAACGTTACCAAGTCAGCCAGACTCGCCCTCAGGTAGAAACCCTCTTAATTTAACTGAATTGCAGTTCCTCGGAAAATTTCGAAGTCGATTTTCTCCAAAACTTTTGAGCGTTTATCTAATTTCTTTGGCAGACCGATATTTGAGTTCTGATCTTTACTTACCACACATTTAAAAAATTATAAAAATCCGAGTGCGAGGTGTTCTCCTTGTAAATTAATTTCCTTGGAATCCTTCTAATAAATCTGACATGTCTTCCTCACGGCTATATTTACGAGGTCGTTCCATCTTAAATCGCTCCGGACAAAAGCTCCCAGGTACTTAAAGATATTTCTGTTATTCTTTGAATCAGATTCAGCCTTATTAACTGAAGCTATCGTTCGAATGATCCTGTTTAATATGAAATTTTTTTACTATTGAAATTGCAGGATACATCTTTCGCCATATCTAATGGACTTTATGAAGCTACTGTGCTTTATATGAGGCTCAGCCAGCGACCCTCTATGGGTAAGTTCCACTGAATGCAATGTCGTCTGAAGTTCGTAAGAGAATACAGTGACATTTGCCCAATGATTTGTTTGCAAAACACAACGGAATCTGAACAAACGAATTCATTATGATTGACCAGGGAAAGAATTCCATTAAAGAAAAAAAAGTTGTGAAACAGGGCAGTAATCCTTACTAATCACGGTAGGTAGAAATGAATGGTGGAACGCACATAGGAGTAAAGACAATATCGTAGTGCCTGTGTTATTCCGAATTACGATGCAATGATTTTTTTGCATATGCATGCATGTCCAAAGGAACAGGCAGTGTGGTGACTACAGCCGTCATGAAATACATGAAATGTATTCGCGGTTGCGAATATGGACAACCATCAGCTGTATAATGGAATGACGAGATTTCCCGCGAGCACCCGCCTTGCCATTAATCTATTGGTGCACAAATCACGGTCTATACGTCGTCAACCATGTGTTCAAAACCTGTACTCATACGTCCATTACGCATATTGCCGTTGACTATTGAAAATACAGGATACATCTTTTGCCATATCTAATGGACTTCATGAAGCTGCATGAAGTCTGAGTGTGGGCGTGAGTTATGCTCAGATATCTTAATTGTAAGGTGACCGCTCGCGATAAGCGGGAAATTTGCGGTCGAGTCCTGCTCCGGCACATACCATTATACAGTTAATGGTTGCCCATATTCGTAAATGCGAGTACATTGCATGTAGGAGGGAAAGCTAGCGAGCTACGTATATTCAATAAAAAACGATATTTGTTAACATGAGGTACTCGCTCTCCAAATTTTAATATTCAGTTCTTATGGAGACTGATGTCCTAACAAAAGGGTCGTGTCATTGGAAGGATGGGACGTGGCTGCTCTTGTGAATGCACTGAATCTCAAACACTCGCCACAGCAGGTAAAGGAAGTCACTAGAAGGTAAATTCACCAATCAAATAAAAAATTCTAATAATTCCTAGAAATTGCGGACGATTGCCACCAAACTTGGCATTTGACCATTTGTTCTGCTGAAACAAATCGCCCTTCTAAAAACCAAGTTGAACATTGATGAGATTTAGACATGCAAAATTTCGCCACGTACTTCCTTTGATCAAAGAAGTTAATCATTGCACGGATTAACTACATTATGAAACGAAACGTGTAACTGGAATTCCAAATAAAATGTTTTATTCTAAGTCAGTTCTAAAAGCATCGCATGCTACACGCCACTCGTCAGACCGCGACTAAGAGAACACGAAACTTTCTAAAACTCCGCGGATGCTGTGGTCTGGTGCAACATCCGTGAGTATATGTGGCGGGCGGGTGGCCAATCGACACGAAAAAAGACCCCGCGGCAACCAGTCGCTTTGCCCAGTTGTTTGGATGCTAAAGAAGTACCAGCGTTCGTTACTGAAGCCTCGTACCAGTTTACCTAACAAAATTCGAACAAGAGTTCGGTAGAAAGTTCTACAGTTCACCCATTAGTCCAACTAACCCACCAAGAGACGAAATTTTTCAAAGAGCAGGATAAACTCTTATCTCAGGTGAGGTCATGCACAAGCCAACTTCGAAATTTAAAATTCGACTTGTGCTCCCATGCTTCGGCAACAAGAACCAAGAAAGCTATTCTGATTATATGATCGCATATGCACTTTCAATCAACACACATTCACACAACACAGAACCAACACTGATCAGGTTGTGGATCAATGGTAACACTGTATGCTGATATGAAATAAAAGGAAACAAAATCAGTAAAGTTAGAAACCTACACAATCCTTCACCCAGGCATAGTAACATAATAAGTAAAAAGCTGAAAATCCGTCTGCCGAACTAGATGAGACCAAGCTAATCGTCACAAATAATAATTTCGTTGAGACAGAAGCCTTTCAATTTTAAGGTTGTAACCGCTTTCAGTGGCTGTCACTGATCGTGAAGTCAGACAGTGCAGTAACTTAATGTCTATGTGCACATTACATGTTTATATTCTGAGGAGGAACTTCACACCGGGCGCTGATCACCTGTAGGTGTCTTTGCATTTAGTAACAAGTTGAAAGTTGCATGTTAAACACCACTTTCAGTTGTGATACAATTTGTTTCCTTAACTCGTGAAAGGCCGGCCGCTGTGACCGAGCAGTTCCAGGCGCTTCAGTTAGGAACCGTGTTGCTGCTAGGGTCGCAGGTTCGAATCCTGCCTCGGGTATGGATGTTTGTGATGTCCTTACGTTGGTTAGGTTTAAGTAGTTGTAAGCCTATGGGACTTATGACCTCAGATGTTAAGTCCCATAGCGCTTAGAGCCGTAACTCGCGAAACCTTTTGCAAAGACATTTTGTAGTTAGTAGCTACGTGTTGTGCAGGTCTTTGAGTTGATGTCTCTTTTAGACTGATACGTGAAAAATATCCAGTAAACATGGGCTTAAAAGAACGTATCTTAAGACTTATAAGCACTTATTCATTTTCTCTACTGGGAAACAATAGCTCATCCCTCTTAAGGTATGCGTTACAAAGCCCATGTTTACTACACTATTTTTTCTTGTTTTGATTCACACTGTCTCCTCCCAAAATATGAAAATCAAGGTACTTGCGTTAGAAGAGATTTATTTCACAGTACAGAAGCTGCTCATAGCTGTTGAGGTAAGCATTTTACAGCCCATGTTTACTGGACTTTCTGGCTTCCAATGAGCGTTCTTGTCATATTTCAGAGTATTGATCATTTCTCCTGGGACATCCTGTATGTGCCTATGTCACCACGAAATAACTTGCATGATTATCATGCCATCAACCTTAGTAGTACGTACAGAGTATAACTTTCTAACTACGTCATTATTCAATTAATCTGATGATGTGTTAACAATAATTAGCCATTTTCAAATTAAGGCGTTGTGATTATAGTCCAGGGAAACCATCCCACCATACAGTGTTTGGCTGTAAGCTGATCATTTCTGCACTATTTATTTTTGATAGCAAGTTACGTTTGATTTTCGTACTGTTTGATGTTCAGTTACACATCCTATGCCTGCCAATTTCAAATGGTTCAAATAGCTCTAAGCATATGGGACTTAACATCTGAGGTCATCAGTCCCCTAGACTTACAACTACTTAAACCTAACCAACGTAAGGACATCACACACATCCATGCCCGAGGCAGGATTGGAACCTGCGACAGTAGCAGCAGCGCGGTTCCGGACGTAAGTGCCTAGAACCGTTCGACCACAGCGGCCGGCCAATTTCTAATGCGCTGTATCTTGTTAATAAATTTGTGGTGTCACCGTTAGACGCTAGAGGTTGCAATAATAGGTAGCAGTCCAGCACTTGCAACCTATCTGCACTCGCTGGCGCTTGCAGCGCCGCCGTATGGCACGGACAGAGGCTTACACATCGCAACGGCAGCGTCAGCTACAAAAATGGCTCTGAGCACTATGCGACTTAACTTCTGAGGTCATCAGTCGCCTAGAACTTAGAACTAATTAAACCTGACTAACCTAAGGACATCACACACATCCATGCCCGAGGCAGGTTTCGAACCTACGACCGGAGCGGTCGCTCGGTTCCAGACTGTAGCGCCTAGAACCGCACGGCCACTCTGGCCGGCGTCAACTACAGGCCGTGAGTGAATTCAGATTAGAAAAGCCTTCAGCTCGCTGGTTCGCAGCTTCTAGTTCACGCATGTATTACGCACATAATACCAGAATTGCGTTGTTGTATAATCCAGTTAATGTTTGTTAATGAGTCATTTGTATTCAAGAAAGATAGTTGTTATTAGTTATGTTCCTGGAGTGCAGTAGCAGGACAAAGTTAAGTAAAAGTTATTCACTAAAGTATTCCAGTACTAATTATTATAAAATGTTCTGATTCCTACAACCACCCCACTCGTGCTAGCCTCTATCATCCCACTGCAAATCCCAGGGGTACCGATACAAAAGCATCCTGCATTTGTGTGAGGTCTTGATATGCTGCCATCGACCTTCACATCAGAGTTCTACTGTGATTAATTCCTTCTCTTATTTTCGAAGTTAATTGCATTAAAATTGATTACTGGGTCATATATCAATAAAATTCATAGCATGAATGAATCCGTGCTTTGTCTAAGTACTTCTCTGAGAGTGGGAAACTGCAAAGTGTCTTATGCTGTCACGTTTCTGAACAAAGCTACGACGTTGGCTCAGAATATACGACTAGTGCCCAAAGACATACATTAAAATTCACTGGTTAAAATTTAGGCTGTGGGCTTTATTGGCTTGCGAAATGTCGCAGATTTTGCGATGGCGGTTCATCTGACTCGATTGCACGGCACTGTAAAATCCGTATTACACACAAAAGAATAAAATTCCCGTCGTGCGTCCTCTAAAAAGAATTTATGAGTCGGACGAACCTTACGTTTCGTTGTTGAGGAGGTACGTAAGGAGGTGGATTACTCATTAGTGTCACGTCGCAAGTGAACGCGTCGTAAAGCTGCAAGTTTTACGACTGATATCAAAAGTTACCCAGGGCTTCGTTTACGACGCGGGCTGAGGAAGACAGCACGCAATGCGCCGAGTCGACACACCACATGTCCTGCCCGACGCCGCGACACACCGACGTTAATGGCGCGACGACGAAAGCCGAACGTCTGTAGCGAACTTACGTGGCCCCCGCAGTGAATACACTAAGGTACTAAAGCGACGGCAGCCGATTTCCTATATTATTTATATTATTTTTGCGCAGTATGAGTACGTGCTCCGTCCCTAATGACCTCATCGTCGAAGGAGCGTTAAGCCCTTTTGTAACTTGTGTGTGTGTGTGTGTGTGCAAAACCTAGAAGCGTGTGTGTGTATCTGATTGATGTAAAACCTAGAAGGAAACACAGAATGGTCGCGTGGGGTTAGCCTAGCGGTCTAAGGCGCTGCAGTCATGGACTGTTCGGCTGATCCCGGCGGAGGTTCAAGTCCTCTCTCGGGCATGGATGTGAGGTTATTTTGTGTCAGCAGAAGAGCCAACACCGTGTTACGAGTGGAGGCCGAAATGCGCGCGTTTTAGCTCACGCAGGCTGGCGTGATTAGGGAAGAACTATACTAACGTGAGGCCTGGAACATGACAAGGAATGAGAATTCAGAAAGCGGACGTAATTAGTTTGACACTTAACTTTAATCCATTAACGATGAACGTCGCTCTTGACGGTACATGATTCACAATAATATCTGTTCAGAATACATTCTTGAAGATAGTAATTATAGTAACTGAATATGGCGCCTTGCTATGTCGTAGCTGAAGGCTATGCTAAACTGTCGTCTCTGCAAATGAGAGCGTATGTAAACAGTGAACCATCGCTAACAAAGTCGGCTGTACAACTGGGGCGAGTGCTAGGGAGTCCCTCTCTAGACTAGACCTGCCGTGTGCGACGCTCCGTCTGCAATCACTGATAGTGGCGCCACGCGGGTCCGACGTATACTTACGGACCGCGGCCGATTTAAAGGCTACCACCTAGCAAGTGATTACTATACGCGACTGGCGGTTGACAGAATGATTAACTCTTTGTAACTGAGACGGCCGCGACGTTCGGATCACTGATTTACACTCAAGAGCCAAAGAGACTGGTACACCTGCCTAATATCGTGTAGGGCAAAGCAGAAGTACTGCAACACGACGTGACATGGACTCGATTAATATCTGAAGTAGTGCTGGAGGTAGCTGACAACATCTATCATGCAGGGCTGTCCATAAATCCGTAAGAGTACGACGTGGTGGAGATCTCTTCAGAACAGCACTTTGCAAGGCATCCCAGATATTTATTTATTTATTTATTTATTGTTCCGTGGGACCAAATTAAGGAGAAATCTCCATGGTCATGGAACGAGTCAATACATGAAATTATAACACGATATTAGAAACAGATAAAATGAAATATAAATAAAACATATTCAGGTGACAAGTCGTAAGTTTAAATGAAGAAAATCAACAATGTAACACTGGAATTTGCTTAATTTTTTAGCTCTTCCAGGAGCTCCTCGACAGAATAGAAGGAGTGAGCCATGAGGAAACTCTTCAGTTTAGACTTAAAAGAGTTTGGGCTACTGCTAAGATTTTTGAGTTCTTGTGGTAGCTTATTGAAAATGGATGCAGCAGAATACTGCACTCCTTTCTGCACAAGAGTCAAGGAAGTGCATTCTACATGCAGATTTGATTTCTGCCTAGTATTAACTGAGTGAAAGCTGCTAACTCTTGGGAATAGGCTAATATTGCTAACAACAAACGACATTAAAGAAAATATATACTGTGAGGGCAATGTCAGAATTCCCAGATTTTTGAATAGGGGTCGACAAGAGGTTCTCGAACTTACACCACATATAGCTCGAACAGCCCATTTTTGAGCCAAAAATACCCTTTTTGAATCAGAAGAATTACCCCAAAAAATAATACCATACGACATAAGCGTATGAAAATATGCGAAGTAGACTACTTTTCGTGTTGAAGTGTCACTTATTTCAGATACTGTTCTAATGGTAAATAAAGCAGCATTTAGCTTCTGAACAAGATCCTGGACATGGGCTTTCCACAACAGCTTACTATCTATCCGAACGCCTAGGAATTTGAACTGTTCCGTCTCGCTTGTAATATGCCCATTCTGTCTGATCAAAATATCGGTTCTTGTTGAATTGTGAGTTAGAAACTGTAAAAACTGAGTCTTACTGTGGTTTAGCATCAAATTATTTTCCATAAGCCACGAACTTATTTCATGAACTACATTATTTGTTACTGTTTCAATATTACACACAAGATCCTTCACTATCAGGCTGGTGTCATCAGCAAACAGAAATATTTTTGAATCACCTGTAATACAAGAAGGCATATCATTTATATAAATAAGAAACAGTAGTGGCGCCAGCACCGACCCTTGGGGAACGCCCCACTTAAAAGTGTCCCATTGGGACTGAACATCACTACCACTCTCAATATTGCGGAGAATTACCCTCTGCTTTCTGTTCTTAAAGTAAGAGGCGAACCAATTGTATGCTACTCCCCTTACTCCATAATGGTCCAACTTCTGCAGTAATATTTTGTGGTCAACACAGTCAAAAGCCTTCGTTAAATCAAAGAAAACACCTAGCGTTCGCAACCTTTTATTTAATCCGTCCAAAACCTCACAGAGAAAAGAGAATATAGCATTTCAGTTGTTTAACCATTTCTAAAACCAAACTGAACATTTGACAGCAAATCATGTGAATTTAAATGCTCCAGTAACCTTGTATATACAACCTTCTCGATAACTTTAGCAAACACCGATGGCATAGAAATAGGTCTAAAATTGTCAACATTATCAATGTCTCCCTTTTTATAAAGTGGCTTCACTACCGAGTACTTTAATCGGCCAGGAAACCGACCACTCCTAAAGGAAAAGTTACAGATATGGCTGAGAACTGGGCTAACATACATAGAACAATACTTCAGTATTCTGCTAGATACCCCGTCATATCCATGAAAGTTCTTGGTCTTTAGTGATTTAATTATTAACTCAATCTCCCTCTTGTGAGTATCATGGAGGAACATTTCAGGTAACAGTCTCGGAACACTTTTTTCTAAGTGCGCTATATGATTCCCTGTTGGGACTAGGTTTCTATTTAGTTCTCCTGCTATATTCAGAAAGTGATTATTAAATACTGTACATATATGCGACTTATCAGTAAGACGGACATTCCCACTACGCACTGATTCTATATCCTCGACCTGTCTCTGCAGACCAGCAACTTCCTTTACGACTGACCGTATGGTTTTAATTTTATCCTGAGACTTAGCTATTCTATCTGCATACCACATCCTTTTTGCCTTCCTAATAACATTTTTAAGCACCTTACAGTACTGTTTGTAATGGGCTGCTGCATTTAGATTTTGACTGTTTCTAACGTTTTGATATAATTGCCACTTTGTTCTACAAGATATTCTTATCCCTCTAGTCAGCCACCCAGGCTGCCTGTTTGTGCTAGTACCCTGTTTTAAACGTTCTAACGGAAAGCAACTTTCAAAGAGCATGAGAAAAGTCTTGAGAAAAGCATTATATTTATCGTCTACTGTGTCAGCGCTATAAACATCTTGCCACTCTTGTTCCTTTATAAGGTTTACAAAGGTCTCTACAGCAACTGGATCAGCTTTCCTGAACAGCTGATGACTATATTTAACACGTGTTGCAGCATAAAAATCTTTTAAAGTTAAAATTTGTGCATCATGATCTGAAAGGCCATTCACCTTTTTGGTAACATAATGCCCTTCTAGTAATGAGGAATGAACAAAAATTTTGTCTATGGTTGTTCTACTGTTCCCTTGCACTCTCGTTGGAAAGAATACGGTTTGCATAAGATTTTATGAATTAAAGAGGTCTACCAGCATCCTCTTCCTTGCACAATCACTTATACAATTAATATTGAAGTCATCACATATAACTAACTTTTTGTATTTCCTATAAAGTGAACGAAGAACCTCCTCTAGCTTTAGCAAAAATGTTGTGAAATCGGAGTCTGGGGTTCTATAAATAACAACAGTTTCAAGTTTAGCTCCGTTAAATTTAACCACACCTGCACAACATTCAAACACCTTTTCAGTGCAGTACTTTGAAACATCAATTGACTCAAATGCGATGCCGTTTTTCACATTCATGGCTACTCCCCCACACCGCAAAGAGCTCCTCGAAAAGCAGCCAGCCAACCCGTATCCTGGTAAAGGAAGCCTCTGAATTATCTCCTTATTTAAGAAGTGTTCAGATATACCAATAATTTCAGAGTCAACATCTAAAAGCAGTTCACTAACTTTATCTCTAATACCTTGTATATTTTGATGAAATATACTAATTCCCTCATTACTCGGATACATAAGCTTTGTCAAAACTGATGCCCTTGTTAGAGAGACTTTCCTTAAGCAGGAATACCTATCAGCTGACTTCAATCTAAAAAAGGTGCAGCTCTAACACCCACTACTGCAGGAATTTTCCCATGAGTGATCCCACCAACCTCACCTATGCTGTCACCTATAAGCTTTGCCAACCTCCCCTTCCCATACCTGTTGAGGTGCTGATATGCTCAATAATGTTCATGTCTGGGAGTGTAATGGCGAGCGGAAGTGTTTAAATTTAGAAGAGTGTTCCTTGAGCTACCTTGCAGCTATTCTGGACGTGTGGGGAGTTGCATTGTCCTGCTGGAATTGGCCAAGTCTGTCGGAAAACACAATGCATATGAATGGATCCAGATGATCAGACAGGATGCCTACGCACGTGCCACCTGTCAGAGTCGTATCTAGACGTTATCAGGGGTTCCATATCACTCCAGCTGCACACGCCTCACACGATTACAGAGCCTGCACCAGCTTGAAGAGTCCCTGCTGACATTCAGGGTCCATGGATTCATGAGGTTGTCTCCATACCCGTACACGTCCATCCGCTCGATAAAATTTGAAACGAGACTCGTATGACCGGGCAACATGTTTCCAGTCATCAACAGTTAAATGTCGGTGTTGAAGGGCCCAGGCGAGGCGTAATGCTTTGTCTCGTGCAGTCATCAAAGGTACACGATTGGGCCTTCGACTCCGAAAGCCCATGTCGATGATGTTTCGTGGAATGGTTCGCACGCTGACGTTTATTAATGGCCCTGCATTGAAATGTGCAGCAATTTTCGGAAGGGCTGCACTTTTCTTACGTTCAATGAATGTTTCAGTAGTCGTTGGTCCCTTTCTTGCAGGATCTTTTTCCGGCCGCAGCGATGTCGGAGATTTGATGTTTTACCGGATTACTGATATTCACTCGTGAAATGGTCGTACGGGAAATTCTCCACTTCATCGTTACCTCGTAGATGCTGTGTCCCATCACTAGTGCGCCGACTATAGTACCCGGTTCAAATTCACTTAAATCTTGATAACCTGCCATTGTAGCAGCAGTAACTGATCTAATAACTGCGGCAGACACTTGTATTATGTAGGCTTTCCCGACAGCAGTGCCGTATTCCGCCTGTTTCCATATATCTGTATTTGAATGCGCATGCCTGTACCAGTTTCTTTGGGGCTTCATTGTACTCAAACTACGTACTCTTTTAATAATCCAAGAGAACAACATAACGTGCTAGTAATAAGGCCTATTGCTTAGGGGATTTTGAGAAAATCGCAAGAGAAGCTTTACGCTTTAGGGTGATCTGGAAACCTGTGCACGAAACGGCGGCGGTCTTGTGGTTAGCTTTCAAGCTCAGTCCACCTTCGGCAGGTGAGCGGCGAGGACGTCTTGTTTCGTCCCGCCCTCAGTCGCGAGTGGACGTAGTTTGTTTACTTCCTCGCCGCAACTAGAACCCGAGTCAGTTGACATTGAGTGGCTATGGCTCATTCTTACAGAAAACCCATCATCAGGATCAGCTTCCAGCCCGACCACGCAAGATCACGAGGCTTTGAAATCGAATGCTTCATCCATGACGAAGTTCAAATAGAACCACAGCGCGTCGTCGGTATCCAAATCTCCATGACAAGTGGCGTCGTCTGGGTCAAGATGGTCGATGACGCGATATCTTACGCTGCTGCGACCAAATATACTAAAACTGTCAAGCTCAGGGACTCCACTGGCCATGTCGGAGTGGTTACTGTTGACCATGCAGGCTTAGGTTTAGATACACTACAAGTCTTCGAACTCCCTTACGAAGTGCTGTCGGACGTAGTCACCGCTACCTTCCGTATGGGACGGTAATTAGCCACGTGACACAAAAATGGAACACATTAGAGACACAGTCGGTCCTCTACGGCGTGTAACAAGTTAAAATTTAATTAACAAAACACGTGCCGTCCTACCTAGTCGTAGATGGATGCCGAACAATCGTGATGTGCGATGGACAGGCAGGTACTTGTTCTGGTTGCGGCGAGAAGGGTCATGGTACGTTCGGTGTGTATTCAACGTCGGCTTACACAAATTCTGGTAGGTAAAACGGCGCCACATCCGACAATAACGGCCCTCCCCCCTCAATTACGCAGGAGTAACACGATCGACGGTCACGGGAAATGGAGGACCACGTGGAAGACAGGGAACACCAGACTGCACACCCACAGCGCTTCCAGGATTGACTGACACCATGACAGAGTTGACACAGATGGAAGGAGGTCGCCCATCGACTCGACGAGGAGATTCGGACTGGAGAATGGAACTCGACACTAAGGTTGTACCGACCTCCACTTTTCTCCCTGAGGTGGAGCAGTGCAGAAACCACACACTCATTCAGTCATGGAAACCCACGTCAGGAAACATAGGTCACCAAGGAAACTTAGAAAAGGCCGCCATACACCCTCAGATTATTGCCTACTGCAGACCTCTTCAACAGTTGACAACTAGACGGCCGATGAGACAAAAAACATGAATGACATGATGGGGATACGGCCTGCAGATGACAGGCCACAACATTCACGGCGATGCTGACGATCTACAAACCTATCGCTTAGCGACCACCAACTTTAACATCATCTAGGCATATAAGAAGTTGTCGCTGATCCAAGACGTGCTCAATGCAGCGGACATCGACACTGTCTTTCTCCAAGAGGTCTTCGTCAATGATTTCGTGGCTATGTTTGGCTATACGGCTCATGTGTCCCACGCCTCACGGTATCGCAGTTCTCCTCAGGGAGACCTCGAGGCGGACAAAGTACGCTAGAGGAATTGCCGTAATGGTGTTAGGCGTCCAGTTCATCAATATGTACGCCCCTTCCGGAACGAATCATCGTCACGACCGATAACTCTTCTTCGTGGAACGAGTACCACCGCTTTTCCAGGGCAGGTGCGACGACTTGATGTTAGCGGGCGACTTCAACAGAGCACAGGAACCTAAGGATCAGCTGACACTCCATTCACAGATCTCCGAACTTGGAACACTCATCAGTGATCTCCAGCTGGGATCATACCCATGGAAATCGTCCGGGATTCAGTTGTTGATTAAACTGCGCCATTGGTGATTAAACTGCGCCAAGCCGGCTCTGCGAAGAACCTTGATTACGTACGAAAGAGAGACTGCGGCTTGGAGGCGACAGACCCTAGATTTTTATTTCATCGTCCTTCGCGAATGTGCCTCCTTGCCACCCACGGCGGAAAGACAGACGACAGAACACCAAGCAAAGGCACACGTTGTAGCCCATAAGCGACGACACCTCGAAGGGGCGATCGATCGAGCGTGAACACATGACAGAATAGCAGCGGAACGATCCACCATGTACCATTTCGTTCGAGAATGGCGCTGATACAGGCCATCACCACTGCGAGCGATTGGTTTATGGAGCTGTTCCACAGTACTAACAAACTGAATTATTGGACGAAATTACGGAAGAACAAGTTATCGACGCCGTACGTAAAGGTCTCCCTCTACAATGTTTTCCCTATACAGCTCCGTCTAGTACCATGGAAGCCATTATCTCATGTCTTAGATGTCCTATCATAGCGTCCCTTCTCCTTATCAGTGCTTTCCACATATTCCTTTCCTATCCGATTCTGCGCAGAACCTCCTCATTCCATACCTAATTTTCAACATTCGTCTGTAGCACCACACGCCAAATGCTTCGATTCTCTTCTGTTCCGGTTTTCCTACAGTCCATGTTTCACCATCAAACAACGCTGTACTACAGACGTACATTATCAGAAAATTCTTCCTCAAATTAAGGCGGATATTTGATATTAGTAGACTTCTCTTGGCAGGAATGCCCTTTTTGCTATTGATAGTCTGCTTTTGATGTCCTCCATGCTCCGTCCGTCATTCGTTATTTTACTACCTAGGTAGCAGAAGTCCTTAACTTCATCTACTTCGTGACCATTAATCCTGATGTTTAGTTTCTCGCTGTTCTCATTCTTACTACTTCTCATTACCTTCCTCTTTCTTCGATTGACTCTCAGTACATACTCCGTACTCATTAGATTGTCTATTCTGTCCAGCAGATCATGTAAGACTTCTTCACTTTCACTCAGGATAGCAATGTCATCAGCGAGTTGTATCAATGATATCCTTACATCATGAATTTTAATTCCATTCCTGAACCTTTCTTTTATTCCATCATTACTTCCTCGATGTCCAGATTGAACAGTGGGGGCGAAAGGTTACATCCTTCTCTTACATCCTTTTTAATACGAGCACTTCGTTTTTGGTCGTCCACTCTTATTATTTCCTCTTGGCTGTTGTACATACTGTATATTACACTAGAGCGTACCCCTACTTTTCTCAGAATTTCGAACATCTTGCACAATTTCACATTGTCGAATGCTTTTTCCAGGTCGACCAATTCTATGAAAGTGCCGTGATTTTTCTTTAATCTTGCTTCTATTATTAAGCTCAATGTCAGAATTGCCTCTCTCATGACTTTATCTTTTCTAAAGCCAAACTGATGGTCATCTAGCTCATCCTCAATTTTCTTTTCCATTCTTCTATTTGTAAGCAACTTGGATGCATGAGCTGTTGAGCTGATTGTGCGGTAATTCTCACACTTGTCAGCTCTCGCCGTCTTCGGAATTGTGTGGATGATGCTTTTCTGAAAGTCAGAGGGTATGTCGCCAGACTCATACATTCTACACACCAACGTGAATAGTAGTTTTGTTGCCACTGCCCCCAATGATTCATAAATTCTGATAGAATGGTATCTATCCTTTTGCCTTATTTGATCTTAAGTCGTCCAAAGCTCTTTTAAATTCTGATTCTAATGCTGGATCCCCTATGTCTTATAAATCGACTCCTGTTTCTTCTTCTATCACATCAGACAAATCTTACCCCTCATAGAGCCTTTCAATGTATTCTTTCCCTCTATCCGCTCTCTCCTCTGCATTTGACAGTGGAATTCCCGTTGCACTCTTAATGTCATCACCCTTGCTTTTAATGTCACCGAAGGTTGTTTTGACTTTCCTGTATGCTGAGTCTGTCCTTCTGACAATCATTTTTTTTCGATGTCTTCACATTTTTTCTGCAGCCATTTCGTCTTAGCTTCTCTACACTTCATAATTATTTCATTCCTCAGCGACTTGTGTTTCTCTATTCCGAGTTCCCGGTACATTTCTGTACTTTCTCCTTTCATCGATCAATTGAAGTATTTCTTCTGTTACCCTTTGCAGTAACCTTCCTTGTACCTAAGTTTTTCTGCCCAACTTCTGTGATGGCCCTTTTTAGAGATATCCATTCCTCTTCAACTGTACTGCCTACTGTGCTATTCGCTATTGCAGTATCTATAGCCTTAGAGAACTTTAAACGTATCTCTTTATTCCCTAGTAATTCCTATCCCACTTCTTTGAGTATTGATTCTTCCTGACTAATGTCTTAAATTTCAGCCTACTCTTCATCACTGCTATATTGTGACCTATGTCTGCTCCTTGGTACGCCTTACAATCCAGTATCTGGTTTCTGAATCTCTGTCTGACCATGACGTAATCTAACTGAATTCTTGCCGTATCACCCGGCCTTTTCCAAGTGTACCTCCTGCTCTTGTTATTCTTGAACTGAGTGTTCGCTATTACTAGCTGCAACTTGTTAGATAACTCAATTAGTCTTTCTCCTCGCTCATTCCTTGTCCGAAGCCCATATTCTACTGTAACCTTTTCCTCTGCTCCTTCCCCTACAACTGCATTCCAGTCTCCCGTGACTATTAGATTGTCATATCACTTTACATACTGTACTACCCTTTCAGTATCCTCATACACTTTCCCTATCTTTTCCTCTTCAGCTTGCGACGTCGGGATGTGTACCTGAACTGCCGGTGTTGTCGGTGTTGGTTTGCTATCGATTCTGATAAGAACAGCTCTAACACTGAAATGTTCGCAGTAACTCACTTTGTGCCCTGTCTTCCTATTCATAACGAATGCTACTCCCGTTATACCATTTCCTGTTGCTGTTGATATTACCCTATACTCATCTGACCAGAAATCCTTGTCTTCTTTCCACTTCACTGACCCGTCCTATATGAAACTTCCCCTTAGAAAAATTTTTGAATTACTCTGCTGGTATACCCCATACGTTATTTCATTTTCAAACAGCTGAACAAAACTGAACGTAGTCAGACATTTCTATCTTTACTTATTATGATCATCACTAAACTGACACAATATTTTTAGTGCAACGCAATCCGACTTTCAATAATCTCTACAAAAGAATGGCCCTGACTAACAATAACCTGTACCTTTCATAAATCACTTACCTCGCAAAAATCTTCGTTACTCGAACTACCGCAATACAGCGAGCGCCAATACTGCCAGCTAAATAAAGGATTCTAACTACTGAAGGCACTAACTACTGTTAGACATAGCAAATGAAAGATTTTGATAGAGAACAAACAATGTATTTACCTTAATAGAGTTCAAAAGTCATAATAAATATATCAGTGCATGACATCCAGTCTTACAAATTTCGTTTTTCTGACGGACACACGTCCAGATCGTCCGCTCTCAAAACTCTGCCATCTCTTTCCCCACATCCACCACTGCTGGCGGGTCACCTCCAACTGCGCAACGCTACGCACTGTTCACATCCAACTGCGCAACACTACAGTAGCAAATATTCCAACAATACAAATCAGCCTTAGACTGCGCACAGCAGAATCAGTGATTTTCATACAGAGCGCTACTTGACGTTACCAACATAAAAACCTAAACAGCCTACTTACATATATCTAGATTGAGGCTTTGCATTTCAGATGTTCTAGTTTCCCTACTACGTTCAAGCTTCTGACGTTCCACGCCCCGACTCGTAGAATGTTATCCTTCCGTTGATTATTCAATCTTTTTCTCATGGTAACCTCTCCCGCAGCAGTCCCCTCCCGGAGATCCGATCTTTTCCTTTGTCATCATGGCACTTCTTCAATTACAGGCCACATGTCCTGTGGATACCCGTTACGTGTCTTTAGTGCAGCGGTTTCCATTGCCTTCTGCATCCTCATGCCGTTGATCATTGCTGATTCTTCCGCCTTTATTGGCAGTCATAATAGGACGAGTGCCCTGAACCTCTGTCCGCTCCTCCGCCCTCTTTGACAAGGCCGTTGGTAGAATGAGGGGTGACTTCTTATGCCGGAAGTCTTCGGCCGCCAATGGTGTTAGTGAACCGTGTACGACCGATCCTGCCTCATGTCATCTCACCAGATCAGGTTTCCCTAGGGGGTATCAATAACATCCACACAGCACTGTGCCTATACCGTGACGTAATAGCCCTAGCGAGAGCACGGCACGTCACGGGAGCACTGACGTCACTAGATTTTAGCGAAGCTTTTGATCGGTTTGATCGCTTGTACCTGACGTCCATTCTCCAACACATCAGTGCCCAGAGCAGTTCATAGACGTCGTGATTCGCCTCTTTCGAAGGGCGATCTCCAAAGTGCTCGTTAAAGGGTGTTTCACGCAGTCCGTTCCGATTTCCAGATCGGTGCATCAAGGGTTCCCCCTGACGACCTTAGTCTGCGCTCTGGTACTGGAACCGCTCCTCCGCAGCTTCTGTCAACGTCTCACCGAACTGACGTTATGTGACGTCACATTTCGCTGTGCAGCGCTGGTTCTCGTGTTCCGCAATCGTGACAATGTAACCAACGCACTACAATGGATTGCCGCATACGCTGTGGCTTCCAGCAACTGTCTCAGCGTCACCAAATCGGTCGCCGCGAACATACGGGTTGGCCCCAGTATGCCGATCCCCTAGAGCTTAGTGGTATTATCAAATGCCTCGAGGTAGAATTTCGCGACGACATATGGTGCACTGTGGCCCTTAGCTAACGCTGCTTGTAATGAAAAAGGCGAGTCAAGATCGCTAACATTCGTCTGTGGATGCTCGACATTTTTCGGAGGACTCACTTCGTCAATATTTACCCAGAATCACGTATCCCACTCCTAACGTATGTACGTACTTCCAATAGCGTTACTGCAGGCTTGTCGTATATTAGCGGCATTTGGAGCCTACGTTAGTGCACGCATGCTCTTCAGACACACGGGAGATCTCGGCGTACTCCATGTCCACCAAGGAGTTGGTTGGTTGGTTTGGGGAAGGAGACCAGACAGCGTGGTCATCGGTCTCATCGGATTAGGGAAGGATTGGGAAGGAAGTCGGCCGTGCCCTTTCAGAGGAACCATCCCGGCATTTGCCTGGAGTGATTTAGGGAAATCACGGAAAACCTAAATCAGGATGGCCGGACGCGGGATTGAACCGTCGTCCTCCCGAATGCGAGTCCAGTGTCTAACCACTGCGCCACCCCACCAAGGAGTGGTGACCCTGTTTGTCAACTCGGACATCAAGCTGTGGCACCACCGCAGTGTGACGGATTAGCTACTGGAATCTCTGGCTCCACCCTCCCTTATGTCCCACTGACGACACCGGACGTACCCCCCGACTTTCCTACTTCGGTCACATTTTCATTGAACACAGTTATGTCCGTAGCCCAGTACAAACGACGAAACAGGCGACGAAGCGAATGACATATCCCGTCCTTCAGCAGAGGCGTCCGCCAAACGTCGTGCAGGCCACGAACCTTGATGTGGACGGTGGTGTGGCGAACGATACATGCGGCTACATTTGATACAGAGTTCGATCAACATGGTAAATCACAGTGAACAGTAATCAGATCCTCCTACCGCGTCTCCACAAGCTACGTGTGGCGGACTCTCCTCTATGAGCGAGAGGCGGAGTACCAGACACGGACGAGCACCGTCTCAGATGTGGCGCGGCAGAAGAGGTGCAACATAATTTTGTCGTACTTTCTACGGGTGACCCTGGAACACAGCGCACCTCGACTTCTACTTTTTCCGGATGAACTGTATTTCTCGCCCACCAAAACCAACGGAGTCACGTGAGCCAGTGAGCACCCAATGAAATATTTATATCATGAAGGACCTAAAGAGGTATTGGACTTTTAGACCTACGAGGGTCACTCCAAAATAAATGCACACTATTTTTGTAAAAATACAGTTTTCATTACGCAGGTGTGAAAGCTTTACAGTGTGTAGATACATCCTTCCCTCTTGTTTTCAAACATAGTTCAACCTTCTCCCGTGAGTGGCACCGTCACAGCATGTCTTCAAAGTGGCTGCTACATTTGACGTTCATCAGAAGCAACGTGCTGTCATAGAATTCCTATGCAGTGAAAACGAGACAGTAGGAAATATCCACAAAAGGTTGAAAAAGGTATATGGAGATGCTGCTGTCGATCGCAGAACAGTTAGTCGGTGGGCAAGCAGGTTACGTGATGAAAGCGGGCACGGCAGTATTGAGGATTGTCCTCACAGCGGCTGGCCTCGTACTGTTCACACTCCAGACAATGTGCAGAGAGTTAACGAATTGGTGACTGCTGACAGACGCATCACAGTGAACGAATTGTCACGCTACGTTGGGACAGGGGAAGGAAGTGTTTGCAGAACACTGAAAGTATTGACGTTAAAAAAGGTTTGTGCCAGGTGGGTTCCCAGGATGTTGACAGTGGCTCACAAAGAAACAAGAAAAACCGTATGCAGCGAAGTTTCGGAACAGTAAGCGAATGGTGAAGATGAATTTCTTGGAAGAATTGTGACAGGTGATGAAACATGGCTCCATCATTTTTCACCAGAGACGAAGACGCAATCAGTGGAGTGGCACATGCAAATTCACCCAAGAAAAAAAAATCAAAACCACACCTTCTGCTGGAAAAGTTATGGCTACGGTGTTTTTCGATTTCGAAGGACTCTTGCTTGTGGACATCTTGCCAAGTGGAACCACTATAAATTCTGATGCATATGTGACGACACTGAAGAAACTTCAAGCTCCACTGAGTCGTGTTCGACCACATCGGCAAAAGCAGGATGTTTTGCTGTTGCACGACAACGCACGGCCACATGTCAGTCAAAAAACCATGGAAGCGATCACAAAACTCGGGTGGACAACACTGAAACACCCGCCTTACAGTCCTGACCTGGCTCCATGCGACTATCATCTCTTTGGGAAACTGAAAGACTCTCTACGTGGAACAAGATTTGAAGATGATGACTCCCTTGTGCACGCTGCCAAACAGTGGCCACAACAGGTTGGTCCAGAATTTTGCTATGCAGGTATACAGGCGCTGGTTCCAAGATGCCGTAAGGCAGTTGAGAGGGAAGGAAATTATGTGGAGAAATGAAAATATTGTTCCTAAAGGATGTATCTACATACTGTAAAACTTTCAAACATGTAGAATAAAAGATGGATTTAAAAAAAAAATGTGCATTTCTTTTGGAAATGCATGACTGTACGGAATGCAAAGTATAGGCAATATTTTCCTTATTATTTAGAGAGTGCCCTACGCGACCACGCAGCTGGATCATCAACAGATAGGAGAAAATACCCACTGACTGAAAACTATTGAGAATACGACCGATTATCGGTGAAATAACATACGACTTTCGTGAAGACATACCTGGATGACGAAGCGTAATGAGAGCAGCGGTGTACCCTTCTACATCGTGTACGAAACACATTTCCCGTTTCCCCACATACAAACCTCGGCGTATGAAAGTCTCGAGATAATTTATTTTGTTTACTTAGTGCACGATACGGTGCTAGTTACATGTATTTTAGGTGCGGTATGTAGAAAAAATAAATTAAAATAAAAAATGTTTCCACTGTTGATTTCTCCTCACCACTTCTAATACCTTGGCGGCGAAGGGGACTCCGTGGACAGGCCTCGGGTTACGACTCCTGTCCACTCTAGCTTCCCCGTCCACCCTACCATGCCTTCCTTCCTGAAAAAGAAATTAAGTAGGAGACCCCAGGTTAAAAAAATGCTCCATAATCCGAGTGGCCGAGCGGTTCTAGGCGCTTCAGTCTGGAACCGCGCAACCGCTACGGTCGCAGGTTCGAATCCTACCTCTGGCATGGATGTGTGTGATGTCCTTAGGTTAGTTAGGTTTAAGTAGTTCTAAGTTCTAGGGGACTGATAACCTCAGATGTTAAGTCCCATAGGGCTCAGAGCCATTTTAATTTATATTTTCTTCGACACTAGTCATTTTATTCCGTAAATATTACATCTGAAAGGTAATATGATGAAAAGACACGTGTATTTTTATGAACTTTTATTGAATTTCCAATGTCATTTGGCTGTTTACTAATATTTATTATTGCAACAAATATTATGCGACTTCTATTTCTATAGGCAACTTAAAAACATTATAAAGAGCCTTCAAAACTTTTCATACTTTATTGATAACGAACGAGAAACTGCTTCTCGTAAAGATGCTATTAAAATACATTCAACGGCACATCGCCAATTTTCAGTACCGATATTTACGAAGATGCTGCGTTGCGCATGGTTTGCTTCCTAGCTGTCGGAAGGAAGAAGAATTTGGCAAAATGTCAGTCAGTTTTGTATTTCCTTACAAAATTTGAAGATTCCTTGTGCATGCGAAACAAATTGCATTTTTTCGATGTAGCTGATGCAGTTTTTATTTTTTTAATTTATGTTTTCCGTGTTTGTACGCAAAATATCATCCTGCAACTTGTAACATCTGACGGTTAATCGTACATTACTGTCATATTCTGGTATATTGTAATTCATAGTATTATTGAATCAAGTTATGTATACCTTTACTTGACTTGAGCTTCCCAGGCCTGTCCCTCGTCCTTGAAAGCTCTCTCTGCAGATCGAAGAGTCTAGGTGCAAAGCAGTTGTCGCTACCTTACCCGACTGCAGATATAAAGGATTTCGGAAACCACGACCGGCATGCATTTTCAGGTAAACTCAGTGCCTTCCGCCGTTTGTTAGTCGATAATTAGAAATTCAGTTAAATTTCATGCAAATACACGTGTCCTTTCATCGTATCACCTTACAAATGCAATATATATAAATTAATATAACTAGCGTTGAAAAAAAATATAAACTGAAGAAAACACCATGGGGGGGGGGGGGGGGGTCTCGATCCAGAGATCCACTGGTTATGGAGCTTGAACGCTAACCACATAGCCGTCGCCAGCTGATGCTTAGGATTGCAACCCACCAGTACGTCACTGACGAGTGAACCCTTGAGATTTGGTCGAAATTGCGTAAGTAGTACGCCTTACTACTTGCGAATTACGACGACTTAATGGATTACAAGAGGTGTACAAAATGTGACGTAAATCCGTGACCAGAATGTCGTGGCCTCCCCTTGTAAATAACAGACTATGTCTCTGTGATGAACCGTGAATGGTTCAAATGGCTCTGAGCTCAATGAGATTTAACATCTGAGGTCATCATTCCCCTAGAACTTAGAACTACTTAAACCTAACTAACCTAAGGACATACACACATCCATGCCCGAGGCAGGATTCGAACCTGCGACCGTAGCAGTCCCGCGGTTCCGGACTGAAGCGCCTAGAACCTCTCGGCCATCACGATAGGCAGGAACCGTGAATCACATGCGGAATGGAAGCCCTCGTACTCTAAGACGGGTAAAAAACTGTCTAGGAAGGCAGGCTTTCATTGATGAAATCTCGACTTATCAGTCGATTTGGGGCGTCGTATTCCCGCAACTTTTCGACGCGTTTTCTAATCTTCACGCGAAATGTCGAGTTCATGTCGAGTTCATGTCCGATCTGCTCCTTTATAGCCGCTGGACCGCAGACTCCTCTCCAATGAGACCAAGGGGTGCGCGAGTGCGCTAGTCTATGGAAGAGATGTGGTGGCCGATGGTGCGAGACCACCCGGCGGGTGGATGGGGGTCCCGGCGTCGAGTCCTGGTGCTGCCGACGATTTCCGCCCTCTGCCTCTGCCACTTTAGCGTCAGAATGTTCCCGACGTATTTTTGCTAACGCCTGAGGTTTTTTCTACACGCAGGGCCATCCACAGCAAAGATTGCCGGGATATTCCGTTCGGTGCTTACAAATCAAGATTATGCTTGCATCAGTCAAAGATCAACTATGGCTGCAGCCAACTGGCTTCTACAGCAATACGTTACATCGGCCACATGCAGCGCTGCTGCTCTCGACGCTGTTCAGAACAGGTTAGGACGGTTCGCCTTGGCAGAAACGACAAGTCTGCAGTACAAAGCGAACTACTGCGCATAAAATTAAGCTTAAGGTGTCAGTTTTGATCGGAATTTTAGCGCGTTGCTAACGAAGTGATCAAAATTTGGATATCGCCCATGTATAAAAAATTGTCGATCAGGTCGTGTGGCTAGGGCCTGCCGTCGGGTAGACCATTCTCCGTGTGCAGGTCTTTCGAGTTTACGCCATTTCGGCGACCTGCGCGTCGATGGGGATGAAATGATGATCATTAGGACAACACAACACTCAGCCCTTGAGCGGAGAAAATCTGCGACCGAGCCGGGAATCGAACTCGGGTCCTTAGGATTAACATTCTGTCGCGCTGACCATTCAGCTGCCGGGGGTGGACAATCAGGTTGGTGAAAGCAGAAAGCCAATAAGTGACGTAGATGTAGGGCGGTTCTATGAAGGTGAGGTCCTAAACCTTAAAAGCGCAGGGGCCATCTTGCACTTTGTCACAGTTTGTTACAGGTCAATGCTGGTCTGAGCAGTGACCCAGCCGAGCACATTTCGCGTTTTCGCTCGCAACACTAAGAAATGTGTTTCACGCGAATTCGTTGGAACTTAAAGTTTTTCTGCAATACTCAGTACTCTGATTTATTTCTTCCAGCAGTTCAGCAGCACTTGTATTTTGTCATGAGAGATTGATTTGGACTCTGAATTTGTGCACTGAGTCTAGACTTTGGCTTTTTCCAGTGACGTATTTTGAATATTTTCTGCTACTAATCGATAATTAGGTTAATTCATTGTTTGGCAGTTAGACTTACTACACACCGTCCAGTCATATTAATGTCACCACCGCCTATGTACCATGTCAGCGTGCAATAACCACTCACAGACGGTAGGTGGCAGCACTTGCAGTGTAGGGTATATAAAGTGTGCTGGGGGACATGGAGAACAGTACAGTCGCCGCGCGGGATTAGCCGAGCGGTCTAAGGCGCTGCTGTCACGAACTGTGCGGCTGGTCTCAGCGGAGGCTCGAGTCCTCCCTCGGGCATGGGTGTGTGTGTTTGTCCTTAGGATAATTTAGGTTAAGTAGTGTGTAAGCTTAGGGACTGATGACCTTAGCAGTTAATTCCGATAAGATTTCACATACATTTGAACATTTTTGAACAGTACAGTCTATGTCCCGGTGTGGGAATGGAGCATTTTATCTGACTCCAAAAGGGCACCTAAACAGCATGCTTGTCACCGTGGTTAAGGTATATCATGCTTGGCAAAATGGCGCTACCCAAAAGCAGAGCCACGGGAACCGGGGTACACAACGGGGCATAAACGACAGGGGTGAACGAAAGCTGCAGAGATGTGTACGGACGTATAGACGTGCAACAGTTGAGCAGTTGACAGCCCAGATGAACCAAGGAGCTAGCAACGGTGTCTCGTCAACGACCGTCCAGCGAACATTGCTGCGTGTGTGCCTCCACAACAGGCCTGATCCATGCATCCATACTGACTGCTGTTCGTAGGCGACGAAGGCTGGAATTTGCATGCCAGTACGGGAACTGGAAGTCCACTGATTGGCGGCAAGTAACCTTTTTAGATGAGACATATTTTGTGCTCCATCGGACAGACAGTCATTGGCATGTACGGCGTGAAACGTCAGAAAGCAAACAAGGAAGGAGTGTGCAGCGTGGCGCGGTTTTGTTCTCTGTGCAGGCTGCTCATTGAAATTCACCTACCTCAGAACGGTGTGTAACATCATAGATTGTCGACCTGCGACAGCAATCGCACAACTTGCGTACGGGCCGCGAGGTGCCGCCACGAGCGCAACCGTATATAAGTGCCGACGGAGTTCGGCCAGCTCTCATTTTGTTGGCACCTCATTTTTGCCTGTTCTCTTATTTGCTTAGTTGCTTAGCTCTTATTCGTTTATGGCTCATGTTATTGTGCTCTCTTTCAGCCATTCTGATTGTTTTGATTTACTCCCAATTGAGAAGTGCTCATTTTGGCATTTCACTTTTGCATATTTCTCATTTTGCTAATAAAATGCTCCGTAGCTTTTTACAGTTGAATTCATTAACATAGTCTCATGTACTGTTTGTTCATTTCAGCCTCTTCATATTTTGATGTTCTTTAAATACTGTAAAAATTATCGGAAGCATTTCTTCCCTTGAACTCGTGTAAAGTATTCTCGATGTAGGATTTGTTCTGTAACACAGGTGTAAGGTTTTGAATATAAATTATATACGAAACTGTGCTTTAAAAGGAATTTATTTTTTTCAGTTTGTACTACATTAGACGACAATTTTGTGATATGAGGGAGAAATTTGAGGGGCGAACCCATGGACTCGGCAACGTAGATACTTGTAAAAGCAGCGTTGATAAAAACCACACCATCTAATATCTACAATTGCTCAGGCCGCACAACTATAGTAATGAAAGAAAGATCTGTAGGAACACTGTCATTCAGTTTTATCGGGCAATAAGAAAATGGATTTGTTTCTGGAAATTAATGTCCAAAATTTCCACACAAAAATGTGTATTTTGTCCTTATAGCCATAGAAACGGTACTATTCAGTCCACATTTAAACTATTGGCTATTTTCTTCCAGTTCACAATTCATACACACATTTCATATGCACAGCAGCCAGAAATCTGTCCAGACACAACACGAGCAAACAACGTTTTCACAGTCATTAATTTCACCACTAACTTGAGTTATTACATTTGGTCCTTCTTGTGGATTTCTAAAAAAGAAATTGCTCACCAAAAAGTTATGAGTGGTTGAATACGGAAACATGTCATGCGGATACTATGAAGGCCAAATTTTCACACGCGAATATCTTTCCAACAAAACAATTCCAAAACTTTCAAACTTCACAAACCTGTCCGTAAATGCAATCGCTATTACGGACACACAATCTGGACGCGAGAAGCCAAATATTTCTTCATTTTGCACATTATTTTGACTCGCACTAGTAACGTGACAGTCCCGTTCAAAGCTAGCGAGCGACTCCCCTTCTTGCAGCCTGTCCCAGTTTCACTATCAGGTAGCGAGCGGGAACCGTCTCTATTCTGATTGGCTGCCCACCAGGATGCTCGCTCATGATTATACTCGCGCCAAAACTAGCCTGCACCAATCCTTATATATGGAAGAAATGAAGTCCCATGCTTCTTTACAGAGCGTAGGGGAACGTTGCGGGAAACCCGCACCGCCTTACCAGGCAAGGTCCTAATGGAGGTGGTTTGCCGTTGCCTTCCTCCGACCGTAATGGGGATGAATGATGATGATGAAGACGACACAACAACACCCAGTTATCTCGAGGCAGGAAAAATCCCTGACCCCGCCGGGAATCGAACCCGGGACCCCGTGCTCCGGAAGCGAGAACGCTACCGCGAGACCACGAGGGCGGACACCAATCCTTATACACAGACGCATTTTCGTCAATGTGACATGCAAATATTAAAGTACTGTTTAATACACGAAAACGAAAAGGCAATAATTCTGGAAATATTCTTTAGATACTGATTTTACTCCAGCTGACTTTCTGGCTGCTCTGTTACAATAGCAATCACACCTAGAAATACGTCATCAGCAAAGTGGGTAAATTCCCTAGGATCATTTTCCCACGACAGGCTTGTGTAACTCTTGCAGGTTGCTTAAGATGGTATATCATGCAACATTTAAATCTGATGAATGTCCCACGTACATACTCTCGTTTACTCACATTTATTCCCACAACAACATTAGACACAAATAATAATTTTGTCTGATTTTTATATTATGAAAACGAAAAATAATTAAAGTTATAATACGAAAATCTCAATTAATTAATTCTTCACACTGAGAAAGCTGTTCATGTTTTCCAGTTATACCAAAATATAAACTATTTTATTTCCTAACTGAGTTGTAGGGTCAGTATTGCCTCACGTGTTCCAACATTTCTGCGGAATCCAAACTGATCTTCGCCGAGGTCGGCTTCTACCAGTTTTTCCATTCGTCTGCAAAGAATTCGCGTTAGTATTTTGCAGCTGTGACTTATTAAACTGCTAGTTCGGTAATTCTCACATCTGTCAACACCTGCTTTCTTTGGGATTGGAATTATTATATTCTTCTAGAAGTCTGAGGGTATTTCGCATGTCTCATACATCTTGCTCACCAGATGGTAGAGTTTGGTCAAGACTGGCTCTCCCAAGGCCGTCAGTAGTTCCAATGGAATGTTGTCTACTCCCGGGGCCTTGTTTCGACTCAGGTCTTTCAGTGCTTTGTCAAACTCTTCACGCAGTATCGTATCTCCCATTTCATCTTCATCTACATCCTCTTCCATTTCCATAATGTTGTTCTCAAGTACAATGCCCTTGTATAGACCCTCTATATACTCCTTCCACCTTTCTGCTTTCCCTTCTTTCCTTAGAACTGGGTTTCCATCTGACCTCTTGATATTCATACAAGTGGCTCTCTTTTCTCCAAAGGTCTCTTTAGTTTTCCTGTAAGCAGTATCTATCTTACCCCTAGTGAGATAAGCCTCTACATCCTTACATTTGTGCTCTAGCCATCCCTGCTTAACCATTTTGCACTTCCTGACGATCTCATTTTTGAGACGTTTGTATTCCTTTTTGCCTGCTTCACTTGCTGCACTTTTGTATTTTCTCCTTAAAAAAGGCAAACCTACATTTCTAGCATTTGTAGACTTAGAGAAAGCTTTTGACAATGTTGACTGGAATACTCTCTTTCAAATTCTAAAGATGGCAGGGGTAAAATACATGGAGCGAAAGGCTATTTACAATTTGTACAGAAACCAGATGGCACTTATAAGAGTCGAGGGGCATGAAAGGGAAGCAGTGGTTGGGAAGGGAGTGAGACAGGGATGTAGCCTGTCCCCGATGTTATTCAATCTGTATATTGAGAAAGCAGTAAAGGAAATAAAAGAAAAATTCGGAGTAGGTATTAAAGTCCATGGAGAAGAAATAAAAACGTCGAGGTTCACCGATGACATTGTAATTCTGTCAGAGACAGCAAAGGACTTGGAAGAGCAGTTGAACGGAATGGACAAGGTCTTGAAAGGAGGATATAAGACGAACATCAACAAAAGCAAAACGAGGATAATAGAATGTAGTCGAATTAAGTCGGGTGATGCTGAGGGAATTAGATTAGGAAATGAGGCACTTAAAGTAGTAAAGGAGTTTTGCTATTTGGGGAGCAAAATAACTGATGATGGTCGAAGTAGAGAGGATATAAAATGTAGACTGGCAATGGCAAGGAAAGCGTTTCTGAAGAAGAGAAATTTGTTAACATCGAGTATAGATTTAAGTGTCAGAAAGTCGTTTCTGAAAATATTTGTATGGAGTGTAGCCATGTATGGAAGTGAAACATGGACGATAATAGTTTGGACAAGAAGAGAATAGAAGCTTTAGAAATGTGGTGCTACAGAAGAATGCTGAAGATTAGACGGGTAAATCACATAACTAATGAGGAGGTTTTGAATAGAATTGGGGAGAAGAGGAGTTTGTGGCACAACTTGTCAAGAAGAAGGGACCGGTTGGTAGGACATGTTCTGAGGCATGAAGGGATCACAAATTTAGCATATGAGGGCAGCGTGGAGGTTAAAAATCGTAGAGGGAGACCAAGAGATTAATACACTAAGCAGATTCAGAAGAATGTAGGTTGCAGTAAGTACTGGGAGATGAAGAAGCTTGCACAGGATAGAGTAGCATGGAGAGCTGCATCAAACCAGTTTCAGGACAGAAGACAACAACAACAACAACAACAACAACAACAGGGAAACAATAGGTTCCTACTTCTCGTAATTAGTTATGAACGATAACATAGCTCGCGAGACATTCACTTCTAATCGCACACTACTTCACTGTGGAAACCACGGAAGTCTCACACGTTCACAAGTCGGCACTCCGCAGTATTTCTGTCTCCCGCGATCACGCGCAAACCGCTCCACACTCTCCAAATCTTTCCTGCGACCGTACGTCCGTCGCACTGCCGCGTCCAGCACCTCGACTGTCCTGTGGCGTACTGTCCCGAACTTTCTCCTCTCCTCTCTCGTACTGTTCTACCACTTCCCATTCACGAGCGCTGTGACTGGCTAGAGCGCTCCCGCCATTTCTTCAAGCCAACACACATTCCCAAACATAACGAAACACATTCGAAATACTGGATTTACATTTAAATAACTAGAAATTAAATAAATATTCCTATGACTGGACCATAAACACGCTCTAACATACATTATTAAATACATAAACAAATTAAATAAACATATATCAAAGGAAATGCAAGTAAAAGTAGGCCAGTAGCCTAATGTATCTGTGCTTTCTAAAATTTGACCAATTTCTTCATGAATAGTATATATCGGATATAAACAAAGACATAGATGAAAAAATATGTTTATAAGCATGCTGCTACCGTTTTTTCGTGTAACTGTGGAGTACTTATGGCCTGACGTAATCAATGGTAATCGGCCACCTTGACCTCCAATAACTCATGTACTATCCAAGTTACATGCCTGTAACTTATACTAATTTAGGTTTACACTAATAGCTTTCTAAAGACATGTCGATCGACCAAATCGGATGAACAGTTTGGATTTTGGAAATTCGTTTCTGGGTGTTACTTGTATAATTTACCGTAAGATACTGAACTTGAAACTAATAAAGATATTGAAAATCTGATTACACTATCAGAATCGTTGTGCAGATAATGGTAATGTACATGTTTCTGTTTGAGGTATCATGATCCTTCTGCTACTATTAATTTCTATACGAGCTGTGAAATGTCTGCCATGATGGTTTGGCACTCTCGGTATGCAAGTCCCCTCCATCGACACAGCGTCACCATGCAATTCACAGCCACGCGGCTGATGGACCACGCGCTGGGGCCACCCCTCGTGCTAAGCTAACGTACGGCACCATGTGGTTGCGGGGTCAGGCATTTTCTCTGCCTCGTGATGACTGGGTGTTGTGTGATGTCCTTAGGTTAGTTAGGTTTAAGTAGTTCTAAGTTCTAGGGGACTGATGACCATAGATGTTAAGTCCCATAGTGCTCAGAGCCATTTGAACCATTTTGAACCATGTGGCTGCTGCCCGGCCGCGGCCCGCCGAGAGGCCCCCGCGCGGCCACGCCAACTCCGAACTTAGAATATTTCCAGGGCGCCACAACTCGCCCGTCACCTCACAAACTATACACGATTTCATTCAGGGAGTTTGACTAAATGACAATATATTATGGGTTTCGCTTAGAGTAAGATTATTGTTCAAGCATTGATTTAAATTTCTGTAGTGAATTAAATAATTTTTCTTGTCATACAGTGTGGAAATCAGCTTCTATGGAATGCCTGGTTTGTTGATAATAGGTGGTGGCACAATTTCCTCTGGACACAATGTTAGATCAGGGTCAAGTTCAGGTAAATTTCCAGGACACTCAAGATCCACTTGTGATGTATCAACTCATACAATGAACATAGGTAGATTTTCTAATCAGATTCCCTGCTGACAAACCACAGTTGTAACATACTGAATTAATGGATTGGTGGTTGTTGGTATTTGAGCTATGCACAGCTCTGTTCAGAAAGTGTGGAACGATGTTTTCATAGGGTGGAGTCATGAACATCTCTTTCCATGTCCATTAGCAAAGATAGCTGAAATAACAGTTACACATTATAATCTTCCTGCCGAATAGCTAAAGCACTGGCAAGTTTTTTGTGCAGGCGCCAACACACCATGAGGCAAAGAGGTTGTGAGATGCTAGATAGAGGCCAAAAACAGACTGGCATGAAACGTGCCGCCAACACCCTCTCTGGACTACACAGACGAACTTGTACCATAACGACCATCTGGAAATAAGTAAACTTCCTATCCTTGTGAATAAAGAACCCAGTTAATATATGCATGAAATTTGTGTTATAGAAAGAGGGTACCGGTCACCAAAAAACATCCTCTCCTTACTTCCCATGGCGCAGCTCTACAGAGACAACAAGATGACATAAACTCTTTAATGAAACAGAAATTGCAATTAAATGAATAATAATACATGACAGTGAAATGTTAGTATCTGCTGATAATCTATGTTGAATAAAGTGATGATAATATTCATTCAGCCACATGAAAGAATATGTCGAAATGTTGGTCCTATAATAATTCAGTTTAAAAGATACAAATTGTTGCTTATTCAGTTTGAGTTAAGCTTGCATAAATCTGCGTAACCACTCTGGCAGTAGATTCCTGAGAAATCAATAAATCATCACTAGTTGACCAAGTAATAGTTCCATGCCTTAACTAGGATCAAATGATCCCAGAACAGCAAGTAAATCACTATAAAATTGTGTGAATTTCTCTAAGTATGAGTAAACTGTAATTTATCTGTCACCGTTATCTGTCCTGAAACTACCACTTTACCGCACTAACTACTCTACAACATCAAGTCTCTCCTCTCTACCGTCTCAGCGTCAAGTCTTCCCTCTGTCCCGTCTCAGCACGAAGTATCTCTCCATATCGTATGTCCACACCAAGTGCCTCATCTCTCTGCCTCTCCCAGAAATCTCCCCTTGCTTCCAAGAGCCACTCCACGAATCAGAATGTCCAAGAGCCGCACCGCTTGCACCACTAAGAAACACTCTTTCGCATCAAACAGCATGAATTACTAAAATCTATAAGATAATCTATAAAGCTACAGGTTACGTATATGATTTAAATTAAAAGGCAGTTTTTCCCGCTTCTGTAGAGACTAGACACATTATTGTACATATAAAAGTATAGACTTAGTGCTTCCTGGAATCCAGCCTTGAGCTTGTGAAATCTCAATGCAGGACACTCCGGGATTCTACGAGAAACAGAAGTGGAGACCGAGAGAACAGCCGTGAGACAAGGTGTCAGACATTAGAGACCAGATTTGACACACCCCAAATCATGAACTCGACTTCGGAAGACGGCCACCCCGGGCGCGAACGGCGGTCGGAACACCAGCGACCAGAGAGGGCCAATGTAGCCGCGTCCGGCGGGCGCGTACGGCAGGCGGAACACACGACGCGGCGCGGACCGATTAGGGAGCGCCCAGCACGAAACAGAAGTGGAAATCATAGTAACAGTGATGAGACAGAGCACCCAACATCTCAGACCGGGTCTGACACACCCCAGATGACGTCCACAACCGTTGTGGACGGCCAAAAAGGGGCGCGGACGGCAGTCGGAACATCCGCGACTGGAGGGGTCCATTGAAGCCGAGTCTGGCGGGCGCGGACCACAGACGGAACACTCGACTCGATGCGGACCCAGCTCCTTACAGGCATAAATACTGGACTCGATCGACCCAAGGACCAGTCTCAGGTAGCACCTGAAGAAGACAGCGAGGCACGCTGTTGAAATATCGTGCGAGAACGACGCGAACATCCGGCTGGATTCCCGAATATCCGAGATTTCAAGTTTAGCCTTCTCAACTAATGCGTTTTCGACGCTCTATCTATTTATGATACTAAATCTTATGGATCATTTACCATTTTTAAGTTACAAAGGTTTTAACACTGGCCAACACAACTTTTAGTGATAATCCGGAAACAATTAATATTTGAGATAAGTGTAACACCAGTTTAATAAGTCACAGCTGCAAAATACTAACGCGAATTATTTACAGACGAATGGAAAAACTGGTAGAAGCCGACCTCGGCGTAGATCAGTTTGGATTCCGCAGAAATGTTGGAACACGTGAGGCAATACTGACCCTACGACTTATCTTAGAAAATAGATTAAGGAAAGACAAACCTACATTTCTAGCATTTGTAGATTTAAAGAAAGCTTTTGACAGTGTTGACTGGAATACGCTCTTTCATATTCTGAAGGTGGCAGGGGTAAAATACAGGGAGCGAAAGGCTATTTGCAATTTGTACAGAAACCAGGTGGCACTTATAAGAGTTGAGGGACATGAAAGCGAAGCAGTGGTTGGGAAGGGAGTGAGACAGGGTTGCAGCCTATCCCCGAAGTTATTCAATCTGTATATTGAGCAAGCAATAAAGGAAACAAAAGAAAAATTCGGAGTAGTTATTAAAATCCATGGAGAAGAAATAAAAACTTTAAGGTTCGCCGATGACATTGTAATTCTGTCAGAGACGGCAAAGGACTTGGAAGAGCAGTTGAATGGAATGGATAGTGTCTTGAAAGGAGGATATAAGATGAAAATCAACAAAAGCAAAACGAGGATAATGGAATGTAGTCGAATTAAGTCGGGTGATGCTGAGGGAATTAGATTAGGAAATGAGACACTTAAAGTAGTAAAGGAGTTTTGCTATTTGGGGAGCAAAATAACTGATGATGGTCGAAGTAGAGAGGATATAAAATATAGACTGTCAATGGCAAGGAAAGCATTTCTGAAGAAGAGAAATTTGTTAACATCGAGTATAGATTTAAGTGTCAGGAAGTCGTTTCTGAAAGTATTTGTATGGAGTGTAGCCATGTATGGAAGTGAAACATGGACGATAAATACTTTGGACAAGAAGAGAATAGAAGCTTTAGAAATGTGGTGCTACAGAAGAATGCTGAAGATTAGGGGGGTAGATCACATAACTAATGAGGTATTGAATAGAATTGGGGAGAAGAGGAGTTTGTGGCACAACTTGACAAGAAGAAGGGACCGGTTGGTAGGACATGTTCTGAGGCATGAAGGGATCACAAATTTAGCATTGGAGGGCAGCGTGGAGGGTAAAAATCGTAGAGGGAGACCAAGAGATGAGTACACTAAGCAGATTCAGAAGGATGTAGGTTACTGTACCTACTGGAAGATGAAGACGCTTGCACAGGATAGAGTAGCATGGAGAGCTGCATCAAACCAGTCTCAGGACTGGAGACGACAACAACAACAACAACAACAAGTGTAACATCATCACGTATGACTGAGAATTGCCATGCTGCTTTTATTTTCTGTGTATGTGTAAAGAATACTATGATCTGACACATTTACATAATAAAAAGATATAAAACGCAATAATTAAAGAAGTAAAATACGTATGGATGAGTGACTTTCAGAGATGGTAGCTACAGTGCCGAGGACAGTGGCGTAGCGTGGGTATCTGCCACCCGGTACGAACCCTAAATTTGCCGCCACTCATTTTTTGCAATTGAGCAAAAAATAATACAGAACTTTGACAATGCAGTATTTGGTTAGAGCTTATCAAAAGTAGATAGGGACGTTGCTATTTATTTTTCCTGCATACCTTTTTGGCTCTCTTCTGCGCTTTCCTTTATGTTGAAAACATCGTTTTGAAGATTATTTAAATGACGTACGAGTATTTGTGTGGCTTGTCCATAACACCCAGGAAAATTTAATATATTGAAGGCAGTTTCCAGAAATAAAAGCTGTGCATTGATGCATTGGTAAGTAAATAATTTCTGAGCCTGTAGCGAACGGCTTTCAGAGCAACAAATAATGCTTTTCTGATTTGCATTGGGAGAGTACTTTTACGTGCAGTAAGCCTATAATAATTCATTGTTAGTGGGCGCTCGGTAGGTATTTCCACTGCACATTATACGAGGTTCACCCAGTCTGTTTGTGGCCAGGCACACACCATACCTCTGGCTTACGTGGTTAGTTCATTTGATAGATGCTGTATTCGGTTCATGAGAATCCCATTACTCACAAGAGCTTACCTTGAGGTATAAACTTTTCAACTTTTTGTAACGTTGGCATAAAAATAATAGTAATGAGTAGTCATGCCGGAAACCGACACCTAGAAGGAAAGTTATAGTCGCAGAGAAGAGAGACGAGCCATTGGGAAGGCTTGTTCTGGGACTGAAGCCCATCAGTTTATTCCCACAGCATTGTTAGCTGAAATATTTTTAGAGGAGTTAATAAGAAACTCCTGCAGAGTCCAGAGATCAGGTAGGCATCCTGCAGGATATGGGAAAGAAGGTGGTGGATTTTGTCTTCTTATATCTAATTTCCGAGGGCGAGTGCTTTTATATTAACTTAAGCTTCTGTGACATCTCTTGGTGGTAGCCATGCGTTAGACTGTAGAACTAATAGTTAGTTGAAGAAGGCTTTTGATTTAGAGAATTGCCTTGTCAAAAACTAGGGCTAAAAACGGTGGCATTCGTCTATCGTATCAAAGCGAATCTTTGAGTATTTCTAGAACCGTCGATAAACATTGAACTAACGTTTCTTTTAGCGATCGTGATATTGTTAAGAATACTTCGCGTAACGAATTAAGAGTGCCTTTCACCTCACCTGGAGCGCAGCGGACGTTCTCAAGGACGTCGCGAAAACAAGTGAAGGAAAGTCACAACTACACTACGCTTTTCATTCGATCTCTTCTAATGCCCTAGGTATTTTGCCACATAGAAATCAACGAATTCAAATGCAGCTACATTATCAACATCATAATTAGGAACATTGTGTATATAAGTACCCAACAAGATTATTTTGTAACTGATAACATATTTCTGCTTTATACAAACAGTTTGTTAGGGCCCTTGACACACTCCAGCGACATTGCTTGCTGTCGATCTCTTTTATCGACCCCATCACACATGAGCGATCTAGCAGGCTGTTTCAACCATTATGTCGAACGTCACTGTGTCTTGAAATTCTGCCATGTACAATGAACTGCTGTTTTCAGGATCTGCGGCACTGATCTCCGTATGTTGACTAATACGCACAAAAAAGGGGAATGTGAACTACTATACTTGTTCGAGAACACTTTTACAAGGAACTACAGGTTATCTTACAGAATAAATTACATTTTTCTGTGACACCAAGTGTGTTGTGTACATCTTTCCAATCTGTATTTCGTAAATACACTGTAAAGGTAAAGAAAATCAACGTACCACGAAGGAATTATCCGAATAGGACGGAATTCTGTGGATGCGATATATGAACAGACGAACAAATGATTACAATTTTAGAAATACTGAATGATTTATTCAAGAGAAAGAGCTCCAAAAAAAGAGCAAGTCAATAAACGCGTCCACCTCAACTCTTATGCGCGCATTTATTTGGCTTGGCATTGACTGGTAGGGCAGTTGTATGTCCTCCTAAGGGATATCGAGCCAAATTCCGTACAATAGACGCGTTAGGTCGTCAGAATCCCGAGCTGATTGGAGGGCCCTGCCCTTAATGTTCCTTTAGGGCAATTTATTCGTGATGGTCGTGTTTTTTCGTCTTATAGTTGTTAGAGTGTACGTTTAAAAGTCTGAAAGCCTCTTACTCCTGTTTGAACTAAACTGAGTACATAACTGATATGACGTAAGTGAAAATGCTCAAAAAATATTTCCCTTTCTACACAAAAATGTGATCCAAGAATGAATATTAACACGGTCTAACTTCGATCTGATTGATATATTCAGAAGTGGGGAGCGTTTTCATACCGCAACGCAAAATTTGAGAGGACCTTGAAACATATATTTATCTGAATGCGACACAAAACTCATACCTTCTAATTTCCTCGCAAAATCTGTGTCTTTGTGTTCTCACTTACAACCTAAAACACGGTAGTCGCTCCAGACATATCCGGGATCAGCATGAAGCCTCGAAGTTCAAGGAAGCTGTAAGTGACTATTTCAAATAGATTCTAAATAAAATGTCTTCCTTAAATTGAGATTATATTCTGCGTGATTTTACCAAGCAGGCTCTTAAATATATTCCTTAAAATTTTTGCCTCTTGTTCAGTTGCCAAAATAGTTAGATTTGTTAATCTCGACGTGGACACTGTTGATCATAATTTTTTTTTGTTTCAACTTAGAGAAGCTTCTTTCACAGCTAGCATTAAGTTAAGGCAGCTGCGAGATATATTCTCAGCATTATAAGACCATGTTAGGTAACCTCCTTCAAGTTTGGACTCATAAATAAATTTTAATAAACACACTGGGCCAGAGTCAAAAAGTTGCAGCTACGAAATCCCTTAGATGTACACACTCAATGTTACACTCTTCTCTGTCAATATATTGTTACACGTCTTTGAAAGGTATAGTTTTCGGCCAAATTCTGAAAGCTGCTGCAAACTTTTTTGAATTTCAGCAGTTACTAAATCTAATGAAGAAAACATTTTTTCATTTTAAATCGGGAAGAAAACATATTTTCATGTTAAATCGGCTTTGTGCAATAAGCTGGCATCTGTATTTTCATCGCCACAAATGGCCTCCTACTGTTGATCATAATTTTTTTTTGTTTCAACTTAGAGAAGCTTCTTTCACAGCTAGCATTAAGTTAAGGCAGCTGCGAGATATATTCTCAGCATTATAAGACCATGTTAGGTAACCTCCTTCAAGTTTGGACTCATAAATAAATTTTAATAAACACACTGGGCCAGAGTCAAAAAGTTGCAGCTACGAAATCCCTTAGATGTACACACTCAATGTTACACTCTTCTCTGTCAATATATTGTTACACGTCTTTGAAAGGTATAGTTTTCGGCCAAATTCTGAAAGCTGCTGCAAACTTTTTTGAATTTCAGCAGTTACTAAATCTAATGAAGAAAACATTTTTTCATTTTAAATCGGGAAGAAAACATATTTTCATGTTAAATCGGCTTTGTGCAATAAGCTGGCATCTGTATTTTCATCGCCACAAATGGCCTCCTACTAATTCAACTTGGAAAGTTCAGCGGAAATGCCAACTCCATCACATAACCTTTAAACTTAACTTAAAATCTCATCCACGAATTCCTCTCATGTATCTTTGGTTCAAATGGCTCTGAGCACTATGGGACTTAACATCTGAGGTCATCAGTCCCGTAGAACTTAGAAGTACTTAAATCTAACTGAGCTAAGGACATCACACACATGCATGCCCGAGGCAGGATTCGAACCTGCGACCATAGCACCAGCGCGGTTCCGGACTGAAGCGCCTAGAACCGCTCGGCCAGCTGATACCTTCATCCATTTTTTTATATATTTCATTGAAGTCTATAAAGATTTCACCACTTCTGCTTCCCGATTCTCTATCATCACTTGTCGTAATGCTTCACCTGTTTAGTCTTTATTGGAAATATGCGGTGTATTGTCAAATATCACAGAAAAATGCTTGCCTTTTGCACCTGGCCTATAATTTTTTGGAGAACTTCATTCCCTAAAATTTCTATAAACTCGTTTTTCATTTCTGGTGACGTACGTAAAAGAAATTTTTATTTTTACTAAATGCTCTCGGAAAACAGGATCGTAGTTTGCCGGTAGATGCACCAGTTCTCAAAAAATGGCCTCTGTTGGCGCTGGAGTCATCTTCCTTGTGGCCACATGACGCCACATTTTCTTTTTATAGCCATGTTATTACATAAAATTTTCTGGTTACAATTCCATTCAGTATTTTTATTTGTTTCGCCAAGACTTCTTGCTCTTTTTTAACAATAGTCTACCCTCTTTGAAGCCTTGTTTCCAACTCCTTCGATTTCCAAAAATTTTGGTTTTGCAGCACTTCATTCATGGTTGTCGACTTAGGAGTTCAGTTTTCACCAAGTATTAAACTCGTCGGAGAAATAAAACTTCAGTGTGTCCCGTGAATATGTGTTCTGAAACAGACGACATCAGAAGCGAGACAATGAAGCGAATAAGCCATCCAAGTGTGTAAAACGTTTTCGCCATTTTCAAATGTGCGCCAAAACCATTCTCAGTCCGTGTCTGATTCTGGTTGAACCCTGTGCGGTGCTGTTGGTTTTTCAGCAAAGTATGTGCTGAAAGATTGCGGGAACTCACCGTACCAACAGCAATCAAATATTTCAATCTATACGTCCAAGCCATTTTACTATATCGTTTCCGATGAAGTCTGACCCAACTGATGTGGTCGCAATTTCATCAGTCGCATCAGAAGCACGCAAGCCGAACAACTTGTAGCATCAATTACAAGTTGTAGCATCAATTACAAGTCCCGGCAAATCATCGGTGTTGAGTGCTCGTACTACTTCAACTTTTCGGTTTTGGGCAGCTCAAGCCTCCAAATAACTCTCACATGGTGGCACTGGCGTAGGTTCTGCTATATCCGAAGAAACGTTCGTAAACATTGACATAGCCAGTTAATTTTTTCGAATACTCTCCTTCTTGGCTATCTTTTTACATCAGTACAATGCTTCGCTTCCCTTATCATTTTCATTGTTAGGTAGGCTGTAACAACACAAAACCATGATAGAAATAGAAATTAATAATATCACCAATGAATTAAGGGCGCACAAAATTAAATTACTTACAGTTTAATAAATCAAAGGGATAAATAACATTTTGCGTGGGTACAACTGCAAAGCTATGGAAAAATTTAAAACTAAACAAAACGAAGATTTACCATCACCTCAGTTCAAACAAGCTTCAGAAGGCCCAATGGTTCCGATCGACTGCCGTGTCATCCTCAACCGATAGGTGTCACTGGATGCGGATACGGAGGGGCATGTGGTCAGCACTCCGCTCTCCCGGCCATTATCAGTTTTCATGGCCAGAGCCGCTACTTCTCAGTCAAGCTGATCCTAAATTAGCCTCACAAGGGCTCACTACACCCCACTCGCCAACAGCTCGGCAGACCCGGACGGTCATCTATCCAAGAACTAGCCAAGCCTGACAACGCTTAACTTCGGTGACTTAACGGGAACGGGTGCTACCCCTGGGGCAAAGTAGTTGGCAACATTTACATTATATATATATATATATATATCACCAGTCTTCCGACTGATTTGATGCGGCGTGCCACAAATTACTCTCCTTTACCAACCTCTTGATCTCAGAGTGGTACTTGTAATCTACGTCCTCAATTATCTGCTGGATGTATTCTAATCTATGTCTTCCTCTACAGTTTTTGCCCTCTATAGCTTCCTCTAGTACCATGGTAGTCAGTCTCAGATGTCCTAACAGATGTCCTATCATCCTGTCCCTTCTCTTTTCAGTGTTTTCCGCATATTCCCTTCCTCTCCGATTCTGCACAGAAGTTCCTCATTCCTTACCTTATCAGTCCATCTAATTTTCAACAGTCGTCTGTAGCACCACATCACAAATGCTTCGATTCTCTTCTGCGAATCAAAAGCAAACAACAGTTACCGAAGTTCATATTTCGTCAAAAAGGAACCAAGGAATGTCGCAGGGTGAGAAAGAAGTTATGCAAGATGAGTCAACGGAATGTGTGGTGTCGTATGCTCTCGACTGTGCGGCCAATGTACAAAAGGAGTACAATGACGACGATACGCGCTTAACATATGATAGTGAAACAGATGTCGAGCCATGTAGTTCATCATCTTTATCGGATGGGGAGCCACAAATCCCGTCTCCAGCGAAACGTCGTGAAGGACAATCGTTGTCCAAGGAGTGGGTGGTTAACATAATTACGTACATAGGAGATCATACCCTTCACAGTAAAAAAAGAAACTTGAGCAGATTTCAAATAAATTGGCAGCAGTATCACCGATCAGTGCATGAGCAAAACTAAGGATATTCATGAGAGGAAATTAGAGGAACCAAGAGAGTTGTGTCAACATAAACTAACATCAATGCATTAAAGCATTCGTGTACAATTAAGCCGACTGTCAATCCGGATGATAAATTGGCTGGAAAGCTATTTATTGTCCAGCGAGAAGTTGGTGGCGCGTTGCCTCCACCCATCTTTCTCGAGTGCGTTATCTTGCAAACGCATTAGGCAATATTAATGTCACAGCAAGCAAGAGTGGGGAAATGTGGGTAAGAGAACTGCAGCTGTGCTATGAGCAGGGCTTCTGGTCAACAGCTGCTCAAAATGACTTGCTATTGCTTGATTCCTGCTCTGCGTATAAAAATCATACTCTTCTAGCGCGATCTATCCCTCCTGATAAGTGTGTGACATTCCAATTCCTAGCATCTGGAACCACTGGAAAAATTCAGTCTCTAGATGTTTGCTGTTTCCCTTCCTATGAAACATATTATCGCACTGTCTGCAGCTACGCCTTAAAAGATAGCCAGTTTCACGATAAGTTCCACGGCAGACTGTTTTGCATTTGATTGCATGCCATCAGTTCTCATCACCTCGCTACACCATTATGATTTTATATGCATTCTTTAAGAGTGGAAACCTAGCTGAACGTCTTGGCGCTTCGTAACTCTCAACGAATTTGCTCCCTATTTTGATGGTGCGAACCTTAACGATCACTGTGGCACGCCATTTTTCATTCGGTGTTCATGATGCAAGTTAATGGTTTGTTTTAAACATTTCTTGAAGGTCGACGGTGTCCATGTTGTGAAGTGTAATACGTACGAGTATATCCCATAACAGGTTGACCTCTGCACCTCCGGAACATTCATTTTCTATCGCCCTACTAATCCAGTGGTGTCTGTATCTGAAGGGGTCGAAGTCTGACAGAATCATTGATCAGAGACGAATGATCGAATCATTCATATCAATTTCCTGCACGTACCTGTAATAAGTGCAAGAAGCATTAAAGTGATAGGCATCTAATCACAGGCCCGCGATTTACTATGAGCAGTAACAAATTAATGACCGAACGCAATGCACGTTCCGCTGTTACGTCTGTTCGCAAAGAGCTGCCGAAATCACTGTTTCAGCCAAAACAGTCTGAAACAGTGTTAATTAATATCCAAACATGTAAATCTCTACACTAGGAAAACTTATGGTTAGAATAATAACATGAGGATTTTTTTACATTTGTTTCATATTTAATTCTAAGGACAAAACCAACAAACATCTATACACTTACAATATGCGTCTGTTCTCTAAGGCAGACCGAAAATGAAGACATGTAAAAAATACGCAGAGGTACGCTCTTACCAAAAGACAAGAGAAAAACAAGTTCATGCAAGTGTTTTGTTTCAGCCAGAGGCTGATTTAGTTTTACGTTAGATGATCCTTGACTTACATTAGATAATCGCTAACTTACAAAGGTTTACGAAAACTTTCATGTATTAAACGAAAATAAGATGCAAATACGCGCGAGAGACAGGTTCCTATCGAATAGTACAGAAAAATAAAGCATTTGCATAAAGTAACATTTCGACATTTAGCAGTCTCTGCAGTGCACATAGAAAGCAACACTGTATCGTTTGTGTACATTAATTACGTTACTAGACCCAGTTGCGGCAAGCATTCGATGTCTGTGTATACGACAAATGGTAGTTTTATTTGCTTGTCACATGAGTTGAAATGTTTCTGGCCTGATACTTGCAAACAATCAACTGAATTCACAGCCAACTTCTCTTTAAAATGAAAACAGCACAAACAGCGCTGACATAATTCCGCTGAATGTTTGTAAGCCCGCGCGGCGTGGCCGCGTGGTTAGAGGCGCCATGTCACGAACCGGGTGGCCCGCCGAAGGTTCGAGTCCTCCCTCGGGCATGGGTGTGTGTGTTGTCTTTAGCGTAAGTTAGTTTAAGTAGTGTTTAAGTCTAGCGACCGATGACCTCAGCAGTTTGGTCCCATAGGAATCCACACACATTTAGACATTTGAATGTTTATAAGCCGTAACAGCCTCAAAAGGTTTTATATATAAGAGAAATGTTACATTTCTATATTTTCGACTAGCAACATTAAAGATTCACGTGATTCTCATGTTCGTATCCTATTGTGTCACATAACAGAACCGTTTGAAACTTTTTTTCCTTTGTATTCTTCTGTCCCTCCCAAAACCATCCACTCATTCCCAGTTTACTGTATACCGTACACCTTAACACATACATTTTCATTATTGGTGTCAGATATTTCCACATGGTTCAATTCAGTTGTAAATGAAATGTTCACACAGGGTTTAATGCACGTGAATTTGGACGATAATTATCCGCATGGCTCACGTTAGTAGATATAAAGCAGCTACAATTGACCATTTGAAGCAATAATTATCATTCTTTGAATCAACATTTATCACAGCACATTTTTTGCACTGTCTTTTCATCGTAGACAAGAACTTCGAAAGTTTCCAGTTGTATTTTTTTGCGAAATTCAGTCTCTAATATTGGTTGGATACCACTCACTAATGTTGTCAGACAGCGATGGAGACTCGTTCTTGGTGTTCATATACATTTCCCTAAACGCACATGAGTTGGGAAGTGGGCTTTACAGCAACTGAGACGTTTAACTGAAGTTGCCGATTCATCCCCCGCACTCTATTGGTGAAAATAGGGAAACATACAGCAAGAAATTGTTTGGGATTCTTAAATCCATCGTGATTGGCTGTTCAGGCAGTACTTATTCTACTTTTGAAAGACGAATGCACAGAAACCCATTGTAGACTGCCAACATTGATTTTAATATATTTCGTAGATGGTTACCCCATTATTTATAATTATTTATATGACTTATTAGACTATTTAACTGTCTCCAACAGTTCTTCTTCACCACCAGATTATAAAATAGAGATGGCTCAGGATGCCGGTTTTGTTTTGTACCCTGAAGGAGAAGAATATTCGATGTACATTCTAATATAAAACCTTACTTCGGAAATAGCAATTTACGGACATGTGAGACATCCATTTTAACTGGACGATTCAGTTCCAGCTCTCAGGCGAAAATAGAGGGATACGTAGCAAGGAACTGGTTCGAAAAAACTGTAACTAAGACACAGTTAGCACCAGTTGCTTGAAAAGTGACGTGCGTGACGTCACAGGCAGCTAAATGGTTATAAATAGAGGTCGAAGGCCCATGTTCAAGGCAGAACACGGCGGGTGTTGACTGCGGACGGACCTGCAGCTAAAGGCAGCTCCACCTCAGTGGTGTAATAAACTTTTTGGTAGGTCATCTGATGTTTGCAACGTCAAAATATGTGCAGTTGCGTGGGAAGTGACTGTAATTGGTGTTTACAAGTTTATTTTTGACTCTATCATCTAGTTTCATGTTCCGTGAATAATTTTGCACGATACATCGCAAATTATTTTGTAAATATGGCTACGTGCTGAACATTTATAAGATTTTTTCTTAAATATACAGATATGAGTAAGTAAATACTACCAACCACTTTTCCCACATTACGTTAATAGAAATTATTCTACGGAATAGTAGCTGTTAAGGAGAAATGTCTATAGTTTGTTTTCAAATTTTACTTTCCTGTCTGTCAGACGTTTCAAATCACTGAGTGAGTGATAAAAAATTTCAGTTGCAGCCTGTTTTGTGCTATAGACAACCTTTGTGCGGTACTGAAATTATGTACATCATGTTTCCTTCTGTACTACAGTACATTATTTACAACAAACGTCATGAGTGAGTAAATATACTGTGAAGCAGTAGCAAGAATGCACAACTCTTTAAACGGGAGTCTCTAAGACGATCGTACGGGAGCACCATATATTATCCTAACGGCACGTTTTTTATCTACGAAGATTTTTGTTCTTCAAGACGAATTACCCCAGAACATTATTCCATATGACATTATCGAATGAAAATATGAAAAATATGTCAACTTACTGATTTGTCTCTTCCTAAGAATAACAAAGATTCTAACTGCAATGGTGGCTGAACTAAGTTGTTTTAAGAATTCCAAAATGTGCTTTTCTAGTTTAAATTCTCATCAGTATGGATACCTAAGAATTTTGAAGTCTCCACCCGAACTACTGTTGCCTCACCATTAATTATACTTATCACTGGTGTAGTAGCCTGCACTTCGATGTGTAGGACTGAATATGTTGTGTGTTTTTAAAATTGTGGGTGAGATTATTCGCAGAGACATTAACTACAGATTTAGACGTGGTTAGATCAGATGAACGAAGTTAATGTCGCGTTATTATCCTGCTGTGAACTTTCTGAGTGCTGTGTTAAATAGTCGCTGATGGCCTTGTGCTCACGATTGTGACTGTCACATTATATCGTCTTGGAGAAAATTGCTTGTCTCAGTGCCAAGCACGTACAGAACTATCCTCGCGTTTCATCTGTAAAGTCGCGCGTAGCACCAGTATCATTGCGTGATCCCAAAATGGAATCGCTAGGGTGTCAAAATTACGGAAAATTAGTAGGCCTATTAGTAGGATTTTGCGGCTACAGACCAAGTTCCGTGAATTGTGGTGTATAGCGCCTTTATCTTTGCGTTTGTATTATTGTTACTGTATCCCAACTTAATACATCTATATCTACATTTACACTCCGCAAGCCACCCAACGGTGTGTGGCGGAAGGCACTTTACGTGCCACTGTCATTACCTCCCTTTTCTGTTCCAGTCGCGTATGGTTCGCGGGAAGAACGACTGTCTGAAAGCCTCCGTGCGCGCTCGAATCTCTCTAATTTTACATTCGTGATCTCCTCCGGAGGTATAAGTAGGGGGAAGCAATATATTCGATACCTCATCCACCGGCCGAAGTGGCCGCGCGGTTCTGGCGCTGCAGTCTGGAACCGCGAGACCGCTACGGTCGCAGGTTCGAATCCTGCCTCGGGCATGGATGTGTGTGATGTCCTTAGGTTAGTTAGATTTAACTAGTTCTAAGTTCTAGGGGACTAATGACCTCAGCAGTTGAGTCCCATAGTGCTCAGAGCCATTTTGATACCTCATCCAGAAACGCACCCCTCTCGAAACATGGCGAGCAAGCTTCACCGCTCTTGCAGAGTCTGCCACTTGAGTTTGCTAAACATCTCCGTAACGCTGTCACGCTTACCAAATAACCCTGTGACGAAACGTGCCGCTCTTCTTTGGATCTTCGCTATCTCCTCCGTCAACCCGATCTGGTACGGATCCCACACTGATGAGCAATACTCAAGTATAGGTCGAACGAGTGTTTTGTAAGCCACCTCCTTTGTTGATGGACTACATTTTCTAAGGACTCTCCCAATGAATCTCAACCTGGTAACCGCCTTACCAACAATTATTTTCATATGATCATACCACTTCAAATTGTTCCGTACGCATACTACCAGATATTTTACGGAAGTAACTGCTACCAGTGTTTGTTCTGCTATCATATAATCATACAATAAAGGATCCTTCTCTCTATGTATTCGCAATACATTACATTTATCTATGTTAAGGGTCAGTTGCCACTCCCTGCAGATCTTCCTGCATTTCGCTGCAATTTTCTAATGCTGCAACTTCTCTGTATACTACAGCATCATCCGCGAAAAGCCGCATGGAACTTACGACACTATCTACTAGGTCATTTATGTATATTGTGAAAAGCAATGGTCCCATAACACTCCCCTGTGGCACGCCAGAGGTTACCTTAATGTCTGTAGACGTCTCTCCATTGATAACAACATGCTGTGTTCTGTTTGCTAAAAACTCTTCAATCCAGCCACACAGCTGGTCTGATATTCCGTAGACTCTTACTTTGTTTATCAGGCGACAGTGCGGAACTGTATCGAACGCCTTCCGGAAGTCAAGGAAATTAGCATCTACCTGGGAGCCTGTATCTAATATTTTCTGGGTCTCATGAACAAATAAAGCGAGTTGGGTCTCACACGATCACTGTTTCCGGAATCCATGTTGATTCCTACAGAGTAGATTCTGGGTTTCCAAAATCGACATTATATGCGAGCAAAAAACATGTTCTAAAATTCTACAACAGTTCGACGTCAGAGAAATAGGTCTATAGTTTTGCGCATCTGCTCGACGACCCTTCTTGAAGACTGGGACTACCTGTGCTCTTTTCCACTCATTTGGAACCTTCCGTTCCTCTAGAGACTTGCGGTACACGGCTGTTAGAAGGGGGGAAAGTTCTTTCGTGTACTCTGTGTAGAATCGTGCATCCGACTGCAAATTGTTGCTCATGTCGGCACCAATGACTCCTGCCGTCTGGGTTCAGAGGTCATCCTCAGTTCGTACAGGCGGTTGGCGGAATTGGTGAAGGCGGAAAGCCTCGCTCGCGGGGTGGAATCAGAGCTAACTATTTGTAGTATCGTTCCCAGAACCGATCGCGGTCCTCTGGTTTGGAGCCGAGTGGAAGGATTAAACCAGAGGCTCAGACGATTCTGCGGAGATCTGGGGTGCAAATTTCTCGACCTCCGCTATCGGGTGGAGAAATGTAGGGTTCCCTTGAAAAGGTCAGGCGTGCACTACACGCCGGAAGCAGCTACAAGGGTAGCGGAGTACGTGTGGAGTGCACATGGGGGTTTTTTAGGTTAGAGAATCCCCTCCCTAGGCCCGACAAGACGCCTCCTGAGACGCGGCAAGGTAGGAGTAGACAAAATGCAACAGGGAATAACAATATTAATGTGCTAATAGTAAACTGCAGGAGCGTCTATAGAAAGGTTCCAGAACTGCTCTCATTAATAAACGGTCACAACGCCCGTATAGTACTAGGGACAGAAAGTTGGCTGAAACCAGACGTAAACAGTAATGAAATCCTAAACTCAGATTGGAATGTATACCGCAGAGACAGGCTGGACAGTGAAGGGGGAGGCGTGTTTATAGCGATAAGAAGTGCAATAGTATCGAAGGAAATTGACGGAGATCCGAAATGTTAAATGATTTGGGTGAAGGTCACGGTTAAAGCAGGCTCAGTCATGGTAATTGGATGTCTCTATCGGCCCCCTGGCTCAGCAGCTGTTGTGGCTGAGCACCTGAAGGATAATTTGGAAAATATTTCGAGTAGATTTCCCCACCATGTTATAGTTCTGGGTGGAGATTTTAATTTGCCGGATATAGACTGGGAGACTCAAACGTTCATAACGGGTGGCAGGGACAAAGAATCCAGTGAAATTTTTTTAAGTGCTTTATCTGAAAACTACCTTGAGCAGTTAAACAGAGAACCGACTCGTGGCGATAACATATTAGACCTTCTGGTGACAAACAGACCCGAACTATTTGAAAAAGTTAACGCAGAACAGGGAATCAGCGATCATAAAGCGGTTACGGCATGGATGATTTCAGCCGTAAATAGGAATATTAAAAAGGGTAGGAAGATTTTTCTGTTTAGAAAAAGTGACAAAAAGCAGATTTCAGAGTACTTGTTGGCTCAACACAAAAATTTTGTCTCAAGTACAGATAGTGTTGAGGATCAATGGACAAAGTTCAAAACCGTCGTACATAATGCGTTAGATGAGTATGTGCCAAGCAAGATCGTAAGAGATGGAAAAGAGCCACCGTGGTACAACAACCGCGTTAGAAAACTGCTGCGGAAGCAAAGGGAACTTCACAGCAAACATAAACATAGCCAAAGCCTTGCAGACAAACAAAAATTACGCGAAGCGAAATGTAGTGTGAGGAGGGCTATGCGAGAGGCGTTCAATGAATTCGAAAGTAAAATTCTATGTACTGACTTGGCAGAAAATCCTAAGAAATTTTGGTCTTATGTCAAAGCGGTAGGTGGATCAAAACAAAATGTCCAGACACTCTGTGACCAAAATGGTACTGAAACAGAGGATGACAGACTAAAGGCCGAAAGACTAAATGTCTTTTTCCAAAGTTGTTTCACAGAGGAAGATTGCACTGTAGTTCCTTCTCTAGATTGTCGCACAGATGACAAAATGGTAGATATCGAAATAGACGACAGAGGGATAGAAAACAATTAAAATCGCTCAAAAGAGGAAAGGCCTCTCGACCTGATGGGATACCAGTTCAATTTTACACAGAGTACGCGAAGGAACTTTCCCCCCTTCTTGCAGCGGTGTACCGTAGGTCTATAGAAGAGCGTAGCGTTCCAAAGGATTGGAAAAGGGCACAGGTCATCCCCGTTTTCAAGAAGGGACGTCGAACAGATGTGCAGAACTATTTACCTATATTTCTAACGTCGATCAGTTGTAGAATTTTGGAACACGTATTGTGTTCGGGTATAATGACTTTTCTGGAAACTAGAAATCTACTCTGTAGGAATCAGCATGGGTTTCGAAAAAGACGGTCATGCGAAACCCAGCTCGCGCTATTCGTCCACGAGACTCAGAGGGCCATAGACACGGGTTCCCAGGTAGATGCCATGTTTCTTGACTTCCGCAAGGCGTTCGATACAGATCCCCACAGTCGTTTAATGAACAAAGTAAGAGCATATGGACTATCAGACCAATTGTGTGATTGGATTGAGGAGTTCCTAGATAACAGAACGCAGCATGTCATTCTCAATGGAGAGAAGTCTTCGAAGTAAGAGTGATTTCAGGTGTGCCGCAGGGGAGTGTCATAGGACCGTTTCTATTCACAGTATACATAAATGACCTGGTGGATGACATCGAAAGTTCACTGAGGCTTTTTGCAGATGATGCTGTGGTGTATCGAGAGGTTGTAACAATGGAAAATTGTACTGAAATGCAGGAGGATCTGCAGCGAATTGACGCATGGTGCAGGGAATGGCAATTGAATCTCAATGTAGACAAGTGTAATGTGCTGCGAATACACAGAAAGATTGATTCTTTATCATTTAGCTACAAAATAGCAGGTCAGCAACTGGAAGCAGTTAATACCATAAATTATCTGGGAGTACGCATTAGGAGTGATTTAAAATGGAATGATCATATAATGTTGATCGTCGGTAAAGCAGATGCCAGACTGAGATTCATTGGAAGAATCCTAAGGAAATGCAATCCGAAAATAAAGGAAGTAGGGTTGCAGTACGCTTGTTCGCCCACTGCTTGAATACTGCTCAGCAGTGTGGGATCCATACCAGATAGGGTTGATAGAAGATATAGAGAAGATCCAACGGAGAGCAACGTGCTTCGTTACAGGATCATTTAGTAATCGCAAAAGCGTTACGGAGATGATAGATAAACTCCAGTGGAAGACTCTGCAGGAGAGACGCTCAGTAGCTCGGTACGGGCTTTTGTCAAAGTTTCGAGAACATATCTTCACCGAAGAGTCAAGCAGTATATTGCTCCCTCCTACGTATATCTCGCGAAGAGACCGTGAGGATAAAATGAGAGAGAGATTAGAGCCCACACAGAGGCATACCGACAATCCTTCTTTCCACGAACAATACGAGACTGGAATAGAAGGGAGAACCGATAGAGGTACTCAAGGTACCCTCCGCCACACACCGTCAGGTGGCTTGCGGAGTATGGATGTAGATGTATATGTAGATGTAGAATAGATTTGGTATCCCGTCAGGTCCAGTGGACTTTCCTCTGTTGAGTGATTCCAGTTGCTTTTCTGTTCCTTGGACACTTATGTCGATGTCAGCCATTTTTTCGTTTGTGCGAGTATTTAGAGAAGGAACTGCAGTGCGGTCTTCCTCTGTGAAACAGCTTTGTAAAAAGGTGTTTAGTATTTCAACTTTACGCGTGTCGTCCTCTGTTTCAATGCCATCATCATCCCGGAGTGTCTGGATATGCTGTTTCGAGCCTCTTACAGATTTAACGTGAGACCAGAACTTCCTAGGATTTGCTGTCAAGTCGGTACATAGAATTTTACTTTCGAATTCACTGAACACTTCACGCATAGCCCTCCTTACGCTTTGACATCGTTTAGCTTCTGTTTGTCTGAGAGGTTTTGGCTGCGTTTAAACTTGGAGTGAAGCTCTCTTTGCTTTCGCAGTAGTTTCCTAACTTTGTTGTTGAACCACGGTGGGTTTTTCCAGTCCCTCACAGTTTTACTCTGCACTTCCCTGTGTAAAACGCATTTTACGATTGCCTTGAATTTTTTCCATAAACACTCAACATTGTCAGTGTCGGAACAGAAATTTTCGTTTTGATGTGTTAGGTAGTCTGAAATCGGCCTTCTATTACTCTGGCTAAACAGATAAACCTTCCTCCCTTTTTTATATTCCTATTAACTTCCATATTCAGGGATGCTGCAACGGCCTTATAATCACTGATTCCCTGTTCTGCACTTACAGAGTCGAAAAGTTCGGGTCTGTTTGTTATCAGTAGGTCCAAGATGTTATCTCCACGAGTCGGTTCTCTGTTTAATTGCTCGAGCTAATTTTCGGATGTGCACTCAGTATAATGTCACTCGATGCTCTGTCCCTACCACCCGTCCTAAACATCTGAGTGTCCCAATCTATATCTGGTAAATTGAAATCTCCACCTAAGACTATAATATGCTGAGAAAATTTATGTGAAATGTATTCCAAATTTTCTCTCAGTTGTTCTGCCTCTAATGCTGCTGAGTCGGGAGGTTGGTAAAAGGAGCCATCTATTAACCTAGCTCGGTTGTTGAGTGTAACCTCCACCCATAATAATTCACAGGAACTATCCACTTCTACTTCACTACACGATAAACTACTGCTAACAGCGACAAACACTCCACCACCGGTTGCATGCAATCTATCCTTTCTAAACACCGTCTGTGCCTTTGTAAAAATTTCGGCAGAATTTATCTCTGGCTTCAGCCAGCTTTCTGTACCTATAACGATTTCAGCTTCGGTGCTTTCTATCAGAGCTTGAAGTTCCGGTACTTTACCAATGCAGCTTCGACAGTTTACAATTACAATACCGATTGCTGCTTGGTGCCCGCATGTCCGGCCTTTGCCCCGCACCCTTTGAGGCTGTTGCCCTTTCTGTACTTGGCCGAGGCCATCTAACCTAAAAAACCGCCCAGCCCACGCCACACAACCCCTGCTACACGTGCTACACGTGTAGCCGCTTGCTGCGTGTAGTGGACTCCTGACCTATCCAGCGGAACCCGAAACCCCACCACCCTATGGCGCAAGTCGAGGAATCTGCATCCCACACGGTCGCAGAACCGTCTCAGCCTCTGATTCAGACCCTCTACTCGGCTCTGTACCAAAGGTCCGCAGTCAGTTCAAATGGTTCAAATGGCTCTGAGCACTATAGGACTCAACTTCTAAGGTCATAAGTCCCCTAGAACTTACAACTACTTAAACCTAACTAACCTACGGACATCACACACATCCATGCCCGAGGCAGGATTCGAACCTGCGACCGTAGCAGCATCGCGGTTCCGGACTGAAGCGCCTAGAACCGCTCGGCCACACCGGCCGGACCCGCAGTCAGTCCTGTCGACGATGCTGCAGATGGTGAGCTCTGCTTTCATCCCGCTGGCGAGACTGGCAGTCTTCACCAAATCAGATAGCTGCCGGAAGCCAGAGAGGATTTCCTCCGATCCATAGCGACACACATCATTGATGCCGACATGAGCGACCACCTGCAGATGGGTGCACACTGTACCTTTCATGGCATCCGGAAGGACCCTTTCCACATCTGGAATGACTCCCCCCGGTATGCACACGGAGTGCACATTGGTTTTCTTCCCTACTCTTGCTGCCATATCCCTAAGGGGCCCCATTACACGCCTGACGTTGGAGCTCCCAACTACCAGTAAGCCCACCCTCTGCGACCGCCCGGATCTTGCAGACTGAGGGGCAACCTCTGGAACAGGACAAGCAGCCATGTCCGGCCGAAGACCAGTATCAGCCTGAGACAGAGCCTGAAACCGGTTCGTCAGACAAACTGGAGAGGCCTTCCGTTCAGCCCTCTGGAATGTCTTCCGCCCCCTGCCACACCTCGAGACGACCTTCCACTCTACCACAGGTGAGGGATCAGCCTCAATGTGGGCAGTATCCTGGGCAGCCACAGTCGTAGTCCGATCGGGGGATGCGTGGGCCGAGCTGGCCGTTCCCGACAAACCCCCATCCGGATCCCCACAGTGATGCCCTTTGGCAACAGCTTCAAGCTGTGTGACCGAAGCCAACACTGCCTGAAGCTGGGAGCGAAGGGATGCCAACTCAGCCTGCATCCGAACACAGCAGTTGCAGTCCCTATCCATGCTAAAAACTGTTGTGCAAAGAACGTCTGAACTAATCTGCAGAGAGCACAAACAATTCGACACAAAATTTAAACGGTTATTAAAATACAAGATTGCCTAGTAGATGCAGTAATGCTGCTACTTGCGCACTGCTGAGACACTGCTCGGCGGCGGAAGGAGACTACGCGATTTTACACTATTCAGGTACTAAAACGCGATGCTACAACTCTCAAATACTACACTCCTGGAAATTGAAATAAGAACACCGTGAATTCATTGTCCCAGGAAGGGGAAACTTTATTGACACATTCCTGGGGTCAGATACATCACATGATCACACTGACAGAACCACAGGCACATAGACACAGGCAACAGAGCATGCACAATGTCGGCACCAGTACAGTGTATATCCACCTTTCGCAGCTATGCAGGCTGCTATTCTCCCATGGAGACGATCGTAGAGATGCTGGATGTAGTCCTGTGGAACGGCTTGCCATGCCATTTCCACCTGGCGCCTCAGTTGGACCAGCGTTCGTGCTGGACGTGCAGACCGCGTGAGACGACGCTTCATCCAGTCCCAAACATGCTCAATGGGGGACAGATCCGGAGATGTTGCTGGCCAGGGTAGTTGACTTACACCTTCTAGAGCACGTTGGGTGGCACGGGATACATGCGGACGTGCATTGTCCTGTTGGAACAGCAAGTTCCCTTGCCGGTCTAGGAATGGTAGAACGATGGGTTCGATGACGGTTTGGATGTACCGTGCACTATTCACTGTCCCCTCGACGATCACTAGTGGTGTACGGCCAGTGTAGGAGATCGCTCCCCACACCATGATGCCGGGTGTTGGCCCTGTGCGCCTCGGTCGTATGCAGTCCTGATTGTGGCGCTCACCTGCACGGCGCCAAACACCCATACGACCATCATTGGCACCAAGGCAGAAGCGACTCTCATCGCTGAAGACGACACGTCTCCATTCGTCCCTCCATTCACGCCTGTCGCGACACCACTGGAGGCGGGCTGCACGATGTTGGGGCGTGAGCGGAAGACGGCCTAACGGTGTGCGGGACCGTAGCCCAGCTTCATGGAGACGGTTGCGAATGGTCCTCGCCGATACCCCAGGAGCAACAGTGTCCCTAATTTGCTGGGAAGTGGCGGTGCGGTCCCCTACGGCACTGCGTAGGATCCTACGGTCTTGGCGTGCATCCGTGCGTCGCTGCGGTCCGGTCCCAGGTCGACGGGCACGTGCACCTTCCGCCGACCACTGGCGACAACATCGATGTACTGTGGAGACCTCACGCCCCACGTGTTGAGCAATTCGGCGGTACGTCCACCCGGCCTCCCGCATGCCCACTATACGCCCTCGCTCAAAGTCCGTCAACTGCACATACGGTTCACGTCCACGCTGTCGCGGCATGCTACCAGTGTTAAAGACTGCGATGGAGCTCCGTATGCCGCGGCAAACTGGCTGACACTGACGGCGGCGGTGCACAAATGCTGCGCAGCTAGCGCCATTCGACGGCCAACACCGCGGTTCCTGGTGTGTCCGCTGTGCCGTGCGTGTGATCATTGCTTGTACAGCCCTCTCGCAGTGTCCGGAGCAAGTATGGTGGGTCTGACACACCGGTGTCAATGTGTTTTTTTTCCATTTCGAGGAGTGTATAATACGCCCGAAATTTAAGAATTAAACAATGCAAGTACCAAAAACACGCAAAGAAATTAAGACTTAAACTATGTAACAAGTAAGTGAGCTAAGAGCATACGACTTGCTGCTGGCAGCTGCTTATCCAACGGCGGCAGGGAGCACACTGGACGCAGGGCCTCGACAATATAGCGTGGTTTACTTATTTGATGGTATACGAATGTCTCCCTGCATTTTACTGGAAATGCAGCGAGCAGTTATGCCACACCAGTAGGAGCGCAGCTTCAGAACGAACGCAGACCAGGTGAGCGCAGGTAGGTTTTAACAAGTGAAAGCTGCGTAGATCGAAAACGAGTGAACTGACGAGCAGGTAGGTTTCTGCTATCACTCGATCATGTATCCCAGTTATTCCGCCGCTCACGGCATCAGATAGTTCGTTCTAAAAAACGTTGCTTGGTTGTTTTTGTTGTCTTTCTCCTCTCCGTTCTAAATCAATGTACTAGCTATTAATGGGCGTGGAGGAATGATAGTACAAACCTTCTTTAAGGTTTCTTAAACCAAGTGTTAGCGATGAAATTAGGCCCTGTGCAAAATTCTACCGGGCGACTACCTCTTTCGTTCCTTCCCCCCCAGTCCATATCCTCCTATTACGTTCTCTTCTTTCATCCACTAACGAATTCCACTATCACAATTAAATTTTCGTATCCCTTAACTGTCTGAATAATCTGAATCATACATTCTTTCAGTCTCTTCTTCACCTTCTGAGCTAGTTGACGGATGTTGACTTCATAGCTATCTTGGCTGCGATAACGCGTTCTCTGTGGCGTTCGTAACAGCTTAGCCATAGTGCGTCTTATTACTTATTAGGCCTAGTCCTCCATTAACCCTATTTCATTTTCTACTGACAATCCCTTGCTGGCCTGATCAGAATTCTTGTTCTACTTGTCACCACATTTCACAAATTTCCACAATTTCTATCTTAAACTTATCCATTTTCCTTTTTAAATTATCTAACCCTGCCATCGGGTTAAGGGCTTTAATATTCCAGAATCCGTCCCGTAGAATACCAATTTTGTATTTCCTGATGACAACATCCTCCTGGGTAGTTCCTGCCCAGACATCTGAATGGGATATTATTTCATATCTGGAATATTTTAACAAAGAGAGTGCCATCTTCATTAAGTCATACAGTAAAGATGAATGCTCTAGAGGAAAAGTGATAGGTTGTATTTTCCACTTGCCTTCAGCCATTCGTAGTACTAGCACGGCAAGACCATGTTGTCTAACGTTACAAGACCGGATCAGTCAATCTTCTTGACTGTTATCCTTACAAATACCGAAAAGGCAGCTGCCTCTCTTCAGGAACCACGAGCTAGTGTGGCCTCTCCGCAGATATCCCTCGGTTGCTGTAGCGTCTATGGTAGAGCTGTAGGAGACGGGGACACATTTACGCAGGGCTCACCCTTACGCAGAGCACTTTTTTCTGGAACCATTCTTGCTAGAGCTCTACCGACAGTGGAAGATTACAACTGTCATTTATTGAGGGCTCTCACAAACTCCACTGTACCAGCAGAGTCAACGTCTTAGCCTGAGTAACATGTTTGCGATTTTGTGCATGCTGAGTAGATTTTGTTACTCATTTTGATATCGAAGTTCCTAGGGGGCATACCTTTTGGAGTTTTATATATATAATTTTTTATATATTAATCCTATGAGAGGATGGACTGATAAGGCAAGAAACTGCACAGAGCAAGAACAAGGAAACATTTGAATAGGACTAATTCAGACGTCATCATTAGTGTTCTAACAAATGGCAAGTTGCCACATACGCTCTCCTATCTTCTGCCATCCTCTTCAGGCCTGCATAATTTCCACTTCCCTTTATGTCGTGTATCATCTTGCACTTATTCCTTCCTCTCAATCTTCTCTCACAACCTAGTCCTCCAAAGCGTATGTTAGGAAGCAACCCCATCCCAACGAATGTCCCGTCCAGTTCGTCTTCCTTTCTCTTATAACCCACACCAGTCTGAGGTAGAGGCGAAAACTGCTCTGTATTTATTGCTTGAAACGGTACAACTAATAAAAAAGAAATCAAGATGTAAAAGATGGGCCCACGGCGAGTGTGCCACAGGAACACATTATTCTTTGTGTGCATAAACTGCAACTCGGACGATGGGGATGAACAGACCATCAACTAACATTCAAACGTCTACGCAGACCATACCATGCTAACAGATGGAGCTTCACCAAAAAATGTATTTACTCTCAGTAAAATTTTTATATTTTATCTCGTAAATGGTGTAAGTAATACTAATTTTGTTTACTGTCGACAAAATATATTTTGCATTGTTTAGTAGTGTGTTTTGTTGCCTCGTTATTACATTCTATGATACGCATAAGCATGCATCCATAGGTGTGTAAACTTACCCCATATCTGGGGCACGTTTACGCATTCTATTTGAGCTTATTAAATTATTTTGCATTCTTAATTGTAATGTTGAAATAGAAGTATATATACCGTCATACTTTAATAACCATGGTATAAGACTAAACAATTTTAGCCAGCCGGTGTGCCCTGGTCTCCCCTAAGTATCACTGAAGCAAACAAGCAACCCACCTCTGTCATCTCCATAGTTCATTCCAAGTTTCAAGAAGAAGGAAATTAATGTTTAACGTTCCGTCGACTACGAGGTCGTTAGAGACGGAGCACAAGCATGGATTAAAGAAGGACCAGAAAGGAACGCCACAGTACGCTTTCAAAGGAACCTCCAGGCATTTGCCTGAAGCGATTTAGGGAAATCACAGAAAACCTAAACCTGGATGGCCGGACGCGGGTTTGAACCGTTGTCCTCCCGAATGCGAGTACTGCGTGCAACCACGGCTCCATCTCGCTCGATGGGATTTTCGAGAGCAGTAGTGGTGTATATTCCGCACTTATATTTTGCGTCCTATTGTACGTCTTCGGTGCATTTTCTGTTTTGCTTGTAACTACATATAAGGTTATTCACATCATTTAAACGTCACTCTTACCTTGCATCACACACATAAGAAAATGAGACACAGAAATGATGCCACATGGGTATCGAAACATATTTAGAGAAAGAGGAGAAACAAATACACTATGGTGCAAAAGCCGAGGTTTAAAATCTCGAATTTCATTCGTAAACATGGGAAAACGTCAACAGGAGCTTCCATCCCCAGCAACATGATTATTGTCTCTGTGAAATAAGTATGTCATATTTAATCTTGCAGATTACAAACCATGGTAAGACTCAAGAACGATTCGCTAACGCCCAGACACAGTGCACGTGTGTGGTTTTCAGAGCATCTCATTTCTTTCACGCATTTATTGTTTTCAGTGGATCACCTTAGCCGAGACCGCCAACATAAGCTAGTCTGTTGACTCTAGGGTCTAAGATAGCTGTTTTGAATGCCACTTGTGAAATGTGCATCATCAGTATTTGACGAAAGGCGAAAAGATGTGGCTGTGTGAAATTTGTGGCCTCAAGATTGTCTGCCAATGTTCTCAGAAGCAAGCCTCTCATCAATCTCTCGAGAAATGAGGGGGTGTGACACTACTGATGGGGATTCGTCCATCGTATGAGGACATTGAAGTCTATACGATCCTTCATGCTGTTCTAGGGGAAGAGGCTATGTGACGTCACGAATTCTTGCCCACTCCCATTTCTGATATCTTTATCAACAATACAAATGCGTCACTATATACTCTTCAGAGATCCTATAGATTCAATTTACGGTGTAAACATTTCGTACGCCACTTTCGGACAGGTACCACACAGGTACTAAATTCCTGAAATGACAACACTTTCGCTATCGACTACAATTATTAATTATGTTCCACTATTAATCAAATTGCTTGGTTCAAATGGCTCTGAGCACTATGGGACTTAACATGTCATCAATCACCTAGAACTTAGAACTACTTAAACCCAACTAACCTAAGGACATCACACACATCCATGCCCGGGGCAGGATTCGGACCTGCGAGCGTAGGGGTCACGTGGTTCCAGACTGAAGCGCCTAGAACCGCTCGGCCACAAGCGGCCGGCACTATTGATCAGTTTCGTCTATTACGCCATTGCCAAGCGGTACTCTCCTTCATGAGGACAGGTCACCACGGTGTCTAAAACTAGAGCGTGGCAGACAAATAGTTATAGCTGATGGTGGAATGTCATTTCAGACACTTTGTCCTGAAGTGGACAGAAAACAGAAAAATAGAAAACGTTTAGTTACTTGTTTTGTTGCTTGTAGACGACAGACAGTACAATGCATACATAACTGGTAGCGTCATGAGAGGCAAGTGAACTCTCCGACCGAAGAGGCCTCGGAAGACCCAACGGTACCGACGGACCGCCGTGTCGTCCTCAGCCGATCAGCCGATAGCTGTCACTGGATGCAGATATGGAGGGGCATGTGGTCAGCACACCACTCTCTCGGACGACGTCAGTTTTCGTGACAGGAGCCACTACTTCTCCATCAAGTAGCTCCTCTATTGGCCTCACAGCGGCTGAGGGTATACCACTCGGCAACAGCGAGCGCCGAGCGGTTCTAGGCGCTGCAGTCTGGAACCGCGCGACCGCTACGGTCGCAGGTTCGAATCCTGCCTCGGGCATGGATGTGTGTGATGGTTCAAATGGCTCTGAGTACTATGAGACTTAACTTCTGAGGACATCAGTCCCCTAGAACTTAGAAGTACTTAAACCTAACTAACCTATGGACATCACACACATCCATGCCCGAGGAAGGATTCGAACCTGCGACCGTAGCGGTCGCGCGGTTCCAGACTGCAGCGCCTAGAACCGCTCGGCCACTCCGGCACGCTGTGTGTGATGTCCTTAGGTTAGTTATGTTTAAGTAGTTCTAAGTTCTAGGGGACTGATGACCTTAGAAGTTAAGTACCATAGTGCTCGGAGCCATTTGAACCATTTTGAACAGCGAGCGGCAGACCCGGACGGTTACCAGTCCAAGAGCTAGCCAAGCCCAACAGCGCTTAACTTTGGTGTTCTAACGGGAAACCAGCGTTACCACGGCGGCAAGGCCGTTGGTTGAGGTATATGAACAGTTGTATAATTATCTTATTTTGCAAGTTAGTACCCTAAGACTAATTTTTAACCTAGCATGAGAGTAGAACATTTAATGCCTCAACTATGTGACATGTGTCTTTGCTCTATGTATAAGGTAATGTAAAATTTAACACCTAATTATCGCTCCATTGTGTGTCTAAATAGCTTTAAACCTATACTCGTATAACCTCCACAAGATGTTGGTATGTAATAATAGTTTTCAAAACTGGTTCGAATGGCTCTAAATCCTTGGGGACTTAACATCTGAGGTCATCAGTCCCCTAGACTTAGAACTGCTTAAACCTAACTTAACCTAAGGACATCACACACGACCATGCCCGAGGCAGGATACGAACCTGCGACCGTGTCAGCAGCGCAGTTCCTGATTGATGCAATAATTTTCAGAAAGAAAGTAAATAAAAACCACTGACGATAGCATAGAAAGCGTCTTGCATACGGCTGAATTTCTTTCCAACTTTGTATAGTTTTTGTAAAACCGTCGTAAACTCTCATTATTTCTTAGCAATTCACAAAATCGAATATGTAAGTAGATTTCTTGTAGACTGCGAAAATTATTCCCAGTAATCTTAGATTTTTTTATTTTTGTTGGACTCTTGACAACTGGTGCTTGCCATCGGAAACTGGTATTCAGTTAACTGCAATGTATCAGAATACATGCTGCGTACTGTATTTGGATTATTTGCTGCTGTTTCTTTCCAGCAAGCAAATAGCATTAACGTAGACATCGCAGACGTAATCGTAGTTTCACTTGCACTAGTTTTATTACAGATCTGAAACACCATGTGGCTGAGTTCCCGCAATGCGATAAAGGAAAAGCTGCTTGGAATAGAGCACAAACAAAGGCAACCGCAAGCCACATCCCTTTTGACAACACTTGGTACAGGAAAACCGTACCAGGAAGATTAACATGATGATATACACAATAATAGCATCAGATTCATGACCTAAGACTGCATTTTCAGATCGCACCGTGTGGAAGAAGACAAGTAAATTCTATGAGGTATACGCCTCATATACAGGGGTCTGTAGCAATTATTTGTTACTTGTAAGGTTGCAATGCGTACGCACCCACACAGGCCGATATAAACACTTTATTCTTCCGGTTACAAAAGTTACTGTTTTTACAGTTGTAAGCAGGTTAATGGAAACACTTCCGCATTCCAGCGACGTTGGATTTAACACTCGTGTAATATTAGTCACCCCTTAAAAACGCACGTTGCTTGTCTTGGAGTGCTGCAGATGCGTAGGACTGGTATCAGATACCCATGCAGTCCACCAACGCTGGGACAGAAATAGTGTTGGAACACCACAACCTAGTGCCACGCGTACTTTCGAGCTACTTGATTTCTCGAGATTAAAACAGTCTTTTGTGACTAAATGTATTTATGAATTTTGTCAGTCATTAGTGTTCATCAAAATGTAACATACGTTGAAAGAATATGTAAGAAGTAATTATGTTAAATCGTTATAGTAAACACGCTGGCAATGTCACGAAAATTTATATTGTACGAAACACAAAGAATAGACACTGAGGTGACAGAAGTCATGAGGTAGCAATGTGCACTTATACAGATGGCGGTAGCATCGCATACGGAAGGTATAAAAGAGGAAGTCCATTGGCGGAGCTGTCATTTGTACTCAGGTGATTGATGTGAAGAGATTTCCGATGTGATTTTGGCCGCAAGACGTGAATTAACAGACTTTGAATGCAGAATGGTTGTTGGAGCCAGTTGTATGGGACATTCCATTTCGGAAATCGTTAGGAACACGGACAACGCAGTGACCGACGGCCTTCACTTAATGACCGAGAGCAGCGGCGTTTGCGTAGAGTTTTCGGTACTAACAGACAAGCAACACTGCGCGAAATAACGGCTGAAATGAATGTGGGAAGTACGATGAACTTATGCGCTAGGACACAGAGGCGAAATGTGATGCTAATGGGTTAAGGCAGCAGACGACTGACGCGTTTGCCTTTGCTACCAGCACGACATCGCCTGCAGCACCTTTCCTGGGCTCGTGACCATATCTGTCGGACCCTAGATGAGTGGAAAGCCATGGCGTGGTCAGGTGAGTATCGATTGCAGTTGGGAAGAAATTGTAGCGTTCGAGTATTTCGCATACCCCACGAAGCCGTGGACCAAAGTTGTCAACACGGCGAAGTGCAAGCTGGTGAAGTCTTAATAATGGTGTGGGCTGTGTTTACATAGAATGTACTGGGTCCTCTGGTTCAACTGAACAGATCATTGACTTTAAATGGTTATGTTCGGCCACTTGGACACCATTTGCAGCCATTCTTGGACCTTGTTTTCCCAAAAAACGATGACCACAGTTGTTCGCGACTGGTTTGAAGAACATTCCGGACAGTTCGGGCGAATGATCAGGCCACCCAGACCACCCAATATAAATCCCATCGAACATTTATAGGACGTAATCGAGATGTCAGTTCGTGCACAAAATCCTGCATTGGTAACACTTCCGCAATTACGGGTGGCTATAGAGACGGCATTGCTCAATATTGCTGTAATATTTCTTGTTGTATCCAATGCTTCGCTGGGCAGTAGGAGGTCCGACACGATATTAGGACGTATCCCCTGACTCTTGTCACCTCAGTGTGTATTTAACATCGCTGCCACGAGCGCGTGCACTCGCGGAAGCGACGGTAGAGTTCAGTGTCGAAACGTCTGTGGTTTGGTACAGACGTGTGTGTTTGCGCGCAAATACCAAATGGAGATTTTGATGGAAATGTTGTTATAATATGTCGGAAGGCAAAACAGAAGCACGTATATTGGCACAGCACATGGTCGCAAGAAGATGATGGAGTTAATGAGGAACACTGTGTGGCCCAAATTTATTTAAGCTGCTCGCTAATAAAGGAGAGCCTATTGCCGATACTGAATTTCATAATAAGACTTCATTGCATCACAAGCAACTCATCGCAAAGTAAGACCCAGTGAGTATTTTTATAACTGTATAACAGGCAATAGTAACTTTTTCGAAACGCTAGAGTGCATTTACTCAAACCACAAACTTTTCCTGTGAAAGTTTATTGACCCAAGTCGTTACCCATCAACAGGCTCCTATGCTCCACACCATACTTTCCAATAAAGACATAATGAAGGAAATAGTTAAAAAAACATATTCAGTTAAATTTGCAGCTGATTTTCAATCAAGTAATTATTGTAATAAAAAGCAGTAGGAACTATACTCGTTCATATAATGTTGCGCTACTACTACTGCAGACGACCAAATCAAACTAAAAGTTGTTTAAATTCAATTCAAAATTCTTGACAAGACTCTCTTATAGCCAAACTAATTTTATGATTTTATGTTGTGTTCTGTAAATGATATTATGTAGACACGTTTACGTAACGTTACTACTGGCAAACAGTTGTTGCCATGAATAAAACTTTTACAGCATCATCTGATAAGTAATTAGTAAAGAGCATTAATTAAACTTGGTCACGATTACGCAAACATCCAAACAGATAGGATTGCAGTGAGTTTCGTAATACAGTAATGTTTCCCCGAAGTGTTCCTAGATGTTGCATATTTTGGTCTTCACAATTATAATTAAAATAATTGCATTTCAACCTAAAGTCCATAATTCGTCACAGACTTACAAACTCCAAACATATAGTTTTAACATTTATAGATTTTAAAAAGGCATTTCAGTCAGTTGATAGGGAAACACTAGATAACGTGATCAGAGAATTTGGCATCTAATCTAAATTAGCAAACCTTATTCGCGAAACTCCCACAGATACCAAATCAAAAGTAACGTTTCAGGGTGAAATATCGAAGGCATTCAACATAAAAACAGGTATAAGGCAAGGTGATGGCCTGTCTCCACTCCTCTTTAACTGCATACTACAGAAAATAGTAAGAGAATGGAAACAAAAACTAAAAGAAGAGAAGTTATGACCAAACTGGGAATTAAAAACAAAGGTATTGAAATTCACTGTTTAGCAATTGCGGATGATTTTGCCATTCTTTCTAAAAAAAACCTAAAAAACGCTTGGATACAAATCAGTCTCTTAAAAGAAATAGCCAACAAAGCAGGTTTAAGAATATCTCTAGAAAAAACAAAATTTATGACGAATATAAAAAGTGCTTCGGAATTCATAGCAACAGATACTGGCCAGATAAAAAGGGTAAATAAATTTAAATATTTCGCAGAAATTATCCAAGAAAATGGCTTAGAAAAATTCGCTATAGAAGAAATACATAAAATGGAGAGAGTTTATGGAATAATCAGGAATGTCTACAACAAAAGGAGTCTGTTTAAAAATTTGAAGATACAGCATTACAACACATTAGTAAAACCAGAATGTCTTTATGCAAGTGAATGTTTAGTACCTAACTACAAATTATACAAACTTGAAGTCCTAGCAAGGAAAATCATTCGAAAAATACTTGGACCACCAAAAAATACAGAGGTATGGAAATTAAGAAGCAACATAGGAAAGATAAATGAAACACTACGAAAGAGGCGACTGCTATTTTTTGGACACTTATACAGGATAAACAGCAACAGGTTAACCAAACAGATTCGTGGATATCTTTGGGACAAGAAGTCAACAATAGCCGGGATACAAGAAGTTAGGAAAGATTAGGAAAGAAACAACATAAGTGAAAAAGATGCAACAGAAAGAAAGATTTTCAAGAGGAAAGTGTTAAAAATGGAAGGATTCCATGGCAAGAGAGAGAAGCAGACAGGGTCAAAATGGTCCGATGAGAGAACAAGGATACATAGTGAAAAGATGAAAAAAATGGTTCAAATGGCTCTGAGCACTATGGGACTTAACTTCTGAGGTCATCAGTCCCCTAGAACTTAGAACTACATAAACCTAAATAACCTAAGGACATCACACACATCCATGCCCGAGGCAGGATTCGAGCCTGCGACCGTAGCGGTCGCGCGGTTCCAGACTGTAGCGTCTAGAACCGCTTGGCCACCTCAGTCGGCTGAAGAGATGAAATAGTACTGGAGTAAAAAGAAAGATCAACAGAGAAGGAAGCTTTGAATTTGGTGTGTAGTCCTTAGATGACCCAAACGAAGAAAGAAAGAAGAACTGCATTCCAAATTAACGTCTTCAGCGTCGATATTACGCATGTTTTCTACATATTATATTGCGCAAGTGCATTTTGTTCAGTTGCCCAGTATTTGCTTGATTACGAAGTCATTAGACCCACTTGCAAAATATAACGTTTCCTTATTTTGGAGGTGGTGACCGTTTCACTCTGCAATCTGGATTCATTCAAACGACTTTGGTATACGTAACTGCAGCGAAACTTCTTTGGTATACAAAACTACAGAGAATCTTATTTTAACTATCTATATTTTATCCGCAAGCGTTGATCTTCGGATTCGATGTCCTGTTTTCGTTAATTACGGAACATGAGGTACGCTTGTCACAAGAAACTTTATAGGTACGTCATAAATTGAGGTGACAAGTCATGGGATCCCTCCTAACGTCGTGTCGGACCTTCTTTTGCCAGACATAGTGCAGCAAGTCGACGTGTCGTGCACTCAACGAGTCACTGGAAGGATCCTGGAGAAATATTCAGCCACGCTACCTCTACAACCGTCCATAACGCCGAAGGCTTTGCTGGTGCAGGATTTTGTGCAAGAACTGACCTCTCGATTATTTCCCAAAAATGTTTGATGGAATTCACATCGGGCGATCTGGGTTGCCAAATCTTTCGCTCAAATCGTCCGGAATGGTCAACAAAACCAATGGCGAACAATTGCGGCTCAGTGAGACGGTGCACTGCCATCCACAGGAGTTCCACCGTTGTTTGGGAACATGAAGTCCATGCATGGCTGCAAGTGGACCCCAAGTAGCAGAACGTAACAGGACCGAGTCCATGGAAACACAGTCCACACCATTATGGAGCCACCACCAACTTGTATAGTGCCTTGTTGACAACATAGGTCCATGGTTCAAATGGTTCAAATGGCTCTGAGCACTATGGGACTTAACATCTGAGGTCGTCAGTCCCCTATAACTTAGAACTACATAAAGCTAACTAGCCTAAGGACATCACACACATCCATGCCCGAGGCAGGATTCGAACCTGCGACCGTAGTGGTCGCGCGGTTCCAGACTGAAGCCTCTAGAACCGCTCGGCCACAGGAGCTGGCCCTGGGTCCATGACTTCGCGGAGGCTTTGTCACACTAGAACCCAACCATCAGCTCTTACTAGCTAAAACTGAGACTTATCTGACGAGACAATCGTTTTTCAGTCGTCTAGGGTGCAACCGATATTGTCACGAGCCCAGGAGAAGCGCTGGAGGCGATGTCGTGCAGACGAATGATAAACATTTCACACAAGAAAAGAGTAGAAGCTTTGGAATGTGGTGCTACAGAAGAATGCTGAAGATTAGGTCGGTAGACGATATGACTTATGGCACTGAAAAGGTACTGAAAAGATATGAGGAGACGGAGAAATTTGTGGCACAATTTGACTAGAAGAAGGGATCGGTTAGTAAGATACATTGTGAGACATCAAGCGACCGCCAAATTAGTGGTGGAATGGAAGGGTAAAAACCCGTTGAAGGAGACCAAGAGATGAATACGATGACCAATTTAATAAGGATGTATGTTGTTGTTGTTGTGGTCTTCAGTCCTGAGACTGGTTTGATGCAGCTCTACATGCTACTCCATCCTGTGCAAGCTTCTTCATCTCCCAGTACCTACTGCTACCTACATCCTTCTGAATCTGCTTGGTGTATTCATCTCTTGGTCTCCCTCTACGATTTTTACCCTCCACGCTGCACTCCAATGCTAACTTGGTGATCCCTTGATGCCTCAGAACATGTCCTACCAATCGATCCCTTCATCGAGTCAAGTTGAGCCACAAACTTCTCCTCTCCCCAATCCTATTCAATACCTCCTCATTAGTTACGTGATCTACCCATCTAGTCTTCAGCATTCTTCTGTAGCACCACATTTCGAAAGCTTCTATTCTCTTCTTGTCCGACCTATTTATCGTCCATGTTTCACTTCCATAGATGGCTACACTCCATACATATACTTTCAGAAACGACTTCCTGACACTTAAATCTATACTGGATGTTAACAAATTTTTCTTCTTCAGAAACGCTTTCCTTGCCATTGCCAGTCTACATTTTATATCCTCTCTACTTCGACCTTTCCTTTATCTAGCTTCCAAGATAAGTCGCAGGGTCAGTATTGCCTCACGTGTTCCAGTATTTCTATGGAACCCAAACTGAACTTCCCCGAGGTCGGCTTCTACTAGTTTTTCCATTCGTCTGTAAAGAATTCGCGTTAGTATTTTGCTGCCGTGACTTATTCAACTGATAGTTCGGTAATTTTCACATCTGTCAACACCTGCTTCCTTTGGGATTGGAATTATTATATTCTTCTTGAGGTCTGAGGGTATTTCGCCTGTCTCATACATCTTGCTCACCAGATGGTAGAGTTTTGTCAGCACTGGCTCTCCCAAGGCTGTCAGTAGTTCTAATGGAATGTTATCTACTCCCGGGGCCTTGTTTCGACTCAGGTCTTTCAGTGCTCTGTCAAACTCTTCACGCAATATCAAATCTCCCATTTCTTCTTCATCGATGTCCTCTTCCATTTCCATAATATTGTCCTCAAGAACATTGCCCTTGTATGGACCCTCTATATACTCCTTCCACCTTTCTGCTTTCCCTTCTTTGCTTAGAACTGGGTTTCTATCTGCGCTCTTGATATTCATACAAGTGGTTCTCTTTTCTCCAAAGGTCTGTTTAATTTTCCTGTACGCAGTATCTATCTTACCCCTAGTGAGATAAGCCTCTACATCCTTACATTCCTCCTCTAGCCATCCCTGCTTAGCCATTTTGCACTTCCTGTCGATCTCATTTCTGAGACGTTTGTATTCCTTGTTGCCTGCTTCATTTACTGCGTTTTTATATTTTCTCCTTTCATTAATTAAATTCAATATTTCTTCTGTTACCCGAGGATTTCTACTAGCCCTGGTCTTTTTACCTACCTGATCCTGTGCTGCCTTTACTACTTCATCCCTCAAAGCTACCCATTCTTCTTATACTGTATTTCTTTCCCCCATTCCTGTCAATTGTTCCCTTATGCTCTCCCTGAAACTCTGTCCAACCTCTGGTTTAGTCAGTTTATTCAGGTCCCATTATAACACTCCAGTCTGCTACTGCTGTACCATAACCTTAAAGTTGTAGGCAGGTCGTGAAGTAAAACTATCTTGTTAAAGCAATGATGGTATAAAGCAACAGAACAGTGTTACCCTATGAGAGGAATTTTGTTACGTTGACTGTGTTGTACCTAACGGAGGTGGCTTATCGGAAATGAAAGTCAGATTTACGTAAATATTTGAACAGTAACAAACAAAATTTTGCCTATCTGCAGTGTTTAACTGATAAAGAAAACGGTCGCCAGCCTAACTAGGCAAGAGAATGATTAACATTCTCGTTCAAGGAAATAGTTACTAGTAACGTTAATGGATAAACACAACCTATACTTTGTCACAAGCAAGTGCAGTGAACTCTGACACATACAAATGTTTACGGTAAGACTGAAACTAACATTTAGAGAAGCACAAACTACACTCCCAGAGCATGCACAATGTCGGCACTAGTACAATGTATATCCATCTTTCGCACCAATGCAGGCTGCTATTCTCCCATGGAGACGATCGTAGAGATGCTGGATGTAGTCCTGTGGAACGGCTTGCCATGCCATTTCCACCTGGCGCCTCAGTTCGACCAGGTTCGTGCTGGACGTGCAGACCGCGTGAGACGACGCTTCATCCAGTCCCAAACATGCTCAATGGGGGACAGATCCGGAGATCTTGCTGGCCAGGGTAGTTGACTTACACCTTCTAGAGCACGTTGGGTGGCACGGGATACATGCGAACGTGCATTGTCCTGTTGGAACAGCAAGTTCCCTTGCCGGTCTAGGAATGGTAGAACGATGGGTTCGATGACGGTTTGGATGTACCGTGCACTATTCAGTGTCCCCTCGACGATCACCAGTGGTGTACGGCCAGTGTAGGAGATCGCTCCCCACACCATGATGCCGGGTGTTGGCCCTGTGTGCCTCGGTCGTATGCAGTCCTGATTGTGGCGCTCACCTGCATGGCGCCAAACACGCATACGACCATCATTGGCACCAAGGCAGAAGCGACTCTCATCGCTGAAGACGACACGTCTCCATTCGTCCCTCCATTCACGCCTGTCGCGACACCACTGGAGGCGGGCTGCACGATGTTGGGGCGTGAGCGGAAGACGGCCTAACGGTGTGCGGGACCGTAGCCCAGCTTCATGGAGACGGTTGCGAATGGTCCTCGCCGATACCCCAGGAGCAACAGTGTCCCTAATTTGCTGGGAAGTGGCGGTGCGGTCCCCTACGGCACTGCGTAGGATCCTACGATCTTGGCGTGCATCCGTGCGTCGCTGCGGTCCGGTCCCAGGTCGACGGGCACGTGCACCTTCCGCCGACCACTGGCGACAACATCGATGTACTGTGGAGACCTCACGCCCCACGTGTTGAGCAATTCGGCGGTACTTCCACCCGGCCTCCCGCATGCCCACTATACGCCCTCGCTCAAAGTCCGTCAACTGCACATACGGTTCACGTCCACGCTGTCGCGGCATGCTACCAGTGTTAAAGACTGCGATGGAGCTCCGTATGCCACGGCAAACTGGCTGACACTGACGGCGGCGGTGCACAAATGCTGCGCAGCTAGCGCCATTCGACGGCCAACACCGCGGTTCCTGGTGTGTCCGCTGTGCCGTGCGTGTGATCATTGCTTGTACAGCCCTCTCGCAGTGTCCGGAGCAAGTATGGTGGGTCTGACACACCGGCGTCAATGTGTTCTTTTTTCCATTTCCAGGAGTGTATTTGCAAAATTATAACAGATACCGAAACACACTATTACTTTCAGGGCTTACACAAACTGAATGGTCTTTATAACATTACTATTAACATTCTCTCCAGGGTCATAAATTGGACATAGGTTAAGTCTCTTTCAGTTAAATACTTTACTATTTGAAATGGAAGTGCCGGCCGAAGTGGCCGTGCGGTTAAAGGCGCTGCAGTCTGGAATCGCAAGACCGCTACGGTCGCAGGTTCGAATCCTGCCTCGGGCATGGATGTTTGTGATGTTCTTAGGTTAGTTAGGTTTAACTAGTTCTAAGTTCTAGGGGACTAATGACCTCAGCAGTTGAGTCCCATAGTGCTCAGAGCCATTTGAACCATTTTTGAAATGGAAGTTAATTGGAATCCACTAACAGGTTGCTTCTCACTATCATTTTTATGAAGAAATTATGGTTTTCATAATTAGTGGTCTTTCCGTTACTTGTTACCGAGCATTAACACAATAGACAAACTGTGGATCCTTTCATACTATTAATATGCACTTCTAATACACAAAGAGACAAACACTTAGCAAACATGAGTATATAACGTTTCACAACTGCAGTTTTCCACTTTTACTACAGTGAGACACAAAATTAACATATATGTAAGGTACTGACTCCCCTTCTGCGATTTACAACAGGCAGTAATGTGATCATTTACTAAGCAAAACTTTATAAGCCTCAGTCTTAAGAACTTTTAATTTGAAGTTGGCAACAACACGTTATTAAGCTGTTTTACTAGGAAAATTATTTTCAGCAAGCATCATTAACTTTAACTCACTCTCTTGCCACATTAACTTTAACTTTCTCTTTATTATGTTCAAGGGGCATCAATCAGTAAAGCACTGGTCTTTAATGTTCTTTCAGTAAGGACACTCGGAAATCACGTTAGTTCAAACGGAGAGGAACCTGAGAGGTGTTATGATAAGGAATAAATCAAGGTAGGTACATAAATTCAGTTATAAGTTACCTTATATTTGTGCACACTAAAGCATCCAATGAGCTGATCCTTCACTGTACATTATTATAGCATTCCGATACAGTGATTGCGCAATGTGGTGGCAACTGCATGTTGGTAGGTAGATTTGCAGGCAGAATTGCTGGACTCTGTTTCTTCTTGGTGGCGATGATGAATACCAATTCCAGAATCGTTCCAGCTATTTATCCATCCATCCGACGCATGGGAAAGTGGCAGAAAAAAACCTCTCTCGGAACCAGCACAATATACAACATTAACATGGCAGTGCACAGTTGGGTAGCTCGTCCCCGACTCGTAGCTCGTCCCCGACTGACTCTTGTTCCACCTTTTCTATCTAGGCCAACCAAAGTTTGCGCGCGCTACACAGTTCTGTTCCCGAGGGGAACCACTACGCCTTTTACATACAAATTAACTAAGAACCCTAAGTGAGGATCAGCAGTTTACACAACAGCAACCAAATACATTAAATAATACAGATCATTTGCACATATTGACATTTCTACAAAAAATTATTCACACAGAAATTACAATTATATATTGTAAGTTTTGTTCCCTCCAATTGGGACAAAGAATTTAAATGACAGATACACTACTTTGCATAGAACCAAACCATGACATCAAAGTTTGTACAAAGAAAGGACTATACAATTTTGTGTTATCTATTCAATCAAACACATTTACAGATACTCGATGTTATAACATTAAATAAAACAAAATCAAAATAAATCAGTAGAGTATTAGAGCTATGGTGTTACACCATCTCCTTAAATTCCCACCTTTTTGCAGTTGCTTCAGTTTTAATCTACAGTTCATAACCAATAGATTGTAGTCAGAGTCCACATCAGCCCCTGGAAATGTCTTACAATTTAAAACCTGGTTCCTATATCTCTGTCTTACCATTATATAATCTATCTGATACCTTCTAGTATCTCCTGGATTCTTCCATGTATACAACCTTCTTTTATAATTCTTGATCCAAGTGTTAGCCATGATTAAGTTGTGCTCTGTGCAAAATTCTACCAGGCGGCTTCCTCTTTCATTTCTTCTCCCCATTCCATATTCACCTACTACATTTCCTTCTCTCCCTTTCACTACTATTGAATTCCAGTCACCCATGACTATTAAATTTTCACCTCCCTTCACTATTTGAATAACTTCTTTTATCTCATCATACATTTCATCAATCTCTTCGTCATCTGTGGAGCTGCTTGGCATATAAACTTGTACTACTGTGGTAGGCCTGGGCCTCGTATCTATCTTGGCCACAATAATGTGTTCACTATGCTGTTTGTAGTAGCTTACCCGCATTCTTATTTTCCTATTCATTATTAAACCTACTCCTGCATTACCCCTATTTGATTTTGTATTTATAATCCTGTATTCACCTGACCAGAAGTCTTGTTCCTCCTGCCACCGAACTTCACTAACTCCCACTATATCTAACCTATCCATTTCCCTTTTTAAATTTTCTAACCTACCTGCCCGATTAAGGGATCTGACATTCCACGCTCCGATCCTTAGAACGCCAGTTTTCTTTCTCCTGATAACGACGTCCTCTTGAGTAGTCCCCGCCCGGAGATCCGAATGGGGGACTATTTTACCTCCGGAATATTTTACCCAAGAGGTCGCCATCATCATTAACCATACAGTAGAGCTGCATGCCCTCGGAAAAAATTACGGCTGTAGTTTCCCCTTGCTTTCGACCGTTTGCAGTGCCAGCACAGCAAGGCCGTTTTGGTTAGTGTTACAAGGCCAGTTCAGTCAATCATCCAGACTGTTGCCCCTGCAACTACTGAAAAGTCTGCTGCCCCTCTTCACATGTTTGTCTGGCCTCTCAACAGATACCCCTCCATTGTGGTTGCACCTGCGGTACGGCTATCTGTATCGCTGAGGCATGCAAGCCTCCCCACCAACGGCAAGGTCCATGGTTCATGGGGGGAAGGATGTATGCTGTAGTAGTTATTCAGGAATGAAGAGCCTTGCACATGGTAGCGTGTAGGGGAGTCCTGCATCAAACTAGTCTTGGACCTGAAAATTACTACGACAAGAGGACATGTTACCTTGTATGAGCGCGATGTCTCCAGGAAGAGACTAGCTTTTGGCTGGTGTGCTTATGTAGATATGTCTCCATGCCTCGGCGTATGGTGGATGGTATCCTATTAAACAGCGAGCACACAAAACCTATGCGTGAAGAGTACAGCACGCAGGGTTCCATGTACCAATTTTTCTTATAAAATTCCATCACTGGCGGTTACATGTTGTAACGACACTACGCAGGCAGTAGTAGGTCCCAACTTCGCAGCTGCTCTTTCGCAATATTATTAGTAGCGCTGTGTTCTATTTGTGCTTTCTTGTTTTCTGCGATATGTTGAGAGGTGGTATGCCACTTTAACAAGATTGTCAGTCAGATTAACATTCATATTTTAGGACATGATCTCAGTGTTCCCTCGTAGTACATGCGTGGTTAATGACTTTTTCTACATGACGAAATTGTGAGCAAAATGTTCTTGTAAGTGCACATGTAACCCGTGGAGATTTTGCACCTGGGCGCCGTAGTTGAGGCAACCGAGAAGAGGGAAAGAGATGAACTGTGGGCCATAATTGCTGAGTGCAGTGACCTGACTATGCGAGTGATTCTAGGAAATAGTGTTCAGTGGTTCTTACCTGCAGAGGGATTTATGGCCAAAGCCCTCTCCCCCTTTCTGTTTGGGTTCGGATAGAAGGGTGCCAGTTCACAAAACAATTTACCTTGGCCAGGTGCCAGTCAGTCTTGGAATAAGGTCAGATTGCTGAAGGCGGGTGGAGCAAGCCATTTAAGAGACACTGCTGTAAACTGAGATTTTGTGGAAATGGTGGGAGGGTCATGAAACTCTCACGTTAGAAGCTGGGACGATATGGACAGAGTGGCTGGCGTATGTGTCTACGAAGGCAAGACTGTAACCCCTCCCTGATGCCAGGTTATTTTAGTGAGCTGCAAAAACATACGAGGGCAGTTCAATAAGTAATGCAACACATTTTTTTTCTCGGCCAATTTTGGTTGAAAAACCGGAAATTTCTTGTGGAATATTTTCAAACATTCCCGCTTCGTCTCGTATAGTTTCATTGACTTCCGACAGGTGGCAGCGCTGTACGGAGCTGTTAAAATGGCGTCTATAACGGATGTGCGTTGCAAACAACGGGCAGTGATCGGGTTTCTTTTGGCGGAAAACCAGGGCATCTCAGATATTCATAGGCGCTCGCAGAATGTCTACAGTGATCTGGCAGTGGACAAAAGCACGGTGAGTCGTTGGGCAAAGCGTGTGTCATCATCGCCGCAAGGTCAAGCAAGACTGTCTGATCTCCCGCGTGCGGGCCGGCCGTGCACAGCTGTGACTCCTGCAATGGCGGAGCGTGCGAACACACTCGTTCGAGATGATCGACGGATCACCATCAAACAACTCAGTGCTCAACTTGACATCTCTGTTGGTAGTGCTGTCACAATTGTTCACCAGTTGGGATATTCAAAGGTTTATTCCCGCTGGGTCCCTCGTTGTCTAACCGAACACCATAAAGAGCAAAGGAGAACCATCTGGGCGGAATTGCTTGCTCGTCATGTGGCTGAGGGTGACAATTTCTTGTCAAAGATTGTTACAGGCGATGAAACATGGGTTCATCACTTCGAACCTGAAACAAAATGGCAATCAATGGAGTGGCGGCACACCCACTCCCCTACCAAGAAAAAGTTTAAAGCCATACCCTCAGCCGGTAAAGTCATGGTTACAGTCTTCTGGGACGCTGAAGGGGTTATTCTGTTCGATGTCCTTCCCCATGGTCAAACGATCAACTCTGAAGTGTATTGTGCTACTCTTCGGAAATTGAAGAAACGACTTCAGCGTGTTCGTAGGCACAAAAATCTGAACGAACTTCTCCTTGTTCATGACAACGCAAGACCTCACACAAGTCTTCGCACCCGAGAGGAGCTCACAAAACTTCAGTCGACTGTTCTTCCTCATGCACCCTACAGCCCCGATCTTGCACCGTCGGATTTCCATATGTTTGGCCCAATGAAGGACGCAGTCCGTGGGAGGCACTACGCGGATAATGAAGAAGTTATTGATGCAGTACGACGTTGGCTCCAACATCGACCAGTGGAATGGTACCGTGCAGGCATACAGGCCCTCATTTCAAGGTGGCGTAAGGCCGTAGCATTGAATGGAGATTACGTTGAAAAATAGTGTTGTGTAGCTAAAAGATTGGGGAATAACCTGGTGTATTTCAATGCTGAATAAAACAACCCCTGTTTCAGAAAAAAATGTGTTGCATTACTTATTGAACTGCCCTCGTATATTTTATGGGCACGTCTGTCTGGGAAGCTTAACAATCTTCTTTCAGAACTTGGAAATGGCCAGCCTGCAAGGAATAGATCACTTTGTAAATGAGGGACTGTGGTTCCGTCTTGATAGATACTGTTTGCCAAAACATGGCCATGCTTACCGTGAGAACGACGCCTCCCTATTCTAAAATGTTCTTTTTTCATACAAGAGAGATTTGGAGGATATGCAAAACTGAGGTTTGCTCCCCCAGAATGGGAACCATGGTGCTGGTCTGTATTTGCTACCAGGCCAAGAGAACAATTCAGAATGGATATTCAGTGAGTGGAAGATACTTCGATATTTTTGTGCAATGTGGGGGGCGGTTTCGTTTTGGTAACTCGGCTCCCGTATCAAGGTTTGGTGGAAAGTGGTAGTGTTTCTTCGAGGACTTGCACTTCTCGCCCTTCTGTGGTGGAGAACTTCAGGTCTTTCCCTAGTGGGTGACACTTGTGGTCTGTATCTTGTGGTGGACTAAGAGCCAGTGGCAGTTTCCCACTGTACCAACAGTGGAACTACATATCGTCTCTGACACATCGTGTGTCACGAGGATGAACTTACACGTTCTGAGTCGCTGTCTGACTTTTGACAATTCCAGCATGCTCTGTCATGCCTGTGAGTCAAATTGGTTTGGCCAGACCAGCAAATGGGTGCACCTCACACTGAACTCTGCCGGGTTTTTAGGGCTCTGATAGGGAAGTTTCCCACTTTCTTATAATCAGAACGCCAGACCGCATAGTTCGCATATTTTCGTGGACGCTTCAGAACATTACAGCTGTCTCAGCTACTGTTTCTCGCCCACAGTGTGTCGTTGCTGCTGCCGCCTGAATCAAGGTGAAAGGATAAACTACTGCTGCACCGTCGAGCACTGTTAAATAATATTCACAGCACCCTATTCCCAGGTGAATCGTAGTTTGTAGTGTAGTTGATCGTAGTTGATTCCATTTTAATAGAGTTGGACCTCACAGTGGATTCATATAAACAGCCAGAATGCGTTGTAAAAGGGATTAATTCAGAGGAGAATTCGTATAGCTTCGACCTCAATGTTTGCTTTCTCTATCAAACACCATTCCTTATCTGATTTCTATCAGCTATTTGTAGTTACTAAAGGTATAATGAAACTTGTCATTATTTTGTAAACTTAAATACGCCACTGTTCTCATACATACTCCCTCTAATATTTACTGCTTTATTGTATTGCTTGGCACATGTATACCTTCACTCGGATATATATTTATGATAACAGCGAGCGAAGGCTTAAAATGTTAATGTAATTATGCGAAAAATGTTATTTTTCTAATGCAAAATGATTATCTCGATGCAAGTTAATGTGTAAAAGAAGTGTTTGTAACGAAGGTAAAGATCATTGTCTGGCCGAGAACTGCAAGTAGGAATTAAAAAACAAGTTCTTGGGATTGTATCCCAAAAAAATGGTTCAAATGGCTCTGAGCACTATGGGACTTAACTTCTGGGGTCATCAGTCCCCTAGAACTTAGAACTAATTGAACCTAACTAACCTAAGGACATCACACACATCCATGCCCGAGGCAGAATTCGAACCTGCGACCGTAGCGGTCGCGCGGTTCCAGACTGTAGTGCCTAAAACCGCTCGGTCGCCCCATTGTTTCCAATAGATGCCCTCTTTGCAACTGGCAAAAATTGACAATACAACACACTATTTACTTCCGTAAATTCGTTCACTCTTTTCTCAGTTTCCTCGACTAAAGCCTGACAGCAAAAGTAACATTGATTTATGCTTAGGTCCATTGGACCATGCATTACTCTCCCTATTTCGATCCGTGACTTCTTTTTAAAAATCTCTTGGCTGTTTAAAGTTATTTGATAGAGCAGGACTCGAACCCGGGTCAATTGGCTTTCGCGAGTAACAGCTCTACCGACTGAGCTACCCAAGCATATCCCACTAGCTCATCTCACAGCTTTACTTCTGCAACTACTTCATATCCTGCCTTCCTGAAAAACTTGCAGGAAGGAAAGGATACAACAGAGACATGGCTTAACAGCAGCCTGGAGGATTGCTTCCGGAGTGAAGGTTTGAATCTGCAGCGCATTGTGCGCTGATATGAAACGTCCTGCAAGATTAAAACTGTGTGACTGCGTCTTGACCAGGACCTCTATCGACTTGTAAGAGGTCCGAGCAGATGTAATTTCGATGTATTGCTCACGCGCTGCCTGCGATATGTAAGGTATAAGAGAATCGCTGACCAGAGAGCAGTGTTGACTGCAGTACGATCTGTGTAGCAGTAGCAGTAAGTAGTTGCTAGCGAGCAGTCTGGTTTGGTGTATGGTGCTGGCTGGGCCGGTCGTGGTGCAGCGATGCCGGAGCCTGAGCATTATCGTATAAGGTAAAAAAAGCAGCCTCGCGCATATGTAGTATTGTTATCTCAAGTCCCATCTAAATGTTTTACAAATCTCCTAATAATAATCTTTGTCATAAAAAGTAACTTTTAACAACCATTCATTTCAATTTAAAGAATTTACTAATTTATCCAATCCATGATCATCCCGATTATTGCAAAAGAAAAATCATTTGTTTCCTTTCATAAATGACAATTCTATAGACCAGCATTGCACAGGGCTGTGCCAGAAAAATTTATTGTAAGAGCAGATATATATGCGTTATCCGACGACTTCATTGAGGTAAGAATTTTTCTTTTTTATTCAGAATTATCTTTCAGGGCCATGACGCAGCACTGCTGACGTCCAAAATTTACCAAGTTAAATTCACAGTCAATTATTGAAAAGTTATAAGTGAGCGACAATTTAATTTGAGGTTAGTTACATCGTATTATTACCAGGTTACTGAATTTATTTTTTTGTTGGGACGTTACACTGAATGTGAACGACATAATTATAATTTTTACTGTTGAGAAGTTTAGGTATTTTTCTGTTTTGAGGTTACACTAAATGAGGATAATATTTATATTATTTATTTTATTTTGTGGGGAGGTTACAGACTGAGCCAGCAATGCTACCCAAGCTGTGAAGACGGATCGAGATTCATGCATGGGTGGCTCAGTCGGTGGTGCCGCGAAAGACAAAAGTCCTGGTTTTGAGTCCCGGTCCGACACACAGTTTTAATCAGCCAGAAGATTTCATATCAAAACACACTCCGCTGAAAAGTGAAAAATTAATTCTGGAAGAAATCTTAAAGGGTTTTGGGAAGCCATGTATCCACATGCAGGTTTCGCAGGAGAGCTTCTGTGAATTTTGGAAGGTAGGAGCTGAGGTGCGCACTAAGTCCTGTGGATACTACTGACGACCCATCGTCATTGGATAGAAAGGCACTGTTCCACACTTACGCTGGTGAAGATTTATGGTTGAAATTCCTCCTGCTGCTATTGGTTGGCTATCATCATTGCTTAGATGCGAAACGGACAGAGCAAGAGAGGGGGAATGTTCACCCAAAATATTATTGTCCGCCTAGGTGACATGCAACGCGTAAATTGTATTGCTCACAACACCAATAGTATCCACAAGAGTTTAGCTAATAGCGCATCTTCTTCTGCATCAGTGCGGGAATATTAGCCTATGACGACGGTCCACCAATGTAACCACAATACTTTTAACCAATACTCCATGTTCTCCAGCACAAACGCGGGAAAACTCCCATTTATAAAAGAACACGACATTGGTCTATAACTGTATTCTAGCAATAGTGGAAACCGAAACATCCTGCAGAAGTTCCCAGCAAAGGGGTCGAAACGTCGATTATTTTAGAAGGAAATATGACGCGACCAGAAGATATTAACTTTAGTGACAACGGCCACGAAAGCCTGCAGACTTACAAATTTCTGTTTTATTTCTCGCCGCATGTCCTTGCCACTGTCGTCAGTTATCCCAAGAGAGCGAGCTCGAGTGCGACATCTGTGTTTGAATCGTGTAAAGTTTGTTCCGTGTATTATCATATTTTAACAGTTTGTGTACTGTGTAGCCGCCCGTGGTGGCCGAGCGGTTCTAGGCGCTACAGTCTGGAACCGCGCGACCGCTACGGTCGCAGGTTCGAATCCTGCCTCGGGCATGGATGTGTGTGATGTCCTTAGGTTAGTTAGGTTTAAGTAGTTCGAAGTTCTAGGAGACTGATGACCTCAGATTTTAAGTCCCATAGTGCTCAGAGCCATTTGACCCATTTTTTGTACTGTGTATTTGTTGCGACGAGGATTGGGGACCTGCCCAGTATTTCGCGGAACAAGAGTGGAAAACGGTCTAGAACCACAACCAGGCTGGCCACCGCACCAGATTGCAAATTCTGTCTGCGTCTGATACACCTACCCGTGTCGCAAGGTAGCGCGTCGCGTGGTAAGCTATGCGAGCCGCTCTCTGAAAACCCCACGCCTCCGTGCAGTAAAGCGCGTAATGCTGCCTCACACGGCGTCCAAAAGCACACTGCGCTCCTCTTCGCTTTCGTCGGAAAATCGTCTTGGAGCGGAGCGCCTTAGGCGGGGAATGAAGCGTTCGTGCCCAACCATAAAGTCATTGATCTGTTACATCGCCTCATAAGTCTACTGGATACCCATCTTCACACATCTTCTTTCAGCTGACTAATGGGTTTGTTGAAAGCAAATAATTACTTAAAATCACAACACAGTCAATTTCACTTTTTAAGTTGATAGCACTTATCCCTTTAAGCCCACGACGATCAACTTGTATTTAGTAATGTTATCATGTAACCTATCACAGGTTAGTATTTTACATAATCCATGAGTAGCTTAACAGAATTTTTCAAGTGATAACTCAGATAATGACTATAATAACTTTACACGAATTTTCACTGACTGGTAGACTCATTGATAACTATATGATGAAACATAGGTTGTTTGCGTAATGACTGCTAGCTTGCGACTGACTTGTGGCTTCGTATGAAATACCTATTTTTAGATGCCAGTATTGTAGAAAATCACAAACTGGTAAGTTGCTGAGGTATCTCATTTTAAATATTAACATAAAGTATAAACATTTTTCATGGTGAATATTAGCATGTATATATTTTAAGAAATGTATAACATGAATCCTGATTCGTATTGCACCTTATTCACTAACCGGTTGCAGTCCACGACCACGCTCGCATTACTGTACGAAATACAAAATACACATGAAAAAAAAAAACAGTGACACCCATGGACTGCAAGGTCAAAAATTAGGATGTATGTTACGAAAACACAAGACAAAAATTGGTTCAAACGGCTCTCAGCACGATGGGACTTAACATCTGAGGTCATCAGTCCCCTAGAACTTAGAACTACTTAAACCTAACTAACCTAAGGACATCACACACATCCATGCCCGAGGCAGGATTCGAACCTGCGACCGAACCAGCAGCGCGGTTCTAGACTGAAGCGGCTATAACCACTCGGCCACAGCGGTCGGCTTTTAGAAAAAGTAAAAGTTTAATTGATGACTGGAGATGAGGGCGTTTAAATAAGCTATGTTACCTTCTAAATAAACAATTTTTATTATTAAGGAGTTTTGAATTGCATGGTAAATTTCTTTAAATAAAATGTATACATATGAACCAAATGTAGTTATCATTGGCAGTTGTTAAATTTTACAGCGAGTGATAAAGTTTAATGATATAAAGCCTAAATGGCAATTTAGTAGTTTCGGGTTACTATGCTGTATGTGCTACTCATGAAAAGATGTCAAAAAGGAAGAAGAAAATAATTTTGGCATCAGGTGTGTGATAAGATCACTTATGTTGTCCCACCTTGTTTTGTTACAACAAATTCGCGATCTTAGCGAATGCAGAAATTTTCTACGAACAGGCGGACACAATAATCCTTTTGGACCTCCGAGCTAGCAACGCTGTATCAGCGAATGAAAAATTCCAGACGTATACTACTGATGAGAAGCTCTCAGGTGTCCAGCCGGATGGCAGCGTTGAATGCCTGAAACCTTCTCGTCTCCTCTATATCTCTTTTGTTACGCAACCTTCCCTTTAACAATAATCTATGAAACCTTCCCTTAGGATTTCTACCTCTTGCTTAAGAATAACAAATGAAATCTTCCCTTTGAAATTAATTCTCTTTCTCAATCTTCGCATACAAATTTAAATGCTGTTTATTAAAAGCTATTTACTGATTATTTCGACGAAACATAGAATGTGTCGTCGTCGTGGCCCTCAGTCGTTACCTGCAACAACCCAAAACTGTTCCCTACCATTTTTACTGTTACTGGATCGCCATCTGACAGCTACATCGAACTGCGACATGAATATACTTACTCTGTTTTACTATACTCTATTAGCTGCTGGTGGGCTTTCATAATAGGTGACTGTATTTATTACCAAAGCTGACGTTATTCTTTAATTAATTTGACTGAAGTTACGTAATTCAAAGTTAAACTTTTTCTTGACAACAATAAAATTTTGCAAAGATTTACGTTGATGGTTTTTGAGATGGATTATAATCAGTAATGCAATATTGCTGGCGAAAATTAATTATATTCTGAATGAAATGGTTTTACAAACGTTCAAATGGGACTTACTTTTTACAATAATCTTACAACTAGCAATGCGCGAACATACCTTCAGTAGTCTTGAGTTTCTCAAAAAATTAATTCAATAATATTAGTTCCTCTTATTATAATAGTTAGCTGATGTCTCTGTATATCCGTTTATTGTTGTTGTTGTGGTCTTCAGTCCTGAGACTGGTTTGATGCAGCTCTCCATGCTACTCTATCCTGTACAAGCTTCTTCATCTCCCAGTACCTACTGCAACCTACATCCTTCTGAATCTGCTTAGTGTATTCATCTCTTGGTCTCCCCCTACGATTTTTACCCTCCACGCTGCCCTCCAATACTAAATTTGTGATCCCTTGATGCCTCAGAACATGTCCTACCAACCGATCCCTTCTTCTGGTCAAGTTGTGCCACAAACTTCTCTTCTCCCCAATCCTGTTCAATACCTCCTCATTAGTTATGTGATCTACCCATCTAAGCTTCAGCATTCTTTTGTAGCACCACATTTCGAAAGCTTGTATTCTCTTCTTGTCCAAACTATTTACCGTCCATGTTTCACTTCCATACATGGCTACACTCCATACAAATACTTTCAGAAATGACTTCCTGACACTTAAATCTATACTCGATGTTAACAAATTTCTCTTCTTCAGAAACGCTTTCCTTGCCATTGCCAGTCTACATTTTATATCATCTCTACATCCGTTTATAATCTCTTGTAAATCATAGCTGGTGGCTGGCAGGCACACCGCTCCCCTCAATCTCTCGCTTCAGAGTTGCTACCGACTCGCTTCACTTCTCACTTACTACTGACTTCCTACGAACGCTAAATTGCCGTCTCTCCTGCCAACAATGCTTTCTGTTGCAGACAATCCCTGCTACAATTACAAAATGTATCAATGCTCGGTCTTTCCTGCTCTTTTCTTAAAATGTATCCATACGCTGTCTCTCCCGCCCTTTTTAAAATTATACCAATGTGCGGTCTCTCTTGTGAACAATACTTTGGTGCAGACATTCCCTGCTACCACAATTATTTCCAACATGACAAATATTAATTATTCCTACTTAATCCTATTAATAAAATATAAACATCTTTCATAAATTGTGGTTTGATAATAGACAATAGAAATATACACGTCTTACAGGCCATACTCTTATCTTGTGGCAGAGTGTCTACATATTGCGAACGTCTCTATATACGCGTGGGGTGTCCACTTCCTCCACCTAATTGTGAGCGCCAGGGTGTGGTGTGGCCGGTGAGAACACTGAGGGGCCACGGTGTGGTGCATTTGGCGATGGGCCGGAGGCTGCGGCACATCACACGCCTCGCGTACTGGGCACTCTGGCTGCGCTCTCCAAGTACACCCGAGTACAGTCGAGTGCAGCAGTCGCGGAGTAATGAGAGACACCCGCCTCCACGTGGAGGGATCCGCATGGTATGATCGGATGTGGCTGGTGGAGGGAGGTGTAACCAGTGCCCCTCGGACCCCATATATCGATCATAGCGGCTAAGTGGCCAATTGAAGACCCACAGTAAGCAATCTGGTGATCGATGATTAAAAAGGGAAAGATGGTGAAAAAAATTATCCATGCCAAACTTAGATGAACAGATTAACAGCTGCTGTAGCATTTTGATTTTAGGCTTATGAGGCATATGACTATTCTGAAATCTTCTTGGGCATCTGGTTAGGTGGTGTTAAAATGGTGCGATGTTTCGTCATTGTGATTTGTCGCCATCTTCAGCAGGTGGTCCTGTTAACTGCCTTCCGCCGAGAGCCGTCCTATAAACACCCTCCTCTCTCCTGATGTCCATCACGGCACCGAGACACCTCCATTCCAGAAGCGTCGTGAGATGGAGGCGGTGGCGCACAGACTGTGGGCCGCATCTCGTGTCCTGTTACCGCACTTCCCCTAACACCTGAGCCGCAGAGCTGCGCCCATTATCTTTTATTATTCGTCGGGGACCGTGATCCCAGTAAGGCAGTCGTCCTCAACCTTTCTGAGACCATTACTCCTGAGCGCAGTCAGATATTGCATAGTACTACCCCCCCTCCCCTCACTCCCCTCATTCGCACCATCATCAGTATTAGACCCCAAACAAACTTTAGATATTGCAAAGTACTACCCCTACCCTCTTTCCCACCATCATCAACATTAGAGCCTAACCAAACTTTAGAATGGAAAATAATTTTCTCTGAACACCTGTATTTTTAAAATTACGGAATATAAATGATATTTATTTTTGCAGGTTCTTCATTAAAGGTTGTACTAGAGAGTCAGTGAGACAATTCGTACTATCTCAATTTAACAACCATTTTTATACGATATTGCAGTGCCTGTGCTGTTAACTACTACATGGATGTCCAAAGGAACAGACAATGTGGTGACTACAGTTGTCATGAAAAAAATGAAATGTGCTCGCAGCTACGAATGCATATCATGTAATTTTTATAGAATGATAAAGCAGTTCTCAGTGCATTGTAAGTGCTACCTACAACTCTTTCTCAGAAAAGGAAGCTAGCTATCCACAGTGAGGTCAGATGCTTGCTATAAGACATGATTCCTCTACACCACTCCTCTTGCTTCACCCACACCCTGCATCCCCACAAAAAATCAGCCAAGTTAAAACTTATTGTTTGTAAATCACGTAACTGCTGGCCTCCTTACTTCTGAACTGGCAGGAATTGGAGGACTTCAAGCTGAGAATGCCTTGTGTCGGAACACCGCCACTATTAATAATAATAATAATAGTACAGTGTAGGCGCTACAAGAGTGTAGTAGTCACTACATAATTAGCTCTGAGTTGCCATGTCAGTTAGTTCGTTTATTGCTCGCGAAGTGAATAATGAAGCAGTTTCTGGTCCATTGTGGAAATTCCTTACAACTCTCTCGGAGATATCATTTTCACGAGATGTTTAAACATAAATATATAAATTTTTCTGTCATAAATACATGGTACAAAGTATTAAGTATTTGTATACTGGGTGGATACGCGAGGAACAACGGAGGACGTTACTTATACTTTCGTTTCTAACGTCCACCACATTGTGTCGTGTCTTAATACCACTATTTTTAAAAAAATTATTGGTTAAGTATATCATCAGTCTGACGAAATAGTTTTAACAGTAACTAATTTAGTTTTGTAGTGGAAACACAACTGAAACTTTTTCGTTTTACCCTTCAGCAAATTTCATTTCATCTCGTAGGGGGTAATTACCCTCAGGTTGGGAGCCACTGTAGTGAGGGGGTGCGCTCGCTTCGCACCGAGAGAGCCTGACAAGAGCGCGCGAAGAGGGTACATGTTCCGGATTTCCTGCAGACACCGCACAGTTCTACTGCGGTACGGCTAACATGGCGCACCACAGTCCGTGAGTGAAATGGCGCGGCAACTGGAAACGTCCTCCAAGGCTGAAGCACGTGGGACAGCTCCGGTCTTGTAGGCAGTTCGTCTAAATTGTACACAGATCCACCGTGAAACTCTGGTGGCGTACGGACCAAGTGCAATGTCGCGTTCCAAGGTAACGAAATAGTGCCCACAATTTTAACAAATGCGCACAGTAGTGACTGATGTTGACGGGCAGATGGATTCAAAACTGTTAGGCACTAAATAGCATGGTCATCAGCGACCTTTCCCAAGATCGTGGTACTCGTGCAGGAGTAGTTTTTATTGTGGTCTTCAGTCCGAAGAGTGGTTTGCGCAGCTCTTCACGCTACTCTGTCCTCTGTTAGCCTCTTAATCTCCAAATAATTACTGCAGCCTACATCCTTCAGAGTCTGTGAATCTGCTTACTATATTCTGCTCTTGGTCTCCATCCACAGTCCCCCCCCCCCCCACTTTCTTCCAGTACTAAGTTGGTAATCCCCTGATGTTTCAGAATGTGTCCTAGCAATCGGGCACTTCTTCTAGTCAGATTATCCCTCAAATTTGTTTTCTCCACATTAGTTACGTGTTCTACCCACCTAATCTTCAATATTCTTCTGTAGCACCGTATTTCAAAAGTTTCTGTTCTCTTCTTATCAAAACTGTTCATAGACCATGTTTAATTTCCATAATGGATACAGTCCTTACAAATACTTTCAGAAAAGACTTCCAAACACTTAAATCTATATTCGATATTAACAAATTTCTGTTCTTCAAAAGCGCTTTTATTGTCATTGCCAGTCTACATATTATATATCCTCTTTACCCGTACTTTGGCACATCATCAGTTATTTTTCCGGCCAAATACCAAAATTCATCTACTGCTTTAAGGGTCTCGTTTCCTAATCTGATGCCCTGCGTATCACCTGATTTAATTCGACTGCGCTACATTATTCTTCGTTTCTTTATATACTTCTTTCAAGACACTGTCCTGTCCTTTCAGCTGCTCTTCCAAGTCCTATACTGTCTCTGACAGTATTACCAGGTCATCGGCAAACCTCAAAGTTTTTATTTCTTCTCCCTGAATTTAATTCCTACCCCAAATTTTTCTTTGGTTTCCTTTACTGCTTCTTCAATGTATGGATCGAATAACATCGGAGACAGGCTACAAACCTATCTCATTCCCTCCTCAACCAATGCTTTCCTTTCATGCCCTCGATTCTTATAATTGCTGTCTGGCTTGCGTACAAGCTGTAAATAGTCTTTCGCTCCCTGTATTTTACCCCTGCAACCTTCAGAATTCCAAAGAGAGTATTCCAGTCAACACTGTAAAAAGATTTCTCTGAAACTACAAATACTATAAATGTAGGTTTGTCTTTCCTTAACCCATCTTCTATGAGAAGTCGTAGAGTCATTATTGCTTCGCGTGTTCCTACATTTCTCCAGAATCCAAACTGATCTTCCCCGAGGTCGACTTCTATCAGATGTTCCATTCTTCTGTAAAGAATTCATGTTAGTATTTTTCAACCATGACTTATTAAACTGATAGTTTGGTAGTACTCACGCTTGTCAGCACCTGTTTCCTGTGGAATTGGAATTATTACAATCTTTTTCAAGCCTGAGGATATTTCATCTGATTCATACGCCTCGTACATCAAATGGAAGTTTTGTCATGACTGGCTCTCCCAAGGGTGTCAGTTGTTATGACGGAATGTGATCTACGGCCGGGTTTTTCTTCGACTTAGGTCGTGCAGTGCTCTGTGAAATTCTTCTCGCAGTATCATGTCTCCCATTTCAACTTCATCTACGTCCTCTTCCATTTCTATAATACTGATCTCAAGTACATCTACCTCGCATAGTACCTCTATATACTCTTTCAACCTTTCAGTTTTTCCTTCCTTGCTTACGAGTGTTTTTCCATCTGAGCTCTTGATATTTATACAGCTGCTTGTTTTCTCTCCAAGGGCCTCTTTAATTTCCCTGTAGGTCGCATATGTCTTTTCCCTAGTGATATATGATTCTACATCCTTATAATTGCCCTCTAGCTACTCCTCCTTAGACATTTTGCACTTCCTATCAGGACATTTTTTAGACGTTTGTATTCCCTTTTGCCTGCTTCATTTGCTGCATTTTTATATTTTCTTCTGCCATCTGTTAAATTCAGTTAACTCCTTGGTTTTCAATGCCTTTATCTATTTGATCATTTGTTGTCTTCACTATTTCATCTCTTAAAGCTACTTATTCATGTGCTACTGTATTCATGTACCCTATTCTGGTCAGTCGTTGCCTAATGTTCGCTTTAGAGCTCTCGATAACCTCTGGTTTCTTCATCCTATATAGGTCCCATCTTCTTAATGTCGTACTTTTTTTGCAATTTCTTTATTTAACGTACAGTTTATAATCCATAAATTGTAGTCGGAGTCCACGTCTGCCCCTAGAAATGTCTTACAACTAAAATCTGGTACTGAAATCTCTGTCTTATCATTATATGATCAGTATCTCCAAGCCTCTTCCACGTATACAGACGTCTTTCATGATTCTTAAACCAAGGGTTAGTGATGCTCTGTACAAAATTCTACCAGGCAGCTTCCTCTTGTACTCCTTTCCCCCAGTCCATACTCACCTACAATTTTTCCTTCTCTTCCTTTCTCCACTGTCGAATTCCACTCCCCAGTCAAAATTAAATTTTTGTCTCCCTTTATTATCTGAAGAATTTCTTTTATTTCATCACACATTTCTTTAATCTCTTCATCATCTGCGAAGCTAGTTGGCATATAACCTTGTACTACTGTGCTGGGTGTTGGCTTTATGTCTGTCTTTGCTACGATAAAGCGTTCACTATGCTGTTCATAGGGGCTTAGCCACATTCCTATTTTCTTATTCATTATTAAACCTACTCCTGCATTACACCTATTTCATTTTGTATTTGTTACCGTGTATTCATCTGACCAAAAGTCCTATTTATCCTGCCATCGAACTGCACTGATTCACACAATATCTAACATCAACCTATCCATTATCTTATTTAAATTTTCTAACCTACCTTCGCGATTAAGTGATCTATCATTTCACACTGATTCGTAGAACGCCAGTTTTGTTTCTCCTGATAACGACGAGATCCGAAAGGGGGACTGTTTTACCTCCGGAATATTTTACTCAAGATGACGCCATCACCAGTTAACCATGTAGTAGAGCTGCATGTCCTCGGGAAAAATTATGACTGTAGTTTCCACTTGCTTTCGGTCATTCGTAGTACCAGCACAGCAACGGCGTTTTGGCTGATGTTACAAGGCCATATCAGTCAGTCATCAGACTGTTGCCACTGAAACTACTCAAAAAGCTGCTGCCCCTCTTCAGGAACCACACTTTTGTCTTACCTCTCAAGAGATACCCCTCCATTGTGGTTGCACCTGGTGTACGACCATCTTATCACTGAGGCACGCAAGCCATCCCATCAACAGCAAGGTCCAGTGTTGTGTTACTTAAACGAAAAGTAAAGCCCCTACAACTAGAATCACAGTAATTAAAAATTTCACATACATTCTCCAGTATATCATTCCATATCATTGTCAGATGTTAACAGTATTAAAAAAAAAACAGTGAATAGCATACAGATGGCTGGTTGGTCGCGAAACTAATAGGATGAGTCCACATTAAAACGATCGTCCAGTTAAATTGGAAGGAGTTCTGACACCACGTAAAATGTCAACAGCTTGTTAGTTACTGTGTCCTGAAATTTAGGGAAATCCCTCGGTAGACCAAAGACTTCCCTCCTGTCGGCATACAAATGTTGATCGGGAAGGAAGCCCGTCGACCATAGATGCTATTGATCGAAGGAATCGAGGAGCTGATTCGCAGCAGTCGCAGATATGCCAATATGAGAATATTAACACAGCGGTTCTCGAAAGGTCTGTAACCAAGGAGCAGATTTTTATCTTCGAGGAACTGAACGATTGGTACTACATTCCGATCAATGTTTATGGTGACTTGGTAACTACGTTGACCAATCGTGTCATGTACTTGCCTCACTTTGAATAATTCAGCTGTCAGTAAAAGTTACTTGGTCTGCCATAAGGATGTGTAATACATATCTAGTAGTGCGCGGATTGCAGCTAATACGTCAACAGGGAGGTACAGAATCAGAGTGCTGCCGTCCAGCCGGCCGTGGTGGCCGTGCGGTTCTAGGCGCTGCAGTCCGGAACTGCGGGACTGCTACAGTCGCAGGTTCGAATCCTGCCTCGGGCATGGATGTGTGTGATGTCCTTAGGTTAGTTAGGTTTAAGTAGTTCTAAGTTCTAGGGGACTGATACCCTAAGATGTTAAGTCCCATAGTGCTCAGAGCCATTTGATTGCTGCCGTCCAGTTTGATAGGCTGCCAGGAACAGTCATAACTGCCGTCTGCGTCACGTCTGCAGTGCAGCGAGCTACGTTAAGTATTAACTGTATTTTTCTTACTTGTCACTTCTTCTTGCGTGTGTTTTTGCTTTTAGGAAGCTTTAATTGTCGAGTGCTAGTATAGTGTTCCATAGATTTCATGTTTGTTTTGAATACAATCAGAAAGAGTCCCTTTAGTCAGCCATAGTGTCAGTAGTGCTAGTGTTTGTTTTCAATACAGTCCAGAGACAGGTAGTGCTATTTTCATTGTTTTCTACAAGAAGTGTCTAGTAACCACAGTTTACTCAACTATCAGCCGCCTTTACTGAATTAGCAGTATAGTTAAAAGTTGATTAACTCTCTACAGTAAATTGATTTCTTAGGATGGATATGATGTGTGACTGCTGTGTACGGACGCGGGAGGAGCTGGCCACGGTTCGCGAACAGCTATACGTGTTGATGGCCGCGGTCAGGCGTCTTCGGGCTGCTGCCTCGGAGTGTAGAGGCAGTGGGGAGTCTGGTGCGTCGCAAGGTACACCCCAGGTGTTACATGGTTCACCCACTGTCCCTGCTGTCGAGACATCTTCGCGAGTACCGGGTGTGGTTGGGCCACCCTCTCCCCAAGGGGAGTGGCGGGTTCAGCGGCGTTCGCGGAGCACGAGGCAGAGGGTCAATGTGGAGGCTGGCCGTGTGGCATCGCCCGCTCTGCCTGTGAGTGGACATGCGGCCGCTCCTTCAGCAAGGTCCGAGCAGGCACACGGGGGGAGGGGTTTATTAGTTATTGGGAGCTCCAACGTTAGGCGGGTGATGGAGCCCCTTAGGGAAATAGCGGAAAGGTCGGGGAAGAAGGCCAATGTTCATTGTCTGCTTGCCGGGGGGTCTCATCCGAGATGTGGAGGAGGCCCTGCCGGCGATGGAGAGCACTGGGCGCACCCGACTGCAAATTGTTGCTCATGTCGGCACCAATGACTCCTGCCGTCTGGGTTCAGAGGTCATCCTCAGTTCGTACAGGCAGTTGGCGGAATTGGTGAAGGCGGAAAGCCTCTGAGCTAACTATTTGATCGTTCCCAGAACCGATGTCGGTCCTCTGGTTTGGAGCCGAGTAGAAGGCTTAAACCAGAGGCTCAGACGATTCTGCGGAGATCTGGGGTGCAAATTTCTCGACCGGGTGGAGAAATGTAGGGTCCCCCTGAATGGGTCAGGCGTGCACTACACGCAGGAAGCGGCTACAAGGGTAGCGGAGTATGTGTGAAGTGCACATGTGGGTTTTTTAGGTTAGAGAATTCCCTCCCTAGGCCCGACAAGACGCCTCCTGAGACGCGGCAAGGTAGGAGTAGGCAAAATGCAACAGGGAATGACAATATTAATGTGCTAATAGTAAACTGCAGGAGCGTCTATAGAAAGGTCCCAGAACTGCTCTCATTAATAAACGGTCACAATGCCCACATAGTACTAGGGACAGAAAGTTGGCTGAAACCAGATGTAAACAGTAATGAAATTCTAAACTCAGATTGGAATGTATACCGCAGAGACAGGCTGGACAGTGAAGGGGGAGGCGTGTTTATAGCGATAATAAGTGAAATAGTATCGAAGGAAATTGACGGAGATCCGAAATATGAAATAATTTGGGTGAAGGTCACGGATAAAGCAGGCTCAGACATGGTAATTGGATGTCTCTGTAGGCCCCCTGGCTCAGCAGCTGTTGTGGCTGAGCATCTGAAGGATAATTTGGAAAATATTTCGAGTAGATTTCCCCACCATGTTATAGTTCTGCGTGGAGATTTTAATTTGCCGGATATAGACTGGGAGACTCAAACGTTCATAACGGGTGGCAGGGACAAAAAATCCAGTGAAATTTTTTAAAGTGCTTTATCTGAAAACTGCCTTGAGCAGTTAAACAGAGAACCGACTCGTGGCGATAACATATTAGACCTTCTGGTGACAAACAGACCCGAACTATTTGAAACAGTTAACGCAGAACAGGGAATCAGCGATTTAAAGCGGTTACTGCATCGATGATTTCAGTCATAAATAGAAGTAGTAAAAAAGGTAGGAAGATTTTTCTGTTTAGCAAAAGTGACGAAAAGCAGATTTCAGAGTACCTGACGGCTCAACACAAAAGTTTTGTTTTAAGTGCAGATAGTGTTGAGGATCAGTTGACAAAGTTCAAAACCATCGTACAATATGCGTTAGATGAGTATGTGCCAAGCAAGATCGTAAGAGATGGAAAAGAGCCACCATGGTACAACAACCGCGTTAGAAAACTGCTGCGGAAGCAAAGGGAACTTCACAGCAAACATAAACATAGCCAAAGCCTTGCAGACAAACAAAAGTTACGCGAAGCGAAATGTAATGTGACGAGGACCATGCGAGAGGCGTTCAATGAATTTGAAAGTAAAGTTCTATGTACTGACTTGGCAGAAAATCCTAAGAAATTTTGGTCTTATGTCAAAGCAGTAGGTGGATCACAACAAAATGTCCAGACACTCTGTGACCAAAATGGTACTGAAACAGAGGATGACAGACTAAAGGCTGAAATACTAAATGTCTTTTTCCAAAGCTTTTTAACTGGGGAAGACTGCACTGTTGTTCCTTCTCTATATTGTCGCACAGATGACAAAATGGTAGGTATCGAAATAGACGACAGAGGGATAGAGAAACAATTAAAATCGCTCAAAAGAGGAAAGGCCGCTGGACCTGATGGGATACCATTTCGATTTTACACAGAGTACGCGAAGGAACTTGCCCCCCTTCTTGCAGCGGTGTACCGTAGGTCTAGAAGAGCGTAGCGTTCCAAAGGATTGGAAAAGGGCACAGGTCATCCCTGTTTTCAAGAAGGGACGTCGAACAGATGTGCAGAACTATAGACCTATATCTCTAACGTCGATCAGTTGTAGAATTTTGGAACACGTATTACGTTAGAGTATTGTGATTTTTCTGGAACCTAGAAACCTGCTCTGTTGGAATCAGCATGGGTTTCGAAAAAGACGATCGTGTGAAACCCAGCTCGCGCTATTCGTCCACGAGACTGAGAGGGCCATAGATACGGGTTCACAGGTAGATGCCGTGTTTCTTGACCTCCGCAAGGCGTTCGATACAGTTCCCCACTGTCGTTTAATGAACAAAGTAAGAGCATATGGACTATCAGACCAATTGTGTGATTGTATTGAAGAGTTCCTAGATAACAGAACGCAGCATGTCATTCTCAATGGAGGGAAGTCTTCCAAGGTAAGAGTGATTTCAGGTGTGCCGCAGGGGAGTGTCGTAGGACCGTTGCTATTCACAATATACATAAATGACCTTGTGGATGACATCGGAAGTTCACTGAGGCTTTTTGCAGATGATGCTGTGGTGTATCGAGAGGTTGTAACAATGGAAAATTGTACTGAAATGCAGGAGGATCTGCAGCGAATTGACGCATGGTGCAGGGAATGGCAATTGAATCTCAATGTAGACAAGTGTAATGTGCTGCGAATACACAGAAAGATTGATCCTTTATCATTTAGCTACAAAATAGCAGGTCAGCAACTGGAAGCAGTTAATACCATAAATTATCTGGGAGTACGCATTAGGAGTGATTTAAAATGGAATGATCATATAATGTTGATTGTCGGTAAAGCAGATGCCAGACTGAGATTCATTGGAGGAATCCTAAGGAAATGCAATCCGAAAACAAAGGAAGTAGGTTACAGTACGCTTGTTCTCCCGCTGCTTGAATACTACTCAGCAGTGTGGAATCCGTACCAGATAGGGTTGATAGAAGAGATAGAGAAGATCCAGCGGAGAGCAGCGCGCTTCGTTACAGGATCATTTAGTAATCGCGAAAGCGTTACGGATATGATAGATAAACTCCAGTGGAAGACCCTGCAGGTGAGACGCTCAATAGCTCAGTACGGGCTTTTGTTGAAGTTTCGAGAACATACCTTCACCGAGGAGTCAAGCAGTATATTGCTCCCTCCTACGTATATCTCGCGAAGAGACCATGAGGATAAAATCAGAGAGATTAGAGCCCACACAGACGCATACCGACAATCCTTCTTTGCACGAACAATTCGAGACTGGAATAGAAGGGAGCACCGATAGAAGTACTCAAGGTACCTTCCGCCACACACTGTCAGGTGGCTTGCAGAGTATGGATGTAGATGTAGATGTAGGATAGAGACAGTGAACAAGGAGACTAGTAACAGGAAAGCAACTGTAAACTGATCAACTAAATTCGATGTGGAATTACGTGTTAGCGGCTATACTCCGAGAACACGCCCAGCGGTGGCTAGAAGGCGAGACGGATCAAAAGTGGCCACACAGAGATTCGAGCGCTGCCTCCGGCCCGCCTCTATCCCACCGTTGCTACCTCACCCTCCACGCCTCTACCACACCTGACCCTGGAGCCTACAGCCAGATGAAGAGAGCGGCCGCCAGATGATGAGTAAGACACTCTTCGAATCGTCGCAGTATCTCAGCATACCCGAGAGCTTTCTTCCAACGTGCTTGACTATTCTTGGTTTGAGTAGAAAAAGTTGACTTCGGATGCCTCCTCCGCTTTGCTGCTAACACTCACGCATTTGGTGATGCTCTGTTATATGCGACAGAAGGATTTTGACTGCCAGTATTTGATCATCAAGTGAAGTAAATGTGGTGGCATGTACACTGATTAGCCAGAACTTTGTGACCACCGACATACTATCGATATAAACCCCTCCAGCGTCACCTGGCGGAGAATGACTGCTAGCCAGACACACGTACGGTGCATGTATTATCAGTGACCGTGCTGTCTGTGTGTAGAATGGGTGATACAAGCGAACTATCTGCGTTTGACCAAGGGCAGACTGAGGTGGCCCGAATGCCCGGCACGCGCTTTTCGGAAACTGCAGGACTTGCTGGGTGTTCTAGGAGTGCCGTGGTGAGTGTCTTCAACAGGTGGCAAAACCAGGATGAAACCATGTCCAGACATCGGGGGGTTGGGCGGCCACTCTTCATTACAGAGCCGGTCGTCATAGGCCGGGCAGACTGGTAAAACGGGACATGCAGCGAATAGTGGCGAAACTAAAATCAGACTTCAGTACCAGGCAGAGTACAAGTGTGTCTGAAACCCAGTGCACCGAAAAGTCCTGATGACGGGCCTCTGCAGACGATGTGTACGTCGATGTTAACACCACGACATGTCCAACAACGACTGAAATGGGACGAGACCATCGGCACTGGAAGTTGGCAGAGCTTTGTCTGGTCTGAAGAATCCCAATACCTTCTTCATCATGCCGTTGAGAGTGTGCGAATCCGGCGTCTTCCTCTTCCAGGGGAACAGCTCCTTGACACCTGCCCTGCGGGACAGAGACAAGCTGGTGGCGGCTCCATTATGCTCTGGGGAACATTCATGTCGGCATCCCTGGGTCCACCGGAGCTCCTGCAAGGCATCGTCACGGTCAAGCAGTACCGTATATTGGTTGCAGACCACGTACGTCCCTTCATGGCGATCATGTTTCCCGAGGGCCGTGGCATTTATCAACAAGGCAATGCGCCATGTCACAAGACCTGGATTGTGATGGAGTGGTTGGAAGAACACAGCGGCGAGTTCAAATGGTTCAAATGGCTCTGAGCACTACGGGACTTAACTTCTTAGGTCATCAGTACCCTATAACTTAGAACTACTTAAACCTAACTAACCTAAGGACATCACACACATCCAAGCCCGAGGCAGGATTCGAACCTGCGACCGCAGTGGTTGCACGTTATTTGTGGTTGCACGTTACGAGTTCCAATTGATATACTGCCCCCCCCCCCCAGGTCGCCAGATCTGAACCCGATCGAACGTATATGGGATGTATTGAACGTGGGAAAAGAGCTCATCGCCTACCTTCCCGGAATTTACGGGAGTTAAGTGACCTGTGTGTGCAGACGTGGTGCTAACTTCATCCAGTGACATACCAAGGCCTCACTGCTTCCACGCCACGACGCGTCGCCACTGTTATCCGTGCCAAAGGTGGACATACCGGCGATCAGGTAGGTGGTCATAACGTTCATTGTAGTTTTTGACTAATGGACTCTAGGCAAGTGATGTGGGTTAAATTCCGAATGTTGCCACAGTGCCTCGTGGAATGACGCCATGTGGCACTGTTAATGGCGAACCGTCCGTCGGATGAGAACCTTAAACTCAGGGCCGGCTCACTCGGTCCGGGCAGCTTCTTCCTGCTCACGGCCGACCAGCTCTACAAACACTGGAAACTCTTCCAAATCTGAACGGAGAAAGTTGACGACCTCTGCATCTATTTACAAAATTCTTAAAGAATATTGTGGATGCTGGACCAACGAATAAGATATAAAAGAAAACAAAGTATACACAAACACAAAGATATTATTACAAATTTCACGTCTAAAAATATTTCCTGAAAGGATCTGCGCTTCTTCTGTATTGTTTTCTGGTCACGGCTGTTTTGTATGGAACGCACACTACAAATTCTAATTTACCAAGTTCACCATTTCTGCGCAAATCTAATTTTCTGCATCTTCCTGATTTTTGAGCCCAAAGACGTAACGCAGGCAATGGTCTTTGCCAATGTTCTGCTCTTTCTACAGCTACGCCAAACCAACTGTTTGTACTTTCCGCTATCTGAAATATGTAGTGTTCTATGTTCTGTAGTGTTTTATAAAAGGCAAATAATAGTGTTCACCAATTATGGCAATTTATCTTTTAACAGTAATATGGTTTTCTTAAAACAACAATTATAATTGTACTCCTACACACCAAGCTAAGTATTGTAGATTGGATTCAGTTGAAAAGACAACATTACCATTTTCCATATCATTGTTAATGCCAAAGACTTGGCCTTTTGTAGTTGTCACCTGCATCAGCGACAAAGCAACCTAAATTTCCATCGCGTATTTTGGCAGTTTCGGCATACTCTTCAAACGTGCGCGAGTAATATTGTGCGAATATACCGTACATCTTTGCCCGGTGATGTGTTCACGGTTGTCGGGTTGTCATCTGTTTATTTGCGCGTAAGCACTGATGGTCATTCATTCAACACTTCGCCTTTTGTTTTAACAGAAATCGGTGACATTTCCTGTTTAGTAAGGTTTCTGGAACTAGTTTGTGGCCTGAGTGCCTTCCAAACATGAAAATAAGTTTTCCCTGTCTACTGTAAATAACAGAACAACGCGAACTCTTACCACTGTATCTCCAGCCAAGATCTTCAGTTCTTCGAACTCTTGTGTAGGATTGGAATTTATAACTACAGCAGGTTAAAGGTATATTACCACTATCACTAAAAATGGATGCAAAACGTGACTTCCTTCCATGTTTTTCGCTTCGACGACTAACTTGAACTGCAAAACGAAACACTGTGATTGTTTGTTGAGGGACAGCTTCAAGACTTTTACAACGTGATTCTGCATACATGTTAGCGAGTTGCTGTCGTTCACAGGGCTGACAGTTCGGTTAGGACCAGGAACACCACCCCCGATGACTCATGCTGTGCTGTTACCTGCGTACAGAGCTACAGTGTTGGAGTGTGTGATTAAGTGACCCTTTCATAACGCCCTTCTTGTAGACATTAAAAGTCCCAGAGTCCGAGTGTGCCCGTCTTTGCGTCGTTGCGGGTTACAACCATCTCCCTGGATCATCATAGTCATCAAAAAGTACAAACACTACACGAAAACTCCACACGCAATCATCAGTTGCTTACACTCAAACACGTGCACTTACGACACAACTAAGCCTGCTGATGCAGAGGTAACACACTCGACTCGTACTTGGGAGGTCAGTGGTTCACCTTGCCTCCAGTCACCTGGATTCATTTTTTTTCGTGTTTTTCGTAAATCGCTTTAGCCACAAAGTGAGATTGTTCCTTGCAAAGGTCGTGGTCGACTTCCTTCACCACCCTTCCCCCATTCCAGAATGTGCTGCGTCTCTAAGGATCGATAGGACTTAAGCCCAAATCTTCCTCTGTTCCTTCCTTACACGACGGGTCATTCACATTTCATTAAAGGAAAGGTGCTAATATGCTTGAAGAATGAAACCTTTCGAATCAGGTATCTGAACCTATCCCTCGAGGAGATCCAACCAACAGAGAGATACGACTTTACCAGCTGTTTAAAGAAATAGGAGGAAATGGTTTCTCGGCGAATGTCACTGACGAATGTTTCCCGAGATATCAGCCAAGTAAACTGCTCATGTGCATTGATGTTACTGCTAGATTACTATTACTTGCCATTTCTGACGAAGTATCCAAGCCCCTTCGCCAGAAGAATGCAAGCAAGAAACTTTCCGAAAAATCGCTATGCACCAACCAGTTTATTCGGCTGATATCTAGAGAAGAATTTACCAACGAAGCCTGTTTTAAGAGTGATTCCTTTAGTTTCGACTATGAATATTTCATTCCACACAACTTTCGAATGGAATATTGAAAACGTCAAAAATATTACGTAATCTTGCGAGTTCTTGCCAGAAGCTAGAGCTAAGCGGCGAGGAAGAAACCGTAGCGACTGACTACTATGGCTAGAGGGCGTCAGCGCTAATTAAGCTGATTGGTCAATGTTCGATAACGCTCGCCATCAGGTTTGCAACATAAGCTTACGAGGCAACCATTTTCCGGCGCAACGTAACCTGAATCTCGGCGTGTCAACATCGGAAACACATATTGACGGTCAGCGCTTATGGCGGGCACAAAGTGTTTGCGGAAGGCAACTGGCCAGTTTGTTTGGCGGCGGTTGCTGGCCGCGGAGCTGCCGCTGATAGTATAAAGGCTTTCATGTCACCGCTTGTCGATAGATGTTCATCTAGATAAAATGCTTCTTGTTCGCCTATGGTAAACGCAGGGCAAGCGCTACATAACCACCGCTGCCGCGGAGCGGATAATTCCTATCAATTCCTTAGGCCAGTGTATCTTTGATATTCTGCAAATGGGACGACAGATCACAAGCGTCAGAAAGGCGTTCATAATTAATCTGAGAATGACCAGTTCGCTATTTAAACCAAGTAAGAAGCGAATTTACTACGCATTTCTTAGTTCACTATATATACTGAAGAGCCAAAGAAATTGGTATACACTGCCTAATATCATGTAGGGCCCCGTGAGCACGCAGAAGTGACGGAACACATGGTATCGTCTAATGTCTGGAGTTGTGCTGGAGGGAACTGACACAAAGAATACTGCAGGGTTGTCCATAAATCCGTAAGAGTACGAGGGGATGGAGATCTCTTCTGAACAGCACGTTGCAAGGCATCCCAGATATGTTCAATAATGTTAATTTTTGTGGAGTTTGGTAGCCAGTGGAAGTGTTTAAGCTCAGAAGAGTGTTCCTGGAACCACTCTGCGGCAGTTCTGGACGTGTGCGGTGTCGCATTGTCCCGCTGGAATTGATCAAGTCCGTCAGAATGCACAATGGATATGAATGGATGCAGGTGATCAGACAGATGATTACGTACATGTCACCTGTGAGAGTAGTATCTAGACGTATCACTCCAACTGCACCCGCCCCACATCATTATAGAGCCCCCACCAGCTTCAACAGTCCCCTGCTGATATGAAGGTTCCATGGATTCATGAGGTTGTCTCCATATCCGTACACGTCCAACCGATCGATACAGTTTGAAGCGAAACTCTACCGACCAGGCAACATGTTTCCATTATCAACATCCAATATCGGTGTTGACGGGCCCAGACGAGGCGTTGTGTATTCCAGTCCTTAAGGGTGCACGAGTGGGCCTTCGACTCCGAAAGCCCATACCGATAATATTTCGTTGAATGGTTCACACGCTGACACTTTTTGATGGCCCAGTATTGAAATATGCAACGATTTGCGTAAGATTTGCAGTTCTGTCACGTTGAACAATTGTCTTCAGTCGTCGTTGTTCCCGTTCTTGCTGGATTTTTTCCCGGCTGCAGCGAAGTCGGAGATCTGACGTTTTACCGGATTGCTGATATTCGCAGTACACTCGTGAAGTGGTCGTACGGGAAAATCCACGTCATTGCTAACTGGTGATTGGGAATTTGTCGTAAGTTCTATAGGACCAAACTGCTCAGGTAATCGGTCCCTAAGCTTACATACTACTTAATCTAACTTGAACTAACTTACGCTAAAGATAACACACACACACCCGTGCCCGAGGGAGGACTCGTACCTCCGACGGGGGGAGCCGCGCGAACCGTGACAAGGCGCCCACGACCGCGTGGTTACCCCGCGCGGCAGAACCTCGGAGATGCTTTGCCCCATCTCATTCCGACTATAACTCCACGTTCTAACTCACTTACATCTTGATAACTTACCATTGTTGCAGCAGTAACCAATCTAACAACTGTTCCAGATGGTTGTTTACGCAGGCGCTGCCGACAGCAGCGCCGTATTCTGCCTGTTTACAAAATGTTCAAATGTGTGTGAAATTTTATGGGGCTTAACTGCTAAGGTCATCAGTCCCTAAGCTTACACACTACTTAATCTAAATTATCCTAAGGACAAACACACACACCCATGCCCGAGTGAGGACTCGAACCTCCGCGCCGGCCGTGGTGGCCATGCGGTTCTAGGCGCTGTAGTCCAGAACCGCGCGACTGCTACGGTCGCAGGTTCGAATCCTGCCTCGGGCATGGATGTGTGTGATGTCCTTAGGTTAGTTAGGTTTAAGTAGTTCTAAGTTCTAGGGGACTGATGACCTCAGATGTTAAGTCCCATAGGGCTCAGAGCCATTTTTTTTAACCTCCGCCGGGACCAGCCGCACAGCCTGTTTACATATCTCTGTATTTGAATACACATGCCTATACAACTTTCTTTGGCGCTTCAGTGTATAACTTTATAGTTAGTAATATTTGCACAAAATAATTTCATAACACTTGTTCAACTCTAATGAATGTTTGCTGTGTAGATGAAGGCAAGTGCTGTAAATTAAATTAAAACTTACGCATTGCTAACAGTACGTTAATTATAATAACTACTTAAGTACACTACATTAAGAAATGCGAGATAATAACAAAAAGAAAACATTTTCTTGATGTCCTGAAATTATATTAATGACAAAACTGTTTTTTGGAGTCTTAGCCCATCGGCCGATTGGAACTAAATATCAGTTGTCATCTGATGCTAATCTAAGGAGCTGAACAAAGGATTGTGGTTAAATGAGTAACTACTGCAGAATTTCATGAAAATATCTCATTTCTGCAGTGTCGTGTTATGTCAAGCATCGACAGAGAACAATTAAAATCGAGACAAGTGATGTTATCTCCTGAACCTACCGCGGTGGGTTGTTGGATGACTTAATAGTGAAGCATATGTTCCTTCGCGCACTTTTGCACATTTCCTTCCTAGTGTATGTGCGCTGTCTTCAAGGTACCTATTGACTGTGATGAGCGCGTGTAAGTTGTTCATGAAGAAAGAGAGAGTGAAGCCCTTTGTAGTCTACTTCTAATTTGGAGCAATCGGGCCAATGAACTTGATAATATAATGAGAAATCCTCGTTAAAAAATGGTTCAAATGGCTCTGAGCACTATGGGACTTAACATCTGAGGTCATCAGTCCCCTAGAACTCAGAACTACTTAAACCTAACTAACCTAAGGACATAACACACATCCATGCTCAAGGTAGGATTCGAAACTGCGACCGTAGCGGTCGCGCGGTTCCAGACTGAAGCGCCTAGAACCGCTGGGCCACACCGGCCGGCAATCCTCGTTAAAATGTTACTTACTCTCTCTGCAACAGATACTTCGTAGAGGACGGAGAACCTCTTCCTCATCCAACCCTCCCCTTCAACCATCCCTTTCTCCTCTACTTCTGGCATCCACCCCGCCCCCTCCGCTCCACAGTCTGGGGACAAAGTACTTTATACAGCTTGTGGCCTATTCGCTTGTGGCCTACTCGCTTGTGGCGTATACAAGTGGATGTAGATTGTATCCCATACCTCTGGCTCTAAAATACTGTCATGGACACTCTTCAACTGGTGGTAGAATTTGTCAGATTCCTCATACTGGAAGAACATAAATTTCATAAAAACAACATCTGGAATGACGCTGTGATATTCTCCGAAACAACGATGATGTTTCATCGAGTACAGTCCACGTGTATCTTCTGCTTCACTGGTCTCTGCCACTTGTTTGCGTAGTTCAGTCACTATTGCCGCGTTTGTCTATTAAGTTGTTCAAGAAGATAGAGTGAAACCGGACAAATACAGTTGATTATCTAATGGAAAAGTCCCCGTTAAAATGTTAGTTTGCAGTTTCAACAGTGATACAGCTCTCCTGTGACAAACCAGCTACGAACAGGGCTTAGGTCTGCCTGCTCACAAACTGCAGCCACTGATACATTAGTTCAGTCCTGCAATACTGTGGCCCATTCACCGCTACGGACTTGGTGGTTCCTTATCTAATACTGTGATTACGTGAATAAATCTGTCCTGAAGTTAAAGAGCGTGTTGGATGCTTACAGCAGATAAAATTAATTACAGGAAAGGGCTTAAACTGAAGTTAGTGATATTTTCATGTAGCAGGTGTTTACGGACACGTTACGTACAACTATGTCATTACTCAGTAGGTTAGTTATTCCCGTTTCCCATACATCATATTTTCGGTAAAACTGTTACAGAACGTCTCAATTAAACGAAACATTGTCTAGAAGATAAGACATCATATGCTGGCTATTTATGGGTTCATCTAAGTATTTCTATTTTTCCTAAACTGTTTCAATTTTGTCAAAAAGTTGTATAGCTGGGCCAAAGTTAGATTCACTTGAGAAAGAGCGACCCCTTTTCCCTAGCAGTATCGTATTTGTAAAATTCTATGTTATCCTCAATGAGCGGTTGGCAACAAACTTCTTCAGTGATCTATGTTTATTATGTTTATTATTACAAACTGCTTAAGCAGGTGCATGTAAAATGTACTTTCGTGGATACCATACATGCCGATTCTACGTCACCAACGTTTTCAGTTATTCTTTTGACAATACTAATTTAACTATTTTAGCATGTGTAAGGAGCACAATGTTGTGAGTTATGGTTGGAAATGAACACACTTCGTACGCCGCGATCGCAGTGCAGACATTTTTATCGTCCCAAGATGAGAAGTTTCAACAGTCTTATGCTGCCATCATCTGATCTTGCGGAACTTGCTAGAATCTTATTTTATGGTACTTGTTAACTGAATCTTCCGTCGGTTGTAGGTAGAACAACATAATAATAAATGAAAGGCGGTAGTTTGCTTTTGTTCTACAATATTTCTTTATTGTGTTAACCATTTACTCAATAAATGTATGAGGATGGCCTTGTAAGCCGTAAACCGGTTAACACAATAAAACTAATATCGTTGAACAAAAGCAGACTATCGCTTTTCATTTATTATGGTGCTTGCTATAAAATTGCCCTATTACATCACATGAAGTCAAAGCATAAAAGGTGCTCCCAGTCTATACATGCCTTGTTAAAAATGTAGTTGATAAAATGTGCACAGTTGTTAAAATCCTCGTATCGTCCATGCATGCTGGTGGCGAATACGACTCTCACAAGCTTGCCGGCCAGCACTACGCTGCCTGCAGCACGCCACGCATCACCTGTGTTCATTTTATCAACCAGATTTTTACCTCCACGTTTATACGTTGGGAGGGTCTTTTATGCTTTGCCTTCATGTAATGTAACATGGCAGTTTTATAGCAAGTTCCATAATATCGGAAGATGGCAGCGTAAGGCTGTTAAAACCAGTCCTCTTGGAACAATAAAACTGCCTACACTGCCATCGCGGCTTACGAAGCATATTCATTTTCATTTTAAGTTTTATTAGTGTGTACACTCAAGAACAGACCTTTCTACATTTTTCATTATTTTCTGTTTGTACAGTACGTTCAGAAGAGATGGGAAACAACACAGAGCTGGATGAGCTCTGTTTCAGAAAGACTAACACTGGTTCTTGTGTTTAAATAAGTTATTCACTTTAACATAAACAAACTTCTCTATTTCATCGCTGATATATTTTTTACCGACTTGAAAATAATTATACTATCATCCTATAAAAGCCGATGAGATGTGAACGGGATTTATGCTGTGAGGGTTCCGTACAAACTTAATGATGTACTTAGATAACAATAACAATTTCGTGTGGTTCAATGGACTGGCATAAGTCTTTTTATTGAGCATCACTTTGTGGACTATCGTGTCCCTAACTAACTCAGTTATGCAGTTAGTTAGTGTTTAACATCCCGTCTACTCAGTTATCCAACCGGGGAGAAGGGACCTACAGTTAACGTCGAATACGAACCACGTGTTATTTCTGACGGTTCCTCACAAGCTGAGAAGTAGACTAGGTTAAAAAGAAGACAGAAAAACCCGTGATCTCACCGGGATTGTATCCCGTGACCTTTCGATTTCCAGACATTGACTTTACTGCTAAACCACCAAGCCGGACATTTATTTAAACAGTTCACGTGTAAGGAAAACATGTCATTTCGAGTTTTGTAAGTTATCGATGGTCACGTCAGAGAGAAAACAAGTTACGTCACTGTTAAACAATCTTTGGTCTTGTTGTGGCACAGATTTTGACTCTCCGTAGTATAATACATTCTTAGTTAAAGTGAGGTAGGTGATGGACGTATTCAGTAGTGCTGTGTTGACTTCTGATTGTATTTTTCAGATGAAGAAAGATTTATTCTAAATGACAGCAAGGATGAATATGATGTGTATATTGAAAGGCGAAAAGAATATAAATTTTTAATAATGTTATTATTTTTGGAGAGAAGAAGTTTGAGATAAGACCTCACCACTTCGCACCTAATTTGAAGAAACGATTATTGGCAGCTAGTTAACTTTGTTCACTTTCTCAGAGCTCATAGATAGACACCCCACTTCCTGAATCATGCATTAAGATTTCAAGTGATTAAGCTGTTTGATTTTTTCAGAAATTCTCTGTAACATGGTCCTTTTTTAAAATCATTGTTCACTTCGTTCGGCATAGTATTGTTAATACCAATCTTGTGTGTGAAGATAATGCGAAGTTTTACTCCGTCTTTTTGAATATATATTTAACTCTAAAATCATTGTCTTGGAATACCATTTCATAGGAATAGTTACTCTCCCCATCCCACTGTTTATCATTATACATTACCACATTGCACCATGTGGTATGCAACAGATTGAATACTTACTTAGAAATGGAAATGTAGCTTATTCGCTGCCTGCTTGCTGTTTGTTATTGTGTTTTCGAGAAATCTGCAATAATGTTGTCAAGATGCGAGATAAGTGGAAAATTTGGTTAGTGTCAGATAAAACGAACTGTAATGAGACCAGTTACAATTCGACTCAAATTAGGTTCTATTTAGTCAAAGATTTGCATACGAGTTTAAGTTGCGCAACAGTTTGTGCAGTATATCCAAGGCCTCAACAGACTAACACCCGTGGGGACAGGACATTCTCTTCGTTCGGCACTACAGGTTCCTACAGCCACGTCGCGTACCGTCAGCCAGGAAATGGGACTGTTTGAGGGTGTTCACACTGACAGTGCAATGATATCTGTTACAGCATGGACTCTCAGTACAGCGACCATTGCTGTGGCTTCGCTTGACGCAGTAAAAGTGAGGTAGCGCAGAGAGTTGTACGCTTCACTAAACTGGACACTGTTGTGGCACAGCGTCGTCTTTCCAAACGAGTCCCGACTCTGGACACAGAAGCAGTATTGTATGGGCACTCCGAAGAGAATGAAAGCTGCCAGACTGCATTCGTCATCTTCATTAGGGCGCAGTACCTATCACGGTGATTTGGGTACCAGTCGATGCACAACGCATTCACGACTGATACTTCAGGTTGACAACTACTGAGGCACTCATCGAGAATCCACATACGGCACGAATCTCGCGATGGTGGGAGAAATGTCGATATTTAGGAGAATGGATTACTCCAAAGGAAGAACTGACTCCAGAACGTTCGGAGAAATGGTCAACATGGAGGTCTCTCAATAGATTACGATCAAACACAACGAGATGCAAGACCAATCATCTGCGGACTTGGAGTTTCCCTGCGGGCATAGTTCTTTGCCGGTGTAGCGTTGAGCAGAGTAACAGCCATTTCTTTCAGTGTTCCTCATCACCAACGACCTGCACCATGCAAGACCTTATGAGAGCTACACCAAATGCACTTGAAGTTTCCTTTGTGTAACATTATGTCAACACATAAATATATAGGGTGGTCAGAAAATGTGTGAAATGCTTGCAGGGATGTTACAGGGCAGGTTGTACTGAGACACAAATGTTAAGAAAGAAATTCGATACGTTGCTCCGTTTCCGAGTTATTTAGCATAGAATGTAGCCAACCGGAGCGTCGCGCCCTCGCATTCAAGCGGCCTGGCAGGGGTGGTGTTGCCCAACGAGTGCTTTGTCTCGTTAGCTGAAACTTGAATTTACGCGCGCGACGATCTGTACTTTTGACACGATAAGTAAATAAATCCCCAATAAAGCGATCTTTTACACAAGATCGAAAATTAACGCGGGAAATACTATCGATGACAGTGCTGCTAAAGCTGAGATACTGAACACAGCCTTCCAAAATTCCTTCACAAAAGAAGACGAAGTAAGTATTCACGAAATCTAATCAAGAAGAGCTGCCAACATGAGTTACTTAGAAGAAGATATCCTCGAAGTAGCTAAGCAATAAAAGCAACTCTTCCGGTCCAGACTGTATACCATTTAGGTTACTTTCAGAGTATGCTGGTGCAATTATTCCATACTTAATAATCATATACAACCGCTCGCTCAACGAAGGATCCTTACCCAAAGACTTTAAAGTTGCACAGGCCCCACCAATATTCAAAAAAGGCATTAGGAGAAATCTACTAAATTACAGGTCCATATTATTAATGTCGATATGTAGCATGATTTTGGAAATTATGTTGTGTTCGAACATTATGAATTACCTCGAAGAGAACGGTCTATTGACACAGAGTCAACACCGTTATAGAGAACATCGTTCTTGTAAAACACAACTAGCTCTTTACTCGCTCGAAGTGTTGAGTGCTACCGACAAGAGGTAACAATTCATTCGGTATTTCTAGATTTTCAGAAGGCTTTTGACACTGTACCTCGCAAGAGGCTTGTAATCAAACTGCGTGCCCATGAATCGTCTCAGTTATGCGACTGGATTCGTGATTTGCTGTCAGAGAGGTCACAGTTCGTAGTAATTGACGAAACGTCATCGAGTGAAACGGAAGTGATTTCTGGCCCTCCTCTAGGTAGTGCTACAGGCCCTCTCCTGTTTCTTGTCTATTACAACGATTCAGGAGACAATCTGGGGAGCCGTCTTATGTTGTTTGCACACGATGCTGTAGTTTATCCTCTAGTAAACTCATCAGAAGATCAAAACCAATTGCAAAACGATTTAGGTAAGATCACTGTAAGGTGCGAAAATTGGCACTTGACCTTAAGTAATGAAAAGTGCAAGGCCATCCACATGAGCGCTAAAATGAATACGTTAAACTTCGGTCCAACGATAAATCAATCAACTCGCGGCCGTAAATTCAACAAAATACCTTTTAATTACAATTACCAGCAACTTAAATCGGAAGGAACACAAAGAAAATATTGTGAGAAAGGTGAACCAAAGACTACGTTTTTTTGGGAGAACACTTAGAACATGCGACAGATCTGTTAAAGAGACTGCCTAGACTGCGTTTGTCCGTCCTCTTTTGGAGTACGCTGCGCTGTGTGGGATTCTTACCAGACAGTATTAACGGAGTACATCGAGCAAGTTCAAAGAAGGGCAGTACGTTTTGTACTGTCGAGAAATAGGGAAGGGAGTGTCACGGAAATGATACAACCTTTGGGGTGACATCATTAAAAAAATGGTATTTGTCGTTGAAGCGAGATGTTCTCACGAAATTTCTCCTCCAAATGCGATGATAATAACGCCTACATACATAGTGAGAGACGATCATTGTAATAAAATAAGGGAAATCAGAGCTCGCACAGAAAGATATAAGTATTTCTGTTTCCCGTGCGCTGTTAGAGAGTGAAATAATAGAGAATTGTTGTGAAGGAGGTTCGATGAATCTGCTGGCAGGCACTTAAGTGTGATTTTAAGAGTAGTCATGTACACTCATGCTCATAAATTAAGAATAATTGCAGAATGTGGCACTACACAAAACTGGCGCTAATAGCATAGGCACATAGGGAACATACAAAACACAGATCTGTAAGTCCACGCTAATGCTGATAAGTTGAGAAACCCATCCCGAAACACATGTGCTACAAAACGCCACTGGTTCCTGCGCATGTACCCCGACATCAAATGGGATATGATGAGCATGCACACGTGCACAGACCGCACAACGGGTTGGCATACTCTGAATCAGGTGGTGAGCAGCTGCTGAGGTATAGCCTCCCATTCTTGCAACAGTGCCTGTCGGAGCTCCTGAAGTTCAAAAATGATTCTGAGCACTATGGGACTTAACTTCTGAGGTCATCAGTCCCCTAGAACTTAGAACTACTTAAACCTAACTAATCTAAGGACATCAAACACATACATGCCCGAGGCAGGATTCGAACCTGCGACCGTAGCGATCGCGCGGTTCCAGACTGTAGCGTCTAGTACCGCTCGGCCACTACGGCCGGCCGCACCTGAAGTGCCCTAGCAGTGTGAAGACGTGCAGTGATACGTCGACAGAGAGCATCACAGACATGCTCGATGGTGTTTAGGTCTGGAGAACAGGCAGGCCACTCCATTCACCTGATATCTTCTGTTTCAAGGTAGTCCTCCACGATGGCAGCTCGGTGGGGCCGTGCATCATTATCCATCAGGAGGAAGAGGGGACCCACTGCACTCCTGAAAAGGCGGACATACTGTTTCAAAATGACGTCTCTGTACACCTGACCTGTTACAGTTCCTCTGTGAAAGACATGCAGGGGTGTACGTGCACCAATCATAATCCCACCCCACACCATCAAACCACTACCTCAATACAGGTCCCTTTCAAGGACATTAAGGGTTTGGTATCTGGTTCCTGGTTCACACCAGATGAAAACCCGGCGAGAATCACTGTTCAGACTATACCTGGACTCGTCCGTGAACATAACCTGGGACCACTGTTCCAGTGACCATGTATTGTGTTCTTGACACCAGGCTTTACGGGCTCTCCTGTGACCAGGGGTCACTGGAATGCACCTTGGTACTGCAGCGCCTGGACACGTTTCCTGCCTGCTGGAATCGTTGCCATAATCTTGAGATCACACTTTGTGTCACACGGAGGGCCCGTGCTACGACCTGCTGTATTTTACCAGCCTCCAGTCGCCCTAGTATTCTACCCCTCATAAGGTCATCAATATGTGTTCTTTGAGCCATTTTCAACACACAATGACTATTAGCACGTCTGAAAACGTCTGCACACTTACTTGCTGCACCGTACCCCAACATGCGTATGTGGACTACTGCCAGCGCCACCGTGCGACGACCGCAGGTCAAATGCACCGCGTGGTCATACCCCGAGGTGATTTAAACCCTGAAACCGTCCACCAGAGCGTTGTTTCGCCATGTATCAGCAGTATCCTAAATTTATGAGCATGAGTGTAGATGTAGATGGTCTGGCGATCCTAGTCGCCAGCTAATTGTACTACCACGACCAAACCAGCGATTAGGTTAAGAGCGGTTGAGATGTCCTGTCACACGTCTGGTAAGATGTGGAGGGGCTATCCATAATGTTTGAAGCACGTTGCAGCCCACAATGGAAAACGAACGACCTCAAGGTATTCAGCAAATGAATTTTCCAAAAAATGAGCGTGATTCTGTCCCGTCTTTCGCTCTTCTAAAATGATTGGACGTATCAGCATGTTACCGATCATGTCGGACCAAACATTGATCGATAAACGAATCTGGGAATTGGTTTCCACTGTAGCGTGTGGATTTTCCTGGGTCCATCGATGACTATAACTAACAGTTAAACGAATAAGAGGCAAATGGAGAAAATTAACTAAATTGTATATTATTTCAAAAGTAATCACCATAACTGTTGATATATTTACCCCAATGTTACAGAAGACGCTCAGTGCCTGCGGAATCATGATTGTATCCAATCACGTACCTCTTCCTTCGAAGCAAATTGACGGCCAGGAATGTCTTTCTTCAGAGCTCGAAAAATGTGGAAGTGGGATGGAGAGAGATTGGGACAATATGGAGTATGTGTAAGGGCTTCCCAGCGAAACCTCTGCAGCTTTCTCGAAACGGCGTTGGCAACCTGTGGGCAATTTTCATGTTTATGGAATCCTGAAGAAAGAAATACGTGGCCGTCGATTTGCTTCGGACGGAGAGGTGGACATCTGGGTACAGTCATCATTCCGCAGGCAACGGCAAACATTTGTCCATCAAGGCACTGACTGTGTGGTCTGACAATGGGACAAAGGTATTAACAGTTATGGCGATTACTTTTGGAATAATAAACAGTATACCTATTTTAGTCCACCTGTCTCGTTTTGACTTGACTGCCCCTTATACTATGTGTGGTGTTGATTCCATTCCATGGAAAAATGGTTTCATCAGTGAATAGCGTTAATGGAGTGAACGTACATGAATCGTCTTCTAAGAGGGGCGTTTGAAAAGTCCATGCAAAGTCCGAGAGATGGCACAACCGGCGCGTATCGGGGTCATGTTTAGTTAGTAGCACCTTTGGGAAGAACGCACACCAACTTTCAGCCATATTGATCTATTTCTTTGTGTTTGGCATTCGTGTGAATCAAGGAAGTCGAGTGATTGTCAAAAAATGGACGAAAAAAGAATTTCGTGTGGTGATTAAACATTACTTTATGGAACGCAAAACGCCTCGGGAGACTGAAAAGAAGCTTGATAAACATTACGGTGACGCTGCACCTTCGATTAGAGTAATTTATAGGTGGTTTCAAAATTTGCGGAGTGGCCATATGGGCACAAGTGATGCTGAAAGTCCTGGACGCCCTGTGGAGGTTACGACTCCAGAAATTATTGATAAAATCCATGATATGGTGATGGATGACAGAAGAGTTAAGATGCATGAGATTGCTAGTGCTGTGGGAATCTCAAATGAACGGGTACATAATATTTTGCATAAACATTTGGACGTGAGAAAGCTATGCGCAAGATGCGTTCCGCGATTGCTCACGCTTGACCAAAAACGGAATCGCGTGAAGTGTTGCAAGGATGGTTTGCAGCCGTTCAGGAAGAATCCGCAGGACTTTAAGCGTCGTTTTGTCACAGTGGATGAAACATGGATACATTACTATACTCCTGAGATCAAATAACAATCCAAACATGGGTTACCAAGGGAGAATCTGCACCAAAGAAGGCGAAGACCATTCCCTCGGCCGGAAAGTTTACGGCGACGGTCTTTTGGGATTCGAAAGGGATAATCATCAACTATCTGGAAAAGGGTAAAACTATTACAGGTGAAGATTACTCATCGTTATTGAACCGTTTGAAAACCGAGCTGCAAGAAAAACGCCGGTGATTGGACCGCAAAAAAGTCCTTTTCCATCACGAAAATGCACCAGCACACACCTCGGCAGTAGTGGTCGCAAAATTAATGGAAATAGGATTCCAACTCGTTTCAGATCCCCCCTATTCTCCAGACAATTTCAATAAATGGTTGGCAGAACAAAGATTTTATTGAAATGAGGAGGTAATTGCAGCAACTAATAGCTATTTTGCAGACTTGGAAAAATCCTATTATTCGGAAGGGATCAACAAATTAGAACAGCGTTGGACGAAGTGTATAAGTTTAAAAGGAGACTATGTCGAACAATAAAAAAGGTTTACCCCAAACCCGTAAGTAGTTTTTATTTTTGCACATACTTTTCAAACTCGGAAACCATTCGGAATAGGGCTTAACTCCACATGAATCATTTTCTTTACATGAGCTTTCTTGTCATATCCCTGAATACCGACCCACGCTCCTGGACCACGCTATATGTGCGGCGGAAAAGAGAGGTTGCTTGTACCTGGACCCTTTCTGCCAAATCCCGTTGCGAGCAATCGGATGCTGCACAGCAAGGGCGGACTTGGGCAGCAGCTCTCGGTGTGGCGTTATTGAATGCGCGCGCGGTCGTAGATTTGCCGCGCGCATCTCGTTTGCTCGGCGACCCAGATCTGCCACAGCGCTCTCCACGCTGCGAACAGGGCGGCTGCATTAAATATGAGCGCTGGGGGGACGAAGAAAGAGTTAGTGGAAGAACATGTCGCCTTCCGTTATTTAGGAAGTTTCGGAAAACGAACGCCCATGCGGCCTGTCACAAGAAAAGGAACGGTTGCGAACAGTGTGTCGACGGCACAACAGCGAGATCTGCACTGGAGTCACAGAGAACGCGATTAAGAAAATTGTTCAAATGGTTCTAAGCACTATGACACTTAACATCTGAGATCATCATTATCCAAGACTTAGAACTATTTAAACCTAATTAACCTAAGGACAGCACACCCATCCATGCCCGAGGCAGGGTTCGAACCTGCGACCGCGACAGCAGCGAGATTCAGGACTGAAGCGCCTAGAACCGCTTGGCCATAGCGGCCGGCGACGAGATTAAGATCATGGGTTTGAATTTTCCTAGGACTACATGAAACAGTTTTGCAGGATTGTTCTGGAAGTGTGACCACTGCACTACCTGCCTGGAGAAATCTGGCCTTTGAGTACAGAGCCACAGCGGCCCTGCTGAATCCTGTCGTCTGCATCGTCCGCCGTATCTCAGTTGGTTAGAAAGTTTCAGACAGCCATCGCGTCATTTAGTATTATTTACTAATTGCAGATCATAAACCTTTCGTCTTGGACTATAGCTATAACTGTAGCTTGGAATTACGAGATCAGTTCGATATTGCAATACTTATTTCATCAGATTATTCCTTTCTTCATCAAAGCTACGAAGTTTAAAATCTCTGTTCCGGTCTTGTTCCTGCACATGGTAACAGAAAAGTTTAGTGCTTCAGAAGTATTTCGTGTGCGTTTTATCTTTACTGTGCATATCCGGGAAGAAGATGACAAGCATTTACAATACTATTCGCAGACAAAGTATATGATCAGACGAATACCCGCAAATGAGGAACATGCTGACAGAATAAAAAATCCACTTCGCTTGACAATAATTTCTTCTTTATTGCGTGACCAGTTTCGAAGCTTAAAGCTTCATCTTCAGGTGTCACCAAATAATTATGGAAACATAAATATATCGCGGTCGGGGCTGTCAGTCATTGGGGATCACACTCACGTCAAACAAATGCGTGAGAGCTTCAGACTGGAAACTGCAGCACGACACGGTTGACTTCCGATGGCTGGCTGGCACGACCATCACATGTTTATGTTTCCATAGTCGTGCAATAAATAACAAATCACTGGCAACTGACGAAGATTTTTTTTATGCTGTCAGTACTATTTCCAGAATCCATCATCGTCTTGTAAGGTCCCTACTAGGTTTCAGAAAAGGATTACCTGTGACAGAAAATGAGGATATGACCAGCTGTGAGAAGAAATGCCCTCTGAAATACTAAGTTTCGCGACACGAATCAAATTAAATAAAGAAATACGACCATGAAAAGTTTATATGAAATTACCCAAGCACTTACCGAACACTTAGTTTATTAGCACAACATTTTAACGAGGGCATAGCAAAACGAAAATTGAATTTAAATGAACGTGAGCAATCGTATCTCATAGCTCACCAAGCACAATAGTGCTTAAGCAACGTTGCTTACTGAAACTTTATTTTTGTGGGAGTGCGCCGCCTCAACGTGTTTTGAGAATGAAAACATGTTCCAAGTAGCCTGTATTATTTTTACCAGCCGCATAGTTAGCCACTCTCAACCGTGGGTCGTTTTCAAAAACTTATATTAAGCTTCCAGCTTCATTTCACGTTCTAACACCAGCGAAGTGTTCGTTTTTATCATTGAAATTGGCCAATTTGAACCGTGGATCATTTCCAAGCACAATCTTAAGCTTTTAAATTCGTTTCACAGTCTAAGTCAGCGATGTATTAGAACGTGAAATAAAGCTGCAAGCTTGAGGTTTGTGCTTCAAAATGACCCACTGTTGAAATTGGCCAATTTCGTGGGTAATAAAAAGAATGCAGCCTATTTAGACCATGTTTTTATTCTTAAAAACCGTGGCTTATAGCCAGGTAAACTGCAAATGGGCATCTGGACCGAATGTCTTTAAATTCACCGGTACCCAAAACTTAAAGACAGAAATAACTTTCACTTCACTTTCTACTGCGAAGTAACGTAGTTCGATGAAACATGTACGATACATAGAAAGAACTGTTTCAGAACAGTACAGAATCTAACTGAAACAAATACACAATGGTGAGCCGTGCGTGGTTCGTTTTACCGCCATCATGTATTTTTCACCCTGTTTTTAACGTACTTCCACCTCACTACGTTAATTTAAATTACTGTCACTGAGTTGCTGCTTTGCCCTACCGTGAGCGGCGTTAGCAGCGCGTATCGCTATATCGCCTCTCGTAGTATCTTTGCTCGACTGCTATTACTTCCCGGTCGTTGTCTGTCGTCAACCAGTTCCGGTCGCGAGTTCGGACGGCCAGTCAGTTGGAACGCGTCTGGAGCGCAGTCCGGACCTGCCAGTCGGGGAGTTGCAATGCGGCACTAGTGCAGTCGGGATGGAGCAGCAGTGAGGTCTGCATCGACATGGCTCGCCCGACCGTTGCCGCCACGCGTCACTTGAGCCGGGCCACGGTCTTGGTGGATCGTAGGTCAGTCGTCCTACTGGGCGCGTTTTGGCTCGCCGATCGTTCATGAGTCGGCTGTGTGTGTGCATCGACTCCCGATTTGTCTTCGTGTGTGCTTAGTAACTGTTGGATATCGTTCAGGTCTTCGTGCAGTGTTTGTCAGGTTCTGTGTGTAGTTGGTGTTATTTCCACTGACGACTATTTCAGATATTGTCGGCATTCTAGAGGCAGTCGGTCGGTTGTTGCGAATGAGGGAAGTTATCTCCGCGCGCTGCAGTCGGTTGGGTCCGCTGGCAGCCCCTGTGTAGTATTGGAGCGTGTGTGGAGCTGTCCGATCGCTACGAGCTTCGTGGTTCACCGACCCAGGATGTCAAAGTTGAGTAGTGTTTCAACTACCCACGCCACGTCCATTCATGTTGTGGTGGTTCGTTTCGGTTTGCTGTTGAGGAGGTTTTCCTGTGAGCAACACCACGTGTTTCTACTGTTCAAATTTAGCTGCCATGCGGTACAGTTAGTTATTTTGGTCGACTGCATTGGAGTGCACCAGTGGAATTTTCTGTCTCGTGGCCGTTAGTGGTTTGGTTACCTGCCCTGGGCACTGACGTAAATTCAGGCAGTGTTCTTTTGAGTGAAGTTAACTATATGAGCGTGTTTCACATTCGAGTGTACCAGCGGAATTTTGTGCCTAGTGGCTGTTAGTGGTCTGGTTACCTGCCCTGGCCACTAACGTAATTTCAGACAGCGTCCTTTCCTCCCTGTCCCACATGGTGTGTAATTTTGACAGCTAATACATACTCCATTGTGGATTACCACATTTTTAACATTACCGGTTTAAGTTCTCATGTACTGATCGACGGGAAGCAAGTCGTTGTGTCGGTCGGTCCGTGGCTGTCCCCTGGTTGGGTTCCGACGGATCAAGTATAGTTGGGCTCACTACCTGTCTCGCCTAAGTGAACGAGGGCAGACCGACCTCCCTGGAGGCTTCTGAGTACCACAGGTGTTTAGTTATCTGTTGTCAGCTACTTTAAATTTAAGGCTTATGGCTATTTGTTTTTACTTTCGTAAAAATTTTGCAAAATTAAGTTTTAAATTTATCTTTCAAGCATAAACATTGCGGCCTTCTGACTTTAAAATTATGGTAATATATTCTAAAATTTTGAAACTTAATTGTGGCGTTCATCCATTGGTATTGCACCTTGCATATGTATGTTCTATCTGCTTAGCCTTAAGGCTTTCCACGTAGCTGTGATACCTTTTTTATTTTATTTGATTTGCCTCTTTAATTGCATTTTAATCTAGTTGATTTTTAAGATTTCTTGTTGTTAAACATATTGGCCTTCTGCCTTTAAAAGTCTATGGTAATATATTCTAAAATTTTGAAATTTAATTGTGGCCCTTAGCCATTTGTATTGCACTTTGCATATGTTTGCTGTTTTTTTTTTCAATTATTTTATTGCTATCTTAATTGGATTTTTGTCTTGTTGATTTGTTAAGATTTCTTGTTTGGAGGCCTTCAGCCGTGAAAGAGTTGCATTCGGTAAAGGTACGGCTATGTGCCGCTTTGGTTGTAAAGGTTATTAAATAACAATAAATGATAATTAGAAGGAGAAACTGACCTCAACCTTTGGCACTTTCCACAATCCTATTACCTGTTCTGCCAGCGGGTTTGGCGGGCGTGTCAAATGGGACGAACAGGAATGACACTTTTATTCAGAGACAATATCTTCACTGAAGTCACGGCGATTTGTGATGGTCCCCTGGACATTAAAAAACGAGACATTGTTTTTAATGGGGTGCGTGGTCGCCACGGACGTCAATGCATGCTCCGCAACGTGCACGTGCTTCATGCTAGCCACAAGGCTGACACGGAGTTGTTGTCGTAGAACGTTCCGTTCCTCCATCGGCGATCTTGACAACCGCTGGATGGACGTTGGTACCTGTGGACGTGCTGCAGTAAGTTTGCCAACGCAACCCATACGTGCTCGGTGCATTTAAGTCGGGGGATGCGACAGGCCAGTCCTCCGGGCTGGGTGCACCTCTGAAAAGACGCGCATGGGGAATTAGTGTAGTGCCATTATCGCGTTGGGCGGTATGTGTACAGTGTTCAGAGATTGGGATGTCAGTTCTCGCATGCAGCCTGACGCCTCCTCAAACTACGAGGTGCATTCAAGTTCTAAGGCCTCTGATTTTTTTTCTAATTAACTACTCACCCGAAATCGATGAAACTGGCGTTACTTCTCGACGTAATCGCCCTGCAGACGTACACATTTTTCACAACACTGACGCCATGATTCCATGGCAGCGGCGAAGGCTTCTTTAGGAGTCTGTTTTGACCACTGGAAAATCGCTGAGGCAATAGCAGCACGGCTGGTGAATGTGCGGCCACGGAGAGTGTCTTTCATTGTTGGAAAAAGCCAAAAGTCACTAGGACCTAGGTCAGGTGAGTAGGGAGCATGAGGAATCACTTCAAAGTTGTTATCACGAAGAAACTGTTGCGTAACGTTAGCTCGATGTGCGGGTGCGTTGTCTTGGTGAAACAGCACACGCGCAGCCCTTGCCGGACGTTTTTGTTGCAGTGCAGGAAGGAATTTGTTCTTCAAAACATTTTCTTAGGATGCACCTGTTACCGTAGTGCCCTTTGGAACGCAATGGGTAAGGATTACGCCCTCGCTGTCCCAGAACATGGACACCATCATTTTTTCAGCATTGGCGCTTACCCGAAATTTTTTTGGTGGCGGTGAATCTGTGTGCTTCCATTGAGCTGACTGGCGCTTTGTTTCTGGATTGAAAAAATGGCATCCACGTCTCATCCATTGTCACAACCGACGAAAAGAAAGTCCCATTCATGCTGTCGTTGCGCGTCAACATTGCTTGGCAACACACCACACGAGCAGCCATGTGGTCGTCCGTCAGCATTCGTGGCACCCACCTGGATGACACTTTTCGCATTTTCAGGTCGTCATGCAGGATTGTGTGCACAGAACCCACAGAAATGCCAACTCTGGAGGCGATCTGTTCAACAGTCATTCGGCGATCCCCCAAAACAATTCTCTCCGCTTTCTCGATCATGTCGTCAGACTGGCTTGTGCGAGCCCGAGGTTGTTTCGGTTTGTTGGCACACGATGTTCTGCCTTCACTAAACTGTCGCACCCACGAACGCACTTTCGACACATCCATAACTCCATCGCCGCATGCCTCCTTCAACTGTCGGTGAATTTCAATTGGTTTCATACCACGCAAATTCAGAAAACGAATTATTGCACGCTGTTCAAGTAAAGAAAACGTCGCCATTTTAAGTATTTAAAACAGTTCTCATTCTCGCCTCTGGCGGTAAAATTCCATCTGCCGTATGGTGCTGCCATTTCTGGGACGTATTGACAATGAACGCAGCCTCATTTTAAAACAATGCGCGTGTTTCTATCTCTTTCCAGCCCGGAGAAAAAAAATCGGAGGCCTTCGAACTTGAATGCACCTCGTAGAACACCTGACCACCAAGGCAATAATGTCTGACAATGTTCATGGGTGCATTTAGGTGGTACCAGCTCCCGCCATATGAGGATATGTCCAGAATCATCACACAGACTGAATCTGCTCTTATCCAAGAAGGCCACGTGACAACATCCCACGCTGGCCCAGTCTCTACGCTCTTGGCACCATCGAAAAACGTTGCTGCCGATGTGCAGGTGTCACTCTGGAGCGTGAGATGGCGTGCTTTGTAGTCCTGTTAAATATGGTTGCAATTGCACACGGTTTTCCACGTGGGTTCCTTCTTGCCAGTTGCTCAATGTAGCGGTCACTGCTGCTGTAGTTGACCGTGGTCGACCATTTCCTCTCCAGGCAGTGGAGCGTGTGGCTATGACTGGCCCTTATACACGTGAATGCTGTGAACAGTACCAAGCTCCGGGTTACATTCGTCGCACTTCGTCCTTCTTCCTGTTTCTCGATGATTCTTTCCCGTGTTAAGTTATACAGATTTTGTTTCTGAGACATCTTCTAATGAAGAACACTACCACAGCAGTCACAGTAGCCGTTTTATTGCTCAAATGGAGCAATTTCTCTGACGTCCGAAAGTTCACGATCATTAGCTTCCGGGCCAAGGGTGAAACCATTTTCGAAACGGCTACGTCTGTAAACCGTTCGCGCCGGCCGCGGTGGTCTAGCGGTTCTAGGCACTCAGCCCGGAACCGCGCGACTGCTACGGTCGCAGGTTGGAATCCTGCCTCAGGCATGGATGTGTGTAATGTCCTTAGGTTAGTTAGGTTTAAGTAGTTCTAAGTTCTAGGGGACTGATGACCACATATGTTAAGTCCCATAGTGCTCAGAGCCATTTGAACCATTTGCCAAACCGTTCGCGTGCCGGCATGGTTTAAGCATACCACACATGGCAAAATGGTGCTATCCAAAAAGGACGCCGAGGCAACTGTGGTGCACCATGGGCCATAGATGACGCAGGTGAACAACGGTTGCGGAGATGTGTACCGACGAATAGTATTGCAACTGTTGAGCAAATGACCGATTAGAAGAACCAAGGGGCTACAAACAGAATTTCCTCAACGAGCGTTCAGTGAACGTTGCTGTGTACGGGCCTCTGCAGCAAATGTATGGGTCATGCACCCATGCTGACTGCTGTTCATTGGCGACGAAGACTGAAATTTGCACGCCAATATCGCATCTGGACTTCCACTGACTGGCGATCGATAGTCTATTCAGATAAATGACGTTTTATGCTCCGTAAGACCGAAGGCAATCGTCGGAAGGGTCCAGGCCGGAGGCCTAGTGTTATGATTTCGGAAAGTGTTTTCGTGGCATTCCCTGGGTCATCTCCTCATTCTGGAAGGGACAATGGATAAACAGACGTATGCATCTATCCTTGACGAAGATTTCCATCCCTAGATGCAGTTAGTTTTTCCTCTTGGCGATGGCATCTACCAGCAATATATTGCAATACGACACATAGCTCTCAGTGTACATGTGTGTTCGAAAAGCATCAGGATGAGTTTGTCGTACTTCCTCGGCCACCGAACTCATGGGATTTAAACCTAAACCAGAATCTGTGGGACTACCTCGATCATGCTGTTCACACCAAGGATCCTCAACCGATAAATCTATCGTAAATATCCACTGCACTGGAGTCGGAAAGACTCCACATCCCTTTTGGTACCTTCCAGGACTTCATTCACGCTTTTCCTGCACTGTCGCAACGATCCGCGCTGCAAAAATTGGTTATTCAGACTTTTGACAGGTGGTCATATTAATTGACTGGACAGTGCATTTCGTGTACTTTTTATCTTTTCTGTGAATATCCGGCAAGAAATTGACAGGCATTTGGAACGCTATTCCCCAAATGCATCATCATGTTGTGAGGTTCCTGCTAGGTTTTAGAAAGTGATTACCTGTGACACTTATTCCTCTTACGCCCCGATTTGAGAAAAAAATGTCGTCTTATATGCTAAGTTTCGACCCACGAATTAAATTTAGCACTGGCTGGCCAGTTAACACATTCATAGTGCAGTGATTTACGGTGGACATAGCAAAACGAAAACTGAATTTAAGTGAACCTGAGCAATTGTACAAGATACCTCACCAAATTTAAAAGTGTTTAAGCCACGTTGTTTATCATTGTATTTTGGCATGCGGACTGAATTTCTTATAATAATACTCAAATATACAGCATTAAATACGAATTCACTATGGGTAAGAAAATGATCAAATGTTGCTAATTTATCGTACCTGCTCCTTAGAGATGATAAAATGGCCCCATGAAGCACATGGATTACACGCTTGTGCATAAGAAACGCTAAAATTAAATACTTGAAACTATCGGGCGGTCTCACCCTCTGGCTTATGGTTCGAGATTTCGGGCAGTCGATGTATATCGTAATCTAATAACTACGGAATGAGAGAGTAGAATCAGGTAACATTTTTCTTTTTATTCAGGAATAAACTAGGTAAATCAGAAAAGTTCATAAACAGGCTGGAAACACGATATTTTTTGAGTAGTTGATTGCAAAGGGTCGCCATCAATATTAGATACATCGATTGATATGGTAGTGACAAAACGATTTACTGATACACACACACACACACACACACACACACACACACACACACACACAAGTAATAGTTTCAACCGTCGTAGAAAGATAAGCAAATTAGCATTAACTCAACAGAGTACACAGGTGTGATGGAATTTGGATTCAAAAGTTGTAAATTGTTAGAATAGTCGCGAGATCTACAGCTGGTAACAGCATCAGTTTATTGATTCAAGAGTGGTTAACGACTCAAAATCCCCAGAAAAACAAAAATTGCCTTGTAGAAATAAATGCAAGACTTCAAGTAAGTCAAGAAGTGCCTCAGAAGCACTAACATAGGTGTAAAGCGTGGTTAAGCCTCTCTTTCTCCACTCCGCCGCATAACCTGCAATTGAAGGCGTGCATCGCAGTTCGCAGTATTACCGTGGCAGATGTAATCGTAGTCGAAGGTGGTGGCGCCGAACTCTGAGGCGTGAGAGCTGCTAATGAGGAATGGCGCTGGTTGTCGCGGGTTGACTGCATGAAGCCAACAACGTCATCTTGACAATACCGACGCCGTTGAATAATCTGAAAATCGGGAAAAAGTTGAGCTCTGAAATGACTTGGCAGAAGGCCGAAATCCAACCATCTCCTTCACATAACTAGCCACCAACTTGACTCCTCTGTCTTTGGCACACAAGCCTATCATCCTCACCTTGCCAAAAAAAACCTCCGCGACTAATCAGTAAAACAACCTAAGTGAACCGCCATTCCCATACTTGGAAAATTGGGTCCCTGTCTACCACCATCCACTGAGGTGACAAAAGTCATAGGATACCCCCTAATATGGTGTCGGACCTCCTTTTTCCCGATGTAGTGCAGCAACTCGACGTGGCATGGACTCAACAAGTCACTGGCAGTTCCTTGAAGAAATATTGAGTCATGATAACTCTACAGCCGTCCATAATTGCGGAAGTGTCGCCGCTGCAGGAGTTCGTGCAGGAACTGATCTCTCGATTATATCCCATAAATGTCAGGCGATCTGGATGCCGAAATCATTCGCTCGAATTGTCCAGAATCATATCGCGAACAATTGTGGCAAGATGATAAGGCGCGCCATCATCCACAAAAATTTCACCGTTGTTTGGGAACATGAAGTTCAAAAAATGGCTCTGAGCACTATGGGACTCAACATCTGAGGTCATAAGTCCCCTAGAACTCAGAACTACTTAAACCTAACTAACCTAAGGACATCACACACACACCCATGCCCGAGGCAGGATTCGAACCTGCGACCGTAGCAGTCCCGCGGTTCCGGACTGCAGCGCCAGAACCGCTAGACCACCGCGGCCGGCGGAACATGAAGTCCATGAATGGCTGCGAACGATCTCCAATAGCCGAACATACAAATTTCCAGTCAATGATCGGTTCAGCTGGAGAAGAAGACACTGTTCATTCCACGTAAACACAGCCCACACCATTATGGATCCACCATCAGCTTGCACAGTGCCATGTTGACAACTTGGGTCCGTGGCTTCGTGGGGTATGTGCCACACTCGAACCCTACTATCAGCTCTTATCAACTAAAATTGTGAATCATATGACCAGGTGACTTTTTCAGTCGTGTAGCGTCCAATCGATATGGTCACGAGGCCGGGAGAGTCGCTGCAGGCGATGTCGTGCTGTTAGCAAACGCTATCGCGTCGGTCGTCAGTTGCCATAGCCCATTAACGCCAAATTTCACCGCACTGTTCTAAAGGATACGTTTGTCGTACGCCAAACATCGATTTCTGCGAAGTGTTGCTTGTCGGTTAGCACCGACAACTCTACGCAAGCGCCGCTGCTCTCGGTCGTTAAGTGAAGGCCGTCGAGCACTGTGCTGCCCGTGGCCAGAGGCAGTGCCTGAAATTTGGTATTCTGGGCTCACTCTTGACATTGTGTATCGGGAAATATTGAATTTCCTGACGAAACGACTTCCGAAATGGAATGTTCCATGTCTCTAGCTCCAACTGGTATTCTACATTCAAGTCTGTTAATTCCCTTCGTTCGGCGATAATCATGTCGGCGACCTTTTCCCATGAACTACCTGAGTATAAAAGTTCTACCAACGCTCTGCCCTTTTATACCTTTTATACGCCATCTGTAGATGTACATCGCTATCTAATGACTTCTGTCACCTCAGTGAATAATTTAACAGGCATAAGCCAATGAAAATGTAGTTTCACCAGACAGCAGGGACCGAGCAAAGATTCCCACAGCCGGTTCTCCACGATGGGAAATTCTGCAAATTTTAGGAAGGCTACTAGTCTCGTTCCCATGGAAGAAACGTAGGGGAAGTTTTCGAAATGCACGTATACCAATATTCCTGGCTTAGCAAGACTGCTCCCAGAGAGCAAACATGGCAGGTAGTTTCACTATGGACTGTCGAAACTGCTCGTCCTTGGCTCTTAACGAGCGTCAAGTCTTAGTCTGACCAGCCACGAGTTCGCAAAGCTCGCCTGAGCGCCTTCGGGTCCGTCTCTCATTGACCAGACGCGGACATTGAATGATCTCCGCGCCGCCGTGCGCCAGAGAGCTGTTCCTCTTGGGAACCCAGGTACTAGGACAAACGAGGCCTTGTGGGGCGGCGGGTTGAATGAATGTAGTTATATAATGTTTGGTTTGTAATGTAGAAAAGATGCATTTCCCGGCCGATTAACCATATGTGGGGCGGCGGGTGGAAATTAATTGTTATATAAATGTTCCTATTATTTATGCTGTCTTTTGCCGTTCTCAACACTGGCTCTCTAACTACAATATTGGCAACCAGAAAGTGATTAGCAAAACGTGAAGCCTGTAATTAGAATTCCTAGTGCCCACTTCATCTGAGAAATAAACTTATAGCTACAGCTTATAGCTCTGAGGAATTAGGAGATTGTCTGGGATTCATAATCAAAAAACGGTCCTGTAAAAACGTTCGCTATATTCTGAAAGTCACAGATCAAAAAAAAAAAAGAATCCACACAATCCAACTACCAGAGAAATTCAGAGTCTAATGCGCTGATGCAACTATAACTGTCCAAATTAAATGTTTAAGTGAATGCTCGCCATAATTTGATGATAATATTCATTAAACGCCATGCTAAATAATGGTAGAATGTCTGTCCCGCAGCGGCACGTGAAAATACGACATACGCAAACTGAAGATAGATCATTTAAGTCATCCCAGAATTAACACTTCACTCGAAAACGATTTCATGGTTACGCGTATCCCGAGTAACTTATTACGGCATCCGAGGCTGTTTATAGCAATGATACCGACGCGATGCTACTCCCGTCACAGGTGGTGTGCTATTCAGCGTCTGGAGAGAACTGAGGCCTTGCTTCCTCGCGCAGCTTTCTTATATATAAAGCCGCGGTGCGGACGGCTGAGGGAACGCCTGATCAAATCGGCTCTCCCGACTAACCGCTGGGCTAGTAATGCACCGCATTAAGTTATTGAATAAATCATTGCTTCCTTTGCTGATGGCCGATGAGGCTCTCAATTTAAATGTGCATTCAGCACACAGGTAAGTAGTCATAATAAAAGCCTGACGTGACTAACTTAAATATTTTGGGCGAGAGAATTAATTTAATTACACTACACGTAGTAGACGAGCTCTGAACGTGCTCTTTGGAGATACGCTATCGCTATAGTTTTATAGTTATTCAATTGAAACTTCTCACATCTTTATTATTATAGCGGATCTCTATTCTGCTTAAATATAAACATCTTAGCCTTATTTATTAGCTTACTTAATCTATCTTGCTTCTTTAATTTTTAAGACAAAAACCAGAAAATCATGAATTTCCACTAAAATTTTAATTTGTGAGATCCAAAGTACTGTTTCTATTAAATTATTATGAAAAAGGAATCTAAATATAAATTTTTAAGTCTCTAGCTCTTTCCTGTTGCGCCTATGATTTTTACAGAAAAACGTCCAAATTTCGAAAATGGTTAAAGTTATTGAACTGATACTCAACACATATTGATTTAGTATTACTCCTGACATGGTAGAACCGTTTCAGGTTATTTACGTGATTTTTAAAGTATTGCGCAACATTTATGACGTCAGAGCTAGTTACAGCGGACTAGGCTGGCACACAATGGAAAGACTGATGAGAATTTCATGAGGCGTGAGTAGGCTGATTCCCTACAGCCTGTCGGACATGTCACTCTGTAGAGCATGGGAAGCTTGATGTTCCACAGTTAGAGGAGATGCCACGTGCCGAGCAAAGATATGAACAGAGATATCTGAATGTCACCAGCAGTGAGCCCGATGTCAAAATCCACTATGATCACCCACCTACGTTACTAGCAACTATGTCCTAACCACTCATGAGCTACATCAGTACAACTGCGAGTAGTGCACGGTAAACACAGAACAATTCGGAAAGCAGACTGAAGAAATCAAAGTCTGATATTCTAATCGCGTATCCAAAGCAGGACATGTGTGAGTAATGCCTGGAATGCAAATTCATATAATTTACTTTAAAAAAGAGAGTAAATAGGCAGTAATATTACTGTTACCAAGAAAAACCGTGGCACAGGAAGTTCCAAAATGCAGGAAATACAAACAAAGTATGACCAGTATAAATCTCAAAGAATTGACAAAGGTTGAAGCGTCAATATGTGGGCCTCTTCATCATTTTTCAACAAAAAGAACTTCATTCCTATACATTTGGCACCCTCATTTCTCAGTGCAGTTAGTCATTTCCTTCCGATATAAAAAGAAAAGACTGTGCAGCTGAGTGTGTTCATATCGGCGAAAAATTTCCTTATTACACATTATATTAGCCTGCTCATGAGGTGTGGAAAGGAACGAATAGTGATCGTTGCTGCGACGAGAATGAAAAGGAGACAGTTCACTCTCTCTCTCTCTCTCTCTCTCTCTCTCTTTTCTACACTGCTCCCACCGCCTACCGCATATAACCGGTCACTGACGTAACAACATTTTCCGAAATTGCTTTATGGGAACGTGTGTATTCATATGTGGTATTTAAGAATAGTAGGGAATATGATTAAATAAAACCTTTCGTCATACAATAACTGATACTTCGCTACGGATATGAGCAGTTGAAAACAATACATTCTGTTCACGAAGCCTACCAACATTGTTCTGATAAAGTGTCTAACAGAATAAGGACAAAACACCTGTGTATGCCCACAGACTGCACTCTAACCGCTATGCATTTATTCTCAAGAAGTGAGTGGTTATGTTACCAACTCATGCCTGTAACCACCGTGAGCATTTATTATACATGTATCCATGCAAACACGTTATGGTTCTCTAGCGTTAAAAGTTCTTCTGAAATTCAGGAAAGTATTTGCATGAATATGAACCTTCAAAAAAATAGAAAAAGAAGAAAGAACGGATTAAAAGCGACTCCGGGGAAAGAAAAAACGGAGTACTAAAATTAGACAAAAAAATACGGATTAATCCGGCAAAAACGGACTATCTAGCAACCTTATGTTTAACCGATCGCTTGCTATTTTTTTTATTTCTGCTGAGGACTGTAGCGAAGCATTAAACTTCAATGCTTCAAAAATACTTGAGAGAATAATAAGTGAAATAGAAAAAAGATCTGACATATAACAACACACCATGTCACCTCAATTTAATTTGTTGACAGGAAGGCATTAAATAAGAGATCTTTAACTTATTTTGAAAAATATACATCCAATTTTAATGCCAAATAAAACAGCAGTATGGATACAGCAGAACTACTTAATGAAATACCTGCTTCCAAATCTAGTGAAAAAGCTGTGAAGAGCATGCAGGCTGATTTCCATTCCGAAAATTTTTTTTCGAAGTATTGATTACGAGATGCTTATCGACGTATCGAAATAGCTTTGAGGGTATTATCACAATTTTAAACACAAAGTCAGCAAATTAAAGATGATAAAAAAATACTGATGGTCGAGTAGCAGACTATGAAATTCAGCTATCTTGTAAGATAGAATACGTCACGTCTGCTGAATTTGACTTCAATGACGTTATCAATGAGCTTGGTGCGCTCAAAGCAAGTAAATGGAAAGTAAAATGAATGTAAGAACACAGTCCTTGAAAAAGAAGTGTGTTATCAACACTTACTTATAACTGTTTACCTTTTATGTCCCATTATTGGTTCAAACACTGTTAATAATTTAATAGGAGCAAATAAAATGTGTTAATTATTATAAATCATGATAAAATCAATGTACAGTGGCTACCACAAACAATAAGACTTAAATTTTATTTAACTTTCAAACCTTTTAGGAAGTTTGTACAGTTCTACATCTACAACATACTCAGCAAGCCACCCACCAACAGGTGTGTAACGGAGGGTACCTTTTTACCACAAACTGATCCCCCCTCCTCTGTTCCACTCGAAATGACACGTGAGAGGTATGATTCTTGGTAATTTTCTGTATTAGCTCTAATTTCTAAAATTTTCTCGTCGTGATCATTTCTCGGGATATATGTGCGAGTAACATGTTGTCTGACTCTTCTCAGAAATTAGTCTATGGAAATTTCAGTAGTAAACCTCTCCGTCAAGCCTGTTTGTTTTTAGCATCTCTGTAACGCTCTCACACAGACTAAACGATCCCGTGACGAAATGCGCCTCTCTTGTTTGGATCTACCCCACCTCTTCTATCAGTCCTGCCTGGTAAGGATCCCATATGATGACCAATACTCAAGCAACGTTCGAACAAGCGCCTTGTAAGCCACTTCCGTCGTTGATAATTTACATTTCCTCAAAATTCTTCCCCTACAAATCTCAGTTTGGCATCTGCTTTCTCTAATATTTGTTTCATGTAATCATTCCACTTCAGGTCACTCTAGATAGTAACTTCTAGATATATTATGGTAGACACTGTTTCCAGCAATTTCTCATCAGTAGTGTATTTATACAGAAGTGCTTTTCTTTTTCTATGTACTGCAACAGGTTACATTTATTTATGTTGAGAGCCTGTACCATTCATCAATCCTCTGCAGGTCATTTTACAAATCAATACTGTCTTCTGGCGTTGCTCCTTTGATATAGACAACTACATCATCTACTAACCGTGTTAAAGAGCCTCCAACGCCTGCTAGTAGATCATTTATATACATTATAAACAGTAACGATCGTTTACTGCATTTACTGGGCTGCTTCGGAAATTACCTTTAATTCTGCCGTTTTTGTTCCGTAAAGATCGACGTTTGTAATTTACTTATTAAAATGATAAATTTAATTTGTTGTGTGCAATATTTTTCATCAATATAGCTCATTTAGGTAACATTCTCAATAACGCTTCATTTCTATTAAATCTATCTTACGTAGGATCACCTCGGTACGGCTCTGATTGAACCTTTATAACAGACTCTCTCATTTGATTGTTTTAGAGGTAATGGCAGAAGGGAAAGAAAAGATAAAAGGAAGAGTAAAGCGAAATACAAGTGCTTAATGAGGACAGTGACTGGTGCAATTTGTGGATATATCTATACCATCAAAAAGTAACGAAGACTTGTAAGAATTGAAATGTATAATACTTGATGATAAATAACAGAAAAACGAAGTTAGAAGCAGGAAAAAGTTCGAGAAAGCCATGCTAAAATTCTATAATTTTGAATACACAGTAGTGGGTTTGCCTGTCTGCCGTTAAGACATTAAAGTTTGGCGGGATTGACAAACCAGTTAAAACTGCAGATTAAATTGTAGATGGCTGTGATAATATTGTTTGCAGAGTTCTGTAGAAACGTATGGATGATGTTTCCCAAGTACAAGTATGATTTCAAAAGAACTTCATTCATTTTCTGTTTCTTTTTTACTGTTAGAACTATTTGGAATGCTTTTTGACAGTACTCTAGAATTTTCAGGTTTGTGTATTATGAATACAGTACTGTGCTTGGTTCATGCTTCACTGAGGCACTATATAGTTTCTAAGTAAGCCACTGTCTAACTGACTCACTCAGAAACAATGAGATATATACCGCACAGATTAATGTACCCGGTATTAATAACATACTAACACCTGAAGATAGCAACGTCTTGCTGAAATGCATCGTCCGCAATCATTTGGTATAAAAGTGGTAGAAGCAGAAAATGATAAGTCGTTTTTCGCAATTTCACTCTGATACAAATTTAGTATTGTGTGTTTCCACGAATACTTAGATGTCCGACTGCTCGTTGTTTTCCATTGTCTAGGGACTTGCTGGAAGTTTTAAATAATTTTACGCACACTAACACGAAACTGTCCTCTATTGTGTCTGACAACATAATAGCGCGGGACTGCAGCCAAAAAAGTTGCCTGTTGCTGCAGGGCTGCCAACACAAAAGGCGTCCCGACGGCAGCCCGACCCAACGCGTGACTGTGTATCCCGGCTGAAACATCAGAGCTTTGATCGATTTGTGTGGCTCCTATTTATGTTGTAGCTCATAAGCTAGTCAACAAAGCGACTTTAAATTTCCTTTTAATATATTTTATCCCCCAAACATGTTTTTAATTAGTCGAGAAACGACTTTAAAAATATAATAAAATTGTAAATTGTGTTAGGAAAAAAAATTTGTTCAAGTTTGGTATGTTGCTGAGAAAACGGGGCGTATATAACAAGGGAATAATATGAGGTAGCCGAAGGAACTGTATTAAATGTAAAATATTTAAATGCGAACACTGAAACAAGAAGTTTATGTTACCAGCCGCTGTTTATTTCCACAACGCGTTTCATAGTCTTAAACATCCTTCATCTGGTGCATTTATTTGTATTAATATCAGAGGTTTGTGCTGTGTTACGAGTTTGGGGTAATCCATGTCACTGTCTAGCAGAGAAATAAAACACTATTTCAGACACCTACATCTACATCATACTCCGCAAGTCACATAATGGTGTGTGGCGGAGGATGCTTTCGGTACCACTATCTGATCCCTACGACCCTGTTCCACTCGCGAATAGTGCGTGGGAAGAATGATTGTCGGTAAGCCTCTGTATTGGCTCTAATTACTCGAATTTTCTCCTCGTGGTCAATACGCGAGGTATATTTGGGGGGAAGTAATATGTTGTCAGAGTCCTCCTGAAAAGTGCTGTCACAAAATTTCAATAGTAAATCTCTTAGTGAGGCACAACGTGTCTCTGGAGTTTGTTTAGCATCGCCGTAAAGCTCTCTCTCCAGCTAAACGATCCCGTGACGGAACGCGCGGCTCTTCGTTGGATCTTCAAAAATGGCTGTGAGCACTATGGGACTTAACTTCTGAGGTCATCCGTCCCCTAGAACTTAGAACTACTTAAACCTAACTAACCTAAGGACATCACACACATCCATGCCCGAGGCAGGATTCGAACCTGCGACCGTAGCGTTCGCGCGGTTCCAGACTGAAGCGCCTAGAACAGCTCGGCCACTCCGGCCGGCCGTTGGATCTTCTGTATCTCCTCTATCAGTCCTTCCTGATAGGGATCCGAGATAGATGAACAATACTCAAGAATCGGGCGAACAAGCGCCTTGTCAGCCACTTCTTTTTTGGATGAGTTACACTTCCTTAAGATTCTTTCTATGAATCTGAATCTGGTGTCTGTTTTTACCACTATCTGTTTTATATGGTCATTCCACTTAAGGTCGCTCTGGATAGTTACGCCTAGATATTTTACGGCAGACGCTGTCTCCAGCTGTTTGTCATAGTAGTGGATTTCTTTTCCTATGTATGCGCAATATGTTACATTTATTAACGTTCAGGGTCAACTGCCACAGTCTGGACCATCCATCAGTTCTCTGCAGGTCGTTCTGCAAATTTTTACTATCTTCTGGCGTTGCTACTTTGGTATAAACAACTGCATCATCTGCGAATATCCTTAAAGGGCGTCCTACGATTTCTACTAGATCATTTATATATATTGTGAACAGCAACGGTCCTATCACACTTCCCTGTGGTACTCCGGATTTTACCTTTACATATGTCGATTTAGTACAATTAAGAGCGACGTGTTGAGTTCTATCTGCAAAAAGTCTTGAATCCAATCGCAGGTCTGCTCCGATATTCGGATTTTTTTCATTAAACGGCAATGCGGGACGGTGTCAAATGCCTTACTGAAATCAAGGGACACGGCATCAACCTGAGAGCAATTGTCTACTGCGCTGTGGATCTCATGGAGGAACATAGCGAGCTGAGTTTCGCAGGATCTCTGTTACGGAGTCCATGTTGATTTTTATAGAGGAGCTCTTTGTTTTACAAGAACGTTATAATTCTTAAACATAAAACATGTTCCATTATTCTACAACAGACTGACATCGACTATATAGGTCTATAATTGTGTGGATCTGTCTTACGGCCTTTCTTAAAAACGGGAATGACCTGCGCTTTTTTCTAATCATTAGGTACCTTTTGTTGCTCAAACGATCTAAGATAAATTGCTGCTAGAAGGGGAGCAGGTTGTTTCGCATAATCTTTATAGAATCTTATAGGTATCTAATCTGGCCCAGAAGCCTTTCCACTACTAAGCGATTGTAGCTGCTTTTCAATTCCGCTATCGGTTATCTCAATATCTGCCATTTCAACGTTCGCACGACGATTGAAAGGAGGGACAGTGTTATAATCTTCCGCGGTGAAACAACTTCGGAAGATCGAATTCAGTATTTCGGCCTTCTCTCTGTTATCTTCCGTTTCGGTGCCGATGTGGTCGCTGAGAGAATGAATAGTTGATTTTGACTCACTTAGCCGGCCGGGGTGGCCGAGCGGTTCTAGGCGCTACAGCCTGGAACCGCGCGACTGCTACTGTCGCAGATTCGAATCTTGCCTCTGGCATGGATGTGTGTGATGTCCTAAGGTTAGTTAGGTTTAAGTAGTTCTAAGTTCTAGGGGACTGATGACCTCAGAGGTTAGGCCCCATAGTGCTCAGAGCCATTTCAACCATTTACCCCACTTACTGATTTTACATACGACCAAAATCTCTTAGGGTTTTCACTCAACTCAGTTGACAACGTCTTAGTTTCAAAATCATTGAACGCTTTTCTTATTATTCTCCTTACGCTCATTTTCGCTTTGTTCAGACTTTGTTTGTCAGCTACATTTTTACTTCTCTTGAATCTGAGATGAAGTGCTCTTTGTTTACGTAGCGCTTTTCTAACACGGCTATTAAACCATGGTGGATCTTTCCCATACCTTAAAATCTTACTCGGAACATACTTGTTTAGGGCATATTGAACTAAGCCTTTGAATTTTTTCCATTTATTCTCCACATCTTCGTCATCCTCACCGACTGACTGCTGAGATATTCTGAAATTTGTATCCTGTCACCCTTGATGAGCAAATATATCTTCGTACCTTTCTTAAGATTCCATGCAGGACCCGTGGTCATAGATGCTGTCACAGCCTTATGGTCACTGATACCTTCCTCTGCGTTAACTGATTCGATAAGTTCAAATGGCTTTGAGCACTATGGGTCTTAACTTCTGAGGTCATCAGTCCCCCAGAACTTAGAACTACTTAAACCTAACTAACCTAAGGACATCACACACATCCATGCCTGAGGCAGTATTCGAACCTGCGATCGTAGCGGTCGCGCGGTTCCAGACTGTAGCGCCTAGAACCGCAGGGTCACCTCGGCCGGCGATTCGGTAAGTTCAGGTCTGTTTGTTGCCAGGAGGTCTAAGGCGTTACCCTCACGAGTTGGTTCTCTATCTGCTCAACGTAATTTTAGGACAAGACATCCAGAACAATGCCACACGATTCCCTGTCTCTGGCACCAGTTTTGAGGGCATATCACTCACAATCTATACCTGGCAAATTGAAGTCATTCCCCATTACAACGCGATGGTCAGAAAAATTGCTAATGATATTCTGCAAGCCCTGTCTGAAGCGCTCTACAACTACAGATCCTGAATCAGGTGATCTATAAAAGCATCCGATCACCATTTTTTACCATTCTTTGATACTCAATTTCACCCAGATTAATTCACATTCGGAATCGGTGATAACCTCGCTAGATTTTATTGAATTTTTTACTGCAATAAACACGCCGCCACCATTTGCGACTAACCCATCCTTACGATAAAAATTCCATTCTGAACTTAGGATTTGGTTGTCATTGACGTCTAGCTTCAACCAGCTTTCTGTTCCCAATACTATTCGTGTATTATAACCTTCAATAAACGATACTAATTCTGGGACCTTTCCTTGGATGCCCCTGCAGTTTACTAAAATCATAGTAATCTTTTCTACCTCTGATCTGCCAGGACCCAAATACTCTGAGGTCGCTGTGGCTGATTTAACAGGCAAATCGTGTATGGTCCCAATGAAGGGGTCCTCAGACCTAAAAAAGCCCCCATGTGCACGCCACACGTACTCCGCTACCCTAGTAGCTGCTTCCTACGTGTAGTGCACACCTGACCTATTAAGGGGAACCCTACAATTCTACACCCGATAGCGGAGGACGAGAAATTCGCATCCGATACAATCGCAGAGCCGTCTGAGCCTCTGGTTTAGATCTTCCACTCTGCTCCAAACCAGAGGGCCGCGATCAACCCTGGGTACGATGCTACAAATAGACAGCTTAGCCTGCACTTCGCGTGCCTTGCTAGTAGCCTCCACCAAATCAGCCAGCCGCCGAAAGGAGCCGAGGATGGCCTCAGAACCCAAGCCGCAGGCGTCATTCGTGCCGACATGTGCCACTACATGCAGCCGGTTGCACCCAGTGCGCTCGACAGCCGCCGGCAGGGCCTCCTCCATACCCGGGATGAGACCTACCGGCAAACATAGTGAATGCACACTGGAATACTTTCCCGCCTTGCCTGCTATCTGCCTGAGGGGCTCCATCACCTGCCTAACATTGGAGCTCCCAATGACAAGCATACCCACCCTCTGTACTTGTCCAGACTGGGCAGAAAAATCGACCGCTGGCCCAACAGGAGAGGCATCCCGCGCCGGCTCAGAGTTATCATCAACGCTGGGAACCACCTCGTACCTGTTGCTAAGACAGAGAGCCAGCTGCACGGCCTGCTTCCTCTTTCTTCTTCCGCCCAGTGATACGCGAACCCACCACTGTCTGCCGCCCACTCTGGAGTGAAGACGGACCGGTCAGGTGTTGCGTATCGGAAGCCGCAGCGACGTCCGTGCCACCAAGGGATTCCAGTGGCACCAAAGGTGTCGCAGGTCTCGTCACTGGCGCCCCGACGTCACCGCAACTTCGAGCACTAGCTAGAAGCTTGTCGACGGTAGCCTACGCAACTTTCAGCTGTTTACGGACAGCAGCCAACTCTCCTTGTGTCCGCTCACAACAAGCACAGTCCCTAGCCATATCGTATTGTGTATAAAATAGATACATAGTCTCAAATGGCGCCACTGAGTTTGAAAATATACGAAAGGGGAATAAAGTAACACTAAAAGTTGATTTCTCACTGAACTCTGAGACCGCAAGCTATTAAAAAGAGATAAATTTCTCTGCACGGAAAAGTTACAGTAGGAAGCCGCCCTACACAAGGATATTCACAAGACTTACGCAAAAACAATAACTACGATTAATTTTCTAACCACTAATCTACACAGCAAAATACACACGTACAGTTAATTCTTTGCAGAAGCACGTGAACAAAAAAGAAACAAAGACTAAATTAATTTATCAAACAAGTGCTGCTGCTGTTCTGCTGTGCGTCCTCTCGGCTCGGCGGCTGCCGCTATACCAAGGCTCTGTGGAGTTCTTTAACCAAAAACTGAACGTAAATGTAAATGTACAAATAAAACAACTATAACAGAATTCCTTTTGTGGTACAGGCCCCTTTCTCTGGCGTGAGACATCACGTATGAACTGTCACAGAGCACTATTTCAAAGTGCAACGAGCAATTTGAGCTTCAGTGACTGCTATTAGCACTTGCAGTTCAGGTTCTCTCCCAACACAGCAATAAAAATTTACAACTACTGAACTGTCTGTAGCTAGCAAGTCCTGTGTTTGCCCTGCATCCTTTGATCTTGAAGCCTTTTCTGTAATTTCCCAACCAAGACCATATAACCTAAAAAGCAACCACGTCCAAATTGAGGAATATACAGTCTACACATTTGCAGAACCATCTGAGGCTCTCATTCAGACCCTCCACTCAGCTCTGTACCAAACATCCGCAGTCGATCCTGACAACGTTGCTGCAGATAGTAAGCTCTGCCTTCATCTCACAAACAAGGCTGGCAGCCTTTACCATATCAGATAGCCGCCCAAAGCCAGAGTGCATCTCTTCCAATACAAAGCGACTTACATCGTTAGTACTAACATGAGCCACCAACTGCAGTTAGTTGTACCCTGTGTGCTCTCCATGGCATATGGTAGCACACATTCCACACCAGGAAAGGCTCGCTCCTCCCCCCCCCTCCCACACCCCGCGCGCTCCACAGTAATGCACACAGAGTACAAGCTAGACTTCTTATCCTCCTTGGCCGCCATATCTCTAAGGAGTCGCATTGCACGCCTAATACAGGAATTCTAAGGTACCTGTCATCACACCCTCTGTCACTGACCAGATCTTGCCCATCAAGAGGCTTTCTCTGAAACAGGGCAAGCGACAGCAACTTGACCAGTATCTTAACCAGACTGAGACGGTACATTCTAGAAACGGCTACAGAAACCATAACAAGAGATGTGGCCCTATGCACACATCCTGATTTAATGCTAGCATCTTAATCAGTGAATGTTATGCCAACCAGGAGAACGTGTTTTGACACGTTGGGGGAGGGGGAGGGGGAGGGGGGAGGGGCATGCCGAGCAATTTTTGCCGTTTTGTCAATAGGTGGTGGCACCTCTGGCATGTGATGTTTGGCAGACCTCAGAGACATCCTGAGTCCAGGTCAGTTAGCCGGGAAACAAGCCACATGGTGGAAACAACGGGACCACTTGAATGGACTGGGGAATGTAGCCGCCATGGGCGAATTGACTGAATAGAGAAAATATGAAATAAGAGGAACTCTAAATAATACCTAAAGTAGCCCACTGACAGAAAAGCCAGTCATGTGGTATTAAAGAAAAAATTAGAAGAGTGCATGAGTAGAGGCGCACCCTTGCTATAGGATTTAGCTTTCAAGTTATTTGATTTTAAATGTTTTCGATATAAAATTTTTAACATTAACAACTCACTAATGCCTTAAGCGATTCATACAAACATTGTGTCAGTGGATTGGTTTCGGCGAATACTATCGAACTGTTATGATAGATTGTCTGTGAATTTCAATTACAGGCCGAAATGTATATTCCGCGCATGAAGAAATGAATTCTCTCGTAAATACAATATGATGATAGTGAAAGTAGTGATAGTGTTAGTAAATAGTTGTGATAAGAGATGTTGTTGTTGTTGTGGTCTTCAGTCCTGAGACTGGTTTGATGCAGCTCTCCACGCTACTCTATCCTGTGCAAGCTTCTTCATCTCCCAGTACCTACTGCAACCTACATCCTTCTGAATCTGCTTAGTGTATTCATCTCTTGGTCTCCCTTTACGATTTTTACTATCCACGCTGCCCTCCAATGCCAAATTTGTGATCCCTTGATGCCTCAGAACATATCCTACCAACCGGTCCCTTCTTCTTGTCAAGTTGTGCCACAAACTCTTCTTCTCCCCAATTTTATTCAATACCTCCTCATTAGTTACGTGATCTACCCATCTAATCTTCAGCATTCTTCTGTAGCACCACATTTCGAAAGCTTCTATTCTCTTCTTGTCCATACTAGTTATCGTCCATGTTTCACTTCCATACATGGCTACACTCCATACAAATACTTTCAGAAACGGCTTCCTGACACTTAAATCTATACTCGATGTTAACAAATTCCTCTTCTTGAGAAACGCTTTCCTTGCCACTGCCAGTCTACATTTTATATCCTCTCTACTTCGACCATCATCAGTTATTTTACTCCCTAAATAGCAAAACTCCTTTACTACTTTAAGTGTCTCATTTCCTAATCTAATTCCCTCAGCATCAACCGACTTGATTCGACTACATTCCATTATCCTTGTTTTACTTTTGTTGATGTTCATCTTATATTCTCCTTTCAAGACACTGTCCATTCCATTCAACTGTTCTTCCAAGTCCTTTGCTGTCTCTGACAGAATTACAATGTCATCGGCGAACCTCAAAGTTTTTACTTCTTCTCCATGAATTTTAATACCTACTCCGAATTTTTCTTTTGTTTCCTTTACTGCTTGCTCAATATACAGATTGAATAACATCGGGGAGAGGCTACAACCCTGTCTTACTCCCTTCCCAACCACTGCTTCCCTTTCATGTCCCTCGACTCTTATAACTGCCACCTGGTTTCTGTACAAATAGTAAATAGCCTTTCGCTCCCTGTATTTTACCCCTGCCACCTTTAGAATTTGAATGAGAGTATCCAGTCAACATTGTCAAAAGCTTTCTCTAAGTCTACAAATGCTAGAAACGTAGGTTTGCCTTTCCTTAATCTTTCTTCTACGGAATCCAAACTGATCTTCCCCGAGGTCGGCTTCTACTAGTTTTTCCATTCGTCTGTAAAGAATTCGTGTTAGTATTTTGCAGCTGTGGCTTATTAAAATGATTGTTCGGTAATTTTCACATCTGTCAGCACCTGCTTTCTTTGGGATTGGAATTATTATATTCTTCTTGAAGTCTGAGGGTATTTCGCCTGTTTCATACATCTTGCTCACCAGATGGTAGAGTTTTGTCAGGACTGGCTCTCCCAAGCCCGTCAGTAGTTCCAATGGAATGTTGTCTACTCCGGGGGCCTTGTTTCGACTCAGATCTTTCAGTGCTCTGTCGAACTCTTCACGCATTATCGTATCTCCCATTTCATCTTCATCTATATCCTCTTCCATTTCCATAATATTGTCCTCAAGTACATCGCCATTGTATAGACCCTCTCTTTACTCGTTCCACCTTTCTGCTTGCCCTTCTTTGCTTAGAACTGGGTTTCCATCTGAGCTCTTGATACTCATACATGTGGTTCTCTTTTCTCCAAAGGTCTGTTTAATTTTCCTGTAAGCAGTATCTATCTTACCCCTAGTGAGATAAGCCTCTACATCCACACATTTGTCCTCTAGCCATCCCTGCTTAGCCATTTTGCACTTCCTGTCGATCTCATTTTTGAGACGTTTGTATTCCTTTTTCCCTGCTTCATTTACTGCATTTTTATATTTTCTCCTTTCATCCATTAAATTCAATATTTCTTCTGTTACCCAAGGATTTCTACTAACCCTCGTCTTTTTACTCACTTGATCCTCTGCTGCCTTCACTACTTCATCCCTCAAAGCTACCCATTCTTCTTCTAGTGTATTCTTTCCCCCATTCCTGTCAATTGTTCCCTTATGCTCTTCCTGAAACTCTGTAAAACCTCTGGTTCTTTCAGTTTATCCAGGTCCCATCTCCTTAAATTCCCACCTTTTTGCAGTTTCTTCAGTTTTAATCTACAGGTCATAACCAATAGATTGTGGTCAGAGTCCACATCTGCCCCTGGAAATGTCTTGCAATTTAAAACCTGGTTCCTAAATCTCTGTCTTACCATTATATAATCTATCTGATACCTTCTAGTATCTCCAGGGTTCTTCCATGTATACAACCTTCTATCATGATTCTTAAACCAAGTGTTAGCTATGATTAAGTTGTGCTCTGTGCAAAATTCTACCAGGCGGCTTCCTCTTTCATTTCTTAGCCCCAATCCATATTCACCTACTACGTTTCCTTCTCTTCCTTTTCCTACTCTCGAATTCCAGTCACCCATGACTATTAAATTTTCGTCTCCCTTCACTATCTGAATAATTTATTTTATTTCATCATAAATTTCTTCAATTTCTTCGTCATCTGCAGAGCTAGTTGGCATATAAACTTGTACTTCTGTAGTAGGCACAGAATAGCATCCAAATGAACAAAAACAGTATTTGAAACAAAACCATTAGACCTACAGGAAAAGTACGAGCAGCTTTGGAAATCTAATGAAATTTGCGTAGAAATTCATGAGCAACATTTATATCTAAATTTTAAATTTATAGCTTAAGTATGTTTTTGGAAGTCAGAAGTGCGTGAACTTGACCCACGTCGGTGCGAATCTAAAAGAAACAACGGCCAGTTTCGCGCGGGGGATCTGGCATCGGGCGATCACTTAGGAAGGAGTTCAGGAACAGACTGGAGGTATGTTGGGCTGGACGTCGCCTTATGTGTGTCACAGAAATATTTTATAAATTTTTCTGCCATGAACTTGTAAAAATTTCATGTGTGATGAGCGTGAGAACTCTGAAATACTTTTAACTCATTAGGGCTTAGAAACATTTCTGTTAAGCGAACTGTTTAGTTGGGACTTGTATTACTTTGTAGGTGACGGTCACAAACACTTTGAAACGTTTTCAGTCGGAAAATAATATATAATTTCGGGTTAAGCGACTTAGCCTAAACGTTGAAAACTGTTCTGCTGTTAACTTTGAGAGTGCTTAATACTCAGAATACCTTTAGTTAGAGATACAGAACTTCAATTTAGAAGTGCACTGAAGCAACTTTAAATAATTTTCGTGGATTATTGAAACGTTAAGCAAACACTTCAGGCTGGTCAACTTACTAAAGTTCTCGCACTGACACATACTCGTATTATTTTAATAACAAACTGTCATGAAAAGTGTGAAAGGATATTTCGTCTGATTTTTCTGCAGTAAAATCAGTTTGCGAAAAAATTAAATCGTTGTGAGAAGTGAACATTATTTCAGCACAAATTCCTACCTGTATATTTATTCAACTTATGACTGGTTTTACTTCGGGTGACGTAGGCAATAATTTGAAATCAACCACGCATTATGTTTATTCAATTTTTTATTCGTGCAAATGCTCCGGGGGCTCACAAGTCGATCGTTGGTGAAAGCAACAATGATTAACTTCACCATTAGACAATTACTTATCTAATAGGAATCAGTAATAACAGCAGTGCGATCATTCACTGTCATTTCACATACCATAATTTATTCCACAACGTCGCAAACCTGTTCGGCATACGAATCGTGGATGTCTTTTGATTGGACACCCGGAAAGCCACTCGCTGCCTGCCGTACCTCTCATTCGACAAACGGTGAGAGGTCAACTTCAGTGCGGGTAACCAGGGCAGACACGATAATGCATGAATCGCGGGACACATGGGACACGCTGGACATCTCTTGGACCACCTCGTCCAGCCCGCCAAAGTGGTGGTCATTGGCACCAGCTACAAGCTACATTACCGAAGTTGGCACCAAGTGGAGTTGCGAGCAAAGGGTCGCCTTCTTGGATCCCATCTGAACACAGCAATCACGATCCCCACCCATACTAAAGATGTTGGAGCTATACACCACACAACATTAAAATGCGGAACTGTGCCTGGTAAAGACACAAACACACAAGAAATCAAAGAATTTCTACTACAGAGTGAACAGGTAAATCAAAATAAGTCTCTTGATGAAACAAGACTTTTGGTCAGGTGATTACAGGGTTATAAATACAAAATCAAATAGAGGTAATTTAGGAGTAGGTTTAATAATGAATAAAAAATAGGAGTGCGGGTTAGCTACTACAAACAGCATAGTGAACGCATTAATGTGGCCAAGATAGACACAAAGCCCATGCCTACTACAGTAGTACAAGTTTATATGCCAACTAGCTCTGCAGATGATGAAGAAATTGATGAAATGTATGACGAGATAAAAGAAATTATTCAGGTAGTGAAGGGAGACGAAAATTTAATAGTCATGGGTGACTGGAATTCGTCAGTAGGAAAAGGGAGACAAGGAAACATAGTAGGTGAATATGGATTGGGGGGAAGAAATGAAAGAGGAAGCCGCGTTGTAGAATTTTGCACAGAGCATAACTTAATCATAGCTAACACTTGGTTCAAGAATCATAAAAGAAAGTTGTATACCTGGAAGAATCCTGGAGATACTAAAAGGTATCAGATAGATTATATAATGGTAAGACAGAGATTTAGGAACCAGGTTTTAAATTGTAAGACATTTCCAGGGGCAGATGTGGACTCTGACCACAATCTCTTGGTTATGAACTGCAGATTGAAACTGAAGAAACTGCAAAAAGGTGGGAATTTAAGGAGATGGGACCTGGATAAACTGAAAGAACGAGAGGTTGTAGAGAGTTTCAGGGAAAGCATAAGGGAACAATTGACAGGAATGGGGGAAAGAAATACAGTAGAAGAAGAATGGGTAGCTCTGAGGGATGAAGTAGTGAAAGCAGCAGAGGATCAAGTAGGTAAAAAGACGAGGGCTAATAGAAATCCTTGGGTAACAAAAGAAATATTGAATTTAATTGATGAAAGGAGAAAATATAAAAATGCAGTAAATGAAGCAGGCAAAAAGGAATACAAACGTTTCAAAAATGAGATCGACAGGAAGTGCAAAATGGCTAAGCAGGGTTGGCTAGACGACAAATGTAAGGATGTAGAGGCTTGTCTCACTAGGGGTAAGATAGATACTGCCTACAGGAAAATTAAAGAGATCTTTGGAGAGAAGAGAACCACTTGTATGAATATCAAGAGCTCAGATGGCAACCCAGTTCTAAGCAAAGAAGGGAAGGCAGAAAGGTGGAAGGAGTATATAGAGGAATTATACAAGGGCAATGTACTTGAGGACAGTATTATGGAAATGGAAGAGGATGTAGATGAAGATGAAATGGGAGAAGAGTTTGACAGAGCACTGAAAGACCTGAGTCGAAACAAGGCCCCGGGAGTAGACAACATTCCATTAGAACAACTGACGGCCTTGGGAGAGCCAGTCCTGACAAAACTCTACCATCTGGTGAGCAAGATGTATGAGACAGGTGAAATACCCTCAGACTTCAAGAAGAATATAATAATTCCAATCCCAAAGAAAGCAGGTGTTGACAGATGTGAAAATTACCGAACTATCAGTTTAATAAGTCACAGCTGCAAAATACTAACGCGAATTCTTTACAGACGAATGGAAAAACTGGTAGAAGCGGACCTCGGGGAAGATCAGTTTGGATTCCGTAGAAATGTTGGAACACGTGAGGCAATACTAACCTTACGACTTATCTTAGAAGAAAGATTAAGAAAAGGCAAACCTACGTTTCTAGCATTTGTAGACTTAGAGAAAGCTTTGGACAATGTTGACTGGAATACTCTCTTCCACATTCTAAAGGTGGCAAGGGTAAAATACAGGGAGCGAAAGGCTATTTGCAATTTGTACAGAAACCAGATGGCAGTTATAAGAGTCGAGGGGCATGAAAGGGAAGCAGTGGTTGGGAAAGGAGTGAGACAGGGTTGTAGCCTATCCCCGATGTTATTCAATCTGTATATTGAGCAAGCAGTAAAGGAAACAAAAGAAAAATTCGGAGTAGGTATTAAAATTCATGGAGAAGAAGTAAAAACTTTGAGGTTCGCCGATGACATTGTAATTCCGTCAGAGACAGCAAAGGACTTGGAAGAACAGTTGAATGGAATGGACAGTGTCTTGAAAGGAGGATATAAGATGAACATCAACAAAGTCGGGTGATGTTGAGGGTATTAGATTAGGAAATGAGACACTTAAAGTAGTAAAGGAGTTTTGCTATTTGGGGAGCAAAATAACTGATGATGGTCGATGTAGAGAGGATATAAAATGTAGACTGGCAATGGCAAGGAAATCGTTTCTGAAGAAGAGAAATTTGTTAACATCGAGTATAGATTTAAGTGTCAGGAAGTCGTTTCTGAAAGTATTTGTATGGAGTGTAGCCATGTATGGAAGTGAAACATGGACGATAACTAGTATGGACAAGAAGAGAATAGAAGCTTTCGAAATGTGGTGCTACAGAAGAATGCTGAAGATTAGATGGGTAGATCACATAACTAATGAGGAAGTATTGAATAGGATTGGGGAGAAGAGAAGTTTGTGGCACAACTTGACCAGAAGAAGGGATCGGTTGGTAGGACATGTTCTGAGGCATCAAGGGATCACCAATTTAGTATTGGAGGGCAGCGTGGAGGGTAAAAATCGTTGGGGGAGACCAAGAGATGAATACACTAAGCAGATTCAGAAGGATGTAGGTTACAGTAGGTACTGGGAGATGAAGAAGCTTGCACAGGATAGAATAGCATGGAGAGCTGCATCAAACCAGTCTCAGGACTGAAGACCACAACAACATCGATGAAACTTACTGGCAGGTTAAAACTGCCTGCAAGACCGGGTGTCGCACCCGAGTCTTTGCCTTTTGCGGGCAAGTGCTCTGCCAGCTGAGCTAGCCAGTCACGATTCACGACCTATCACGACAGCTGTGCTTGCTCCAGCAGCTCATCTCGTACCTTCCAAACACCACAGAAGTTCTCTCGTGAAACATGCAGGACTACCACTCCTCGAAGAAAGGAGGTGAGGAGATGAGGTATGGCCAGAAGTAGACTCGTGAGTCGTGCTTGGGTTGCTCAGCTCAGCTGCCCGCAAAAGGCAAAGATCCCGCTTGAGTCCCGGTACGGCACACAGTTTTAACTTGCTAGTAAGTTTCATGTGAGCGCACCTTCCGCTGCTGACTGAAACATTCATCCTGATAGTCACTTCTTATTAGAAGCCCATGCCAACACACAAATGAAGCGCTGTGATCTGATGTGCTGCAGCAGGAATGAAAGCTCTCGTCTAACTTAAGTCTCGGTCTAAGCCGCTGCAGTCATGGACTGTGCGGCTGGTCCCGGTGGAGGTTCGAGTCCTCCCTCAGGCATGGGTGTGTGTGTGTGTGTTTGTCCTTAGGATAATTTAATTTAGGTTAAGTAGTGTGTAAGCTTAGGGACTGATGACTTTAGCAGTTAAGTCCCATAAGATTTCACACACATTTGAACATTTAACTTAAGTCTCAAACAGCTGTAACTGGCTATTAAATCAATTACAAACGCCAGTTGCGAAGCAAATGGCGGAACTATACTCTGGACAGATATTAAAATACGAAACTATGCTATAATTTCTCCTTATCTTTAGTGAAATATTGAAAAATGTTTCCTTAATTAGCTAGCGAGAAGAGAAAGAGGAATTATTTTAACGACGGGAGCCGTTACTGCAGTCAGTGTAATCTTTAATTGTTGGTTCACTGACCATTGGAAGGAATGTCAGTATTTCAGTGCCAGTATTTGCATTGCCTTACAGTGATTCTTTAAAAGGTATTGGATTTCGTAAAGTTAATAGAAAGTAAATGCAAGTTCTTTTACTGACCAAGTAATATGCATCCAGGGCTACAAAATGGCGACCGAACAACAGTAAAATCGTATTATCAACTCCTAACTTCGGTTGTTGGTCATCGTTACGAAGCTGTAAAAACGTTCAAACTCGACGACGCTATTCAGCGAATCAACACTCGATACATACGCTCACGTAGGGGACTCCACTGAGTTTCATTGTCAGTTATTGTTACAGTTTATTAGTATTCATAAGTAGTATCATTCCTTCATTTTGTTTGTTTAAATCGTTCAATACATATTATACAGTATTACATACGTACACATAAACAGATTTGTTTAATTGACGTAGGTAAAAGATTTCTTTTGTAGTTCGTTCTTTTTCACTCTGAGTATAGTACTAATGTGTTACTGAGAGGCAATTGTTCGATTATTACTTCATGAATATTGGATATTGGTATCAGTGTTCATCTACAAAACAACTTAGTTTCGTTAACACATTTTCAGCATTCGATGAATTGAACCCATGGAGAGTTAACAGGTGACTTCAGTGGTTATCGGATGGTACCATTCAGGACACGACCAAGGTGATAAGTTGCACGGCTTGATTGGGATAAGACATCATGCATCAACCGGGATGTCACTCGCGCAGGCATCAGGTGTTCAGTATGGAGTAATCGTACAGTGGGATCAGAAACCCCTTTCCACAACTCTCAATGACTGCGCTAAATTAAAAGTTACTATTACAAGCACAGGACTTTCTGTGCAGGTCAGGCATAGATCATATGAGGAACATGTATAGAACGAGGAGATCTTTGCGTAGTTGTTAGTATTATTATGGCGACATTGTTTTATAGTTCATGCAGCACAAGCAAGGACGTTGCCACAACGGGATTCCGGGGAGCTCCGTTACATACCATCTAGTTGTCGTGTAGTCAAACTGAAAGATACAAGGGCCACTCGAAAAGTTTCCGTTTAAGGGCGTTGCTGCAGCGTATAAGCAATGTAGCGCGACTCCGGTGCTGGTATACAAGCAGTGACATGTAGGCAAGGAATTAGTGTAGAATTCGTTTCCTTCCGACGTGTGTGCGGTAAATATGGAAAGATGAGGTATGGAGATATTATTACCAAAAACGTCGAAACGGGACCAACGTACTGCTCTTTTTTTCTTGGCTGCCGAAGGAAAAACATCAGTAGACATCAATCGGAGAATGAGGAATATATATTATGCGGAATCTCTGTCGGAAACCACTGTTGTGCCATGGTGCGACAAGGGGTGCTGCTGCTTCACGATAACGGGCGTCCCCATATTGCAGAAGTCGTAAAGCAGAAGTTACGCCAACTCCAGTGGGACACAATCGAACACCCATCTTATTGTCCTGATGTCTCTCCACGCGATTATTGTGCCCTCTGTCCCTTAAACAAGGCCTCACAGAGTCGAATATTCCCATCTGAAAAAGGTGTGCAGCAGGCAGTTACGGACTTTTTCACGCAGCACGACACAGTGTTTTACGAAATGGGTATCTTCAGCCTGATGCCTCGATGAGATGAGTGTCTCTATGCCCACGGCGATTATGCCCGACGGGCATACCAATTATGGACAGTATGGCCTTTGAATGGAAACGTTTTGATGACCCATTATATTTTCATTATCTTATGATAAAAATGAATAGTGCTATAGTCAACAAGGCCATCGACAGAATATATATATATATATATATATATATATATATATATATATATATATATATAGGGTGAGTCACCTAACATTACCGCTGGATATATTTCGTAAACCACATCAAATACTGACGAATCGATTCCACAGACCGAACGTGAGGAGAGGGGCTAGTGTAATTGGTTAATACAAACCATACAAAAATGCACGGAAGTATGTTTTAAATGGAACCCCGTGAGTTTTGTTAGCACATCTGAACATATAAACCAATACGTAATCAGTGCCGTTTGTTGCATTGTAAAATGTTAATTACATCGGGAGATATTGTAACCTAAAGTTGACGCTTGAGTATCACTCTTCCGCTATTCGATCTTGTGTTGCGGAAAGCACCGAATTACGTAGGGATCCAAAGGGAACGGTGATGGACCTTAGGTACAGAAGAGACTAGAACAGCACATTACGTCCACATGCTAACACCTTTTTATTGGTCTTTTTCACTGACGCACATGTACATTACCATGAGGGGCGAGGTACACGTACACATGTGGTTTCCGTTTTCAATCACGGAATGGAATAGAATAGAGTGTGTCCCGACATGTCAGGCCAATAGATGTTCAATGTGGTGGCCATCATTTGGTGCACACAATTGCAATCTCTGACGTAATGAATGTCGTACACGCCGCAGTACATCTGGTGTAATGTCGCCACAATACGTTGTTTCATATCCTCTGGGGTTGTAGGCACATCACGGTACACACGGTACATGATGGCCACCGCATTGAACATATATTGGTCCTGACACGGCGGGACACACTCTATTCCACTCCGTAATTGAAAACGGAAACCATGTGTGTACGTGTACCTCACCCCTCATGGTAATGTACATGTGCGTCAGTGAAAATGACCAATAAAAAGGTGTTAGCATGTGGACGTAATGTGTTGTTCCTGTCTCTTCTGTACCTAAGGTCCATCACCGTTCCCTTTGGATCCCTACGTAATTCGGTGCTCTCCGATACACACGATCGAACAGTGGAGGAGTGGTACTCAAGCGTCAGCTTTAGATTACAATATCTCTGGATGTAATTAACATTTTACAATGCAACAAACGGCAATGATTACGTATTCGTTTATATGTTCATATGTGCTAACAAAACTAACGGGGTTCCATTTAAAAAACGTATGTTTGTGTTAAAAAACATACTTCCGTGCATTTTTGTATGGTTTGTATTAAACAATTACACTAACCCCTCTCCTCACGTTCGGTCTGTGGAATCGGTTCGTCAGTATTTGATGTGGTTTACGAAATATATCCAGCGGTAACGTTAGGTGACTCACCATGTATAACGATCGCTCTATCGGCTGTCGCCCATCCCTTCTTGAGCCGACACCATCTATTGTAGGTTGTTGGCTTTACTTGAGTTCAGTTCTTGTTTTGTTAATCAGATCAGTTCGTACTTGCACTTGAATTTAACGTAAGTGCTTCCGTTTACTGTTTTTCTACGTCTACATCTACATGGATACTCTGCAAATCACACGTAAGGCCTGGCAGAGGGTTCAACGAACCACCACCACAATAATTCTATATTATTCCAATTTCGAACAGCACCCCGAAAAAACGAACACCTATATCTTTCCGTGCGAGCTCGGATTTCCCTTATTTTATTATGATGATCGTTTCTCCCTATGTAGTTCAGCGTCACCAAAATATATTCGCATTCGAAGGAAAAGTTGGTGATTTAAATTTGGTGAGAAGATCCCACCGCAGTGAGAAACGTCTCGCTTTAGTGATGTCCACCCCAAATTCTGTATCACATCCGTGACACTCTCTCCCCTTTTTAGCGATAATACAAACTTTCTCGATGGACTCCGTTAATCCTACCTGGTAAAGAACACAGACCGCGTAGCAGTACTCCAAAAAGGAGACGGACAGTAGACAGTCTCTTTAGTAGATCTGTTACGTTTTCTAAGTGTTCCGTCAATAAAACGCAGTCTTTGGTTTGCCTTCTCCATCACACTTTCTCTGTGTTCTTTCTAATTTAAAAAAACTAAAAAAACTCCGTCCGAACAGGCCTTGGAAGGCCCAAAGGTACCGACCGACTGTCGTGTCATGCTCAGCCCACAGGCGTCACTGGATGCGGATATGGAGTGGCATGTGGTCAGGAAACCGCTCTCCCGGCCGTATGTTAGTTTACGAGACCGGAGCCGCTACTTCTCAATCAAGTAGATCCACAGTTTGCCTCACAAGGGCTGAGTGCACCAGGCTTGCCAACAGGGCTCGGCAGACCGGATAGTCACCATCCAAGTGTTAGCCCAGCCCAACAGCTCTTAGCTTCGGTGATCTGACGGGGAACGGGTGTTACCACTGTGGCAAGGCTGTTGGCTTCTTTCGGTTTTAAGATGTTCTAACTGTAATTCCTAGGTATTTAGAGTTCACTTTACGGTCTTTAGATTTGACTGATTTATAGTCAAAAAGAAGTTTAACGGATTTTTTTTTTAGCACTCTTGTGGATGACCTCACACTTTTCGTTATTTAGGATCCACGCAAATTTTCGCATATAGATATCTTTTCTAAATCGTTTTGGAATTTGTTTTGATCTTTTATTGACTTTACTTGACGATGAACGACAGCATCATCTGCAAATTGCCGAAGATGGCTGCTCAGATTGTCTCCTAAATCGTTCATGTAGATAAGGAACAGCAGAAGGCAAATAATACTACCTTGGGGAACGCCAGAATTGTACTTGATGACTTTCCGTCGATTACTCCGAACTATGACCTTTTAAACATGAAATCACAGATCCAGTCACACAAATGGGACGATATTCCATAAACACGCAATTTCACTACAAGTCGCTTGTATTACAGTGTCAAAAGCCTTCTGAAAATCTAGAAATATGGAATGAATTTGAAATCCCTTGTACTCAAAACTTCGTGTTTCTAAAGCGCTAGTTGTATTTCACAATAATGGTGTTTTCTAAATCTGTGTTGACTGTGTATCAATAGACCATTCTCTATGAGGTAGTTCATAATGCTCGAACACAATGTGTTCCAAAATCCTGGTAAATATCGACTTTATAAATGATATGGGCCTGTAATTTAGTGGATTGCCCTCCTACTACCATTATTGAATACTGATGTGACTTGTGTAATTTCCAGTCTTTGGATATGGGTCTTTCATTGAGCGAGCAGTTGTATATGATTGTTAAGTATGGAACTAAGACATCAGTGTACTGGATCGGAGGACTTTCTGTTATTAAGTGATTTAAGTTGTTTCACTACTCTGATGATACAGCGTGCGCAAAATGTTGTGGCCGTTAGATGAGCATTCTGCTGGGGAAGTGGGGGAGAGTGGCAGTGGTGGGGCTCACTTAGAGTGCTGTAGGGGAAATACCGAGTGCTGGAGGGGAAGGGCCGTTCTAAACTGAAGCCTACACTCATATTTTTTGTAAATATTAAGTAGGGTCTCTCCACGCCTGCACTTACATGGTGACCATTCAGGAAGATCTACTGTCACCTTTGTTTTTGTTAGTATGTAAACAGAATTCTACCAAAAACGCAGCGATTTATTTTCGAACAGCCATTTGAAATTTACAGAGAAGCATCATAAATGGCGAATTTTGAGTAAAACCCACACATTTGTCTGGTTCCCATGAGAAAATTTGCTCCTTTTGCCAAATTACAGCGCAGTTTACACTGTCTCACCTCACTAACATGTTGTGCAGACACAATTGCGAGAAAATTCTGAAACAGTAGTTTATTGAGTGAGGAACTGAGGAAAAGTAAAGTCAGTAGCTTATGAAACAGCGTATCCTCGGTACAAAAAAGGGTGCGATTTCTTCACATATGTTGTTCCAGAACCCACAGCATTGCTCATTTCACCAACTATCATGGCCCTAAAAAATTACATTCTTTCACCTAAAAAATCTGCAGTTATTGGAATAACACGGTAGATAAAGAAATTTTACATAATAATGATGTGGTAAAATACTCTCCTCTTTAAGTGGTATCATTTGCCAAATTCTCATTTCCATATCTGAAACCGTTTATGAAATATGAGGGATGTTGTGGATAGTTCACTCTGGCTTTATAGCTGGCGCGTAGAGATCGCAAATGAGTGTGCTACATCAGATCCATTTTCTCGAGCTTGGTGACAGATAGATACCTCTGCCCAAGTTTAAAGAAAAACTCAATACGTCAGATAAATATGTGACAACATATTATGTAATATTTTCCAAACGCAAAATCATAGCGACCTCTATTTTTCATGTACACTTTTCCAAATTATGCGCAGTATGTTACTTTCACATAAACGTCACACTAACTATGACCATTAAGGGAATGATGGGCACTTCATCATGAACCTCACATACACTCCTGGAAATTGAAATAAGAACACCGTGAATTCATTGTCCCACGAAGGGGAAACTTTGTTGACACATTCCTGGGGTCAGATACATCACATGATCACACTGACAGAACCACAGGCACATAGACACAGGCAACAGAGCATGCACAATGTCGGCACTAGTACAGTGTATATCCACCTTTCACAGCAATGCAGGCTGCTATTCTCCCATGGAGACGATCGTAGAGATGCTGGATGTAGTCCTGTGGAACGGCTTGCCATGCCATTTCCACCTGGCGCCTCAGTTGGACCAGCGTTCGTGCTGGACGTGCAGACCGCGTGAGACGACGCTTCATCCAGTCCCAAACATGCTCAATGGGGGACAGATCCGGAGATCTTGCTGGCCAGGGTAGTTGACTTACACCTTCTAGAGCACGTTGGGTGGCACGGGATACATGCGGACGTGCATTGTCCTGTTGGAACAGCAAGTTCCCTTGCCGGTCTAGGAATGGTAGAACGATGGGCTCGACGACGGTTTGGATGTACCGTGCACTATTCAGTGTCCCCTCGACGATCACCAGTGGTGTACGGCCAGTGTAGGAGATCGCTCCCCACACCATGATGCCGGGTGTTGGCCCTGTGTGCCTCGGTCGTATGCAGTCCTGATTGTGGCGCTCACCTGCACGGCGCCAAACACGCATACGACCATCATTGGCACCAAGGCAGAAGCGACTCTCATCGCTGAAGACGACACGTCTCCATTCGTCCCTCCATTCACGCCTGTCGCGACACCACTGGAGGCGGGCTGCACGATGTTGGGGCGTGAGCGGAAGACGGCCTAACGGTGTGCGGGACCGTAGCCCAGCTTCATGGAGACGGTTGCGAATGGTCCTCGCCGATACCCCAGGAGCAACAGTGTCCCTAATTTGCTGGGAAGTGGCGGTGCGGTCCCCTACGGCACTGCGTAGGATCCTACGGTCTTGGCGTGCATCCGTGCGTCGCTGCGGTCCGGTCCCAGGTCGACGGGCACGTGCACCTTCCGCCGACCACTGGCGACAACATCGATGTACTGTGGAGACCTCACGCCCCACGTGTTGAGCAATTCGGCGGTACGTCCACCCGGCCTCCCGCATGCCCACTATACGCCCTCGCTCAAAGTCCGTCAACTGCACATACGGTTCACGTCCACGCTGTCGCGGCATGCTACCAGTGTTAAAGACTGCGATGGATCTCCGTATGCCACGGCAAACTGGCTGACACTGACGGCGGCGGTGCACAAATGCTGCGCAGCTAGCGCCATTCGACGGCCAACACCGCGGTTCCTGGTGTGTCCGCTGTGCCGTGCTTGTGATCATTGCTTGTACAGCCCTCTCGCAGTGTCCGGAGCAAGTATGGTGGGTCTGACACACCGGTGTCAATGTGTTCTTTTTTCCATTTCCAGGAGTGTATAAAGTTAGAAGTAAAGCAAGAATGAAATTTTTTTACCGAATGGTTTCTGTTAAATCGCTTGAGAAAGATTTCAGGGAGCGTGCCTCGATTTTATCATCGCTGACTGGCTGGAAGGTGGAAAACACTTATCAGCATCCCCTTCCAAACAAACGAATGAACTCGCCCTGCGCTTTGGACGAAAACTAATCACTGAACATTGGCCACCGTATCCTGTGCGAGCTATATCTACTTCTAAGTTACTCATGTTGATAGCTGTTCTTGATTTGGTGGAAGAATTTAGGAAGGCTATGTTTAGCAACTCTGTATTAGCAGCACTGTCGTCGATAGCATTTACATTGCTATCGTGCAGAGAAGCATTGACTGTGCCACTGTCATACTTTACGTTCGACCCAAGAGTCTTTGGTTTTTCTGCCTGGTTTCGAGACAAAGACTCGTTGTGGAACCACTAAAAGTAACTCGCATTGAAGTCATCGCTAAACTTCGAGCTTCTGTAAAAGACCGCCAATCTTGGAGATTTCGAGTTCGTTTTAAATTTGGCGTGCTATTTTCGTTGTTTCTGCAACATTATTACGACACGTTTTGTGTACCAAGGGGGATCAGCTCCGTCGTTTCTTAATTTATTTGGTTTAAATCTCTCAATTCCTGTCGATACTATTTCTTTGAATTCAAGGTGCATCTGGTCTGCACTGACATTGTTAATTTGGAGGGAGTGGAATTGTCTCTCAGGAATACGCCAAGTGAATTTTTATCAGGTTTTTTCAATAGGTTTATTGCTACTTTATTTTTGGAGGATTTAAGGGTTACAGTATTCAGTCTTGCTACGACAACCCTGTGTTTACTAATCCCTGTATCCGTTTTGGTGCTCGTTGTTAGCTCGGGTTTATTTGTTGCTAAGAAGTGTGTTTCCACATCCGTTAACATTTCTTGTGTGCTCTTGAACTAACTATTCGAAATAATCTCCAGAGAATGCATTTAGCACAATTTCGGATGTTGTTTTATGTGTACTTCCGGATTTAAACATTTATTTGCGTCAGCGTATCGAAGATAAATTAAAGCCAGCACCAACTATAATTGTATGAGTTGGGTACGTGTTTGAAATTGAGCTCAAGTTTCTTTGAAGCTTTCAGCAGATGTATGATCTGAGTTGGGAGGTCGGTAAAACGATCCAGTTATTATTTTATTCCGGCTGCCAAGAATGACCTCCGCCCATACTAACTCAAAGGAGCTACTCCAAATTCACTACAAGATAAACTATTTCTAACAGCAACAAACAAGCCACCGCCAATTGTGTTTAGCTTATCCTTTCGGAACACCGTTAGATTCTCTGCAAACATTTCGGCAGAACTTCCCTGGCTTTAGTCAACTTTCAGTGCCTATAACGATTTGAGTATCAGTGCTTTCTATTAGCTCTTGGAGCTCTGGTACTTTCCCAACACAGCTAAGACAATTTACAACTGTGAAACAGATGGTTCCTGGAACTCCGTTCTTTCTGTGATTGATCTGCACCCTTTGAGATGAAACCCTTTATGTGTCTCTCTGATACACTCTAACCTAAAAAATCGGCCAGTCCACACCACGCAGCCCATATTATCGCCTCCTGCATGTAGTGGACTCCTGACCTATTCAGCAGAACCTGAAACTCAACCACCCTGTGGCACAAGTCCAGGAATCTGCAGCCTACATGGTTGGAGAACCATCTGAGCCTCTGACTCAGACCCTCCTCATGGCTCTGTTCCAGAGCTCTGCAATTGGTCCTGCTGACTATACTCCAAATGGTGTGCTCTGCTTTTATCTCACAAGCAGGACTGGCAGCATTTACCACTTCTGCTAGCTGATCCAAAGCGATTCACATCATTGATACCGACTTGAGTCACCACCTGCAGGTGGCTGCACCCGGAAGGACCCGTTCCACATTTGAAATGACTCCACCCAGTATGCACACAGTGTGCTTCTTGGCTTTCTTCGCCTCCTTGGCAGCCATGTTCCTAAAGGACCCCATAATGCGCCTAACATTGGAGCTCCCAACTACCAATAATCCCACCCTCTGTGATTACCCAGATTTTGTAGGCTAAGAGGTTTCCTCTAAAACGAGACAAGTGGCTGAATCTGGTTGAGGGTCAGTGTCAGCCACAGACGGCACCTAGAACCTGTTTGTTACACTAACCATGGAGCCTTACATGTGGCCCTCTGAGAAGTTTTTCGTCTCCTACCATGCACTGAGTCAATCTCCCACCTGACCATGGTGAGGGGTCAACCTTAGTGTGAGCAGTAACTGGGCTGGCCACCGGTGCGGACCGATCCATGAATTCAGACATGCTGGATGTCTGTTGGATCCCCACGTCTGGCCCACAACAGTGATGCCCATCCACTGCAGCTTCAAGCTGTGTAACTGGAGCCATCACAGCCTGGAGCTGAGAGTGAAGTGTCGCCAACTCAGTTTGCATCTGCACACAGCAGTCATAATCCCTATCCCTACTAAAGACCCTGCAAAATTACACTACACAGACAAATAAGGTCAATGACACATGCTATGAAACTCTACTATAGACACAGAGAAAAACTGAAGAACTGTGTCTAATAAATTAGATTTCAACTCTGAACTACCAGAGACAAATTATTCGCTCCTGATTAGGAACTTGTGATATGTCTCAGAATCGGTTTACTTTCAGATGCAAACAGAAATAGGAGAACTGTGTCTATTACATATTAAATTAAGGGGCATTGTATGTACATGAAACTTGTTGATTTTTGATATTTTCTGTTTCCTACTCCATGACGTACTTTGGACTTTCCTGAACATTTTGGTTCAAAAATGGTTCAAATGGCTCTGAGCACTATGGGACTTAACATCTGAGGTCATCAGTACCCTAGAACTTAGAACTACTTAAACCTAACTAACCTAAGGACATCACACACACCCATGCCCGAGGCAGGATTCGAACCTGTGACCGTAGCAGTCACACGGTTCCGGATTGAAGCGCCCAGAACTGCACGGCCACTGTGGCCAGCGAACATTTTGGTATATAATACATTAAAATCAGACAATTGTGAGACCTTCAAATAATATTTTGAATGTTGACATGTGACTGTCAAATTTCCTAACTACGCATATACTGCCACCGTTGAGCAGTCATATCTTGGGAACTACACAGTCTAGAAGACTGTGAATTGCTTTTTTGTGCCTACTACTGCGTCTCAGAAGTTGGCATTGCGAATAAACAAATCAGTCCTTTGTTTCTGATACTAGTTTCTGTTGAAAGACAGTAAAATGTGCTGGAAGACTTACGGACAAAATAAATGATGAATTACAGGAACATTGTGGGAAGGCTATTAGAGAGAACTATGACAGTTTAGAGAAGATAAAAAGAGCTTTGTGGAGCACTTTCTTTCATCGAATATCAATCGATGAAAAGCCATGTCATGCTTTGTGTCCTCCTCCACCAAACACTTGGTGTAAATATAGGCAAGCTGAATTTTCTGGCACCCTGCATGAATTTACACATAAAAATTCTCTTCCTTGGGGAATGATAGAGGCAATCAAACCTATTACAGAGATTTGACAAACCCTGAGCTACTAAAGAAGTGTTTACATGGGGAGACCAAGAATGTGAATGAGTCCTTTAATAATGTTTGGTGGTGCCGTGTGCCTGAAAATGTATTTGTTGGCCTCATGGCTCTAACGTTAGCAGGTCTGATGCTGTAATAACTTTTAATGGTGGGAACTATGAAAGAATTAAGGTTCTGGAGAAGTTAGAGGTAAGATTTGAAGAGAACACAGCTAAAGGACTGTGGGAACTGGATGAGATTCGTGTATGTGAAGGAGAGTTAGCTGCTCAGCAAATGATAAAAGAAGCAAGAAAGACTGAGGAGGCAAGCACTGGGCTGGTGTGACACTGAAGAAGACAAGAGACTATGGGCCATAGCTATTCTAGTACATAAAAGATGCAGAAATGTAAGTCTGTATAAGAATTTGCTTGTTTTGTTTTTATGTTCATTTATTTACAAAATTCTGTCAAAAATTAAGTGTTTGAAGAAAAAGATAACATGACCCACAATAAAATTGTAGTAATAATTCTAGTTCAGTGTATCTAGAAAGGTGCATTCAATAATTATGGAAAATTGTAAGTTGGTGTCTTAAAAAGTTTCCAAGATAACAGGTCACAAAATTTTATGATTTAACATTGGCGGCATAGGACATACAATGTCCCCTTAACATGCAGAAACTCGAGAAACTAAACTATCAAAGCACATAACGAAACTATACAATTAGCCCCAGATTAGGAACTCGTAAAACGTCACAAAATCTATTACTTCTCTTTTGCTGCTTGTGTCTCACTGGCTGCTGCTGCCTGACTCAACCATGCGGTGTGTCATGTGATGTTCTGGTAGTTTCTAACTATGAAAAAGTTTGTAACAAGAAAGAAGTGGAAAACTTAAAAATTCGTCCACTAGCATTATGTAAGTTAAAATATGCATGCATAACTATAATAGTGTAATTATCTGTCTATAACAGTTTCATGTTAGCACTGGAGTCGTTATTTGAAGATGGATGGAACTTTCAGGTTGCAATATTTCAGTATTTCACAATGCAATGGAGCGGTAAACATCTTTACAAATAACATTAAATAAAAATCAGTAAGTAAAAATACACCTGAATTTCCCATGTCGCCCAAAAACCGCCCAAACGGCGATGGTTGTATTTCTTTAAAAATTTGCTCACACTTCTATGATTACTAGTCCAAATGGCAAAAAATCTCTCAGTCGGTTGACTTAGGTGTTGCTACGAGACCAGTTCCGATATGAAATGATGAGGAGTTTGTGGAGAGAGGAAGGGGTATGTGATGTCAGTACAGTCTATAATTCGTTCCTTTCTAAGAGATTCTTCCAGTGAACAGCTTGAAGTCGTCAGGGCTGACTGCAAGCATCTGACTGCATCTCCCCTCCCCACCCCCTTTGGTCCAAAATATATTTATGCTCTTTTAGTCTTATCATAACTGAACCCACGAATTCATTGCACAATTGAATCTTAAAATATGCATGCATTCATGCACTATGAAATGAAGAAACATGTACAATTAAAGGATAAACGTGCAATTCAGAATTCCATTCTTTGTTGTGATGCATTTCATTTTATTTGGTAACAATTTACAACAACCAAATTTGCCAAATTTTCCACTGAGCAGGGTAACTCTCCACCTTGAGGCACCGAACTAGCAATTACTGGACTTGGGATGTGAGGTGGTCTGTACCAACACCTCCTTGAACCCATACACTGCCAATTCTGGTTTTTCACATTCAACCTAAGCAAATAGCAGGGTTGGTACCTTCTACAGTCCACAGCCAGTTCCTTGTAAATTCCTTTATTTCATCTCTCCTTAAACGCAAGAATGTGCATCAAAAATAAGCCAAACATCTCTTCTGAGACTCCTGGCACTATGTGTCTGTGCATAAAGATGGCTCACTTCTGGATTGGAGAGGTATCATTTCGTCAAGTTTGCATAAATACATGTTCATTTATGAGGTCGCATACATTAGAAATCTAGTTGAAATTAATACAGAAATCAATGTTAAGATCCTAAAGCTATTTCTGGTACCATCTGTATATTCCAAATTGTTTTATAAATAAATTTGGTTGTTATATCTTCCAGTTGACTGTTGAAGTAATACGTTAAGAAAAAAATTGATTACTCTAGCAAATTGAAGAATTTTAACGAAATGGACGTTACTTTAAAAAAACTCGAGACTGAATTGAGGAACTTGGGGTACTCTGATGTGCTGAAGAAATTGTGAGTTGGTTTCAGAGAAGTAGTAAATTTAAATACAAGATTTTAGTAGGAGAAAGATACCTGTTTTCAAAAGAGATTTGAATCCATTTAACTTAATAAATTATTCAAGCCAACGTTAAGATATTCTGCTCCGCCAAAGTGAACCTTATGTTAGAAGACTGAGCTGTGTATTGTTATAAAAAGGGCAATGCATTATATTCGTATTTAATCCATTCGCCAATAGAGTGCAGTTACCATACTGCCAAGTAAAGAAATATTTATTTATGCAGTTGAGTGTTTCTTCTGTATACATGTATTGTTGAAAATATATGTTACACTTTTTAAGGAAAGGTTTTCTTGCTTAATTTGATAGACCAAACGCGATCTCATGAAGCACTTCCGAATGTAAACTATACATTTTAAATTAACAAATAAATATACGTATTTTCAACATAAAATTAAAAATATGAGCTTTTTAAGGTTCTCCTTAACAAATTGGACCCCTCATTGTCAAAATCCTGGCTACATCCTTGGCTTAAGGACACCCCTCTCTCACACATCGAACCACAGACAACCAGTAACGCAATTTTTCACTTCCTTGAAACATCTGCGTCGGTGAAATTGTCTGGCTGCACTATGCAACACATGCCAGACACGCTGGCGTACTCTGTCTGCTAGTAAACTTATCCCACTCGCAAATGTTTAATTGTTTTTAGGTACATGAACAGATTTTACAATGGCTTTCACACTGGTTTTCACATTAGAGTTCTGTGATTTATATTACATGGGTATATTTCAAATTCGTTCCAGCATATCTTGCTAGTCTTAATGGAACTCAAAATCTTTTCATTGATTCACACAACGAATATTAATTTTACTTCTATTGTTATTTATAAAAGTATTACTCTGCGTAATAGTACACAGTGTAAGTAGGCTGTTTAGATTTTTATATTGGTAATGCCACGTAGCGCTCTGTATAAAAATCACTGGCTGTGCTGTGTGCAGTCTGTAGCTAGTTTGCATTGTTGTCTGCTATTGTAGAGGGGCAGCTGGATGTTAACAGCGCGTAGCATTGCGCAGTTGGAGGTGAGCCGCCAGCAGTGGTAGATGTGGGGAGAGAGAGGGCGGAGTTTTGAAATTTGTTATACTGGATATTATGAAGTGCTATATATATTATGACTATTAAGGTAAATACATTGTTTGTTCTCTATTAAAATCTTTCATTTGCTACCTATCCCTATCAGTAGTTAGTGACTTCTGTAGTTTGAATCTTTTATTTAGCTGGCAGTAGTGGCGCTCGCTGTATTGCAGTAGCTTGAGTAACGAAGATTTTTGTGAGGTAAGTGATTTGTGAAAGGTACAGGTTAATGTTAGTCAGGGCCATTCTTTTGTAGGGATTTTTGAAAGTCAGATTGCGTTGCGCTAAAAATATTGTGTGTCAGTTTAAGCACAGTCTTCTATAAATTGTTCTAACGGGACGTTTCAACAGTTCTCAACGAACTACTGTTTAGATAAATACTGAGTCGATTCTTGGGTTATATGGACTCAGTACGACTTAAAACTTAACAACAGATCTTAACCTATTCCCCGAAAACAGCTCATATGCTCTTAGCGAAATAACGACCATACGAAGCACAAAATCCACGCAAATCCAACTGAAAATTATAAATATGTGCTCAATCAAGTTAGTACCATTTCTTATTATACATACAACTTCAACAGTAAGATATTCATCCATCACTTGACTACATCTACTTATCTACTTATAGTCAATGGACTAGAAATTTGCTTCAGTCAAGCTCAGGAATCTTCATTCCACAAATATAAACTATTAGTGAATAGTACAGCCATACCCAAACAATTAATTATATCAGAAATATTTACATATCGTTTCCATTGCCCTACTTGAGAGCTCATATTAACTTAAATAATTTCAGTGTCACGGTGAAATAACCATTCATTATGCATGATACATCTCGATGACTAATATATTTATTAGAATTAGTTTGATGAAGCTTGACTATTGGTAGCTGGTTGTGGCTCATTGGCCACTTAGTAATATTAACCGACAGGCCTTGATTCTGCCAGGTGGTGTCAGATGGACCACCCTTAATTTGATTACTGTGTGAATGAGTATTATTCATATGCCCCTGGTTGTGGTTTACCATGTGTGAATTCCAGCTGACATGGACATAAAATGTCTTACGTTATTTTCTGGTACATGTACCAATTTCTCACAAATGTCTAAAGGCAACTTCACCTTTAGAATGCTCAGTAGATTTTTATGAGAAATTGGCTCGTCCCAATAGCAAGTTTTGTTTAAGTACTCCTCAAAATTTCCTGTTTGTCATGAAATGGTTCAGAGTTGAACACCTGTTTACTAAGCCTTTCCTAGTGGCATCCTGACCAGTATCTAGACAAAAATACTCTTTCAAAATGTTCACATGTTTGGGAAGATTCTTAAGTTTGAAATGCCAAGATGGTATTATCACTTTGAACATAGTCTGCTGTGAAGCGAATCTTTTTCTGTTTACGCCAGGATCAAGGTAGAACACTATCGAAAGCCTTTATAAACACAGGTGGATGTGGGATACATTTATCCCACGAAAATACTTGGAACTATCTATGCTTACGTAAACTTTCTTCGTGTAGGGCAGAGGATAGTACCGGTGCAACTCCTACCTCATTTCGTACACAATCCAGAAATAAATCACCATAATTCATTTCGTTTCCATACATCACGGCATGTGCAGCAGAGCTATTGTAACTATCATACGTTCTATTAATAGTTTGTGGGTGCCTTGAGCTATTTTTCTAACATCATACAATTTTTGTTGCATAGTTGTGATTTACACTGTGACTCAGTCATGCCATTCTGGCAGATCTTTGTTTAAAGTAGATTTTATCTGTGCTAATTCTGACTTTGCAGAAATTGTCCCATCCCACATTGTGGTTGTGACCAGTTTATTTACCGTACACCCCAACTCTGAATCTAATGTGCTATTAATCCCTATGTCCTTGTGTGTAAGCCACTGCAAAATGCCACCAACAATGTGCTTTCACAGTTCATCAAATTGTTTTTGTGCTTTATCTCCCTGCTCTTTCACAAATGTATCAGTTTTATTTTATAATTTTTTTATTGGCTATTTTAATTGTTTTTATTCTCTACTAAAAGTGTAAGTAGGCTGTTTAGGTTTTCTTATTGGTAACGCCACGTAGTACTCTGTATGAAAATCACTGGCTGTGCTGTTTGCGGTCTGTGGCTGGTTTGCATTGTTGTTGGCTATTGTAGTGTTGGGCAGCTGGATGTGAACAGCGCGTAGCGTTGCGCAGTTGGAGGTGAGCCGCCAGCAGTGGTGGATGTGGGGAGAGAAATGGCGGAGTTTTGAAATTTGTAAGACTGGATGTCATGAACTGATATATATAATATGACTTTTGAACAATATTAAGGTAAAAACGTTGTTTTTTCCCTATAAAAATCTTTAATTTGCTAACTATGCCTATCAGTAGTTAGTGCCTTCAGTAGTTTGAATCTTTTATTTAGCTGGCAGCAGTGGCGCTCGCTGTACTGCAGTAGTTCGAGTAACGAAGATTTTTGTGAGGTAAGTGATTTGTGAAAGGTATAGGTTAATGTTAGTCAGGGCCATTCTTTTGTAGGGATTATCAAAGTCAGATTGCGTTGTGCTAAAAAAATTTTGTGTGTCAGTTTAAGCACAGTCATGTATAATTTTTCTAAGGGGACGTTACAAAAGATCATGTGGCTTCCGGAAATCCATGAAAAGCCATCATTATTTGTGAAACTTCATCTGTTGAAGTGTTAAACTGCAGTTACAAATTTTTAAAATTACTAATCGATTTTGTTCATCCATTGGATTGTTTTTCTAACTGCACTGATAGTTTGTTACAGTTAGTTTGTTATTCAGTTTTAAGACTTTTATATGTCCTTCCATTGTTTTAAAACGTTGTAAGAGTTGCATGATTTTATCAAATGACTGATTAATTATTTTAACGTTAAATTCATGTGAAGTATCACTTGTTGGAACATTTACTACAAACGAAACATTCTCGAGTTCAATAATTACATTATTTGCAGGATTATTTGAGTGTATTCAACTACACATAAATAATCATCAGTTACAGTACCTGTATCACAATCAGAGGGAGAGTCTAGACTGCATTCTGAAAAGTATGAAATTTCGACTTCTGTATAAGCGAATTTGCTTTGTTTTGTGTCAAGTTACATGTCACAATTTTCTTCTGTAGCCATTTTAGTGTCCTTTACAATTTTTACCATAACACAAAATGGAAGAAAATATGTTTAAAAGAATTTTAAACAACATATGATCCGAAAAAGCATCTATTTGGTAATAGCACGTAACATTTACGATTACCTGCATTAAGAATTAAAGATCATGCATACAACAAAGTGACATGACTTCGCCATTATATTAGATTCCGCAAGAACAGACATCTGCGATAAAAAATTATTGAATTATAAAAGCTATCTCATATGAAGTTAGAAAATTTTTAATTTTAATGACAAAGATATCAATGCCACTAGTTGTGGCCTCACCATTAGAATTCCTCCTTCTCTTTAGCGAAATATTGATTTTAAAAAAAATTGATAACAAGAAGAGGAAATGGAATTATTTTAATGAGCAGAGGCATGAATCAGCGTAATCAGTGATTGTCGGTTCAGAGTGATGTCTGACTGCAGGAATAAATATCCATATTTCAATGTCAATATTTGCGTTGCAGTACAATGATTCTTCAAAATGTGTCAGACTTCACAACACTTACTGAGAATAAATGCAGGTTCTTTTATTGACCATGCAATATGCATTACACGCTGCATCAATGGTAGCCGATTCATAGTGTCACCATATTATTAACTCCCAACTTTGTTCATCTTTCAGTGTTACAAAGCTGTAAAATCGTTTAGAATCGGGTTAGAACAAGGAATAATGATAATATTAGGTAAAGTTAGTAGAGTTTTGAATCAGATGTAATTAATCTAAGTTACACAGAGATTAAACAAAATCACCTTTGGCTTTCTGTGAAGAACGGAGAACTGCCAGAAACAAAAAGGCACATGAAACTGAGCCACTTTGAGTAATTGTTTTTAAAACAAATTCATAACGAAAAGATTACACACATTCTACTTATACTACATACATTGACAACACTATTTCAGAGCTTGAAAAGCAGTGGCTGCTCGTTTGTAATGTACTGTGATAGTGCCTGGTAAATACACAAACAGTTAAGAAATTTAAGAATTTAAACTGCAAATCGCACATGTAAGTCAAAACCACAGCAGACAGACATAACAGGGAATGCATTGTAAATAGTGGTAGGTAATTTGAAAAAAGTTCATAGAACAGTTTCTGTAAAATAATTCAATTATTTTAGCAATCTCCTCCAGTTTTACAGGTATATAATGAAAATTATAGACGTGAATGTTGTAGGAAAGTACTTTTGGATTAAATTAGACAACATACCAAAATGGAAAAGTATTGAGTTGCCGATAAGCACACATTAAAAAAAATGAAAAAAGTGCCAGCTTTTCGAATTGTCATTTGAATAACAAGATGTAAAATACACACATACACACACACACACGCAGTTCTATGCCCCTACATCATGCCAACAATACTTAAAGTGCCAATACTATTTTTCGGAAGGTGGACTGACGTGGTTGGGACAGTACCGGGTGAGGTGGGTACAGCGGGAGCGAGCCAGGGAAAGAGACTGGGTTTGCTGGATACGTCTACATGGATACTCTGTAAATCACACGGAAGTGCCCGGCAGAGGCTTCATCGAACCACTTCACAATAATTCTCTCGTATTCCACTACCGAATAGCGCGCGGAAAAAACGAACACCTATATCTTTCTGTGAGAGCTCTGATTTTCCTTATTTTACTATGATGATCTTCCTCCCTGTGCAGGTCGACGTCAACCAAATATTTTCGCATTCGGAAGACAACGTTATTTATTGAAATTACGTGAGAAGATCCCATCGCAAAGAGAATCACCTTTGTTTTCGTGATGCCCACCCCAAATCCTGTATCATACCAGCTACAATCTCTCCCCTGTTTCGCGATAATACAAAACGTGCTGTTCTTCTTTGAACTTTGTAGATGTACTCAGTTAATCGTATCTGGTAAGGACACCACGCCGCGCAGCAGTACTCGAAAAAGAGGACGAATAAGGGTGGCGTAGGCCTCTTAAGTAGATTTTTTTGCATCTTCTACCAATAAAACGCAGTCTTTGCTTCGCCTTTCCCACAACATTTTCTATGAGCTCTTTCCAATTTAAGTTGTTCGTAACGGTAATTCCTAGGTACTTAGGTAAATTTACAGCATTTAGATTTGACTGACTTATCGTGTAACCGAAATGTAACGGATTGCTTCTAGAAATGATGTGAATAATCCCACAGTTTTCATTATTTAGGCTCAACTGCCAATTTTCGCACCTTACAGATATCTTTCTCAGTCGTTTTGCAATTTGTTTTGATCTCCTGATGACTTTTCTAGTCGATAAACGGCAGCGCAATCTGCAAACAACCTAAGACGGCTGCTCAGATTGTCTTCCAAATCGTTTATATACATAAGGAACGGCAAAGGGCCTATGACACTACCTTGGGGAACGCCAGAAATCACTTCTATTTTACTCGATGACTTTCCATCAATTACTACGAACTGTGATCTCTCAGACAGGAAATCACAAAGCCAGTGACATAATTCAGACGATATTCCATAAGCACGCAATTTGATTACACGCCGCTTGTGAGATACAGTGCCAAAAGCCTTCCGGAAATTTAGAAATACGGAATCAGTTTGAAGTGTCCTAAGCTAGCAGCTTGGAGAGAACCGGACAGTTTGATGGCTATGAATGTGGGAGGGAGAGGTCACAGATGTATGTGGGCTCGCACCTTTGTAGCAGTTCGTGGGAGACGAATTAAGGATATGAATCGGGAGGCGGTTGACAGGGTAGAGGAAGGGCTAATTGTTTGGTGACGTGTGTGGACACAGTGGGTTACCTGAGACAGGCAGGGAATAGTTTATATATAGCCTTTTCATGGTCTTCATTCTCAGAAAGGTGGACTTCTAAATCAGACAAGTTTCATGTGGTTTTTTCATCTCAGCAGACAAACTACAGAACGATAGTATTCCTACATATATGTTTTATAATTGAATTATTTAATATGGAAATAGTTTAAGTCCGCTAGCAAATTTGTCTTTTTGTAGGTATTACCTGTCTTCAGGAGTATTACATCACTTTAGCCAGGTCCTAAATTGAGAAAAAAATATACTCCCCAGTTGGAATATAGCAGTTAGGTGTAATACCTGCGTCATCTTTGTTAACAGTCGCTTCCTAGTTTATAGGTATATCATAGGCTACGGAGAATTACCCCAGTACACATATTTCAGAATAACAGTAGAGCCACAAATATGCTTTACCTTCGAAATCTGCAATAGAGACATGATTCTTTTCAGGTACATATATTATCGATCTCGAAATAGAATTTCGATGCATGTTACGTCACTTTAACAGAATCCTGGACTGCGAAAAATAAAGTCTCTCTCGCTTCAATATGATACGTATGTTGTGTGTGACAGAGTCTACACTTGGCCTGTAAACCCCTTTCTAGTGGATTTTCCTACAGGTTGTGTTACGTACATCGCTCAGTTCTCTCTTTTCGTAGATCATTGCTGTCTGGAATACCTCCCACCGTTAACAAATGTTCTATTGAAAACTGCAAATTTCTATGCCATATACTCCCCTCCTGATTTCAAAATGCAGTTTGCTTACAAAGAATAATCAGTACTGTCGCGGAGCCAGGAAATCAGATGCATAACGTAGGTTTCCACCAAGTCTAAAATACAACTTTCAGTCCTATTTTTTAAGTAGAGTATTGCTGTGTGGTACTGCCTACCGATATTAAAAAATATTCCATTAATGCCGCAGTCTTCTACGTTAACTACATCCTCTCCTGATACTGAAATATAATTTTATTACAATGAACAGTTAGTACTCCAGCAGAACAATGGAATTGGATGTGTAACTAAGATTTTCACATAGTTTACATGAAAATAACTAAACACTGTAGGCACACAGAGCATACTTTATAACTTTGTGTCTTGATTGTCTGAAAGATGTGCTTCCCCGCCAGCCAACTTTTATGTGTTCTTATTACCGCAGTAGACAAAATGTGGAATGGCACTGTGACATATACATGTTTTACTCATGAAGGAGTCAATTCTAATTCGGTTATATCCATATTTTTGATTGTATGTAGTACAACGACATTCTCCTGCATTGATGATGTGGAACGTGTTCAAAAAATGGTTCAAATGGCTCTGAGCACTATGGGACTTAACATCTATGGCCATCAGTCCCCTAGAACTTAGAACTACTTAAACCTAACTAACCTAAGGACATCACACACATCCATGCCCGAAGCAGGATTCGAACCTGCGACCGTAGCAGTCGCTCGGTTTCGGACTGAGCGCCTAGAACCGCGAGACCACCGCGGCCTGGAACGTGTTGTCTAAGTAGTTGTCTAGTAGAACATTCAGTTTAACGTTGAGTAGTTCTGTTTCTTTGTAATACACTGCTGCAATTGGTAAACGTGGGACGCCGAGGGTGCATTATCGCTGCAGCTCTGTGCCAGCCATCAACGTCTTGCCAGGTCAAACCCGTGACTGTGTCTTATTCTTGCAGTGAGACCATGTGTGAGTGCCACTCAGCACCATGTGATTAAACTGAAATGGCCTGATTTTTCCACCAGTGACTGCTAGTGAGTACAACTGAAAATGTGCAAAATTTTGTTAGTTAACTTACAGTTAGGTAAATACCAAGCAATAATATTAGTTGCTGGTCTAAGCCATGGAGATCAATGTATTCGAAATGTCTGCAGTCACAACAAACCTGCTTGTTGCACGAGGGACGGGGTAGTATATTTTTTGTGTGAATAAATTTTAATCTGTTACTGTCAAATGCGGCATTGTGATGGAAGTAATCTACTTTTTCTTTATTCTCTAACATCCTACCAGTTGAGATATAACCTCTGCACGCCATTTCCCTTATGGATGCGTGTTATCTCTCCACAGCTGGTGATTTCAGTGCGTTACCAGCATCAAATTTTGTTATTCTCTGATCAGCCATTTTTCCAGTTTTTAAATATTTATTCTATATTCTGTATGTAAATGTACAATAATGTTTGTGCTTTTATTGCTCACCCTACTAGGTTTCCTTAAAATCCAGCAGTCATCTGGATTCCCTCACCAAGCCAGGGAATTTACAAACCATCTGCAAGATCACTTCTTCCCCTTCTTCCAAATGTCCACCGTAATAGAAAATTTCTACAAACGCCCAGTACGAGCCGTCTAAGTCAACCCTCATATAAACTAAAACACACACATTGGTTGCGAATAACATCATCACTTTGTAAGTAGGCTGTTTATATTTTCTTATGGGCAACGTTATGTAGCGCTCTGTATGAAAATCACTGGCTGTGCTGTGTGCAGTCTGTGGCTAGTTTGCATTGTTTTCTGCCATTGTAGTGTTGGGCAGCTGGATGTGAACAGCGCGTAGCGTTGCGCAGTTGGAGGTGAGCCGCCAGCAGTGGTGGATGTGGGGAGAGAAATGGCGGAGATTTGAAATTTGTGCATGAACTGCTATATATACACTCCTGGAAATTGAAATAAGAACACCGTGAATTCATTGTCCCAGGAAGGGGAAACTTTATTGACACATTCCTGGGGTCAGATACATCACATGAGCACACTGACAGAACCACAGGCACATAGACACAGGCAACAGAGTATGCACAATGTCGGCACTAGTACAGTGTATATCCACCTTTCGCAGCAATGCAGGCTGCTATTCTCCCATGGAGACGATCGTAGAGATGCTGGATGTAGTCCTGTGGAACGGCTTGCCATGCCATTTCCACCTGGCGCCTCAGTTGGACCAGCGTTCGTGCTGGACGTGCAGACCGCGTGAGACGACGCTTCATCCAGTCCCAAACATGCTCAATGGGGGACAGATCCGGAGATCTTGCTGGCCAGGGTAGCTGACTTACACCTTCTAGAGCACGTTGGGTGGCACGGGATACATGCGGACGTGCACTGTCCTGTTGGAACAGCAAGTTCCCTTGCCGGTCTAGGAATGGTAGAACGATGGGTTCGATGGCGGTTTGGATGTACTGTGCACTATTCAGTGTCCCCTCGACGATTACCAGTGGTGTACGGCCAGTGTAGGAGATCGCTCCCCACACCATGATGCCGGGTGTTGGCCCTGTGTGCCTCGGTCGTATGCAGTCCTGATTGTGGCGCTCACCTGCACGGCGCCAAACACGCATACGACCATCATTGGCACCAAGGCAGAAGCGACTCTTATCGCTGAAGACGACACGTCTCCATTCGTCCCTCCATTCACGCCTGTCGCGACACCACTGGAGGCGGGCTGCACGATGTTGGGGCGTGAGCGGAAGACGGCCTAACGGTGTGCGGGACCGTAGCCCAGCTTCATGGAGACGGTTGCGAATGGTCCTCGCCGATACTCCAGGAGCAACAGTGTCCCTAATTTGCTGGGAAGTGGCGGTGCGGTCCCCTACGGCACTGCGTAGGATCCTACGGTATTGGCGTGCATCCGTGCGTCGCTGCGGTCCGGTCCTAGGTCGTGCACCTTCCGCCGACCACTGGCGACAACATCGATGTACTGTGGAGATGGTTGGTTGGTTGGTTTGGGGAAGGAGACCAGACTACGTGGTCATCAGTCTCATCGGATTAGGGAAGGATTGGGAAGGAAGTCGGCCGTGCCCTTTCAGAGGAACCATCCCGGCATTTGCCTGGAGCGATTTAGGGAAATCACGGAAAACCTAAATCAGGATGGCCGGACGCGGGATAGAACCGTCGTCCTCCCGAATGCGAGTCCAGTGTCTAACCACTGCGCCACCCCGCTCGGTTACTGTGGAGACCTCACGCCCCACGTGTTGAGCAATTCGGCGGTACGTCCACCCGGCCTCCCGCATGCCCACTATACGCCCTCGCTCAAAGTCCGTCAACTGCACATACGGTTCACGTCCACGCTGTCGCGGCATGCTACCAGTGTTAAAGACTGCGATGGAGCTCCGTATGCCACGGCAAACTGGCTGACACTGACGGCGGCGGTGCACAAATGCTGCGCAGCTAGCGCCATTCGACGGCCAACACCGCGGTTCCTGGTGTGTCCGCTGTGCCGTGCGTGTGATCATTGCTTGTACAGCCCCCTCGCAGTGTCCGGAGCAAGTATGGTGGGTCTGACACACCGGTGTCAATGTGTTCTTTTTTCCATTTCCAGGAGTGTATTATGACTATTAAGGTAAATACATTGTTTGTTCTCTATTAAAATCTTTCATGACAGGCAACGCCATAACGCCATTTGGTGTCTCAGTAGGGTTACGTCATATGCTGTCTGGCAATGTTCGTTATCCTCAGAACCTCTACAAACAGTACATCTATTATAACTATCAGGACTATTTTGAAAATGACGACACTGCTTGCTCCTCTCTGCTGTGATGACAACCCTCGGAGCTAGTAGTTAGTGCCTTCCGTAGTTTGAATCTTTTATTTAGCTGGCAGTAGTGGCGCTCGCTGTATTGCAGTAGTTCGAGTAATGAAGATTTTTGTGAGGTAAGTGATTTGTGAAAGGTATAGTTTAATGTTAGTCAGGACCATTCTTTTGTAGGGATTTTTGAAAGTCAGATTGCGTTGCGTTAAAAATATTGTATGTCAGTTTAAGCACAGTCTTGTATAATTGTTCTAAGGGGATGTTTCAACTTCCCTCATAGTCTTTCTCTTGCACACAGCAGTTGTAGTTTGACATCAGATAGTCATACATTTTCACTTTGTTTAAAAAATGCCAATAAATTCTTGCATTTCGTCCACATCCATAAGGTGACAATCATCTACTTAAAGATAATGCAGTTGTGTACGCACTTGATCCATAAGAGCGTACACTCTAACTCAAATTTACACCGATGAGCCAAAACGTTATGACTACCTCCTCAATAGCTTGTTTGTCCGTCTGTTGAATGAAATACATCACCGATTCTGCGTATCAGGGATCCGTGAAGGTATTTAGCATTAGATGTCTACGCACACGTCATGTAATTCGCGCAAATAACGGGCCGCTGAATTGAGTACGCTGTGATGGTGCCCGATAGCGACCCAGATGTTTTCCATAGGATTTTTATCGGGAGAATTCAGTCACCGAGCTATCAACGTGAGTTGACTGTAATGCTCCTCAAACCACTATAGCACGGCTCTGGCTCGAAGACACGGACGGTTATACTGCTGAAAGATGACATCGCCGTCGGTGAAGACATAAAGCATGAAGGGATGCAGGTGATTCGCAGCTGTCAGCGTGTCTTCGATTAGTACCACAGGTCCCATGCAAGCGCAGGAGAATGTCTCCCTTTGCGTAATACTGCTACATCCGTGGTGTGCTGCACGTTTAGAGCTACTATTTACCTCGATGACGGCGTTTGTGGGGACAACCAACGACCTAGTGTAGCAAAAACGCGATTCACCCTAAGAACCGACTCGTTTTCATTGATCGACGGTCGAATTCCGATGGTTCCGTGCCCACTGTGGGCACCGTAATTTACGGTGTCGTGGAGTCAACACGTGAATACTAAGTATGGTATGCTATGGCGCTCCATATTCAACAGTGTACGATGAACGGTGTGCTCCGAAACATCTGTATGTATACCAGCATTGCGCTCTTTCGGTAAAGATGGCACTGATCAACATCCATCATACTTTTCAGAGCAGACAAGCCTCCGAACCCCACGTTCAGCCTCCAAACACCACATTCTGTGAAGAGCCGTGGATGTCCAACCATTCAGCACCTAGCTGCAGTTTCACTGTCGTTCTACCTCTTTACGTAGACGTTCGCGACAATAGCACGTGAAAATTCGACCAGCTTCTCCGGTTTACAAATGGTTCAAATGGCTCTGAGCACTATGGGACTCAACTGCTGTGGTCATCAGTCCCCTAGAACTTAGAACTACTTAAACCTAACTAACCTAAGGACATCACAAACATCCATGCCCGAGGCAGGATTCGAACCTGCGACCGTAGCGGCCACGCGGTTCCAAACTGAAGCGCTTAGAACCGCACGGCCACACTGGCCGGCCCTCTCCGGTTTACAGATATCGTTCACACGCTCAGCATAACAATAATCTTCCCTTTATCAAAGTCGCTTGTCTCAATGGATTTCCCCGTTTGCAATCCATATCCTCGCTGAGATGATCGCCCGTCTGTGTCTGCTACGCTTACATACTTTTGTCCCGCGTCACGTGCCCGCAACTCCACCAGGCGGCATCCAACGTAGCGGTCGGCAGTCGTCATAATCTCTTGGCTGATCAGTGTATATGACATACACATTGATTTCTCAAAATGTTTTCCACTGGTTCCTGTTAAATATTTTCCAGTATGCCTATTGTTGAAGCAGAGTAACCTGTCTGTAGGGGAATATGGCAGTTTCGTCTTGACACTATGTCTATCAAAATCCCTTGCCTATGTACAGCGTGATACAGAATTTCTATTACACCGTTATAGGTGTTGTAGAGGGGACTCAGGACAGCAATATTTGGTACTAAACACTTGTCTGGAAATGTGTCGTTTGGAAGACGAACGACTTTGAAAAAACGTCAAAAGATGTGGTGCACGTCCATCAACCATTTCTTACCTGCGTGAACTAAACACATGCTCGAAGTGATGACCACGAGTTTTGTTGCACAAAGTGTACCTACAGACAGTGTTCGCACACACATGGTCTGGAAGTCCTGGAGTGTTCTGAATGACCTCTGCTGCAGCCATTACATTGGCAAGGCGATTGTCCTGTGATTCTGTAGGAGTCCTGTAAACAATGCTCTTGGTGTAGCTCCACAGGAAAGACTCCAGAGGTGTTGAACTGGGCAATCGTAGGGGCCAACGAATCGATCCACCACGACCTTTGCATCTGTCTCCAAATGTTTGATGAAGATGCTGACAGATATCGCGTGAAAAGTGGGCTGTCGCACCATCGCGCTGGAACCACATTGTCTCGACGATGTGCAATGGTACATCTTCCAAATGCTGCACCAGTATGTCTTACAGGAAGGCCAGCAACTGTCATCCGTTAGAGGGGGCAGTAGAATACACAGGCCAGTAAGATGACCACCAGCCCACACATTAACTCCGACACGATATTGAAATCCACGAGTCGGACTTTATTTTCATTTGTGAAATGCACTTCATCTGTGGAAAGAGTGATCTGACGAAAGCCTGGTACATCGAATTGGGGGTGTAGGCAGCATGCACAGTAATCTGCAAAATCAGCTGGACCCAATTCCTGCATCGTCTGAGTGAAGTTGGTGTCAATGGAGAGCTGCTCAGGGATAAATTCACGGAATCTGCGATGTTGTGGGTACTCACTGATGGGTTCTGATCGACGAGTTGGAGGACTTCTTCCTCGTAAGCAGTGTGGTACACCTGGCCACGACCACAATCGGCCCTATTAGCCTGGAAAGTGCCTGTTTCCCACAACCGTTTCTCCAATATTGCAAAAATGCCATATGATGTATGGGCACGAGCCAGAAATTCTCATGTACAGGCGTTGTGATAATTGAGCATTTCATCCACTTTCACCACAGATGAGAAACATGTCAGTATACTCTGGAAACGTGTATTCTACCATTCTGTAAGGCATCATCTTTCTTGAGCACTCCAATTCATTCGGCTGTTTTACGATGACACATGTCATGATGTCACATGTGTCATACAAGAAACCACGTTACCTGAGACTTTGACCTCTGTCAATGTGCATTGCCTGCCATCGTTAAAAACAGCATATCTTCCAAAAGGCGCATTTCTAGACATGGATTCATTAACAAATATTGCTGTCCTGATCCTCGTCTACAACACGTACAATTGCGTAACAGGAATTCTGAATGATCCTGTATATTGATTACGTGAAAGGCCTATAGCTTTTGTCGCAATTTCCGATCACCCCGTCTGTATAACGCTTTTTTTTCTAAATGTATGTGTCTTGTCATACTTGTCTAATATATCTAATACTTAGAATAATGTCCTGTAGCTTATGTCACAATTTTCGATTACCCCTCTGCATAAATACAGATATCCTGTATTCCCGTTTCGTATCTGGATTTTTTTCCATTTCTTTCCATATTTGACATATTTTTACATACTTTTTCACATATTTCCTAATTTTCTCTATTTTTCCAAGTTTTTCATATTTTCCAGTTTTTACATATTCTATGTGTAAATTATAAAAATATTTGTGTTCTTATTGCTTATCTTACCAAGTTTCCTTAGCGTCTCCTGCCAAATAAGAAATAATCTGTAAGACCACTTGTTCCTGTTCTTTTTCCAAATGCTTACCAAGAAAAAATTCTGTTCAACATTCAGTGCCCCCACTGACCAGGATAGGTTCAGGATAAGATCCGGAAATGGATCCACGTGCATTAGATCTGGGGTAGCGTCCGGAAGCGTATCCATTTGTGTTAGCTCTGGGGTAGTGTGCGAAGGCGAATTTACCTACCATCAGTCCAAGGTGACGTCTGGGGGTAGACCCATCCATGCTCGGTTCAAGGTAGTGTTCGGAAGTGGAACCAACGACCCTTGTTACATCTGAGGTAGCATTCAGTGAACGATCCAGCAGAGTTTGGTCTGGGGCATACGGTTTGGTGGGTTGGGGGGGGGGGGAGGGGGTAGGGAGGAGGACCTAGTCATAAACCAAAGAATCATAAATCAAACCATGTACATACACAAAATTGTGCAATTGGGCTATTTGTGTTTACATGAGGATGAAGAAATCCATTTCATTCCACACATGAATCGACAGGTCCCTGGTTATTGCATCAGCAGCTTCAACAATTCTGTTTCTCAGCTCTTGAAGAGTAGTTTCCACAAGCAGGATAAAGACTGTGTCTTTAATTATTTCCATAGAAAAAATTCTCAAGGTATAAGGTCTGGTGACCTGGGAGGCTAAAAACAATGAACAAGGCGTTGTCGCCCACTTCTTCCAATCCAGCGTGTTGGGGTGTTAAAATAACTTCGTACCTCAAGGTGAAAGTGAGGTGGGGCGCCATCACATATAAAACTGGGATCACTGGAATCTTCGTCATGTTGAGAAAACACCAATTTTGCAGCATGTCCGGGTATGATATACCTGTCACAACTTTCTCTGCAAAAAAGGAAGGTCCATAAACTTTGAGAACAGAAACAGCACAAAACACACACTCAATTCGGTAAGTGTCTTACATGCTTGACGACCACGCCAGGATTTTGCGACCTCAAATTCTTATATTACGGCGGTTTGCTTTACCCGATAGATGAAACGTCGATTCGTCCGTAAATACGAGTCGTTCGGAAAAAGTGGCCTCTGTCATATCTTGGAGAGCTTAAATGCTAAATTCGCACCTTCTGTTACAGACGCCGGAATGCAATTGCTGCAGTAACTGCTTGATATGCAGGCGTCGTTTGAGAACACGCCACACCGTTGTTTGAGGAAGCTGATGTTCCTGGCCTGCCCGTCTTGTAGACTTGCAAGGGCTCTATGTGAATGCTTCTCGGCTACGCTGGACATTTTCATCAGACATGCATGGCTGACCAGTGTTTCTCCCCTTGAATATGCAACCAACTTCCAAGAATTTTGTACGGCAGCCATAAATCTGCTTCTGCAGAGGCGGCTCCTTGCTGAATCGACGACTGAATACACACTGCACATGAACATTGGATTGACATCGAGCAAATTCCAACGCACAAAACGATTTCTCTTGTGGCGTAGTCGCCATGTTGCTACACGTAAACAACAATTCAACTGTGTCAGACCTATTGAATCTTCCTCCATCTTGTGACATGCACAATGTGTTTATATCTTTTATCGTTTGTCTGTAACAAACAATTGAAATCTGTTCTTTCTTTTCGAGTCGCCCTACATACCATGCATTTGCTAGCTGCACTTGCATCAGTATTCCCAATATTATTTCCATTTTTTACATACATGTTGTATGTTTAGAGTATATATATGAAGCTTTGACATCCTTAGATCAATAGTATTATAGTATATAGTGTTATCAACAAACAGGAATACGCAAATGGATGTCATCGTTGTTATATAGTTTACGTGGTTATGGAAGTACATTTTGTATCAGTCAACGTAAAGCTGTATTTAGTTAGCTGAAGTTCGCAATCAACCTCCATCACAGTCAATGTGGGTTTTAGTCTACATCAGGGCTGCGTTTGGCTGATAGTGATGTGTATTGATGTAGGTTTTTTCTGGGTTGACACTATGAAAAAGAAGAGGAACAAGAAACATTTCAGATATTTTCGTAATTTCCTTCTGGTGTGGTGGAGGAATCTGAATCTCTGTTGGATGCTAAAGAAAACCTGGTAAGGTAAGCAATATGGGCACAAATATTCTAGTACATTTACACATGGAATGTGGAAAAATATATAAAAATATGGGTAATATTGTTGATGACGAAATAACGAAATATGATGATAACCACACTAAAGTCCCTTTCCTCTTAGATCACTTTCCACTTGTTGAGAGATAAAATGCATCCATAAGGGCTATAAAGATGTGTGGAAGTTACAGCTCGTCTGCCAAGGTACTAGACTGTAAAGCAAAAAATAGGTTTCCTCCACCACAATACCACAACTGACAATAATATATTGGCATTAATTCATACAAAAAATAGGTTACCATGCCTCCCCTCCCGCCAAAACGAGCTGCGTTCTAATGATTGCACACATTTCATCTCCATCTCCTAACTGTAAGTCAGCTTACGTAAATGTAGCCATTTTCCAGTTCTTCTCTCTGGCAGTATGAGTGGGGGAAAAATCAGGCCCTTGCAATTTAATCACATGGGTTCGCTCACTGGCTGAATGAGATACTGTCACGGGCTTGACCTGCCAAAACACGTTGATGGCTGTCACAGACCCGCAGTGATTATGCACCCTTCGTCGTCCCATGGTTTAAAAATAACAGCAGCGCATTACTCAACCAATAAAACTGGCCAGCGTTAAACTAGGTGTTCTAATGTATTAGCTGTGTGGACCATATGTTTCACATCATTAAAGCTGAAAAAACGCATTTTTCCTCGAACCAGATGTTTATTATCCACAATACCAAAAAAATATAGATAATACCGGATTAGGATTACTTCCTTTCAAGTATGAACCATATAAAAAGCACGACTGTCATTCTGCAGTTTGTCTACTGTGGTAATGCTGAATGTTGGCTGCTATGGAAATTTACGTTCCAGACAATGAAGACAGAGGCAAGGTTAAAAAAAGTATAGACTGTTGTCTATAGTTTTTAGTTATTTGCATGTAAACTATGTGTAAGTCTTAGCTACATCTCCACTTCTATTGTTTTGATGGAGTACTGGCTGTTCATTCTAAGTAAATTACATTTCGAAATCAGGAGGTGGTGTAGATAACGTACAAAGAAGACTGCAGTTTTAATGGAATATTTTTTAACACCGGTGGGTAGTACCACACGGTAATACTCTACTAAAAGAGGACTGACAGGTGTATTTTAGACTATTTCTTGGTCGAAATCTAAGTTATACATCTGATTTTCACGCTCTGGGACAATACTGAATATTCTTTGTAAGCAAAGTTCATTTCAAAATCAAGAGGGGAGTATCTACCACGGAAAACTGCAGTTTACAGTAGAACGGTGGGAGGTATTCCAGACAGCAATATTCTACGAAAAGAGAGAACTGAACGATGTACACAACACAACTTGAAGGAAAATCCACTAGAAATGGCTTCGAGAGCCGAGTGTAGACTCTGTCACACACAACATACTTGTTATATTGAAGCGCGAGACATTTTTTTTCCACAAACCAGGACACTGTTAAAGTGACACAACATATATCGAAATTTTCTTTCGAGATGGGTAATACATGTACCTAAAAAGAATCAATGTACTGAGCAGACTTATGCAATTCTCTCTCATAGATATCGAGGATAAAGCATATCTGTGGCTCTACTGTCATTCTGAAATTTGTCTACTGGGCCAATTCTCCGTCGCCCATAGTTTTAAAGATATAACTATAAGCTATTAACAAAGATGGCACAGGTGTTGTACCTAACGGCTATATTTTAGCTGTGGAACGTATTTTTTTCCATCCAGGACCTAGTTAAGGTGGTATACGCTCATCAAGCCAGATAACAGCTAAGAGAGGACCAATGTGCGTGGCTGTCTTAAACCATTCCACACTAAAAAATTTGACTATAAAACATATATGTAGCACTACTGTCCTTGTGTAATTTGTCTGTTGAGGTGATAACAATACATGAAACTTGTCTGATGTAGATGTATACGTTCCCGAGAATGAAGACGAGAAAAGGTTATAAGCTGTTCCATTTCTGCCTATATGTTTAATTGAATATCTACTAGTGACCCACTCACGATTCGTTCGGGTATCTGTAGTGGACGATTTGTCTGGCATACTAGTAATTTTGTTTACGAGGCACTACACAAGTTCCGATTAAAAATCAGACAGCAACTATTTTAGCAGCATACGCCACTTCCCAGCTCCTAAAAGCACGAGCCAGACTGTGTCTGACTACAATCTGCCAGCACTGCGAGCCCTGCTTCAAAAAGGACGCTTCTCTACAGCCACTCATTTGCCGGAGGCCGGGCCGGTCGCGCTAGTGGGCCGCGAGTGTCATCACCCCTGCACTGGTTTTAAGAGTATCCTTCACATGCAGTCGGAAAAAAACATGTTGGGGGATTGTAATTCATCATAGTTCAGAGAATATTTATAAATAACTAGTTTAGCGCTCGTCACTTTGCTCGCGTAGACTCTATGGTCTGCACAGATTTATTTATTTATTGTTTTCCTTTGAATTTTTATGTTGTTGCAACACTTTCTAAACTTGTCATGCTAAATAAGGTCATAGAAGAATGAACTGCCGAATGTACTTCTCACCGGAAAGGAATTGTGGTAGCTGGTGTCCAGTGTTTGTGTTAATCATACCGTTTGCATTCTTGTGGTAGTACTTCCAGAGAAACTTCATCACCCAACATACATTACTTCATATCCAAGAGAAGTGAAATACCAGTTTTCATAGATTTACCTTCGAAAATTTTTTAACATAACAAAACATTTTCTTAAGAATTTTCGTCCCCTGTTTTACCACATAGTGGCTGAATTTCCAATAATGCTGAAATATGTATTTATTATTTCTGACTATGAAACCAAAAACTTGATAATTTTCGTCATTCTAGCTTCAAAATCGCCTTAATAGCGACATGTTTTCAAAAAGCATTTCGTCTCCTATTTCACCCCCATAGGAGCACGCGTGAGTTACTACGAACAGCATAGTGAACGCATTATTGTAGCCAAGATAGACACAAAGCCCGCACCTACCACACCAGTGCAAGTTCACATGTCAACTAGCTCAGCAGATGATGAAGAAATTGAAGAAATTTATGATGAGATAAAAGAAATTATTCAGATAGTGAAGGGAGACGAAAATTTAATAGTCATGGGGGACTGGAATTTGATAGTAGGAAAAGGAAGAGAAGGAAAAGTAGTAGGTGAATATGGAATGGAGGGTAAGGAATGAAAGAGGAAGCCACCTGGTAGAACTTTGCACAGAGCATAACTTGATAATAGCTGACACTTGGTTTAGTGGAAAGAAGTACGGTAGAAGAAGAATGGGTAGCTTTGAGAGACGAAACAGTGAAGACAGCAGAGGATCAAGTAGGTAAAAAGCTGAGGGCTGGTAGAAATCCTTGGGTAACGAAAGAGATATTGAATTTAATTGTTGAAAGGAGAAAATACACAAATGCAGTAAATGAGGCACGCAAAAAGGAATACAAACGTCTCAAAAATGAGATCACTAGGGGTAAAATAGATACTGCCTACAGGAAAATAAAAGAGACCTTTGGCGAAAAGAGAACCATTTGTATGAATATCAAGAGCTCAGATGGAAAACTAAGCAAAGAAGGGAAAACAGAAAGGTGGAAGGAATACATAAGGTGTATATACAAGGGCGACGTACTTGAGGACAGTGTTATGGAATTGGAAGAGGACGTAAGTGAAGATGAAATGGGAGATATACTGCTTGAAGAATTTGACAGAACACTGAAAGACTTAAGTCGAAACAAGGCCCCAGAAGCAGACAACATTCAATTAGAACTACTGATATACTTGGGACAGCCAGCTATGACAAAACTCTACCATCTGGTGAGCAAGATGTATGAGACAGGCGAAATACCCTCAGACTCAAGAAGAATATAATAATTCCAATCCCAAAGAAAGCAAGTGTTGGCAGGTGTGAAAATTACCGAACAGTCAGTTTAATAAGTCACGGCTGCAAAATACTTACACTAATTCTCTACAGACGAATGGAAAAATTGGTAGAAGCCGACCTTCGGGAAGATCAGTTCGAATTCCGTAGAAATGTTGGAAAACGTGAGGCAATACTGATCCTACGACTTACCTTAGAAGATACGTTAGGGAAAGGCAAACCTACATTTCTAGCATTTGTAGACTTACAGAAAGCTTTTGGCAAGGTTGACTGGAATACTCTCTTTCAAATTCTGAAGGTGGCAGGAGTCAAATACAGTGAGCGAAAGGCTATTTACAATTTGTACAAGAACCAGATAGCAGTTATAAGAATCGAGGGACATGAAAGGGAAGCAGCGGTTGGAAAGGGAGTGAGGCAGGGTTGTAGGCTATCCCCGATGTTATTCAATCTGTATATTGAGCAACAAGTAAAGTTTAATATTTTTTTGTGGTATTCAAAAAATTTAAAAACCTCTCTCACACCGGCCTGATTTAGCTTCACTGATCAGGATAGTAAAAACATGCGTATGTTAAGGGAATTTTCATTCACAAAGCAGGCTTATCACATTCACACAGTTCAATACTGTTCTATCCTGATTAAATTGAGCTTAACTTAAATTACATAAGGCAGTGAAGCAATTTCGAAGTCTCGGTGCGACGAAAATTGTCAGTTGATCTCCTGAAAACATTTGTAATAATTATTAACTTTCGGTGATCACATGGGGAAGACCGGAGACCTGCAGGTAAGACCGTGTTAGCCTATTTATTTGAAGTAACTGGATATCTTGAGCATACAAAACGGCAGGTTCGTCCAGTGTAAATCAGACATTCCCCCCTGATCCCGTGCAACACAGCGTAGTAAGCAGACACTGTCAATAATAATCAGTTAAATAATACGCGAACACACTTACTTTAGTTTAGTTCATGTATTAAATTCCTTCTCATACAGAATCTCATCAAGATGGCGACTAGCTCAACAAAACATACATATACATCCTCCTTCTTTCACGGCTAATCGGCAAGCTCTCCTCATTCTTTTTATAAGAGAAAACAGATAGCAGAGAAGCTATTACATTGAATAAATAAACGCTCCAAGGAATAATAGGGCTTGAAACTACTCTGCATTGATAATCATCGTATATTAAAGTTTAGGAATCGGTATGATAAGAAGAGATATTTCGAGATATGTACTGAGTTATATAATTTATAAAATTTCTGAAAATATCGCGGAGAGACAGCTGCAAGAGACATTACAAAAGGAAACAAAAGAATAATTCGGAGTAGGAATTAAAATTCATTGAGACGAAATAAAAACTTTGAGGTTTGCCGATGACTTTGTAATTCTGTAAGAGACAGCAGAGGATCTGGAAGAGCAGCTGAACGGAATGGACAGTGTCTTGAAAGGCGGGTATAAGATCAACATCAACAAAAGCAAAACGATGATAATGGAATGTAACCTAATTAAATCAAGTGATGTTAAGGGAATTAGATTAGGAAATGAGACATTTAAAGTAGTAGATGAGTTTTGCTATTTGGGGAGCAAAGTCGAAGTAGAGAGGATATAAAATGTTGACTAGCAACGGCAAGAAAAGCGTTTCTGAAGAAGAGAAATTTGTTAACATCGAGTATAGATTTCTGTGTCAGAAAATCGTTTCTGAAAGTATTTTTATGTATTGTAGCCATGTATTGATGTGAAACATTTACGATAAATAGTTTAGACAAGAAGAGAATAGAAGCTTTCGAAATGTGGTGCTACAGAAAATGCTGAAGATTAGATGGGCAGATCACGTAACTAATGAGGAGGTTCTGAATAGAATCGGAGAAAAGAGGAATTTGTGGCACAACTTGACTAGAAGAAGGGATCGTTTAGTAGGACACGTTCTGTGGCATCAAGGGATCAGCAATTTAGTGATGGTGGGAAGCGTAGAGGGTAAAAATCGTAGAGGGAGGCCAAGAGATAAATACACTAAACAGATTCAGAAGGATGTAGGTTGCAGTAGTTACTAGGAGATGAAGAAGCTTTTACAGGATAGAGTGGCATGGAGAGCTACATCAAACCAGTCTGGACTGAAGACCACAACAACAGGTGCGTAAATTTCGAATAACCCCTTCTTAAACGACGCCCACAGTATGAGATCCACATCTTTCCAAATTTCAAATCCTATCCGTAGCGGTTTGGGCTGACTCTGTTCCCTCCCTTTAGGGATTGAATTTCCAAAAACAGTGAAACACGTATTTTTTCATTTCTAGCTGAGAAGCAAAATACCAGTTATCGTAGATATAGCTTTAAAAATGTTTTCGCAATGAAATATTTTCATAAAATATTTCACACTCAACTTTAGCTTCTTAGTCTCCATGAAATAGTATTTTTTTAAAGTTCTAACAGAGAAATCAAATACAAATTTTTATTAATTTACGTGCAATAAAATAATTCAGTAAGCACTTGCAGCTCCTACTTCACCCCCATAGGGGTTCAAATTTAAAAAAACATTGCAACAAGTATTTTTTATTTTTAATCGAGAAGCCAAATTTAAATTTCAGTAGATTTATCTTTAAAAATACTTTCGTAAAGAAGTGTTTCATAAAACATCTACTGAGACGTTGTAGTTCCAAAACCAATAAAGAATATTTTTATTTCCAACCGAGAAGTCGGATATCAATATTCATAAATCTAGCTTAAAAACACTTTAGTAGATATTTAATAATGAATTATTATTAAAAAACTTTCACCTTCTGTTTTACTCGTCTAGGATCCAAATTTTAAAAAATGCTGAAACACGTATTTCTTTATTTCTGACCGAGAAAACGAATACCGATTTTCGTAGGTTTAGCTTCGAAATTGCCTTAACAGCGACTTGTTTTCAAAAAAGATTTCACCCGCTATCTTACCCACTCAGGGACAGAATTTCGAAAAATGTCTTCTTAAACGACGCCTACAGTATAAGATCAACACGTTTTGCAAATTTCAAATTTCTTTCCTTAGTGGTTTGGGCTCGGTGATGATGACTCGCTGAGTGAGTCAGACAGCCGGGACGTTGTTTTTTGAATATATAGCCTGCCTGCCTACGTCCGTCCGAATGTTAGAGTACCGTGTAAAAATTTATATATATTACAAAAACATGTAGCCTATGTCCGTCAGAGCGTTCATTAGAGCGTCGTGCAAAAATTTGTAGTAAGTCGCTCAAGAACTTTTCGAGATTTTCGGTAACAACGTCTCCTCTTAATATGTTCCATATCTACTGAATTTAAATGTTGTGTAATAACTGTAAAACTGATTTTTTTATGAAAACGTGAGACAGCAGCACTGTTAAACTGAATACAAAAATTCTTTTTCACACCAAAAATACCATTATCGTCAAAGAAAGAAATATCAGTCGAGCCGTTATCAGGTGATTATCTTTTACAACTGATTTTAATTTCCGACTTTTCAATGGATTTTCCAAAAATTTTATTTTGTACACATCTTCTTCTGACGCTTACGCACACATACAGACAAAATTGTTCACATTTCATATATGCGATAATTGTAGTTAATTTCCGATTTTTCCGTTGGATTTTCGAAAAATTTTCTTTCATACAAACCTTGTCCTGACAATAACGAACGCATAAATTTCTAAAAAATCAACCAAATCTGTCAAGTCGTTCTCAGGTGATGATCTTTCATACACACGGAAACCTTTCTCGTGAATGAATCTATGTGTTAGTAAAATCCCACCAAAATCCCTAGAGTAGTACCACATATTAGCCTGTACATACAGATGGAAGCGAGCAGAGAGCTTCAGTTTATACACTCCTGGAAATGGAAAAAAGAACACATTGACACCGGTGTGTCAGACCCACCATACTTGCTCCGGACACTGCGAGAGGGCTGTACAAGCAATGATCACACGCACTGCACAGCGGACACACCAGGAACCGCGGTGTTGGCCGTCGAATGGCGCTAGCTGCGCAGCATTTGTGCACCGCCGCCGTCAGTGTCAGCCAGTTTGCCGTGGCATACGGAGCTCCATCGCAGTCTTTAACACTGGTAGCATGCCGCGACAGCGTGGACGTGAACCGTATGTGCAGTTGACGGACTTTGAGCGAGGGCGTATAGTGGGCATGCGGGAGGCCGGGTGGACGTACCGCCGAATTGCTCAACACGTGGGGCGTGAGGTCTCCACAGTACATCGATGTTGTCGCCAGTGGTCGGCGGAAGGTGCACGTGCCCGTCGACCTGGGACCGGACCGCAGCGACGCACAGATGCACGCCAAGACCGTAGGATCCTACGCAGTGCCGTAGGGGACCGCACCGCCACTTCCCAGCAAATTAGGGACACTGTTGCTCCTGGGGTATCGGCGAGGACCATTCGCAACCGTCTCCATGAAGCTGGGCTACGGTCCCGCACACCGTTAGGCCGTCTTCCGCTCACGCCCCAACATCGTGCAGCCCGCCTCCAGTGGTGTCGCGACAGGCGTGAATGGAGGGACGAATGGAGACGTGTCGTCTTCAGCGATGAGAGTCGCTTCTGCCTTGGTGCCAATGATGGTCGTATGCGTGTTTGGCGCCGTGCAGGTGAGCGCCACAATCAGGACTGCATACGACCGAGGCACACAGGGCCAACACCCGGCATCATGGTGTGGGGAGCGATCTCCTACACTGGCCGTACACCACTGGTGATCGTCGAGGGGACACTGAATAGTGCACGGTACATCCAAATCGTCATCCAACCCATCGTTCTACCATTCCCAGACCGGCAAGGGAACTTGCTGTTCCAACAGGACAATGCACGTCCGCATGTATCCCGTGCCACCCAACGTGCTCTAGAAGGTGTAAGTCAACTACCCTGGCCAGCAAGATCTCCGGATCTGTCCCCCATTGAGCATGTTTGGGACTGGATGAAGCGTCGTCTCACGCGGTCTGCACGTCCAGCACGAACGCTGGTCCAACTGAGGCGCCAGGTGGAAATGGCATGGCAAGCCGTTCCACAGGACTACATCCAGCATCTCTACGATCGTCTCCATGGGAGAATAACAGCCTGCATTGCTGCGAAAGGTGGATATACACTGTACTAGTGCCGACATTGTGCATGCTCTGCTGCCTGTGTCTATGTGCCTGTGGTTCTGTCAGTGTGATCATGTGATGTATTTGACCCCAGGAATGTGTCAATAAAGTTTCCCCTTCCTGGGACAATGAATTCACGGTGTTCTTATTTCAATTTCCAGGAGTGTATATATAGAGAGAAGAGATGAAACTGTGATAGATCGTTTACACGACACAAGCACCATGGAGAAGTTGTACGACGTATTTTTTCAAAATACCTAACAGTATTTATAATACGTGCGCTACTATATGGTTCTATTGTGGAGTAGACTGGTAAACATCCATTTCGTTTGACGAAGTTCGATTAATTTTTTTTTTAATTGATCTACTTACGCCTGTTCGGTTCACTGCATCCACTTCTTAAGACCTATGGAATAACAGTAGCATTTTATTACGATTTTTTCTTGCGGCCAATGGAATAAGAAAAAGCATATTTAGACACAATGTACATCGCTACCGCCTACTAGTGTTGCATCTCCCAATAGAGGGAGAACTGCCAATATCTGTACAGGGTGTTACAAAAAGGTACGGCCAAACTTTCACGAAACATTCCTCACACACAAAGAAAGAAAATATGTTATATGGGCATGTGTCCGGAAACGCTTACTTTCCATGTTAGAACTCATTTTATTACTTATCTTCAAATCACATTAATCATGGAATGGAAACACACAGCAACATAAAGTACCAGCGTGACTTCAAACACTTTGTTACAGGAAATGTTCAAAATGTCCTCCGTTAGCAAGGATACATGCATCCACCCTCCGTCGCATGGAATCACTGATGCGCTGATGCAGCCCTGGAGAATGGCGTGTTGTATCACAGCCGTCCACAATACGAGCACGAAGAGTCTCTACATTTGGTACCGGGTTTGCGTAGACAAGAGCTTTCAAATGCCCCCATAAATGAAAGTTAAGAGGGTTGAGGAGAGCGTGGAGGCCATGGAATTTGTCCGCCTCTACCAATCCATCGGTCACCGAATCTGTTGTTGAGAAGCGTACGAACACTTCGACTGAAATGTGCAGGAGCTCCATCGTGCATGAACCACATGTTGTGTGGTACTTGTAAAGGCACATGTTCTAGCAGCACAGGTAGAGTATCCCGTATGAAATCATGATAACGTGCTCCATTGAGCGTAGGTGGAAGAACATGGGGCCCAATCAAGACATCACCAACAATGCCTACCCAAACGGTCGAGCGTAGGTGGAAGAACATGGGGCCCAATCAAGACATCACCAACAATGCCTACCCAAACGGTCACAGAAAATCTGTGTTGATGACGTGATTGCTCAATTGCGTGCGGATTCTCATCAGCCCACATATGCTGATTATGAAAATTTACAATTTGATCACGTTGGAATGAAGCCTCATCCGTAAAGAGAACATTTGCACTGAAATGAGGATTGACACATTGTTGGATGAACCATTCGCAGAAGTGTACCCGTGGAGGCCAATCGGCTGCTGATAGTGCCTGCACACGCTGTACATGGTACGGAAACAACTGGTTCTCCCGTAGCACTCTCCATACAGTGACATGGTCAACGTTACCTTGTACAGCAGCAACTTCTCTGACGCTGACATTAGGGTTATCGTCAACTGCACTAAGAATTGCCTCGTTCTATGCAGGTGTCTTCGTCGTTCTAGGTCTTCCGCAGTCGCGAATCATAGGCTGGAATGTTCCGTGCTCCCTAAGACGCCGATCAATTGCTTCGAACGTCTTCCTGTCGGGATACCTTCGTTCTGGAAATCTGCCTCGATACAAACGTACCGCGCCACGGCTATTGCCCCGTGCTAATCCATACATCAAATGAGCATCTGCCAACTCCGCATTTGTAAACATTGCACTGGCTGCAAAATCACGTTCGTGATTAACACTAACCTGTTGATGCTACGTGCTGATGTGCTTGATGCTAGTACAGTAAAGCAATGAGTCGCATGTCAACACAAGCACCGAAGTCGACATTACCTTCCTTCAATTAGGCCAACTGTCGGTGAATCGAGGAAGTACAGTACATACTGACGAAACTAAAATGAGGTCTAACATGGAAATTAAGCGTTTCCGGACACATGTCCACATAACATCTTTTCTTTATTTGTGTGTGAGGAATGTTTCCTGAAAGTTTGGCCGTACCTTTTTGTAACACCCTGTATACATATTCCGCAATCCACTATAGTCGTAGCATTATTATCAATTTCACTGCCACTCCACTCTCATGAACAAACTGATTAAAGAATGGTTGCCTGTATGCCTCTGTATGGATTGCAATCTTTTTATGTTTGCTGCACTAGTTTCAGCTTTTTGATGGTGAGAATACAGCGAGAAGTTCTCCAGAGCGATGATCAAAGAAACATTGTTACTGAACCTTTAATTATACTGTGCTAGGTATGGTGTCTGCAAGACATCAGATTTCGACTAGAGTAGAGTGTGTCCCACCCTTCCCCCCTCCACACATGGACAATGTGCGAACTCGCCTGGTTTAGATGCCCGATGGTGCACTGTGTGATCTACACTGAAGAGCCAAAGAAACTGGTATACCTGCCTAATATCGTGAAGGGCCCCCGCGAGCACGCAGACGAGCCGCAACACAACGTGGCATGGACTCAAAGAGTGTTCCTGGAGCCACTCTCTAGCAATTCTGGATGTGTGGTGTGCCACATTGTCCTGCTGGAATTGCCCGTCGAAATGCGCAATGGACATGAATAAATGTAGGTGATCAGAACGGATGCTTACGTACGTGTCACCTGTCAGAGTCGTATCTAGACGTATCAGGGTCCCATTTCACCCCAAATGCACATGCCCCGCACCATTACAGAACCGCCTCCAGCTTGAATAGTTCCCTGCTGACATACACGGCCCATGTATTCATGAGGTTGTCTCCACACCCATACACGGCCATCCGCTCGATACAATTTGAGACGTGACTCGTCCGACCAGGCAACAAGTTTCCAGGCATCAACATTCCGATGTCGGTGTTGATGGACCCAGGTGAGGCGTAAAGCTTCGTGTCGTGCAGTCATCAAGGATACACGAGTGGGCCTTCCGCTCCCGAAGCCCATATCGATGATGTTTTGTTGAATTGCTCGCACGCTCACACTTGATGATGGCCCAGCATTGAAATCTGCAGCAATTTACGGAAGGGTTGCACCTCTGTCACGTTGAACGGTTTTCTTCGTCGCTGTGGGTTCCGTTCTCGCAGGATCTTTTTCCGGCCGCAGCGATGTCGGAGATTTGATGTTTTACCAGATTCCTGATATTCACGATACACTCGTGAAATGGTCGTACGGGAATATCTCCACTTCATCGCTACCTCGGAAATGCTGTGTCCCATCGCTCGAGCGCCGACTATAACACCACATTCAGACTCACTTAAACATTGATAACCTACCACTGTGGCAGCAGCAATCGATCTAACAACTGCGCCAGACACTTGTTTTCTCATTTAAGCGTTGCCTGTTTACATATCTCTGTATTTGAATACGCATACCTAAACCAGTTTATTTGGCGCTTCAGTGTACATCTGTTTTTAGGAACTTAAACAAAATCTGAAATAAAACAGTTTTATGAGACGATCCTAGTGTCTACAAGGGGACTTTACTGAGAAATTAGACTCGTAATAACTACTTAGCACCATGCGGTGTGTAGTAGACACATTACTGACACCTGTTCTCCAGTCACGTAGAAGGAATGAATGTCGGTAAACATCCGTAATTCCTCGTTGTAGTCATTTTGCGAGACGTGTGTGCGAGAAAGCAATATGTCGCCCGTAACATAATCTCCTCGATCTTTTATCTCAACAGTAAATACATCTCCAAGACGCATAATTCCTCTCTCATAGTATCTACCACAGAAGATCATTATGGTTGTTGGCCATCCCCGTATTGTTCTCGCGATTCTATGACAAAAAGCTCAGCTTTTTTTAGTAAACCAACGCCGTAATGGTCTCAGGCTGACAAGCAAATACCAGTCTAGTAGGTGTTTTGTAGCTCACTTCTTTCATGGATTAAATCCTCACATCAAAAAAAGTTTTGCATTACCCCGATTCCAAGATCTCCTCAAGACAGACGTTGACATTGGATATTGTATCACAGACACAGTCCCTTTCACTGTTCAGAGATGTCACTAAACCCTTCCCAAAAATATAAACAATGATGCATGGGCAGCGCCTATTAGATGGAGGGGGCCCGACAGCCGATCAGTTCCAGTCATTCCACCAGGAAGGAGGTGCACGGCTTGTATTGTCTTTAGTTCAACCATGCCTACACGATCAATACCGCGGCACGATCGCGTCCGCATTACTACTTTGTGCCACGAAGGGCTCTCAACAAGGGCAGTGTCCAGGCGTCTCGGAGTGAACCAAAGCAATGTTGTTCGGACATGGAGGAGATGCAGAGAGACAGGAACTGTGATGACATGCCTCGCTTGGACCTCCCAAGGGCTACTACTGCTGTGGATGACCGCTACCTACGGATTATGGCTCTGATGAACCCTGACAGCAACGCCACCATGTTGAATAATGCTTTTCGTGCAGCCACAGGACGTCGTATTACGACTCAAACTGTGCGCAATAAGGCTGCATGATGCGCAACTTCACTCGCGACGTCCATGGCGAGGTCCATCTTTGCAACTACGACACCATGCAGCGCGGCAGAGATGGGCCCAACAACATGCCGAATGGACCGCTCCGGATTGGCATCACGTTCTCTTCACCGATGAGTGTCGCATATGCCTTCAACCAGGAAATCGTCGGAGGCGTGTTTGAAGGCAACCTGGTCAGGCTGTACGCCTTAGATACACTGACCAGAGTGCATCAAGGAGGAGTTTCTCTGCTGTTTTGGGGTGGCCTTATATGGGGCCGACGTAAGCCGCTGGTGGTCGCGGAAGGCGCCGTAAAGGCTGTACGATACGTGAATGCCATCCTCCGACTGATAATGCAACCATATCGGCAGTATATTGGCGAGACATTCGTCTTCATGGACGACAATTCGCGCCCCCATCATGCACATCTTGTGAATGATTTCTTTTAGGACAACAACATCGCTCGACTAGAGTGGCCAGCATGTTCTCCAGACATGAATCATATCGCCCGGGATTGACTGAAAAGGGCTGTTTATGGACGACGTGACTCGCCAACCACTCTGAGGGATCTACGCCGAATCGCCGTTGAGGAGTTGGACAAACAGTGCCTTGATGAACTTGTGGATAGTATGCCACGACGAATACAGGCATGCATCAATGCAATAGGACGCGCTACTGGGTATTCGAGGAACCAGTGTGTACAGCAATCTGGCCCACCACCTCCGAAGGTCTCGCTGTATGGTGGTACAACATGTGTGGTTTTCATGAGCAATAAACAGGGCAGAAATGACGTTTATGTTGATCTTTATTCCAATTTTCTGTGCAGGTTCCGTAACTCTCGGAAGCAAGGTGATGCAATACTTTTTTGATGTGTGTACATTCCCTTAATGTTGCTGAAAATAAATCCAAACTAGAATTACGATTTAGCTCGTTCCAGATGCCTGCTCCTAGGTATTTTACGGTAGCTACTGTTTCCCGAAATAGTTTAATTGTACTGTAACGGATTTCTATACTTACTTATTTGAAATAGTTACATTTATTCGCGTTCAGGTCAACTGCAGCAGCAGTAATCGATCCCTCACAGGTATTCCTGCAATTCGCTACTGCCTTCTTGTAGACAATTGCATCATCTGCGAATATTAAGCACCTTAACAAATTTATAACTGCACAGTACGTGGTGGAGGGTTCATGGTAGCAGTAGTATCTTAGTTTACTTTCCATTCCATCCTCACACAATGATCGAATAATTGTCTATACAGGGTAAACATTAATAAAATCGACAAATCGCAGGAACGGATTCCTGATTGGAAATGGAGAAAAAAAGGTCCTATGTCACGGTAGATGGGGCTGACTAATGAACCACGTGCTGTGTGCTCCTTGTGTGTTGCAAGCTGTGTAAGTGACGCAGCGTACTGTAAGCAGCAGACTAGTCTATTATTCATATCGGGAACAAGGCGAGATGGTGTTTGTTTACGGCCAAGCAAATAGAAACGGTCTAGAGGCAGCAAGACTGTACCATAACATGTACCCGCACATATACTAACCATGTAAGATAACATTTAATCCTTTTTGGGCCTTTGTGTGATTATGGGTCGTTTCAGACACACAAACGTTTAGGAGGCGGTGGACAGTGCGTACACCAGATTTGGAGGACTGGGTACTACATGACATGCTGCCTCTCGATAGTTTACATCTGCTTTATTCTGTTACATAGTGAAATGGATTGTAAGACCATAACATCAACACGATGCGGCCGCTTTGCAGATTATCCACAACAAATCACGTAAAGCGATTTTTATGAGTAGTAGTGTTTTCTTGGAAAGGATGAATTACATTTCTCTCAGGCTTACATCTGCTTCCACTTTTTTAGGTTGGTTACTCCAAGGTATTTTATGGTAACTACCGCTTTCAGCGATAGTGTAGAAGGTCAGTCCGGGGTTTCTTCTACCGATATGTATGAATAATATGTTACATCCGGTATCAAAGAACCCATCAATTTCGTAGTTCTGGAATGAGTCTAACATTATCCCCTTGGGATGTGATGATTCTAATAACGACTTATTACTGGAAATATTCTCGGGATTTAAAGAGACATCTAATAGTAAGATACAAGGGCTATTCGTTTGTTAAGATCCGATCGGTTGCGAAAAGGAAACGATAGTGAATATCAAAAATATTTGTTTATGTCAGGTCGCTACACCTCCCAGCTACTTCTTTATATAGTCGTAGCATTGTACCAAATTTCCAATACCCTCGTTATAGAAGGCAGCCGCCTGTGCTTTCCACCAATTCTCTATGCTGGTCTGTAGCTCGTTGACTGAGCCAAAATGTTGTCCTCGTAGCCAGCGGTTCATGTAAGCGAAGATGAAACAGGGAGAGCCAAGTCCGGGCTGTATGGTGGATGATCGAACACTTCCCATCGAAAACGTTGCAGGAGCCTCTTCATTGCCCCTGCAGTGTATGGCCGAGAATTGTCACGAAGAAGGAAGTGCATGCCAGTTATGTTACGTGAACTGCATGAAATCAGGTGCAATCTCTAGACAGACACTCGTACGTCGTGGGAGACACTGTTTTCTAGGCATATTTACATGACCACTGTGTGCCCAGAACTGAAGAGAGCGACATGACGCTGACGAAGGGCGTACTATAGACACTGGCCAACACATCTATTCAAAGCTTCATCGGATCTTCACTGTGGTTTCCTTTTCACGACCGTTGGCCCTTAGTAAACGAACAGTCCTCGTATTAGCATTCTGGTGAGTTGAAGCTTATTGACATTGGGCCCACATTCTCAGGTGCGGGCTGTGTCTCACGATTGCTGTGGCTCTACTGGCAACTTCCTGCTGGTTGCTATCTTTCGTAAGTGGGCGAATTTTCGACGTTTGGTGCCCGGTGGAACGAAGGACATAGAGAGCTTTCTCCTTCTCACTCACCCTCTCTACAGTCTGTTCATGCGATGCTCACGGCCGTTGCCCACATCAGATACGTATGTAGGTGTGCAACAAGGATAGAACTCCTTGTCACTCATTCAGGAGCGTGATGAGGCCGGAGCATCTGGCGTAGGCGGCTGCTGCCACTACACCTATTCTCGGGTAGTCAACCAACACTTACTGTGTTGTAATAGAAGGCGTTTGAGCAATCACCACTGCAGATACACACTACTGGCCATTAAAACTGCTACACCAAGAAGAAATGCAGATGATAAACGGGTATTCATTGGACAAATATATTATACTAGAACCGACATGTGATTACATTTTCACGCAATTTGAGTGCCTAGATCCCGAGAAATCAGTAACCAGAACAACCACCTCTGGCCGTAATAACGGCCTTGATACGCCTGGGCATTGAGTCAAACAGAGCTTGGATGGCGTGTACAGGTACAGCTGCCCATGCAGCTTCAACAAGAGTAGTGACTGGCGTATTGTGACGAGCCAGTTACTCGGCCACCATTGACCAGAAATTTTTCAATTGGTGACAGATCTGGAGAACGTGCTGGCCAAGCAGCAGTCGAACATTTTCTGTATCCAGAAAGGCCCGTACAGGACCTGCAACATGCAGTCGTGCATTATCCTGCTGAAATGTAGCGTTTCGCAGGGACCGAATGAAGGGTAGAGCCACATCTGAAATGTAACTTCCACTGTTCAAAGTGCCGTCAATGGGAACAAGAGGTGACCGAGACGTGTAACCAATGGCACCCCATACCATCAAGCCGGGTGATACGCCAGTATGGCGATGACGAATACATGCTTCCAAAGTGCGTTCACCGCGATGTCGCCAAACACGGATGCGACCGTCATAATGCTGTAAACAGTTCCTGGGTTCATCCGAAAAAATGACGTTTTGCCATTCGTGCACTCAGGTTCGTCGTTGAGTACACCATCGCAGGCGCTCCTGTCTGTGATGCAGCATCAAGGGTAATCGCAGCCATGGTCTCCGAGCTGCTGCAAACGTCGTCGAACTGTTCGTGCAGATGGTTGTTATCTTGCAGACGTCCCCATCTGTTGACTCAGGGATCGAGACGTGGCTGCACGATCCGTTACAGCCATGCGGATAAGATGCCTGTCATCTCGACTGCTAGTGATACGAGGCCGTTGGGATCCAGCACGGCGTTCCGTATTACCCTCCTGAACCACCGATTCTATATTCTGCTAACAGTCATTGGATCTCGACCAACGCGAGCAGCAATGTCGCGACACGATAAACTGCAATGGCAATAGGCTTCAATCCAACCTTTATCAAAGTCTGAAACGTGATGGTACGCATTTCTCCTCCTTACACGAGGCATCACAACAACGTTTCACCAGGTAACGCCGGTCAACTGCTGTTTGTGTATGAGAAATCGGTTGGAAACTTTCCTCATGTCAGCACGTTGTAGGTGTCGCCACCGGCGCCAACCTTGTGTGAATGCTCTGAAAAGCTAATCATTTGCATATTCCAGCATCTTCTTCCTGTCGGTTAAATGTCGCGTCTGTAGCATGTCATCTTCGTGGTGCAGCAATTTTAATGGCCAGTAGTGTATCTGAAACTTTTCAACATAATAAACGCCATTGACAGAGTGAAATAATTTCATTCATGCCACTACATTGAGGATTTTCTATCTTTAACATTACGTGGAATCCACGATCTAAGGACAAAGCGGCCGCGCTGAGTGGCGCCTTGTCACGGATTGCGCCGGAAGTTGGAGTCCTCCCTAGCGCATGGGTGTGTGTGTTGTTCTTAGCAAAAGTTAGTTTTAGTGGTGCTAAGTCTAGGGACCGATGACCTCGGCAGTTTGGTCCCTTAGGAAACGACACACATTTTAACATTGAAGGACAAACCTACAACCAAATGTTTACCTCTAAACTCATTTAGACTGTACGATTTAGAGAATAATATCACTTCTATACGTGAGATATGCCTTGCTAGTGGTCTGGCGAGTGGTACCAGTGATGGCGGTAACAGGTATGCAGTGTCAAGGAACAGTTGCTGTAGATAGCCCATCACTGTGCTGCTGCACATACTGGGGGGCAAATGCCGTCTCCGTTTCCTGATTCTATAATTCAGGCATCTGCTGCTGCTGCTGTTGTGGTGGCGTAGGATACTCGAACGAAAGATCCGAAACTCTGATTCTGAAATGCTACTGCTGCAGTGATGCAAACAATAGAACATTGAACACCTGTGTCTGCTGATCCGACATATCTGGTAGTGTTGTTGATTTTAGATCCATTGCATCAGGGCCGTTGCACTAATGGGTAAAAAACATCGTAATTACAAACACAGAGGATACATTAATAATAATAATGATAATGAGAGTGAGGAGGGTGCACTAATACTTACTTTCGAATGACAGACCTCATTTTCTTTTCTTGCCAGAGGCGACGCCAACCGATCTAAAGTGAACTGGGCAATTTTTTGCTTGTCATTGTTTTTTTAGTGTGTAGTATTCTTTATTGGCCGTTTTTGCTCCATGTAACCTGAATTTGATCATTGTCAGTTTACCCTCAGCAGTCTGGCCGCAATAAATTAATCAAACGGTTGATAGGACAGATGAGTCACAACATAAATTGGGCCTAGCGATGGGCTTGCAAAGCACGCCACGACAGGGTTTTGGTGGATATGCCGAAACTTCGTCTCAGGTATTGCTGTTGGTAGGACACACAGGAGTTATTCGTGGATTTTCTTAGTTTGGTCACTGAGCCCCCAGCAGTTGTTGAGTACACATCCAATCATCAAGCCCATGCCGTCTTCTACTAGAAGACTCTCTAGCCATGTGCGGAGCGCACTTCCACACATACCACTGCAGCATGAAACACTCACCCAGCCGCCAATAAGTTAATTTAGGCGCAGCATATTATGAAGTAGCACAAATGAGAACAGTGAGAAAGGTAACATCAGAACTGGCGATCACGAAATTAAGGAATTCTATTACGTACGCAGCAAAATGGCCGATGTCGAACGGAGCAAGGAGGACATCAAAACCATGCTAGCACTGGCAAAAAGGACACTCCTAGCCAAGAGAAGCCTACTACTATCAAACATAGGCTTTAATTGTCGGAAGAAGTTTCCGAAAATGTACGTTTGGGGCTGTGAGGAGGGGTCCCGATTTCGAGTCTCGGTCCGGCGCACGGTTTTGGTCTGCAAGGAAGTTTCAACCATGAACATGTTTTCGAGACACTGCAGGCTCATCATCAGATGGCGTTGTTACGAGAACATTTTGCTGTGGACCAAGGGTAGCTACATGCAGTGCTGATGCTGCTGGCAGAAATGACGGAAATTTAGTGATCGATGACGAAACGTTTACGAAACCGAAAGTTTCTTATGTTTAAGGTACTTACAGTGCACTGCCATGTGGTATCCATATCAAATTAGCTGCATTTGGTTTTACACTGATTCACATAAACACTGGATGTTTTTACAAAGAATATGTATAAGACAGATGTTACATTTTACTACATAATGGTCTTTGGCATGAGATATATTGTATTGTAGTACAAATATTACTAGTACAGATATTATATTTCAGTAAATTTTGCTAGCTGCAGGAGTGTTTTTATATTGGCAACATATTTTTAATATGGGTTACACAAAGGTGAACAAATATAGCGGATATTTACTATTTAATTTAAAAATTTTCATAAATTACAAAATGCCGCAGTTGTTACACGACAAGGAGAACAACATTTATGCAGGAAAACAACTTTGTGTTATTACTGTTATTTTTGGCAGTGCTCTGTAAGTACCTTAAAAATAAGAAACTTTCGGTTTCGTACACGTTTCGTCATCTATCACTAAATTTCCGTCATTTCCGCCAGCAACATTAGCACTGCATGTAGCTACACTTGGTCCACAACATAATGTTCTTGAACAACTCCATCTGATGATGAGCCTGCAGTGGCTTGAAAACATGTTTATGGTTGAATAATCGTATCAAGAAAGTAAACAAAGCTAGTGGTTGCATATTTATTACCAGATAAATCGCCAGTTATCTTTGCTTATTGTCATACCTTCTACTGCCGTAAAGTATTACTGGAAATGATTGCCTGAGACACGAAATACCGAGGAAAAAAAGAACATTTTAGAAAATAAATACACTCTGGAACCGATGGACGAAGAATGAAATCTACACTGATGGAAATGAAAACCGTCACACCACGAACACCTCAACCGAACACTACCAAACACACTTCCCTATATCCTCGCTTGTGGGATTTGCTGAACTAAATTTCATCTTTATTTGGAATTACTTTCAGTATAGAAAAGAGCTATTCCTAGAGTAATTGAAGTATGCTGCTAAGACGTGATGGGTACTGGGTGTGTCTGACGTAACTGGAACTGTTCAGGTGGTCCTCGCAACGCTGAATAACCAGAGAATTACTTACAGCTTATAGCCCTGTTTTGGACTTTGAGAAGTCATTAACATGAGGGACACGGGATGAAGGCACTGATAGACTGCACAGACAATTTTTTATCGGTACAGGATGCGACAGCATGCGCTAACTAACATGTTCCAAAATGCACCGCACCAGCGCATAAATCCAGAACTTTTCTGGGGTCATATCCTGGGTTCCGTTGGTGACAGGAAGGTAGGGCCAAGTGTTTTGGAGAGCCCTGGGGCTAGGAACCATTTGGATACCCAACAGAGGGTTCGTCTTGGTGCAACAATCCTACAATACAGGGTAAAAGTATGAATATTACACACTTCCTCCGATTTAAGCAAATGGAGCAAATCGGTTGGTTCTTTTTGAATTAGGTTTGGTGTAAGGGGAACCTTAACGGACTTATGAAGGCACCAATTAATTCATTGGCGGTTCCTGAGAAAACCCGAGAAATATGGTTTTTGGGCATCAAAACCGAGCCGTGGATTCCAAGACAGTATGCACAACACATGGATGATATTTGTACGATATATTCCTAAGATTCCAATCTCTAACAGCCTTGAAACTCTTCTTGATACTTTTATCCATGTCTGAGATACGGAGGTTCAAAGTTAGCCTACTAGTACATGGAAATACACACGTAAAATCTGGTGTGACGCAAAAACATAGCTTATAAAGTGACATAACGCCGAGAAATATGCAATAAAGTGTTTCTATTATCATCACAAGGGTTCTTGGAACCCTATAGTGTTGTAGTACTGAAGCACATTCAGAATTTTTGTGCGCATAAAATCCGGTCTGATGTGCGTTGTATCAGTTTCTCATAAGTGAACTATCAAAATTTTACTGTCCCATAAAGTTCTTTTCATACGAGTGACATTCCCTGCTTTTGCAGGGAAAAGGTGGAAAGCAGCTGAAAAATGCTTTTATCAGAGCACAAAGAAGGCTAAGTGTTGAAAGACTCTGACTGAAAAGTGGGGTATCAGCTGTTTCATTCTGCCTTCCTCAGTACCTTTAAAAGTATTCCCAAAACTTTTGGTATGCGAACATATTGGCGCTTTTTTATGCTGAGAGAGAAGGTGACTATGGCACTGAGAAAGAGACGATAAAGTAATAAATACTGGAAGACAGTAAACAGTTGTGGTATACAAAGAAGACAATGTGTAACGTCCCCTTAGAAAAATTTGTAAATGACAGTGCTGGAAAACCTCTTACGTTATTTGTTTTCAAACAGCTGAGCAAAACTGATCATCACTAAATTGACACATAATATTTTTATCGTAACGCGATCTGACTTCCAATAATCCCTAAAAAAGAGTGGCCCTGACTAACAATAACCTGTACCTTTTATGAAACACTTACCTCACAAAAATCTTCGTTACTCGTACTACTGCAATACAGCGAGCGCCAATACTGCCAGCTAAATAAAAGATTCTAACTACTGAAGGCACTAACTACTGATAGGCATAGTTAGCAAATGAAAGATTTTGATAGAGAACAAACAATGTATTTACCTTAATAGCGTTCAAAAGTCATCATGTATATATCTATCAATTCATGACATCCATCTTTACAAATTTCCTTTTTCTGGCGGACACACGTCCAGATCGTCCGCTTATAGCAACCTCTCAAAACTCTGGCATCTCTCTCTCCACATCCACTACTGCTGGCGGCTCACCTCCAACTGCTCAACGCTGCACGCTGTTCACATCCAAATGCCCAGCACTACAATAGTGAATATTCCAACAATGCCAACCAACCACAGACTGCACACAGCACAGTCAGTGATTTTCATACAGAGCGCTACGTGGCGTTACTAACATAAAAACCTAAACAGCCTACTTACAAATGGGATGTGAGGGAAAGAGAGGGACACAGTGGCAATGGGACATAGTTTACAGTGATAGGAAAAGAGTGAAGGAGACAGTACCAGTGGCAGACGAATAAAGAGAAAATGGGTGAGAGCCAGTGATAATGAGAGACAGAGTCTATGACAATGACAACGAGGAAGAGAGAGATAGTGACAGTGAGAAGAGACAGCAGCAGTCGGAAGGAATGAATGAATGAGATAGCAACCGTATGAGAGAGTAAAATGTAGAAAATGAGAGTGAGACAGTAGTAGCAGGACAGAACGAAGGGAACTGAGGCTGTGGCTGTGAGACAGTGACATACAGAAGTAAAGAGATAAGGACAATGGCTGGGCTGAATGATTAAGTCAGAGTGGGCAAGTAGGAGTGTATGGGTGTGAGCAACTTACAGCGGTGGAGTAGTGGGCGTGAGCGAGTTACAGTTGGGAGAGGTCGTAGGAGTGAGAGATTAGTAGCATGTTAAAAAGAGCGCGAATATGTTCGTCTGCCAATATTTTCGGAAAAGTGCTGAGGTAGTAGCATGATACAACTGATAACCCGCCTTCCAAGCAGTATTTTACACTTTTTCCGCTGGAAATTCGAATGTGTCCGTAGACGCCCTGCTTATATCAGAACAACGAAAAATCAGTCAAGTTGCAAATTTCACTTTTTTTATTCACTCGATGACTAGTTTCGGTCCAGGGCCCATTTTCAGATCATCATAACAGACAGTCAAAATATATTCCCTAAAATACGAAAACGATGTCAAAAGTGTGTACGTATTATGGAGTGCAAACGAGCAGTTACACCGCTGTATGCGCTGCAACTGGTCCTTTGCACTTCATAATACGTATACATTTTTGACATGGTTTTTGAGTTTTTGGAAATACCATTTTAACAGCAGAACAATGAAAGACCCCACACTGCAGTTCACACCACAAACGCGTCGAGGAAGATAGAGATAGTTAGTTCGCTGGCTTGCCCAGTCACCTGATTTGTCTCTGGCAGAGCACGTCTGGGATGCGATAGGCAGAAGTATACTTTCATACTGACCTCCAACCAGCAATCTTCATGAACTGATAGACCACATATTTTAGGTAGGACAAGAAAATCCTGAAGATGACATATACAAATTGTTTGCTTCCATGCCATAACGAATACAAATTCGTCCCAATGGTCATCACGCCACATACTGATGTTTCTGTACAAACATCACCTGATGGGTTTTGAGACAGCAGCTACTATACACGGCCCAGTCACATTAATGTAACTACCGGCTGTGTTCTACGTCAGAACGAAATAACCACTGAGAGACGGCAGCTGAAGCATGTCGGGGGACGCGGAAACTTGTGCTGTCGTTGTCGTAATACGGAAACGGAGCGATTTATATTACCTCCGAATGGGCATGATCATTGGCTTTCGGGACAAGGGTACAAGCATTTCCAAATAGGTGAAGTTTTTGAACTTCGCGTGCCACCGTGGCTATACAGCTCACGTTTAAGGACGCCATCCAAAACCGGAGCTTCGGTAATTGTGGTGTACGACAGGCCATAGACAACAGGGATGAACGATGGCTGTGGAGATACGCACGGGCGAATGGACGTGAAGCTGTTGAATAACTGACTACCCGCCTGCCCGGTTTGCCGTGCGGTCTAACACACGGCTTTCCGGGCGGGAAGCAGCGCCTGGTCACCGGCACGAATCCGCCCGGCGGATTTGTGTCGAGGTCCGGTGAATCGGCCAGTCTGTGGATGGCTTTTAGGCGGTTTTCTATCTGCCTCGGCGAATGCGGGCTGGTTCCCCTTATTCCGCCTCAGTTACACTATGTGGGCGACTGCTGCGCAAACAAGTTCCCCACGTACGCGTACACCACCATTACTCTTCCACGCAAAGATAGGGGTTACACTCGTCTGGTGTGAGACGTTCCCTGGGGGGTCCACCGGGGGCCGAACCGCACAATAACCCTAGGTTCGGTGTGGGGCGGCGGAGGGGTGAAGCGGACTGCGGTAGACTATGGGACTTAACATATATGGTCATCAGTCCCCTAGAACTTCGAACTACTTAAACCTAACTAACCTAAGGACATCACACAACACCCAGTCATCACGAGGCAGAGGAAATCCCTGACCCTACCGGGAATCGAACCCGGGAACCCGGGCGCGGGAAGCGAGAACGCTACCGCACGACCACGAGCTGCGCGGTAGTCGTCGTGGGGTTGTGGACCACTGCGGCTGCGGCGGGGACGGAGCCTCTCCACCGTTTCTAGGTCCCCGGTTACCATACAATACAATACAATACAACTGACCACCCAGATTAACCAAGGGGCTAGCAACAGTGTCTCCTCAAGGACCGTTCCGCGAACGTTGCTGCGTGTGGGCCTCCGCTGCAGGTGGCTGGCTGATGCCCCCATCCTGGCTGCTGCTCATCGGCAATACCGCAACTTGACGTCCACTGAGTGGAGACAGGCGGCCATTTCAGATGATCCAACAATCGTCGGAAGGGTACAGACCGGCGGACGGACCTTTATGGTCTTGGAAATATTTTCGTGGCATTCTCTGAGCGATTTCGTCATTCTAGAAGGCAGGATAGCTCAACACAAATATGCGTCCCTCCTTGTAGACCATGTCCATCCCAACACGCAGTTTGTTTTTTTCTCGGCACGACGGCATCTACCAGCAGGACGATGCAACGTGCCACACAACTCACAAAGTACGTGCGTACTTCAAAGAGCAGCAGGATGAGGTTATCGTACTCCGCTCGCCATCAAACGTCCCGAATTTAAGCCCAATCGAGAATCTATGGGACCAGCTCGATCTGGCTGTTCGCGCCATGCATCCTCATCCGAGAAACATAGCGCAGCTGGCCACATCACTGGAGTCGGCGTGGCTCCACATCCCTTGCAGAGCATCCTGGACGTCCGTGCTGCAAAAGGTGGTTAATCGGGCATGTGATAGATGGTCACATTAATATGACTGGATGTGTAGGAGGGGGGACCCAAAAGAAACCGGACTCCGAGAGAGCTGCCACTCGTAGACGTAGTACAGGGTTCTCACGCTAGATGGTGTTAGTAGATACCTTCATGAAACAGCTGTGCAGATGGCGTCAGTGTACAGCTGAACGTGCAAGTGTGGTATTGTGTTTCTCTGACTATTGGCGGGTTACCTCTGCGAAGTCATTATGGCAACTTTAGAACAAAGAGTGTGTCTGAAATTTTGTTTCCTGCTTTAAAAAAAAAACTGCAACGGAGACACACCAAATGCTTCAGGAAGCTTTCCAGGAAGAGCCGCACACAGGTTTTCGAGTGGTTTGGGTGCTTTAAAAGTGGTGAGATGTGTGTTGAAGACCAAGCTCGTTCTGGACGCCCTTCAACATCGCTAAATGAGGAGAATATTGAAAAGGTCCGCCAAAAGATCAACGAGGATCGTCGCCAAACGATCGACCAAATTTCAGCAGAGACAGGAATAAGTTGGAGCTCGTGCCAGCGGATTTTGAGTGAGGACTGGCACATGAGACGTGTTGCTGCTAAATTTTTTCCACGCCTTCTCACACAGAAGCAAAAAACCATACGCACGAATGTGTGTCAGGACTTAAACAGAGATTGCACGTGATCCAAACTTCTTGAACAAAGTCATTACAGGGGATGAGAGTTGGTGTTACGGGTATGACCCAGAAACCAAGCAAGCGTCAAGCCAGTGAAGGACTCCCAACTCTCCGAGGCCAAAAAAAGCAAGGCAAGTGAGGTCAAATGTGAAGATGATGATCATTGTCTTTTTTGATGTTCGTGGAATTGTGCATCGGGAATTCGTACCCCATGGCCAGACTGTTAACCAGCACTTTTACTAGGATGTTTTAAGGCGTCTGCGAGAGGATGTGAGGAGGAAACGCCCGGAATTTTGGCGATCAGGTGACTGGTTTCTGCATCACGACAATGCTCCAGCACACACGGCCTTACGAGTGACCCATTATTTGGCATCTCAGAGGTGGTCTGTCGTTCCCGACGCTCCGTATTCGCCGGACCTAGCCCCGTGCGACTTTTTCCTGTTTCCACGAATGAAAAAAAACGCTAAAATGGGAACGTTATGACGATGTGGAGGCGGTAAAAACAGCGTTGCAAAGGGCACTGGACAATGTCAAACTTGAAGAGTTCCAAACATGTTTCCATCAGTGAGAAAAGAGACTTGACAAGTTAATCGCATGTAATGGAGAGTATTTTGAAGGTGACTGAAGTAATTTTGTAAAAAGGTTCATCAATAAATTTTTTATGACAACAATCCGGTTTCTTTTGCATCCCCCCTCGTACATTGGCAGCAGCAGAATCGTTCTGCAGTCAACTTCAAATTCCGGTTCTCTGAGTATTCACAGTAGTGTTTGGCGGGAAGGGTGTATGATTCCCTCCAGGAATTCCCATTTGAGTTATTATTACAATGCCTGCTCCTACAGATATACTTACATGTCTCAAGGAACAGACTATGGTGTCGATCTGTAGCTGTAGTAACACAATGAAATTTTGTAGCAATTGCGAATATTTTTGATATCGGCTGTATTGGAAATGGATATGATCATACATGAAAATTTATGCCGGACCAGGACCCAAACCCGGAATTCTCGTTTATCGCGGGCAGTTGCCTTAACCATCTCGGCTACCCGTGCACTCCTCCAGCAACGATCCAAACCTGTGTGTGCCACAGTATCTACGTTCCCATTGGTCGCAGCTTATCTCCAATCCCACAACAGGTTTGATTAAACAAGCGTGTTTAACGTAAGTTTTCTCGTCGTTCAGCTGTAATGTTTATTATTACAATAGCTTTCATTTTTCAGATGAACAAGGCCCAACGCCGATGACAGAACAGGTTATGTGCCGGGACCTTAATCGATCATATACGTCATCACAATTTCTTGCAAATATGGCCTGTATCTTTACATATACAATCTAAATAAAATACGTGCAAGTATCTGGGAGGATTTCACTGACAGCCTTTAAAAATTAGTCACCGTTTTCCAGTTATAAAAGTGGGTGTTTCTTGAGACAGCCGAAATACGCCAGTTTCCAACTAGCGCTCGAGTTGGCTCTAATGGCTCTGAGCACTATGGGACTTAACATCTGAGGTCATCAGACCCCTAGAACTTAGAACTAATTAAACCTACCTAACCTAAGGACATCACACACATCCATGCCCGAGGCAGGATTCGAACCTGCGAGCGTAGCGGTCACGCGGTTCCAGACTGAAGCGCCTAGAACCGCACGGCCACACCGGCCGGCAGCGCTCGAGTCCCAACGGTTACTGAGAGGGAACAACCTTAGTAGTGTAATTTGTAGGAAACTCATTTTACTTTAGGATAGGGAGATTACATACGAGAAGTTGATAGTTTCTGAGTTATAACCAAAAAACCATCAAAAATGAGATTTTTTACCTCATCTGCATCTTTTCGATGTTGCGTCACAAAATTTTGTTGACAAACCTGAGATTCGGATTCAGCACCATGAAAGACGTGTAGAATGGAAGATATCGGGCCTACTCCACATCTTTGCCGCTAGGGCCTCTTTCGAGCACAAATTGGTTGCATTATTTTTAAGACTACCCCGCCATTTGAGTGTATGATTCTTGTGTGCAATCTAGTTTTGTGTCTACCTGCTTTGGGCCGACTTTCCCATATATGATGTGCTTGTACGATAATGTGTTGCATTCCTACAAGCTGTTAATTTTGTACCATTTGTGTCATGGTAAGCAAATGGGTTGAACTATGTATTTGTCATCATGCACAGTACCCCGAAAAATGACGTTAATGGTCTAAGAACATTGTACTCGACAACGGCGTGAAAGCCGAAATGTAGATTGTACAAAAGAAGTAGACAGTCAACTGGTGGTGCATTCTTTCAAAAAATACCGTTTGACTGTGGCTCAGCACCATCGAAGACTTTCAGTGATGATGTTATGGTTCTAGGCGCTCAGTCCGGAACCGCGCGACTGCTACGGTCGCAGGTTCGAATCCAGCCTCGGGCATGGATGTGTGTGATGTCCTTAGGTTAGTTAGGTTTAAGTAGTTCTAAGTTCTAGGGGACTGATGACAACAGATGTTAAGTCCCATAGTGCTCAGAGCCATTTTTGATGATGTTATGGGCATCACACAGATTAAGGAATGGTACAATCAGTTTAAAGACAGCTGCACATCATGGACAGCGAGCCTTGCTCCAGTCGGTCATCAACATGCTGAAATGACCATGTCATTGCGAAAGTGAACGATGTGGTGATGCGGGATCGTCGTGTGGCTATCAGAGAAATTGCAGATGAGATTGGCATCAGCACTTTTTCGGCACATTCCACTGTGACCAAAGATTTGGCCACGAAGACAGTGGTGGCGAAATTCATGCTGAAGCTGCTGACAGCAAATAAACTTCATGCTGAAGTCTCACAGGACATGCTGGACTCCAGAAACAGTGGCCACGGTGGTTCTAGACGCTTCAGTCTGGAACCGCGTGACCGCTACGGTCGCAGGTTCGAATCCTCCCACGGGCATGGATGTGTGTGATGTCCTTAGGTTAGTTAGGTTTAAGTAGTTCTAAGTTCTAGGAGACTGATGACCCCAGATGTTAAGTCCCATAGTGCTCGGAGCCATTTGAACCATTTGAAGCCAGTGGCCACGACTTCGTGAACAGCATAATGACGTACAGGTATGACCCAGAAACAAAATCCCAGTCATCACAGTGGAAGCATTTCTTATCACTAAGACCAAAGAAGACCTCCCAGTGCGCAGTAACGTGAAAGTGATGCTGACAGCTTTTACTCCCGCGGTGTGGTACACCATAAGTACGCAAAACTGGGTCAATCACCAAAGAGTACTGCAGGGATGTCCTCCATCGCCTAAGTGCTGTGCAGCACAGGAGACTAGACTTGCAGTCAACAGAAAATTGGCGCTTCCATCACAACAATGCTCCAGCACATTCCTCCCACTTGATTCGGACTTTTTTTGCCAAAATACAGATTCTTGTGCTTCAACAAGCTTCTCACTTTCCTGATATGGCCACTATGACTTCTGGCTGTTCCCCAGACTCAAGAGACCATCAAAAGGAACGCAGTTTTAGACAACAGCGAACAATTAAGGCAGCAGCGAGAGGCGAGCTAAACTCCACTCTGAAAGAGGCTTTTTCGGCATGCTTCTGACAATGGCGGCACCTCTGGCAGAAGTGTGTGGAGTCCCAAAGGAAGTACTTTGAGGGTGATAAGGTGTATAAAACTCCAGGTATGTCAGTCAGTTCCTTCCCCCGGCCAAAGACCAGATACTTTTCTAACAGACCTTGTACATTTAAGAACATGGAAATGTGTTTTAAAAAATTTTAATTTTTAGCAACTATATTACAACCCTAGTAGACCCATGGTTTTAATCTTCCACAAATTCGTAACAGCTGTGAAACTTAATGCAAACAAACACCTCAGTTCCCTCCAACTACTGCTGCACTTGCCCTCTCTGAAGTATTGTTCATCTCCTAATCTCTTGTCGCTAACTTGAATCATTGTACACTGATCAGCAAGAACATTATATGACCACCTACGTAATAGCCAGTATGTCCAACCTTTGGCACGGATAACAGCCACTGTGCATCATGGCATTAAAGCAATGAGGCCTTAGTGGGTTGCTGCAAAGAGATGGCACCATCGAAGACTTGTCTGACTCCATTATCTCTGTGAAATTGAATTGGGACTCTATGCAGAACTGGCGATTAATTTGTTTGCTGTGAAGACGACATATTGTATCACCGAAACAGGTCCTAATATATACAGCTGAAGTTACCATTATTGCACTTACGCATACATCACAACCGTGTTGATGATAAACAACAGTGGTATAACACTTTCCATTTCCGTCAGTGTATGTTATAAATATACCTTCCGATGAGCAACAGGTCCGGATAGTTATTGTGCCCACGCACGGACATACGTTTGGCGCCTACGGACGGTTTCGTCGCATCGCCTGTCTGGACCCGCCGAAGAGCCGGGGCGTCAGGGTGGCGAACGGGGGTGGCGGCGGGTGGTCGCGGCTGAAGGCGACACGAGAGACAAACGCGCCGGCGGCCCGCTATTGCTTTCCGCGACGCGGCGGCAGTCTGTGAATCGAGAGCCCGGCCGCGCATGCGCACTCGGCCCGCCGCGACCCTCCCACCTCCGGCGCCCGGCGCAGCTCGCGGCGGGCTGAATGGACGGTCAGTAGCAAGGCTGCCGCAGCGGCAGCAGGTCACCCGGGAGCGTGCGTGTGTGGCCGTGTTGTCGGTGCGCTGTGTCTGTACGGTGCGGTCGCGATCGTGTGGTGCGCTCTACCAGACAATGGATAACGGCGGCGGGGCCGCGCTCGAGGATATCGACTGCAAGATCGTGCTCGTGGGTGACTCCAAGTGTGGCAAGACGGCGCTCGTCGAGAGATTCGTCTCGGACAAGTTTGTCGAGGTGAGTCCATGCCGGCACGGAATTCCGAAGACGCGGCGGTGTGAAAGCACCGTTCTGTGTGTTTTTGGGCGCAAGGCCCTCTCTAGCACACGTGGGGCGCATTCCAGGTGCGTCCATCTGTTATTGTTGGCAACTGTGGAAACTACTCCACGAGAGCCGTAGGAGCTGTCAGATTTTTACCGCGTCCTGCCGTTAACGCTTTGTCAAAGTCAAAGGAAAGCATCGATATAGTTTTGGTTTATCAACATAAATGCATTTAGCACATAGCGATGCAGTTTTTTTTCCCTTTCCCAACAGCACACAGACGCTTGTCTATTTGTGAGGTAATAACCATTTTAAAAGTGATTTGTAGAAACATTTTTTCCTGCTCATGCTGTGAAGAGCAGTAAACCTGATGTTTGAGCGTGTGTTGTGTTCACAGACATAACACTCTTCAACGACAGTCCCAGATTCTAGCACCTGCTGACACCTATAGTCACCTGATTCCGTTACACAGACCGCAGCTTGGTTAACTAACTTTTCACCTTAGAAGAGACACAAGCGTCGCTTTCTATAGAGTTGACATTGAAACTTCTTGACGAAGACTGTCTCTATATCCAGAGGAGGTGCTGCTTATTTGTTGTGTGATTATGTACCAACAGTTTTGCCCAGCCTGCGATCAAAGTTATCGAAACATAGCTGCGCATAAATCGGCTTTAAGCACTCTTTTTTTCTGAGAAGTAAGTACACTGAAAATTTTAGAAACTTTTGATTTCTCTGAAGTTCGTAGACTGTGTGGCATTCCTGTTGGAATTTACGCGCTTCTTGTACCTTTTTTTCCCTTTCTACGCTGCAGCAGGTAATTGTTGGCCTTTTTAGCGTATTGGCCCAGTTATTAGACATTGATTAGGATCAGTTTCGTGCTCTGAAGCAGAACTTACCCAAAAAATGCGAATCGCTTGCCATATTATTTCGCTTACAATTTTCTGGAGAGCAGTTCACATTGAGTGTTGTTGCTTCCCACAATTTAACAAAACGCATCATGAGACACAGAGATGTAACGTTGCAGCGAAAGTGTAAATACTGCGTAAGGAGTGGAAAACATGCGCTTTGAGGGGAACTAAGTAACGCCGTACGATGAATACGTTCAGAGACTAAGGTGATATTCGCTCAAATGTACCATTTGTAGGTACACACATATACCCACTGAACAAAGTCCCTCCCCTACCCACGCAATCGCACAGAATTGATGACACTAAGAAAATTTAGTTGTTGTATTGGAAACGTACGTAGGGTTTTTCTTTATCTGCGAAAAATGCGACAAGAGCCATCGATATTTTCCATGGAAATAAAATATGCTATGTTCACTACAGCACTGTCCGCCCCCGGTAGCTGAGTGGTCAGCGCGACAGAATATCAATCTTAAGGGCCTGGGTTCGATTCCCGGCTGGGTTGGAGATTTTCTCCGCTCAGGGACTGGGTGTTCATCCCCATCGCCGAAGTGGCGTCAAATCGAAAGACTTAAACATGGCTAACGGTCTACCCGACGGGAGGCCCTAGTCACACGACATTTACTACAGCACTAACTTAATGGCCCCGAGGAGCATAATTAAGTAATTTGCATGAAGTAAGGCGTACTGAGTTGTGAATTTTTGACTCTAACGTGACATTTCATTTCAATGCTCTATCGGAACAACTACCCAGCACCGATTCTCAATAATGTACTTCCTGTAGCTAAGTAAGGACAGCTCTTGGCAGCTTGGAGCCAACTTGTACTTTCAAAAGGGTGCCCATTCTGCACTGTGGCACCCTAGTATTGCGCGTCCTCCCTGCCTTCGATTTTTGGCATTCTTTTCTAGTCGCTGATGCTCAATGTCACAGAGTTCGACGACTGACGTGCATTTGATAATGTTTGCATCCCTGATTGTTTAATCAAGAAATACGATCCGAGCAGATATTCTCATTTACAAGGGTTTTGATATCCTGGATAAACACGAGATCGAAAGGTCCACAGACAGTGTGACAAAACTGTGTAGTGCTGAAGCGGTGATGCAACTGCCGGCGACTGTTAGGACAGCTCAGCTGTTGAGTCACTGGCGTCACCAGACAGCGTCAGTTCAGATTCCATTCCCGCCAGACGTTCCGAGGTGCGGTGGAATGCGAGTTCTTGTCCGCAAACGGTAAACTCCAGTGCTGATGCAAGTACGGGACTCAAATAGCTGTTTCGTTGCTTAACGGAGAATAGGCTGCACTGAGTTTCCTGACAGGTCGAGCCAGCTATTAATCGTGAAACTGAAATGTGAATGAGATCATGAGACAATCTTGCTAAGAACGTGCCCCTGGGCGTTGCTCGTTGGCAGCATTCACATTCCCTAAAGTCGCCTCTGCTCGCTAAGTTTAGCGTATCTGTAAACGCCGATGACATTGCATTTAATAACTTGGCCTCAAGAAAACTAATACGATGCATAGACCGAGGTGTTGACCGTAGTCGAGTGTGATTTTTACATTAATGGATCAGCTGAATATTGATTGGTATGGCACTTATCCTGTATAACGGATTTTGTGAAATCGATTTTATAATCGAACTTCGGGTTCACAATTGGCAGACACATTTCGTTCTGATTTTCTGCTGGTACATGCCCAATCCTATCGTTCCCATATAACCAGCGATTCAGACTCAAGAATTAATTGTAAAAGAGGTAGTTTAGGAACGACGAGGTCTTTATTTAAAACTGTTCCCAGAATTCGTTTCTTCATATCTAATACAATTCAGCTCAGAACCAAAGTAGTGAAGAAAGTAAGATTCATGCAACGGTGACTTGCAAATCAGGATTTGCTCTCATCAGAAAAACGTTTTCTGGTATTAGCATCAGAGCTGTACAAGTGCTCGAAGGAAGGTTAGAGCCCAGCCTCCTGCCGATATGGCCTTTAACGACTGCGGAATACTTAAAAGGACAAAGGTAGAAGAGTTGTTGTGGAATCACTGGTAAAACCATCCCTTTTAAGTGACCAGGTGGGGAGGACAGTGGTGGGACACGGCTATGGGATCCGTCCTTTCTAATAAGAAACCATTGTACCATATAGTTCGGTTCGGGTTTGAATGTCGGCCTGTTACACTTTTAGTCTGTCAAGGGGATCAGGACTTTAATAAGTGTACACTATTTTTTAACTGTTGAGCAGAAGTATTTCTTAGTGCCACGTTGGTTTCAGTTCAACAATACAAAAGACAATTCTTTCATCTCTTGTTTCTAATGACATCCTATTTACTTTAGGAGTGTATATTAAGGACTTGGGAAACTTTGTCTACTCACTGTCTTAGGTATTAACTCAGTTTCTTCCTGTTTTCTTGGATTTGGTTTCCTAACATATATAGATATTCGATTCATTTTAGTTCTGTCTCGCCCATTGTGTCCTGACCGCTATGAGAAATCCCATTTTGGTTCCTGAGCGCTTATGTTTTCTTTCTTCCTTTTTTTTTGTGGATTAATGCCTCACTAATAGTTCATAAGCTTTTCATGCCACAAGTGTGGCAGGTCAAAATAACGTGTCAGCTTAGTGGAAAACCTACTTCATCAAAGCGACTGCCAAAATATTGTACTCCCCTCCCCCCCCCCCCCCGCCTCCCCATTCAGTCGCGAATGGTTTAAGGAAAGTATTACTGGTGGTTATCTCCCGTAGGAGATTGAATCTCTCAAATTTTATGTCCACGGTCTTTTCGCGGGATACACATAGAAGGATGCAATATACTGGGTAGCCATTGTAGGACCTTACGCTCTCGGAATTTTAACAGTAATCCATACCATGAAGCAGAACGCCTTTCATGAAATACCTGCCACCGGAGTTGGCTGAGCATGTCCGTGATACTTTCCGCGCCTACTAAATCATCGTATAACGAAACGCGCCGCTCTTCTTTGGATCTTCTCTATTTCCTCTATCAATACTAACTGTTAAGGGTCCCAAACTGATGTGCAATACCGAAGTATCGGTAGAACGACAGTGTTTTAAGTTACCTCCTTAGTGGGTGGACTACATTTCTTGAGGACTCTTTCAGTGAATCTCGGTCTGGTATCTGCCTAACCTGCGATTGGTTTTATGTGGTCATACAATCTTAAATCGCTCGATACGCACACTATTAGATATTTAGTGGCTGCGACTGCTTCATTAAATTGGTCTCAAATTGTATAATCATACAGTAATGGATGTTCCTGCCTGTTTTTACCGAGCGAGGTGGCGCGGTGGTTAGCACACTCGACTCGCATTCGGGAGGACGACGGTTCAATCCCGCGTCCGGTCACCCTGATTTAGGTTTTCCTGAACAGCCGAGGTCCCGGGACTATATATACACGAACTTACAGAAATATATGTGCGGCTGAAGGATGTTAAACCCACAATTAGGGGAGCAGCCGGATGGACGCCTTTTAACGGAGAAGCATATGTAACTGAACATGGCAATCATTATGAGACAGACATTGTTCTCGCAAACCCCTGGTGGATAACTGTATAAAATCTGTGTTCATAGTATTCTGTGTCTTTAGTTTCGTCTCTGCACATACTATCTGCGTTCACCGCACTTCACTTTATCCGTGTTTGCGACAGTGAGTTGTCGCCTGGCGGTGGCTTAACAAGCCAAAAGCAGTTTCGTGACAAAATAACGTTCAGAATATTGGGAAGTGTTTCCTATTTATTATTGACTCCTATAGCTTAACGCTCAGTGCGCTAGCGTTCAAGACAAGGAGATGAGTAAGACCCGGATCGAAACCACACGGCGGATTAACGCCCGTTCGTCTGTTACACCGGCCAGTCGGAACGCCTAGGCTAACGCTGGACTGATCCCCAACTTCGGTTTCAGAAAATACGACATATAAATTATTAAAATACGACAACAAAGTTTACATGATTCACAGACAGCTGGTGCACACGACTTTCTCAAGGTAAATGACGGATGTCGCGACAGGAAGGACATCTTACCACAAAATTCAACAAAATAAATCTGTCAAATAATGATAATAACAGACAGCGCATAACGTCATAAGGCAGGAAAGTGTGAGAAAGTGGTCTTTGGGCGTCAATTCTATTTCGTGCAACGTATATTTAGTGTAGGAAAAGCGAGAAGAAGGGTCTGAGCACTATGGGACTTAACATCTGAGGTCATCAGTCCCCTAGACTTAAAACTACTTAAACCTAACTAACCTAAGGACATCACACATATCCATGCCGGAGGCAGGATTCGAACCTGCGACCGTAGCAGCCACGTGGTTCCGTACTGAAGCGCCTAGAACCGCTCGGCCACCGGGGTCGACAAAAGCGGGAAGAAAATAAGAGAAATTATAGAGCTTTCCGAGGCATATGTAGTACCATTTTCGTCGCCCCATACACGAAAATAAGAAGAGACGATGTTGTTGTACGAAGTATACTTCTCCATGTACGATGACATGAGTGAGTCTGTAGATGTAACCGCCACTCTCATACACCATTCCAGAGATAGCGTAATCTCGTTTTCTCATCATTTTGCTTGTACGAGGGAGACTCAAAGATTTCATTATCACAGCAAAAATAAGAAGTTGCTTCCAGAATGAGAATTTCACTCTGCAGCGGAGTGTGAGCTGATATGAAACTTCCTGGCAGATTAAAACTGTGTGCCCGACCGAGACTCGAACTCGGGACCTTTGTCTTTCGCGGGCAAGTGCTCTACCAACTGAGCTACCGAAGCACGACTCACGCCCGGTACTCACAGCTTTACTTCTGCCAGTACCTCGTCTCCTACGTTCCAAACTTTACAGAAGCTATCCTGCGAAACTTACAGAACTAGCACTCCTGACAGAAAGGATATTGCGGAGACATGGCTTAGCCACAGCCTGGGGGATGTTTCCAGAATGAGATTTTCACTCTGCAGCGGAGTGTGCGCTGATATGAAACTTCCTGGCAGATTAAAACTGTGTGCCCGACCGAGACTCGAACTCGGGACCTTTGCCTTTCGCGGGCAAGTGCTCTACCAACTAATTATTTCTAATAATTAATGGATACATCAGTGCCTAGGGAGGCCACCGACTGACTAAGTGGATCTACTGTCCAAGCGGATTGGGTCGAGAGCTGGCAAAAGGGGCAGGCTCCTGGCTTCACGGCGCTCCATAGTCCGGACCCCGCCCTCTCGTACCATTTCCAGCTCATTAATTCGTGGCCTGTTTCTATCGACGCTAGTCTGCAAGGGTTACCTCGTCAGCGACGCTGAACCAAAGCGTCATCTAGTCAGTGTTGCCGACTGTGAGATGGTTTTACCATACGACTAGTATTTGGTACCAGCTAGCCCAAGTGGACACATGGCTGCCGAGGAAACATCGTTACTCCTACTGACGAATAATAATTTTGCTTGAAAAAATGTATTTTCTACACAATCTACCGGCCTATCTGTACGCCAGCAAACCGTGATAAATTGGTGGAAGAGTATGGCTCCAATACTCCTTCACATGTCACAGTGGTAAGGTGGCGTAGACGCTTCCAGTGTGGTCAGAGAAGTCTGAATGACGAAGAACAAAGTGGCAGGAATCCCTACAGAAGTGAAGGCATGGTGGTCGTCGAAGACTGTCCGTACCCGAAAGGAAGCGATTACGGTAAAAATTAAAATCAGTCACGGGTCAGATATGAACATCTTGCACGACAGTATGAACATGTCAAATTACCCCCCTGCTGGGTTCTGTTACGGCTCACGTCCATTCAAAAAGACCGCCTAACTGAGGCATCATAGGAAATGTCAGGCCAATTCAGTGAGATCTTAAGACGTGTCATCACTACGGAGGAATGCCGAGTGTACCACTACGACCCCGAGCCAAAAGACCAAAGCAAAATATTGAAATGTGTGGATTCACCACTGCCGAAAAAGCAGAAGACCCAATCATCATCGAGCAAGGTGGTGCTGAGAGTTTCTTCTAAGTGCCGTGGTGTGGTGCCAACAGGTTATCTTCGTAAGCGGGAAACCATCGCAGGAACATACTAGCGAAGTCTTGTGACGTTGTTTCAGGAGGCTGGTGGAGGGGACGTTTCCCTCCTCGTCAATGCTCCAACTTATTCTGCAGAGAACGCAGTTGTACATGCTGCTTCCTTGGGCTGTCGAATATCGCTGCACCGCTGTATTCTCCTAGCACTCCACCCAGTGACTTCTTCACGTTCCCCAGATGAAAACCCATTGCATGGCAGGCATTTCCAGAGTCACAACAAGGCCAGTTTCGAGATGGAACACTTGCTGACCAATCGAAACGCAAGCGGTTCAAACGGTTCTGAGCACTATGGGACTTTACATCTGAGGTCATCAGTCGCCTAGAACTTAGAACTACTTTAACCTAACTAACCTAAGGACATCACACACATCCATGCCCGAGGCAGGATCCGAACCTGCGACCGTAGCGGTCGCGCGGTTCCAGACTGAAGCGCCTAGAACCGCTCGGCCACACTGGCCAACTAATCGAAGCAATCGTGTGGCGGGCCCCGTATTTGAAGGGTTTTGAAAGACTGGATTTCGCTGATAACTGTTCAACACCACGTTCGCGAGCGCTAAGTTCACAAATACAAAGGCGAAAATAATACCTCCGAATTTTTTGCGCGAAAACTCTTAAAGCTTTTTAAATAAAACAAAATTTATTTATGTGATACACCTTTACTCTTAATGTCTACGTATTTATTTCTCAGTGTAGTCACTTTGCCGACAAACACATTTCTCCCAACGAGAGACCAGTTTGTTGATTGCGTCCCTGTATAATGTTTGACTTCCATCATGGAGCCACAGATTCGCCTCTGCCGACGTCGCTTCATCACTATTTACGTCCTGGAAGTTGGCACTGTATGGAAGATGACCAATGACAGTCAACCCAAGGGTTCTCCATGTGTGGAGGAAATCTTTGAAATCGAAACTCGATTACAGCACGCTGTTTCTCCCGCATCGACATAGTTACCTTACACCCCGCTGTATTAGACGCCACAATTCGGGGCCCTCTAGCAGCAGAGGGCTGCAAATACACTCCAAGACAAAAGAAAAGGACGACGTTCCTCGAAATAATTATCTGAATGTTACGGAAATCGGTATATGTGTCTTACATGTAGAGACAAGCAAATGGTTACAATTTCAGAAAAATTCGATGATTCACAAATAGAGCAAGTCAATAACGCGTTGATCCACATCTGGCCCGTATGGAACCAGCTGTTCCTGCTTGGCATTGATTGATAGACTCTTTGGATGTCCTCAAGAGTGGTACCGCGCCAAATTCTGTCCAATTGGCGGGTTTGGTTGACAAAACTCCGAGATGGTATCCCATCACTGTCCAGGGCATCTTCGTACACGTCTTCGCCCTGGAAACTCATTGGCTGGAATAGAATTGTCTTCATTGATAAGTCTCTCTTCAAACAGCGCCAGTGACCAGCCAAGTCTGACTGTCACCCACCATACCGCCCAACAATCAGGAGTGATGATCTGGGGTAGGACCCCATAGGAGCCCTTTAGTTGTCCTCTGCGGTATCCTTACAACACAGCGGTACGTTGACGATATTCTACGCCCCGGGTTATTGCCTTTCATGGCAAGCCATCCTCGGCTTACATAACAGGGAGATAATGCTCGCCCGCAGACGGCGAGAGTTTCTACTGCTTGTCCTCGAGCTTGCCGGGCCCGACCTTGGCCAGAAAGGTCACCGGATCTCTCCCCAGTTCGGAACGTTTGGAACATTATGGCTAGGACCCTCCATTTAGCTCGGGATTTTGTCGATCTAAGACGCAAATTCGACAGAATTCGGCACGATATACCTGAGGATGACGTCCAACAACTCAGCCAATCAATGCCAAGCCGATTACCTGCTTGCAAAGTGGCCAGAGATGGACGAGCGCGTCACTGAGTTGCTCTATTTGTGAAGCTAATTCTCTTGAATAACTCATCCAATTTTTCTGAAACTGCAATCATTAGTTTGTCTACAAGTATGCCACATCCACCTATTTCCGTCCCATTCTGATAATTCATTCTTGGCATGACTTGAAGAACAAAGATGTCGAATATTAATAACATTTGTCTTATTTAAAAAGCTTTAAAATTTTTTGCATAAATTCGGAGCCATTACTTTTCAGCACGCCTTCATAATATAGTATTGGCTCAGGTGAACTGTACATTAAGAAAAGAGCCTAACAAACATGACCCCCTATAATGCGTAACGGACAAATACGTGATGTGTTTTTCTGTCCCTCAACACGTATCTGACTTTCTATACACGCGTAATTGGTACAACTGCATAAGGTCCAAAGAGTAAACCGCTTCAAGCAAGGAATAATTATTTCTCACTAATTTCCCGTAATATTCATGACTTGCACTACGCTCAAGTAGAAATGAAAGCTCACGTACCTTCTCAGTGTATCAATAAAAACGAGGAGTTACTAGAATGAAACAATTTCATAATATATTCTGGAAAATCCATTTACGATTACTGCGCCTCATGAAAAATTACTAACTCCCATGTAAATCGAACAATATTAAGTTAATTTCAATGTTAATAAATCCACCCCGGAGCAATAAGTGATAAGCATCAGTGTTGGAAGAATAGTGTACTACGATTGAGGGATTAAAATATATTTCGTGTCTTATTTTTAATCAGCAGTTGCTTCTGGACGCTCTTTGCTCGCCGAGCTGTTGTCAAAGTTGCCCGTCACCGCTTACGCCGTGTCCGATCAGCGGTTGTAGTACAGCACGCCGGCACGTTGCTCACATGAAATAGTTTCGCGAGAAGTTTAATACAACGACTGTCCTCCGCTTCCAGTCCTAATTTCATCCCCAGCTTATATCTTTACGCCTCTACCTAGCACTATTACAAGAATTGGAACTTTAATAGTGGCAACTATTTATTTACAACTTATACAAACATATTCCAAAGTTCCCTTGTCTTTCAAAGTAGTCACCAACCTTGTGTGTAAGTCGTTGTCAGCGATTTTGGAAGTCATAGGATACCCTTAGCAGCGTCAGTTTTGTTGGTAGTCCGAGTGGAACGGTCTGTTGCCCGGCGAATCTCTGTAACATATCTGAAGCGAATGCCATCAACTGCTTCCTTCATCTTAGGGATCAAGTTGAAGCCACGGGGGCTTATTATGCCCGGGGAGTGTGTTGGGTGGCACAGCCCTTGCCAGACCCATCGCTCGAACAAGTCAGTCACAACTTGCACCGGGTGCGCCCGAGCACTGCCCTGCTAAATGATGGGCGTGTCCTGCGGAAAGTGTCGCCGCTTCTTTCCCTAAGCTGGTCTCAGACTGTGTTCCATAAATGAAGAGCACAGAGAGAAAAAAAAAAAAAAAAACGGTGACACTTTCTGCAAGACCCGCCCATCATTTGTGCGATAACGTTCGGGCGCACACGATACAAGTTGTGACTGATCGACTGGATCTGGGAAGTGTTGTACCATCCACCACACTCCCAAGACTTAAGCCGCTGCGACTTTAATTTGATTTCTAAAGTGAAGGAAGCACTCATTGCCACGTTCGCAGGTTCGAATCCTGCCTCAGGCATGGATGTGTGTGATGTCCTTAGGTTAGTTAGGTTTAAGTAGTTCTAAGTCGAGGGAACTGATGACCTCAGATGTTAAGTCCCATAGTGCTTCGAGCCATTTGAACCATTTTTGAAGCACTGGTCGGACAGCTCCAGCCGAACCATCAACGCAGCTAGCGCTGCTGATGTCCTACGACTTCCACAACGCTGGAATGGGTTATACACAAAGCTAGTGACTGCTCTGAAGAACAGTAAACTTTGAAACGTAAGTCTATTCTGTATAAGTTCTAAATAGATAGTTCTCACTATTTAAGTTCGAACCCTCATACTTTCAAAGTATCGATTGTCAGCAGAAATGTGTCGCGTTGAAAGGTGAATATGTAGAGAAGTTTCGTGGTTCCGGGTAATTTTCGAGGTCATAGCTATAATTTTATGAGTAGCCCTCGTAAAATTGAGTTGTTCTTTTTGCTTTCACGAGCAACAGTGTGGCTGACAGCATTAGGGCCCCCGTAAACGAACAAACTTCTCTGTCAAATGCGCCCTTGTCTAGCAGCGGATTTGTCAAACGAGGCTGTGTACGTACAAACGAAGTTTGTCAGTTCCACGTCACTTCGAAGCAGACGCTGTTCGAGTGCGTGAGTATTTTGGTGGTTGTGAGAATGGCCACAAATGAAGACAAAGCAGTCCTGACACTGACTCGGGTACTGCGTTTAAATAAGAAGAAAACAAGACGCGGATGCAGCAAGTGGCGTAAAATGAGAGAATTCGCCCATGAAAATCTGCTGAAGGAAATATTACTCTCAGAACCAGATGATTATATCAGCTTTCTTTAAAAAACCCTTAAGGCCCTCGTAAAAGTGGAAACTTCTCTGTCAATTTTTTGTATGTCCATCCTTTTGACTGGAGGTCTTGGCGACTACAACCATTCACTGTTGTAAGAGCCGGCCGGAGTGGCCGAGCGGTTCTAGGCGCTACAGTCTGGGGCCGCGCAACAGCTACGGTCGCAGGTTCGAATCCTGCCTCGGGCATGGATGTGTGTGTTGTCCTTAGGTTAGTTAGGTTTAAGTAGTTCTAAGTTCTAGGGGACTGATGACCAGGGCAGTTAAGTCCCATAGTGCTCAGAGCCATATGTAAGAAAACGAAACGCCCACAGGGGTCCTTATGATCTTATTTATTGGGTAGCTACCAGTTTAAGCGCTTCACTGCGCCATCTCCAGGCCCTTAGTTGATGCTAAAGAGGTTATCACGGTCCATATATACGCTGCATCACTGGCCAACATAATTGGTTTACGCACACTATCTGTAACAGCGATGTCAGAACTTCAGCCATCCTAACGATAAGGACGGCTGTAGGCCTTCCATTTTCTTACAACTTCTCTGTCAATTTCTCTCTTATCTAGAAGCATATGTGCCAAACAAGCCTTTACACGTACCAAGAAGGACTGTCAATTTAACCTTGCTTTTGAAGCAGAAGCTTTCCGTGCATGCTTTACTTTGGCACTAGCGGGAATGGCTACAAATGCAAATAAAGCATTTCTAACATTGACTCTGGGACTGTGTTTAAAGAAGCACAAGAAAATCAGACGCTGATCCAGAGGATTGCTTAAAATGAGGAAGAAATGTACACACGAAAACCTGTTAATGAAATGTTACACTCAGAGACTGATGATTTCATCAATTGTCTGCTGGTGGACACTGAAGCGTATAATAACCTGTGCAGACTTATTTCGCCCTCAAACTGAAAAAGAAGACACAAGTATGCGGAAATTTATTCTCTACTACTTGCTCCAGAAGGTATTAAAGTCCATGGAGAAGAAATAAAAACGTAGAGGTTCTCCGATGACATTGAAATTCAGTCAGAGACAGCAAAGGACTTGGAAGAGCAGTTGAACGGAATGGACAGTGTCTTGAAAGGAGGATATAAGATGAACATCAACAAAAGCAAAACGAGGATAATGAAGTGTAGTCGAATTAAGTCGAGTGATGCTGAGGGAATTAGATTAGGAAATGAGACACTTAAAGTAGTAAAGGAGTTTTGCTATTTGGGGACCAAAATAACTGATGATGGTCGAAGTAGAGAGGATATAAAATGTAGACTGGCAATGGCAAGGAAAGCGTTTATGAAGAAGAGAAATTTGTTAACGTCGAGTATAGATTTAAGTGTCAGGAAGTCGTTTCTGAAAGTATTTGTATGGAATGTAGCCATGTATGGAAGTGAAACATGGACGATAAATACTTTGGACAAGAAGAGAATAGAAGCTTTCGAAATGCTGAAGATTATGCTGAAGATTAGAAGGGTAGATCACATAACTAATGAGGAGGTATTGAATAGAATTGGGGAGGAGAGGAGTTTGTGGCAAGAAGAAGGGACCGGTTGGTAGGACATGTTCTGAGGCATCAAGGGATCATAAATTTAGCATTGGAGGGCAGCGTGGAGGGTAAAAATCGTAGAGGAAGAGCAAGAGATGAATACACTAAGCAGATTCAGAAGGATGTAGGTTGCAGTAAGTACTGGGAGATGAAGAAGCTTGCACAGGATAGAGTAGCATGGAGAGCTGCATCAAACCAGTCTCAGGACTGAAGACAACAACAACAACAACTTGCTCCTCTAACGACAGTTCATTAAAATACACTACTGGCCATTAAAATTGCCACACCACGAAGATGACCTTGTACAGACGCGAAATTTAACCGACAGGAAGAAGATGCTGTGATATGCAAATGATTGCTTTTCAGAGCATTCACACAAGGTTGGCGCCGGTGGTGACACCTACAACGTGCTGACATGAGGAAAGTTTCCAACTGATTTCTCATACACAAACAGCAGTTGACCGTCGTTGCCTAGTGAAACGTTGTTTTGATGCCTCGTGTAGGGAGGAGAAATGCGTACCATCACGTTTCCGACTTTGATGAAGGTCGGATTGTAGCCTATCGCGATTGCGGTTTATCGTATCGCGACATTGCTGCTCGAGTTGGTCGAGATCCAATGACTGTTAGCAGAATATGGAATCGGTGGGTTCAGGAGGGTAATACGGAACGCCGTGCTGGATCCCAACGGCCTCGTATCACTAGCAGTCGAGATGACAGGCATCTTATCCGTATGGCTTTAACGGATGGTGGAGCCGCATCTCGATCCCTGAGTCAACACATGGGGACGTTTGCAAGACAACAACCACCTGCACGAACAGTTCGACGACGTTTGCAGCAGCATGGACTATCAGCTTGAAGACCATGGCTGCGGTTACCCTTGACGCTGCCTCACAGACTGGAGCGCCTGCGGTGGTGTACTCAACGACGAACCTGGGTGCACGATTGGCAAAACGTCATTTTTTCGGGTAAATCCAGATTCTGTTTACAGCATCATGATGGTCGCATCCGTGTTTGGCGACATCGCGGTGAACGTACATTGGAAGCGTGTATCCGTCACCGCCATACTGGCCTATCACCCGGCGTGATGGTATGGGGTGCCATTGGTTACACGTCTCGGTCACCTCTTGTTCACATTGACGGCACTTTGAACAGTGGACGTCACATTTCAGATGTGTTACGACCCGTGGCTCTACCCTTCATTCGATCCCTGCGAAACCCTACATTTCAGCAGGATAATGCACGACCGCATGTTGCAGGTCCTGTACGGGCCTCTCTGGATACAGAATATGTTCGACTGCTTCTCTGGCTAGCACATTCTCCAGATCTCTCCCCAATTGAAAACATCTGGTCAATGGTGGCCGAGCAACTGGCTCCTCACAATACGCCAGTCGCTACTCTTGATGATCTGTGGTATCGTGTTGAAGTTGCATGGGCAGCTGTACCTGTACGCACCATCCTAGCTCTGTTTTACTCAATGCCCTGGCGCATCAAGGCCGCTATTACGGCCAGAGGTGGTTGTTCTGGGTAGTGATTTCTCAGATTTATGCACCCAAATTACGCGAAAATGTAATCACATGTCAGTTCTAGTATAATATATTTGTCCAGTAAATACACGTTTATGATCTGCATTTCTTCTTGGTGTAGCTATTGTAATGGCCAGTAGTTTACCACAACGTGGGAACATGTAGCCCACATCGTCCTTTGAAGAATCGCACCCCAGCTTGCATGTTATGCGTAAAATATTGATTTTGTTCGAAACGTCTCCTTGCGTAATATAGGCCTATTGCTGGGAAAGATATGGTACCTCTACCATTTTGATGATTTTAAGGCAACTTTGTTTTTATCCTTGATCGTAGTTTCCATAGTTGTAGAAACTCACGATACAATAAGATAAATTGTAATAAAACATTTTTTTTTACTAGACTGTTCGCCAAATCATTGACACAAACAACGTACGCCGTTTTGTCAAACTTTTCGTCAATAACAATTTCTTGCAAACGCAGTACATGATTGATAAACACGTCAAACAGCACCGTACACTGTCAAAAGTTTGCAGACCGTAGTACGGTTTGACAAACTGTTTGATGGTGTACGGGAAAGAGCGCCAGCTAGTGCAGAGGTAAAGAGGCCGCCCATTTGACAGGTGAACAGTAAGGCGCGCCGCAGGTGTGGTTTGCGCAGCGCTCAGAGCTGTAGGCACACAGAGAGACGGACAGACACAGTCAGCGAGGCAGCAGTTGGCTAAGCGCTCGGCGCGCCGCGTGGCTTGCACAAGCAGCTGTGTGCTGCCCCGGGTCACGTCAGCCGCTGCGGCTGCAGGCAACCCGACCCCGCAGCCCCGGCTTGGGCTGTCCGTCACCTGGCCTGGCCCACCCTACTGCTCCAGTACGGCTGCGACAAGTCCCCCTCTCTCTCTTGCATTCTGTTATCTTCTCCTCTTCCGCTTCTTCCACCTTTTGGAATGTTCTCACAGCCAGCCCACGTTTCTTTAAGCACACCTTTGCAAACTTCTCTCTCACACATCATAATACAACAAAAATAACTGACGTTTCTGCGAATCGAGTGGTAGGGCCAATCCACCTGCTGTTCGTTTTTTGTCGAGCGCCATGCAACCTTTCCGTACTTCGAGTGAAGTTTGCAAATAGTGATCAGAATTTCACCATTATCACGCTTTCGTGAAATGCACAGAACAACAGTAATGTTTACAGTAGGTGATGATAAATAATCCGAATTACAGGTAACAAAAATACAAGTACACAGACGTATCGCAGATACACCATTCAGTGTCTATACATATTAAATATATGTGTGTATGTTCCACATCCCCTCATAAATCACTGGACCAATATCAAACAAACTTATTACACACATCTCGTACTGTGAACCAAAAATCACTGTTGAGGTAAGAATTATCTACGTATCATAGTTCAGAAAATATAAGTCATATGTAATGAGACGCGTGAAAAACTGCCGCATCATGCATGTCGTTTAAATTTATTATTTCTCTGCTACTAATTCTATTCGCAATAAATTTCGGAGGCAGTATCTACATATTAATAAAACATTCTCGAGTTTCGAGCCGCGTCAAATGGTCTACTGCCCTCGAGCTTTCGGCAGAGAACTCCTCTGCCATTGTCAAGTGGGTGACTGTCATTGCCGTGCCTATATTCTAATCTCTATGGCCTCGTTTATCACGCTGGCTTCTAGCACAGCGTGATGAAAGAGGCCATAGAGATTAGAATTTCTGACAACACCTTCAATAGAGACGGTGGATTGCAGCTGAGTACAGCGTGGGATTCGGTGTTGAGGGAGTTGAAGCGGGCCCGGCGGTTGCGCGGCCAAAACATTACCATGTATGGTGCGGGACCGACCACGAGTGACGTCACCAGCGACGGGCGGCTATATAAGCACGGCAATGACAACTACACGACAGTCATCCACTTGACAATGGCAGAGGAGATCTCGGCCGGAAGCTTGTGGGCAGTAAATCACTTGACGCGGCTTGAAATCCGAGAATGTTTTATTAACGGATATCGCCGCGAAAGCATGCATTCGTACAGTATCCACATATGCCACTAAATGCACCTACAAAATCATATCATTGTACCACCCATAGTTCAGTAGGTATGACGTCATAAACACTGAGGCTCCTCGGACAGCACTGGGATCCGAACCTGACTGTCGCTCGCAATACGGCCCGCCAGTCGTCATCAGGGGTGCCATTTCTTTTCACAGGAGGGCCTCTTTGGTTCTCAACCGTGGCACTCTTGCAGCACAGCGGTACGTCTTCGATACTCTACCCCTCCGTTTTGTTGCCCTTCACGGCAAACCATCCTGGACTTACGGTATATTTCAGAAAGACAATGCCGCCTGCGCACAGCACTGCTTGTCTTTGTGCTTGCCAATCGCTACCTTGTCCAGCAAGGTTGCCGCGTTTCTCCCCAAATGAAAACGTTTGGAACATTATGGGCTGGGCTCACTAACCATCTCGGGATTCTCACGATCTAACGCACCAGTTGGACAGAATCTGGCACTATATCTCTCAGGAGGACATCCAAAATCTCTGTCAATCATTGCCATAAGTACTTGCATAGGGGCGAGTTGTGGATCAACACGTTACAGACCAGATTGATTTATGAAACTCTTTCTTCTGAATACATCATCCAGTTTTTTTCTGAAATTTCTGTACACGTATATCACACCCCACCTCTTTCCGTCCCATTTGGATTTCCTTTTTTTCATATACTTCATCCTGGTACTTACCGAGAGCCGGCCATGGTGGCCGAGCGGTTCTAGGCGCTACAGTCTGGAACTACGCGACCGTTACGGTCGCAGGTTCGAATCCTGCCTCGGGCATGGATGTGTGTCATGTTCTTAGGTTAGTTAGGTTTACGTAGTTCTAAGTTCTAGGGGACTGATGACCTCAGAAGTCCCATAGTGCTCAGAGCCATTTGAACCATTTTGAACTTACCGAGAATTATTACAGCGAGCATAGCGGTATTTAACCATTTCTCTCGCTGGGTATACTCCACTGTATAGAGTTGGATACCTAACATCTGTTACGTTGCTTAGTACTCTCTGCCATGCTGTTCCCAGTTGTTTGTAAAGTATAAAAAAGTGTCGAAAATGTTTGTGAAAAGTCTGAAATTTAGGAAACAGTGTTGCGAAGTACAGGGGCGTGCGACGGGTGTGTGTGTGTGTGTGTGTGTGTGCGTGAAAGAGAGAGAGAGGAGATAGACTACACAGAGGGAATGCGTGCGTGCACTGCCTGCCGCATTTCGCCATTCTCGTGAGGAATGCAGCATGCGGGGTACCTGGCAGCCCCCCTCGCCGGTGTCTTACACGCGTTCTCAGAGCGCTGGGAGCCACGAGGCAGTGAGCAAAGCGCGGCGCGCGAGAAATTAATGGAGATAAGGGAGGCAGGCGGGCAGCGGCCGGGCCGGCCACACACGAGCGTCCATTGTGCGCGCCCGCGTTTGTTCCGTGCCTCCGCCGTGCGCCAAACAAATGCGGGGCACTTTGTTTCCCGCTGCGTTATTCCTTCTGCTGACAATTTCCGGGCTCTGCGGGCCTGAAGGGAAGTTACAGCCTCATCAGTCAAGTCGGGAAGATCGAACTGAATCTACATCTACAGTTATACTCCGCAAGCCACGCAACGGTGTGTGGCGGAGGGCACTTTATGTGCCACTGTCATTACCTCCCTTTCCTGTTCCAGTCGCGTATGGTTCGCGGGAAGAACGACTGCCGGAAGCCTCCGTGCGCTCTCGAATTTGTCTAATTTTACATTCGTGATCTCCTCGCGAGGTATAAGTAGGGGGAAGCAATATATTCGATACCTCATCCAGAAACGTACCCTATCGAATCCTGGACAGCAATCTACACAGCGATGCAGGGCGCCTATCTTGCAGAGTCTGCCACTTGAGTTTGCTAAACATCTCCATAACGCTATCACGCTTACCAAATAACCCTCTGACGAAACGCGCCGCTCTTCTCTGAATCTTCTCTATCTCCTCTGTCAACACGACCTGGTACGAATCCCACACTGATGAGCAATACTCAAGTATAGGTCGAACTAGTGTTTTGTAAGCCACCTCGTTTGTTGATGGGCTACATTTTCTAAGGACTCTCCCAATGAATCTCAACCTGGCACCCGCCTTACCAACAATTAATTTTATACGATCATTCCACTTCAAATCGTTCCGTACGCAAACTCCCAGATATTTTACAGAAGTAACTACTACCAGTGTTTGTTCTGCTATCACATAATCATACAATAAAGGGTCCTTCTTTCTATGTATTCGCAATACATTACATTTGTCTATGTTAAGGGTCAGTTGCCACTCCCTGCACCAACTGCCTATCCGCTGCAGATCTTCCTGCATTTCGCTGCAATTTTCTAATAATTAGCCAGAAACTTCAACGAGTTTTATTTCGAATGTATGGACTAACTTACGGCGGAACATTCACCATAATTTCTAACTAATGCTCGAATAGTAGATCAAATGATTAAGCGAAGCGAAAACAAGACTAAAAAATTTCATAACGCATTTTTATCACAATTGTCAGTGAAAAATGGACAGATTGGGTACCATGTTGACCAGCGTGAGATCTAGTTTTGTCGACAAGATTTGGTTGCCTGAAAGTAATCAGGGTAAAGAAACAGTTAATTAGTGATTAAAGAGAAGACTAAAATATCAAATGATATTACAAGGTTTCAGAGACATTTTCAAGTCTCTAACATCTACCATGTATATATACAATTAGAAGCGATGAATAAAATTTTTTTACGACGGGCAGGATTCGAATCCAGCTCTTCTGATCACTAGACACATGTGGTAACCACTGCACCAGCCTGGCACAGTGGCTGCGCACAAATGTACGCACTGCGTAGCACACATTTTTCGTCTGTCCAAATTCCCATTTACATCCCAGCCCCCATACTCGAACAGCATTATAAAGGTTCTCCAACCGTATTGGAGTAGCGGCTCAGCACCGAACGAAACGACGTGGTTCCAGAGCCACTGTGCCACCGTGCGATGCTTGCACATCTGCCTTGTGAGCAGGAAACCTAGATCGAATACGCTACAAATTTTCTCATTTGTCGCTTCAGTCTGCAGATATACATCAAAACTAAAATACATCACGAACAGCTGCTGTCAGCTATGTAAACTGTCAAATCAGAGCATAAATTCAAATTTGTCTGCTTGCTTTTCACCTGTGTAGTCTTAATAAAAATGGAATGCCGATCGATATTATACACTCCTGGAAATGGAAAAAAGAACACATTGACACCGGTGTGTCAGACCCACCATACTTGCTCCGGACACTGCGAGAGGGCTGTACAAGCAATAATCACACGCACGGCACAGCGGACACACCAGGAACCGCGGTGTTGGCCGTCGAATGGCGCTAGCTGCACAGCATTTGTGCACCGCCGCCGTCAGTGTCAGCCAGTTTGCCGTGGCATACGGAGCTCCATCGCAGTCTTTAACACTGGTAGCATGCCGCGACAGCGTGGACGTGAACCGTATGTGCAGTTGGCGGACTTTGAGCGAGGGCGTATAGTGGGCATGCGGGAGGCCGGGTGGACGTACCGCCGAATTGCTCAACACGTGGGGCGTGAGGTCTCCACAGTACATCGATGTTGTCGCCAGTGGTCGGCGGAAGGTGCACGTGCCCGTCGACCTGGGACCGGACCGCAGCGACGCACGGATGCACGCCAAGACCGTAGGATCCTACGCAGTGCCGTAGGGGACCGCACCGCCACTTCCCAGCAAATTAGGGACACTGTTGCTCCTGGGGTATCGGCGAGGACCATTCGCAACCGTCTCCATGAAGCTGGGCTACGGTCCCGCACACCGTTAGGCCGTCTTCCGCTCACGCCCCAACATCGTGCAGCCCGCCTCCAGTGGTGTCGCGACAGGCGTGAATGGAGGGACGAATGGAGACGTGTCGTCTTCAGCGATGAGAGTCGCTTCTGCATTGGTGCCAATGATGGTCGTATGCGTGTTTGGCGCCGTGCAGGTGAGCGCCACAATCAGGACTGCATACGACCGAGGCACACAGGGCCAACACCCGGCATCATGGTGTGGGGAGCGATCTCCTACACTGGCCGTACACGACTGGTGATCGTCGAGGGGACACTGAATAGTGCACGGTACATCCAAACCGTCATCGAACCCATCGTTCTACCATTCCTAGACCGGCAAGGGAACTTGCTGTTCCAACAGGACAATGCACGTCCGCATGTATCCCGTGCCACCCAACGTGCTCTAGAAGGTGTAAGTCAACTACCCTGGCCAGCAAGATCTCCGGATCTGTCCCCCATTGAGCATGTTTGGGACTGGATGAAGCGTCGTCTCACGCAGTCTGCACGTCCAGCACGAACGCTGGTCCAACTGATGCGCCAGCTGGAAATGGCATGGCAAGCCGTTCCACAGGACTACATCCAGCATCTCTACGATCGTCTCCATGGGAGAATAGCAGCCTGCATTGCTGCGAAAGGTGGATATACACTGTACTAGTGCCGACATTGTGCATGCTCTGTTGCCTGTGTCTATGTGCCTGTGGTTCTGTCAGTGTGATCATGTGATGTATCTGACACCAGGAATGTGTCAATAAAGTTTCCCCTTCTTGGGACAATGAATTCACGGTGTTCTTATTTCAATTTCCAGGAGTGTATACTATATTTCATGCATTACGAACAAAGCTTAGGAATAAAGAAGAAAATTTAAGAAAAAAAAGAATAATGCTTTGTGAAATGATTCATCTAAAAGTAAGCAATAAAGCAGATTAAAGAAAGATACGACTTTCCTTTGAATCATATACAGTAAATGAGTTGCCAACTAAAAATTTAAAACTCAAATTTTAACTTACTAGCTTACAATTTGATAGAATACTAGATCATATTTTTCTGGTGGAATTTTACCAAGTCGTCTCTTCACATGGCTAACAATAAGCATTTCAGCTGTTGTATATAATTTCTAACATCATTCAAAGGTGTGTCAAATGTTTCTTTAATCTGTTTATTTCGTAATTTCAGACAAATCATTTTAAAAAAATATTAGACCGGCTTTTTTAAAAAATTTTATCTGCTTCCAAGTTGTCGGTTTTTTTATTTCCGCGAGACAAATTGCATAGTTATAACTAATGGAGGTGGCTCAGTGGTTACCACACTAACCTCGCATTCGGGAAGACGATATTTTAGATCCGCTTCGGCTCATCCAGTTTCAGGTTTTCCTTGATTTCCCTAAATAGCTTGAGGCAAATGGCGGGATAGTACCTTTGAAAGGACACGTCCGAGTTCCTTCCCAATCCTTGAAACAATACGAGCATGTGCTCCATCTCTAATGACCTCCATGTCAATGGGTCGTTTAACTCTATTCTTCCTTCCTGTACAGTGTGAAAATTTAAGTTTCTGTTCGTTGTACATGATCAGTGTCTCTTGTTGGTCACATCCTGTATGATTTTTCCCTCGTGGGGGACCACAGTCAGGTAAAACTTCTTGAAACAAATTTCCACCATTTGACTGTAAATAACTATTCATTTGATTCACACAGTCATGACTTCGACTTTTCATGTGCAAGATGAATGCTACAAAATGATATCTTGCATTTGATGGCATTAATTCAACTTGCACTTGAGAATAGCTACAAAAGCGAAATCACGATCGTGTGAAACAAATGTGTCGTAATTTACAGCCAAATGGCGGAAATTTCTTTCAAAAACATTTGATATGCATCACGTATTTCGTAAGCAGAGAATTTTGTTAGACGATCCGCATTTTCACCGTAACTCTGGCCGAGTGAGGTGACTTGCTGGTGTAGACACTTCATTTACGGTGGGGAAGACCGGAGTTCTTTGGAAAGAGAAGAAGATTAAGATATCACCTCAAATCAATGGCGAGGTCGCGGAGATGTAGCTCAAAGGGAAAGGATGGTGGAGGAACATGACCATGTCGGTGTCAAAGTTACCATCTCAAGCTCTGCCTTAAACAATTTACAGAAACCACAGACAATATAATTCTGCATGACCGTATGAAAATTTGAACCGCCGGTCTTCCGAGTACGAAACAACTCGTTACTTTGTAGATGTCACGGTCCGTTTCCTTCCTCATCCTCAAATTCCAGCTTCCGCTCCGTCTGTAGTGACCTTCTCACGAGACATTAGTCTCTAGTCTTGATTACCACTCATTGCAAGCGACCCCATTGCTTTAGACGGAGTTTGTGTGATTATTCCAATTCATATCCAGATATAATTTTACTGGCAGATATTTGTGTGACAGAAGTTATGAATCACAAATCCTAAAGACTTTTTACCTTTTTTGTCACCTTTCGCGAAGTTCACACCTTTACATTAAAGCTGTAAACGTCTCCACGTTAAGAACTGTCTGAATGTTACTCGTGCATCAGGTATATACACTCCTGGAAATTGAAATAAGAACACCGTGAATTCATTGTCCCAGGAAGGGGAAACTTTATTGACACATTCCTGGGGTCAGATACATCACATGATCACACTGACAGAACCACAGGCACATAGACACAGGCAACAGAGCATGCACAATGTCGGCACTAGTACAGTGTATATCCACCTTTCGCAGCAATGCAGGCTGCTATTCTCCCATGGAGACGATCGTAGAGATGCTGGATGTAGTCCTGTGGAACGGCTTGCCATGCCATTTCCACCTGGCGCCTCAGTTGGACCAGCGTTCGTGCTGGACGTGCAGACCGCGTGAGACGACGCTTCATCCAGTCCCAAACATGCTCAATGGGGGACAGATCCGGAGATCTTGCTGGCCAGGGTAGTTGACTTACACCTTCTAGAGCACGTTGGGTGGCACGGGATACATGCGGACGTGCATTGTCCTGTTGGAACAGCAAGTTCCCTTGCCGGTCTAGGAATGGTAGAACGATGGGTTCGATGACGGTTTGGATGTACCGTGCACTATTCAGTGTCCCCTCGACGATCACCAGTCGTGTACGGCCAGTGTAGGAGATCGCTCCCCACACCATGATGCCGGGTGTTGGCCCTGTGTGCCTCGGTCGTATGCAGTCCTGATTGTGGCGCTCACCTGCACGGCGCCAAACACGCATACGACCATCATTGGCACCAATGCAGAAGCGACTCTCATCGCTGAAGACGACACGTCTCCATTCGTCCCTCCATTCACGCCTGTCGCGACACCACTGGAGGCGGGCTGCACGATGTTGGGGCGTGAGCGGAAGACGGCCTAACGGTGTGCGGGACCGTAGCCCAGCTTCATGGAGACGGTTGCGAATGGTCCTCGCCGATACCCCAGGAGCAACAGTGTCCCTAATTTGCTGGGAAGTGGCGGTGCGGTCCCCTACGGCACTGCGTAGGATCCTACGGTCTTGGCGTGCATCCGTGCGTCGCTGCGGTCCGGTCCCAGGTCGACGGGCACGTGCACCTTCCGCCGACCACTGGCGACAACATCGATGTACTGTGGAGACCTCATGCCCCACGTGTTGAGCAATTCGGCGGTACGTCCACCCGGCCTCCCGCATGCCCACTATACGCCCTCGCTCAAAGTCCGTCAACTGCACATACGGTTCACGTCCACGCTGTCGCGGCATGCTACCAGTGTTAAAGACTGCGATGGAGCTCCGTATGCCACGGCAAACTGGCTGACACTGACGGCGGCGGTGCACAAATGCTGCGCAGCTAGCGCCATTCGACGGCCAACACCGCGGTTCCTGGTGTGTCCGCTGTGCCGTGCGTGTGATCATTGCTTGTACAGCCCTCTCGCAGTGTCCGGAGCAAGTATGGTGGGTCTGACACACCGGTGTCAATGTGTTCTTTTTTCCATTTCCAGGGGTGTATATACCTGATGCACGATGCACGATGCATCAGGTATATATATATATACCTGATGCACGAGTAACATGCAGACAGTTCTTAACGTGGAGAAATGTAAAGCTGTGAACTTCGCGAAAGGTGCCAAAAAAGGTAAGAAGTCTCCAAGATTTATGATTCATAACTTCTGTCACACAAATATTTGACAGTAAAATTGTATCTGGACATGAATTGGAATGATCACACTTACACAGTTTAAAGCAATGGGGTCGCTTGCAATGAGTGGTAAACAAGGCTAGAGTCTAACGTCTCGCGAGGTCACTACAGACGGAGCGGAAGCTGGAACTGGAGAAGGATGAGGAAGGAAATGGACTTTCAGCTCATTTATAATTTCAGACGGTCCATAAGCAAAAATTGTCAATATAAAGTGTGAAGCTGTATCTTTTTTTTGCATTGAAATGCAGCGTTATTTGCTGTAGTCGACGACCTTTGTCCTCTAACGCTGTTGTCAGTGGCATAGTCTTGAGTCTGGCTGTAGTCAGCGGTATATACTTTATGTTCTTTTGGAATCGATGAAAGCCTTGATACCATACGGCTTCTGATGTTCGTGAAAATACAATGCAGTTACGTGTCCGTTACGATCGTGATAGTTACTTACCCTATAGGGAATGGAACTACCACTGCTGGATCTCATTCCCTGTGATAACTGTGTAGAGAAAGCAAATTGATCACTCAAACGTGTCAGTGAAACACGGAGTAGTTTCAGTCGTTGTTACCTTCTGTTCGTCATTCAGTTTCAGCGACATCCTCCAAATTTGTACTAACACCGTATGTGTCTGTGCTAATTCCCTTTCTTATAATATGTGGCAAAAATTAATTTCTTCGCGCTCATCATTACGTTGCGCTGAACACAATAAAAATATTATTTTCAGCATATCGTGCTCGATGTCTGCAAGCATTCTTATACATTCATTTTTAGTATGCTTTACTATTTGGGGCCAAGACAACTTAGGAAGCTTTTGTATACAACTTGTATACGATTTTGAAACATTCGGGGCAACTGCTGGCTAGACATTACATGCACAATAGGGGAAGGAATTTGTTTCCTCATTAAAGATTTGTCATAGGTGGGAAAGAAGTACAAATACACTGACCGTCGGTCACTAATAGTAATTTATGTCGACGGCGTAATGAAAAATTCTTCGCAGGTGTTGGCTACATTCCGTTCGTGATGGAACCGGCAACCATTTTATTTCATTAACTGAACAATCAAAAACGGAACTCTGAGCAGCATCCAATTAAACGCCATGAAATCGGCCGTGCGTAGTGGACAGTTCGAAATGTTGGCTCATTCGTCAACTCGTAGCCGTATGTAATCACAAATTTGCTTCTAAACTTCTGGTGATACTTTTGTTACGTCCAAAAACGGAAATCATAGTTATATTCTTTGTTTCGATTATACAATAACATAGACGCTTAATGTAATTCTGCAGCTAGCAGCAAAATTTCATGTGATCTACGGCTAGTTGTAAGAGTATTCTATCTCATAACTCGCCTCTGTTATCGAAGTCACTGACGAACGGTGCTCGCCGGGAGATATCCACTTTCCAATACTGCTCTTTGTAGAAATTTTCGCCCCCGACATTTGATCGACAAGTGAAGAAACGTGGGTTATACAGTTACACGTATCGAGACCGCTTTGGATTAAACCGCTAACCTCTTCGCAATGTTTCAAGATGTGATAGTAACACAGTCGGCGGCCATCCGTCCACGGACGTTAAGTTTCATACAGAACGCTGAAGAGGAATCTGTATGCAGTATTTCACTATCTTCCACTAATAGTTATTAGAATTGGTGTGGTTCGAGCCAATAACAAGTTGAGTACCTCATAAGTCATACCGTTACACTAATGATGAACTTATTTCAAATCCTCTTGTGCTAACATCATTCAGCCGGAGATGCAGTCGAATTTCAGAATATTCTCTTCTCTTTACTATTGATGAATGTGCAAATAATAGCAAATGGCTACGAGACAGTTTTATTTACGTAGGAGAGAGTTTCTTATTCAAACAGTCTTGTGTCAGTAATCCTGTCTCCCGAGATGTGGTTTCTGTTACCAGACGGAAACGTTTCGTGTGCATCAAGAATATCGGGCAGGTTTCGACATCGTTATGAGGCTGGCTGGTTGCTTCCTGTGATAAATAACCTCATATACCATAATTCTTACTCTTGATATGCACGATTAGCGTAACGTTAAGTGCTCGCTTCCGAGATAAACCGGGCAGCTGCATGTAGCGGGTTAGTGACAGGGCATTTTTCCGCCTTTCACGTTGAGTGGTTTGCTTGGGCAATTTCCTGGGAGATAATTAATCGAAATCTGAGCTGTCCTCCTCCAGCCACCCGCCTCCCCCATCCCCTCCCCACACCCCTGTCGCCACACTACGAAAGCTAATACATTATAAGCAACTCTACTCAAACACAGTGAGTACCGTTTAAACTTATTCTGGTTAGATAGTGTGACTTGATGACCTAGTGATTATGTGCCAGACGACTAAATCAAAGGTTTGATCACCGGTCAGTCCTAGGATTTTTATCAGTCACTTATCACTCCTTTCACCTCTGCCAGTGTTTGTTAATGCGAAAAAAAGCACATTGTACCAAGGCTCGAAGTCCACGTAAAACTGTAAGTCTCCATATAACTGGTTGTGCAAGTCACTTCCGACGTCAGAGAAGACGACATATAACCTCCAATAGGACCATGCCTTGTAAATTACCATACTTTTATTTACTTAAGTTCCCAGAAGTGTTAATTTACCACATTTACTATTGAAGTGCCGCGACTAACGCCGGGAAAGGCATTATAACTGAGAACATTATTAAAGGTTACGGCTTTGGCATCGTCTCCCTTTAGATTAGTGAATTGAAACGCATGTAAAATTGGGAAATAATAGAGGATATTGCGTAAAAACTAGAGAAAACATCCTTTAGAGTCCGATTACAGCGTTCATTACAGACTCTGGCCTCTGCCACGCAGTTGAAATATCTTGGCGCTTTGGACAGAGTGGAGAGTCGCAGTGGTTACCACACTGGATTTCCATTTGGGAAGACGCCTGTTCAAATCCGCTTCGAATTATCCAGATTTAGGTTTTCCGTGGTTTCCTAGAAATGCTCCAGGGAAATGCCGGGATAGGTTCTTTGAAAGCGCTCTGCTGCTGACCTCCCCCATCCTTGAAAAATTCTAAGTTCGTGCTCCGTCTTGAAAGACCTCGAAGTTGACGGGACGTTGAACCTTAATCTTCCTTCCTTGTTGCAGCTTGGGTGTTACAGCACGAGGGGCACCGGTCACAGCGAGACCATGGAACGGTTCCATTCAAAAGTAATTATCACACACGTTAAGACATTTGTCCCATTGGGAGACGAGAGGATCAGTACCAGCTTTGTAGAACACCATCGGCCGCTGACGGATCCTCAACCGCTCCCACTCTTCTTCGTTCGACTGAAAGCGATGTCCACGCATGTCTTTCTTCTGGTTGCCAAACATGTGGAAATCGCACAGGAAGCGTCGAGGTTATACGGTGGATGTTGCAGTGTTTCCCAATCAAATCGCACATCGCAGCCTTCGTCCGATTGGCAGTGTGGGGGCGGGCGTTATCGAGAGTAAGGATGATTCAGGCCTGTTAACATTCCGACAGCCCGAGGGCAAACGGCAAAGGCAGCGGAGGAAACATCAAACATCTCTCCCGCCAAAGAAATCCCAAGCTGTTCACCTAAGTTCTGGTAATGTCATAGTCATTGCAGGGGCCCTCTGGTCACCGAGTTCCTCGAGCGTGAAACCACAATCACTGCGCAGCGCTATGAAGACGCTTTGCAGAAATTGCGACTCTTCATAGAGTCAAAACGTCAAGCAATGCTGTCGAATGGTATCATTCTTTTGCACGATAACGCTCACCCACACACTGCTAGTCGGACGAAGGCTACGCTTCAGGGATTTGGTAAAGAAACACTGCAACATCCTCCATACAGCCCTGATCTTTTACCGTGTGCTTTTCACATCTTTGCCGACCAGGCCAGTGGGATAAATGTCTTAATCCGCATGGTGGGTGAATGGAACGATTCTACTGTTCCATTGTGACGGGTGGTGGGTGTTCGGTTTTTATTTGACTGCCTCTTGTATGTTGAGAGGGAATTGCCCTTGTAAACGCAGAAAGTGTAGGGCGACAGGACGCCACATCAGTTTCTTAATACACACACCAAAAAAAAGCTTTGCATCACCCCCGTCACCAGAACTCCTGAAGATAGACATTGACTGTAGATACTGTATCACAGACAAAGTCCTTTTGACTATTAGAGATGTCACTAAACCCGCCCAAAGATGTAAACGACCATGCATGAGCAGCGCCTATTAGACGGAGTGGGTTCGACAGTCGATCAGTTCCAGTCACTCCACCAGGAAGGAAGTGCACGGCTGGTGTTGTCTGTAGTTCAACCATGCCTAGACGGTCAGTACCGCGGTTCGATCACGCCCGAATTGTTACTTTGTGCCAGGAAGGGCTCTCAACAAGGGAAGTGTCCAGGTGTCTCGGAGTGAACCAAAGCGATGGTTCAAATGGTTCAACTGGCTCTGAGCACTATGGGACTTAATATCTATGGTCATCAGTCCCCTAGAACTTAGAACTACTTAAACCTAACCAACCTAAGGACATCACACACATCCATGCCCGAGGCAGGATTCGAACCTGCGACCGTAGCAGTCGCGCGGCTCCGGACTGAGCGCCTAGAACCCAAAGCGATGTTGGTCGGACGTAGAGGGGATACAGAGAGACAGAAACTGTCGATGACATGCCTCGTTCAGACCATCCAAGGGCTACTACAGCAGTGTATAGCTGCTACCTACGGATTATGGCTCTGACAGCAACGCCACCATGTTGAATAACGCTTTTCGTGCAGCCACAGGACGTCCTGTTATGATCCAAACTGTGTGCAATAGTTGTTAAAAGACATCATAGTCGCCGCTGACTGTATAAAATATTTATTATTAAATAATAATAAATATTTTATACAGTCAACGGCGACTGTGATGTCTTTTAAGAAATATTATCTGACTGTGAATCCCAAACCATGAGAAGTTAATGTGTGCAATAGGCTGCATGATCCGACTTCACTCCCAACGTCCATGTTCTCTTCACCGATGAGTGACGCATACTCCTTCAACCAGACGTCAGAGACGTGTTTGGAGGCAACCCAGTCAGGCTGAATGCCTTAGACACACTGTCCAGCGAGTGCAACCAGGTGGAGGTTCCGTGCTGTTTTGGGGTGGCATTATGTGGGGCCGGCCGGCGGCGGTGGTCTAGCGATTCTAGGCGCGCAGTCCGGAACCGCGGGACTGCTACGGTCGCAGGTTCGAATCCTGCCTCGGGCATGGGTGTGTGTGATGTCCATAGGTTAGCTAGGTTTAAGTAGTTCTAAGTTCTAGGGGACTTATGACCTAAGATGTTGAGTCCCATAGTGCTCAGAGCCATTTGAACCATTATGTGGGGCCGACGTACGCCGCTGGTGGTCATGGAAGGCGCCGTAACTGCTGTGCGACACGTGAATGCCGTCCTCCGACCGATAGCGCAACCGTATCGGCAGAATACTGGCGAGGCATTCGTCTTGATGGACGACAATTCGCGCCCCATCGTGCACATCTTGTGAATGACTTCCTTCAGGATAACGACATCGTTCCACTAGAGCGGCCAGCATGTTCTCCAGACATGAACCCTATCAAACATGCCTGGGATAGATTGAAAAGGGCTGTTTACAGACGACTTGATCCACCAACCATTCTGAGGGATCTACGCCGAATCGCCGTTGAGGAGTGGGACAATCTGGACCAACAGTGCCTCGATGAACTTGTGGATAGTATGCCACGACAAATACAGGCATGTATCAGTGAAAGAGGACGTGCTACTGGGTATTAGGTACCGGTGTGTACAGCAATCTCGACAACCATCTCTGAAGGTCTCGCTGTATGGTGGTACAACATGCAATGTGTGGTTTTCATGAGCAATAAAAAGGGCGGAAATGATGTTTATGTTGATCTCTATATTCCAATTTTCTGTACATGTTCCGAAACTATCGGAACGGAGGCGATGGAAACCTTTTTTGATGTGAGTAGTTGGAGACAATGATGCATATGTCTGGTACTAAATGATGACTGATAACACATTAGATGCTTTATTAGTGAGTAATAATGATTTGTGTTTCGAACGAAATAATTGTTTTAAAGAAATGTCTGGCAGAGTGAAACTGTATTCTGGACGAGGATTCGAAACCGGAACCTTGCCTTTTGCAGAAAAGCGCGCACCGACTGTGCCATTTCTTTACCAGTCACGACCCTGACTCACAGCCCGAGCTCACAGTCTTACTTCCAAACCCGCTTCCCCACTTCACGAAAGGTCTGAATATCTTACAGGACTAGCACTCCTGGAAGAAAGGATGCTGCTCGGAAACGGCTTAGCGTAGCCAGCGAAAGGCAGAGTTCGGGATTCGCTTGCCAGTCGGGCATACAATTCTGATGTGCCAAGAATTTTCAAACCAGCACAAATATCCCTTCAGAGCGAAATATTCATTCTGGATTTTGTATCAGCAGCTCGTGGTCCTGTGGGTAGCATTGTTGGTTCTCGATCACGGGGCTCCGAGTTCGAATCCTGGCCAGGTCGGTGATTTTCTCCGCTCGGGACTCAGTGTGCATTGTCCTCGTCGTTATTTCATCTTCATCGACGCGCAAGTCGCTCAAGAGACGTAAAATAAAAAGACTTGCACCAGGTGGCAGAACTCCCCAGAAGGGGATTTCCTGCCAGGAATACCACACGCGCGTTTCATTCCTGGATTTTGATTTAGTGTTCGCCTGAAGTGTTAGAAAGTGTGAGAAACAGCCTTGAAACAACTCTGTGTATAAAGCTTCCCGGTAGATTAAAACTGTGTGTCTTCTCAAGACTCCAACTTGGGACCTGTGTCTTTCGTGGACAAGCGTTGTACCGACTGAGCTACCCAAGCACATCTCAGGATTCATCCTGGCAGCTTTACTTCCGCCAGTACCTCATCCGCTATCTTCCAAATTACACCGAAGTTCACTTGCAGGACTAGCACTCTTGGAAGAAAGGGTATTGTGGAGGCATGGCTTAGTCACAGCGTGGCAGATGTTTATGGACTGATGTTTTCATTTCACAGCGGAATGTGCGATGATATGAAAGGGAAAGATCCCGAGTTCGAGTCTCGGATGGGCACACAGTTTCAATCTGGCAGGAAGTTTTATATCAGCTGCAGAGTGTAAAAATTCATTCTGCGAGGTCTAGGTCTGCTCCTTGACGAAAAGTCGTCAATGGTAGTGCGGATTCCAACCTTGTCTGGTTGCACTCCTCGCCTGGCGAGATATCACTCTACATGCTACGAACGAGTCGATAACCTGTTTACCACTGAAGTGCGGCGGAGCTGCCAGAGTGGGCCGCGACTGCTCCTCTCGTCTGAGGCCGCTACTTGGTTACCGCTGCGCCGGCTGCCCCTCCGCCCCCGCAGATAAGACGCTAAGCAGATTAGCAGTCCGCAGCGCGCGCGACTGATAACTCGGGCGCGACCCGCTTCCGTTCTTGTGCAACGGGAATCTGCTCTGCTTCCAGTCCCAGAGCTACAGGTGCCGCGGTAGGAGTTTACTCCTGTTTGTACATTCCTCCTCGCTCTGGGTGTAGGCTGGCAGGCACCCAAGAGGCGATGCAATCAACGAGAATCTAGTGTACATAGCAGTCAAAGAGAATCTAGTGTACACAGCAATCAAGGAGACTCTAGTGTACATAGCAAGTAGTTGCCGGTGAAGCGTCAAGTTTCGCGATGAAGTAAGGTGGACACCAACGGAGAAATGCACCTTTCGGAGCACAGAATAGACGATTATGCCCCTGTTCAAAAGACTTTGACTGAAAAAGAGGGGTACCAGCAGCCCCATCTTGCCTTCATCAGCACTTTAAAAATTTCCCCACAAGTTTCGGCATACGAACCTATTCACGCTCTTTGTTAGCATCTCACGTTCTGCTAACTGTAGCTCGCACACACTCATTAGTCCACCGCTGTAAGTCCCTCATACGCATCCACTCCCGCTCGCTCATCCTCACGCACTCATTCAGCCCTTCTTATTGTCATTATCTCCTTGTGTCTCTCTAACTGTTACTTCTCCTGTCTCACGTACACAGTCTCCTTTCTTCTGTCCTACTACTTCAGTCTCCTCTCACCGTCACTCTCTCTCTTTCTCTCTTTTACTGCTGCTGCCTCATTCATTCCTTCCCATTGCTGCTGTCTCTTCTCTCCCTCTCTCTCTCTCTCTGTTCCTTGTAATCATGTCATAGGTTGTGCCTCTCGTTATCACGGGCTCTCACCTACTTTCTCTTTCTCTTTATTTCTCTGCCACCGGCACTGTCTCCTTCACTCTTTTCTTAGCACTGTTGTGTCACTGTCAACTATGTTCCACCGCCATTTTGTTCCTCTCTTTCTCCCACTCTGCCATTGTCTCCTCCGCTGTTTTTATACAGCAGACACTGTCTACTATCTTCAAGTATTTATTACTTCTCTTTCCCACTGCCACTCTCCCCCTCCCTCTCAAAAACGCACGAATATATTCGCATGACAAAATTTTTGGGAAAATTCTTAAAGGTGCTGAGAAAGGTAAAATGAGGCAGCTGTTACCCCACTTTTCAGTGAGAGTCTTTCATTCTTCTGCTCAGAGGAGCATTTTTCGTGTTTCTCTTCTTTTCCCTTCTGCAGCAGGGCATGACACTCATATGAAAAGAACTTTATGGGCCAGTAAAATTTTGATAGTTTACTTCTATGAAATTGAAATAACACAAAACTAATTTTACACCTCAAACCAGATTTTTACGTCCACAAAAACCTTGCATGTGTTTCAGTACTACAACAGAGAGTTCCCAGAACCCTTATGATGATAACGATTCAGAGAACCCTTCTGGGAGACACTTTACATCATATTACTTAGAGAAAGCTTTTGACAATGTTGACGGGAATACTCTCTTTCAAATTCTAAAGGTGGCAGGGGTAAAATACAGGGAGCGAAAGGCTATTTACAATTTGTACAGAAACCAGATGGCAGTTATAAGAGTCGAGGGGCACGAAAGGGAAGCAGTGGTTGGGAAGGGAGTGACACAGGGCTGTAGCCTCTCCCCGATGTTATTCAATCTGTATATTCAGCAAGCAGTAAAGGAAACAAAAGAAAAATTCGGAGTAGATATTAAAATCCATGGAGAAGAAATAACAGTCATGTATAATTGTTACAAGGGGACGTTTCACATAGAGTGGGAAAAGAGAGACATTTTAAGGAGGCGATGACTTACACCTTTTAAACATCTCTGAAAAATTGTGATTCAACAAAATAGCTGTACGTAACTTCGTTAAAACTAAGAGTTTTGGTAAAAAAAGAGACTACCCTCGCGTGTAAATAGTTACTTAAATAATAATAAACTTCTAATACAACACGGTTTTAGAATGAGATTTTCACTCTGCAGCGGAGTGTGCGCTGGTATGAAACTTCCTGGCAGATTAAAACTGTTCGCCGGACCGAGACTCGAACTCGGGACCTTTGCCTTCCGCGGGCAAGTGCTCTACCAACTGAGTTGCCCAAGCACGACTCACGCCCCGTCCTCACAGCTTTTCTTCCTTTACTAGGAGAAGAGGGACTGGCGGAAGTAAAGCTGTGAGGACACGGCGGGAGTCGTGCTTCGGTAGCTCAGTTAGTAGAGCACTTGCCCGCGAAAGGCTCTTGTCCGATTTCGAGTCTCGGTCCGGCACACAGTTTTAATCTGCCAGGAAGTTTCAACACGTTTTTAAATCGGACTCGAAAGTATAAAGTAATTCCATTTCTCCTAGCCGCATCAGATTTCTAGCCCCACAAAAATAGTCCTGAAAATCCGTGCTTGTGAATTTTTGATAGCTAAGACAATACTTCGAACCAACAACGAAAAAGATGGGGCACATTCAACCCATAGTTGATGCATGGAAAGTTCACATTCTAATTATTATCTATTCCATGCGCCCCAAGTTTTCCTCACAAATCTTCCACGTAAACTGTTAAAAATTCAAAAGCACAAATTTTCACGACTATCTGTGTGTGATTGGGAACATTTATTGGTTAAGGAGAAGTTACTTTACACTTTTCAATCCGATTTAAAATGTGCTGTATCAGAAGTTTATTTTGATTTAAGTTGTTATTTTTTGCGTCTTAGTTTTGAGTGTGTCAAATTTCTCAATGGATTTTAAACATTTTAATGTGATTCTATATATAATCTCATTAAAATGTTTAACCTTTTTAATGATATATATATTCTGAGCTGCTTCACTTTCTCCACAGTCCAGATGCAAGTGAATGCGACAGCAAGTAAAAGTACATGGCTCGTGAAAGTGGACTGTATATCTAACACTACAGTGTGAGACACAGTTACAGGTGCGCCCCAGCAGCCTGGCAGTCACGGCTAGTCCCCCCTAACTCTGCCGCTGTCCGGCCGTCCCATTGTGTGGAAGGCCAGGTAGAAACTCTTACCTGCAGTGAGTGTCCGTGCCAATACAGAACAATACTAGTAGCTATTCACCTGCGTACACCTAGTTATTTACTCGGTCATCAGTCTTCTGACTGGTTTGATGGGGCCCGCCACGAATTCTTCTCCTATGCTAATCTTTTCACCCCAGAGTAGCACTTGAAACCTACGTCCTCAATTGTTTGCTGGATGTATTCCAATCTCTCTCTTCCTCTACAGTTTTTGCCCTCTACAGCTCCCTGTACTACCATGGAAATAATTCCCTGATGTCTTAACAGATGTCCTATCATCCTGTCCCTTCTCCTTATCAGTGTTTTCCACATACACTATGTGAGCAAAAGTATCCGGACACCTGGCTGAAAATTACTTACAAGTTCGTGGTGCCCTCAATCGGTAATGCTGGAATTCAATATGGTTTTGGCCCACCCTTAGCCTAGATGACAGCTTCCACTCTCGCAGGCATACGTTCAATCAGGTGATGGAAGATTTTTTGGGGAACGACAGCCCATTCTCTTATGGAGTGCTGTGCTGAGGAGAGATATCGATGTCGGTCGGTGAGGCCTGGCACGAAGTCGGCGTTCCAAAACATCCCAAAGGTGTTCTGTAGGATTCAGATCAGCGCTCTGTGCAGGCCAGTCAATTACAGAGATGTTATTGTCGTGTAACCACTCCGCCATAGGCCCTGCATTATGAATAGGTGCTCGATCGTGTTGAAAGATGCAATCGCCATCCCCGAATTGCTGTTCAACAGTGGGAAGCAAGAAGGTGCTTAATACCTCAATGTAGGCCTGTGCTGTGATAGTGCCATGCCGGCCGGAGTGGCCATGCGGTTCTAGCCGCTACAGTCTGGAACCGAGCGACCGCTACGGTCGCAGGTTCGAATCCTGCCTCGGGCATGGATGTGTGTGATGTCCTTAGGTTAGTTAGGTTTAATTAGTTCTAAGTTCTAGGCGACTGATAACCTCAGAAGTTAAGTCGCATAGTGCTCAGAGCCATTTGAACCATTTTGATAGTGCCATGCAAAACAACAAGGAGTGCAAGCTCCCTCCATGAAAAACGCGACGACATCACCGCCTCCGAATTTTATTGTTGGCACTTAACACGCTCACAAATGACGTTTACTGGGCATTCGCCATAACCACATCCTGCCATCGGATCGCCACATCGTGTACCGTGATTCGTCACTTCATACAACGTTTTTCCACTGTTCGATCATCCAATGTTTACGCTCCTTACACCAAGTGAGGCGTCGTTTGGCATTTACCCGCGTGCTGTATGGCTTATGAGCAGCCGCTCGACCATGAAATCCAAGTTTTCTCACCTCCAGCCTAACTGTCTTAGTTCTTGCAGTGGATTCTGATGCAGTTTGGAATTGCTGTGTGATGGTCTGGATAGATGTCTACGTATTACACATTACGACCCTCTTCAACTGTCGGCGGTCTCTCTAGTCAACAGACGAGGTCGGCCTCTACGCTTTTGTGCTGTACGTGTCCCTTCACGTTTCCACTTCACTATCACGGAAACAGTGGACCTAGGGATGATTAGGAGTGTGGAAATATCGCGTACAGACGTATGACACAAGTGACACCCAATTACCTGACCACGTTCGAAGTCTGTGAGTTCCGCGGAGCGCCCCATTCTGCTCTCTCACGATGTGTAATGACTACTGAAGTCGCTGATATGGAGTACCTGACAGTAGGTAGGAGCACAATGCACCTAATATGAAAAGCGTATGTTGTTCGGGGTGTCCGGATACTTTTGATCATATAGTGTATTCCTTTCCGATTCTGCCTGGAACCTCCTCATTCCTTACCTTATCAGTCCACGAGTACGCCTTTGTCACATTAATGCCCACATTTCCTCCTCCTCCTCTTTCTGTCCATCACCTCTTCCCAACCTTCTCTGCCCAGACATGCCTTTGCGCCCGCATTCCATCAGGAATTCCGATACTAAGTGCACAACAGGCCGATCCTGCAGGGCACCGAGACCGTCGTTACCAACCATTTTCACCCACATTCCTACCAAACAGACCGACAAGAAAGCGAGTTAAATTGCATTGGCATCCATTTCTGAGCGATGTTTAAAATATCAAGCCGGTAGCTCATTGGTGAGTTAATTTGAAACCAACTGCAAAATGTGTACTAGACAGACAGACAAGAAAGCGAGATAATAAAAACGTATTAAAAAGCTTTAATAACAGGAAATGTACAGAGTGATGATCATCTGTAACTAGATGAAAGTTATACGTTAACTGCTTCGAAACTGCAGAATGCATTAACGTACCTGTTTATACATTAGGCAAGATGTTACCAGAGCTAAGCATAAGGCTTGACCTGTAATTAAATTTAATTTTTTTGTACATGAGGAGGGTCTGTTGTTTGATCGAATGCTCTAGGTTTAATAAATTAACATACAGCTGTTGTGACAAATCCAGTTAAAAAACACGAGAGTGTTCGTTTTGACTTCTTTGACCAATTTTATCTTTTATTATCTGCAATAAGAAAGTGATGAAAGCAATGTATTCAGTCTTGCTACAGAGTAGGTCATTGTCTTGTTCCAGAATAATTCATTGTCTAAATAAGAACACAGATACTGCATCGATATGATATCTAGGTCCCTTGTATAACAGGAGAAGAAAACCGCCACTGGCACTATTGAAGGCATTTTGCCTGAACTGATTTCGGAAGGCAATGAAAATTTTTAAGTTTGGCTGGCAGGAAGTGAATGGAGAGCCCACCCATCTGCAGTACGAGCCTATTAACATTAAATGTCTGCGACTCCTGTCTTTACCAGTGCAGAGTAGCGTGCTGCGCTCGAGAGAGCTGCCTTACGTCGCGACACGGATTCTGCTAGCAGTTAGCGAGATTGTGATAAAGAGCGGAGCTTAGTAACTGTGAATGAGATCTTCCGCAGTGAAGAGCAGAACTGGATGAGAAAGCTGAGAGGAGGCAAGATGTGAGTAGCCACTGCTGTGGCTAACAGGCTGAGCCGTGAATCGAAGACCGAGCCTCAAATCCCCGGCTGGAAATCTTGGTTTAGATGTTGTTTGCTTTTAATGAATCGATTAGGTGGTTGCCGAGGTCGTTCCGTTAAAAAGCCTCAGTTGCGGTAGCTCGACAGTACGACTGTGTCACATCCCTGTCTGACACCTTAACCACTTCTGATTAAAAATAAATAAAAAATAAACCTCGGTATGAACAGCTATACTTCGCAAGCCACTTTATGATGTGTGGCGGAAGGTAGTTTGGGTCGCTTTCGGCCCTTTCCTGTTCCAGTAGCAAATGGTGCGCGGAAAGAGCGATTGTTGACAAGCATCTGTGTGAACTCGAATTTTACAAATATCATCTTCGCCTTCCTTCCGCAAAATGTACGCAGGAGGAAGCTACATATTGGCTGACTCTTTTAGGGACGAGAGTTTTCTTAGCTTTTCGCAACACGAAGATGTAGAGTGTACCACTGGTATTGAAATAGCATCTACGTGACACATCCGCGCTATTTAAACGAACTTATGAAGAAGCACGCCGCTCATCTCTGAATCGTCTCTAAGTCCTGTCTGTCTTGTCTGGTATGCGTCACAGATTGACAGGCATTACGCAAGTATCGGCCGAACTAGGATATTTGGTCGCTGCCTCCTTCAAGGGTGGACTTCACTTACTGAGGATTCTTCCCATGAATCTGTCTTGTATTTGCCTGTCCTATTATTGGTTTTACATGCTCATGGCACTTTGAAGCACTCCACACACACACACACACACACACACACACACACACACACACACACACACACACACAGGTATTTAACGGGTATCATTGCTCCCAGTGACTATTCGGAAACTCATACAATATCGGATCTTTGCACCTGTTTATGGGCAATACCTTACATTCGTTAATTTATAGTCAACTACCAAACCCTCCAACAAGCGTCGATACCCTGCAGGTCTTACAGTCAGCTTTCTAGCCTTCTGACTTATCTATATAGAGTGACTCAACTGCCTCTACCGATGGGTTTTATGGTACCCGCAACACTTTCAAAGCCGGCCGGGGTTGCCGTGTGGTTCTAGGCGCTACAGTCTGGAACCGCGAGACCGCTACAGTCGCAGGTTCGAATCCTGTGTGTGATGTCCTTAGGTTAGTTAGGTTTAAGTAGTTCTAAGTTCTAGGGGACTGATGACCTTAGAAGTTAAGTCCCATAGTGCTCAGAGCCATTTGAACCATTTGATTTGAACACTTTCAAATACAAGGTGCGAGATTTTCATATTATCTCGCTCGCTATAAGCAAACTATTAGTCCAACAAAGAAAATGAACACCACCTTTTTATAGGAAATTTAATGTAGTTAAATTTCAGTACTGCAGTGTGTTTGTGCTACCGGCCACAGTTTTCGAGATATTCAAGAAAAACGCGTTTGAAGGTCAGTTTTCAGGATTATCCTTGACTAATTCAAAAACTACAAATGGCTCAAATGGCTCTGAGGACTATGCGACTTAACTTCTGAGGTCATCAGTCGCCTAGAACTTAGAACTAATTAAACCTAACTAACCTAAGGACATTACACACATCCATGCCCGAGTCAGGATTCGAACCTGCGACCGTAGCGGTCGGTCGGTTCCAGACTGTAGCGCCTAGAACCGCACGGCCACTCCGGCCGGCTCAAAAACTACAGCCTCTAAGGGAAACTTATCCCAGTACAAAATTTAACTACATTAAATTTCCTATAAAAAGGCCCTGTTCGCTTTTTCTGTAGTACTAAATGTTTCCGTGTAGCGAGAGAGGGAATACGAAAATCTTCCATATGGTTTTTAATGTGTTGCATAAAACCCATTGATATGGGCAGCCAAGTCAGCCCGTATCTGAGGAACAATAGGAACAATGAGGAACAGTTGAACCTTGAGAACTCCATACATAACTTCTCCCTAGTGAGAATAATGTCAACAAACTTGGTTGCTTGCATTACCGCATACAAGTTTCTGCATTCTTTTGCTTAGATATGACATTAACCATTGACTGGCTGTACGAGCAGTCCCATAAAACCGACAGTGAAGCTGTCGAACACGGCGATACATTCATTTCTGGCGAAATGCTACAGAGCAAGAGTCTAGTTTGATAGCGAGTTTCTCCGAATATCACCAGGCCATACCATACCACTTCTATGCTCCAATAACTTCGCGACAGACACACACTTTCGCAGAGCTTCGACGTTTAGTTCCACATTCGTAAGCAGCTACGCGTAATACAGCGGCCAAGCGAGTGAATACGTAATGACACGTATTAGTGGGCGCTGCAGTCGACCCGGCCGTATAACGGGACAAGCAGGCCAGGGAGCAGACAGCACGAACCGGATCACTGCGGGTCCTGTTATCGGCCTCGCCGGGTGAACGGCGAAGGACGCACTGGGCCACTCCACTCTAAATTTACACGACTCCGCGACCAAAGGCACGCGATCCAACAGACACTTGATAGCTACCAGTCTTGCTTAAACCGTTTGATCCCGCTTCATTAAGTCCCTATTGACGCGCAACGTGCCATCCGGCGAAACGGGGTAGTGATCCATTCTCCTGATCCGAATCTGCACGTCGGTATAATGACCGTTTATCACGTACGCCGGCCAGCCTTTGTGTGGTTTTTAAATAATTTCCCACTGTCGTTTACGCAAATACTAGGCTGGGACCCAGTTAATTTACGACAGCATACAGAAAACAGTTTATTATATAGGGTGTCTCTGGAGGAATGGTCAGTATTCATGGATATGACAGAAACGTTCATTTGAAAGAAAAAACTTAATATCGACGTATGCCTTATTCCGAAAGCTTTCTGCACTAGAACACATTTAATGTATATTGTTACTGGAAATGATGGCTTTACAACAAAACTAGTGTGAATCATATTTAACAAACAGAGTGCAGAAAGTTGTGTTGCATATTTCAAAGAATGTAGGACACGTAGAAAATTTTAATGACTGAGGGGAAACCACAAAGATAGTTCCACAGGGTTCAATTCTGGATCCGCTCCTGTTCGTATGGCAGAAAGACATTCTGAGCAAAGAGGATGAAAGCAACGATATGGGTGGGAGAGGTCTCATAGGTAAGATACAAACGTCCGCATCGCTAGCGCAAAAGCAATTTTACGTTAAATGTATCCTGTCTCGGAAAACATTCGGTGTAGGGCATAAGTCCATCTGACGTTTTTTTGCTTCTACGGAGCGATCCTGTTACATGACGGAATACTGATCATTCCTCCTGTATGGACGTCTGTATAGACGGAGTAGCCAATGATGTTAATGATGGTGTCGTCCTTAATTGGCTAAGACCTCGGGACGGCATGTTTTGCCCATTTTGTATTTTCTTCGGTTAGCGTAATGCTCGATGCTGTTGTAGACTGTCTTAACTCTCCCGATAGGAATACCGTAGTGTATTATCGATATACCTATGGTACATCTCGCCGTACTGTTGAATGTCTCCTGTAGGTTCATTTTATGTTGTGTGACATCGATCATCATTCAGGCCGTAATTCAGGTTTATGACGCTAGTTAGCGAATTAGATTTTCACAGCAGTTTTTGCAGGGTAAATTTTAACTGCAGGTAATAATTAATATAGCTTCCGAAATTATGAGCGGCAGTCTAAAGCCATGCATTGCTCTTCCACTGCTCACTGTAAAATTAGGAATGAAGATGACTCCATGATGCAAGTATTTCCAGGAGATAACAGTGGACAATGGCAGTTAATCGGTAAGACGGAAATCTTAAACTTGTCTTGTGGGTGCATACTAAAAATTCCCATCTGGCATTAAGTAAATATTTTGTCCTCCAATATGGGATTAGTAATTAACAACCAATGATATTTCGTAGTATCTGTTATTCGAGACCTTGTTACGGTTGCAGTGTACGGTCTGTACGTTGCTAACAGATCTAAAAGTTCCACATTTTTACTGCCAAACAGTCGTAATAATATCATGTGTCATACTGTTGTTTCTTATTTAATTGGTTCAAATGACTCTGAGCACTATGGGACTTAACATCTGTGGTCATCAGTCCCCTGAACTTATAACTACTTAAGCCTAACTAACCTAAGGACATCACACACATCCATGCCCGAGGCAGGATTCGAACCTGCGATCGTAGCGGTCACGCGGTTCCAGACTGAAGCGTCTAGAACCGCACGGCCACACCAAACGGCTCTTATTTAATTCATAACACATAGCAGCTCTTGGTACTCAATGCTTTGTCGCAGAAAAATGTCTTCAAACTAACCAATCTTGGCGCGTCCATAAGCGTAATAACAAAATTGATTTAATTTTTTTACTTGTATATGTTTCTATTGCTCTTTGTCGCCTGTGGCTATGCAAAAAATGGTTCATATGGCTCTGAGCACTATGCGACTTAACTTCTGAGGTCATCAGTCGCCTAGAACTTAGAACTAATTAAACCTAACTAACCTAAGGACAGCACACATATCCATGCCCGAGGCAGGATTCGAACCTGCGACTGTAGCGGTCGCTCGGCTCCAGACTGTAGCGCCTAGAACCGCACGTGGCTATGCATCCATGTAACATATTAAGTACATAAAGATCTTTACGTTTTAGCGATTCGAAATGTTAGTACAGGAAAACGTTATGTGTAGCCAGCACATATAACAAAAATGTGTATGGGTCATAGTAACTCGTCAGAAACGATTCTGTGGAGACGAATTAATACCTTCAAAGCTTTGGGGATACTGACTTAATGGAACCGCTTTAGTCTTTTCGAACTAAAACAAATGATAATTTTTCTGGGTGGTTCTCGTTATTTGCGGAGCATCGAATTATGCGACTGATCATTAATTAATTCTACCGTTGGCCGACAATATACACAGCTTCCCGGCGTACTGATTCATTTGCTTCCATCTTTAAATACATGTTGTTTAGGAATGGCGTTTACTTTAAAACAATAGAAATGATGGTTTGGGCATGACTTGTAAATCCGTGCCGGCCGGAGCGGCCGAGCGGTTCTAGGCGCTTCAGTCTGGAACCGCGCGACCGCTACGGTCGCAGGTTCGAATCCTGCCTCGGGCATGGATGTGTGTGATGTCCTTAGGTTGGTTAGGTTTAAGTAGTTCTAAGTTCTAGGGGACTGATGACCTCAGATGTTGTTAAGTCCCATAGTGCTCAGAGCCATTTGAACCATTGTGTAAATCCATATCTTGTTATAGTCAGTAGGTGACCGCATAATACGTTGCAACGCTACTAAACATATGTCCTGCTCGCAATCTGATAAAAACATGGTGCCCCCCTCTCTCTCCCCCTCTCTCTCTCTCTCTCTCTCTCTCTCTCTGTGTGTGTGTGTGTGTGTGTGTGTGTGTGTGTGTGTGTGTGTGTGTGTGTGTGTATGTCTATCTTTCTCTCCTTCTCTCTATCCTTCCCTCCAAATCGTAACTCCGTAAGACGCGAGGAACTCAATAAAAGAGAGATACGATGTTTAATGGTAGATCATACCAAAAGTATGTCATTTGACTCACCCGTGTTTAGCGCAGTGCAGCATATGTACATCTCATATGATATAGCTACAAGAATAAGGAAATACGTCAAGATATGCTGTACGACCAAGGCTACTTAACTAAGTCCGCCAAAGAAAATCTTAGCTCATTATGAACTGGAAGTTCAAAATGGTTCAAATGACTCTGAGCACTATGGGACTTAACATCTATGGTCATCAGTCCCCTAGAACTTAGAACTACTTAAACCTAACTAACCTAAGGACATCACACACGCCCATGCCCGAGGCAGGATTCGAACCTGTGACCGTAGCAGTCGCGCGGCTCCGGACTGAGCGCCTAGAACCGCTAGACCACCGCGGCCGGCGAACTGGAAGTGTCCGACAGTTTCAGCGGTCGATTTGAAAGGTCTTATTCGTCAGCAAACATTGGCATATCTTTGGGATAAGCGCGTGATATTTTTGAAGTGAGCCTGTATAGTGTAAATGACTAGAACAAATGATTGTAGAAAGTAATGTAGTTTTTCTCAATGCGTGTAACTCTGTCCCAGCGCGTGTCGTCCTTATATCGAGTAACAACAAGAGGAGCCTCGGAGGGATCTCCATCAACAGTGCCGCGCGGTCTCTCATCACGAGGCACTGCGAAGAGGTTTGGAATCCAAACGAGGGCGTAATGACAGGGAAGGACGGTGCAATTAAACATACTTTGTGACGCTGCAAAGGAGAAAGAGCCACTGCTGATGTATGAGACCTGCGTTGTACAAAGGCGGTGTACTATCCTCACTGCTAGAAACCAGACCACGTATGTTTACTGACAAGCTGATGAGAAGCAAGCTATTGTTCTAGTGCGAAGAGGAGGGTACTGCCACAACTACATTCATCCCAACGGAGCTAAAGACAGTATCGCTCAAATTAAAGTTCCGGCGGTAAATACAGATCCACTGAAACCTTAGAACTGTGCATAATCATCTTTGCTTTTAATTCACGTAAGGTGACATTCTTTCGACTGGCTCCCTTTTTCTCTTTAAAATTTAACCACACTTGACTACGGCTGTACGTCTTGTGGATTTATGAAGTGCAGTCTTGTTCTATATCTCTTTGGTTCACCAAGGCTGTACTGTAATCGAATGTGAAATTTTTGTTCGCGCTATTATGTTGTTGCCACAGTTGATGTTTCTTTTATGTAATTCGAAGATCAGGATCAGCAACTCAGTATACCTGTAATTTATTAACTAAGGTTTCTGCAAGAGTTACAAATAATATTTTTGTTGGTGACTAGTTTCGAACATTTTCGTTCATTCTCAAATCGTTAACTATAGTAGAACGTACAGTGGCATTAATAAAGCACGGAACACAACATTTTCAAACATTTTGTGTGCACAGATTACAGCAGCGTGTTGTGCGCCCCCGGTAGGTGAGTGGATTGCCAGCACGGTAGCTCAGCGTGTTCGGTCAGAAAGCTGGTTGGCCTCTGTAATAAAAAGATCAACAAACGAACTTCAACGGATGTCATGTGACGTCCGCAACGACCAAACACAACGATCAACAACGAACAAAATGCAAAAGAAAAGAAAAAGTAAGAAAAGAAAAAGTGGTTAGCCCGACAGAATGTCAATCCTCATGGCCCGGGTTCTATTCCCGACTGGGTCGGAGATTTTCCTCCGCTCAGGGACTGGGTGTTGTGTTGTCCTAACCATCATCATTTCATCCCCATCGAGGCGCAAGTCGCCAAAGTGGCGTCAAATCTAAAGACCTGCACCCGGCGAACGGTCTACCCGACGGGAGGCCCTAGTCACACATTTATTTAGCAGTGCGATAAATCTTTTATGACTTGCCTGCATTTGTAATGTTTCGCTATACATAATACATTTGTTTTTGCATCATTTCAGCATAACAGATGTTATCTGAATATAATGCGATTGTCGTGATACATTCAAAATTCGATAGGCGTCTTCAGTTATTTACACACAAAAATCTGACTGGTGCCTTCAGTTGTTTACTATGTATTGATATGCTCTCTCTCTCTCAGAGATCATAATGTCACAACTAAATACTCAGATGCTGTATTGATAAAGGTTTCACACATCATCGATCTGTTCTATAAATTATGATATGTCATAAGCTAACTGCTGTACTGAATCGCGAATCATTTTAGAAAGAGCAAAAGAATTATTGTATTTAAATTCCGACTGATGGTTCATCACCATACGTTTATGTATTTCCTATTCTTAAAGTATGTCTAACTTTATTCCTTTACGTGCCATGTGTAAAATTTTCACAGTACTCTGAATATCAGCTGCTGCAAATTTTGTGCTTCACAAATTATGTGCCAAAAGCAGTTTTGTGGTTTAGAGTGATATTGTCCTTGTACCTAGTTATAAAATTCTGACCGGTTTGGCCTATATAAAAACTATCACGTGTTCCAAACTGTAATCTATACATTCCAGACGCATAACACCTTTTCATTTTGTACAATTTCATGCAATGAGGGTGCAAGAAGAAGTCATGAAGACCAACACCTTGCTTGAATTTTCATTCCTTGAAGTAGACTTATGTACTCGTAGTTTTTTTATGTTAACTTCAGTTTTCATCTTACCAACGATTGCAATCAAGAATTCTGACCATACATTATCCATACTGAAAATATTTATCCAGACCATAATCCTAAATTGCTTGTGGCATCGATTGCACAGGAATTATGAGCACAAATTTTGATTGTGCCATCAAAGTGACTTCCTCGTCTAATGGGCCACACGTCTCGACTAATTTGAAATATTCTAATTTTGCGACTTCGCGTTTTTGCAGTGTTCTGTGTTAGTATTCCGCAGCTTCCGCTATGGACATAATGTTACATACAAAAGTGTTATCCGTCATTTAACGTTTTATATTTGCAACTGATAGCCGACGATTTTTTTGTGTTTTCGAACTGACGAATGACTTTGCTCGAATTCTAGTCCTTTTTCCTTCCAAAAAGGACAAAGGGGGGGGGGGGGGGCAATTCACAGTGGGCTATTTCCAATATTTTGAGACTGAACTGGGCAAGACATATCTAAACAGGTTACGTTTTTGGTGCATCAATGTTTCTCAACTGTGGCAACCACTTGCATTTCGTTTAGAGAACAGCTATGCTGGAAGTGCCTGTGAAATATCATTATTTTTGTTCAGAATGACTCTTTCACTACGGAGCGGACTATCTCCTGTTTCAAAGCTTGCTCGCAGATTTGAAATTATGCGCCGGACTGGGATTCGAACCCGGGATCTCCCCTTTGGCGGGCACTGCTCTTAGCGAGGGAGTTACACGGGTACGACTCATGACTTCAGTTCTGCCTGTGCTTCTCCTCACAAAAGTTCTCCTGATTTCGATACTGGTATAGTCCTCCTAAAAAAATGTTCAAATGTGTGTGAAATCTTATGGGACTTAACTGCTAAGGTCATCAGTCCCTAAGCTTACACACTACTTAACCTAAATTATCCTAAGGACAAACACACACAGCCATGCCCGAGGGAGGACCCGAACCTCCGCCGGGACCAGCGGCACAGTCCATGACTGCAGCGCCCTAGTCCGCTCGGCTAATCCCGCGCGGCTATAGTCCTCCTATAAGAAACAATAAACAATAACCTACTCGTATAGTGTAACGCGTAGCGCGCTAGCTTGCGAGACAGGGCTCGGATAGAAATTGCGCGCGGCGGATTAATGAGCTTGAGCTGGCACAAGCGGCCACCCTGAGCGTGGTTTTCAGGTGATTTACCACTCTCGTTTACGAAAATGCTTGGTTGGTCCCCTAATTCCGCCTCAAAACACGCAGAACAAACGTTAGACGATTCACAGAGAGGTGGAGCCCACGACTTCCCTCCATTAGGTTGCTTCGACGACGGTGGCTTCAGGGAGGATACCCGGACACCCAGTTCTACAACAAAATAAAATTAGCCAAATTCTGAAAAAGTAGACGCTTTACCAGACGGGGCCAACGCTAGGCAAAAGAAAGACTCCTACAAGACAGGATATGGCGGATAACTGTGAGTTGTTTGCAAAATGGCTCTGAGCACTATGGGAGTTAACATCTGAGGTCATCAGAACTTAGAACTACTTAAATCTAACTAACCTAAGGACATCACACACATCCATGACCGCGGCAGGATTCGAACCTGCAACCGTAGCGGTCGCGCGGTTCCAGACTGTAGCGCCTAAAACCGCTCGGCCACACCGGGGGTTGTTTGCAGAATGAATGTTTCAGTCTGCTGTAAAGTGAACCTAAGGATGGGGGAGTTAAGAACACTTCTCACTATGCGTGATTTGAAAGGACCAAGACCATTTTCAGATTATAACATCTTGCGTGATTCTTAACTCGTGGGGTCACAAACTCCACACACGAATTCCTGCCGTTCACCTGAGGGCAGAGATTAGCAGGGCTGTTTTCGGGTGCAGTGCAGCTACCTGCAGAGCCTTGCGGTCTGCCCAAATTTTGAAAGCCTAGGGAGGCCTTTGTCTGCACTGAGCGTTCGCTAAGTAACGGGACAAACCGGTCGCATTGTCGGCACGTCCCTACCATAGATTGCAATGGACCGTAGGGAACTACTGTTCCGATGGTATTTTTTCTCACAAAAATTAAATTTAGTATCTACATAGATGATTACGTATTGTTGCCTGTTTCATGACGGAAATTAACCTGTCAGCGAACTCGTCCTCTTAAATAATTAGCCAATACAGAAGGTAGATTCCATTGGTTTGTTTGGTGGTCTCAACCACTGGGTAAGCTGTAGTGAATATGGCTTAAAGAACAAATGCTTTCGTGTTGGGCGTCTAACTGGCAACCAGTCCGCCCTGTCTAATTTGTTTGCCTTAATCTTTACGGGGTTCCGTACCTTAATCGGTAAAGACAGATCCTTTACAGGTTCACTTTGCTGTCAGCCTCTGACTGTTAAGACTCAGGAACGAGTAGAGGTGTCAAGTTGAAATTTACGTCAAACATTAAGGTCTACGGTCCCTCGGCTGTGTAGAAAATTTAAACCTTTAAGTCACTGCAGTCAAAAGATCCGGCCACTTATGTCACATATTTCGAAACTCGCAAACTCAGCTATCGGAAACTACAGGATACTTTCCGTTAACCTAGAATCATGAAATTTAGCAAGGAGGAAGGTTTCAAGCTGCAACTAAAGGAAAAAATCCGAAACTTGTTATTTTGTAATTCTCCTTGTCCTTTTTCTGCTTTTACGGCCTCATTGAACCAGTTAACTCAATCATTTTCTGCTCATCTTCTTCAGTAGGTTTTCTTTCCGAACTGCCCAGTAGCTTTTCATTCGTTCTTTTTTGTGGTTTCCCATCTGAAAATACCCATTTTATTGTTTTTCGTTTGTCTGCTTTCGGTTTTAACCTTTTTTTATATGTTTTTCAGTTTATTTTCATTTTCTGTTTTGTTTTGCAAACCACCCAGATTTAATTCTAGCTCTTTCATATCTTCCCTGTTTTCTTTTATACATCCTACTTGTTGCTTCATGTATCAAAGAATCTCACTAATGTTCCTTGATAACCTTGTTTCTGGTATCAGCATAATGTGACAAAAAAAGAGAAACTTGTTTCGGTATAGTATCTGTAATGGCCTCCAGTTTGGTGTACATCACACATTTGGCACTATCCGCTATTCTCCACTTTTTGATATTTCTTATTTATGCATGTTCTAGCTGTTCTTGTCTCAACTTTTAGGATTTTTGGTGATTATGTTGATTCTGTTTTTCTGGGTGACTTTGAAAAGAGTTTCACTTCCGTATGTCTTCTCTGAGCAAACCACCGTCTTGTAATGTTTTAATTTAGTTTTGCTTGATGAACAGTTTTTATCGTATCTGGACCACATAAGTTTTTAAGCTTTTATCATTTCGTTAGTGCTTACTTGCCATGCCGGTTTCTCGTCCAAGTTGTATATTAAAATTTCTCATAGGTACTTAAACTGTTTCACCATTTTCAGTTTTCTGTTATTTACTAGTGGATTTGCAACCATTAGCTCAGTATTTTCGATCGATATGTGGAGTCCTATTTTTTGCTCTATATTTTGTAGGTTTCTTATTTGATTTCTGGCTTCTTGAACGTTATTAGCTAAAAACGCTAAGTTATCTGCAAATGCGAATCAATTTAAGTTTATTCGATCTTTCTTGATTCCAATTGTTATGTTTTAGGATGTCCCTTGTGCCACTCCCTCATCACGTAGTCGAATGAACAGTTGAAAAGTAACGCCGATGAACCATCTTCCTGTCGTAACCCTGTTTTAATCGTAAATGGATCAGATTGTTTGTAACTATATCACATAAATGTTTTTTTCATTTGTTGTCCCTCTGCCTGTCTGTTCAAATCCCTTTTTTTTTCACAAACAGATACAGGTATGAATCTGAAATTTATTTCAAATACTGGGGACTACGGTCCCTTAGGCGGTGTAAAAAATTTAAGTTTCTAGGACAGTGCAAACAAAAGATGTGGCCATTTATGTCATATATATTGATACTCGGAAACTCTCTCATCCGCGTCCATAGATGAACGATTAATTTACATAATTAAGATTGTACGAAACCCGCAGAGTGTAAGGCCTACTCTCACTTGGTTTTTGTCATCAACCATCTGCTTAGTCTGATGCAGCTCGCCACTATTTCCTCTTCTGTGTTCATGTCTTCATCTCGGGTTAGCACTCTGGAATTCTTTGTTGTATATATTCTAATCTTTGCCCTCCATCTGCGACTCCCAGTGGTACCATGTAATTTATTCTCTGACATTTCAAAATGCTTCCTATCACCCTGGCTCTCTTTCTAGTTAATGTTCTTAACACATCCCTTTCCCCGCCGATTCTGCTGAGAAACTCGTTTATTGCGAATCCACTTCATTTTCAGAATACTTATGTAACATCACGTCCTGTAACATCACGTCTATAATTCTTCGGTTATTTTCCCGTCTATGACCCATGTCAGTACAGTGCTGTGCATCAGACATAAATTCACAGAAATTTCTTTCTCAAGTCAGGGATTATGCTTCATCAAATAAGCAGCTGAGATCGTCTCCATTTGGTGTGAATTCCACCACTCCACGTGCTTCGTCTTGTTCTTGCTACAAGGTCATTATTTTTTAACCACTAGTGCTTCTGGCTGCGAATACACAAAAGAGTGTGAAAGTTGAGGGAAGAAAACTATTGAGGTTGTGTGTCACTATATATTAGTGTGTGCCAATAAGGAGAAATCTGGAAAAGAAAGTTCAGGAAGAAGAAATAAAAGAATTAGTAGTTTGCCGATGAAATTTAAATTCTGTCAGACACAGCAAAGGACTTGGGTCGAAGTAAAACAGGCGACGGTGATGGTATTGAATTTGGAAACGAGACACTAAAATATTTGATGAGTATTGCTATTTTGAAAGTAAAATAACTGGTTGTGGTCGAAGTAGAAGGAAACACTTCGTGGAAAACAAGAATTCGTTTACAGCTAATATACAGTGCTACGAAATAGTTTCTGTAGGTGTTTGTTTGGAGTGTAGCCTTGTAAGAACATGAAACGTGTACTATAGGCAAATCAGACAAGAAGAAGATTGAAGCATTTGAAATATGGCGCTACACAAGAATGCTGGAGATTTTGTCAGTTTAGTAATGGAAGGAAATGTGTGGGGAGGGGGAGAGGGACCGTAGAGCGAGACCAAGGCTTGAATAAAGTAAGGGGACGTCCATTAATTAGATTCGGAAGACTCTCACCAAATCTCATTTAAAAGGAAGGAAGGCAATGAAAATCTCACATCAGCTTTTTAATTCAGAGGATACAGATTATTAAACGGGTGACGTTTTGTTTTATAACATTAATCCCGAGTATACACAGTATTGAAGTGCCCACTAGTCTTTATGACCTCTGTCAACTGAACCGAATGATTTATACGTGTGCATTCACGTGATTTTATGATTTGAAACAAGTGCCGCACAAGTGTCAGATTGCATTCGGGGAGTTCCGTGCCACGCCTGTCGAAATAATCCTGTCTCAGTTATTGATTCAGCGGTAACATATAAAGCCCCCCCCCTTTTTTTTACTGTGTTCAAAATTAAATAGTATCAAAACTTCTACAGTGCGTATATTAAGTAGCATGCCGGCAAGCCCAAAGACACGTGTGAGCAAGCAGTTCATTGTTTGTGGAAGGAAACAAAGCTGCGGTTTAACATTTCACTCAGTGATCATAATACATAAAGAGACAGAATAGCCGCGTAATCATACGGTTCAAATGTAGATACGAACAATGTCGTCTTTCATCTGCAAAGTGAATAAAGATTCAATGCTGGTAATTATCAATAAAAGGTCAGTTTGTTAGAGATCCGTCAAAATGGTTAATACGATTTTCATGGAGTCTTTTTGTCCATCTGTCTCTGTCTTTCTGTCCGTCTTTGTACTACTCAGGTTGCGTGATTAAAAGCTGTTTGAAACAGGGTTTTAATCACGTGTTGCTAACAGTGTTTAATACAGTTTATAAAGTAAACATGTTTCTATTCAAACAAATGGTTCAAATGGCTCTAAGTACTATGGAACTTAACATCTGAGGTCATCAGTCCCCTAGACTTAGAACTACCTAAACTTAACTAATGTAAGGACGTCACAAAAGTGCCCGAGGCAAGATTCGAACCTGCGACCGTAGCAGCAGCGCGGTTCCGGACAGAAGCGCGTAGAACGGCTCGGTCACAGCGGACGGCTCTATTCAAACACGCTTAAAACAAATAAATCTGCATTTTTAAGTATTTTTACTCGCCTACGGGGTAAACCACACATGAGGGGTAGCAGGGTCCGACAACACCTCACCAAATCTTGTTTATGGTGGGAGGGGAATCCAAATTTCAACAAGTAATCCTCATGAAATTAACACTGTCAATGCCAACGTATTACACGTAACGTCTACTATAAGGGACAGGGAGCGGTAATTAATGCCCACCACAGAAATTAAGAACAAAATAAATGTCGTTAGTATTTATTCAGTTTTATTAACAACAATTTTTTTTTAAATAGCTACTGATACGTACATATGATTCACAACCTGAAAATATATTTTGGAAGAATCTTAACTCGCCGCGTGGGATTTGCTGAGCGGTCTACAGTCATGCAGTGTGTGGCTGGTCCCGGCGGAGGTTCGAGTCCTACCTCGGGCATGGGTGTGTGTGTTTGTCCTTAGGATAATTTAGGTTAAGTAGTGGGTAAGTTTAGGGACTGATGACCTTAGCAGTGAAGTCCCATAACATTTCACACACATTTGAACATTTTTTGAACAATTTTTTTAATCTTAACTATATCAAACTATCTTCCATAAGCAAGAGGCTTGTATTTATAAAATACAAATTTCGTTAATTGTCCTAGACTTTGATTCGCAACAGATATTTTAAAGGCATTTTGATGTGTAATATTGGCTGTTAACCTGTAAATATGAATAAGGCATTTGTTATCAAAAGTCACCTCTGACAGTAAGACTTAAATTTTTGCGTGTAGTTCTATTGAAAAATTTAAATCAATTACGGAATCTGGTAGAAGAAATCATTAAGAACAATAAAAAGTGGGCAGAAAGTTGTCCTCTTCCCCCCCCCCTCCCCCCCTTTGGTACTGCGAGTGTTAATGGACGGTCCCTGACCAGGTTCAAAAAGTTGCTGCCGTTATGCAGAGATGATACTTGCACGGGACATACTAGCATGGAGAGCATTGAGAACTACATCAAACCAGCATGGAGAGCATTGAGAACTACATCAAACCAGCATGGAGAGCATTGAGAACTACATCAAACCAGCATGGAGAGCGTTCAGAACTACATCAAACCAGCATGGAGAGCATTGAGAACTACATCAAACCAGCATGGAGAGCATTGAGAACTGCATCAAACCAGCATGGAGAGCATCGAGAACTACATCAAACCAGCATGGAGAGCATCGAGAAATACATGAAACTGGCATGGAGAGCATTGAGAACTACATCAAACCATCATGGAGAGCATTGAGAAATACATCAAACCAGCATGGAGAGCATTGAGAACTATATCAAACCAGCATGGAGAGCATTGAGAACTACATCAAACCAGCATGGAGAGCATTGAGAACTACATCAAACCAGCATGGAGAGCATTGAGAACTACATCAAACCAGCATGGAGAGCGTTGAGAACTACACCAAACCAGCATGGAGAGCGTTCAGAACTACATCAAACCAGCATGGAGAGCATTGAGAACTACATCAAACCAGCATGGAGAGCATTGAGAACTGCATCAAACCAGCATGGAGAGCATCGAGAACTACATCAAACCAGCATGGAGAGCATCGAGAAATACATGAAACTGGCATGGAGAGCATTGAGAACTACATCAAACCAGCATGGAGAGCATTGAGAACTACATCAAACCAGCATGGAGAGCATTGAGAACTACATCAAACCAGCATGGAGAGCATTGAGAACTACATCAAACCAGCATGGAGAGCATTGAGAACTACATCAAACCGGCATGGAGAGCGTTGAGAACTACATCAAACCAGCATGGAGAGCGTTCAGAACTACATCAAACCAGCATGGAGAGCATTGAGAACTACATCAAACCAGCATGGAGAGCATTGAGAACTGCATCAAACCAGCATGGAGAGCATCGAGAACTACATCAAACCAGCATGGAGAGCATCGAGAAATACATGAAACTGGCATGGAGAGCATTGAGAACTACATCAAACCAGCATGGAGAGCATTGAGAACTACATCAAACCAGCATGGAGAGCATTGAGAACTACATCAAACCAGCATGGAGAGCATTGAGAAATACATCAAACCAACCTTCCGACTAAAAAAGACAGCAGCAACCTTTTTAGTTTGGCGTCGACCTCTTTGAGTAACTGTAGTAACAGTTGCACCGTTACCTGCAGTGTCTATTCGTTGACGACACTGAGGGAAGCTGACGCGATGTGCCGCGTCGGGACAGGCCGGCCGGCGCCTCGCGGACCACGTGGTCCGCCCGCAGACTGGGAGCGCGCGGCCTTGGCAGTGAGGTGTAGTAAGGCGGAGCAGCGCTGGAGCACGCCGCGCCGCGCCGCGCCGTCCTTGGCTGCCGGCGGCTGCTGCTGCTGGTGGCCGCTGGCCGGCGGTGCAGGAATGCGCGGCGTCACCTGCAGCCGCGGCCAGGAATGCGGCGCTTCCACCGGGGCCCAGCAGCCGCACGGCGCTCTGCAAACACCGCGCTCTGCGGCGCGGCCGTTGCTCCGCCACCGTGGGCGGCCGCCGTCTGGCTGCTGGCCTCCACAACCTCTGGCCGCGCTGAAACCAGCAGCGATTCGACTATGTTTTAAAGTACCTGCGTTGCAAAATTACGCTACTGGCCATTAAAATTGCTACACCAAGAAGAAATGCAGATGATAAACGGGTATTCATTGGACAAATATATTATACTAGAACTGACATGTGATTATTTTCACGCAATTTGGGTGCATAGATGCTGAGAAATCAGTACCCATAACAACCACCTCTGGCCGTAATAACGGCCTTGATACGCGTGGGGCCGGCCGCGGTGGTCTTGCGGTTCTAGACGCTGCAGTCCGGAACCGCGGGACTGCTACGGTCGCAGGTTCGAATCCTGCCTCGGGCATGGATGTGTGTGATGTCCTTAGGTTTGTTAAGTTTAAGTAGTTCTAAGTTCTAGGGCAATGATGACCTAAGATGTTAAGTCCCATAGTGCTCAGAGCCATTTGAACCATTTGATACGCGTGGGCATTGAGTCGAACAGAGCTTGGATGGCGTGTACAGGTACAGCTGCCCATGCAGCTTCAACACGATACCACAGTTCATCAAGAGTAGTGACCGGCGTATTGTGACGAGCCAGTTGCTCGGCCACCATTGACCAGACGTTTTCAATTGGTGGGACATCTGGAGAATGTGGTGGCCAGGGCAGCAGTCGAACATTTTCTGTATCCAGAAAGGCCCGTACAGGACCTGCAACATACGGTCGTGCATTATCCTGCTGAAATGTAGGGTTTCGCAGGGATCGAATGAACGGTAGAACCACGGCTCATAACACATCTCAAATGTAACGTCCAGTCTTCAAAGTGCCGTCTATGCGAACAAGAGGTGACCGAGACGTGTAATCCCATACCATCACGCCGGGTGATACGCCAGTATGCCGATGACGAATACACGCTTTCAATGTGCGTTCACAGCAATGTCGCCAAACACGGATGCGACCATCATGATGTTCTAGACAGACCCTGGATTCATCTGAAAAAAAAATGACTTTTTGCCATTCGTGCACACAGGTTCGTCGTTGACTACAATACCGGAGGCGCTCCTGTCTGCGATGCAGCGTCAGGGGTAACCGCAGCCATGGACTCCGAGCTGATAGTCCATGCTGCTGCAAACGTCGTCGAACTGTTCATGCAGATCGTTGCTATCTTGCAAACGTCCCCATCTGTTGAGTCAGGGATCGAGACGTGGCTGCACGACCCGTTACAGCCATGTGGATAAGATGCCTGTCATCTCGACTGCTAGTCATACGAGACCGTTGGGATCCAGCACGGCGTTCCGTATTACCCTCCTGAACCCACCGATTCCACATTCTGCTAACAGTCATTGGAACTCGACCAACGCGAGCAGCATTGTCGCGATACGATAAACCGCAATCGCGACAGGCTACAATCCGACCTTTATCAAAGTGGGAAACGTGATGGTACGCATTTCTCCTCCTTACACGAGGCATCACAACAACGTTTCACCAGGCATCGCCGGTCAACTGCTGTTTGTGTATGAGAAATCGGTTGGAAACTTTCCTCATGTCAGCACGTTGTAGGTGTCACCACCGGCGCCAACCTTGTGTGAATGCTCTGAAAAGCTAATCATTACGTTATCTTCGTGGTGTAGCAATTTTAATGGCCAGTAGTGTATAAGGAAGAATATGAAAAATGTGTTACCGCCTTGAGCTGCTGGTAAAATGCTTTATTTATACAGCCAGTTTCAGTCATCTGACCGTCATCAGGTTCATAAACGTACTCACAGCGTCATGTTTGTCGAAATGTATTGCCGTCTCTACGCGATATGAATCTGTTCACTGCGTTAAAGCAGATTACGGTAATGTGTACACTCCATAGCACAGTTTTTATCAACTGACGACGTAATTTATATTACAATATGATGACAGAGTATTGTTGATGGGTTTACCGCCTAACGTAGCCCTGTGAATACTTCTATGAACCTGATGATGGTCAGACGAACGAAACTGACCGTAAACTACTTTATCAGCAGCTCAGGGCGGTTATATGATATTTTTGAAATCAATAAGAGCTGTGGGATAGTAACCGCTAAAAATTACTAGTGGTAGTCAAATGAAGACAAGATAGATGGTAAAAAAATAACGAAACTGGTCATTATTTCAAAATCAATTGTCGTAACTGTTAATACATTTATCTCAGTGTGGCAAAAACGGTAAACGCCTTATAAAAAGCATGTTTGCGGCTGCCTACAGAACCACCGTTGTACGCACAGCTCCACCTCTTCGTCCAAAGCGAATCGACGGCCACGAATCCCTGTCTCCAGGCAACCAAAAATATGGAAATCACTTGAAAAGAGATTGGGATGTATGGAGGATGTGATAGGGTTTCCCAGCGAAACTTCTCAAATTTAGTCGAAACAACCTCGCCAACATGTCGGCGGGGTTTATCCTGTAACAGATTGATGCCATCCGTCAACATTCTTCGTCATGTGGACTTGAAGGCGGGCTTCAGTCTTTCGCAAGAGTCCACGTACAAGCCGTGTGTTAATTGTGCCGCGGTATACCAGAAAGTCAATGAGCATCCGGGTCTCGCAGTCGAAACGGAAAGGTCACGGCGACTTTCCTGGCCTTCCCATGCCTGTTGTCTCGGTTACGTTGCAAATCCAGAATGAGATATCCACTCTGCAGCGGAGTGTGCGCTGATATGAAACATCCTGGCAGATTAAAACTGTGTGCCGGGCCGAGACTCGAACTCGGGACCTTTGCCTTTGCCTTTCGGTTCCGAGTTCGAGTCTCGGCCCGGGACACAGTTTTAATCTGGCAGGAAGTTTCATATCAGCGCGCACTCCGCTGCAGAGTGAAAATCTCATCCTGGAAACATCCCCCAGGCTGTGGCTAAGCCATGTCTCCGCAATATCCTTTCTTTCAGGAGTGCTAGTTCTGCAAGGTTCGTAGGAGAGCTTCTGTTTCGTTTGGAAGGTAGGAGACGAGGTACTGGCAGAAGTAAAGCTGTGAGGACGGGGCGTGAGTCGTGCTTGGGTAGCTCAGTAGAGCACTTGCCCGCGAAATGCAAAGGTCCGCAGTTCGAGTCTCGGCCTGGCACACAGTTTTAATATGCCGGGAAGTTGCACATTGCAAATGATTCGTTGGAAAGCCCTTACACATCCTCCATTCAGTCCTGAACTCTCGCTCCACATATTTGGAGCCCTTAAGAAAGAAATTCATCGCCATAGATTTGCTTCGGACGAAAAGGTATGGTGAACGCCTGGTTACAGTCATGGATCCGCAGTCAACCGAAACATTTTTCCACGATGACACTGACCGTCTTTGTCTCACAGTGCGTTAATGTGTTAACAACTACGGCGATTAATTTTGAAATAAAGAACAAATTACTTATTTTGTGGGGTTGTGCCTCAATAGCTAAAAACCGAGGCCCACGAGAGAGACAAGCCATAGCGCGTACGTCATACCATGTGACACTGCAGGTCTTAAACGAGTGCAAGCAGCAGTTCAAAATGTTCAGATGTGTATGAATTCCTAAGTGGTAAAACTGCTGAGGTCATCGGTCCCTACACTTACACACTATTTAAGCTAACTTACGCTAAGAACAGCACACACACACCCATGCCCGAGGGAGGACTCGAACCTCCGGCGGGAGGGGCCGCGCAATCCGCGACATGGAGCCTCAAACCGCGCGGCCACTCCGCACGGCAAAGCAGCCATTTCCGGCGCGGAACTTGTAATTATTTCAGATGAGTTTAGTAATTCTTCACTGTGTGTACAAGTGCATGCAACTTCTCGTCAGCACACGACAGAATTTAGACCTTTTCAATTACCTTTTCAATTACATAACGTTTTCTCGTGGGCCCTGCAATGAGCCGAGCGTTCGCGAAGTGTGACGGACAATCCTACTAGTGTGACGTCACAAGTTCGTTGCAGGGCCTGTATATGTCGTTGGACACGTAAAAACGGAACCCGTATTAGGATCCCTTTGTTGTCCGTCTGCCTGCACGTCCGTTTGTCTACCGGACTCTTGAAAACCCTTTTTCTCAGGAACAGTTAGATGTATCAAGTTCAAACTCACTCATCAAAACTTACAGGGTACTTCCCTTTGGCCTAGAATCATTCAATTTGGCAGGCAGCAAGGTTTCGACGTACAAGTAAAGGGTAAAAAACCTAATCTTCATAACCTGTAATCACGCCACGTGAAAAAAAAAAAAAAAAATTCGGTCATTTCTTATTCGACTGTCAATCTCCCAGGACCGATATCTTGCCAGTATCGATATCGATAACACCCAAAAATCGTCCCCTTTTCATTTGGCTGTCCTTTGTACAGTTATTTACGTAAGTGTTGGCAACTACTAAGCAGCTGAATTCGACTGATCTCAGGAACCCACTCTTAGCAGCACTAAAGAAGTTCCTCTAACTGACTGCGTCATATGTGTTGCAATACTGAGCTCTACTATTGTTTGTATCACCGTGCTCATACATTCCAACTGTATACGTTTCTTCGCTTCGATTAACAGCAATAATTTTTGTTATATTACAACTAAACAGAAAGTCTCATCAGAAATTATAATAACGGTTTAATTATAAACCTGACGCTGTGTGTCTCGAATGAAACCAGACAGCTGATCATTGAGGTTGTTTCGGGAGAGTGCAGTGTTAGACATTACATTTAACTCAAATCAGATATCCGATACCCTTCCGTTTTGGAGCAAATAGAAATGTGATGTCTTTCGTCTGCCTAATGTGTTCACTTAAACTGAACAACAAACATAAATTCTTCCAATCCATATGCGGCATACAGCAAACCAGTGCTTAACGGTATTGGTTAAAAACAGTCTTGGTTGCAATTTTAGTTTTTTATTTTTCTACGACGCGTTTCGCCTTATTTAGGCATCTTCAGGTTATCTACATAGAAAACAAAGAACAAATACATCTATTTAATCGCGTTGCGCAGACTTGGATAACCTATAAGCATGTATAAACAGATCAAATATTGAAAGAGCAAATACCTTAATTTGGTATTTCTTAGAAGAATCCTTTAGTCAGTGTAGCCAAAGGGCATCGTCGAATATATGAGGCCAACATCGCCTCAGTATAAGCTGGAAATATAAAATAGTAAAACCATTACCTTTTCAGACCTGAGTTTAACTTAGGATGTTGGCCTGATATATTCGACGATGCCCTTTGGCTACACTGACTAAAGGATTCTTCTAAGAGATACCAAATTAGTATTTGATCTGTTTATACTTGCTTATAGGTTATCCAACTCTGCACAACGCGATCGCAATTCTTAAATAGAAGTATTTGTTCTCTGTTTTCTACGTAGATAACCTGAAGATGCCTAAATAAGACGAAATGCGTCGTTGAAAAATAAAAAACTAAAATTGCCACCAAGACTGTTTTTAATCAGTACTGAACAACAAACAAATTGGCGCAGATGTCGAAAATTCGGCAACGTCATCAGGTAATGCGTTTTCGTAAACTTTCTAAATATTGTCTCAGAAACTGGCAGCTGTCTCAGAAGAGATTGATGTGATTTCCATCGTTTGAAACCAATACTTTTCGAATTTGATCGAGTTGATTGAAATGTAAGACTGCGCTTGTGTTCCATGAGGGACCTGGCAACTTCCGCGTGTTCCTGACCAAGAGTGTCAGTCCTGAAGTAATACAGAACAGACTATAGGAGATTTTGCACTGTTTCAACTGAAGTCTGTGAAACTATCCGATTGAACAGGAACTGAGGGAACTCCAAACTATGGTTTTGCGTCAGAAAATTTGATAAATGCGTAATACAAGATAATCCGTGTAAGTGCTAGTAGGATTCGTGCACCGAGGTCCACACAAACTTAATTGTGCATATAGATAATTCATCCATGTTGGAATCGATTTTGCCTGTTAGCCATATCGATATTGGTAAGACTACAAAACGTGTGACACAAATGGTCACATCTTTTGACTGTATTGACTCACAAACTTAGATATTTTACAGTGGCAAGGAACCATAGACCTTATTAGTACGTGACATACATTGCAAGTTAATGCGTCCACTCTTTCCCGCGAAAGAGGGATCTCACCAGACGCACAGGCAGACAGTCGGTCATCAAAAGACAGAGAACTATTTTTCTACAATGTAATTGCCAATTAAAATCTTTAAATGGTTTTTCTTACTCGTGCTGTGAAACGTTACTTCTTGCCAAATTCCGTGACTATAAGTTCCCTGTAGGTTTTGATGAGTGAGCTTCCGAGCATCAAAAACATGTACAACTACATCTACTGTGAACTGCATGTGACATAAATGACTGTCTCTTTTTATTGCCTTGACGTAGAAGCTTAAGTGTTTTTACACCGCAAACGGACCACGGATCTTGGTAGATGACTTAAATTTCAAATTCATTTATGTGCCTGTTCCTGAGAAAAACCGGTCTAGACAGAAGGACAGACAGACAGACAACGAAGTGATCTGGAAAGAATCCGTGTTTACCGACTGAGGTACTGAAACCTAAAAACAGTAGAAATGTTTCCTTTTTATATGCGCTACGAAGGGATGAGAAAGGCAGAGTAGAGGAGAAATATTTGAAGTCTTCTGCTATATTTCTGAATACGTGGAACTGGAGCGTCCAAAGTTAAAATAGTGACTTCTGCGTAATACTGACTTGACGTTTTGTATGACGTTTCGTAGGCTGATCATGACAGAAGCGTTTGGAAAAGTCTCTCGGTCGCGAATGAATTTAAATTAGCAGCAATATTCCTAGCTTCGACGTGGAGGACGGGAAAAATTTACTTCAATGATAGACGGTAAAGCAAATATTAAAGGTATTTAAAATCCGTTTGTGTTTATTTACATCAAATAACGTGTTTCCATTTACTGAAATAAAACATCACTGATGGGATTTTACGATCAGTTAAACTAAGCGGATATCGTGATATAAACGCACAGTCTCTGGCAGTTACAGAGACGAATTTTAAATACCTTTATTGTTATTATTATTGTTATTGTTAGTATCGTTAATTCCCCCTTTTTTCTGTTTCTTGTTTCTTCTCCAAAACCTCTCATATATTCGGTGTGTTTGCTTTTCCTCTCTTTTATTCACTTCTTTCCTCGTTTTCAATTTTTTTTTCTTTTGAACGTTTGCTAAAACGTTTGTTTTTCGATATTTTTTCCATATTTTTTCCTGTCTGTCATTTCTTCTATGGAGGAGTTTAGTTTCTCGATGTCTTCCAGAACCCTCCTCGGCATTCTATCTGTGGATGTATCAACAGGGCATGGGATAGATTTTTGTATGAGACTGTTAGTAGTGAAATTCCTCAATAGTTATTAGGGTCTGTTTTGTTTCCCTTCTTGTAGGTGACGTCTGTTAGGGCCCTGTTCCATCCTTCAGGTGCCTTTCCTGTCTCCCAGATGTTTTCAATGATTCTGTGCATTTTGAGTGTAACATTCTCGATGATTCTATGTATTGTAGGTGTAAATTGCAGATTTAAAAAATCAATATATCTTCTCCAGGTTCTCTGTTACTTTTCAAAGATTTTGTTACCATTATAAAAAATGGAATTAAAATGGACTCTTCATATTTTAATTATTGCGTAATCTAAGTGGCTCATGAAGAGTTGTAATTACCGCTTAGAAAAAAAGTCTTCGGTCCTTTGCTAAAAAAAAGTCAAACAAACAAACTGCCAGTAATTTCATCCCCTTCTCAATTAGGAACACAACAATATTCTCAGAGAAAAAGTTTCCCTATGTGTGCAGGGGCCTTCCGTAAAGTTTGGCATGTAGGAGACAGATACTGACAGAGGTGAAGCTGTGGCAGCGAGTCCTGAGTCTTGGTTGGATTGTTCAGTTGGTAAGAACATTGCCAGCGAAAGGCACACTGTCGATCAGCCAGGACATTTCACGTAGGATGTAAGTTCGATTGCTGTCAGTACTGGCAATACCCATCCAGAGATCACTAATCCCGGAATTCGCCCTACCAACACTTCCTGTGCGTTTCCTTCGACTTGCTCGTCTCCTCCTACCGTAGCACTAGAGACAGACGGAACTTGATACAGTAGTTGAAAACCCCATGTCACTCGTGAGCTAATCGCATACGCTGAACAGCTCTAACCTGGGCCACATACATACTTAATACGTCTTTTCCACGACGCTAGGGGTGGGTTGTCGGAGACATAGTTATTGGATCCAGATTTAAATCCGGAGAGTTATTTTACCTGCTTAAACTTCGGTACGGAAGACTACTGTATTTTTTTGAAACTGAATTTATTGGCCCTTAGCTTACACTATACAACCAGATCATACTTACATAAAATATACAAGCACTAACAGAATATAGTTTAAGACTAGCTTAACTCCCGCAGCGTCGCTCGCAAAGACTGTATGGTTTTGAAAGATATAGTTTAATTTTTTGTTTTATTCTTGGTTAATTGAATTTTTATGTTGTTCAAAAATTGCACATTTCCAAACTTTGCATGCTAATTAAGGCCACAGAAGCATGGTCTTTTCTGAATGTACTTCTGACCAAAAAGTGGTCCTGGTAGCTGGAGTTCGAATTCCTTTTGAGTTTTTGTGAATTTGTTGTTGTGTGGTCTTCAGTCCGAAGACTGGTTTGATACAGCTCTCCATGCTTCTCTATCCTATGCGAGCCTGTTTATCTCCGAATAACCACTGTAACCTACATCCTTCTGAATATGTTTACAGTATTCATCTCTTGGTCTCCCTCTACGACGTTTCCCCCCCACACTTCCCTCCAATACTAAATTTGTGATCCCTTGACGTCTCTGAATGTGTCCCTTCTACTAGGCAAGCTGTGCCACAAATTTCTTGTCTCTCCAATTCTATTGAGTACCTCCTCATTAGTTACGTGATCAGCCCATCTAATCTTCAGCATTCTTCTGTAACACCACATCTTGAAAGCTTCTACTTTGTTTTTGTATAAACTGTTTATCATCCACGTCTCACTTCGATACCTTCAGAAAAAAAACTTTCTAACATTTAAATCTATATTCTATGTTAACAAATTTGTCTTCTTCAGAAGCACTTTTGTTGCCACTGCCATTCTGCATTGTATATCCTCTCTGCTTCGGCCATCATAAGTTATTTTGCTACCCAAATAGCAAAACTCATCTACTACTTTAAGTGTCTCGTCCCTTAGCATCCCCTGATTTAATTCCACTACATACCATTATCCTTGTTTTGCTTTTGCTAATGTTCATCTTATACTTTCCATTCAAGACACTGTCCATTCCGTTGAACTGCTCTTCCAAGTCCTTTGCCGTCTCTGACAGAATTACAATGTCATCGGCAAACTTTAAGGGTTTTATTCTTTCCCTGAACTTTAATTCCTGCTTCAAATTTTTCTTTGGTTTCCTTTTCTGCTTCTTTAATGTACAGGCTGAATAACATCGGGGATAGGCTATAACCCTATCTCACTCCCTTCTCTACCACCGCTTCCCTCTCATACCCCTCGACTCTTAAAACTGTCGTTTGATTGTGTGTATAAGTTATACATAGCCTTTCGTTCCTTGTATTTTACACTTGCTTCCTTTAGAATTTCAGAGAGAGCATTCCAGTCAATGTTGTCAAAAGCTTTTTCTAAGACTAAAAATGCTGAAAACGTAACTTTGTCTTTCTTTAACCTATTTTCTAAGATAAGTGGTAGGGTCGGTATTGCCTCGCGTGTTCCTACGTTTCTCCGGAATCCAAAGTCATCTTCAAATGGTTCAAATGGCTCTGAGCACTATGGGACTTAATATCGGAGGTCATCAGCCTTCTACAACTTAGAACTACGTAAACCTAACTAACGTAAGGACGTCACACACATCCATGCCCGAGGCAGGAGGAAAGAAGTCGTTAGCGTTGTGTGTTTCCAGCCCAGAGGTCGAATCATCAAATTTATCTGCGTGCAGTCGTACCGCTAAAAGGCATTTTATGATTTGTCTCATGGTTGAGGCTTCGTATCTTTGTTTCGCGGGTCAATGCGAGGCTGGCGATCCTTACCAGAAAACTATTTTAGTAAAATAACACTGCATAGAGGTAACCCACGTCAAGCGATTAATATAGCCGGATGTGGACAGTTGAGCAACGACGTGGTAGGGCGCCATAGCGTGTGTCACAAAGACCTGGAACGTCTGGAGCGCGACAGGGGCATCCTTCGTCGACACCGTTCTGTTATGAAGAGCAAAATCACATGGTTACATCAAGGTCATCCCATTGTGCATTCAGGTGGTGCAGCAGTATCATTAGCGTTGATCAATTACGGGCAAGTCACCTAAGCTATAAATCTCCAATATTTATGCAAGCATTTAAGACTGCGAAAGATGATTTCTGATAAGCGATAGTATAGAGAGGGGCAAGTATTATGTATTATGTAATAACGGTAATTTTTAATATACCACGTTCCTGAAGCATTTAGCTTTTGGTATGAAGAAGTATTTCACGTTGGGTATCTGAAATTTTAAATAAAATATTTAGATAATTATGCTTTTGATGTCTTAGGACAGGATATGCTGCTCCTATTAATCAACGTTTTATATTGCTGAAAGCTTCAGTATATGAACAACACATTCAATTGAAAGCTTCTATGAGCGCCTGAAATTAGCTAGGCCTTCTAGCTCAGTTAATCTGCAAAACATGGTTTGCATTTTTGTAGTAGATAGGCAAAAGAAGTGATAAGCTAACATTTGCGGTGCGCTTGAACAGGATGGCTTGAATTTGCAAAAAATATGTTGGACGTGGTTTTAGGTTTTTGCTTGTACTTCAGTGAAATTCTTCCCAAGTGAAACGACGGGTTATGCTTTGGCGACAAGAGAATGTTTATGTTGGATGTGGAGAATGCTGCGAGAATTCCTTGCCGCGAAAATAGAATTTTTTCCCTTAAATTTGCAGTCTGTTTAAGGCAGATGATGTCTTGTAAACAGTATATCTAGGTAAAATCGACAGGATATTGTGATTAAATCAGAATAAGAAATAATCGCTCTCTTCCGTGTGTATGGGTCTCTTGAATCCAGGGTTTTACCCCCTTGAATTGTCTCTCAGAATCCGGGTGCCGTTTATCTGCCATACGAACAGATTTTTTTCCTACCAAATGTAGATGCTCTCACAATGCAGATGCGTTGCCTTAACCCTGGCACTTCCAAGGCATTTTCCATTACGCGCATTTCCAAGAGGGGGTTGTACTTTATGCCCACCCAAAAAAATTAAATAATTGTTGTTTAATTATGTAACAACATATTTTTAAAGAGGTACTGATGTGAAAATAGCATCCAGAGCCCGAAAACACCCTTTTTTACACATTTAGGAATATCAACACACTTTCAATAACGTGTAGTACCGACTTTTTGACCATCACAAAAAAATTAAATAAGAAGATTTCGTTTATTTTTGTTGACATTTACTCTCAACATATTTTTAAAGAGATCTTGATGTGTAAGTAAGGGCATGAACCAGTGGAAATATTGAATGTGACGTTCGTTGGGGAAATGACATCCTCTACTGAGACTTAAACTGTGGGTTAAGTTTAACTGAAAATATGGAATCTGGTGGAAGAATTCATTAAAAACAATAAGTTTTTTTTTCAAAAATTTGAAATTACAGGGTATGTGATCAGATTACACTATTTTCGAAAGGTGGGCATGAGGAACATCCTCCTTTTAGTATTGCAAGAGTTAACACTATAAGCTTTAGTATTTCTTTCCACTGTCATCGTAGCAAATGTAACGTCTCCTGGCAAAACACGTATTATATGTGATAAAAAAAGGGAGAAAAGAATAATTGAACTGGATGATTGTAATTGCGTGGACAATGATTGTGGGAACTTTATGTAATAAAGAGAAACCGTCATGTTTTATACTTGTATAGAATTATGTACCGATTTTTTTTTGAAGATAATATCTGTGTCGGCGAGTACTGAAACCGCCGCAGACGATACTTATTAAATATCAAACAAAGACGAGAATATGTCACAATGAGTATAAATAGTACTGACCGAGCATTAATTTCTCTGTCGTCTTCTTGGAGTTACGTGAGTAGGAAGAGCCTGTGACGTTATATTGTGTGCTTGTGTAGCATTCTTTTGTCAAGATTGAGACAAGGACGCCATTAGGTACTGATTTGTAAAGGTGTGTAATGATTTAATCTGTCTAAATATTTTGAATAGAGTTACTTAGTGAAAACTTGCATTATGATTTGTAATAAGCTTGCCTGGTATTTTATCCCATCCTTTTAAGACTTTTCAGCTATTTAAATATTATTCGTGGTGCAGAGCTGCGCTACGAACGAACGAGCCGCTGTCGCGGCGCATTCAAACTGCATTACATGAAACCAATCATACCGTAAAGAAGCGGACAGGTAACAGTGAACTAAAATTATTTCTCTCAGCTTTCGGAATTGTAGGGCAGAGCAGCAGATTTTATGATTTGTTTTACAGGTGGACGCGAATTGCGGATGATATATTATTAACAGAGCAAAAAAGATAATTTACCTTCATAACATAAAAGAAATCTTGCTGTGCGTAGTTCCGGTATGGCAAGCATTATAGTAAAAACATCTTTTTCTCTGGTAATAGTCTCATGTTCTCGTTTTAGTCGTGGTACTTATAGGTGTTTTACTGTTAACAAAAATCCACTGCAAAATTTTGATGTTGAACAAACATTGCGTACTGTAACGTCAGTATTGATAACGAAATAATTTTCAGTATCCTTTTCAATAACTGTAAAGTAAGGAAGATATGTTGAACTATATAGCGAGTTACAGTAACGAAACAATGTTCCTTTAATAGAAAGCCAGATCCAGAATAATAAGAACATAATATATTTTATTTTGTTGAAAATTAATGATCCAAAGAAAGTCACAGCACAGCATCTCTAAAAAGTATAACAGGGCTCTTTTCGTAGCAACATATTTTATCTCATATATTAGTTGTTACGCGAGTAATAACAAAGCAAAGAGAGCCAGCAAACAAACAAAAAGTGGGATTATTTGTGACTGTGTGTGGCCACACAAAATGTTCTTCAAGTTGGAGGTTCTTCTTGCTGTTAACATATCTTGGCACTGAAAGGTCGGGACGCGTCGTGGTGTTCACCTCTTGGCACTGTTAGCCTCTAAGAAGGCTATTGTGGTCATAGACGCTGCGTTCTCCTCTGGCCACTTGGATATACCTGGCGATTTCTGACAGCGTTCAGATGGCGACTCGACGCTCTGACCTTAGGGCGGCTGTGAAGAAACGGATAGTCTGCTCTTTGTGTCGCTACTAGTTCTAACACCCGTTTTTTTTCGAAGCAAGTAACGTGGGATATTTTAAATACTTATCGACTTAGCCTCTGACGCTGCCGATCTAAACAGGAAATGAAACGTTACTTAGAAAAAATGCCGAACATTAGGGCCTAAACTAAAAAGAAATGTATGTTACCGGGGAACAGGACACAAGCCCCCCCCCCCCTCCCGCCCCCGCCTACCTCGGGCATGGCATGGATGTGTGTGTTGTTCTTAGCATAGTTTAGTTTCAGTTAATTTAAGTAGTGTGTAAGCCTAGGGACCGATGACCTCTGCGGTTTGGTCCCTTAAGAACTCACACACATTTGTACATCTGACACAAGCCTCGAAAGTACTGTATGAAACAGTACTTCTTGTACTGGAATTCAAAGCCGATGAAAAGTAGAATTTACTGATACGACGGTTGCAATGATTTGTAGCGAAACATCCCGCACAAAGACCAGGGGGAAATGTGCAACTTATTTTTCCAAGTCTGCCTTCACAGATCTATTTCACCCGTTTTTATGCTATACCAACAATGCATCTCTTGGGAAGACTCCATTCATTCTCGTTAAAGAATGGTCGTTGCTACCAGGGAATGCGTGTAAACAGGAAGAACGGTCCACTGTTGTTTATGTAAACCGTGTGTGATAAATTGCTAGAGGTCATCACACTGTTCTAAAATGTAGGAGTGTCGGCGACATGAAACGTCCACATAAATCGCGTTCAGATTAATAAGCAAACGCCACACAGATTTATAGGATTCCAGATGAAAAGTCTTATCCTAATCCGAGCTGATTATTACCGTTTCTTCGCGGTCCCAACGAAACAGGAACAACACAGAGAAGATTCGGAGAAGAGCTTCGTGATTTATCATGGTTTCGTATAATCAACTTTTCTGACTTGATGAAATGCTCAACAAACATCAGCGGGAGACGATTAAGGAAGTTCGTTATGCATTGCAAAAAAAGAAATCAGAGAACTGATAAGTAGTATCAAAAACCTGAGCCACATACGACAGTAAAGTTAAAGATATTCGTGGTCATACCGAGGTAATCGATTTTAAACACGTTTTTACTCAGAATGAAATTTTCACTCTGCAGCGGAGTGTGCGCTGATATGAAACTTCCTGGCAGATTAAAACTGTGTGCCGGGCCGAGACAAGTACTCGGGCAAAGGTCCCGAGTTCGAGTCTCGGCCCGGCACACAGTTTTAAACTGCCTGGAAGTTTCACGTTTTTACTCGGCCGCTTTCTTGTTTGTCTCTCTGTTCGGCACACATTTTGCAATTGATTTCTCGATTAGCTGCAGACTAGAAGCTTTCAACAAAACTCAGAGCTGAATGGCAATGCAATGTTAACTCGTTTTCTTGTCTGTTGTGTGGCGGAGGGTGTACCAGTGTCACTTCGCATTGAGCTAGAGACTTGAAACTTTCACCGAAACTTCGAACTGGACGACAGTGCAGCATTAACTCCCGTTCTTGTTTGGTTTGTGGCGGACGGTACTTTGTGTACCACTCCAACTCCTTTCCTGTTCCAGCTCGAATGGTTCGCGAAAAGAACAATTGCTGGTAAGCCTAAAAGTGAGTTCTAATTCCTCACATTTTTACCTTCACGGCCTTTTCGCGAGACATACGTAGGAGGGAAAAATTGATTGGTCGAATGGTACTGTTTATAAGTCTGCTGACCACATGTCAATTACTACGCAGGGTCAATCAACTTATTCTTCACGGGCCGTCTGTTTTTATTGGAAGAGTTTTGAACTTCACGTTTACGAAGAATGATATTGCCCAACATAGATGTGGGTGGATAACAGCTGCAATTGTACGTTGCAGCAATGTTAAGGATAAGCTGTGTCTCGAATCTTTCAACGGTTGTGACCTTACAGCTAATCGCACACTTCAGATATCAGAAGTTTTATTAGGGACATCGGAAAATCATACTTTATTTCTAGTATGCCTCTTCTTGTAAAGACTCACAGTCTTCGCAAGGCTAATGAGACTGAGTCTATTTTTGTCTGGTTTAAAGGCGACTGTTGTTGTGCGAAAGTAGAAGTAGTAGCTGATTTTACAATGTATTACCAGAATTAATAAAGTTTTCTCTCGTGAGATATGAAGAGAAACTTGAAATTTACCTCATGTCTCTGTTGTAATCTTACCAAAATGTTTGACATCGACTGAAAAATTCCACACACACAAGACTAAAATGCAGAAAAGATTTTTTTAAATTAAAAATCAGTTTTTAATATATCACATATTTGTATCGGACTACAAAGTATAAAATAAGTTTTCCTATCCATATAAAAATTAATAATCCCATACAAATAGTCGTGAAGAGTTGTAGTAGTGAACTTTTAATGGCTCTGAAAATAGCTATAAGAATTAAAACGAAAAACATGGAGCGCATGCAGTACATAAGATTGATGCCTTAATCGTCCATTTCGTCACTATCATCTGTTGCATCAGCCCCACGTCTCTCGTTTTAAATTCTACAAGTATTTTTATAGCTATTAAAAATTCACAATCACGAATTTTCAGGATTACCTATGTGTGCTTTAGGAATCTAACTAGAGCGGGAAGACATTACTCTATACTTTTCAGTTCGATTTACAAAATTTTGTATAAAACATTAGTTTTTATTTAAATAATTTTTCTTTAGAGTATGCATCAACATATTACTTGGTAAAATGAATGGTACTGTCAACCTTTTTTCCACACACAGTACTGCCATGAGTAATTACATTTTTAAAAATATACGGGACCCTACATACAAGTGCTTCGCCAAAATGAAGGTGTAGGCCTCCGGTAACACAGAAGCAGTGCATTAATTCCTTCACTTGAGAATTGTTCAGTCCCACCCTCCTTCACAGTTTCATGATAATCATCAATATCCCTTCTAGAGGGGCTACAGTGGAAACTGAGGCTTAGGCAACATAGGGAAATCTACAGCAACAATACCTTTATTTGAAACGTAACATCGTCAAACAGTGTTTTTGGAAATCAAGGCTTCAGCTGTAGCTGATTAAGTTAATAGATAAACTAGAACTATTGTTACGCAGAGAACACTTTTCTGGAAGCACATTAAATGATAAAATAGAATTTAAAAGCCACAGTTTTTCAACAATTTCAAAAATTTATTTTTTCCTAAGGAAACAAATATTTAATAGTTGCAACCATTTCATAACATAATGGTCACATCTTGTATCTGCACATATAATTACTTTACTAGTGACTTCTATCTGTAAATAATGATGTAACATCTTTGTATCATAGAAGTAACAACACCTGTGCATATGTGGAAATATAACAACTGTGCAGTTGATATTCTTTGATTATTTCAGTTTTGTTTACAATGTGCTGTGAGACGAAAAGTGCGTACACTCACACCGTGCTTAAAAACTATGTAACCACTGCTGGAAACAATAATTTTGTAAATATTGTAATCATGATATGCCACCTTCTAACAGATGTATGTACTCTTAACAGGACCAGTAGTGACCTAATTTTTTTAAAAAAAAAAAAGAAGTGACATAGGATGATCAAGCACCAGAAAATGAGCCCCCTGGACACGAAATGCGCTGTGGATTGAAATAAAAATAATGATTTATGAATGAAGGTGGTTTGCTTTCTTTTTCTTAAAGGAACTAATATGGTCACAGAAGTAATGGACAAAATTAAGAAATATTTGAAATCTAAACTTTCAAGTCCCCATCTTATTGGGCTCCAATTTAACTCATGACCTAAGTTAGTAAGAAATACGAAACTACTTCATCACGTTACATGTATGAAATTGCTGTAAATCGATACCTGTTAACGGATGTGAAACACGTATCGTCGTCGCATTTGGATGCATTAATACCCTCGTCTCTGCAGTGAGTTATGAATTCTTTCAAAAACCCACAGATCATGTCGTATATCTTGACAAGATTATAAAATTCGCTGCTCCAGTTATTTAACCTTATCAACGGAAGTGTTACACGCTTGACTTTTGAGATGACCCCATCCGGATAAAGCCAGAGGATTGGGATCAGATGACGTCAGAGGCCAAGAAACAGTCCTTGTTCGACCTATCCATACCAGACGAGATTGGTGCTTTAGACGTTTTACATCACCAACAAGATATGCCAATGCTCCATTATGAATGTACTGCAAACCTCAACATCGGGCCGTGAGTGATATTTGGTCCCTGTTTGCTGAGGGATCGTTAAATTTACATTTGAAATACACTCATGATCAGAAAAAAACAGAACGCTTTGAACTTCTAGAGATAGGGCGCTCATATTCACAGGACATCTACGTTAGTATGTTCTACAGAAATTATTAGCATTTCAGTCACCTCAGTTCAGCATGTTTCGAGATACCTAGTAGGCATAGGGTCCCAGTGGTTCCTGATAACTTGTTGCATGCGTGATGGAACCAACGCGTATAAGGCGACAATGGCGTCCTGTGGTACAGCCATCCATTTTGCATTCGCCTGGTTCCAAAGGTCTTATATGGTGGTTGGCATTGGCTCACAGCACTGCAGCTGTCGTTTGACCACATTCCACACATTTTCGATTGGCGACAAGTCCGGTGTTCTGGCGGGCCAGGGCAAAAGGTTGACATTCTGTGGCACCAAGAAGGCACGTGTTCTTGCAGCAACATGTGGTCGTGCATGGCGTCTGGGGTGTAGTCCAGGAAGGATATGGCTACGGGTCGCAGTACGTCATTCACGTAGATTACAGTGGTCACAGTGCCCTGGACACGCACCAACCGTGATTTGTGGTTGCACCTAATAGCACTCCACACCAAAAGGCCTTGGGATGGCGCTGTATGTATTGTGCGAAAGCAGTCACAGAGATGCCGCTCCCTCCTGTCTGTGGCCATCATTTTCAAAGAAACAGAGTGACCCTGTGACGTCGTTCCATACACCATTGCCGTCTAGGATGTTTCTGCACATTCATCAAAGGTAGGCGGAGAAGTGGACGACATGCATGTAACCCTTGCCGTAATAAACGGCGAAGCACTGTCACGCCTGATGGTGTACGATGTGTTACACTGTTCCACTGTTGCGCCAGAGCCGAGGAGGACACACATCTGTTCTTCAATGCCATTCGGATGAGGAGTCGATCTTCTCAGCGAGGGTGGTCTGGGTGGTGCGACCTGACCTTTCCCGTCGTGTTCTACGGCAGCCGGCCGTAGTGTCCGAGCGGTTCTAGGCGCTACAGTCTGGAACCACGCGACCGCTACGATCGCAGATTCGAATCCTGCCTCGGGCATGGATGTGTGTGATGTCCCTAGGTTAGTTAGATTCTAGGGGACTGATGACCTCGGAAGTTGTCCCATAGTGCTCAGAGCCATTTGAACCAGTTGTTCTACGGCCTTCCGTAAACCGTTCTTCACACACGCGTCGCACTGCCCAAACACTTCGTCCCACGCTAGGAGTAATTTCCCGGATGGCTGTATCACATTCTCTCATGCCAATAACGCGCCCTCCTTCAAACCCTCTGATTTTACGGTATGTTTCACTCACACGTCTGCGTGAGGCATCCTGCGCGTATGCTCAATTCGCACTGGTCCATGATCTTCAGTTTTAGCTACAATGAGAGCCACAGGCACATTTTACTGGTAGAAGGTGTTGTGCCGCAGTATCGCTGTTGACCTTGAACCTGCGGGCCAACATGGTTCAAATACTAATCATTTCTGAAGAACATACTAATGTACATGTCCTGTGAATATGAACGTCCTATCTCTAGTTGCTCAAGGTGTTCTGTTTTATCTGAACATGAGTGTGCAGTTGTACTAAGTAGGACAATATCTCCTTCTGAAGCCTGTGGTGACTCGTAATTGTCACCATGCTACTGCAACGATTTTACTTTTGCTATCATATGTTTTCAACCATGTCAGTTTTTGCTGTTCATTATGCTGTATCCTGTATTGAGTAGATGTCTTTCATTTCATTGTTATCGTTAATTTTATTCGCATTTTTAACTGACAAAAATAAGATTCTCACATATACGCGTTTCTTTATAACTTACTGAAAACGAGTTTGACAGTACTAGGTCAGTCGGTAACTGGTTGTTCCTTATACTTCAGTAAGTTCCGTTTGCTGATTTAAATTGTTTCGTTATGTCCGTAATGCGTTCGTTTCTAGGAGCCTTGTGGAGCTCCATTTATGACAGCAGTCTCCAGACTTTCCAGCCACTGATCGCTTTTGAAACATAGCTCGTGGCTTGTTAAAATTTTAAGTCAAAATTGCGATTTTAGTAGTCAGTAACTACCAACAACGTAATTTTCTTTTCGTACCCTTGCCATTATAGACTCTGGTTTCACAGAAGCAGTTCAACTGGGTTGCTTTTGTGGACCCCTGGGATTTCGCAGAATCGATAGGAGCCTGGAAGTTCGCAGAATCGATGCCCTGGGGGACTCTTTGTTTTCAGTACGTTCTACAAGCCCGCATTAAATTCACAATGGCTGCCGTAGTAAGACTTATACTAAAAAAAGCTGAACTGTGGTGTTGCGATTCAGTTGTCCCTACTTAGCCACAGCAAAGTGCAAGCTGCAATAAATGATAGCTCTACAAGCTATAGCAACACTGTACGGAGTGATGTGGTGCGGGCGCCCGCCGAATATATAGAAACTAACTAGGGAAGTCAACGAAATTACCCTTTTCAGTCAAGAACGCACAATAATAAGCAAGGACGCCAATGGCCAGCAAAATAAGTCTAAATCAAATGATTTGATTTGATTAATGCAGGGAGGCAAAAATGACAGTGGTCTTAGACCACTGTTGCCCGTGCTGCGTGTGATTCTAGTAATGCCAACCAGTAGCCTTAAGAAGTAGTGGGAGACCTTTTGCTAGATCTTTATTTGACGCGATATATTCAGGCTCTAATGGTACGAATATTCTGTGTCTTTTGCCCACCAAAGGTTCGCATTGGAAGTCCGGATGTAATGTGGTTTCATTTCCTCACTACATAATCTACACTTTGCTGCTTCTTCCTCTATACACCTCGTGTGTATATGTTTCTTAAAGTTCAACGGCCAGTCGTGAATCCTACAATGAGTTTAATCTGTTTCCTGTTCAAGTTTGGGATTACAGAGCTTCTCTCGTTACATGGTTTCGGCATCGTTAGCTTGCCATGGTTTTTCTTTCGTGGGGGGCAGGGGAGGAGGGGGGAGTAGTCCAATATTCGTCGCGTTGCTTCTCGATCCAGCAACGCAGTTTCGATTTTACTATCGCCTTGGTAACAGTTATAAGAGGTTCCGTTGCAATAAATGGACTCGTCGTGCCTCTCTTGGCCAGTCTTAGCAGCCTGTTCATTGCCACTAATTCCTGAGTGACGAGGGACTTACAGCAGATTTACCCTGTCGCTTTCCCCTAGTCGCTTTCCCGTAGTCTGCCTGGAACTTCATGGAATTCTGCGACGATCAGTTTTCCATATTGTCTACTGCACATCGTGCCATTGGTCTAATGGTACTTCGAAATTTGCGTATTCTTGGCAAAAGCAGCACCTAATATATTATTCTTGCATTAGTTCATTCACCACTAAGTTCCTCAATAGTGGGGACAACGTAATCCAAAGCAGGAGTTCGTTATCAAGTAGGCAACATGTAGGATTGGAGGCTGAAGGTAGACAAGATTGAAGACAATACCGGTACGACTGCAACTGGCTGTCGAATGCTGAGGCAGCACCAATACAAGGTTATTATAAATGATTGAAGCCGTTTCGTAAATTCACCGCATCTACTGTAATTGACATATTTTTGTTGCAGCCAGACTATAGATTTGTGCCACGAGAGCGGAACAGTGAGCAGTTAGGCAAGACGGCGGGCGGCGCTGTGAAGCTTATGTTGTGCTTGAAATGCAGTCTCATGGGCCTGCTGTAACAGTGCAACGCCATTTCAGAATGAAATTCGAGAAAAATCCACCAACTTCCAACTGCATTCAGCGATGATACGCGCATTTTTAAGCTTCAGGGTGCCTCTGCAAGGGGAAATAAAGGGGTCTGCCTGCAATGGATGAAGAAACGGTTGACCGCGAGCGGGCGAGTTTCACACGTAGCCCACAAAGTCGACTAACAGAGCAAGCAGAAAGCTAGTCGACCCTTTGAAAGATCTTACGGAAACCACTGAAACTGAAGCCTTACTGCTTGAAATTGCCACTCGCCGTGACTTCCGATGACAAAATGAGACGCTTTGAATGTTCGGCACACTTGGAACAGCTTCTAGTGTTGTGAGAAACTCATCTTCAGTGATGAAGCAACTTTTTTTTCCTTTGATGGCACAGTGATGCGCTAATCTGAGGCCAGGAGACTCCCCACGCTATCGTGCAGCACATTCGAGATTCACCAAAAGTTAACGTGTTCTGTACAGCCTCGCAGTTTAAAGTTTGCAGTCCTTTTTTTCTGCGAAAAAAACGTTACAGCACACGTGTATCTGGACATCATGGGAAGTTGGAAGACGGACATCGTCTACCAGCGGGATGGTGCTGCTCACCACTTCCCTCATGACGTTCGTGAATGCTTAAACACGAATCTGAGAAACCGATAGATAGGTCGTCGCGATGTTGATGATGAGCAGCCGGCCATTGTGGCCGAGCGGTTCCAGGCGCTTCAATCTGGAACCGCGCAACCGCTACGGTCGCAGGTTCGAATCCTGCCTCGGGCATGCATGTGTTTGATATCCTTAGGTTAGTTAGGTTTAAGTAGTTCTAAGTCTAGGGGACTGATGACATCAGATATTAAGTCCCATAGTGCTCAGAGCCATTTGATGATCAGCAATTCATATCATGTCCGCCACACTCTCCAGACCTAACCCCACCCGATTCTTTTAGTGCGGGTTTGTGTGAAAGTTGGGTTTGTGTGTTTACTCCTCCTCTACCAACAGCAGTGCTTTTGAAATTGACAGGGACATGTGGCGCCGGACGTGGAAAAAAAAAACAACTTTTGAATGTTTTCATATGTGTGCAAAGCCCTGTCTCAATATTTGATATAATGTAGGTACAGCAAATCTGTGAAATCGCATCAATCGTGTATAAGGGGGGGGGGGGGGGGGGGAGGGACTATGCTCGGAACTACTTGATGCGTCCCACCGCTGGCGATGCATACCGAATAGAGTGCCACTCAGTTGGACAAGTTACCGATATTCCATCCTAATTGCTGGACATGTTAGAAAAGTGCGCTCTGTTTCAATAGGACAGGTTCCATAACCCCATTCTGATCCAGATTTCCTGTGGTTTCACTAAAACGCTCGAGACAAATACCTAACGGTTACTATGGGGAGGGCACTATCGATCGCCATTCAGGGAGTGAAACTGATACCGCAATGTGAAAAAAATCTAACCATCAATTGACGGCAGCTTCGAGGGCGGCGCGCTGTTGTTCTGCCGCGGGAGGCGCCAGCAGGGAAGGTTGCGGGCACCTCTGCTACACGTCGCCGGCCGCGCCTCCCGGGGCCGCGAGATAAATAGCGCTGCCCTGGCAGGGGTCAGCGACGCGGTCCGGCTCGCTACGCGGGAGCCGGCACGGTCGGGCTGGCAACTAACGCGCTAGTGCTCCGTCTAAGCATGAGCAAAGGAACCCCTCGAGTGCGAGGTCGCGAGTTCAACCTTTAGTGAGGCTCATTTGTTTGAAAGTGTTGTGTTAAGAATTATGACAGGAAAAATATTAGATTGTGGTGGCTCACCACGTGCATCAGGAGGGTGACAGAAAATGAATGTCAGTGAGGTGCATAGATCATCTTTCTATGGGATGTGAACCGTGATTTATTTTCAAAGAATATTCTTAAGAATTTATTTTATTTACTAGCGATTCATCAAGAACATTAACACATCTAATCACACTATGTAAGCATTCCGTAGAAATGTTGGAACACGTGAGGCAATACTGACCCTACGACTTATCTTAGAAGAAAGATTAAGGAAAGGCAAACCTACGTTTCTAGCATTTGTAGACTTAGAGAAAGCTTTTAACAATGTTGACTGGAATACTCTCTTTCAAATTCTAAAGGTGGCAGGGGTAAAATACAGGGAGCGAAAGGCTATTTACAATTTGTACAGAAATCAGGTGGCAGTTATAAGAGTCGAGGGACATGAAATGGAAGCAGTGGTTGGGAAGGGAGTGAGACAGGGTTGTAGCCTCTCCCCGATGCTATTCAATCTCTATATTGAGCAAGCAGTAAAGGAAACAAAAGAAAAGTTCGGACTAGGTATTTAAAATCCATGGAGAAGAAATAAAAACTTTGAGGTTCGCCGATGACATCGTGATTCTGTCAGAGACAGCAAAGGACTTGGAAGAGCAGTTGAACGGAATGGATAGTGTCTTGAAAGGAGGGTATAAGATGAACATCAACAAAAGCAAAACGAGGATAATGGAATGTAGTCGAATTAAGTCGGGTGATGCTGAGGGAATTAGATTAGGAAATAAGACACTTAAAGTAGTAAAGGAGTTTTGCTATTTGGGGAGCAAAATAACTGATGATGGTCGAAGTAGAGAGGATATAAAATATAGACTGGCAATGGCAAGTAAAGCGTTTCTGAAGAAGAGAAATTTGTTAACATCGAGTATTGATTTAAGTGTCAGGAAGTCGTTTCTGAAAGTATTTGTATGGAGTGTAGCCATGTATGGAAGTGAAACATGGACGACAAATAGTTTAGACAAGAAGAGAATAGAAGCCTTCGAAATGTGGTGCTACAGAAGAATGCTGAAGATTAGATGGGTAGATCACATAACTAATGAGGAGGTATTGAATAGAATTGGGGAGTAGAGGAGTTTGTGGCACAACTTGATTAGAAGAAGGATCGGTTGGTAGGACATGTTCTGAGGCATCAAGGGATCACCAATTTAGTACTGGAGGGCAGCTTGGAGGGTAAAAATCGTAGAGGGAGACCAAGAGATGGATACACTAAGCAGATTCAGAAGGATGTAGGCTGCAGTAGGTACTGGGAGATGAAGAAGCTTGCACAGGATAGAGTAGCATGGAGAGCTGCATCAAACCAGTCTCAGGACTGAAGACCACAACAACAACACATGTAAGCATGGAAGTAGTTACCAGGGAGTAACTGATGAAGTCATAACCAAATTCCTTTAACAAATGGGAATTTTATTCACTTTAATAGTGCCTAAAAGCATTTTTTAAAAGAGACATAAATATCAAGTTACATTTTATTCAGAGGCAGAAAGAAACCAGTTTTGACTGCATGAGCTTTCGGGCAGAGAACCTTGTCGCTCCCTTTTGACACGGCCGTAGTTACAACCGCTCACAACAGCCTCTGAAAGACTACAGTGGTGCAAATCTGCAGCACACCAGATAACTTTAAACTAAGAGTTTTAACAATTTACACAAGCACACAAACTATGCACCACCCTTAGGAGGGATTGAAATGGTACAGAACACTAACAATTAAAATATTAACCTTCCCACCGAAGGTGCAACTTGATTTCAACTTCTAAGAAAAGTCTTACAGCGAAAGGGTGGAAACTTTATATACTAAAATGATCATTTAAATAAAAGCCCATGAAATGCAATCTTATATAAAATTCTACAAGGTTGGCCAAACAATAGTTAAGATGCTCTACAGTACACAGATACCGCCTCTCAAGATCATAGGCAATAATATCAAAGTTTCGAAAGATCAAAACATATTTCAGGTATTAGGCCGTTACACTCCAAGCAATAAATTCGTTAACACACCAAATCCGACAAACATGACAAGAGGCAGCTACTAACGTACGGTAGAGTGATAGTGAGATTACCGAACAACCCGAACCGCAGGTTGCTCTAACCCGCCCCCACTCCACAAGAGAAAAACGGACCACCCAATTTATAAACAACCACCTTCCCGCGGGTGGGCAAACGGAGAAGAATGGTGGGACGACCCCAAAGCAAAACGGCTGGTGACCTCACCAAGAAAACAAGAAGAATTTAACAAGAGTAAATCAAACAAGATATTATCAATCACTTAATTTCTAATAAACTGCGATTTCTCGAGAAGACCTGGCGCAGCACCCCCAGGTCGCTCTCCCGAACCGTCCGGTGCCAGCCGCTTCAACGGACGCAGGAAGGCGGGCGAATCTCCCGTCTCACGGCGTTGTAGCTCGCACCGGCCAGACTGATGTCGTGGGTTGACTCCTGTTGCTCTCGTGTCGACCGCGAAGTCACTACCCCTCGCTATATGGCGCGGCCCACTGGACTCACGTGGCGACCTCACATGCGCCACGCTCAAGGCGGACAAGTCGTCTTGTGTCTCAGTGCGCGACCGGCCAACCGATCGATCCAACCGCCAATGACCATTGCCTGAGCAAACTCGAGCAGACTGGCGGCCTAACGCGCAGACTCAGGTGCAGGAACTACGCCCCGACCGGGCGACTACTCGCTGAGTTCTCTTACAGGCGGAGTGGAAAGACTCTCATTTTGCCGGCTTTAAAGATTGATCCGAACGACAGACATAGTAGCACTCTGAACGACAGACAGACACTTAACTGCCTAACAAATGCGGACGAGAGACAGACTAGCAAGCTGGGGACGAGAGACTGACCCAGACTGACCGACCAGCTGGAGAGCTCATAGCGCCCCTTAAATGCACGTGAACAGGCAACCTTTCCCCTTTCCCACCAGAGGGAGACACCAAAGCTGCGACTGCCACAGCGGCGCCACCGCCAGGAACGGAGTGCGACTGCTTCACACTACGCGCTGCGGCGCGCTCTTCAAAGCAGCAATTTGTACCACGACTCAGGATGTATGTATTACACTTCACAAAACAGACATCGTCGACATTCAAGACATCTTGAAAACAAACCCTTAACTTGTACCATGAATACTGAGTGAAAAATGGTGCACCAAAGTGGTCGCAAAGGTTCGCACCTTCAGGAGCGAAGACGAACTACTTGGGAGCTACAAACCATGCGGGACGATCAGCTAGGTAACCACTCTTAAGGAATCATTTTGTTGTAACGGGCTGATGAGAACTGATCGAATGTGATTTCATGCAACCGAACACGAAACGGTCTGTCGTGGAGCTTATCGTGAAACTGGCTGTCCTTTAAGGTGTAGCGGCAGGCAGTGCGATATTACGTTTTACACGCACGGAAAAGACAACAGTCTAGAGGCTGAATTTTTCCTGTGGCTCCAGGTGGTATGAAATGCACTTTCCAGGAGGAAAAGTTTGCTCTAAAGAAGTATGATCTTTATAGCAGGCCAGTAACCAAGCAAAAGCAAGTTACTTAGACCAGCTATAGGCAAAAAGCAGTGCTCATACCATAGTTGTAGTTCTCTTACGCCCATTTTCCCACTCCTGCTTTCTGTGAGTTAAATATCCCCTACTGTGTTTGCAAGATCACCCACACGAGAAAGACTTATAACGGGCAGAGCACCTCCAACTTCCACAGACAGTGAATAACTTTCCAGCCAATTTACCATCCAGATTAACAGTCGGCATAATTGTATACGAATGCGTTAAGACATTGATGTTGGTTGATCTTCATGCGACTCTCTTCGTACCTCTTATTTCCAGGGTTCCTTTTATATGAATTTCCTCTTCAAATCCTGACAGGTCGGAGTTGAAAACAAATTCCTTACTGAATGACGGGATACGTCTGTTTATTACAAATTTTCGGGCCGATTCCGCAGTTGCTGTGCATCCTCAAGTTGACGCTTTCTTTGAAAATTCATTGTATTAGGTCTTCCAATTCTGTAGGACTGAAGTTATACAACCATCCATTGCTTCCCACGAGATCACTGTAGTCTATGTCACGCGCAGTTTGATATGCATAACGTAGTAGGTGACTATGATGGACATCTTGTAAATTGTATCGAGCATCCTTGAAACGCGCAAGCACCAGATTTTGTGACAAGTGAGGCTTGTACTCCGTTGAATATCCGTAGTTTTTCTTATGCAGTACGCGGTCGTATTGCTGCAGACTTATTCCAAATCCGTTCATAGTTTTTTTTTATGTACTATGCTGCGGATGCTCTTCCTTGTACGTAATTATGTTTAGTACCCGCTCTTGGACAACGATTGTCCTTTACTCAGCTTCACTCGAGGCGGGATTTGTGGCTCCCTGTCCCAAAAGGATGATGTACTGCATGGCTCGACAAGTGTTTCAATATCACCTTCACTAGTTAAGCACGCATCGTCATCACTGTGCTCCTCACGGACATTGTCTACACAGTCGAGCGTATACGTCACTACACATTCCACTGACTCATCTTGCAGAAACGCTAATGTTTCATCCGCCACTTCTTTCTCACTCTGTTGCGATATTCCTTGGGTTTCTTTATGACCGGATGTCAACTTCAGCAAATGTTGTGAAAATAATGCAATGTTTGCTTTTTTTACCGTTGTCATTCCCCTGCTTTGTATCAACACCACTAGCACTGTACGACTGTTGTGAGTTACTCGTCAACTAAACAGATCAACTATGCTCCGTATACTTATGCTGTGCTCACCACTGGATACCTCCACTTCCACCCCCTGTTGCAGTTAGCAGCCAGTATTGTGGTTGAATGGTAGACGATATGTGGGGAGTGGAATACCGTAAACAACATTGGCTTTTGCCACCTCGCACCTCGCACTCAAGTGTTTCTTATCAGTTACGAATCACGACACGGGAAGAATAAATATTGTAGTCTGACAATAGCAATCCCACTGAAACTTGAGACTTTCCTTACCGGTGGGTGAATTCCACCTCGTCTCACACTAAACCTGACTCTAAAGTGTCAAAGAATAAGCACAGCTTAACATGAGTACTCACCTGTTGTTTAAAAGTTACTAATCCATTACAATCACTTTGAGATTGCGGGCTTTCAAAAAACTACGCACCCTCCGACTCAATGTTGAAATATTAAAAGTTTTGGCTGGTTTCGTTGTCTAGGAGCTGGGATACGTAGTTGCCGCATTACAGGCCAAATACTGCTGAGTCTACAGTATACGATAAGAATACACACATGAATCGAATGGTCGAAGGTTTCTGTCACTGGGCAATTGCGAAATATGAATGTAAATATAAATTTATAAATGAAAAATTGCAATTAAATAAAATCTGCAGGTACAATCTTAACTACTTTAAATGATGAGTACGATAGTAGAAGTACTTTCGCGAAGGCGGTATATTTCTGTAAAACGCTTATTGGTGTCGATGGTCCAGCAATTAAATAAAATATAAGTTGAATAACAGGGAAACAGTAGATTCCTACAGCACGTAATTAGTTATGAACAACAACACATCTCGCGAGATATTCACTTCTAAACGCACACTACGTTTCCACTGTAGAAGCCACGCAGATGTCAAAAGTTCACAAGTCGGCACTCCGAAGTATTTCTATCTCCCGCGACGACGCGCAAATCGCTCCACTCTTCAACCCTTTCCGTGCGTCCGACTCGCCGCCCCTTCCAGCCCCTGACGTGTCCTGTGCCGTCCTGCCCAGAACTACCCACTCACGAGTGCTGTGATTGGCTAAAGCGCTCCCGCCCTATCTTCAAGCGAACGCACATTCAGAAACATAATGAATCACATTCTAAATATTGGATTTACATTTAAATAACTTGAAATTAAATAAATATTCCTACGGTTGGATCACAAACACGCTCTAGCACACATTATTAGATACATAAACAAATTAAATAAACATATATCAAAGGAATAGAACAAAAGGTAGGCCAGTAGCCTAACGTCTCTGTGTTTTCTAAACACAGTAAATATTTAACCAGTTTCTTCATGAATAGTATATATCGGATATAAACAAAGACGTAGATGAATAAATATGTTTATAAGCATGCTGCTACCGTTTTTTTGTGTAACTTTGGAGTACTTATGAGCCGGCCGGTGTGGCCGAGCGGCTCTAGGCGCTATAGTCTGGAACCGCGCGACCGCTACGGTCGCAGGTTCGACCCCTGCCTCGGGCATGGATGTGTGTGATGTCCTTAGGTTAGTTAGGTTTAAGTAGTTCTAAGTTCTAGGGGACTGATGACCTCAGAAGTTAAGTCCCATAGTGCTCAGAGCCATTTGAACCATTTGAAGTACTTATGGCCTGACGCGATCGATAGTAATCGGCCACTTTGACCTCCAATAACTCATGTACTATTCAAGTTACATGCCTGTAACTCATACCAATTTATGTTTACACTAATACCTTTCTAAAGACACGGAAAATCGGATGAATCGTTTATATTTCGGAAATTCTTTGTTGGGTGTTACTTGTATAATTTATCGTCAGATACTAAACTTTCAGCTAATAAAGATATTGGAAATCTGATTACATCATCAGAATCGTCGTGCAAATAATGGTAATATAAATTTTTCTTTTTGAGGTATCATGATTCATCTGGCTACTATTAATTTCTACACGAACTGTGAAATGTCTGCCTTTAAGGTTTCACAAAGTCCGCCATCTTTGGCACTCCACGGCATAGACATCTCCTCGTCACAGCGGAATTCCCAGCCACGCGGCTGGACCATGCGCTGGGGCTACCCCTCTCCTCCGGCTAACGTTAGGCACCACGTGTTTGTTACCGGGCCCCGGCTGGCCGAGCGTCCTGTGCGGCCGCACCAACTCCGAACTTAGAATACTTCCAGGGCGTCACAAGTCGCCCGTTACCTCACAAGATTCAGTGTTAATGCGTCAAGCCCTGACGTGGATAAACACGATTTGTAGCCCCGCCCTGCAACTCGTAGATTCTGTCAACAGCGCAACTCACCTAAGAATCTGAAAATTGAGGCATCAGATCGATTCAGCATAATACGCCACAAAAAAGAAGTAGCTGCCATCTTAGGAGCGACTGAGGGAAAGGGGGAAATACTTTACTGGCCTTATTAAATTCTGTCAGTGACAGCTTTGATTAAATAATACATAATGGAAGGTCCACTGCCCATCATTACTCTTAACACACATTGTAACTAGCTGAAGGCTCTTAATCGAGTATGTAGCCACGTATTTTTAATAAGCCACAGCTGCAAAATACTAACACGAATTCTTTACAGACGAATGGAAAAACTAGTAGAAGCCGACCTCGGGGAAGATCAGTTTGGATTCCGTAGAAATACTGGAACACGTGAGGCAATACTGACCTTACGACTTATCTTAGAAGAAAGATTAAGGAAAGGCAAACCTACGTTTCTAGCATTTGTAGACTTAGAGAAAGCTTTGGACAATGTTGACTGGAATACTCTCTTTCAAATTCTGAAGGTGGCAGGGGTAAAATACAGGGAGCGAAAGGCTATTTACAATTTGTACAGAAACCAGATGGCAGTTATAAGAGTCGAGGGGCATGAGAGGGAAGCAGCGGTTGGGAAGGGAGTGAGACAGGGTTGTAGCCTCTCCCCGATGCTATTCAGTCTCTATATTGAGCAAGCAGTAAAGGAAACAAAAGAAAATTTTGGAGTAGGTATTAAAATCCATGGAGAAGAAATAAAAACTTTGAGGTTCGCCGATGACATTGTAATTCTGTCAGAGACAGCAAAGGACTTGGAAGAGCAGTTGAACGGAATGGATGGTGTCTTGAAGGGAGGATATAAGATGAACATCAACAAAAGCAAAACGAGGATAATGGAATGTAGTCGAATTAAGTCGGGTGATGTTGAGGGTATTAGATTAGGAAATGAGACACTTAAAGTAGTAAAGGAGTTTTGCTATTTGGGGAGCAAAATAACTGATGATGGTCGAAGTAGAGAGGATATAAAATGTAGACTGGCAATGGCAAGGAAAGCGTTTCTGAAGAAGAGAAATTTGTTAACATCGAGTATAGATTTAAGTGTCAGGAAGTCATTTCTGAAAGCATTTGTATGGAGTGTAGCCATGTATGGAAGTGAAACATGGACGGTAAATAGTTTGGACAAGAAGAGAATAGAAGCTTTTGAAATGTGGTGCTACAGAAGAATGCTGAAGATTAGATGGGTAGATCACATAACTAATGAGGAAGTATTGAATAGGATTGGGGAGAAGAGAAGTTTGTGGCACAACTTGACCAGAAGAAGGGATCGGTTGGTAGGACATGTTCTGAGGCACCAAGGGATCACCAATTTAGTATTGGAAGGCAGCGTGGAGGGTAAAAATCGCAGGGGGAGACCAAGAGATGAATATACTAAGCAGATTCAGAAGGATGTAGGTTGCAGTAGGTACTGGGAGATGAAGAAGCTTGCACAGGATAGAGTAGCATGGAGAGCTGCATCAAACCAGTCTCAGGACTGAAGACAACAACAACAACAACAGCCACGTATTACTTAAACAAAATCTGAACGGCACATCAGATTGTTAAGTGTTACAGAAACTAAGTCCTATGGGACTGATGACCTCCGATGTTTAGTCCCATAGTGCTCAGAGCCATTTGATTTTGAAACACACGCATGAAATAAGATGGAACAGAAGAGAGAAGCTAGAAACTCCGCATGGCCCTGCACACAGACTGACCTATCAACCGACCTGTACGTAAAGTTCATCGCAAGCGTCTGCCAGCAGTCGCCATCTAACCGCACTGTTCTGGTCATCACTAATTTGGCTAGATGACGAAGTTCATTTATCCCCGCTAGTCAACGAAGCAGATCACCATAGATACGAAAACTGTTGGCCGTATTGAACAGAGAATAATTCCGCGACGTAGCCCCACGTGTTTACGGAAAAGTGGAGTAAACAAAGATTCAGTGGTCGCAGAATGGGTAATATTAAAAATAATCGCGGTATTTCTATTCTCTTCCGCTTAACCGAGAATATACTGATGGCTGTTTTACGACAGATGATGATGGTAATTATGATAGACGTGACGCTTCCGAAATTTTTAGTTGCCTATCTGTAATTCATGCGTCGGTAAGTGTTCATTTGTTCCATGCTGACATCTCGACACTTACCAACTTCACAGAACACTCGAACTCGAACGCGCATAAGGCGCTCAATACCGAGGCTTAAACATGTTAAACATGTTCTTGCTTCTGGAGGAGCGGTAGTGGAATCAGTAAATCTTTGTTTATCTAAACACATCGGTCTGCTAAAGTAATAGGAGCAACAATATATGCAAACAATTGTCGACAACCTTTTCTTTTATGGTAAATAGTAGAGCAATACGAGTTTACTGCACATATAGCATACGCCTTTCACTCCTATAGATGGATTATCAACAGTGACTTAGCTTCTGTCTATGCCTCTGAACAGGTGTATGTTTGGATTCGTCGTGCATTTCCGTTGTCGACACTGGCTGTAGACAGGACTTGAACCATTATCGGGAGCCACTATCATTCCTTCTGTAGTGCTTTTTAAGGTTGATGTTCGTAGCTACAAGTGTTGACTGGCTTGCCACCCTGGCCTTGTAGCACTTTGTGAACAGTCACTTAATTCTTGGCCTCCCATCATCTCCTTTCTCTCGATGTGAAGTGCTTCATCTGTCGTGAAACCGCGACGCTTTCGGACTGACACCGTACTAGTAGGACGTTTTTCGGTTTCAGTGCAAATGTCTGTCGACCTGCAAAAGGCGTCTCTTTGCAAGTGTGCAGGGAAGCAATTAGAGATGACAGGTCGATGCTGCCACAATCTCAAATAAAAACGTTTGTTTGCCATTATATTGGAATGCGGTAAAAAATTGAATAAGGAAATCTGTAGATCGTGTACTTATTTCCAGTGTTGATGAAAATACAGTTTAAAGAAATCATTCAATAATTCACAATCACTCCGCAAAGTAACGCTGGACACATGATTTTAAAAATAATTCCGAAAATAAACACTAACCTGACGACAAAAACAGGTGCCATACGAGTAACGGAAACTAGAGTAAAGTTAGAAACGGTACAAGAAAACTGGGAAAGTAAGTAAATAAATAAATAAAATAAAAATAGGCTAGTAAGAATATTTTGAATATCAGATCATCTCTACAATGAACGAATTCCACGGCTTCTTTTGTCGGCAGTGGGAAAATAGCTGGGTTGCAAGAGCCTGGACTTTAACGACTACATTATAGTGGAAATAAAGATATGTAAGGCTCCGTTTTAGAGGCATTAACTTGTTCCGCTCCCGTAAGAGTCCACGGGGATGCGTGAGAGGGTTTATGAGCGGGCCTGCTCGGTATTCCTGTGTCACGGCGGTCTGAGAGCCATTTCATGTCGCCAGAGCTTAGCCGACGGAAACGGCCATCTTCGTATCAGCTGGGTCACCCACCGGGAAAGATGGGGCGCGATTTAAGATCCCACCTCACGATCCCTAGACAGAGTTTTTTGGTGTCGGTGGAGTTGCTCCGGTCATCAACCCAAAAGCTAGTTTAATGCAGTCCTCCCAATTCTGGCGCTTGCTAGCTTTCCCCTTGAACTCAGTGTAACTGCAGAATTCTAGATCATCGACACTCTTCGTTATAGGCTCATATATAGGCCGTCTACTGATATTTTCTCCTTACACCGTCCTTCAACGACAGTTTTCAGCACTGACTCCGGTCGTAATATATGCCGAACCCAACTGTCCTTAGGTTAGTTAGATTTAATTAGTTCTAAGTTCTAGGCGACTGATGACCTCAGAAGTTAAGTCGCATAGTGCTCAGGGCCATTTTAGACAAGAAACTGTAATAAATTATATCATATATCTAAATATTTGTTGACCATGGATTCATGATAGTGTAGTACACATATAAAAAGTTTTGCATCACTCCGGTTCCCAGAAATCCTGAACACAGACGTTGACTGTGGATATTGTATCACAGACACAGTCCCTTCGACTGTTCAGAGATGTCACTTTACCCGCCCAAAGATGTAAAGTTTAACCATGCATTAGCAGCACCTATTAGATGGAGGGGGTCCGACAGCCGATCAGTTCAAGTCGTTTCACCAGGAAGGAGGTACACGGTTCGTATTGTCTGTAGATCAAACATACCTAGACGGTCAATACTGCGGTTCGACCACGTCTGCATTGTTACTTTGTGCCAGGAAGGGCTCTCAACAAGGAAAGTGTCCAGGCGTCTCTAAATCAAAGCGAAGTTGTTCGGACATTTAGGAGATACTGAGAGACAGGAACTGTCGATGACATGCCTCGCTCAGGCCGCCCAAGGGCTACTACTGCAAAGGATGACCGCTACCTACGGATTATGGCTCGGAGGAACCCTGACAGCAACGCCACCATGTTGAGTAATGCTTTTAGTGCAGCCACAGGACGTCGTGCTACAACTCGAACTGCGTGCAATAAGCTACATGATGCGCAACTTCTCTCCCGACGTCCATGACGAGGTCTATCTCTGCAACCACGACATCATGCAGCGTTGGACAGATGGGCCCAACAACATGCTGAATGGACCGCTCAGGTTTGGCATCACGTTCTCTTCACCGATGAGTGCCGCATGTACTTACAACCACAGAATAGTCGGAGACGTGTTTGGAGGCAACCCGGTCAGCCTGAACGCCTTAGACAGTGTGTCCAGCGAGTGCAGCAAGGTGGAGGTTCCCTCTGTTTGGGGATGGCGTTGTGTGGGGCCGACGTACGCCGTTGGTGGTCATGAAAGGCGCCGTAACGGCTGTACGATACTTGAGCGCCATACTTCGACCAATGGTGCAACCACATCGGCGGCATATGGATGAGGCATCCGTCTTCATGGACGACAATTCGCGCTCCGATCGTGCATAACTTGTGAATGACTTCCTTCAGGATAACGACATCGCTCGACTAGAGTGGCCAGCATGTTCTCCAATCATGAACCCTATCGAACATGCCTGGGATAGATTGAAAAGGGCTTTTTATGGATGACGTGACCCACCAACCACTGAGGGATCTACGCCGAATCGCCGTTGAGGAGTGGGACAATCTGGACCAGCAGTGTCTTGACGAGCTTGTGAATAGTATGCCACGACGAATACAGGCGTGGATCAATGCAAGAGGACGTGCTACTGGGTGTTAGAGGTACCGGTGTGTACAGCAGTCTGGACCACCACTTCTGAAGGACTGGCTGTATGCTGGTACAACATACAATGAGTGGTTTTCATGAGCCATAAAAAGAGCGGAAATGTTGTTTATGTTGATGTCTATTCCAATTTTCTGTAAAGGTTCAGGAACTGTCGGAACCGAGGTGATGCAAAACCTTTTTTGATGTGTGTATATTCCAGACTGCTGCTGTCAGGGTCTGGGTTGCTGAGTTTTTGTCTGTTAATTAAGCTGATTTCGACTTCATGGAATACTCTGTATTCATGCGAGAAGAAAATGAAAATGCCTGACGATTCGGATTCCTTTTAGCCTGCAGATCTATCTATAAGTTACTGGGTGATCCAGAATTTTTGGTCGCAGGAAAGTAACACTGTATTATCTGTAACAGTACGTTACTAGCGTTGTGCTGTGATATTCCTGTTGATGAGTACTGTACTTTTACCCGTCTTCACTAACCTCGGTATCGACTAGTCAGAGAATTCTGGTCTTCCCTTCCCATTTCCATATGTTTAATCCAATGGTATACACTTGTAATATTAGTACTGAATCACATCAGTTCGTTCTGCTTAGGAAGTTAACAAACATGGAGACGTAGAGTATTTATTAAGTAGGAGGGCTATCTGGAAAGTAAGATCCAATCAGTCGCGAAATGGAAGCATCAGTGAAAACCAGAAATGTTTTTGCAACAGTTAGCTACACCTTCCAGCTACCTCTCTGCACAGTCGTCGCTCCGACTTAGACTTTTGTCGTAGCGTTGTACAATCTTTCCAATACCCTCGTCATAATAGTTAGCCGCCTTTGCTTTCCGCCACTTCTCTACACTGGTCTGCGGTTCGTTGTATGTGTCAAAATGCTGTCTTCATAGACAGCGGTTCGTGTGAACACTGATGAACTTCAGAGGGAGCCAAGTCCGGGCTGTATGGTGGGTGATTAAATACTTCCCGTCGAAAGCACTAAAGGGCCGTCCTCATTGCCCCTACGTGTGCGGCCGAGAATTGTCGTTAAGAAGGTTCAAAACTGGCTCTGAGCACTATGGGACTTAACATCTGAGGTCATCAGTCCCCTAGACTTAGAACTACTTAAACCTAACTAACCTAAGGACATCACACACACCCATGCCCGAGGCAGGATTCGAACCTTAGACCGTAGCAGCAGCGCGGTTCCGCACTGAAGCGCCTAGAACCGCTCGGCCACAACGGCCGGCGGTTAAGAAGAAAATGCATGAAATGTACGTTACGTGGGATTGCACGAAATCAGGCAAACCTCACCTACTACCCGTACCTTACGGGGGACAGTATTGTTCTAGGCATCTTTACTGTGTGTTCAGAACTGCGGCGCAACGCGATCGACAGGCATACTAGATATACTGTCCAACACATCTGTGCAAAGCTTCACCGATTTTCACTGTTGTATCTATTTCGCGACCTATCGGACCTTGCTTCCCCAGTAGACCTCGTAAATAAATGAATTTATCTACACAATTGCTTGTCGTTTCCTTATTGTGCTCGCGTGAAGTTTATATTTCGAGATACCCAGAAAAAAAATTAAAAAAGAAGAAACTGATGGGCTCACGAGCATTTGCTTCGAATGAAAACTAGCACGTACTCAAAATTTCGCCTCCCGCTACGACAAACGCAGTCATTCACTGGAAGTCATTTTCCAGTTCGGTGAAGAAGCCATTCGTAGACTAATACGAATGTCCAGTTCAGCGTATCGGTTTGCAAAAGACAATGATTCATTCTGTTGCCTTTAGTTTGGCACCATATGATTCACTGCAGGTGTTTAATGCAAAGTCAGCCTCACGTGACAGTCCATTGTATGTGATGTATTCGTAATCGATCAGAGGTAATAATTGTGCGATTCTTACATTTTGTCTCCGTTCCGAGTTGCAAGAATAGCTTTCTGTTTTCTTTATAAACTCCAGAAAGATGGAAGAAATATTTCCAGAGAGAAAATATGAAAATCCCTGCATTTTCGTGTTCCTCTTTTACCGTATCTACTGTCACGTGTGATTTATATTCTTCCTACTAGGATACAAGCGAGAGGTAAATGGTGTGTACATGTCGATGGACGGTACTGGAGGAAGATGCTTTAGAATTATGGCAGCCACTTTAAAGTTGCACATGTGGCAGCAGTTGATGTTCCGGGCACGTGAATCTGGCTGATACCCCAGTGCAACACTGCGAGTAAGTTCTTCGTATGAATCTGAGAACTTGGACGGCAGTGGCCAGAATTTATGAAACTCGTTAACGACAGCGACAGGGCCGACTTCCCTCTGCTACAAATCGCTGCGAAGGCTTTTCGCAGTTTCTGAAAGAAATTTGATTTATTGCCCAGGATAGACTGTGGATTTCTTTTATTTCATTACCTCCATTAGCGGAGGGAACTTTAGTCTGGCAATTCCACAGAGCGAGAGAGGGAAAGAGAGAAGGAAGAAATTTTATTAGCGGACTATCCGGGACGCCGTAAGCGGAACGAGTCTTCATAAAAGTTGGTACAAGAGAATTCCCGCTGCTGAATGGATTCAGTCGCTGGGGACTAAGCTTTCCCGTACAGCTGGGAAGTTACTAGACTTCATTACGACCTCGAGGACTCTAGAGACGGGAACCTATATGTTGCTTGGCGACGAGGGCAAATCTATAGATGCATATGTAAAGAATATCCATTAAGTGTATTCATCTGAAATGTTAAGTATGCGAGAAACACGCACTGGCGACCTAACGACGTTATGACAGTTAGCGATGAAAACTTAGCAGTAGGAGGAAGATAGCTTATATTTGGAGGTCACTGAGAAACAAATTACTTAGAGAAAAGAGCAGTTATAAGTATTTGTTGGACTTCTGCACTGATATGGGGAGACGATATTAATTCTGGTAGATTGGTCCTTTCCCATTTAGGCACGTGATGACAGCGTGTTTGCACTGTGCAGTGTTGTGTTATTATTCGCATCTGTAATCTACTAACTTTATGTAGCTGACATTACCTACTGGGAGAATAGTGTGCTCACAACACCCTCCTACCAGCGTCCGATGACACCATGGGCTGCGGTTGAGGCAACGGTCGTCCGACTTCAGAACATCCTATAGAATGGTAACACCACTGAATATAGTTGAGCTCTTAGCGTGATTCATAAGAGTGATTCTAAAAGCACTTTACCCAACTTTATTTATATACAAAATTTTATTGAGACGTTTTATACAGGTAGTAGAGGTGTTATCTTGTAGCAAAATACCGCAAGTTTTCCCACACATTCCCTGTCACTTTATCTTCCACTCTGATTTTCACTTTAACTGAAAATTGGTCCTACAGCAAACGTCCCATCTGAAGTCAGTTTCTCCTCACACTTTATTCGGCATATCTGGTGTCATTCTGCAGCTGCGGTGATAATTCCATCTCTTACCTCCTGCAGATCTACTGGTAATGGTGGGAAACACATACCCGGTCCTTAATGAAACCTCAGAGCTAAAAATTGAGGGTACTCGAGTCTGGAGAACGATGCAGAAGCCCCCCCCCCCCCCCCCCCCCCCCGCGACCAATTCAACTTCCTCTAAAGTCATTATCGAGAGCATTTCGCAGTTCCATGAGGTAGTGAGTTCCGTCTTGCTGAAAGCGAATACCTCCAACATGTAACCGTGGGAATATCCAGATCCATAATACTGTGTAGTATTATGTCTGTACACCTTACGTAACTTCAGACACAAAAAAGTTCACTCTGGCGCTATCACGAGTATGTTCTACATACTGGTTTGGCTTTTCACTGTACAAGTCTTGCACTTGTGTTACGTGCCTCCTTATTTGCGTCTGTGAGGTCATGTAACAATGTCTGTATGGCATCAGGTGCAATCCTTTTTGAAACAGTTGATTGAGGAACTCCACTTCTCACGATGCAAGATGAGTTGACTTTCTGAGTGTGCGAAGAAAACTCAGTGGCACCAGTTCGACAGCATCAGAAACTTGTAGGCGATCTGCCCAAAGAAGCAACGTGCGTGATTCCATACGATTGTTAGATTTGTAAATGACATTTGACACCGTTCCGCCTTATTTTATCAAATTGTGTACCTATGAAGTATCAAAATTATTATGAAAAATCCGCCTCGATTGCACAAACTACCTGGTGTTTATCTAGGTTTCAGCGTGAGTAACCACGCCTTCTTCAGAACAAATATAAAACAGCTTGCCTAAATGGGCATAGTCAAAGGCTAAGATCAACACCTACAGCGGCAAGACCACATAAATTTTTTTTACAAAACACGTTACATATGTTCCAAGTCAATAATATTACATATCTCAACACTGTGTGTGCTGCGTCGCCCCAGCCAACGTACGATGGTCACAGGCTCTCCACCGAACTCGAAATATCATCAAAGTTGTGGGAATGAATTTGTGATGTCCTATCAGGAAGGTCACAATTCGTAGTAACTGACGAAATGTCATCGAGTATAACAGAAGTAGTACCTGGCGCTAACCCAAGAAGGTATTATATTCTCTCTGCTGTTCTTAATACACATAAACATTTTAGGAAACAATCTGAGTAGCCGTCTTAGATTGTCTGCAAATGATGTTGTCATTTGCCACCTGTAAAGTCATCAGATGCTCAGAACGATTTATACAAGATATCTGTATGGCGCGAAAAGTGCTAATTGACTATTAGTAGTGAAACGTGGGAAGACATCCACATGAGTAGTCTACCAAAAGGAACCAGCTAAATTTCGGGTACATGATAAATCACAGAAATGTAAAGGCTATCAGCTCAACTAAATACTTAAGACTTACAGTTACGAATAACTTAAACTGGAACGATGACATAGGTAATGTCGTGGGAAAAGCGAAGCAGAGACGGCGATTTATTCGCAGAACACTTAGAAAACGCAACAGGTGTACTAAAGAGACTGCTTACGCTACTCTTGTTCGCCCTCTTCTGGAGTAGTGCCGTACGGTTGGGATCCACATCGGGATAGGATAGGCAGAGGACATAAAAAAGCTCAAAGAAGGGCAGCTCGTTTTCTGTCATCGCGAGGTAGCGAAGAGACTGCCACGGATATAATACGGGAATTAGGATATAGCACTCATCAAAACGAAGGCGTTTATCTTTGCGAGGAGAGCTTTCCACAAAATTTGAATGATCGACTTTCTCCTCACAGTGTGAAAATATTTTGTTGGCGCCCACCTACACAGGGAGAAATGATCGTCATAACGAAACAAGAGAAATTAGAGCTCGCGGTCGTTTTTTCCCGCGAGCTGTTCAAGAGTGGAACGGTAGAGAAGTAGCTTGAAGATGGTTTGATGAACCTTCTGCTAGGCACTTAACTGTAAAATGCACAGTAATCACGTAGCTGTAAATGTAGACGTAGATGTGTGACTGTTCTGTGCCAAATGAGCTGGGGTGTTGTCGTGGAGCACAGACACCGCCTTGAACAACTTCGCTTCGTCTCCACAGCCCTCTGAACATCGTAGTTGATTTCAGTAGTATGCGCCTTACAAGCATCATCTCTTAGCAGCACATTAAGGCAAGCCCGTTGATGTTGGATCACAGTAATCACGTAGCTGTAAATGTAGACGTAGATGTGTGACTGTTCTGTGCCAAATGAGCTGGGGTGTTGTCGTGGAGCACAGACACCGCCTTGAACAACTTCGCTTCGTCTCCACAGCCCTCTGAACATCGTAGTTGATTTCAGTAGTATGCGCCTTACAAGCATCATCTCTTAGCAGCACATTAAGGCAAGCCCGTTGATGTTGGATCTTCGCTTTTGACGGCGGTGGTGAATCTACAAGTTTCCATTTTGTTTTGCACCTTTTTCCGAAATTGATAGTGTTACATCCAGCACTCGTCCGTGATTTGGGGACTGAAAAAAGTCATGAAGATTGTTCTGACGCTAGTGCTACGTTTCTGTCGCTTCTTCGCCTCCGTGAGCTTTCTACTTGGATGTGAGCAGTCGTGGAGCTCAGGGGTCAGAAACTTCCGTGATTTTCAAAATGTCACACGAAAAGTAGGAAATTGGTCCGTGACTTATTTACACCTTATCCACTATCGCTTCGATTGTGAGACGCTCTTACGATTCCTGTTTAGTCTCACACAGATGATCTACAAGTTCTTTCTTCACCATTGCCTGCGCCACCCAATCAATGCTCCACATGATGCTCCATTGTTGCTATACACCATCACCAACTCAGCGTGGATTGTTTGTAGCGTTGTTCCACTTCAATTGCAAGCCAAACACATACATTCGCGACACTTTCTGTTGCGAAAGTTGTTACCGTTTGACAGCTGGAATGACACTAACACTCCAAGCGGTGAGGAAGATGCTTCGTGAGCATAATGTTTGTCTTTAATTATTTTTCTATGTATTTAACTGAACAATTACTATATTTTGCCTTGCACGCATTAGTAAATGATCAAGAAGCGTGAACTATCATTAAAAAACCGTAAGAACAGCCATATCTTAGTGATTCAGTGACATAAGCAACAATTTATTTGTGAAGAAATATTTCTATTTACGTAGTGTATGTTCCTTTGGACATGTCCTAACAGACACCACTCATGTAGATATACACTCCTGGAAATTGAAATAAGAACACCGTGAATTCATTGTCCCAGGAAGGGGAAACTTTATTGACACATTCCTGGGGTCAGATACATCACATGATCACACTGACAGAACCACAGGCACATAGACACAGGCAACAGAGCATGCACAATGTCGGCACTAGTACAGTGTATATCCACCTTTCGCAGCAATGCAGGCTGCTATTCTCCCATGGAGACGATCGTAGAGATGCTGGATGTAGTCCTGTGGAACGGCTTGCCATGCCATTTCCACCTGGCGCCTCAGTTGGACCAGCGTTCGTGCTGGACGTGCAGACCGCGTGAGACGACGCTTCATCCAGTCCCAAACATGCTCAATGGGGGACAGATCCGGAGATCTTGCTGGCCAGGGTAGTTGACTCCCACCTTCTAGAGCACGTTGGGTGGCACGGGATACATGCGGACGTGCGTTGTCCTGTTGGAACAGCAAGTTCCCTTGCCGGTCTAGGAATGGTAGAACGATGGGTTCGATGACGGTTTGGATGTACCGTGCACTATTCAGTGTCCCTTCGACGATCACCAGTGGTGTACGGCCAGTGTAGGAGATCGCTCCCCACACCATGATGCCGGGTGTTGGCCCTGTGTGCCTCGGTCGTATGCAGTCCTGATTGTGGCGCTCACCTGCACGGCGCCAAACACGCATACGACCATCATTGGCACCAAGGCAGAAGCGACTCTCATCGCTGAAGACGACACGTCTCCATTCGTCCCTCCATTCACGCCTGTCGCGACACCACTGGAGGCGGGCTGCACGATGTTGGGGCGTGAGCGGAAGACGGCCTAACGGTGTGCGGGACCGTAGCCCAGCTTCATGGAGACGGTTGCGAATGGTCCTCGCCGATACCCCAGGAGCAATAGTGTCCCTAATTTGCTGGGAAGTGGCGGTGCGGTCCCCTACGGCACTGCGTAGGATCCTACGGTCTTGGCGTGCATCCGTGCGTCGCTGCGGTCCGGTCCCAGGTCGACGGGCCTCCCGCATGCCCACTATACGCCCTCGCTCAAAGTCCGTCAACTGCACATACGGTTCACGTCCACGCTGTCGCGGCATGCTACCAGTGTTAAAGACTGCGATGGAGCTCCGTATGCCACGGCAAACTGGCTGACACTGACGGCGGCGGTGCACAAATGCTGCGCAGCTAGCGCCATTCGACGGCCAACACCGCGGTTCCTGGTGTGTCCGCTGTGCCGTGCGTGTGATCATTGCTTGTACAGCCCTCTCGCAGTGTCCGGAGCAAGTATGGTGGGTCTGACACACCGGTGTCAATGTGTTCTTTTTTCCATTTCCAGGAGTGTATATGCTCTGTGAACGCCAATATGATCATTCAGCGCATAGCACTCTTTCCCCGACCTCGTGCGGGACTTCGCGTGATGCGGCGAGCAGGGAGAGGAAAAGGAGCTAGGGAACGTTAAGAAGTTACTGTAAGGCAAGTGGGAATTTAGATTAAGGTGGGAGGTGTGCTTGCGTAGTTCGTGTATTGCTGTTCGACCACTGTATCAATGTGCCTAGTATGTAGGAGACCTAGGTTCGAACTGGGTGGGCTTTGGTACAAATTTTCGTTTGTGACTAATGAATTCTTTCATTGGCCGAATGCTGCAGAGATCGAAATTTCTCGTTCCTTAACATGAAGAAGTACTTCCGAACATGTGCATAATTGCAGCTTACTGCGCTGAAAGTAAGAAAGCATAAACACATATCCAAATGGTTCAAATGGCTCTGAGCACTATGGGACTTAACATCTGAGGTCATCAGTCCTCTAGAACTTAGAACTACTTAAACCCAACTAACCTAAGGATATCACACACATCTATGCCCTCGACAGGACTCGAACTTGCGACTGTAGCGGTCGCGCGGTTCCAGACTGTACAGCGTAGAACCGCTCAGCCACACCGGCCACCGAGCGAGGTGGCGCAGTTGTTAGACACTGGATCGCATTCGGGAGGACGAGTGTTCAATCCCGCGTCCGGCTATTCTGATTTAGGTTTTCCGTGATTTCCCTAAATCACTCTAGGCAAATGCCGGGATGGTTCCTCTGAAAGGGCACGGCCGACTTCCTTCACCATCCTTCCCTAATCCGATGAGACCGATGACCACGATGTCTGGTCTCCTTCCCCAAACCAACCACCCAACCACACCGGCCGGCTAAACACATATTCCATGCATGAAAACCATATATCTCTGTTATTGTCTGTTATTTTTATGATAAGCACTTTACTTGAAGCATTAATTTTTTGTATAGCATCTAATGATTCGCCCATTATTACACTTCACTCGACTTTCAGATACCCTAATATTTTTTTCAATGTAATCACTGTTGCTTCAAAAGGAAATGTGTTGTATTTTCCTGTCCAGAATGAGATTTTCACTCTGCAGCGGAGTGTGCGCTGATATGAAACTTCCTGGCAGATTAAAACGGTGTGCCGGACCGAGACACGAACTCGGGACCTTCGCCTTTCGCGGGCAAGTGCTCTACCAGCTGAGCAACCCAAGCACGACTCACGCCCCGTCCTCACAGCTTTACTTCTGCCAGTACCGCTTCTCCTACCTTCCACACTTTACAGAAGCTCTCCTGCGAACCCTGCAGAACAAGCACACCGTTTTAATCTGCCAGGAAGTTTCGTGTTTTTCTGTCGTTTGCGGCTCAGATGTGGCAGTAGATTCTTGCTGTTTGTGGCTCAGATGTGGAAACAATTGTGGAATTAGTTTCTCTTGTATTGGGAAACAGTTTCATCACTTTTGACGATTTATTATCACGTCTGTATGGTTTCTGTGGCTTGTTGCGTATCTGAAAGTGCATTCCATAAAAGTTTACTACGTTGCAGATTCAGTGATTTGGCTGGAAATATAGTGAACCAAACTTCTCGTTGTTGGGTAGGTATACGTTGTCTTTCTGGAAAAGGCCAAGTCTTCTGCTATGTCGTAGCCATTTTTTGTTCTTAAAGGAAAACGACATTCTTCAGTGAAAATCTCTAGACTACAAGAGAATCGTAAAAAAGCTGCCCTGCAATATAGCGTTTCATACGTCGCAGGGTGCTTAGGACAGTAAAGGAAGGCAAATGTGGCGCATTTTTTTTTATTTTTTGCCCATTTTTATGGCTATCCCTATTCTAAAACTAGGTTTCAGATCAATATAAACCGCACTGCTCGCACTCATCCGATATAGCATTCAGAAGTGTAGCTTGCTGGTGGATTGGCGCGATGCTGTCGCAGTGTAGCGCCTGTTGTGTTAAACTGTGCTTTCACCAACTTTGTCAACGGGCTGCCTTCTCTGGCGGCGTGGTACGGTACTGTAGATCGGGGATTTCAGTATGTACCACGACTGCAAACATGCGCCTACTGTCAACCAAAAAAATTTATAACGCAACTTTATGTTTTCGAGGAGACAATTAAAACTTGACGACTGTCGGAACCTCTGCACTGCCGCGGCCACGCCCCTTGCGCTGCAGCGCTGAGTGACGTTTTGTGTGGGGTGGGCAGGCGCCGTCAGTGTGTCAACACGTCGCAGCCTGCGAGGCCGCGGAGTGTGTGTGTGTGTGTGTGTGTGTGTGTGTCTGGACCGGCAGACGGCACACACGTGGCTCACCTCTGCCATCGATCGCCACTAATTGCGCTGTCTTTCCGGTCGACACGTGCCCAAGCGCCGCAATAAGCGGGCGTTTTTCTGTCTGTGCGCGGACAGCTGTTAGCCCGTGTCCTACCCCGGCCACGTACTCGTCGATAGCCGTAGCACAGTGCATTTTCTAGAAACTTCTTCCCTTTTCTTCACCGGTTGTAATAGATATAACGTAAATTCTTCCGTCGCTGTTACGGCTAAATATTTTACAGTAGAATAATGAAACACTCTCACTGACAGTAAAGTTAAGTGATCAAAAGGAGTGCTCTGTCCTATGTCGAAGCTTCGTTTCTGTTCGTGTTTCCGACGAAATTTAAATGATTTGGCCGGTTAATATCTGCCGGGTGATTTAGAAAAGAAAGAACAGATTTCAATTGTTTATTGCAGACAAACTACACTGAAGCGCGAAAGAAACTGGTGTAGCATTCGTGCCGGCCTGTGTGGCCGAGCGGTTCTAGGCGCTTCAGTCTGGAACCGCGCGACCGCTAGGTCGCAGGTTCGAATCCTGCCTCGAGCGTGGATGTGTGTGATGTCCTTAGGTTAGTTAGGCTTAAGTAGTTCTAAGGTCTAGGGGACTGATGACCTCAGATGTTAAGTCCCATAGTTCTCAGAGCCATTTGAACCATTTTGTAGCATTCGTATTCAAATACAGATATATGTAAATAGGCAGAATACGGCGCTGCTGTCGGCAACGTCTGTATAAGACAACAAGTGTCTGGCGCAGTTATTAGATCGGTTACTGCTGCTACATTGGCAGGTTATCAAGATTTAAGTGAGTTTGAATGTGGTGTTATAGTCGGCGCACGAGCGATGGGACACAGCATCTCCGAGGTAGCGAACAATTGGGGATCTTCCCGTACGACCATTTCACGAGTGTGCCGCGTGAATACCAGGAGCCTGGTAAAACATCAAATCTCCGACATCGCTGCGGCTGGAAAAATATCCTGCAAGAACGGGACCAACAATGACTAGAAGAATCGTTCAACGTGACAGAAGTGCAAGACAGAAGTGCAACCCTTCCGCAAATTGGTGCAGATTTCAGTGCTGGACCATCAAAAACGGTCAGCGTGTGAACCATTCAACGAAACATAATCGATAAGGGCTTTCGGATTCGAAGGCCCACTCGTGTACCCCTAATGACTACACGACACAAGGCTTTACGCCTCGCGTGGGCCCGTCAACACTAGCACTGGACTCTTGCTGACTGGAAACAAGCTGCATCATCGGACGAGTCTCGTTTCAAATTGTTTCCAGTGGATGGAAACATGGTGACTGGAAACATGTTCCCCGGTCGGACGAGTCTCGTTGCAAATCGTATCGAGTGGATGGACGTGTACGGGTATGGAGACAACCTCATGAATCCATGAACCCTACATGTCAGCAGGGGACTGTTCAAACTGGAGGAGGCTCTGTAATGGTGTGCACTTGGAGTGATTATGGGACCCTTGATGCGTCTATATGCGACTCTGACAGGTGACACGTACGTAAGAATCCTGTCTGATCGCCTGCATCCATTCATATCCATTCTGTATTCCGATGGACTTGGGCTATTCCAGCAGGACAATGCGACACGCCACAAGTCCAGAATTGCTACAGAGTGTCCCCAGGAACACACTTCTGAGTTTAATCACTTCCGATGGCCACCAAATTGCCCCAGACATGAACATTATTGAGCGTATCTGGGATGCCTTGCAAAGTGGTGTTCAGAAGGGATCTCCACCCCGTCGTACAGCCCTGCAGAACTCATGGTGTCAATTCTCCCCACTACTACTTCAGACATTAGTTGAGTACATGCCACGTCGCGTTGGGGCACTTCTGTGTGCTTGCGGGGGCCCTGCACGGTAATTGGCAGCTGTACGATATTTTTTGGCTCTTCAGTGTGTAAAAGGCAGAAACACGTTGCACGTATCACTGGACAGAGGGGAGTTCAAAGTTTTGACACGGCTGCATTGTTCTGTTTGCAGCACCATGGCCATTATACCACTACAGATATCATTTTCTGTGTTGAAATCTGCGCGAAGTCAATCGATTGTTGAAGTGCAACGTGCATTCCGCTGTCGATTCAGCAAGAAACCACCTATGCACACGTAGACTTATGACTGGTATACAAAATTGTTGGAAGTTGGTTGCATGTACAGAGGGAAGACCAGTGGTCTGCCACGCACGTCTCATGAAAATATCGAGCATATCCGAGATGCGTTCACACGGGGCACTCGGAAGTCCACAAGTCCGGCAGGTCAGGAACTTAAAAGTGCTCAAACATCGTTGTAGCATGTTCTGAAATGACGCCTGCATATCAAGCCTTACAACTTGGAGTTACTGCAGCAACTGCGTCCCAGCGCCCCTAACAGAAGGTTCGAATTTTGCATTTCATTTCTCCAGAATGTGGCAGAGGACACTTTTTCCGAACGACTCATCTTTTCGGAAGAATCGAGGTTTCACGTATTGGGTAAAGTAAACCGCCATAATGTACGAATCTGGGGGTCAGAAAAACCGGGCGCTGTCGTCGAACGTTAAAGAGACTCACGGAAACGGAATGTGCAAAATGGGTTGTTTCCTCAACTTCCCGAAGATTCCAGTGACTTTTGCCCATGACGGCGCACTTTCACCTTGAGGTGCGGCGTTCTCTTCACATTATCATCCCACAACGTTGCATTGGAAGAGGTGGATAACGAGATTTTGTTCATTGCTTTTGGCTTCCCAGGTCACTCAGTCTCATACCTTGCGATTTTTTTCTGTCGGGATACATAAAAGGCAGAGCCTTTTTACACCTATGGCAACTGCCCTTTAACAGCTGAGAAATCAAATTGTTGAATCTGTCGATTCAATAAACAAGGACCTGTCGATTCATGTGTGGAATGAAACGGACTACCATTTCGATGCTTCTGGAGCAGTGCATTGTGCTCGACTATATGGTATTGTGTCTGTGCAAACTTAAAACTTTGAACCTTCCTCTATCCAGCAGCATGTGCAATGTGTTTGCGTCTTTCATAGTTGGTCCGTAATAAACAACTGAAATCTGTTCGTTCTATTTAAATCACTCCGCATAGAGCCTAGAGCTTTGTTTCAACTATCAAAACTCAGATACAGAATATCTTTGTTCTCTATATGGTGAATTTCATAATCATTGTTAACATAATTTCGGACCTTTCTGGTTTGTTATTCCTCCACTTAACGTTTCTGCTGAAATAAACTTAAGATACTTTTAATGAAAGAGTTCACACACACACACACAAAAAAGAAAAAGCCTGCTAACCATAGCTGGGATGAAATAGCTCGTCAGGTCAGGAGCTATTGTTCACTTCAGTCGGGAACCACGGCTGCTACGGTCGCAGGTTCGAATCCTGCCTCGGGCATGGATGTGCGTGATGTCCTTTGGTTAGTTAGTCTAGGGGACTGATGACCTCAGATGTTAAGTCCCATAGTGCTTAAAGCCATTTTTTATTATTCAGTGAGGAGTAATACGTAGCCGTTGATTGTGTTGTAAGTCCGTATTGCAGATTATAGTTGCACAGTCACCAGTCAGCAATTTTCCTGAGCTATCGTCCACGTTAGAACATGTATATCATCACAAGAAAAAATAATCGTTTAAAGTTACTCTTACTTTCTTTTCTTTCAGATATGAGCCACAGTTATCTCGTTGTACATTAGCGTACTGTTATTCTTGTTAAATACCGTCCAAATACCGACAGTTATTACTTTTTATCAAATAAGGTTTCTCTTAGGTCAACCTTCTTCGTATAACAAACAAGAGCAAGAGACAAGTATACTCGCATAGAATTTATAACGGGCACAGAACTTCTAGCGCCACGCGCTATTTCAGCTACTGTCCATTTAGTAATGCACCTACCGCGAATTTTATTATATGACATATTACATTAGCACGTGGTAGTGAAATGACAACCTATAATATTTATATAATCAGGTGAACTGCGATTATAAGTTACCCTTATTATAATTTGTATCTCTCACAATCGGCTTGGCTATTATGTGACATTATCATTATTTATATTTCACGTATTGAACTTTGACGTGCCCGAGAGCAGATGCTCTAGGTGTTATAGATCATGACTGATACACGGAGCGGGCGCACGCTCGTGTATGCATGTGTGTGTGTGTGTGTGTGTGTGTGTGTGTGTGTGTGTGTATGAGGGAGACAGAGAGAGAGAGAGAGAGAGAGAGAGAGAGACAGAGAGAGAGAGAGAGGGGGGGGGGGGAGGAGAGAGGCAGACGGTGAGAGTTGAATACTATGATATGACTGAAGTATGTTGTCACGACACAAAGTCTCTAGAGATAACGAAGGCCGACGAGCTAACAGTGTAGTGTTGATATAGCGTGGTTATGACGTCAGACAACACAGTGGGCCGCTGAACAACATAATGAGACAAAGCAGAACATTACCAGCAGACATGCACATTCAGTTTGAAATACGCGTTTTATCTGCCTGAAAAAACTCAAGTTTTAATTAAATTATTCGTTTTCACCTATTATCTTTCAGTTTAACTGTTTTCGAAGTGACATCACTATTAAGTTAACCAAACTGTGGATGTCCTTTCACTCCGTCCAGAACACCATAATCGATGCACTTTCTTGACCAACACTAATATTTAGCCTGCAGATGACGATATATTCAACCATTAACTGTATTTGGGCTGCAAATAATGGTGTACGCCACTATTCGTGTAAATAAGTACTGCAGAATGTGAATAGTTATTGCCTCCTAAAGCAAAATGCAAGGAAAGTTTATTAAGCACATACTTTGTATGGGCCACCTCGTGAATCCAGAAACAACATTCTTGGTGGTATAGTCACAGAAACAATGAGCACCGAATGGCTACCAGCGTTGTCAGCCATCCAGCCTTCTGATGTGACAAGCTCATCAGGAAATCTCGATTGCAGCCGTTGATGACATGCTATTAATTATGCCTATCGCGCCATTCGATTTGTCCCCGAACGTCATAAATTAAGGCACAGTGGAGTCTCGTCAGAGAGCGACGGAAATTATCTGTCGTCATATATGTCCTACCTGATTAGAGATTGCAGATTGCTTTTGGTGCGATAAAGGTCGTGATGGGGATATTCAAAACAAGTTCAAATGTTTCTTCAGAACGGGTGGAGTTAGCTGTTTTTGTTTGTGTTATTCGTGCTAATGTTAACTACTTCTTACACCTTTGCTAATCTCGTTAACAGAGGTTTTCGGAAATAATGAGCTTACACGCTTTCTTACTGAGGCAGAAAATGTTCTGAATTCCGAAATGTTCTGAAGTTCAAACATGGTCAGTACTCATCCATTAACCATTTTACTTACGGCGTCTCAGCATACTAATTTGTAATGCGATATGTTTTATGGTCAATGAGACAAAGAAGGAACGATGGAAGGAAGAATAGAGTGTGACACCCCGTCGACGATGTTGTCAGCAGAGTCTCAGCACAAGCTCGGTTTGGGGAAGAGTGAGGAAGGAAACAGGCCGTACTCTTTCGATGGAAACATCGCGATATTCTCTTTAAATTATGGAGGACGGAATGGGCAGTTAACCGCTGTCGTTCCGAATACGAGTCCATTGTCCTATCAATGTGCCACCTCGCTCAGTTATCAAAAAAAAAAATATATATATCAAGAGAGGAAGATACAGTTGAAGAAAACTTTCTTTTATAAAATGAAAGTAGTGACGTTAAGCGAAAGCAAGTTTGTGAAACTATGCTTTTGGTGTACAGAGGGAAATCTGTAAAGATGAAACTGTCGTTTTAATTCTACATCTAGATTTAAGCCCCACAATGCATTCTACGGAGCGTCCCTTTCCTCTTCAACTCACGTGCAGGAAATTGCGGCCGTCAGTATGCTTTCATTGGTGCCTAGATCTCTTGTTATTTTTTCCCTGTGGACCTTCTTTTTCCTGGCCTTCTTCACGAGACCGGCATCCTAATGTGGATTTGGTTAGTGGTGGGGGCTGCCCGGATGCTCTTCCTGAGGGCGAGTTCTTAATTTTCGGCAATTTATAACTGTGAGTGAAGAAAGAGGAATATGAGCACTGGTCGGCTAAAATGGCGTCCAGCCTATTCAAAGGCAATAATAGATGTCTTAAGAAAGCCACAGCCAACGTTGCGGTGACTGAATCTGCCAATGGAATCGCTTTCAGATATTATCAAAACTGAGCAATGGTTGATAGTGTAAAGGACAGTCAAAAGAAAACGAGACAGGAGGGAAAAAGTAAGTAAATGTTTACTATTTCGTAAATACTCCCTATAACTGTCAATACATTTATCCCACTGTGAGACAAGACGGTCGGTGCCCTCATGGACAAATGTTTACGGTCGCCTACTGAACCATGATTGTACCCAGACGTGCTCACCTTGGTCCGAAGCAAATCAACGACCACGAACGTCTTTCTTAAGGACTCTGAAAATATGGAAATCGCATGGGGAGAGATCGGGACTGTATGGAGGGCTTCCCAGAAAAACTTCTGCAGCGTACTCGAAACGACCTTGGCAAAATGTGGGCGGGTATTGTCCTGCAACAGAATGATGTGAGCGTTATTGGGCATTTTGAATTGAGGTGGACTTCAATTTTTGACAAGTGTCCACGTACCACTGTGCATTAGTTGCGGCGTTGTGTTCCAGAAAGTCTGTCAGGAGCAGATGGATGGACAGCAACATGCTGTTGCAGGATAATGCGCACCCACATGTTGCCAAGGTTATTTCCACTACAGCGTAGAAGTTTCGCAGGGAAGCACTTACACATCCATCATACAGTCCTGATCTCTCCCTACGAGATTTCCACGTTTATGGGTTCCTGAAGGAAGACATTCATGGCTGTCGGTTTGCTTCGAACAAACAAGTGCACGTTTGGGTAAGTGGATACAATCATGGTCCCGTAGTCAATCGCAAACATGTTTCCATTAAGGCACTGATCGTCTTGTTTCACAGTGGTATAAAAACCTTGGCACCATCTTGGTGGGTGATTACTTTTAAAATAATAATCTGTTTACTTACTTTTTCCATCTGATTCATTTTCATTTGACTGCCCGTTATAGATTTCAGTTGTTTTGATTCTGCGTAGGAGAAGTATATCTCGACTGTGCAGAATTTCTCTGATGTAGGAACAAAAGAAAATTTAAACAGTATGCAGATGTTATGAAGTGTTTATGTGCCACTAATTTATTTAGAATATATGAACTGCCGACACTGCTACGGTTTATACACTACCATAAGGATCATAGGATGACAAAGTGCCGTCCACTGGAACATTGCAGAAGAAGATGACTGCTGCTGACGAAAACGTCATTGTAACCAGAAATGGTAGCCATGTGAAGGCAGATGCAATAGCCCGAAACCGGTGATGGCATTGGATTAAAGCATTTTAAAAGTATTGCAGCTGGTTACGTTACACACCCACAATCGTTAATCCAACGTGGGTAAAATGACAGTGTTTAGGTTAATCTACATCTACATCTACATTTATACTCCGCAAGCTATCCAGATGTGTGTGGCGGAAGGCACTTTACGTGCCATTGTCATTACCTCTCTTTCCTGTTCCAGTTCGCGGGAAGAACGACTGCCGGAAAGCCTCCGTGCACGCTCGAATCTCTCTAATTTTACATTCGTGATCTCCTCGGGAGGTATAAGTAGGGGGAAGCAATATATTCGATATCTCATACAGAAACGCACCCTCTCGAAACCTGGACAGCAAGCTACACCGCGATGCAGAGCGCCTCTCTGGCAGAGTTTGCCACTTGAGTTTGCTAAACATCTCCGTAACGTAATCAGGTGTTGCTCTGTGGAACTGTAACGCGAGCACGCGAGAGGTAAGGAATGCGAGAACGATCTGTCTGTTGAGGTGCTGTTTCCACATAGTTCCGGGGAACAGCAACAGGGTGCAACCCTCGGCCACTTATACAGCTCCCAACGCACTTCAAAGCGCAGCCGGGCCGCGTGCTGCGCCCTCAGAATTCTAACCAGCCGGTCTGGACGGAAGCCGGCGCTGGCTACCGCCGTATCCACTGGCCAGGCTCGAAAAGCGCTCACACTTCCGGCAATTGTTCGCGCGATCTCTCTTTAGTTCTCTTATCTCGAAGTCGCTCATTTCAGAACGTACACGATCACTTAACGTCGTGCACACTCGAGTCTACCAGCAATAAATTGCGTAATTCGCCAGCCTTCTGATAGAGATGTTTCATGCTTGCTCTCCGCCATTCTTTGTTTCTCTATTTTACCGCTTCTCCCTCCCTATCGTCTTGATGGCTTCGACGATATAGCGCGGAATGAAGACATCCCTAGCGTTTGACAGCTAGCTTCACCCAGCATATCGCAAGTCACCGATATTTCATAGAAGAGAGTAACGAGTCGTGTGTCATTGTTGGCTGCGGTGTGGTCAGCCGCCTAATTCCTTTGCACACAATGGTTCCTCTACTCACGATGTGTCAGAGTCGTGTCTCAAGTGTATTTTCTGAGTGTAGTTAACTAATGGATGTGTGCGGTGCAGTGTTTGCGTAATATAGGGTGTTTCAGATAAGGGGTTTTTCTCTGTAAATTACAAAATAATAAATGAAATGAATATTTGCTAACATAGATAAACAGAAAAATTGCTCTTCCTGCGGAGCCGTGAACATGCAGGGGGCAGAGAAAGGTAAGGAAACATTAAAAACACAACACATTACCACGCACATTTTTTTTAAGAAACCGTTGGCATTCACTTGATCTTTTAGTAGTCTCGGAATGCATAAATACAATTTCTGTGTGCATTCAAAGGAATCTGACACCATTCTTCCACCAAAGTTGTGGCTAAGTTCAGGTAACTATTATGACTGACGTAGATAACGATCAGGCACTCTGCTCCCCATGGGTGACCACAAGGGCTCAATAACATTGACAAAAAAATGGCTCTGAGCACTATGGGACTTAACTTCTGAGGTCATCAGTCCCCTAGAACGTAGAACTACTTAAACCTAACTAACCTAAAGACATCACACACATCCATGCCCGAGGCAGGATTCGAACCTGTAGCGCCCAGAACCGCTCGGCCACTCCGGCCGGCAATAATAACATTGACATCTGGTGATTGTGTTGATGAGGGGAGATGCGACAGTTCAACCTCGTGCTCCCAAAACCAGTCCTGGACGATGCGAACCGTATGAGGAAAAGAAACATTGTACCATGGGATACTCCTGATCATCCAAAACAGTCAGAAATACGACCATGCACAGTATCTATGGGACTCACGGAATACTACGATATGGCTGCCCAAATCAATGCTGAAACACTGCAATGTTTCGCTTTTGGGATGTAAAGTCGGCCAGAAGTTGGAAACAGTGTGAAACAAGACTCAATCCGACCAAATGACTTTCTCCACTGTCCAGATTTTATTGCTTCGGCACCAAGTTTCCCTGTTACCGGCTTTAGCACTAATGGTGTGCGATGTTCGAATTCCTTCTCGCCCAACAATTCGCAGCTTATGGAGCTCCCTTCGTGTTGTTTTGTTGGTGGCAGGGTTCGAGAGTGCACCATTCTGCTGACTGCTGTCCTCTTATTTTTCGTCACAATCTTCTTCTGTGACTGTTCGTCACGATCACTCAACACGCATTTTCTCCCGCATTGTGACTTCATGGTTGATGCTTTTCCACTTTCCTCTAATGCGGTTTATCTTCAACACGGCGCCTCTTGAAACTCCAAACACTTCGACTACGTAGGTTACAGAACCATCCACCATACGAGCACCAACAATTTGGCCACGTTCAGAGTCACATGGTTCCAACCAACGTAACGGACTCACAGCCACACAGAACACTGTTATGACCACGACTGACACTTGCAACGTGCTGAGGACATTGCACGGGTCCAGTTAGTGGTCAAGTAGAATAGTGCAACCTGTAGCCTTGGCTACCACCTGCATTTCTGTACAAGCATGCATTTCTCGTGATGTTTATTTAGTTATTTTCCAGAGAGTTACAGCAACGAGTTACAATTTTCCAAATAGAATATTAATTTTGATCACGAATAACTGATTACTTAAACTAATTGTGTACAAATCAGTTTAAAATTTAATAAAATTTCTGTCACTTGTAGTTAGGGACTTATAAAAGGATGGGTGTAAAACACGCTGTGTCATGAAATTTGATGATGTTTGGTTTTAGGGCGCTCAACTGCGCGGTCATCAGTGCCCGTAGGAAGTCCCAATTTTTACACAGTCCATTTTCTTTTCACAACTCAGTCTAGTCACTCTCACAAATGACGATGATGAGAGGATGAGAACAACACAAACACCCAGTCCCCGGGCAGAGAAAAATCCCCAACCCGGCCGGGAATCGAACCCGGGACCCCGTGATCCAGAGGCAGCAACGCTAGCCACTAGACCACGAGCTGCGGACGTGTGATGGAATGACAAGCTTCCTCGATGCGCTATTTAAAGTCATGCTCAGTTACATCCTACATCGCTGCCGTATACAAAGCAGGTCGGAATGCACCCAGAAACGAGGTTCGGTCTGCTATGGATATTGTTGACATGGAATAAACACGGCATACGCATCTAACGAGAACGTAGACGCTGATGGTCGGCGAATGTCGATATGAAGCCAATGGTGCAGCCAAGGCTTATACTATGCGATATCCTGGTCGAAGTCACGTGTTCCCTTCCTAGGGTACGTTTATGCTGCAACCTCGTTGCTCACTGATGACGCAGGCGTCTCACTTCGCGCCGGAAACCTTTACGATGTCACTGTTTACACAGCTAGTTGAGTGAATTACTTGCAGTGTGCAAAGCACAAACTATGTTCCCTATGCCTCACCTGACTACAATAATACTGGCCCGTTCGTTCCATAAATGAGGTTATAGGTAACGAGAAAGAATAAGAGGTATGGATGCACGCTTTGATTGTAGACCGTCCACACTGCAGATACTTTCACCAGTTCCAGCAACACCTCAAAAATTATGCACAGCACTTTTCCAATAGTTACTTGTGTCATTACAAATTATCCATTTAATTTTAAATGTTATATAATCAGAATAGTTATGGTATGAAGATTCGATCTGAAATTATTAACGCAATTATTGTTGAAAAGTAATTCGTACGTACAATCACTCCGAGGGAATATTTCGTCACTTTTTATCCACATCTACTTCATATACTACATTTGCCACTTGTAGATTTTCATGCTGATATTCTAACAAAAAAGAAAAAGAAAGGAACTAATTTCAAAAAATCATTACGCCTAGTGATATTCATCACGAAACGGTTACGATAATCTGCATGCCTCTGGTTCCAGATAGTTGTGCGTCGAAAAACGGCTGAGGAAACTGCCTGTGTAAAATATTCATTTGTAGCTATGACAACATTACTGTCTGAGTATGGTGATTTCATTGGTAGGATTCTTTGAAAATGCAATTAGTCTATAAAGGAGTTTGCTTACAGAACACTCACGCCACCCATCCTAGAATACAGCTTAACTGTGTGGGATCCATACCAAGTAAGACTAACAGCAGAGACAAAAAGTATACGAACAATGGCAGCACCAGTGGTCACATGTTTGTTTGATCACCAGAGGGCGTCAGGAAGTGGATGAAAATCCGAGCTGGGAGATACTTGAAGTTTGACGCACACTAACTCTTGAAACAGTACTTACAACGTTTCAAGTACCAGTATTAATGAATATACTACAGCTCTTTACGTATCGATTTTTCAGTGATCTCAAATTAATCTAACTGCTAGAGTGACCTTGAAGCAGCCAACCACGGAACAAGTTTCACGACACGCGACGACGGTCGCTTGATACCATCGCTTGCCGAGGTTCGTAGCGAGCAGCGACGGCGTAGGTTAATGCTCCGGTGTATGAGTCCGTGGGCTTGTTTCACCACTGCGGCGAGTAGCGAGCACCGAGGCGGTACCATAAACGCACCATTACGTGCTGAACACCGACTCAGAAAACAACTAGTTTGAGGAGATGCAGCGTAATTTGTGTGGTGAATAGTCACGGTCACAAGCTTAACACGTATCACTTGTCACCCACACAGAGGCAGCATGGGAACATGGGCCATCAGCAATTTCACTCTGGGCCCCCTTACAATGTGTTGTGTTCCCTAGCGAACGCATCTTTACAGTTTGTGGTGGAAAGCACTCCGTCGTCAGGCCATAAGTAGCCCATCGGGACCATCCGACCTCCGTGTCATCCTCAGTTGAGGATGCGGATAGGAGCGGCGTGTGGTCAGCTCACCGCTCTCCCGGTCGTTATGATGGTTTTCTGTGACCGGAGCCGCTACTATTCGGTCAAGTAGCTTCTTAATTGGCATCACGAGGCTGAGTGCACCCAGAAAAATGGCAACAGCGCATGGCGGCCTGGATGGTCACCCATCCAAGTGCCGCCCACGCCCGACAGCGCTTAACTTCGGTGATCTCACGGGAACAGTTGGATCCACTGCGGTAAGGCCGTTGCCTTTGTGGTGGAGAGAGCCGTCATAATATACAATACTGGGCTACAGAAAGTCCTAAGTTGTCGCTTTATGTCGATTGTCAGAGGAAGCGGTCCATTCAAAATGGTTCAAATGGCTCTGAGCACTATGGGACTTAACATCTATGGTCATCAGTCCCCTAGAACGTAGAACTACTTAAACCTAAGTAACCTAAGAATATCACACACATCCATGCCCGAGGCAGGATTCGAACCTGCGACCGTAGCAAAGCGGTCCATTGACATCTGGTGTGGAATCCTTGCAGATGAACGCATGGGCTCACACTGCTTCAAAGGTAATCCAGCAGACGGGTCGTTTCAGATTTTATAGTAGACACTTTAGGTGATCGCCTCGAAAACGTCGGTATAGACGTAAGAGGCAGTATGTAGATGCAGCATAGTGGACACCAAGCCAATATTGTGCGTGGCATTGCGCAAGTACTTGACAACAGATTTCCTAGGGCGCCGTGTTCCTCACGAACGGCCCAACCTGTTGCCCGAATTTAACACCAGTAAATTTCTTTTTATGGGTATATCTAAAGAATCGTGTTCATGTCACTGAACCCACATCCCCAACTGATTTCAAACACCGCATCAAGGAAAATTGTCACACCTTGACACCATCAACTTTATGTAAAACTTTGAACGTTTCTAGCCCCCTAACTAAAATTGACAGAAATTCGGTTTAAATTAATTTGTACATAGTTGGTTTAAATGATCAATTACATGATAGAAAAAATAATCGTCTATTAGCTCGTTGCACTAACTTATTCTAAAATAGTAAAATAACTTACGTTCATACATCTGCAGAAAGAGTGACGTTTCTTACTTTTACCATCAACAGCGTCGCATGGCTTCACTCCATCAGACATTGCGAAAGGTGTGGAATTTAACCAACACTGGCGCAAAGACTAGTAATCGGAAATTTTGGCTGACAGTTGGATTACAGGTGGTGCATAAACTCTTGAATTTGCATGTCCAGTGAACAACTACTATCTCTTGTGAACGCTGGATGCTGAAACCTGTTCGCTCTTGGGTTAAACTTCTATGTAAAGGACTTAATGTTTTGGCGCACTGTTAACTGGACAGAAAGTATAAAGTGCTACATACATCAGAAGCTTTAAAAGAGGAACAGTTCCAGATTGTCTGTAGTCAGAAGGTGCACGTGAAAACAATTAATCGGAATTTATTTCTGTATCATTAATAACGATTTAAATCTGAAACAGTTGTCCCTGTTAATATTAGGTGAAGTTAGCGGGAGATAACTAATTATCGTAGCTTCACTCCCGATGTGCAATCATGAGGATAGTATCTTGCTAGTCCCCGTAAGGCAACACCTTAGAAAAGTCTATTTGGTTTGGTATATTCTGGACAAAACGGCGGAGTCATCAGAATAAATTACAAAAGACGTTCAAAATTTGACGTCATCTCCTGAGCCGCGCGGGGTAGACGTGCGGTCCAAGTCGCCATGTCACGGTTTGCGCGGCTTTCCCCGCCGGAGGTTCGAGTCCTCCCTCGGGAATAGGTGTGTGTGTGTGTGTGTGTGTGTGTGTGTGTGTGTGTGTGTGTGTGTGTGTGTGCGTGCGTGTGTGTGTTGGCCTTAGCGTAAGTTAGTTTAAGATAGATTAATTAGTGTGTAAGCCTAGGGACCGATGACCTCAGTAGTTTGGTCCCATAGTACCTTACCACAGCCGGCCGGGGTGGCCGAGCGGTTCTAGGCGCTACAGTCTGGAACCGCGCGACCGCTCCGGTCGCAGGTCCGAATCCTGCCTGGGGCATGGATGTGTGTGATGTCCTTAGGTTCGTTAGGTTTAAGTATTCTAAGTTCTAGGGGACTGATGACCTCAGAAGTTAAGTCCCATAGTGCACAGAGCCATTTGAACCTTACCACAAATTTCCAAATTTTTTCGTGTCCTGAAAATCAAATTCAAAATTTGATGTCGTCTCCAGAAAAACAAATTTACTTTAGACCTGCGTGATGCCGGTGCCCATCAGGTAAAGACTGAGGTGTTCGGGATAGCGCAGAAGGCACATCTACCCGTGTCTGCCAGTTGTGCGTAGACTTTAGAAACTATCACAAAGAGCCGAATACAAACTGAAGTATAAGTGTTGCTCACAGCATCGTATAGTACCTAAAGCGATATATGAAATACTTAGTGCACGGTGGCAATTTTATTCGAACTAGCTCAATCCAATCTGAGCGGCCAAGTTCCTTATGACTGCGGGTGTGGTATTCTTCCTTACACCTGGACTTGTGATAAGCGCGATTTCATCTCGTGTGTTACTGTCTTTGAGACTGACAATACAGGATCTGTAGTCATCAGGGTTGGACGCCACGTCTTTCACGACAGTCTATTATCGATAAAGGATTTGCTCATTAGTGGAATTTGCGTAGCAGAGTGCGGCCTTACACTTTGCCACCATTTCCGTGGCCTGTACGTCCGACGTCCTCATTTCCTTTTGTGAGGGAATCCAAGTTTTGCTATCCTACAATTTTGAAGCGCCCTTATTGCCTTATAAAAATTTCATACCGTCTCCTTCCTCGTCTTACACTGCAGCACTCGATGTATTGTATAATGCAAAGATGGTTCAAGCAAACGTTCAAAAGCTTTCTTAGCTTATAGAGGACATCGAAGTAGGTTATTTGACGTAGTGCACTGAAGGACACAAAAGTCGTGGAAAGCCTCTTGCTTTTTTTTTTTTTTTTAACTAAGATGTAGAATTTATTTCTTAATGCAACGTTCTGAAACGAAGCTGTGACAAAATCAGCATACTGTACTCGTTAGAGACCTTGCGGAACTGACCCTTTTAGATTTCCTTAATACCTATGGGATTCGAACATTAGTTTTAAAAATATCCGAAAAAATTGCGTTGTAGATTGAAAGATATCCAAGCGCTTAATTACGAGTACATAACCTTTCTCGCTAATTAACGTATTCGTTGGTAGCTGTGTGTGTTGCGTAATAGACTTTTAATAGTAAAGTCAGTATTCGATCCTCGCTAGTTTTTTACTGTTATTTAAGTTCTATATTAAAAAATGGAAATGTTAATTAACAAATACTGAATTTTAATTTTTTAATAAATAATGATCTTTTTTTTACTAATGGTCATATGAAAATGAAAATTTGAAAAATTACATACATTAATAACAAAGTTCAGCCTCTAAAAATTAAAACGGTCTCAGGCGCTGCAGTCATGGACTGTGCGGCTGGTCCCAGCGGAGGTTCGAGTCCTTCCTCGGACATGGGTGTGTGTGTTTGTCCTTAGGCTAATTTAGGTTCAGTGGTGTCTAAGCTTAGGGACTGATGACCTTAGCAGTTGAAACCCATAAGATTTCACACACATTTGAACATTTTTTTTAAATTAAAAAGTTTTTTTTCTATTCTGTGTCGCTTTTGCTGTCCTACTATTCTGTAGCTCACTTATTGCCTTATAAATCTTCATTATGAATACCCACAATTTAATCTGAACAGGAATTAAAAACAAAAATGTTTTATTAAGAATTATGATTCAGTATTTCTTAAGTAGCGTGTCTATTTGATAATAAGTATGGGATTAATATACAGGTATAAATCAAGTAACGATTTTACGATTATAATCCCGTCACTCTATCAGTTTTTTGAGAATTTCGTCTTGCTGTTTCGTCATGCTGCTTTTAAGAAACTAATGTCTGAGCGCCCGCATCTCGTGGTCGTGCGGTAGCGTCCTCGCTTCCCACGCCCGGGTTCCCGGGTTCGATTCCTGGCGGGGTCAGGGATTTTCTCTGCCTCGTGATGGCTGGGTGTTGTGTGCTGTCCTTAGGTTAGTTAGGTTTAAGTAGTTCTAAGTTCTAGGGGACTGATGACCGTAGATGTTAAGTCCCATAGTGCTCAGAGCCATTTGAACCATTTTTAATGTCTGAGCACTGACTTTCAAACTCTGCAAGTCTGAAGTAATCCGTACGTTCCTCTTCTAAGTGAAAACCGGTAGCGTTTGATTGGACTATTTTTCGCGCCTTTCGAGAACCGTTGCCATTGCTGTATTGCTCGACGCGAACGAAGCACAAACTCCTCTGTGACTAGCACTGGAAAGAAATTCGGCTGCGTCCATTTCAAAGGAACCATCCCGGCTTACACCTTAATCTTTTTAGTGAACTCGGGGGATATCTAAATGTGGGTGGCCAGAGTGGGATCCGAACCCAGCTCCTCCGGAATGCGAGTCAAGTGCCTGGACCAGTCCACCACCTAGCTCGGTTGGTCAGAGTGAGGAAACTTCTTTCTGAAGATGCGAAAAATACCTGTAATCTTATAACGACCCATTGTTTTTGAGACGAGTAGTTTAACAGCCGTGCTACCTGTATTAATTTGACAGTGATTCGAATGAGTTACCTTTCACACAAAAGATTACTGTATCTTTTGCGATAAACCATGGTTCTCATAGAGTGACAGTTCAACATTATGAAACTACTAAATGGAGAGACGTGCGACTGTTGACAAAAAATAACTTATGTTAAGGAGACTGTTTAACTTTTGAATAGCTGTGGAACGAGTGGATTTCGCTGTAGTAAGCTAACCAGGTACTGCATCGTTCCTTTGCTGGGAACAGCGTGACTACTGCGATAAAACTACTCCAGAACAAAGGACGGAGCGCTATCGGTACACGGCGCGGCGCGTGTTTTGCGTCAGCTACCCAGAAAGTGGGCGTGGCGCCCACCGCCCACTCGTTGCTGCAGCTGGCGTGTTGCACCACGGGGCAGCAACCGTTAGCTTAATGTTCTCACACTAAGGCTGGCTTTTATTTCCATAAAAGTTCGTCAGGTGGAATTAGCTCACACAGGAGAAGTTGCAGCTTTTATACTTTAGACTTCTGGCTTATTACGGACCCTAGCAATGAAATGCTAACAGTAGACAATAAAGGGACCATCGTAAGATATTTTCGAGGCCACGTAAATAGGGTAGTAAGTATCTGCTGAGATGGCAGGGAGAATCGGAGATGATATGGTTACTTACAAACAGTGACTGTAATAATGTTACTTCCTGTGAAATCCGCCACTGTCCGGTGAGACTGTTTTTCAGATTCCATCGATAAATTACTCATTATTCTGAAGATTTGCTGTTAAAGACACACAGCTCAACTAGAAATGGCTGTATTGAGGATGGTATGGCCTTGTCTCCAAAATATATGTGAACTGGCTGATCCAGTCACAAGGGCATCAACAGTTCAACGTGGAACTTGAACTTTTTACACCTACAAAGCAATGTTAGCGTGGGCCACTAGCTTGTAGGAAAGAGATCCAATGACCTAGCTGAGACAGAACCTAGAGATTATTAATTAATCCATTAGTTAAGCTTAACGTTTTCGGATAGACCCAGTCGAGCCAAACCAAACCAAGCCAAGCCAACCAAACCATGATCACTCAAGCTGGTCCTCTTCTGTGCCTTGGAGATTATACATATGGATAAGAAAGAAAAGAACCTCAACCTGGGTGAGGAACTTGAAGAAATAATCCATTGGATTAAATTTGATAATGTACTTAATATACAAGCCGGCGAGGATGGTAACGCCTTCTTCAGTGGTTTTTTAGATCTTTTTCAAGGCTGGCGTTAGTACGATAAATGTGAGCGATTTGGCTCAGATAACCATTAATATGGTCTTTCTCCACACTCGTTGTAACATCTTTGGAATGTATATTGTGGAACGGCTGATGGCTCAGTGCAGTCTGTCAGATCCGTAGGCCTACTTTTGTTTACGAACTAGTTGTGCACGGAGAGGTAGCTGATGTGACCGGTGTTCACCGCCTCGCGGAAGCAACGCTTTGCAGGATGTGCGGTAACATGGATAAACGTAGCAGGAAATATCGTGTTGCGGTCTGAAAGTAAGACGAAGATTTCATGTCGAATAATTATATTTTAAAAATGACTGCTTTTGAAGCAGACAGCCAGGTGATGGGAGCCGCGGAGTGCCCGAGCGGTTTGAGGCACCGTGTCACGGATTACGCGGCCCCTCCCGCCGGAGTTTCGAGTCCTCACTCGGGCATGGGTGTGTGTATTGTTCTTAGCATAAGTTAGTTAAGTAGTCTAGGGGCTGATGACCTTAGCAGGAATTCACATACATTTTTTGAACAGGTGATGGGAGCTAGACTCCGGAAGCGCGTTCCTGTGGATTATATTCCCAATATTAGTGGTTGCGTGGTAAAATATTTATAACTATTACCTTCTTGAGAGGGGCAATATTACAAATTACAAAGCCGCCTATATTTTTGACTCCGACATTGTTTCCGTACGTACTTCTATACACTGAAGATGCATTAAAAGCACTGAGGTGACGGAATTCATGGAATACAGATATACAGATGGCGGTAGTACCAGGTGCACAAGGTATGAAAGGGCAGCGCACTGGCGGAGTTCTCGTTTGTACTGAGGTGATTCATCTCTCACGACTGGAATGAACAGACTTTGAACGTGGAAGAGTAGTTGGACCTGGACGCATGGGACATTCCATTTCCGGAATTGTTAGGGACTTCAGTATTCCGAGACCCACAGCGTCAAGAATGTGCTGAGAATACCAAATTTCATTCATTACCTCTCAACTCGGACAACGCAGTGGCGGACGGCCTACACTGAACAACCGAGAGCAGCGGCGTTTGCATAGAGTTGTCAGTGCTAAGAGACAAGCAACATTGCGTGAAATAACAGCGGAAATTAATGTAGGACGTACGATGAACATATCCTTTAGGACAGTACGGCGAAAGTTGACATTAATGGGTTACTGCAGCAGGCGACAGACGCGAGTGCCTTTGCTAACAGCACACATCGCCTACAGCACCTCTCCCGAGCTCTTGACCATACCGGTTGGACCCTAGACGATTGGAAAACCGTGACCTGAACAGATGAGTCCTGGTTTCGGTTGAAAAGAGTTGGTGGTAGGATTCGAGTGTGGCGCAGTCCCCACGAAGCCATGGACCCAAGTTGTCAACAAGGCACTGTGGAAGCTGATGGTGGCACCATAATAGTGTGGACTTTGTTTATATGAACTCAACCAAACTGTTTGCAGCCGTTCATGGACTTCATGTTGCCAAACAACGATAGAATTTTTATCGATCACAATGCGCCATGTAACGGGTCACACAATGCAGTGGCCGACGACGTTCACTTAACGACAGAGCGCAACGGCGTTTGCGTAGAGATGTCAGTACTAACGGACAAGCAACACTTAGTGAAATAACGTCAGAAATGATAACAGTGACGTCACAAGCGAGTGACTGCGTGTGAGATCGCTCTCCAAGTTTTTATATATTTTTTTGGTTTCAGATACATATTTTAACGGTTTTTGTGATAATATTTACTATATAAGTGACTTATTAGTGGTTTCTTCATTCACCTCTGCCTTTCTTGTGTTGTGACCTGATATTTGTGAGTGTTTCGTATCGAGCAACGTAACCTCTTACCTGTGTTTACATTACGCGCTGACCAGTTGGAGCTGTAGCGGCGCATCGAAAGCTAAGTACTAATTAATTGTTTGTGTATAGTGGTTTATTTAGGAACTTTAGTCGTCTTCAACCGGAGTTTTTTGTGTTTTCTAGTGAAATAATTTCAGGAGAACCTTTTGGGAACTGTTTTCAGCTTCGTTACTGTGTCATTAGACGTTTGATTCTCTTTCTGTATTAGTCTTTTGTTATATTCACATTTGTTGTTTATTAATACTGTTAATAATAGTAGTTACTTCCCTTGTAGAGTAAGTTTGTGATTATTGTAGCCAGGTTTTTAACATCTTCTTATTGTAGTAGCGGAACTTAGAAAAAATAAAATTTTACCATGAGTGAGAAGTGTGGGCTTTGCCGTAGGTTCGTGAGTAGTGGATTGCGGTGTGAGACTTGTTCGAAGTATTTTCACTGGGGGGGAATGCAGTGGGGAAGCCAGTGGGCATTCTGGTGAGATCCTCTCCTGAAACTGCAGGTTATGTAGCAAGAGTAAGTTGACAGAGGAGCAGGAGCGTAAGATCTGTGCCCTTCAGGTGCAGTTGAAAAACGCACAGAAGGAGCTAGATAGGATGAGGAGGGAGAAGGGGGTTGGGGTAATGGGAGCTGGCTGTTGGCAAGAGATCTGCTGGGAGAAGAAGATTTTCAGATAGTTTTACTATTAGTGTTTACAATAGATATGACCAACTGTAAGAGTCTAGTGGAGAGGAATCTCTAGTAGCTGTAGATGTAGGAAGTATGCAGCAGACCTCAGTAGTTACGGTGGCTAGAACAGTTGCAAAGTCGAAGAGGAAGAAGAAGGTTCTGCTGTTAGGTAGTTCTCATGGCAGAGATGTAGGCCAGCAGTTGCAGGAAGTGCTGGGGAGTGAGCACCAGGTCACCAGCATTGTGAAGCCTAATGCAGAATTGGCTCAGGTGATTGTTAACATAGGGGGGTTATGTAGGGATTTTACTAAATAGGATCAGGTAGTGATTGTGGGTGGGGCTGGTAATATTATTGATAGGGATGGGGAGTATGACATAGATGGTGACCTAGAAAAGATAGCCACTCAGACTGGCAACAGGAATGTGCATTTCGTGGAACTGTTTCAGCGTCACGATCGGCCTCATCTTAATACAGCCGTCAGGCGTAATAACATGAGACTTGGGGGTGCGCTGATGACAGAAAGCATGGGTCACATTTCAGTGGTGTCGGTGGAGTCTATCAGCAGGACGGATTTCACTAGACATGGCCTGCACCTCAACAAGTATGGCAAGGGGAGGTTGGCAAACCTTATAGGTGACAGCATAGGTGGGGTTGGTGGGATCACTCATGGGAAAATTCCTGCAGTAGTGGGTGTTAGAGCTGCACCTTTTTTAGATTGAAGTCAACTGATAGGTATTTCTGCTTAAGGGAAGTCTTTCTAACAAAGGGACCACTTTTGACAAAGCTTAGGTATCCGAGTAATGAGGGAATTAGTATATTTCATAAAAATACAAGGTATTAGAGATAAAGTTAGTGAACTGCTTATAGATGTTGACTCTGAAATTATTGGTATATCTGAACACTTCTTAAATAAGGAGATAATTCAGAGGCTTCCTTCACCAAGATACAGGTTGGCTGGCAGCTTTTCGAGGAGCTCTTTGCGGTGTGGGGGAGTAGCCATGTATGTGAAAAACGGTATCCCATTTGAGTCAATTGATGTTTCAAAGTACTGCACTGAAAAGGTGTTTGAGTGTTGTGCAGGTGTGGTTAAATTTAACGGAGCTAAACTTCTAACTTTTGTTATTTATAGATCCCCAGACTCCGATTTCACAACATTTTTCCTAAAGCTAGAGGAGGTTCTTGGTTCACTTTATAGGAAATACAAAAAGTTAGTTATATGTGGTGACTTCAATATTAATTGTATAAGTGATTGTGCAAGGAAGAGGATGCTGGTAGACCTCCTTAATTCATATAATCTTATGCAAACCGTATTCTTTCCAACGAGAGTGCAAGGGAACAGTAGAACAATCATACACAACATTTTTGTTCATTCCTCATTACGAGAAGGACATTCTGTTAGCAAAAAGGTGAATGGCCTTTCAGATCATGATGCACAAATTTTAACTCTAAAAGATTTTTGTGCTCCAACACGTGTTAAATATAGCCATCAGCTGTTTAGGAAAGCTGATCCAGTTGTTGTAGAGACCTTTGTAAACCTTATTAAGGAACAAGAGTGGCAAGATGTTTATAGCGCTGATACAGTAGATGATAAATATAATGCTTTTCTCAAGACTTTTCTTGTGCTCTTTGAAAGTTGCTTTCCGTTAGAACGTTCAAAACAGGGTACTAGCACAAACAAGCAGCCTGGGTGGCTGACTAGAGGGCTAAGAATATCTTGTATAACAAAGTGGCAATTATATCAAAACGTTAGAAACAGTCAAAATCTAAATGCAGCAGCCCATTACAAACAGTATTGTAAGGTGCTTAAAAATGTTATTAGGAAGGCAAAAAGTATGTGGTATGCAGATAGAATAGCTAAGTCTCAGGATAAAATTAAAACCATATGGTCAGTCGTAAAGGAAGTGGCTGGTCTGCAGAGACAGGTCGAGGATATAGAATCAGTGCGTAGTGGGAATGTCCGTGTTACTGATAAGTCGCATATATGTATAGTATTTGATAATCACTTTCTGCATATAGCAGGTGAGCTAAATAGAAACCTAGTCCCAACGGGGAATCATATAGCGCTCTTAGAAAAAAGTGTTCCGAGACTGTTACCTGAAATGCTCCTCCATGATACTGACAAGAGGGAGATTGAGTTAATAATTAAATCACTAAAGACCAAGAACTCTCATGGATATGACGGGGCATCTAGCAGAATACTGAAGTATTGTTCTATGTATGTTAGCCCAGTACTTAGCCATATCTGTAACTTTTCCTTTAGGAGTGGTCGGTTTCCTGACCGATTAAAGTACTCGGTAGTGAAGCCACTTTATAAAAAGGGAGACATTGATAATGTTGACAATTTTACACCTATTTCTATGCCATCGGTGTTTGCTAAAGTTATCGAGAAGGTTGTATATACAAGGTTACTGGAGCATTTAAATTCACATAATTTGCTGTCAAATGTTCAGTTTGGTTTTAGAAATGGTTTAACAACTGAAAATGCTATATTCTCTTTTCTCTGTAAGGTTTTGGACAGATTAAATAAAAGGTTGCGAACGCTAGGTGTTTTCTTTGATTTAACGAAGGCTTTTGACTGTGTCGACCACAAAATATTACTGCAGAAGTTGGACCATTATGGAGTAAGGGGAGTAGCTTACAATTGGTTCGCCTCTTACTTTAAGAACAGAAAGCAGAAGGTAATTCTCCGCAATATTGAGAGTGGTAGTGATGTTCAGTCCCAATGGGGCACTGTTAAGTGGGGCGTTCCCCAAGGGTCGGTGCTGGGGCCACTGCTGTTTCTTGTTTATATAAATGATATGCCTTCTAGTATTACAGGTGATTCAAAAATATTTCTGTTTGCTGATGACACCAACTTGATAGTGAAGGATCTTGTGTGTAATATTGAAACAGTATCAAATAATGTAGTTCATGAAATAAGTTCGTGGCTTGTGGAAAATAATTTGATGCTAAATCACAGTAAGACTCAGTTTTTACAGTTTCTAACTCACAATTCAACAAGAACCAATATTTTGATCAGACAGAATGGGCATATTATAAGCGAGAGGGAACAGTTCAAGTTCCTAGGCGTTCGGATAGATAGTAAGCTGTTGTGGAAAGCCCATGTCCAGGATCTTGTTCAGAAACTAAATGCTGCTTTATTTACCTTAGAACAGTATCTGAAATAAGTGACACTTCAACACGAAAAGTAGTATACTTCGCATATTTTCATACGCTTATGTCGTATGGTATTATTTTTTGGGGTAATTCTTCTGATTCTAAAAGGGTATTTTTGGCTCAAAAACGGGCCGTTCGAGCTATATGTGATGTAAGTTCGAGAACCTCTTGTCGACCCCTATTCAATAGTCTGGGAATTCTGACATTGCCCTCACAGTATATATTTTCTTTAATGTAGTTTGTTGTTAGAAATATTAGCCTATTCCCGAGAGTTAGCAGCTTTCACTCAGTTAATACTAGGCAGAAATCCAATCTGCACGTGGAATGCACTTCCTTGACTCTTGTGCAGAAAGGAGTGCAGTATTCTGCTGCATCCATTTTCAATAAGCTACCACAAGAACTCAAAAATCTTAGTAGTAGCCCAAACTCTTTTAAGTCTCAACTGAAGAGTTTCCTCATGGCTCACTCCTTCTCTTCTGTCGAGGAGCTCCTGGAAGGGCTAAAAAATTAAGCAAATTCCAGTGTTACATTGTTGATTTTCTTTATTTAAACTTACGACTTGTCACCTGAATATGTTTTTTTTTATATTTCATTTTATCTGTTTCTAATATCGTGTTATAATTTCATATATTGACTCGTTCCATGACCATGGAGACTTCTCCTTAATTTGATCCCACGGAACAATACAAAGTTTGAGTGTGGCGCAGACCACACGAAGCCGTGGCCCCAGATCCCACGAAGCCGTGGGCCCAAATTGTTGACAAGGCATTGCGGAAGTTGGTGGTGGCTGCATAATGGTGTGAGCTGTGTTTACATGGAATGGACTGAGCCCTCTGGTCCAGCTGCACCTATCGTACACTGGAAATGGCTATGCCCCGGAACTTGGAGACCATTTTCAACCATTCATGGACTGCGATGGAATTTTTATGGATGACATAGCGCCATGTGTGGCCGAGCGGTTCTAGGCGCTTCAGTCTCGAACCACGCGACCGCTACGGTTGCAGTTTCGAATTCTGCCTCGGGCATGGATGTGTGTGATGTCCTTAGGTTAGTTAGTTTAAGTAGTTCTAAGTTCTAGGGGACTGATGATGTCAGAGGTTAAGTCCCATAGTGCTCAGAGCCATTTGAGCCAACATAGCGCTATGTCACTGGGCCACAGTTGTTCGTGACTGGTCTGAAGAACATTCTAGACAATTCGAGCGAATGATGTGGCCACCCATATTGCCGACGTAGAGTTGATGCTCTACGCCGGGCTATAGGAAGTCCGACACAGAATGTATGCCATGATATTTGTCACATCAGTGTAAAGTAAAATGGGTTTGACCAAAGTAAGACAAGATACAGTCGGAAAAGTAGGCGTAACACTACTGTTCCTTACGGAAAACATTCTCTCGATGAAAGAAACCATACACTAATGAGTTTGTTGTTGTTGTGGTCTTCAGTCCTGAGACTGGTTTGATGCAGCTCTCCATGCTACTCTATCCTGTGCAAGCTTCTTCATCTCCCAGTACCTACTGCAACCTGCATCCTTCTGAATCTACTTAGTGAATTCATCTCTTGGTCTCCCCCTACGATTTTTACCCTCCAATACTAAATTGGTGATCCCTTGATGCCTCAGAACATGTCCTACCAACCGATCCCTTCTTCTGGTCAAGTTGTGCCACAAACCTCTCTTCTCCCCAATCCTATTCAATACTTCCTCATTAGTTATGTGATCTACCCGTCTAATCTTCAGCATTCTTCTGTAGCACCACATTTCGAAAGCTTCTATTCTCTTCTTGTCCAAACTATTTACCGTCCATGTTTCACTTCCATACATGGCTACACTCCATACAAATACTTTCAGAAATGACTTCCTGACACTTAAATCTATACTCGATGTTAACAAATTTTTCTTCTTCAGAAACGCTTTCCTTGCCATTGCCAGTCTACATTTTATATCCTCTCTACTTCGACCATCATCAGTTATTTTGCTCCCCAAATAGCAAAACTCCTTTACTACTTTAAGTGTCTCATTTCCTAATCTAATACCCTCAACATTACCCGACTTAATTCGACTACATTCCATTATCCTCGTTTTGCCTTTGTTGATGCTCATCCTATATCCCCCCTTCAAGACACTATCCATTCCGTGCAACTGCTCTTCCAAGTCCACACTAATGAGTATGGAAGGTGAATGCATATGTCAGCAAATTCTACACGATCAGACGAATGCAGCACGCTCTTCGTTATAGCATTGCACTAATAATAATAATGAGCGTATGGCATTGGTGGCCGGGAGACCCCTCGCGGGGCGGTTCGGCCGCCGCTCCACAAGTTCTTTAACGCCACTACGCCGTCTTGCGAGTGAATGAGGATGAAATGATGATCAAAGACACGCAACACCCAGTCATCTCGAGGCAGAGAAAATCCCTGATCCCGCCGGGAATCGATCCCGGGACCCCGTGCGCGGGAAGCGAGAACGCTACCGCAAAACCACGAGCCGCGGACATAGCATTGCACTGATTGGCCAGTAATAAACCGACGAAAGAGACGAGGGGAGGGCGAGGTTACTGTTGCCGGAGATGGGCACGGTTGCCAGGCAACGCGAGGGCGTGAGTCAGGCCGCCCGCCGCACGGTAGCAGCTGCCTGCTGCCTGCTGCCTGCTGCGGGGCGCTGAGAGGCGCATCATCCAATCACACGGCCGAGTGCGCGCGGCTGAGTCACGGCCCTTCACGTGCCACCCCGCCCTGGCCCCGCGACGTCAAGTGCTGCACACCGCCTCCCTGACGAGGTTGTTGCGCTCCCTGCTTCCTCAGTGGCAACTCTTCTGCATTCGCGTGCGCTGCCAGAGTGCGCTTGCGGAACTGGCTGAGGGTGTACAAAGGTCGCCGCACACCCTCTACCTTGCAGGCAATTCCTGAAAGCGGCACTTCACACGTACCGGAGAAACCAATTAAGAAATGCAGCTGAATAACAAATTATACACCTCATGTTTCACATACGACGCTTTGTGATGAAACCAGTACAAGGTTATAATACACAGAGGTGACAAAAGTCGCGGGATACCTCCTAATATCGTGTCGAATCTCCTTTTGCGCGGAGTAGTGCAGCAACTCTACGTGACATTGACTCCACAAGTTTTGTAAGTCCCCTAAACAAATATTGAGCCAAGCTCCCTGTGTAGCAGTCCATAATTGCAAAACTGTTGTGCACGAACGGCCCTTTCGATTATGTCCCATAAATGTCCCATGGGATTCGCGTCCAGCAATCAGGGTGGCCAAATCATTCGCTCGAACTGTCCAGAATGGTCTTCGAAGCACCTGCAACAATTGTGGCCCAATGACCTGGCGCATTGTCATCCATAAAAATTTCACTATTGTTCGGGATCATGAAATCCATGACTGGCTCAAATGGTCTCCAAGATGACAAACATAAGCATTTCCAATCAATGATCAGTTCACTTGGACCAGAGGACCCAGTCCTTTCCCCGTAACCCCAACCCACACTACGAGGTGCATTCAAGTTCTAAGGCCTCCGATTTTTTTCCTCCGGCCTGGAAAGAGACAGAAACATGCGCATTCTTTTAAAATGAGGCCGCGTTCATTGTCAATTCGTCCCAGAGATGGCAGCACCGTACGGCAGATGGAATGTTACCTCCAGCGGCGAGAATGAGAACTGTTTTAAATACTTAAAACTGCGACGTTTTCCTTACTTGAACAGCGTGCAATCATTCATTTTCTGAATTTGCGTGATGTGACACCAATTGAAATTCATCGACAGTTGAAGGAGACATGTGGTGATGGAGTTATGGATGTGCCGAAAGTGCGTTCGTGGGTGCGACAGTTTCATGAAGGCAGAACATCGTGTGACAACAAACCGAAACAACCTCGGGCTCGCACAAGCCGGTCTGACAACATGATCGAGAAAGTGGAGAGAATTGTTTTGGGGGATCGCCGAATGACTGTTGAACAGATCGCCTCCAGAGTTGGAATTTCTGTGGGTTCTGTGCACACAATCCTGCATGACGACCTGAAAATGCGAAAAGTGTCATCCAGGTGGGTGCCACGAATGCTGACGGACGACCACATGGCTGCCCGTGTGGCATGTTGCCAAGCAATGTTGATGCGCAACGACAGCATGAATGGGACTTTCTTTTCGCCGGTTGTGACAATGGATGAGACGTGGATGCCATTTTTCAATCCAGAAACAAAGCGCCAGTCAGCTCAATGGAAGCACACAGATTCACCGCCACCAAAAAAATTTCAGGTAACCGCCAGTGCTGAAAAAATGATGGTGTCCATGTTCTGGGACAGCGAGGGCGTAATCCTTACCCATTGCGTTCCAAAGGGCACTATGGTAACAGGTGCATCCTACGAAAATGTTTTGAAGAACAAATTCCTTCCTGCACTGCAACAAAAACATCTGAGAAGGGCTGCGCGTGTGCTGTTTCACCAAGACAACGCACCCGCACATCGAGCTAACGTTATGCAACAGTTTCTTCGTGATAACAACTTTGAAGTGATTCCTCAAATTGCTCTGAGCACTATGGCACTTAACTTCTAAGGTCAACAGTCCCCTAGAACTTAGAACTACTTAAACCTAACTAAGGGCATCACACACATCCATGCCCGAGGCAGGATTCGAACCTGCGACCGTAGTGGTCACGCAGTTCCAGACTGTAGCGCCTTTAACCGCTTGGCCACACCGGCCGGCGAAGTGATTCCTCATGCTCCCTACTCACCTGACCTGGCTCCTAGTGACTTTTGGCTTTTTCCAACAATGAAAGACACTCTCCATGGCCGCACATTCACCAGCCGTGCTGCTATTGCCTCAGCGATTTTCCAGTGGTCAAAATAGACACTTAAAGAAGCCTTCGCCGCTGCCATGGAATCATGGCGTCAGCGTTGTGAAAAATGTGTACGTCTGCAGGGCGATTACGTCGAGAAGTAACGCCAGTTTCATCGATTTCGGGTGATTAATTAATTAGAAAAAGAATCGGAGGCCTTAGAACTTGAATGCACCCCGTATTGGAAAATGGGAATGAGCGTTTGGCGTCATTGGGCGGGAGGCCCGTTGCGGGGCAGGTCCGGCCCCCTTGGTGCAGGTCTTATTACATTCGACGCTACATTGAGCGACCTACGTGCCGATTGGGGATGAAATGGTGATGAAGACAGCACAATATCCAGTCCCAGAGCGGAGAAAATCCCCGATTCAGCCGGGAACCGAACCCGAGCCCGTAGGACGGCAATCCGTCGCGCTGGCCACTCAGCTATCGGGGCTGACACTCACATCATTAGTCAGCATCAGCTTCCACAGTGCCTTGTTTATAACTTAGGTACGCAGCTTCGTGCCGTCTGCGCCTCACTCGAACCCTACCATCAGCTCTTATCTATTTAAATCGGGATTCATCCGACTAGGACACGGTTTTCCAACCGCCCAGGATCCAACCGAAATGATGACGAGCCCAGGGGAGGCGCTGCAGGAGATAATCGTGCTGTTAGCAAAGCCACTCGCGTCGGTCGTCTGCTGCCATAGCCACATTTCTCCGCACTGTCCTAACAGATACTTTCGTCGTACTTTCTACATTGATTTCTGCGGTTATCTCACGCAATGTTGCTCCACGCAAATGTCGCTGCTATCGGTCGTTAAGTGAATGTCGTTGGCCACTGCGCTGTCCGTGGTGAGAGGTAACGACTAAAATGTGCTATTCTCGGCACAATTTTTGGCACGTTCTTGACATTGTGAGTCTCTGAATAATGAATTTCCTCACGATTTCCCACATGTAACGTCCCACGTGTCTAGTTCCAATTAAAATTCTGCATTGAGAGTGTGTTAACTGCCGTCGTGCAGCCATAATCAATCGGAAATCTTTTCATTGAATCACCTGAATATGACTTTTGTCACCTTAGTGTAAATGAGTGAAGCGATTTCATAAATTCACTGTAGCCGCATTAGTTGATATATTGTCACAGTACTCAACACTAGCCGGCTGGTGTGGCCGAGCGGTTCTAGACGCTTCAGTCTGGAACCGCGCGACCGCAAGGGTCGCAGGTCCGAACCCTGCCTCGGGCATGGATCTGTGTCCTTAGGTTAGTTAGGTTTCAGTAGTTCTAAGCTCTAGGGGACTAATGACTTCAGATAATAAGTCCCATAGTGCTCAGAGCAATTTGAACCATTTTACTCAACACTCGTATAGAAAATATCCAAGTTTTATATCGTTGCACCTGCACTTCAAACTACGCAGCATTGAGCTGTTAGGCAAGATGGCGACAGGCGCCGAGGAAGTGTATGTTGTACCTGAAATGCATTCAGGTCAGCGTGCCGTAACAATACGAAAATTCAGAACGAAGTTTAACAAGAATTCACCAACTGCCAACTCCAATGTGAGATGGTATGCACAGTTTAAACCTTTAGGTAAATCAACGGTCGGCCTGCAGTGAGTGAAGAAATGGTTGGCCGCTTGAGGCCGAGTTTCGCACGTAGCCCACTGAAGCCGACGAACGCAGCAAGCTGAACATACTACAACCGACCGTTTGTAGGACCTTAATAAAACGACTGAAGCTGAAGCCCTATCGCTTGCAATTGCGACGAACCTTGACCAGTAGATAATGTCAAGCACTTTGAATTTTCGGTACAGTTTCAACAGCTTACGGCAGAAGACGCCTATTAGGAGACCATCATCTTCGGTGATGACGCAACATTTTTCTGTGAATGGCACAGTGGACATGTACGATGTGGGAATCTGGGGGACAGACGCTATGGAGCAGCACATTCTAAATTCATCAAAAGTTAATGTGTTCTGTGCAGTCTCACGCTTTAAAGTTTGCAGTCCCTTTTTCTTCTGCGAAAAGACCGTTACAGAACACGTGTATCTCGACATGCTGCAAAACTTGCTCATGCTACAGCTGGAGGCTCACAATGTTAACTTCATCTACCAACAAGATGGCGCTCCAGCCCACTTCTGTCATGGTGTTCGCGAATACTGAAACAGCGGTTGGGTTGATGATCAGTAATTCATGTCATCGCTCCCACGCCCTCCCATCATAACTACGTGAGATTTTTTTGTGTGGGGTTATGTGAAAGATTCAGTGCTTTCGCCTCCTCTACGGAAAAAAACAGTACTGCGAGCTCGCATCAGTAGTGCTTTCGAACAGGTTGACAGTCGCACGCTGCGCCGAACGGGGAAGAAACTGATTCTCGGCTTATATGTGCAGAATTAGTAGCGCGCTACGTATGGCGCATGTGTAATATGTCAAAAAAGTTTTCGAGTTTTTCTGTTTGTGTGGAAAGCCTTGTGACAATATGTCAAGTCATGTATCTACAGCAAATATTTGAAATCACTTCAATAATTTACAACCTTGTACTACATTAGGCAGGCACCGATCATCGCATAGGGTCGGGTCCGTTGCTGAGACTGTGGCAGGTGGCATATCAGATTTAACGGCGAAAAGCAGTACAGCTTACGAGCAGCCTTCGAAAGACGTCTGAGAAAGTCGTTGCACCATATAGGACAGCTCCTATTCGCATACGCCTTTCGTAACTGTCATAGAGGCTTTGGTGACTTGTGTTCTGGCATCTGTAAATGAGCGTGACTTACGACATAGCTTTGAGACTTCGTTCCTACTGAAAGAAACATCTTTTACACGTCTTCGTCGAGCTACGTGGACACACTACTTATCTATTTGTTTTACGAGTTATTTATTTTATTGTAGGTTCTTGAGTTATCAGAAAATTGGGGCGCTAACATATGAAGTCTTTTTGGTGTAAATTACGCGTAATTTTCCGTAAAGCAGTTGTTGATTTCCTACATTGCTTAGACAACCAGCGATGATGTTTATTCCTGTAATCAGCTCAGTGAGGTCAATACTAAACTGGAGAAACTACTAAAAAAGAGTCTTTGCATTGAAAACTGTGACGTTGTTTGGCAAAGATACTGTAAAAAAAACTTGACTCCCAGAGAGCGAAGCAGTCGCGGGGTATTTTGAAGCTTCGGCTAAACGCAATTATGCTGAAGTGTAAACATATACGGTAACTGGATATAAGGTCCGTCAATAGTTACCAGTTATGCCGAAACACTTTTCAGCACATTTGTGCTATAGTCTCAGTGGGTTTTCTTTATTTAAACCTCAATTTTTACGTTATTGGGCTATACATGACCCTCTGTATATCATCAGGTACTCCATTTTTATCTGCGTTCCCATGAGTTATTGAGAACCATACATAAATACTACGCCTGTTTTGCAGCCCTTCTTTTGTATATAACGCTTCTACTTTGCCAAAACTTAGTGTAAATGTTGTTACTGGGTGTCCAGTTGCCATTTCAGCTCGAGTTCAGTCTGGACTAGACATGAAGGACTATTTAAAGTTTGCAGAGGAATGTATATGATGACTAGACATCGCCTACGAACGAATGAGGTAGCGTCATGGCTATAAGTAATCTACGTATCATTTATCTATTGATGAAGTAATGAACTACGAGGAGAAGAGCAGAGGAAGGAAGATTTGGCTTTAACGTCGCTTCGACTGCGAGATCATTGAAGACAGCGCAGAAAATTGTTCAAATGGCTCTAAGCACTATGGGACTTAACCTCTGAGGTCATCAGTCCCCTAGACTTAGAACTACTTAAACCTAACTAACCTAAGGACATCACACACATCCATGCCCGAGTCAGGATTCAAACCTACGACCGTAGCAGCAGTGCGGCTCCGGACTGAAGCGCATGGAACCGCTCGGCCACAGGGGCCGGCAGACAGCGAAAGCTCGGAAAATCCGACGAGCCTTTTCACCTTCATCGATACAGGTAAACCACAGGAACACGTCTAGATCTACATCTATACTCCGCAAGCCGTCTCACGTTGGATGGTGGAGGGTACTGTGTACTAGTGTCATTTCCCCGTTTTCCTTTTCCATCGCGATTGTTGGTAAACCTCCGTGTGGGATCGAATCTGACTAGTTTGATCTACATGGTCTTTTCGCGAGATATATGTAGGAGGAAGCAGTAAATTGGTGACTCTTCTAGGAATTTACGCTCTCGGACCTTTAACAGTAGACCATAACGTGATTCAGAACACCTCTATTACAGCGTGTGCCACTGGAATTGATTGAGCATATCCGTGACGCTTTAGCACTAACTAAATGAACATGTAACGAGACGTACTGCTCTTCTCTGGCTGTTCTCTATTTCCTCTATCCGCGCTATGCGGTACGTATCCCATACTGACGAGTAATGTTCAAGTAGTGCTTGAACGTGTTATGTAAGCTACTTCCTTTGTTGATGGACTCCATCCTTTCAACGAATCTGCCTGGCATCTGCCTTACGCGCTATTAACTGTGTGCACTCGTTCCACTTCAGATGGCTCCGTATGTATACTCCTAGATATTTTATGGAACTAACTCCTTCCAGTGACTGTTGTGCAATTTTGTAATCATACCCAAGGCTCTTCCTAGAAACCGAAATATGGATGGTCGGACAAAGGTTTGAAATCCGGCCATCCCAGATACGAGACTATAGACTCAGTACTGTTGTACTTCGCTCGGCTAGATCAGGTGAAGTCTGTAAACAGCCTATTTTTATATCTGGCACCACCCTGCAGTGACACTTGGCTGCAATGTGTTTGTACGAGCCTCGGCGGTGACGTTTGCATCTTTATCGGTACTCGTTCCATGGTCGCATCCACTTAACGCGGCAATGTGAAAATTTTATGTTTCTTTCTCAGCTACAGTCACGTTCCGAAAGCCAGCTTACGTTGTGTGACGGAGGGCACCTCTCGTACCACGATCAGTTTCTTTCCTGTTCCAAGGCGAATGCTGCGTAGGAAGAGCGACTGTCGATGTGTCTCCGCATAACCTCTAAGTTTAACCCTTTTTCCGGCGTGGTCATTTCGCGAGATGTGTGAGGCAGGAAGTAATTATATTGCCTCCCTCATCTCTGACAGAATTTTAACTGTGAACTACACGATGAGGCACAACGTCTCTCTTGCTGTGTCTACCACTGTAATTTGATGAGCATTTTCGGGACACTCTTGCACTTAGAAAACGAATCCGTGGCGAAACTTGCCGCTCTTGTTTGGATTTTCTCTTTCAATCTTAACTGTTAAGACTCCCAGACTAACGAGAAATTCATAAGAAGTGGTTAAATCAATCTTTTTGTAAATTGCGACTTTCGTCATCTGTTCTTTTTCCAAACAGTTTCCTGCGGTCGTTTCACTTTAGGTTATGAAGCACGCTTAATCCTCGGTGTTTTATGGACGTTGCTATTTCCAGTGATTTAACGCCAATACGTGTAACCGAACAGTAACGGATATTTCGGCCTCCTGGAGTACTCTGAGTTTTCTTATTCAAGTTTCTTGCGTGAGATATAGAGCATCTGGTATTGATATCTTTCTGAAACGACCCAGCCTTTTTTGATTGTAGGAACATTCTCCCACGCTCATTGTATGACAACCTGAAAATCGAAAAACTAGATCAGAGTGTGTACTACAAATCTAAGGTAGAGGTGTAAGAATAATAATCTATATTTTGTTATTTTCCCATTAACTATCTATTTAATTGGCACGACATTCATAACATTTCTCTGCAATTTTCGAGAAGTGCCAGTCTCGCAAAGTGCACTGGAGGATTTCTGTGAGGTTTTTTAACTGCCATTATACGCAGCTGGAAAAGGGGAAAACCGTTTTACCTGGCATTATCGAAATGATAGTGTTATCACAAGACGTACATTTTTGGTTGTGTTTTATACACACAAAAAATGGTTCAAAGGAAGGCACGACCAAGTACGATTCGTGTTTTACATAAAAACAAATACGGAATAGGGAATCAAGAAGGGGTTTTTTATGGAAACGGCGCTTAAGAATTTCTTTTTTTTTTGGGGGGGGGGGGGGGGTAAAATGCAGTGTAGATAGATTTTCAAGAACGGTGAAACCCATATTTCTATAAATTTACTGGAAATTTAATGAAACGAACTGTGTTTTAGTATTTGAAATGGGTAGACAGTCAAAATTAGTACCGTTGAATGAAGCACCCAAATTGACATTATGTAGTACGTTTCTTGCTATGTTGTGCCGTATCTTATTCTTTACAGTAACTAGTTGAGCAATACTTACGAAATATAGATGAATTTATGTGATAGTTCAAATGGCTCTGAGCACTATGGGACTTAACATCCGAGGTCATCTATCCCCTAGAACTTAGAACTACTTAAACCTAACCTAAGGACATCACACACATCCATGACCGAGGCAGGATTCGAACCTGCGATCGTAGCAGTCGCGCGGTTCCGGACTGAAGCGCCTAGAACCGCTCGGCCACCGCGGCCGGCTATGTGATAGTGAATGTGTTGAAAAACTTTTAACTTCCATTTCGAATATAAACTAAATTTTTCTATGTCACGAGTAGATGTTTTCTATAAAAACTAGAGATTTTTTTCTCCTTGTTTAAAAATTGCAGAACTTTAAAGGATCCTGTTTTAGCTTTCTGTAAAGCTAAAACAGGAACCCTTAAAGTTCTGCAGTAATTGAAAACGGAAAAGGTTTTTACTCTGTAGCTACTGAACATAGTTTTCTGCTTGTTCGCGAACTTCTGTGTTTCCGAGGCTTTGCAGCTGGCACCGACAATCATGCTTTCCGAATCGATCTTACATTGTCTTTTTATGTGCTAAAAAGAAACAAAGGGAGTTGTATCGCCACCCTCTCCTAATTCATCAACCTGGAAAAAACATTGGGCAACCTCTTACGACGAAGAAAGACAACTCTATCAAATCGGAAGAACATGCCAACAAACTTCCAGATAAAAATGTGCGGGTTTCCAGAAATGAATTTTTCTACCATCGTCAAACTTGAAAATCTTACGATAGTTTATTCCAGTTTCCAATACATTTCAGGTGGTGTCAAGTCCGTCATTTAGATTGTCGGTAAATGGTTTATCTAAAATCTTTTTCATTTGGACGAACACAGATGCATTGTTTTCGAGTAAAAGACTAGCACAGTAAGGCAGCGCCTTCCTGTATAGCGACGACAAGAACGTTTGATACCTATGGTGGTGACGTGGTTGATGAGCCAGAGTACGAAGTAAGTAAGTGTGCTATTTAATCAGCGATGAAGTGAAGTGGGAGGTACGCTTTATGATTGCCCAATGTTTCAGTTCATTACGAGCAGGAAACACAGGGGGATACTAAATGTATTAGCAGAGACACACTCACCCAGCTTCCCCGCGCAAGACGGTGAGTAAGTGGGTTGTTGTCGCTTACAGTCAGACAGCACACACACACACACACACACACACACACACACACACGTGGTCACTGTACTTACAGAGCGAACCGCCAGCATCCCGCGGCGGAGAGGCCACGTGATTCACGCAGCCTACGACTCGTTTTACCAAAAACGTTCAGATGAGCGCGTTCTGGACGCCCACAATAACTCCATTACGCAAACGTGCGTGACTCAGTTTGCTTTCGCCTTACGCAGCAGAAAGTAGGTCACGCTGTTAGCGCTCACAACAGTTCCAAATTGTGTGTGCTGTGGCGAAAGCGGAACAAGGTGTTTGTATCTAGCCCTAATAGCCTTACCACTATGCGTCTGAGCTCCTCTTTGTACACCTGTGGGTGGACTATCAACTGTTATGTGTTCCGTTAACGTTACTGAAATAACAGGGGAAGTTTTGCCAGTTAGAATGCGCAGGAAAAATGTGCCCCTACATAGAATGAAGGAAAGCGCGGATGTTAGACCTTAGTGTCCCGCCGAGACCGTCATTAGAGAGACAGGACAAGGATAGAGCAGGGAATTGGCCGGGACTTTGGTGAAGCATTCCTACTGGCATTCGCTTGAAGAGGTTCAAAGAAACCACGAAACACCTAAATCAAAATAATCAGACAGGAATCTGAAATACACTCCTCCATAAAACTAGTCGATTTTCTAACCTGCTTGTACACAAAGAACAGCCAGAAGCGAGAATCATATTATCACCCAGAAAAGAGATACTCTTACGACACCAGGCAGCAAGCACGAACGTAATCAATCGTCTAGCAAGGATAGCACTAAAAGAATTGAAAGAATAGAGAAGCAAGTGGTAGTGGTGATGGTAAGTTCCTATGAGACCAAACTGCTGACGTCATCGGTCCCTAGGCTTACATACTACTCTAACTTTAACTACCTTACGCTAAGCACAACACACGCAGGGGGGCGAACTCGAACCTTCTACAGGGGGACCAGCGCGAACCGTTGCAAGGCGCCTCGGACCACGCGAGAGAAAGAAGTGTATTCATGAGCAATAACTGTGTACGTAAAACAGAAAACTAAATTATTCACTGTTATTAAATAAATATTAAAATAAGCCACATTTCAAGGAATACCATAAAATGGGTTCGTATTACGAACTTGAATCTTTTTTTCGTTCTAATGTCTATTGAAGGACAGTTCTGAACTGTGGTTCAAAATGGCTCTGAGCACTATGCGACTTGACTTCTGAGGTCATCAGTCGCCTAGAACTTAGAACTAATTAAACCTAACTAACCTAAGAACATCACACACATCCATGCCCGAGGCAGGATTCGAACCTGCGACCGTAGCGGTCACACGGTTCCAAACTGAAGCGCCTAGAACCGCACGGCCACACCGGCCGGCTCTGAACTGTGAGGTAGAGAATTGAAAACAACATCAGTGGTTTCAAAAAATTATCTTACTTTGAAAATTTACTAAAGATACTTCCAGTAACAACTTTCAATATACAGTGTTTCTCACGTGAGTCGTACTAATGCTTATCAGGTTTTGGCTAAATCCAGTCATTCGGCAAAACAAAGTATCTAGCTTGAACGATGTATTTGAATTCCATGTGACAGTTTTCACTCCTCAGAAATTATAATGCAAGCGGCATTATAATGCAAGCGGCACTTGCAGCAAATGCACGTTATGTAGAAGCAAAATTTGGGCATTTGGGACATGAATAAAATAAAATAAATCATTTTGTATGTCTGAAGGGGACAAAGAAGCATTTCATAAGTATGATTTTAGAAGTGTGAATAGATGAATAAGAATGCTGGAGTAGAAGAACAGCAAGAACCTCGGAACATCTGCTGCAACTAAAACTGCAACTAATGAGGAGGTCGTGTACGAAAAGGGAGTGGAAGAAGAGTAAAATAGGTGAACTCTTATGTAACGAGAAGAGTGAAACAAGGAAGCAGATGATATAAATGAGTAAGCGTCCACGGGCAGTGTTAATTTGAATAGAATCGTTTGGGCATTAGGCCGCGTCATTTAGAGACTAAAACAGCTACTGAAACTGACGTTTCAGCCGTGTTTGCCGCGGTCATTTTCAAGTTGACTAAACTGCCGGTTGCTGTGGATGGTCTTCCCTGAATACAGTCCCATGTCGGTGACATCCGACATCGTATACTGGAACTCGGAGTCAACGAAATATACGGTCCCTGTGGCGTATGTCAAAACAAGTGACACTACAGGTATTGGAAGTTACAGCGCCCGTCTCCAGCAGGGAAAGCGAGTTACTGTTTGAGACTACTTTAATACTTCGTAGCAGTGCGTTTAAAGACTCACGCTCTCGATAATATACGACGAAGTTAAGGACTTTAGTGGGTACCCGTGCTTTGACAAACTGATTTACCCCCTGGCCCGGACGTAGCAGAGCAGTCGCGATTTATGTTGGCCAAGGTAACTAGTCTGACGTCACAATTTCGTTACGAGGGCCGTAATCAGATAGTTCCTAATCAAGATCCCTCGGAGTAGTGGTTGTACAGAAGGGTACTTGTATTGGCAGGCAACAGCGAACCATCAGCTTGCACCCAGAGACAACGTTTCCCTGCAGCAGGGAAAATTTGGAAATTTGTGGTAAGGTCTTATGGGTCCAAACTGCTGAGGTTATCGGTCCCTAAGCCTACACACTTCTTAATCTAACTTAATTTAACTTACGCTACGGACAACACACACACCCATGCCCGAGGAAGGACTCGAACCTCTGACGGGGGAAACCGCAAGGACAGTGACATGGCGCTTGAGACTGCGCGGCTACCCCGCGCGGCCTGCAGCAGGGCATCGATGGCGCACGTTACCTCTCTTGCGGCCGCTTGTTTACGCTGGTGATTCCGGACTTCCGACTGCCAGGACGTCGACGGATAGTAGTTAGACACTCTGTTCATGTGGCTGGGGGATTTAATCATGTGAATAACCTCTCTTACTTTTCGCTGCTGCATCCAAGGCTTCTCGGCAATCACATGGAGTTCTTGAATACTGATTGGACGTCCACAAACCAGATAGTGTTTTGTTAATGGTTGTTTTTACTTTCGAAATGACAATGCATAAGACCCAAAATGAACTCATTCAAAGTAAAATTTATTCCAATCCATTGTGCCGCTGTGGTACAGTATACTTATAACGCGATTAATATTTAAAAAAATAAAAAAATAAACATTTCCAGGTTGCATGATGGTAGGGCATCATCAGGTTAACTGAAAGTACGAAAAGGGATCGACAACAACCATGCGTCGTACCTGGTCTTGTGCAAAATAAAATGGTTCAAATGGCTCTGAGCACTATGGGACTTAACATCTATGGTCATAAGTCCCCTAGAACTTAGAACTACTTAAACCTAACTAACCTAAGGACATCACACACATCCATGCCCGAGGCAGGATTCGAACCTGCGACCGTAGCAGTCGCGCGGCTCCGGACTGAGCGCTTAGAACCGCTAGACCACCGCGGCCGGCCTGCAAAATAGAGCATTGAAATATTTTCAGAAGGTGAAACTGTAGGACCTAGACTTCGATGTTTCGCCGGTAGCATTCCACCAATTCAGATCAAGGCATGTATGTGGGCTAGAAATTGCAATGTGGTATACACTTTCAATTCACCACATACGTTCAACTTGGCCAATATTCTTGTAAAGAGCCAGAAATTTTATTTCATAGATGGCGTTTACTTTCAGTTCCTGAGCAAGTATCCAGAGAGCGCCAGGTGTCTGCGGACATGATGGACGACGTCGTGGCGCAGCCTTTGGCTGGAGCTTGACATCGGCGATAATGCTCTCGGTGGAAACTCGTTGTTGAAGCGTGGGCGGGAGAAAGTTTGTGATGGCCACGTGTGGGGCCCTGGTGCGACGCATCATCTTAAGTGGTCGCCAGATTGACGCAATCCAGGCCCACACGTAACGCCTACACACGTGCTTCGAAGCTGGACGTAAGAGTACTCACCTGTAGCCATCCTACGCGGCAGCACAAAGAAGTGGGTTTCTTTTTCAGTAAGAAATGTTTATGTCCGAGCGCGATAACACGAGTGTCTCAAACAACTGACAGCTGAATACATAAAAAATGATGGACAAAATAATTCAAATTCGTCACCGCTCCTAGAAGTAACTCTGTAAGTTATAGCTAGGTATGCACTTAATTACCTTTATTCACGACCCGTGGTTGTTTATATTCAACAACGTATCCTGGTTTTGAGGTAAAAAGGAAAGGGGTGGGGCATTATGCTGGAACGCTTAATATTACAAGTGTTAGCGGAAGTGAAGATCAGTTTCTTACAAAAAAGAACAAAAATTCTTGAAAAACTTTGCTTATTACCTAGCAGGCATACTAGTGCTGCAAGGTAGCGTTCAGATACGAGCGAATAATTTTATATTCACTTTTTCATAGTTTCTGACAACTGCTGGTAGTAAGAAAAAACATCATGAGATGGAGATACAACATTGCTATGAACATTTTGACCATTAGGTTTTGCAATTTTTCACCAAATGACAACGGAAAATCCTGAAATTATTACATATGCTCTTAATTAGCCATTAAAATATAGCTAGTAGCAGAAAATTGTTTCTTTTTATGTTCTTATGTTATTCGACTTTGCAGGGTCCGCGTCTGATGATTCTTTGGCAGTTCTTCGTGCGACCAGATACCTGACGCCATACCACCTTAATCTAAAGAACGTGTAACAGCCTGATTGGCTAACTCCAATTCTAATTAACTCGAAAATGGCGTAGCGTACAAATTTTTTTCTTTCTCAGCACATCCGACCCTACAACACCCTCACAAGCTTTGCAGGCTGTTTATGTTTACCCTATATTTGTATACTTGCACTGTAGTCAACCGACCGTAATGCTGTGGAAGAATCTACACTGACTGATACACTACAGCGCTGTAACAGTGCATGACATATTACCGAACTGCAGCATTCAATGCCAGCTGCTTGACGGGAACTTAAGACAGGTAACGCATTCTGTTTGTAAATCTATTATCCTTCCTAATAGTGCCAGTGGTGAGGCTTCTGTGATCCACTCATCAGTTTATATTTGACGAAGGACTAAAAAAAGAGGTGAAAGTCATGTACAAGAAAAATTAGACAACAAAAAATGCTCAACGTGAGTAATGCTAGCAGTTTGACTATATCTTTGGTTACATGCTTTCGCTAGTATGTAGTTTAGTTTGTTTATAGTTAGAAACTTCGGACTATACATTAACATTTGAAAACATTTGGATATTCATATCTTTACTAACTGAACTATTTGAGAATTGGTGAAATTCTCACTAACCACGCGATACAGCCTACTTTATTCTCCCCTTCACACTTCTTCGTATATAAATTCAAAGGCTGTGTCTGGAACCAAATGCTCAACGTGTTTTGCTTTGCTAATGAAACTATTTCTAGGTCAGTTTGACTATCCAAATAGCTGCACGATGATGTTTGTTCAACAATCGTACTGTTCAGTTGGGCTCGGCTGCGAGCTGCCTTAAATCGCTTTCCAACATTTTCGATAAACTGTGCTCCACGCCAGTTAGATATATATAAAAGGAAGTGATTTTGAAAATACCGTCAGCCGATAAAGAGGTTTTTTTTATGCTACAATTTTCGATCATAATCAGCCATTCTCAGACACTAAACATTCCTTGTGTAAACATTTCTAATCTCAGGAGATACTATTCTGCAATGATAATAACTAATTAAATGGAAAATAATTATTTTCGGCGTCAGTGGTAAAACACTGGACTCATACTCGGGATGACAGCGGCTCAAATCCCCGTTCGGCCACACTGATTTAGGTTTCCCGTGATATCCCTAAATCACTTAAGGCAAGTTCTGGGATGATTCCTTTCAAAGGGCAAGGCCGATACCCTTCCTTGTTCTTTCCCAATCCGAGCTTGTTCTCCCTCTCTAATGACTTCGTCGACGATGGGACGTTAAACACTATACACTGAGGTGACGAAAGTCATGGGATAGCGATAAGCACATATACGGGTGGCTATAGTATAACGTACACGAGGTATAAAAGGGTAGCGCTTTGGCGGAACTATCATTTATACTGAGGTGATTCATGTGAAAAGGTTTCCGACGTGGTTATGATCCCACGATGGGAATTAACAAATTTTAAATGCGGAGTGATAGTTGGAGTTAGATGCATGGGACAGTCCATTTTGGAAATCGTTAATGAATTCCGTATTCTGTGGCCCACACTGTCAAGAGTGTGCAATACCAAATTACAGGCATTACCTCTCACCACGGACAGTGGAGTGGCCAACGGCCTTCACTTAACGACTGAGAGCAGCGGCGTTTGCGTAGAGTTGTCAGTGCTAACAGACAAGCACCATTGCGTGAAATATCAGCAGAAAGTAATGTGGGACGAACGAGGAACTTATCCTTTACGACAGCACACATCGCCTGAGTCCTTGACCATACCGGTTGGACCCTAGACGATTGGAAAACCATGACCTAGTCAGATGAGCCATGGACTCAAGTGGTCAACAAGGCACTATGCACGCTGATGGTGGCTCCATAATAATGTGGACTATGTTTAAATGAACTCAAATGATTCAAATGGCTCTGAGCACTATGGGACTTAACTTCTGAGGTCATCAGTCCCCTAGAACTCAGAATTTCTTAAACCTAACTAACCTAAGGACATCACACACATCCATGCCCGAGGCAGGATTCGAACCTGCGACCGTAGCGGTCGTGCGGTTCCAGACTGTAGCGCCTAAAACAGCTCGGCCACTCCGGCCGGCCATGAACTCAACCAAACTATTTGCAGCCATTCATGGACTTCATGTACCCAAACAACGATAGAATTTTTACCGATCATAATTCGCCATGTAACCCGGTCACAATTTTTCGCAATTGTTTCGGAAAACAATCTGGACAATTCAGGCGAACGGTTTGATCACCCAGATCGCCCGACATGAATCCCTTTGAACAGCATGGGACATAATCGAGAGGTTAGTTCGTGCACAAAATTCTGCACGGGAAACACGTGATTATGGACGGTTATAGAGGTAGTATGGCTCAGTATTTTTGCTGAGGACTTTCAACGACTTGTTGAGTGAATGCCACGTCAAATTGCTACATCATGCCGGGGAAAAGGAACTCCGACACGATATTAGGAGGTATCCCATGCTTTTTGTCACCTCAGCATAATCTTCCTTCTTTCCTTCGCTCATGGCCGTTGGCACATAGCGAAACTAAGATAGTGACCCACAACTGTATGTGGTCCTTTAACATCGAAACCGGTATCCAAAATTTGAAATAATCTTAGCATGTGTCATTGCTCTCTGTTTTCTTCTTCTTATTCTTCTTCTTTTTCTAGTGACTATCCATTTCGGATTGTAGTGACCAACATTCTATTGCATTCTACGAAGTGATTATGGAGAAAAAAATGTAGTAAAAATACTGTAAACGGAAGAAAAATTTGTAGTAAAAAATACCGTAACCGGACGACCAGCTGCCACTATTTCCTGTAATAATTTCTCGAGGAAACAATAATTTCAGCTCCTTCCTTGTCTTTTGAGTACAAGGCTCCATGGAAGGGTGCCTCCTTTGGACATGTGACACGGTCACCAACTGAAGTGAAAAAATACGGAAAAAGGGGCCGCTAGTATGCTTGTTTACGTCAGCGTCAGTCCACGCACGCACCACGAAGTGACGTGGTGGGCAGTAGAGTGTTGTGTTCCGCGCCGGATTGTCGCCAGCTGACACCTGAGGCGGCGTGTTGCCAACGGCGTTACGTCACACGAACGCTCACTGTCGGAGCGGCGCGGCGGCTCCGGTAGCTTGTCATCGGTGCACTGTAAGGTAACTCTCTCTCCCTCTTTCTCTTACGGCAAGAAGAAAGGAATAAAAGTGAGGTAGTGTTAATAGTTTCATCCTTCTTTACCTCCTCTGCATTACTGCAGAGGACGTATCACTGAGGACATTTGTACTGTGCAGGCAGTACACGTGAGGTGACTAGTTGTTTCCACTGCCCTGTGTGGAATACATAAGTTCTTGTACACTTCACTAACCTGCTATCTTCATGATGATGATGTCCCCAGCGTAGAAAACAGCACGCAGGTCGTGGATTCTTTTTCTTGGGGCGGAAATTAACTTCGCAAGGAACTGCTGTTACGAATAGACTATAACTCATTTGGGATGCCACTCGCGTTTTTATTGATATAGACACGAGAAACTATTCTTGATCACAACATATTCAACATATCTTTCCACAGTCATTATATCTGGCTGAAATAACATGAAATACATCCTGCCACAGACAACATGTCTGTCTACTGGAACCGTCAGAACTGGAGAATAAAATTACATGAATCAAATACTATTATTACAGACAACATGTCTGTACCTAGCGACGGTCGGAACTGTAGTAAATAAAATTGCATGAAACAAATACTGCTATAACAGAAAACATGTCTGTCTACTGGAACGGTCAGAACTGGAGAGCCGGACTGACCGAGACACTTCGTGCGCCAAACCAGCAAGGCGTGATCCGAACGCCACCGAAGTGCATCGGCAGTAATATCGTCAGTCTTTTGTTTTAGTAATACTTTGACTGATAGCTGGCTGTTGAGAGATGTTTATTTAAAAAAAATGAAGTAATTTGGATGACAGGTTTAATTAATAATAGCAACTTAAGTTTGTTCTGGCGCCCTACCGTCGAACACAGCAGCCAATCACAGAGCAGCAGCATCATGCAGGCGGTCTTTCTCACGGGAATGGTACCGAATCTAACATCTGTCACCGGTACCTCATCGCACATTGCGTCATCTCTATGCTTCTTGCATCTCCACTGCCCTGGGAATAGCTTCCTGGAGCGTAATATGATGGCTGAATAAGCCAGAAATATTACACTCTCTCTGAGCATAGCGGAGGGAACCGTCACCTCTGAGCTAGAACTTAGCAATATGACGCAGTGATGTAACATCGGACTCGTCCACGGTACGTGGGGTACAAGATTATATCAGAGCGTACTGTTGATATATCAGTACTGTTTCCACAGTTAATTCTTAACAATCGGTAACTGTTCTCGCTGGGTGCCTTTTTCATCTCGCTCTTTGCTGCTTCAAATGATTTACGGGATAACAGAAACCTTGACATGCCCAGTTCACACTGGCCTCATTGTGTAAAGTTCATTTGGTGTTCCGTCTGTGTTAGTCGTGAATATTTATTTACTCATTATCTTTCCTGTTACTGCCGTACTATCCATCAGGAACAGAAGTAACTACTGATGTTGCTACCTTAAATACACAATAACGGTGCTAGCACTGATTCTGTGGTTTAATGTCTACGACGTTGGCTCGCGTTAGTCTGATTCCCAGCAACCATCTCAGATAATTTGATGAGAAGCTCATGGGATTCACTCAGACTCGCGAGGCCAAGAGTGGACCTACTTTTAGTAAATAAGTGGTGAAACTCATATTCCAAGTCGCCGAACTGGCAACAAAAAGAGCACGCGTTAGGCTGTGTGGGAGACGCCATATTTATTTACCAGAGCTTGACAACTGCGTGACGATGCCAGGAGGGCGGGATTGTCATACTCGAAGTAAAGTATGTCACAGTGAGGGAACACAGCCTCTTCTTCCCTCCGTACCGTGACATTGCTAGCTTTCGTTTTCTCGAGTGTCGAAATTTCTCTACCTTCTCCCATACTCAACACGGTGAAAACTTGGCGTACACCATCTGCGTCTACATCATCACCTGCATCCACTATCTGCAGGCCACTTTACGATATGTGACGAAGGGTATCATCGTCACAGCCTCCGCCCACTCGCCTCCCCTTACATGTACAACCCGCAAACAGAGACTGGAAACAACGGCTGTTCGTAGATCGCCGTGTGAACTCCATTTCCTCAGAGCTTCTGTTCGTGCTCATTCTGCGAGACTTTGGAGGGAGGAAGTACGAGGTGCATTCAAGTTCTAAGCCCTCCGATTTTTTTTCTAATTAACTACTCACCTGAAATCGATGAAACTGGCGTTACTTCTCGACGTAATCGCCCTGCAGACGTACACATTTTTCACAACGCTGACGCCATGATTCCATGGCAGCGGCGAAGGCTTCTTTAGGAGTCTGTTTTCACCACTGGAAAGTCGCTGAGGCAATAGCAGCACGGCCGGTGAATGTGCGGCCACGGAGAGTGTCTTTCATTGTTGGAAAAAGCCAAAAGTCACTAGGAGCCAGGTCAGGTGAGAAGGAAGCATGAGGAATCACTTCAAAGTTGTTACCACGTAGAAACTGTTACGTAACGTTAGTTCGACGTGCGGGTGCGTTGTCTTAGTGAAACAGCACACGCGCAGCCCTTCCCGGACGTTTTTGTTGCAGTGCAGGAAGGAATTTGTTCTTCAAAACATTTTCGTAGGATGCAACTGTTGCCGTAGTGCCCTTTGGAGCGCAATGGGTAAGGATTACGCCCTCGCTGTCCCAGAACATGGACATCATCATTTTTTCAGCACTGGTGGTTACCCGAAATTTTTTTGGTGGCGGTGAATCTGTGTGCTTCCACTGAGCTGACTGGCGCTTTGTTTCTGGATTGAAAAATGGCATCCACGTCTCATCCATTGTCACAAAGTCCCATTCCTGCTGTCATTGCGCGTCAACATTACTTGGCAACATGCCACATGGGCAGCCGTGTGGTCGTCCGTCAGCATTCGTGGCACCCACCTGGATGACACTTTTCGCATTTTCAGGTCGTCATGCAGGATTGTGTGCTCAGAACCCACAAAAATGCCAACTCTGGAGGCGATCTGTTCAACAGTCATTCGGCGATCCCCCAAAACAATTCTCTCCACTTTCTCGATCATGTCGTCAGACCAGCTTGTGCGAGCCGGAGGTTGTTTCGGTTTGTTGTCACACGATGTTCTGCCTTCATTAAACTGTCGCACCCACGAACGCACTTTCGACACATCCATAACTCCATCACCACATGTCTCCTTCAACTGTCGATGAATTTCAATTGGTTTCACACCACGCAAATTCAGAAAACGAATGATTGCACGCTATTCAAGTAAGGAAAACGTCGCCATTTTAAGTATTTAAAACAGTTCTCATTCTCGCCGCTGGCGGTAAAATTCCATCTGCCATACGGTGCTGCCATCTCTGGGACGTACTGACAATGAACGCGGCCTCATTTTAAAACAATGCACATGTTTCTGTCTCTTTCCAGTCCGGAGAAAAAAAATCGGAGGCCTTAGAACTTGAATGCACCTCGTAATATGTTAACGCGACATTTCCTGCGAACATAAGCTTTCTTTATTTCTGTCATAAATCCATCCGTGATAAACAACATCTGACTTGTAGAGTCTGCCACTGGAGTTTCAAAAAATGGTTCAAATGGCTCTAAGCACTATTGGACTGAGGTCATCAGTCCCCTAGAACTTAGAACTATTTAAACCTAACTAACCTAAAGACATCACACACATCCATATCCGGAGCAGGATTCGAACCTGCGACCGTAGCAGCAACGCTGATTCGGACGGAAGCGCCTAGAACCGCTCAGCCACAGCGGCCGACCACTGGAGTTTGTTGAAGATCTCCCTAACGCTCTCTCATTTAGTAAACGATCCTGTGTTGAAACGTGGCGCTCTTCGTTACATCTTCTCGACCTCACCGAGCGAGGTGACGCAGTGATTAGGACGATAGATTCCGCATTCAGGAAAATGACGGTTCAAATCCCCGTCTGGGCATCCAGATTGGGTTTTCAGTGATTTTTCCAAATCGCTCCAGGCAAATGCGGGATGGTTGCTTTGAAAAGGGCATGGCCGATTTCCTTCCCCTCCTTGAAGAGTCACAGCCTGTTCTCCATCTCCAATGACCTCGATGTCGACGGGACGTTAAGCCATGTAATGTTCTTTGCTTCCTTTCTCCAGCTCTGCTAATAATCCAGTCTAGTAAAGGTACCAAACTGATAAACACTGCTCAAGAAACAGTCTTACAAGAGTTTCGTGAGCTGTTTCGTTTCTTGATGAAATAAATTTCCTTAAGATTATTCCAATGTTTTTCCTGTTCAAATGTGTGCACGATTTCTCACCGTAACCGATTCATTTGTGAACTTCTTGTTTCATCTTTTCTTATCGATCTTGCCTATGAAATCATTTACTGTGCACAGCTCTAGTATTAGCGCCATTCATACCTTTATTTGTACAAAAATAAAATAGAATAACAGATATTCCAACATAAAAGAAACTATGATATGAAGATGGTATCTGTTCTTTCTGTCCGAAAGAACATACCATCTGTTCTTTCAGACCGTGCAGCTTTCTAGAATGAAATTATAATGAAATCAAGACCCTAAGCTGCTGACAGGCGTTGATATACATCAACGGGGATACTTGAAAATGTGTGCCTCGACCGGGACTCGAACCCGGGATCTCCTGCTTACATGGTAGACGCTCTATCCATCTGAGCCACCGAGGGCTCAGAGGATAGTGCTACAGCAGGGATTTATCTCTTGCACGATTGCTGTGAGACCCACATTTCCAACTTAATGTCCACACACTACATTCGTAGTGCCCCTGCCAATTACACTCATTACTCGCGGCAGACAAGCTTACGGAGTCCCTTAAGATGTATAGCAACACCTGTTGGCAGCTTAAGGGTCTTGATTTCATTATCATTACATTCTAGAGAGCATGTCCGATGGAACAGATCTTTATATAGTTAAGGCTAACCGGCCATCGACCTTCTGTGCTGATGATCACGCATTGCCTGAACTCTTACGGGACTCGGTAAGATTGTCTGCCGCCAGTAATGAGTGTAATGGGTAGGGGCACTACGAATGTAGTGTGTGGACATTAAGTTGGGAATGTGGGTCTCAGGGGGAGCGTGCAAGGAATAAATTCCTGCAGTCACACTATCCTCTGTGCCCTCGGTGCCTCAGATGGATAGCACGTATGCCATGTAAGCATGAGATCCCGGGTTCGAGTCCCTATCGGGGCATGCATTTCCAACTGTCCCCGTTGATCTATATCAACGACTTTCGGAAGTTTAAGTGTCTTGATTTCATTATAATTTCATAAAAAAGTGGTCATCTTGACAAATATTCCTCATATCAAGGAAGTTAATTTCTATGGCCGCACTTGTGCAGCTGCAGTGTCCACCACTTTTATCCTCTGTTTCGCTACCTAGGACTTCTCGAGGAATTAAAATAGCCGGCTGCTGCTAGGTCTATTTGCAGAGATTGTTTGTGGTAGCATTGTCTCCCGACTTAGCTCTCACCAGGCGAGCTGCTCGACGAACTGCAAACTCACTCAGATACGGGGACACACGTGGCGCGTCCCCAGCTGCGCTTCTATAAAAGGACGTCCCGTGCGTGCGACGCGCACGTGTCCTCGCCGGAGGAACACACACTTTGCTCATGCCGTCTGACAGCGTCAGCGATATTCTTAGTGGATACAACCTATGAAAGAACATTTCTGCGTATTTCCATCATCAGTAGTGCTTGAGGTTTGAGTTCTGGTAACGAATGCAAACAGAACATCTACATGCTTTTCCAGATTTTCCGAGTCCTTAGCTTCATACTGCAGTGCTAGCCATTAAAATTGCAACACGAAGAAGGATACCAAATAACGAAATTCTCTTTATTGTGTGTACAGACTATAATACAAGGAGTGTTCGATAATTACCTACGCTTTATTTTTTCCTTCATTCATGGGGTGCACTTTAACTCCACATTACAGCTGCAAGTATGTAATACTTTGGCCTATCTGTAGATGGAAAGCCACTTGAACTGGAATCAGTCCACAGTATATCTCGTAAAGTAAGTGAAAATTTACGTGTACATGGAGCGGAATGTTGGAAATCACGAAGAAGAATATAAAGAAATTAAGAGGAACGCAAACTAAGTACAAGAGGCACTGACGTAGAGTAACAAGAGGGGATCGGGTAAGAAATCAAAAATAAGAGATAGAATTGGCATTAGCAAGAGATATTACAGGAACAACTGAAAGGAAACGGTGCAGGGGGTTTGGGGTCTTTAATGTCCTTGGACATATATCCCGAGAAGATAGTGGAGTGGCTACCCCTAGAAAGAAAAATAAGGAGGACCTACACGGAATTGACGTATGGAACTTCACGATACCATTGGATCCCAAAGATAGAAAGCGAGAGGTGGGGAAGACTTCAAACGCTGTCGTTTAGTCAGTCACTTTTGCGTGTTGTGTGCATTTTTTTTTCACAGATGTACTGCACGCTTTGCCAAAACGATTCCAACAGATGTCTGTCTTTTATCTGAACGCTGTATCTCTCCAGCGGAGAGGCATTACCGTTCTTCGTAGAGATGCGTCGTTCATTGTGGAGTGTGCTTACCATATTGTAGTGTGTGTGTGTGTGTGTGTGTGTGTGTGTGTGTGTGAGAGAGAGAGAGAGAGAGGGGGGGGGGGGGGGGGAGGGAGAGAGCGTAGCGCGGCGATGCACTCGGCGCCACATGTAGTATACACAGTACCCCCACCTGCGTCGGCTCTGTCAGCAGCGGGTTTTTTGCACTGAAGCTCTGATGCTGAAGCTGTGTGTGGTGTCCGCAGTCGTCGAGGACTGTGTTAACTCCCCTCCACAGCCGAGGTCGCTAATGCACAGCCGTAGCTGACCCGGAGATAGCCAATTCAGATCAGTATAGTGGGAAAAAAATTGCCACATTTCGACTGCCGACGGTGGCGGAGGTGTGCTTCTGAATTTTTGATTACAAAACTGTGTCCCGGTGTCCTGCCTTAAAGCCGAAACCCTTCCTGAATGCCTGTGTGGCTTGTCCCCGCCGTACACAAGCACGAGGTTGTATTACACTCCTCGAAATGGAAAAAAGAACACATTGACACCGGTGTGTCAGACCCACCATACTTGCTCCGGACACTGCGAGAGGGCTGTACAAGCAATGATCACACGCACGGCACAGCGGACACACCAGGAACCGCAGTGTTGGCCGTCGAATGGCGCTAGCTGCGCAGCATTTGTGCACCGCCGCCGTCAGTGTCAGCCAGTTTGCCGTGGCATACGGAGCTCCATCGCAGTCTTTAACACTGGTAGCATGCCGCGACAGCGTGGACGTGAACCGTATGTGCAGTTGACGGACTTTGAGCGAGGGCGCATAGTGGGCATGCGGGAGGCCGGGTGGACGTACCGCCGAATTGCTCAACACGTGGGGCGTGAGGTCTCCACAGTACATCGATGTTGTCGCCAGTGGTCGGCGGAAGGTGCACGTACCCCGTCGACCTGGGACCGGACCGCAGCGACGCACGGATGCACGCCAAGACCGTAGGATCCTACGCAGTGCCGTAGGGGACCGCACCGCCACTTCCCAGCAAATTAGGGATACTGTTGCTCCTGGGGTATCGGCGAGGACCATTCGCAACCGTCTCCATGAAGCTGGGCTACGGTCCCGCACACCGTTAGGCCGTCTTCCGCTCACGCCCCAACATCGTGCAGCCCGCCTCCAGTGGTGTCGCGACAGGCGTGAATGGAGGGACGAATGGAGACGTGTCGTCTTCAGCGATGAGAGTCGCTTCTGCCTTGGTGCCAATGATGGTCGTATGCGTGTTTGGCGTCGTGCAGGTGAGCGCCACAATCAGGACTGCATACGACCGAGGCACACAGGGCCAACACCAGGCATCATGGTGTGGGGAGCGATCTCCTACACTGGCCGTACACCACTGGTGATCGTCGAGGGGACACTGAATAGTGCACGGTACATCCAAACCGTCATCGAACCCATCCTTCTACCATTCCTAGACGGGCAAGGGAACTTGCTGTTCCAACAGGACAATGCACGTCCGCATGTATCCCGTGCCACCCAACGTGCTCTAGAAGGTGTAAGTCAACTACCCTGGCCAGCAAGATCTCCGGATCTGTCCCCCATTGAGCATGTTTGGGACTGGATGAAGCGTCGTCTCACGCGGTCTGCACGTCCAGCACGAACGCTGGTCCAACTGAGGCGCCAGGTGGAAATGGCATGGCAAGCCGTTCCACAGGACTACATCCAGCATCTCTACGATCGTCTCCATGGGAGAATAGCAGCCTGCATTGCTGCGAAAGGTGGATATACACTGTACTAGTGCCGACATTGTGCATGCTCTGTTGCCTGTGTCTATGTGCCTGTGGTTCTGTCAGTGTGATCATGTGATGTATCTGACCCCAGGAATGTGTCAATAAAGTTTCCCCTTCCTGGGACAATGAATTCACGGTGTTCTTATTTCAATTTCCAGGAGTGTATAAGAACGTGGAGAGGGAATGACTCCTACCCTCTATGAGGGTATCAGCTAATAAGGCTACAGATGTCTGAATAATATGCTGAACTATGAGGCTTCAGACTGCCGCTAGGACTTTGGCTCTACACAAGGTGCAAAACAGTTTCGTTGAAGTTACTGCCATAAAAAAGAAACCAATCAGTGACGAGCGCGCGACGGTGCGTGCATTTAACCTAACTTGCCCCAGTTAACACCTTTTATTCTCAAGAGAGCAGTTTTTGGTTACAATAACGCAAAGCAATTGTTTAAGCTCAACACAGGAAGCTAAAGTTCGTTAAACTGCTTTTTCACGGCTGGTTTCTTTAGTCGCGATTTTCCTTTGTTTTTCACTGTATAAAGTATGACTATTAATTGGTCTACGCTAGAAGTACTTTAACTTCATTATTAAGATCATTACAGGCGGAACGGAAGTCTTTCACCGCAAAATGATGCGGAAAGCAACCGTCCCGGCTTCTGATTTAAGTGACTTAACGGAACGCAAGGAAACCTAAATCTGCGAGTCCACTTACTTACCGATGCGCTACTTCGCTCGTAATGTGATAGGATCGACCATGCAACGTTTTCATTCCTGAAATTTAAAGGCCACATAGTTAAATTTACGCTAATGTACATATAGCGTCATAAACTTTTATTGTAACAATTAGATCAGTAACTTTGTACTAAGACAAACGAAAAAATAAACAGAAATTAACTCTGAAATACTTGTTTTCTCAAACATAATTTTTACAGTTAGTGCCAAAATTTCTGACTACAAAACCGCCCAAAAGTTTAAAATCATAGACTCACACAATGGAAAGCTCCTGGCACATTACAAATGATTGTCACACCTCGAAATTTTTGCGAACAATTTCTCACAGATGTTCACTTCCACACATTGATCAGTGATTGACTTCTATTTTGTGGCAGAGGTTGAAAATACCTGACTCCATCCTCTGTACACGCTGGTTATACATCGCGTCCTGCGCTCATCCACTGCGGCGCTCGTGGTCACAGTACAAAGTCGTAAGACCTGATGATGGGCATGTAAGAGCCCGAAACCAGTAGTGTTTTCACTGCTCCGAAACCAGTTGTGAAAAAAAAACCTTACAACTGAAGCGGTATTTTCAGCCTCTGCTACAATGATCGGTTACGGATGCTCCTCCGGCAGGACTGGTTGCTCTATTTTGTGGTTCGAGCCCCATAACGGCGCATTGCTTCTGGAAATTTTTGTTCGCTCGCTGCTCTGACATTATTTGTTCTTTCTTCTTGTGTCCTGTGTCCAAGTTTGTCAAATATAGCTAAAACAGTTTCTGGTAAGGACCACCTACATTCCGAGATCAGACATCTGAAAATGGTGTTGTGGCAGTAGTGAATGAGATTCGGACGTACATCAAATAATAGAGGCAAAATGCTCGAAGATCAAAGTACTCAATCCGTTCTATTACCATCCAAGAAAATTCTTAAGATGTTGCGTCCATTTAAAGACAACCTTGGTCTCAGTGCTACGGGAATTATAGAATTCACTGTAAATGTGGTAACGATTACGTTGGTTAGTGTGCGCTGCACGGAACACTGGCGCCATATTAAGTATCACTATTTTGGCAAATCTAGTGTTTCCGAACACGCCTCATAAACAAAAATATAATTATGTGAGATGAAACGAAAATCTCATACAATGCATCTAACGTGTGGGATTCTGTTATCAAAGAAGTCTTTGAAATCAGAACGTGCAACACAACTTTCACCGAGGTAGTGGCTGTACAGGAAATGGGCGATCCGTGCTTAGAGGGCACAGAGAAATAAGCTGTGGTTCCAACCTTGAATCGAAATCAGCATCGTTACTAATGTCCCTTCATCAGAGACGTTGACACAATCTGTAGTAGCATCTGGAAATTTCATGAGCTTTTAGCCTCTCAATGACAGACTTTGGCCAACTACAGAACAGTTATAAACAATCTTTCGCTACTTGAGAGGGCCCCCATGAAAAACGAGTGATCGTAAGAGCATGAAACTTTGCGGAAACGTTTGTTAGAGAAATAAAGAAGAAACCATTGAAACAAACATTTCAATTTCCAGTTGAGAGGGTAACATTTGTTAATTGCGTACCATGTTTACATCCCAGGTTACAATATTGCTCATTGTGACGACCCTGCATCCACGACAGCCGGAAAACACACTAGAGACATCATTACACAGTTATTCGAATCGCTTTTCCAACAATGTATCACGAAATTTTCAGCTGTCGTGACACAGCTCGTAAACGGCTTGAAGACAGAATGTTGCATCCAGTACTTTCAGACATGGCAACGGTAACTTCTTTATCAGCCTGTGGCGCATTTGGCCTTCGGCCTCTCCCGGGAGCAATTCTTAGATCGCCAGTTAATTAGAGCTTCCGAATAAAGTTCGTCAAGCCTGGTGCGGGAAGACAACCTCTCCGTGTTGATTTAATGCATCGACACTCGCGAAAAGCAGCATCACTATTGGCGTTGTTTTGATAAAACAGTTTTATACGAGTAAAGCCGTGCTCTCCTTGTCCAGACCCATGTCGACTCTTAACTGCAACGAACACTGATGCTAATGTTTTAACCCTATGTCGCCTTACCAGTAGCGGCTGCTAACGACAAGTCATTACACTAACAACGAAAATCCTGTAGCGTACGGCCTGAACTTAATTCCTATAAAGTTGGTTTCCATGTGGTAAACAGTCTTCCGTCTACACTAGCTCAAGTAGCGAAAGCTTAATTATAACCACCATCTAGTCGTGTGTAGGAAAGCACCGCACGGCCTAGTAGTAGTACAGTTAACTACTGAGTACATTGCCAGGAGAAAGCTGAAGCAAGGAGTATAAAGTTTTAACTATCATCTCGATAAAATATAATTACGTATGCAATTCATTTTAGTTTGCAGGTGCATGTCTGTTGTCCTGGTACGCAATGAAATACCCGAGCCAGTATTCCGTACGAAGCCGGTAGGTGAGCCAAAACAAAATGGCGCAGCGATATATCCATGGAGGTGTAACGAGGAGAGATGGCGCTACCGCTTTACGCTGTACGTTGTTTTGAACCCAGCGCCGCCTTGTTAAATGGCTCTGAGCACTATGGGACTTAACATCTATGGTCATAAGTTCCCTAACTAATTAAACCTAACTAACCTAAGGACATCACACAACACCCAGTCATCACGAGGCAGAGAAAATCCCTGACCTCGCCGGGAATCGAACCCGGGAACCCGGGCGCGGGAAGCGAGAACGCTACCGCGCGACCACGAGCTGCGGACTCCGCCTTGTTAATTACCCCGAAACATTAGCAGGTAATTGCTTCTTGTTCTTAATTTCTTTCCTGTACGCAGTAGTTGTGTTAAATAGCTAATGGTACAGTGCTTTTGTGAGTAAAAAAAGCATCAAGGAGGCATTTTCAGACGATTTTGTAATCTTAAGTGCCTATTTGATCCAGTAATAAAACGCACTTCGCCTCTTTAATTTAACTTTCTTTTCGTCTCGAATAACCAAGAAGAGAAGTATGAAAATCCTGCTTTCATGATCCAACATTTTTCTTGATAGGGACTGACTAAACTGATATTCGGTCAGTGTCAAATCAAATGGCTCGGAGCACTATGGGACTTAACATCTGCGGTCATCAGTCCCCTAGAACTTAGAACTACTTGAACCTAACCAACCTAAGGACATAACACAGATCCATGCCCGAGGCAGGATTCGAACCTGCGACCGTAGCGGTCGCGCGGTTCCAGACTGAAGCGCCTAGAACCGCTCGGCCACACCGGCCGGCCTGGTCAATGTCCTCCTCCCGAAAATGCTGAGAACACATTTTGCAATTTTTGGTTGGTTTCTAGTCTTTCATTCACACAGCGTTCACAAGAGAGTTTCGAGTTGGACTGACAGGAAATCTAAAGTTAAATGACAGAAATAAAACCACTACAGTAAAAGTAACCAGCGTAACTAAAATTAATGTACATGATAGAAAATATCGCTTGAACGAATCCACTTACTAATGAAATGTGATTCCTTTACACATTCAACTATAATCAGACTAGTACGACTGCAAATAGTGCAAGCTAGCATTATTTATCCAAACACTTCCACCGGAAGCCAATATTTGGCCGTACTAACATGCCGAATGTCGGCTTCAAGTTTGTGACGTTATGACAACTCCCCTCGTTACACCTCCTCGGATATATCGACGGGCTTCACCAGCCTGCAGTACCTCCCCTTCCGACGTGCTACGGAACTTTGGATGAGGGATTTCATTGTTTAGCAGGACTACAGACTTACAGTTGGGGAAAAATACACTAGGTAATATACTACTGGCCATTAAAATTGCTATACCAAGAAGAAATGCAGATGATAAACGAGTATTCATTGGACAAATATATTATACCAGAATTGACATGTGATTACATTTTCACCCAATTTGGGTGAATAGATCCTCAGAAATCAGTACCCAGAACTAGCACCTCTGGCCGTAATAACGGCCTTGATACGCCTGGGCATTGAGTCAAACAAAGCTTGGATGGCGTGTACAGGTATAGCTGCCCATGCAGCTTCAACACGATACCGCAGTTCATCAAGAGTAGTGACTGGCGTATTGTGACGAGCCAGTTGCTCGGCCACCATTGACGAGACGTTTTCAATCGGTGAGAGATCTGGAGAATGTGCTGACCAGGGCAGCAGTCGAACATTTTCTGTATCCAGAAAGACCCGTACAGGACCATCAACATGCGGTCGTGCATTATTCTGCTGAAATGTAGTGTTTCGCAGGGATCGAATGAAGGGTAGAGCCACGAGCCGTAACATATCTGAAATGTAACGCCCACCTTTGAAAGTGCCGTCAATGCGAACAAGAGGTGACCGAGACGTGTGACCAATGGCACCCCATACCATCACGCTGGGTGATACGCCAGTATGGCGATGACGAATACACGCTTCCAATGTGCGTTCACCGCGATGTCGCCAAACACGGATGCGACCATCATGATGCTGTAAACAGCACCTGGATTCATCCGAAAAAATGACGTTTTGCCATTCGTGTGCCCACGTTCGTCGTTGAGTACACCATCGCAGGCGCTCCTGTCTGTGATGCAGCGTCAAGGGTAACCGCAGCCATGGTCTCCGAGCTGATAGTCCATGCTGCTGCAAACGTCGTCGAACTGTTCGTGCAGATGGTTGTTGTCTTGCAAACGTACTCATCTGTTGACTGGGGGATCGAGACGTGGCTGCACGATCCGTTACAGCCATGCGGATAATATGCCCGTCATTTCGACTGCTAGTGATACGAGGCCGCTGGGATCAAGCACGGCGTTCCGTATTACCCTCTTGGACCCACCGATTCCATTTTCTGCTAACAGTCATTGGATCTCGACCAACGCGAGCAGCAGTGTCGCGGTACGGTAAACCGCAATCGCGATACGATACAATCCGACCTTTATCAAAGTCGGAAACGTGATGGTACGCATTACTCGTCCTTACACGAGGCATCACAACAACGTTTCACCAGGCAACGCCGGTCATCTGCTGTTTGTGTATGAGAAATCGGTTGGAAACTTTCCTCGTGTCAGCACGTTGTAGGTGTCGCCACCGGCGCCAACGTTACGTGAATGCTCTGAAAAGCTTATCATGTGCATGTCACAGCATCTTCTTCCTGTCGGTTAAATTTCGCGTGTGTAGCACGTCATTTTCGTGGTGTAACAATTTTAATGGCCAGTAGTGTAGTTAAAACCTTATGACTATCCTGCTATACAAATACATCTCATGCGGCAGAGAAAAAAAGAGACGCTAGTCATTCATCCAGACTTTGTCGTCGCAAGAACAATTTTGAACGTGATACTGTTGCTCCGTCGGTTACCACGAGACAACAGTGACAGATCAGCGGAATAGAGGCGTTGTAGGCGGACGTCTCCGGCAGGCCTCGTCCTTTTGCGGCCGCGGTGATCTGTCTCTGGTTTGTAAATAGACTCTCTGGAGGGAGAGTGGCCGCCACCATCAGCGCTCAGCGGCCCGTCTTCAATGCCGGAGGCTCTCCTTTTCAGAGGCAGGGCCGGCGGCGGCGCATTGTCCGCCAGGGAATTGTAAAGGCGAGGGGAGGTCTTATCGGGCGCCGGCCTCAACTTCCCGCTCCATTCATCTCGAATTTACACCACAGAGGGGATGGAAACCGCCGTTAAATCCACCTGCCATTAAGGCGCACACTAACCACCGTGACGTTGCTTTTCGTTTCATTTGCCCACGCATCTCCTGTCTCCCTGCTGACGGTTTCATTAACACTGTTAATTATTGGCCCATTCATGGGCATTGGTGCTTTAATTTTCGGCTCTTATATTACAGATTAAATCTTTGTATTTCGTTTCACGTGTATTATCAAGAGTTCCTTGTCTGACGCTTGTCTTGCCTATAGGGGTGAATTCTCAGTGGAAGCAACAATAAAATTAGTCTAGCAGCACGGAAGTGCCATCAAAGCTTTCATAACCGGTTGTCTCAGATGCTGGCGGAAATTCAGCTATTACGATGTAAGTCTTGAAACTTTTTCGTCCAGAGCTGTATTGAACATCTTGAACACGGGTGGCCAAGAATTCGCTGTACGAGCCGTGCCCTGCCAGGAGTGCCATAGCACGTAGCCTCGGTGCACACATCCCCCACCACGCAAGGGCAGGGTAGAGGGAGAAACTGCGAACGCACTGCATCAGTGCAATTGCGGTGCATATGACTTGGTTTTACATTTCACATTTCTCAACAGCATCGATCACAACGCAACAGATATTCAGTATTATTTAGTTATTTTTGGTGAACTGAAGACATAGTTTTTAGCTGGTACATATAACTGTTATCTGCTACAAACTGTCCGCTTACGGACAGATGCAGACAGTTACACTCAGGTTGTCACGCAATCGTGTCTTATTTAAAAAATGGTTCAAATGGCTCTGAGCACTATGGGACTTAACATCTGAGGTCATCAGTCGCTTAGAACTGAGAACTAATTAACCCTAACTAACCTAAGGGCATCACACACAGTCATGCCCGAGGCAGGATTCGAACCTGCGACCGTAGCGGTCGCTCGGTTCCAGACTGTAGTGCCTAGAACCGCACGGTCACTCCGGCCGGCGTGTCTTATTTAGTTTCACACTCGAAGGAAATATCGTTCACACAAATATGTCGATTGAAATATGGTAGCACTTTTGCAACCACATTATGAAGATAAGGAAACTCTGCCTGAGGCAAACGGAGTAGACGCCCCGGACAGTTTTAACGTGAACGGATTTGCCATTAAAACGTGAATTACCATGCAAGTTAAAAGCTCGGAAACAGATATAAGGCGATCCTTGTAATTCTTTCAAGGCAAGAATGTGTCCCTTCTATAACAAAATTTTCTTTTTAAATGCATTCAATCAAATAAGAAAGAAGTTGTTTCGCACCTTGCAGTGTCTTACTGTGAGAACTGTGCACTCAAGTCCACTTAAAATGCGAGTTCTGCAATCCATTCGGCATGTTCTAATTTTCGTTGCTCCAATGTTTTAAATCGAAAAATTGCTCCAGGCATGCCCCTTGACTTAATCAACGTTCTTTTTACTAATATGTAAAGTCACCATACTCTTCGTTCATTTGGATCGAAAACATTTGCACTGACAGTGTAACAACGCGTGAGACTTCAGAAATATTACTATTCACTCCACCATTTCTTCACAAGCTTAATGCCTGCAGATTTAGCACAAAGTGATTTTTGATGTACAGAGCACTGAATCCTGTCTGTCGATTGTTGTAACTTTTTGCTGTTTCACTGTCAACTAAATCTTTATATTTTCTCTGCGTGGTATCATAAATACCGTTTCATACGAAACTTCCGCTCTGTCAATAGTATACTGCAATTTCCGTGTTGTATAGTATTTCATGTCGTACAAATACCCACCGTCTATGAATAAGAGTGAAGGTTGTGCTGTATGTTGTACAATATGTTTACGGATCTACTGAAACGATTTTTATTGTGCAAACTACTTGCACTGTATAGTCAGTGGCTAATATTGTGCGTATATTTTCGTTAGCTCAGTCCCGTATGCCAAAGTATTTGTTTCACTTTATTTGTTGTGGTATGTAAACAGAAATGTAGATATTTCTCTGAAATCTTCACTTTCATTTTAGAAATTATTGAATGTCAATAAGGATCTGCCAACTTTGGTGTGTATGAAATCATGCGACGGCGGTAACACTATTACTTTTATCGAAATATGCAGACGTAGATGAACTACGTTTAGTAAAGAAGTTATTAAGGAGCAATCAATGGAAGTGCAACAAAACAGATCTGTAACTGATGAGCTCCTTAATCCAGCATTTTGGTATTTTTGATGCCAAAATTCTAAAGGTCAAAAACGGTATGTAGATGGATGTGTGGGTAGAAAACCAAAAGCCAATGAAGAAAAAAACTTTTTGAAGGGCAAAAAAACTCTTCTATTTCATAAATAACCAAAACTTCAACATTAAATACGTATATAGATCTAGCCTTACCTTCATGTAATGTTTCAAGCTATCAATAATAGCTGGGCACGTTTCCATCACGATTAGGTTTATTGACTGTAGTGATACTGCACTTACGAATTTTAGGTTTTTAAATGAGTGGCCTGCAGCCACATAACGTGAGGTAATTGATAGGCACCGAGCTGCAGGAGTAATGTCTCAAAAATGAGAGTTGTTTCTGATAAGTTTAGTTGTAACCATTTCCAAAAATGCATCAAATGAGCGAGCGCCTGTCCTCAGAAAATTCCGATAGTTAATCGTTTGGCTCGCTTACCCTCAAGTCGTTCAGTAAATTTTCATAAGTCAGTCTTCCTTCTTTCTTATACTACTACTACTACTTCTTTATCCATCTACGCTTCTTTTCTTTCCGCGACCGCAAAGTTAGTCCAACGGTCCATATTCGCCATGTTTGCACCTCCGACATTTGACATGAAATTTGCGCAATATCATTTCGGTGTCAGGAGTCAACGGTCAGTGTATTGTACAGTATTATTGCCCAATATTATTGACAGTCTAGGGGCCGCTTTAGTCGCATTTCATCAGCAAGACTAAACGAACGTAGGAGCACGTCTGAAGATATCCAATGCAGCTGGGAGCAAAGAGTCAAGAAAGAAAAAAACGTTTCGTGGACCACGACCATACATCCCGCAATATTCACCAGCAGTTGGTACTAAGGTACCTTTAGATCTCCGCAAAAGTCCATTTGGTGTGCATAAAATATTAATTTACAAGTTGTTTGATGGCAACAGTGTATACATCGTTCACTTTAAGTGGACTCCCGGCCCTGTGACTGACGGGAATAGCTGTTTCGATAGAAGTCGGAAGACTGTATTAACGTCTCACCGATATTCGCTTGTTTCAGTGGATACCAATTTCAATATTTTATAAAAGGACTTCCTTCATTTTATATATCAATAGATTTAAATCAATATAAACCCAGTACACATAACATTCCTGTGATCTTTAACTCCACGTTTTACGTGTGCTTTCGTTTACCAGTAGATGAACGCATTGATTCGAGTAGGTAACTTTCCAAGATATTTTCTTGACCTTGTTAAAGCAGAACACATATTTAAGATAATATCCCATCACAAATATTACAAAATAAGGGGAAGTAATTTCTCCCCTCTCCCCCCGACCTCTCTTATCTTTAAGCAGCAAGCATGAATTAAATCGTATTCAAGCTCTATAAACATTTACTACTTCACAAATTTGTTTTCGAGATCCAAGCAATAACAGTTCACAGTCGCAGAAGAAAACGTTGGAAACTGTAATTTTCAGAAACAGACACATTGACACTATTAACAGATACCTGTTCCGATTGTTATCATTACTCTACGACATTTACATAACAAACTGGGACATAGCTACGTCTTCATTTCCTTTTTCCGTATAAAATAAAAATAATCAGCAAATTGCAAAATGTTATTGCTAAGGTACTAGCAACCACAGACAGATTTAACAAGTTACGGTTATTTGACGGCAGCAAGTCTAATCCGAATCCCTTGCTTTCGCAGAAATTCCTCTACAATGTACACTTTTCTATTCTCATTTTGATTTCCGATGAATGGTGAGCTCCATGTGGTTCCCAAGTCGTGCAGCGACCGTAAACCATAGAATTACCAAATATGCAGCAACCAGACGCAAAATCATGTTTTATTTATTCACTTCTTGCAAATCGATTTTAACTGATTAACAGCCATCATCGGTGCTTTCAACCAATATGTCCCCTGAGTAGTGATACTGTCTTAAGACAGAATACTGTCTTAAGACAGAATTACTACTCAGGGCACATATTGGTTGAAAGCACCGATGATGGCTGTTAATCAGTTAAAATCGGTTTGCAAAAGTGAATAAATAAAACATGATTTTGCGACTGGTTGCTGCATATTTGGTAATTTTATTTTGATTTCCATCACGTGGAGAAACTTTGAGAGATCACAAGCCGGCCGGGGTGGTCGAACGGTTCTAGGCGCTTCAGACTGGAACCGCGCGACCGCTACAGTCGCAGGTTCGAATCCTGCCTCGGGCATGGATGTTTGTGATGTCCTTAGGTTAGTTAGGTTTTCTAGTAGTTCTATGTTCTAGGGGACTGATGACCTCAGAAGTTAGGTCCCATAGTGCTCAGAGCCATTTGAACCAAGCCATTTAGAGATCACAAAAACATGATTTGTAAGCACATTTAGCTGTAACCTGTACTAATAAATCGTGATGACCGTGAAGAAGAAGTGAAACTCCTAGTATTGCTTTGCCAAAAACAACTGAATCTTAACCTTATGCCTAATGAATTTGATCGGTTTCAGGCGTAAGTGTGTCGTTATTAATAAAACTGTTCGTGAAACCGCCATCCCGGTCGTTAATACAGACTTCCGAAAAGGTGCCGCTACATTTCCTTCAAGTAACTCCTGAGTTGTTTCCATGAGGCTGACTGAATGATCTGTAAGGAAAAGGTGTTGGTGATACAAGGGAGCGAACCGTGATCACCTGTCTGTCAGCCAGAGAAACTGGCCGGTAAGACACAGTATTCTGAAGGACGTATTTGCACTGTCACCGGTATTTCTTTGGCAAGAGGAGAAGAAGAACCAGACAGGGCTATGTCTCGCCACCCTCTCCTGTTCGTGATTTCTTATACAATGGGAGTGCGAGGGGCAGTTCCGTGTGACCTTGGGTGCAGGTCTGTGCCTGAAGGCGGGGGAGGCGGCACCACAGTTAGGTAGGCAGCTACACGCTGGTGGCAGCTGGGTCACTTCCACTTTTCTGACTGCTTGAATGCACTGCACTGCATGCCCGATTAGAAACGACAGTTGGTGGCTCCACTGCTAAACCATTTCGCATTACGCAGAAACACAGTGTAACACCTTGGATCCCAATTTCTGTAATCACTACGACTGCCATACCGTAGTTAGTTTAGAAACCTTTTTAAGGGGCGTAGGACATCTGACGGGCCGACTTGGAGCAGGAGAGCAGACTTGGAGCAGCATGACCAGGATGGATTCAGGATTCACACTCATAGCAGTGGAAGTGCGAAAACATAACAAAACAATTTTTTTTACATAAAACATTTCATCATTTCTTTCACTTACTGTTGGCTGCATTTGTTGCTATAGGTACATTTTTCTTCACAAGCAAGAGAGAATGTTTGATGAATTTTGCACAGCATACAAACGATACTTACAGGTGTATGAAATTCTAGAATTTTCCAAATCTATTAAAAACTGTGATAGAAATTGAGATAATTAACTACAAAATTTGATTCTTTTCTATACATAAAGTTTAAAACGTAACAGTTTTTTCATAAATTAAATAGATTCTAGAGTTTCAGATACCTGCAAATATGGTTTGTATGCTGTGCAAAATGCATCGAACAGTCTCTCTTACTTATGAAACAAAGTGAACCTATAGCAACAAATGCAGCCAATAGTAAGTGAAAAAAATGATGAAATGTCACATGTAAAAAAAATATTTTGTTATGTTTTTGAACTTCCGCTGCTACGAGTGTGAATTCTGAATCCTTCCTGGTCATGCTGACAAAGTTTTATGAATTTACTTGTAAAAGTATAGACAGTGGAAATTAAAATGTCCTGTGGTGCCTCTCCTGCTTCAAGTCGGCCCGTTTGACGTCCTACCCCTCTTAAGGAACTTAGTTAACGTTGACCGAATAGCTTGTAACTAAGGGAAAAGCCACACCATACTCCTCAGACATGAACAGTATCGAGCATATCTTTGATGTCTTACAACGTGCTGGTCAGAAGAGCTCTCCACCCCCTTTTACTCGTACAAATTTATGGACAGCCCTGCAGGATTCGTGGTGTCAATTTACTCCAGCATTACTTCAGACATTAGTCGTTATCATGTCACGTCGTGTTGCGGCACTTCTGCGTATTCGCGGGGCCCTACACAATATTAGGCAGGTGTACAAGTTTCTTTGATTCTTCATTATATAAACGCGGCTTTTGGTGGGAGTTTGAAGCACTTCCGGTGGTGTCCCCGCGAGGCCCGCAGCAGATGTGTGAGTGAGGCGGGCGCTTCTGTAACGGCTGCCGGGACCGCCACTCGCCCCTGCATTCCTCCGAGGGCCGCCGGCCCGTGCTTCCGGCCTCGCTCCTGCCCACCACGTTGGAAGCTCTCGTCCTCTGTTCCGCTTCGATGAGTGCGGCTTAAAGCCGTCGGCACACGGAACGTGCATCCGAACGTTGAGCGTGCCGAGTTTCTGACGTCATAGCGTGGAATAGCACGTTCGGGAGTCTTTCCGAACGTGCAGAGCAATATGTGGCATGTCCGATAATCTGAGCGTGCGTCTGAGCGTTGACCAATGAGACGGCACAACGCCACCTACGTCACACGCACGCCGTCTCCCTTCAGTACAGAGTTGTGAGGCGCTAGACTGGCATTAATTTCAAGCCTATATGTATATATGCCGTTTCTGAGCACCAGCAAATTGGCAATCAGTGGAAAACGCGTTGTTAACTGTGTGATTCGTTCCAATAAAATAATGAGAAACATCATATTCGTGGCAAAAGAATTATTGCAACTTGCGTATTATGAGAGTAGGTTATTTGAAGCCAGCGACACACTGAAGATCCACCCACAACGAAATGTTCTTGGTACAATTTATTATAATTAAATTTCAATTTGTAACATATCTACGATTAAGGTTTAATGCAGGACGTAACAAACCGTGATTAGACAAATGTGGTCTGTTACTGGTGTAGCGTAACGACTAGCGTCACTGCTCGCTGGAGAGTTCTTTGTTGGGGGCGGTGGTTCGCGTTTTACCACTTCCAATTTTGTTTTCCTAACATTCGCGTTTTTATTGGGTTCTGATACTTTATTATTAGTTTAACATAAGTATATACTATAATATTTGGTGTTATGTAAATATAAGTTCACCTTTTTTGAGGGGTGACTTTGTTCGATTGGCTTAATCTACAGGACAGGACTTGTATAAAGATATTTTGCTCCTTTTTCTTTTACGCTTCGTAATTCACATGTTGCAAAGATTCTGCTACTGGGTAGGAACACTGATCAAGTAAGACTGATCTTGGGGTTGTACTAAAATGTGAGAATGATGAAATAATGTTTATCTTATGCGGAGAAGTATTCCAAATTTGTACCGCACTGTTTGTAATAGAACTTTTATAAGCCTGTGTCCTTATTGATTGGACATGGTTCTTTCCTTTTCGTGGACGGTGGAGGAAATGTGCGTTTTAATAGAGCTAACGTGGGAATTATACGCGCGTCCGTTGATGAAACAATGTGATTTACGAACTAGAAACATCCCTCAACTGCCGCTGGAGTGCGTTGCGATCGCGTATGCCACGTTGGGGCCCACGTACCGTATGCACAAGTCGCATCGTTCCTGAGCGTTCAGCAGCACGTTGAACTTGGCACGCTCAACGGCTTAAGGCTCGCTTTACACGAGCGAGTTTGTTGTGTCTCTCTGCCACCAATGGCGAGTCTGCTGCAGCGCCCCTGGCTATTACTTCCGTAATGATTCAAGCCTTGTCACGAATGGTCTTTTTCGTTAACATGTGTTGAATTAAGAGACCTGTCTTGTGTGCAGCTTGACATCAGGCCGTTGAAAACGAGATTACGAGCGACCTTCGTCCTTATAAAAAGTAAAAAAATTAGAATTAAGGAACCAGCAATAACATTACACTTTATTAATTACCAAATCTAAATGCGTAGAGGACGTTCTTGACAAACGTTGTATGGTAAGTTAGGCTCACTGCTGTGTGAAAACTGATGGAATAAGGAAAGTACTACTCAATCACGATATTATTGCACCTGGCCGTTATCGGAAACGCCTGGTGACGTTACAGCAAACCAGGACAGTTTTGACTACGGAAAACGAGTTGCACTGTCAATGCTTTAGAGGTCAGTTGCGCTTACACTATCAAACTCGATTAGGCGCTGACTTACAGTCAGCCGACTGAAGCACCCTGTCTCAGGTGCAGGAATATTGTGGTCGACTAATATCATCCAAACATTTCAAAACATCAACATTTATTTGCTCTAGAAATGTATAGAGTGAACCAGAACTCCACCGACAAACTTTCAGAGATGTTAGTATGGACCAAACAAGAAAATAAATGAGTAGTAAAAATTGGACCTAAAATGCAAACCTTAAGAGCTGAGTACTTGTTCATCTTCGATACTTTGTAAGACATCTCTTTTACTACAGTCTCTTTGTTTTCCATATTTTTGGAGGAGGTAGTGTGGATCAAAACAACAACAAAAGATTCCGGTAAACATGGGATCTAAAATGTATACCGTGAGAGCTATGGGGAACGACTTCAGTAAGACTACTTCAGTAAATCAGATGTGTTTTACATATCAAAGATGATGAAGTGCTCGTAACTCTTAAGATATGTATTTTACAGCCCATGTTTTTCAGACTTTTTTTTTTTTTGTTCTGGTCCTTACTACCAGCTCTGCAATTTTATCGGTGGCGTTCTGCTTCAGCCTGTGTACATACAAATACGTCAAACCATATTTAGAAGCGGTAATTAGCGGTTTCTTTCTGTGTGCTAAACAACATCGAAATCTATTGCTCTTCTTTAATAGAGCTGACTTTTTCACTAGTGAAATAATTTTTATTAAAAAATGTTTTGCAGCTATTTACGTTATTATTTATGCAAAATTAAGGCTTCTTCTCTGTCGAGGTATTGTAAAAGCTAAACAAAGTTTTGCTTTCAGGTATTTGCAATTTTTTGTACAATTTTTTGTAAGAGAACACCATTAGAAAAAAATATCAGCTCCTTGTGCAACTTTTTAAATGTGTCACGAAAACGAAGTTTCCTTTCTGCACCAAGGTTGCTGGAACTATGTGTTGTCGCTAAACTGTCTGGCTCTTGAATGTAACGCCAGTGATTATTAAAATACTGGAATTGAGTAATGAATACTTCTAGGCGGCACATCAAAACTTGTTTGATGTTCCGTTCAATTAACAAAATTCGGTAATAAATATCGGTAGTATATTGCACGGAATGGGTACATGAGCATCTAACACAGCGTAAGATTATGCGAAGGTGAGGTTACCGTACAGATTTAAGCAGTAATTTTATTCAAATATTTCTGCAGATTCCAACACTGTAAAACTGAAGACAACCGCCAAATAAATAGTAAAAACACACAGTTCTATCAGTTTACTGTAAACTGCTGAAGTTCGAAGCCACTGTACTGAAATTCTGCTGCGTTTGAAACTTGTGCTTCCACACCGATTTGTACAAAGTTCAACACTGTGGCTTTCAACTCGCCCCGCACCTGTCTCTGTAGTTTCTTCCAAACTTTCCAACTCAAATAACCACTAATCCCACTACTATTCAGTGTGATGAATGCACTGCATGTAAAAAGAAATAAATTAATGAAAAATAGAAGGAAAAACAATCCTTTAATTTCGAATACAGTATAAATGATGCCCTGATTAACACAGTTAGATCGATTAAATATCTAGGCGTAGAGCTGCAAAGCTATGTGAAAGGGAATAAGCACGTCAGGTCGGATTATGTTTTTGGGAAAATGTGTCCCTCACTCTGCGCGCCTATACAATATATCCACGCCCCTACACTGCCTCCTAGTCCCTTACTTCCACTACCCAAACACAGAATAATCATAGTGAAAACTACATCTACTAAACTACATTAAAAGTATTGTCGTCACACTGCCGCTTTCAAAGCTTCGTCCACCGACACCCAACAGCTGTGTTTGTATTTATTCTTTGGCTTCAGCAATCGTTTACTAAATATCTTCTATTGGAAGTTATTGCACTTTGATGAATTTGAAATAAATCATTAAAACTAAGGATGCGTTCATTCATTTTCTAAAGGATTTTTCCTGATTTTTACATATATGTTGGCCATTTGTCACTAACTTTAATAGTTCACACCGAATGTTCCAATTAATTATATCTGTGAGTCAAAATATAATTAATTTTAGAAACTAGGCATCAGCCGATTTCTTGATAGAAACTCGTATTACTACGGTATTCACTACGGTACTGTATAGTTTTCTGTTTTTATTTATTGTTAATTTACTCTAAATTGGATTATTTAACTATAATTATAATTATGTCAAATAAATATTTGAATATAGTATATTGATCAGACTTTTCACGTATCATTCCCTCTCACGTGAAGATTTCATCGAATGACGCCTTGTTTACTCATATGCTATTTTTTCTTTAAAAGTTATTAATTTACCAAGTAAATGTTAAAATGTTCTCTGTATAGTGGCGTCTCTTCTTTCGGACATGTCCAAAAGAACAGACACCATTTTGAGCCCGCAGCCACTATGAACCGACGAGATGCCACGAGTTTATGAGCAGGGCAACTACATCAGTGGCGTGTTGTATAGATTTAGGATTTGTGTGACCACTGTGCCCGGGTGTCGTAATGGTCAGTGCATCTGTCCAGTAACCAGTACCCTGGCCTCGTAACCCGGTCCAGCACAAACCTTCAACTTGTCCCACTGGTGTAAATCAATGCCCACTGGCAGTTAATGTCTCTAATTCCTTTGTGTCTTGTTCTCTTTACTTTTATCACGACTCGATCGTGTATTATGCAACGAAAAGCGCTCCTGTTTGAAACAATTTGTGTATTTTTATGAGTCGATCAGTGTTTCCGTATGCTAAGTGCTAACTACAGTGGTGAAAGCCATCAGATAAGCCCTTGGACGGTAACTCTACCCTACACGCTGGCGTGGAGCACCCCGTATCAGTGCTGGCTGTCGCCCTCACGTCCATCACTTCTTCTGTCATCTCTCTGGGTTAGTCAACCACGCCCATCTTCGATTAGGCTTGTCAGACACAAATTCAAGATGCACACCATTATGTTATGTCTCAAACTCAAGAAATACATTAATAAACCACGAGTGGTCTGGGCGAGGAAAGGTTAATCACCGACGTTAGGACACGATAATAGAGTCTCCTGTTTTTACGCGTGTGGGGTCCGCAGAATGCTCAGGACTTTAGAACTGTGGAGTCGGTACAGTCAATTAATCTCTGACGTGAACGAACTAGGGTGACTGCTTATTTACCGGGAGACACGTCAGCGGCAATCATCACGAGCAGTCGATCTTGACCAGAAAGCAGTCGTGTAAAACAGGCTTAAGTGAGCGCTGCTTTTCACGTTTGCACTATTAACTTAAACAGACCACCTTTCACAACACATGTAAAGTTAGGTTGTTGGTTTTCTCCCAGGTACAAGTTATTCCGTCAATGTTAACCAAGTTCCTTAAAAAAGTTTCTAAACGAACTACGGTATGACAGAAATTATGATCCAAGATGTTACAGTGTATAATGTAGTCGATTCCATAATTCCATAATTCCAAACACTGCTCACATAGGGTCATATGCCCAAGAAATCCAGTTGACAATGGCTGCTGATCGGAGTAGTTTTAATGCAGATCCATTACCGGAAATAACCTTAAATAGTGCAGACGTACTAGTTCTGCAACTAAAAGATGTACCTAACGTGCGAACAATGAGAAAGGAATAGGAATAGTAATCCTAGAAGCAGCGGTACCGGTGCAAAGAATAGCACTAGCTGCAGGGTAAGGTCACAGTTCGTAGTAATAGACGGAAAGGTATCGAGTAAAACAGAAGTAATATCCGGCGTTCCCCAAGGAAGTGTTATAGGCCCTCTATTGTTCCTGATCTATATTAACGACATAGGAGACAATCTGAGTAGCCGTCTTAGATTGTTTGCAGATGATGCTGTCATTTACCGTCTTGTAAAGTCATCAGATGATCAAAACGACTTGCAAAATGATTTAGATAAGATATCTGTATGGTGCGAAAAGTGGCAGGTGACCCTGAATAAGGAAAAGTGTGAAATTATTCACATGAGTACTAAAAGAAATCAGCTAGATTTCGATTCCACGATAAGTCACACAAATCTGAAGGCTGTACTCAACTAAATACTTAGGGATTACAATTACAGATAACCTAAATTGGAACGATCACATAGATAATATTGTGGGTAGAGCAAACCAAAGACTGCGATTCATTGGTAGAACACTTAGAAGGTGCAACACGTCTACTAAAGAGGCTGCTTACACCACGCTTGTCCGCCCTATTCTGGAGTATTGCTGTGCGGTGTGGAATCCGCATCAGGTGGGACTGACGGATGACATCGAAAAAATACAAAGAAGGGCAGCTCGTTTTGTATTATCGCGAAATAGGGGAGATAGTGTCACAGACACGATACGTGAATTGGAGTAGCAATCGTTAAAACAAAGGCGTTTCTCGCTGCGACGGGACCTTCTCATGAAATTTCAATCACCAGTTTTCTCCTCCGATTGCGAAAACATTCTGTTGGCAACCACCTACATAGGGAGAAATGATCATCACGATAAAATAAGAGAAATCAGGACTCGCTTAGAAAAATTTAAGTGTTCGTTTTTCCAGCGCGCCATTAGAGTGGGGAATGGTAGAATGACAGCTTGAAGGTGGTTCATTGAACCCTCTGCCAGGCACTTAATTGTGAATAGCAGAGTAATCACGTAGATGTAGATGTAGGTGTAGAATTGGTTGCGGCGTTTTTGTATCGTGATGGAAATTAGATTTATCTTTCCTTTTTTGTATTTTAGTAGAATTGTTTTTGTGGAATTATTATGGTGTAATAATTGTGTGGTACAGTCACATTAATATGACCACCGTCTATACTCGACGTCAGTGTGCAGTAACCTCATACTGACGGCAGGTGACAGCACTAGCAGAGGAGGGTACATAAAGCGTGTTGGGAGGGGGGGATGCGGGAAACAATGCATTCGTGGTAGTCATGTGGAAACGAAGCGATTTATTTGATGTCCTAACGAGCATGATCATTCGCTGTCAGGCCAAGGGTCGAAGCATTTCCGAAACGAGTAAGTTTGAAAACCATTCGTTTCTTTCTCCCGCGGCACGATGACATTTACCAGCAGGACAATGCAACGTGTCACACAGTGCGCAGTGTACGTGCGTGCTTAGAAGAGCACCAGGATGAGTTTACCGTCCTGCCCTGGCCACCAAACACCTCAGATTAAAACCCGATCAAGAATCTGTGGGAACACCTCGATCGGACTCTTTCCGGTATGTATCCTCAACCGAGAAACCTAGTGCATCTAGCCACGACAGTGGAGTCAGCAATGCCTCCACATCTCTCTCGGTACCTTCAAGAACCTCACTGACACTCTTCCTCCACATCGTCGCCGGCCGCGGTGGTCTAGCGGTTCTAGGCGCGCAGTCCGGAACCGCGCGGCTGCTACGGTCGCAGATTCGAATCCTGCCTCGGGCATGGCTGTGTGTGATGTCCTTAGGTTAGTTAGGTGTAAGTAGTTCTAAGTTCTAGGGGACTAATGACCTCAGAAGCTGAGTCCCATAGTGCTCAGAGCCATTTGAACCTCCACAACCGCGCTGAAAAAGGTGGCTATTTAGGCTTTTGACAGGTGGTCACATTAATGTGACTGGACCGCGTATTATATATATCTTTTATTATATACATATACGTGGGTCACACAGTATGTTTTAGCTATGTAGATAATAGGCTGAAACTGTAAGGAATATTTTAACAGATCATCTTCTTCTTGTTCCCTTCTTCCTATGCTGAAGCTTGTTTCCGTCAGTACCCGTCAGTCTGCCCTGAGGCTGTCGCTCCATTTTTTCCTTAGACGGCCAATATTTCTTCTATCAGGTGGTAATTTATTTCTACCAATTTTCACAATCCTCCATTCAACCGTTCATCCATCCTGTCTGTTTGATCGTTCCATTCATGCTTTCTGTTACGTATCCACTCACTAACGGAGTGCAGTTTACATTCTCTTCTAATGGTTTCGCCGGCCGAAGTGGCCGTTCGGTTCTAGGCGCTGCAGTCTGGAACCGCGAGACCGCTACGGTCGCAGGTTCGAATCCTGCCTCGGGCATGGATGTGTGTGATGTCCTTAGGTTAGTTAGGTTTAAGTAGTTCTAAGTTCTAGGGGACTAATGACCTCAGAAGCTGAGTCCCATATTGCTGAGAGCCATTTTTTTTCTAATGGTTTCACTTCTGTCTCTATCCCGCAGTGTCTTCCCTGTAAACCTTCGCAGAATTTTCATTTCCGTGGTTTCGAATTTTTTTTTTTATTTTTCCGGTCCTGTCTCCGCTGTGTATGGCATAATTGGTCTCACTATAAAATAAATAAATATTAGAATCTGTCCGAAAGATCTTGTGAGCGATAATATGGATTTACTGCGATTAAAAAAAGAAGCAAGATTAGAAGTAATGTCCCGTCAATGAAGAAATCTTTAGAGTCTGGGCACACTCTCGAAATACACAAGTGTTGTAAAGGAAATCGATCACGTCCTTTCCGAAGAAACCATCAACCATCGCGACATTCGCCTTAAACGATTTAAGGAAACCGTGCAGAACTAAATCAGGAATGCTGAACTAAGACTCAGATGTGGACTGCGACTGGTACTGAGTCCATTAGTCACAGCTCTGAAGTCGATCGTATCCTGGCTATACAGTGGGTGCAGTGCTATTGGGGTGCACTTGTCTGGGAACGCTTACGCCTGCGAGACTACTAAATCTCTGCAGAGCTCCAGCAGCGGGGGTTAGCGAGGAACTCTGCGCTTATCTAGGCGCTGCATGGCGGCGCACGAACGCCCGACTCGCTTATCGAGGGCCAGTCGCCGGCGCCCACACACACACACACACACACACACACACACACACACACACTCCCACTCCCACGCTGCCGCGCCGTCTCGCACCTGCTGCCGTGATGGAGCGCCTGTATCCGCCACAGCCGAATGCGGATACTGTGGGCGGATCAGTATGCACACACGCTACTCGCTGACCGGCCCTCAGTAGTGAACAAGCCAACCGATCAAACCGTCGTGTCTCTGGAGGAGAGGAAGAGAGATAGTGAGAGATGGTCAGCGCAAATGGGAACCTAAGTTCTAACTAGAATCTCACATTTTAGGAGAAGAAAACCGAGTACCCAAGTAAGAAAGGCGCTTTTTTTTTTCTTCTTCAGAACTTTTTCGAGACCAAAAGTTTCACATAATTGCACGGACATCTTACTTGTGGATAAATGCAACACATTCTGTCAGCTGACGTCGTGACTGAATTCCGTTATTGCCACAACCACAAGAACTGTGTCAAAAACTGAATAAAATAAAATGAAAGTACTCTGACGGAAAATAAAATCGTAACGCTAAGAAGGAGTCGTGCGATATAAATGAAAGTTGTTAGGCGTGTTGCGACATCTGAAACATGGACGTCAATTCAACCATGGCGCCAGTTCCACGAGTGTGGTGCTAGTAGCGCCATTATGAGGATGCAGGTCAGGTTTGCTTTCAATACACGCTGTAACGGTCGTGAGCATAGTTACCTTTGAGATGGGACATGGCGTGTTGATGTTGGTCAAGACTGTCTTTAAGGCGACAAAGACGCCATCATCAACATCTGACTGAGTTTGAACGAGGTCGTGTAACACGGCTGCAAGAAGCTGGATGTTGCTTCTGCGATATTGCGGAAAGACTTGGCAGAAATGTAACCACTGTTCATGACTGCTGGCAGCATCGGAAGAAGACCGAGTTCAGGGCAGCCGTGTGGCACTATCGAGAGCGAAGACCGCCATCTTCGGCTTATGACTCTGTCGCATCGTACTGCATCAGCAGCAGCAAACTGAGCAGCAGTTGGAACCACAGTGACACAACGGATTGTTACTAATTGGTAACTTCAAGGAAAGCCCCGAGCCAGACTCCCTGTAACGTGCTTTCCACTGACCTCAAACCACCACCATTTACGACTTCAGTGGTGTCAAGCGAAAGTTCACTGGAGGGCAGGGTGGAGATGTGCTGTGTTTTCCGATGAAAACTGGTTCTGCCTAGGCGCCAGTGACGGCCGTGAGTTAGTTAGGAGGTGGCCAACTGAGGACCTGCACCCAACCTGTGTGGGCGCTAGACGCATCGGACCTAACCTGGAGTTATGGCCTGGGGTGCGATTTCGTACGTCAGCGGGAGCACTCTCGTGGTTATCCCACTCACCCTGACTGCAAAACTGTACGTCAGTCTGGTGATTCGACCTGTAGTGCTGCCATTCATCAATAGCATTCCAGGGTGTGTTTTCCAACAGGATGATGCTTGCCCCCATATCACTGTTGTAATCAAAGTGCTCTACGGAGCCTCGACATGGTGCCGTGGCCTGTTCGATCGCCAGATCTATTTCCAATCGAGCACATAAGGGGCATCAACGAACGACAACTCCGGCCCTGTACTGGCCGATCAGCCGGCCTGAGTGACCGTGCGGTTCTAGCCGCTACAGTCTGGAACCTAGCGACCGCTACGGTCGCAGCTTCGAATCCTGCCTCGGGCATGGATGTGCGTTAGGTCCTTAGGTTAGTTAGGTTTAATTCGTTCTAAGTTCTAGGCGACTGATGACCTCAGAATTAAGTCGCATAGTGCTCAGAGCCATTTGAACCATTTGAACCAACTGGCCGATCAATTGCCGCAGGCATTGAACTCCATCCCACAAAGTTACCCCGGCATCTTTACAACACAGTGCATGCTCGTTTGCATTATTGCATTCAAAATTTTGGCTATTACACCTGTTATTAATGTACCAGCATTTCACACATGTCACGACCTTATATTGTGCTTGCAGTAACATGTGATCTTCGATTTTAATCATTTAAATATGTTACCTAGACATGTATTCCCGAAATTTCATTACTCTACATTAATCATTATTTGGAGTTGCGATTTTTTTTCCGTCACTGCAAATTATGTTGTAAATAGTAAGATGTTTCTCAAATGGCTCTAAGCACTATGGGACTTAACATCTGAGGTCATTAGTCTCCTAGACTTAGAACTACTTAAACCTAACTTAACCTAAGGACATCACACACATCCATGTCCGAGGCAGGATTCGAACCTGCGACCATAGCAGCAGCGCTGTTCCGGACTGAAGCGCCTAGAACCTCTCGGCCACAACAGCTGGCCCAAGATGTTGCGCTGACCAAAACAAACAAAATAAGAATTACTAATAAATTGGTCTTGATCGTAGTCCAACCCAATAAAAACTACACAATCAATTTCGGTTGACGAAGAATCAACATCAGATCATACTTTAACTGTAATTGTTACTTGAGACACAAAATTTTGTGGTAGTCCTGTTTAATGTTCCGCGTACAGCTGCAGTGGAAGTACGATCCGAAATTGGTTCTGAGTCAACCTAAATTGGTTATCTAATTGTTACTGGGTTGAACTGCGATCAAGACTATTGAAATTTGTAACAAACAGTACAGATCGCTGTGTTTCTTTCACCAGACGATGTCAGGTTTTGCAAGCCAAAATAAAAGTCATGATGAACACAGTAATAAAGGAATTGTAATGTATTTGGAAACACATTGATCCTTGCAGTCTCTACACAGCAATAATGAAAGTAAGTAAGTTAAAATAATCGATTTCATTCTTGAGAAACTGCATCAGCAGTATCTGCAGAGAGTGTCCATCGCTTTAATTGAAAGTAGGCAGCGAAATAGTGATTTTTTTTAAATGCAGCATGCTCTGTGTCTACTGGTTTTAAGTCACTATGATATGGTGGTAATTGTACAAGATGGAGACTGTTTTTTTTATGTAGGTTGTTACCGTGGATGTGGGCCGTTTCACTTAATTAAACTTGTAGTCTTGATTTATTCTTGATTGAACTAAGTTTTTTTTTTTATCATAGCCAGCGATGAATGTCTGTTGGACTATATGTAGAAAGGCGCCTTATATTATTCCCAGTCCACCGCTACATCTACATCCATATCCACATGTATAGAGTGTTTCACGCCTTCGACGTCGCACCCAGAAGCTGCTATGAGTGCTCAGACAGCGTGACCTTGAGCCTCCTTACATGCTTGGTACCATCGCTGCAACGACCGTAATACTCTGTAGCGCATGTCAGAGCTAGCCCTACGTTGTGAAACGCATAACTGATTCGGGAAATCTTCGTAATTCTAGTGACAACTGAAGCAATTTTCTTCGTAATTTTCATTTTTTCCAAAGGAAAACATAAAAGGGTCTGAAAGTCAGAAAATGCGTTGTTCGTGCAAAGAGTTCAGATTGATCTACTCATTCTTCCCCGAAGTCTATAGCTTTTGCTGAGTTCGTATGATTTATTTTTTTGGAGGCATATTGACTTTCTAGTGTCCATCCTTGCAATTACCTCCATAATTGATCTTATTGCCGGAATCAGTTATATGTTTCATGGCGGATCCTACCGTGGTGATTGCAGTAATAAGTTTATTAGTGCGGAGGTACTGAAGCTCAAGGCAGACTTCTTCAACACCTGTAGTAAATTTATTTGAACACGACTATAACAAACGTCTAGTAGTATATTTTCGTTATTTGTTCTTAGAACTTTACCAACGTTTCAAGCGCATGTATAATAAAAGATGGGTTGATAAGAATATATTCGCAACAACAACAAAAGGGGCATCTCTGAAGACCTTACCTTCGACCTTTGAAGAGCGATAGGACAGACAAAATCTTCGAAGATCCAGAAAATCACTATAAAGAGGTTAGTTCTGATCGTACGATACACCTATTAAGATTTCTTTCTGTTTTTACATTCTCGGATGAAGAATGAAAATAATGAATGCTTTTCTTATCGGAGGTATCAGGTATTTGGGAATTGAGTGCTTTTGAAAAAAGCGGTATGACATTTTTTTATGACTCCAAAGAGAGAAAAAGAGCGGGTAATGCGTCAAATATGAAGACCTAGACAGAGCAATATCACCTGCTTTGCATCGTAAACATCGTAGAAGGGATCGGAAACTGCACAGAACTTGCAGTCTTTTCGTTCATAGCAGACACAACATTGCATCTTTTTGCAAATATCCTCATTGGAAACCGTCTCCATGATGCTCCTTTCGAAGGATCGGAAATGCCAGAACCTAGACCCATGAAAGAAAAATAAATTGCCTCGGTATCTAGACAAAAAACCCTTCCCAACAACTGCAAAATATTAACTTTTTCAATTGTTTTTGGTGCGAAAAGTTCACCGCTTCCTCACACTATTCCGCTAACTTGTAGGATTAGGAGAACATTATCATTCCGTACGACAGTCTGATCCTAAGCTTGTTCGTATCCTCTCTGACTTTTTTCACCACATCACAGGGAGATGGAAACTAGTTGTGCTCCCGAGCTATCGCAACGCATCATGAAGGAAATTTAACATAATTTAAGACATCGGAAATATTTCTTACGGGGTCCGGTAGTAGTTGTCGCATTCGGATCCAAGCAGAAATTGGCGATACGTGTGATAAAATGGTAAAGCATATGCTACACACGTCCTAGCATCTACTGTAAAGACATCCATGAGAGACAAGAAGCATCATATATGAATAAACACGAATAAGGCACCAACTTTTTCTCTTGCCCTTTCTTTATGAAGGCATGCAACGTGAACGGGAATCCATGTTATTCCATTTCATGAAATTCCGAACGCAATATTATGACACAGAGACAGTGGTTTTATGCGTATTTTGCTGTTAAAACGACGTCTGTAACACCGTCTGTGATCCTCATTAGCGTAAGAAAAGGCAGCAAGCAAGAATGGGATGTAATTTCCATGCCTATACTAGCGTTGTTTTTTATCCGGGAAACGTCGTCGTCGTAAAACAGTCCGTAATGCGGCAGATTCAGTAGACCATAACCAGGTTTACTAGGGTCAAAATAATTTGAAAATTGGTCGTTCGTAACCACATAACACTTCTGAATTATAGGGGAGCATTTCTCGTAGAATGACCGGTTTCCGGGGAGAAAGCGAGCTCAGTTAGCGCCTACGCTTTTGGATGCCTGACAAATATTACCGACGATTTTATGGCGCACAGCCTCAAGACTTAATTCAGGCTAAAGCGGTGAGCAGTGTTTTTTTTTAATCAGGAGACGTAAGCGAATAGTGTGGGCAGATCGGTATGCAAGGAGAGTGGACAGGGCTTGCTGCTCTGCGCGGGAACGTTAACCACATAGCAGGCCGCTGAGCTCAACACCTGCGGACAACAGAGTGCGTCAGCCGTTTGCATAACGTTTCGAAATGCACTGCTGTCGCAGAAAGCTGGCGTCTGAATTCCAAGAAAGTCCGTAGATTCCAAAAGCGGCTCTCTGCCGCCCTCATACACTACTGGCCATTAAAATTCCTACACCACGAAGATGACGTGCTACCGACGCGAAATTTAACCAACAGGAAGAAGATGCTGTGATATGCAACTGATTTTCCACACAAGGTTGGCTCCGCTGGTGACACCTACAAGGTGCAGACATGAGGAAAGTTTCCAACCGATTTCTCATACACAAACAGCAGTTTACCGGCGTTGCCTGGTGAAACGTTGTTGTGGTGCCTCGTGTAAGGAGGAGAAATGCGTACCATCACGTTTCCGACTTTGATAAAGGTCGGATTGTAGCCTATCGCGATTGCGGTTTATCGTATCGTGACATTGCTGCTCGCGTTGGTCGAGATCCAATGACTGTTAGCAAAATATGGAATCGGTGGGTTCAGGAGGGTAATACGGAGCGCCGTGCTGAATCCCAACGGCCTCGTATCACTAGCAGTCGAGATGACAGGCATCTTATCCGCATGGTTGTAACGGATCGTGCAGCCACGTCTCGATCCCCCAGTCAACAGATTGGTACGTTTGCAAGACAACAACCATCTGCACGAACAGTTCGACGACGTTTGCAGCAGCAAGCACTATCAGCTCGGAGACCATGGCTGCGGTTACCCTTCACTCTGCATCACAGACAGGAGCGCCTGCGATGGTGTACTCAACGACGAACCTGGGTGCACGAATGGCAAAACGTCATTTTTTCGGATGAATCCAGGTTCTGTTTACAGCATCATGATGGTCGCATCCGTGTTTGGCGACATCGCGGTGAACGCACATTGGAAGCGTGTATTCGTCATTGCCATACTGGTGTTTCACCTGGCGTGATGATATGGGGTGCCATTGGTTTCACGTCTCGGTCACCTCTTGTTCGCATTGACGGCACTTTGAACAGTGGACGTTACATTTCAGACGTGTTACGACCCGTGGCTCTAACCTTCATTCGATCCTTGCGAAACCCTACATTTCAGCAGAATAATGCACGACCGCATGTTGCAGGTTCTGTATGGGCCTTTCTGGATACAGAAAATGTTCGACTGCTGCCCTGGCCAGAACATTATACAAATCTCTCACCAATTGAAAACGTCTGGTCAATGGTGGCCGAGCAACTGGCTCGTCACAATACGCCAGTCACTACTCTTGATGAACTGTGGTATCGTGTTGAAGCTGCTTGGGCAGCTGTACCTGTACACGCCATTCAAGCTCTGTTTGACTCAATACCCAGGCGTATCAAGGCCGTTATTACGGCCAGAGTTGGTTGTTATGGGTACTGATTTCTCAGGATCTATGCACCCAAATTGGGTGAAAATGTAATCACATGTCAGTTCTAGTATAATATAGTTGTCCAATGGATACCCGTTTATCATCTGCATTTCTTCTTGGTGTAGCAATTTTAATGGCCAGTAGCGTAGCTTTGTTTGCAGGTACGAGATAGTGGGAGATAAGGTCACTTACTCAGCATTCTTGCTAAAGAAGTGCTGCCTGGCACACGTGTGAGCAAGATACAAATGGATCACGCGTCACCAACATGACGTATATCCATTTTAGATGTTTTTGTTTGCGTGTGACAAATACAATACTATTTTAATATTACACTTCATCAGTTCCAGAATTAATCACCTAGTTACCACCCCTATCAGTGACACGAAGTTGAGACACCGAACTTATAACACGAGAGAGAACAAACTTCAGATTCGCGTCCAATTATTCATTTTTAGGGTCTCGGTGTTTTCTTCAAACCTCTTCAGGCGATCTGACGGGATAAGCCGAGGACGTTTGCCTCCGCTATACTTGTCCGTCTGAGGCGGCCCGTCTTGAATGATCTCGACGTTGACAGGGCGTTAAGCTCTATCATCTTTCCTTGCTTCCCACTTGGGAACAGCAGAGTTAATATCACTTCATAATATAAGCTATTCATGAGTCCCGTAAATCTGTTGACCGAACGCTGCGTTCTTTAAATCAGGCCAAAGCGCATCTTCCCAGATTCTTCAAATTCTCGATACAGCCGCGATGCTTCAAATATAATCTTTTTTCCTTCAGTAGCGTCTGTTTTCCGTCTAACATGGACTACTTGACTAATTTCTCGATTTTAGATTTAAGTAATCAGATGTAAGAGATGTATAGCACGATCAGTTAATTGAAGGCTGGTTTGCAAGCTAATAAAAGGAAGTCACAATGTGGTTCACATCGTCTGGAATATTTTTTGGCATCGTCTTGCCAAATTAGAAACAAGGTGATTCTGTCAAAGATATTAGATAGGTGTAAGTGCTGAAGTCTACCCTGATCACAATAAGACAATGTTTTCTTTCTGCTCTTGTGATAGGAGATGCAATGTAGGCTCATCTTTATAATACGAAAATGAAAATAATCAATCCACGAAATAGTTTCTGAGGAATAAGAAGTCCGAGAGTAAGCAGTTAGCACGCAGATTCTTCTTTGTAACACGACCGAAACATCAATAGCAAGTAGCACATAGACGCAGTCTCAAATCTTATGAGAAGCCACAGAGAATGACGGCACAAGTTTCCAAAAATGACCCGAAATTCACCTGGACTGTGCGACTGCACATCTGGTTGGCAATAAATCAAGAGATCGACTAATTGGTCCGTAGTTCTCCCGCCACTGTAGAGCCTAGATTTGCCACCTCTAACTGTCTGGTCAGATGAAGGACACTGAGGGGACTTGATGAGGCAGTCGATGTAGAAGTATCAGTGATCCGAAAGATTTCCGTCAGTTAATAAGAAAGATGAAACCATTGCTGCATTACCCTCGGAACAGCCAAAATAATTTTCCCATCTGCGCCTACTTCTACAGACAGGGCATTTGAACTGCGCCTACCGATGTCGTTTTATACAACCCGCAATGTTGTATGTGGTCCCCATAAACCACGCGTGAGATTTTCATATTCTCTCTGTCGCAAACTATTAGTTCTACAGAAAAATGATTGACTGGGTCTTTTTGTAGGAAATTTAATGTAGTTAAATTTTGTACTGGAATGCGTTTTCGCTGAAGGCCACGGTCTCCGAGTTATTCAAGAAAAACGTACACAAGTGACCAAACACACTTCCACCCTCACACTGATCCCTCACAAAAATTTCCTACTACACCAGCTGTTCCCGATATCCGACTTTTTTTTGTGTCTGTTGATAGGGCTATTACAACACCAGGATAGTTGGCTATTTCGTTAAAATTATTAATTTAAACGTGCCCTTGAAGGTAATGAAAGAAAAAACTTTTGTAAACGGTACACTAAAACTAATTACTTTAACAATTCGATCCAAACTTAACCTTCACAAGTTTTATAGTCAGAAGCCCTGACGAATACAAAGATGTAATTGTTCATTTTACGCTGTTAAAAATTCACAAAATTGTTAGGTAATCTTTACAAAAACGTCAATTTTACGATTTGTAAGTGCTCGACTAAGCCGGTGGCGTAATAAAGCCAGTCAATGAAGACCAAAAAAGGTCGAATATCGAGATTATTCGTGCCGTTGCAAATTTTTGTACAGTGGTAGGAGAGAGTGCCCTGAACAACGTTATAGAACTCCTGACCGTTGGGGGCTAAGTGTGGGAGTGTGGGTGCGTCTGAAATTCGCCTTTGTATGTTTTTTTTGAATAACTCGAAAACTACGGCCTCTAGCGAAAACATATCGCAGTACAATATTCAACTAAATGAAATTTCGTACAATAAGGTCCTATCAGTTTTTTTCCGTAGGACTCATAGTTATAGGGTAGCGAGGTTTTTGCAGAGCAGGTATCTAACTGCGGGTTGCATGAAACGACATCGATAGCGGCAGCTAAATCACTCTGTATATGCTCCACAAGCCACTGTACAGTGGAGGATATATCGTACCAATATTATCGATTGTCTAATCTATTCCATTCGCGTAGTGAGGGAGAGAGAAGTGACTGTCCGTGTGCCTGTGTACGCGGTGTAATCTCTCTCATCTTATTCTCATGCTCCCTACACGAGAATTACGATCGCGGCAACATAACAGTTGCCGAGTCTTCTTCGAATACGAGTTCTCTAATTTACCCAACGGTGTTTCTCGGTAACTGCGTCGCCTTCCTTGCATAGATTCATATTTAAGATCTGGGAGCATTTCTTTTTTACAAATTTTTATCTGTGAGACGTCCACAACGGTTCTGCGACTTGATAGTGAACAAATCCGCCACAGCTGTAAAATACTTTTGTTGAACGAACTCTTTCACGACAGAAGTTATACACTACAACGGTTTCGGCGTCTCAGCCCCATCATCAGGTGTAGCTGAAGTCTAGCCGTAGTAAGACGTCATGCCTCTGCCCATCCAGCTAGTAGGAAAACATCTACCATAGGTGGACAGTCAGATAACATTTGGCGGCCATAATTTGCTATGTTATTTGACGGTCCAGTTACGGTAGATATTTGCCTACTGGTTAGTTGGGTTGTCATGGGCATGACGTCCCACCACTGCTACATTTCATATGCCTGATAAGGGTTGTACACGAGCGTCTTTGTCAGAACATTGTGGTAATTTGAAATAGTATTACAAGTTTGCAGTACAGCGGCTCTCTTTGAACGCTATGCATAAAGAGACACTGGGAAAATGCTGTTACACATTTAACGTAATGTGTCGCACACACACATAGAGGGAAAGCAGAAGCCATTTCGTATGCAGCGCACGGAAGCGCTCGTTGGACATAGCGAGCGAGCTGCGAGGGCGTTTTTGCAGGCGAAGCGGTGTGAGCCGCGGAAATTGCAGGCGGTGTCTTGACGAGAAAGCGTCGTCCGGAAGCTATGGCGCGACGGGAAATGACTGGCCGGACGCAAAAAGAGTGCCCCACTGGCCGCTGGCACGCACAGCCGACCCGACGTTTCTAGACCGTGGGCTTTCGTTTCGTCAGCAGCGGAGGGCGAAGTTGTTTTGTCGTAAGCGTAGTATCTACAAGGAGCTCTACATCTAAACCCCACAAGCCACCTAATGGTGTGTGGAGGAGGGTACTTTGTTTAGTACTGTGCTTCCCCCCCCCCCTCCCCCCCACTCTTTCTCGTTCTAGTCGAGAATTATCCGCAGGAAGAACGATTGGTGGTAAGTCACTATGTGAGCTCGAATGTAACTCTACCTTCACTATCGTTTTGCAGGGCCTCCGTGGGAGGAAGTGATATGCCGGCTGACTCTTCTAGGAACTTTGACGGTGAACCACATCGTGATGCAGAACACCTCTCTTCCAGCGTCTGCCACTGGTGTCGGCTGAGCGTGTCCGTGACGCTTTCGGGCTTCTGAAACGTACCTGTAACGAAACGTGCTGCTCTTCTTTGGACCTTCTCTATATGCGCTATCAGCCCTTTCTAGTACGGGTCCCAAACTGACGAGTAGTATTCAAGTATTGGTGCAATGACTGGCTTGTAAGCTAGCTCCTTTGTTGATGGACTGCGTTTCCTTAGGATTCTTCCAATGACTCTCAGTCTGGCACCTGCCTTAATCGCGATTAAGTTTATGTAGTCATTGTACTTCAGATCACTCCGTGCGCATACTCCTAGATATTTTCTGGAAGGAACTCCTTACAGTGACTGTTGCGCAATCGTATGATCATACAGTAATGAGTCCGTAATATGTTACATTTGTTTACTCTGGCTTTCATCGTGTGCTTAGAGTTAAGGAGCTGATAACTCTTGTCGACTCAACGTGATTATCACATTTGCAGTTTTTTTAACCGAAAATGAGTTGACGTTTTTATTGATGAATACCGTGTTGTTCTCTCTGACGAATTATGATCACTGTGAGATACGGTATATATTAAGTCAGTTTTGAAAGAAGTAAGCAGATATTGTGAGGTATTTCTGTCTTGCACGCCTTATATTGAGAAGTGGGAGATAAAGACTTTGTTTCGGCCAGTTTTTGTACTTGACATACTGTTATCTTCTGTGGCTCTGATCGTGATAAGTTATCGTGTAGCTACCGTAAGGCGTGGAAGTACCTAACTATAAGGAACCTTTGTATTACACTGCTCTTCTGCGGGCAGGTAGAACATTAATGCCTGGAAGTACCTAGTTATAAACAACCTCTTTATTAGGCTACTTTTCTTCGGACAGGTATCACAGTCTTACAAAACTACTGAAATGACATCAGTTTCACCAGAGACTGTAATTATTAATTATTTTCTGCTGTTGGCCAATATCGGGTATCGTGCCCTAATGGCAATACCTCTTTTAATCATTTCATAAACTTTTTTTTTCAATGTAAATAAAATATTATGTTGAGATGCGCATCATTCAATAGACGAAATATCGTTAGCATCACTTTTTATAGTACCGCTGCATACAAAGAACGGTCATGTAGCGAAAACACTTATCAAGTTTGGGAATGGATAATACATTCATTTTGGTGCATAGCTGACAGTGATTACTAAACTTCCGACAGGCGCGTCTTCTAGTTGGATAAGGGCGGCCGCGCGTATCTCGCATATACCACTTGATGTTTATAAACCTTATGTCGTTTTAAATGTTAAATTTTTGTTATAAAAGTAATATTAAGTATTATTCATGGATTGTACAAACAAGAGCAAAGCAAAAAATTTATTTAAAAGTAAATTTATCTTTCGTAAAACATAGCATTTCTGGCGGTTCCCAACGAATTCTTTGATCATAATTCTTACAGGAACCTGGCGATCAGTATTTCTTCGTTCTCCTCTTGTTTCCGTATCATCAAAACGAATAGATCGGATTAAAATTTGAAGTCTTTTTGTACTCATGACGGTTAGGAAGTCATCTGTTCTCTTTAAGTCGTTTAGATTCAGGCGACTCTCGTGGTACATCACAGGCAGATAAAGTAGCCCTGAATAGCGCTTTCATTTCCACCGTATCTGTCTGTTGAGCGTCCCTTGAAGGAGAACATTTATTGTGTATTGTAAGAATAAATTTGTTTGTATTTTCTACAATACGTTGAACCATTGTGTGTGAGAGATGAGGCATTTCCGTGAATCAAGAATGTGAGTCAAGTTTTTTGCAGGTCCAATTACTTCGGGCGGATGAAGTAAAATATTTAGTTTAGCTCGTCTTTGCCTGTTCCTCGGGCTGTTTTTGCCATGATCAAACCTAGATAATTTTTTTTCCTTTTTCTTTTGAACAGCCTGAAATGTAGATTGGGTGCTCTCATACTCGTCTTCTTCTGAGCTGGACTGACCACTAAGTTGCATACCAGAATTTGCATCTCTTTCCAATACGTGCTCTACTTCATCAGTATCGCTGTCCTCTGTAAAACTGTTGTCCTGATCATTTTCATCGTTGGTATCACGCAGAATTGCATTTATCGCAGTTTTCGCACCGAAAGGATTGTTCAAATTCCACAACTCTTTGTCCACCATCACACCTAAGAAATAAATATGAAACGAAACTGAATAAATAACATGATGCGAGCATTGAAGGTCGCGCGTAGCTGACACATATAATTGGCTCTGAGCACTATGGGACTCAACATCTTAGGTCATAAGTCCCCTAGAACTTAGAACTACGTAAACCTAACTAACCTAAGGACATCACACACACCCGTGCCCGAGGCAGGATTCGAACCTGCGACCGTAGCAGTACACATATAATTTCGTTGTCGATTTTAGACACATGTAATTTCACCAAGTATGATACTTTAAATTATTAATAAGCACTAAAATTTAACAGTAACTGTTGCAAAATAAAAAGGTAAAAATTTACGTGAACGGTCGCTCGTATTCCTCATATAGAAACATATGTTGCTTCCTGCTTACCATAGCGAACAGCAGCCAGGACTGAAGTAGGGTTGGGTCGAAACAGAAGGCTAGAACATAGGGAGGATATCCCTCTCTCCCATTTTCGAAGAAAAGGTAACGAACGTTGTCGCTGCGCAGCTGACACATACGCGCGTCTTTCGGAAGGTTGACCGCCTGTATGCATAAAAGTTCGCCGCAAAGTTCTCTGCATAGTAGAAGACACTGCAATGGCGTTTAAGTCTTCAAAAATGGTTCAAATGGCTCTGAGCACTATGGGACTCAACTGCTGTGGTCATAAGTCCCCTAGAACTTAGAACTACTTAAACCTAACTAACCTAAGGACAGCACACAACACCCAGCCATCACGAGGCAGAGAAAATCCCTGACCCCGCCAGGAATCGAACCCGGGAACCCGGGTGTGGGAAGCGAGAACGCTACCGCACGACCACGAGATGCGGGCGTATAAGTCTTTATAAGTGGCCTGTTTCAAAGAAATAAGGAAAGAATAGCTGCATTAGAATCATATAGGGACTTGTTAGGGACATATTTGTTCAGTATAGTATGTAAGAAAATGTTCCGACGTGCATCTGTTAGTGAATATGTGACGTTGGAATGCTGAGTGACTGCAGCGCGGCTAGAGGCCTGCTGTGACCGCTGCCTCCGTCGAGTATCCCCAGGCAGGTCCAGACACGCAGCACCACTGCAGGGAACGCGGCCGAAACACGCGGCAAACAACTGAAAGCGTCAGACCAACAGCAACGTTCTGCGCATCATCGAGACTTGCAACTCTCCACGTCCTGTGCTGCGTAGCCGTCTACTAAGATCTTTCTCCGCTAAGTATGTGTGGGAACTTCCAGACTTTGCCGCTCGTTACTGTTCGTTCAGACTGCTATTAGATAATTACGTAATTGCCTCTACCAACTACTCGGACAGCAACCCCGTGTAGCTGCCACGCGCGTTGTGTTGCGGTCTTCGAGGCCCAGCCTAATTCGGTTTGAACGGCACAGAGGACTGTACTTTTTCAGACCAGCCTGCTTGGAGCTTCTGTGCAGTTTGTTTATCTGCCGCTGTCTACCTGAAGTGTCGGTGCCTGGCCGCCTGCCTCTTCAGTTTCTCTGCCACAGAAACGCGCGGAACACAGTTTATGTTTTCAGCGTTTCTTACAATGACGTCAGACTACATACTGATCCCTCCTTAAATATAGAATTATAGAGAAGTTAGAAAAGGAAAAGAAACATACCCGACAGCTTAGCAGCTAAAGATTGAGATACAAGAACTGCAAAATTATGTAAAAAAATTGCTGAAGTGCGAGTAGGACTCACGCACTGAGGGTTCCGAACAAACTACGTATAGTTCAAAATGGCTCTGAGCACTATGGGACTTAAACATCTGAGGTCATCAGTTCTCTAGAACTTAGAACTACTTAAACATAACTAATCTAAGGACATCACACACATCCATGACCGAGGCAGGATTCGAACCTGCGACCGTAGCGGTCGCGCGGTGCCGGATTGAAGCGCCTAGAACCGCTCGGCCACCGCGGTCGGCTATGAATAGTTCACCCATACTAGGAATCGTAACTCTCGACATCTTTTGCCCGTTATTGATATCAATACTGGCAGGATATTGCTTCTGGCAATACGTCTGGCAAAATTATCTCTTCCACCACCACGTTTTGAACTACCTAACTCAGAAATGAATGCTGGTGCACAAATATGCATTAGCAGGTTAAGCCAAGATCAGAATATTCTAAATAAACTATTCAACATTTTTGGTGCAGTACGTATGTACAATGAAAATAATAGCTGAAGATATTTATTAATGGACTACGATATCTAACCATTTGAGTAACTGAAGGTTCCAAAATAAAAGACGGCGCTGTCGAAATTAAAATACTTCAAGAAACCTTGGATATACACTCCTGGAAATGGAAAAAAGAACACATTGACACCGGTGTGTCAGACCCACCATACTTGCTCCGGACACTGCGAGAGGGCTGTACAAGCAATGATCACACGCACGGCACAGCGGACACACCAGGAACCGCGGTGTTGGCCGTCGAATGGCGCTAGCTGCGCAGCATTTGTGCACCGCCGCCGTCAGTGTCAGCCAGTTTGCCGTGGCATACGGAGCTCCATCGCAGTCTTTAACACTGGTAGCATGCCGCGACAGCGTGGACGTGAACCGTATGTGCAGTTGATGGACTTTGAGCGAGGGCATATAGTGGGCATGCGGGAGGCCGGGTGGACATACCGCCGAATTGCTCAACACGTGGGGCGTGAGGTCTCCACAGTACATCGATGTTGTCGCCAGTGGTCGGCGGAAGGTGCACGTGCCCGTCGACCTGGGACCGGACCGCAGCGATGCACGGATGCACGCCAAGACCGTAGGATCCTACGCAGTGCCGTAGGGGACCGCACCGCCACTTCCCAGCAAATTAGGGACACTGTTGCTCCTGGGGTATCGGCGAGGACCATTCGCAACCGTCTCCATGAAGCTGGGCTACGGTCCCGCACACCGTTAGGCTGTCTTCCGCTCACGCCCCAACATCGTGCAGCCCGCCTCCAGTGGTGTCGCGACAGGCGTGAATGGAGGGACGAATGGAGACGTGTCGTCTTCAGCAATGAGAGTCGCTTCTGCCTTGGTGCCAATGATGGTCGTATGCGTGTTTGGCGCCGTGCAGGTGAGCGCCACAATCAGGACTGCATACGACCGAGGCACACAGGGCCAACACCCGGCATCATGGTGTGGGGAGCGATCTCCTACACTGGCCGTACACCACTGGTGATCGTCGAGGGGACACTGAATAGTGCACGGTACATCCAAACCGTCATCGAACCCATCGTTCTACCATTCCTAGACCGGCAAGGGAACTTGCTGTTCCAACAGGACAATGCACGTCCGCATGTATCCCGTGCCACCCAACGTGCTCTAGAAGGTGTAAGTCAACTACCCAGGCCAGCAAGATCTCCGGATCTGTCCCCCATTGAAAATGTTTGGGACTGGATGAAGCGTCGTCTCACGCGGTCTGCACGTCCAGCACGAACGCTGGTCCAACTGAGGCGCCAGTTGGAAATGGCATGTCAAGCCGTTCCACAGGACTACATCCAGCATCTCTACGATCGTCTCCATGGGAGAATAGCAGCCTGCATTGCTGCGAAAGGTGGATATACACTGTACTAGTGCCGACATTGTGCATGCTCAGTTGCCTGTGTCTATGTGCCTGTGGTTCTGTCAGTGTGATCATGTGATGTATCTGACCCCAGGAATGTGTCAATAAAGTTTCCCCTTCCTGGGACAATGAATTCACGGTGTTCTTATTTCAATTTCCAGTAGTGTACATTCGTACAAATTGCATTGCACCAATGGTAATAGCGGCTAATGCTATACTGTAGACAGAGACGTTTAAAATGTTGCACTTGTGCTTCATTTTTAACGTGAGTAGTGAGAAAGACTAGTTTGGTGTGTTAACTGAATTTCAGCCACAGTGGTACTTATGGATGTTACATGGACTGTGAGTATAAGTAAATGATTACAGTTTGGCAATAAATGGACGATTCATTTGCAGGGTGGACCTGAACTCCACTGACAGAGATAAGAGCTATGAGCACTTCTTTTGTAGAAGAGATGTGCTTCACTGTAGAGAAGATGAACAAGTGCTCCTAGCTCTTAAAGTATGCACTGTAGATGCAATGTTTCCTAGATCTTCTTTCTTGTTTTGGTCCATACCGCTACCTTTCTGAAAGTTGGTGGAGTGCGGCTTTGGTGCCATGTTAGAAGGAATGTACGTTGTGCAAAGGAAACGATACGAGCCGAAATGAACGTTTATACGTATCTCAATTTATACTTGCTGGAGATAGACCGTCGATTGAGAAAAGTACGAGATTGTGGGATGTGGCCAACCAGATAGTTCCATTTATTCTCTATTGGCGACAAATTGGGCTGCAGACGCCCCGGACAACGTGGGATGCCAACTGACGATAGCCCGCCAAGCGGCCCGACAAACAGGAGTCCTGGTCCGAGGCGGCATTTTATTTCATAGCAGGAGCCCTTTGGTTGTCATCCGCTGCACCCTTGCAGCACAGCGGTACATCGACGATATTCTACGCCCCATGTTGTTGCCCTTTATGGCTAACCATCCTGAGCTTAAACTTCAGCAAGATAATGCCCACTCGCATACGACGAGAGTTTGTGCTGTTTGTCTTCGTGCTCGCCAAACCGTACCTTGGCGAGTGAGGTCGCCGGATCTCTCCCTAATTGAGAACGTTTGGAACATTATGGGCTGGGCCCTCCAACCAGCTAGCGATTTTGACGATCTAGCACCCTCATCGGACAGAATTTGGGACTATATCCTTCGGGAGGACAGCCAACAACTGGGTCAACCAATGAGAAGCCGGATAACAGCTTGTATAAGATCCAGAGGTGGACCAAATCGTTTTTGACTTGCTCAATTTGTGAAGCTCTTCTGTTTCTGAAATCGTAGTCCATTTCTTCGTCTGTATATGTACCGGGTGATCAAGAAGTCAGCATAAATTTGAAAACTTAATAAACCACGGAATAATGTAGATAGAGAGGTAAAAATTGACACACATGCTTGGAATGACATGGGGTTTTATTAGAATTAAAAAAAAAACAAAGTTCACAAAATGTCCGACAGATGGCGCTGGACAGCAAAACGTCTGTGACTGCGCATGACAATCGTGTATAAAAGGAGCTGTAGTGAGAGAGAGAATCAGATGCGCCAGCAGTCGCAGCATGTTGACGTTACATGAAAAGGCGCTTTTATCGAAGCTGTATTATCAGAATGGGGAATGTGCTAGTTCAGTGTTACGGTCCTATCGCCATAGGAAAGGGATTCGAACGGGTAAAGGTTCGTTGACAAATGCAGCTGTGGCGAGAATGATTTCGAAGTTCGAAGCCACGGGTTGTTTAGACGATAGACCCCGTAGTGGCCGACCGAGCACAAGGGGTAATGCTGCTGAGACTGTTCAGGAAGAAATGGAAACTGTAGCGGGTTCGTCTATGCACGGGGAAGTCAGCGCTCGTGCAGTCGCACCTCGCATCGGCATTCCATACACTACTGTTTGGTTGGCACTTAGGCGTACCCTCCGATGCTATCCGTACAAAATCCATCGGCATCATGAACTGTTACCTGCCGATTTAGTGAAGCGGAGAGCATTTGCGGTGTGGGCGTTTCAAAAGATGGCGGAAGATGACGGTTAGTTGAGTAACGTGTTGTGGACCGACGAAGCTCATTTCACGCTCCGAGGGTCTGTCAACGCCTACAACTGCAGAATTTGGGCTACCGAAAATCCTAGAACTGTCGTGGAAACTCCACTGCACGACGAGACAGTCACGGTATGGGCTGGATTTACCACATCTACCGTTATCGGGCCTTTTTTCTTCGAGGAAATGTTTTATTCTGGTTTTTTAACTGCTACCGTGACGGGTGAGAGGTACGCCGATATGTTACAGAATCGCATCATCCCCAGCCTGGCTGATAAACACCTGCTGGAACGTACGATATTTATGCAGGATGGCGCTCCACCCCATATTGCTAGACGCGTGAAAGATCTCTTGCGCGCGTCGTTTGGTGATGATCTCCAATGCCTCACCACAACTCCGGACATGCTTTACAGTGCTGTTCACAACATTATTCCTCGACTACAGCTATTGTTGAGGAGTGATGGTGGACATATTGAGCATTTCCTGTAAAGAACGTCATCTTTGCTTTGTCTTACTTTGTTATGGTAATTATTGCAGCCGGTCAGAGTGGCCGAGTGGTTCTAGGCGCTACAGTCTGGAACCGCGCAACCGCTACGGTCGCAGGTTCGAATCCTGCCTCGGGCATGGATGTGTATGATGTCCTTAGATTAATTAGGTTTAAGTAGTTCCAAGTTCTAGGGGACCTCAGAAGTTAAGTCCCATAGTGCTCAGAGCCAATACTCATGATACACTGATACCTCTGGACGTTGACACGAACGAGGCAGTCTTGTGGCGGGACTCGCCCTTGTGAATTTTGTACACATATTATGTAAACTTCCTCGTGCCACATCATTTCGAAAGAAGCATTGGAAAAGATACGTGGACCATGTAACTAATAAGGTTTATTTATTCGTGTATTTATTTATTTTTAACTCGTCATATTAGGGTAGACGTAGATGAACACAGTCAAAAAAGAGCAGTAAAACGGTCTCGCATGTCAGCGCCATGGAAGAACTGCGTCTTTGTAATTACATAGCGTGTATTCAATGCTCTCTGTATTCGGATCAATCTGGTTCCAGCTAGCTCATTAAACTTCGTGTGGATGCTGGTGAGTGTACATCCGGAGCAGGCGGTGTTTGAACGCCTTTGTTCGGTATCTGGAGATAGCGTAATCTCGGTTTCATTTCCTTTTTTTCCCTGTACGTGCTTGCCGAACGATAAACGGGCCGCCACAGGATGACCTCAGCTCCAGCGCGGAAGATACGAGCAGCGAGTAGCGTGCGATCTGGCCAGCGCGACCGAGGCAAGGCCAGGCACACACACACACACACACACACACACACACACACACACACGGTTGTCGTCGTGGCGAGAGGAAGTGGCCACCGCTTTTTGTCGCTCTGTTGTTTGCCCGACATCGAGGTCATTAGACGCCTCAGAGGTCTCACAAAGTATCGACCGATAACGCTTTCTTCTTACTGCAGTGCACGTAATAGGGAACAACTGGTGTGTACCACACAAACAAGGATGAAGGAATCCATCATCTTGATGAATGATGAAGCTCTTTATTAACGCATTTTGCGAAAAATACTGGTCTTATAACAGAGCCGTCCGCAAAGAACATTATTTTTTTCTCGCTTCTCAACGTCTGTACTTTTCACTCCGATCCTAATTCGAGCATTTTTATGCCCAAGCTATTAGGTGCGCGTGTTGTTTTGTTGTAGTTGCTCATCTTGATGCCTGCAGTGTCGTTCTTCTTTTAGTCATCAGACCGATGAATGTCTTCATGTAGCTCTGCACGCTTCTCTGTTCTGTGCAAGTCTCTTCATCTGACTGTAACTATTGCAACCTACAACCACAAACCTTCCTCACCTTGTTCAATTCTTAACTCCAACACGTCCCTTCATTACCAAATTAACTGGTCCATATCACTGAATGTATTCTGTAGACCTATCCACCCTTTTACACAGCCGGCCGCTGTGGCAGAGCGGTTCTAGGCGCTTCAGTCCGGAACTGCGCTGCTGCTACGGTCGCAGGTTCGAATCCTACCTCGGGGATGGATGTGTGTGATGTCTTTAGGTTAGTTAGGTTTAAGTAGTTCTAAGTCTAGGGTACTGATGACCTCAGTCCCCAAAATAAGTCAATGCAACACATAAAGAAAAGCTTTACGATCTTCACAAGACTGTTGTAATCTGGTGGCGCCTCGAAACACGATGTAGTCCGTTGATTGCTTCATAAGTTTCCTATCAGTTGTTAACAAGGACACAACATGAAAACATTTTATACACGTCTTCTGTATTTTATTTGTAACAATTGTGCATTGTTCGCACAGCTATTCTCTTATTCTATAACGGGAATGTCTTCTCTGTAAAGTACATTTCCTTTAAATTTGTATGCATTTTATGTGAACAGCCGACGAAATGGATTGGCCCTGTAAAATTTTTTCTATACATATTATCTGAAGATGCCAATTTAATTTCGCTGAAACTAGTAGCCCTAATCATCCTGTATTTTTATGCGATCTGGGCGAATAAATTTCTGTGATAAGAAGAACAACCGTGTTTAGATTCTGAGATCGCCTCCAATACAGCGGACTGTGTCAAGTAATCACTATAATAATGGCAAAGTAAATTGGCCGTAGCTTATGCAAAGGAACAACCTTTGTTTTGTCTCAAATCATTCAGGTGCTGTTTCATCATAACAGGCATTCTAACCATTCTAACAAATCCAGCTTGTGACGGGTTTTACAATAAGGATACCGTTACTGTTTCATCTCTCATTCATATAACAAAGCGTTTCCTAACTCAGTTACATGTCTGAAATGATTACGCATTTAACTGTTATTAACACGATAAACTGCTGCTACACAGAATCTCTCTTAATATATTCTGTTGGCAATACTTCAAAAAATGGTTCAAATGGCTCTGAGCACTATGGGACTTAATATCTATGGTCATCAGTCCCCTAGAACTTAGAACTACTTAAACCTAACTAACCTAAGGACAGCACACAACACCCAGCCATCACGAGGCAGAGAAAATCCCTGACCCCGCCGGGAATCGAACCCGGGAACCCGGGCGTGGGAAGCGAGAACGCTACCGCACGACCACGAGATGCGGGCGGCAATACTTCGTATTGGTATTTAACTGGGATAAATGGTTTTGTGTGTTTCGCGCAGTAGCACTGTTCGTAGTGAACCGTCAATCTTAATTGTATCGACCCTCTTAATGCTCTTAGATAGGAGCAGGCTATATGACGAAACCGAAATTCAGCATGTCCATGCATTTCCTTCATAGCAACACAAACACAACACTGTACAAGCATTTATCACAAGCTTCGACACACACGCACGCACACACACACACACACACACACACACACACACACACGCACGCACGCACGCACGAACCTGACATTTCGTTCAATTTCCCAACCCCCGCCCCCCACCCCTCCCCCCAGGTATCTACAAAAACTGTCCCCTCCAGCATTACAATACTCATTATTGTAGTTATACCGAGCGAGATGGAGAAGTGTTTAAAGACACACAACTTGCATTTATAAACAGCTGGGTTCAAATTTCCTTTGGGTGCTCGGTTTTTGAAACATATAACTATGGTAATAGTTTCTGTCCATTCATCCAGATTTAGTATTTCGAAGCTTCTCCTAAATCAGTTAAGGCAAGTTCCGGAATTATGCTTTGAAAAGGACGCGGCTGATGCTTCCCCCGTCAGAGCATATCTTCAAGGACATCAACCACGGGACGGCAAACACTCATCTTTCCTCCTTTCCTAACAATGTCACTGACTTGAATCTTTTATATGTAGCCAATTGTCAGTAAATTTCAAATAAAAATGAATTTTTCATTATTTTCATGTATATTTCCCTGATTGTTCTTCCACTTGTCAACTTTTCTCTCCATTTTCCAGCATTTCTTTAGATTTAATGATTTTAATATTTATGGAGAGCAATAATCAAAAACTATATCCGCGAATGAATATGAGCAGCTATAGCTATTGCACATTACACACGATTCCCATGCTTCTGAAAAATGCCTCTCCGATGAAATAGGTTTGACGTCGTTATGTCAGACACATTAGCACCCTGAAATTGGAGTAGCACCTGGACATTGGAGATTAACATCTACGGATTACTGCAGTGTAACTCTCAAGACTAGCTTTTTTTCTGTTATCTTCAAAGTTTGTTTTGTGAACCTTTTTTTTTAGTCCTCAGCAAAGAAAGATGCTGAGCGAGTAAAATTATATGATATAAGATGTAACAGTGAGACCGTTCTTTTGTTTCAGGTGGGTACAGTCTGGTGACAACTGCAGCTCTGACGCACAGACGACAGTATGTATGAAAAACTTCTGCTTTTTTGCAATGACACTCGTTCAAAACGATACGACGAAAAGGAAACATGACTTATCACAAATCTGTTTAGCTCTTATTCTGCTGTGAGATGTACTGGCACATGTATAAATCCCTAGAGAAATAACAGTCCTCTGTTATTTAAAAAAATTAAAATCTACATCCACTTACATAATTTGGTTTCTTCTAAAATTTGAATATTAGTATCTGTAACGTTAGATTTGGTGTTTTTGTAGGATACTGGCCGTCAGGAAATTGTACCACATACTATATAGGTCAAATTACTATGTACCATGATGGTACAATGTACGGATGAAAGATTTACAGCATCGAAAAATTAAAACACGATACAAAACAGATTTCACGAAATAGAAAAAAAACATTTTGTTCCCACTGAGCGACTTGTATGACAGAGTGAATAGGTGTGATGTATACGACATAGGACCTGTTTTAGGAGAGAGAGGTGTTGTAAATTCCCGTTCAGCCTTTATGATTCTGCTTTCCCGTGCTTTCCAATTTCCAACTCGGTGTCTGTAGAACATACGAATGAAAGCGGGATTAGACTGACGTGCACGTAACTTTTCCCCAAGTGTTAAAAGCAGATTACAAGCCGTCTTGGATGATCCTATTAAGGAAATGGCGCACTGAATTATTGGACATGGTTCCTGTATCGTCCACCTGCATAGAATAGGAAGACAGTTAACAACTCTCTTTGACTGCTGGTAAATAGGAAAGCCCGAACATATGGATCTTCAGTGCAATTTACACCCAATCGACCAGATTTGTCAGGATAACGAAGTATGAACGTTACTTAACTTCGCGACAATATGATATCTGGAGAATTCCAGAATATATTTAAGATAGGGAATACAGGTATCGGTGCCCAAGTACCGGGCGATAAAGCTACTATCCAAATGGAATAAGCTAAAGAGGTTCGGAGCGTATGCTTACAAGAAGAACAGGGGCAAAAAAAAAAAACAGAGCTGATAATGAAGACGGGTCGTAATGATACGAGTGAGTACACAGTTATGTAACGCTTAATGAGTAGGTGAGTTGGAAAAGGGATCATTTCTACTTTTTTTTTTCAACTTACGTACCAGAGATAACTGATCTTTCTGATGTCTATATCTGTACGCATAATTTGGTATCACAAGGGGTGATGTCCCATCAACAGAAGTGCTCGTTAGATGGGTATTGAAGTAAAGAAGATACCTTGTACAGAATAATAAGCATATACTGAACCTTCAGAAGCGGTTAAAAAATAAAAAAAGAGACTAGACGATGTAAAGAAAATTTTACAATACGTACTTGACGAACAGAAACCATTTTCTAACTGTATCTACTAGTGTTCAGGAACAGTTAAAGGTGAAACATAGCCACCATTGTCTGCTTTGCTCTATTTTGATTGTGCTTGTATTTCAGTTACATTATAAATAAACTTGTGTGACTATAAAACACTCTCTTTTTGCCATAATGAATATGAATAATGTAAACTTACGTAACACAATCCTTCCGCTGTAAAAAGAACGCTAGTTTCCTCATCAACATCAGGTTCGAAAAAGGGTAGTCTTCAGTATATTCAAACTGTATTAGTGACCACACTCGATGACTAAAGAATGTTGTAATGGTGTATTTTGTTTCATCTTGGGGCCAACTGCTACATAGCAAGTCCACGACATCATTCTTAAACCCGCTGTGTAGCAAAACAATTTCTTGTATCTCCTGAAAAATTTACTTTCTGGGACATGATCCCTATTGAAACTCGTGACTCAATTTGTTGATACCAGTGGTTAAGTGAAAGTAGTGATTTAGAATTTTTGTTTTTTGAAGAAGAATATTCAACATTACTTTCTGAGGATACTGCATTTTAACTCGAGAACGAAATGATGTATTTGAATGCATCTGTTACATGTGTAGTACATCAACAAAAATTTGGACTCAGGAATCTAATCACAGAGAATAGGGTAGAATGCTGTGGAGCCACGCAGGACTATTTGGCAGTAGTTTAGTTTAGGTATAAACATAGATGTAGAGAACTACATGACCAGAAGTCTTGAGCAAATGCAAGGTTGGTGACCACCATCGCATCAGGACGGGGACAGTGTCTCCGTTGATGGCTTTTACTTTTATGTCTCTTTTACTCTTCTTTCTTTCTTCAATTTCTGTTAATATAGCTGTAAATGTTTAATATTGAAGGAAAGTGCCACACACTGAACTCGCCCCTCCCCCCCCCCCCCTCCCTCCTAAAGTGGAACTCCTGGTTCTTTGCTCTACATTCTCCTGAACTCCAGTCAAACCAGGTATAAATAGCAGTTTGGCTTTTACCAGTCTGTAGCTACGTGGACAAGTCGTCCGTTTCACATGTTACTTATTATTTCGTCATTACACGTTAATGGAAAAATTATTACTTTGTGCTAAATTTTTTCGTTGTTTCGCTACGGTCGCAGGTTAGAATCCTGCTTCGGGCATGGATGTGTGTGATGTCCTTAGGTTAGTTACGTTTAAGTAGTTCTAAGTTCTAGGGGACTGATGACCACAGCAGTTAAGTCCCATAGTGCTCAGAGCCATTTTTCGTTGTTTCTTCCAGATATTCTCAAGTACTTTCGACATCAGTTTCATTTAGATGTTTGCTCAAAAATTTGATTAACAAAATGTACACCCCATAAACTAGTGACATTGCTGTGGTGGGGTGGCTTGCGTGTCTCAGTGATACAAACAGCCGCACTGTAGGTGCAACCGCAACGGAAGGGTATATTTTGAGAGGCCAGACAAACGTGTGGTTTCTGTTGCAGGGGCGGCACTATTGACGTTTGATTGATCGATCTGGCCTCTTAACATCTGCCAACAAAACTGGCATTCTACAAGTGGTCGGAGCGTGGAATGTCAGATTCCTTAATCTAGTAGGTAGGTTACAAAATTTAAAGAGGAAAATGTGCTGGTACTGCGAACGGCTGAAAGCTAGGAAAAACTGCAGCCGTAATTTTTCCCGATGGCATGCAGTTATACTGTATGGTTAAACGATGATTGCATCCTCTTTGTTAAAATATTTCGGAGGTGAAATAATCCCCCATTCAGATCTCCTTGCGGGAACTACTCGGGAGGAGAAACAAAACTGGCATTCTACAAGTGGTCGGAGAGTGGAATGTCAGATTCCTTAATCTAGTAGGTAGGTTACAAAATTTAAAGAGGAAAATGGATAGATTGAAGTTAGATATAGTGGGAACCAGCGTAGATCGGTAGCAAGATGAACATCATTTCTGGTTAAGTGAGTACACGATTAGTAATGCAGGAGGAGGTCTAATAATGAATAAAAGAATAGGAATGAGGGTAAGGTCTGGTTATAAACAGTATAGTGAACGCATTAGCGTAGTCAAGATAAGCACGAAGCCCACACCCACCACAGCAGTATAAGTTTATATGCCAACTAGCTGCACAGATAATGAAGAGAATGAAGAAATATGTAATCAGATAAAAGAAATTATTCTGGTAGTTAAGGCAGACGAAAATTTAATTGTGATGGCTGAGTGGAACTCGATAGTAGGAAAAGGAAGAGAAGGAGAAATAGTAGGTGATTATACACTGCGGAAAAGGAATAACAGAGGAAGCCTATGGGTAGATACATCGTTGCCACGGTACACGGCGCTGACAAATGAAAGATCCTCTGACCATGTGCCGTGTGTTCCTAGAATGTTGCAGGATGTACACAGACGCCCAAAAAGGGCTTTAAATGTTGTGTGATGTGGTTAGTGTCTGTGAGGGTATTTGTTTTGGTACAGCCGTGCTGCCTCTCGACTGTTTCATCTTCTTGGCCGCACGCAAACACCATCTCGGCTGCTCTCTGACGTGAATACCGAAACAGTCTGCTGCTTACAGTACGCTGCGTCTATCACACAGCCTGCAACGCACAAGGAACACACAGCACGTGGTCATAGGAACTTTCATCCATCAGCGCCATCTACCGTGGCAACGATGCATTTCCGGTCACGTGGTCATCGTACCTTTTGTCCTCCATTTCCAGTCAGGAATACGTCCCTGCAATTTGTCGGTTTTATTATTGTTTACCCTGTATAATCGTAAAAATTAGATTTCAGAACCAGATTGGCTCAAAATGGTTCAAATGGTTCTGAGCACTATGGGACTTAACTTCTGAGGTCATCAGTCCCCTAGAACTTAGAACTACTTAAACCTAACTAACCCAAGGACAGCACACACATCCATGCCCGAGGCAGGATTCGAACCTGCGACCGTAGCGGTCGCGCGGTTCCAGACTGTAGCGCCTAGAACCGCTCGGCCACTACGGGCGGCAGAACTAGATTGTAAATTGTAAGATATTTCCAGGGCCACATGTGAACTCCGACCACAATTTATTGGTTATTAACTGTACTTTAAAACCGAATAAATTGCAATAAGGTAAGAAATTAAGGAGGTGGGACCTGCATAAGTTGAAAGAACCAAAGACTTAAAAGTTTCAGAAGGATCATTAGGCAAAGATTCACTCAACAGGGTAAAGGAATACAGTAAGCGATGAAGAGTAACTTTCAAAGATGAAATAGTAAAGGCAACAGGCGATCAAAGGTAAAAAGACGAGGGCTAGTAGAAGTTGTTGGATGTCACTGAAGTTACAGAATTAACTGATGAAAGGAGAAAATATAAAAGTGCAGCAAATAAAGTGCGCTAAGGGAATCAAATTTCTAAAAAATGATGTTGACAGGAAGTGCAAAATGGCTAAGCAGGAACGGCTACAGGACAAATGTAAGAATATAAAACAATACATCAATAGGAAAATTAAAGAGGTCGTTGGACAAAGAAAAATCAGCTTTATGATTATATATAGCTTAGATGGGGAACCAGTACTAATCAAAGAAGGGGACGTTGAAAGGTGGAAAGACTATACAGAGGGGCTAAACAAGGGAAATGGAGGCAAAGATAGAGAAGAGGACGTAGACGAAGATGAGATAGGAGATGTGATACTGCGAGAAGAATCTGACAGAGCACTGAAAGATCTGAGTCGAAACAAGGCCCCAGGAAGACGCGACATTCTGATATCCTTGGGTGAACCACCTGGTGTGCAATATCTATGAGACAGGCGAAATACCGTCAAACTCAAGAATAATGTAATAATTCCAGTTCCAAAGAAAGTGGGGCTGATAGGTGTGAAAATTACCAATATATCAGTTTAATAAGTCATGGTTCCAGAATAATAACACGAATTCTTTATAGAAGAATGGCAAAACAGGCAGAAGCCGACCTCGGGGTTCATCAGTTTGGACTCCGAAAAATTTTAGGTACAAACGAGGCAGTACTGACTCTACGACTTGTCTTAGAAGGTTAAGTAAATGCAAACTTATACACTCCTGGAAATTGAAATAAGAACACCGTGAATTCATTGTCCCAGGAAGGGGAAACTTTATTGACACATTCCTGGGGTCAGATACATCACATGATCACACTGGCAGAACCACAGGCACATAGACACAGGCAACAGAGCATGCACAATGTCGGCACTAGTACAGTGTATATCCACCTTTCGCAGCAATGCAGGCTGCTATTCTCCATGGAGACGATCGTAGAGATGCTGGATGTAGTCCTGTGGAACGGATTGCCATGCCATTTCCACCTGGCGCCTCAGTTGGACCAGCGTTCGTGCTGGACGTGCAGACCGCGTGAAACGACGCTTCATCCAGTCCCAAACATGCTCAATGGGGGACAGATCCGGAGATCTTGCTGGCCAGGGTAGTTGACTTACACCTTCTAGAGCACGTTGGGTGGCACGGGATACATGCGGACGTGCATTGTCCTGTTGGAACAGCAAGTTCCCTTGCCGGTCTGGGAATGGTAGAACGATGGGTTCGATGACGGTTTGGATGTACCGTGCACTATTCAGTGTCCCCTCGACGATCACCAGTGGTGTACGGCCAGTGTAGGAGATCGCTCCCCACACCATGATGCCGGGTGTTGGCCCTGTGTGCCTCGGTCGTATGCAGTCCTGATTGTGACGCTCACCTGCACGGCGCCAAACACGCATACGACCATCATTGGCACCAAGGCAGAAGCGACTCTCATCGCTGAAGACGACACGTCTCCATTCGTCCCTCCATTCACGCCTGTCGCGACACCACTGGAGGCGGGCTGCACGATGTTGGGGCGTTAGCGGAAGACGGCCTAACGGTGTGCGGGACCGCAGCCCAGCTTCATGGAGACGGTTGCGAATGGTCCTCGCCGATACCCCAGGAGCAACAGTGTCCCTAATTTGCTGGGAAGTGGCGGTGCGGTCCCCTACGGCACTGCGTAGGATCCTACGGTCTTGGCGTGCATCCGTGCGTCGCTGCGGTCCGGTCCCAGGTCGACGGGCACGTGCACCTTCCGCCGACCACTGGCGACAACATCGATGTACTGTGGAGACCTCACGCCCCACGTGTTGAGCAATTCGGCTGTACGTCCACCCGGCCTCCCGCATGCCCACTATACGCCCTCGCTTAAAGTCCGTCAACTGCACATACGGTTCACGTCCACGCTGTCGCGGCATGCTACCAGTGTTAAAGACTGCGATGGAGCTCCGTATGCCACGGTAAACTGGCTGACACTGACGGCGGCGGTGCACAAATGCTGCGCAGCTAGCGCCATTCGACGGCCAACACCGCGGTTCCTGGTGTGTCCGCTGTGCCGTGCGTGTGATCATTGCTTGTACAGCCCTCTCGCAGTGTCCGGAGCAAGTATGGTGGGTCTGACACACCGGTGTCAATGTGTTCTTTTTTCCATTTCCAGGAGTGTATTTATCGCATTTGAAACATAGAGAAAGCTTTTGACAGTGTTGAATGGAACACACTCTTTGAAATACTGAAGATAGCAAGGGTAAAATACGTGGGGCAGAAGGCTATTTACAACTTGTATGGAAACCAAATGACCGCAGTAAGAGTAGAGGGAAACGAAAGGCAGCTGCAACTGAGAAGGGTGCGGGATAGCGTTGTGGCCTATTCTCGATGTCATTCAACCCGTATACTGAACAAGTAGTAATGGAACCCAAAGAAAAAACTGGAGCAGGAACTTAAGTTCTGGGAGAATAAATACAAACTTGGATATGTTGCCGGTATCATTGTCATTGTGGTAGAGACAGCAAAAGATTTGGAAAACCAGTTGAATGGAATGGAGAGTGTCTTGAAAGGAGGATACAAGACGATCACCAAAAGAAGAAAAATAAGGGCAATTGAATGTAGTCGAATTAAGTTAGGTGATGCTAAAGGAATAAGATTAGGACACGAGACACTAAACTAAGCAGATGAGTTTTGCTCTGTGGGCAATAAAATAACTGATGATGGGTGAAGTAGAGAGGATATAAATTGTAGACTGGCAGTGGCTAGAAAAGCGTTTCTGAAGAAGTGAAAGTAGTTGACATCGAATATAAATTTAAGTGTTAAGAAGTTTTTCCTGGAGCTATTTGTCTGGAGTGTAGCCTTGTATGGAAGTGAAACATGGACGATAAATAGTTCAGACAAGAAGGAAATAGAAGCTTTCGAAATGAAGACTGCGGAAGATTAGTTGGGTAGGTCATGTAACTAATAACGAGGTACCGAACAGAATTCGGGAGGTAAGAAATTAATGGTGCAACTTGACTAAAAGGAGGGATTGGTTCATAGGTCATGTTCTGAGACATCAAGGAATCACCAGTTTAGTAATAGTGGGAATTTTGGAGGGTAAAAATTCTAGATGGAGATCAAGAGATGAATACATTAAGCAGATTCTAAACGATGTAGGCTGCAATAGTTACTCAGAGATGAAGAGGCTTGCACAGGCTAGAGTAGCATGGAGAGCCGCATAAACCAGTCTTCGGATTGAAGACCACAACAACAGCTGTAGTTGCATAAACTGGACGTCCTTAAATTTCTTGAATCAGGCGCCTTTTTCGTGTTTGAAACCTACTTCTATTAGTACACATCCGTTTTCTTGGAATTCTATCCCAAACTCGAAGAGTATGATGGGGCAGGTTGATCAAAAACAGGAGGAATTCACCTAATATGAATAAAGCTATTGATGCTGTTCAGAAAAAGGAGATGGCTTGGAAGAAGATCAGTAAACAGTTTAATGTTCCAAGGACAACGATTATGAGGTTGTCCAACATGTAGTACGGTACACTAGAGGAAGCGGCAGAACTACAATTTTGAGTAAAGATCTTGAAGAGGCAATTTAGTATTGTACTGGTACAGAAGCTTCATTCTTTGGGCTTACTCGTAGTGACTTATGAAAAATCGCCGTAGAACTTACAGAGAGAAATAACATTGAACAATACCCTTGGAAAGACGAAACTGCTTGTGAAAAGTGGGTCTGTATTTTTCTTAAACGTCGCAAAACCAAATAATCAGAAAGGAAGTCTACAGGAACATCTCATACCAGGGATCTGTAGTCTAGCAAAGAAACCACAGAGAAATTCGACAGCCTTATGGAAGATGTTATCTTGTACCTACTTTGAAACTAAATTATATATTACTTTTGAATACATTATGGGAGTGACAGTGATCAATGTGCTACAAATATTTACTATCAAAACACTCTTGATCACAACTTATTTATTACGGTGACCAGTTTCGATCACTACTGTGGCCATCTTCAGACCTACAAATCGTATACAAAACTTTATTTGGGGGCCACATACATTAAAGAAAATACATAAAGGATTATTATATATTCTTTAATTTAACACCTTTTTACATTTTTTAGTGCTGTTTTGTTTATTTTTAGGAGGGGTCCTATTTTTACAACTATATTTCAAACTCAGTAAGTGTAAAGTTTCTGAAAATAATTTTGTGCAGTAACTTTTAATGTTATTTTCTAAGAGTAAAATGTAAGTGGTGAAATGTTACATGCTTTTAAAACACATTTTTTACTACTTTCAATTTTTACAAAATAAAAAGCAAGCTTTGGGCACTGTGTTCTATACATGCTGGTCAGGAACATTCTGGAAAGCTTGTAAGGATGTTGTAAGGTATAACTGTTACGAAAAAAAATTCGAAACGTTGAGCCGTTTCCGGGTCAACTAGCATTGCAGTTAGCCAAACCGGTCATTGCGCTCGCAAATTCAAGCTGCCCTTCAGAAACAATTTGTGTCAAATGGTTCAAATGGCGACTTAACTCCTGAGGTCATCAGTCGCCTAGAACTTAGAACTACTCAAACCTAATTAATCTAAGGAGATCGCACACATCCATGCCCGAGGCAGGATTCGAACCTGCGACCTTAGCGGTCGCTCGGTTCCAGACTGCAGCGCCTAGAACCGCACGGCCCAATTTGTGTCAGTTGTTCTGGTAGCGCCAGAGCTGCTTCGCCTTTGGGTCTGCTTTGATCCTTACTACCGCCCATGTAAAAGTGTTGTATCGCTTTCTTGTTCGATTTTGGAAAACCAAATGGAGAACACGTTTGGCGACACCGTCTTTGGCGCACCGCTTTAATGTACGCCCTTAATGGCCTTATTGGCTGATTTAAATACTAATCAACTCGGAAATGGCGCAACGTATCGAATTTTTTCTTGACAATTTTTTCTCAGCGCAACCAACCTTGCAACATCTTTGCAATTTGTCAGACTGTTTCTGACCACCCTGTATATTCCATATAATACTGAAAGAAAATACAGAGATATCGATTGTAACGACCCGCCTAATAACGACAAGACGGGGGAGTGACTTGTAGACGCTTTTCCTTTCGAGTTGCTGCGCCGATTCCACACCTTTCGTCGTACAGTAATAGAAACTGCACAGTCTCTGATGACGAGAGGCGTTTACACTTTAACCTACCTCCCTGTTTCCTTTGAAAGCTGATAGGACACGGAAGGAAGACTTGTGGCGAGAGATGAGGCAGCGAGCACAGCGTTTGCGGCCAGTAGCGGGTTCCCCCGTAGCGCCCCCCTGCACAGTGGCCGCTCTGTCCGACCATCCGGAAGACAAAAACGCCGCCGGCGCGGCCTGTTGTGAATGTGGGCCTGTGTGTCAGCGGATGCAGCTCTGCGGCTGTTCCGCCACATCCGTCAAACCGGAGGCAGTCGTCCGCGGCACGATTCCGCCGTCGCGGTTCAGAGCGTGGAATGCGTGCCGCTCCCGCTGAACCTCTGTGCACGATATTCTGATTGTTGACGTCTTACCCATCCACTTTCGGACGAAAGAGCGCTTAAAACGAAAACATAAATCACAGTCATACAGTGAAGGCTTTCACGGCCGGATGTCATAGATGCTGATGAATCTTTCGAGCTATATGGCCACAACAAAAAACAGGTGCCATTAAAAGTCTTGTTGACAAAGCCAAAAGAATATTCTAGTCCAATAAAGCAACTGATCAGACTGGCAAAATTTTTCGACCAGTTAAGAAAAAATGTCAAGCACTCCGATCTGTAAAGGACAAACGCCCTCCTCTGTCAGCAAGTGGAGTATATAAGATTCCGTGCAATTGTGGAAGGGTCTGCATTGGAATTACCGAGAGAACCGCGAATACAAGAACATAAAAGTCTTCGCAAATTAGGCAAAATTGAAAAGTTAGCTGTAGCATAACATGCTCTTCAATCAAGAAACCATGAAGTGCAGTTTTCCAAAACAGAAATTTTATCTACTATGACAAACTGTTATACAAGATAGTATAGAAAAGCCATCGAAATAGAGAAGCATAGTGATAATTTTAACAGAAAAGGAGAAGCCATGAAACTCAGTGATACAAAGACAGTAGCTCAGTAGTATCTATACATAAGTATTTATCCTCGACAGGCGACAATCGATAGTTTTATCTCTGACGAAGATTACCTCTGTTGATCACATGTATACTCGCCCACGCCCAGTTTACACAGTATTTACGTCGCTGTCTGACGTTCGACTCGCCAGTCGGCAACATAACAAGTTTCACACAGTTGTGGTATGCTAGCCTGGTTTTTCTTATTATTTCTTAAATATGTAAAAAATAAAATTGTGTTCGTTACGAATACACTGAAGTGACAGAAGTCATGGGATAGCGACGTAAACATTTACAGATATCGCATAAATATGATATAAAAGGGCAGTGCATTGGCACAGCTGTCATTTGTATTTCGGTAATGGAACTGAGCGTACGGCATTGTGGGCGGGAGTCCCCCATTCGGGGAAGTTCAGCCGCCGAAGACAAGTATTTATTGCATTCGACGACACATTGGGCGACATGCGCGTCGGAGATGGAGATGAAAAGATAATGAGGACAATACAACACCCAGTCCATGAGCAGAGAAAATCTCCTGCCCCAGCTGGGAATCGAACCCCGGCCCCTTGGCGTGGCATTCCGCCGCGCTGACCACTCAGCTAACGGGGGCAGACTGTATTCCGGTGATTCACGTGAAAAGATTTCCGACGTGATTATGGCCACACGACGGGAATCAAAAAACTTTGAATGTGGGTTCGTAGTTGGAGCTAGACGCATAGGACAATCCATTTCGAAAATTGTTAGGGAATTCAGTACTCCGAGATCCACAGTGTCAAGAGTTAGTCGGCAATACCAGATTTCAGGCATTACCTCTCACCACGGACTACGCAGTAGTCGACGGCATTCACTTAACAAACGAGAGCAGCGGCGGTTTCTTGGAGTTGTCAGTGCTAACAGACAAACATACTGCGGGAAATAACAGCAGAAATCAGTGTGGGACGTACTACGAACGTATCTGTTTCGACAGTGCGGCGAAATTCGACCCAGCAGAGTACCTACAGTAGGGTCTTTGCTACGAGCTCAACATCGCCTTCAGCACAACTCCCGGGCTCGTGAACATATCGACCGGACCCTAGACAACTGGAAAACCGTGACCTTGTCAGATGAGTCCCGATCTAGTTGGTAAGAGCTGTTGGTAGGATTCGAGTGCGGCGGAGATCCCACGAAGCCATGGACCCAGGTTGTCAACAAGGCACCCTGCAAGCTGGTGGTGGTTCCATTATGGTGTGGGCTGTGTTTAAATGGAATTGAGTTGGTCCTCTGGTCCAGCTAAACCTATCATTGACAGGGAACGGTTATGTTCGGCTACCTGGAGGCCATTTGAAGCCATTTATTGGCTTCATGTACCCAAACATGTCACCGGGCCACAGGCGATTGGTTTGAGAACATTCTGGATAATTCGAACGAGTCGCTTGGCCATCCAGATTTCTCGACATTAATCCTTATGTTTATGGTACATAATCGATAGGTCAGTTCGTGCACTAAATCCTGCACCGGCAACACTTTGCACTGCGCCGGGAAGAAGAAGGTATCTCATGACTTTGGTCACCTCGTTGTATGTTGACATAAGCTAACACAGTCAAGTGTCAACATATTCTTACCCTCTCAGTTTTTCAGTTGAAAATCCATATGCAGATTGTCCCAGCGCTTTAGACTCAAATTATGCAGACTGTAGATGGCCAGAAACTCAGAATTTTGAGACTTATAATCATTGGTCGTAGTTGAATATCTTAAGCGCTACACGGCAGGAATAAGCAAATATTAGATGTAACGCTGTGTAGTGATACAAAATGGTTATGCGTGTAAGCTCATTCATAGATAAAGCAGGTGAAGACTTCATTTCACGTCAAGCATATTGGGAAAATAGAACCGCTCTGCAATTGGAACTGGGTACAAAACATCCATGTCACCAGCCCTAGATTATTGCTCAACTCTGCAAGACTCATACGAAATTAAAGTGAAAACGGATGTTTAAAATCTTTACGTAACGCAGGGAAGAGTGTGTCATCGGTGCTAGAAAAACAAGACGTTTGAAGACAGACAACACCTACCCCCTGAAAACCTATTTAAAAAGTTTCCTGAATCAATATTAAGTGATCAAAGTCGTGAATCAATATTAAGTGATGGAAGCCGGAATTTACTTTAACCCTGTACATATCGCTCCCATAAGGACCGCTCCCACAAGGACGCAAAAACAAGAACAAATTAATTACAGCGCTCAGAGAGGTATTTAAGCAATCATTCTTCCAACGGGGACTGGAACTGGAAGAAATACTAATACACACGTAAAAGATTAATTGTTTGTTTTTTCAGTCTCCGATCGATTTTGAAAGGGAAACCACAGTGACAATAAAAAATGCTTTACTTTGTATCGTTTACCTACACCTTCCAGCTACTTCTCTCAATTGCCGCCACGCCGACTTATACATTTGTCGTTACGCGGCGTAAGCTTTCGAGTACCCTTGTCATAGAAAGCAGTCGTCTGTGATTTCCGTCGATTCCCTACGTTGGTCTGCAGATCGTCGTCTGTGCCGAAATGTTGTCCTCATGATCAGCGGCTGATGTGAGCGAAGAGACGAAAATCAGAGGGAGCCAAGTCCGGGCTGTATGGTGGATGAGAAAATACGTCCCATCGAAAACGCTGTAGGAGCGTTTTCATTGCCGCTGCAGTTTGCGGCGAAGAATTCTCATGAAGAAGGAAACGCATGAGAGTTGTTTATGTGGACTACACGAGATCAGTCGAAATCTTTCAGTAGGCAGTTGTACTTGGCGGGTGATACTATTTTCTAGACATCTTTATGTGCTCACTATGCACTCAGAACTGGAAAGTGCGACGTGACGCGATAGATGGGAATGCTAGAGACATTGTAGAGCACATCTGTGCAAAGCCTCACCGGATTTTAACGACCAATCAGAAGTTGGAAAGAAATGAAAGTACTTTCTGCCGTGCAGTTCACAGTGGTTTGCAGAGCTCGGATGAGCATGCGAGACAATTGTCTGTCAACTATTCGCTTTTTCTGCATGGAACTAACTGGTTCTGTCTTCAAAAAACTATGCACCCATCTGTGACGTGTCCATGATAGATTTGTCCTGTGGTGCTATATGAAGTTGTTTGTGTATGAAACCGCACTGAAGAGGAATTGCTTGGTACGGTCTTAGGAGTCTGTCTGATTGAACAACAGACAACAGGGACATCTGAGAGTGCCTAGTGAACTGTTGCGCATAATTGTAATGCGTGCGCCAAGACTGGTAGCCTGCACTTTGAATAGTTGCTGTCACCCTAACAGCTGCCATAAACTGTAAATTATTTATGACAATCAAAACCAAGGATTCGTTTCAGACGGTTAGTTCCTTACATATTAAATGATCAGTTTGGGGCCCCTTACCAACTCTATAATTTTGACACTAAATGTTTGGTACACTTTGCATTGCCTGTCACGGAGTTTCTAAGAAGTGTAGCTTGTGTGACAGAGAAATGGAAACAGTCAATAGTTTCCAGTCAAGCATTAATTCTAGAAGATTCGATGGCACTATCATGGATCAGGGGTTCCTTCTTTTCAGGCACAAGAAGAATTACGTTATCGACTGTTTTGAGCATTATCTTAGAGCCATACTTTCTGACAAAGAAAATCACGGACTGGTTATCTGTCACAATCGATGAACAGGTTCTTAAGGCAGGCGGATACTCACCTGATAAGTGCAGTGCCATGTAGAGCGCTACTGTTTCGCTTCCAGAGGCCGTAAATGTGCTACCACCCGTCGCGTATAGAAAGCACTCAGCGGCGACTTGTCTGTAGTGGGGTTGTGTCATAGGCTGTTAAATCACGTGACGTCCTCTACCTCGCGACTGAGGTGCTTCATTGCCCATTATGTAAGTTGTTCTGGCAGATGCGCTCAGGAGTATTGGGACAAGTGAATTAACGAGAGTACAGATGAATGGCGGCAGGCTCAAGGCGCTTTCGTCGTATGATCTACTGGTAAACACATTCGTTGCCATCTATTCAAATAGTAGTAACACATTTAAAAACTATAGACTCTGTTCGAACCGTTGTTCTTTGTGTTTTGATTCTTGCATTTTTTGCGCACCATTATTAGTGGCGACGTCGTCTACATCTGTATCAGACGACACTGCATTGTGATTGCTAGTTGTTAGTGGTCAGACAACGTAGTAATGTGCTCGCACGTGAGTGTGGTTGTGTGTGTGTGTGTGTGTGTGTGTGTGTGTGTGTGTGTGTGTGTGACACGGGGGAGAGGGAGGACATGCCCACCAAGTGCAGCATTCGCTGGATTGCAGACTATGCGTACTAGTAGTACAGCGAAGTACTTGTGGCGGTCGTGACCATAGGGAACTTTCGTAAGGGCAAGGGCAGACTGAAAGCTGCTTCGTTCGCGTTAGTGTCTAGCGACATCAACAGCTCTTCTCTTGGCTATTCTGAATGTCCGGTAATCAATGAACCATGCAACGGTGGTTTAATCTCATCAGCTTCGCTTCCGTGCTAGTGAATTTACAAGGTTTTCTGATGAACTTAACGGTTTATCTGTCTTTGTTCCTATAACTGCAAAGCAGTCGTGCCTGTGAATTTCACTATGCACCATTTCTGTTGTTTTCCTTATTCGGCAAACTCCGTTCTTACGACGGAGTTCCTATGCTGCTTTTATAGAATTCATGGCATATGACACATGTATACCTTTCGTGCTAATAGTAAGGGCGATGGCAGAAAAGGAAAGAATCCACCTTCGGACACAAACCGTGATTTTTTATTTCAGATTTTACCGACATACTGTCGGCGGCACAGCGGCCAATACAATGCTGAAAAAATATAGGTTTTTAATCTAGAATCGCAGTTATTCATTTTTGCCTACTGGCTACCGGTTTCGGCACACAGTATTATCCTCAAGCCATTCTTATGATGTATACACAGAGTGAGTCACGAGGCTTTCCCTCGGTTTCTGGGGGGTATTCCTTAGGTTATTTGGAACAAAAAATTTAAATACAGTAATAGGATCAGATTCATAATTAAGGAGCTACAATAATAGAAAAACACAGGAAAATGGCAAAAAAAACTTTTATTCTAGGATTTCACTATCAAAAATTCACATAATAATTAATTTAAACAGTTTTGTAGCGGTCTCTTACATTCAGAGTGGATTTAAAGCAAGTGTTTAAAATTTCCTCCCTGGATTTGAAGGCAAAGATTCGCACGGGGGTGAATCGCGCGAGTAGCATTTCGCAATTTCACACGCTCTTTCCTTATTAACGTTGTGGCATCGAAAATGGGTTGTATCAATTCTTCTCGTCTTTGCACTTTAACTTCGTATACGATGTCTTTCATACACCCCCAGGTGCAGTAATCTAGGGGTACTAAATTTGGGATCTGGCAGGCCAGTTGATAGGGTTCAAATGGTTCAAATGGCCCTGAGCACTATGGGACTCAACTGCTGAGGTCATTAGTCCCCTAGAACTTAGAACTAGTTAAACCTAACTAACCTAAGGACATCACACACATCCATGCCCGAGGCAGGATTCGAACCTGCGACCGTAGCGGTCTCGCGGTTCTAGACTGCAGCGCCAGAACCGCGCGGCCACTTCGGCCGGCAGTTGATAGGGCTCCCGCAACCTATTCATCGATGTGGGAATTGCTGATTACGATAAGCTGTTACCACATGGTGGAAGTGTGCAGGTGCCCCGTCATGTTGGACGTTCCAGAGGAACAATTTCAAGAAGCTGCGGTAAGTCTTCTGGTAAAAAATTACCATACAAAAAAAAAATGGCTCTGAGCACTATGGGACTCAACTGCTGTGGTCATAAGTCCCCTAGAACTTAGAACTACTTAAACCTAACTAACCTAAGGACATCACACACATCCATGCCCGAGAAAGGATTCGAACCTGCGACCGTAGCGGTCTCGCGGTTCCAGACTGTAGCGCCTAGAACCGCTAGGCCACTCTGGCCGGCAAAGATTTTACATTTCCACATACACACGGTTATAATACCTAGTCCCATACTCAGCTTATGCTGAGGTCTACTGGAGGTTGTTTGCCGTTGCCTTCCTTCAGCCTGTTATGAAGTGTAAAGTGTCTCGTGCGGATGACTATGACGAAGGTTGGGTTTGATAGACAGATATATGAAGACATTATTTCCAAAATAATTATTCGTGCAGACATCAGACGTGCCGTTCTGTTATGAAAGTGTTGCAACTCTTATACAAAGTCTTACATAAACTTTTGAAACTGCTGAAAAATTGTGTCACATCACAAGAAACTACTAAATTATTTGGAAATTCCAATGTAAAGATATATTTCTTCACAGGCAACAAATGTGGACACCACTGGCCTCATACTGTAAACATAAACACCACAATAACAGAACAGGGCATGTTCGCTAGTACGAAGCATATCGCTTCTATCGATCAAGTGCTCATAGCTCTTACGGTATGCGTTTCAGATACCATGTTTACAGGACATTCCTTTCTTGCTTTGGTCCATACTACCACCTCTGAAAGGTGACTGCCTTGCAATGTTAGCAACGACAGTGCCGGTACATGCATTCCACTGTCCCAGGCAGGCCGCAATGGCCCAGCGTTTCTAGGCACTTCAGTCTCGAACCGCGCGACCGCTACGGTCACAAATCCGAATCCTGCCTCGAGCATGGATGTGTGATGTCTTTAAGTTAGTTAGGTTTAAGTAGTTCTAAGTTATAGGGGACTGATGACCTCAGATGGTAAGTCCCATAGTACTCAGAGCCATTTCAACATTTGAACCAACTGTCGCAGTTTTCGAATCGTTCGTTTCCGAACTTGGAAGCCTTACCTCAAATTCAGACATTTATCCTTCTCCATCGTCCTTGAAAGTTTCTAACATCATCACGGAAACACCCCGAGTATGCGTACTTTTACAGGCGCCGGCACCTGTAACTTTGACGGTCTGTAGCGTCGCTGGATGACGTTTCTCCGAGACGGGTTCGTATGTAAAACTTGATCTACTAAGTCCGCTCTGCAACATCTGGAAGTGTGTAACATGATTTGCGAAACACCCTACATCCCTCATGACCGCGATATTGAGCGCCCATAAGCTCCCCCTCGTCCCCCCCCCCCCCCCCACACACACACACTTCATATCGATAAGTACTTGGATGATAGAAATGATGACTGGTGATGAGGCCAATGCATTAAAAAGAATAAAGTAACAGAAACTATGCAACGAATACTGTTTATAAGAATGCGTAGTGTCCATTCTTTAGGACAGCTGTGATACATGGTACGTAACTGTAAGGTGGACGGGCGAGAAACGAGAGGAAAGGGAAGAAACTGATGTTCAGCTGCGTTGGGATTTTATGCGGAATCGGAGGTGATGAGTGAAAATGTGTGCCGGACCGAGACACGAACCTGGGCCTTCCTGCTTCCTAGGCAGTTGCGTTAATTACTATGCCACGCGAACACAGAGCTTATGGAAAATGCACGGACTATCTCGGTGCACTTCCCAGCCGACTCACACTTCCACCTAGCGCCACCGAAGCTCAGTCTCCGTCCTCGTCCTCTAGGATCACTAATTTTTGATTCGCGCCGGAGGTCTAACGATATCGCTCGTCGAGGCGAATCAATTATAGGCATGCGTGGTGCCCTATAAGTGATTCGCCTCGATGGGCAGTGAATCCAGTCTTCAGTGCGGATGCACAATATCGTTAGACCTCCGGCGAAAATCTAAAATTAGTGATCATGGAGGACATGGACGGGGAATACGGATAGGTGGCCTAGATGGGAGTATGGGTCGACCGGGTCCATTTGCGGTAAACACTGTGTCAGCATGGTGCAGTGGTTAACGTAACTACCTGGTAACCGGGAGGTCCCGGGTTCGTGTCCCGGTCCGGCACACATTTTCACTTCTCGCTGCCGATTTTGCAAGTCCCAACGCAGCTGACATCGTCAGTTCATCGCCTTTCCTTTCCATTCCTTTCTCCCCCTTCCACCAGAAACTTACATAAAACACTGTTTAATGTGAGGAAAAATTCTTCCTAGTTAGAGTCATTTCTTACTCAATATGTCCTTAAGATACAAGCTTGCCGGCCGTTATACGAACATAATATGCAAACCGATCGTTGTTGTATTTAAAGACCAACGTCGACTGGAACCAGGAAGATCGACATCACGTCCTTGCGGTCTGAGGCCGGCCGGTGTAGCCGAGCGGTTCTAGGCGCCACAGTCTGGAACCGCGCGGCTGCTACGCTCGCACGTTCGAATCCTGCCTCGGGCATGGATGTGTGTGACGTCCTTAGGTTAGTTTGGTTTAAGTAGTTCTAAGTCTAGGAGACTGATGACCTCAGATGTTAAGTCCCATAGTGCTCAGAGCCATTTTGAACCTTGCGGCCTGTTCTGGCCATTTACGATATCCGACCCTACGGAAGAGGTATTAGGACTGTAACGAATCGTTTAACCAATAACAAAATGAAAAATGGAGGAAGAACTATCTTTTACAAAGTGACTGTACAAATCACAGACGAAGTTACCACACGCATGATCAGTATATTAGGAAGACCGTTACCGGAAATAGCGTCATAACTTTCCCAACGTTATCATCTGGCTCCCACGCGATTTCTATTTTCCTTTTATGCTGTAGGAAACAAGTTTCATGAATGAAAAGTAATGTTCGTATAATGTACCATGGTATGAAACAAGGGAAAGTAATCACGAACGAAATACAGGATACGGCGGAAATTCGGATTTATTCACTGTAGCTATCACTATCAAAAAGTAACTGTAACATGAATCTTTGTAAAAATAAAATTAAACGGCGTGGTGCTCATTCCCTAATGCAAAAGTAATAGTTGCCATTATTTGGGCGACTTACGTATCATTGCCGGTAAATAAGTACTCAAACAGTTTCTCAGTTGAACACTACACTTTCGCTATAGTCAACAATACTAAACATCAGGATACAGGAAAACTGGTGACAAGCAGAATTAGTCACGCTCCTGTTTTCTGCAATACCGACCGCAATCATGGAAGAAGCACAAGCGAAGAAGAAAAAGCTCGTTTTGTTACATTTCCGTCACGATTCATTTTCTTCTTGCTAACGCAACATTCTAGCTTCTCCTTCTTGGAATCATCTTCTACAAACTTTCGACCTTTTCACACTTCGCCGTCCGATGTGGCCGACCGGTTGTAGGCGCTTCAGCCCGGAGCCGCGCTGCTGCTACGGTCGCAGGTTCGAATACTGCTTCGGGCATGGATGTGTGTGATGTCCTTAGGTTAGTTAGGTTTAAGTAGTTCTAAGTCTGGGGGACTGATGACATCAGATGTTAAATCGCATAGTGCTTAGAGCCATTTGAACCATTTTCGCTCTTCAGTTTATACAGGGTGTTACAAAACGGTACGGCCAAACTTTCAGGAAACATTCCTCACACACAAAGAAAGAAAATATGTTATGTGGACATGCTTACTTTCCATGTTAGAGCTCATTTTATTACTTCTCTTCAAATCACATTAATCATGGAATGGAAACACACAGCAACAGAACGTACGAGCGTGACTTCAAACACTCTGCTACAGGAAATGTTCAAAATGTCCACCGTTAGCGAGGATACATGCATCCTCCCTCCGTCGCATGGAATCCCTGATGCGCTGATGCAGCCCTGGAGAATGGCGTGTTGTATGACAGCCGTCCACAATACGAGCACGAAGAGTCTCTACATTTTGTACCGGGGTTGCGTAGACAACAGCTTTCAAATGCCCCCATAAATGAAAGTCAAGAGGGTTGAGGTCAGGAGAGCGTGGAGGCCATGGAATTGGTCCGCCTCTACCAATCCATCGGTCACCGAATCTGTTGTTGAGAAGTGTACGAACACTTCGACTGAAATGTGCAGAAGCTCCACCGTGCATGAACCACATGTTGTGTCGTACTTGTAAAGGCACATGTTCTAGCAGCACAGGTAGAGTATCCCGTATGAAATCATGATAACGTGCTCTGTTGAGCGCAGGTGGAAGAACATGGGGCCCAATCAAGACATCACCAACAATGCGTGCCCAAACGTTCACAGAAAATCTGTGTTGATGACGTGATTGCACAATTGCGTGCGGATTCTCGTCAGCCCACACATGTTGATTGTGAAAATTTACAATTTGATCACGTTGGAATGAAGCCTCATCCGTTAAGAGAACATTTGCACTGAAATGAGGATTGACACATTGTTGGATGAACCATTCGCAGAAGTGTACCCGTGGAAGCCAATCACCTGCTGATAATGCCTGCACACGCTGTACATGGTACGGAAACAACTGGTTCTCCCGTGGCTCTCTCCATATAGTGATGTGGTCAACGTTACCTTGTACAGCAGCAACTTCTCTGACGCCGACATTAGGGTTATCGTCAACTGCATGAAGAATTGCGTCGTCCGTTGCAGGTGTCCTCGTCGTTCTAGGTCTTCCCCAGTCGCGAGTCATAGGCTGGAATGTTCCGTGCTCCCTAAGACGCCGATCAATTGCTTCGAATGTCTTCCTGTCGGGACACCTTCGTTCTGGAAATCTGTCTCTATACAAACGTACCGCGCTACGGCTATTTCCCCGTGCTAATCCATACATCAAATGGGCATCTGCCAACTCCGCATTTGTAAACATTGCACTGACTGCAAAACCACGTTCGTGATGAACACTAACCTGTTGATGCTACGTACTGATGTGCTTGATGCTACTACTGTAGAGCAATGAGTCGCATGTCAACACAAGCACTGAAATCAACATTACCTTCCTTCATTTAGGCCAACTGGCGGTGAATCAAGGAAGTACAGTACATACTGACGAAACTAAAATGAGCTCTAACATGGAAATTAAGCGTTTCCGGACACATGTCCACATAACATCTTTTCTTTATTTGTGTGTGAGGAATGTTTCCTGAAAGTTTGGCCGTACCTTTTTGTAACACCCTGTATAACAATTACTTTGTGTGTACTTAAACTATGTTAAGGTTTTTGTATTTTAATATATTATATCGAATCAGAGAAATGTGGATGGTGGGAGCAGACACGATCCTGGAATTTTCTGGCGATGTTGTGATTCTTGGTAACAATCTCGAGCAAGGGTGCACTGACACTCCCCGATTTCTCCGCAATGCGAGGAGAATTGGGCTGGCGGTGAATGAGGATAAAACCTATTGTCTCGTTGTATCGCGCCATCATGCTCTCCATGTTTGCATCGTTGTTGACGGGCATACGTAGGAATGAGTTCAGGAATTCAAGTACCTGTGTTCCACAGCGACTGATACACAGAAGCTCCAAAGAGACTGATACAAGCATGCGTCTTTAAATACAGAGATATGTAAACTGGCAGAATACGGCGCTGCGGCCGGCAACGCCCATACAAGACAACATGTGTCTGGCGCAGTTGTTAGAGCGGTTACTGCTGCTGCAATGCCAGTTTATCAAGACTTAAGTGAGTTCGGACCCTTTTGAGTTCGGACGCTTTACGCTTCCCTGGGACGATCAACACCGACACTCGACTGTTGATGACTGGAAACATGTTGCCTGGCCGTACGAGTCTCGTTTAAAATATTGTATCGAGCAGATGGACGTGTACGGGTATGGAGACAACCTCATGAATCCATTGACCCTGCATGTCAGCAGGGGCTGTTCAGGCTGGTGGAAGCTCTTAAGGGTGTGGGGCGCGTGCAGTTGGAGTGATATGATCCCTGATACGTCTAGATATGACAATGACAGGTGACACGTACGTAGGCATTCTGTTTGATCACCTGCATCCATTCATGTACATTCCGACGGACTTGGGTAATTTCAGCAGGACGATGCGACATCCCACACGTCCAGAATTGCTACAGAGTGGCTCCAGGTACAGTCTTCTGAGTATAAACACTTCTGCTGGCCACCAAACGCTCTAGACATGAACATTATTGAGCATATCTGGGATGCCTTGCAACTGCAACGTGCTGTTCAGATGGGATCTGCACCCCCCCCCCCCGCCCCCCCCCGCCCTCGTACTCTAAGGAAGTTATGGACAGCCCGGCAGGATTCATGGTGTCAGTTCCCTCCAGCACTACTTCAGACATTATTCAGGTCCACGCCATGTCGTGTAGTGGCACTTCTGCGTGCTCGCGGGGGCCCTACACGATATTAGACAGTTGTACCAATCCCTTTTGCTGTTGAGTGTGAAAGTGAAGTGAGGAAAGAAGTTCATCAACGATTAACGAACGCCAATAACATGTTCTTTAGTCTGAAAAATTTGAAAATAAGAATAAGATGCAGCTGTTCATGACACTAGTACGGCCGGTACTTCGATATTGTTGTGAAACCTGGGCGACATCAGCAGCAGCTGAAGAAGCAGTCTGTGCCATCGAGAGGAAAGCACGTCGACAGGTGTGTGGATCCGTTTAGAATATCATGGAAGGTAAATGGGAACGAAGACCAAAGGAACAATTTTACCAGCGGTTTGGAAAAGCACACATTGGCCGAATATTAGGGCCCACATTTCTCACATATCGAGTCTTCCACTCTCAGTCGACTGGAAAATGCCCAAGGGGCGTCCAAGCGCGCGAAGGATGGATCGAGTATTAAAAGTCCGTAAAGAAGTGCAGCCGACAACGGAATCGGCGGCGGAGAGTGAAAATGCGTGCCGGACCGGGACTCGAACCCAGGGCCTCCTGCTTACTAGGCAGTTGCGTTAATCACTGCGCCATACGAACACGGATGGAGCTAGAGACCCGTACTGATGGACCACCATCTACTGTGGATATCCTCCCTGTTGTGACTGACTGACCTTTTTTATTGTGCTTTTTTTAGTGTGTTACTTTATAAAATTTTTATAGGGTGCTGTGTAGTGTTGTTAATTTGTTTTTCTACTGCAGACCTTACAGGCTCGTTAATGCAGTAAACGATGATGGTGATATGCCTCTAGAAGCACACTATACACCCATACATGCTAGGATAATACGAATGGCGGCTTTTTTTTATACGGTTATGAGAATTCTTAGTTACTTTTAATTTCTTGTTAAAGCGGGTATTCTTGCGTAAATACTTCTCCCGACTTTCTTTATATTCGAATAACCCTTTCGGAGGGTACGATAAATCAACGTAGGTTTTGCCTCTTTGTATTTAATTTTCGTCGCTCCCAGACTTCCTCTAGCCTTTGAGAGCGTTCTTTTTCTTCCTGGATCCATTTCGTTCCCTCTGCAGACATCTTTCTTCCCCGAAATCCTGCCTGTTGAGTTATTTCTCTAAAGAGTATTCCGTTATCTATTATGTCCAACCGGATTCCAGTGTTTTTCATGTCTTTGCAATTTCACTGAACCATGTGAGTTTGTATTTGTAGCTGTTTAGTAAGTTTATGATCTGCTAGGTTAGTCTGTTACTCCTCATTCGATATATACGTCGCTGAAAGTGTAGCCTTCTTTCCCGTATTACATCAGTTAGTTCTTCAGTCTTAAAAAGGAGCTCTTTGTGCGATGTTAATTCGTATTCGTCATTATTATTTTTTTTCGGTCCCAGAATTATTCTTTCAACTTTTTCCCAGTTTTCCAAGATACTTAATTAAGTCTTGTTATTTTAAGTTTTTCTGGTGCATACAGTGCTTCAGGTTTTATCGCTGTTTGAGAGTCCAGAAAGCGATTTTCACTCTGCAGTGGAGTGTGCGCTGATATGAAACTTCCTGGCAGATTAAAACTGTGTGCCGGACCGAGACTCGAACTCGGGACCTTTGCCTTTCGCGGGCAAGTGCTCTACCAACTGAACTACCCAAGCAAGACTCACGACCCGACCTCACAGCGTCAATTCTGCCAGTACCTCGTCTCCTACCTTCCAAACTTGCAGAACTAGCACTCCCGGAAGAAAGGATATTGCGGAGACATGGCTTAGCCACAGCCTGGGGAATGTTTCGGGAATTTCACTCTGCAGCGGAGTGTGCGCTGATATGAAACTTCCTGGCAGATTAAAACTGCGTGCCGGACCGAGACTCGAACTCGGGACCTTTGTCTTTCGCGGGCAAGTGCTCTACCGACTGAGCTACTTAAGCACGACTCACGCCCCCTTCTCTCAGCTTTACTTCCGCCAGTACCTCGTCTCCTACCTTGGTGTTTGCCCCTTGGCACCCAAGAAAATAATAACAGCACGTTGGTCGTGTATGGACGCATTTGGTAATAACGTAGCCATAGGTGTAGCGTTGTTGTAGATATCGCAGCGCTCGTGTGTCGTCCGAAATTGTGATGCTGAGGGGCAGAGGGTGTGCCATGTGTGCAAGAACTTTCAAATTCTAAACTCGGTTACAGCACGCTATTTCTCACGCACCGACACAATTACATCAGACGGCGCCATATTACACGCTACAATTCGGAGCCCACAAGCGGCAGAGGGCTGGAGGAATGTAGATATCAGTAATAAAGGTTCATAATTTTAATAATGTTTGTTTTATTTAAAAATCTTTAATAATTTTCATATTAAACCATCGGAGGCATTACTTTTCAGCATACCCTCGTATTAGCACAAAGGACAAAAAACTAGTCACTCCTAAGAGAATTTAATACTGTGCACCACCGCCTCTAGACCGGATAACGACCTCGGTTCGACAAGGAGGCGAGTCTAGAAGTTTCTGTACGCCGTATCTATTTGGAGCCACTCACTGATGAGAGAAATGTCTGCTACGTTTACACCGAGGGTTTCAAGCACTTTCAGAAATCTTTTGTGACGCTAATACCGGATGAATTAGCGAGCCAGTTGGTGCGATATGGTGCCTGACGGTCTTCGGTGTACTCCACGCGTTGGTTTATTTGAAAAGAGGCAAAATTCGACTTGTCGGACCACACCACATGCTTGCAGTCTGGTACAGTCCAGTTTATACGCTTTTCGACCCATAAAATTCGCGCCGTTTTATGCGCCTCTATGAGCAGTGGCCTTTTGCAAAGTGTCCGACTCCAAATGTTTGTTGCATGTAGTGGCCTTCGCGTTGTTCCCATGTAAACTAATGGAAATAGACCTCTATTAACTGACAGCAACAATTCCTGTCGGGTTGAAACCGACCGTCAGTGGTAAGGCGTGACACTCATCTCCGGTCTCCGTCAGTGATCTTTTTATGGCCACTGTTCTTACGCAGTGTTAGGGGACATCCATTAATTGCATGAGGATCTTTGTTCAAATTTCAGCCTCTCCCCCCCCCCCACCCCCTTCCCCATTTCCCCATTGATGAGATTTGGTGACATGTAGTAGGATCCCCCGCCTCCCCGTCATGTGAGTTTTACCCTACAATTTTTAAATAACGAAATTTATTTGATATATTCGTGTTTTTTGCTTCATACCACTAAAAATAGCTAATAGGTTGTTCGGAATTAAGTTTAGGAAATAAAATGTTATCCGTTGTAATAACCGATATTCTCTGCCATTTGGCAACTTTCAAGACGATTAACTTAATTAAATCTCATTGTAGTACTCCTCGAAGGTAGTTACCATTTTCACCTCTAATCTCAGAAAAGAAATGTAATACATCGATTCAGATAGTGTATTAAACAGTGTTTTTAATATGGGGTTAAAAACCTTATATTTTAAACACGGCACCGCCGTGTAGTATTCGGAAGCATAAACGGACAGAGATAGACAGAGAGACGGACAAAAAGGCTCTTCGAAAACAGTATTAACCGACTGGTAGTCAACCTGGTCCCTACCGCCCACTATTGGCCACTTCAGCTTTCACAATGGGCGGTAGAAGGCAGGGATTTTAAAAACAGTTTTCATACAATTTTGACATAAGGAATTTGGTAAGTAAATATTATTTCATGCTTTAAGAAGCTGTAACTCTGCTTTATAAATTTTGTAGAGCTACTTTCCTGCTTTATAAATCTCTGTTACCGACGAACCGGTGGCACTCAACAATGCGCGGAAGATAAAGAAGGTTGATTACCTCTGACTAATCGTTTTGACGGATCACTAAAAAATTGACTTTTTATAGATATATACTGAACCTTTACTCACTTTGCAGATGAAGGACGACGTTCTTTGTGCCTTCCTTTGAGCCGTATGAGTACGCAGCATTTCGGTTTCTTCATTTACATGATCACTAAGAGAATTCTTATCGGCGAACTTCAGCTTAGCTTCCTTCCACAGACGATTAACTTCAACCTCACACGTGTGTTTCGACTTGGCGTCATGCTGCTTGATATACGGGTTGTAAAAGTTTTGATACAGATTCACGTTGAACACAATAACGACGGCTTCACATGCGTTGCACAATATCATGACTGAGTGACTGGTGGACTTGCAGTGATTTCGATAGGGAACTCCCCGAATGAAATCTGACACTTGTGCGGCGCTTGCCCCAAATCGGATAATCCCGGACATGCGCCCGTGTAAACCATTCGCTTCAGTTGAATGGGCCCATAAATACTTGTCGGCGCTTTAATACTGTCTATGTTAGGGATTAATTTTATAGAACAAAATGTTATCCGTTGTAATAATGTACATTCTCTGAACTGAAAAGTTCACGCGAAATTTTCATTGAACTCGCCCCCTTCTCGTTAAATGACATACGATGAGATTTTACTGGACGCTTCCCCCCTCCCCCCACGCCGCCCCTCCTCCGATAAGTCTGGCAGCTTCTGCAAGAAGCACGTCGGAACATGATGATTACTTCCTGCCATTCTGTCACGTCTCTGCATCGACGGATCACTTCACCACGCTGATGCCGTGTGATCGACTGTTACGTATCACTTCACTCACGTCAGCGGTGGAGGGTCACGTGACCGCCTGATACCATTACTACTCCTAAGTGACTGCGTACTCTTATGTAGGGGCGAAAGGAATCCTTTCTGTATGTGTGGTGATATTACATAGTGGTATATACGAGAACAGTGAAGGCTGGAACAGTTGGCAAATTACAAGTCTTTGTTGGAAAAAATCAGCAAGGAGTCGTACAAAATAAACTTAACTCATTGACCGATTTCAAGCACCTAGTGCCCCTCTTCAAAATATTACAATTATTGCATTATTAGCGAGTATAAAAAATAAACAGGTATGTGCAGCACATTACAATAGTCACAACTATTAAAATAAGCTGCATACACCTGTTTGTTTTTGACTCTCGATAATAATGCAATAATTCTAATCTTCTGAAGAAGGGCACTAGGCACCTGAAACTGGTTAAAAAATTCTTTTTGTACAACTTGTTGCTGATTTTTCCAACAACTACGCACACAGTTACCGAGGATGGATAAAGTACTAAATTTCAATTAGCTGGAATTTTTTGGCCTTACAGAACTGTGACAGATATTTGTAAACCTTTACCCATGAAAAGCATCTGGGTTCACATCAGAATGTCAGTGGATTGAGTAACGAATCAAATTTCTGATTTGTTACATGTTGCCAGGTAAGCTAGGTTTCTCTTTGAGTCAGCACCGTGTCTAATTCGTTTCGATCAGCTTGCTCTTAGACTGAGACAAATCGGTCGTCCAAGTGTGTCTCGCTCAGCGTGCACTTTTGCAGGTGGACTTTCGCGGACATTGCAGCGAAATAAGCCGTGGAATTGCTCTCTTTCGTTGAGTCGTGCTAATCTGATCTTTCCGCTAAGATACTTACCGTCTGGGTTGCAGACTGCTGCGACTTTTTTGCAAAGGCGCATTACTCGACTAGCGACGAGAATACTGCGCATTTCGCTAATGAATAAATTCCAGTTGCTAAAGAACAGAACTTGTCCCATGAGACCGCCGTAGGAAAGTAAGTTAGCCATACTGACAGCGTCATGTTTGACTGATGTTAATGAGATACGCCGCGTTACAAACTTTTACGACAAAAACGCAAGCTTGACCCTACTTGTCTTTCGTCATCGGTCACGTGAGTGCTAGCTTGAATTTTCTTACACAACTCAACATATGGCAAAAACTGAAAACTTCATGTTAAGTCCGGTAATACAAAAAAACATTTAAAGAATTCTCGTGTGTGGCTCGCATAGTGGAAAACACATTACTTGAAAATCTTATCTCAGTGAATTAGTTATTTGTTACTGTGTAATGAATGCGTAGCACGTTGAATACGCGACAGAAGGTGAAGCTGTAACACAACAGTTCTATTCTGCAACGAACCACAGGCGTCTAATTTAATCAACTGGTGTTGCGATCTTTTGAACTCAAATACTCTTCTTAATAACCGTGTCCGATACTTGTGTGCCTTTTGAACTCATCAGTAGAACAGACACGCACAAGTACATCTGCTGCGCCGCTAAATGAGCCTAATAGCGTAACCTGACCGCAGTAGGTCTGAGATCGACATAAGAAGAACTGGGAAGCAAACTTTGCGTGTGGAACCAAGAGTGATTAAACACAGTAAAAGCAAACCAAGTTTGCTATATATTGTCCATGGAAGTTTACACTTGCAATTTTTAATAGTGTGTTAAACAGTGAGAATTTGAAACAAAAAACTTGTTGAACTCAACAGCTCGCCGATAAGGTCAGGAAGAGGAAGCAAAAAACTGAAATCAACTGTCTTGCGTTTGCAGATGTTTTTGCTACTTTTTCCGAAAATGTGGCATCTGCTACAACACAAATAAATCTTCAGGAAGAAATAGCCAGCAGAACTGGCTTAAGACTTCCTGCAAAAAAAAAAAAAAAAAAAAAAATACAAAATTTCTAATATAAGTTAAGGATGCTCTAAAATTCCAGAAAACATATATTTGTCAAATAGAGAACAAAAATTTAAAAATCTAGGGGAGATAATCAAAGAAAATGACCTGGAAAAATCTGCAATAGAGGAAAGGTAGCATAAATTGGGGAGACAATAAGGTATCACCAGAGAGCTCTACAGTAAAAAGTGCGTATCCAAAAATGCAGATATAGGATATTACAACAGAGTAGCGAATCCAGAATACCTATATGCAATCGAATGCCTGGCATTAAACTGTAGTTTAGATGAATCAGAAATAGTAGAAAGACGAATTATATGCAAAATATTAGGTCACAAAACACAACAGAAGATTGGAAATTACAAGAATACAGCAAAATATAGAAAATATTTCAAACGTAATGAGAAAATGAAGACCCGTGTTTTTTGGACATTTATATCGAATGGAAGATTTTCAGATGTTTGTGAGGTAAGAAGTCCACAACAAGCTGGGTCAAAAAACTAAAAAAGCTTTTAGAAAGAAACAATATAAAAACAGAAGATGTAGACAACAGAGAAAGCTTTCGGGATAAGTATTTAAAATGGAAGGATTCCAAGGTAGTGTAGCTAAAAAGTCTGGTATGAAGAGATGAAAGCATACTGGAAGAAAAGAACAAAGAATGAAGAGCTGAAATTTGAACGTGGTCTTCAGATAGCCTAGTCGCAGAATAAAAAGGCAGCACAGTAACATGGCACAGGCTTCACAAGAGTATAATCACAGCTAATGAAAGACACAAAACTCTCAACATACCCATGGAAATTACACGTTCACTCACGCGATCATACCAGCACATACATTGCTCATTTAGGCACACGAGTGTATGAGTAAGCGATAGACAGATATCGTGGGAACAAGCACGTTTGAAATAATGACGCTATTGCAATGTGAGACAGCATTGCTGACAGCAAGTTGCTGAAGTGCAGTGCAACTACAGCGGAATTCAAATAATGTATGTGCTTTCTCTCATTCAGTTACGTTAATTCACCTAAAATGCAATGATTAATGATTACTGTTTAAACAAACAGCTCATCACAGAGTAACAGGACTATGGCAAGGCATATAGAAAATTTTGTGTACTAATTATAAATAAAAACTATCTTACCTCTACTAACTTAATATACCAAAAAGAAGTAATAAACAAGGTAAAAAATTCTAAGTAGGAAACTTAAACTAGGAAATTCAAGTAATAGGCCTGCTAAAACATTTAGGTTCGGCTACTTTCGCTATTAAGAACAGCTGCCGGCTTTGGAGATACAAAAGTCAGTAAGGTAATATATTTTGCATATTTTTCTTCACTACTCTCGACAAAAAATATTCATTGCACATAAAAATAATTAGAATTATGGGTTAGACTCACACACGTACATCTTGCAGGCATCTGTTTAAGTAACTGGGAATGAATACTAACCACTGTACCATAGAGAATTTATTCCTTATGAAATTGTCATCAACAGTCCGTCTGAGTTCGAGAGCAACACAGATATTTGCAAATACAGTATTGAAAGGAAAAATGATGTGCATTATCTTTCAATGAATCTAAACTCGGCAGCTATAAAACTATTTGTATTAATCGACATTCTGAGAATGGGGCGCTTCCGTCGGCTTATCGTGAGTATAGTTGTATTTTACGAGGACACGCTGAACCACTTAATAGTATACGCACAAGTGTCCTGAAAGCATTCGCAGTGCGATTTGTTTTCCTTACCCTCTTACCCTCCACTGTACTTGTTTGCTGTAGCGTCACCGCGTGTTTCCGATAACGGCTACGAGAGGCCAAAGTTCAATAATATCGTGGTCGGGTAGTGACCAGAGAAACGAAATGCCTGACAAATAGCAGAAGTGTTTTCAAATGTAGATTACAGATGTTTCTCCTTACCAACTGCTTAAATACCATAGAGGAATGCTTAAATAGTGTAATTAATCATTTCATACAGAAAAATATCCGTAAATAACATCACTAACATCAACACAATTCATGAATCCCTAGCGGCGAAACGGTAACCTGTGGCTTTTTGTCATATAAAATAAGAGTTGCTTTTTATGTCCCCTAAATACTCTTTTGTGTGTGTGTGTGTGTGTGTGTCTGTGGGGGGGTCACATGTTCCACATCGTAACATTTATTGTGCATATGATTTATGGAACAAATAAAAAACTAGCTAATGGGTGTCACCATAACTGGACGAAGCTTGTCGCCTCTGATGAAAAGTACGAGAAACTGTCGCCCTTCCAACAGAAGTAAGTGAAGGTTCCGTACAGTTAATGTTTGCGCAGCAGAATATTAAGAGGTGGTGATGGACGTGAGAGAGAAAATTCACTAATAAACATATGTCGGCTTTCCCATGAAACCATCACTTCCAAATATGCAATGTTGAGAGGACTGGTGGTGGAGCAGTTACTCACCTACCGTAAGCAACATGTGAAACTAATGAGGTGGAATGATTTTAATCTCAGACTTTCCATTTTGTGAAGTGATTTTCCACCGCAGTATGGCATTTGTAACGCGTTTATTGAGACTGACGGTCGTCACTTGGAACAGTTGCTGTGAGTGTAGGTTGTTGCTACTTGCGGTAAGCTGTTTATGTCAGCATGCCTAAACTGAATATTGATTTCCGCCATTAGTTCCTTATCACAAAGCACACTGTTTACGATTCTCTACCGCTTCTATAATTTAGACCCTTAAGTTTTCGGACTCCCATATTTACACAGTACGGCACATCAGATGTGGATGTACTCATAATAGACTACTCATCACACAGGAATCAACACTTCAGTAAATGAGTTGCAAGTAGTCGACCTACGTCTGGAACTCCGTTTCACATTAAACACACTTACATACCCCCATTAGTCAAATCCCCTTTCGAACATACGTTTATAAATGTCAAAAGAGTCATCACCATTAGACAGTGTTTGATGACTCGTTTCCACAGTCTGTCTGAAATGTATATCGGCCATCAGTTACTCGTTTATTTTTCTGCATGACGCTAGTTGTATCCAGTTACCGATAGTTACAGATAGTAAACGAGTTCTGTAGTATACCGAGCTCGTTATTATGTGTTAGACATGTAATAACTGCCATTGAAGGTAGGGAAGGATGTCCTACACACCGTCGATATCAGTATCATTAACACAAGCTGAGCTGGAATAGTATGGGAGAAGGAATTAGTTGAGTGTCAGGACGGAAATATGAACTTCTCTTCTCCCAAAGGCGCGTCCAATGTCTTAACCATGGCACTACGTCAATGGGTAAGTTATAAAAGAGAAATAAATACGTCATGCATCTAAAACCGGATCTACACTGAGCAAGTGGAATGACTAAAAAATATTGGTTTCACAGAGAGCAGCAGTGAGTTTCGTAAACCTGTCCGAACGAAATGCTAAAGTTTTCGTCGTTTCTCTGTGTAAATTTACGTGAATGACGGGAGGGCTCCTTCAACATATTGATAGCCACTTTTTTCATACTTCCTTTCTTAAGGATCACTCTGTGTTTCGTGCCCAGCATTGTGCCGTCAGATTATAAAATGCAAACGAAATTAATGATGTTGTTGTTGTTGTTGTGGTCTTCAGTCCTGAGACTGGTTTGATGCAGCTCTCCATCCTCCTCTATCCTGTGCAAGCCTCGTCATCTCCCAGTACCTACTGCAGCCTACATCCTTCTGAATCTTCTTAGTGTATTCATCTCTTGGTCTCCCTCTACGATTTTTACCCTCCATGCTGCCCTGCAGTACTAAATTGGTGATCCCTTGATAATGGCGTTAATAGATAGCTGTTGAAAAGCGCGTGTTGATGGAAGATTAATTTATAAATTTGTTGTATTCTTTCCTCCGTGTTTCTGAGCTACATAGCAAACGCAATTAGCCTCCCGTCTCCAAGCAAATGCTGCTTGACAGGTGCTGCAGCACGGATTGTGAAGCTGATGTCGCATGTCCTACAGGGCTACTCCCGTTCTGCGCCAGTACTGCGGTCTAGCGCTGCGGTGTGGCATTCCGAGGCAGAATACAGATGCTCAATGACGCCATTTCCCTTCATCCCATTCACAGAGCAGAGCTCTGACAATTTAGTTCCCCGGTTTGTCTCTCCGGCATGGGGAACAGAGAGGATATTTAGGCGCTGCTTGCTCGGAGAACAGGCGCTGCTGGCAACCGGCCACACCGGATTAGACACCACCTCTGCTGTTGTCAGGGGCTTCATTACGTCAGCGGCCTCTCTGGATATCCATTTCCCACCCACAAGGGAGCTGGCACACCACTTCCACGACGGCGGTACGTCCTTCTCGTATTACAGTTTTGTCACCATAAATGTCTGGACTTCAACTAGTTAATCCACTTTTGGACCATTTACATAACTCCCGCCCCCTCCCCATTCCTCTCCGTAATGCTGGTAACGCTGCGTCTTACGGAAAGCTTATCTTACAACACCCATTTCGTACAATGTACTGTTTTATCAGAAAAAAACTTTCTTCGAGCCGATCTCGTATGCGTGAAGATATTCCTTACGACCTTGTCTTTGTGTTAGACGCAGGGTTACAGGATTTACCTGTTTTCTGCTACGTGATGTATCTGTACACATGGAAAGAGTTCCGTATGTCTGATGTACGGTGTTTTTATCTTGGACAACATATGATACTTCAGCCTCATGGAAAGTTATCCTATCGCGGTTGTTGCGTTGTACGATGACTGGTGTTCTCCATATAAAAGGGGTGACCAAAAAGTTTCCATTCTGAGGTCGTACTGTCCAGAAGCGGTACGTCAGTCAGACAAAATGTCGTGAGCACTCCATCATCCCACCGACGTAGAAAAAATGAAATGTCGTGCGGCTGGGGCCTCCCGTCGGGTAGACCGTTCGCCTGGTGCAAGTCTTTTAAGTTGACGCCACTTCGGGGACTTGCGTGTCGATGAGGATGATATGATAATGAAGGCAACACACACGTAGTCCCCGAGCGGAGAAAATGTCAGACACAGCCGGGAATCAAACCCGGGCCCCTTGGCACAGCAAAAAAATGGTTCAAATGGCTCTAAGAACTATGGGACTAAACTGAAGTCATCAGTCCCCTAGACTTAAAACGAAGTAAACCTAACTAACCTAAGGACATCACACACATCCATGCCCGAGGCAGGGTTCGAACCTGCTACCGTAGCAGCCGCGTGGTTCCGGACTGAAGCGCCTAGAACCGCTCGCTTGGCACAGCATTCGACCGCCCTGACCACTTCTTTTTATGTCATTTTGTCCGTTATTGATCGCTGTATTTGTTCGGGGCGAACATCTAATAACGCTTCTTCAAGTTCGTGTTTGATCCATTAAGGCGGTCGCCGACGTAGAAGTAGATATCCTCGGAGTAGTGAAGCAACATAAATCACTTAATAGAAGCAATTCTTATGGTCCAGACTGTATACCCGTTAGGTTCCTTTCAGAGTATGCTGATGCAATAGGTCCATACTTAACAATCATGTACAACCGTTCGCTCGACGGAAGACCCGTACCCAAAGACTGGAAAGCTGCACCGGTACCACAAATATTCAAGAAAGGTAGTAAGAGTAATCCATTTACTTACAGGCCATGTCACTAACGTCGATACGCAGCAGGATTTTGGAACATATATTGTTCAAATGGTTCAAATTGCTCTGAGCACTATGGGACTTAACTTCTAAGGTCATCAGTCCCCTAGAACTTAGAACTACTAAAACCTAACTAACCTAAGAACATCACACACATCCATGCCCGAGGCAGGATTCGAACCTGCGACCGTAGCGGTCACGCGGTTCCAGACTGTAGCGCCTTTGACCGCTTGGCCACCCCGGCCGGCAAACATATATTGTGTTCGAATATTATAAATTACCTCGAATAAAACGGTCTATTGACACACAGTCAACATGGGTTTAGAAAACATCGTTCCTTTGAAACACAACTAGCTCTTTATTCACATGAAGTGCTCAGTGCTATTGACAAGGGATTTCAGATCGGTTCCGTATTCCTGGATTTCCGGAAGGCTTTTGACACTGTACCACACAAGCGGTTTGTAGTGAAATTGCGTGCTTATGGGATATCGTCTGTTATGTGACTGTATTCCTGATTTCCTGTGAGAGAGCACAGTTCGTAGTAACTGGCGGGAAGTCATCGAGTAAAACGGAAGTGATTTATGGCGTTCCCCAAGGTAGTGTTATAGGTCCTTTGCTGTTCCTTACCTATATAAACGATTTGGGAGACAATGTGAGCAGCCATCCTACGTTATTTGTAGATGACGCTGTCGTTTATCGACTAGTAAACTCATCAGAAGATCAAAACAAATTGATCTGAGAAAAGATATCTGTATGGTTCGAAAATTGGCAGTTGACCCTAAATTACCAAAAGCGTGAGGCCATCCACATGAATGCTAAAAGGAATCCGTTAAACTTTGGTTACACGATAAATCAGTCAAATCTAAAGGCCGTAAATTCAAGTAATTGCTTGGGAATTACAATTGGAAGGAACGCTTAGGAAATGTTATGAGGAAGGCTAACCAAAGACTGCGTTTTATTGGCAGGCCACTTAGAAACTGTAACAGATCTACTAAGGAGACTGCCTACACTACGCTTGTCCGTCCTGTTTTAGAATACTGCTGCGCGGTGTGGGATCCTTACCAGATAGGACTGACGGAGTACATAGAGAAAGTTCAAAGAAGGGCAGCACGTTTTGTATTATCGCGAAATGGAGGAGAGAGCGTCACTGAAATATACAGGATTTGGGATGGACATCTCACGAAATTTCAGTCGCCGACTTTCTCCTCCGAATTCGAAAATATTTTGTTGACTCCGTCTTGCATAGGGAGAAACGATCGCTATAATAAAATAAGGGAAACCAGAGCTCGTACGGAAAGATATAGATGCTTGTTCTTTACGCGCCCCATACGAGATTGGAATAATAGAGAACTGTGAAGGTGGTTCGATGAACCCTCTGCCAGGCACTTAAATGTGATTTACATAGTATCTGTGTAGATGTAGATGAAAATACTCGTTTGGTAAAACACCGTGTTCTGCTGCGTGAAGAAGCCTGTAATTGCCTGTTGCACATCCTCGTCTGACAGGAATTGTCGATCCTTCAACGCCTTTTTTAAGGGACCACTGGGGAGAGATCCACTGGGAAGAGATCAGGGCTATAGGTCAGGTGCTCTCCCGCGTGAGTTGGCGTAACTTCTGCGTTACGACATTTGCGATATGGGAACGTGCATTTTATGAAGCTTGGCACACCATTCCACAACGGTGATTTTCGACAGACTTATTGCCACATGCACATTCTTCATTCTCCGATGGATGTCTGCTGGTATCCAGAATAAAATTTTCATTCTGCAGCGGAGTGTGCGCTAGTATGAAACTTCCTGGCAGATTAAAACTGTGTGCCGGACCGAGACTCGAACTCGGGACCTTTGCCTTTCTTGGGCAAGTGGTGGTGGTGGTTAGTGTTTAACGTCCCGTCGACAATGAGGTCATTAGAGACGGAGCACAAGCTCGGGTTAGGGAAGGATTGGGAAGGAAATCGGCCGTGCCCTTTCAAAGGAACCATCCCGGCATTTGCCTGAAACGATTTAGGGAAATCACGGAAAACCTAAATCAGGATGGCCGGAGACGGGATTGAACCGTCGTCCTCCCGAATGCGAGTCCAGTTGGGCAAGTGCTTTACCGACTGAGCTACCCAAGCACGACTCACGCCCTCTTCTCACAGCTTTACTTCCACTAGCACTTCGTCTCCTACCTTTGATGTATGCTGGTGTTTGCCCTTTGGCACCCAAGAAAATAATAACAGCATGTTGGTCCTGTACGAACGCGTTTGGTAATAACTTAGCCACGGTCTACGTTTCCACATTTACCGCACGCACGTCGGAAAGACACGAATACCACACTAATCCCTTGCCCACTTGTGGATTCTTATACACCTGCATCGGAGTCGCGCTACATTTCATATACTCGGCAGCAACGCCCTCAAACGGAAACTTTCTGATGGTCCCTTATACATAAACCGTCTAACCGATAGGGCCAGCAGCACTCTCAGATTGTTCGTGGGCGAAACTGATTTCTTTAGGAGGGCATCGTCACTGGCTGATTCTAAGGAACTGCTGAACTACCTAGTGTTTCCGCTTGATGTAGTGAACGGCAGCTCTCTTTAACTGTGGAGAAATGCAAGACAATGACCATTAAAAAAAAAAAAACAACAACATAGTGACCGATTACTTGTTACGTCGCTTAAATATCTTGAAGTTTGAAACGAGAAGAACATGTAATATTAGTGTTAGAGAAGACACGTGTATTATTAGTGAGACTGTGGCGAGAGTTCTTGAAAAATGAAGAGCGTTTGTAAATGCAACCTCATACAAGATTCTAGTGGATATGGACTAGAATATCGCTCCAGAACTTGTAGTCCATAACCAGTAGGAGTGCAGGAGCCGGCCGATGTGGCCGTGCGGTTTAGGCGCTTCAGTCTGGAACCGCGTGACCGCTACGGTCGCAGGTTCAAATCCTGCCTCGGGCATGGATGTATGTGATGTCCATAGGTTAGTTAGGTTTAAGTAGTTCTAAGTTCTAGGGGACTGATGACCACAGATGTTACGTCCCATAGTGCTCAGAGCCATTTGAGCCATTTTTTTTGGAGTGCAGGAGAAAACAGGACTGTAACATGTCAGTATAGCCCATCTGATATTGTGAAGGAGATTTTCAAGAAACTTGAACGGTAATATTTTGAAAAAGAGCAACTGTATTCTCCGGAAATCCCGCTGGGTAAATTTAGAGAACCGGAATTCAAGAAAGATTGTGAGATAATTCTGCCGTCCCTATGGTAGTCTAGATATAGTATGGGGACCAGGATGGAAAGATAGAGGGATTAGTCCGTATACTGAAGCACACTGACATTAATTTTAGCCTAGCTTCTAGCACCAATGGAATACGACAGTAAGACACTAATACTGACAAGAAGTAACCCGTACCATCCTTGTACATAACATGTATAAATGAAGCAATAATGGAAATGAGCGTTTGTCGTCATTGGCGGGGAGGCCCCTTGCGGGGCAGGTCCGGCCGCCTTGGTGCAGGTCTTATTACGTTCGACGCCACATCGGGCGACCTGCGCACCGGATGGGGATGAAATGATGATGGAGACAGCACAGCACCCAATCCTGAGCGGAGAAAATCCCTGACCCATCCGGGAATCGAATCCGGGCCCGTAGGACGGCAAATGTAGCAATAGATCAATTTACATTCACAAATTAATACTGTAATCGAAATTTGGGTCACCAGGGAGATTTCTTCGCTAGATGTTAGTAAGTAGTGAATCTGTGTACATTCCTAACTAATGAAAGCTGGCCCACTGTTATATCGCTGCGGTGCAGAAAGGTGAAATGTTGAGAGTAGCCCGCGCTACATTTTGCACTCAACGAGTGGCCAAAATGAAGGTGGTTTTAAGTCTAATAAACATGTAAGCAATGCTCATAGATAATCTGCCTGTCTTTTGTTGCAGGTGTACACACCGACTGGCTTCGAGAAGTATGGCTCGACGTACAACGTGGCGGACTATAGGATACACTTTGCCGTGTGGGACACGTCTGGTGAGTGTGATAACCCAGACATTTGTCTTCCATGCACAGCCTAACCTGTAAACACTATTCGGTTTGTACAATGGCCATCACAAGAATTTTCATCATTCTCATTTGTCTGGCACTGTAACGTAAGCCACTAACGTGGGCTAATTTGTTAACCTTCCATCCAGAGGTATGAGTCTTAAATCCTGGTAGTAGGAACAAGTACTCTGAAAAAGGAGAGGTGTTAGTTTCCTGTTCCTGAGGGCAACTGTGTGGCCGATTCTCCTGTGTCATTCTCGGGAGTTCTGCAGTGCCTGATGTGACGGCAGGCCAGACATGTTGTGGATTCCTTCATGGAGACTATAGTAGCCTCTACAGCCATCATACTGCTATTCGAGATACGCATAATATGTTCTGGCACGTCGTTATGCCATCTACTTTCCTTTCGTAACAGGAATCATTAAAAAAACATAAACACAATATTACTTTCTACAAGAATTCCCTAGATTAATCTGTGCGGTAGAAGATCGCACTTGACATTATTCTTTGAAGAAAGAAGCAGAAACGCTTAGTATTTCCATACGTTCGTCGAACGCTCGTGAAAATGACTCACTACGTCCTTAATCATATCAGTGACGCGTAAGCCACGACAGTCACGTGAAACTATGCGTAGTTTCAAATAAACGAAGAAAGCCACTGGATTGAAATCCAAACTTTCCCGGTAACTCTGTAGTGACGCATTTTTATTTCTGAACTATGCACTAACAATAGTTCAACAAAGTTTTTATTTACAGACATAGCCACAGCGTTATTTTTATAGCGTCGGTTCCAGCAGTCACAAACGGTTATCTTCAGATAAATGTGCAGCTTGTGCATTACCACTAACGCATTAAACACAGTGTATGGTCATCAGTACTGTACGTTGATCCGAAGATGGCTGTTGAAACCGCTAACATTGAGCTATGGGGTGAGTTGAACTTACCGATATCAGACGTAGCTTTGACTTAACGATAGTGTGCTAAGTGAGGTCATACGTACACAGACCGCGATAGAACAGAAAACCGATGGTATTTCTTTAACTTTCATATTATTTTTTGGCGCTTAGGTTGTGTAATAGACTGATTTGCAGTGTAGCCCGATGCTGCGGTAAGGTCTGAACTTGGCAGTTTGGTAGTGAGTTCACAAAGGCATGTGATGCCATGAGAATGGCTGTTTCTTGTTATGACGCTTAAATCTCGCATATTGTATTTTCTGAATGACTTACGTCCACCATTCTGATGTAATTAGCCGAATCAGACTTTGTATTATTGTGACGCTGTTTGAATACAAGGTGTCCCATTTATGTTGACTGCCCTAAATAACTGTTTGTCCAGATGCAAATTACAAAATGTTTCAAGCAAACGTTCTTTAACCGTCAGGGGGACATCAGCCAGCATGATTGCCTTCGTTGTAGCTTTGTTTTTTACAAAAATATGAACAGCGGTATGACTTTTTTAAATGGCACCCTTTGTATTTTATTCGGTAATTTATTTCCTCTCCTAAAGACCTATTCAGAAATGTATCCTTCGCTAAAACACAACGTTATTAATTACATAACACAACACTGACGTTGACGCTCCCAGCGCTTAGTGTATGTTCTCGGGGTAATGGAACCTATCCACGTGCTGACGTTGACGTTGCAAAAAAAATGGTTCAAATGGCTCTGAGCACTATGGGACTCAACTGCTGTGGTCACAAGTCCCCTAGAACTTAGAACTACTTAAACCTAACTAACCTAAGGACAGCACACAACACCCAGCCATCACGAGGCAGAGAAAATCCCTGACCCCGCCGGGAATCGAACCCGGGAACCCGGGCGTGGGAAGCGAGAACGCTACCGCACGACCACGAGATGCGGGCACGTTGACGTTGCACACCCGTCATTCCGTCAACCATCGTCAGTTGAAGAGTTGTGTGAGTAGAATGTACACCAACGAAGAGAAGATAGATGCTACTCGTCTATGAGGAATGTTAAGTTAGCAGAACAGTAATTGCAATACTGTTTTCTTATGTACGGGTGCATTTAGTACAGTAGTTTAGTCCTTTTAAATACTGTTGTGCAGAGTAGACATACAATAGAGGTTGTCCTTCCTACAAACTGCTTCGACATAACGTTTCTTTTACTGTTGTTGTTGAAGGCAGGCGAAATGCTACTCAGGCAGCGGAACTGTACAGAGAGCGATATCCCGTCAAGAACTCACCTTCCCGACGGATGTTTGCTCGTCTTGTTGCGACGCTTTGGGATACGGGAAGTTTCAACCCACGACAACGCAACGTCGTAGCACTCCCACAGACGAAGCTGCCGAAGTTACTGTTCTCGCTTCCGTTGCTATGAATCCACATGTGAGCACACGACAGCGTGAACACGAGGTCACAGGTTCGAATCCTGCCTCGGGCATGGATGTGTGTGTTGGCCTTAGGTTAGTTAGGTTTAAGTAGTTCTAAGTTCTAGGGGACTGATGACCACAGATGTTCAGTCCCATAGTGCTCAGAGCCATTTGAATCATTTTTTGAACACGAGGTTGGCATTCCTAAAACCGGTGTACACAGTATTCTTACACGTCACCGATTCCATCCATACCATGTGCACCTACATCAAGAATTGCATGGGAATGATTTCCAGAATCGTGTTCAGTTCTGTCAGTGGGCACAGCAGCAAATCCTCACCAATCCGGATTTCTTCTCCAATATTCTATTTACCGATGAATGTTCCTTCTCAAACAAATGACAGGTAAATACAAGGAACATGCATTATTGGTCCAGCGACAACCCACGATGGCTTAGACAGGTGGAACATCAGCGTCAATGGAAAGTTAACGTCTGGTGTGGGATGCTTGGCACTACAGTTATTGGCCCTTATTTCATCAGTGGTAGTCTAAACGACACAGCGCAGGCCAACTTACTCAGACGAATTCTTCCTCCTCATGTGGATGAAGTGTCGCCAAGAACCAGAATCCTTACGTGGTATCAACACGATGGACGTCCAGCACATAATGACTTGCATGCACGTCGTGTTCTGAACTGAAGGTATCCTGCCAGATGGATTGGTCGAGGAGGAGCAGTTACTTGGCCTGCTAGGTCTCCTGATTTAAATCCTCTGGACTTTTTTCTTTGGAGATGAATTAAAGATGTTGTCTATCGCGACATTCCAACAACTCCAGAGGAAATGCAGGAACGTATCGTGCTTGCTTGTAATTGCCTTTAGCAGGAAACACTGGAAGCAGTAAATATTTCTTTCATTCAATGAGTGCACCAGTGTATCGGTGACCAGGGTCACCACTTTGAGCACTTTTGAATGTTCTACTCCTGGTAAATGGTACAGGAGAGTCAAAGTCAATTTTGCGTTATGTTTTTACTTGGTTTTCATTTGTTTTCTGACAACTCCAGCAAGGGGACGAGTTTGTGATCCTGGGCTCAAAGTCATTGTTGTGTTATGTAATTAATAACGTTGTGTTTCACTGAATGGTGCAGTGTGATACATTTTTGAATAGGTCTTTAGGAGAGGAAATGAATTACCGAATAAAAAATACAGAGTGCCAATTAAAAAAGTCATACCGCTGTTCATATCTTTGTGAAAGACAAAGCTACAAGGAAGGCAATCATGCTGATTGATGTCACCCTGACGGCTAAAGAACATTCGCTCGAAACATTTTGTAACTTGCATCTGGACAAACAGTTATTTAGGGTGGTCAAGGTAATTTTCAGAAATAAATCATAAGATAAAAATTATCGTGATCATGGAGAAATAATTCTCAGAAACGCGTCCTGTGATTATAAAATGTATTGGACCGAGGTGTTTCCTCTATTGTATTAGATAACATAAGAGTTATTCCTAGTGCAACGCGCTCGCACTATTTCAGGTGACTAGAAACATAATTCATATTATGCTAGTCTGCCTTACCACGGAACGTTTACAGTGATTTTGGTTAGGTGGCGGGCATGTAAATTGCAGCCACTCATTGGATATGAGAACCAGATAACAATTAATAAATTTAAAGACAAGGAGCTTAATGTAGTTGCATGAAATACTTGACATATAATACGTTTAGCGAATGAATTGTATTCTATTCCTGACAATGTTCAAACAGCTATACATTGCAACGACGCTGTAGTAATCACAGTTGCACAAACAGTTTCAAACGCACAAACCGTACACAAGATATAACACACTATAAAATTCGAACCAATAGCAACAGAATTCTGGAAACCTTAATGGGACATACATTACAGGTAGTTATTCACTGACAACGAAACATTGCGTTGTATTTATCAATTTCATCGATTACCTCAAGTATGATTACTGACTAAATCTGGGATACTGATTTGCCCAGACTGTTTATTTAGTCAACTGAACCAGACTGAAGAAAAGGTGAAGCACTAATCATTGATTAATCTCTTGAAATGCATTGTTTTAGAAATAATGTTTTATCTTCATATCCAACTCACAGTAATCACTATACAATTTATGTGAAAAAAATGGCACCCCACTCTGCCCCACTTTCATTCTCCAGTGTGTATTTTAATAATCACTGTACTTCTAAAACACGGTCATTGAGTTCAATAATCACTGTAAGCAATAAGCTGTTGCGTGTACATGGTAATTTGTAAAGATGGTAATTGTTGGATATGGTTCAGAGACACTTGTTTCAGTAAAGTGAAATAAAACGATTTCGCTAATAAGTTTTACTCTACATTTTTGCTACAGAATATTGACTGGACTGAAATAGAGAGTTCGCAATACATTTCTAAAACTGTATAGCTACATACCTCACTGGAGTAACGTGCAACCAAACTCGGATGGCTACATCGGAATAAAACCATTATTCAGTAACAGAGCACTTGCAGAATCGTGCTGCATACTTCACACACAAAAGTATCACGTTCCATTTTTCTCCAAAAGCGCTCTTGTACAACGTCTGCTTCTCAGGCACAGTCAACAACAGAGTTTTCTTAAATAAAGTCTTTGTTCTCGTATGTGCTCCTCACACAGACGTGGCTCCTCATTGTAAGATGATCTTTGGTTTCAACCGTAGAGTAGGAGTATCTATGAAGTGTGCTTTTAGCTGCGCAGAACTACTACTGCAACAGTCACCTGAGTAAGCTGCAACATAATGGCTTCTCTGCAACCGCTCTACAGTTTTCAAATTTAATTGCATGACTATTACAGGCAGATCCCGCTGAAAATATCAAGTGCTTTGTACAAGCGTTCAATAAGCATCGTAATAATTTGTATTCGGCATCTGGAATGGACTTAGCTCAAAGCCATTAATACATAAGCCATTTCCAACATTTTCGATAAGTGTCACAGCTTAGACGTCGCTATTTTTTCGTTATATGAAGTAAAGGGATAGCAACCGCTATTTTTATACTGCGACAGCATTGTGAATTGGTTTCCTAGTGCGCAAAAGAGAAGGTGTCCCGAAAACCATTGAATTTGAAGTTACGACGTACAACAAATTGTTCCGTTTTTACTTTCTGAATGTTTCACTTTCTGTATCTTTAAAACCGTCCTTCTTCATCCTTCGGGAAAGTGAAATATTATTCAACCATACTCATTCTCCATGCGATCTGTAAACGTAGCAGCTTCTATAGTTTCGTGTTGTAATTACTTCATTCAAGCACAATGGTTTGGAGATCTGTATTAACCGGAATTAATGACTCAAACTCTCACGTATACATTTCATATGCAGGTAAAAATTGCTCGATATGTGTAGGATATTCCCGAACCAAAGAATTTATCTAGCACCTGTCCCTTAGATATATGGCTATACAGTTATGTAAATTAGTCTCTAAGATTTCATGCCTTCATTACAGTGTCTCGATATTAATCATTACATAGCGCTTATGATTAGCATGATAACTATAGTAATTATTGGACTTTTGTAGTATTTACCTATGGAAATCAATTTCTTCTTCTTTTGGTGAATTTCGAGTAGCATCCGTAGCAATTAGTTATTCAGCATCGTTACTGTTTCTAATAAATAAACGTTCGGAAACCGATTAAACATGTGGACTATTAGAACTTTCCTTCATCATGTTAAACATCACAGTAGTCACTGACGTTAATGATTCATGAACCCCAGCTCAGCTGTATTATAAACACATTTATCGTGTTACGTCCGGGTTCATTCCTTTAACATCATCATGTTGCCGTGATGTGCTTGTCACGACACGAATGGTCTCGTCCTCGTACGTAATGTTAAAAAGTAAATCCAAAACCACTGAGCTTAACATTACGTTACATTCGACAACTAGATCATTCGTGTCATGACTTAAGCACAGCTCGGCAACCTGATGATGTCCAACGAACGAAACTGGTAGTAAAAAAAAATATGTAATAATATAGCTGAGGTGGTTTTCATTGATCACTAACATCAAAGTTTGTCTTCGCGCAAAATGTAATGATAATAATAATAATAATAATAATAATAATAATAAAATGGTACACACTAGACTAGCATGACGTGACCGTATCTGCCCGATGTTGGCCACATGCACATTACGCTAGGCTCACTCCGTGGGTATTTATATTCAGTCGTTTTAACATCGCCTAGCGATACAGAAGCAACAAAAAAAGCATGCCAAATTTAAAAGAACGCAAAATCCCCAAGACTGGCAAAGTTTTACAGAAGTTCGAAATATGGGGCGTACTTCAATGCGAGATGCTTTTAATAATTTCCACAACGAAATTTTGTCTCTAAATCTGGCAGAAAACCAAAAGAGACTCTAGTCAAACATAAAGCACACCAGTGGCAAGACGCAATCAATACCTTCACTGCGTGATAACAACCGTGCAGTCACTGATGACAGTGCCACTAAAGCAGAGTTATTAAACACGGTTTTCCGAAACTCCTTTACCAAAGAAGACGAAGTAAATATTCCAGAATTCCAATCAAGAACAACTGCCAAGATGAGAAACATAGAAGGAGATATCCTCGGAGTAACGAAGCAGCTTAAATCACTTAATAAAGGCAAGGCCTCCGGTCCAGATTGTATACCAGTCAGGTTCCTCACAGAGTATGCTGATTAAATAGCTCCATATTTAGCAGTTCTGTACAACCACTCGCTCACAGAAAGATCCGTACCTAAAGACTGGAAAATTGCTCAAGTCACACCAATACCCAAAAAGGGAAGTAGGAGTAATCCTCTGAATTACAGGCCTATATCACTAACGTCGATTTGCAGCAGGGTTTTGGAAAATATAATGTATTCGAACATTATGAAGTACCTCGAAGAAAACGATTTATTGACACATTGTCAGCACGGTTTCAGAAAATATCGCTCTTGTGAAACACAACTAGCTCTTTATACTCATGAAGTAATAAGTGCTATCGACAGGGGATGTCAAATTGATTCCATATTTTTAGATTTCCAGAAGGCTTTCGACACCGTTCCTCACAAGCGTCTTCTAACCAAATTGCGTGCCTACGGAGTATCGCCTCAGTTGTGCGACTGGACTCGTGATTTCCTGTGAGAAAGGTCACAGTTCGTAGTAATAGACGGAAAGTCATCGAGTAAAACAGAAGTAATATCCGGCGTTCCCCAAGGAATACTAAAAGAAATCATCTAGATTTCGATTACACGATAAGTCACACAAATCTGAAGGCTGTAAATTCAACTAAATACTTAGGGATTACAATCACAAATAACCTAAATTGGAACGATCGCATGGATAATATTGTGGGTAGAGCAAACCAAAGATTGCGATTCATTGGTAGAACACTTAGAAGGTGCAACACGTCTACTAAAGAGACTGCTTACGCCACGCTTGTCCGCCCTATTCTGGAGTATTACTGTGCGGTGTGGGATCCGCATCAGGTGGGACTGACGGATGACGTCGAAAAAATACAAAGAAGGGCAGCTCGTTTTGTATTATCGCGAAAAATGGGAGATAGTGTCATACACATGATACGTGAATTGGAGTGGCAATCATTAAAACAAAGGCGTTTTTCGTTGTGACGGGATCTTCTCACGAAATTTCAATCACCAGTTTTCTCCTCCGATTGCGAAAACATTCTGTTGGCACCCACCTACATAGGGAGAAATTATCATCACGATAAAACAAGAGAAATCAGGGCTCGCACAGAAAAATTTTAAGTGCTAGTTTTTCCCGCGTGCCTTTCGAGAGTGGAACGGTAGACAGCTTTAAGGTGGTTCATTGAACCCTCTGCCACGCACTTTATTGTGAATAGCAGAGTAATCACGCAGATGTAGATGTAGTTGCCAACCTTAGCCAGTAGCTCACTTTGGAAATGTATACATAAATGTTTGCAGTAATTCGTTTTAACAATTTTCGCTAAGCCTTCTACTAATAATATTCGACATAAAAAAGATAGTACCAGTTTCAGAAAATTTTTACAAGCACCAATATCTGCTTCACAGTAGGCATGATAATATATTCCACAACAGTTATTTACTCTGACCGCTTCGAGAGGGCTGTATTTATAGCTTACATAACAATTGCGCGGTGCGCTTAGTTCATTGTTACAAGCAGATTTTATATGGAATAAAAAAAAAGAAAAAAACAAATCGTGATGTACAGGATACTTCACAATATTCTGACGGTTTCAAATTTGCATATCGCGCTCTAAAAAACCAGGTACAGCGACGGTAGTAAGGAATATCAAGTTTCATCCCATATGCTGGTCAATAATCATGTCGTACTTGTCGGAGCAAAAGCACGTGCAACGTGTGTCTCGTAAGCATGTAGAGATTAGCCGCGATATCGAGTTGCTGCTCGTGAAACAATACTAAACTGAATAAGGAACTTCCGTGCAATTGACAGTACATCGAATCAATTGGCCCTCGGAAAACAGTAGGCCTACGAACTCCCGAGAACATCTAACGTGTTCACAGGCAAGCAAGCCCTCGATGTTCGTTACGAAAACGTGCCCATAGGTCGCAACAGTTAAAATGTAGAATTCACATTGAAATATCCTGAAGTCCTTCAGCAGTTACGAAAGATGATTTCAAAAACTGGGTGAAACGTCTGGAGTATTGTGTAGCCGCCAATGGCCCTAATTAGTCCGATGAAGTATTTCGAAGCAAAATTTAATAAATGTTGCACCTTGTGTAAATTGTTAAATTTCGTTTCGCAAATAGTTTGTGTGTTATTTAAATTTGAAATCGTCGTAACACTGTGAAACATACTGTATAAATGTGTAATAGACACGGTGTTGTCAAACCTAATCTAAGTAAAAAATGTTTTCATTAATAATACGTTTAGTTCGCAGTGTATCGGGCAGCGAACGAAACGCGGTGTCTACTATGAAAAAGAGGATAACCTTTTTTTGTCAGAAGAGAGGACGGTTCCGTTACTCATGGTTTGAACCGTCCATAAATTGCGGGTGAAAGCCCGGCGTGTCTCTTTGCGCTAAAGTTATGGTTGTGCTGACTGAGATCCTATCCGAAAGAACGCCGCAGGGCTTGCATGTGGCGATATATTACTCCCATGCCTTATTCATGAATCGGCAGCTAACAGACGTACAAAATTTATGCTGACAGTGGTGCCGTGTGGTCGCCTCTCGCCTCAGTTTAGCAGATTGAATCTTCTTCGGAATCGCGCCAGTGGAGGAAGTTTCGTCGGATTAAACGCGTGTGCCACGCGCCATGAACTGGCTGGTAGCGATGTGGGCCGCAAGGAGCGCAGCGAGCGGTGAGCTACGGCGCGCTGCAGCCCGGGGCACAGCATCCATCTGCGGCGCCGCCTTTCCCCGCCGACTTCAATCTCTTAAGAGGTTGCGCTCCTGGCCTCTGGCGAGAAAGGATATTGCGGTAAGAGCCCGTTTCGATTTCTGGTACCGCACACATTTTCGACTCGTGACTGAGGGCCGTATTCAAGGCAGAACCACTGCCGAATGAGAGCCATTTCATTGGTCTCGGCCACGGCCGTCGCCAGACTCTTCGCTAAAGTGTTCTTTATGCGAGCGGACACGACTTCTTCCTAGTTCGCTGGACGTACTCCAAGTTCTCCTTGGCGGAGTACTTAGAGTGCTGAGGTTTGCGCCTTCATGGTCCAGAAATGCTCGTCAAGTCTTCACATTCTATATTTCCTTTCCGTTCCTTTTTTTACTTTATAGTCCTAAAATAATTAGTATTATTATAACAGAACTCTGCAAATAATAAGCAGCCTGTCCTGGCTAGTCACCCAAAGGTAATGTAGTTATGGAGAAATGAGTAAATACAAAAATTTGTTAATAAAGGGCCTTATGTTCCGAATAGTAGTAACAAATATCATTATAATACAGTGTGGTTAATAGTAAAACATACGAAATACAGACATCGTCCTTGCCTGATAAACTTTTTTTAAAACTTCTTTATTTTACAAAACATCTTTGACAGCATTGTTAGCACTTGTAGTGTGATGATCGTCGTATGTGTCTTTAGCTCAATCATAAATATTACTGAATGTGTGAACTTGTGAAAAAGCTACGTATAACTGTTATTGTTTCTGTTGTTGTTATGGTCTTCACTCCATAGACTGGTTTGATGCAGCTCTCCATGCTACTCTATCGTGTGCAAGCCTCTTCATCTCAAAGTTACTACTGCAACATACATCCTTCCGAACCTGCTTAGTGTATTCATCTCTTGGTCTCCCTCTACGTTTCTTAACCCCCACGTTTCCCTCCAATACTAAATTGGTGATCCCTTGATGCCTCAGAACGTGTCCTATCAACCGATTCCTTCTTCTAGTCAAGTTATGCCACAAATTCCTCTTCTCCCCCAATCTATTCAGTACCTCCTCATTAGTTACGTGATCTACACGTCTAATCTACAGCATTCTTCTGTAGCACCACATTTCGAAAGCTTCTGTTCTCTTCTTGACTAAGCTATTTATCATCCACGTCTCAGTTCCATACACGGACACACTCCATACAAATACTTTCAGCAAACACTTCCTGATACTTAAATCTATACTCGATGTTAACAAATTTCTCTTCTTCAGAAATACTTTCCTTGCCATCGCCAGTCTACATTTTGTACCCTGTCTACTTCCACCGTCATCAGGTACTTTGCTGCCCAAATAGCAAAACTCGTCTACTACTTTAAGTGTCTCATTTCCTAATATAATTGCCTCAGCGTCGCGTGATTTAATTCGACTGCTTCTATTATCCACGTTTTGCTTTTATTGATGTTCATCTTATATCCCCCTTTCAAGGCGCTGTCCATTGCGTTCATCTGCCTTTCCAAGTCCTTTGCTGTCTCTTACAGAATTACAATGTCATCGGCAAACCTCAATGTTTTTATTTCTTCTCCCTGGATTCTATTTCGTACTCAATAATATTTTCCTTTTGTTTCCTTTACTACTTGCTCAATATACATATTAAATAACATCGGGGGATAGGCTACAACCCTGTCTTACTCCCTTCCAAACCACTGCTTCTTTTTCGTGCCTTTCGCCTCTTATAACTGCCATCTCGTTACTGTACAAATTATAAGTAGCCTTTCGCTCCCTGTCTTTTACCCCTGCCACCTTCAGAATTTAATAGAGAGTTTTTCCACTCAACATTGTCAAATACTTTCTCTAAGGCTACAAATGGTATAAATTTAGGTTTGCCTTACCTTTTGTTGAGTACAAAATAGGAACTTTATATATACTTGTTCTATTGAGTATATATATATATATATATATATATATAATTATCTTCATCATAATCAAAGACAAGAGACTTCTGTTATTACTGACAAATGTGAAAGTTGTTTATGCATAACAGAAACATGTTTATATTCGTTCAACGAAGTATTGAAGCGATGATTGATATATCTTGTTTTGCATATTTTTAAATTATACCTTTTTGTTCCTTTTTGTTTTGCAAGTCGCGTTATTTAGCGCTATATGACTAATATGTACTGTTTTCTTTAATTTTTACTACAACATCCCTCTGTTTCATGCTACAAATCTACAGTACAACGGCTGTGTGTGTAAATTGTTACGTGCATCAAAAGTAACGGCTTTGATAATGTAAATCACAGAAGTTATGTGATCATCTAGTTTTTATTACTTACAAAATGCAATTTATGTTCCGCAAGGATATAAAACACACGATGGACTAACACTGAATGACGTGTGGTTTTAATTATGTGCAAAAGAAACAAAAAAAGAAAGAGAAGTAGTCGGCCACAGTTTCTCTCTTACACATTCATTTATGCTCCTTCCCCGACCAATGCCACCAATGTTGCCGGTAATCCTACCATTTACTGTGTCGTTTATGTAGTGTATCAAAAATACCGAACGATAGTTTTGGTAGGGCGCAACTCTAGTCCCAACCCACTCAGATACGCGCACGGCAGTGTACTCGGTAGGCGGCTGGTGCAGGCCGCTAACGACTGAGAACACGACAACTCTCGAGACGAAGTGCAAGGCTCGCTCGGTCTGCGGCGGCTTAACTCCAGGAGCACTGGCCTGCTTCGTTTACTGCCGCTCGCAAATAAACACTTCCGTCAGCGGGTCTATCCATATGATGCGACGGGTGCGCCCTCCATGGCGGTTTTCTGAACTACTCCGCTGTTCTACCCATGCCAGCTCATCTGTCGTGAAGTCCGTTCCCCACAGTAAGATGTCAGGACTAATCCCGCGATGCCTCTCCAAACGTTGAAACAATGGGAGCTATCGCCAGATCGCTGTCGAGCCCGCTGATGGTCATCCGAGATTGTGGAGATCCGTGATTTATCGGTGAACACGGTTCGACGCCTTTTATCTCCAACATTGGGCCAATGTCACATATGAATGCCCAACAAATCTGCATATTGCACGATTCGACCAGCCGACCAGATGGAGACCCATAATGAAATCCCTATAAAACTTTGCCAGGTGCTGATAACGCTGTTCACCCAGGTACGTGGAATCTCACTCTGTTCGCGTTCCTTATATCCCTACAACGCCTGGGAACAACACTAAACACGAACAGTACTAATGTACTCTAGTGGTGTACATGTCACAGAGAAATGGAACACTTATCATTTACATACCCATCGGTGGGGTGAATGTCTATGAAGTTAAACTGATGTATCCTGGGTGCTTCACTTTTTTTGTCTGGTAGTGTAGGTTGGCAATCTCCAGCGACATTCGCCACGCTAATGTCCACAGAGGTGACAAAAGTCGCGGTATGCGCATATGTAGATGGCGGTAGTATCGCTTACCAAAAGTATAGAAGAGCGGTGCATCGGCGGAGCTGTCGTTTGTACTCAGACGATTCATTTGAAAAGACTTCCGACGTGATTATAGAATTACCTGCCAAGGTCTTGCAGAATCGCCGCTGTAGTCTACATAAACATCTGGTGCCCCATACCTCCAGAAACTAACCAAGGTCTTGCTGAATCCATTCCCTGCTGAATCGCCGGTGTATTTTTCTCCAATAGTGGATCAAGACAATTTCGGTCAGGTAGTCGCAATGTTTCAACCCATCGGTGTATTAATACGAGGGCAGTTCAATAAGTAATGCAACACATTTTTGTTCTCGGCCAATTTTGGTTGAAAAAACCGGAAATTTCTTGTGGAATATTTTCAAACATTCCCGCTTCGTCTCGTATAGTTTCATTGACTTCCGACAGCTGGCAGCGCTGTACGGAGCTGTTAAAATGGCGTCTGTAACGGATGTGCGTTGCAAACAACGGGCAGTGATCGAGTTTCTTTTGGCGGAAAACCAGGGCATCTCAGATATTCATAGGCGCTTGCAGAATGTCTACGGTGATCTGGCAGTGGACAAAAGCACGGTGAGTCGTTAGGCAAAGCGTGTGTCATCATCGCCGCAAGGTCAAGCAAGACTGTCTGATCTCCCGCGTGCGGGCCGGCCGTGCACAGCTGTGACTCCTGCAATGGCGGAGCGTGCGAACACACTCGTTCGAGATGATCGACGGATCACCATCAAACAACTCAGTGCTCAACTTGACATCTCTGTTGGTAGTGCTGTCACAATTGTTCACCAGTTGGGATATTCAAAGGTTTGTTCCCGCTGGGTCCCTCGTTGTCTAACCGAACACCATAAAGAGCAAAGGAGAACCATCTGTGCGGAATTGCTTGCTCGTCATGTCGCTGAGGGTGACAATTTCTTGTCAAAGATTGTTACAGGCGATGAAACATGGGTTCATCACTTCGAACCTGAAACAAAACGGCAATCAATGGAGTGGCGCCACACTCACTCCCCCACCAAGAAAAAGTTTAAAGCCATGCCCTCAGCCGGTAAAGTCATGGTTACAGTCTTCTGGGACGCTGAAGGGGTTATTCTGTTCGATGTCCTTCCCCATGGTCAAACGATCAACTCTGAAGTGTATTGTGCTACTCTTCAGAAATTGAAGAAACGACTTCACCGTGTTAGTAGGCACAAAAATCTGAACGAACTTCTCCTTCTTCATGACAACGCAAGACCTCACACAAGTCTTCACACCTGAGAGGAGCTCACAAAACTTCAGTGGACTGTTCTCCCTCATGCACCCTACAGCCCGATCTCGCACCGTCGGATTTCCATATGTTTGGCCCAATGAAGGACGCAATCCGTGGGAGGCACTACGCGGATGATGAAGAAGTTATTGATGCAGTACGACGTTGGCTCCGACATCGACCAGTGGAATGGTACCGTGCAGGCATACAGGCCATCATTTCAAAGTGGCGTAAGGCCGTAGCATTGAATGGAGATTACGTTGAAAAATAGTGTTGTGTAGCTAAAAGATTGGGGAATAACCTGGTGTATTTCAATGCTGAATAAAACAACCCCTGTTTCAGAAAAAAAAGTGTTGCATTACTTATTGAACTGCCCTCGTATATTGTACGTATGCATGTATGTACGTATCAAATAGCTGACAAGTAAACTACAGGACACTCTGAGCAATACAATCAAGACACTGTCATACAATAATTTTTATGATGCTCTTGTGAACTGAAACAAATGCGAACACATCGAATGAAAAATGGTTCAAATGGCTCTAAGCACTATGGGACTTAACATCTGAGGTTATCAGTCCCCTACAACTCAGAACTACTTAAACCTAACTAACCTAAAGACGTCATACACATCCATGCCCGAGGCAGGATTCGAACCTGCGACCGTAGCGGTTGCGCGGTTCCAGACTGAAGCGCCTAGAACTGCTCGGCCACACCACCGGCCATCGAATGAAAGAGGTCTTCATTGTGTCTGTTGCTCATTATCTGCCAGTCTGTATTGAACTAATTCCAGCCGGCCGGTGTGGCCGTGTGGTTCTAGGCGCCTCAGTCTGGAACAGCGTGACCGCTACGGTCGCAGGTTCGAATCCTGCATCGGGCATGGATGTGTGTGATGTCGTTAGGTTAGTTAGGTTTAAGTAGTTCTAAGTTCTAGGGGACTGATGACCACAGATGTTGAGTCCCATAGTGCTCAGAGCCATTTGAACCATTTTTGAACTAATTCCATGGTTCATTGGTGCTATGTTGATATCACGCAAACTGATGGTCACTCTCTACCAGTGTGTACAGATATGATTCCGTACCTCATTGGTGTTATGTTATTATCATGCTACCTGATGAGCATGTTTTTTGAGTTCTTCAGTACTTGTTTATAATGTGATGTCACAAAAGCCTTAAACTCAGTTGCTGGAATGCTCACAGATTCAGACGGAAAATAATCTATGGGTAAAGGAAATTTTCAATCTTCGTCTCCCTACATTCTCCTGATGAGCCATTCTTGTAAAATTAAATGCTGACTTGTTTTAAAAATTTTCAGAATAAAGCAGTGGAGTTGTTGCTATCACTCAAACAGCAGTCCTTGAGAACTGAGATTCATCTCATAAGATATAGGTGATCGAGAGGGTAATAAACGTATGGAACGTGCAAACTCTCTGTTGTCAACGAATAATAGTAAAATTATTTTAAAATTTTTTTTCTCATTGAGTAAATTCCATACTTTAAATTTACGCTGCCTTTATGTGAACTCATTTGATAGGAATCATTTAAAAAATAGGTACTTCATTTCATGTATTCTGAGAAAAATTCAAACGTAAGAGACTAACCTCCGGAAAAAACTGCCAGTCAGAGGAAAATCTTAACCATAATCTTGATCGCAGATTTTGTCGTACGAAAGCTTGCACACCTAATTACCCCATCAAGTTTGACATTTCCGTGGAAGCGTATTGCGGCGGAAATATTTTCGGTTGCAGAGCCAGTAGCGATAAGCAGAATAGAGCGCTCCGCCAACGCATATAAATCCTGGCGGGGTCACGGCAGAAGTGAATTTATCAGGCCGGTATTTTTGGACGATTATACTCTGTGCTGAAAAGCGGGGTACTTTGTCATCCACGCTACCAATTCTGTTTGCTTTTGGAAAGCCAATCAGTCAGAGAAGCGGACGCGCTGTATGCAGGCAATTCCTGTTAATGAAACTGCCGCAGCTGTCACGCAACGCGTCCTACAGCTGCGATGCGCCAGTGATTCTGTATATCTTTTCCCGCCAATGAATGTAACGTAGCAGAGGAAAGATCTTTCAGTCGTTTCTTCCGCTGTGTCTGGCAATGGAGTAGGAATATTTTACATTCTATCGTCACAATTCATATTGCTTATAAACAAAAAAATAAAAATGACTAAAACCAGCAGTATCTGAAAAGTCCGTTAACGGAAGCTTGATATAGTGTCTGATAGAGAGCCGGCCGGAGTGGCCGAGCGGTTCTAGGCGCTTCAGTCAGGAACCGATCTACCGCTACGGTCGCAGGTTCGAACCCTGCCTCGGGCATGGATGTATGTGATGTCCTTAGGTTGGTTAGGTTTAAGTAGTTCTAAGTTCTAGGGGACTGACGACCTCCGATGTTTGGTCCCATAGTGCTCAGAGCCATTTTGTCGGATAGATATACAGGGAGCAGAGAAGAATAAGTAAACACGAAAAACACAACACATTATCATGCTTCATACGATGCAGAAAATCCGTTGGAGTTCAAAACAGCTTCCAGACGTCTCGGAAAGGGAAAATCCAGGTTCTGTAAAGCTTCCAAGGCTATCTCATACCACTCTTCCTGCAAAACAGTGCCAAGCTCAGGTTACGATGATGCACGTGAATAGCGATCATACACCCTATTTCCGAAATAGACTACAAAGGGTCAATACTATAGCGATCTGGTGACTGTGGTGGACAGGACACATGCGACAGTTCATCCTAGTGTCCACAAAACTAGTTCTGGCCGATGCGAGCTGTGAGAATACGGGATCTCTCGTCTTGGTACACAGCACGACCAATGGGGGACAAACAATGTACCATGGGGTGGACTTGATCAGCCAAAACGGACGCTTAATGCTTGGCAGTCATACGACCGCGTAGAGTAATCGTGAAGACTTTTGTGTTGGCAGAAGAGCCAAGACCGTGTTACGATTGGAGGCCGAAATGCACGCGTTTTAGCTCACGCAGGCTGGCGTGAGGAGGGAAGAACTATACTGACGTGAGGTCTGGAACGTGACAAGGAATGAGAATTCAGAATGCGGACGTAATTAGTTTGATACTTAACTTTAATCCATTAATGATGAACGTCGCTCTTGACGGTGCATGATTCACAATATTATCTGTTCAGAATACATTCCTGATGTTATTACCTATAGTAACTGAATATGGCGCCTTGCTAGGTCGTAGCAAATGCCGTAGCTGAAGGTTATGCTAAACTGTCGTCTCTGCAAATGAGAGCGTATGTAGACAGTGAACCATCGCTAGCAAAGTCGGCTGTACAACTGGGGCGAGTGCTAGGGAGTCTCTCTAGACTACACCTGCCGTGTGGCGGCGCTCGGTCTGCAATTCACTGATAGTGGCGACACGGGTCCGACGTATACTAACGGACCGCGGCTGATTTAAAGGCTACCACCTAGCAAGTGTGGTGTCTGGCGGTGACACCACAAAGACAATACCACGATGTGACTGCACAAATCATCACCCTCGCGACGTAAACTTACAAGGGGAGGCCACGACGTTTGGAACGCGGATTTACTTGAAACTTCGTACACTCGTAGTACTCCATTAGGACAACAAAATGTGTAAGCAGTAGCGCGTACTTCTCAAGCGTTATTGAGAAAATCACAAGATAATTTCGGTCGTCAGATATATACCTGTGCGTGGCCGTTTTTACCAGGAAGCGGCGGCAGCCGAGTGGGTAGCGTTCAAGCCCCGTAATCGCTGGATCGCTGGATCGAGTCCCGTTCGTCGGTTTTTTTTATTTCTAACACAGTCATTTTCTTTACTGTTTATATTAAAATTGATATAATGGGAAAATACGTGTAATTAGATGAACTGTTATTAAATTTACAATGTTATTTGGCAGTCTACAAATTTTTATTATCACAAATAACATAATATTCATAACTATCGACTAGTAAACGACCAAACGCATAAAGTGATACTGAAAATGTATGCTTGTCCGTGATTTGAGAAATCCCTTATACCTGGAAGGAGCCTGAGACTACTTGTTACCTCCAAGTTTTGACCGGCACAGACGGCTTGCGAAAGATGTACAATTAATCGTCGCTTTCGACATTACGAGTACAATGGCAGGATGGTATTTTTCGTAAAAACAGGGAAAACATAAAGATAAACGGCAGCAGCTGCATTGAATAAATGCTGTTTCCACATACGCAAGGTCTTTAGAGGTTTTCCGTGGAAAAACAAACCTCGTTAACATTTTCAAAAACCTATCTTTCAGCCGATAATGTGGAAGCAAACCATGCAGCCGCACAGGGTGGCCGAGCGGTTGTAGGCGCTACAGTCTGGAACCGCGCGACCGCTACGGTCGCAGGTTCGAATCCTGCCTGGGACATGGATGTGTGTGCTGTCCTTAGGTTAGTTAGGTTTAAGTAGTTCTAAGTTCTAGGGGACTGATGACCTCATAAGTTAAGCTCAGAGCCATTTGAACCAAACCATGCATAACGCAGCATTTCCTCAAATATCGGCGCTGATAACTGATCATGCAGTATCGTGTGTATTTTAATAGCGTCACACGAGAAGCAATTTCTCGTTCTTTTTCGATTAAATACGAATAGTTTTGAAGACACGGACAAGCATACATTTTCAGTATCACTTTATGCGTTTGGTCGTTTACTAGTCGATAGTTATTAGTATTATATTATTTGTGATAGTAATAAATTGTAGACTGTCAAATAACATTGTAAATTTAATAAAAGTTCATCCAATTACACGTATTTTCCCATTATATCAATTGTAATATAAATACTAAAGAAAATGACTGTGTTAGAAATAAAAAAAAACTGACGAACGGGACTCGATCCAGCGATTACGGGGCTTGAACGCTACCCACTCGGCTGCATCTGCTTCATGGCAAAAACGGCCACGCACAGGTATATATTTGACGACCGAAATTATCTTGCGATTTTCCCAATAACTCTTGAGAAGTACGCACTACTGCTTACACATTTTGTTGTCCTAATGGAGTACTACGAGTGTACGAAGTTTGAAGTAAATCCGCGTTCAAAACGTCGTGGACTCCCCTTGTTAGTCAGCAATTGGAAACTGTGCGAAACAAGACTCATCCGACCAAATGATTTTCTTTCATTCCTCAGCAGTTCAAGATTTATGGCGTCGGCGCCATACTTTCGTGTCACGAGCATTTGCATGACAGGCGAGTGCTTCCGAATTTTGGTTTGGAATTCCAGATATTTCTGCAATTCCCTTCTGATGGAGCCTCCTTCATGTTGTTTTGGTGCTGACAAGATTCACGAGCGCGACATTCAGTTCTGCAGAGACTTTTCTAGCTGTCGTCCTCTTATTTTTGGGGACAATCTTCTTCAGTGATCGTCTGTCACGATCACTGGTTATTATTCTGATATTTCTACTGCAGTCTGTTGTCATATTTGCCTTAAAAAAGATTATCGGTTTCGTTAAACTTTCGAAATCCTCAGATCAGTTATAGTTGCTGAGCAGCCCGTTAGTTTTACGTGCTGAGCAAAGCTTCCATGTTATTTAGTGACTTGGAGAAGGTGCACTTAGTACACACAACTGACGGGTTGCTCTGCAGCGACAACTGAACTGAGGATGATAAACATTTGAACGAAACCGGTAATCATTGTTAAGAGAAATGCAACAATTAACTGCAATACAAACATTACAAGTCATTTCAGATTCATAAACAAATTTCGAACTGTATCATGAAAGGCAGATTGGCTCGTTACCGTCAGAGTCAATCATAGCTGTGAGGAATAGATCGGAGCAATTTCCGACATAGTGGTATATTGCCTAGTTCGGAATTTTTCTTCTTCATGGCCCTGGTACACGGAGTTGGCACATTATTCAGATTTGACAATGTTAGCGGTAGAAGGTGGCTGGATGGCCTTCTTGTCGCCTATCGTCAAAACATTAAATTTCCGATGTTTATGACGTGTATCACAAATACTGTTAATGACACAGATGTGAAATTTTAACCGTCCCCGTTAAGTATAATATTAGTTTTTACTATGCTCTTCGAGTACAATTAAGGGTTTTACGTTAAGGCAAAGGCATTTTATGTTCCACGAGTATACTTTTAATTAAAAATTTAAATATATGAACGCATGTGAAAGAAATATAGCAGAACATGTATGTCAGAAATGTGAGTTCCTTTTGCGAATTCTCTCATCTATCCTTTTCGCAACGCTTGAATATTAATGTACTGCAAGGGGCATATTTTTTCTGCCTCGTATTATTTTTAAACAATACCACCTTGTCGCCGGAGTTGCCGCGCGGTTTAAGACGCCATGTCACGGTTCGTGTGGCTCCCCCGTCGGAGGTTAGAGTCCTCCCTCGGGCACGGCTGTATGTATGTTGTCCTTAGCGTAAGTTGGATTAAGTAGTGTGAAAACCTAGGGACCGATGATCTCATCAGTTTGGTCCCATAGGAAGTTAGCACAAATTTCCAATTTCCAATACCACTAAACTAGCACATCATCCTATGTGGTTCTTTCCATACGTTTTATATGGTAGATCGCTAGTCTGACTTTATCTCAAAATGCCGTCAGACATTGCTAACTGGTCTCAGATCAAAGGTGTAAATCAAAGGTGTAAATAAATTTTTCATTCATGTGTTTCCTGCTCTGTAGTTATTGTATAATTTTGATTCCATAAATGTTTTGCATGTTTTGTTGTTGCCGAAATATTTTGTTTATGATGTTCCCGTTTTTCTCCGATCCAACGAATAGTAGCAGGTCTTCGATGTGGAAATAGACGGGGGTTGGGGGAAGAAAATTTATTAGGTTTAGTAAGTTTAGTAGGATGACAGCCGCTTATCTCACGCGGTTTTGAGGCAAATATTCACAATGTATGAGACATGGAAAGAGCCAGATTATCGTAGGATGATTTGCTTGTTTCGTGAGGCCAGATTCAAGGTAATGGTACTACTGGTACCAGGCGGGAAGGAACAGGTTCTTTACGTAATGACGATTGACTGACCTTTACGTAAAAAGTTGCACTGGCATCGAAGAAAACTATGAGAATCACTTTCATACTGGACTGAGACTGCCATGCTTTATTAGGGCACAGAGATCATATGCTAATCCGCCTTCATGACTGTACGTCATAGTCTCAAATCCAAAAATTGTCGGAAATATAACTACAATTAGCTGAGACTGGACTCATACTAAATATTTCTTGATTTTCGTGAACTTGGTTTCGTACCTTTTCATGCTTATCCGCAAATGAGGCAAACAGAATTTTACATATTTGTATTTGTACCGTGATGCTGGGTACTGGAGCTTCCTAGATGCGGGAGTGTGGGAGGTTCAAATGGCTTTGAGCACTATGGGACTTAACTTCTGAAGTAATAAGTCCCCTAGAACTTAGAACTACTTAAACCTAACTAACCTAAGGACACCACACACATCCACGTGAGAGGTTGGATTCGAAGCTGCGACCGTAGCGGTTGCGCGGTTCCAGACTGAAGCGCCTAGAACCGCTCGGCCACTCTGGCCGGCAGTATGGGAGGTACCGGTATTAATATCCAACTAGTAGCTTCCATTTTGATTGTCTATCAACCAGGAAGGCAGACACTAATCACTATCATTCAAACTTTGTTACTGTTATTGTGTAATCACTGATTTCCACCAGAAATCGGCCAGAACGCAGCATTTGCTGTGCAACACAATCCGCCCGTGCGATTTCCACACCAGTGCCACCCATACTGCTGCATGCCCAAAATCATGCTACAAGTAAAGCACTTTAAAACCTTCGCCCAGTTAAACTGGTCATGAGTCCTAACGTCAAGTAAAATGTTAATGATTTACTTGTTGTATTTCGCCGTCGCCGAGAATTGAGGGGAACTTCATCGGTAGAGTACATGGCATCCCTCCTATCACCTCACAAAACACACGACGTTTAAACGTGGTGTACCGCAAGTCGGTAGCCGAACATTGCATTCTGGTGGATCTTCATGCTGAAAGAGATAAGCACGCGGCATTATGCAGTGTCCGATGCGAAGGCGAGTGAGGACCTCTTCGTCACGTCTCGGTGATCGAAAGGAAGTACGCCATGGCCGACTAGTCTGTTCGACTGCCTGCAGCTCATTGTCGGCCAATTCCAGCCACTGTCTTTCCCACTCAGCGAACACTCACTTTGTCACCTACGACTGCAGTAATATTTAACTTAAGATACACTAGCGGGGTTGTACAGTATCCATAATGGACGAACTTCATCTAACACGTGTCTACTGTAATTATGCTTTGCATGAGAGTTTCACCATCAACAGCTTATTAACAGGAATTTCAAGCCATTTCCTTGTTTCATCTGCGTCTGCGTCAGCAAACGACGAACAAACTTCCCTGCAACATGTCCACTTTCACGATTGAAAGCTTACGATACAGTTCAACTTATATATTCCAACATTTTCTCCAAGTCGTCTGATAGAGGGCGGGTACCGCGCACCAGATGCTTGATTTTGTGAATGTGTGCGCCAGTAATTCAGGTCGAAGGTTTTCCATGTTCAGTGTCATCTTTATATGATTGACGACAACTTCTGAGCTGGAAGAACCATGCAGTAAATCAGGCATTGCAAAATACACTGCCTGAAAAAAAGACTAAGGCCTCGAGAATACACGGTCGGATATCAGTGTAACTTTTGCAGACGTGCACACTTTCGGCCGATATATAAATGATCAGAGATGCAGTTCTCGGTGACAGGTACAACGGTCACCAAAGCGCGATAGCATTGTTCGTGTTTAGGGTTATTAGGAGACCTGGCAGGGTATATAAGGGGCTTGAAGAGCACCAGATGTTGAGTGCTTACCGTGAAGGACACGGAGATGCCGCCTGCTCGTGTAAGACTGCGGTACAGCACCTGGCAGTGTTTGAAAGGGGCGTCATTGTGTTTCCGTTTGGCTGACTGGTCGAATCGTCAAATATCCAGACTGGTGGGGCATTCGAATGTGACAGTGGTCCCATGCTGGACTTCGTGCAAACAGGTTGGCAGCTACACTCATCATCAAGGTTCCGGTCGACCACATCTGACTACGATAAGGGAGGATCACCAAAAATGGTTCAAATGGCTCTGAGCACTATGGGACTTTACATCTGAGGTCATCAGTCCCCTAGAACTTAGAACTACTTAAACCTAACTAACCTAAGGACATCACACACATCCATGCCCGAGGCAGGATTCGAACCTGCGACCGTAGCAGTCGCGCGGTTCCGGACTGAGCGCCTGAACCGCTAGACCACCGCGGCCGGCGGAGGATCACCGTATTGTCCATAAAGCATATAGAACCCATTCACATTTGCACCTGCCATCCAAGAAAAAAATGGACATTCTGTGTCATCCTGCAGTGTTGGTCAGAGACTGGCAACAGCCGGACTACAGAATTATGGTCCCATGCGTAGCCTGCCGTTAACACCACAACAAAAACTATTGCGTTTGGAGGGGTGCCATTACCGGGAAGCATGGACTGGCGATGGATGGCGTCGCAATCCGTTCGACGATGAATCGTGGTTCTGCACAGCCTCAGACGATCATTGCTGGTGAATATGGCGGCGACATGGGGTGAGGTCCCAACTTCCATTGGTTTCGAGAGGCACAATGGTAAGTCACGGACTTCCAGCATCTTCAAGTGTTACCTTTCATGTGACAGTATCGTGCAGCCATTTCTCAACAAGACGATGCTCGTTCACACACGACACGCGTCTCTATGAAATGTTTGCATGATTATGAGGTACTCCCTTGGTCCACAAGATCCCTGATAGATGTGGTAGACCAACTAGGACGTCAGCTCCACCCCGAGTGCCAGTATCAAGGTTTTCAAGGACAATTTACAGCAGTTGCGGGCTAGCTTGGCTAACGAGAGTATACAACGACTTTATGACACATTTCCCACCGAATCAGTGCTTGCAGCCATGCCAGAGGTGGTGCAACGCCATACTGATAAGTATGTCAAACAGCTAAGTTATTTGTAAATTTGGATCTATTTTGTAATCACTGAAATTACAACTCATGGTCTCTCAATCCATGAAGCTTCATTTCGTTTCCTCCTCCATTCCTGAGTGCTTCATTTTTTTGTCAGGCAATGTAAAAACACCTATGGAACGGAACGATATCAACAGTAGTATGACTCAGAAGGTTATGGTAGATATTGTGCTGCCAGCGGCACATCAATGGGAGGCTTTGTTGTAGCTTAAAGAAAAAAAAGCAGTAGGGTAGTTTTTTTCAACAGATTTCGTATGAGTGGGCTCCTAAATCGCAGTAACCCATTCAGGCAAAGTTTTATCTTTCTGTCTGGTACTCGCAAGTCTGGCGCAGAACTGGCGTCGCTTGTCCTTTGCTTTCGTAGCAGCTTTAACACCGCCCTCTCTATGTGTCCACAGGCTCACCGGCTTACGACACTGTGCGACCACTGGCCTACCAGGACGCCAAGGTGTTCCTACTCTGCTTCAGGGTCAGTGACCCAGACTCCCTCGACAATGCCGTCAACAAGGTCAGTTAAATATGTTTTATTTTCCTTATTTTACTTTTTCTTTTGTTTTTACATTTATGCGACCTTTCACAGATCCAAATTCCAATTGCATTTATCCGTATTGCATTGTTTTCTCTTCCTTTCCTTCCACTATACCTTCATACGTTCACTGTATTTTCTCCTCTCCTCATCCCATTTTTAACTTTTTTTCTTGTACATCCAGCCTTGGAATTCTTCTATCTGTAACAAAATTAATCTAAACTAATCGTACAAGTTATTTCATCTCCTATTGTTTTATTTCTCTGTAAATCTTTCTTCACCTCTTAAATAATAACTGACTTCCTTTGACAAAGTTATTTGAGGATTTGTTCAATTAACCTGTCATTTATTCCGTATGAACGACCAAAGAATATCAGTCTCCTCTTTCTTACTTAGTCTGTTATATTCTTTCTTACTGAGTCTTATAATTAATACATTCTAATATATTTCAGCGTGACATCTATACTTCTAGTTGTCTGTCATTTTTAGTGGTCTCAGAGTTTTCCGTGCAATTCAGTTTATACAACTTGTAATTCAGTGTCAGGCGTTCACTGGTATACAGGCATTCTGGTTTCACCGCTGTATTGTAGTGCTTTATATTAAGGTTTATAGATAAGCGTTCTTTTGTTGCAAACCTTCTTCGTGACATTTCTAGCTCTTTCCGTCCTGTGGAACATTTCCTACGTCACAGATATCTCCAAATCATTTACTTGGATTATTTTTCCCAAATATTTTTGAATTGCCTTACTTTTTCTATTTGACCAGTATCTGTTACTCAAAACTTTGGCGATTTCTTAAAAATGTATGTGATACTTTGTTTTTCTGCAGAAATTCTTAAGCTTGTTTTTTGGCTGCCGTTTTCAGTAGACTTAGTTTTATCACAGCATTTTTAAACTGTCTGAAAGTGTAGCAAAATGATCAGCAGACGCCAGACACTGTGCTTCAACATCTTTGTTTTTTCTGTCGAGCACTACTTAATTTACTTGCTAATTCTGTTCCTTTTCCCCAGTATTGTTGGCGAAAAAACTTACGTGCCTACAATTTTTCATTTCAGATTCTTACATTTTCTCAAGAATGCAATTGAAAAGAATTGGAGATAAGCCATCGTCTTGTCTCACGAACTGAATCCATTTCGTAGGGCTTTGATTTTTAACCAATAAATTATATTTTTGAGCTTTTGTTTGTCGGAGATTCACATATTAGATTAACTAATTTAGTACTAACGGTAGTAGTAGTTTCCAGGGGACGCCATCATTAGTATTCTTGTTCCAGGCAACAAACTTTATCGCAAATTGCAGGTTGTTAGGAATTAGTTAAATGTTCGTTCGGCAATGCAGATACCTATCGCGTTTTATTCGAATTAAAATTCAAAACTGTTATTCAAGAAAGACCACATTTTTATTCTATATGTTTCTTAGTATAATGTGGACTTCGGAATATGCGTTTTGTTCTCAGTCTGATACTGAACACATGCTTTCAGCACGTTCTTTAGTCAAATTGAGAACATGGTTCCATGTTGGTTAATAAACTGACACATAGATGTGTTGCGCAGAGTGAACAGCGAGTAAATTTTCCTTGTTTTCTACCTTCCCTGGTTCCGGCTCTAGAGGAAGGATGGGCTGCCATTCCTCCACAAATATTCAATTACGTCACTGAATGTGTCCCCAGCTAAGGTCAAGCTCTCATAAAAGTGAAGTGTGGACATACTCCATATTAATATCGAGTAATAGGTTTCCGGATAATGTTGATCAAATAGTGTGTTCTAGGTGTAGAATTGTCCCTGCAGCAAAAGTAGGATCGAGGTACTGTGATCTGACGATCATTATGAAGAACTGTATTTCACACATCATCGCTAGTTGAGCGAGAGCTAAGACCTGCTAACACAAATAAATCTCGCGATATGCATGAATGGATGCTTGTTGCTTAAGACCGTGTGCGTGGAGAATCTGGAGGAGGCTTTTATCCAACATTAGATGCCCAATGGGTGAGCATGCTGCTAATGATGATGATATGATGATGATGATGAATGAGATGAAGCTATTTGGAAGGACAGCAAATAATGTGTCGTGCTTGTGTTGAATTTATCGAGGCAGAGTAAACGTACACTGAGGAGCCAAAGAAACTGATACACCTGCCTAATATCGTGTAGGGGCGCCGCGAGCAAGCAAAAAGTGCCGGAACACGACGATACATGCACTCGACTAATGTCTGAAGTATTGCTGGAGGGAACTGTCACCATGAATTCTGCAGGGCTGTCCGTAAATCCGTAAGAGTACGAGGGGGTGGAGATCTCTTCTGAACAGAACGTTGCAAGGCATCCCAGATATGCCCAATAATGTTCGTGTCTGGGGAGTTCGGTGGCCAGCGGCAGTGTTTAAACTCAGAAGAGTGTTCCTGAAGCCACTCTTTAGCAATTCTGGACGTATGGGGTGTCGCATTGTTCTTATAGAATTGGCCAAGTCCATCGGAATGCTCAATGGACATGAATAGTTGCAGGTGACCAGACAGGATGATTACGCACCTGTTACCTGTCAAGAGTGGTATCTACACTGATTATGGGTCATATATTACTCCAACTGCACACGCCTCCCACCGTCACAGAACCTCCATCAGCTTGAAAAGTCCCCAGCTGATATGCGGGGTCCATGGATTCATAAGGTTGTCTCCATACCCATACACGTCCACCCACTCAATACAATTTCAAACGAGAGTCGTCCAACCAGGCAGCTTGTTTCCTGTCATCAACAGTACAATGTCGGTGCTGACGGACCCAGGCGAGGAGTAAAGCTTTGTGTCGTGCAGTCATTAAGGGTACACGGGTGGGCCTTCGGCTCCGAAAGCCCATATCGATGATGCCTTCAGTCGTCGTTGGTCCCTTTCATGCAGGATCTTTTATTGGCAGCTGCGTTGACGGACATTTTGTTTTACCGGATTCCTGATGTTCACGGTACCTTCGTGAAATGGTCGTCCGGGAAAATCCCCGTATCACCGCTACCTCAAAGATGCTGTTCCCATCTCTCGTGCCCGACTACAACACCACGTTGAAACTCACTAATATCTAGATAACCTACCATAAAAGCAGCAGTAAACGATCTAACAACTACGCGGGGCACCTGTCTTATGTAGGCGTTCCCGACCGGAGCGCCGTATTCTGCCTGTTTAGATATGTCTGTATTTGAATCATAGAGAAGAAATATCTCTGGAGTGAGCATTGCGTCCTGTGCATGTTGTCAACATTAAACTGGAATTGTCACGTGATCTAGGGACGACGTCGATTGTTTAGCGCGAATTCGCGCCCACCATCAGGTAACGTCACATCTCGTCACATAACACCATAACATTATACAGTACCTTTCGAATGGAGGCATTCGCACAGGTCGTCAACGGAACGTCACGTCATTTCACGGTACGTCAAGGTTTCTCGGGAAGAAAATTTTAACGGTACCAGTTTGTTAACATCTTAATTTAACCTATTTCCGCCGCGCTCATTCTCCTTATAATAGTGGATTTTGTACTGTTGTATCTTCATAATCTTTATTTTATAATAGCACTTTGTTTTAGTGACAAATTCGAGATGTTCCATGACGACTGGGATACTTTTTCCACTTTCTTACACAACCAAGGTCGTATATCTGAAGGCGAAAAGTTATTTAGGTTTTATGATAACACAACGTCGCTGACGCCCACAATGTATATGTATAAGAACATAAGTAGACGAAGCAAATTCCACCATATGACATTTGAAGGAAAAAGTCAGCTTTAATGAAGGAGTAAAATACAGTTGTTTATTACGTTATTAATTACATAAGAAGAAACATAATGGATAAGTTTAAACAGGCTTCTTTAATTCGTTTGAAGCATTCTTTGATGTGTATGAATGTACATATTTTCCCTAGCAAATAATTATCGATGTTTCGAAACGTTGTCTCACTTCTCAGTAATTTACCAAACATAATTGATCAAGAACATAGGTTATATAGCAATTGATAAATTTTGTCTTTGTTAGCTCCTCAGTTCTGATACTATACTCTAACATTTTATGCATGTTAGGGATGGTGACTCAAAACCCCAATTTCGCCGTTCAGTACTGTGTTGAGCGACGTGACGAAATGTGACATGAAAGACATTGTAAATACATGCTGACGTGAAGCTTCTGTGACGTCATGCTCGTTCATTTTTCTCTTCAAAGCTAAGAGCCCAATTTGTTTCAGATATCAGGCGTAAACTACTATGGTGCCTGCAAAACGTCTATACTAAATCCACAGCACTTACGAAGGGAATCTGTCTTTACTAGTGATATGACAACATTCAAAATTTGTGGGACAAATGTCGGACAAATCTACGGCGTCCCGAGATCACGTGACCATTGTGGCAACGTATGTTGACAACACAAAATCAATTCTGCGCTTCTGAATGCTCACTCCAGAGATATTTCTACTCTATGATTTGAATGCACATGCCTATACCAGCTTCTTTGGCGGTTCAGTGTATGTATCTCGGAGGTAAAGTCATACAACGCACCTGTTGAAATATAGATAAACAAATGGCAGTGACTGCGTTTCAATAAAGGCAAAAATTTGACATACTTGTGAAATTTTGGTCCGACGTGTGCTACACGCTCCACAATAGCTCAGTAGTGTTGTAAAGGCGTCTGCACTCCGCAAAATGTTAACACGTGTGTGGCTGTTTGTGTACTTGTAATGTATAGAGCTCATGCAGTTGATTAAGAAAGGCGCGCACGCAGCGAAAATTGCCCGCTGAGACGGCGCCGACAGGAGGCGCTCGGCGCTCCTTTTATGGGCCCACTTTCACTGGGGCGCGTGCCCTTCTCTGACCCACAACAAGCAAGGCAGCGGCGCCGTCAGATCCTCAGCTCTGGTAACCATGTGCCACCGTGGCGCGGCATCTCATCTGTCGGTTGCGATGCAGCGGACGGAGGACAGTGTCGTGTTTCTCAAGGAGAGAATATATAAATTTAACTCTTAGTTAATCTTTGCTGAAAGTATTTAACTGAAATGTACCCTTGTACAGAGGTGGATGATAAACGGTACAGACAAGAAGACAACAAAAGATTCTTAAATGTAATGGTACACAGTTTAGATAGGTCGATCGTATAAATGATAAGAAATTTATGTCACAATTGGAGTAACGGAAGGGATCACTTGGGTGAAAACATTTTAAGCAATCAAGGAATTAAAAAAAAAATGTCGTGTGGCTAGGGCCTGTCGACGGGTAGACCGTTCGCCGGGTGCAGGTCGTTCAAGTTGACGCCACTTCGACGACCTGCGCGTCGATGGGAATGAAATAATGATGATTGGGACAACGCAACAACCAGTCCCTGAGCGGAGAAAATCTCCGACCCAGCCGGGAATCGAACCCCGGCCCGTAGGATTGACATTCTGTCACGCTGACCACTTTTTTTTTTTTTAAAAATCTCATTTTGTTCGTTCCGTTCGTTGTATGAGCTTGGGGCGGAAGTCGCAAGACACCCGTTTCAGTTCGTCGTTGATCCATTAACTCAGTTTTTTAATTACAGAAGGTAGCTAACCCTCTGACCGAACACGCTGAGTTACAGTGCCGGCACCAATCGGCTACCGGGGGCGGACAATCAAGGAATGATCAGTGTGGTAATGGAGCGAACGCTGTGTTATTCAATTTGTGCTCGGAGACTATCTTTCGGGAAGCACTGATGAGACAGAAAATGGCGGAAAGGTTAATGGAGTCTTCTTCAACAACATTTGCTATTCTCATAGTACACTGAGGTGGCAAAAGTCATAGAATAGCGATTAGCATGTATACAGGGTGGTCCATTGATCGTGCCAAATATCTCACGGAATAAGCGTCAAACTAAAAATCTACAAAGAACGAAACTTGTCTACCTTGAAGGGGGAAACCAGATGGCGCTATGGATGGCCCGCTAGATGGCGCTGCCATAGGTCAAACGGATATAAACTGCGTTTTTTAAAATAGGAACCCCCCATTTTTTATTACATATTCGTGTAGTAAGTAAAGAAATATGTATGTTTTAGTTGGCCCACTTTTCTCGCTTTGTGATAGATGGTGCTGTAATAGTCACAAACATATGGCTCACAATTTTCGACGAACAGTTGGTAACAGCTAGGGTTTTTAATTTAAAATACAGAACGTAGGTACGTTTGAACATTTTATTTCGGTTGTTCCAATGTGACACATGTACCTTTGTGAACTTATCATTTCTCAGAACGCATGTTGTTACAGCGTGATTACCTGTAAATATCATATTAATGCAATAAATGCTCAAAATGATGTCCGTCAACCTCAATGCATTTGGCAATACGTGTAACGACATTCCTCTCAACAGCGGGTAGTTCGCCTTCCGTAATGTTCGCACATGCATTGACAATGCGCTGACGCATGTTGTCAGGCGTTGTCGGTGGATCACGATAGCAAATATCCTTCAGCTTTCCTCACAAAAAGAAATCCGGGAACGCCAGATGCGGTGAAGGTGCGGGCCATGGTATGGTGCTTCGACGACCAATCCACCTGTCATGAAATATGCTATTCAATACCGCTTCAACCGCACGCGAGCTATGCGCCGGACATCCATCATGTTGGAAGTACATCGCCATTCTGTCATGCAGTGAAACAGCTTGTAGTAACATCGGTAGTATATTACGTAGGAAATCAGCTTACAAGCACCATTTAGATTGCCATCGATAAAATGGGAGCCAATTATCCTTCCTCCCATAATGCCGCACTATCATTAACCCGCCAAGGTCGTTGATGTTCCACTTGTTGCAGCCATCGTGCATTTTCCGTTGCCCAATAGTGCATATTATGCCGGTTTACGTTACCGCTGTTGGTGAATGACGCTTCGTCGTTAAATAGAACGCGTGTAAAAAATCTGTCATCGTCCCGTAATTTCTCTAGTACCCAGTGGCAGAACTGTACACGACGTTCAAAGTCGTCGCCATGCAATTCCTGCTGCATATAAATATGGTACGGGTGCAGTTAATGTTAATGTATCATTCTCAACACCGGCGTTTTTGAGATTCCCGATTTTCGCGCAATTTGTCTCCTGCTGATGTGCGGATTAGCCGCGACAGCAGCTAAAACACCTACTTGGGCGTCATCATTTGTTGCAGGTCGTGGTTGACGTTTCACATGTGGCTGAACACTTCCTGTTTCCTTAAATAACGTTAACTATCCGGCGAACGGTCCGGACACTTGTATGATGTCGTCCAGGATACCGAGCAGCATGCATAGCACACGCCCGTTGGGCATTTTGATCACAAAAGCCATACATCAACACGATTTCGACCTTTTCCGCAATTGGTAAAATTCCATTTTAACACGGGTCATGTATCACGAAGCAAATACCGTCCGCACTGGCGGAATGTTACGTGATACCACGTACTTCTACGTTTGTGAGTACTAAGCGCCATCTATCACAAAGCGAAAAATGTGGTCCAACTAAAACATTCATATTTCTTTACGTACTACACGAATATGTAATAAAAATGGGGGTTCCTGTTTAAAAAACGCAGTTGATATCCGTTTGACGTATGGCAGCGCCATCTAGCGGGCCAACCATAGCTCCATCTGGTTTCCCCCTTCAAGCTAGACAAGTTTCATTCTTTGTCGTTTTTTCGTTTGATGCTTATTTCGTGAGATATTTGGCCCGGTCACGATCAATGGATCACTCTGTAGACAAGGTATAAAAGGGCAGTGCATTGTCGGAGCTGTCATTTGTACTTAAGTGATTCATGTGAATGGATTCCGACGTGATTATGGCTCCACGGCGTGATTTAACAGATACTGATCGTGTACATTCTGTTTCGGAAGTTGTGTTCCGTTAGGGAATTCAATCTTCCAGTGTCACGCGTCTGTTGAAAATACCAAATTTCAGGCATTACCTCTCACCACGAACACTGCAGTGGCCGACGACCTTCTCTTAGCGACAGAGAGCAGCGGCGTTTGCGTAGAGTAGGCAGTGCCAACAGACAAGCAGCAATGCGTGAAATAACCACACAAATCTATCTGGGACGTATGACGGACATATGCGTTAGGACAGTGCTGCGAAATTTTGCGTTACTGGGCTATGGCAGCAGACAACCAACGCAGGGTCCCTTTCCTAATAGAACGACATCGCCTGCAGCATTTGTCCTGGGCCTGTGGCCATGTCGGTTGGATCCTAACGACTAGAAAACCGTGGCCTGGTAAGATGAGTTCCGATTTCAGTTGGTAAAGGCTGATAATAGGATTAAAGTGTGGTGCAGGCCCCACGAAGCCATTGACCCAAGTTGTCAACAAGGCGCTGTGCAAGCTGGTGATGACTCCATAATGGTGTGGCCTGAGTTTACGTCGAACAGTCTGGGTCCTGTAGCCCAACTGAACTGATCATTGTCTGGAAAAGGTTATGTTCGACTACTCGGAGATCATTTGCAGGGATTGATGGGCTTCGTGTTCCGAAACAAAGGTGGAATTTTTATGGATGACAGTGCGCCTTGTCACTGGGCCACAATTGTTCACAATTTGTTTGAATAATATTCTGGGCAGTTGGAAGGAATGATTTGGCCACCCAGATAACCCGACGTGAACCCCGTCTAACACTTATCAGGCATAATCGAGATGGTATTCGTGCACAAAATCCTGCACCGGTAACACTTTTGCCATTATGCACGGCTATAGAGGCAGCATGGCTCAACATTTTGTCAGGGGACTTCCAACGACATGTTGAGTCCATGCCACGTCGAATTGGTGCACCACGTCAGGCAAAAGGAGGCCTGTCATGATATTATCGCCTCAGTGTACAGTATTGATTGCAGTTAATTTAGATGATCTACAATAGCTCGTAAACGCAATAGGAGACTTCAGAAGTAATCCAGATCTGAACATCAACGCCAAAAAGAGAAAAACGTTTTAGTGTTGTTCAAATGGTTCAAATGGCTCTGAGCACTATTGGACTTTACATCTGAGGTCATCAGTCCCCTAGAACTTAGAACGGATTAATCCTAACTAACCTAAGGACATCACATCCATGCCCGAGGCAGGATTCGAACCTGCGACCGTAGCAGTCGCGCGGTTCCGGACTGAAGCGCCTAGAACCGCTCGGCCGCCGCGGCCGGCTCTAGTGTTCACACGGCACGCCGACTCCTGAACAGTTGCTAATCTACGAGCTATTGGCTTCGTATAACAAAGAATAGACGAGATTAAGTACATTGGAAAGTGTCTCTGTGGAAACTGAAGATCACACATGGAGATACGATGTGCATCTGGTTTCATAAACTCACGTACAGAGTGTTTCACAATTCATGTTACACACTTGTAGAGGGGACTTAGTAGATCAAGTTTTACATGGGAACCCATGGTTGTAAATCCAACCAAATACCTAGGAACAACTTAAATTGGAGAAAACACACAGAAAATGTCGTGGGGACGGCGAACCAAAGACTGCGTTTTACTGGCAGAACACTTAGAAGATGGAACAGATGCGCTACAGACACTGCCTACGCTACGCTTGTGCGTTATCTTTTGTTGTGCTGCTGCTCGATGTGGGATCCTTACCAGATAGGATTAACGGAATGTACCGAGAAAGTTCAAAGAAGGGCAGCATGTTTCGTGTTATCGAGAAATAGGGGAGCGAGTGTCACGGACATGATACTGAATATGGGGTGGACATCACTGAAACAAAGGCGTTTCTTGTAGAGGCGGGATCTTCTCACAAACTTCAACCACTCACTTTCTCCTCCGAGTGTGAAAATATTTTGTTGACGCCGACCTTCACAGGGAGAAACGATCATCATAATAACATATGGGAAATCAGAGCTCACACGGAAGGATGTAGGTGTTCGTTTCTCCACACGCTGTTAGAGAGTGGACTAACAGAATTATTGTGATAGTGGGTCGATGAAACCTCTGCCACCTGCTTAAATGTGATTTGCAAAGTAGCCATGTAGATGTAGAAGATGTCTTCCAAGTACGCTACAGAGCGTCAAGTTATAGGCGTCGGTGCCTGTAAATATACGTGTATGCAATGAGATTCCTTGATGATGTGACAAACTTTCGAGGAGGACGTACAAGGATAAATGTATCAATTTGAGGTAGGGATCTCTGTACCGGAAACGAACGAGCAGAATGTTGTAAGCACAAACCCTTTTCATACCTCTGACAGTGGAATACATGCACTGGTAATGTTGTTGCTAAGAATGTGGGGTATGAAAGCTTCAGATGCGGTAGAAAGGACCAAGACAAGAGAAATGCCTAGTAAACTTGGGCTCTAAAATGCATACCTGAGGAGCTACGAACACTTGTTAGCCATGTTATCTAGTGTGAAGCTTATCTCCTCTATTCAATAAGTGCTCGTAGTTCTTAAGGTATGAATTTTAGAGACCACGTTTAGTAAACACTTTTTCTTGTTTTGGACAGTACTACCACCTCTGAAAGTTGCATAAACAAGATTCTTAGCAACAGCAGTATCGGTATACGGGTTCCACTGTTGCTTGTAACTTTCGGCCAGAGACCCTTACCTCATATTGAAGCATATATATATATATATAGGCACTGGCGCCTATAACTTTGACGCTCTGTATCGTCGTCGGATACGTTTCTGGACATGTGTTCCTATGTAAAGTTTGTTCTACTAAGTCACTTCTACAACCTCTGGAAATGTGTAATTTGGATTGTGAAAGCCCCTGTATATTGTATCAAACCGGAGAAAACAGAACGGCGGATGCAACGTATTTACCACGGCTATTTACAATCTTGATCCTGCCTTGTCTCCATTGGTCTATGCTACACAGACCCGCAAGGTTATCTGGTGTTACTGCTGTTAACATATGACATGAGCTCATACTTGCTTCGATTTATTTTACCATATGTGATGCCCTAATCGTGCCACCTAAAACCCACTTACCAACAGTGCGGCTGGTCCCGGTGGAGGTTCGAATCCTCCCTCAGGCATGGGTGTGTGTGTTTGTCCTTAGGATAATTTAGGTTAAGTTGTGTGTAAGATTAGGGACTGATGACCATAGCAGTTAAGTCCCATAAGATTTCAGACACACACTTACCAACACTATACTGGTCAATCTGAAGATGCATTACGTTAGGCGAAACACGCATCATGAATAAATAAAGCAATAAAAGCAATTCGGCAACCAGTAAACCACAATGTCTTAGTTATTCCGCCGTATCTTCATCGATGTGCAACTTGTCCAAGTAAAGCCGGCCGGAGTGGCCGTGCGGTTCTGGGCGCTTCAGTCTGGAACCGAGTGACCGCTACGGTCGCAGGTTCGAATCCTGCCTCGGGCATGGATGTGTGTGATGTCCTTAGGTTAGTTAGGTTTAATTAGTTCTAAGTTCTAGGCGACTGATGACCTCAGAAGTTAAGTCGCATAGTGCTCAGAGCCATTTGAACCATTTGTCCAAGTAACGGCAAATAGAAAGGCTTGCACAAGGCGGCAGAACAACCTAAGGAGGGATTGCCCAGCCAGTAATGCCATACGGTGATTTTATTTCATAGTGAATGTGCACATATTTTACCTGAAGGCGCTGCATTCCTTATGTATCTTGTTTTATAAGTTTTACATCTTTGTTCCTATGCACAAGATATGAATCAGTAGGTCACTTGTTTATTTTTCACATCAAAACCCATCTGTACATCTTTCATATACATTGCACAGATGCATCCAGAAACATAATAATGAATTCTGTGCACCAAAACACTCTCTGTGAGGAACTCACTGTAAGGAAAATCCGTAATATAATCGGTAAAATACCTGTCCACCCTGTATAGGACAGTGTTACCAGAACACCACAAAAAAGAGCAGTAATCTGAGCAAGTGTTGACAGAGCTTTGACAGTACAATGAGAGTCTTGTATCTGTTCGTGACAGAGATGGAAAAAGCACCCTGATTGTCCCAATTGGCTGCCAGTGCCAATGTTTTATGCTTGAAATTGGATGCAGAGAGCGGCAGCACTGCAACGAGAAGCTAGTGTGGCTGTCAATAAAAGCGTTCTTCGTGTGTTTAGAGGTGCCATGTGAAGAGGTGTGACTGTTTGTGTGAGCTTCTTCGCCGGCCGGAGTGGCCGAGCGGTTAAAGGCGCTACAGTCTGGAACCGCACGACCGCTATGGTCGCAGGTTCGAATCCTGCCTCGGGCATGGATGTGTGTGATGTCCTTAGGTTAGTTAGGTTTAAGTAGTTCTAAGTTCTAGTGGACTTATGACCACAGCAGTTGAGTCCCATAGTGCTCAGAGCCATTTGAACCATTTTTTTTTAGCTTCTTCTAACAGCGTTGTCTCTGTACTGTTACCAGTAGATGTGACAGCACTGCATCAGCACATTGTAGTCCTTTGTGAAGGCTAATAACTGTAGTGAATGCTCTCGTAGTGGTGACCAGCATGGCGGCAACTCAATGCTGAAAGTGTTTAGCTACCAGTAACAAGACTGTGTATTTTGTAATGATACCTATAAATCTGACAGAATTGTGCCAACTCACCGGTGACCGTGCTAGTTTTCCAGTAACAGAGTTGCCTTATTTTTCTTGCAGTGGTACCCTGAGATCCGGCAACACTGCGATAATACACCGGTGATCCTGTGTGGCTGCCAGAGTGACCTCCGCACAGACCCTACCACCGTCTCCAGCCTCGCCAAGCAGAGGCGCACACCTGTCTCCTCTGAACAGGTGAGGACCACAAGTTGTCGCCCTCTGGCGATAATGTAGTGGACAGTGCAGATTTGGTTTTATATTAGAGCTGATGCTGACAAACGTACTTATTGATTCCTATTTGTACTTTACCACTGTTGCCTGTAACGATCAATATGTTGCATGTCAGGCATGACTGGTTAAATGCTGTACAGTTATCTAATTGCCTGAAGCAATGTTTGTAATTCTGGTTATTATGACATACCCTTTTTTTGTCATATATGGATCAAAGGAGGAAACAGTTTCGCATCCCCATCGTTCTTCAAGCCAGTAGTATCTTAACATGCCACATGTGGTCCCCACCAAAAAGTGCCAGGAAATACATGACAAAACAGGGTCTCCTCAGATGCCTACTTAGAAGAATTTTTCCCAGGCAAGCATATGTTATACTGCAGATTGCTTGAAGAAATTCCTTAACTTACTACTTTGGCTGAAGCCCAGTTAGGATGTAGGCTTAATCTATGTAATTTTTTTAAATTGTGCCTGTCTAAGCTACTGGCCACATATTCTAGGGGAGGAAAACAAACCTGATTTACAATAGTGTTATGTCCTTCAATTCATGAAGAGGGACACTAGGTTGGCTCCTGCAATGTGCCTATGACTAATTCCCTGTCTCATACTTCTCAGAATACACCACACAGTCAAAAGTACGTGCATGTGGTATCTCCACCCTTCGTCGTTGTGACAGCTTGAACTCTGCTCAAGACACCTTCTATGAAGTGTTAGATAGAATGTCTCCGGAGGAATGGTAGACCATTGTTCCAGAGAAGGTAGTGATTTTGGTTGTTGAATTTTCTTTACCAAAGTCGACTTTCGAACTTATCCTGAAGGCCTTCTGTTGGGATCGCATATGAACTTTGGCCATGCCAGTCATTTGCAAGGCATTATTGACAACAAACCATTGTCTTACTGTAGAAGATGCTTCATGATAGGTTGAATAGTCATACTTGTAATCTAACCCTACCGCATGTCACTATTAAAATTCTCTGATTGCACAAATTTTGAAAGCTTCGAGAGGCATAAGATATACAAAAGAATAACTTTTTACTTATCTCCATTATCTCATTGTTGTTGTTGATGGCTGAAAGTCTTGTCTAAGGGTGCATTCTTGCAGCTGAAATTTCGATTTTGTACGTTCTTGATGACTAAATAACTGATGAAGATTTGCCTGTATTTTTCTTGAATTATACTCTTTGTCACATCTTTCTACATCACACTGTTTTTACATTTTCTACATTCAAAATAACCAATAATAACATTGTTTGTGACAAACTTAGAAAACATCTACTTCCATTAGAGGCACGTCCACCACTCCTTACATTCTGCAATACTCACATTCTTCCAAAGAGTTTACAAAGCAAAAGAGTTTACAAACTTTCTTTACCAAAGAAGAATCTTCGCTAAAATACATCATTATTTTGTGAATCAAACTAGAAATAAATTTAATAACTACCATTAGATTGTGCAATTAATAATATGAATTTTATGTATGTCACAGATTTTGTAATTTTAATTAACTTTAAAAGAAGAGTAATTTTAACTGTTAGTACATATCGATTGTAACACATTAATTTCTTTTTATACATATTCACCTGAAATATAATACATCATATACAAAATCATATGAATTCCTTTAATGAAACAGCTGAGATAATTTTAATGTATGCAAGAATCGATTGTATACATGGTATCGCTTATCGCTATAAAAAAAGTTAATGTTAGAGGAGGGTGATTCATTATATGCTCATACAAGCAATCAATGTCTCTGAACTGTTTCTCTGCTGTACATATTACATAATGCTGTAAAATGAGTTCATGTCCTTCCACATGTAGCATTTTCGTAACCATGATTGGGGGACTACACCACAACCACAAAAAACACCCCCATCCAGAACGCCACGAATTGTGTACTTATCTGTTGGCACCACACATGGTGGCAGGTAACGTTCCCCATACTAAAATGTAGACTTTCACGGACGGAAATATCATGTCCATTATAATTATCCGGGCTGTTATGCCGTTGTCGGTTGATGAATTCTGTGTCGATTCCCAACGTTTCGTCTCCGACTGCGGGAGACATCTTCAAGGGGGTCCGTAGCTCAATGGAAGGTCTAACACACCCACTGGCTCGCTACTGACTGCCGCTAAATTCCGTGTCCGCACGCTCCCACGCCGCGGCGTGACGTCACGTGTTTTGAAAACGTCAGTGCAATTGGCCGCTGTCCGTCGCCGTCGATCGCCGTTGCCATCACCCAGTAGTGGGCGGGTGGTACACATCTTCTTTAACACCGGCATCCATATGCCGTTTAATTTCACACCCTCCTCCTTACGGTTGAAATTATTTGGGAGTTTAGCGATTTCGATTGCCTCCCTGTAGAGCCTTTCGTAATATCCGCTTGTGGCCGCTAGTACTTGCGTCTCCTCGAAACGAATATTGTGGTTCCCTGGCTGGAAAGCATGCTCCGCAACAGCTGATCGTTCCGTTTCTCCTCTTCTGCAATTTCCCTTATGCTCTTCCAAACGTTTAGAAACAGTTCTTTTAGTGGTACCCACATAAACATCACCACGGCTGCATGGGATCCTATACACTCCAGCTTTTTCCAGTGGTTTGCGAGCGTCCTTGGCAGGCTTAAGGTATTCCTGTATCTTCCTGGTGGGTTTGTAAATTACGGTAATATTCCGCTTCGTCAAGATCCTCCCTATTCTTTCCGTTACATTTTTAACAAACGGCAGGAAAACCTTAGATTTTGCAGTAGCCTGTACGTCAGTATGATTTCTGCGTGAGTGCCTCAAAGCACGTTTTATTTCCTCGGACGAATATCCGTTCTTCATTAGTGCATTGTGGAGATGTTCCATCTCAGCGTCGAGCAACTCAGGTTCACAAATATTTCTAGCTCTGTCCGCTAACGTCTTGATTTGTGAACCTGAGTTGCTCGACGCTGAGATGGAACATCTCCACAATGCACTAATGAAGAACGGATATTCGTCCGCCGAAATAAAACGTGCGTTGAGGCACCCACGCAGAAATCATACTGACGTACAGGCTACTGCAAAATCTAAGGTTTTCCTGCCGTTTGTTAAAAATGTAACGGAAAGAATAGGGAGGATCTTGACGAAGCGGAATATTACCGTAATTTACAAACCCACCAGGAAGATACAGGAATACCTTAAGCCTGCCAAGGACGCTCGCAAACCACTGGAAAAAGCTGGAGTGTATAGGATCCCATGCAGCCGTGGTGATGTTTATGTGGGTACCACTAAAAGAACTGTTTCTAAACGTTTGGAAGAGCACAAGGCAAATTGTAGAAGAGGAGAAACGGAACGATCAGCTGTTGCGGAGCATGCTTTCCAGCCAGGGAACCACAATATTCGTTTCGAGGAGACGCAAGTACTAGCGGCCACAAGCGGATATTACGAAAGGCTCTACAGGGAGGCAATCGAAATCGCTAAACTCCCAAATAATTTCAACCGTAAGGAGGAGGGTGTGAAATTAAACGGCATATGGATGCCGGTGTTAAAGAAGATGTGTACCACCCGCCTACTACTGGGTGATGGCAACGGCGATCGACGGCGACGGACAGCGGCCAATTGCACTGACGTTTTCAAAACACGTGACGTCACGCCGCGGCGTGGGAGCGCGCGGACACGGAATTTAGCGGCAGTCAGTAGCGAGCCAGTGGGTGTGTTAGACCTTCCATTGAGCTACGGACCCCCTTGAAGATGTCTCCCGCAGTCGGAGACGAAACGTTCGGAATCGACACAGAATTCATCAACCGACCACGGCATAACAGCCCGGATAATTATAATGGACATGACGTTCCCCATGCATTCACAAAGCCCAAACGTTTCCATCAGATTGCCGCAGGGCTTGATTTAGCATGATTTAGCACTCGAAATCACTCTCCAGTGACGTCACTCTTTACACCCATTCAGGCATCACTAAGTATTGACTACAGAAATTCGTAGTTATGCGCCATTCTTTTTAACTCTCTATGTACAATCACTGTGCTAACTGGATTGCTCGTAGAACTCTGGAACTCAAGACTTATTCAGTCTGCTGTTTTCATCCAATTTTCTACAGTTATCCTCTGCCCATCAGTGTATCAGGTCTAGATGGTCTTCATTCAGTGTTGATTGTTGCTTCATGTTTGCTCTTAACAGTTACATCAGCAATAGTCGATATGGGCAAGTTCAGAAGGATTGAAATGTCTCTGATGGATTTATCAGTTACGTGACATCCACCGCCATGTCCAAATTCCGAGTTACTGAGCTACTCCTAACCGGCGCATTGTACTGTTACTGCTTCCCTACTAACAACACAATACTTCCCACCACTTTTTATATTGGCATGTCCACCTCTTGTGGCATCTAGTGATCAGTTCCACATTACAGAGGGTATCTGCACATTTGCACATTTTTCGGCTGCAGATTGTCTGCACTTTCTGCAGGCTATGTTTCCTTGTATGTACATTTGTAATAAGTAGGACAATATTGCGTGTTGAAAATGGTAGTGCTAACAGTGGCTCATAGTTGTAGCTCGTAGTAGTAGCTCGTAGTTACTGACTGTGTGAATGGTGTGTTCTGAGATAATGTTCACACAGCCACATAATATAGTTTTGAGATATTGCTGTAAAAGCCATTTTTCTAGAGTGATGAGCTAGTGGGATCCGAGCACTAATAGTTGTTGAACACACACAACACAGCCAGCTGTTTCATAAATAATGGCTGCATCTCCAGCCAACAAGCAAGCACCTCTTCTGTAATGTCTAGTAGTCTCTCATACATTGAAGGCTTTGTATGACTGCACTCTTCCCAATCCAGCAATTCAGGAGCTGGCCACTGTGGCCGAGCTGTTCTAGGCGCTGCAGTCCAGAACCGAGCTGCTGCTGTGGTCGCAGATTCGAATCCTGTCTCGGGGATGGATGTGTGTGATGTCCTTCGGACAGTTAGATTTACTTAGTTCTAAGTCTAGGGTACTGATGCCCTCAGATATTAAGTCCCATAGTGCTTAAAGCCATTTGAACCAACCAGCAATTCGGGAAATCATGTTCTCTGATATCAGCATCAAAATGTGATACAGCCTTGCCATGCTCCAACCATAATCAATGTGTGACTGCTAGTGAGATATTCTCTAACATTTTGGTTATTACTTCACAGAGGGTGTTACATTAATTTCCTCCACTGAGTGGCAGGCAGAAGATACAGCCAAGTCACATGGTTGTGAATAATACCAAGTCACATATTTATGGTAAATCTCTATAGTTGGTGGAACACATGAGTTGCCTAAGGATTTTCCAAATCACAGGAATGGCTCTAAGGTCTGTTGAATATTTCTTCCCTTGTGAATTTAGCCTCATCAGTAAACCAAACAAATCTTTGGAAGTATTGGGCTAATACGTAGGTGGATGCAAGCCCATCTTTTACAGGACTTTTCACACATTGAAGCTCCAGATATTTAGTCCATTGGCCACAGATCTTGTGCTGATGCTGGGCTTGTCCTCACTTCACTGTAACACAGCTTCCTCAAAATGGTTCACACACTACATGATCGACATGATTTGATAACCTGTTCCCTGGAAACTGTTCTGCATACAGGCTCCTTGCTCTTCAACAGTTGCATCGAGCCTCCCCATCAATGAGATGCATGACAGCTAATTTGGTTTGAGTATAATGAGCCTTCATGAAGGTTTAGACATCAACAGAAAATTCTATGCAAGCATATCATAATCAATAACAATGTAATTGTTTGTCCAGGAATATGGACACTGCTAACAGTAAAGGGAACTTACCCATCTAGCAGTAAGATGTAACAGTGCTGCAAACTAGATTTCATTGTTCCCATGTCTTTTTGAACACGAAGCAGTCAAAACGACTGTGAACGTTGGCTTATGGAAGTCCAGCATCAAACCTTCAATGGCCTTTAGAGGGAAAATGGTGCATTGTGATATTTGTGTCATATAGGAAAAGTGTTTCTGTTTATATCCTTTTCTCCTCTGGTAATTACAAATTTGTATATGTAGTATTTTTACACACTATATCTGTGTGTGTGTGTGTGTGTGTGTGTGTGTGTGTGTGTGTGTGTGTGTGTGTGTGTGTGCATGAGTGCATCTATGAGAGAGAGAGAGAGAGAGAGAGAGAGAGAGAGAGAGAGAAATTAAATGAGTATATGCGTTTGTAACCACCTGATGATAAGTCAGCTATTTTCTCCAACAGGCAGTGTCAGTTAGCCGGACAATCGGTGCGACGACCTATGTGGAGACATCTGCAAAAGGCGCGATCAAGGCAGTGCGAGATGCCTTTGAAGTTGCAGCACTGGCAGCCCTAGGCAAGCTGAACAAGAACCATGCACTGATGCTCCAGCAGCGTGCCAAGGGGCACCCCTGCAAGAGCAAGCTGGACCTCCGTGCTGAGCTCAAGGGCCGTGCCAAGAGCTGCTGCCTCATGTGATGGTTCGCCAGAGGCGAGCCCACCCGCCCGTCCACCTCATGCTCGCCACCCGAGGGAGACCTGCACAACACAAACTTCTGAACGATCATCTCTGTTTGCAGGTCCAGTGTTCGGCCAAAGAAATGAAACTAACGTAACCACCCCTCTGGGAGAAGCACACTGAGACCTGCTTCTCAAAGGTGCAATCTGTAGGAGATGAACCTCTGAACAATAGTCTTTGTTGATAGCATGTGTATTTGGCCAAAGACATGAAACTGATATAACACACTGGAGCGTGACACACTAGATACCTCTTCTTCAATGGACCCTGATCTCATTTCCAGTCAGGTCTGCAGTCAGCCTGCCAAAAAGGAAATGAGAACTATAAAGCTGTAAGAACTTGAACTGTATCCTATGTAGCATTGTTGTTACTTCAAGGAGGATTGCCCACTTGTACTTAGACTCCTGGGGTCTATCTGCCACTGTGCTGTAAACAATATATGTCAATATTATGTTTCTCCAGAGATGACCCATTCCTCCAATCTCTAGCCTCTCTCAATCAAGATTGTTTCACCAACATAGGCATCTCTAGCTTTCTGGAGCAAACTATCGACTTAGGGGTGTCTGGAATCATAAAAACCACGATTACATGACCATTCATCAATGCCTGGCTGCGTATGCAAAGTAAAGATCCAGTTATATTGCTACTCATCTGGCAATGAAAACCATTCAGGACACCACGTTTTGGCGTCCTATTATTCATCATGTGTCTGTTGTTTCACAAAAATATGGCACTTTGTATCCACAAAACATCATTTAAATTAAAATATTTACATTTCTTTGTTATCTTCTCTCAGTAGAAAATCTGCGTAAATATTTTTTGTATATTATTTCAATTCTAAGGAAAATATCTGCGATAATAATTAAGTACTTGCAACAGAACAATGTACAATTTATCTATAAATGGAATGTAACATTTTAGGAACTGATCTGCTTCAGATCTTGACACAATAGCAACCACACTGCTAGTCTGAGCAGCGAGTTCATTAATTTTGAGCCCACACCATCATTGGTCTCTACTGACACTGTCGAAGAAATGTCGTAATTTTGATATTATCATATTTTGACGCCAGTTAATTCTGTTTTGCAGAGACAGGTAGCAAAAAGGGAAGGTGAACCATAGTTATTAAATTTATAAGTGGCTACATTTCTTCCATAATGCTCCTCTCATTATTATGATGATTCATTAATTTGTTTGTACTGTCATAACTTCAAAAATATCAGAGACAAGGATGGAGATAGCTCTGTACACATGAGTTAGTATTCTGCAGTGTGATGACAGGTCTTTTCACTACAGTCAACAACATTCTAGTGTTTAATATCTTGTGGACTTGAAGACATTATGGATTTTGCTACAATACTCATGCAGATTTTTCGTAGTTACTTCGTAGAATTGCCAGAGAATTGATTAAATTAGCTGTAGATGGTGTATGGCTGTGAGGCAGACTCTGAACATGTTATCTTTGTCTGATAAGTACGATTTTAATGATTATAAAATGTAATAACAGATAAATGCTGTCAAGGTTCTTATTGTTATTATCAGTACTGGAAATTTTTAAGCAGAACCTTCATTGTGGAGTATGTTACCAATACAGCACCTTTGTGAAATACCTCTATTAATGCAACTGATTTCAGAATATGTTCATTCAATTGTCGGTATTATATGGGCTAACCTTTTGACCTTTCCCCAAACACAAAACACCTTATTTATAGTCTGTGCCTGGCCAGAGGTAATGGCATGTATATGATGAAATGGAATAAACACATTGAAAAACCACGTCCATTAATACAGAATTTAAGTTACTGCAGAGGCTGTGTACTGATAAGCAGCTGCAACTACTACAACCACAGCATGAAGAAAAAAATGCTAAAATTGCATCTGTAATGGTATACAGTTCTTAACACATTCACTTTATTGGCAGTACTGAATTGGTATATCAAGGTTTTAGATATTGTGTATTTTTTAAATTCTTTGTTATTAGTAATTTGTGACAGTCATCAGAAAGCTCCATGTGGGAAATATATCTGCAAGTTGCAATACATTTTTTGCATAACAGTTTATAGAAACTATTATTAATGGAAAAATATTAAAGATAGGAACATTCTGTGTAATTTTTTCTAACAATTACTCATATTTTATTTTTATTTTTGGAGACCATCTGTATGTTCACTAATAAGAAGTTTTGTCCATTCTTAGAAAGAATTAAGAACAACCATATAGACACCATACCATACAATAACTGATCAAGCCAATACATCATTTACAACTGACTTGGAGAAGATGTAAGAGCACTCATATGTGTCTGATTATCAATGTTTGGGAAAAGTTTTTCAATAGAAATATGCAAGTAATGAAGTACCAGTAGTATGCACTGAAACCAGCATTTTAATTACCATAACATACATTTATTATATTTTGAATTTATTATTGTGTAAGAGGGTTTTATTCATTTTGATTTCACAGTAAAAATTTAATACTCACTACGTGAGAAGTGCTAAAGCCTTATAGTTCTAAATTCCAAAGTAAAGATTTGTCATATTTTGATCCAGTTATCATATGATATATAGCAATGTTAAATCATTAATGAAAGGAAGTTCGCTTGAGACTGAAATTGGAGATCTTTATTTTAGTTTGTTACCTGCTCAAATAAAAAGAGTGTTGTTCCAAAATTATTGTAACTGTTCTACATTATTATCTAATTAAAAGGAAAAATGCTTAAATGCACAATTTTTGTATGTGGAAAATATAACATTTAGATTTGTACTTGAACGTATCTTATATCAATTTAAAAAAATCTGAGGTAACAAGCGATTTTTGATGTTACCTTCCGTCCTTATATCATAAATACATGTTGTTGTGCGCACATGAATGGATTAGTTGTGAAACTGTTTTAATAAATAGTTATGTACTGAGAGAATATGCTTTTCAGAGATTGTTCACTCTTTTAATACAGAGCTGTGAAGCAAGTAGTTTTCATGTAGCAAAAACATGAGTATTAAAAGATAATTTATCTATAACTTCATATGGATGTTTAAGTAATGCACTGTTACAGAAGGAGAAAATTAGTGTCTTAATTTAACAGATAGATAAATTGAAAGAAAACTTAGTTTTTTATACATGTAAATGTAAATTTCAGAGTGTATGTTAATGGTAATATTTGTACCACATTGTAATACTCTTCATGAAAAAATGAACTGCTGAAGTAAATGGTCTAGATTTTTAATAGTTATTGTAACTGTGTGTAAAAGAGATGGTTGAGGAGATACTGCAGAGCAGAGTGTTGGAAATGAAATTAGATTTTGGTTTCCTTGTCATGAGTCTCTGATTGTAAGCTGAAATTCAGCTGTAAATGCAAATTATAATTATGAGTGCTATTTTTGTATCAGCAATCTATAGCTAAAGCAAAGTTTTAGGAAGTGTTTGTGTATTGTCTGTAAAGAATTGACATTACAAGGACAATATTTTTTCCATGTGTGAATAAAATTTTAATCAATTTCCCAACTCATTGTAATAGTATGATTAAAGTGACCAGAAATAGTATACCACAGACCAGTAGGCCAACTTGAAAATAGGTGTCAGGTATGGGAATATATTATATCATCTTTCCTTCATCTTTCTTCATATTTTCACCTTAATCATTCTTGTTTGAGTTGTGTGAACTTCAAAACTTGCCTGGAGGTTTCATACCAACTAAAAATCTATTCTCATTATAAGTCATAATTTAGATTGGTCTGTGAAGTAATTATGTAATTCTCTACCACTGCTAAAAGGTACATGACAAAAATCACAAAATCAAGTAGGAATTAATTGTTTCAGCAAATCGTGCGGCAGATTCAAAATTATGTGTTCAGTTTAAGATTATCAAGTTATAAATAAGTGAATGTACCTAAAGGAAACATTCGAATTTAGCTGCAGAACTTAACTGGCTCATTAAAATGTCCTTGATTCAGTTCTAATGGTTATCATGTTTTATTAGAATTAACTAAACACAAATTTTTCCAGAGTAGACATCTAAAAAAATATTATTTCTTTCTAGTATGTGAGAAAGCAGAGTACAATGATTGTTCCTGAAACATATCGGCTTTTCCTATTTTACATTTATTGTGTGTGTGTGTGTATGTGTGTGTGTGTGTGTGTGTGTGTGTGTGTGTGTGTGTGTGTGTGTAATAGCTTTTATCATTTTCCTTCTGGCTGGCAGTATACAATGAATTTAAGAATAATGAAGCATATGCTTTGAAATTTCACATGATCCAGATGTTGCCTGAGTTCATATAATAGCTATCATCACAGATCAGTGTCATCTCTAGATACCATAAGATGAATACAAATATGTTATATAAGTTGTATGAAAACAGGGAGTTAATTAGTTAAGTCATGTGGATTCACCAAATGCTAGTCAGGAAAACCATACAGATTAATAGTACACTTTTGTCTTTGGTATGGTGCTTGTGAAACAGTCACTAAATGACAAGTCACATACAGTGCAGCAGTAAAAGAAATCTTGAAACATATCTATCTGAAACAAAATGTGTAGTTCCTTGATAGCTGCAGGAAGGTTTTTTTTTTTGCTTTTATTGATGTATCAAAAAACTATTTACATTTCCAATGAAAAGTCATTAAAAATGATGACTCCCATTTTTTAGACATTCAATTTTTAAAAATGTTTATGTATTCTGTGAATAGTCTTCTGTTTAATAATTCTTTCCACGCATCATAATACATGGCACCTGATGTCAATCAGTAATAGTTTTTGATTTTCATGTTATAACCAAAAGAAAAATATTAAAAAATTCTCTGATAGTCTTACATTCACTAAGTAATCATGAAAATTCTGAAGTTATCATTTCCTACTATTACTTCCATTGTTTTCCCAGTGAATATTATGAGTTAATCTGGCAGTTAAAGCACATGTATTGTCATTGTTGTGCAACTAACAATCTACAGAATGTTTACTGCCAATATAATAGCTATTGGAATTATGAAAAAGTAAGACATTTTTGCAGTGTGCATCAAATTCAATTGAGGTGTGTGAGATCTGCTTGTTGTACATGACTGTGCTCTGGTTGATGGATTTACAGTAGGCGTTTCAGAACGTTAATATGTATTTAATATTGAGATATTGTAAAGTGTAATATTGATGGAATTATTTTGTTGTACTTGTTTATGTAATATAATAGTTAATAAAACATGTTACTATAATTGAAAGTGTAACTTCTTTTTATGTTCCTACACACAAGCTTCCTTCTCATCAATAACAATATTTAATATGAATTCATGATGAGCAAACTGTATTTTATTTTCTACAAGATCACAATTATTCACATATATTCAGAATCACACAAAACAAAAATCATGACTACATGTTAATTCTACTGCTTCAACCATATTGACTGCATTATCGGTAGCAACTGCCATTACACTCTCATTGGCTGTACACAGCTCTTTGCAGGTCCTTGAGAACGTTTTAGTGATGTATTGTGATGCTTGTCTTTGGTCTAATTTGTACATGCCAAAAGTAACTGAAAATAGTATTCAGAATCACACAAAACAAAAATCATGACTACATGTTAATTCTACTGCTTCAACCATATTGACTGCATTATCGGTAGCAACTGCCATTACACTCTCATTGGCTGTACACAGCTCTTTGCAGGTCCTTGAGAACGTTTTAGTGATGTATTGTGATGCTTGTCTTTGGTCTAATTTGTACATGCCAAAAGTAACTGAAAATAGTCGAATGCCTGTTCTGAAATACACAGTCCTGCCTAAAAAACGTAAGGTACTGATAAACCATCTGTTATGAAAGCTATGTCTTCTTTAGTGGATGGATTTGTTTCAAAAGTTCATGAAATACTTTCATATCTTTTGTCCATCCAAAATCTGAGAACTGTCCTACTAGGGATCTCATAAGCAGGAGCAACTGTCTTCTGTAGATTTTCAAAGACATCATTATCAACAATGAAAAAAAACTGGTATCTTTAGGAATCGTATATTATATACCATTTTTAGGTTTCTTTGTCTTTATCCCAGATTTGAAATAAGCAGAGATATCTTGAAAACAAAATTATTCTTTGTTGGTGCTTTATAAGGACTATGTCCGAATCAGGACAACAGTTTCATTTGCAGTTTTAATCTTCTACTAGGAGAAAATTTGAATAATACTGTAAAGGATATGATGCACTCAGACTGAAGTTCACCAATGTTAGGTGGCTTTCTGGGACTTAACTGAGTCAGCCCTGAGACTGAAATCGTAATTTTTCTCTGTTTTCAATGTACTGTACTGTTTTGGAAAAATTTCGTTGTTGACAGTGTTATGAATATTTCTAATATGCCCAATATGTATTTCTGACAGACAGCATATACTTTTGGCATGGTATACTTTTTGATTTACTCTCATCAGCTGTGTTAAAAAACTTCTAACTGAACTTGTTTTCTTAAGTGCTGAAATATTAAATCTGTTCAAAACAGAGTTTTAAAAAAGTAAAAATTAACACAAAATCGATATCGTGGCATCACTAGTATTATTACTGAGAGCCGAGACAGATACTAATCTGTACAAATATTAATATTGGAATAAATAACGACTTTTAAAGATTCTAAATAATAACTTGTTACCATTAATTAATAAAAATGATGAAACAGATGTAGAAAAACAGAAGTGGTGCAACTAAGGAAAATCTGCATATATTTGAATGTTGTTAGACTAATGGGATCATTTGTAATGTCACAGTCATAGCTTTCTTGACTTCATATGCAGGGTGAGTCACCTAACATTACCGCTGGATATATTTCGTAAACCACATCAAATACTGTGTACCGTGAATGTGTACCGTGATGTGCCTACAACCCCAGAGAATATGAAACAACGTATTGTGGCAGCCTGCGGCGACATTACACCAAATGTACTGCGGCGTGTACGACATTCATTACGCCAGAGATTGCAATTGTGTGCAGCAAATGATGGCCACCACATTGAACATCTATTGGCCTGACATGTCGGGACACACTTTATTCCACTCCGTAATTGAAAACGGAAACCACGTGTGTACGTGTACCTCACCCCTCATGGTAATGTACATGTGCGTCAGTGAAAACGACCAATTAAAAGGTGTTAGCATGTGGACGTAATGTGCTGTTCCAGTCTCTTCTGTACCTAAGGTCCATCACCGTTCCCTTTGGATCCCTACGTAATTCGGTGCTCTCCCATACACACGATCGAACAGCGGAGGAGTGGTACTCAAGCGTCAACTTTAGGTTACAATATCTCCGGATGTAATTAACATTTTACAATGCAACAAACGGCTCTGATTACGTATTTTTTTATATGTTCAGATGTGCTAACAAAACTAACGGGGTTCCATTTTTAAAAAAACGTAGGTTTGTGTTAAAAAACATACTTCCGTGCATTTTTTTATGGTTTGTATTAACCAATTACACTAGCCCCTCTCCTCACGTTCGGTCTGTGGAATCGATTCGTCAGTATTTGATGTGATTTACGAAATATATCCAGCGGTAACGTTAGGTGACTCACCCTGTATATCAGTTGTCAACTTCTGTACTTATTTAATTACGATACATTGTAACAATAACAGGTGGCAGCAGTGAAACTAAATTCTGACCAGTGTCAGCATAAGAAATTTAAACAGACAGGTTCTGGCAGTGAATATGTGGTCTCAGCGTACTTACAAGGCGCCTTCAATTAGTAATACGAAACCTTTCTTCTGGCAGCAGGTTAGTTTTATTAGGATTCCAGTATACCATATTATTACCCACTTTTTTACTATAAAATCTTATTTGTCAACATAGTCTCCGTTCATTGTGACAGCTTTACGCCACATTACTGGGAGGGCCTATATGGTATGCCCAAGATACCACTCCACTGCTCGACCTTGAAGCCAATGTCTTGCTGCATCAACAAGATCCTCATCACCCACATTGCATCCTTCATTGGGCCAAACAACTGAAACTAAGAAGTTGCAGCGTGGATGATGAATAACAGTCCAACGAAGTTTAGGATGCTCCTCTCGGGTGCGCAGATGTGTGTGAGGATGTGCCGTGTCATGGAGAAGGAGAAGTTCGTTAAATTTTTGCGGAGACAAACACACCGAAATCGTTTCTTCAGTTTCCTGAGGATATCACAGTACACATCAGAGATGGTCATTGCACCTCAAGGAAGGACATCACATATATGATAGCTCCTTCAGAGTCCCAGAAGACGATCACCATAAATTCACCTGCTGAGGGTGCGACTTTGAACTTTTTCTTTGAAGGAGAGGTGGTGTAGCACCACTCCAAGCATTGCTGTTTTGTTTCTGGTGCTATGTGATGAAACCACGTCTCACCGCCTGTCACAATGTTGGACAAAAAGCTTTCATGGTCAGCCTCGTAACAAGCAAGCACAAGCAATTGCGCACAGAAGGCCCTTCGTTGCTTTTTATGCTCTTCTTTTAGGCGGCGAGTAACCCACCGGACACAACCCTTTGTGTACCCCAACTGGTGAACGAGTGTTTCAGCACAACCAACCGAGACGACCAGTTGTGTAGCCAGGTGTTTGAGAGCGATCCGTCGATCAACTCGAGTATCCACTCCTCACATTCCAACATTGCTGGAGTCACAGCTGTGTGCGGCTGCCTTGCGAGTGCGAGATGGGGCAGGTGTGCGTGACCTTATCGCTGTGATGAAAGACGTCTCGCCCAACTATCGACTGTAGTTTTGTTCACTAACAAGTCTCCTTAGACATTCTGAAAGCGCGATGCTCCGATTTTCCGCCAAAAAAAAAAAAAAAATCCATGCCAGCTTCGCTCGGAACACACCTCTGTTACAGCCTCCAGTTTGAAGGCTACGTATAGTGCTGCCACCTAACAGAACTTACTGAAACTGTAGGAGCTGAAGCGGAAATATTCCACAATGCCCCACAAAAAATTCTGCATTTTTTCAACCGAAACTGGCCGAGAGAGGAATGTGTTGCATTACTACACTACTGGCCATTAAAGTTGCTACAACAAGAAGAAATGCAGATGATGAACGGGTATTCATTGGGCAAATATATTATACTAGAACTGACATGTATTACATTTTCACGCAATTTGAGTGCATAGATCCTCAGAAATCTGTACTCGGAACAACAACCTCTGGACATAATAACGGCCTTGATACACCTAGGCATTGAGTCAAACAGAGCTTGGATGGTGTGTACAGGAACAGCTGCCCATGCAGCTGCAACACGATACCACAGTTCATCGAGAGTAGTGACTGGAGTATTGTGACGAGCCAGTTGCTCGGCCACCATTGACCAGACGTTTGCAATTGGTGAGAGATCTGGAGAATGTGCTGGCCGGGGCAGCGGTCGAACATTTTTTGTATCCAGGACCTGCAATATGTGGTCGTGCATTATCCTGCTGAAATATAGGGTTTCGCAGGTATTGAATGAAGGGTAGAGCCACGAGTCGTAACACATCTGAAATGCAACATCCAATGTTCAAAGTGCCGTCAATGCGAACGTGACCGAGACGTGTAACGAATGGCACCCCATACCGTCACGCCGTGTGATAATCCAGTATGGCGATAACGAATACACGCTTCCCATGTGCGTTCACAGCGATGTCGCCATAAACGGATGCCACCATCATGATGCTGTAAACAGAACCTGGATTCATCCGAAATAATGACGTTTTGCCTTTCTTGCACCCAGGTTCGTCGTTGAGTACACCATCGCAGGCATTCCTGTCTGTGATGCAGCGTCAAGGATTACCGCAGCCATGGTCTCCGAGCTGATAGTTCATGCTACATGCTGCTGCAAACGTCGTCAACCTGTTCGTGCAGATGGTTGTTGTCTTGCAAACGTCCCCATTTGTTGACTCAGGGATCGAGACGTGGCTGCACGAGCCGTTACAACCATGCGGATAAGATGCCTGTAATGACTGCTAGCGATACGAAGCCGTTGGGATCCAGCGCGGCGTTCCGTATTAACCTCCTGAACCCACCGATTCCATATTCTGCTAACAGTCATTGGATCTCGACCAACGCGAGCAGCAATGTCGCGATACAATAAACCGCAATCGCGATAGGGTACAATCCGACCTTCATCAAAGTCGGAAACGTGATGGTACGCATTTATCCTCCTTACACAAGGCATCACAACAACATTTCACCAGGCAACGCCGGTCATCTGCTGTTTGTGTATGAGAAATCGGCTGGAAATGTTCCTCATGTCAGCACGTTGTAGGTGTCGCCACAGGCACCAACCTCGTGTGAATGCTCTGAAAAAAGCTAATCATTTGCATATCACAGCATCTTCTTCCTGTCGGTTAAATTTCGCGTCTGTAGCACGTCATCTTCGTGGTGTAGCAATGTTAACGGCCAGTAGTGTAATTGAGCACCACTCACACAAATTGTTTAGATGTCTATCATTAATGGATGCACATTGTCATTGCATTGGAAAAAATACATTTTACCATCATATTAGCAGAGGAAAGTCGTACTAACATAATTGATAGCTAGTATTTAGGAAGCTATGGCATATCTGACAGGTAACTCATTTCGGAATTCTTGTAACATCTACCATACACTTCTCATTTTTTTGTGGAAATTTTAAGTCTTGCACTAAATGGCATCATGGTCTTGGTGGAAACGATTAGAATATTGGGAAAGTGTTTAACACAGATAAAATGTGACCCACGCGCACAGCACGCATAACAGACTGGATCTGGCTAGAAATGTGACTCACAGATTTCATTATTTAAAATGTCCTCCCTCCGTCAGATTTGTAACTGCTTCCCCTGAACTAATGTGTGTAACTCTGTTGGGAATTTTTGCATTCACTCAGGGAAGAGTTAAGATGTTACCGGACGACTGAACTGAAATAGTACCTTTAGCGGCCATTTTTAATTGGTTGTACTTTCGCTTGTCATTAATACACTCTCTTCTACGCACGTAGCTCACGAATACGAATTACACTGTGTCTATGACACGATTTATGTTCTGCCTTTTCTCAAACCGAGCATTCTTTTCGCTTGGTCTCGTTGTAAGCTTTCTGACGAAGTTTTACTGTGCGTTGTTTTCACTACGCTTATTACACTTAAGGGCATTTGTGCAATTATTAATTATATGTCATTCATAAATTTTACTGCGTAAGCATCAATTTCATTTGTCGTGTTGCTGTTACTATCACTGGTGACTGTACACAATGGAGAGTGGTTATTTAAACATTGGAGTTGCGAAAGAAATTGGAGCAAATATCACAGCAGGTATTGGGGAAGTATAGATAGGGTAATATTCACTTACGACGAGCAGTGCACTACGGCAACTTTGAAAACAGAACCATACGAAAAACGGAAAAGAACTCCTTCAAGAATTTCAACACATTTTCCACTTGTGATCAAAGTTAACGGCATCAGAAGTAGATGAAAGTAGTACCGCTGTTCAGCAGGAATGAATATTTCTCGATTCTGTGTCATGTTTTTTTCCGCCTTTACCCACTAGTTTGTTTCGGTAGAATTGATGACTTCGTTCCGATTCACGAAACGAACTATTGCCTGGGTGCAATGTGTCTACATATACATCGACATACATACTACGCAAGCCACCGTACGGTGCGTTGCAGAGGGCACTTTGTGTCACTAACACCTTGCCCTCTCAGACGAAGAAAATTATTTAAGAATGCAACGGGAAAAAGACATCAGTACATCGAAAATATCGAAGCCTTAAAAATACAACGCTTCTATTCGACGTATCGATAGTAAACCAAGAGTATTTTTAGTATATCCGTGTATTTCGTCCATCCATATACCAAAAGAAGTCTTACGTTGTGAGTTTTATTGTGGAGTCTACTGCAATTATATGTGCAAGATTATTACAGTCCAGAATTTTTATTCGGATGTTGATGTGTATCATTAGTGAATTGTTCGAACCTCTTTGATTACATACATGACAACCTGTTCTCAGTGAGACACGGGGAAAACCGTCCAACAACAAGTGCTGAACCAGTCAAGAATGGATTTGAAAGTGAGAAGTCGCCACTCAAATCTTCTGTGGCATCCTGAATCTGGTGTTGGCAAGTAATATTAATTTAATAAAGACTACCACATGAGCCACTGTTGCTAATAATTCTGTGCCATTCTCTTTCATGGAACACACCAACTAGAACAACAACTCTTCTTGCAGAAATATGTCCATAGTCAAATATGTGGCATCCTGGCTACTAATCTAAATGGAATGGTTCAAACTTATTCCCTTTCCGACGATGAGATACTGTTGCGAAATAGTTTTCCACTCATGGTGTCAATAACATTTTTCTAAAGGAAATGGACGAATGACGAGAGGAGTAATTTACATCCTGCTCTTTTGATGAGTGATTTGTAAGCCTTCCCATGTACTATCTATTTATTTATAGTTGGGTAAAAAATAAGTGTTTTCATTAGTACCTCACTTATACAAGGTCAAATCCGAAAATATTTGCCTGTATTTTTTTGTTAATTCGCCCTGATGACTATGGAACCACTGTCCAATTGCTGTCTTGGCTTCATTGTTACTTGTGAATAGCTGTCCTGCCAGGAACTTCTCCATCATCATCATCAGTGTTCTTCCTAAAGGCAGGTTTTCGCGTGGCAGTTCTCCAGGCTGTCCTGTCTTCTGCCATCCTCTTCAGGTCTGCATAATTTCCTCTTCCCTTTATGTCGTCTATCATCTTGTATCTCCTTCCTCTCAATCTTCTCCCACAAACCAATCCTTCCAAAGCATCTGCTAGCAAGCACTCCCTTCTCAATGATTGTCTCAACCAGTTCTTTTTCCTTTCTCTTACAACCTTCAGCAGACATCTTCTCTCACCAACCCTTTCCAATACTCTTTCAGTACTCACTTTTTCCATCCAGCTTATTCTCTTCGTTCTCCTCCACATCCGTATCTCAAATGCTTCTAACCTTTTTTCATCCTCTCGTCTCATTGTCCATGTTTCTGCCCCATATAGAACCACACTCCAGACAAAACATTTTCCAAGCCTTTTCCTTAGACCTTTATCTAATTTGCCACATAAGAGTCTCCTCTTTCTGTTGAATGCCTCCTTCGCTATGGCAATTCGAGTTTTCACCTCCTGGAGACATCTAAAGTCTTCAGTTTTTTGCTTCCAAGATATTTTAATGCACTTACTTGGCTAATGGTAGATTGTCCTATTTTAATATTGGACGGTTTCTATCTTGTACTGATGACCATACTCTTTGTTTTTGCTGTGTTTATTTGCATCCCATATTCCACACAAGCTTCATTCAGATCTTTCCGCATGTTATTCACTGACCGCTCACTTTTTGCCACTAATACATTGTCATAAGCAAATCTTATACATTCTATTCTCTTTCCACCAATACATATTCCTCTTTTCCCATCTAAGCCTTTCGCAATAATCTCTTCAGGGTATGTGTTAAACAACAGTGGGAAAAGGCAACTACCTTGTCTAACACCTCGTCCATTGTTGCTTCCTTCTGACATTTCATTTCCATACCTTATCCTTACTTTCTGGTGTAAATATAGATTCTGTATCAGTTGTCTCTCTTTCCAATTTACTCCTTTCCTCTTCAAAATATCCATTAGCTTGTTCCACTGAACTCTGTCGAAAGCCGTTTCTAAATCTACAAAAACAGCAAAGATTTCTCTACCGTTTTTCATCTTTCCCCAATAGTTCTTAACAGGCCAATAGCATCTCTTGTTCCTTTTCCTCTTCTAAATTCGAACTGCTCCTCTGCAATCCTTCTATCCAGCTTGCCATATAGCTTTCCTTCAACACTCTCAGCAAGACTTAAGCTGCATGAGAAATTTGACTGATGCTCCTATGCTCTTCACATTTTTTAGTGTTTCTCTTTTTCTCTGTTGGTATCGTATTTGTTGCAAGGAAGTTCTCAAGCCATTCCCCTTTGTCATATATCTAGTTACAGAGGTAGACTATTTCTTTTCTTGCCTTATTTCCCAGGCTCTTCAACATTTCTGCTGGCAAATTATTAATTCCACATGTCTTCCTGTTCTTCATCTCCTTCAGCGCCTTTTCTACTTCTGCTTCCAAGATGGTGAATCCCTTTCCATCTTTCGGCCCGTATTGCTCCTCTTCAACCTTAATTTCGCTTTGTATTTGATCCCTCTTTGTCGAGCTCACAACACCACGACCTCACATTTCTCAAAGCGAGATTGTTTTCCCTTCATGTGGGCTGCATTTCCCTGTAGATCTCGATGGGCGTTCGTCCCTTGGTCCATAGAAAACGAATCACATTTAGTTGCTCTAACGCCATGGGCGTGTGAAGCACAACTGCCATCTTTAACAACTGACAGCAGCACCATGCCGTGGAGCTACCAGCAGATAAGCTCGGCATGAAGCAAGAAAGGTCAGAGACTAGGAGTGGATATCTTGACTTCGCGTTTACAACCGTAGTTCGCTAAAAAAGATGGGGCAAATACTTTCTGATTTGTCCTCGTACATGCTGGCGGAAAATGCTAAGGAGGTGGTTCCAACACGCTGCATGAATAAAGACACTCTCTTGAGAGTCTGTTGTGGAAAGCATTAATGTTGAGTGCAAATACGAAAACATTAATATTTTGATGGACAGACGGAAGTGCTGTGTAATTGTAGAAGGAATGAACATAAAGAAATTTAAAGAGAAAATGAAACCTTTCAGCAGACTTTGTAATAATCATCTTATCACTTAATAATCTACCAGACACTATAATAATTGTGAATTGGAAAGTGGATAGGAGCGCGAGATGCTGTGAGAAACTTTGTAATAATGTTCTCCTCTCTGAAATATAAGAAATGGAGACCAATCATACGTGTACTGGTGCACACAGCAACAGGAAACGTTGACCACGATGAATGAAACTGAAGAGACATGTGCAGAAACTGAGGTATCAGAGAAGTCCAAGAATAGAGGTAAGTATTTATGAAGGAAAGGAAGATCAATGTTTAACGTGCAGTGGACGACTTGGGCATTAGACACAGAGCATAAACTCATAATAGACAGTGATGCAGAAGGAAATCAGCTGTATCATTTTCAAAGGAACCACTCCAGTGTTAAACGATGTAGGAAAATCACTAAGAATTTTGAATTGGGTGGTCAGACAGGGAACTGAGTGGAAATCCATTGCCTTTGAACTGTAACACCGGAGAAGGAAAATAAATTTTGGAGAATGTCGTTCAGAGAAGAGACGTTAGGGGTGAGGAAGGCTCACAGATTTGTGAAAAAAGTAATAACAAACATACAGTCTTGAGAAACCAAAAAGAAAGTACATCTCAAAAAGGCCATGATACATACACTGTACTCTATAAGTTTGGAAACACCATGCTACGTATTACAACAGAGCAAGATCGAAGTGACCTAAGTGAGTTACTGATTAGAATACAGTATAGTATGCCCAAATAGCGATAAGTAATGACACTTACAGCATTGTACAGATAAGTGACTCATTTTTGAGACGTTTGTATTCTTTTTTGCCTGCCTCATTTAATGTATTTTTATATTTTCTCCTTTCATCAATTAAATTCAATATCTTTTCTGTTACCCAAAGGTATTTACTAGCCTTCGTAATTTTACCTACTTGATCCTCTGCTGCCTCCACTATTTCATCTCTCAAAGCTACTCATTCTTCTCTAAAGCTCTCTCTGAAACTCTCTACAACCTCTGGTTCTTTCAGTTTATGTAGGTCGCATCTTAAATTCCTCTTCAGTTTTTTCTGTTTTAATCTACAGTTCATAACCAATTAATTGTGGTCAGAGTCCACATCTGCCCCTGGAAATGCCTTACCATTATATAATCTATCTGGAACTTTCCAGCGTCTTCAGGCCTCTTCAATGTATACCCCTATTTGATTTTGTATTTATAATACTGTATTCACCTGACCAGAAGTCTTCTTCCTTATGCCACCAAACTTCACAAATTCCCACTATACCTAACTTAGAACTACTGATTTCCCTTTTTAAATTTTCTAACCTACCTGACCGATTAAGGGATCTGACATTCCAAGCTCCAATCGGTACAACGCCAGTTTTCTTTCTCCTGATAACAACGTCCTCCTGAGTAGTTACCGTCCGGAGCTCCGAATGGGGGACTATTTTACCTCTGGAATATTTTACCCACGTGGAAGACATCATAGTTTAACCATACAGTAAAGCTGCATAGCCTCGAAAAAATTATGGCTGCAGTTTCTCCTTACTTCCAGCCAGTTGCAGTATCAGCACAGCAAAGCTGTTTTGCTTAATGTTACAAGGACATATCAGTCAGTCATGCAGATTGTTGCCCTCGCAACTGCTCAGAAGGCTTCTGCCCCCCTTCAGGAATCACATGTTTGTCTGGCCTCTCAACAGATACGCCTCCGTTCCGGCTGAACCTACGGTATTGCTATCTAATCGCTGAGCCACGAAAGCCTCCCCACGAACGGCAAGGCACATAGTTCATTGGATGGGCGGGGGGGGGGGGGGGGGGGTAGGGGAGGGTGTGTGCCCACAGATACGCAAGACACCAGGATTTAAAGACAGATTACGGTGCTAAGACGTTTCGAAGGCTGACATGAATACTGACCGTGACTTACATAAAAATACTGTTTATTGTTCAAGGATGGACAACCATTCACAACGAACGGGTGGAAAAGTCCAGGAAAGAGAAAAAGGGAAGAAGGTAGATAGTATATGATAAAGTTATGGACTGGCATAGTTAGTAGGTAGGAAAAATTCTGGTACGTATTATTGTGAGAGTGTCTTCAATGGAACCATCAGATTAATGTAGTATAATATTAGAAGGATTGGTAATTCTTAACGGTGTCTGGCATTATGTCAGTGATGCCCAGGACAGGCAGCATGTGGATGTCACATGCCATTTTTATCAGAGAACGCACCTGGTGTCAGAAGAGCTCAGACATACAGTGAGCTTCAGCTCTACACGTTTGGCCTAATATTTGTAAGATTTGCTTTCACTGATATTGCAACAACAACGACTAATCAAGTAAAGTGGCGTAGGAAGTGAATATGTTTGGTGTTGATAAAATATATTTTGATTTGTGAAAACGTGTAGAATTAGACGGTGATAGGCAATGAGCAAAGTTTATGCCAGGCGAGACACCATCACTCCAACTCAAGTCAGAAGATCCATTGACTATTTCAGTGGTTGCTATCTCAGTGGAGTGATTTTATCGTTACTGATGGCCAGCTTGTTACGATGTTGGGGTTATTTTATTTGCATATCTTGGAAAAGATTGTTTTATTAATTTCCAACATATCCTAAGCTGTCTTCATAGTTTAGTCTGCAGTTCTACGTAGTTTAAAATTTTAACTTCAACCACGACTACCTTTTCCGTTTTTATCAATACTGCCGTATCGAGTAGGAGATACTGTCAGATGGTCCCCTTCAGTTATAATAAAAGTAACTGCTAATCATATGCAACTGACGTAACTCTCGAAGACCTTCAGAACTGGCAGATACTGGTCCCCAACAATATATTAAAATTTTATCAGATTTGTCTGCTGTTTATTTCAGAGTGTACCAATCTCACCCAAAGTGTTTCCATGTTAGAATCATTCACATTCGGAAGTGCAATTTACTATCAATTGCATGGTAAGCAAGATCAGGTAAGGTGAAGAGGTCGAGTATATGTAGTTGGATTCCTAAGACTCAGTTTCAACTGGCTTTTCGCTATCAAATACAGCCATGCACATTTGTTAGACTTCCACTGACTGATAAAGGGACTTCGCTTATGGCACGTTGCTGATGAGGATTTTGACACCAAACCAAAAAACATACACATCATGAACGAGTTATCCGAATGGGACGGAAATCGATAGATGTGGATTACATGTACAGATAGACAATTTTAGAAAAATGAGTGATTTATTCAAGAGAAAATCCTTCACAACCTGAGCATTTCAACAACGTATTGGTCCAACAATGGCCCTTATGCAAGCACTTATTCGTCTTGGTATTGATCGACAATGTTGGACATCCTCCTGAGGGATATCATCCCAGATTCTGTCCAATTGCCGTGTTTGATCGTCAGAATCCAGAGCTGACTGGAGAGCCCTGCCCATAATCCTCCAAACTTTCTCAATTGGGGAGATATCCGGCGACATTGCAGGCGAGGACGGGGTTTGGAAAGCACGAGGACAAGCAGCAGAAACTCTCGCTATGTCCAGGCGGGCTGAAATGTAAGCCCAGAATGGCTTGCCATGAGGGAAAACAAAGGGGGGCGTCGAATATCGCCGACGTATCGCTGCGTTGTAAGGATGCTGCGGGTGACAACCAAAGAGCTCAGCTACGAAAAGCATCTGTAACCCAGACCATCGCTAATGGTTGTCGGGCAGAGATACATCTTCACTGGTCTTGGGGCTCAGTTCAAAGCGGAACTCATCACTGAAGACCATTTTATTCCAGTCAATGATATTCTAAACCATAGACGTGTCTGTAAACATCCCGGACAGGAGTGAGATACCAACCTGACTTATCGTGCCATACGACCCGACAACCAGGAGCGATGATTTGCAGTGCGATTTCCTTTCATGGCTGGACCACACTGGTTACCATCTGCTGCACTTTAGCTGATGCCAATAACATCACCTAGATGGTAATAAACACGCGGCCAAGGGTGGTCCTAGCTGACGACAGAGGACACGTTGGCACCAGGTGCATGGGTCACGGAACAGAAACGCGGCTCCTCAACTCAGCAATGGACGCATCTGGAGTGACTGCAGACAATGCGAATCCGAACTCTTCAGACGCTGAGCTCTTCGTATTCTTTATCAGCTGTTGTGTGTACTAGTAACATTTCGTAACAGCGTGGCCGGCACTGAAAAAGACCCAATGGATTCCACGTCACAAAGTGAGATGGGTGGTATAATTGACATGAATAAAATTAAAAGAGAGCAAAGTAGCACGGAAGTTTTCAATGCTGATATGAAGGGGTTATTCCAATAGTGGTACAAGTCCATTTTTGTTCATTGTGAGATACAGAGTCCTAAAATCTGCAGTTGAGATACCATAAATATTCAAGCATATGGTTTCTTGCTAGAGATGAACCTTTCTTTCTGTTTGTTTGGATCATTAATTTCAGAAGCATTATAGGCAGAAAAGTGGAGGTAATGGACTTGTACCACTATTGAAATAAGCGCTTCATATATACTCGACATGAGTAGCATATGAAGAGGACATGGGGTTAACATCAACAAGTACTGTATCACTAGAAGTACTAAAAGCTAAACGGCTACAAATCAGTTCGAGTGATGCAGTGCCTACAAGTACTGATGACACTAAAAATAACAGATGAAGTAGCGGACCAATTAGCTTCCAAAGTAGAGACGGATGAGTAAAATGTTTTACTACTGTCATTAATTACAACATTAGTAATCTCAAAATGGAATTGACGAATGAAATGAGGAAGGGTAATGAAGAAGTAATATCCATCCAATGTAAAACCAGAGGTTGAAAAGATTAATGCCAATATGTCAACAGAAATCACCAAGTTAAAATCTGATGTGAAGCGTGACACTGAAGAATACTTTGTTCAATATTGAGTACAATAAGAGCAGCAGATTTCTATGAAGAGGAAAATAATGTTTCCAAAAGTAGAATTATATCTTAGCAATGCGTGCAAAAATTGTGATGCACGAGCTAAGGAAACTGAAGGAAAGATCGGTAAAAGGTTGGAAGCTAACAGAGCTGCCTATAGCACTTTCAGTGACCAAATAGGGCTAAGGTACCCAGAATATGAGAAGACTGTAGTTCAAGAACTAAGTAAAATGGTAAAATAATGCTTGATCAGAGCACTAATTTTAAGGAACATGTAACCAAGACGAGTCGCATGCTGTGTGCTGAGCAAATAGACGCGAGCAGAGCAGTTGGCACATAATAGAGTGGAAACGGCCAAGTAATCAAAACCGATTAGGAGACCTCAAGTTGTCAGGAAATGTATTACCGTACTTCAGGAGAAGTTGAATTTATTTGTTGTTGAAAATTTGATAATGGTCCGCACGTAAATGTGCTTCTGAAATTCATACAGGCTGTTATGCATGTGTTACCAGAATCCTGGTCTTGACATGAACAGATTTCTTTTGTAGATGGACATTTCAGAGATGATGGACAAATGATGTAGCTAATGACTGTAAGGGTTTACAGGAGTTCGAGGACAGTTTTTAAAAGAGTATTGTGTGGGGTGGCGGGTGGAATTTAATTGTTAATATATGAAATGTTTCTGTTTTTCCCGCCCGATGCACCATATGTGGGGCGGCGGATGGAATTTAATTGTTAATATATGTAGAATGTTATGTAGAAAAGATGCATTTCCCGGCCGATTAACCATATGTGGGGCGGCGGGTGGACTTAATTGTTGTTAAATGTTTCTATTATTTATGCAGTCTTTTGCCGTTCTCAACACTGGCTTTCTACCTGCAATATTGGCAACCAGAAAGTGATTAACAAAACGTGAAGCCTGTAATTACACTCCTGGAAATGGAAAAAAGAACACATTGACACCGGTGTGTCAGACCCACCATACTTGCTCCGGACACTGCGAGAGGGCTGTACAAGCAATGATCACACGCACGGCACAGTGGACACACCAGGAACCGCGGTGTTGGCCGTCGAATGGCGCTAGCTGCGCAGCATTTGTGCACCGCCGCCGTCAGTGTCAGCCAGTTTGCCGTGGCATACGGAGCTCCATCGCAGTCTTTAACACTGGTAGCATGCCGCGACAGCGTGGACGTGAACCGTATGTGCAGTTGACGGACTTTGAGCGAGGGCGTATAGTGGGCATGCGGGAGGCCGGGTGGACGTACCGCCGAATTGCTCAACACGTGGGGCGTGAGGTCTCCACAGTACATCGATGTTGTCGCCAGTGGTCGGCGGAAGGTGCACGTGCCCGTCGACCTGGGACCGGACCGCAGCGACGCACGGATGCACACCAAGACCGTAGGATCCTACGCAGTGCCGTAGGGGACCGCACCGCCACTTCCCAGCAAATTAGGGACACTGTTGCTCCTGGGGTATCGGCGAGGACCATTCGCAACCGTCTCCATGAAGCTGGGCTACGGTCCCGCACACCGTTAGGCCGTCTTCCGCTCACGCCCCAACATCGTGCAGCCCGCCTCCAGTGGTGTCGCGACAGGCGTGAATGGAGGGACGAATGGAGACGTGTCGTCTTCAGCGATGAGAGTCGCTTCTGCCTTGGTGCCAATGATGGTCGTATGCGTGTTTGGCGCCGTGCAGGTGAGCGCCACAATCAGGACTGCATACGACCGAGGCACACAGGGCCAACACCCGGCATCATGGTGTGGGGAGCGATCTCCTACACTGGCCGTACACCACTGGTGATCGTCGAGGGGACACTGAATAGTGCACGGTACATCCAAGCCGTCATCGAACCCATCGTTCTACCATTCCTAGACCGGCAAGGGAACTTGCTGTTCCAACAGGACAATGCACGTCCACATGTATCCCGTGTCACCCAACGTGCTCTAGAAGGTGTAAGTCAACTACCCTGGCCAGCAAGATCTCCGGATCTGTCCCCCATTGAGCATGTTTGGGACTGGATGAAGCGTCGTCTCACGCGGTCTGCACGTCCAGCACGAACGCTGGTCCAACTGAGGCGCCAGGTGGAAATGGCATGGCAAGCCGTTCCACAGGACTACATCCAGCATCTCTACGATCGTCTCCATGGGAGAATAGCAGCCTGCATTGCTGCGAAAGGTGGATATACACTGTACTAGTGCCGACATTGTGCATGCTCTGTTGCCTGTGTCTATGTGCCTGTGGTTCTGTCAGTGTGATCATGTGATGTATCTGACCCCAGGAATGTGTCAAAAAAGTTTCCCCTTCCTGGGACAATGAATTCATGGTGTTCTTATTTCAATTTCCAGGAGTGTATATCATTAAAGTCATCCCAGAATTAACACTTCACTCGAAAACGATTTCATGGTTACTCGTATCCCGAGTAACTTATTACGGCATCTGAGGCTGTTTATAGCAATGATACTGACGCGACGCGACTCCCGGCACAGGTGGTGTGCTATCCAGAGTCTGGAGAGAACTGGGGCCTTTTCCTCTCGCGCCGCGTTCTTATATATAAAGCCGCGGTGCGGACGGCTAAGGGAATGCCTGATAAATTCCGCTCTCCCGACTAGCCGCTTGACTAGTAATGCACCACTTTAAGTTATCGAATAAATCATTGCTTCCTTTTCTGATGGCCGATGAAGCTCTCAATTTAAATGTGCAATCAGCAGACAGGTAAGTAATCATAATACAAGTCTGACGTGGCTAAGTCAAATATTTTGGGCGAGAGAATTAATTTAATTACGCTACACGCAGTAGATGAGCTCTGAACTTGCTCTTTGGAGATACACTACAGCTATAGTTTTATTGTTGTTCTGTTGAAACTTCTCTCATCTTTATGATTATAGCGGATCTCCCTTCTACTTAAATTTAAACATCCTAGCCTTATTTATTAGCCTACTTAATCTATCTTGCTTCCTTAATTTCTAAGACAAAAACCAGAAAATCATGAATTTCAACTAAAATTTTAATTTGTGAGATCCAGAATACTGTTTCTACTAAATTATTATGCAAAAGGAATCTAAATAAAAATTTTTAAGTTTCTAGCTCTTTTCTGTTGCGCCAATGATTTTTACAGGAAAACGTCCAAATTTCGAAAATAGTTAAAGTTATTGAACTGACATTCAACACATATTGATTTAGTATTACTCCTGACATGCTAGAAACGTTTCAGGTTATTTACTTGATTTTTAAAGTATTGCGCAACATTAATGACGTCAGAGCTAATTACAGCGGACTGGCTGGCACGCAATGGAAAGACTGATGTGAATTTTATACGGCGTGAGTAGGCTGCTTCCCTACAATTGGTCTTTGGAAATTCAGAGGAAATTTCTCCTAGACTTTTAGAGCAGCAACAAGTATCATCAAGACTGCGGCATAATGAACGGATTCTGCGATTACTCGTGGAAACGAATTAGGTACCTTGATGCAGGCATGGTTATAAAATTGTTGTCTGTCCGTATAGAATATAGGTTACCATTCTGTATTCTGGAGGAGTTGGTTGCAGTGCAGCGCGATAGTTACGAGAGTTAAGTGCAATTCCTCAAAAGAGTGGAACGCTTACATGGCCACTGTGGCGGGCAGCCGAATGTGCAGCAGTGGGCGCAGCGTAGTGGAAGGACCAAGCATCTCATACGTGGACGCCACCACGACCAAGTGCACACAACAGGCAATAGAGCAGCAGCCATTGTGGCAACAGTGTGGAGTAGGGCAGTGAGCATATTTCACATGACCCTAGGCAACCAGAGATAGCAAGGTCTGTGATCCCAATTTTGCAAACTGGTAGAGGAGGTCAACTTAATGAGCTTAAACGGAATGCAGAAAGTAGACGTGAGGGTTGTCGTTGGTGGCATCCAGGAGTATTCAGTGGGAGAAACAGGTCCACCGACTAGCTTAGCCAGTCAGTGGCTGGGGGGTGTCCTAGCGACCTCGGGTGGGGGGTGGGAGACTGATAGGCTTGAGGAGTAGGGGAAGAGACATGTCTGTATCAACGAATACGGGTGCAGAGCGGCGCGACCTTCACAACAGCAGTTCAAACCATCATGACATTCTTGACTTATTTGCACCGCTTTCACTTTGGGAGTTGGGCTACTGTTGATGAACAGTAACCGACAGGAACAGGAAACATAAGGAAAAGGAACAACAATTCATTGAGCTGGCAAGTGTGGGAACCTGGGGCTCCAAATCAGCATATAAAATAACGTAAGGATGAAAGTACTTTCGAATAGGAAGCGAGGGAACTCAGGCAAAGTAAGCAAAATAAAAAGTGAAAGAGTGCCTCTAGAGAGAAGCGACATTATCTATAAATTCCTATAAAGTGGAAATTTCTAATATTAACTGTTCTTAATATTCGATAACGATCATGCAATGCATTAATTCTCTCAGGCCCAGTGAGACGGAGCTTTGTCAACTGTCGCTTCACGACAGGATGTTTAGAGAGTTTAACTTCTGCCTGTATGAAGTGCAAAGGCAGAAAATTCTACCTGATGTAAACCTTCTTGTACTACACTGTAGAGACGATGAAACTGGTACACCTGCCTAATATCCTGTAGGGTCCCCGCGAGCACGCAGAAGTGCTGCAACATGATATGGCATGGTCTTGACTAATGTCTGAAGTAGATCTACAGGGAACTGACACCATGAATTCTACAGGGCTGTCCATAAATCCGTAAGATTACGAGAGGTTGGAGATCTCTTCTGAACAGCACGTTGCAAGGCATCCCAGATATGCTCAATAGTGTTCATGTCCGGAGAGCTTGGTGGCCAGCGGAAGTGTTGAAACTCAGGAGAGTGTTCCTAGAGCGACTAGGCAGCAATTCTGGACGTGTGGGACGTCGCATTGTCCTGCTGGAATTGCCCAAGTCCGTCAGAGTGCACAATGGACATGAATGGATGCGGGTGATCAGACATGAGTCGGCCGGTGTGGGCGAGCCGTTCTAGGAGCTTCAGTGTGGAACCGCGCGACCGCTACGGTAGCAGGTTCGAATCCTGCCTCGGGCATGAATGTATGTGATGTACTTAGGTTAGTTAGGTTTAAGTAGTTCTAAGTTCTAGGGGACTGGTGACCTCAGATATTAAGTCTCATAGCGCTCATAGCCATTTGAACCATTTGATCAGACAGGATGCTTACGAACGTGTCACCAGTCAGACTTTCTAGACGTATCAGGGGTCCCATGTCACTCCAATTCGACATATCCCACACCATTACAGAGCCTCCACCAGGTTGAACAGCCCCCTGATGACATGCAGGGTACTCGGATTCACGAGGTTGTGTCCATACCCGTACACGTCCATCCACTCGACACAATTTCAAAAGAGACTCGTCCGATCAGGCAACATGTTTCCAATAACCAACAGTCCAACGTCAGTGTTGACGGGCCCAGGTGAGGCGTAAAGTTTTGTGTCGTGCAGTCATCAAGGATACACGAGTGGTCATTCGGCTTCGAAAGCCCATAACGATTATGTTTCGTTGAATGGTTCGCATGCTTACACTTGTTGTTGGCCCAGCATTGAAATCTGCAGTAATTTGCGGAACGGTTGCACTTCTGTCATGTTGAACGATGCTCTTGAGCCGTTATTGGTCCCGTTCTTGCAGTATCTTTTTCCGGCAGCAGCGATGTCGGTGATTTGATGTTTTACCGGATTTCCGTTATTAACGGTGCACTCGTGAAGTGGTCGTACGGAAAAATTCCCATTTCATTGCTACCTCGGACATGCTGTTCCCCATCGTGGCCGTATTACGCCTGTTTACATATCTCTAAATTTGAATATTCATGCCTATACCATTTTCTTTGGCGCTTCAGTTTAGTAGTAGTAAATGGTTTAGGGAGTTAGTTATTAGTTGACGGAATAAGAATAAAAAGATAGTAACAAATTAGCTTCATTTGAAGATTGATTTCGCTGTATAATTTTACTACCACAAATCTACCCTGGTACAATGCAAGTGACTGGTCTCATTTGGGATTAATCAGGTGTAACCAAACAAGCTGCATCCATCTGTCATACAGATACAGTTCTCCTCATTCTAACAACTCCCTACATCCTACCCAACCTCAGAAGACATACGTTTTGCCACATCTGTTCTCCAAGATAGCTACGCCTTCGAGCCACTTGATATTCTCGAACAAATCACAATGGTTGATCGTTTCGTATTTCATGTAAGTACTGTCCCCTACACTTTCCCAGGACCCCTCCTAATTCATTTTTCTCACCTACATAACCTTGTCTGAATCCACTCTCTTGTTCAGTACTTCCAGTTCTAGTGCACCAAATCCACATTGCAAACACACACATATCCTGTTCGATTACCGCAACCAGCGGAATAAAACCTGACAAATTACTTTTGCCAACCCCCAACACCAGCTCCCTATGTATGACCCACTTCCAGGTTCCTCCTCTTGACCTCACTCTATTCACCTGTCCACTTGCAGCGCTCATCAAGCCTTCGGTCGACAGCCTCCAGCCGCCTTAAGTATTAACATCATCATTTAGTTTAATATCAGGACAACAGCTTTCATCTTGGAAATCGTCACCTCCACAAAAAGGCGTCTTTGAATAGGATCATCTATATGTTTTCATTCTTTAATGTTTGTTTTGAACGTCTTGTATCCCAGAGAAACGGTACCACTGGAGAGTAGTGGCATTCCGCTCCCCACCTTCAATGAACAAAATCAAAATTAGAATAACATCAGCGATGTATGTAAATATTTTGGATTTACTGCAGCTATCGCCACTCGATAATCCAACATGAAATCGAGTTAAGATATTATTGGGCGGAGATGAAACGCTGTGAAGTCGCAGTCAGGGAGGCGGCAGCAGGTAAGCGCCACGGGGGAAGAATGCGCAGGCTGATCTCCCAGGCTGTTTACTCCTGAAGCACAGGTAGCTACTCAGGGAAAGCACCGATCAATATGTAAGCCAGACGTCTCGTTCATGTCCGAGCGCCAAGCAGTGATTCGATGTGGCCAAGAGCTGACAGCCCGAGTGGCAATAAATGTAAACGGTTCCAGAGTCTTCCCATTAATTACTCTGTGTCAATTAGTAACCTCAGATTTCCAGTTTCATTGTTCTATACTCAAAGCAGTTCTTCTGTTTCTTCTTGCAAAAACTGTATTGTGAAAGCTACTTATCGCATATGAAACGCTAAATTTCACCTTAGGTACCTAACGAAATTGCACTTAAATCTGATTTTAGGACGAATGTAGATGATTTGGCGTTCACAAGTGATTTGACTTCACGAAAATGTCTTAGCATGAATTGAGCGCTATGAATTCGTTCACGTTTTTATCTGCATCTTTGCAAAGGAGAGAGTGAATCTTAAAATTTAGGAACTCTTTTTACGTGGACTTTGACGCTCTATAGTTACCATTTGTCGTAGTCGTATTTGAGTTAGGTGCTGGAATATGAACATTACTCACTTTTTCTCCGACTTGTTAAAAGTACTCGATTTTTGATGATCGATGGTGGCTAAACGACTGAACCGATTTTAACTTTTAAGTATGTCATTCTTTGTGAAATTTTATACTCTTTCGTTCTGGTGCTTCGTAAATTTTTTCCAGTTCGAAATAAAAAACAGAAAAAAATCCAAAAATTTCGTGGTTTTTCGACAGTGAAATGCTTAGCGTAAGCCAGAAGCAGTAGCAAACTCATTTGACTCGTATTTGGGACGCCTAACATAGATTAAAGTCATTTCCCGCTTATGTTTTATTTATTGTCCAGCAAAAGCCTAATTTGCCTACACTATGGTGATTTCATCATTACTTATGCACCAAGGTATTTTGCCTTTTCCGTACCTACAAATACATCTCCATCTATCTCCAAATTATTTACTTTTCTTTTTACAATGGCCAAGCATTCACACTTCTTCATGTTGATCTTCAGGCCAGCCTTATTGTTTTCCTCTTTAAGCTTTCTCTTCCAATACCTCAATTCACCTTCATCTTCTGCCAACACAATCTGGTCATCTGCAAAATACAGAGTAAATACTAAAGTACATTGACAATTTTTAATTTTTAGGATCGTCTGACTACAACTGAATGAAACAAAATTTTCGTGCCGTACACGTTTTACCTTTATTCTCTGCAAGGCATCTTCAGTGGCCTGGAATATTTACATATTTTTACTGTTTAGTTTACATTTAGGGCAATATACCTATAGGTTATAAACAGTTCTAGTGGGTGGTTTTTGCTATTACGTAGTAATATTTTGAACTGTACTTACAGGTTGCGTGGACGATTTTCTACACTTTACGCTCCTGTTCCATTTTTGCTGACATTTATCTTCTTATAAATGCCACTTGCGATTTTTTCCCACATTTTACAGCACTAGGAACTGAACACATCTTTTGATGCAATGTTTTGGTTTGTGTTGCTGACTTCTGATATTTTTGCCAAAGATCCAAAGATCGAATCTTATTGCCAACTTTCGAGTGTAATTTTTGACGTATCTATTATCAGTTTGTGTAAGCATTTCTTTGGTGTATGCAGTTGTGTGTATGTGTTTTGGTGCGATATAATTTATTTTTGTGTGTGTGTTTTTGTGCGATATAATTTGTTTGTTCGTGTGTGTGTGTGTGTGTGTGTGTGTGTGTGTGTGTGTGTGTGTGTCCCGAAGGCGAAGGGGCTGGAGACTTTTTTTCCCTCCTTGTGTGAGAGGGACGATTTTTATGTTATCATTTATTTTATTAAGTGTAGTAGGGAGCCTCTGCTGATGCGAATTTGTTCATTTATCACATGTTTGTTTTCAGCTATGGCTTTTTGAATGTGTGAGATGCTTGTCATTGTTGCTTATTCTCATTATTTTCATTTCTTATTCCAAGTTTGTAGGATGGTGGTTATGGTGTTTTAAATGTTTTGCAAAAGTGGAATCGTTTGTTTCGTACTTCCAACACCTTGTATGTTCTTTGTATCGTGTTTTAAAGTTCCTGCATGTTATGCCTATGTATAGAAAATGGAAATAATGAGAATAAGCAATCATGACAAGCATCTCACACAAATACAAGAAAACTTCACACAAGCAGGGAAAAAAAACTCCAACCCCTTCGCCTTCTGGACACACACACACACACACACACACACACACACACACACACATACACACAGATACAAACACACACACAAAACTCATACACAAAAAATGCATACACAAACAGATCACTGATACTTCAAAAATTACACTCTCAAGTTGGCAATAACATTCGATCTTTGGCAATAACATCTGACAGTCAGCAACACAAACCAAAACATTGCATCAAAAGAAGTCCTGTGAAATACGAGAAAAAGACTGAAAGTGGTATTTATAAGAAGAAGAACGGCACCAAAAGTGGAACAGAAGCGTAATATGTAGAAAATCGTTCACGCAACCTCCAAGTACAGCTCCAAATATTACTACATAATGGGTAAAACCAACCACCAGAACTGTTTATAGCCCATATGTACATTGCCCAAAATGTAAACTAAGTAGTACAAATATGTACATATTCCAGGCCACTGAAGATGCCTTGCAGAGAAAAAAGGCGAAACGCGTGTGACACGAAAATTGTGTTTCATTCAGTTGTAGTCAGACAGTCCATAAATTAAAAATTATCAATGTACCGTAATATTACGAGCATCTGAGGAAGACAGGACTACGAAAGTTGACAGGGTAAATATCTTGCTATCCTCCACTGTCACTCCTATAATCTGGTATTTTCCATGCCAAGTCTGCAGGATTGCTGATAGAAGCAGGTCTAAGAGGTCGGTGACCGTCCACATTTTTGCCAGTTCCTTTATACACCTGGAATTCTTCTGTCCACCTGTTCTGAATCCTTACTCTTACTGTGTACTTTCATATAATTTCATAACAGCCCTTATTAATCTTTAATCCAACTCTGTCTCTTTCATCTTTTTCCCAAGTTTGTTGGTGGGTACATTATCATATGATTTTCTTAGGACAATCGAAGGAACATGCATCTGCAATCCAGTCTTTGTATGTTTCTCACATATTAGTTTCATTGTGAAGGTGATGTCCACTAACGAATTTCCTGCTCTGAATCATGTTTGCTCTTCTTGCTGCTGGTGTCTTGTTTCTCTCTTCATCAGATCTCTAAGTACCTGCGGATATTTTCTTCCAACGAAAGGAAGCACTGTGAGTCCCTTCCCTTATAACTGTTTGGGTCATTACTTGAAATTTTCTTATGCGCCGCTATTATGTAATGCGTTGTCCATTCCGACGGAACATTTTCTCCATTTGGTACTCTTTCAAACAGCTTCCTTAACATCTCAAAAAATTTCGGTGGCCCAAACTTCATTAGCTCTTGATAAATTTATTCACATCGCGATGTATTCTTCATCTTACAGCTCCTCACAGCCTGTTGAAGAACATTTGTATCTAAAGGACGCAACCCTTCCAGTTGCAAATTCAGTTGAAATTTCCGGTCCGATTTTTCTAAAATAAATCCTTAAAATACTTTGTCCATTGACTATGACTAATATTATTATGATGCAACTTGTCACTAGTTGACACTTGCATTGACTTTATTTTTCTCCATCCCTTAGCAATAGAGCACTACCAATTATCCTCTCTACATAGTCACATCCTTCTTCCCATGTCTTGTCTTTTCTTTTTAACATTTCTCTTTCATCTTCTCTATTTAGGGTCGTTTGTTTATCTCTTCTTTGATTGTCATTCACATTCAAAAACGTCAAACAAGATTCTTTTTTCCTTTCAACCATCTCTGCTATTTATACAGTTTACCAAACTGGTTTCTTCTTCCTTTAATATCCTCCAAGTTCTTCTTTTCTTGCTTCATCTATGGCCCTCTATATAGTCATTCTCTCTGCGCTCTCCAATTTTTCGATAATCGCTGTACGTTAAGTGTTTAGTACTATCTTTTCTTAGATTGTCCGAGTTATGTCTTATGATCTCTGGTTGCCCAGCACACTGCATGTTCTACTGGTCGGCGCTATCCCTGAGAAAATAGGCAATATAAATTTTACAAGCCACCAGACGTTGCTCACTTCCACAATCTGTCCTTTTTAACTGTGAAACCCTGAATTTTTAAACAGGTCTTTGCCTCAATGTTAGGTAATTAATAATTGATTTCAGTCCTTCTGAATGATTACGCCAAGTAAACTGATGCAAATCTTTTAGCTTCAAGGACGCATCTTTAGTAGGGGCATTTACTATATGTATCGCTGGCGTCAGCATCGAGTGTTCGGGCAAATGTACTCGTGTTACCAGCATCAGCATTCTCAGAATTCCCTCTCTCCTCCCCTCCCCTCCCCCCCGCCCCACTGCAGCTGTGGCTCTAATGCGAAAATGCCTGTGTGCAAGCTCGCCTCCCCCCCCCCCTCCCACCGACACATACGTTGAAGAATTTTAATTTTTATGATTCGATTCCGTGTGCACTCTGAATTACCATCTGCTCCCTGTCCAGTACGAGACGCCATCAGCAACATCAGTGATCAGCCTAAAGGAAGAAGTTTAACAGTAAGTTCTTTTTGTCATAACAATATGGTTATTACTGGCAAAAGCCACAAGTGTCAGAGCGCTTCTACGGGGCACAATGGCTGCAGCTGAAGATGTACAGCTTCCAAGCAAGACTTAGAGGACCATTGCATCTGTATTTTTATGGAGGAGCTGACCTGTTGCGATAAACATTATGACATTTTCTTATTTAATATATTTATACTTAGGTTTGGATGTTATTATTACAGTTCCCAGTCCGATTGTTGCTACAATCACAACAGTCTATTGAATGTAAAGGCGATACAAGAGAGCTGTACAGTGATCTGTATCGCATAAGATGAACACTATGTAATCCGGATGGCAACCGTGGCCTGGAGTGCCATCGATATCAACGAGAGACAGTTTTTGTGATATGTAGCTGGCAAGGCCACTAGGTGAGTGATTGCTATGAATGTATGTGGATGACTCTGGGAAGAAGAAAGAAGTAATAGCTGGTGAGAGTTCATGATGTGTGTGTGTGTGTGTGTGTGTGTGTGTGTGTGTGTGTGTGTGTGTGTGTGTCTGTGTGTAAGTAAATAAATACATCCTAAAAAACTGTTTTTATTTTTCAATCCAATCAATCATTAACAACACACAAACCAGCAGCTTATAAAGTGTTAGCACTTAAACTTGCTGTAATAGCAGAGTCTTGTAACTATCAGCTGCATCACGCTTTCAAATTCGTAGAAAAAGGATAGTGCTGGTTGAACAACTGACAAACCAGTAGGTCACCAAATCTGGAAATTGGTAGAAAATTAGCAAGTTAGTAGGGCAGGAAATATAGAAATTGTTAAAATGGCTATATAATTGGTAAACTCGCGTCGAAATGGCATACATACTCGACTATTACGCCACATATAACACAAGTATGCCATAATCACGACACAATTACGCCATGTGTACACCTCAGCTACGACACAAAGATGCCACGCTTGCACCTTACATACACCTATGCCATACATACTTTGCATATACTGCATACATACGCTGCGGTAAGTCTGTACTTCGACCTTATAATAGAGAGGTCGTAGGCTAGTCCGTAAAGATGCTAGTTGAGTGATGCCAAACGTTGAAATTGATAAATCAACAATTTTGCAGGATGCCAAATTAGAAAATTAGTAAAACTGGTAAACTAGTAGGACGGTAAATCTGGAAACTACTACAATTGGTAGGATGCACAAAAAAAAAGAACACCTAATGTGAATGTGTAACTGGTTGCTGTGTAAATGCATCCACCTCGCAGAAGAAGATGCATGCAATGTAAATAATTAGCTGCCTGGCGTTAAGTGTAGGTCTTCAACTAGCCTCGCTCAAGCAAGAGCTAAACAAAATGTAGCCTGTACTCAGAATTACCGAACAATCTGAATTATTTATGAACCATGCGCTGTGGCTCTCTTCCACTAACTGCAGGGTTAGAATGCACTTAGGCAATTTGCCCTCCATGCTAGGTTTGTGCTCTGTACTGAGAGGATTAGGGTGTGAGTATCTGTTATAAGGAATTAATTTTTTATTACCTTCCCAGTTACATGAGTTTTTGCCATTCTCTGTAGTGAGAGGTAGAGTTAAAAAATACGATAAGGTGAGATGCTTTGGCACTGCAGTGTGTTTGATGCCATATCATATTCTGCAATTGGTGATAAGTATTAACGTAAGGTACTTTGACATTACAGTGTGTGGGCGAATTCCACAAAAAATATTAGTCCTCTGGGAGAATTGTGAGTGTGACTGAGACTAATAAATGGTAGCAAATATTAGCATAATTAATGTCCTTTGTATCTAGCAGCAAAATAATGGACATTTTCTGTAAGCGCTCCACAAATATTGATACTGTGCAACACGCTTACATTAAATATTTGGGTGCTGTAAATATGCATTGGCGATCACATACGTTAAAGTACGTGTTCGACGAACATGTCGATTAGGCAGCTCGCATTTTTGCTTTCCTGCACACCCATGCAAAAATGCGAGCTATCTAATCGGGACTTCTCAGGAGGACGTCGTAATCGGGAGGAAGAAAACTGGCGTTCTACGAACTGGTGCGTGGACTGTGAGATCCTTTAATCGAGCAGATAGGTTAGAAAATTTAAAAAGGGAAATGGATAGGTTAAAGTTAGATATAGTGGGAATTAGTGAAGTTCGGTGGCAGGGGGAACAGGACTTCTGGGCAGGTGAACACAGGGTTATAAATACAAAATCAAACAGGGTAATGTAGGAGTAGGTTTAATAATGAATAAAAAATAGGAAGCTGGGTAAGCTATTACGAACAGCTCAGTGAACGCATCATTGTAGCCAAGATGGACACGAAGCCCACGCCTACCACAGTGGCACAAGTTTACATGCCAACTATCTTCGCAGCTGACGAAGAGATTGATGAAATATATGATGTGATAAAAGAAATTATTTAGCTAGTTAAGGTAGAGGAAAATGTAATAGTCCTGGGTGATTGGAATTCGATTGTAGGAAAAGGAAGAAAAGGGAAAATACTAGGTGAAAATGTACTGGGAGTAAGGAATGCAACAGGAAGCAGCCTGGTAGAATTTTGCACAAAGCGTAACTTAAGCACAACTGACACTTGGTTTACGAATCATGAAAGAAGGCTGTATATCTAGAGCAGATCTGCAGACATTGAAAGGTTTCAGATTGATTATATGATGGTAAGACAGAGATTTAGGAACAAGATTTTAAATAGTAAGACATTTCCACGGGCAATTAATTGGTTATGAACTCTAGATTAAAACTTGAAAAACTGAAAAGGGATTTAAGGAGATGGGACATGGATAAACTGAAAGAACCGGAGGTTGTAGAGAGCTTCACAGGGAGCATTAGGGAACGATTGACAAGAATGGGGGAAATGAATACAGTAGAAGAAGAATGGGCAGCTTTGAGAGATGAAGTAATGAAGGCAGCAGAGGATCAAGTACGTAAAAAGACGTGGGCTAGTAGAAATCCTTGGGTAACACAAGAGATATTGAATTTAACTGATGAAAGGGGATAATACAAAAATGCAGCTGGCGAAAAGGAATACATATGTGTCTCAAAAATGAGAACGACAGGAAGTGCAAAAGGGCTCAACAGGATCGCTAGACGACAAATGTAAGGATGTAGAAGCATTTATCACTTGGGATAAGATAAATGCCACCTACAGGAAAATTAAAGAGACCTTTGGAGAAAAGAGATTCACCTGTATGAATATCAAGAGCTCAAATGGAAAATCAGTCCTAAGCAAAGAAAGGAAAGGGGAAAGCTGGAAGGAGTATATAGAAGATCTATACAAGGCCTAAGTACTTGAAGGTAACATTATGGAAATGGAAGTAGACGTAGATGCAGATAAGACGGGAGATATGATACTGCGTGAAGAATTTGACACAGCACTGAAAGACCTAAGTCGAAACAAGGCCCCGGGAGTAGACAACATTCCGTTAGAATTATGGATAGCCTTGGAAGAGCCAGCCATGACAAAATTCTTCTATCTGGTGAGCAAGATGTATGAGACAGGCGAAATACCGTCAGACTTCAAGAATAGTATAGTAATTCCAATTCCAAAGAAAGCAGGTGCTGACAGGTGTGAAAATTACCGAACTGTCAGTTTACTAAGATGCATTTGCAAAATACCAACACTAATTCTTTATACACGAATGGAAGAACTGGTAGAAGCCTACCTCGAGAAAGATTAGTTTGAGTTTTGTAGAAATGTAGGAACACGGTAGGCAATACTGACCCTACGAATTATCTTAGAAGGCAAACCTAGGTTTATAGTACTTGTAGACTTTTGACGGTATTGACTGGAATACTCTCTTTCAAATTCTGAAGACGGTAGGGGGTGAAACACAGAGAGCGATAGGCTTTTGTACAGAAACCAGACGGCAATTATGAGTCGAGAGGCACGAAAAGGAAGTAGTACTTGAAAAGGGAGTGAGACAGGGTTGTAGCACATCCCCGATGTTATTCATCTGTAGGATGAAACAAAAGAAAAATTTGGAGTATGAATTAAAATCCAGGGAGAAGAAATAAAAAGCTTGAGGTTTGCCGATGATATTCTAATTCTGTCAGAGACAGCAAAGAACTTGGAAGAGCAGTTGAACGGAATGGACAGTGTCTTGAAAGGAGGATGTAAGATGAACATCAACAGAAGCAAAACGAGGATAACGCAATGTAGTCGACTTAAGTCAGCTGGTGCTGGGGAAACTAGATTAGGAAATGGAACACTTAAAATAATACATGAGTTTTGTTATTTGGACAGCAAAATTGCTGATGATCGTCAAAGTAGTGAGGGCGTAAAATGTAGACTGGCGATGGAAGGGAAAGCGTTTCTGAAGAAGAGAAATTTGTTAACACTGATTGTAGAGTTAAGTGTCAGCAAGTTTTTTCTGAAAGCATTTGTATGGAGTATATCCATGTATGGAAGTGAAACGTGGACGAGAAACAGTTTAGACAGGCAGGGAATACAAGCTTTTGAAATGTGGTGCTACAGAAGAATGCTGAAGATTAGAGGGATAGATCGTGTAACTAGTGAGGAGGTACTGAATAGAATTGGGGAGAAGAAGAATTTTCCGCACAACTTGACTTGGAGAAGGGATCGGTTGGTAGGACACATTCTGAGGTATCAGGGGATCACCAGTTTAGTATTGGAGAGTAGCGTGGAGGGTAAAAATGTAGAGAGAGACCAAGAGATGAATACATTGAGTAGATTCAGAAGGATGCAGGTTGCAGTACTTACTCGGAGATGAAGAGGCTTGCACAGGATATAGTAGCATGGAGAACTGCATCAAATCAGTCTTTGGACTGAAGACCACAACAATACACACGCATGCATGTAACCGAGATTTAATACTATAAGTGTTGACTAGGTACTCTTATAAGTCCTAGCTTGTCGAGACAAACATTCTTTCTGCTGTGTGTGTGTGTGTGTGTGTGTGTGTGTGCGTGTTTGTGTGTATGTGAACCAGCACCTACACCACAAGGCAGATGTTATATTAACACAGCAGGAGAAACATAATTTTTTGCCACAGTACCATCAAGCAATGTTATTTCGTAGGTCTTAAGAAATAAAGAACCAGCTTGTATTAAACGCAACATATTAGCTTCTTGTCTATCGTTTTAATTATTTAGTAAGGAAGTCGAGACACTGTTGTATCTCTTTCTGCAGCATATCTTTGACTCATTAGTGTGTGTTAAGCTTCGATTTATGACTACAGTATTTACTCTTTGCATATGAAGAGGAAGATATTGTACTTCTGCACTGTGAGTGGATCAAAAATGACGTTAGCATGTCCATTGTCAAATGTGACCAGCCACAAAATGTGATAGAGGAGAGTAAAATGCAAGTGTAAAAAAAATGGTGATAATAGCTGTCTGACATTAAGGTAACACATCTCCCTTGAGTAATTGGTTAGCTACCTTTAACATGATTACAGGCACTCCCTTCACTATAAAGAACTAAAAATTTTTACTAACCGCCACAGTGTCGATGCATTGTCTGCAAGCTCAACACGACATGACAACCACACGTCCTTTACATCCTCCCACATTAAAACAATATCTACGACATAAACCAAAGTTTCAAGTATCTGTGACATGATTCACCCTGTCAGGTGAGACACCCACCAAGTGCACGAAACATACATTGTCGACGTCTTTATCTTCTCACCCGCCAAAACTGTCAACTCTACTACCCACTGAAGACGGCCCTCCAGATGGGTAACAGTAATGTCTTTTTTTTCTGCAGGATGTTAGAATAACGTGCATCTTGCATTCATGTACGTGTTAGCACTACGTGTTAATGTACACCTATTAATTAACTTAGAGAGAGAGAGACTATACAGCACCAGGACGTCATGCAGGTAGGTTAATCTATACTCAATGCATTTCATGTTGCGCTGCATCTTCCGCCTGTCTCTCAATTCGCCAGCCATGCCCCCACCCGCCCAACACACACACACACAGGCAGATGTTACTAACCCTTACGACGAGTTGGCTCGCACACGTCTTGCCACACTGTGCTCTTGATATAAGTTATGGATGATACACATAACACATAAAGTATAACGAAAAATAATTCAGATCATTCAGAGACGTTTAGTACAGGCTACATTGTGTTTCTGTAAGAACAAATGCATTTAGACAGTAGGGAAACACATATTCGCATTAAATGTTAATTTTTTAGTGTATCTAATCGATTTTACCACTTTCCAGATTTGTCGTACTACCAGTTAACAATTTTGCAGCCAGTTTACCAATTTACAGATTGAAATTACAATGAAATACAGCCCATTAGCTGCTTACAGACGTTGATAAATATCAACAGGGATAGTTGAAAACGTGCGTCCCGACCGGGACTCGAACCTGGGATCTCCTGCTTATATGGCAAATGCTCTATCCGACTGAGCCATCTAGGACACAGTGGATAATGCAACTGCAGGGACTTATCTCTCTCACGCTCCCCGTGGGACCCACATTTCCAGATTACTGTCCACACACTACATTTGTAGTGCCTCTGCACACTTGTAACGCCGGAAATGCATATCCTCCTATTTCCATCTATTGTACTATAAATTTGTTTTCCTTATTTTTGTTACCTCAATATATGACATTTCTGTGTCTTTACATATTGTAATTGTTTTACTATTTGTATATATATATATATATATATATATATATATATATATATTTATGCATTTTTGTCGATGTATAATTGGTTTGTTTCGTAAATATTACTTGTATTTTTACGCTGGGTCTTGCCTAGGGAAAACTGCTATCGAACGATTACATCGATAGGTCATGTGAAGAATCAAAGTGTGTAAGATTCTTGGTAGTGTTAATTCGGCCGCGTGGAGCGCGGACAGAGAGAGTCTGGCTGGAGTAGCGAGTGGAGCAGGTGTGTTGTGTGAAGCTCCCGCGAGTTGCCGCGCTTTCGGGGTTTGGCAGCATGTAATTGCGCTCGATTCGCGATGATAGTTTCTGACATGGTGTCGCGGACGGGAAGCATTAGCTGGCGCACATCAAGGGCCCGTTTCGTCTGGTGACCGTGTCGAGAAGAAGGCGCGCCAACATCCAGCTTCTGCAACAGCGACGGCCGACAATGAGTGACTGTCGCCACCTCCTCGATCGACGGCTTCAAACCTTCAATAAACCAACAAGGAAGACTGGAAGCACGTAAAGTCTTAGAACTGTATGGCAGACCTCAGCTTTTCAAACTTTTAAAATTGTTGCATCACAATGTTACAGATACTTAGCATGAACCTTTGTTGCTCATTGTCCCAATTGCGTTACCAAGCAGGGTCCCTTCCTTTTCCGTCATGAACTCGAGTGTCGTTCAAATTCAGACGCCAGCATTAAAGTACAATCATTCCATTTCACTACTTTAATTTCAAAGTTCAGTTAAAGTATTCATAGCTGGCTACAATACTTAGATAACACAAGCACAAATTAAGAGTGCGAGTTTTGTTACCATATTTTAGCTTACCTGTGACTGCAGCTCAGCCTGGTACGTACTAAATTTTACTATTGTTAATTGTTCAGAATCATGTAATTCAAGTTCAAAGTTAAATCTCTTATTTCTAAATTGCGTAGATTCAAGTAGCTTTTGAAATGATTGTTGAGGTAGTCCAAGACTAACCGTATTTTACTGAATTTCTATGTGCTTCAGAAAGAAAGCTCACTATTAACTTCAGTCACTAAATTAACTTTCGATTTTCCGGTTTTATTAATTCTTTTGCTAAATTAAGTCAGAGTGTAGCGAAATTTATTACTTCTGACAAACTTTCAGTTTTCACACTACACTTGTCAACCTTCAGTTGCCGCACTTCTAGTGCTAATTATATGTGTAATAATCTTTCTTTTTCAGTTACTATAGTAATAGTCCTTAGGACTGGCGACTGTAATTTCCCCCAAATCTCAAATATCTAATTACCGCTGGTTAATTGTTAACGTAATGGCCGCACATTTACTTTCTTTATTAACTTTACCCCTTTTCAAAATTAATTTCCACCAGTTTCATTAGCATTTTTCCTTTCATTTAGATGTAACCCTTTCCTCCCTCTTTACCGACAGTTTAACTTCGGTGACGATTGCTTTTCCAAAATTTCCATTAGGTACACACGGTTTAATTTTTCACTGTCATTAAGGTCGATAAGTGAGGGGGAGGTTACACGTGGCGACCTGGTGACAGGAGAATCTTCGGATTTGAGGTTGTTCTGGACACGAATTTTGCATTGTGCAAATCTCGTAACAAAGTACTGGTTACGTACAGGCCGTTACGTCAGCGAGAATAACTAGTGGGAGTAATCATAATTATATTTGAGATTTGGCATTTATATTGAAAATTATTAAAATGAGTGAAGGCAACAATTGCCAAAATTTGGTAGACTTGGATACGGAACAATCGGTCGAACAGTGGGAAACGCGCACCGCGGTACCCATTGTTCAGGGGCAGGCGGCTAGTATGAAAGACGCGACCGCCGAAACGCAACAAAGAGCAGAAATGGAATTCCAAACTTTAGAAAATGTTTCGGAATCGGAAGTGAAAGTCAAATCTGAATCCCTTGATGACGAATACGGGGGAACAATTAAAGAGGAAGCCGCTACGGAAGTAAAACCGGTAGTTTCCGGGAATTTAACTGATTTATTGAATGTTTTGATTAACGAAATCAAGAGTCAATCGGCAGAAATTAAAGCTCTGTCTGCCAAGCAAGAAGATCAGGCTGCCAAGCAAGAAGCTCAGGCTGCCAAGCAAGAAGCTCAGGCTGCCAAGCAAGAAGCTCAGGCTGAAAAAATTGAACGGATGCTAGACAATCAGGACAAAGCTATTAACGTTGTTAACAACAATGTTGGAGTTGTTAACACAAAAGTTGAGAAAATCAAAGAAGATATTGTTGTAATTAATACCGAAATCGGTAATCTTAAACAGGAAATGATAGGCGTTCAGGCGGAAATTGCGAGCATAAATACTCGTTTTTATTCCGAAATTAGCAGAATCGAGAAAAGTGTAGGAGAAGCAGTTGCTCCGATCATCGAGAATAAGGTGACGGAACAAATTCAATTAGTGAAAAAAGAGGATCAAAAGAAGGTGGAATCTTTAAAGGCTTTAGTATCCGAAGTAGATACCAAAGTGACGAAGCAGGCTAATACCTGCGAAGAGAAAAAAAAGGGAAGTAGAAACGCTTGCGACAACCACTTGCCAAATAATTACGAGAGTGTCGGAATTAGAAAAGAAACTTGACGAAAAACAGAGCTATGTGCCAATCTGTGCACATAGTTCGGAATTGTTGACGAAAGAGGAGCGGTTCGACCCCTTGAAAAAAGGCGGTATACACGAGATGGATTTCACTAAGAATTGTGAACGAGTTTTACCCACATCATGGACTAATGAGAGAAAAATTAATGCGGTTATTGATGTGCTGGCTGGTGATGCCAAGCGTTGGGGCTTAAACCTCAACATTACGAACCTGACTTTTGACGAGTTTAAAAATTTGTTTCTGGCTGAATACTGGTCAGAGCAAAAACAGCAAAGTGTCTGGCGCAAATTTGTCGTATCGAGGCCTTTCGATGCGAGTTCGCGCGGCTCGATGAAGGAGTTTTGTGAGGACTGGATCCGCAAGTTGGAATATTTGCGTGATCTCCGCACGGAATCCGAAATAGTCTGGGAACTCTACAAGAAGCTTCCAGATGATACAAAACGCTACGTAGGAAGCAATTACAAGACAATCAATGATTTCCTCGAAAGAGTTGAGGACGAGGACAAGTGGCGCAATAATCGCGACAGTGGTAGAGGCCGTGGCAACAACGGGTACCACAGCAACCACAACAACGATAACTATGGGAATAATGCATACCGCGATCTTGGCAACAATAACAATAGTGGTTCGGGCCGTAATGATAATCGGTACAATGCAAATAATAACAGGAATGACGGAAACCAGTATCACACTAGCGTGATACGGGCTTCGCAGAATAGTAATAACGCCAGAGGGTGTGATAAGCCGCCTCAGCAGCATCCGGGGAGCGTATCTGCTGGGACGAGGCAGGGAAACCATTAGCCGCGCCGGTGAGGGGCCGACCGGGCGTGGAAAAATTTTGGCGGCCCAATAACAGTAGAAAACCGAGGTGTCGTCGTTATGAAAATTCCGTATGGAATAATCAACGGCGGGAGAGTGTGCCAGTGTTAAGAGAAAGGAGTGCGCCCACAAGTAGTAGATCAGCTGTATACACGGCAGTAGAAAATACATTCACTGTCAGTGAGAACAATTTAAGTAGTGTTCCGGAAATCGATTATAAAGTGGCAACTGTAATACCCACAGCGGAACTGGAGACTGAGTTTAATAATGATTCACAAGTGTTGAGAGAAGATCAGATGTCGGATAAAACGTCCGTCATCGAGCGAGGGGATGCAGAGAGGGATGAGGTCTGGTTAAGGCAGTTCGGTCGCTTATACGACGAACTAAGAGATTATAGGGGCCTGTATGGGAGAAGTGTTTATGGGGAGCGCGTGCAGGATTTTCCGCGTCTCGTCCCGCAGGAAGATAGTGTTTGTGAAATGATAGAAAGTTCTGGCCCTAACCGGCAGACTTTACTAGAAATAGTTGATGTTAATGGGGAGCACGAGCAAGATTCGTCGTGTTTCGTCCCGCAGGAGTTGGATGTTGAAGTAGTAACGGAAAGTTCTGGCCCTAACCGGCAGACTTTATCGAAAGTTATAGTGGTAGAAGTAGCCGACCCATCCGACGCAAACCTCCAGTTTAAACATTGCGAGAGTATTAAGGAGAAAGATTACGAAAATTTTAGTGATAGCAAGACACGATTGGTAGAAAAGCACATAGATTACAGCGTGTATGAGGTTGTTGTTGTTGTGGTCTTCAGTCCTGAGACTGGTTTGATGCAGCTCTCCATGCTACTCTATCCTGTGCAAGCTTCTTCATCTCCCGGTACCTACTGCAACCTACATCCTTCTGAATATGCTTAGTGTACTCATCTCTTGGTCTCCCTCTACGATATTTATCCTCCACGCTGCCCTCCAATACTAAATTGGTGATCCCTTGATGCCTCAGAACATGTCCTATCAACCGATCCCTTCTTCTGGTCAAGTTGTGCCACAAACTTCTCTTCTCCCCAATCCTATTCAATACTTCCTCATTAGTTATGTGATCTACCCATCTAATCTTCAGCATTCTTCTGTAGCATCACATTTCGAAAGTTTCTATTCTCTTCTTGTCCAAACTATTTACCGTCCAGGTTTCACTTCCATACATGGCTACACTCCATACAAATACTTTCAGAAATGACTTCCTGACACTTAAATCTATACTCGATGTTAACAAATTTCTCTTCTTCAGAAACGCTTTCCTTGCCATTGCCAGTCTACATTTTATATCCTCTCTACTTCGACCATCATCAGTTATTTTGCTCCCCAAATAGCAAAACTCCTTTACTACTTTAAGTGTCTCATTTCCTAATCTAATACCCTCAACATCACCCGACTTAATTTGACTACATTCCATTATCCTCGTTTTGCTTTTGTTGATGTTCATCTTATATCCTCCCTTCAAGACACCAAGACACCATCCATTCCATTCAACTGCTCTTCCAAGTCCTTTGCTGTCTCTGACAGAATTACAATGTCATCAGCGAACCTTAAAGTTTTTATTTCTTCTCCATGGATTTTAATACCTACTCCGAATTTTTCTTTTGTTTCCTTTACTGCTTGCTCAATATACAGATTGAATAACATCGGGGAGAGGCTACAACCCTGTCTTACTCCCTTCCCAACCATTGCTTCTCTTTCATGTCCCTCGACTCTTGTAACTGCCATCTGGTTTCTGTACAAATTGTAAATAGCCTTTCTCTCCCCGTATTTTACACCTGCCAGCTTTAGAATTTGAAAGAGAGTATTCCAGTCAACATTGTCAAAAGCTTTCTCTAAGTCTGCAAATGCTAGAAACGTAGGTTTGCCTTTCCTTAATCTTTCTTCTAAGATAAGTCGTAAGGTCAGTATTGCCTCACGTGTTCCAGTATTTCTGCGGAATCCAAATTGATCTTCCCTGAGGTCGGCTTCTACTAGTTTTTCCATTCGTCTGCAAAGTATTCGTGTTAGTATTTTGCAGCTGTGGCTTATTAAACTGATTGTTCGGTAATTTTCACATCTGTCAACAGCTGCTTTCTTTGGGATTGGAATTATTATATTCTTCTTGAAGTCTGAGGGTATTTCGCCTGTTTCATACATCTTGCTCACCAGATGGTAGAGTTTTGTCAGGACTGGCTCTCCCAAGGCCGTCAGTAGTTCCAATGGAATGTTGTCTACTCCGGGGGCCTTGTTTCGACTCAGGTCTTTCAGTGCTCTGTCAAACTCTTCACGCAGTATCGTATCTCCCCTTTCATCTTCATCTACATCTTCTTCCATTTCCATAATATTGTCCTCAAGTACATCGCCCTTGTATAGACCCTCTATATACTCCTTCCACCTTTCTGCTTTCCCTTCTTTGCTTAGAACTGGGTTTCCATCTAAGCTCTTGATGTTCATACAAGTGGTTCTCTTATCTCCAAAGGTCTCTTTAATTTTCCTGTAGGCAGTAACTATCTTACCCCTAGTGAGATAAGCTTCTACATCCTTACATTTGTCCTCTAGCCATCCCTGCTTAGCCATTTTGCACTTCCTGTCTATCTCATTTCTGAGACGTTTGTATTCCTTTTTGCCTGCTTCATTTACTGCATTTTTATATTTTTTCCTTTCATCAATTAAATTCAATATTTCTTCTGTTACGCAAGGTTTTCTACTAGCCTTCGTCTTTTTACCTACTTGATCCTCTGCTGCCTTCACTACTTCATCCCTCAGAGCTACCCATTCTTCTTCTACTGTATTTCTTTCCCCCATGAGCTGACATTATACGGTCAGACGTTAGCAGTGTGGGTTGCGCAGATCTAGAGGAAGTAATTGCAGATACTACTGGGCACATTCCTCCAGGTAGATGGGCAGATGAGGTCAATCTGACCAAAGAGGAATCAACGAAGGTGACAATTAGTGAATTGATAGCAAAGCAACACTCACTAGTTAACGAGTTACAGGAAAAGGTTTCGGTATTGGAGGCGGAGCTAGACTACGCCTCAGGACAAACGTGTTGAAATTAAAACTGTATGTGAACAGAGGCTGAAAAGGCCGCCAGATAAGCCGGCTTTAGGATCAAAGCCGGATGGTTTTTTCTGGAATGACCTGGATATAGACGAGGATTTGCTGTGGGAAAATAAAGAAACAGTCGAGGACAAGTGTAGACAGATAGTAGTGTCTGTTAATATGCACGACCTACAACTAAACGTGTTGATTGACACCGGTGCAGAATTGAGTGCTGTTTCTGGGAAAATATTTGAGTTACTGAAAGACAGACCCGGCGTCGTACTTACGCCAGTAACAGGAGTGAAAATTATCGGCGCTACTGGGAAGGCCAGTAAACCGGTCACAAATAAGATTTTTGTCGACTTCGAGATATGTGGGGCACGATTTGAACAAGAGTTTGTCGTCGTGCCAGACTTAACTACGGAAGTAATTATCGGGTTAGATTGGCTATTAAAGTACCATGCAGTGATTAATTGGGAAAGCATAACTTTGACATGTACGTCACAAGATAAAACAATAGTAGTTAGCTTTGACGAGGCAGAAGACGGTGTGCATAGGCAATATCAGCCTATACATATTGCTAACTGGCCGGATGGTATTGATGTAGGTATGAATTTGAACTACTGTAATGTGAGGAATCTTGGCATTGACAATAGTGTAGGAAGTGAATTGGAAAGTATTGTAGACGGTGTGTCAAACGTAACACACGAACAAAGACGAGGCCTGTATAATGAGAAATATGAGTGTGTTTTCAGACAAACCGAGACTAGTGGAAGAGATAATCAATTAGTATTGTTGTGAAAAAAGATCGTTTGCGAGAAGTAATGAAGGTAAAAGCCGATGCTCGCATATGTCATCATGACGCTAAATCGCGTTTTGCTAAGTTTGCAATCAGAGACTTAGTACTTGTAAAAGCTCATGAGAAATCGAGCTGAGATAGACCATGAAATCTCTAAATTTAAGTTTGTTTATAATGGACCATATAAAGTCATTGGTATACCTCACACGAATGCTTGTTGCTTAGAGTATCCAAGCTCTGGAAAGCTATTAGGTATACGGAACATTGTAGACCTGAAATTGTACCAACCAAGGATTGATTAATACCACAGAAAGGGTAATTTGTACAGTATGTAAATATAGAGTGTAAGATTTAAGGATGTGCCATGTTGCGATGCTTTTGCCTGACCTAGTGGTCATTAAAGAAGTTGTAATTAATAAGTAATTAATTTTGATTAATCAATTTAATTTTATCAACTTAATCTTGATTAATCAATTGAAAAATCCAAGCTGCTAGTTTAAGTTTTCAGCTGAGTCACAGTAGATTAAGGAATGTAAATATGATATTGTAACTAGCTGTAAGATTTCATGAATATGTGTTTTACTAGTCATTGCCGATGTACTTAGATGCTGTTTTAAGTTTCAGGCTAGTACATGCGTCTGACGATGGACAGTGTTGAGTCATCCACTGTGATAGTGTTAAGGGACTCCTTGAGATTACTCGGGAGTGAGTTTTTCCGAAAGAATTCAGTCAAACGGACGTTCTGGAAATGCCGTTACAAGGGCGAGTGAGATCAAGCGTGCTGCACAGGCGGGCGCAACAATACTGGCGAGGCGGAGCCGCTGTCGGCTCTTGTGCCGCTGTCGGCTCCTGTGCCGCTGTCGGCTCTTCTTCCGCTGTCGGCATTCTTTGTACTTGCGAGTACGGAAGGCGGAGTTGTTTTTCTTCCCAGACAGCTGATGTGAAAGAATTCTATTGTCAATATTTATGGTTTTTTCGATCTACTGAATATTATTTTCTTGTTTAGCGTTAATTGGACTCTCATGGCGAGAGTATTAATTATGAAAAGGTTATATAAAATGTGTATTCTATGTAATTAATTATTAATTTGCGTATTTTGATATATCTGTTTTTTATGACCATGTACTCTGATTAATTTTGTAAATAGTATTCCATTTCTTGATACTGCTAGGACTTTGATTTTTAGAATAACTAAACCATTTTCTATGTTTTCTATGAATTTTAATATGTTGTCAACCTGTTTTATTTTGTGCAAGATGACAGAGTGGAATAAGATTAGGAGTGTCTCCACTCAATTATTATCGTCTAAAAATTGGTTTACGGTTAATTAGACGAATGCTAAATTTTGTTGATGTTCTGAGCATACGCATTTCCGCTGTTTCTTTTTTGGGACATTTTCTGAGTCTGTTTAGGTTACACGAACATCCTCAGACAATGTGGGGCACGTGTAACGCCGGAAATGCATATCCTCCTATTTCCATCTATTGTACTATAAATTTGTTTTCCTTATTTTTTGTTACCTGAATATATGACATTTCTGTGTCTTTACATATTGTAATTGTTTTACTATTTGTATGTATATATATATATATATATATATATATATATATATATATATATATATATATATATATATATGCATTTATGTCGATGTATAATTGGTTTGTTTCGTAAATATTATTTGTATTTTTACGCTGGGTCTTGCCTAGGGAAAACTGCTATCGAACGATTACATCGATAGGTGGTGTGAAGAATCAAAGTGTGTAGGATCTTTGGTAGTGTTAACTCTGCCGCGTGGAGCGCGGGCGGGGGGAGTCTGGCTGGAGTAGCAAGTGGAGCAGGTGTGTTGTGTGAAGCTCCCGCGAGTTGCCGCCCTTTCGGGGTTTGGCAGCATGTAATTGCGCTCGACTTGCGATGATAGTTCCTGACATGGTGTCGCGGACGGGAAGCATTAGCTGGCGCACATAAAGAGCCCGTTTTGTCTGGTGACCGTGTCGAGAAGAAGGCGCGCCAACATCCAGCTTCTGCAACAGCGACGGCCGACAATGAGTGACTGTCGCCACCTCCTCGATCGACGGCTTCAAACCTTCAATCAACCAACAAGGAAGACTGGAAGCACGTAAAGTTTTAGAACTGTATGGCAGACCTCAGCTTTTCAAACTTTTAAAATTGTTGCATCACAAAATTACAGCTACTTAGCATGAACCTTTGTTGATCATTGTCCCAATTGCACTACCAAGCAGGGTCCCTTCCTTTTCTGGAATGAACCCGAGTGTCATTCAAATTCAGACGCCAGCATTAAAGTACAATCATTCCATTTCACTACTTTAATTTCAAAGTTCAGTTAAAGTATTCATAGCTGGCTACAATACTTAGATAACACAAGCACAAATTAAGAGTGCGAGTTTTGTTACCATATTTTAGCTTACCTGTGACTGCAGCTCAGCCTGGTACGTACTAAATTTTACTATTGTTAATTGTTCAGAATCATGTAATTCAAGTTCAAAGTTAAATCTCTTATTTCTAAATTGCGTAGATTCAAGTAGCTTTTGAAATGATTGTTGAGGTAGTCCAAGACTAACCGTATTTTACTGAATTTCTATGTGCTTCAGAAAGAAAGCTCACTATTAACTTCAGTCACTAAATTAACTTTCGATTTTCCGGTTTTATTAATTCTTTTGCTAAATTAAGTCAGAGTGTAGCGAAATTTATTACTTCTGACAAACTTTCAGTTTTAACACTACACTTGTCAACCTTCAGTTGCCACGCTTCTAGTGCTAATTGTATGTGTAATAATCTTTCCTTTTCAGTTACTATAGTAATAGTCCTTAGGACTGGCGACTGTAATTTGCCCCAAATCTCAAATATCTAATTACCGCTAGTTGATTGTTAACGTGACGGCCGCACATTTACTTTCTTTATTAACTTTACCCCTTTTCAAAATTAATTTCCACCAGTTTCATTAGCATTTTTCCTTTCATTTAGATGTAACCCTTTCCTCCCTCTTTACCGACAGTTTAACTTCGGTGATGATTGCTTTTACAAAATTTCCATTAGGTACACGCGGTTTAATTTTTCACTGTCATTAAGGTCGATAAGTGAGGGGGAGGTTACACACTATACTCATTACTCGCGGCAGTCAATTTACCGATTCCCGTAAGTGTTTGTGCAATGTGAGTGCATCCGTACTGAAGATCAAAAATGGCTCTGAGCACTATGGGACTTAACATCTGAGGTCATCAGTCCCCTAGAACTTAGAACTACTTAAGCCTAACTAACCTAAGGACATCACACAACACCCAGTCATCACGAGGCTACTGAAGATCACTGGCCAGTAAGCCTTACGTATATGAAGATGGTATCTGTTCTTTCTGACGTATCCGAAAGAATAGATATCATCTTCATATAAATTTCCACACTTGTTGTCCTATCAAATTGTCAATTTCCAGATCTGGTGTCTTACCAATTTGTCAACTTTACAACCAATATTACCAATTTCTTAGCGGTTTAAAAGCATCAGGCAGCTGACTGTTGCAAGATACTGCTGCTGCTGCAAATTTAATTACTAGCGCATTGTAAAATGCAAGTGTGTGAGTTGTCATTGATTGGTATAATTAAAAAGTGGAAACAACTTTTATGGGATTTTAAACGAAGACTTGAAATATCTCGAAAACTGCATCTCGATCAAAAAAAGTCATAGTTCCAATTTGTCTCGGAAGGGGGGGGGGGGGGGACACCCAGAGATACCTATACTCGAACCCCCCACCCCAACCGATGCGTGAGTGGCAGGGTGTAACTTTGAAATCTTCTGTGGAAACCCCTTTTTTTGTCGCAGAATATGATCCTACAGCAAAATCTACATCCGTTTTGCCAAGCATTTTCTTCATTTCGCCACAGATGGCGATGCAATCGGGGGAACTGAAACGAGTACACAATCTTAATTTACGACATGCTACTTGATGGTCCTTGAGTATCTAATGGCATGTGGGACATCACGTTCATGCTGTGAGAGTAGGACAGGCCAGTATTTTATAACTTATAATTGGAAACGCCATTTGCGTTGTATTCCTCCGATGTATCAGGAACTACTCAACGCGCCACTGTGGCTGTGGCTCGAGGCGAACGATGCTCTACACTTACAATTATAGTACGTGTTCAAACTTAATATCTCAAACTCAAATACACATAATGATACGCTTTTCAAATGACCGTACACAAGAGAGAAGCATATCCGCTGGAATGACAGCACAGGAGTTTCTTATGCATTCGACCGTGTCTTCACGGCCTGTTGGCACCTGCTGGTACACCTAATTTTTTAAATATCCCCACAGAAAAAAATCCAGCGACGTCAAATATGGCAACCTTGCTGCCCAATTAATAGGGTCACCTCTGCTGATCAGCCGACCAATGTAAACATGGTCCAGTACCTCCATGCGCCGGCTGCTGTGACCAAGCGGTTCTAGGCACATCAGTCCGGAACCGCGCGACTGCTACGATCGCAGGTTCGAATCCTGCCACGGGCATGGATGCGTGTGATGTCCTTATGTTAGTTAGGTTTAAATAGTTCTAAGTTCAGATCTTAAGTCCCATGTTCTAAGTTCTCAGATGTTAAGTCCCATAGTGCTCAGAGCCATTGGAACTATTTGAACCTCCCATGCTTCAGTTGCATAAAGCGCTGGGCAACCGTCCACTGAAACCACATACATTGCCGAACGACCAGGACATCCTGCAATAGTACCTGTAATTTCTGTTCCAAAAACGTTCAGTATTTGCGTCCATTCAACGTGCCGTGGATAAAATACGGACTTCTTTCCTGTGATTCCACGCTATACGTTAACCGACCAATGATACTGACAGTCAACTTCCCGTAGCCAATGGGAATTTTCTAGACTCCAGTAACGCACGTTATGCCGCCACCATGGTTTGTGAACGTACACTCATTGGAAAATAGTACCTTGACAAAGGACGTGGGAGTAGTTTGCATTTGTTGAAGTGCCCTTTGACAAAACACAACCCGGTTATGGGAAATCGGCGCCATGAAGTTCTTTATTCAGCGGCACATGGTATGGATGGTACTTACGATGATGCAGTACTGTGACGGTATTACCTACAGGGAGACCGGAGTCGTGGCGCCCTTACCCGTCGGTTGTGATGCACTGCCGCTTGTACAGCTATTTCATTAGCATCTCCTGTAATACGTTGCTTCGTTTTCTTTTACCGGTCTGTTCGCTGCTATCAGTCATAAAGGCCGTCACATCCTTGTAAGAGAATGAACGAGAGCGAGGTTTCTCTGAAAACGCTCGACATATAAGGCAACAGTAAGTGAATCAGGATCCTTCCTATTTTTTCTTCTGTGGTTGCAACATTCATCGCCCATTTGCAAGTCTGCTCTCCAAATGACAGCAGGTGTGCAGACAATAAACATTGCTCAAATACACTCCTGGAAATTGAAATAAGAACACCGTGAATTCATTGTCCCAGGAAGGGGAAACTTTATTGACACATTCCTGGGGTTAGATACATCACATGATCACACTGACAGAACCACAGGCACATAGACAAAGGCAACAGAGCATGCACAATGTCGGCACTAGTACAGTGTATATCCACCTTTCGCAGCAATGCAGGCTGCTATTCTCCCATGGAGACGATCGTAGAGATGCTGGATGTAGTCCTGTGGAACGGCTTGCCATGCCATTTCCACCTGGCGCCTCAGTTGGACCAGCGTTCGTGCTGGACGTGCAGACCGCGTGAGACGACGCTTCATCCAGTCCCAAACATGCTCAATGGGGGACAGATCCGGAGATCCTGCTGGCCAGGGTAGTTGACTTACACCTTCTAGAGCACGTTGGGTGGCACGGGATACATGCGGACGTGCATTGTCCTGTTGGAACAGCAAGTTCCCTTGCCGGTCTAGGAATGGTAGAACGATGGGCTCGATGACGGTTTGGATGTACCGTGCACTATTCAGTGTCCCCTCGACGATCACCAGTGGTGTACGGCCAGTGTAGGAGATCGCTCCCCACACCATGATGCCGGGTGTTGGCCCTGTGTGCCTCGGTCGTATGCAGTCCTGATTGTGGCGCTCACCTGCACGGCGCCAAACACGCATACGACCATCATTGGCACCAAGACAGAAGCGACTCTCATCGCTGAAGACGACACGTCTCCATTCGTGCCTCCATTCACGCCTGTCGCGACACCACTGGAGGCGGGCTGCGCGATGTTGGGGCGTGAGCGGAAGACGGCCTAACGGTGTGCGGGACCGTAGGCCAGCTTCATGGAGACGGTTGCGAATGGTCCTCGCCGATACCCCAGGAGCAACAGTGTCCCTAATTTGCTGGGAAGTGGCGGTGCGGTCCCCTACGGCACTGCGTAGGATCCTACGGTCTTGGCGTGCATCCGTGCGTCGCTGCGGTCCGGTCCCAGGTCGATGGGCACGTGCACCTTCCGCCGACCACTGGCGACAACATCGATGTACTGTGGAGACTTCACGCCCCACGTGTTGAGCAATTCGGCGGTACGTCCACCCGGCCTCCCGCATGCCCACTATACGCCCTCGCTCAAAGTCCGTCAACTGCACATACGGTTCACGTCCACGCTGTCGCGGCATGCTACCAGTGTTAAAGACTGCGATGGAGCTCCGTGTGCCACGGCAAACTGGCTGACACTGACGGCGGCGGTGCACAAATGCTGCGCAGCTAGCGCCATTCGACGGCCAACACCGCGGTTCCTGGTGTGTCCGCTGTGCCGTGCGTGTGATCATTGCTTGTACAGCCCTCTCGCAGTGTCTGGAGCAAGTATGGTGGGTCTGACACACCGGTGTCCATGTGTTCTTTTTTCCATTTCCAGGAGTGTATTTTAATGTTTAGAGCCGCTGTCTGTTCCACGTCTGCACGATACGTGAGCTCTGGTTTCAGTGTGCTGCCTGTCATGATACGTCGTAGTTCGCTACACGGCCAGGGTTGCGCGTTGGATAGCCCTCTTCTTGATATGTCGGAGGAATACAACGTTGTAAATGGGGTTTCCAATTGGAAGTTATGAAATACTAGTCTGTCCTATCCTTGCAGCATAGATGTGGGGTTCCACGTGTCGTTCTATATTCAAGGACTACTGAGTAGCATGTCGTAAACTACGATTGTGTACCCATTTCTGTTCCTCCGTTTAAAGCGCCAACTGAGGCGAAACGAGGAAAACGTTTCAGACAAATCGCATGTAGATTTTGCCATAGAATCGTAATCTGCAATAAAAAACGAGGATTCTCATTGAAGATTTCAAAGTTACCCCTGTCACCCACGCAAGGGGTGGGGTGGGGGTTTTGGTGTAGTATCATTGGGTGTCCGCCTCGGAGACAAACAAATTGGATTTATAGCTCTTTCATTGGATGTGTAGTTTTCGAGATATTTCAGTGCTTCAGTTAAAGTGAACACCCTATACATAACCAACTCCCTTCAGCTTCTATCTTCTTCACATAGCCAGCAACATGGCAATCACTTGTCGGATGGCCTTGTCTCCTATTTAAAGGATGGTTCATTGATGGAGACCGGGCCAAATATATCACGAAATAAGCGTCAAACGAAAAAACTACAAAGAACGAAACTTGTCTAGCTTGAACGGGGAAACCAGATGGTGCTATGGTTTCCCCGCTAGATGGCGCTGCCATAGGTCAAACGGTCATCAACTGCGGTTTTTTAAATAGGAACCCCCATTTTTTATTACATATTCGTGTAGTACGTAAAGAAATATGAATGGTTTAGTTGGATCACTTTTCTCGCTTTGTGATAGATGGCGCTGTAATAGATGTCGGTTGTTCCAATGTGATACATGTACCTTTGTGAACTTATCATTTCTCAGAACGCATGTTGTTACAGCGTGATTACCTGTAAATATCATACTAATCCAATAAATGCTCCAAATGATGTCCGTCAACCTCAATGCATTTGGCAGTACGTGTAACGACATTCCTCTCAACAGCGAGTAGTTCGCCTTCCGTAATGTTCGCACATGCATTGACAATGCGCTGACGCATGTTGTCAGGCGTTGTCGGTGGATCACGATAGCAAATATCCCGCTTTCCTCACAAAAAGAAATCCGGGAACGCCAGATCCGGTGAAGGTGCGGGTGCTTCGACGACCAATCCACCTGTCATGAAATATGCTATTCAATACCGCTTCAACCGCACGCGAGCTATGCGCCGGACATCCATCATGTTGGAAGTACATCGCCATTCTGTCATGCAGTGAAACATCTTGTAGTAACATCGGTAGAATATTACGTAGGAAATCAGCATACAAGCACCATTTAGATTGCCATCGATAAAATGGGAGCCAATTATCCTTCCTCCCATAATGCCGCACCATCATTAACCCGCCAAGGTCGTTGATGTTCCACTTGTTGCAGCCATCGTGCATTTTCCGTTGCCCAATAGTGCATATTATGCCGGTTTACGTTACCGCTGTTGGTGAATGACGCTTCGTAGTTAAATAGAACGCGTGCAAAAAATCTGTCATCGTCCCGTAATTTCTCTTGTGCCCAGTGGCAGAGCTGTACATGACGTTCAAAGTCGTCGCCATGCAATTTCTGGTTCATAGAAATATGGTACGGGTACAATCGATGTTGATGTAACATTCTCAGCACCGACGTTTTTGAGATTCCCGATTCTCCCGCAATTTGTCTGCTACTGATGTGCGGATTAGCCACGACAGCAGCTAAAACACCTACTTGGGCATCATCATTTGTTGCAGGTCGTGGTTGACATTTCACATGTGGCTGAACACTTCCTGTTTCCTTAAATAACGTAATTATCCGGCGAACGGTCCGGACACTTGGATGATGTCGTCCAGGATACCGAGCAGCATACATAGCACATGCCCGTTGGGCATTTTGATCACAATAGCCGTACATCAATCAAAACGATATCGACCTTTTCTGCAATTGCTAAACGGTCCATTTTAACACGAGGAATGTATCACGAAGCAAATACCGTCCGCACTGTCGGAATGTTACGTGATACCACGTAATTATACGTTTGTGACAATTACAGCGCCATCTGTCACAAAGCGGAAAATGTGGTCCGACTACAACATTCATATTCCTTTACGTACTACACGAATATGTAATAAAAATGGGGGTTCGTATTTTTAAAAAAAAAACGCAGTTGATATACGTTCGACCTATGGCATCCCCATGTAGCTGGCCATCCATAGCGCCATCTGGTTTCCCCCTTCAAGATGGACGAGTTTCGATCGTTGAAGTTTTTTCGTTTGATGTTTATTTTGTGAGATATTTGGCCCAGTCGCTATCAATGTACCACCCTGTATAGTGCGAACTACTCCCAGCGGATATTGATGGCGCTCGAGGCATGGTGGTCATCCATATTACATTGTGAGTATCTTGTAGGAAATGTACCACTGTTCACCTCTCTCGTGATGGCTCAAAATTCAGTAAACTGTTATGACGGTACAAACATGGGATCGGGGGCTGTAACGTAAAACACCTTATATAAGAGAATTTCATAAGTTATTAATGTATCACAATGTGGCAGCATTCCCGTAAAAAATGCGCATGCCATCTTTATCTAAGTCTTGCTTGTAAGTAGTACAACGTTAACTGCCGCCACTGCGTCATGGTTCAAAATGGTTCAAATGGTTCTGAGCACTATGGGTCTTAACATCTGAGGTCATCAGTCCCCTAGAATTTAGAACTACTTAAACCTAACTAACCTAAGGACATCACACACATCCATGCCCGAGGCAGGATTCGAACCTGCTACTGTAACGGTCGCGCGGTTCCAGACTGAAGCGTCTAGAACCGCTCGGCCACACCGACCAGCCTGCGTCATTTTGGAGTTCTGTGATGCCTGTGCAAACTGGTAGCTTTTGCCAATAATGACCTTCTTGTTAAAATAAAAACAATTGGAAATAGTTACTCTTACACTTCTGCTCTCAGCGTTGCTTCATGCAGGACTAAGTGCAGACGGTAAATGGTACCGCACACGCAGTCGCATTATAAAAATTAAATATATCAGAATGGTGGAGATTGAGTTTGCACGCCATTAACTTCCTAAAGCCCCTTGGCATTTTCGCAAAACGCATAACGTCATTGGCTACAACGTAAGGGGAGAAACGGTGGGAGGGGGGGGGGGCATTTAGGCAATGATGATGTTGATGTCATCAAGTCCAGGAATGCTGATGTTAGCGATTTTCTGGCCAGTACGCTCACTGATCCTACCACACACCCACCCGCTTGAACATCATTGTGTTAAGGGGTAGTACCCCTTAGAGAGAAATCTGTTTTTATCTGCACTGAGCGTTTTAGTTGCAAACGAAGTTACACTCCGACCAAATGCTTTCAGAATGGACTTCCTGACATTTAAACTTGCGTTGATGTTGACAACTTCTTCTCTGAAACACATATCTTTTTATACCAGCCTGCATTTTATATTCTTTCTGCTTCTGCCGTCGTCAGTTATTTTACTGCCCTCTTGGCAAAACTACGTCTTTAGTGTCTCATTCCATAATCTAATTCCGTCAGCAATGGTTGATTTTATGCGACTGTGTACATTACCCCTACTTTACTTTTGTTGATATTCAAAACTTTCAGGTAACTATCAATTCCGTTCAGGTGATATAGGTCCTTTCCCGTCTCTGATAAAATTCAGGTGCTATCAACAAATCTCAAAGTTCTACTATTGTTTGTAAATTTCTTCTTGGTTCCTTTGATGCTTCACCACCGTGCTGATTGAACAATATCAGGGATAGGTTACATTCTGATCTCGTTGCCTTGTCTTGTCTACTACTACGTCCCTTTCAGGCCATTCGACTCTTACAACTGCAGTCTGGTTTCTGTACAATTTGTAGGTTTATCTCTGTGTGCGATAGGTACTTCCTTTGATTAGAGTAGGAATAAGGGAGCCCTGCTGTGAAATAAGTTAAAATAGTAGAAGAGCCCCATAAAATGCTTAAGAATACACAGGAAAGTGAGGCTAGTTTACTTCATCAGAATATTAGAGAATTGAGGCACAAGATAGATGAGCTTTTCGAAAGTAAGGAAAATCTAGAAACCTCTTAAAAGGTAGATATCATGTGGTTATTGAACCTAACATAATCACAGGGTTAGACAGACTAAAGATTAAGTTCAAGTAGTAAACAGTACAGCAATCCGTCACAAATGATGATTATTGCACATCTAGATTTCAGTCTTTGTATGGCCATCTTCAGTGCGATAAATGTAAGTTAAAACATTAAAACCATTTGAATTGCACATAGTCCCAACTGTACTATTCATGTCAAAGGTTGAATTGAGTTAGAACTATGTGCATATACACATGGTTTTAATGTTTTAACTTACATTTACTTTACTGAAGATGGCCACACAGTGACCAAGATGTACATATGGAATAAACATCTTTTGTGATTGATTGCTGCACACTTTACTACTTGAAATGAATACAATTGCTAAGCACAACTGTTTCCCTAGGGAATCAATCCTGATAAAAGATTAAACTCACGTTATCTGTCACATAGTGCTAATAAGGGTAAAGAAGGAGTTGTTACATATGCTAAGACAGAATGCAAGTTCAAAAACATTGAAACAAGTAGATTTCGTAGAAATCAGCACACAGAAGTGTGAATTAATGCTGAAATGTAGTTAAGTTTTAACTGAAACTGTGTATAGAACCCCAAAGAAGAAATTTTGCACTGTTTATGTGGCACATGGATATCCTGCTATGCTATCTCTTAGCAGGCAACAAGCAGTTAATAGCCTGTAGTGGTCTGAACGCAGATTTTCTAAAGGTTTCTGATAGGAAAAATGATTTGTAAATCTTATTTGCATCCTAAAATTTGATCTCAGTAATTAACTTACCAACACAGATGGATAAAGACAGTAGGACTCTTAATTGATAACAGTTCCTTTGGTATAACTCTTTCTGATTATGGGGCAAAGTTAGTTAGGATAAATAAGATAGTGGCCTATGGTATTGATACTCCTCAATGGAAATTGATTAAGATAATTAATGACTCCAAGATAAACATTTTGAAGGATAGTTTACAAGAGATCACTTGGGATGAAATTTGTAATGAACCAAATGCTAACATAAAATTTAAATTGTTCCATGATAAATTCATATCATTATTTGAAAATAGTTTTCTGTATAAGCTAATCAGAAAGGACTGTAAAGAGCCATGCGAAAAGCCATGGATCACTAGAGCGATTAAAGTATCGTGTGAAAGGAAAAAAGAATATAATGTATCTGTTGTCAAGAACAAGTAAAGATCCTATAGTAGTTGCAGACTACAGGAACTACTCGAAATTATTAAAAAGGACTTTGCAGTTATGACAGAAACTAGTACGTCTGACAACAGACTTGAGTTTATAACGAAGGGAGTGAAAGAGGTGGACTTAAGTTTATATGGAAGATAGTGAGCGAGAGACAGCTCAACAAGTCACAAAAAGGATAACAGCACTACTGATTTAAGCTGAAGGGATATAAATCATCAGTCATAGTAATAAGATATGTTTAGTAATAACTTCTTAAATTTGGTAGAAAATAGCGGGACAAGCAGTTGAAGAGAAAAGTCAAGGCAATATTTTCAAAAAAAGAACAGATGAATTATTCACCCACTTCTCCTTCTGAAAGTAAGAGAATTATATATTCTCTGAAAAATAAAAACACAAAAGATTGCTTAAGAGTTGCTTCTCCATAATAAGTTCTGTCTTTTCTGAAATATGTAATGTCAGTGATCTTTCTGGAAAGATTGAAATGTGCCATTGTCAAACCCTTTGTAACAAAAGTCATAGGAGCGATGTCAATTACTAGTAACCCGTTATGCTACTGACATTGTTTTGCTAAAGTTCTCAGAAATTGATGTATCATACAATAGTATCTTACCTGCACAGCTGTAATATGATCAGTAGATCACAGTTTGGACAACAGAAGATTTGCTCAGCTGACAGTACCTTCCACAAATTCCCTCAGACAAATTGTACAACTATTCATAACAAAACAGCATCGGTTGGTATTTTCTGCGACGTATCTAAAGCATCTGGCTGTGTGATTAGAAAATTTTCCTATATAAACTGAAGCTTTCAGGAAGTGATGCTATAGCCAACCAATGGGTAATGTCATATTTAACCAAAAGAATCCAAAAAGTGTTACTTAATTATTCAACCAATGTAAACAGTGTGTATTCTTATGACTGGGGAAGAATCACTTACAAGGTTCCACAATGCTCAATCTTAGTTCCAGTATTGTTTCCCATATACAAACTGCCTTCTCTCTTAAATGAAACAAGCAGAATTAATTCTTTTTGCAGATGACACTCGTATTGTAATCAGTTCAAGCACACATCCAGCAACTGGAAAAATGGTAAATAACTTTCTTAAAATTATTATTGAGTGATTTTCTGCAAATGGTCTCACTACCAATTTCAAAAAGACACGACATGTTTCGTTCTGTACACCGAAAGGTACTGTACCAATGGTAAGTGCGACAGAAGATGAAGAAATAATAACTAGGGCGGAAACTTCAAAATTTTTAAATGTCTATACTGGAGAGAACTTAAACTGGATAAAACACATTTTTGAATTCCTAACACAGCTTAGTTCAGCAACATTCGCACATTTGACTCTTGGGGCGAAACAAATCAATAGGTTAACATAGTTTGCGTAGTTTCCTTCAGTAATAACATACAGAATGATTTTCTAGGGTAATTCATTCTTAAGGGGACATGTTCGTGAAAATGACCAAAAATTTGAAAAAAATTTCTTGGTGTATAGAAAAGAGCATTTCATGCTGATTTCAAAAATGTATATTTTATGGGCATTATTATTTTCCGTTCGTTCTAAAATTGAGTGTGAACGTAATTTTGCACAGGGCCCACGCCCATCTATCAGTTAGTAGTGCGTCAGAATACGTGATGCACTATTTTGTTCTCCCGTTTTTTCTATCTTTAGTTTCGGAACGTTAACACAGGAGTATTCTAGAAGGCACTGACTCCTGGAACCAAAGTACAGGCATGTCTAGAAGGCTATGGCTCGAATATAAACAACGATCTGAGAATATATGATTTCGGAATTTCATATGCGTGTGATTTTGTAGTTAATGTGTGTTGTTTTGTTTCTGTGCTTGTGCTGCTTGGGTAATTTCCAAGAATGTTTGCCTATCGAAGCCGCGGGCTCCAAACGACAGATATCGAACGTGCGCTTCTAAATCTATCACGCGACTGCGATGGCGGGCGTTATGACCACGTTTAGTGGCCACTACAGCAACGAAAAAAGAAGAGTGTTACTAAAATAGTTGTAATTACAAAGGAAACGACTTACCTCACTCGTCGTCGTTGTTGCCGTCTTGAGAAAGTCCATTTGATGTGTATGCTACGGGAAGCATTCCCTTTTTGCTGTAACCTGGATAGACTCTGCCAATGTCATGCAAAAGTATGGGAAGTGTGTCACGCTTCCGACAAATATTCCAACAATTTTCTACATTACATAAGCATGGAATTAGTTTCTTCCTCATGAGGCAATCGGCCGAAGAAACGTCTACAATACCATACATCCCCCTCACTACCGTCATAAATCGTTTGGGTTTTCCTACATCTCACAAATAATTTATCATAACGCCCGCTACTACAATAGGGTGATCGATTTAGAAGCGCACGTTCGATATCTATCGTTTGGAGCCATCAGCTTCGATAGGCAAACATTCTTGGAAATTAACTCTTTCCTGTGCTAGAATCGCCGAGAAATTTAGCTCCAAACAAAAGTTTCGAGGCAACCAGTTCCAAACACAACCGAATAATACACATCAGTTGCTTCAAAAGTCGCCAGCGGAAACTGTGTCTATAGCCAGTGCTTCTAGACGTAAACTTTCGCTTTCTGAATGTGATAAGAACAAGCCTAGTAGTATTGTGAGCAGCAATAATGACAGAAATATTATTTTGAATTAAATATGCTGTCAAGATAGTATTGACGTTTCTGAGGGCATTTCAGCAAAGAATGGCCTTTCAAGTCGGTTAGTGATTGCCTGTAACTCGTGTAAGTTGCACACTGATACTGACATCGCCAGTAACTGATAGTCGACATTACAGTGCAAATATTCAACTTGCTTATGCTATGCGATGGATTGGAAGGGGAAGGAGAGCTGCCCAGACTTTTTGAGCAGTGATGGATTTGCCTTCAACTCCAACGAGGTTTGACAGATATAACAAATTAATACCAGACATAATGCTTTATGTGGTGTAAGTGAACATTCAATGAAAAGAGCAGCAGGAGAAGCAGTAGCCCTGTCTGAGAATACAGACATTGTAGCAGCATTTGATGGATCTTGGCAGAAGAGAGGTCATACTTCTCTGAATGGGTTTTTAACTGCCACATTTATTGAAACTGGTAAGATACTAGATTATGAATGTCTAACAAAGCACTGCCAGGGTTGTCCAAGTAAATTTATTGACACCCTTGTTTCTATAAAAAACGTTCATGGCCCAAGCGGAAACATGGAAACGAAAGGAGTTCTAAACATTTTTGGAAGACCAGAGGTCACTCGTAGTGTTAGGTATGTAGGCTACCTTGGAGATGGTGACTGCAAAGGACACACTATTGTTCTCAATGACAGACCATATGGGGATACACTGATAGAAAAGCTAGAATGTATTGAGCATTTACAAGATAAATGGGAGCTCGGCTGAGAAAATTATGTAAAGACTGAAGTGGAAAAAGAAACTGTCAGACGGAAAACACATTGGTGGTCCATGTCGTCTCGCAAAAAGTGAAATTGATTCTATGACACAGTATTATGGACTAGCGAAAAGGAGAAGTGCAGGAGATTTGGAGAACATGAGACGAGCTGTTTGGGCAACATGGTTTCACAGAGTGTCAACAGATGAAATCCTACAGAATGGTTTATGTCCAAAAGGGGAAGATCCGTGGTCCAAGTGCTGGTTGAGCAATGCTACAGGCATACAATATACCCACAAGCATTCCTTACCTCTTGCTGTAATGGAGGCAATTAGGCCTATATATAGGGATCTGGCAAGTAGAATTCTACATAGGAAATGTATGCATGCTCTCTCTCAGAATGCAATTGAGATATTTCAAAGCTGTGTATGGGAGAGAATACCCAAAACTGTATTTGTTGGACTGACAGTGCTGAAGATTGGTGTAATGCTTGCAAATAATAACATTCAATAATGGTACAATTTCAAGGATCAATGTTGTGAAGAAATTGAACGTTCAGACGGGAAGGAATATGGCTTTAGCTCTAACTGCTATTGATTAGCGGCAGATAACCGAAGCAGAGACAGCTGCAGAAGCTGCTACCAAGGTGTCAAGGATAAAGAAAAGAATGAAGAGAAAGAGTATAGAGAATGAGGAAACAGGAAGACAATTGGAGATGCAGTTGAATGTTCTAAACGAGCACAGTGGTAAGTTCTTAATCTGCTAATCTTCTTTTGAGATTTACCGAAAACTTGAATTTTCGTCATTCAGGGACACTTTTCTCCTAAATGACTGAAGTTAAACCCACAAAAAATGGTGCAGATATTTAGAATGACCTCCTCTACCGCCCTTGTCCATTATTTCCTGAAAAATTTATAACATGATGATCATATCGGTGATTTTGAGCTAAATTTTTAAATATTTTTGTTTTAGTACAATAAATTACTTGTCTTTTTCACAGATAGGCATCAGGGAAGGAAATCAGAGGCATAAAACACTTATGTGTATGTTATCTGTACTCTCTTTTTCCAAGCTGTGTAGTCAGTGGTTACAAAGAAAATGGTACCGCAGTGAAATAGTGTTCCGTTTTTTATACCTTTATGAATATGTTGTCAGTATGAAAATATAATAAATATATCAATGATTTTTTGCGAAATGCTTTGCCTAACGAATCTAATTGTGTGTAAGATTTTTGAGCTATCTCTCTTTTATAGATCAGTTGCACTATGAGGGTGAAGATAACGCTAAAAATGCAGCCCCTTAAGAGGCGTGTCCCCTTAAGACAGAAAGTGTTAATTGGTCTGAAACGTGCTGTAAGAATAATATGTGGTGCTCACCCCACGGTCATCTTTTTGATATCTGTTTAACGAATTATGCATTTACATTACTGTTCCGCCGTATGTAACATGACATTTGATGTAAATAACCCCTTAAATTCAAAACCATCAATAATGTCTATAACAGAATATCAAAAGAAACCATTATTCCATATTAAGGTTGTTCTTAGAACAAAAAATAAATAAAAGGAACGTGTGTGGAATTACTGTCTGCGAGACCTCGTTTGGTATGTTCGGGTGCCTGGTGCAAGCCTTTCTATTTTATATTATTTTATTTCCACGCCACTTCGACGAAATGCGTGTCGGTGATGATGAGGACAGGAAAAGCACCCAGTCTTGAGCGGAGAAAATCCGCGACTCAGCCGGTAATCGAATCCGGGCCTGTGATCGAGTGCCATCAACACTAACCGCTAGAGCATGAGCTGCTGGCTAGCATAAAAAAGATTTTACAGTGCTGCCACCAAAAACTGGGTCAGTTACCCAATGATGTGAAATGCCTAACAGACAGAAAAGATAAATTTGGAAACTAGCTGAAAAAGTTTCTCCTTGACAATCCCTTCCGTTTCGTAGAAGAATTTAGATTTCTGTAACACGGAAAAGGAGGTGGGTAAAATTTTTTAAATTAGTAATTTAAAATAATTCTTGTAAATTGTCAGCTTATACCCATATTTTCGTGGGACTGTGCAATACGAATGTAAAATGACATAATTACGATTAATTGTACAAATGGTCCATTGGAATGTGGAACTAACTGAAAGATACTGTATGTACACAGAGTAAAGTAATTTAAGTTGAACCAGAGATGATCAAATGTGGTATCGGTTGTGTAGTAACGTCGCTGCGCAACAGCGATCGCTTGTTCAACATGTTATGGGTGATATGTTAGATGGCTCTGAGCACTATGGGACTCAACATCTTAGGTCATAAGTCCCCTAGAACTTAGAACTAAGTAAACCTAACTAACCTAAGGACATCACACACACCCATGCCCGAGGCAGGATTCGAACCTGCGACCGCAGCAGTCCCTGATATGTTAGAGTAAATTTAGATAGAGAGATGTATGGAGGACACTCAACTGTAAAGACATGTTGAATCTGATATCTGCTGCATATATACTTATTCACTATGGGCAGTAATAATTTTTATTTGCAAGATACCATAATAGAAATAAACAAGGTAAAGAACGTTATTTGTTACTAATGCAATGCGCGTATTCATAAGTGACGTATTCATAAGTGATGATTGTGATAAGTGATGTATAGCATTCACATTCAATGATTTTGTAAAGCTAATTGTTGATGTATAATCAGTTTATTGTGTGTTAATTGTGAGCATTATTAATTTTCAAACAGTCAAAAAACAAATTTTAAAGTTAGTGCCATATTGTTACTTACCACCAGTCAATACCAGTTCCCAGGTCCACGTCGTTTTTGATTAACTATTTTGCTCAAGAAGTTATTGTTTCAGACATATTCGATTTAATTTAAATATGTGCTAAGCAGCAGCCTTCCACAATAGCGGTATGCTAACTATACAATTTAAAATACTAACAGAGAGCAGTGCGAAGAGAGTTACAATTGCGCAGATAAAGGTAAGAAATTTTATTATTTCTGGGATGGCATTCATTAAACACAGGGGTGATTATTTTCAAATTGATAAAGTTTTGTTTTATCATCAGGGGCACTTTCAAATCAATAGTGTTGCGTCAGATGCTGTTTTTGTGCTACATAAATTCATACAATTCTGGTTTGGTTTAAAGTTATAGACAGTTTACATTCTCGTAGTCAGAAAAGTTCAATGCAGGGCAAAGCGCATGAGCGACGAGATAAAATATACATTCACGTTCAAAAGAACATGTTTCACTTGACTGTCAGTTATGTAATTCAATCACAGTTATAAAAGTGCATGTTTAAAACTAACTAACTCACTCAGCTGAAATCCTAATGCAGAACGACTACTAGAGAAATTAAAGTTGGCTAGAACGCGGAGGCTCGTCGTAACCTTGTTTATTAGAGACAAAGGACGAACAAGGGGAGCGCGCCAACTCGCCACCACCACTTCCGTCAAGTTTTGTGCCACGTGCAGGGCTTGGCCAGCAATGAAAGCGATAGAAGTGGATGCTCCAGATGTCCAAGCGTCCAGAAAAAAAAAAAGATTTTTTGGTGCATGTCGCAGGAGGCGTGAGTCAGTAATGGTAGCGTTACTTCGAGGCAGCCGTTGGCGCAGGCAATAGAGTACAGAACATAATCTGAGGTTATTCGGGTCGAATCCCTCTGGGGAAAACTTCTTTCTATTTTCAGGTTCACTTACATTGTAAATAAACTGAAATAATTCTTAGTATATTGTTTTTATTAATATTTTCGTAGAAGGCATAAAAAGGAAAGACAAAGGAAAATCCTGGATTGCAAATAAATTTCCAGGAAAGGATTGTACCTACAGCGTCCACGAGCACTCTTCAAATAACTTTCCTAGAAGGGATTGTAATTAAAACGTCTGACCAAACTTGTAAGTCGAGAATTCTCAGTCGTCGACGTCAAGCGAAATATTATTTTTAGCGTCAAATGTAACAAAATATTTTATTCCTATTTCTCTTTCCAGGTTGCCAATACCAATGGACTTATAACACAATCATGGACTATCGAGGGATAGTTCTGGTGAAAAAGAGACTATGAACAAAGTAACGCACTCATATACAGCGCAGTATGCTATAATACTTTCTAGAAAATTACTGCCAGCAGTGTACGTATGCCTGCAAGAGAGTATTAGCTTCTGGCCCGAAGATTCAAATAATCGTGGATGAGAACACTGCAAAATATGGGAAATTTACAACAGACCTACACAAAAATTCCTCTGACTGGCATGGTGAAGCCCTACGTGCAGAACAACTTTCTTCTGTTAACTCACTCGTGAACATAATAAACAAATCCACAATTATACGGCGAGATTTTTCAAGATGAGGAAGGATTGACATCATGGAATACTAAAGCGATTCTGCCCAAATACACTACGCTAGTGTAACTATGTGATGTCTGTTTTTATTATCAGGTAAAGAATTTGATCAAAAGGTTAAAAGCTTCTCGTACCCAATCGAGAGAGAAAAGATATCACATCACGAAAAGAACGCATCAAAATATATTTCATTGAACATCACCATTTATCCACGCCAATACACGGCAAAACGCGTTACGCATGGTTTGCTGTCAAACTGTGCGATGAGAGAGAAACTTTTCTGAATGTAAGCCCCTAGTATGTTTTTCAACAGAAGCTTTTAAACAACCATATTACTGTTAAAATACGACGTTAATAAATTGTGAGAGAAGCAGAGGAAATAATTGCTTCCTGTTTTTACGATGAATATCATCCCAGCGCGTGTAATAAAAGTATCTAATTTTAAATACGAAGTTCTCCTGTACGCCTTACAATCATATAGTGGAAATTTATTTCCAATCCCGGATTTCCCGTTCCCGTTCATTTTCATGCCTTTCTTGAAATTACTTCCATTGTAAGTGATGTAAAAATTGAAAATAAAGAAACGAAACAAAGAAATCATCATAGGGGCTCGACCTCGGAACTGTCAGATTACCATTCTGTACTCTTTTCGCTGCGCCAACCTTGGCTCTCAAACTTCGATCACGTAAGTGGCTCATGCCTGATGCGATCCGCCCCAGAAACGATTTTTTCTAGGTGTTTGGCAGTCTGGGGCTCGCACTTCTGTCACTGTCATTTTTAGCCAAGCCCTGCATATACCACAAATTTGGCCGAAATTGGTGACAACGAGCAGGTGCGGTCCCTCGTCAGCTGGGCAAGATGGTTGGGAAGGAGCGGTCACGGCCTGCAAAGGCACCATCACAGCTTCGTGCTCTCTGGAACACTAGAGACGAATTTGTGAGTAAATTTCGTGATAAAGGTAACTAGTTCTTTGCCGATGCGAAATTTACTGACGGAAACGATCAGACGAGTTTTCAGTAATATAACTAACAAAAAGCACAACGAAGACTGTTTACAAAGAGCATACAAACGTATTAAACAACTGAGATTTGATTCCATTTCCGTTACACAAAAGGAAATAAATCACTCCACTTGCCGCATATCATTGCTCCTCGAACAACGTTTCACCCTTCAGTGCAAATAAAAAACAACATTAAAGTCAGCCAGGATGTGTATTTGGAAAAACGTAGTTTATACGCACACGTATGTCTGTGAAGTTGGCTTCCTACCAAATGAAAATCAGTTTAGTGGGGGTGTATATGAGATCACACCGTATGTATCAAATTCCACATCTGAGTATGTGCTCTGCAAGCCGTCTTAGTGTGTGCCGCAGAGGGTACTAAAGGAACAATTATCGTTTCACTCTTTTCCTATTCTTTTCGCGAATCGTGCCTGGAAAAAATGACTGTCACTAAACCTATATAAAATTTTGAGTTCTCTGATTTTTTACCATGATGAACATTTTGCGAGATAAATGATTTTAAATGGTCAAGAATAGGTCCAAGAGGCGGACCTTTAAGCTACCACCTTCGTGTGTGAATTCCATTTCCTTAGATTCATCCAATGAATCTGGCATCTCTCTTCTCACCAGCTTTAACAGCTCTCGACACTTTCTTTTATGCGACATGTAACATTTGCAATGATTTGCAGTATTAATTCGTCAGTAGTGAAATCAGACAATAATTGGTTTTCGAGCCTGTTTGTATGCAGTTTATATTTCGTTTCCAAATGGGAGGGCACTAGGTTGTACTTCGTAGACAAAGTAGACTTATTAATAATGTACTGATATGACTAAACGTTCCATTAAAATTACAAAATAGAACTTTCCAACAACTTAAATTCGTCCATAACTATGTTTGAAAGTTGTGTAAGCTCTTTCATTAGTTGCACTTCCTCTTATTGTTCTTCTTTTTTGTGTAGCAACAACAAAATATTAGCTGATACACAGTAAATTCATTGAGAAATTGTATGCTGACAGACAGGAAATCTGTCCACCGCTCGGAAACTAAATGCAAACAGACTGTACAACGGACTGTTGAGATGCAAATTACATGCTGGCCCGAGCGGAGAAAACAATATAGGTTCCATCCACAATTAAAACTGAGCTCCAACTCACAAGCGGCTAATCATCGAGTGGAAGTAAATACGCCAATTAATCTTTACGAGTAATTGAGAGACCCAATTGTGCCTCTTCTCCGCCCGCACACAGGACACGACAAAAGAAGCGGCTCTAGTGAAGCAGGGGATACAACCCGTCGGCTTTGACAAATGACGTCAGAATTGGCCAGAGAGCATTTAGTACTCAGATGAAAGAGCTCACAAGAATGTTCAGAAACAAAGAAATACGAGAGACGAAAAATACAGTTGACACATATAAAGACCAGTAGTATTTTCACGTTAAGGATATCGCGTGTTTGTATCATATTACTTCTCTGGAATATGAAAGGGAAAACATAGATTGAAAATATTGGTAGCATAGAATACATCACGTCTCATATATACTCCTGGAAATGGAAAAAAGAACACATTGACACCGGTGTGTCAGACCCACCATACTTGCTCCGGACACTGCGAGAGGGCTGTACAAGCAATGATCACACGCACGGCACAGCGGACACACCAGGAACCGCGGTGTTGGCCGTCGAATTGCGCTAGCTGCGCAGCATTTGTGCACCGCCGCCGTCAGTGTCAGCCAGTTTGCCGTGGCATACGGAGCTCCATCACAGTCTTTAACACTGGTAGCATGCCGCGACAGCGTGGACGTGAACCGTATGTGCAGTTGACGGACTTTGAGCGAGGGCGTATAGTGGGCATGCGGGAGGCCGGGTGGACGTACCGCCGAATTGCCCAACACGTGGGGCGTGAGGTCTCCACAGTACATCGATGTTGTCGCCAGTGGTCGGCGGAAGGTGCACGTGCCCGTCGACCTGGGACCGGACCGCAGCGACGCACGGATGCACGCCAAGACCGTAGGATCCTACGCAGTGCCGTAGGGGACAGCACCGCCACTTCCCAGCAAATTAGGGACACTGTTGCTCCTGGGGTATCGGCGAGGACCATTCGCAACTGTCTCCATGAAGCTGGGCTACGGTCCCGCACACCGTTAGGCCGTCTTCCGCTCACGCCCCAACATCGTGCAGCCCGCCTCCAGTGGTGTCGCGACAGGCGTGAATGGAGGGACGAATGGAGACGTGTCGTCTTCAGCGATGAGAGTCGCTTCTGCCTTGGTGCCAATGATGGTCGTATGCGTGCTTGGCGCCGTGCAGGTGAGCGCCACAATCAGGACTGCATACGACCGAGGCACACAGGGCCAACACCCGGCATCATGGTGTGGGGAGCGATCTCCTACACTGGCCGTACACCACTGGTGATCGTCGAGGGGACACTGAATAGTGCACGGTACATCCAAACCGTCATCGAACCCATCGTTCTACCATTCCTAGACCGGCAAGGGAACTTGCTGTTCCAACAGGACAATGCACGTCCGCATGTATCCCGTGCCACCCAACGTGCTCTAGAAGGTGTAAGTCAACTACCCTGGCCAGCAAGATCTCCGGATCTGTCCCCCATTGAGCATGTTTGGGACTGGATGAAGCGTCGTCTTACGCGGTCTGCACGTCCAGCACGAACGCTGGTCCAACTGAGGCGCCAGGTGGAAATGGCATGGCAAGCCGTTCCACAGGACTACATCCAGCATCTCTACGTTCGTCTCCATGGGAGAATAGCAGCCTGCATTGCTGCGAAAGGTGGATATACACTGTACTAGTGCCGACATTGTGCATGCTCTGTTGCCTGTGTCTATGTGCCTGTGGTTCTGTCAGTGTGATCATGTGATGTATCTGACCCCAGGAATGTGTCAATAAAGTTTCTCCTTCCTGGGACAATGAATTCACGGTGTTCGTATTTCAATTTCCAGGAGTGTATATTAGCTGTATCTCGAGCCTCATTCGAACTGTATTCCTTAAGTGCAGGATGGTATACAAGTTCGGCGTACGTCGATTTTTTTGTGTTCACTGGTATTAGTGTCCTGGTGTTCAGTTGAACTATGTATCCCCTGCTTCACTAAAAACTAAATGAAGCACGGGATACAAATTTTACATGTGTTGTTTATTTCGCCTCCACTACCACTAACAGTCTATTCTTACGTAGATATTAGTACTACCGATGACACAACGAGCTACTTACCGGTACGTAATATTTGTATACCATACATCCGTTGACCTCTATTTATGTACACTGCTAACGAAAACGTGGAAATGGACGTACGTTACATTTGCAACCTGTACCTCAGTTGAACTACGCGAAGAAGCAATAATATGACACACATACAATTTGTATCCCGTACTTTACTGTGAGGTACAGTTTTTTTTCACCTTCGACGCTAATAGTATCCCTTTCATTACTTGAGCTATATAGCTATACACAACATTTGTATGCTGCTCTCCAGTTGACATAATTTATAGGTAAATCTCATCAACGTTACATATGTCGTTCTTTTCGAATAGGTAGTGTCAGTGTAAAGGTCAACTGAAGGACGGAATACAAATTTTAGTTGTGTCGGGCGTTTTGCCTTTAATATCGCTAGTAGCCAGATTCGAAAAAATCTCACTGATATTAGTGCTGGGAAACGAAAGAAGAACGACAGCTGCGCAATTTCTATTACGTACTGGACTAAACGAAAATACACGTTTTGGTGAAATAAAACAATGACATACGTCAAAATAGTGAAATGCAGCAAAAGAAGGAAATGGAAAAGTGAACTTACCAGACGGGAACTTCCTAAAATAGCCGAAGCTCGCCTAGAAAGACATAAACAAAAATCAAATACCCACATTTACAACAAACACAACATTACGAAAACACAAACACACACACACACACATTCACCCAACACCTCCCATCCTAATGTGAAATTAGCTAACATATTTCGTATGGTACACTTGCCCAACATGTTTAATAAAAAACGTTTAAACGGGCAATATGTTTGGGGAATACTAAGTCTCCACGAATACTCGTCTAGGTGACTTTGAAGTGTGGAAATCTGGCGTTTCCCTTTCCCTACAAGAGATTTTACAGCTGACCAATAACCCTCTATGCAATTTGTGCAAGCCCCTGTGGATAATGATCTAAACTCAAGGTTGTGATTTACTACGAGATGCTGATAACCCCTATCACCTAAATCCCTATATGAAGAAAACCCTTCCGCAGATCGAGGTCGTGCTGTAGCGTTCTCGCTTCGCGCGCCCGGGTTCCCGGGTTCGATTCCCGGCAGGGTCAGGGATTTTCTCTGCCTCGTGATGACTGGGTGTTGTGTGATGTCCTTAGGTTAGTTAGGTTTAAGTAGTTCTAAGTTCTAGGGGACTGATGACCATAGATGTTAAGTCCCATAGTGCTCAGAGTCATTTGAACCATTTTGAAGGAAACCCGTCTGAAATTACAATGGAACTGTCTGCACCGTGATCTTCAGTTAATCTAACCAAAACTTTCTTACTTCCATTGGGTACTACTTTGAATACTACATCGTCACATTGCTGACCTGAAACTACTGCCCCCCAAACCCATAATTCCACCGGAGGTTCCCCCCTGTTGTACTTCATTTTGACAAAATGCGACTCGTCAATTGCGACCATACACCCCCCCCCCCCCCCAATATTTCACGTACTCCCCACACACTTCCCTACAAAAAGAATACCAATACACAACAGTGCGCTTACGCACACGGCATTCATACACACACAGCCAGACAGGATATCTCAAACACCAATAGTAAGTGATTTTCATAATGTCTCTCAATGCGAGCTTAGATTTTTCGATCCACGCCCCTCTTCTAATGGATCGCCACAACCTATCTCGGCTGCAGCGCTATACGAATAAGTCGTGAGCATGGCGACGAGATACACTGGTGAGGCGCATATGTTCACCGCATTCACGACATCGAACATACTCAGCAATGAGACCAAGTTGTTGTGGTCTTCAGTCCCGAGACTGGTTTGATGCAGCTCTCCATGCTACCCTATCCTGTGCAAGCTTCTTCATCTCCCAGAACTTACTGCAACCTACATCCTTCTGAATCTTCTTAGTGTATTCATCTCTTGGTCTCCCTGTACGATTTTTACTATCCACGCTGCCCTCCAATGCTAAATTTTGTGATCCCTTGATGTCTCAGAACATATCCTACCAACCGGTCCCTTCTTCTTGTCAAGTTGTGCCACAAACTCTTCTTCTCCCCAATTTTATTCAATACCTCCTCATTAGTTACGTGATCTACCCATCTAATCTTCAGCATTCTTCTGTAACACCACATTTCGAAAGCTTCTATTCTCTTCTTGTCCAAACTATTTATCGTCCATGTTTCACTTCCATAATGGCTACACTCCATACAAATACTTTCAGAAACGACTTCCTGACACTTAAACCTATACTCGATGTTAACAAATTTCTCTTCTTCAGAAACGCTCTCTTTGCCATTGCTAGTGTACATTTTATATCTTCTCTACTTCTACCATCATCAGTTATTTTGCTCCCCAAATAGCAAAACTCCTTTACTACTTTAAGCGTCTCATTTCCTAATCTAATTCCCTCATTATCACCCGACTTAATTCGACTACATTCCATTATCCTCGTTTTGCTTTCGTTGATGATCAACTTATATCCTCCCTTCAAGACACCATCCATTCCGTTCAACTGCTCTTCCAAGTCCTTTGCTGTCTCTGACAGAATTACAATGTCATCGGCGAACCTTAAAGTTTTTATTTCTTCTCCATGGATTTTAATACCTACTCCGAATTTTTCTTTTGTTTCCTTTACTGCTTGCTCAATATACAGATTGAATAACATCGGGGAGAGGCTACAACCCTGTCTTACTCCCTTCCCAACCACTGCTTCCCTTTCATGTCCCTCGACTCTTATAACTGCCATCTGGTTTCTGTACAAATTGTGAATAGCCTTTCGCTTCCTGTATTTTACCCCTGCCACCTTTAGAATTTGAAAGAGAGTATTCCAGTCAACATTGTCAAAAGCCTTCTCTAAGTCTACAAATGCTTGAAACGTAGGTTTGCCTTTCCTTAATCTTTCTTCTAAGATAAGTCGTAAGGTCAGTATTGCCTCACGTGTTCCAGTATTTCTACGGAATGCAAACTGATCTTCCCCGAGGTCGGCTTCTACTAGTTTTTCCATTCGTCTGCAAAGAATTCGTGTTAGTATTTTGCAGCTGTGGCTTATTAAACTGATTGTTCGGTAATTTTCACATCTGTCAACAGCTGCTTTCTTTGGGATTGGAATTATTATATTCTTCTTGAAGTCTGAGGGTATTTCGCCTGTTTCATACATCTTGCTCACCAGATGGTAGAGTTTTGTCAGGACTGGCTCTCCCAAGGCCGTCAGTAGTTCCAATGGAATGTTGTCTACTCCGGGGGCCTTGTTTCGACTCAGGTCTTTCAGTGCTCTGTCAAACTCTTCACGCAGTATCGTAGCTCCCATTTCATCTTCATCTACATCCTCTTCCTTTTACATAATGTTGTCCTCAAGTACATCGCCCTTGTATAGACCCTCTATATACTCCTTCCACCTTTCTGCTTTTTGTTCTTTGCTTAGAACTGGGTTTTCATCTGAGCTCTTGATGTTCATACAAGTGGTTCTCTTACCGCCAAAGGTCTCTTTAATTTTCCTGTAGGCAGTATCTATCTTACCCCTAGTGAGATAAGCCCCTACATCCTTACATTTGTCCTCTGGCCATCCCTGCTTGGCCATTTTGCACTTTCTGTCGATCTCATTTTTGAGACGTTTGTATTCCTTTTTGCCTGCTTCATTTACTGCAATTTTATATTTTCTCCTTTCATCAATTAAATTCAATATTTCTCCTGTTACGCAAGGAATTCTACTAGCCCTCGTCTTTTTACCTACTTGATTCTCTGCTGCCTTCACTACTTCATCCCTCAAACCTACTCATTCTTCTTCTACTGTATTTCTTTCCCCCATTCCTTTCAATTGTTCTCTTATGCTCTCCCTGAAACTCTGTACAACCTCTGGTTCTTTCAGTTTATCCAGGTCCCATCTCCTTAAATTCCCACCTTTTTGCAGTTTCTTCAGTTTTAATCTACAGGTCATAACTAATAGATTGTGGTCAGAGTCCACATCTGCCCCTGTAAATGTCTTACAATTTAAAACCTGGTTCCTAAATCTCTGTCTTACCATTATATAATCTATCTGATACCTTTTAGTATCTCCAGGGTTCTTCCATGTATACAACCTTCTATCATGCTACCTACCTATCATTAAATTCAAAAATATTTAGAATAAAAGAACGAATACCAATTCAGAGCGTTTGACATACAGAAGTCACCTAGGGAAAATGATTACAAAATGCAGCAAAAAAACTTCAAAAAGATATTGAGACTGCAGGAGAAATAATACCTCTTAAAAATAAGTGGAAACATGCTTGGTGCAATGATGATTGTGATGAGTTAATTATAAAGAGACAACGAGCTTGTTATATATGGAACGAAAATAAAAATGATCAGAACAAGAAAACACTTATAGGAGCAAGGAAACATGCATCGAAAGGTCTCAGAAAGATAAGAGTACAACATATAAAATATCAGCTAACCCCCATTGAGTCACATTTTATGCAGAACAACACAAGGAACTTTTGTAAAACAAATTAAAGAATTACACTCCACCAACTTTACAATTTGTAGATCCAAAAACTCCAAACACTGCATGTAATAACTCGGAGAACTGCAGAATACCTGTGGACTACTTCAAAGAACTACACAACTCCAATCCATCACAACGTGAACTTCATTTTGATAATGTAACCCAAATACAACCAGACTCAGAGACACCAACAATAGAGGAAATCAGGAAAATCAGGAAAATCATAAAACAACTTGAAAGTAACAGAACATCAGGAGAAAACAATTAAGTTGCTGAATTGTGGAAACACTCTAGTGACAACATTATTAAACAGCTTTCATCAGAATGGCTATTGGCATTAATGCGTGCATTACATAAAAAAAGAGAAGAAAACTGATCCTAATAATTATAGAGGGATCTCCCTCAGTAACATACAAGATCTTCTCCATTGCACTTTTAAAAAGAGCTGAATAAATATTCGACCAACAATTAGGAGAGTATCAAGCAGGGTTTAAGAATGAAAGGTTTTGTAAAGAGCAAATACCAAATCTAAAGAACGTAATAGAAATGAAGAAAATCAGAAACTTTGATAACATTTGGACATTTTACAAAGGCATACTATTCAAATAAAAGAAATGCACTAACGAACATTTTAAAGAAATTTAGACTGGACAATAAAACAACAGAAATAATTAAAGGAACTTTAACAAACACGCAATCAAAAGTAAAATTTATGGGGGAACTGTCAAAAGCTTTACGAAATAAAATCAAGAGTAAAACAGGGAGATGCTTTATCACCCCTACTTTTTTGCTGCGCGGTAAGGAAAGTAGTGAGAGAATGGAGAACATCAATCAATACGAAGGTGTCCAACTAGGAAGAAACCCATGTAAAATGACTTGATTGTATAGCTTTTTAAGATGGTATGACATCAATTAAGGGCTCTCGAGATACACCAAAGAACAAATCACATAGCTGCAGGAACAAACAGACAGAGTAGGACTAAAAATATCATTTGAAAAAACACATTTCACTACAAGTATCGATGGTGCCTCTCCAAATCTTAAAATTCATAACACTATCTAAAATAAACTGTTTTGAATAGCTACTAGAATGGAGAACAATAAACACAAAAGAAAATATAGCCATAGGAAACAGAGCACACAAAATGGAAAGGGTATTCCAAAGGACAAAAAACTTATAAACAAAATTGTACTGGAACACACAAGTAAGACACTATCAAGCAGAGGTAAGGCCTGAAACAGTGAATGCAGCAGAAACACTGGAAATGACAAGATTTGTGGATCTTGTAAAACTGGAAAAAGGAAAATACTGGGATGTTGTTGTTGTGGTCTTCAGTCCTGAGACTGGTTTGATGCAGCTCTCCATGCTACTCTAACCTGTACAAGCCTCTTCATCTCCCATTACCTACCGCAACCTACATCCTTCTGAATCTGCTCAGTGTATTCATCTCTTGGTCTCCCTCTACGATTTTTACCTTCCACGCTGCCCTCCAGTACTAAATTGGTGATCCCTTGATGCCTCAGAACATATCCTACCAACCGATACCTTCTTCTAGTCAAGTGGCACACAAACTTCTCTTCTCCCCAATCCTATTCAATACTTCGTCATTAGTTATGTGATCTACCCATCTAATCTTCAGCATTCTTCTGTAGCACCCCATTTCAAAAGCTTCTATTCTCTTCTTGTCCAAACTATTTATCATCCATGTTTCACTTCCATACATGGCTACACTCCATACAAATACTTTCAGAAATGCCTTCCTGACATCTGAGGTCATCAGTCTCCTAGACTTAGAACTACTTAAACCTAGCTAACCTAGGGACATCATACATCCATGCCCGAGGCTTGATTCGAACCTGCAACCGTAGGAGTGTGCTACCTCGATTTTAACAAATTTCTCTTCTTCAGAAACACTTTCCTTGCCATTGCAAGTCTGCATTTTATATCCTCTCTAATTCGACCATCATCAGTTATTTTGCTCCCCAAATAGCAAAACTCCTTTACTACTTTAAGTGTCTCATTTCCTAATCTAATTCCCTCAGTAACACCCGACTTAATTCGACTATCCTCGTTTTGCCTTTGTTGATGCTCATCCTATATCCCCCCTTCAAGACACTATCCATTCCGTTCAACTGCTCTTCCAAGTCCTTTGCTGTCTCTGGCAGAAGTAATACTAATGTTGAATACAAATTAATATCAAACAAGAGAGCTCTATTTGAAAATGGGAAAGCTATCTGATGTAATGAGGAAAGGCAGGTCCAGGTTGGCTGCAGTTTCGTCATTTCATCCCCTAGCTTCCTCCTCCTGCAGCTGTGGCTCTTGCTACCCCTAAAAACAATTGAAAAAGAAAAGTTCAAATGACTCGAAGCACTATGGGACTTAACATCTGAGGTCATGTCCCCTAGACTTAGAACTACTTAAACCTAGCTAACCTAGGGACATCACACATCCATGCCCGAGGCAGGATTCGAACCTGCAACCGTAGGAGTGTGCTACCTCCCCGTTCGTCTTCAGGTCAGTAGCGTTGCTCCGATAGGGCAGATTCGTTACCGTTAAGGGCGGTTAGTTGCTACATCTACTGCATGGCGCAGCCGCTGGTGACACACTCCTCCGTGTTTATTCTTTCCTGTACGAGCCTCTCTCGCAAGGTGGTGCAGAGTGCTAGTGGCTCTGCCCGGTCGTCTGCTGCCGTCTTCTTCTCTCGGGCCAATCCAGCAGCTTCCAGCATTCCTGCGGGGATTGACCTCTGCTTAGTAACGCCTTCCTATCCTTCCGTGACCGCTGGGGCAAAAACACGTAACAAGAAAGTTACGCACTCAGTTACTGCAGTTGGCGGCAGGCCACGTCCCCTTCTACAGCAAGAGCAGCAGCTAGTGCAGCCGTAATGGCTTTCAGGGCTGCACTTGCTTCGCCAATTGCATCTCGAATTGTGGCGCGCATGTCATCCGTCGTCTGCTGTTGAGTCTTCTCAGGACAGGCCAGCTTCTTCCGCTATCGTGCTTGCGGCTGGTCTCCTCCACCATTCTTGGTACATTCCGGCCGCCTGCGGGTAGTGGAAGCTGCCGGTGGACTTTCTTTGAGCTACGCCGGCTTCCGATTTGCTGGTGGGCGTCGCCGTCTTCGCCGGTGCCTCCTTGCTGTATGCCTCGTTACTTCTCCTAGGGACTGGCTGCAACTTGTGAAGGCCGGACAGTCTCGCCAGTTGGCTACATGTGGCCCCCCACAGCGGGCACGCGCCGGCGTTTCCTCTGTCTCTGCCACAGGTGAGCCTGAGTATTTGATACACCTCCCGGCGTTGCGACACTCCCTTTCTGGCCGCCTCAGCTGTCCTCCCCAGCTTGGCAACTATATGGCCATTAAAATTGCTACACCAAGAAGAAATGCAGATGATAAACGGGTATTCATTGGAGAAATATATTATACTAGAACTGACAGGCCATTACATTTTCACGCAATTTGAGTGCATAGATTCTCAGAAATCTGTACCCGGAACAACCACCTCTGGCCATAACAACGGCCTTGATACGCCTGGGCATTGAGTCAAACAGAGCTTGGATGGCATGTACAGCCCATTCAGCTTCAGTACGATATCACAGTTCATCGAGAGTAGTGACTGGCGTATTGTGACGAGCCAATGGCTCGGCCACCATTGACCAGACGTTTTCAATTGGTGAGAGATCTGGAAAATGTTCTGGCCAGGGCAGCAGTCGAACATTTTCTGTATCCAGAAAGGCCGGTACAGGACCTGCAATACGCGGTCGTGCATTATCCTGCTGAAATGTAGAGTTTCGTAGGTATCGAATGAAGGGTAGAGCCACGGGTCGTAACACATCTGAAATGTAACGTCCACTGTTCAAAGTGCCGTCAGTGCGAACAACAGGTGACCGAGACATGTAACCAATAGCACCCTATACCATCACGCCGAGTGATACGCCAGTATGGCTATGACGAATACACCCTTCCAATGTGCATCCACCGCGATGTCGCCAAACACGGATGCGACCATCATGATGCTGTAAACAGAACCTGGATTCATCCGAGAAAATGACGTTTTGCCATTCGTGCACCCAGGTTCGTCGTTGAGTACACCATCGCAGGCGCTCCTGTCTGTGATGCAGCGTCAAAGGTCTCCGAGCTGATTGTCCATGCTGCTGCAAACGTCGTCGAACTGTTCGTACAGATGGTTGTTGTCTTGCAAACGTCCCCATCTGTTGACTCAGGGTTCGAGACCTGGCTGCACGATCCGTTACAGCCATGCGGATAAGATGCCTGTCATCTCGACTGCTAGTGATACGAGGCCTTTGGGATCCAGCACGGCGTTCCGTATTACCCTCCTCAACCCACCGATTCCATATTCTGCTAACAGTCATTAGATCAAGACCAACGCGAGCAGCAATGTCGCGATACGATAAACCGCAATCGCGATAGGCTACAATCCGACCCTTATCAAAGTCGGAACTGTAATGGTATGCATTTCTCCTCCTTACACGAGGCATCAGAGCAGCGTTTCACCAGGCCAGGCAACGCCGGCCAACTGCTGTTTGTGTATGAGAAATCGGTTGGAAACTTTCCTGATGTCAGCACGTTGTAGGTGTCGCCACCGGCGCCGACCTTGTGTGAATGCTCTGAAAAGCTAATCATGTGCATATCACAGCATCTTCTTGTCGGTTAAATTTCGCGTCTGTAGCACATTATCTTCTTGGTGTAACGATTTCAATGGCCAGTAGTGTATATATATATTGTGCATTAAACTGCGCCTACTTGTGGGCAACGCCACTGGCAGTGATACGAGCACCATGGGGTCGGCTCTGCGGCTCACAGCTGTGTGGTCAAAACTGTTGATCGCATCACCTGCTGTCGGCAGCGACGCAGCTTATCTCTACATGTCAAGCAAGTCGTCACTTTACTCTGTATACACATAAACAAACGCAAACACTCTTACACATACACTGGGCTCTCTTTTTTTTTTTGTCATGGACATATTGCCCCGAATTCGATTAAAAATAGTTACCATTCTGAAGTTCTGACCAAAGTTTTCGGGAGGTTTCCCTTCGATGTGAGGCAAATGGCACGCGTGTAAGCCCTCTGCCAAATATTTCTCTCTGACCCGCTATCAGTTCTTCTGGTATCCTGACCCTGTAATGGGTCAGAGCTCAAAGAGCCCGCTGTCTCTTTAGGAGTAGAGAAAGGAAAAAAGAATAATAATAATAATTTGGCAGTCAGATCTGCCAGATACCACTTTAGCCTATGACGAATGTTCTTCTCTTCACTTAACTTTGTGTCTATATCCGTTTCAGCCGTGCTGTAGTAATAAAGGAAGTTAGCACAAACGAAAATTTACATTTTAAATGATGCATTTAGTGTCGTAACGCAAATGATCGGAAGAAAAGGAAGTTTGTTATATAATCTCAGTATATTTTCAGGTCTGCCCAATAGCTCGTAAATATTTGTAGAACGCCATAAGTTACCGCTAAGAGCTGGTGATAAAGTTTCTTCACTCAACAACCAGTTTCCGTCCACGGACGATCTTGAGATTCATGAAAATGTTGTATGTGCTTTTATCAGCCTGATGATGGTCCTTGGACCGAAACTGGTTGTTCAATAAAGAAATATTATCAGCAGCTCTTGCAGGGAAGTCTTGACGTTCTTCTTAAAAATCCTATCGAGTTTGGTTCATTTAACAATAAAGAAGGAGCGTGAGAGAAATACACATTAACATGAGATTCATGATGTTGGGAATACGCTGGAATGTGTTATAGTCCTATGCTGCATTTGGAATGTCTTTCTGCTTAACGGAAATTGATCGTTAGAATTCGTTTATTTGATGAGTCTGAGAACGTGTTATCGTTACTTCTGGCTCAATTTAATTTCACCCCCCCATTCTTCAGCATGGGTTTACACCTACGATTTCACTGTTCATCTGGTTTGCTTCTTTGCGTCTAGTGAGGCAGGGCATACGACCCGTCGGCTTTGACCAATGACGCCATACATTACTCATAGATAGTAATGTCTTCACTTCGAGCCATAGATAGTAAAACAGTTCAGTATTCCGAATAAACACTGTACATTAAAACAAATGAATGTAATTTTAAAAGAGATCGCTTCATATTGCTGAAAATATTTTTCGTGTGATTTTATTAAATTAATTGGTTGTTTCTAATTCATTCGGTACTTAATTTCATTCGTAGTGATATTGAGGTAATTTGGACTATTAGTTTCTTATTTTAGAAAAATTTTTAGTATATGATTTTCATTTGTAGGTATGGATTTGTCCTGCGATGAACCTTGATGATTTACGACAGACTATGGGATAAAACATGTTGGCCACGATTTTTTTTTTTTTTTTTTTTTTTTTTTTTTTTTTTTTTTTTTTTTTTTTTTTTTTTTTTTGCAAATGTGTCGTCTCATTCCTCCCCATGAACCATGGACCTTGCCGCTGGTGGGGGGCTTGCGTGCCTCAGCGATACAGATGGCCGTACCATAGGGGCAACCACAACGGTGGGGTACCTGTTGAGAGGCCAGACAAACGTGTGGTTCCTGAAGAGGGCAGCAGCCTTTCCAGTAGTTGCAGGGGCAACAGTCTGGATGATTGACTGATCTGGCCTTGTAACACTAACCAAAACGGCCTTGCTGTGCTGGTACTGCGAACGGCTGAAAGCAAGGGGAAACTTCAGCCGGCATTTTTCCCGAGGGCATGCAGCTTTACTGTATGGTTAAATGATGATGGCGTCCTCTTGAGTAAAATATTCCGGAGGTAAAACAGTCCCCCATTCGGATCTCCGGGCGGGGCTACTCAAGAGGACGTCGTTCTACGGATCGGAGCGTGGAATATCAGATCTCTTAAAAGGGCAGGTAGGTTAGAAAATTTAAAAATGGGAATGGATAGGTTAAAGTTAGATACAGTGGGAATTAGTGAAGTACGGTGGCAGGAGGAACAAGACTTTTGGTTAGGTGAATACAGGATTATAAATACAAAATCAAATAGGGGTAATGCAGGAGTAGGTTTAATAACGAATAAAAAATAGGAGTGCGGGTAGGCTACTACAAACAGCATAGTGAACGCATTATTGTGGCCAAGATAGACACGAAGCCCACGCCTACTACAGTAGTACAAGTTTATATGCCAACAAGTTCTGCAGATGATGAAGAAATTGATGAAATGTATGATGAGATTAAAGACATTACTGGGGTAGTGAATGGAGACGAAAATTTAATAATCATGGGTGACTGGAATTCGAGAGTAGGAAAATGGAGAGAAGGAAACGTAGTAGGTGAATACGGATTGGGGGTAAAAAATGAAAGAGGAAGCCGCCTGGTAGAATTTTGCACAGAGCATAACTTAATCATACACTCCTGGAAATGGAAAAAAGAACACGTTGACACCGGTGTGTCAGACCCACCATACTTGCTCCGGACACTGCGAGAGGGCTGTACAAGCAATGATCACACGCACGGCACAGCGGACACACCAGGAACCGCGGTGTTGGCCGTAGAATGGCGCTAGCTGCGCAGCATTTGTGCACCGCCGCCGTCAGTGTCAGCCAGTTTGCCGTGGCATACGGAGCTCCATCGCAGTCTTTAACACTGGTAGCATGCCGCGACAGCGTGGACGTGAACCGTATGTGCAGTTGACGGACTTTGAGCGAGGGCGTATAGTGGGCATGCGGGAGGCCGGGTGGACGTACCGCCGAATTGCTCAATACGTGGGGCGTGAGGTATCCACAGTACATCGATGTTGTCGCCAGTGGTCGGCGGAAGGTGCACGTGCACGTCGACCTGGGACCGGACCGCAGCGACGCACGGATGCACGCCAAGACCGTAGGATCCTACGCAGTGCCGTAGGGGACCGCACCGCCACTTCCCAGCAAATTAGGGACACTGTTGCTCCTGGGGTATCGGCGAGGACCATTCGCAACCGTCTCCATAAAGCTGGGCTACGGTCCCGCACACCGTTAGGCCGTCTTCCGCTCACGCCCCAACATCGTGCAGCCCGCCTCCAGTGGTGTCGCGACAGGCGTGAATGGAGGGACGAATGGAGACGTGTCGTCTTCAGCGATGAGAGTCGCTTCTGCCTTGGTGCCAATGATGGTCGTATGCGTGTTTGGCGCCGTGCAGGTGAGCGCCACAATCAGGACTGCATACGACCGAGGCACACAGGGCCAACACCCGGCATCATGGTGTGGGAAGCGATCTCCTACACTGGCCGTACACCGCTGGTGATCGTCGAGGGGACACTGAATAGTGCACGGTACATCCAAACCGTCATCGAACCCATCGTTCTACCATTCCTAGACCGGCAAGGGAACTTGCTGTTCCAACAGGACAATGCACGTCCGCATGTATCCCGTGCCACCCAACGTGCTCTAGAATGTGTAAGTCAACTACCCTGGCCAGAAAGATCTCCGGATCTGTCCCCCATTGAGCATGTTTGGGACTGGATGAAGCGTCGTCTCACGCGGTCTGCACGTCCAGCACGAACGCTGGTCCAACTGAGGCGCCAGGTGGAAATGGCATGGCAAGCCGTTCCACAGGACTACATCCAGCATCTCTACGATCGTCTCCATGGGAGAATAGCAGCCTGCATTGCTGCGAAAGGTGGATATACACTGTACTAGTGCCGACATTGTGCATGCTCTGTTGCCTGTGTCTATGTGCCTGTGGTTCTGTCAGTGTGATCATGTGATGTATCTGACCCCAGGAATGTGTCAATAAAGTTTCCCCTTCCTGGGACAATGAATTCACGGTGTTCTTATTTCAATTTCCAGGAGTGTAGATAACACTTGGTTAAAGAATTGTAAAAGAAGGTTGTATACATGGAAGAATCCTGGGGATACTAGATGGTATCAGATAGATTATATAATGGTAAGAAGGAGATTTAGGAACCAGATTTTAAATTTTAAAACATTTCCCGGAGCAGACGTGGACTCTGACCTCAATCTATTGGTTATGAACTGTAGATTAAAACTGAAGAAACTGCAAAAAGGTGGGAATTTAAGGAGTTGGGACCTGGATAAACTGACTAAACCAGAGGTTGTACAGCGTTTCAGGGAGAGCATAAGGGAACAATTGACAGGAATGGGGGAAAGAAACACAATTGAAGAAGAATGGGTAGCTCTGGGGGATGATGTAGTGAAGGCAGCAGAGGATCAAGTAGGTAAAAAGACGAGGGCTAGTAGAATTCCTTGGGTAACAGAAAAAATATTGAATTTAATTGATGAAAGGAGAAAATATAAAAATGCAGTAAATGAAGCAGGCAAAAAGGAATACAAACGTCTCTAAAATGAGATCGGCAGGAAGTGCAAAATGGCTAAGCAGGGAAGGCTAGAGGACAAATGTAAGGATGTAGAGGCTTATCTCACTAGGGGTAAGATAGATACTGCCTACAGGAAAATTAAAGAGACCTTTGGAAAAAAGAGAACCACTTGTAGGAATATCAAGAGCTCAGATTAAAAACCCAGTTCTAAGCAAAGAACGGAAAGCAGAAAGGTGGAAGGAGTATATAGAGGGTCTATACAAGGGCGATGTACTTGAGGACAATATTATGGAAATGGAAGAGAATATAGATGAAGATGAAATGGGAGATACGATTCTGCGTGGAGAGTTTGACAGAGCACTGAAAGACCTGAGTCGAAACAAGGCCCCGGGAGTAGACAACATTCCATTGGAACTACTGACGGCCTTGGAAGAGCCAGTCCTGACAAAACTCTACCATCTGGTGAGCAAGATGTATGAGACCGGCGAAATACCCTCAGACTTCAAGAAGAATATAATAATTCCAATTCCAAAGAAAGCAGCTGTTGACAGATGTGAAAATTACCGAACTATCAGTTTAATAAGTCACAGCTGCAAAATACAAACACAACTTCTTTACAAACGAATGGAAAAACTAGTAGAAGCCGACCTCGGGGAAGATCAGTTTGGATTCCGTAGAAATACTGGAACACGTGAGGCAATACTGATCTTACGACTTATCTTAGAAGAAAGATTAAGGAAAGGCAAACCTACGTTTCTAGCATTTGTAGACTTAGAGAAGGCTTTTGACAATGTTGACTGGAATACTCTCTTTCAAATTCTGAAGGTGGCAGGGGTAAAATACAGGGAGCGAAAGGCTATTTACAATTTGTACAGAAACCAGATGGCAGTTATAAGAGTCGAGGGACATGAAAGGGAAGTAGTGGTTGGGAAGGGAGTAAGACAGGGTTGTAGCCTCTCCCCGATGTTATTCAATCTGTATATTGAGCAAGCAGTAAAGGAAACAAAAGAAAAATTCGGAGTAGGTATTAAAATCCACGGAGAAGAAATAAAAATTTTAAGGTTCGCCGATGACATTGTAATTCTGTCAGAGACAGCAAAGGACTTGGAAGAGCAGTTGAACGGAATGGATGGTGTCTTGAAGGGAGGATATAAGATGATCATCAACAAAAGCAAAACGAGGATAATGGAATGTAGTCGAATTAAGTCGGGTGATGATGAGGGTATTGGATTAGGAAATGAGACACTTAAAGTAGTAAAGGATTTTTGCTATTTGGGGAGCAAAATAACTGATGATGGTTGAAGTAGAGAGGATATGAAATGTAGACTGGCAATGACAAGGAAAGCGTTTCTGAAGAAGAGAAATTTGTTAACATCGAGTATAGATTTAAGTGTCAGGAAGTCATTTCTGAAAGTATTTGTATGGAGTGTAGCCATGTATGGAAGTGAAACATGGAGGGTAAATAGTTTGGACAAGAAGTGAATAGAAGCTTTCGAAATGTGGTGCTACAGAAGAATTCTGAAGATTAAATGGGTAGATCACATAACTAATGAGGAAGTATTGAATAGGATTGGGGAGAAGAGAAGTTTGTGGCGGCCGGCCGGTGTGGCCGTGCGGTTAAAGGCGCTTCAGTCTGGAACCGCGTGACCACTACAGTCGCAGGTTCGAATCCTGCCTCGGGCATGGATGTGTGTGATGTCCTTAGGTTAGTAAGGTTTAATTAGTTCTAAGTTCTAGGCGACTGATGACCTCAGAAGTTAAGTCGCATAGTGCTCAGAGCCATTTGAACCATTTGAAGTTTGTGGCACAACTTGACCAGAAGAAGGGATCGGTTGGTAGGACATGTTCTGAGGCATCAAGGGATCACCAACTTAGTATTGGAGTGCAGCGTGGATGGTAAAAATCGTAGGGGGAGACCAAGAGATGAGTACACTAAGCAGATTCAGAATAATGTAGGTTGCAGTAGGTACTGGGAGATGAAGAAGCTTGCACAGGATAGAGTAGCATGGAGAGCTGCATCAAACCAGTCTCAGGACTGAAGACCACAACAACAGGTAGTAGTCTGAATCTAAACCGGCGCTCTTGGCAACTTTTACATTGAGCACGTCCATTGCAGAGTGTATGCTTACAGCAACGTGATCGAGATGTTTTATCACAAATCGGGTTTGGTGATACTCATGTACACTCCTGGAAATGGAAAAAAGAACACATTGACATCGGTGTGTCAGACCCACCATAATTGCTCCGGACACTGCGAGAGGGCTGTACAAGCAATGATCACACGCACGGCACAGCGGACACACCAGGAACCGCGGTGTTGGCCGTCGAATGGCGCTAGCTGCACAGCATTTGTGCACCGCCGCCGTCAGTGTCAGCCAGTTTGCCGTGGCATACGGAGCTCCATCGCAGTCTTTAACACTGGTAGCACGCCGCGACAGCGTGGACATGAACCGTATGTGCAGTTGACGGACTTTGAGCGAGGGCGTATAGTGGGCATGCGGGAGGCCGGGTGGACGTACCGCCGAATTGCTCAACACGTGGGGCGTGAGGTCTCCACAGTCCATCGATGTTGTCGCCAGTGGTCGGCGGAAGGTGCACGTGCCCGTCGACCTGGGACCGGACCGCAGCGACGCACGGATGCACGCCAAGACCGTAGGATCCTACGCAGTGCCGTAGGGGACCGCACCGCCACTTCCCAGCAAATTAGGGACACTGTTGCTCCTGGGGTATCGGCGAGGACCATTCGCAACCGTCTCCATGAAGCTGGGCTACGGTCCCGCACACCATTAGGCCGTCTTCCGCTCACGCCCCAACATCGTGCAGCCCGTCTCCAGTGGTGTCGCGACAGGCGTGAATGGAGGGACGAATGGAGACGTGTCGTCTTCAGCGATGAGAGTCGCTTCTGCCTTGGTGCCAATGATGGTCGTATGCGTGTTTGGCGCCGTGCAGGTGAGCGCCACAATCAGGACTGCATACGACCGAGGCACACAGGGCCAACACCCGGCATCATGGTGTGGGGAGCGATCTCCTACACTGACCGTACACCACTGGTGATCGTCGAGGGGACACTGAATAGTGCACGGTACATCCAAACCGTCATCGAACCCATCGTTCTACCATTCCTAGACCGGCAAGGAAACTTGCTGTTCCAACAGGACAATGTACGTCCGCATGTATCCCGTGCCACCCAACGTGCTCTAGAAGGTGTAAGTTAACTACCCTGGCCAGCAAGATCTCCGGATCTGTCCCCCATTGAGCATGTTTGGGACTGGATGAAGCGTCGTCTCACGCGGTCTGCATGTCCAGCACGAACGCTGGTCCAACTGAGGCGCCAGGTGGAAATGGCATGGCAAGCCGTTCCACAGGACTACATCCAGCATCTCTACGATCGTCTCTATGGGAGAATAGCAGCCTGCATTGCTGCGAAAGGTGGATATACACTGTACTAGTGCCGACATTGTGCATGCTCTGTTGCCTGTGTCTATGTGCCTGTAGTTCTGTCAGTGTGATCATGTGATGTATCTGACCCCAGGAATGTGTCAATAAAGTTTCCCCTTCCTGGGACAATGAATTCACGGTGTTCTTATTTCAATTTCCAGGAGTGTAGTTTTCTAGGAAGCTTTTTGTAGGAAGCTTTTTGAAGAGCATAGTTTTTAGTACTGCCTGCGTGGGCTTTCTCCGTTTTTGCTGGTTCTGTTATGTACAGGGAATTTTCCTGCTATTGCTCTATGCTGACGTTCTTTACCAGTTTGTGCATTAAATTCTCCAAATAGTAATATTGTGTTTTTCGATGGAATGCGATCTAGGGTGTTTGACATATTTTCCCAAAACTTTTCTGATTGTTCTCTCTGTGTTCTGTTTTTCTCATTGTTGTGCATGTTTATTTAAAGTAGTGTAAACTTTCTTTGATGATTTAAATTTTAGTGTGGAAAGTCGTTCATTGATTGATCTAAATTCTGTTATTGAGTTTAGTATGTTTTTGTTTACAGTGAAACCTGTTCCTAATTAGGGTACGTGTTTCATAATTGTTTTTCCGGGTTCCACTTTAAATATCCATAATCCTTCTGCATCGAAATGATGTTCATCAGTAAATCTTGTTTCCTGCAGTGCTGTTATGATTATATTTTAGTATATTATATTTTAGTATTTTAGTATCAGCTTTTGTTGGTACAGACGGACTTACTGTCTTTGCTCTCAGGAGATTTTATAGTTGAAACTGTTACGCACTGTACTGTTGCGAACTTAAACGATTCTGGACTTCTCCTCTGGGTAGGGAGTCCTTATTCAGTACGCAGCATTCAGTGATTGAGAGCACTTCTTCTGCCTATACTCACGTTGAGACGTTGTCTGAACTCCGTCCTTGTAGCTGGGAGTTCGCTTTTCTCGTCTGTAGAACACAGAGAGGAGAAGACAGTATTACATTATATTAGTCATGGGACCGACTTCTGCCGTGATAGCGTTTGAATAAGTTTTTTTTTTTTTTTAATATTTTGTGGTTGGAGTTCTGTGGCCACAGACGTGTACGAGAACCATCACTCCGAAGCACCGGACGCAATACATACGGTGATATTACTAATTGCTTCAGCTTATTAGTGCTACAAAGCTAAACAGCTGTGATCACGTAAATTTTGTTTCCACCGAGGCTGCACACCACTGTAGATCTACTTTGAAAGCAGTGTCTTCTAGTGTTTCGCACGTGTCATTTATGTTATTTGTATTAGACCGCTTAGCCATAAGAAGGGACATATTTGGGCAATTGATCAATCGTATTAGTTAGGAAATTCATTTGTATCCCTTTGACATTGATATATAAACATTTGTAATATAAAGGGGGTTTAATCTACAATAAATGTATAAGTGGAAACAGCATTTATCATTTGGTAGTACTAGTTCCCTTGATCATTCATTTATGTTTATGTTGTAATTTAGATGTTAAAGAGCAAGAAGGAGATAATAATCATTAGGAGATCCTAAGATCTGTTTCAGGGGTAGTCAAACAGGGCCAAATCTTCATTTTCGCGTTCAGTATTTCCATTGCACACATTCATTTTACACCCGCCTGGAGTAGCATCTTGGAATCTTCATGTTTTATGGTGTGCCGATAAAGAAAATGTTAATGAAAATGCAAGATTAACTCTCCTTTTGCCAATGGCCTAACCGCAGTGGTAACACTGGTTCCCATCAGATCACCGAAGTTAAGCACTGTCGGGCTAGCCTAGCACTTCGGTGGGTGACCATCCTCTCTGCTGAGCACTGTTGGCAAGCGGGGTGCACTCAGCCATTGTGAGGAAAACTGAGGAGCTAATTGACTGAGAAGTAGCGCCTGCAGTCTCGTAAACTGACATACGACCGAGAGAGCGATGCGCTGATCACATGCTCCTCCAAATCCGTATCCAGTGACGTCTGTGGGCTGTGGATGACACGGCGGCCGGTCTATACCGTTGGACCTTCTAAGGCCTGTTCGGACGGAGTTTAGTTTAGTTTCAGCTCTCCTTTTGAAGTTATGCTAACATTACGCTATTGCCTATATAAGTGGCCAATTTACTTCGGTATTATCGCTCGGAGGAAGGTCGCTGAATGCACAACCGCTTCGCCTGGCGTCTGTAGTTTTCTGCTGGTAATTTCCTGATCAGTGTCCAGCAGCAATGGGCTACCACTGATGCACTCTACTTCCCCTGGCATCTCATTTTTATGTCCTAAATTCGCTGGTAGAAGTATTCTCCATGCTCGTCGGTCGTAGCATCAGTGTTGTCAAGTAAGAAGTCCAGGTGGAAACCTAGGCAATGTAGCCTTAAGAACATGTTGCATCCCAGTCCACTGCAGCAGATTTTCCGAAAGATACTTATTGTTTTCTGCCTTCTTACATCCTAGAAAGATTGTTGACACTCGAACAAAGGCATCCCAAGCTAACTTTTCATCACCTGTCATGATGGTTGAAATGTTCGTCTTTGTACAGGTTGCGTATCTGGGGACCCACGAAAATCCCCTTTTTATTTTCGTCTCACTAAGACTTGGAAATTCTTAGAGAAAATAGAGAGATAGTTCCCCGCTTTGTCCCTGGTCTTAACGCGTTTTTCATTAACCCTAATTTTATATGAAGAGAAATGAGCATAAGGTACTTGGATTCGACACAACGTCGTACACAACGTTTTAGATCCTGGATCAAGTGTTTGACGCTTAGCCCAAGAGTGTAATCGCTAGAGCGTAATCGTTTTTGTGTACGAAGCCACTACAAGTCACTCCTGTGGGTAGTTTTCAATTATTGAGGAAAAAAAGTTGCACATGTTACCGGGAGTGATGAGATATTTGGTAAATACGCTCAAATGCTGAAGAAACTAGTAAACCTGCCGCGAGCACGCAGAAGTGCCGCAACACGACGTGGCGTTTACTCGACTAATGTCTGAAGTAGTGCTGAAGAGAATCGACATAATGAATTCTACAGAGCTGTCCATTAATCCGTAAGAGTACGAGGGGAGGAAATCTCTTCTGAGCAGCACGTTGCAAGACATCCCAGATATGCTCAATAATTTCATGTGTAGGTAGTTTGGTGGAGAGTTGAAGCGCTTAAACTCAGAAGGGCGTTCCTGGAGCCACTCTCTAGTAAGTCTGGACGTGTGGGGTGTAAAATTGTCCTGTTGGAATTGCCGAAGTCTGTCGAAATGGGCAATGGACGTGAATGAGCAGACAGGATGCCTAAGTACGTGTCATATGTTATAGTCATATCGAGACGTATCAGGGGTCCCATATCGCTTCAACTGCACATGCCCCACGTCATTACAGAACCTTCACCAGTTTGTACAGTCCCCTGCTGATAAGATGGGTCCATGGATTCATGAGGTTGTCTCCATACCCGGACACGTCCATCCACTCGATACAATCTGGAACGAGACTCGTCCGACCAGGCAAAATGTTTCCAATCATCAACAATCTAATGTCGGTATTGACGGGCCAAGGCGAGACATAAAGCTTTATTTCGAGTAGTCATCAAAAGTACACGAATGGGCCTTCGGCTCCGAAAACCCATATCAATGATGTTTTGTTGAATGGTTCGCACGTTGACACTTTCTGATGGCCCAGCATTGAAATCTGCAGCAATTTGCGGAAGGGTTTCACTTCTGTCACGTTGAACGATTCTCTTCAGCCGTTGTTGGTCCCGTTCTTGCAGGACCTTTTTTCAGCCACATCGACTTCGTAGATTTGATGTTTTACCGGATTCCTGATATTCCCGGTACACTCCGAAATGGTCGTCCAGGAAAATCCCCACTTCATCGGTACCTCGGAGATGCTGTGTCGCACCGCTCGTGCGCCGACTCTAACACCACGTTCAAACTCACTTAAATCTGGATAACCTGCCATAGTACAGCAGTAACCGATCTAACGACTGTACCAGACACTTGTTGCCTTGCATATGCGTTGCCGACCACACAGCCGTATACTGCCTCTTTACATACACTATATTATCAAAAGTATCTGGAAACCTCCAAAAACGTACTTTTCCGTATTACGTGCATTGTGCTGCCACCTACTGCTAGGTACTCCATATCAGCGACCTCAGTAGTTATTAGACATCGTGAGAGAGCAGAATGGGGCGCTCCTCGGAACTCACGGACTTCGAACGTGGCCAGGTGATTGGGTGTCACTTGTGTCATACGTCTGTACGCGAGATTTCCACACTCCTAACCAACCCTAGGTCCACTGTTTCCGAAGTGACAGTGAAGTAGAAACGTGAAGGGACACGTACAGCACAAAAGCGTAGAGGCCGACCTCGTCTGTTGACTGACAGAGACCGCCGACAGTTGAAGTGGGTCGTAATGTGTAATGGAGAGACATCTGTTCAGACCATCACACACGAATTCCAAAGTACATCAGGATCCACTGCAAGTACTATGACAGTTAGGCGGGAGGTGAGAAAACTTGGTGGTCGAGAGGCTGCTCAAAAGCCACACATCACTTCAGTAAATGCCAAACGACGTCTCGCATGGTGCAAGGAGCGTAAACACTGGACGATTGAACAGTAGAAAAACGTTGTGTGGATTGACGAATCACGGTACACGATGCGGCGATCCGGTGGCAGGGAGTGGGTATGGCGAATGTCCGGTGAAGGTCGTCTGCCAGCGTGTGCAGTGCCAGCAGTAACATTCGGAGGCGGTGATGTTATGGTGTGGTAGTGTTTTTCATGGAGGGGGCTTGCACCCCTTGTTGTTTTGCGTGGCACTATCACAGCACAGGCCAACATTGATGTTTTAAGCACCTTCATGCTTCTCACTGTTGAAGAGCTATTTGGGGATGGCGATTGCATCTTTCAACACTATCGAGCACCTGTTCATAATGCACGGCCTATGGTGGCGTGGTTACACGACAATAACATCCCTGTAATGGACTGGCCTGCATAGAGTCCTGAGCTGAATCCTACAGAACACCTTTGGGATATTTTGGAACGCCGACTTCGTGCCAGGCCTCACCGACAGACATCGACACCTCTCCTCAGTGCAGCACTCCGTGAAGAATGGGCTGCAATTCCCCAATTAACCTTCCACCAAGTGATTGAACCTATCGTGCTTTCATCAAGGCTAAGGGTGGGCCAACACCACCATATGGAATTCCAGCATTACTGATGGAAGGTGCCACGAACTTGTAAGTCATTTTCAGCCAGGTGTCCGGATACGTTTGTTCACATATTGTATATCTGTATTTGAATTGGCATTCCTATACCAGTTGCTTTGCCGGTTCAGTGCATGTGACATTAGTCGCTTCCTTCGCGATTTCAGTGTAGCCTGTCAGCAAACGTAGCAAAAACTGCCTACACTGTTATAGCATTTCCGAGGTATACTGAATCACAGGAAATACAATGATCACACAGACTAACTGTACTTCAGTAAACACGTGCTTCCAGCACATGGGTAGAACGCAGCTTGTAATAGGCTGAAACTATGCTTAAATGGAAGATGGTCCGCTTCTTGGTTCCTCTTGCTCTTCCCCTTGTTGCTACGAGCCCGGGTTAAAAATAGCGATAAAATACACACAGCTATTGTTGCCTATAACTTCGTCGTCCTATCTGCCACCAGTGGTATTTCAAAGCCTCTATCGGAAGGGACTGACGATGAATGCTAATAAGATGTAATTATATTTAAATACCCCCCCCCCCTCAACTTGGAAACGAGAGCCAATTCAAGTTTTCCGTTGTCGTTTTCTTTATCAGCGTGGTCGATATAGTTGACAAACATTTATTTCATACGAGTTACATTTTCACCGTTGCCTAGTGTTACGTAACTAAAGTAAAGCTTAGTAGGTGTGTCGTAGTCTGTTGAAATGAGAGCAAAATTTGACAGTCTACACTCATGCATACTCGACTTTAAGCAGAGTTATGGTGCAGTCAGTAGAATTGCCTTAAGCGTTCTCTAAGCTAAGTAAGCATCTCTTAAACCACACATTGAAAAAACTTACAAAATACCCAAATGGATAGCTGTGTCAGTGCTCCTCATCTGCTACTTCAGCTGGAACTTGAAAGCAGCTCCATTGTAACAAAAGCTCTGCTGTGTGGGACCGAAATAAGCTGCAGATTTTACTAGATAAAACACAGAGCTTAAATTTAAAACGTATTCTTGCAGGTAAGTGAAGTCAGATGAAATGGTGTGATGGATGATTTCCATTTCTGTTAATGTTCTATTAAAGACTTTGAAGGACTCTAGCTACGGCTCCGAAACCACTTTCAGTTCCACAGTTTCGCCTATCACAGCGAGAATCATCACTGCCGAAGCAGTTATGTGATCTAAAAACGGTTTCCGCTATAACTGAAACCCATTGTGATTTTTGTAGGCTTAATCAACATTTCGAAAAATGACCAACTCACGGTAGACTTATCCGTCAAGACACAATTTCATGCTTTGCAGATCTAGTATTATCTTCTATATGCTGCTTTCCAGGGAAGATAACGAAAATTTGTGAAGACCATAAGAAGACAGCAAAATCCGTCGAAACTGGCAGCCGAAAATAAATAAGTATCTATGCGATCTTGGCTGCATAAAGTTTCTTACCAACATGAGAAAATCCAATTAAAAATAAAGGAAAAATAAAGAAAATCCACCTGAAGGTGTGCAACGTAGGGATGAGTTGAATGGTTGTTGGGGCGAAATATTAGTTAACATCCAATCTCACAATTCGATTCTGCAGTTCTACTACAACTGTGCGAAGAAGGTGTGGCCCTGTCTGAGTTGACTTTTATTTTCTCCGAGGAAAAGAAGATGGAAGGTTCCAACTCTCCAACTGCCAGCGGAAGGGGTGTGCCGTCGGCGGGCGCCAACATCCAAACTAAAAAGAGAGTTTGGGCAATCACACATCCTGAGAAATCTGGAGTAAAACAAGTATTAATAGTAACAGTACAAAAACTATTAGTTATGGCGTGGCTTTCATTTTTATGGAAGGAGGAAGCCAGTTTTGAAGAAAAGTATCTCATCTAAAATTTCAGTTGGATCTAGAGGAAATATATGTTACTTTAAATTCAATTAAACGCTTAAGGAATGGAAACTTACTCGTAAAAACGTCGACTTCCCGGACTAGAAGTATCTAAATCTTATGGAAAATATGCCACCAAAACTGAGCTGCACTAGTATAACAAGGCTGTTTTTGTATAATGAAAGAGCAATTACATGACAAATGGCGGCAAGAATGAGTGAGTGACATCGAAAATATAATGAAAAGCGCTATAGTGGAGCTAGTTAAAACAGCAGCATTTAACCTCGCATTCAGAGGAACACCACTCTCAGCACAGACATTGTGGCACTACAAGCAATGTCAATATGCTGCTTGTTTAGAAAATGAAGAAACTCGTTATTCCACGCTCTGAGCGAATGCAGATGCAGTCGCTCTTAATACACGATCCAGCCACAACAATGTGGCCACCCCGTTTGTTTGACGTCAATGTGAAATAAAACACTGTCAGACGGCAAGTGGCAGCAATAGCAATGGAGGGTGTGTAAAGCGTGTCGGTAGAGGGGCGGGGGAGAGGGGGGGTGAAGGAAGGCAGAAAACAGTTAAGTTGTTGTCGTAATATGGAACAAAATTGGAAATTTTTAGTAAGGACAATGGGACCAAACTGCTGAGGTCATCGGTCCCTAGGCTTACGCACTACTTAATCTAACTCAAACTAACTTACGCTAAGGACAACACACACACACACACACACACACACACACATACCCGAGGGAGGACTTGAACCTCCGACGGGGGGAGCCGCACGAACCGTGACAAGACGCCCTAGACCGCACGGCTACCCCGCGCGGCGTAATGTGGAAACGGATCCATTTATCTGACATCTATTGATATCTAAAAGGTCATAGTGATTGGCTTTCGGCCAAAGGTGGAAGCATTTCCGAAACGGCTGTCTGCAAACTGTTCGTGTGCACTACGGGCCATAGCTGACAGCGGTGAACGACGTGACAGCTGCGGAGATGTGTACTGGTGCATAGACTTGCAGCTATTGAGCAACTAACCACCCAGATGAACCAAGGCGCTACGAACAGTGTCTCCCCAACGACCGTTCAGCGGAAGTTGTTGCGTATGGGCCTCTGCAGTTTGCACCTGGTTCGTCCACCCATGCTGACTGCTGCTCATCGGCGACGATAGTTGGACGCTCTGAGCACATGGGACTCAACATCTTAGGTCATAAGTCCCCGAGAACTTAGAACTACTTAAACCTAACTAACCTAAGGACATCACACACACCCATGCCCGAGGCAGGATTCGAACCTGCGACCGTAGGAGTCGCGCGGTTCCGGACTGCAGCGCCAGAACCGCTAGACCACCGCGGCCGGCACGATAGTTGGAATTGGTACGCCAATACTAGTACTATAACTGGACTTCCTCTCAGACGCAACATGTGGCCTTTTCAGATGAGTCACATTTTATGCTCCATCGGACAGACGGCCGCATGCGTGCACGACGTGAAACGTCTGTAAGCTTACACCCTGCAACAATCACCGAAAGAGTGCAGGTCGGAGAAGGAAGCGTTATGGTCTGGTGGATGTTTTCATGGTATTTCCTGGGTGATCTCGTCATTCTGGAAGGCACAATGGATCAATCTGCATCTATCCTTGGGCACCATGTCCACTCCAATGGCAGTTTGTTTTTCCCCGGTACGATCGCACCTACAAGCCGGAGAATGCAACGTACCACACAGCTCGCAGTGTACGTGTGTGGTCCGAAGATCAGAATGATTTTACCGCACTCCCCTGGCCACCAATTTAAACACAATCGAGAATCTTTGGGACCACCTCAATCGGTCTGCTTGCGCCATGTATCCTCAATCGACAAACGTAGAGCTGCTGTCCACGGCATTGGAGTCGACATGGCTCCGCATCCCTGTCGGCACTTCCAGAACCCCATTAACTCTTCCTGCACGTCTCGCTGTGGTTCCGCTCTGCAAAAGCTAGTAATTCAGTTTTTTGACAGGTGGTCATATTAATGTGACTGGACTGTGAAACACCAGTTCCGATTTTTTTAAGCACATCTGCTTCTGTGAAAATACTGAACTCTGTCGTTACAGCACGTACGAATCTCAAATTCACAATTTTATCCACGTTTATTAATAACGGAAATGACTATGATTTTCTCTGCTACCATAAAGAGTAAAATTTAAGTTTGAGAAGCATATTGTAGCATTACAGTGATGACAAAGCAATTTAATTTTTCTATCAGAACTTGTTTTTAAAATACGATACTTTCTCGATTTTTCATATTTTTTTGTGAAGATCAACGGAAGAATTCACAGGATCATTCCATGAAGTTTTATTAATGCAGATACAAATTATATATCATCCACTGTTATTCCCATCTTTGAAAATACGTTTCAATGCAATGTTTCATTTTATAGAGCAGTATAGAAGTGAAAGCCGAAGTACAAATTCTCATGGTAAGATGCAACACGAAGCAAACGGAACGGAATATGCATCCGAGAATTTTTACGACACTAAAATGTAGACTTTCACGGCCGGAAATATCATGTCCATTATAATTATACGGGCTGTTATGCCGTGGTCGGTTGATGAATTCTGTGGTGATTCCCAACGTTTCGTCTCCAACTGCGGGAGACATCTTCAAGGGGGTCCATAGCTCGATGGAAGGTCCAACACACACACTGGCTCGCTACTGACTGCCGCTAAATTCCGTGTCCGCGCGCCCCCGCGCCGCGGCGTGACGTAACGTGTTTTGAAAATGTCAGTGCAATTGGCCGCTGTACGTCGCCGTCGATCGCCGTTGCCATCACCCAGTAGTGGACGGGTGGTACACATCTTCTTTAACACCGGCATCCATATACCGTTTAATTTGACGCCCTCCTCCTTTCGGTTGAAATTATTTGGGAATCACCACAGAATTCATCAACCGACCACGGCATAACAGCCCGGATAATTATAATGGACATGATATTTCCGGCCGTGAAAGTCTACATTTTAGTATCAGACGCCTCTACGGGGAGGAGATGTCAAGAGAAGTGCGACGCCTGGAAGGACTCCAGAAGAAGAGAGTGCAGCTTTTGTGTTCCCTCACATTCCTGTCTCGTTGCAGAGCCGTTGGCGTTATACCGAAGTTTCTGAAGATAAAGCGACTGTTCTATTCGGGAAAGGCACAACGCATTTTCAAACGGACTGAGGAGGCCTTACTACGAGAACGCATTCAGCAGACCCGACGGGACTTGGCAAGCACAAACTGTAAGTTAATGTCTCTCCATATTACGATCAGTAATAAACTGTGCAGCGGTGACTGGGATAAAATTGATAGACTACTGCATGATACCATGGGGAAGCGTATGTTGACGACGTCTAGTAGACAGAAGAAAAAGTTTGATAATTTGCTACCTAATCAGACTGTTCGGCATTTAGACATTTCCCGGACCGTTATCAATTTGTCCAAACGTTCGTTATCTGACGATGAGACATCTGTGCTTGCCAAGGGAGGAAATTTTGCTGTTAGTCCGCGTTTTGTGCCCACGGAAGAAATTATAGCCAGTGTAGAAGCAGGAATTCGCAGTGTGGATTCTGTAACAGCTGAAGAAATCCGTATAGAAACAGTGAGAATATTAGCCAATGCAAAACCGCCGAATAGTAATATAACTGTGGGTGAGAGAAGAGCTTTAAAACTCCTGAATGACGACGATAGTATTTTGGTTATCCCAGCTGACAAAGGAAGCGTAACGGTGGTTATGGATGTGGCCGACTATCAGAGAAAAATTACTGATCTACTGGATCCGCAAGCATATAGGAAGCTGAATAAGGACCCCACTAACAACGTTCTCAGAACTGTGTCGCGGTTAATAAAAAAGTCCTCCATTGAAGAGAGTGTACAGAAAGGTCTCTGCAATTCGGTTGCGCTACCACCGAGGCTTTATGGATTGCCAAAAATTCATAAAGAAAATGTGCCGTTAAGACCGATACTAAGTGCCATTGGTTCGCCCACCTATTCGTTAGCCAAGTTTTTGACTACGCTGTTAAAACCACATGTGGGCCGTTCGGACTCTTATATAAAGAATTCGACACATTTCATCAGCAGATTGAATGGCATAGTGGTCCAGCCGGAGGACATATTGGTCAGCTCCGATGTGGTATCGCTGTTTACCACGGTTCCACTTAATGAAGTATTGGAACAGCTGGATCGAATTTTTCCTGCCGATATTTTAGAACTGTGTAAGTGTTGTTTGAGGACCACATACTTCAAGTGGAATGAACAGTTTTATGAGCAAACGGATGGCGTGGCTATGGGAAGCCCCCTAAGTCCCGTAATAGCAAACTTCTTTATGGAGAAATTCGAAGAACAGGCCTTAGGTACTGCCAGCAAGAAACCAAATGTATGGTTCCGATACGTGGGTGACACGTTTGTGATGTGGAGACATGGTAGGGAGGAACTAAGCCGGTTCCACGAACATCTGAACAGTATAAACTCGAGAATTCAGTTTACGATGGAGGAGGAGGTAGACGGCAAATTACATTTCCTCGATGTGCTTGTTTTTAGAAACGAAAATGGTAGTCTGGGCCACTCAGTGTACCGCAAACCCACGCACACGGACCGTTATTTGCACCGGGATTCGAACCACCACCCACAACAGAAGCGGGGTGTTATCAAGACGTTAGCGGACAGAGCTAGAAATATTTGTGAACCTGAGTTGCTCGACGCTGAGATGGAACATCTCCACAATGCACTAATGAAGAACGGATATTCGTCCGCCGAAATAAAACGTGCGTTGAGGCAGCCACGCAGAAATCATACTGACGTACAGGCTACTGCAAAATCTAAGGTTTTCCTACCGTTTGTTAAGAATGTAACGGAAAGAATAGGGAGGATCTTGACGAAGAGGAATATTACCGTAATTTACAAGCCCACCAGGAAGATACAGGAATACCTTAAGCCTGCCAAGGACACTCGCAAACCATTGAAAAAATCTGGAGTGTATAGGATCCCATGCAGCTGTGGTGATGTTTATGTGGGTACCACTAAAAGAACTGTTTCTAAACGTTTGGAAGAGCACAAGGGAAATTGTAGAAGAGGAGAAACGGAACGATCAGCTGTTGCGGAGCATGCTTTCCAGCCAGGGAACCACAATATTCGTTTCGAGGAGACGCAAGTACTAGCGGCCACGAGCGGATATTACGAAAGGCTCTACAGGGAGGCAATCGAAATCGCTAAACACCCAAAGAATTTCAACCGAAAGGAGGAGGGCGTCAAATTAAACGGTATATGGATGCCGGTGTTAAAGAAGATGTGTACCACCCGTCCACTACTGGGTGATGGCAACGGCGATCGACGGCGACGTACAGCGGCCAATTGCACTGACATTTTCAAAACACGTTACGTCACGCCGCGGCGCGGGGGCGCGCGGACACGGAATTTAGCGGCAGTCAGTAGCGAGCCAGTGTGTGTGTTGGACCTTCCATCGAGCTACGGACCCCCTTGAAGATGTCTCCCGCAGTCGGAGACGAAACGTTGGGAATCACCACAGAATTCATCAACCGACCACGGTATAACAGCCCGGATAATTATAATGGACATAATTTTTACGACTACACCCAGCAACCGTTCTTGTTCTGGTCTCAAGCGCTGCCTACAGGAGTCGAACTGTAACGTGAAACGGCAGATATTGTTATCGAATGCGGTATTCAAAAGTTCGAAGCCTGCTGTTTAACCTCTGCTGAAAAATGTCAATGTGCGACAAATATGTTGTCAGAGTGAAGTTTCAAGCATTATCTGATTTATTCTTTCGTAATACGTACATGTTGGACGATTACATTTGCCGCCACCTATATTCCTTTCTTGAGTTCTACTTACGACTCTCAGTGTGCTATATTTTCTGAGGTTGGCATTCCAGTTTCTGCTTATTCTGAGATGATTTCGCACTTTACACACCACTGATGATGATCCGTCCGTCAGAGGCAGGGTCGAAGATTTTCAGCTGCCTTTCTGCCTTTCGAAGGGAGCAGGTTCTTTGTCGCTACTGGTTTTTGTCTTAACCGTCCGTTACGCTTCCACACTCATTCACAAGAACACGAACTCCTCGCTCATGCCTTAGTGATAGGGGGAGATTTCAATCTGCCGTCTATAGACTGGCCGGCCTCTGTGGCCGAGCGGTTTTAGCCGTTTCAGTCCGGAACCGCGCTGCTCCTGCGGTTGCAGGTTCGAATCCTACCTCGGGCATGGATGTGTGTGATGTCCTTAGGTAAGTAAGGTTTAAGTAGTTCTGAGTCTAGGGGACTGATGACCTCAGATGTTAAGCACCATAGTGCTCAGAGCCATTTGAACCCATTTGTCTATAGACTTAGAGACATCCGCACTTAGATCGGGAGACAGAAACAAAGAATCTTATGACAGGGTACTAAATGGATACCCCGAAGCTTATCTCGAATAGTTAGTGGGGCAACCTTCCTGGAATAAATACACTGTGTCTAGTTAGACAACATTCCAATTCAAAAATGGTTCAAATGGCTCTGAGCACTATGGGACTCAACATCTGAGGTCATCAGTCCCCTAGAACTACTTAAACCTAACTAACCTAAGGACATTACACACCTCCATGCCCGTGGCAGGATTCGAACCTGCGACCCTTGCAGTCGCGCGGTTCCGGACTGAAGCGCCCAACATTCCAATTCAGTGAATGTAGAGATAAGAGACAGAGACCACAGCGCCGTTGTAGTGTTACTGATAAAAGCTGCAGAACGTAAAGTTAAGGATGTTTTTGCTGTAGTCTTCAGTCCAGAGACAGGTTTCATGCAGCTCTTCATGCTACTCTATCCTGTGCAAGCTTCTTCATCTCCCAGTACCTACTGCAACCTACATCATTCTGAATCCGCTTAGTGTATTCATCACTTTGTCTCCCTTTACGAATTTTACCCTCGCAGCCCTCCAACACTAATTTGGTGATCCCTTGATGCCTCAGAACTTGTACTACCAACCGATCCCTTCTTCTAGTCAAGTTGTGCCACAAATTTCTATTTTCCCAAATTCTATTCAGTGCCTCCGCATTAGTTATGTGATCTACCCATCTAATCATCAACATTCTTCTGTAGCACCACATTTCGAAAGCTTCTATTCCCTTCTTGTCCAAATTATTTATCGTCCATGTTTCACTTCCATACATGGCTACACTCCATACAAATACTTTCAGAAACGACTAACTCATACTTAAATCTATACTCGATGTTAACAAATTTCTCTTCTTCAGAAACGCTTTCGTTGCCATCGCCAGTCTACGTTTTATATCCTCTCTACCTCGACCATCATCAGTTACTTCGTTCCATAAAAAGCAAAACTCATCTACTAGTTTAAGTGTCTCATTTCCCAATCTAATTCCTTCAGCATAATCCGATTTAATTCGACTACATTCCGTTATCCTCATTTTTCCTTTCAAGACACTGTCCATTCCGTTCAACTGCTCTTCCAGGTCCTTTGTTGTCTCTGACAGAATTACAATGTCATCGTCAAATCTACAAGTTTTTATTTCTTCTCCATGAATTTAATTCCTACTCCGAATTTTTCTTTTGTTTCCTTTACTGCTTGCTCAATATACAGATTGAATAACATCGGGGATAGCCTACAACCCTTTCTCAGTCCCTTCCCAACCACTGCTTCCCTTTCATGCCCCTCGACTCTCATAAGTGCTTTCTGGTTTCTGAACAAATTGTAAATAGCCTTTCGCTCCCTGTATTTGCCCCCCCCCCCCCGACACCTTCAGAATTTAAAAGAGAGTATTCCAGTCAACATTGTCAAAAGCTTACTCTAAGTCTACAAATGCTAGAAACGTAGGTTTGCCTTCCATTAATCTATCTTCTAAGATAAGTCGTAATGTCAGTATTGCCTCACGTGTTCCAGCATTTCTACGGAATCGAAACTGATCTTCCCCGAGGTAGGCTTCTACCAGTTTTTCCATTCGTCTGTAGAGGATTAGTGTTAGTATTTTGTAGCCGTGACTTATTAAATTGAGATTTCGGTAATTTTCACACCTGTCAACACCTGCTTTCTTTAGGATTGGAATTATTATATTCTTCTTGGATTCTGAGGGTATTTTGCCTGTCTCATACATCTTGCTCACCAGTGGTAGAGTTTTGTCAGGGCTGGCTCTCCCATGACTATCAGTAGTTCTAATGGAATTTTGTCTACTCCGGGGTGCTTGATTCAACATAGGTCTTTCAGTGCTCTGTCGAACTCTTCACGAAGTATCATATCTCCCATTTCATCTTCATCTACGTCCTGGTTCTTTCAGTTTACCCAGGTCCCATCTTCTTAAGTTCCCCCCTCTTTGCAGTTTCTTCAGTTTTAGTCTACAGTTCATAACCAATAGCTTGTGGTCAGAGTCCACATATGCCCCTGGAAATGTCATACAATTTAAAACCTGGTTCCTAAATCTCTGTCTTACCATTATATAATCTATCTGAAACCTTCCACTGTCTCCAGGCCTCTTCCATTTATACAATCTTCTTTCATGGTTCTTGAACCAAGTGTTAGCTGTAATTAAGTTATGCTCTGTGCAAAATTCTACCAGACGGTTTCCTCTTTCATTTCTTAGCTCCAATCCATATTCACCTACTACTTCTCCTTCTGTTCCTTTTCCTACTATTGTATTCCATTCCCTCACGACTATTAAATTTTTGTCTCCTTTCATTATCTGAATAATTTCTTTTATCTTTTTATCTCATCATACATTTCATCAATCTCTTCGTCATCTGCGGAGCTAGTTAGCATATAAACTTGTACTACTGTGGCAGGCGTGGGCTTCGTGTCTATCTTGGCTACAATAATGCGTTCACTATGCTGTTCGTAGTAACTTACCCGCGCTTCAATTTTTTTATTCATTATTAAACCTACTATTGCAGTACCACTATTTAATTTTGTATTTATAACCCTGTATTCACATGACCAGAAGTCTTGTTCCTCCTGCCACCGATCTTCACTAATTCCCACTATATCTAACTTTAACCTATCCATTTCCCTTTTTAAATTTTCTAACCTACCTGCCCGATTAAGGGATCTGACATTCCACGCTCCAATCCGTAGAACGCCAGTTTTCTTTCTCCTGATAACGACATCCTCCGGAGATCCGAATGGGGGACTATTTTATCCTAGAGGACGCCATCATCATGAAGCATAGAGTAAAGCTGCATGCCCTCGGGAAAGATTACGGCTGTAGTTTCGCCTTGCTTTCAGCCGTTCGCAGTACCAGCACAGCAAGGCCGTTATGGTTAATGTTACAAGGCCAGATCGGTCAATCGTCCAGATTGTTGCCCCTGCAACCACTGAAAAGGCTGCTGCCCCTCTTCAGGAACCACTCATTTGTCTGGCCTCCCAACAGATACCCCTCCGTGATGGTTGCACCTACGGTACGGCCATCTGTATCACTGAGGTACTCAAGCCTCCCCACCAGCGGCATGGTCCATGGTTCATGGGGGGGGGGGGGTTAAGGATATAGAAAAATATTTATGGTAAACGTGTCTGAGAAGAAAAAGGTTAAAAATCACCTGAGCTGTGAACACAAAACACTCAGCTCAGGGGAGCTGAAATGGAAAATCTCTGGTATATTGGGATGGTGCATAAGTTTGTACCGTTTTTCCATAAGCTTAATAAATACCACAGATACACATAACACAGATTTTAATTGCCCATAATACATTCTCCTTCACTATTTACAACGATCTGCTAACGCTGGGGTAGCTTTTCGATTCTGCGACTGTAGAGATCACGTGGTTTTGAGGCGAAGAACTAATCGAGCGTTGTTGGAAGCATATTTTCATCCAGAAAGGAAGTTCCTTGAAGGTTGTTCGATACACAGCAGGAATGGTTTTAATCTGACGTCAGAAGATGCGCACAGGTCTTTGTGAGGGGAGTTGCTGTTTTGTTTGTGCTGAACCATTTTTTCCTTTCATTATGTTAGCATGAAGACACCATTTATCGTCGCTACAGGACAGGGTCGGTCAGTGTTGCTCACGAGCCAGTTGATGACGAGCAAGCAGAGATGAACACACTAAGATTTTTGTGATTTTGGCGTAGAGCATGCAGTACTCATACATACAATTTCTAAACTTTCCCCATTGCATGCAAATGTTGCGCGATGGTGGAATGATCACAGTTCATCCCATTTACGAGTTATCGAGTGCACCGATGTGGATTATTGTGGAATAATGTGTTTGAACGATCTATATGAATCCCCAAAACTATTCTTGAACGTGGAGAGACACTAATTTCAAAACGATCCTCCTTAAAATAAGAAATGATTGATTTCCTTTCCGTGTGCTGTCCAGTGGCATGATCCCCCTAGGCGGCGCAAATGTTCTGGCTGCCTCCGATGCTGTGACTCATCCACTGAACTCAAACAGAAGAATATCGGAAATGTTCCGATTTCTCCACTTGGAACTCAACTTTCTAGCGCCATGTCAGTATCTCCAGATGACAAAATGACGGTATGTAAACGCCTGTATCAACAGTGAACCACAAAGAGAAAGTGACAATCGATAAATAAACCCGACATGTAAAACAACATGTAAAATAAAAACGCTACGGACTTGTGCACGAACTCAATATGTTCAGACGTCATGAGGTGTACAAATTGGTGCTATGAAGTTTTTGGAGGGTTCCATCAATTTCAAGAAGTTACTAAAAAAGAAGGGAGGCTGAATGTGAAATTTGAAACGAAGTCAAATAAAACGTAAGGATAGCTATACGTAGCGCGTTCAGTGAACTCGTTGTTCAAGGAAATCCCACCATCGCCTGTAAAAAAAAAAAAAAAAAAAAAAAAAAAAGTGTGATTGAACTGAAGATTTCCTACGAAAAAGGAACTAATAAACTAAACGCAATAAAAATTAGTCACCTCTTCAAATGAGCATGTTGATAGCTTTGAGGCACTGAAATTGGAGCAGAACTGGTATCAGGTGGTCATGTGACTTCGCAGAAACGTAACATGGCGTAAGAACAGCGTTTGTAACAAGATCCCAACCTACAGGGACCGGAGACCCGTGTCACGTCTTGTCAGTGACAGTCGGTGGTAATTCTGAATGGAGTCGCTACTGTCTGCGAATGAAGTCCCATCTCAACCAGATTCTCAGTCAAAATTTGGAGCTTGGTGCAACGCAAAATTCCATGGTTCAGAGCGGAACTTGAAGCTGCACGTATTTGGTGGACCAGAAGACACAGGAACTGAACAGCAGCTATCTCAAGGTCCAACGAGTCGCGATTTTGCACATTTTCAAATAATGAGAGACGTCAATTGCCTGATGATGCAATGTGTTTAACTGGCAATGCGTAAAGGGGGCTTCTCAGGCCGGAGATGGCTGTGTGACGCTTAGCATTCGTCTGACTTCTGCCTCTTAATGGCGAGTGTAGTATGGACACTTCCACTTTTTTAAGGTGACAGCATCCTTGTTCACATGGTTGCATGCATATTGGCTTGCTAAATCCCACAGAAAATTTCTGGAACTGTTTGGAATACCTGGTGAAACGTGGCAGTCGACAACTCCTTAATTATGTAGCTCTAAGAGATCTGATTACCAGTGTGGCTTCACCCGGGTATGCCATACTTGAAAAAACACTCTTCCAGGCGAAACTGATGGCGCTGTCATGGCTGCAGGCCCGTTCCGCGGTAGCAGCATGATGTCTCCTGAGGGTGGCTATTTCTTTTTTGTCTGACCTTCTTAATGTGGAGGTATTGTTGGAAGTAAAGTCTGGCTTATCTTAACGTAGTGCGACAAGGCAACTGCTGTTCGTATCATATGTAAATGATCCAGTGGATAAATTCTTTAGTTCTACGGGGCTGTCCACAAATGGCTCAGCTGTGTACACTGTTATGTGACTGATTTTCCGGAAACAGTCACGTATGTAAATTGATAACGAACGATTCATTTGATCAGAACATATAACAAAAATCGAGCAATATGCTAAACCACAGTACTAGTGATTGTCAGCTGTTAGGTAATGGAACCTTACTCCTCAGTTATTCTTGATTCAGATTTGTGCCCCCTATGTAAATCAGAGGAAGCTGAAAGAATTATGGATGGTGCAAAAGTATACGGGCTGTCAGGGAAGTAAAAGTAGGCATCATACTCAGAGCCATTTTGCAGGAAGACACTTGAGAGAGGCACGCGTCAATAGCCCATAGGCCAACAGCTCTTTGTATTTGCCACACCGGGATATCCAAGCATCGTAGACGAACAGAGATAGGATCTCCTGTGGCATAGGAGTTCTTGCCGCAAAACAGTTGACAACCGCTGAGCGTTGGAGGAGACGAAACATATGAGCAAAGGCACTACTGTGCACAAAAATAGAAAGATAAGTTTTCTTCCGTAAAGCACTGGACTCCACTGACAGACATATCGCTTAGAACGAAGTATGAGATGCACTGGACATGTTGACTTAACAAAGGGTAAATATGTACTCGATACGAAAATAACAGGAATTTTTTCATGTAAATCAACAAGAGGTTAGTCCGAGAAATTCGGCGGTGCCGCCGGGGACCCTCACTCCTCAAGGAGATAGACAGAGAGAGAGAGAGAGAGAGAGAGAGAGAGAGAGTGAGATTACTTTGTGCTGTGTGAAATGTTAGAACGAATGTTACTAGACAACCAAAGAGAGGGTAGCATAGGGAAGGGGAATATAACGTTCTAGGAAGTAACTTGATCTGTCGGTGCTTGGAAGATCTGAAGCCCAGTCAATCTGAATACAGTAACAGATGTTAAACACAAATGCGAGATTTTCTTGTAGAAAAAATTCAATAAAAAATCACTTTATCTTTAACTTCTTCATTAGAGACTTATTCTTTAACTACTTCGTCAGCAAGTTCTGGTCCTAAAGAGTCTGTCGACACGCCACCGCCAGAGCTGACATGGGGAAATTAAAGTCACTTCATAATATTTCGACCATTTCAAGCTTGAGTGTGAAGACTTGTATACTTAATTTAATGAACAGTTTGCTTTCAACCCCAAACACAGGTACGACATGTTCACTTCTGTAGTATTACACGTCTTTCATTTAACATCATGACAATCACTGTGCACTTCATAATTGCAGTTAATTCGATCGGGCTATTATGAGATCCTTCCACCCCCTTCCCCCAAGGTCTTTTTATATTACTAGTCTTATTTTTTGTCAATTGTTTATGCATGTCTTTATAAAAATAAAACAAAGTAATTGCAACCCTTTCTTAATTTAGTAGCCGTAGGGCCCCTAATTCATTATTTTAAAGGGTGATTAATTAACGTATGTCAGAGACAGGGCCCAACTTCATGTTTTACATAAAAATTAACAACCACAGCCGAGTGACCTCTGGCAATATGGAGGCTATATTGTTTGGAAACCGTTACAGAATGCAGATAGATTTGTGGATGATCAACATCAACTTGCGAGATAGGAAAGTTAAGACAAATAAATGTAATAGCGTGGAATGTCCATAAACAGAAGAAAAGATCCTACACCTTTAGACCTAAAGACTAGTGATTACTTATGGTTCTGAAATCAATCACCAACAGCTGCCAAGCTGGACCGACTAACATCGGAACGATTACGTAAGTTCAAACAGGGGGAAGATAGATGCCACAATCACATTTATTGACTGAATTCTAAAGAAACGTAACTAACCCACGAAAGGGTTCATTTATAGATCTTTCGTTCGACTAATTCTTGAGTATCGTTCGACGGTCTGTGACCCATGAAATGTCGAACTGACGGAATATAGAGAGGCAACAATTTTAAGAAAAGCCGGTCGATTTGTTATGGCTTACGGGTTTCTTTATTCAGCGTGTTTTTGTCTTAGAAACACACAACAAAGTGCGCTGCGATGCGCTACAAGAATGCCGTTGCGCGTAGCTGAAACTCTCGTCCACAAAAATCCAAGGTCCCACTTTTTATAACAAGTAAAAAAAAAACTTTATTAGGTCTTACATATACCTCGCACAAATGTGACAGTAAAATTAAAGAAATTTGGGCTTATGTGGGGGGATGTCGACATTCTTTCTTCCTGCGAATCATCCAAGAATGGAATAAGAACTGAGGAAGATGATGCTGACACTGGTAGATTATGTATCTTCTGCGATCCCTGTACGGTGGTTTGAGTAGAACACATGATTACATAGGCAAATCGTGCCACAAATATCATGAAAATTGGTAACACCACTTCGGTTCGAACAAATCGTACGGCTATTGTCCCTAGACATCTTAAAAACTATAAAAGTAATCTTAAGTCAGGTATCTGACGTACAAGTCTTGTCTCTTGGCAGACTACATTACTAACTACATGAGTTATAAACTAATTCAAAACTGCCGAAATTAAAGCTACAGTGGGTAAAAGAAATGAAGCTCAAATTATCGTCGAAGAACTCCTTATTTTAAGCGAGTGTTGTTTATAGAGTCTATGTTTTTTACGCTGTCTACATCTTCTTCCCTTGGATACAAAGTCAACGAAACGCTTCGCAGGGTTTCATTAGGCTTAATGCTGTACTGGCTCTGCCAGTTCACGGAACACTTGGACCTTTCACGAGTCTGCGACGGAAGCAAAGAAGGTGTAATTTCCCGTCCCGTGTGTCGGTAAAGTAGACTAATTTATTCGGCGCTCGCGTTATTACGCGGAAAAACAAAAGCTGCCGGCAACAAAGTGAGCAAAGCGAGATCCCGCTAAGCTGTGCAGCTTTGTCAGAATGCGAAAAATGTCTGAAATTCAACGCGCGTAGCAGCAAGCCGCTCTTGTGTGTTAAATACTGTTAGGAAAATAGAGTGCAGCGTAACTCATAACACATTCCGGAAAGTTTAAAAGGACAATTTCGGAAAAAGATTTTGTTTTATGAGAGTACCACTTCTACCACATCTACGCTCATACAGTAAATTCGTCTTCTATGAAAATTTCTACGCCATCTGTTATTCGTAAGTTGTATCGATACGTAATTATTTAAACTCTCACTCAAAAATACAACAAATGAAAATGATGTTCTATCACGTACATTTCAGTTTATACCGTTTGCAATGGAGCAGTAATTAAGACACTGACCTTCGGGGAGGCCGGTCCTCTAATCTGTGGTTTTCCTAAATCACTTGAGGTTGAAACGTCCCCTTTGAAGCATTTTGAATGACAGTGCTGGAAAAACTCTTACGTTATTTGATACAGAAACAGCTGAGTAAAACACACCGTACTCAGACAGTTTTCTCTTTACTTACTCTGATTATCACTAAACTGACACACAATATTTTTAGCGCAACGCAATCTGACTTTCAATAATCCCTACGAAAGAACGGCCCAGACTAACAATAAACTATACCTTTCATGAATCACTCACCTCACAAAAATCTTCGTTACTCGAACTACTGCAATACAGCGAGCGCCAATAATGCCAGCTAAATAAAAAGTTCTAACTACTGAAGGCACTAACTACTGATAGGCATAATTAGCAAATGGAAGATTTTCATAGAGAACAATGTATTTACCTTAATAATGTTCAAAAGTCATTATGTCTATATAATTTTGTGACATCCAAGTAAACAAATTTCTTTTTTCTGATGGACACACGTCCAGATCGTCCGCTCAGAACTATGGCATCTCTCTCCCCAAATCCACCACTGCTGGTGGCCCACCTCCAATTGCACACCGTTACGCGCTGTTCACATCCAACTGCCCAACACTACACAAGCGAATATTCCAGCAATGAGTCCAACCAGCCACAGACTGCACACAGCGCAGTCAGTGAATTTCATACAGAGCACTACGTGGCATTACCAACATAGAAACCTCAACAGCCTACTTACAAGGTGACTGCCGAGATGATTCCTGCAACTTGGTCCTGGCTGGTTTCTTCCCCATCTCTCTCCATCTGAGATACTGCTTTGTCACTAATGACGCGGATATCGACGTTGCATTAAATTGCGCCTGTCGTATTACTTTTTAGATAGGGTAAGGACCAAACTACATTAGAAATCCCGTTGTTGCAGAATCATTTAATAATGAAGTGTTTTGAAATTTCAAGGAATGGAAGGGGATAGAACATTTACTTATGTCACGAGGTGTGCTTCACTTTTACACGAAATAGGGGACTCGTCACTTGCACTATTAAAGATTTTATCTTTATCAGTATAAGAATGGGCAGTCTGGTAGCATAGGCACCCGGTAAGAGCAAGGTACGGGAGTAAGACACTAGTGACGAAATAAAAGACAAGGTTCGAGGCGTATTTATGTGGACACCATGAACAAAAATTAGTCATCCCCAGAGGACATCACACGAATACGGTAAACACCATCGTTGACCTCGATATTCACCTCAGTGCGGCGAGGAAGAGAATCCACAAGTTGCCTCACATACACCACATCCAGCTGGAGCAGCCCAATAAGAACGAGGGGCGTTCATTAAGTAATACGATAATTTTTTTTCTCCTCCAATTTCGGTTGAAAAAATGCAGGATTTATTGTGGGACATCACGAAATATTCCCGCTACAGCTCCTATAGTTACATGAAGTTACGATAGGTGGCGGTGCTATGCGTAGTCTTCAAAATATCGTCTGTAACGGAGGTGTGTTCCAAGCAGAGAGCTGTCATTGAGCTGTCACTGAGTTCCTTTTGGCGGAAAACCAGAGTATCGTCGATATTCATAGGTAGTTGCACAATGTCTACGGAGATCTGGAAGTCCACAAAAGCACGGTGAATCGTCGTGCGGCTCGTCTGTCGTCATCGCAACAAGGTCACGCAAACCTGTCCCGCGTGCCGGCCGGCTGCACTGTTGGATTCGAGGCGATCGAGGGATCCCAGTCAAACACCTCGCTGCTCAACTGAACGTCTACATTGGTAGTGCTGACACACTCGTCCACCAGTTGGGATACTCGAAAGTGTTTGACCACTGGGTTCGTCACCGCCTAAGAGCAGCGAAGGACCCTGTGTGCGGAATTGCTTACGTGTCACGAGGCTGAATGTGATAGTCGAACATCGTCAGAGGCAAAGATGAATGAGTTCATCACTTCTAACTGGAAACAAAACGGCAATCCATGGAGTAGCTCCACCACCTCTCACCCGAAAAAAAAAGTTCAAGGCCGCACTCTCAGCTGGCAAAGTTATGGCGACTGTCTTCTGGGAGTCTGAAGGGGTCATTTTGTTTGATGTCCTACCTCATGGCGCAAGAATCAAATCTGAAGTTTACTGTGCTATCTTTAGGAAAGAAACGACTTCAGCGTGTTTGTCGCCACAAAAATGCAAACGAACTTGCTCTTCTCCTTGACTTTGCAAGACCCCACACTAGTCTGGGCGCCCAAGAGGAGCTCACAAAACTTCGTTGGACTGTTATTCCTCATGAATCCTACATCCTGGATTTCGCACTCTATCAGTCTGGCCCAAGGAAGGATGCACTCCACGGGAAGCAGTAAGCTGGTAATGGGGAGGTTGTTTATGCAGCAAGACGTTGGCTCCGAGATCCACCAGCAGAATAGTACCATGCGGGCATACACGCCCTCCCAGTAAGGTGGCGTAAGGTCGTCGCTCTGAAAGAAGGTTAAACTGAAAAGTAAGGTTTTATAGCCAAAAGAACGGGGAATAATTGATGTGTTGGACTCCTGAATAAAAACAATCTAGTTTCAGAAAAAAAGTGTTGCATTACTTATTGAGCGCCTCTTGTATTAGATCCGGTCAACCTACCAAATTGCTTGAATGCTGACTGTTACGTTTCACCAGCTGTTTCGAATAGTTCGGGCGGATAATTTGGCGGACCAAGTGAGTTGCACAGCGTTCCCGAGTGTTCGTCAAACTAGGAACGTATGAGTGTTGCCCTGTGAATACGGCTGTTGTCACCTCGGAATATGCGTGTATCCACAGCATATCCATGATGAAGACGTTGGAAAAGCGTGAAGCTGAAATTAAAATCCTGGTTCATTCACGTTCACGGCGACTACAATGAATGATCCGAAGTCATGGTGCAAAAAATACAACTTATGCTTCACGCTGTGTCAATTAAACCCCTCAGTCCACAAACTACACGCTTATAGTCAGCTACTGTCAAGTTTATATGTTGTCTGGACCACTGAAAAGGTGCAGCTTTACGTGCCGCTCTGAGCAATGGACGTTTGAGAGGCGGTTGGAGCAACTGACTTGCACGGAGTGACACTTGCAAGAAGAGACTTTTGCTTGGAGCCTGGGGCTTTTCAGATAGCAACAGGCGAGTACGGCCATGCTACGAGTTTGTGTCCTTTGAGCATAGTGTGCTAGCCTACGACAAATTTTACTTGGAATTAGTTTTAATGTATGGTGAAACTTAAACATAACTTTTTCAGCCCCACTTCAGACGGCGGTTACATATGAACATTTACACACAGAGGTGACGAAAGACATGGGATAGCTCCTGATATAATGTCGGAACCCTTTTGCCAGTGTAGAGCAGCAGCTCGACCTGACATCGGCTCACCTCTATAGCCGTCCATAACTGCGAAGTGTAGCCGGTGCATGATTTTCTTACACGAATTGACCTCTCGATTATGTCCAGGAAATGTTCGATGGTATTCACGTCGGGCGATCCGCGTGGCCAAATCAATTGCTCCAATCGTTCAGAATGTTCTTCAAACCAATTGCCAAGAATTGTGGTCCAGTGACATGGTGCGTGTCATCCACAAAAATTCCATCGTAGTTTGGGAATAAGAAAGGCTGAAAATGGTCTCCAAGTATCCGAACGTAACCGAAGATCCAGCTAGTTCTATGTAACCCCTTCCACACAGATACTGAGCTAAAAAATGGTTCAAATGGTTCTGAGCACTATCTGTGGTCATCAGTCCCCTAGAACTTAGAACTACTTAAACCTAACTAACCTAAGGACATCACACACATTCATGCCCGAGGCAGGATTCGAACCTGCGACCTTAGCAGTTGCACGGTTCCGGACTGAGCACCTGAACCACTAGACCACCGCGGCCGGCTGTTACGGAGCTTTCACGAGTTTGCAGAGTGCCTTCTTGACTACCTTTGCCCATGGGTCTGTGGGGTCGGCGTCACACTGGGACCCTACCGTCAATTCTTACCAATTGAAATCGGGACTCATCTGATCAAACGACGGTCATCTGCTGCCATAGCCCGTTGTCGCCACATTCAGTCGCTCTGTCCTAACAGATACGTTCGTCCTACATCTTACCTTGATTTCTATGGTTCTATCACGCGGTGTTGCTTGTCTTTTTGCACTGACAACTCTACACAAACGCTGCTGCTCTCGATCGTTATGTGAAGGTCGTCGGCCACTGCGTTTCCGCGTTGTAATGCTTGAAAATTCGTATTATCGGCACGCTCTTGACACTGTGGATCTCAGAATACTGAATTCCCTAATGATTTCCGAAACAGAATGCCCCACGCGTCTAGCTCCTTCCGCGTTCGAAGTCTGTTAATTCCCTCTGTGCGGGCATAACCAGGTGGGAAACCTAATCACATGAATGGCCTGAGTACAAATGACAGCTCCGCCAGTGCACTGTCATCTTCACATCGTCTACGCGAGAACTACTGCCATCTGTATACGTGCATACCGTCACCCGACGACTTTTGTCACCGCAGTGTATAAGGATATTAGTTTTGCATAAATTCTTGCTTTCGGAATCTCTCATTATATCAACAGTTCTAACACCCAACATGGACAAAATAATGTATTTTTCCAATTTGAAGAGACATTCAGCCGACTTTCTGTCGTTTACAGGGAACGCTACGAGGAGGTATTTGTCTTTCCAATTACGAGGGTGAGTCAAACCAAAACCTTAAATTTGTAATAACGAATCGAAATTTAGCGCCGTTATCCTGTAAGTTGGTAAGCGTGATACAAACACCGTGCAGAATGGCCTGTAGGTGGCAGCATAGTGCAGATGCACACATACCGTCGCAGTATCAGTATAAAGATGGCCGCCCCACTTGCGACTTGCACCACGGAAGAACAGCGTTCTGTTATTCGGTTTTTGCGTAGTGAAGGTGTGAAACCTATTGAAATTCATCGACGAATGAAGGTTCGTTCGGTGATGCACGTTTGTTACAGCAGCAAGTCTACGAATGGAGTACGAAGTTCGCAAATGGTGTGACTTCAGTGGAAGATGCTCCTCGTCTGGGTCAGGCACAACGAGTTGTGACACCACAGAACATTGCAGCAGTTGAAGCCATAGTGAAGGAAAACCACAGAGTGACACTGAATGACATTGCAGCATGTTTGCAGGTTAGTCATGGGTCAGCACACCGCATTGTGCATGATGTGCTTCAGTTTCACAAAGTGTCTACAAGATGGGTGCCACGGCAGCTGCCTCCTGAAATGAGAGAACGACGTGTTGATTCTTGCGGAGAACTTCTTCCGCGCTTTGAACGAGAACGTGATGGCTTCCTTGCAAGAATCGTTACTGGGGACGAAACCTTGGTTCACTTCCACCAACCGGAAAGGAGGAGAGCGAGCAAGGAATGGCGCCATTCCTCATCACCAAAGCCAAAGAAATTTCGAACAGAACCGTAAGCAGGGAACGTTATGCTGACTCTCTTTTGAGACGAAAAATGCGTCATTTTGGAGCATTACGTGCCTAGAGGAACCACTGTCACCAGTGCATCATACACAGATCTCCTAAAAAATCATCTGCGGCGCGCAATCAAATCAAAGCGACGTGGATTGCTTTCAGCAGGTGTCCTTCTGCAACATGACAATGCAAGGCCTCACACTGCCCGTGCAACAGTTGCAACAATCACAGGCCTGCATTTTGGGTGTCTTCCTCATCCACCATACACACCAGACCTTGCCCCAAGTGATTTCCATATGTTTGGACCGCTCAAAGACGCAATGGGAGAAAAGAAGTTCCGTTCTGATGAAGAGGTACCCCACACGGTGCATGAGTGGTTGCGCGGACTACTAAAAGAATTTTTTGCTAAAGGACTTTATGCACTTTGTAGGCGCTGGAGAACTTGCATCGAATGTGGGGGAGATTAAATTGAAAAGTGATACAGCTTTGTACCACTCCTGCACAATAAATAATATTTAAAAAATATTTAAGGTTTTCATTTTACTCACCCGCGTAGTATGACATGTATTAAATTCTTTTCAGTAAATACTTGATTTCCAGTGACTGTGTAAATTTCTTCATCACTGTAATCTGTGTGCCAGGACACACAAACAAGAAACGATCTTCTGTTAACGCCAATTCAGAGTGTTTTTAAAGTCTTGGCAATAGTCTCGTCAGTTTTAATTGCTGATTTCTTTATTTATTTTTACCATTGATATTTAAAATTAATCGCCCAAGCTGATGGACGTGGCACTCTGCGTCTTCTCGAAGACTTTTTACTAAGATTAAACATTTGGATGAACTTTTGATATTAGTGTGTTTATTCTTCGGTTCCGTCCCTCAGAGACGTTGTTAGTGCGAAGGCGCCTTACACTGCAGTTGCACATATTTCTTGGCTGGCCCCTAAAATAGTCGTAGAAGTCCTGAAGCTTGGGTTTAAGGTGTGCTCTACTGAATACCCCCAGCCAAACATCATGCACCATTTTCTGGGGAAGATGTGCTAGAGCTGAAGACGTTATCATGTGATGGCAAACCTCTCAATTTTTCTCAAAGGCAGGAACAAGGCTACAGTGCTGATCTTGTTTCCAGAAAAACTAATTAAAATGATAATCGCAACCCGCAAGCTCTGTTCCAGGAAACTTTTTGCTGATTGGAAGATAGCAATTTCTAAATCCATCATGTGAGCCGCAAGGCACCATTCACGCAACTTGGATTTAATTGCTTCAAAAACGATCACATGTTTCTCACTTTTTGTTCGGCAGTAAAGCGTAGACAGCTTTGATTCCATAGGGAAACAGCATTGCCCAGCGACTATACTCATTTCAACTAGTAAAGTTTACAGCGGCCAGTCGTAAATGATGTTTACTTCATATCTAGTGGCTATCTTCAGTGCCAAAAAATATCTGAAGAACCAGTTACAATTAGATAACATGCATGCATTATTAAATGTACACTTGCATAAGCTTTAAATGTAAGTCATAAAATACATACCATTAAATGTAAGTTAAAATATTAAAAAACACTTGTATGTGCATAGCATCCCAGCTGGAAAATTCATGTCAAAGGTTGAGTTTACACTGAGACCGCTATTTACAATTACAACACTGCTAGTTTGAGAGCACGTCATACCAATTTACAGCGCCCTCCTTACAAGTATAATGTATTGACAACATGTATTACCTCTATTTTACAATTGCTTTCTTTTGTCATTTTATTTATTATGTTATACTTTTTAAGCCTTTTGTACATAAAACAAATAAGTTGGTTCTATCTAAAACAGTGACTAACGTTTTACATTTATACATGGCGGCAACTGTGTAAATTAACCAGTAGCGTCAGATACTGCTGCACATTTTGCAACTGAACATAGTTTAAACAATACCAAACATCACGTTCAAATACCTAAGTTTATACAGTTTTTATTAAAGCCGTGATACATACTATATACAGTTAAAGAGATCGGAAAAGACAAGTGCGGTGCTATAAATCATCGAACCGTCAGTAGTATGACGAAACGCCAAGAATCTTTCTGCTTTAAAATGATTTTTTAGTTTCGTACACAAATCTATTATAATTTACGCAGGATCGACTTAAAACTGATAAACAACTACCTCGTGTAATAATGTGGGAAGTACATAAGATTTGTCTCCAGAAACTTTGTACTCATACGCGATTTAGAAGCAGTGTATTCATATCTAGGTCATTATTGTCAAATTAATGCGTCATTTGTCACAAAACTAGGAGCTTCTTGCGGCCGTCTCCTAATTACTCAGTGTCATATGAGATGATGCCTGAGGGCCGAAGATTTCAAACGCATCCAACAGGTCCAAGCATTCCTCGCCTCTCACATAGTTGGAGAGTCCTCACATGTGAGGACGAAACTGGTGCACTGTGCCCACTTTTCAGAAGGTACGCAGTGAAGTTAGATTTTTCTGCCGCGTTTTTACAATCTAATACAACATGTTCGCTGAAACAGGCAACCAGCCATTTACCAGTTTGTCCTACATAGCAAGCAGTGTATTCTGTAGACACCTGTCCTATGGAACACGTATCTTTATTCAACACTATTTTTTAAAATTCTACAGAAATCATCTATAGTAGAAAAAATCACATTTAATTTTTGTTTTCTAAAACCTGAGGCCTCCTGTCACAAATTTTACCATAGTATGGTAAAGAAATGTACCTATTATTACTATCGTCACCTACATTGAATCTATTTTCTTTCTACCTTTCCTCACTATGTTGTTATACATATCGTAGACGTGATTATGCGGGTAGTTGTTGACCTTAGCAGTATATTTAATTTTATTCGTCTGAGCTTCATGCCGTGTACTTGAAAGAGGAATTCTTAACAACCGATTGATGGAGAAATTAAATTATGCTATCTTGTGCTGAGTGGAGTGTATGAGTTGCAATTTATACTGTTTGTACAGGTCTTTTTTCTGTAAACCCCCAAAAGCACCCTTCTCATTTAAAATAGTTACGTTCAGATCTAAAATGCGAGCTGGTCTATTTCACTGCACCTCACATATGAATTCGATTTTACTATGTAGGCCATTGGACGTGTTGACAATTGTTTTATCATCATCATTGCCTCTAATTAATAGTAAGGTATCATCAACGTCTGTGAAGTAGTATATTAGTCTGTCATATCTGGATTGTCCCGAAAAAAGTATCCTCAAAATGATTGATAAAAGTATCAGCTAAAGCTCCTGAAAGCGGGCTCCCCATGTTACTTAAACTATCTTTCTGTAAAAATATATTCCCATTGAATTTAAAGTAATTATACTTCAAAATTAATGTAAGCAACTATGTAATCATTGACTTCATCACTGGACAATCTTTTGTATCATGACGTTTTGCTTAATATTTTCAATTGTAGCATTAATCAATGTTAGTGGACCGTAGTACTACTCAGTTCTTTAGAAAATCAAAAATTACAATCTCAAAACAGTTATTCAAAGGAAATAGGAAGCCCGGGATCACTGGTGATGGACAAGCTTGTGACTGTTTTACAATTTTAATTTGACTCAAAACAGGCTTTATTATAAACTTCAGTTCGGACATTTGCTCTCTTACTGATGCAATATACAAATCTTCACTTTAACTGAATTACATAAACACGAATACGAATCATATTTAGCGTCCGCAACCAAAATTATAGATAGTAGGCACGATGAATAATCAATCATAAACAATCATTCTTGTTTAACCATGTCTCAAAAGACTAGTAACACCATACACTTCCAACCCAAAGTTACACAGCCACATAATACCACAACGTCATTAAAAAACAAGGATCTTAAAGGTTAATAAAACTGAACTGCCCACATAAAGGTCCACAGCGAAACATGCTTACACTAAAAATGCAAAGTGAGCCAACCAAGGTCGCAAAACTGGCACACAGGAAAAATAACAAGTTGCACATTCATTAAAGATACACAAATGGTTAACGTAATTGTTAACTAAGAATGGCTAGTTATAACTCAACCGGTAAAATAACTTACAGAAACGCTAATATTAACAAAGTGGCCTCACTTAACTTTAGAGAACAGCGTTAAAGCCCACAGCAGTATTTGGAAGCAATAACGCTACGGCCGGCAGGCAGTACGAGCGTTCACTCCCTACGGCTTGTGCACAGGCTCACTAGCAAGCGGTGTATATTTATATATAGTCCGACCGGCCTCACAATGAGCGGTCCTGACGAGAGTCCATAACCGCACCGACGCCTGGAAACGAGTAGACTTAACAAATGGCCTGCAGGACAAATAGATTGCAACGAAAACATGATCAAATCACAGCCACACTGGAACATATGATAAGCATGCCCCCAAATTCTTATGGAGCAATACTCTAACATTACCCGTCTCCCAGTAAATTAGCAGGAAACTTAGAGATCACTTCCAGTTGGCTTAAGGCACTTTCAACGTTAAATAAACATACCAAATCCTGATCTGACAAATGATTAAACTATTAACTCTACGACTGCCGGGCGCGTACACAACGACAACTACTCCCCAAGCTGTCGATATGTCCTAAAACAAGTTAAAAATGGCGCGAAAACCACTTAAAACACACACTCCACAGATGACGAGAAACTAAATGAGGAACATCAGCCTCCTTAAAACAGTCACTGTGGAACCAAGTTCAGAACCATCTCCGGCAGCTACCCATGCCACAATAAGTTTCAACAATCTTCTTAGTTAAGCACAGAATAAAAGTCATACGTAACTTGGAGCTTGCAAATTACGAGCTGGGAAGCTGTTCAGCGTGAGACGACGAACCGACCACAATTTCGCACGTCAAGGGGCCCAATGATTGGCACCGTACATCCGGCGCGACGAAAGACAAGGGCGGCGAGCACGGCGAGGCCCATGCACCACGGTTAGGGACGCCGGCTTGTTTTCAACACAAGTTGGCTCGTTGAACGTCGACCGGAGACTCCCCGTCACACGTTTAGCCGGTAAACCGCCGGGGGGAGCAGTCAAAGATAGCAAGACAGACGAATAACTATATCAGCGATGCAAGTAGAACACCCTAGCGCCAGCCGCCACGGCTCAGTTAGTATATAAATTAATTATATCTAATGAAACTAATTTCATGCCATTTGACTCTGTCATATCTTAATATTTTTCAATGAATTCCTAACTATTTTTCACGGAGAGCTGTTGATTGAAAACAAAGTGCTTCTTTAATAAACCGAAGCATTTCTCTGCTACTTTGCTAGGAGGGCCATATGTGCTGTTAACAATCAGTTTAACAGGCAAATCTTTTTTATGGATCATTATTTGAGTTCTAAGGGTAGGAATATGTGGCTTCATTACTCTCAATTGGTAAATTTCCTTTGTTGATAAAATTTCATTATATGCTTTTAATTTATCGTTAATTTTCTTACGAGCTTCTGTGGTTGGATCTTTACTGATCATGGCAATACCATTTTCGTTAAATATTTTTGTTTCTTTTGCAGTGTATTCATTTTTATGTTTTATAACTGCCAAATTTCCCATATCTACTTTCGTGACAGGTGCACCTTCATTTTTTAGCTTTACGTTAATACTATCAACTACCCATTCTTCGTTAGTATTTTTCTTTTTTTTTGTAGTTATTAGGTTCTCTCTCAGTAATTTCCTTAACTGCCACTGCGACCTTATTTTGATCAAACTTGGTGGTTTTTAAACTGTCAGTGACTCCCGTAACATGTAAAACAGTATCTTTGTCTTTCTTAGCAACAATATTCCAATGGATATTATACTTCTTTGTGTTCATTGATAGAAATATTTGTAAAATTCAACATTCTAGGCTAAAGTTTAAAATTCCAAATAACATCACTACAAGCACTATCAGCGTGCCTTACTAGATTCACAAGTTCCCCGTTATAGTCAAGCTTAGTGTCATTGGCAACTTCCTTTACAGTTTCCAACACAACGATCGACAAGTGATCAGACACCAAAGAGGTAACCAATGAGGGCTAGGCTAAATGCAGCTTATACAACTCATGGCTGAAAATTTCTTTTTTGAAATAAAGTTCCCTAACTGCACACTTCATAATAGTCACTTCGTATTTCTCTTCGTATTTAAATACCTTCTTCTTGCTGTACTTGTTGTTGAAGGGCGCCTGTACATACCTTGGTGTCAAATTTCTTTTCATATATGTCTTATTAAAGTCGATGATCTCGTTCAAAGCAACGAGATTAACTCGAATATTTTTATACTTACAATTTGTAGCACTTGCCCTGCTAGGCAAAAGTTTTATCGGCTTTGATTCCACAGTGAATCAGTTGTACCCAGCGACGTTATTCATTTCAAGCTGTAAAGCGTACAGCAATCAGTCACAAATTATGTTTGTTGCGCATCTAGATGAAACTATATATATTCCACATTATTACATTATTTAGATGAGCGTTTATCAGTTTCAGTACCATACTGTTTAGATGATACTGGTTTTGCATACGAAACTTGTAAGGGAGGACATTTTAATGCAAAAAGGTTCCTTGCTTTTCGACATAATGCTGATGGTACGATCAGTTATAGCACCATTTTTGTTCGTTCCAAGTCCGTTGACTGTGCAGTATTTATTAATTTAGATGTCAGAACACAATGTTTCGTATTGTTTAAACTACTTTCAGTTGTAAAATGTGTCGCAGTAATTGACGGCACAGGTTGTTACATAGTTACCACCATGTATACCCGTAAAACATTAGTTACTGGTTTTAGTTAGAATCAGCCTATTTGTTTCATGTACAAAAGATTTAAAAAGTGTAACATAATAAATGAAATGATAAAAGGCTTTTTTAGTCATCAGTCTTCTGGCCGGTTTGGTGGGGCCCACCACGAATTCCTCTCCTCTGCTAACCTCTTCATCTCACAGCAGCACATGCAAACTACGTCCTTAATTATTTGCTTGATGTATTCTAGTCTCTGTCTTCTTCTACAGTTCTTGCCCTCTACAGCTTCCTCTAGTACTATGGAAGTCATTCCCTCATTTCTTGGAGATGTCCTATCATACCGTCCCTTCTCCTTGTTAGTGTTTTCCACATATTCCTTTCCTCTCCGATTCTGCGCAGAACCTCCTCTCTCATTACCTTGTCAGTCCACCTAATTTTCAACATTCGCCTGTAGCACCACATCTCAAATGCTTTGATTCTCTCCTGTTCCGGTTTTCCCCCAGTCCATGTTTCACTACCATACAATGCTGTACTCCAGATGTACATTTTCAGAAATTTGATATTTGATATTAGTAGACTTCGCTTGGCCAGGAATGCCCTTTTGGCCATTGCTAGTCTGCTTTTGATGTCCTCTGATAAAAGATAAGAATTGTGTAATAAAGTTAATGCATGTTATCAACGCATCATACAAGTAAGGAGGGAGCTGTATTTGGTATGACGTACACTGAAGCCAGCTGTGTTGTAACTGTAATAATGTGAACTCAGTCTTTGACATACATAGTTCAGTAGGGACACTGTGCATATACAATTGTTTTTAATGCTTTAACCTACATTTCCTGGTTCGTATTTTGTGAATGACTCACTTTTAATAATGCATACATGTTACCTAATTGTTACTCGTTCTTCAGATGTTTTCGGCACTGAAGATGGCTACACAGTGACCTAAATTTAGAAACGCAATAAACGTCATTTACGACTGATTACTGAACCCTTTACTACTTGTGTTTCAATAGTGTTTGTTTTCTCTCAAGTACGTCTAAGATCAGCGTGAAATATAAGCAACTGTCCGAGCCGCTTGCTCTACCTCTTGAACGTTCCGTCAACAAAGAATGAATCACAGCTTAACAAACATGATTTTCTGTTTTCGCTGGAAAACAGCAATATTCTTTCATTCGGTCCTCTGTTTTCATCTACAAGTAAAAATTTTCTGACATCTTTCATCAGTGAAGTATTATCATGAAAGAATATTCCTGCAGATGTTATGTAGGTCCCAAATATTTTCACCTAATACGATGCAATGATTGTTTCGCACTTCTATATGACGATAACGTAGCCTCTATTGAACAGTCACCCTACTTCTGATTGATGAAATCGTAGTACATGTTTGTTCTTCATGCTTTCTTGGACTTACAAAATGTTCTCGCACTTCATTTGCTGCTTCATCTGGAGTACAAACATGGCTACCTTCACCTAAAAGTATGGTACTTTTAGTGGATGGTCTTCCTTTGAATTTACTCTTTCTATAGTTTACACAAGGCCAATATGTTACATCTTCTTTGTTGGTGTAGGCCACAAAATACTGGTGCATGTTTTAAATCAATGAAGCCTTCCCTTTGGTGGTCTCGTTGAACTCCATCTCCACAACACTAAGAATACGGAAAACTACTTGCCAGTCAGAGATCAAACGCTTCGCTGGACTCTGGAAGAAAGCCACACACCACAGCCATTCTAGTCTGTCAATAAACCGACGTGCGGACAGGATTCTTACAGCAGGAAGTGGTCTTTCCCAGTAGTACATAGCAGGTAGCGGCTGACACGCCAGTTTATCCTACTTCTGGAACAAATGGTTCAAATGGCTCTGAGCACTATGGGACTTAACATCTCTGGTCATCAGTCCCCTAGAACTTAGAACTACTTAAACCTAACTAACCTAAGGACGTCACACAACACCCAGTCATCACGAGGCAGAGAAAATCCCTGACCCCGCCGGGAATCGAACCCGGGAACCCGGGCGTGGGAAGCGAGAACGCTACCGCACGACCACGAGCTGCGGAATACTTCTGGAACAGCCGAAGCACTACTATCTGAACAGTCTTGCGTTCCGTAGAGATGTCAACACATTTTAGCACCATGCAAATGTCACTCCGTGCAAGTGTCACAGCCCCATTTGCGAGCCACCAGACTTCAGGTTTCCACTTTATGCAGTTCCCTTTGCAGTGTTCGCTCGGAAACTGGCTGGGATGGACCTACATTCACTGACAACAGCAGTTCCAGTCAAGTCTGAAGGCTACGATCGCTGACAAGGCGTGACATTAGTCTCGAGGTCAAGTCTGTTTTACGACCACTGTTCGTCTGCTGAGTAAGGTGGCTGTGAGTAGCATCATATTATTCCTTTTAGACACTTAGGGTTGATGCGTGATCGGTAGTATAGTCTAACCTTCCTTACATTGAGCATTCTGGTGGATCTTGTTTACATTTTGTGACGAAGCCACGCTACCTTTGTCAATAACATCATCTTCATCATCATCACAGGACAAGCGCCACCCGCTTTCCCACGCGCTCCCCCACCCCACTTTTCACCTTCACCCCTCCTTCTCTTCTTCCTCCTCCTCCTACTCCGCCTCCTCTCCAATCAACCACTGTGAAGTATTAAAATGAGGCAGTCGACCAGAATGTAGGTTCAATAAATAAACTACAAAAAAGGAATTAGATCATTCAAACGTGGTGGAACTAGTCCAACTGTAATCTGTAGTTCATCTTCAGCAGTATGTAATACTAATTCGTTAATTACACTGCATATCTGAACACTGATTCTTAACTGTTTCTGGAGAGCATATTTCTCATACGCCTAAGCAAACACTACTTAGTTTACAACGAAAGTTACGGATCCGACTTTGAAGACAGTCCATAAGCATGTTTTGCTGTCGGGAATGAAAACATAGTTGGCAATATTTTTTGAGCCATTTTACACAATTCAAGTGAAGGTTGACTTAGAGAAAGCTTTTGACAATGTTGACTGGAATACTCTCTTTCAAATTCTAAAGGTGGCAGGGGTAAAATACAGGGAGCGAAAGGCTATTTACAATTGGTACAGAAACCAGATGGCAGTTATAAGAGTCGAGGGACATGAAAGGGAAGCAGTGGTTGGGAAGGGAGTAAGACAGGGTTGTAGCCTCTCCCGATGTTATTCAATCAGTATATTGAGCAAGCAGTAACGGAAACAAAAGAAAAATTCGGAGTAGGTATTAAAATCCATGGAGAAGAAATAAAAACTTTGAGGTTTGCCGATGACATTGTAGTTCTGTCAGAGACAGCAAAGGACTTGGAAGAGCAGTTGAACGGAATGGATGGTATCTTGAAGGGAGGATATAAGATGAACATCAAGAAAAGCAAAACGAGGATAATGGAATTTAGTCGAATTAAGTCGGGTGATGTTGAGGGTATTTGGTTAGGAAATGAGACACTTAAAGTAGTAAAGGAGTTTTGCTATTTGGGGAGCAAAATAACTGATGATGGTCGAAGTAGAGAGGATATAAAATGTAGACTGCCAATGGCAAGGAAAGCGTTTCTGAAGAAGAGAAATTTGTTAACATCGAGTATAGATTTAAGTGTCAGAAAGTCATTTCTGAAAGTATTTGTATGGAGTGTAGCCATGTATGGAAGTGAAACATGGACGGTAAATAGTTTGGACAAGAAGAGAATAGAAGCTTTCGAAATGTGGTGCTACAGAAGAATGCTGAAGATTAGGTGGGTAGATCACATAACTAATGAGGAAGTATTGAATAGGACTGGGGAGAAGAGAAGTTTGTGGCGGCCGGCCGGTGTGGCCGTGCGGTTAAAGGCGCTTCAGTCTGGAACCGCGTGACCACTACGGTCGCAGGTTCGAATCCTGCCTCGGCCATGGATGTGTGTGATGTCCTTAGGTTAGTTACGTTTAATTAGTTCTAAGTTCTAGGCGACTGATGACCTCAGAAGTTAAGTCGCATAGTGCTCAGAGCCATTTGAACCATTTGAAGTTTGTGGCACAACTTGATCAGAAGAAGGGATCGGTTGGTAGGACATGTCCTGAGGCATCAAGGGATCACAAATTTAGTATTGGAGGGCAGCGTGGAGGGTAAAAATCGTAGGGGGAGACCAAGAGATGAATACACTAAGCAGATTCAGAAGGATGTAGGTTGCAGTAGGTACTGGGAGATGAAGAAGCTTGCACAGGATAGAGTAGCATGGAGAGCTGCATCAAACGAGTCTCGGGACTGAGGACCACAACAACAACAACAAGTGAAGGTTACGTGCTTTTAAGTATGTTTGTTTTGATTGTAGATGTGGAAATATTGAAAATGTAATTTTTGATAAATAATTCAGGTTGTCTGGATAATTTTGCATACAGCCGACGTGGGTGCTCTGGGGATACTTTTTCATTTTAAATGTGGCTACAGTACTAGACTCTAATCACAACTGGGATAGTTCTGTCACCTTGGATTTTATATTTTCCTGCTAGCACAACTGGACTAGTCCTACCATCTTGGATTTTGATTGGCTGTTTCATTTTAATGCCTCATAAAGCACTAGGCTGTGTTCGACTGGAAATGGGAGGGAGGAGTGGAGGGGGACTACAAACCACAGCTAGGCTTGTTCGACTACGTTTGAATTGTTCAAATTTATTTATTTACTGACAGCAAACATTGATGGGCTGCTCATTTTAACACTAAACTGCAATTGACTGATGAGGAAGGGATGTGGGTAGTGGTAGGGGTGAGGTTGACATGTGATGATGATGATATGCCTAACAAATGAGCGTGGTTTCGCCACAAAATGTAAGCAAACTGGGCCATATAGCCCTTCTTCTTCTTCATCTTCTTCTTCTTCTTTTTCACTTCAAGGAGTAGGCTTATAGCTTGTTCCATCTTCACACACGCTACCTTTCCTTCAACATGGCTGTCTCTCTTTCCTTTAGATCTTGTGTATGTTACAAGTCTGACTATTGTTTCTGTTCTCGTCCTTTCAATATATTCTTCCTTTTGTTATCCTATATTCTGTTCTTTTATTGATGCAGAATTTATTGAATTCTTTCCTTATTTCAGAATTATTTATTTGATCTTTCATCGCTTAGCTTTAACGAAATATTTCATTTCAGCTGACTGTTCGCTCCTTTGATTTTTCTTAGTCGTCCAGAGCTCACTTCCATAAGTGAGCACAGGTGCTGCATTACTTCGTACAACTCTGTGTTGGTGTCGTTCCTGGTTTCATTGGCTATTGTTCTATGTATGGTGGCACATATAATTTGGAACTTGTTTAACCTACTGTAAGTGTCATTATCGTATACATAATTTATATAAGTAATTATATCTTAACAGCTGAAAATGAGATATCTGTTCAATTGATTTTTCATTTACCTTTATTTCAGAACTTATTCGGTTTTTTCTTTTAAAAGCCATAACTTTCATTATTTTTTTGATATTTTCAATTTCCAGCATTTGCCTATTAAGTCGAAGCGATGGTGAGACAATTGTAAAGATCCTCCTTATTTTGTAAAATTATTTGGTGATCTGCAAAGATTGCGGCATTTAAGGGTGTGTTTCTAGGAATTAATTTTATTCCTGGGTTAACATCTTGATTTCATTGGCTAACAGTGTCACCAATATATATAGTAAATAAATCGGGTGAGAGCCTGCACCCTTGTCTTAGCCCTCTGTTAATTGCTATTAGTCCTGGTTCCTCCTGTAAAAGAGAGTCACCTAGTCTTTTTAGTCCGTTATAAATTATTCGTGCATATAATTTATAGCCAATTTCAACAGACTTATTCCTCTGCAATTTTCACAGGCATTTCTAGTTGCTTTTTTATAGAGAGATGTTATTTTCCCCACTTTCCTTGGGTCAAATGACGTCTTCCATTTCCAACATTAATTTAATAAATGCAACACCCTCAGCTCATGCATTAATCGTTCGCTTTTGATATGTTATTCATTAACATTATCGGATCGTGATTCCTTTCTGTTCTTTAACTCTTTAATGTTTTTTGTATCTCCTCCAACGTGATATTATCTCCTTGGTATATTTCATTATCTTGTTTTTTGTCTAGTCTTTTTTCGCTCATTCAATTTTATCGTTGTTTTCTGCCCATAAACCTTTACAGTGTTTTATCTAAGTACCTTTGCCTGTCATGGGTAATCGTATATAATTTTTTTCTGTTATTTAAGATGCATCAGGAGTTTATAAACCGTCTCCTGCCTGTCATTTAGACTATTTTTAATGCTTGATATCATTCTATCCCAAGACTCTTTATGGCCTTCTCTAGCTGTTTTCTTAGCATAGTTACGTTTTTCTTTATACTGCGCTTTCTGTTCTTCTGCCAACGGTCTTGCCGCAGTGGTAGCACCGGTTCCCATCATATCACCGAAATTAAGCGCTGTCGGGCTGGGCTAGCACTTGGGTGGGTGACCATCCAGTCTGCCGAGCGCTGTTGGCATGCGGGGTGCACTCAGCCCTTGTGAGGCAAACTGAGGAACTACTTGATTGAGAAGTAGCGGCTCCGGTTTCGGAAACTGACGTACTGCCGAGAGAGCGGTGTGCTAACCCCCTCCATATCCTCATCCAGTGACGCCTGTAGGCTGAGGACGACACGGCGGCCGGTCGGTGCTGTTGGGCCTTCATGCTCTGTTCAGGCGGAATTCAGTTTAGTTTCTTCCATTCTTCTGTGTTGTACTGAAAATTTGTAATGTAAATTTTTTGTTTATTTTTACTTGTGCTCGCCATAACTTCATTCTATAGTTTGTCACCCTTTTTCCTCCTAAATTTCTTTTTCTTCCCTGTTGCCTCCGTCGCTGCTTGGATCACACGTGCTTTTATGTACTTCTCTTTTGTATTTATATTATTTTCTGAAAATTTATTTAGCAAATAACGCACGATTCGCTGCTGAAACAGACTTCTTACACTATCTTGTTGTGGAGGGTACACACTGAAAACTTCGTAATTTTAATTTCGTTATATGTTACGTTTTGACGCATCTCGTGTCCATTGTTATTCATTATCTGCTCTCCTAATGTTTCTTTTGTTCCTGGTATCGGAAAATTCCCTACACTTGCATTAGGTTGTTCACTTACAACCAAATAGTCTTTCTTGTATTGGTTTATTTGCTTTTGAAGGTCTTCAGTTTCTTCTCACCCTCCTTCTTCAGGGGCGTTATACACCTGCTGTTGCAAGACAGCTCTCTGTTTTTAGCCTTGGTGATACTATACTTTCATTTACGAACGTATAGCTGTGAATCCTCCTTTTTTCAACTGTGATCAATTAATGTCGCTACTCTACCCTTCGCTATAGTGGTTGAGTTTACTTCCCCCCCCCCCCCTTCCGCCCCACCGATGGCTTCACTCCTTGTGAGAGAGTGCATTGCCATGGGTCAACCGATTTTTACCTTCGTGGTTGTGGGAGTAGAATTTGTTGGTAGAGCTGCTAAGTGATTGCAGAGGCGTTACCTAAGGGTTTACTTTCCAGACTATTTGCCATCCGCTATGATACCCTACATCATCACAGCCTTTAGCCCCCGTGCAGATGGTACACATGGTATACTACTAACATCAATATCTTCAAACAGGATAACTTCGTTCACGTTGTGGTCATGGACCCATTCAGAGATGATAGCTAATTTACACCACTCTCTCTCATCTTCATGCCGACACATCTTACTGCGCTGATTCCATTAAAACGACTTATGTGAGCGTGGATGCAATGCTCCAGATCTACCAGTCTGCATGTTAATGTTAACATTTCGTCACGTTAGCTTTCAATGTGCCGATAAACAGCTACCACAATTCTACAAACTGTAGACATCCGGCCACAGTCTTATTTTATTATTTGGTATCTGAATGATATTATGTAGACTATAATGAAATGAAATTTAATATATTTCAAAGGATATGCTTTCACGAACTGCTACTTTTACAATCAGGCGATGTTCGCCTGAAATTGACATCATCAACGCTATTGTTCTGAGACTCTAAATCTCCAGCAATCTCTATTGTAAGTTAATAACGGCAACGGTCGTTGTTATTCTTCAACCATGTTTTTGTGGTCTCCAGTCCGAAGCCTGGTCTGATGCAGCTCTCCAGTTATTCTATCCTGTGCAGGTCTCTTCATCTCTGATTAGCTACACTACAACGTTTATCCATTAGAACCTGCGTACTGTGTTCAGACTTTGATCTCTCTTTACATTCCCCCCTCCCCACCACGATCCCCCTCCTCTCGCCACACACTTTGATCTATTACAAATGGCTTCAGCACGTGCCCAGTTAACTAATTCGCTCTTTTAGCCTCTTTATTAGTTACTTGATCTACCCATACAACTGTCAACACTGTTCAGTAGCACCATATTTGAAAAACTTGTACTCCCTTCCTGCTGGATATCTTATCGCCCAAGTTTTAGTACGGTACTAGGATACACTTCATACAAAATACCTTCAGGAGACACTTCCTAACACTTACATTCATATTCTATATCAACAAATTCCTCATTTTCAGAAAATTTTTTCTTGCTGTTGCCACTCTGAATTTTAGATCCGCTCTAACTGTGGTCATCGTCAGTTACTTCGCTGCCCAAGTAGCAGAACTCATCCACTACTTTTACTGATTCATTTCCTAGTTAATTGTATCAGCATCACCTGATTCAGATCGACTACATTCTATTAACGTTGCTTTAATTTTGTTGCTATTCATCTTATATTTTCTCTTCAAGACAAACTCCACTCCGTTCCACTGCTATTGTGAGTCCTTTGCTGTCTCTGACAGAATTTAGTGTCATTGGCGGAGTACAAAGTTTTTATTTCTTTTCCCTGAATTTCAGTTCCTTTACAAAATATGCTCTTGTTTTCGTTCATTGCTTGCTCAGTGTAGGGAACGAATTACTTCAGGGATAGGCTACAAACATGTCTCATTCACTTCTCAGCAACTCCTTGCATTTCATGTTCATCTACTCTTATAAATGCCGTCTGGTCTCGGTACAAGTTGCAGATAATCTTTCGCTCTCCGCATTTTATCCCTGCTACCTTCAAAATTTGAAAGTTTATATTCCTGTCGACACTGTCAAAATCTTCTCTAAATCAACATACATAAAAAAGTTTTGCATCACCTCGGTTCCGAGAGTTCCGGAACCTGTACAGAAAATTGGAATAGAGATAAACATAAACATCATTTCTGCCCTTTTTATTGCTCATGGGACCCACACATTGCATGTAGTACCACCACACAGCGAGACCTTCAGAGGTGGTGGTCCAGATTGCTGTACACACCGGTACCTCTAATACCCAGTAGCATCTCCTCTTGCATTGATGGATGCCTGCATTTATCGTGTCATGCTGCCCACAAGTTCATCAAGGCACTGTTGGTCCAGATTGTCCCACTCCTCAACGGCGATTCGTCGTAGATCCCTCAGAATGGTTGGTGCGTCGCGTCTACCATAAACAGCCCTTTTCAATCTATCCCAGGCATGTTCGATAGGGTTCATGTCTGGAGATCATCCTGGACACTGTAGTCGAGCGATGTCGTTATCCTGAAGAAAGTCATTCACAAGATGTGCACGATGGGGGCGTGAATTGTCATCCATGAAGACGAATGCTTCGCCAATACGCTGCCGATATGGTTGCGCTATCGGTCAGAGGGTGGCATTCAGATATCGTACAGCCGTCACGGCGCCTTCCATGACCACCAGCGGCGTACAGCAGGGAACCTCCACCTTGCTACACTAGCTGGACAGTGTGCCTAAGGCGTTGAGCCTGATTGGGTTGCCCCTCCGACGATTGTCTGGTTGAAGGCGTATGCGACACTCATCGGTGAAGAGAGCATGATGCCATTCCTGAGTGGTCCATTCGGCATGTTGTTGGGCCCACCTGTACCGCGGGAGTGAAGCTGCGCATGGTGCAGCTTATTTCGCACAGTTTCAGTCGTAACACGACGTCCTGTGGCTGCATAAAATGCATTATTCATCATGGTGGCGTTGCTGTCCGGGTTCCACCGAGCTATAATCCGTAGGTAGCGGTCATCCACTGCAGTAGTAGCTCCTTGGCGGCCGAGCGAGGGATGTTATCTACAGTTCCAGTCTCTCTGTATCTCCTCCATGACCGAATCACATCGCTCTGGTTCACTTCGAAACGCCTGGACCCTTCCCCTGTTGAGAGCCCTCCCTCGCACAAAGTAACAATGCGGACGCGATCGAAGCGCGGTATTGACCGTCTAGGCACGGTTGAACTACAGACAACATGAGCCGTGTACCTCCTACCTGGTGGAATGACTGGAACTGATCGGCTGTCGGACCCCCTCCGTCTAATAGATGCTGCTCATACATGGTTGTTTGCATCTTTGAGCGAGTTTAGTGACATTTCGGAACAGTCAAAGGGACTGTGTCTGTGATACAATATCCACAGTCAACGTCTATCTTCAGAAGTTCTGGGAACCAGGGTGATGCAAAACTTTATTTGATGTGTGTACTAATGTTATAAACGTATAGTCAGTTCCATAAGAAAGGGTACACCAGAATTTTAAATGTAACGTCCGCAGCGACATATCTGGTAGTGGTCTCGAATCTGTAATCAATGCGCTTTTGCACAGTGTGTAGGTAATAGGTTGAGAGTTGAATGTTTTGTTTCGTCGGTTGCAGTTTAAAATGAGTGCAAGATATCTGAAGCGTCGTGAGTCAGTGTTCCTTGTAAGTCATCCAAAGGGACCAATGCTTCCCTGTGGAGCTGCTGCTAAAATTCTTTGAAAGCCAATGAGATTCGTTGCGAACTGGGCCAAACGATATGTAGAGGTTAGAAACGTGGATGATATACCGGAGATAGAGCTAAGGTTGCCTATATATATAATCGATAATGGTGGCGATTGGATTAACTATAGGGTGAGTATGCAATTAGTAATAACATGCATTTTCATGTAAACATGTATTTATAATAGTGTCCTTTATTTCATACAGATAATGACGTACAGTTCCTTGTAGAACTGACTGTAGGTTCGCATTTCTTCACTCCATCTTTTAAGACAAGCTTTAGATTCAGTAAGACCTGATATGTTCCTACATTTCTCCGAAACCCAAATTGAACAGCTCCGTGAACGGCATTCACCAGTTTTTCCATTCTTCAGTAAATAGTTCATGTCAGTGTTTTACGATAGTAAGTAATAAACTGATAGTTCGATAATATTCTCATCTATCGGCACAAGCTATCTTTGGAGTAGGAATTATTACATTCTTCTTGAAGTGTAATGTTATTTCGCTTGTCTGATATATTTTGCATACAAGATGGGATAGTTCTGTGATGACTGCCTCTCTCAAAGAACTCACAAGAAAACTTAGAATTCTGTGGGCGATGGAGTGAGGGCGGTACCAGATGTGTGGAGATTCTTGTAAAATCTATTTGTTGATTTTGTGTTTACCTGGACGTGTTAACAGTTGGTTGTTTTGATCGAAGAACTGCGGACTTGGAGTTATTTCGTTAACTATAGTTGATTTTTCGCAGTCACAGTTTTATTTTCATAGCACAATGAATCTTTACATATTCCAAATGGCAAGCCACCTTCCCTGTTTCTATAATATTGAGCGCAAAATAAACATGAAATACAGTGTACCTAAGGTCTGTATCCATACACTGTTGTACACACTCAAAGCTGTCTCTTCGTGCATCTTGCGTGATTCCGTTTTGTTTCGCCACCGTTTGGCCACACACCATGACCGTGACACCAGTTGTTTCCGAGGTCATCAAAGCTTCCTTAAGAAATCGTTCAACACAACAGATATTCCAGTACCTTGAGAAATTAGTGAGTACATATCATATTAGCGTGCTGGATAGCCCCTTATTGGTTGATGGCTATTACTTTTGACTTGTTTCCACAACAAACATTTTGTTAAATCAGAAGCCAGTAGGCGAAAGCCTTATAAAATTACACAAATCAGAGACCATATGTGTCCTCCCTCCCGCTATACAGGGTGTTTCAGTATTGATGGTCAACATTCAAGGATATGACAGGAATAACCACTCGAAACAAAAAAAGTCAAGTAAACATGGGGTCTAAAACGCATGCCTTAAGAGCTATGAGCAATTCTTGATCTTCGATACTCTGAAACAAATCTCTTCTACTGCAAGCTCTTTGCTTTCCATATTTTGGAAAGTGGTAGTATGGACTAAAACAGTAAAAAATTGCAGTAAACATGTGCCTTAAAACGCATAATTTAAGAGCTATGAGCACCTGTTCATTTTCGCTATTTTGAAACACAATTCGTCTAATGAACAACTGTTCATAACTTTTAAGGTATGCATTTTCGAGCACATGTTTACTGGACGTTTTTTTCATGTTTTGGTCCATACGACCACTTCCGAAAATATGGAAAGCAAGGAGCTTGCAGTAGAAGAGATTTGTTTCACAGTATCGAATATCAAGAATTGCTAAGAGCTCTTAACGTATGCCTTTTAGACCCCATGTTTACTTGACTTTTTGTTTCGAATGATCATTCCTGTTATATCCCTGAATGTTGGCCACAACTTCAGAAACACTCTGTATTTGTTAATTATTAGTTTGAAATAGTTTCTTTGCAGCGGTCGGACATTGGCAAGGGATTGTTAACAAAGAGATCATGCTTAGTTAGAAACCTGACCTCTTGTCCTTAAAATTAGCTTCCATCTTTAGTTTTGGTGTTCTTCCCTCTTCTACAGTATTCTCTTTACATTTCCAAGCCATTTTTACTTCTTCTCCTCAGTTCGGTCACTCAGCTTTTCTACTCATATTTCCTTCCTAACATCTTCATTTCTCACTCCATCTCTCCGCGTTTTCCCTAACATACTCAGGAATTATATTTCCCCGGCTTGGATTCAATGTCTAGGTCTTTGGTGCATATGTTAATACGATTGTAAAGTAAGTCCTGTACAGAACTTCCTTACACTTCATTCAATCCTCGCTTCCCCAGACTATGCTCCTCGTAATCTGGTAAAATGCATTGCTCTGTTGTACCCTTTTGCTAATTTGTATCTCCGTCCTGGCGTAGCTACTTCCATTACTAAGATTGTAATATAGTCGGCCCCCGGTAGCTGAGTGATCAGCGCGACAGAATGTCAATCCTAAGCACCAGGGTTCGATTCCCGGGTGGGTTGGAGATTTTATGCGCTCATGGACTGGGTGCTGTGGTGTCCTAATCATCATCATCATTTCATCCCCATCTACGTGCAAGTCGCCGAAGTGGCGTCGAATCGAAAGGTTTGCACCCGGCAAACGGTCTGTCCGACGGGAGGCCCTCGTTACACATTTAATTTATTCTAACATATCCTCCCTTCCTTCAGATCCAGCTACCTTCGCCGTCCTTCTGTTCCCTTTTCACTTGTATTTCTCACGTATAGCAGTTTGTTAAAGTACTTTTTCCGTCTTTTCTGTAGCTCTTCAGGTTACCATATTAGCTCTCTACTTTCCCCTTCCGCCAGTTTTGTGTAAGTGCTCTCTTTCCTCTTATTCCTCGTAATTCCATAGAGCATCCCTTTAGCCCCCCAACCCCCAACACCCTTTTCCTACTCTCGTGAGAATTCTTTCCAACTTTTCCTCTTTCCTTCCTCTAGCACTCTCTTACATTTATTTTTACTTTCCTGGTATATAATTTACTTTTTCCCATTTTGTCTTTTTTAAATTATTTCCATGCTTTATTCCTCGTCTTTACTTCTTCTATCTGGGTAACTGCAAATAATTTCTTGAAGTTGCAAAAGTGCATTAATAGTAAAACGAAATAAGTGGTTCCTGATTATATTGTGCCGACTTGGTACTGGTGAGGAGACGTCTGTAGCACCCCTACAATTGTAGAACTCGACGTGGTACCAGAATTGGGATGTTTGCTGTATTTTGGACAGGTAATACATATGTTGGTTTTCAGAAAGCATTGTACTAGGACTGATTTGGTTTAACTATCCTAGTTTTTGTTTTAACAATAACTTGAATCTGTTTCACCACAAATCTTTGGTTGCATCGAGATATATAGCAGTCTTACAAAAATCAGCCAACTTCCAGTAGGATGGACTTTTCAGATTTCTGGTTTTGTACTCCTCACACTCCAGCGCACCTGGTTAACCAGGCACGTGAAACCGTCGCTTCGGGGACAAGTAGGTGTGCCGACCCCGGATCGAATCCGCCTGGCGTATTATCGACGAGTGTCGGTGTACCGGAGTCTGGATGTGAGTTTAGGTTGTTTCCTGCATCACCCTGGGTGGTTCCCGGGCTGGTATCAAAGTCGCGTCTCAGTTACTCGATTCGTGAACATTTAGAAAACTTTTGTTAACTTTCACATGAATGACACCAAATGCAGACAGTTGTGGAAGTATTGCATCCCAGTGAGTAAGGGAATGGTCACAGAAAGGCATCCGGGCACAGCTTAAATTAACCATCCCACATGGGTTAATAACGACACTGACATTGCGCCGATCCGGGAGAAAGACACAAGGGAAAAAAGTACTCGTCACGCTTCACCCTCTACAAATATACACTCCTGGAAATGGAAAAAAGAACACATTGACACCGGTGTGTCAGACCCACCATACTTGCTCCGGACACTGCGAGAGGGCTGTACAAGCAATGATCACACGCACGGCACAGCGGACACACCAGGAACCGCGCCATCGCAGTCTTTAACACTGGTAGCATGCCGCGACAGCGTGGACGTGAACCGTATGTGCAGTTGACGGACTTTAAGCGAGGGCGTATAGTGGGCATGCGGGAGGCCGGGTGGACGTACCGCCGAATTGCTCAACACGTGGGGCGTGAGGTCTCCACAGTACATCGATGTTGTCGCCAGTGGTCGGCGGAAGGTGCACGTGCCCGTCGACCTGGGACCGGACCGCAGCGACGCACGGATGCACGCCAAGACCGTAGGATCCTACGCAGTGCCGTAGGGGACCGCACCGCCACTTCCCAGCAAATTAGGGACACTGTTGCTCCTGGGGTATCGGCGAGGACCATTCGCAACCGTCTCCATGGAGCTGGGCTACGGTCCCGCACACCGTTAGGCCGTCTTCCGCTCACGCCCCAACATCGTGCAGCCCGCCCCCAGTGGTGTCGCGACAGGCGTGAATGGAGGGACGAATGGAGACGTGTCGTCTTCAGCGATGAGAGTCGCTTCTGCCTTGGTGCCAATGATGGTCGTATGCGTGTTTGGCGCCGTGCAGGTGAGCGCCACAATCAGGACTGCATACGACCGAGGCACACAGGGCCAACACCCGGCAGCATGGTGTGGGGAGCGATCTCCTACACTGGCCGTACACCGCTGGTGATCGTCGAGGGGACACTGAATAGTGCACGGTACATCCAAACCGTCATCGAACCCATCGTTCTACCATTCCTAGACCGGCAAGGGAACTTGCTGTTCCAACAGGACAATGCACGTCCGCATGTATCCCGTGCCACCCAACGTGCTCTAGAAGGTGTAAGTCAACTACCCTGGCCAGCAAGATCTTCGGATCTGTCCCCCATTGAGCATGTTTGGGACTGGATGAAGCGTCGTCTCACGCGGTCTGCACGTCCAGCACGAACGCTGGTCCAACTGAGGCGCCAGGTGGAAATGGCATGGCAAGCCGTTCCACAGGACTACATCCAGCATCTCTACGATCGTCTCCATGGGAGAATAGCAGCCTGCATTGCTGCGAAAGGTGGATATACACTGTACTAGTGCCGACATTGTGCATGCTCTGTTGCCTGTGTCTATGTGCCTGTGGTTCTGTCAGAGTGATCATGTGATGTATCTGACCCCAGGAATGTGTCAATAAAGTTTCCCCTTCCTGGGACAATGAATTCACGGTGTTCTTATTTCAATTTCCAGGAGTGTAGATAATATAGTATAGGAATTGTCCGAATGGGACGGAAATCGGTAGGTGTGATGTACATGTACAGACAAAGAAATGATTACAGTTTCAGAAAAGTTGCACTAATTATTCAAGAGTAAGAGCCTCGCAAATTGAGTAAGTCAATAACGCGTTGGTTGACTGGCGCTTACGCAAGCAGGTATTTAGCTTGGCATAGAATTGTTGGATGTGCTCGTGAGGGATATCATACCATATTCTGTCCAACTGGCGCGTCAGATCGTCAACTTTCCGAGCTGGTCGGAGTGCCCTGCCCATAATGCTCCATACATTCTTTATTGAGGAGAGATCCGTCTACCTTTTTGACCGTGGTACGTTTCGGCAAACAGGAAGACAAGCATGTAGACCTCTAATCTCATTGACTGGAGTAGAATTGTCTTCACTGATAAGCCCCGATGACCAGCGAGGACATGTCTGGAGACATCGTAGACAGCGCTGTGGTACCAACCTGACTGCCGCCTACCATACAGCTCGACAACCAGGACTGATGTTCCGGGGTGACTTTCTTTCAATATCAGGATCCCACTGGTTGTCATTCGCGGCTCCCTTACAGGACAGCGGAATGTCCACGATATCCTACGCCCCGTTTTGCTGCCCTTCATGGTTAGCCTACATTTCAGCAAGTTAATGCCCACCCACACACAGTGAGTGTTTCTATTGTTGTCTACGCGCTTACCAAACCACACGTTGGCCAGCAAGGTCGCCGAATCTCTTCCCCGTTGGAAACATTTGGAGGATTATGGGCAGGGCCCTCCATCCATCTCAGGATTTTGGAGATCTAACGCGCGAAATGGATATGATTTGGTACGATATCATTCAGGAGCGCCTCCAACATCTCTGTCAATGCCAAGCCGAATAACTGCTTGTGTAAGTGTTAGAGGTAAACCAACGTGTTATTTACTTGCTCAATTTGTGAATCTCTTTCTCTTGCGTAAATCATATGAGTTAACAATATTTTGTGTGTGTATATTTAAATCACATCTACAAATGATTACATTCGGATAATTTCTTCGTGCTGCAATATTTTTGTTGTCTTAGAGTGTATTTTCTAAATTATGACATAACCATTTTAACCTGTGTAATGCTTTGGAATTCTACAACGTTCAGTGAAATACCGAGCAATGTCGCGTGTATGATTAGAGTCGAGAGCGTCCTTCTGGCATTTGTTAAGTTTCGCATTTACACGCACAGTATTGGCACGCGTGTTTGGGTGTACGTTCCAAAAGCGTCAGAAAAACTATCCGTTTATAAGGCATTTCATGGCGGAAAAGACACTTTCAGCTCCGAATGTTCCAAAGAACCAGCGGTTCGTAAGGGATACGATTATCTACGTCGTACCATTATCGATAGTAGTGCTCTTTACACTTCCGTAAACGACTTTCAAACTCCATATTCCTAAGCGCACCGTAGCTTCAAGGAGAACGTCTTGACCATCGCTTCTGCTCAAGGAAGAATGACTAGGGGCCAAACTAGGGGCTAAACTAGGGGCTAACGTTCTATTGTGACCTGCTCGTCAGACTGAACAGTAGCTCACTTAAGGCGCAAACGGAAAAAGGATAGCGGTGGCGCACTTTTCGAAGAAACAATATGGCTATTCAGCATATTAGTTTAGGAAAGCGACCGGAAAAAGTATTTTTATCTGTTTTATTTATTTTCAGGGGAAAACAGATATGGACTACAGAGGAGTGTTTGAACCTCACCTTTCGTTCCTGTACGTCCAGTGTCTTCACCAACGCGGCAGCTCTCCCGGCTCTCTGCACGTGCCTCGAGGCCCGTGTCCACTCTGCCCTGCGGTGCAATCAAAAATAGCAGCCCGAGCCAGCACGGTGCGTGGGTGCGGCGGACAGCTCCCCGCTTCCTGTAATTGGAGAACCACAACAGTCTGCCAGGAAACGAGCGTGCCTCAGGCAGATGTCTGCTTCCCAGCTCCGTCAAAATAATTCTGACACTCTTCCGGCTGTATGTTGCAACAGCATTGGAGTCAGATTTTATAGAACAGTTTTTGCAGCAGTTATTTCTTGCCTAAGGGCCTCTCCCAAATTATTCCTGTTAATTATCGCTGCTGCCGTCTCCAGTAATGACCTGCATATGCGAAAAATGCCAAGTTGCTCCGTGGTTCGTAGACCACGTTAAAATGTAGATCCACATACAACGGTCTGGGTAAGATACCTACATCCATCCTCTGCAAACTCTCATCAAGTACGTGGCAGAAGTTCATCCCATTGCACTACATATTAGGCTTTCTTTCGTTCCATTGCGAGCAATGACTTCTTCAACGCCCCTGTGGACGCTATACATCTACATCTACATCTACCTGGATACTCAGCAAATCACATTTAAGTGCCTGGCAGAGGGTTCATCGAACCACCATCACAATTCCCTATTATTCCAATCTCGTATAGTGCACGGAAACAACGAACACCTATATCTTTCCGTATTGGAAATTAGTCAGAAAATCCCATCGCAACGGAAAACGCCTTTCTTTTAATGATGTCCAGCCGAAATCCTGTAACATTTCTGTGACACTCTCTCCCATATTCCGCTATAATGCAAAACGTGCTGCCCTTCTTTTAACTTTTTCGATGTACTCCGTCAGTCCTATCTGGTAAGGATCCCACACCTCGCAGCAGTATTCTAAAAGAGGACGGACAAGCATAGTGTAGGTAGTCTCCTTAGTAGATCTGTTACATTTGCTAAGTGTCCTGCCAATAAAACGCAGTCTTTGGTTAGCCTTCCCCACAACATTTTCTATGCGTTCCTTCCAATTGAAGTTGTTCGCAATTGTAATACGTAGGTATTTAGTTGAATTTACGACTTTTAGACTAGACAGGTTTATCGTGTAACCGACGTTTAATGAATTCCTTTTAGCACTCATGTGGATGACCTCACACTTTTCGTTATTTATGGTCAACTGCCAATTTTGGCACAGTTCCCATATCTTTTCTCAATCGTTTTGCAATTTTTTTTAATCTTCTGATGACTTTATTAGTCGATAAACGACAGCGTCATCTGCAAACAACCCAAGGCGGCTGCTCACATTATCTCCCAAATCGTTTATATAGATAAGGAACAGCAAAGGGCCTGTATCACTACCTTGGGGAACGCCAGAAATCGCTGCTGTTTTACTCCATGACTTTCCGTCGGTTACTATGAACTGTGACCTCTCTGACAGGAAATCGCAAATCCAGTCACATAACTGAGACGATATTCCATAAGCACGCAATTTCACTGCAAGCCGCTTGTGTGGTACAGTGTCAAAAGCCTTCCGGAAATCGATAAATACGGAATCGATCTGATATCCCTTGTCAATGGCCCTCAGCACTGTCAATAGACAGTTTTCTTCGAGGTAATTAGTCTAGACCGCGAAGTAGACGGACTGTAGGACCTTTGTTCCCTGAAAGCAAAATAAAAAAAAGGAACATAACAAGAAGTTCCTTTGTAGTTGCGAATACAGGCATCCTCCAAGTGTAGAATGGAATGGTGGCACTGAAAATTTGTGCTATACCTGTATTCGACCCCAGATTTTCCGCTTGTCACGATGGGTCGCCTTAACCATTTCGGCTATCTGTGCACGTTTCAGAAAACAGAGGGAGACGATTAAACCCATCTCACCCATTGGTTGTTAATATTCACTATCGATAATTTTTGATGTCGGATATCTCTGGTGTGGTGGCGCTAGTGATTGCCACTCTGCATTTGTGGGTGCGTGCTTGTGTGTGTGTGTGGGGAGGGGGGGGGTGGGGTGTATGTGTGTGTTTGTGTGTGTGTGTGTGTGTGTGTGTATGTGTGTGTGTGCGCACGCGCACCGAGGTGACAAAAGACATGACATACCTCCTAATACCATATCAGATCTCCTTCTGCCTGGTGTGCGTGTGTGTGTGTGTGTGTGTGTGTGTGTGTGTATACACTGAGGTGACAAAAGTCATAGCATACCTCTTAATATTTCCTTCTGTCGGGTGTGTGTGTGTGTGTGTGTGTGTTTGTATAGGTGTGTATGAATGTGAGTGTGAGTGTGTGTGTGTGTGTGTGTGTGTGTGTGTGTGTGTACACTGAGGTGACAAATGTCATGGCATACCTGCTAATATCGTGTCAGATCCCCTTATGCCTGGTGTGTGTGTGTGTGTGTGTGTGTGTGTGTGTGTGTGTGTGTGCGTGTGTTTGTATAGGTGTGTATGAATGTGAGTGTGTGTGTGTGTGTGTGTGTGTGTGTGTGTGTGTGTTCACTGAGGTGACAAATGTAATGGCATACCTGCTAATATCGTGTCAGATCCCCTTATGCCTGGTGTGTGTGTGTGTGTGTGTGTGTGTGTGTGTGTGTGCGTGTGTTTGTATAGGTGTGTATGAATGTGAGTGTGTGTGTGTGTGTGTGTGTGTGTGTGTGTGTGTGTGTACACTGAGGTGACAAATGTAATGGCATACCTGCTAATATCGTGTCAGATCCCCTTATGCCTGGTGAGTGTGTGTGTGTGTGTGTGTGTGTGTGTGTGTGTGTGTGTGTGTGTATGTGTGTGCTTGTGTGAGTGTGTATGTATGTGAGTGTGAGTGTGTGTGTGTGTACACTGAGGTGACAAAAGTAGTGGCATACCTCCTAATATCGTGTCAGATCTCCTTTCGTCCGGCATAGTGCAGCAACTCGATGTAGCATGGACTCAACAAGTCGTTGAACTCGTCTGTTGAAATATTGAGCCATGCTGGCTCTATGGCTGTCCACAATTGCGAAAGTGTTGCACGTGCAGGATTCTGTGAATGGTATGAAAATGGTTCAAATGGCTCTGAGCACTATGGGACTTAACATCTGTGGTCATCAGTCCCCTAGAACTTAGAACTACTTAAACCTAACTAACCTAAGGACATCAAACACATCCATGCCCGAGGCAGGATTCGAACCTGCGACCGGAGCGGTCACGCGGTTCCAGACTGAAGCGCCTGTAACTGCACGGCCACACCGACCGGCTGAATGGTATGACCTCCTCATTATGTCCCATATATGTTCGATGGGATTCATTTTGGGCAATCGAATTTTTAGAATGATCTTCAAACCAGTCTCAAATGATTGTGCCCTGATGACATGGCGCATTGTCATCCATAAAAATTCCATCATTGTTTGAAAACATGAAATCTATGAATGGCTGCAGGTGTTCTCCCAGTAGCGGAACATGACGTTTACCAGTCAGTGATCGGTACAGTTGGACCAGAGGACCCAGTCCATTCCATTTAAACACAGCCTACCTCATTATGGAGTCACCACCAACTTGCACAGTGCCTGGTTGACATCTTCAGTCCATGGTCTCGTGGGATTTACGCTACAGTCGAGCCCTACCATGAGCTCCTATCAACTGAAATAGGGACCAGCCCACGTTTTTCCAGTCTTTAGGACCCAGCTCATATGCTGAGGCGCCCAAGGAGAGGCGCTGCAGGCGATATCGGGCTGTTAACGAAGGCACTCATGTCGGTCGTCTGCAGTCATAGCTCATTAACGCCAAATTTAGCCGCACTGTCCCAACAGATACGTTTGTCGTTGGGATTGATTTCTGTGGTTATTTAACGCAGTGTTGCTTGTCTGTTAGCACTGAAAACTCTACGCAAACGCCGCTGCTATCCGTAGTTAAGAGACTATCGGCCACTGCGTTGTCCTTGTTGAGACTATTTCCTGAAATTTGGTAGTCTCGGGACACTCTTGACACTATGGATTGCAAAATATTGAATTCCCTAACGATTTCCAAAATGGTATGTCCCATGCTTCTAGCTCCAACTACCATTCCCCGTTCAAATGCTACTAATTCCCTACGTGCGTCCATGATCACGTTGGAAGCCTCTTCACGTGAATCATCTGAATGCAAATGACAGCTCCGCCAATGCACTGTCCTTTTGTACCTTGTGCATGCGATACTCCCGCCATATGTGTGTGTGTGTGTGTGTGTGTGTTGTTTCTGGATGTTCTCCGCAAAGCAAGGTCTTAACTTCCCTTCCACAATGGTTCCTTGCAGCATATATGCCTTGGAAACGACAGTATTTGTACTTCCCGAATTAAGTGGGCTTATCGAAGAAGCAGGCAAAAAGGAATGCAAACGTCTCAAAAATGATATCGACAGAAAGTGCAAAATGGCTAAACAGGGATGGTTGAGGACAAATTTAAGGATGTAGAGGCTTATCTCACTAGGGATAAGATAGATACTGCCTACAGAAAAATTAAAGAGACCTTTGGAGAAAGGAGAACCACTCGCATGAATATCAAGAGCTTTGATGGAAACCCAGTTCTAAGCGAAGAAGGGAAAGCAGAAAGGTGGAAGGAGTATATAGAGGGTCTATACAAGGGCGATGTACTTGAGGACAATATTATGGAAATGGAAGAGGATGTAGATGAAGATAAAATGGGAGATATGATACTGTGTGAAGAGTTTGACAGAGTACTGAACGACCTGAGTCGAAACAAGTCCCCCGGGGTAGACAACATTCCATTAGAACTACTGACAGCCATGGGAGAGCCAGTCCTGACAAAACTCTACCATCTGGTGAGCAAGATGTATGAGACGGGCGAAATACCTTCAGACTTCAAGAAGAATATAATAATTCCAATCCCAAAGAAAGCAGGTGTTGACAGGTGTGAAAATTACCGAACTATCAGTTTAATAAGTCAGAGCTGCAAAATACTAACGTAAATTCTTTACAGACGAATGGAAAAACTGATAGAAGCCGACCTCGGGGAACATCAGTTTGGATTCCGTAGAAATGTTGGAACACGTGAGGCAATACTGACCCTACGACTTATCTTAGAAGAAAGATTAAGAAAAGACAAACCTACGTTTCTAGCATTTGTAGACTTAGAGAAAGCTTTTGACAATGTTGATTGGAATACTCTCTTTCAAATTCTGAACGTGGCAGGGGTAAAATACTGGGAGTGAAAGGCTATTTACAATTTGTACAGAAAGCAGATGGCAGTTATAAGAGTCGAGGGGTATGAAAGGGAAGCAGTGGTTGGGAAGGGAGCGAGACAGGGTTGTAGCCTATCCCCGATGTTATTCAATCTGTATATTGAGCAAGCAGTAAAGGAAACAAAAGAAAAGTTCGGAGTAGGTATTAAAATCCACGGAGAAGAAATAAAGACTTTGAGGTTCGCCGATGACATTGTAATTCTGTCAGAGACAGCAAAGGACTTAGAAGAGCAGCTGAACGGAATGGACAGTGTCTTGAAAGGAGGCTATAAGATGAACACCAACAACAGCAAAACGAGGATAATGGAATGTAGTCGAATTAAGTCGGGCGATGCTGCAGGAATTAGGAAATGAGACACTTAAAGTAGTAAAGGAGTTTTGCTATTTGGGGAGCAAAATAAGTGATGATGGTCGAAGTAGGGAGGATATAAAATGTAGAATGGCAGTGGCAAGGAAAGCGTTTCTGAAGAAGAAAAATTTGTTAACATCGAGTGTAGATTTAAATGTCAGGAAGTCGTTTCTGAAAGTATTTGTATGGAGTGTAGACATTTATGGATGTGAAACGTGGACGATAAATAGTTTAGACAAGAAGAGAATAGAAGCTTTCGAAATGTAGTGCTACAGAAGAATGCTGAAGATTAGATAGATAGATCACATAACTAATGAGGAGGTATTGAATAGAATTGTGGAGAAGAGGAGCTTGTGGCACAACTTGACTAGAAGGAGGGATCGGTTGGTAGGACATGTTCTGAGACATCGAGGGATCACCAATTTAGTATTGGAGGCCAGTGTGGAGGGTAAAAATCGTAGAGGGAGACCAAGAGATGAATACACCAAGCAGATTCAGAAGGATGTAGGCTGCAGTAGGTACTGGGAGATGAAGAAGCTTGCACAGGATAGAGTAGCATTGAGAGCAGCATCAAACCAGTCTCAGGACTGAAGACCACAACAACAACATCGAAGACATCACGCTGGTTCATTCCCGTGAGTTATTTGAGCATTTTATTCGGTGGGAGAAACTCAGGCTTGGATCACTGAGGACGTTGGGTGCAAGTGCTACTCTGAGGTGGTGGTGGGTTGCATCAAACCGGTCAGAAGGCTGGGGCAGGTGGTGACATCACTGATGACTTCCATGATAGTACAGGGAGCTATAGAGGGTAGAAATTGTAGGAGAACACAGAGGCTAGTGACGTGCTTGGATACCTCACTTGGAAGAGCACTTCCTGCTAAAGGCAAATACACTCATGCTCATAAATTAAGGATAATTGCAGAATGTGGTGCCACACAACGTGGCACTACACAAAACTGGCGCTAATGGCATAGGCATATAGGGAACACACACGACACAGATCTGTAAGTCCGCGGTATTGGTGATAAATTGAAAAAACCGTCCCGAAACATATGTGCTACAAAACGCCACTGTTTCCTGCGCCTGTACCTCGACATCAGTATGGGATATGATCACCATGCACACGTACACAGGTCATACGACGTGTTGGCATAATCTGGATCAAGTGGTCGAGCAGCTGCTGGGGTATAGCCTCCCATTCTTGCACCAGTGCCTGTCAGAGCACCTGAAGTGTCGTAGGGGTTTGAAGACGTGCAGCGATATGTCGACCGAGACCATTCCAGACGTGCTCGTTGGGGTTTAGGTCTGGACAATAGGCAGGCCACTCCATTCGCCTGATATCTTCTGTTTCAAGGTACTCCTCCACGATGGCAGCTCGGTGGGGCAGTGCGTTACATTCATCAGGAGGAAGGTGGGACCCACTGCACCCCTCAATAGGCGGACATACTGGTGCAAAATGATGTCCCGATACACCTGACCTATTACAGTTCCGTTGTCAAAGACATGCAGGAATGTACGTGCACCAATCATAATCCCACCCCACACCATCAAACCACGACCTGCATACAGGTCACTTTCAAGGACATTAAGGGGTTGGTATCTGGTTCCTGGTTCACACCAGATGAAAACCCGGCGAGAATCACTGTTCAGACTACACCTGGACTCGTCCGTGAACATAACCTGGGACCATGGTTCCAATGACCATGTACTGTGTTCTTGACACCAGGCTATACGGGATCTCCTATGGCCTGGGGTCAGTGGAATGCACCTTACAGGTCTCTGGGTGAATAAACCATGTCTGTTCAGACGTCTGTAGACTGTGTGTCTCCAAACTGTTCCAGTTGTTGCAGAAAGGTCCCGAGCAAGGCCACCTGCAGTACCCCGTGGCCGTCTGCGGGCAATGATGGTGAGATATCGGTCGTCTTGTGGTGTTGTACACTGTGGACGTCCCGTACTGTAGCGCCTGGACACGTTTCCTGTCGGCTGGAATCGTTGCCATAATCTTGAGATCACACTTTGTGGCACACAGACGGCCCATGCTACGACCTGCTGTGTTTGAGCAGCCTCCAGTCGCCCTAGTATTCTACCCGTCATAACGTCATCAATACCTGTTTTTTGAGCCATTTTCAATACACAGCTACCGCTAGCACGTCTGAAAACGTCTGCACAGGTAATCGCTGCACCGTACTCTGACATACACCTCTGCGTATGTGGACTGCTGCCAGCGCCACCATGCGAAGACCGCAGGTCATATGCACCGCATGGTCATACCCAGAGGTGATTTAAACCAGTAAACCGCCCACCAGAGCGTTGTTTCACCATGTATCAGCATTATCCTTAATTTATGATCATGAGTGTATATCATGTTCAAGTCACGGTTGTAACCTCCCCCACACTTATCGACGTTAATGACAGTAAAAATTAAACCGCGTGTACCTAATGGAAATTTGGGAAAAGCAATCGTCACCGAAGTTAATCTGTCGGTAAAGAGGGAGGAAAGGGTTACATCTAAATTAAATGAAAATGCAAATGAAACTGGTGGAAATTAATTTTGAAAAGGGGTCAAGTTAATAAAGAAAGTAAATGTTCAGTCGTTACATTAACAATTAAATGGCGTTAAATAGATACTTGTGATTTGGGGAAAATTACGGTCACCAGTCCTATGGACAACTACTATAATAACTGAAAAAGAAAGGTTATTGCACATATAATTAGCACTAAAAGCGTGGCAGCTGAAGGTTGAACGTGTTGTGCGAAAACTGATTGTTTGTCAGAAGTAATAAATTTCGCTACACTCTGACTTAATTTAGCAAATGAATTAATAAAACCGGAAAATTCAAAGTTAATTTAGTGACTGAAATTAATAGTGAACTTTGTTTCTGAAGCACTACGAAATTCAATAAAATAAGGTTAGTCTTGGGCTACCTCAACAATAATTTCAAAAGCTACTTGAATCTACGCAATTTAGAAATAAGAGATTTAACTTTGATCTTGAATTACATGATTCTGAACAATTAACAATAGTAAAATTTAGTACGTACCAAGCTGAGCTGCAGTCACAGGTAAGCTAAAATATGGTAACAAAACTCGCACTCTTAATTTGTGCTTGTGTAATCTAAATATTGTAGCCAGCTATGAATACTTTAAATGAACTTTGAAATTAAAGCAGTGAAATGAAATGATATTACTTTAATGCTGGCGTTTGAATATCGATGACACACGGGTTCATTTCGGAAAAGGAAGGGATGGTAATGCAATTGGGACAATGAGCAACAAAGGTTCATTTTAAGTTGCTGATTTTAATGATGCTAATGGAATAGTTTGAAAAGCTGAGGTCTGCCATACAGTTCTAAAACTTTACGTGCTTCCAGTCTTCCTTGTTGGCTGATTGAAGGTTTCAAGTCGTCAATCGAGGAGGTGGCGACAATCACTTGTTGTCGTCCGGCGCTGTTGCAGAAGCTGGATGTTGGCGCGCCTTCTTCTCAACACTGTCACCAGGCGAAACGGGCTCTTGATGTGCGCCAGCTAATGCTTCCCGTCCGCAACACCACGTCAGAAACTATTATAGCAAGTCGAGCGCAATTACATGCTGCCAAACCCCGAAAGCGCAGCAACTCATGGAAGCGTCACACAACCCACCTGCTCCACCGCCCTACTCCAGCCAGACTCCCCTCTGCCCGCGCTCCACGTGGCAGAGTCCACACTACCAATGATCCTAAAGACTTTGGTTCTCCACACGACCTATCGATGTAATCGTTCGACTGCATAGTTTTCCCTAGGCCAGACCCAGCGTAAAAATACAAATAATATTAAAAAAACAATTATATATATATATATATATATATATATATATATATATATGTGTGTGTGTGTGTGTGTGTGTGTGTGTGGATGTATAATTGTTTTCTTTTTTTGGAAATATTATTTGTATTTTTATGCTGGTTCTGGCCTAGGGAAAACTATGCTATCGAACGATTACATCGATAGGTCATGTGGAGAACCAAAGTCTTTAGGATCATTGGTAGTGTGAACTCTGCCCCGCGTGGAGTGCGGGCAGAGGGGAGTCTGGCTGGAGTAGGGCGGTGGAGCAGGTGTGTTGTGTGACGCTCCCACGAGTTGCCGCGCTTTCGGGGTTTGGCAGCATGTAATTGCGCTCGACTTGCGCATATATATATATATATATATATATATATATATATATATATATATATATATACAAATTGTTAAACAAGCACAATGTATAAAGACACAGAAATGTCATTTCTTCAGGTAACAAAATAAGGAAAACATTTATAGTACAATAGATGGAAATAGGAGGATATGCATTTCCGGCGTTACACAGTGAGACACACAGTTTCAATCTTCCAGAAAGTTTGTCTTGCAGGAAGTTTCAATCTGTCAGAGAGTTTTAATCTGCCAGATAGTTTCAGTCTTTCAGAAAGTGAAATCTGCCAAAAAGCTTCTGCCTGCCAGGAAGTTTCAAATCGGTGTACATTCCGCTGCAGTAGTATCATAGAGGTTATTCCCTCATGTCTTAATACATGTTCTGTCAGCCTGTTCCTTCTTCTTGTCAGTGTCTTCCATATGTTCCTTTCTTCGTTGATTCTATGCAGAACATCCTCATTGCTTATGAATTCATTTGATTTTCGATATCCTTCTATAGAACCACATTTCAAACGCTTCGATTCTGTTCCAATTTCGGTTAAAAAAAAGCGGAATTTGTTGTGGGACGTCGTGGATTATTCTCGCTTCAGCCCCTATATTTTCACAAAGTTCTGACAGGTGGCGGTGCTATATGTACCATTTAACGGAGGTGCGGTCTTAGCTGAGAGCTGTCATTGAGTTCCTTTTGGCGGAAACAGTATCGCAGTTATTCAAAGGCGCTTGAACAATGTCTACGAAGATTTGGTAATGAACAAAAGCACGGTGAGTCGTTGGGTAAGGCGTCTGTCATCATCGCAACACAGTCGCACCAACCTGCCTGATCTCCCGCGTGGAGACCGGCCGCACACAGCTGTGACTTACGCAATGTTGTAACGTGCGAACACTTTTATTTGAGATTATCTACGAATCACAGTCAAACACTTCACTGCACAGCTGACCTCACACGAGGCTGCGCACCCGAGAAGAACTGACAAAACTTCTCTAGAATGTGCTTTCATATCCACCCTAAACCCCGGATCTCGTATCTTCCGATTTTCATCTGTTTGGCCAAATGAACTCTGCACTCTGCGGGAAGCAGTACGTGGATGATGTGGAGGTTATTGATGGATCAAGTCGTTGGATCCAATGTCGACCAATAGAGTGCTACCGTATGGGCATAGAGGGACTCCGAATAAGGTGGCGTACACGGAGATTATGCTTAAAAATAGAGTTTTATAGCGAAAACAGTGGGGAATAATATAGTGTATTAGAATTCTGAATAAAACCAACCGGCTTTCAGAAAAAATTGTTGCATTACTTATTAAACTTCTCTCGTATTTCGCTTCCGAGTTAGCAGACATCTTAAATTCGTCTACTTCGTGGTCATCAGTTATAACGTTAAGTTTATTGCTTGTCCCTGACACTGTCCTTTACTTTCGTCTTTCATCGGTGTGCGTTCATTAGACTGTTCATCTCATACAAGTCCTACAACGCTACCTCTGATTCGCTGATGATAACGACGTCAACAGCGAATCGTATCACCGATATCCTTTCACTCTGAACTTAAATAGTACTCCCGAACCTCTCTTTTGTTTCCGACATTGCTTGTTATTAGCTGTTCAAGTGACTGCCTGAGTCCACAGAGGACACGTGCACGGCTGTCCGTCATTAATTATAATTGTTTCGAGAGGGAGCATTCATGAAACTGATCTAAAATGTCGGTTTCAAATTTATTTATTTCTTTATTTATTAGTAGAACTCATGGACATTAAGATCTCCAAGTTTCAATGATCAAATCGCATCCGAAGTGCCTGAAAGATGATATGTGACCCAACATTCATGCCACGCCCACCTTTTGATTCAGCACTTCAATGCTAGCTTGGTGAACAATAATACCGTGGATTACTTTCAAGCCAAGCTGCACGGAATAAATCTAGAAGGCTGTGAATTCTGAACTTAAAAAAAAAAAAAAAAAAAAAAAAAAAAACTGCGTTCATGGAAGAGCCCACAATCCGAATAAGTCTTACACGAAAATGATTCCCTACATCTACATTTTCATCTACTGTAGTTGTCAATTCTGTAATTTATGGTGCAGTTCTTATATTTAACCATGGGAACATAGGGAACATTAAGGTGTTAGAAAGAATGGGTTTTCAGACAGGAAATTTCACTCAAGACATCTTGAAAAAAAAAAAAAGGTTTACAACGCCTCTCTGCAGCTGAAGTCAGGTGAAGACCTGATGAAGGAAAGAAAGCAGAAAAGAAGAAACCAAAAGAAACTCTTTGAAGGGGAAGAGTACCCTGAGTACAAATCCAAAAGATTTGACATAAGAAAAAAAACATTAGATTGAATTTAAAATTGCAGTGCCTGAAAATTATGCTTTTTTAAGTTATGTACCTTTTCCTTCGAGTCTGTCCAGGCTAGAATTATGGAATTTTGCATTCTTATTTCTATAAACCAAAAAATTTTGTCTCAAGAGTTAAATTTGAAGTACTGAGTGTAAGCTGAGATATGAGGCAAAGTGCCTGGATAGTTGTAGTATTACATTTCCAGAATTATAATTAAAAAAATATTAAAATTCTCCTATTCGACGTATTCAGAAAACCTCAAGAAGGAAGCTTACTACATGCAAAGAGATTAAACAGAAAATTTTGTATAAATCTCTTCAATAATATCTGAAAAAAGGTATGTATATTATTTTTTGAAAATAAAATTTTTGGATTCTATATAATACATGTATACAATCCAAGGCACTTAACAGTAAATGTGTTATTTTCATATAAAACTTGCTAGAAAATGTCATTGCCGTATCTTCAGAATGTGGATTTGATGCATCTTTTAAACAGCGTGTTTCTCATAAGCGTCCCATCTTAAAAGCAGACACATTTATGTAAGACGGTACACGAGACTTCAAATACGTTTTTGCGATTCTCAGACCATTGTCTGCGCATTTGTGCATAAGCCATTGCACACAACGGATAATGAACTTTGAAAGACCTGTTTAATGCTTAGCATATCAGTCTCATAGACTAAACTGTGCACTTTCACAGCTCTCAGTCTTAGCCCATCATGTGCAATTTATTGGAATAAGACCCACTCCGCCAATTCTCGTCTGCTACACGGTATCTCCATTGTTCTATCCTTAATTCGTTGACAGAACTCAGCATTACACAGTTTCAAGTTGACAGCATTACTCAAAAAGTCGAACAGCTTTCCACTGACATCGTCTTCATTTCTTTGAAATTTTTCGGAAAATCAATTGTCGAATCATATTCTTGTTGAATCACCTACAATTTCACTGCAGATGTTGGGGAAATGGAAAGTGCTATTGATGCGCAGCTTGCACAGAATGGGTTGGTAGTCAGGGACTCGCATTTGTAGCCAGTAAAAAGAGTGTAATGGTACTTATACAGTGTACTTTTGTACAAATATACACTTTTTAATGAACCAATACTACTGACATTAACAAACTAAAAATAGGGTAAATTAGAACGTCAGTGGTGTTCGTTGCATGATTCTAGTGGGAGTCGTTTACGAGATATAGTATTTTAAAAAGTTACACACCGACACTTGTACAATACCTGTGGTAGCATACATTAAAGGACGAGACAAGTCTATACACTAGTTATGTGGATTCTGACCAGTAGCAAGAAACTGACAATTACTGGTTGTGTACAAAATGATCATCGGCAGCGGCAATACACGCTTCCAGTGTAGCAAGGAGCATTTCAGCGGAGATGTCCGAGCAGGCTGCAGTAAAACGTCGTTGCATATCATCGGGTGTAGTTGGTACGTCCTTATAGATAGTGTCTTTTAGTTTTCCCCACAAAAAAAGTGTAAAGGCGTCAAATCCGGGTAACGGACAGGCCAATGTACAGGTCCTCTGCGTCCAATCTAAAGATTTGGAAACACTTCGTGAAGACATGCTGTAGTATTTCGTGCGCTATAGGCTGGAAGGCCATGATGTTGGTACCACGAGTTCCTTCTAGTCTGCACAGGAAAGTCTTCTAGCATCCGTGGAAGGTTGTTTTTTAGGAGGCTGCGACACCTGTGCGCGTTCGGTGTTCCGTCAATGATAAATGATTTAATAAGCTGATGGTTGCCAACTCACACAACACGTTTACACCCCATGGACGCTGACGTTTCAGCTGACGAAGCTAACGGGAATTGGTAACAGAGCAATAGTGCATGTCTCTGCGGTTCACTTGGCCTTGGTTGGTAAATGAAGCTTCTATACTAAAAAAGACGTATGATATATCTTGAGTATCCTGTCTTAATACCCATGTGCAGAAGTTAACATAATTCACACAATCGTTGCCCGCACAATCGTTGTCATGCGGATCTTGATGGAGAGAGATGTGATATGGATGGAACTATGTCGATGGAGAAAGCTTAGGACACTTACCTGACTCCTGTCACTTCCTCGTGCAATTGCACGGGAGCTGACGTGCGGATCAACTGCAGCGGCAGCAAGAACGTTAATTTCCCCCTCTCTTGTCGCCACTTGTCTCCTTCTGTTATGTTGTCTAGCTGTTACGCTACTACTTTCTGGTAACTGATCGAAGAAGTTGACAAATGATTGTTAAGATTGCTGAGATCTTTTGGGATATCTTGCCACATACACTCTATAAGAACGAACTGCAGTCTTCCTACACTCTCCGTACACCATAAGCATGTCGGTTTTTTCTGCATTGGTAAATCCCAACGTTCACTGACGACCTACTGGTTGGACTGTCACACACTAACTAGCAAGTCGCAGTGCACTCAACAACACACAAACACATTGTAAGTATGCATAACAACGTCGTACCTAACAACGCAAGTTGAATGGCACAAAGAAGCGTCAGAGTGCTAACCTTTCAAAATACGATATTTCGTAAACGATTCACACAGAGAATAATGTAACAAATACCACTGACATTCTAATTTACCCTACTTTTAGTCTGTCAACGTTAATAGGTATTGTTCAATTTTAAAAAGTGCATATTTGCACAAAAAATACACTGTCTAAGTATTAATACAATCTGTTGATTGGCTCACAATATGAGCTCCTGATTACCGATCTACTCTGTGAAAACCGCACATCAATAGCACTTTCCATTTCCACAATATATTCGATCCAAGTTTTAGGTGCTTCACCTGCATTTTTGGACGGTTGCACCTAAACTGCAACAAAGCACCAGAGTAGACATTTGCAATTGCGTTTTCTTTTCAATGGCAGCTGTTAAGTGAATATAAAAAACATAAAGTAGCACCAGCAAGCGCTGCAGATGAGCTAGTTGCACACACACGATCCGTTCGGCTGCTACGGCTGCCTGGCCGTGGCTGACCGCGGCTGCAGCAGTTGCAAGAGGTACTGGCGGAATTAAAGTTGAGGTCGGCTCGTGAATCTTGCTTGGTTAGTTCTGACGGTAGAGGCCTTGCCTGAGACAGGTAAAGGTTGCAGTTTAGAGTGCCGGTACAGCACACAATTTTAATCTGCTGGTAAGTTTCATACCCAATAAATAATTGAGGGCATTGGGTGCGAATATTACTCTGAGAAGAAGAGGTTGGCACAGGAAAAAAAGAAAGGTGGTATTTAAGGAGTTGTATATTACTAGAGTTATTACTCTATACTGTGTGCAGTGTCAGTTAGTAGATGTGATACGTGTACTAGAAGCAAGTGTATTCTTATCTTGCTACCTTCATCACTTATTGACGACCAGAGTTCGATATTTCTACCACATTTTTTAAGTCATATCTAAATTTTCTGTATTACGTATCAAAGTACAAAGGGCTTGCTTACTGGCGCTAATGTTGGGCTTAATTCGATGTTTGTATCATGCATTAAATTTATCATATGTATAAATTTTGTTGTACAGTATTACAAAACACACATAGGAACTACTGCTGACCTAACTTACAGCTTAAAGTGCACTTATTGACAAGAAGTCAAGGCAGCATTTTAATGATGAAAATGAGTCGGACGATCACAGTGCGCCCGCATCTCGTGGTCGTGCGGTAGCGTTCTCGCTTCCCACGCCCGGGTTCCCGGGTTCGATTCCCGACGTGGTCAGGGATTTTCTCTGCCTCGTGATGGCTGGGTGTTGTGTGCTGTCCTTAGGTTAGTTAGGTTTAAGTAGTTCTAAGTTCTACGGGACTGATGACCATAGACGTTAAGTCCCATAGTGCTCAGAGCCATTTGAACCATTTTTGATCACAGTGCAGCATTTTACGGATCATTGAAATAACCACCACTATGATGCAATGGATTCTACATTCTTGAATTGTGATTTCATGAAGTTGAGGTCAGTGAGCTGCATGTAATATCACGATGACATCATAGTGAACACGATGTGCTTGTGATGTGATGGATAGGGTACTGATCCTCACACATGACGTCAAGAATTTAGGATTTAATTTGTTGGAACAAGGCTTGACTTGCTGGCACCTCAACTTGCAGGTAATTGATTTTGCTTATTGAAACAAATGTCAGCTTGCCGGAACATGTGAACAGTCTTTGTGGATGAAGTGTATCGTGGAACTTTCCTATTATTTACATTCCAGTTTATTCTAATCTGTCCCATTTAACAGTCTGTGTGAGTAAAATTCTTTGCAAAACTTTTTGACATAAAGTTTCATTTCGTTTAAAAGGTTGTGTGAATACAGTGCACTGTGAAACTTTTTGACATTTCTACCTGTTCCATTCCTTTCCGTTTTCTGATAGTTTGTATGAATAAAATATCTATCCAGGCCTTCCTGTTCCGTTTGGTGGTCTGTAGGAATGAAATTCTGACCCATTCCATTTTCATGGTCTGTGTGAATGAAATCCGCATCCGTTACATTCTGTGCCCTTTTTCTCCTTGATGGTCTGTGTGAACTAAATTCCGATCCGTTCCATTTCGTTTTAACGGTATTTTGTAATGAAATTCCGATATGTACCTTTTTTAACAGTCTGAGGGAATGAAATTCAAATCCATTCCACGCGGTTCCATTTTTTGATAGCTTGTGTAGGATAAATTCTGATCTGCTCCATTTCATGTTAACAGTCTGTGTGAATGAAACCCTCACGCACTGCACGCGCGCGCACACACACACACACACACACACACACACACACACACACACTGTCAGCTGCTGGTGTCACAACACAGTTTTAAGACGAAGTAGGTGACACCCACTGCATATACACACAGTCAGTCTTCTGGTGTGTTGCAATATTATTTGCTAACCAATAGCTGACATCCACTGTCAGGTTATGGTACATATACTGTCACCATGCATTTGGTATTAGCGTTGTGGCACATTATTTGAGAGTTCACAGTCATGCATTAGGCGTCAAGTGTAAGTTATACATTAACTGCATTCTTCGAGTAGCTGACAGTGATTATGACTGCCTGTTTATTTTTGTGCTTGCTTGCTGATCACAATACTTTAGCTAAAACGTGATTTGTTCAGTTATAGCCTTCGACAGGTGAATTTTGGTATATGGTCTCATTTACGCATAAAAATCAAATATCAGCTTCTGCTTATCGTGTTATTTTTTAGCCTTGTGTAATGATTTAGGCATCAAATTTGGCGGATATGTGTACTTCTGTGTGAAAATAAGATTCTGATACTTGATGTAAACGTTTCGTTTTTTTTGTTTGTTAATATATTTTTGCAGACATTTTAGATGTGGAAATAACATTTTGACACTTGACAAGGATCATGTGTTTCATAGAACAGTTTACATGTGGAACTATTCAACTTGAGACTCCATTGACCTTAAACCACCTGTACTGCAGAACTCGAACTATATACGTTCACATGTATGCTTAACCTGCAAATTAATGGCATAAACATGGTGTGTGCGTTTGTGTGTGTTTATGCGTTTGTGTGTGTGCATGTGTATGAATGTATGAGCGAGTGTGCTGCTGATGATGAAGCTTACGTAGTTTACACATGGAAACACTGCAAGTTAAACCTTTTAAGTACTGTTGAGAATGGCCTATGACTTAGTAATTTGAATATGGGCAAGATTGGGGCTCTCGGGCTACATTACGAATGGCTGTTTCGATTTAATCTCGTGGCGTACCGGTATGTGATTGGCTATTTCGTTTTAATGGCCGCCAGCGTTCTGTTCTAAACCTCTGCCAACTGAAAAGCCTCTATTATTACAGATGCGACTATATCAACCACTCAGACTCGGTCCTGTATCTTTCACAGGAAATAAATGTTTTCGTAGAGGTGACGGTAAAACTATTTGTGGTGGGCACTATCCAAGTGGGGCTCTGAAAGGATTCCAGTTCTTCCCAAAAGAATAACTCTGATGGAGCGAGTGTTCTGTAAATGACCTCTTTCGTGTATGAACTACACATTTTCTTACGATTCTTTTTCTTTAACGGGAGTCTAGCCTGTGGATTCCCTATTACTATACATCTGAAAGTTGTAAATCAGTACAGTGACTGATCGTCGATCGTGGAATCGTGTGATATTCGATCTTCTGCTCTATTTATGTGATTATATTAGATTATTTTTTGTATGGCGACCTCTGCTGAGTGAACATCATTTGCAAATCGTTCTGTAGTTGGAAATAAATTTATTACTATATTACCTCGTGCACCCAAAGGCGCGTCTGCAAACGGCCTCATAGGGGTTTCTTGAATTCAAGAAATATGTCATCACTCCGAGCGCCGCTGTCAACTGCCTACTGGATTTCATGAATGAACTGAGGAAGTTCGGTTTCCAAAGATAGGTTCTTCTGCAAACTACGTTGATTCCTACATCTTAGTTGTTAGACTACCTAAAAATGTTGTTATAGAGCGTATCTTATATTCCATGAAAGTACAACCTGTTGATGTAGATGAGGAAGATCTACGAATTTGTACATCTCAGGGACGACCCTTCTTATAGGCTGTAGCGACCTGCGCCAATTTCCAGTAACGATGCATGATTCGTTGTTCAAGAGACTACGATCAACTGTTACCCGAAGTGAAGTCAGTTTTTCCGTATTTTTCGGTATAAAATTAAATAGACATCCCAGCAGTTCTGGGAACCTTCCCATGCCGATCGATGTGAACTGTTTCTCAATATCTCACCTAGTATTGAATACCCGTCCTTGCACCAAAGAATAGTGCTTGACAGTTCCAGTACTCGATATTGAGTATGGTTCAAAGCAGTGGGACCACCCAGAAAGTTGGACAAAGCAAGTCTTACGCCAAAGAATTTACCGCTGCGGTAATGCGTATCTTTATTTCAATTTAAGTGTTTTGTAGGTGACGCACGTTCACTGAGGCCTTTTTTATGACTCCGACAACAACTATCCCGCCCTCCTTCTCCTCATTCATAAATTCCTCTCTCTGTGAGGGCGGGGCGTTGACGTGGCAGAAGCTTGTGGCCGTTTCACCAAACTCAGTGTTGACCAGTCTCAGCGTTTAAAACATTCCTCACTGCCAACTTAGAGTGCATAGGACCACAATTTCGCTAGAAATTGAGACCTGCATGCTTCTTCTATCGAGGCTAAAACCAAGTCGGCCGCTGTGACCGAATGGTTCTAGGCACTTCAGTCTGGGACCGCGCTGCTGCTGCGGTCGCAGGTTCGAATCCTGCCTCGGGCATGGATGTGTCTGATGTCCTTAGATTGGTTACATTTAAGTAGTTCTAGGTCTGCGGGACTGATGACCTCAGACGTTAAGTCCCATTGTGCTTAGAGCCATTTGAACCATTTTCGAGCTAAAACCAATGCCACGTCTTCGGAAATTTACTTTTTCCAGAGACTGGTCGCTGAAAACCACCGTAAACAATATCTTCGAGAATCCGCTACAACGTGCTGTCGTTCTGCACTCAAAACCCTGACACAATCCCTGTTAATTTTAGCAGACAACGTGAGCGTTGATTCGTTACTGAAAACGTAGTGCGATTCACCAACTGTGGAATTCTCTCGAAGTTTCTCTCGGATGGATGGGGTGATTGCGGTAGATAAAGCGACTATGCTGAAAAGCAAGGTATCATCTTTAAAGACTCTCTAGAAGCAGCAGCGGCGAATTGACTATTGATATCACTTCGGGTTGCTAGACTTTTTTAGTGTTGGTTTCCTTCCTTTTCCCAAATTGTAGACACTCAATGAAATGTAGTTAAAGGGTTTGAAATTAAAACACTCTAAATAGACTCAATACCATAGATACATCTCATATGTCTACACAAATACCCTGAATATTTTTGAGAACACCTCGCTAGACTTTCCCGGTTTCTTCGTAAGTACTGAAGGGTGGGATGACAGGTGTTTGCAGGTATTTTTACTTCTTGATTGTAGCTTTAAATGACTCTGTATTACTTGTAAATACATGTGATGTAATTTTACACTTACACCTTTACAGGTGGCAACTGTTCAGTGGTAGAACCTCGGAATAATTTTCATTGTGCACATTAATGTAATATTTAAGGTAAAATATTGTTTTCTCATCAGAATTCATATTGTGGAATAGTTACCGGTGCCTCTGTTCTCTAGTAACTGTCTTCTTGCTTACAGGGAAAAAGACAGTTGGTTTGACTTACTTCCTGTCTGCCAATAGCTTATACCAAGCTGTAGAGTTTCTCAATGAAAGATATTTAATAAAATGAGAAGGTAAATAAGTTAAACATTCTGACTAGAAAACATCATTTAACTACTTACTAATCATTATTTATCAAATATTTAGCCTTCTCTTGTCGTAAAAAGCAACTGAAAGTTCGGAAATGAATGAAACACTCCTTTGATAAATAAATCAAAATAAATCAGGAGGAGAACTACGTACAGGAAAGCTGGGTATGTTGCGTCTCGTAGCTGAATGAGTCGACGTGACTATCAGCGTTTTTCTTTGAGACTACATGACATAATACTGTACTGTTGAGATGCTGTGATATATGCTCACTTGTGCTGCCACAGGAGTAGCATACGTGTCTGTGTGAGACTCGGGAAACCTGTTTGTTTGACACAGATCATGAAATCAAACTAAACTGAATGTTTCCGATGCTTGTCAACTGTGGATAAGGGCAGGTTACAGTATGAAGAGTACAATGCTAGAGAAATAATTTATTTTTAGATTCGTAACGAGCAGGAAGGCTAAAGTTCAAGTGTCGACCCCAATTTTTGCATGATCACGGGTAACTTTTTGTACGGCAGCAACGGGTTGGTTCTTAAGGACATAGTGACAGATAAGAACACTTTTTAATTAGTGATTCCTTATTAATTAATTACTATTTTTGTCTGTTTAATTTGCCTGATGTAGTTCTTATAAACGAATCAGACTAACAAGCGTGAGGCATGAACTAGGCCACAGTAAAGTGCAGTTTCCTGACACGTGCATAACTCCGTATGGAACTTGACCAGACGTAATTAAGTAACGTGGGTTGTTCGTTTTATTTGCTACAAGCTGTTGTGTACTGCGATGGTAAACTCATATTTGTAAAGAAAATCATTAGGATTCTGCACTTCGGTGGGATCAGTTGCTGAAATACTTTCTGTTTAAAAAAATGTTTATTGAGCTTTTACCGACCAACTTGAACGCTTCTTTAAAAAGTGCATAGCAGGCATTTTACGTAAACGCAATATATTTCAGTTGTTTTCAGTAGACAGTAAGGAAGCTTAGTTTTCTTGTTGGAAAGCTTCCGAACAAATAGTAAAAAGATTCATCGACGTCCGATAAACACGGATGTAAGGATCAAAACTCCAAACCCGTCACAGTTTGCTGTTACGAGCTGTGTTATTCGAGTGTATCCTGCTTAATTATTCTGTCACTCTCAAATACATATTTAACGAACAATGCAGTGGGGGAATTTTAATCTACTTTTTGATGTTGTTGGATAATAGAACCTGAGTATTTATGGTTATGCCAATTCCAACGCGGCAGAGGAGAAAGTAATCAGAGGAAGCACCTGTCAGATTTAAACCTCGTGTCTCTGTGAACTGACAGTTAATTGAACATTCATCAGAATCCAATTTCGTGCTGTGTGACTGTCCAAGAAACAAAATCGTACAGCAGGGGCTATAGGAGCACCACTGTTGGGCGCCTATTTCCGCCGATGAGATCGTTTTTGAAAAAACGTGTGAAAGCTCTTTCTTCCGAGATAGGTGGTTCGAATGCTGCGGTAAAAAGAAAATTTCGTCGCTGTTTTTTGGCCATCTAGCACTGTCGTGCTATAGGGTCCCAACCTCTCGACGGTGTCTCAGGCGCTAAGCAGTACCATGCTGTTGGTTCTGATCCATCCGTTGTACGCCGACGTCGAGCAAGGTGCGTCGATGGTTTGTGAGTAAAGTTGGTTGGACCCCAGCATTCGGGTTAGCCTTCTTTCTTCTTTCTCACCATTATTAATAACATAATACCACCCTGTATATGCACTCTTCAGTCGTCAATTTGACAAGCAGTCCACCTACATAACGTCAGCCAGAAAGGCATGCACCAGACGTAAACCACACCAATACATAAATGAAAGCCATTGTTAGTTCTCTACATAACAAAACGTCTTGAGATTCGAGGACCCAGCCGGGTATGGACCAACTTATAATTAGTAAGTAGACTGGACTGAAGCATAACTGACTGACGAAGAGTACATAAGCTACTGGCTCAAGTTACCGAATACACACGCATACTAAGCCGAGAGAACATTTGGGATCTTCTCGGGCAAACGACCAACAGCTGAGCATCAAGGGGACACATCAAGAATTAAAGAAAGGCAGCACATTTTGTACTATCGCAAAATATGGGAGAGAGTATCACAGAAATGATACAGGATTTGGTATGGAAATCATTAAAAGAAAGGCGTTTTTCGTTGCGACGGAATCTTCTCACGAAATTCCAATCACTAACTTTCTCCTCCGAATGTGGAAATACACTCCTGGAAATTGAAATAAGAACACCGTGAATTCATTGTCCCAGGAAGGGGAAACTTTATTGGCACACTCCTGGGGTCAGATACATCACATGATCACACTGACAGAACCACAGGCACATAGACACAGTCAACAGAACATGCACAATGTCGGCACTAGTACAGTGTATATCCACCTTTCGCAGCAATGCAGGCTGCTATTCTCCCATGGAGACGATCGTAGAGATGCTGGATGTAGTCCTGTGGAACGGCTTGCCATGCCATTTCCACCTGGCGCCTCAGTTGGACCAGCGTTCCTGCTGGACGTGCAGACCGCGTGAGACGACGCTTCATCCAGTCCCAAACATGCTCAATGGGGGACAGATCCGGAGATCTTGCTGGCCAGGGTAGTTGACTTACACCTTCTAGAGCACGTTGGGTGGCACGGGATACATGCGGACCTGCATTGTCCTGTTGGAACAGCAAGTTCCCTTGCCGGTCTAGGAATGGTAGAACGATGGGTTCGATGACGGTTTGGATGTACCGTGCACTATTCAGTGTCCCCTCGACGATCACCAGTGGTGTACGGCCAGTGTAGGAGATCGCTCCCCACACCATGCTGCCGGGTGTTGGCCCTGTGTGCCTCGGTCGTATGCAGTCCTGATTGTGGCGCTCACTTGCACGGCGCCAAACACGCATACGACCATCATTGGCACCAAGGCAGAAGTGACACTCATCGCTGAAGACGACACGTCTCTATTCGTCCCTCCATTCACGCCTGTCGCGACACCACTGGAGGCGGGCTGCACGATGTTGGGGCGTGAGCGGAAGACGGCCTAACGGTGTGCGGGACCGTAGCCCAGCTTCATGGAGACGGTTGCGAATGATCCTCGCCGATACCCCAGGAGCAACAGCGTCCCTAATTTGCTGGGAAGTGGCGGTGCGGTCCCCTACGGCACTGCGTAGGATCCTACGGTCTTGGCGTGCATCCGTGCGTCGCTGCGGTCCGGTCCCAGGTCGACGGGCACGTGCACCTTCCGCCGACCACTGGCGACAACATCGATGTACTGTGGAGACCTCACGCCCCACGTGTTGAGCAATTCGGCGGTACGTCCACCCGGCCTCCCGCATGCCCACTATACGCCCTCGCTCAAAGTCCGTCAACTGCACATACGGTTCACGTCCACGCTGTCGCGGCATGCTACCAGTGTTAAAGACTGCGATGGAGCTCCGTATGCCACGGCAAACTGGCTGACACTGACGGCGGCGGTGCACAAATGCTGCGCAGCTAGCGCCATTCGACGGCCAACACCGCGGTTCCTGGTGTGTCCGCTGTGCCGTGCGTGTGATCATTGCTTGTACAGCCCTCTCGCAGTGTCCGGAGCAAGTATGGTGGGTCTGACACACCGGTGTCAATGTGTTCTTTTTTCCATTTCCAGGAGTGTATTATGTTGACACCGACCTACATAGGGAGGAGCGATCACTGCGATAAAATAAGGGAAATAAGAGCTCGTACGGAAAGATATATGTGTTCATTCTTTCCGCGCGCTATACGAGATTGGAATAATAGAGAATTGTGAAGGTGGTACAATGAACACTCTGCCAGGCACTTAAATGTGATTTTCAGAGTATCCATCATGTAGATGTAGATGTAGACACACTAATTTTAGATCGGAAATGGAGCAAAACATTGACCGATTAACCGCATTAGACGGACTACCATGATACCTAATACCTGATACCATGAGGATGATTTGGTTGGTAGAACATCTTATACGGAAAAGAAACATTCATCTAAGAAGCTGGCTTCAGCACTTAGTTTGGATCAGTGGAGCTGCAACTCATTTATTCGCCACTGGGCTATTACGAACTAAAAAGCATACGAAAAAATACATTTCAGATTCTGTATCGAATTCATATAAATGCATTATCACTTGCTACAAGCCGCTGGGTTGGAATTAGTACTTTATTTAGCATCGACCAGTTTCTATCCTTAGCTCAAGTTCCACAACGTAACAACACAGCATAATAAAACAGTAGCAACAACTATGAAAGCCTCTACAACCGAACTGTATGGAGCGTTTTAACAAATATACAGTGAGGTTACTCAGAACAGAATGTGTTTACTTTCATCTAATAAGTATATGTTAAGCGTCACATGCCATACTTATGTCTTGAGGATTGTCTTTGTGTGAATTTTTCGGCTTTCTTTTTTCTGGCCACCTGCCTTATCTGCTTAGGTGTTTCTTGTTTACAACGAATAATGCCTACTTTCAGTATGCATGCCCACATTTTTTATCATTTTATTTTTATTTTTTAGTATGTCGATATTTTTCTTTACATCCAGTTGCTCTCACTTCAATTATTTAAAGTAGTCTTGGATTCGATTTATTATTAATGGGCAGTCTCGCTGATTCATTTTCCTCGTCATCTAATGTGTGTATTAAATCAGAAACATAGCGAATATCTTACCAACCACACAATATGTTTCAGTGACCTGGGATGGTAGTCGCGTTGTGGTCAGGAGGCGGAGTAAACAGTGAGGTTGAGTGAGGCGTCAGTGACACGGCTCCATCCGTAATAACACTTACTAGGCGAACAGAATTTACAAGCTGTAATTGACTTCAGATCCGCAGGTGGCGGCCAGACGCGAGCGCACATAGCGTGAAGGAATGCTGATGCCTCCTCAGTGAGTCGTAATGTCACCAGCGAAGGTCAGTGCCATGACTGCGTGCTGGGCTGGCGATGGTACCTGGGCGAGGAATGTGCAGACCATCAGATATACTGTGATGACCCAGGGCGGTTTCCGCTTCAGCACTGTTGATGACAGCACATTATGTACTCAGGTGGAGACTCCGACTGTGATCCAGGATGCCAGTTGTCGTGAGCACTGGACCCTGGTCACTCAGCATGGGTCGATCAAGATTGCAGCAGATGACCACAAGTCGGCAAGGGGGCTACGTGGATGCGTCTGGTCGGCGGGAAGATGGCGATTGACATCACCTGAGAGGATCCAGTAGTGGAGGAGGACTGGCTGCTCACCAGTCTCCTCACCTGTGATGATCCAGTAGGCAGCGCTGGCAGACCATGGCTGTTGTGTGTATCAGGTTGGCTGCCTGCGGTGCTGAAGTCAACAAGCGAGTAGGAAGCTGGCAATCATCAATCGTATTATTGTTGTTTCACTGAAACTCAACATACTGCCATTCTCTCTAGTTCTAGTGACACAGATATAACGATAGCACGACTGACTGTGTTCTTGAGCTATAAAAGCCTCTATTTAACGGGTTGAGTCTGCATGGAGCCACGGACACTCCTTGCTTCACTGTGGTAATTTCAGTAATTGCTCAGTTCTTCCTCTCTACGTCTGACAACGCACCAGCGCTTGGCCCGTGAGGTTACATGGTGTTACCTCACAGTGGGGTTGAGTTGTTTGGGGAAGGAGACCAGACAGCAAGGTCATCGGTCTCATCGGATTAGGGAAGGACGGGGAAGGAAGTCGGCCGTGCCCTTTCGAAGGAACCATCTCGGTATTTGCCTGGAGCGATTTAGGGAAATCACGGAAAACCTAAATCAGGATGGCCGGACGCGGGATTGAACCGTCGTCCTCCCGCATGCGAGTCCAGTGTCTAACCACGGCGCCACCTCGCTCGGTTTACCTCACAGTGCCTTGTTAAGCAGTACAGCAGTGCTTGCGTTTCTGTCTGCCCTGTTCCGAGGTCTGTTGCACTGGCAGTGCACCATGTTGACATAACGGTTGAAACAAAAGCCCGGCACTAACTTACTCTGTTCCGAAATTCACCAGTTAGAACTTTAACAAAGTTTTAAGCCTGCCCAATAAGATTATTCTGCTATGCAACAATATTCTGTACGACGACGTCACTTTTTTAGGTTAGAAGAGAATGCAACCATTATCATCCTTCAGTATACTGCTGTGAGATATTGTTTTTTGAGTTCCATCACGGAAACTTAAAGTACATTTTGCTTCTTTCAATTATATGATCGATTTTTTCAGACCCATTCTTACAAAGTTATTATAAATGATTGAAGCGACTTCGCAGACTGCTGTAGCTGTATTATTTGATATATTGACACAGGACTTTGTACACTCATGAAAAACTCTAAAACTTTTTTAATATATTATAAGTGCTCCATACCTGCCCCCCTATTGATTCTTCAGATATCATGTCGATAATCTAGTTCTTCCTATATTCGGCGCAGCATGTCCCTATTAATCTGTCCAAAAGTACTGTTGATGCGAGCTCACAGTCCTGGTAGGTATGTTGGTAGAGGAGGCATTAATACTGAACCTTTCTCATGACCCTATGCAAAGCAATCACATGGAGTTAGGTCGGGAGACTGAGGAGGACATGTTATGATTTGTTGATCATCAACCCCACCACGACTGGTCACACTGGTTTCCCATTTACCTTTTTACGAATTTGCGAACATCATGACAGAAGTGGGGTGGAGCACCATCCTGTTAGTAGATGAAGTCAACACTGCCGATCTCCAGTTGTGGCATGAGCCAGTTTTCCAATAGGTCCAGAGACGCATGTCCTGTAAAGGTCTTTTGCAGGAGATAAAGGGACCGTAAATTATAGACTCTGTGACTGCACCGAATACATCAATTTCTTGGTTAATCTCGATTGTGCTGTATCATAGTGTGGGGATTCCCTGTCACACAGATTTGCACATTGTAACTGTTCACTGTACCATTCACAAAACAATGTTGCGGCATCACTAAAGATGAGCTTCTCACTAAACCGATCCTCTTCCATAATCTGTTGCAACTGTGCCGAAAATTCAAAGTGTCTAACTTCGACTTCAGCAATCAACGCTTGTAGCAATTGAAAGTCGTTTCTTTAAGGTCTCCGGCCACGGAGAGTGTCTTTCATTGTTGGAAAAAGCCAAAAGTCACTAGGAGCCAGGTCAGGTCAGGTCAGGTGAGCAGGGAGCATGAGGAATCACTTCAAAGTTGTTATCACGAACAAACTGTTGCGCAACGTTAGCTCGATGTGCGGGTGCGTTGTCTTGGTGAAACAGAACACGCGCAGCCCTTCCCAGATGTTTTTGTTGCAGTGCAGGAAGGAATTTGTTCTTCAAAACATTTTCGTACGATGCACCCGTTACCGTAGTGCCCTTTGGAACGCAATGGGTAAGCATTACGCCCTCGCTGTCCCAGAAATGGACATCATCATTTTCTCAGCACTGGCGGTTACCCGAAATTTTTTTGGTGGCGGTGAGTCAGTGTGCTTCCATTGAGCTGACTGGCGCTTGGTTTCTGGATTGAAAAATGGCATCCACGTCTCATCCATTGCCACAACCGACGAAAAGAAAGTCCCATTCATGCTGTCGTTGCTCGTCAACATTGCTTGGCAGTATGCCACACGGGCAGCCATGTGGTCGTCCGTCAGCATTCGTAGCACCCACCTGGATGACACTTTCCGCATTTTCAGGTCGTCATGCAGGATTGTGTGCACAGAACCCACAGAAATGCCAACTCTGGAGGCGATCTGTTCAACAGTCATTCGGCGATCCCCCAAAACCATTCTCTCCACTTTCTCGATCATGTCGTCACACCGGCTTGTGCAAGCCCGAGGTTGTTTCAGTTTGTTGTCACACGATGTTCTGCCTTCATTAAACTGTCGCACCCACGAACGCACTTTCGACACATCCATAACTCCATCACCACATGTCTCCTTCAACTGTTGATGAATTTCAATTGGTTTCACACCACGCAAATTCAGAAAACGAATGATTGCACGCTGTTCAAGTAAGGAAAACGTCACCGTTTTAAGTATTTAAAACAGTTCTCATTGTCGCCGTTGGCGGTAAAATTCCATCTGCCGTACGGTGCTGCCATCTCTGGGACGTATTGACAATGAACGCGGCCTCATTTTAAAACAATGCGCATGTTTCCATCTCTTTCCAGTCTGGAGAAAAAAAATCGGAGGTCTTAGAACTTGAATGCACCTCGTACGTTCAGCATTCTGTTTTGCTCTGTTCGTCGACTTCTGACGTCTATCAACAAAACTCGCTCGCACGCGGTACACCGTTTCTTCATTCATTGCAGACCGACTCGTTGATTTCCCCTTGCAGAAGAATCCTCAAGCTTTCATCTGTGCAAACCATAGCCGAATGCAGCTGGCTGTTGGTGGATCTTTGTTGAACTTCCTTCTAAAAGCTGTGGCTGCCCGTAGGTACACATTCTGGGTGTTCACAAATTTTTAAATTCAGAAAGTATGAGAGTGCAAAGTTAACCGCATCTGCTGTAAAACAGTTTTGCCTATCAGCATATTTATACAACTTCAGCCGCTGTCAATAATAATAATAATAATAAGAATAATAATAATAATATGCATAACTTTTCTGAAAAAAAGAATAATTGGTAGTGTGGAATTTTGTAGTTTTGTACATAATTAAGTACTGTTTATGGCAAGGACGATGTAATGGTTAAGCTTTCGCTACTCTCTGTTCCGCAGTTTTGTGTAAGTGTGGGTTTTCGTGCTTCCTTTTCCGGGAAAATGTACAAGATCCCTAATTCATGTATTAGTTAACGAATTAACTTCTGGGCTGAAAAATCGGGTATTCTTACGTTGTTCCAACAGAACAACTTACGTTTATTATACACTTCTTTGCTAAATTTTCGTTTGTAGTCACGCTTATTTGATTTCGTCACTTTCTCAGACAACTGGTCTTGTATGGGAGGCCCTACTTCCTTTGCGGCTAACTTTTCTTGATAATTCTCTTTTCTGTTAGAGCTCAACGCAGACTCATCAGAGTTTATGTTGGCACTGCGCAGGAAAGCCGATTCCCGCACAGTAGACAACCAACTCCACACACAAACTGCCGTTTGCGGAAATTATTAAATTCAAGCAGTACTATCTACCAAGAAGGTCGCTTGACTAGACTACAAATGAAACGCTGAGACCCGTGAGGGCCAAAAGCGCACCGCCTTCGACTTCACATTTAAGTGAGTATCAGAGGAACCATTCTGATATCTTTTCGTGAATGTCCCTGTATACAAAGCGGGCCTACAGCACAGACAAACCTGAGCCACCATAAGATCAACAGATCAGAAATACCGAATAAACGCTACAGTCCCACAACCGACGATGATGTATCTTAATAGTTCTCAGCGCTTCTACTGGATTACTGTATGATAAAATTCAAAATTTAGTATACTATGTATCATTCAGAGTCCCACAAAACACGTTTTTCTATCAGTATAACTATAACATTAATGTCCGATCTAATTGTACTATTTAATGAGTGAACTGGCACAGCTGTGTAGTGTGCTACAGCCTAGTGGGATTTATGCCAAGCGAATGTAGACAAAAAATCTGCTGGAGTATGCTATTACCTGGTAGCATTGACGTAAACTTTTAGTTGAGTGGTAATGGCTAGCTGTACACGCCGTTAACCGTGAATATTGTTTATTGAAACCATACGTATTTGGCCTGTAAGAAAATTACGTCATGCTGGTTGCGCATGTGCAGAAGCTCCTTAAAAAGTGCAAAAGGAAAGGAGTGTTCACGGCCTGATGCCATGTTTCACGAATCCTAGAGGAGCAATAAATGTAGCACAGCGCGGTAGATTTAGTGTCGTGTGTTTCAGACTACCTCTTCTACATTAAGTTTAACAGCATTCAAAGAAAAATAACCAATAAATCCGCAAGGTGTCAAAAGTTAGGGTGTTCACACGCTCTTGTGCTCTTACACAACAACCACCACTGGTTTCAAGGTGTCGTTGAACTGTTACAGCAGACTGATCTCAATACATTTCAAGCACAACATAAGCTCTCTCGCACCTGTCGCAGTCTTGAATTGCTGCTCACTGCTGCACTCACGTGGCAGAATTCTGAAACATGGCTGCAACAACACAAAACTTCCTGAATTTTTCTGTATGAGTGCTAAGTTTTGTTACAATGTAGCTACAGTGAATTTATAAAATCGGTTCAGTCATTTATAATATCTTTGTATTGAACTCATACAGTTTCTCTTACCTGTGTGGCACTAAGTGACTACTTGGTTTTCGAATTCTGTGTTTCGAGCGACTTTTTTTCTTTTCTTAAAATCTTTCCTTCTCTAATGAGATTAAATCCTTTTTTGTCATCCGTCATTCCCTAGGCAACTTAAAAACAAAAACAGCAGGTTTAATCAACAGAACCTAGAAACAAGGTCAAACAACGTTCTGTGACATCGTGGCCACACGGCAACCGTTATATAAAGCAGCCAACATCAAAAGAAATGTGTGGGTCGAAAAATTAACGAGTTTTGAGTTGATATCTGAGTGAGGTTAGTTAACAGACAAATCACATAGTTGTCTAAATGGAAATGAGACAAAAACAACCAAGAACGCATAACGGCGATTTGTTTGGTGCACAGCACACACTATGTATCAGAACGAGCATTGTGCTGCCAGGTATTCCATATCAGCGACCTCAGTAGTCATTAGACATCGTGAGAGAGCAGAATGGGGCGATTTGCAGAACTCACGCACTTCGAAGTGGTCAGATGATTGGGTGCCACTTGTGTCATATGTCTGTACGTGAGATTTCCAGACTCCTAAACATCCCTAGGTCCACTGTTTCCGATGTGATAGTGAAGTGGAATCGTGAAAGGACATGTACAGCACAAAAACGTACAGGCCGACCTCGTCTGTTGACTGACAGAGACCGCCGACAGTTGAAGAGAGTCATAAGATGTAATGCAGACATCTGTCCAGACCATCACACAGGAATTCCAAACTGCATCAGGATCCACTGCAAGTACTATGACAGTTAGGCGGCAGGTGAGAAAACTTGGATTTCATGGTCGAGTGGCTGCTCATAAGCCACACATCACGCTGGTAAATGCCAAGCGATGCTTCGCTTGGTGTAAGGAGCGTAAACTTTGGAGGGTTGAGCAGTGGGAAAACGTGTTGAGTGACGAATCACGGTACGCAATGTGGCGATCCGATGGCAGGATGTCGGTATGGCGAATGCCCGGTGAAAGTCATCTGCCAGCGTGTGTAGTGCTAACAGTAAAATTCGGAGGCGGTGGCGTTATGATGAGAGATTGCAGGGCACTCACACTTCTGATTCGGTGTCATGCCACTTAATGTCCTTAGGGAAGATGATCCTTATTACTATCTGACTTCATACATCATGATGAAATGGTGGGCAGTAGTTAAAGCTCTTTCTTGTGTGCGCTAGTGAATAAATAGCGGTAAGCTTTACCTGCGTTCAAAGGAATAGTGTGCCGATTTAAACGACTGCAATAAAAGCGTACGGTGACTGAGAGGAGAGCGTTTTTTCTGCGGAACCTGGGTGAAAACATTTCCGGACTGCCCGGTTTCATGGTCTCATATTGTGCAGGCACGTTGGATGGCGCCGGTCGGTCGTCAGTCGCGTCCAGGTAGGCTGACTAACGCCAAGGAGACGCCGCTGCAATGGGCAGAGACCGGCAATAAAGCAAAGGATGCGCCCTTGTTAGGCAGGAAGCCAAGGAAACAACTGTGAGCGTTCTGTGAATTTCCGTTGGACAGGTCACTGGCGCCCAGATCTCCAGTCTCTGTTACAAAACATATTTGTGAAGGCACAAGACTTTTAGCGAGTTTATGGCCGTTCTTTGGAAACTTCGAAATGGACACAACAGGGGAGATGACGATCTTCTTATGGAGGGCTGTGGTTCCACGCTGGTCATGTTGTTAGTGAAAGACACAGCGTAAACGCTTCAAAGTCTCTGCTTGGTCAAATCTATGTATGCAGGGCAAGGAGCAGTGTCCCATCTTCGAATGCGGCCCTCCAGCTCGTGATCGGCTTGTGCTAAAGTGGGCGTAGTCTAAGATGTAAATGTGCTTCGCTACCGAGCTGGCGAGGAAAGCGAAGAGAAAGAGAAGGGGTCACTCTTGCACTGGCGCTTCGCTGGTAAAGAAGTGCAGGTCTCTACCTAAACAGCGAGACTTGCGTCCTTTGCTAGTGTGCCATTTAGAGCCCGTGCCAGTCACCTTCTGAACCGTCAGAGGTACTGCTTCTAGCATCACGCACCCAACGAGTGATGCATGGGTGTACTTATTTGACTTGAGTCGGCGGTCTAAACATTTCGCATGTCATACATAGTCATACACAGTCGTGGGACGGAGCCAAACTGATTTGGCAGACCAGCAAACGGGTCCACCTGCACACTGCAATCCACCGGGGTTTCAGAAGCTCAAAGGGAAGTACCTGCGTTCCGAATTAGCCGACCGCGAGACAGCTTACTTGCAGTTTCAGGCGCGCGCCGTTAATAACAGATTGCTGCCGTCCATGACTTCTGACGACCAGAAGGGTAAATTATTCGCTGTTACGGCGTAGGGCTCCAATATATGTTTCTCAGCACACTGTTCTTTCACCATATTTTTCTTTTTGGAATAGTAGAGTACAGAAGCTTGATTTTGGGGGGGAGTTTAGTGCCATGCCCCGGACTCATGTGTATGAAGTCAGATAAAGCGATTAGTGTTCTGGTTAGTGTCATGTGTCGATCCCCAGATGATCACTTTGTCCACCATCGAACTCATATTAGTGAAAGCGTTTGTCAAATAAAAATGTTTGTGTGATTTTTCTGTAGCCTTTCTTTTTCTTGTGAAATTAAGAATTTAAAAAATGTATTGTTATTTATATCACAACTGCTCCCTGTGTTCAGATTAACATTAACTTTGCCATTTTCATTAAAGTCCTGATTACAAAAGAAAGTAGTAAGTTTACAATGGCGTGGTCGCGTTTTTCAAGGAGGGGGCTTGCACACTTTGTTGTTTTCCGTGGCACTATCACAGCACTGGTCTTCATTGGTTTTTAAGCACTTTCTTGTTTCTCACTGTTGGAGAGAAATTAGGGGATGGCGACTGCATCTTTCAACATGATCGAGCTCCAGTTCATAATGCACGGCCTGTGGCGGAGTCATTACACGACAATAACATCCCTGTAATGGACTGGCCTGCAGAGGACCTGAATCCTACAGAATACCTTTGGGATGTTTTGGAACGCCGACTTCGTGCCAGGCCTTACCAACCGACATCGATAGCTCTCCTCAGTGCAGCACTCCGTGAAGAAGGGCTGCCATTTCCCAAGAAACCTTTCAGCACCTGATTGAACGTATGCCTGGGAGAGTGGAAGCTGTCATCAAGGCTAATGGTGGGCCACCATATTGAATTCCAGCATTACTGATGGAGGGCGCCACGAAGTTGTAAGTCATTATCAGCCAGGTGCCCGGATACTTTTGATCACATAGTGTAAGTAGATGTTCAGAAACCCACACTCAGGTTGTCTGTCATAATCGACTCGAACGACCTGGATTCTATCCGAGGAGGCTTTTGTCTGTTCAGTCTGACGGGCCCGTACGTTAAACCATGCGACCACTCTCGCACTTGTCCATAGTCGCCAAAGTGTCACAACACACGCCGTGCTCTATAAACATTTATGTGTCAGTCCCACTTGACACGCAACAGCCAGTTAAATAATATGTGCTGCATCAGCATGTTTTCTGGACCCTTACTAGAAGCACTAGCGTTATCAGAATACGTAATAGGACGCCTGCATTACACCCACCGTTACGAATTTCTATAGGCCATGGAGCCCCACAGATTTTGGAACACCCGCCAGTTTTGTCAAGCGCAACAACAGCGACAACTGTTTGGCATGGAGGATCGCAGTTGGTTTTCTCGAGCGTCAAGATTCCATTCTAAACGCAATTCGTTTAAAAACTTGTGGTTGATGCAGCAGCTAAAACGTTAAGTTAAGACAAATATGAACTTGCTGTGACGTAACTGATGATGATTTCCTTTATAGATACATAAATAATACAATAACCTACCGGACGTCATCGATCAATATCGAAACAATATTTCTAACTGTAAGAAATGATAATTCTACATCTACATCTACATTTACATCTACATCTACATTTATACTCCGCAAGCCACCCAACGGTGTGTGGCGGAGGGCACTTTACGTGCCACTGTCATTACCTCCCTTTCCTGTTCCACTCGCGTATGGTTCGCGGGATGAACGACTGTCTGAAAGCCTCTGTGCGCGCTCTAATCTCTCTAATTTTACATTCGTGATCTCCTCGGGAGGTGTAAGTAGGGGAAAGCAATATATTCGATACCTCATCCAGAAACGCACCCTCTCGAAACCTGGCGAGCAAGCTACACCGCGATGCAGAGCGCCTCTCTTGCAGAGTCTGCCACTTGAGTTTGTTAAACATCTCCGTAACGCTATCACGGTTACCAAATAACCCTGTGACGAAACGCGCCGCTCTTCTTTGGATCTTCTCTATCTCCTCCGTCAACCCGACCTGGTACGGATCCCACACTGATGAGCAATACTCAAGTATAGGTCGAACGAGTGTTTTGTAAGCCACCTCCTTTGTTGATGGACTACATTTTCTAAGGACTCTCCCAATGAATCTCAACCTGGTACCCGCCTTACCAACAATTAATTTTATATGATCATTCCACTTCAAATCGTTCCGCACGCATACTCCCAGATATTTTACAGAAGTAACTGCTACCAGTGTTTGTTCCGCTATCATATAATCATACAATAAAGGATCCTTCTTTCTATGTATTCGCAATACATTACATTTGTCTATGTTAAGGGTCAGTTGCCACTCCCTACATCAAGTGCCTATCCGCTGCAGATCTTCCTGCATTTCGCTACAATTTTCTAATGCTGCAACTTCTCTGTATACTACAGCATCATCCGCGAAAAGCCGCATGGAACTTCCGACACTATCTACTAGGTCATTTATATATATTGTGAAAAGCAATGGTCCCATAACACTCCCCTGTGGCACCCCAGAGGTTACTTTAATGTCTGTAGACGTCTCTCCGTTGATAACAACATGCTGTGTTCTGTCTGCTAAAAACTCTTCAATCCAGCCACACAGCTGGTCTGATATTCCGTAGGCTCTTACTTTGTTTATCAGGCGACAGTGCGGAACTGTATCGAACGCCTTCCGGAAGTCAAGAAAAATAGCATCTACCTCGGAGCCTGTATCTAATATTTTCTGCGTCTCATGAACAAATAAAGCGAGTTGGGTCTCACACGATCGCTGTTTGCGGAATCCATGTTGATTCCTACATAGTAGATTCTGAGCTTCCAAAAACGACATGATACTCGAGCAAAACACATGTTCTAAAATTCTACAACAGATCGACGTCAGAGATATAGGTCTATAGTTTTGCGCATCTGCTCGACGACCCTTCTTGAAGACTGGGACTACCTGTGCTCTTTTCCAATCATTTGGAACCTTCTGTTCCTCTAGAGACTTGCGGTACACGGCTGTTAGAAGGGGGGCAAGTTCTTTCGCGTATTCTGTGTAGAATCGAATTGGTATCCCGTCAGGTCCAGTGGACTTTCCTCTGTTGAGTGATTCCACTTGCTTTTCTATTCCTTGGACACTTATTTCGATGTCAGCCATTTTTTCGTTTGTGCGAGGATTTAGAGAAGGAACTGCAGTGCGGTCTTCCTCTGTGAAACAGCTTTGGAAAAAGGTGTTTAGTATTTCAGCTTTACGCTTGTCATCCTCTGTTTCAATGCCATCATCATCCCGGAGTGTATGGACATGATGTTTCGAGCAAAATACTGATTTAACGTAAGACCAGAACTTCCTAGGATTTTCTGTCAAGTCGGTACCTAGTATTTTACTTTCGAATTCACTGAACGCTTCACGCATAGCCCTCCTTACGCTAACTTTGACATCGTTTAGCTTCTGTTTGTCTGAGAGGTTTTGGCTGCGTTTAAACTTGGAGTGAAGCTCTCTTTGCTTTCGCAGTAGTTTCCTAACTTTGTTGTTGTACCACGGTGGGTTTTTCCCGTCCCTCACAGTTTTACTCGGCACGTACCTGTCTAAAACGCATTTTACGATTGCCTTGAACTTTTTCCATAAACACTCAACATTGTCAGTGTCGGAACAGAAATTTTCGTTTTGATCTGTTAGGTAGTCTGAAATCTGCCTTCTATTACTCTTGCTAAACAGATAAACCTTCCTCTCTTTTTTTATATTCCTATTAACTTCCATATTCAGGGATGCAACGGCCTTATGATCACTGATTCCCTGTTCTGCACTTATAGAGTCGAAAAGTTCGGGTCTGTTTGTTATCAGTAGGTCCAAGATGTTATCTCCACGAGTCGGTTGTCTGTTTAATTGCTCGAGGTAATTTTCGGATAGTGCACTCAGTATAATGTCACTCGATGCTCTGTCCCTACCACCCGTCCTAAACATCTGAGTGTCCCATTCTATATCTGGTAAATTGAAATCTCCACCTAAGACTATAACATGCTGAGAAAATTTATGTGAAATGTATTCCAAATTTTCTCTCAGTTGTTCTGCCACTAATGCTGCTGAGTCGGGAGGTCGGTAAAAGGAGCCAATTATTAACCTAGCTCGGTTGTTGAGTGTAACCTCCACCCATAATAATTCACAGGAACTATCCACTTCTACTTCACTACAGGATAAACTACTACTAACAGCGACGAACACTCCACCACCGGTTGCATGCAATCTATCCTTTCTAAACACCGTCTGTACCTTTGTAAAAATTTCGGCAGAATTTATCTCTGGCTTCAGCCAGCTTTCTGTACCTATAACGATTTCAGCTTCGGTGCTTTCTATCAGCGCTTGAAGTTCCGGTACTTTACCAACGCAGCTTCGACAGTTTACAATTACAATACCGATTGCTGCTTGGTCCCCGCATGTCCTGACTTTGCCCCGCACCCGTTGAGGCTGTTGCCCTTTCTGTACTCGTCCGTGGCCATCTAACCTAAAAAACCGCCCAGCCCACGCCACACAACCCCTGCTACCCGTGTAGCCACTTGTTGCGTGTAGTGGACTCCTGACCTATCCAGCGGAACCCGAAACCCCACCACCCTATGGCGCAAGTCGAGGAATCTGCAGCCCACACGGTCGCAGAACCGTCTCAGCCTCTGATTCAGACCCTCCACTCGGCTCTGTACCAAAGGTCCGCAGTCAGTCCTGTCGACGATGCTGCAGATGGTGAGCTCTGCTTTCATCCCGCTAGCGAGACTGGCAGTCTTCACCAAATCAGATAGCCGCCGGAAGCCAGAGATGATTTCCTCCGATCCATAGCGACACACATCATTGGTGCCGACATGAGCGACCACCTGCAGATGGGTGCACCCTGTACTTTTCATGGCATCCGGAAGGACCCTTTCCACATCTGGAATGACTCCCCCCGGTATGCACACGGAGTGCACTTTGGTTTTCTTCCCCTCCCTTGCTGCCATATCCCTAAGGGGCCCCATTACGCGCCTGACGTTGGAGCTCCCAACTACCAGTAAGCCCACCCTCTGCGACTGCCCGGATCTTGCAGACTGAGAGGCAACCTCTGGAACAGGACAAGCAGCCATGTCAGGCCGAAGATCAGTATCGGCCTGAGACAGAGCCTGAAACCGGTTCGTCAGACAAACTGGAGAGGCCTTCCGTTCAGCCCTCCGGAATGTCTTTCGCCCCCTGCCACACCTTGAGACGACCTCCCACTCTACCACAGGTGAGGGATCAGCCTCAATGCGGGCAGTATCCCGGGCAACCACAGTCGTAGTCCGATCGGGGGATGCGTGGGACGAGCTGGCCGTCCCCGACAAACCCCCATCCGGACCCCCACAGTGATGCCCATTGGCAACAGCCTCAAGCTGCCTGACCGAAGCCAACACTGCCTGAAGCTGGGAGCGAAGGGATGCCAACTCAGCCTGCATCCGAACACAGCAGTTGCAGTCCCTATCCATGCTAAAAACTGTTGTGCAAAGAACGTCTGAACTAATCTACAGAGAGCGCAAACGAAACGACACAAAATTTAAACGGTTATTAAAATACAAGATTGCCTAGTAAATGCAGTAATGCTGCCACTTGTGCACTGCTGACACACTGCTCGGCGGCGGAAGGAGACTACGCGAATTTACACTATTCATGTACTAAAACGCGATGCTACAACTCTCAAATACTATAATACGCCCGAAATTTATGAATTAAACAATGCAAGTACCAAAAACACGCAAAGAAATTAAGAATTAAACTATGTAACAAATGAGTGAGCTAGGAGTATACGACTTGCTGCTGCAGCTGCTTATCCAACGGCGGCAGGGAGCACACTTACTCGAACTCTCAGCTGCCAACAGGTGTTGTTGATATACCTCAATGGGGACAGCTGAAAATGTGAGCCTCCACTGGGACTCGAACACGGGATCTCTTGCTTACATGGCAGACGCTCTATCCATCTTTTTTTTTACGTGGGAATTTTTTATTTTTTTGTTTTTTTTCCTTTTTTATTTTTTTATTTTTATTTTTTTTATTTTTTTATTTTTTATTTTTTTGTATTGTTTTAATTTTTTTAAGTGCTCTACTAATTATTTTTTTTAGAAAACGAATAAAAACCTCTTGGGTATGAAAATAAAAGACGACGTTCGTCATAAAATAACACAATATTCTTTGAAAACGTAAAACATAAAAGGTAGCTATATTTCCGCAACGGCCTTCTTTTGTATTTTTATGTTTTTTGTTAACATAAATGAGTATACAGTCTCACCATCAGCAGCAATTTTTTTTTTGTTTTTTTTTTTGGGAGCACAAGAGAAAGAAAACAAATAGGCTGCAGATAGAGAGCTATGTGTGAAAAGGATAAACATGTGTAAGGAGAAAAAAAAACTTAGAAGAGGAGGAGAAAAGAGAAGTGAAATAAAATAGGAATACTTTCCGCGCCATGCTCCACTTTGGCGCGCCATTAGAACAAAATGCATTCTATCATTGACCATTGAAGGGGAACGTGGGATCGTCCAGTCTTGGCCGGCACGGTTCGTTCAGATTCCAGCTTTGAGGCGGGTTGGTGAAAATGCTCTGTAAATAGTTCGCGAAAGTGGCCCGATAGTGTCGATGCCGGCGAAGGGTGTGGTGATGTACTTGGAGGCGTGTCCAAAAGTCCGCCGGATCGACAATGTCGTCCCGGAAGAGGTAGTTGACAGCCATGCCACTGATCCATTTGATGGCGTGCCACTTAGCCGATGGAAAGTAGGTCGTGTCGGGATATATCATCATTGTGGGAGAAACGTGATGTGGTGGTACTCGGAGGTAGAAAGCCACAATCTTCTGTACGAGGGTCCAGACAGCTGCTGCTGGCCCACACTCAAAACGATGTAAATCTGTATCTTCGACATTGCACTTGAGGCACAGGGGTGAGTCCACCAGTGCGATGCGATGCAGTTTCTGTCTTGTAGTATACTTGCCGTTGACGAGAAGGTACCACATAGAGGTGGTGTCAGTGGTGTGATACGGTTGGTGGATCGTTTTCCAAACTGTAGGCCATGAAACCTGGGGGTGACGTGTTTCGACGGGGTTGCGGGGTGGAGACTTTCGGAGAAGGCAGTAGATGTCGCGGGTGGTCGTCTTCCTGGTCCTGGGGAGCTCGGTGCATATGTAGCTGTACTCCAAAAAGAAACGGCCGATATGTGACATCGGAGGTGGGATGTGTGCCAAAGACGTCGGTGGGCGTCTCGAAACAGGTGCGAGCTCGGTGGTCAACATTCCAGTAAAACTAGCATTTTGGCTTTTCCATAACCGGAGCATAGTATTGGTGTAAAGTGCCGTAGTCCTGGCTCTCACATTAACCAGATCGAGGCCACCATCCCGCTTCGGTAAGGTGAGAGCTTCATACTGGACTTTGAAGATGTGTCCAGAACAAATGAAATAGCCGAATGCCGCCTGTAACCTGGCCGCCATTGTCGCAGTGATGGGCAGAATCTGCGCTATATGGGGTATCCGAGCCGCCAGATGGGTATTGACGAAGGTGACTCTCTGGCACATATTCAGCGGGCGTAGTATGTGATTTTGTATGTTGGCCCGGATGCGTTGCAGCAGCGCCCGAAAATTAATCGCCGAGGTGCGGCGAATGTCTCGGGTGTACACCAATCCGAAACAACAAAGGGTATCCACCAGTTGAAATGGAACTACGCTGTCTGCGGGAAGGCCGCGGCCGATCTTCATGGCGCATGATTTTGCCACGTTCATAACGCTCCCTGCCCCTGCACTGTAACGGGTAATCCACTGCATCGCAGCTTGTACGTCAGCCGCTGAACGTACGACGAGGGCCAAGTCGTCCGCATAAGCTCGGCAGCGGAACATATGATCCCGGAGTGGAATACCTGTCAAACGTCGCCGTAATCCGCAAATGAGTGGTTCAATCGCAATGGCATAAAGCACCGTCGACAAAGGACAACCCTGCCGTACTGAGCGTTCAATCCGTATAGGTTCCGTAAGTCTGCCGTTGACGAGAAGTCTGGACGTTGCTCCACGAAGGAGCCGCATAATCACCTGCGTGAACGTCGGGGGAATTGCCATTCGGTCCATCACTGCGTTGAGGAATGCATGATTGACGCGGTCAAACGCTTGTTTGAAGTCGATGGAGATTAAAGCGCCTGGCAGTCGCGAGTGTGTTGCCACAGCGATCACATCTCGATATTCACTGAGGGCTGTCTGTATATTACGATCGCCGCCTAAGGATGTTTGTTCGTGGGAAACAATGTCCCGTAAGACACGTTTGAGTCGCACTGCTAGAAGGCGTGTGAAAATCTTGAAGTCCGAATTGAGTAACGTGATCGGCCGATAACTGTCGAGTCGTGTTCCTCCTGCGGGTTTCGGGACTGGTACAAGTAAGCCTTCCATGAACATTGGTGGCGGGTTCGCCGCGCCGGACAAAAGTTCCCAGTACATGTCCCTCCATCGTGGCATTATCAAATCTTGGAAGCTTCTGTAAAATTCGAGAGGTAAACCATCCGGGCCGGGAGATCGATTCAGAGACCCCTTGGCCACAGCGCCTTGGACGTCGTCGGTGGTCACTTCAGCAGTCAGGAGGGTTGCAGCTGCTGCGTTTAGAGTACCAAGTGTCTCCTGGGCAACCTCAGCAATGGCCTCTGCACCGGCAGGTACTTCTTGATAGAAAAGTCTATAGTGCGTTGTGAATGCATCCGCAATGGTAGCTTGCGAAGTCAGCCGTCGTCCATCAGGTAAGTCTAAAGTTGTCATTAAAGCCTGTCGGCGTCGACGAACATTTTGAACAATATGATGCATAGAAGGTTCTTCACCGTTAATCCTGTCTTGGCTGCGGGCTCGTACAATGGCTCCCTCTAGACGGCATCTGGTCAAGGATAAAATCTTTGCCTTGATGCGTTGAGCTTCTTGGAGGCGATCCGGGGATGGAGGATGATCCATGAGTTCACGTAGAGCGCTATAGTAGAAATCAGTTGTATGGTGATTCCACCTGGCTTTGGCTCTGCCATAGTGTGTCAATGTGCGTCGGATGGCCGGTTTGGCGCACAGCAACCACCACTGCAGTGTGGTCTCGTAACGCATAATGCGTCGAACACAGGTGTGCCACGTGTCGGTGACCTGTTGTCGACATTCAGGGTCCCGCAGTAGCGCGACATTGAGTTTCCAAGGTCCTGCACTGCGCCATATAGATTGTCGACGTAGGTTCATGGTACAGATGTAGATGTCATGATCCGAAAAGGCAGACGGCCAACGTTCCGCGTCGAGGAGAACTGATTTTAGAGCGTTAGAGATGTATATTCTATCAAGTCGGCTGGCGGAGTGGCTCGTGATGTGTGTATACCCCGGGCGGTCGCCGTGTACCACTCGCCAAGTGTCGAGGAGACGAATGCGGCGGACGAGGAAGCGAAGTTCGGGACATGTGGTGAAATGAGGGTATTGGTCTGTGCGCTCGAGAACACAGTTGAAATCTCCACCTACGATGAGATGATCGTATCGACCGAGGAATAAAGGCGTTATATCTTCTGCGTAGAAATGGGAGCGATCCCTCCGTTTATCAGTGCCCGATGGGGCGTAGAGATTTATGATTTTGAGTCCTTCAACTGTTATGGCCACCCCTCGCGCTGTTGGGAGGTATGCGACATCGTAAACTGCAATTCCTTCTCGGAGGAGGATGGCTGCGCCTGAGTGTTCCATAGCTGCAGGGGCGGCGTACGTCTCATATCCATAACACCCAGTCCAAGTCGCTGTTCTCAGTTCTTGTAACAGGGCGATGTCGATGTCCGCTGCTCGTAGCGTGTCACGGAGCAGTTGAAGTTTAGCGTGGGAGCCTATATTATTAGTATTGATAGTAGCTATTCGGTACGCCTGATGGGAGATCCGTGCTGCCGATAGGTTCGTAGCTGGTGAAGATTGTTGTGGTGGATGCTGGAAGTCCATAGAAGTCGCAGGAGTCGCCGTAGAAACTTCCCCCATTTTAGTGTTGGTCTAACGGAGAAACAGATCTCATTTCCGCATCAGATGGAGGTGGGAAATCCGTGTCATCCGCCCATGAAAGGTGTCCGACAGGTTTGACATCGGCGAGAGGTGGCAGCGCTGGCCGAGTCGGCTCAATGGCGTCGGTGACAACAGGCGTGCTATGTTCCATGGCTTCTGGGCGCGGGGCTTGCGCACGATCTCTGTTGGCCGGTTCACCGTCTTGTGGATGACGCGTCTCCGTGGCAGAGGAGAAAGTGTTATCGTGTTCTCCGTCGGAGTGATGTGGCATCTCTTCGTCCTGCGGAGGGGGCTCAATAGTCGAGTCTGATGTCTTGCGGCGTTTTTTTCGTCGTTTGGGCGACTTCTGCTTTCGGCAATGAGTTTCGGTGTCTGAGGAAGGAAGAGATTCACGTCGTTCCGGTACAAAAGCCGCGGGTGCTGTGATGCGGTCTTCATTCTCCAGAACACTCTCATTGGTATCCTTGTGATCTTCTATCGTTGGTGTGTCCGGCTGTTGGACATGTTCACGGGCGGCATCGCCGGTGTCAAGGTGCTGGGACGCCTCCGGGTGTATCGGACCAGAGAGAAGCTCATGAACGGCGCCTTGTGAGGGCTGGACGTGCAGTGTCGCCGCATAGGTGACTGGAAGGGTGGTCGTGGTTCTGTCGGTGTTCGTATCGTCGGGCCGTAGTTGTGTGATGCGGCGTTGCAGGCATTCATTACGGACGTGTCCTTCTTTGCCACAACCGGAACATGTTCGAGGTTGTCCGTCGTAAATGACCACCGCACGGCAGCCGCCGATAGAAATGTACGATGGAACGTGCCGTTTGAGATCGATTCGGACTTGTCTCACACCATTAAGTACCGGATACGTCGTAAACTGTGCCCATGTCTCGGCTACGTGGCTCTGGACTTTTCCGAACGGGCTTAGCGCCGCGATGACTTCATCTTCATTCACCTCGAAAGGCAGTTCGAATACACGGATCGTCCGAAGGCCAAGTCCTGCATGGTCGACATCCACAGGCCCGACGTTTCCGTCGGAGTGCCGAAATTTTAGTCCATGTCGCGTCCTTTGAATGATCTCATTGCAGGCAGCGTCGGAAGTCATCTTAATATAAACGACGCTGCTAATGATCGACAGGTGTATGCCGATGAGTTCGTCACGCGGGATCTTCACGTCTTCGCGTAGGAAGCGTTCGACGGCCAGTGCTTTGGGTCGTGCGTATTCGTTTGAGAAGGTGAACTTAAGAGTGTTCTTTCTGTAAGAGTTGGCCATTACAGCTTGTTCGACTGAGAAGCGCTGTGACGAGGAAGTAAACAAAACACTCCGCGCGCGCAGCGGCGTGGACGGCCGAGCGCGGTGCGCACTGCTGCCCTGCCGAACGCAGACTGAGCGATCCATCTGAGCCACCGAGGGCACACAGAATAGTGCGACTGCAGGGACTTATCACTTGCACTCTTCCCGTGAGACCCACATTCCCAACTGTCCATAACCTGCTTTCGTAATGTTCCTAAAGGATATTTGCCTACTCATTCATTACTCGCGCCAACTAAGGTGACGATTCCCGTAAGAGTTCGGGCAAAGCGGAAGGGAAGCGGTCAACGGATAAGTCCCTGCAGTCGCGCTATACTCTGTGCCCTCGGTGGCTCAGATGGGTAGAGCGTCTGCCATGTAAGCAGGAGATGCAGGGTTCGAGTCCCGGTCGAGGCACACATTTTCAGCTGTCCGCAGTGAGGTATATCAATAACAGCTGTTCGCAGCTGAGGGTTTCGATTAATTATCATTTCTTTGTAGTGAAGCTGCGTGGTCGTTATTGGTATCTGTTCTTTAGAAATAGTTACTATCTTCATTTTTCTAACTGTCAACCAATGAAAATAAATCTTTCAGTTGCAGGGTGCTGTGGTTGCTAGTTGTATTAATAGTAAGTCGAGTGTGCAAACGTAATAGGGAAAGTAATTACGTAATTTGTAAAATGAGGCAGGAAGACTGTTTTAATATTACTGCCGTACATCGACAACCACAACTATTGACATTGACAATCTCTTGTCAACCTTTACCGTTGTATCTAATCGATTCAAAATCTGTAGTTTATTAAAACAATTAATGGGAATCATATGATAGCATGTTGGGACCTACTACTAACACATACGATTGTTTGAACCGAAGAGTCAGCCCACCGAGTTTTGTTAAAATGTGAAGTTATTTACAAAGTCAGACCAGTTGACATACAGTTCGTCAGTAAACTCAAACATCGGACGCTCGTGATCTGTTCATTTCTTGTATTTCTATTTGTTTATCCCTATGTTTTTATCGTCACAAGGAAAAACGCGTATGTATTTTTAATAATACTAGAGGATCGCAAATATTATGACGACATTAATGTGGTCAGACACAGTCTTGTTCCCTAACTACGAGAAAATCTGGTTGATGAGAAAAGAAACGTCCGCAAGTAGGAACTGTGTAGGACCAAATGAACTTCACAAACACGTCTTTTTTTTAATTTATTTTTTCAATAATGATACAAACGTTAAATCTTTTGTATAACCAAGATTGAGAGTTTTCATATGCCGCGATATCTGTCTTAGTGATGTTAACCACATTCCAGATCTGGATCACACAGAAACTTGTACTCTTACATATCGACATCGCTCATACATTACAAGAAATTTACTTACTTGATTCATTTATTGTGGAGGACTAAGTCAGTGAATTTAGTAGCGACAAGGTTTTCACGAAAAAAAGCGAAGTCTTTTGTGCCGTGGCTTGTCGCAGCATTATCAATGGTGCCATGTGTCCGGGTGACAAAACCCTTACCTCGTAGAACAAACAAGTCAATACCGGTCTCGTTCGGGGATAAGGCGATTAAAATTTTCCCTACTTCCAGTAATGACTTTACGTCACGACTCATTACCTTGTACAAGCAGCATCACACTGTATTTAGTCTCTGAAGGCCCTCCTCTGTTACGCAGCATTAGAGACTATAAGAACTGCTGAAGTGGAAAAGCAATCTTTTACGGGCATATCTTAAGGTACATCTAGGCCACTACAGAAGATAGCTGGCGTTCGGCGCCCGTTTCGTGTGGCAAATGTAATTGCAGACATAGACATAGCTGAACAGTGGAATTAACTGCTGCGAACATGCCGTATAGGTAAGATGAGGAAAATCCCTGTAATGACTAGGTTAAAATTTTCCACCAAATTTTATTCCATATGCTGTCTTGAATAGACAATTTTCTCCAGGAGTGAAAGTGGTATCTTGTGCATGTTATAGTATCGTGATAGTTCGAGATATAGGACAACTTTAAGGAATTATTGATAGACTGTTGCAGATGTTATACACAAATTTGTCACCTGATCTACTGACGGAAATAATCTACAGACTGATACAGGAATAAAGGAATGTTGACAATGTAAAATCTTTTGCTACATTTACAAGTTGTTTGTGTATTGTTGTAGAAAAGCGTGAGGACTGAGCAAACTTTTGATTTATAGTACGGCATAAATGGCCAAAAATTGTGTAAAGTTTTCACCTGATTTTATTACGTATATTTTGCATAGTAAAGGAACCATTAAGGCGAGCCACGAACACTGCTATTAAACTATTGAAGGAAAAATCTGTGGCGAGTGTCCGAAATGTTGAACAGTTTACGGGATGCAGAGCTAGTCAGGAGCCAACGCCTGAAGAGGCTGCGATTTTGCCGGCAATTGTTTAATGTAGGCCAATATGGCGCTACGACATTTTTTGTGGCTCTTTAGCGTCTGGATAGTTCTTTCCGGGCTCACGGGCACTCTTGCACGTCAGCGATCGATTATAATGGCGTTAAAGAAATAAAGACTTATTATTTATAAAAATAAATCCAAGGTTCCCGACTTCGTCAGTTTAACGCATAAAATATTGAAAAAATCTCGTGAGTTATTTGTAATATTCATGCAAGTAGTAGAAGTACATTATTAAAAAAAGTGAAAGTGAATGAGGAATAGTCTCAACGGCGCTTAATAAGAAGAGCACAGTGATAATATTTATAGTGAACACAGTTTCAAATCAATATGAAAGAATGCACTGCAAAGAAAGTTTAGGACGCGAAGGCTGAGAAATTGTGTTTCTTGTGTGAGAACATTTTTAATTACGGTAACGAAAAGAGGTCAACAATTCTATTAACTATAACGAAATATCGAAAGAAACGTAAATAGTATATTGCTGACTCTGAGGAAAAAGTATGTCTTTGCTTGCTTGTTGAAATCGTTTAGGACCAAAAGACAGGATAAAGATATGCAGTTTTGCGGTAACCGGAAGAAGTAAGTAAATCGTTAACATCAAAATTTAGTTGTCGCTTTGTTAATTACATTATGTAAAGAAGTATAATTTTCAAGCTTTTTAACGCGAAGTCCTTTTGTATTCGAGTCATATTCAAAGTCAGGGACACAAATATCTGTTCGCATCTACTGAGACAAATCTACGATTGAGGTTCAATATTAAGATAATACATTGTACTACAGTTAGTTTTGCGAGCAGTACTAGGATTGATGAATATGGCAAATGTTGAAACTCCTTTAAGAGGAAGGTGGCTGAGTTGACAAGTCATTTAAAAGAAAATAAAACTAAAATTTTTCGGGGACTGACAAGAGCCACACATTAGGACTTACGTAGATGCATAGTGCTACGGAATAGCATTAAAAAACGAGTATATACACTCCTGGAAATGGAAAAAAGAAGACATTGACACCGGCGTGTCAGACCCACCATACTTGCTCCGGACACTGCGAGAGGGCTGTGTCTATGTGCCTGTGGTTCTGTCAGTGTGATAATGTGATGTATCTGACCCCAGGAATGTGTCAATAAAGTTTCCCTTTCCTGGGACAATGAATTCACGGTGTTCTTATTTCAATTTCCAGGAGTGTAAATAACTTTAATGAATCATACTGTTTATTTTATTTCTCTTCCTTTAATCAGTTTACTTTGAAAAGCTTATAGAAGATAGAAACTAGGTGAAATTAGTTCAGATTAGGACGTATCAGTTTATCCTAAGGCATGTAAATTCTAACTAGGTTAAACCGATTCGACCTAGGCTAAACTGTTTTATCCTATCGGTAACAGGATGAACGAGTTTGACCTAGGCGAAAGTAGTTCATCCTAAATTATGGTTCGACCGGTAACATTCCAAATACAAGAAAAAGGTAATGCGATATTTATTACGTACTAACAATTTTTGAAACCTTAGACCGGGAGTCACTAAATTGGTTAGTGCTTTAGATGTGTTGTTACCAGCTTCTTACTAAGAGTGGTTAGCGTTAATCAGTTTTGGGAACAAGGGGCATCCGTTGTGTATTTCTAAACCTTTAATTCACTTTCCATGTAACTCTTGACTTCGCACATATCGATACTAAAGACTGTGCATAATTTCGTGGACTATTACAGAAGCGTCGATCGCTGCAAGGACACATCTTCTGTACCGTCACCAGGTACAGGGAAATAATTACTCATGCGCATATAATCAAAAAGACTGGCCAATACCCAGCAGAAATGTTTCTCTCATTCATAATAGTCACTTGATCTCGTCACCTTGTGATTTATGCATGTCCGTGCCACTTGAACAGACACCAGAGCCTTGATACTTCATTCTGATAGAGACTTACGCCAGTCATTAATAGCGACCTACGATTATTTAATTTTTACTGTAAATAATGTCAACTATAGGCTCAGGGGTGTCTCCTTGTTTAGGTAATAATGTTTCGTTTGTGGACCAGTTTCGCCAAAAAAACATTGAATTCGTTAGGTACTACGATGATGACACTCCAATCACTGAGGAGCATGTAATGCACACACATCAACGAATGTTTTGCGTCATCTCTTTACTTCGAAATTAATGGCACAGAAAGCAAAAATTGTTCCTAAGGAATGCGTGTATTTTCACTGGGAATGCTTCCAGATAAAAATGGTGTAACAACAAAACCGTCTGTTTCCCGTAGGGGGGTTTCACAGCACTCCTGAGCAATATCAGTACGTGGTGGAACGTCTCCTTACTCGGATACAGGCTCGATTCCGTCGTGGGTAATTATCGACGAGATCATCAAGCCAGCCCTGGCCCAAATTGTCCAATTCTTCAATGGCGACTCAACTTAAGTCGCACAGAATACTTGATCGTTGTCAACGTCCAAAAGCAGCTTGTTTCAATCGATACCACAAACGTTTGATTGGATTCATGTTCAGGGAACAGGCAGGCTACTCCATTCCGGTCGTTCTAGGTTGCTGCAGAAAAGCGTTCACGAGAACAGCAGGATGAGCACGCGAGTGATCATCCATCAAGGTGAAATTGTCACCAAAATGTTGGCGATTTGATCCCACTATTGGTTTGGGAATCTCTTTCCCGTACTGTAGATCAGTGAGATTACCATCAGCAACCAAGAGAGGTATGAGATGGACCTATGTAATGCCATCCAGAACATCATTCCATCACCACCTTGATCCACGTGTGGGGCGCACTGTTGGAGGCATTCGATATTACTGTATTTTCTTCAAACACGTTATCTGTGATTATCAGCGAACAAACACATCCGAGTTTCGACCATAAACAACACCCGACAATACCTATAAAACCAGGACGCCGATCCTGCATCATTTCTTACCATCTGTAACGGAGTTCATGCTGTTGTGGTGTACGATGTGGTGCTCGCCGCGGTCGTCGGGAATGGAGATGCGCATCATGCATTCGTCTCCTAACAGTCTCATGGGATACATGACGTCTGGAGCACTCAGCCACGGTTTTTGTTTTACTCCGAAGTTGTAGATGTAGATCATCCAGTGCAGATGTCGAATGTGGACGGCCTGTGCAGTGTAAGTCCTTAACATTACCTCTAATTAGAACTACTCCATGTCCGCATCACATCACTTTGGCTTGGTGCACACGTTGAGCAACGTCCCTGGTTGACAAGCCTTCTGTTCGTAACGTGACGATGTTGACCCGTTCACTGGTCACGATAGTCGTTCGTGGATTGTTGGATGTTCACTCTACGGTTTCATAGATGTTTCTCATGCATCCCTACTGGTACTTCAGTTTCAACTGAAATTCTGCAGTTCATTTAAGTGCGGCGTTCTACCTGCAGGTAGCGTTCATGGCATCTGTGTGTATGTTTACAAACAACGTCTGGGATAGTCTTACGATCGTTACGGGACCACAATAGCACACACCCGCACCACCCATCGGGATGATGAGAACTTTTGTTAATGTGTGTACATGAAAATCTCCGCTGACAAATAAGTCATTAGAGCACAAGTTCTGGTTTGCGGGAGGATGACGAAGGAAGCCATGTCTTTCTCAAAGGAACCAGCGTGACATTTGCCTCAAGTGATTCAGGAAAACGAGAGGAAAATAGTATCTCACGAAAGGATTGAACCGCCGTTCTCCCGACTCGGAAGTCTGGGAAGTCAGTCGTGGTATCCATAGCGGCACCTTGTTCAGTATGAATAATGCAAAATTGACCCATTAAGAAGAAATCATCATAAAATAAAAGACGTAACAGTGGATATTTATAGACCCTTCAGAGGTATCATACGAGATAGCACAGCTCTCAGTGAGGAACCTGTGGGTGAAGCATGCAGACAGGAGTTTTTAGACAGGAATGCTCTTTACAGGCTCTCGTCTTGTTGATAGTGAGGTGCCCTCGCTTCAGCCACGCTGATTGCCGTCGTATTTTTAACGCCGATAAAGTCCCTGGTGTGTGAGTGCTTCTGTGGGCGCGCAGACGCTTGTGACGTTGAAGAACAGAAGACTCAATAAAACTATTGTTACATGATACAAATTTAGTGTCGTGAAAACGATAATTCAGGGTGGTTTTCTCAAGAGATAACCTTTACTAGCCACATTGCGACCTTATACAGATACAGTAAAAGCGGTATTGAATTGCTGCTCGTTTTCCTGATGTACAACGCACTGATGTGACACTATAAAGCACCGATCCGACATTTATCAAACTTCGTGGAGACGTTCATCAGACAGATGATGTTTCACACCACTCGGAACTGATGTCTGTCATCAGCAATAGTATGAGGTGTGACCACACATGGGTACAAATTCCCTCTTGTATGAGTCGTGGCATGGAACTGTAACAATCTGCAAACGCCATCTTGAGGAAATTCGTGCCAAACCTAAAATGCGTGATGTGTCAATTCATGAATAGTGCTGGCTGAAAGTATACATCTTCCCATCGCATCTCAGACATGGTGTTTGGTGAGGCAAATCGAGGGACCGAGCCGGTCAGTCAAGAATTCGTACATTTCTGAAGGCTTTTGGATGGTAAACTGAAGTGTGAAGTCTTTCATTGTAAGAGTCCCTTCTTCTGTACTGAAAATAAGATCGCATAAGGATGAATTTTTAATCAACATATCTCATAAATACTGCAGTATCTGTTTGGTAGACTTCGGTCAAGGTGTTATAGTGCAACACTTTCCTTCGTTGTAGAAGAGTTGTTAGCATATGGCTGGGAAAAGTCAATGATACACACAGTCTCTCCCCTTTGCATACCGTGCCAAAAGTTTCTTAATTTATGATATAAGTTCCTATAATTAATTGGAAAATTATTAACAAACATGAGCTTTCTGTGTAAAACGGAATGGGTCGCCTTAAATACTTGAGTGTATTTTAAAATCATCATCATGCTTACCACAACTGACATTTGAAATACGTCTCAACTTGTTGCCTCAAAATCATTATTGTCAGTGGCTTAGAAATGGCGCCAATCTGCTAATTCCCTTATATTGTGTTGGCCCGATTACGTCAAAATTTGCTACAGGCGATTTTGTCTCTATTTCTGTGGGGCGCTGTCTTCCATGGTGTTTAACTATTGTTCCTCTTGTGAGGCATTTGCTACGTCTACACTTTGCTACTTCCATGTGTCCACTTCATTGGGCCTTTAAGCTGTCACACAATGCAGGTCAAAATATATCCGAACCTGTTAATTGTCCATCAAGGGTCACTCACTTCCAGACGCCTGGTTCAAACCTTACAGACCGCGTTTCCTCTTTCACTGGCCGTTCGCTTACCGCCCTATGTACAAATTGAGTATGGAGTGAATCCAGCACTTGCCGCAGTCATGTTCTAGAAACCGAGTGTTACGCAACCACAGTGAGTCTTCTAGAGAATCTCCCTCCACACTGTTATCAGGTAAGTCCTTTAAAGTATTACTAGTGCTTACTGGAGGGCCGTCACGAAAGAACTACCGTCCTAACGTATTTTGTACTTACTTAAAATTTCCGGGCTAATCGTCCGTGGTCGATGTATAAAACTTTCTCCTAACGTTTCGTCTCCGACTGCGGGAGACATCTTCAGAAATTAAGTGGCGAACAGCAACCAGAATTCGAGGGAGCGTCAAATATATGGGCAGTGTAGAGGGCACTACAGTCAATCACGTGACGTCGGCTACAAGATTATAAATGGTAGTGTTAACATTCTCGGCTGAAGGTCGAACCACATTCAGACTACTTCTCGACCGGCTCCCTCTCGAACAGCGCGGCGGGGAGAGGGTAAGGGATGGGCGTAAGCGGGGTCGTAGTTTCTCCCTATGGAGGTAACAAAATATTTTCACACTCGAAGGAGAAACTTGGTGATTGCAATTTTGTGGAAAGATTTCGCCGCAACGAAAAACTACATTGTTTTAATGACTACCACCACCGCTCGCGACTCATATCCGTGACACTGTCTTCCCTATTTCGCGATAATACAGAACAAAACAAGCTCTTCTCCTTTGAACTTCTTCGACTCCCTCCCTCAATTCTATCTGGTAAGGATCCCATGCTATAAAGCAATACTCTAGCAAGGATGGAAAAGCGTTGTTCAGGCAGTTGTATTTTCGAAATATTCTACCATTATAGACAGTCTTTGGTTCGCCTCCACCACAATATTTTCTATGTTTTAGGTTGTTCTTAACTGTAATTTCCAGGTATTTAGCTTAGTCAAAAACCTTTAAATTTCTAAAATGTATCGTGTAAGAAATTTAACGTATTCTTTTTAGTATTCATGTGGAGGCCTCGCACTTTTTCTTGTTTGGGGTCAACTGTCACTTTTCCTTCCCTACTTCCACTTTTCCTTGTCTAAATCATCAAGAGGGCTGTTCACATTTTCTCCCAAATCGTTTATACAGATCAGAACAGCAGAGGGTCCATAACACTTCCTTGGGAAACGCTAAATATCACTTCTGCTTTATTCGATGGCTTTCCGGAACATACTACTAATTGTGACCTTTCTTATAGGAAATCACGAACCCATGCACGCAGTTTTATTAGTAACATCTTGTGAGGAACGGTCTGAAAAGCTTTCTGGGAAGCTGACTCAGTTTCAGATCCTCTATCTACAGCACTCATTACTTCTTGCGAATAAAAAGCTAACTGTTTTTCATAAGACCGCTATTTTCTGAATCTATGCTGTGAAGTGTTTCAATAGATCGCTTTACTCGAGGTGATTCGTAATGTTCGAACACAGCATCTGTTCCAAAATCGTACTGCAAATCTACTTCAGTGATATGGGTCAGTAATTCGGTGGAATACTCCAATTTCATTTCGTGAGAACTAATGTGATCTGTGCAAGTTTCCCGTCTTTAGGTAGGCGTCTTTCGTCGACCGAGCAATTGTGTAATTATTACTAAGTGTCGAGCTATTATATCGGCATAATCTGAAAGAAAAAGGAACATAACTGGCACACAGTCTGTCCCGGAAGACTTGCCTTCATTAAGTGAGTTAAGCTGCTTCGTTACGCCGATAATATCTACTTCTAAGTTATTTATGTTGGCATCTGTTCTTCATTCGAATTCTGGAATATTTACTTTGTCTTCTTTGATGAAGGAATTTCGGTATGCCGTGTTTAGCAACTCCCCTCTGGTGGCACTGTCATTGCTTCTATCCGTTCAAGTTGCCTGTTTGTAGACTAGTAAGACGTGATATTACAAACTGTAAAAGTACCAGATCTTCAGGGCCCAAGTTCTTAAAGATATTCGTTGACTGCTGTAGTACTGTCAATGAGAAGATCTGAATTCATTAGTGTGTTTATTTTCATGCGTCCAGTGGAAGGCTAGTCAGAGGAAGAATATTAAGTACTGATGCAGAGGAAACGATGGTAATAAGCCGTTCGAGTTTAAGGTGAGTAATATGATTATGTTTAACGGTCGCACGTGGATGATGAGAAATACTAATTGCCTAAAATGGTGTTTCAGCTAAATTTTAATCAATTTCGTTACTATTCTAGATTGCGAGTGCCAATTAATCCTCTTAGAGCTGAAATGCTTATGTAATAACGGTGGCCTACTTTATGTTCTTTGCAATTTCAGAATTATCGAATATAAACTTTGTGTATACTGCCATCTATTAAAATTGCTGTGAACATTAACCAAACTGCATTAAAAGACCGAAACGATGACATGAATTAGTAACCTTCCATGTTAACTGAATCTTCCGTCGGTTCTTGGTGGAACAGGGTTATAATAGATGAAAAGCGGTAGTTCACAAACTAGCGCTTTTCATTCATTATTAGTAACCTTCCCTTGTTTACCCGTGTGTAAGCTCTCCCACCACGTCCTGCAATTAACCAATTTCCTATTACCTTTATTTCAGTTTTCAGCCGCTAATATCCATTGAAATATGGAATGGATGGAAGTTTAGAATATTATGGCTGCTTCGCCTGTTTGCAAGTTGGTGCATCGTCTTCTTATCCACAGTTTCCATACATTAGCGAGCAGATATCTAAAAATACCAGTAATTCGAGGAAAAATGAAGTTTGTTAATTTTATCCATATTTTTTAGCACTCAGTTCACGAAATTACGAACACTGACGTGCTACTTTCTCATAAGAGGAGCTTTACACTTGAAGATGGACCCACAGGGTCCGAAATACAACGTGTAGTTTCATAAAACACGAAAAATTTGTGACTTATGACGTTTTTATTCAACCACCGTGTGTGACAGTGAAGCAGATAACGCTGAAGAAGATCGAGTTACACTCCTGGAAATGGAAAAAAGAACACATTGACACCGGTGTGTCAGACCCACCATACTTGCTCCGGACACTGCGAGAGGGCTGTACAAGCAATGATCACACGCACGGCACAGCGGACACACCAGGAACCGCGGTGTTGGCCGTCGAATGGCGCTAGCTGCGCAGCATTTGTGCACCGCCGCCGTCAGTGTCAGCCAGTTTGCCGTGGCATACGGAGCTCCATCGCAGTCTTTAACACTGGTAGCATGCTGCGACAGCGTGGACGTGAAGCGTATGTGCAGTTGACGGACTTTGAGCGAGGGCGTATAGTGGGCATGCGGGAGGCCGGGTGGACGTACCGCCGAATTGCTCAACACGTGGGGCGTGAGGTCTCCACAGTACATCAATGTTGTCGCCAGTGGTCGGCGGAAGGTGCACGTGCCCGTCGACCTGGGACCAGACCGCAGCGACGCACGGATGCACGCCAAGACCGTAGGACCCTACGCAGTGCCGTAGGGGACCGCACCGCCACTTCCCAGCAAATTAGGGACACTGTTGCTCCTGGGGTATCGGCGAGGACCATTCGCAACCGTCTCCATGAAGCTGGGCTACGGTCCCGCACACCGTTAGGCCGTCTTCCGCTCACGCCCCCCAACATCGTGCAGCCCGCCTCCAATGGTGTCGCGACAGGCGTGAATGGAGGGACGAATGGAGACGTGTCGTCTTCAGCGATGAGAGTCGCTTCTGCCTTGGTGCCAATGATGGTCGTATGCGTGTTTGGCGCCGTGCAGGTGAGCGCCACAATCAGGACTGCATACGACCGAGGCACACAGGGCCAACACCCGGCATCATGGTGTGGGGAGCGATCTCCTACACTGGCCGTACACCACTGGTGATCGTCGAGGGGACACTGAATAGTGCACGGTACATCCAAACCGTCATCGAACCCATCGTTCTACCATTCCTAGACCGGCAAGGGAACTTGCTGTTCCAACAGGACAATGCACGTCCGCATGTATCCCGTGCCACCCAACGTGCTCTAGAAGGTGTAAGTCAACTACCCTGGCCAGCAAGATCTCCGGATCTGTCCCCCATTGAGCATGTTTGGGACTGGATGAAGCGTCGTCTCACGCGGTCTGCACGTCCAGCACGAACGCTGGTCCAACTGAGGCGCCAGGTGGAAATGGCATGGCAAGCCGTTCCACAGGACTACATCCAGCATCTCTACGATCGTCTCCATGGGAGAATAGCAGCCTGCATTGCTGCGAAAGGTGGATATACACTGTACTAGTGCCGACATTGTGCATGCTCTGTTGCCTGTGTCTATGTGCCTGTGGTTCTGTCAGCGTGATCATGTGATGTATCTGACGCCAGGAATGTGTCAATAAAGTTTCCCCTTCCTGGGACAATGAATTCACGGTGTTCTTATTTCAATTTCCAGGAGTGTATTATGACATTACTATTGCACAGAAGACACATCCACGCACACTACCGCTATTGATAACTTGTCCTTCAGACACGCAAGTCTGTTTCTTCAAAAACTACACCGAGGCGACAAAAGTCGTAATATCGTCTCCTACCTCCTTTTTCTCGGCATACTGCAACAACTTGACGTGGCATGAAAGTAACAGGTCGCTGGAAGACCCTATAGAAATAGTGAGGCAGTCTACCTCTACAGCCGTCGATAATAGCGAAAATGTTGCCAGTTCAGGATTTTGTGCGCGAATCACCCTCTCGACTGTGTCCCGTAAATGACCGATGGGATTCAAGTCGGGCGAACTGTCTGGCCAAATCATTCGCTCAAATTGTACAGAGTATTCCACATCTACATCTACATCCATACTCCGCAAGCCACCTGACGATGTGTGGCGGAGGGTACCTTGAGTACCTCTATCGGTTCTCCCATCTATTCCAGTCTCATATTGTTCGTGGAAAGAAAGATTGTCGGTATGCATCTGTGTGGGCTCTAACCTATCTGATTTTATCCTCATGGTCTCTTCGCGAGATATACGTAGGGGGGAGCAATATACTGCTTGACTCCTCGGTGAAGGTATGTTCTCGAAACATCAACAAAAGCCCGTACCGAGCTACTCAGCATCTTCTTGCAGAGTCTTCCACTGGAGTTTATCTATCATTTCCGTAACGCTTTCGCGATTACTAAATGATACTGTAACGAAGCGCGCTGCTCTCCGTTGGATCTTCTCTATCTCTTGTATCAACACTATCTGATACGGATCCCACACCAGTGCGCAGTATTCAGGCAGTGGGCTAACAAGTGTAATGTAACCTACTTCCTTTGTTTTCGGACTGCATTTCCTTAGAATTCTTCCAATGAATCTCAGACTGGCATCTGTTTTACCGTCGATTAATTTTATATGGTCGTTCCATTTTAAATCACTCCTAATGCCTACTCCCAGACAATTTATGGAATTAAATGCTTCCAGTTGCTGTCCTGCTATATTGTAGCTAAATGATAAAGGATCTTTCTTTCTGTGTATTCGCAGCACATTACACTTGTCTGCATTGAGATTCAATTGTCATTCCCTGCACCATGCGTTAATTCGTTGCAGATCCTCTTGCATTTCAGTACAATTTTCCATTGTTACAACCTCTCGATATACTACAGCATCATCCGCAAAAAGCCTCATTGAACTTCCGATGTTATCCACAAGGTCATTTATATAAATTGTGAATAGCAACGGTCCTTCGACACCCCCCTGTGGCACACCTGAAATCACTATAACTTTGGAAGACATCTCTCCATTGAGAATGACATGCTGCGTTCTGTTATCTAGGAACTCTTCAGTCCAATCACACAATTGGTCCGATAGACCATATGCGAGATATACTTTATTCATTAAACGACTGTGGGGAACTGCATCAAACGCCTTGCGGAAGTCAAGAAACACAGCATCTACCTGTGAACCCGTGTCTATCGCCCTGTGAGTCTCGTGGACGAATGGCGCGACCTGGGTTTCACACGATGCTGATACCTACAGAGTAGATTTCTAGTCTTCAGAAACGTCATTGTAGTCGAACGTAATATGTGTTCCAAAATTGTACAACTGATCGATGTTAGAGATATACGTCTATAGTTCTGCACATATGTTCGACGTCCCTTCTTGAAACCGGGGATGACCTGTGCCCTTTTCCAATCTTTTTGAACGCAATCCAATTGCGAACAACTGCGGCTCCGTGAGGTGGCGCATTGTCTCCCATGAAAAAAATGGTTCAAATGGCTCTGAGCACTATGCGACTTAACTTCTGAGGTCATCAGTCGCCTAGAACTTAGAACTAATTAAACCTAACTATCCTAAGGACATCACACACATCCGTACCCGAGGCAGGATTCGAACCTGCGACCGTAGCGGTCACGCGGTTCCAGCCTGAAGCGCCTAGAACCGCACGGCCACTCTCCCATGAAAATTTCATCGTTGTTTGGGCACATGAAGTCCACGAATGGGTGAAAATGGTCTCCAAGTAGCCGAACTTAACCATTTCCTGTCAATAATCAGTTCAGTTGAACCAGACGACACAGTCCATTCTAACCCACACCATTATGGAGCGACCGCCAGCTTGCACTGTGCATTGTTGACAACTTGGGTCCAAGGCTTCGTGGGGTCTGGGTCACATTCTACTCTACCATCGACTCTTACCAACTGAAATTGGTTTTTCAGTCATCTAGGTGCCAACCGATACGGTCACAAGACCAGGAGAGGCGCTACAGGTGATGTCATGCAGTTAAGAAAGGCACTAGCGTCGTTCGTTTGCTGCCATAGCCCGTTAACGCCAAATTTCGTCGCACTGCATTAAAGGATAGTTTCGCCGTACGTTCGACATTGATTTCTGTGGTTATTTCACACAATGTTACTTGTCTGTTAGCACTGACAACGCTACGCAAACGTCGCTGCTCGCGGTCGTTAAGTGAAGGCCGGCGGCCACTGCACTGTCCGTGGTGAGAGGTAACGCTAGTAATTTTGTATTCTCCGCACGCTCTTGACACTGTCGATGTCGTAATATTTAATTCCCTAATACAAAAAAAAAAGTCGTGTGACTAGGGCCTCCCATCAGGTAGACCGTTCGTCGGGTGCAAGTCTTTCTATTTGACGCCACTTCGGTGATTTGCGCGTCGATGAAGATGAAATGGTGATGATTAGGACAACACAACACCCAGTCCCTGAGTGGAGAAAATCTCAGACCCAGCCGGGAATCGAACCCGGACCCTTAGGAGTGACATTCTGTCGCGCTGACCACTCAGCTACCGGGGGTGGACAATTCCCTAATGATTTCCCCAATGGAATGTGCTATGCGTCTAGCTCCAGCTACCATCGACACTGAAAGTTTGTTAATTCCCGTCGTGCGGCTATAATAACGTCGTTCACATGAATCACCTGAGTATAAATGACAGCTCCGCTAATGCACTGCCCTTTCATAACTACCGTACGCTATACTACAGCCATCTGCACACGTGCAAATCCCTAACTCCTGAATTATTTCACCTCACTTTATAACAACGCACAAGGGAGACTCCATTGGTAAAAACAGTTAAGACGATTCATGCATATCGATGTGCAGAGAGGAAGATTGAGTAATGACTCCGAGGGAGGGACCTTCCATTAAGACGGTGGAGCGCGGAGGGCAGTCGTAGGGCACGGGCGGTCTCCTGGAGTGCGTGGCTTATTATGCGAGGCGGGAGCGCATTGTGCTGCGCCGGCTGATGGGCCTACAATATCCTGCTTCCTGCGCCGCCTCGTGTTCTCCGCCCAACACCTCCGCTGAGCCGTCGCTGACTGTCTTGTCACCGCCGCTGACACGGAATCCGTCGGAAGCGGATACCGGCGGCTTCCTGTGAGACGGCGCCATTGTCCACTCCACGTGCCGGCTTGGAGGAAGCTGTACATCGTGCGCTCGTGGCTGAAATCTTCCCGAGTAATCCCAGAAAACTAATTTACGGATAATTAATTCTTGCTTCGTCTCTTTCTGTAACTAGAAAATGTTGGTCAAATACTCACGCGCAGCTCCATCGGCGTATCACAAATTAAGGTCGTCATGACTGTCAAGGTTTATTAATGAAAGAAGTGTCTGGGACGCTAGTGAAAAGACACGTGATTAAATAGTAAAGTTAACACCACAGACAGGCATAGTTCTGAGAAGACACAATAAGCGTGGGCGAGCAGAAGACCAAACATAGTAGTAGTAGTGCAGACCAGTCACAGCCGCTGCCCTAGCGTAACCGACGTATATTTAAGAGAAGCTAAAGCAACGAGTACTGGCCCAGGTGGGGCGAGTCTACATCTACATATATATACATACTCCGCAATCCACCATACGGTGCGTGGCGGAGGGTACCTCGTACCACAACTAGCATCTTCTCGCCCTGTTCCACTCCGAAACAGAACGAGGGAAAAATGACTGCCTATATGCCTCTGTACGAGCCCTAATCTCTCTTATCTTTGTGATCTTTCCGCGAAATATAAGTTGGCGGCAGTAAAATTGTACTGCAGTCAGCCTCAAATGCTTGTTCTCTAAATTTCCTCAGTAGCGATTCACGAAAAGAACGCCTTCTTTCCTCCAGAGACTCCCACCCGAGTTCCTGAAGCATTTCCGTAACACTCGCGTGATGATCAAACCTACCAGTAACAAATCTAGCAGCCCGCCTCTGAATTGCTTCTATGTCCTCCCTCAATCCGACCTGATAGGGATCCCAAACGCTCGAGCAGTACTCAGGAATAGGTCGTATTAGTGTTTTATAAGCGGTCTCCTTTACAGATGAACCATATCTTCCCAAAATTCTACCAATGCACCGAAGACGACTATCCGCCTTCCCCACAACTGCCATTGCATGCTTGTCCCACTTCATATCGCTCTGCAGTGTTGCGCCCAAATATTTAATCAACGTGACTGTGTCAAGCGCTACACTACTAATGGTGTATTCAAACATTACGGGATTCTTTTTCCTATTCATCTGCATTAATTTACATTTATCTATATTTAGAGTTAGCTGCCATTCCTTACACCAATCACAAATATTGTCCAAGTCATCTTGTATCCTCCTACAGTCACTCAACGACGTCACCTTCCTGTACACCACAGCATTATCAGCAAACAGCCGCACATTGCTAACCACCCTATCCAAAAGGTCATTTATGTAGATAGATAACAACAGCGGACCTACCACACGTCCCTGGGCACTCCAGATGATACCCTCACCTCCGATGAACACTCACCATCGAGGACAACGTACTGGGTTCTATTACTTAAGAAGTCTTCGAGCTACTCACATACTTGGGAACCAATCCCATATGCTCGTTCCTTAGTCAGGATTCTGCAGTGGGGCACCGAGTCAAACGCTTTCCGGAAGTCAAGGAATATGGCATCCGTCTGATACCCTTCATCAATGGTTCGCAAGATATCATGTGAAAAAAGGGCGAGTTGCGTTTCGCGGGAGTGATGCTTTCTAAAGCCGTGCTGATGCATGGACAGCAACTTCTCTGTCTCAAGGAAATTAATTATATTCGAACTGAGAATATGTTCAAGAATCCTGCAACAAACCGATGTTAAGGATATTGGTCTGTAATATTAAGGATACGTCCTTCTACCCTTCTTATGTACAGGCGTCAACTGCGCTTTTTTCCAGTCGGTCGGGACTTTACGTTGGGCAGGAGATTCGCGATAAATGCAAACTAAGTAAGGAGCCAATGCAGTAGAGTACTCTCTGTAAAACTGAATTGGAATACCATCAGGACCTGGCGATTTATATATTTTCAACCCATTCAGCTGCTTCAAAACCCCAGGGATGTCTATCACTATGTCCTCCATAACGGAATCTCTACGAGACTCAAACGGCGGTATGTTAGTACAATCCTCCTGCGTGAAAGACGTCTCAAATGCTAAATTTAAAATTTAAGCTTTCGTTTTGCTGTCTTCCGTTGCCAGGCTAGACTGATCAATGAGTGACTGGATGGAAGCCCTCGACCCGCTTACCGATTTTACGTAAGACCAGAGTTTCCTTGGGTTTTCAGCAAGATATTTTGCTAAGATGTGACGGTGGTAGTGGTTGTATGCTTCATGCATCGCTCTTTTTACAGCAGCACGAATCTCTACTAACTTTTGCCTGTCTTCATTCTCCCGATATTTCTTGTACCGCGAGTGTAACTGTCTTTGCTTCCTGAGCATTCTTCGAATTGCGCTGTTAAACCACGGTGGGTCTTTTCCGTCCGTAACCACTTTTTCTGCACATACTTCTCCAATGCGTGGTTTACAATGTGTTTAAAATTTGCCCATAATTCTTCCACGTCCATCGCACCGAAAGTAAATGAAATCGATTCATTTACTGAGTGGTATGCTAACAACTGCTTACCTGCTCTTTCTAGTAGGAATACTCTCCTAGCCTTCTTGACGGACTTTTTAACTTTCGTAACCATGGTCGTAATGACATCATCATAATCACTAATCCCTGTCTCAACACTGACACCGTCGATGAGGTCTGGTCTGTTCGTGGCTACCAGATCTAAAATATTTCCACTACGCGTTGGCTGTCGATTTATCTGCTCAAGAGAGTTTTAGGATAATGTGTTCAAAAGTAATTCACACGACGGCTTGTCTGTACCACCTGTAATGAATCCATAGACATCCCAGTCTATACTATGTAGGTTGAAGTTGCCTCCGACTAATATAGCATGATCTCCGTACTTCTGCGATACAGAATGTAGACTCCCTTTGAATGATTCTAGAACTGTCACGATGGAACCTGGTGGCCAGTAATAACACCCAACAATTAACTTTATTTCTCCTAGCTCTGTTAAACGTGTCCAGATAACTTCACAATCACACTCTACTTCGACCGCAGTAGACACAATATTTTTGTCAACTGCAATGAAGACACAACCTCCTACGGTGTCTAATCTGTCTTTCCGATACACGTTCCAACCCTCACTAAATATTTCAGAAGTTCCTATCTCAGGGCTCAGCCAGGTCTCAGTCCCGAGAATAATTTGCGCGCCACACGCTTCCTGGAGGGCAGTAAATTCAGGAACTTCATTCCGAACACTCTGAAAATTTACTGCTGATATCTTGATAGCTGAAGTGTCTTTACACTGAGCGCGTCCTGATTTCCCTGCCTGCACGCCGGCTGGTGAGTGTTCATCAGGACACCTCGCACTACTGCCTAGCCTAAAAAAACCCATGTGCACGCCACAAGTACTCTGCTACCCGAGTAGCCGCTTCCTTTGTGTAGTGCACCTCTGACCTATCTAGGGGCGTCCTACAATTCCCCACCCAATTGCGCAAGTCTAGAAATCTGCAGCCAAGACCGTCACAGAGTCGATGTTGCCTCTGGCTGAGACCCTCCACTCGGCTCCAAACCAAAGAACCCCAATCCACCCTGGTAATGATGCTGCAAATAGAGAGCTATGCTTGCACCCTGTGTACGAGGCCAGCGGTCTTCACTAAATCCGCCAGCCACCTGTACGAACTGAGAATCGCCTCAGAACCCAAGCGACAGGCATCATTGGTGCCGACGTGAGCAACTACTTGCAGACGACTGCACCCCGTACGCTCGATAGCCGCAGGCAAGGCCGCCTCCACATCTTGGATGAGGCCCCCTGGCAGACAAACCGAGTGCACGTTGGAATTATTTCCAGCCCTGTACACTATTTCCCAAAGGGGCTCCATCACCCGCCTAACGTTGGAGCTCCCAATAACCAGCAAGCCTTTGCCCCCGTGTGCCTGCTCGGGCTCTGCTAAAGGAGCGGCCACCTGCCCACTGACAGGATGAACAGCCTCCACATTGGCCCTCCGCCTCGAACGACGCGAACGCGTTGCAGTCCTCCACTCACCCTGAGGTGAGGGCGGCCCCAACGCGCCGGGTACACTAGAAGGTGCCTCGGCGGCTGAGTCAGCGGACGCAGCAAGCGACACCTGGGGTGTCTCAAGCGACGCGCCAGACCCTCCGCCGTCGCTGCACCTCGAGGCAGCAGCCTGAAGGCGGCTGACCGTGGTCAACAGCACGCTCAGCTGCTCGCGAACCGCGGCCAGTTCCTCCTGCGCCCGCACACAGCACGCACACACCCTACACATCCTACTGCTGATATATGGACGTATATAGTTGCGACAAATAAAACAGCAATACGCGACTGCACAGTTGCGTCACCAGCGCCAGATTGAGCTGCGATATATGAACAATTACTTACGAACTAATCAATCAAACGACCACGACTACGCCACTATGCAGATATTACAATGCGATCCTACCCCTGTCTTAGTACAAATGACAACCACCTACGCGATGTTACACTCTAGCGTTATTAAAATTTGATACTGCCCCATTCTAATTCGAAAATACGCAAAGATCCGAAAAATTTCACCACACAAACACACAAAGTAATTTGAATTAAACCTGCGGAACTAATACGAAAAACTGAATATACGACTAGTTTCTGCTACTGGTTCAAAATGGTTCAAATGGCTCTGAGCACTATGGGACTTAACTTCTGAGGTCATCAGTCCCCTAGAACGTAGAACTACTTAAGCCTAACTAACGTAAGGACATCACACACATCCATGCCCGAGGCAGGATTGGAACCTGCGACCGTAGCGGTAGCGCGGTTCCAGGCTCTAGCGTCTAGAACCGCTCGGCCGCTCCGGTCGGCTTTCTGCTACTGCTACTCGCACACGTCACTCTGAAAGCACAGATGAAACTGCCCTGGCCTCTGTCTTCCGTTAACTGACTCTACGAAATAACCAAAAAGCACTGGCTGTCCTAAACAAACAACTGAGTAACGACTCCGCGAATTTATACTTTACAGCTATCAATAAGCAATATAACTCCTCTCAAATGTGAGAATACGCAAGGACTTTATGTAATTAAATATGCAAGCGCACAAACACTCGGAAAGAAATTAAGAATCAAACTACAAAACAAATGTGAAAGTTAAACATGCGACTCGCTACTGCACTGCTGCTGCACTACCGCTGCACTGATACTTCACCAGCGGCTGCCCAAGGACATTCGAGTATCTTCTGGAAAGATTTTGGTCATTAAAAGACCTTCAGTAAGAGCAGGGGAAAATAACAATGTCAGTGAAATTCCTCCAAGACCCCGAAAAAGCGGTACATGAACGATAGTCGGAGGAAGTCTTAGCACTCACAGTTGGAGTTGCAGTCCCAGCCATTACCAGGGAACAGCAGAGCCGTTAGGGTGCTTCACTATAGAGAGGAGTGGAGACCAACAACTCGGCTCGCAAGCCGTACCCTGCCGTGAGTGCCACAGCGCTCAACCAAGTTGAACATTTCCCCCACTGCCACGCCATTCTGTCATCGTGATGAGGAGAAAGAGTGCGAAACTGCGACCGTGCTGTATTTAAATGGCAGTGCAGTCACACTGCGAACGACTTATTTTATATTTCACAATTCCCAACAACATAGATCACAAAAGAAACGAGTTTTCAGTATTGTTTAATTATATACGATGGTCGGAAGACATAATTTTTAGCTGGAGCAAACTGTGGACATACGGACAAATGTAGACAATCCTACGGATTTTCACATTCGGGTCGTCACGTAAATGTGACTATTTTCATAATCGAAAAAACACCTTTCCCACACATGTATGTTGATCCAAATAATGTAGCATTTTTTGCAGCCTCATTATGGAGACGTGGAAACTCTAACTGAGGAAACCAATGTAAACGACCTGGACACTTTTAAAGTAAAAGGATTTGTCTTTAAAACTGGAATTAAACTGCAAATTAGTCAGTTATATCTGCACACGCACAGGGTCGTTTTCCAATGAAACGGCAAACGATCTCGAAAACAGATGTAAAACTACAAATGTCCTCAAAACAGATACGAAACTATCCCCGTAATTCTTTCAAGGTCACAATTAATTCTTCAAACGTAAAGTTTTCTGTAACTATGACTTGCAGACATGAATAATATACGAAAGTGTCAGTATCTGAGAGAGAACGTGTAGTTAGGCTGAAAGAAGCTCGATAATCGTCGAATCACGCGACATTTGAAAAGGAGCAATACCACTATTCGACAACAATGGCAGGATTTGGCGAACCATGACCAAACACAGACAGCATAAAGAAGGAAGCGGTCGACCTAGAGAGTCGAAAGAACGAGAGGACCAAGGAATCGTCAGACAGGCAAACAGAGCCCCGACGTGCAGCTTGTGCTTCAGCGACAAGGACAGTTGATAGGCGGCTCACAGAAATGGGACTAGGCTCACAGCGGCGCTTGTACCGGTTCTGCACAACAACAGGCCAGTCTGCAGAGGTGTCCGGCACATTTGACCTGGAATCTCATTGGCTGGAGTAAAATGATCATCAGTGATGAGTCCCACTTAGAACTGAGCTCCAATGACGCGCAAAGTTGCTGGAGTTGAATGACCTTCACTGATGAGTCCCTCTTCGGACTGAGCTCTGATGACGAGCAAAGTTGCTGGAGTAGAATGATCTTCAGTAATGAGTCTCGCTTCGAACTGAGCCCTGATGATGCACAAAGTTGGTGGAGCAGAATGATCTTCAGTAATGAGTTCCACTTCAAACTGAGCCCCGATGACGTGCAAAGTAGCTGGAGTAGAATGACCTTCAGTGATGAGTCCCGCTTCGAACTAAGCCCTGATGATACGTGAAGTTGCTGGAGTACAATGATCTTCGGTGATGAGTCCCGCTTCGAACTGAGCCCCAATGACGCACAAAGTTACTGGAGTAGAATGATCTTCAGTGATGAGTCCCACTTCGAACTGAGCCCCGATGAAGCCCAAAGTTGCTGGAGTAGAATGATCTTCAGTGATGAGTCCTGCTTCGAACTGAGCCCCGATGACACGTGAAGTTGCTGGAGTAGAATGATCTTCAGTGATGAGTCCCGCTTTGAACTGAGCCCCGATGACATGTGAAGTTGCTGGAGTAGAATGATCTTCAGTGACGAGTCCCGCTTCGAATTGAGCCCTGATGACCCGCGAAATTGTGTCTGGAGACGCCCCAGACTATCGCCCGCCATACGATCCAACAACCAAGATTGATAAAGTGGGGTACCGATTCATTTCATAGCAAGAACCCTTTAGTTGTCATCTGCGGCACTGTCATAGCGTAGCGGTACACAGCGGTGTGTCATCGATATTCTGCGCCCCGTTTTGTTGCCCTTCATGACGAGCCATACTGGTCTTATATTTCAGCAAGATAATGCCCGCCTTTCACAGCGAGAGTATCTGCTGCTTGTCTTTGTATTTGCCAAAGCCTACCTTGCCCACCAAGGTCTCCGTATCTCTCCCCACTGAGAACGTATGGAGAAATATGGGCAGGGTCATCCAGCCATCATGGGCATGGACGATCTGACGCCCCAATTGGACAGAGCCTAGTACGACATGCTTCTGCTCCTCTGATGACGAGCAAAGTTGCTGGAGTAGAATGATCCTCAGTGATGAGTCCTGCTTCGAACTGAGCCCCGATGACGCCCAAAGTTGCTGGAGTAGAATGATCTTCAGTGATGAGTCCCGCTTCGAACTGAGCCCCGATCACGCGCAAAGTTGGTGGAGTAGAATGATCTTCACTGATGAGTCCCTCTTCGAACTGAGCTCTGTTGATGAGCAAAGTTGCTGGAGTAGAATGATCTTCAGTGATGAGTCCTGCTTCAAAATGAGCCCCAATGATTCGCGAAGTTGCTGGAGTAGAATGATATTCAGCGATGAGTCCCACTTCGAACTGAGCCCCAATGACGCGCAAAGTTGCTGAAGTACAATGATCTTCACTGATGAGTCCCTCTTCGAACTGAGCTCTGATGACGAGCAAAGTTGCTGGAGTAGAATGATCTTCAGTGAAGAGTCCCACTTCGAACTGAGCCCCGATGACCCACAATGTTGCTGGAGTAGAATGATCTTCAGTGATGAGTCCCACTTCGAACTGAGCCCCGATGACCCACAATGTTGCTGGAGTAGAATGATCTTCAGTGATGAGTCCCACTTCGAACTGAGCCTCGATGACACACGAAGTTGCTGGAGTAGAGTGATCTTCAGTGATGAGTCCCGCTTCGAACTGAGCCCCAATGACGCACAAAGTTGCTGGGGTAGAATGATCTTGAGTGATGAGTCCCGCTTCGAACTGAGCCTCGATGATGTGCAAAGTTGCTGGAGTAGAATGATCTTCAGTGGTGAGTCCCGCTTCGAATTGAGATCAGATAACCCGCGTAGTTGTGTCTGGAGACGCCCCAGACTGTCGCCCGCCATACGATCCGACAACCAAGATTGATAAAGTGGGGTACCGTTTCATTTCATAGCAAGAACCCTTTAGTTGTCATCTGCGGCACTGTCATAGCGTAGCGGTACACAGCGGTATGTCATCGATATTCTGCGCCCCGTTTTGTTGCCCTTCATGACGAGCCATACTGGTCTTATATTTCAGCAAGATAATGCCCGCCTTTACACAGCGAGAGTTTCTGCTGTTTTTCTTTGTATTTGCCAAACCCTACTTTGCCCACCAAGGTCTCCGTATCTCTCCCCACTGAGAACGTATGGAGAAATATGGGCAGGGTCATCCAGCCATCACGGGCGTGAACGATCTGACGCCCCAATTGGACAGAGGCTAGTACAATATCCTTCAGGAACACAACCAACAACTTAATCAATAAGTGCCAAGTCCAATACCTGTATGCTAAAGGGTCAGAGGTGGCCTAATTCGTTATTGTCTTACTCGATTTGTGAAGCTATTTTCTCTTGAATAAATTTTATAAAATTGCAACCATTTGTTTGTTTGCACAGGTACATCACATCTACATATTTCCGTCTCATTCGGATAATTCCTTCGTAATGCGTTGTTTTGTCTGTCTTACAGTGTATAACACGTTTCAAAATTTCTGAGCTGGCCTTGAATCCTCTGCAGTAAACTTTTCTGTTCAAAGCTGATCTCCGCTCCTTCAGTGTCTGAGCATTACGAGGACTAAGAGCAGCTGAGACACGTTAGGAAACAATCTGTTGTTCAAAGATATAAGCGAGCTGGATAACAAATTTAGTCACTCCCAGGAGGTATTGCACTAAAAGCGTCTAACACTGCCTCTAACCTTGATAATGGACTCACTTCGGATGTGCCACATCCATCTGAAGCTGCTAATTGATGATTAGATCCCCTATGGCATAGAGTTACCGAACTGCGGGGACGTTCATTCCTACGTTTCACCCGATACTCGAAATACAGAGGCGCTCAGTAAGTAATGCATCAAATTTTTTTCTAGACCAGTTTCCGTTGAAAAAATGCGTAATTTGTTATTCCCGCTTCAGCCCCTGTAGTTACGCTAAATTCTGATAGGTGGCAGCGCCATACTTAGCTTTCAAAATGGCGTCTGTAATGGAGGTGCCTTCCAGGCACAGAACTGTCATTGAGATTCTTTTGGTGGAAAACCAGAGCATCGTATAAGCGCTTGCAGAATGTCTATAGAGAGCCTGCAGTGAGCAAAAGCACGGTGAGTCATCGGGCGAGGCGACTGTTATCATCGCAACAAGGTAGTGCAAACGTGTCTGATTTCCCGCGTGCCAGTCGGCTACGCACGGGTGTGACTCCTGCAATGTTGAAACGAATGCCGGACATTTGCCACGCCAGACCTTTGCCACACTTGCCCCTTCGCCACGTAGCGATCCCTCAGGTAAGGGACGCCCTTCCTCGTACTTCTTCTGTCCGCTTTCAAACCGCCGACTCCACATCTTACTCGATACAACCAGTACGTAAGGGACCTTCTTCTTCGACATATTGGCCAAATACAGAGCTTCTTTTCCGAAATCGAAATATTTATAACTTTTGGGAAACGAAAGCAATACCGACGATTATGTCAGTATGTACGAGGGCAGTTCAATAAGTAATGCAACACATTTTTTTTCTCGGCCAATTTTGATTGAAAAAATCGGAAATTTCTTGTGGAATATTTTCAAACATTCCCGCTTCGTCTCGTATAGTTTCATTGACTTCCGACAGGTGGCAGCGCTGTACGGAGCTGTTAAAATGGCGTCTGTAACGGATGTGCGCTGCAAACAACGGGCAGTGATCGAGTTTCTTTTGGCGGAAAACCAGGGCATCTCAGATATTCATAGGCGCTTGCAGAATGTCTACGGTGATCTGGCAGTGGACAAAAGCACAGTGAGTCGTTGGGCAAAGCGTGTGTCATCATCGCTGAAAGGTCAAGCAAGACTGTCTGATCTCCCGCGTGCGGGCCGGCCGTGCACAGCTGTGACTCCTGTAATGGCGGAGCGTGCGAACACACTCGTTCGAGATGATCCACGGATCACCATCAAACAAATCAGTGCTCAACTTGACATCTCTGTTGGTAGTGCTGTCACAGTTGTTCACCAGTTGGGATATTCAAAGGTTTGTTCCCGCTGGGTCCCTCGTTGTCTAACCGAACACCATAAAGAGCAAAGGAGAACCATCTGTGCGGAATTGCTTGCTCGTCATGTGGCTGAGGGTAACAATTTCTTGTCAAAGATTGTTACAGGCGAAAAAATATGGGTTCATCACTTCGAACCTGAAACAAAACGGCAATCAATGGAGTGGCGCCACACCCACTTCCCTACCAAGAAAAAGTTTAAAGCCATACCCTCAGCCGGTAAAGTCATGGTTACAGTCTTCTGGGACGCTGAAGGGGTTATTCTGTTCGATGTCCTTCCCCATGGTCAAACGATCGACTCTGAAGTGTATTGTGCTACTCTTCAGAAATTGAAGAAACGACTTCAGCGTGTTCGTAGGCACAAAAATCTGAACGAACTTCTCCTTCTTCATGACAACGCAAGACCTCACACAAGTCTTCGCACCCGAGAGGAGCTCACAAAACTTCAGTGGACTGTTCTTCCTCATGCACCCTACAGCCCCGATCTCGCACCGTCGGATTTCCATATGTTTGGCCCAATGAAGGACGCAATCCGTGGGAGGCACTACGCAGATGATGAAGAAGTTATTGATGCAGTACGACGTTGACTCCGACATCGACCAGTGGAATGGTACCGTGCAGGCATACAGACCCTCATTTCAAGGTGGCGTAAGGCCGTAGCATTGAATGGAGATTACGTTGAAAAATAGTGTTGTGTAGCTAAAAGATTGGGGAATAACCTGGTGTATTTCAATGCTGAATAAAACAACCCCTGTTTCAGAAAAAAAAGTGTTGCATTACTTATTGAACTGCCCTCATAATTAGTTCTGTCAAATATAAATATAGATTCCTCTGTCTGTACGGTACATTCCTTTCACGCTTACTGATTGCGATAGAAACAGTCCATCGCCATGGGAACAACAAGAAAGGATCGATGTAAAGAGAATGCGAATGTACGCTAATCATTTCTTTTTGATCACTGCATTTGTGCCTAATTTAATTACTACAACTGCTTGCCCAAAAGACAATAGGGAAAGAAAAAATGGGTATGTGAATGTTTGAAAAGAAGAACGACATACTCCATATTAATTTACTCTCTAAAATGCGATATCCCTTGCGGTGAAACATTAGTTAATAATGTGTATGGGGACAATGTTCAAAACATGACTGAAAATACGTTCACTATATAGAGATAAGAACATCTATGATTGATATGTCATCTGAAGTCGACGTACATTTTTAAAATATTAGAAATAAGGAAATGAAGTAATACAGAACGCTATGCTTGTAACGTACGTTGTTGTTCTACATTGTTTAGCTCTGGTATTTACAGGGTAACAGAGAAAGCATCCTAGGTTTGGGAGGGAAAAGCCGTAATTGTAATTATCTGCACTACAACCGAAACAAGAAGCACAATTTAAGAAAAAATAATGTAATGTGTGTTTCAGCTCAAGCGAATTGAAGTAGATAGTTACTGTGACTTAGTACGGACAGAGGTTATGTTGGACAACCGGAATAAATTAATAACCGACCCCCGGTCTGAGATGAAACAGTTGCTGAACAGTAAAAAAAAAAAAAAAAAAACTTGAGTCTCATCACAAATATGTAGCTTACTCATACAATTATAGTTGGCAGTGACTTCAATCTACCTTCCGTATGTTGACAAAAATACATTTTCAGATCCTATTGTAGATAGAAAACAACTTCTGTAATTGTTCTAGATGCTTTTTTTAAAGATTATTTTGAACAATTAGTTCACGAGGCCATTAAAATTGTAAATGGTTACGAAAACACACTTGACCTCTTAGCCACAAATAATCCTGAGCATCACGACGGATACAGGGATTAGTGAATAAACAGACGTAGCGAGGCTCAATTCCGTAACAAAGAAATTCACCAAAACTAAACGCGAAATATATCTATTTATAAAAGCAACCAAAAATTCGGTTGACGTCTTTCTAAGAGAGTCTCCAATTTTCCCAGACTATGTAAGTGAAGACCATATGTGGCTTAAGTTCAAAGAAATAGTATCAACAGCACACGAGAGATTCATACCAAATAAATTAATAAGAGACGAAACTGATCCCCCAGAGTACACAAAACACAACAGAAAGCTGCTGCAGGAGCCCCGAAAAAGGCAAGTATAATTTAGACGAAAGCAAAATCTCCCAGATTGGCGAAGTTTTACTGAGGCTCGAAATTTGGTGCCGATTTCAATACGAGATGCATTTAATAGTTTCCACGATGAAACTCTCTCTAGAAATGTGGCGGAAAATCCAAAGAGATTCTGGTTCTATGTTAAGTAAACCAGCGGAAAGGCTCAGTAAGCGATGAGGCGGAGGAGGAGGAAGTGGTGGAGACAAGGGACCCAACCCTTCGGAGCAGGTAAAATCGTGGCAAATCTCCGGCGTGGCAAATGTCCGCACACCGTTGGAACGTTCGGACTCTCTCATTCAAGGTGATCGATGGATCACAATCAAACACCTCGCTGTTCAACTGGGCATCTCTTTTGGTAGTGCTGACACACTAATCCACAGTTAGGGTACTCTGGATCCTCGTCGCCTAAGACTATAAAGAGCAACGAGCATCGTCACAGGCGATGAAACATGGGTTCATCACTTCGAACCGGAAACATAACGGCAAACCATGGAGTGGTGCCACAACACATCTCTTCTGATGGAAAAGTTCAAAGCCGCACCTTCCGACTTCCAGCCGTTTGGTCCAATGAAGGATCTAGTCCACGGGATGCAGTAAGTGTACAGGATGTGGATGATGGGCAGTAGAATGGTACCATACGGGCATATAGGCCTCCCCAGTGAAGTAGTGTATGGCCGCCGCATTGAACGGAGATTATGTTGAAAAACAGGATTTTGTAGCCAAAAGAACGGGGAACAGCGTGGTGTTGCCTTACTTATTGAATGCCCTCGTATTTCCAGACATTTTAGATCGAGTTATTTAGTGGAAAAGTCGAGATGCGATAAGTTACCTGAGCATTCTTCAAACCAGGAAAGTGTGCATACAGCCCTGTAAACACGGTTGTTGTCATCATGTAGGACGATAATTGCACAAATATCCATCGTGAAGATGAAGAACAAAGGGCAACACTTGATCACCAAGAAAGTTCAAATAAGCCACCAGTTCATGTTCATGATAACATTAGTAAGTGGGATCAAGTTACGGTACGAAATAAAAGTCCAGAACACTACGAACCGTCTCTAACAGAAACTACCCTCTACATACACCACGGATTAAACGCTTATTGGGCCGTCAACGCGAGCGACGCCTTCCGTGATTTGAAAGGAAGCAAAACAACGAACGACTCGTCGGATGAGACTGCACATCTGCAGTCAGATTTTGACCATTTTCACAGCATGTGGTCAGATGAAGACGCTTAGTTTTATGTCCAGTTCTGAGCAGTGGCATTTTGCGAGGTACTCGACTCCAAATGTCCGTTGCATGCGGTTCTCTTCGGAATGTTCGTTTGCAAATTGGTTGAGGTCGACCTGCATTCAGTAACGGCGGTAATTTTTGTCTAGTGTGAAACCGACTGTCACTTGAACGGCGTGTCACTCGTCTCTGATCCTTGTCGGTTTGTATCTTCCTACAACCACTATTCTTACGCCGTGTTACAAGGGTGAGAGTAGTACACCATTACTTGAATGCACGCTGGACAGACCGCATTGATCTACCAACAAATAGGGGAACATCATTCACTGTGGGGTAACTGGCATGTCCAAACACTATACCCCTTCCTACCATTCTTTCACATTTCCACGTCGATCCATATTACCGTGATTCTGTACAACTCAATGGCACATTGACGCCACAACACTGACATGGCTTCCATTAGTGGAGTGCCTGCCTATAAGACGAGTCGCTTTTGATAGTCGCTGTGGGCTTCCTATTGATGTCCCTTGTTGCGGAAAGGGTCCACTCCGACTCTGATCATGAATTCTAGTTTGCTTATCTCGAAGCCATGTTTTTAGTACAGAACATAAGCACTGAGACATCTAACATCCAGTAAATATAATATTTATTTTCAGTCTGCTACTGGACATTTAGTGACTTTGCAACTGGGAATAGCTCCTACCCTCGCCCCCTATATCCTTGTTCTAGTCCACGACAACATTTCACTTTGAATTTACTTCTTGGAATGTACAGTCATTGAATTTACCGTTCTGTACTGACAGGTTACTCTGTAACTGCAATATATGATATGAAGATGGGCAGCTTGCCTGAAACTGGTTATTGAAAATAAAAAATAGCGATCAGAGACTGAAATGCCATATTTTTATTCAAAGAACGATCGCGGCTATCCTAGTAAGATAATCATGTCTAGTTTTGATAAACGGGTGTTTTCATTTACATATTCTGACACATACAGGGCCACCTATTGATAAATTTTCACACTATTCGTTTACTTCACATTCTGCACGCCAAAAAGATACCCATACTTCATCGCGTGTGACGTTGCTCGTTGCCATTTATAGTCTGCTCTTAGGCGACGAGGAATTATAAAGGCACATTTGCATGCCGAGCGTGGGTTTCCTCGGAAATTAATTAAATAAATAATCAGTGACAAATAAATAAAGCCTATGGCACACAACTGCAGCGCTGTGTCGCTGATAAAACAAAAGCACAATTACGTTACTCTTATGTTTGATTAAGAAAGGGGAGAGCTCTGGTAGAAGTGGTGCGAGAAGCACGTATTTTATTCTATTGTCTGGCACACCGCCATATTTCATGTTATTGAAGAATACTGCGAGTTGCAACCAGACTAGGCACTCGATTCTGTAAAGAATTTATATTTATAAAAGTAAGTAGGATTATGAACTGTAGGCTTATTCATTGAATATATCTGATTTAACTAACTGTGTAATTTTTTTTATGTTTAGTAGACAATCACCTCTGTACGACGTATTGGCATGGCTGGCAAATTATTGAAATATTTAGATTAGATTATGAGTCCGCACCTACCGCAGCAGTCTTTGGAAACGATTTATTTACGAAGTCCGATTATTTCAGTTTTATTTCACGGTCAACTACGAGTAACATTGCCTTTATGAGAAAGCCATTGTCAAGCGTCTGATACCGAATAATTAAACGTCCACGTTCCAGATAAGCAAATATTTATTACAATTACAATCACAATCACCATCATACAGATAGAATAATTAATATTTAAATAATAATATTTTTATTTTATTTATTTTATATTGGCGACTGCGTGTCGGACTTGTTATTTTGTCATTTGTTACATTGTTCTCTTTGTTTCATGTGAAAAATCAACTTTCTGGACCTGGACGTGAATGTATGAGAGATAACAAAAAATCTGAAGATATTTTCCAATTCTAAAATTTTGCGGGAAGACGCAATGAAACTTCCAGCAAAATAAGGTAAGACGCAGCATCTTTGCATTAGCAGGCTTGACCAGACGTATAATTCAGTGTATTAGCTTTTCAGTAGATTCTGTAGTGTTTCTTTCGTGCATAACAGTTTTCAGTGATAAATTTCATTCTCAGTACTTTTCCTTAAACAATAACGTATGCAACAATACCAATACACGAGTGTACAATATGGCCGACTTCTGTACGATACGTAGTAACATGGACAGCAGCCATTACCAATAATCTCAAATTCAGTTTATATTTTTAAATTAACAGACAGCCATTGTTGCTACGAGCGATTCATGCTCAACTGCATTTTATTTTAAAATCAGTGTCAAATATTTTCTTGAAACATATATCACGTGTGGCATGGTAATAACTAGAAATCAATACGCAAAAATGGAACAGCAAAGACGTACTATTCAGACGCAATCCGACTCGGACGAGAGACAAATGTTAGAAAATGACTTTACGACAGCAACCGGTAGTGACGATTTATCAAACATTGACGCAAGTGTTGACGGAAATTTTGGCAATAGGCCGTCCACTACAAAAATTTCAAAGTCTCAGTCAGAGCCCATGTTGATGCATGACGTCACGTCTAATGACGCGACGGGGGCACAGACCTTGCAAACAGTAAACATTGCCGACATGTTACAAATGCTAATGAAACAGAACGCCGAAAACATGGCAACCTTACAGACACAAAATGATGCAATTAAATCTGACCTCATAGCACTCAAGACAGGTAATGACACTTTATGTAAACGTGTGGAACTTATAGACGCCACACTGACCAAACAGATGACTGAACTCAGTACTAAATTTTCCCAGCTTAATACGAGACAAGAAAAGACTACAACTGACGTAGCACTTTTACAGACACAAGTAAAAAACCGTAATGTCACGTGCGAAGTTCTTACTGAACAAATTCAAACATATCCTTCAGTACATGACAACCTTGAAAAACGAATTACTGACGTACAGAATAAATTTGACAATGTTGAACAACACCTGACTGACATCTTACAATCTGATGCCACAGCTCATTTTCAAAATATTAATAAAGAATTTCATGATTGGGTAGTGAACAAAGACAAACATTTTGATAGATGCTTACGTGAAAATTTACCAACAATTGTGCACGACTCCGTAGCGCAATACATTACTAATAACAAACAGCTGATCAGTGACGCAGTACAATCCGTCACTGCACCCATGAGACAATTCACCGATCGACCACAGTCTGTATGTAACGAAAATATCAGTCAAAATGCACAGTTCAGGAACCAATATACATTCGAGTATGACACACACATACCGCACACGACAAACACACAAGAACAAAACACACCACGACTACAACACATACCACGATGTGCAAACACAAACACAAGCTATTATCATGGTAAACCACAGCAACATTATCGTAATTACTCGCCAGCTGAACATACCAGTAATTACAGTGGAATAAATCCATATCACAATACGAAGGAAGAAGAAAGCTTAATGAAACACAGGCAATTTCAGATTTTTATCCCAGAAAAACGAACCATTCATCCGGTGATTTTTCTTAAATCTTTTAGTAACGCATTTCCACGCACTTGGAGTGACCGGAAAAAGATTTCATATATTGTCGGTTACATCCAAGGCGATGCAGCTGTCTGGGCATACAGTCAAGCTGACGTATGTACCACGTACAGTGAGTTTGAGCGTGCTTTTCTGAACAAATTCCGGTCGCAATCCGTCCAGGAGCGACTCAGAAGACAAATTTTAGAACCTGAAACTTTTAACAGTAAAAATGGCAACTTACGCAGATATTTTGAAAATTCTTGAACATGGGACACTTTTTAGACGAACCAGTCGCAACGCGTGATATACTCCGTGCGTTGAAGGCCAAATTGCCTTTCAACATTAAAGAAAAACTCCTACATATCCCGGATGACGATTCAGATTATTTTTTAACAGCCTTAGATTCGGTTGACATGTTACTTGAAGATCAGCGCTTCGCGCGGGAAAACAGCAGCCACAATGTTTACACTAGTGGTATGCAAAACATGCAGGCTTGCCAACTCAATTCTGGCGCGCCCACAGTTGGATACGCGGTACAGCAAAAACAGCAAACTCACATGGCGTTTCAATACGAAAATCAAAATCAACACGCGTATTCCAATACAAACAATAGTTACAACAGTAATAACACTTCATGCGGCAATCCATACAAAAGGCACCGCGGTAATAACTACAACGGTAACAACGGATACAAAGGCAACAACAAAAACACAAACAGAAATAGAAATAATAATAACTACGAGCCAAGACAGCATCAAGGTTGGACTCGTAACGATCAGTACTTTCATTCAAACTCTGCTTTACCACAGCAGCCACCAGGACAAAATTGGAGCATACCTTACGACCGACAGGTAAGTTATAATGCGCAACAGCAACAACAACCGCAAAAGTTTGGAGATCATAATAGGCAATATCCGAATGTGAATATAATAGAAATGACACCTGATGCACAACCTCAATCTGTGTCAGTACCTAGTACAAATGCTAATCCAACAAACTAGAAACAGTCACTTCTATGCCCCAGGTCGTGGCTGAAGAATTCTTGTGGGGCGACTGCAATGTTAATCAGTTATTTGACACCACACTTGAACAACAGAATAATGATATGCCGAATAATTCTAAACAAAAATTACCTGTTTTATTTATAAGATACAACCACAATGAGAATATATCAGATGAACTTTTACAAGACAGTACACAATGTCGTTCAAACACAAATGAAATTGTTTTAGCATCTACTACTGGTGTAGTAGGTGGGATTCCAACTACTATTATCCTAGATACAGGTGCAGCTGTGAGCGTTTTGTCTTTTAATTTCTATAAAAAGATGTGTGAATTGGAACCTGTGCCTGAGTTTCCTGCCCAAAACTGTAAAATAACTACTGCACTAGGTAATAAGTCATGTAGGGTTACGAAGCAAGTTTTTGTAAACATTAAAATAGGTAATGGAACCGTACAATGGCCATTCCTGGTTGTACAAAACCTTGTGACAAATTGCATATTAGGAATAGATATTATGAGCGAGAAGGACTCTATTATAGACTTCTCCAAAGGTAAATGTATTTTAAATGATGAAGGCAGTGTAATTATTATTGATTTGGACAGGAGAACTCTAAAGCATGACAAACACTGTACAGGGTACAAGGTTCAGTTAGTACTTGACAATGACATTCAAGATATGCAAACACACTCATCTGACACAGAGCTATTGGACTTGAAAACATTGCTTGATCATAAGATAAGTGAAGCTACAGCTCTCAGTGTACATGAACGTATAAAACTACAGGAAGTGTTATCCAAATATTTACAAGTTTTTACCAAACGATAAGGTGTTATCAACACGTATGTGTACAAGATTGAAGTTAAGCCTCACAAAATCTTCTACCACAAGACATATAACGTACCGTTATCTCAACGACCTGCTGTGTGGCAAGAATTAAAACAAATGTTAGACTGGAAGGTCATTGAACCATCCACCTCACCTTATTGTAATCCTCTACTTGTTGTCAAAAAATCAAATGGAAGCATTAGGTTAGTGTTAGACGCACGAGCAATTAATGAAATAATTTTACCGGTTCACACAAAACCCGAAAATTTAGAAGAGCAATTACAGAAATTTCTAGATGCAAAATATTTTTCCACAATAGATCTCGCTAATTCGTTTTGGCAGGTGGGTATCACTCCTGATTCACGGAAATATACTGCATTTATGTTCGGGGGGCGAACCTATCAGTTTTGTGTTCTACCTTTCGGACTGAATGTCAGCTCTGGGGTATTCATTACAGCCCTGGATACCGTGCTTGGCGACGATTTAGTTGAGACAGTCACACACTATGTAGATGATATACTGATAGCTACACAGTCTTGGAAGGAACACGTTGACACACTTCAAAGAATTTTAGAAAAATACGCACACCGAGATCTTAGAGCATTTCATGCTGAATAATGTCAAAGTCATACCCATCAAAATATTGCTAAGCAACTCGAAAAACTCTGTTGTTACAACACAGATAATAAGTAGTGTAGAAATTTTCTTTTCAGCGGTTCCAGAGTCGCAGTTGAAGGCAGAAGAACTCTTCTTTCAGCGCGCGCCACCACCTGGAAGACGGAATATCAAAATAAAATTTATGATTACGTAGCAGTGAATGATATATTAATTTTTCACGGAACATTTGTTATTGTAGGTACCACTGACTTGGTATGACAGCTGACGAACCGACAGACGTCATCTGTGAAGCGATCTTTTACTTTGAGAAATAGATTAGACGCACATCTCTCAACACGAAAAGCATCTACCAGTAGTCAAGGCCACACAGACACTCTACACACACGCACAAAACGCGAGGAATCGAACATTTTCTCTCTCTTACTATTTTGAATATTTATTGAGTAGTGAAAACGCCTGGTCTTGCCTACTGATGTAATGAATGTTGTGTCTAACCTATCTTAATTTCAGATGACATCACGTGACACAATGTAATAACCTATAGCTATGTAATGATGATGCAAACATGTTTATGTGCAACTGTATTATGTTTATGCTAAGAAAATATGTGACGTGTGTATGTATAATTACTTATTTTTTTAACTGATGTATCATGTAACTGTTACTATGTAAAAATTTGAACAAAACGAGTGCCAAAAAGACATTGCATAGTGAACCTCTGTTCACGGACATTAACGAACATTACTAACTCTGCAACTACGCAGAAACCTATGTGAAAGAAACGGTTAATGCCATTCATTATGCAGCGTATCTATGTAAACGCGATGAATGATTTCTTTGATTAATAACTACGAACATTTAGGTGAGCTATATTCAGCAAAAAACTGAAAATGTGAAGGGCATAATTCGTGCATCGTCTAGTGACATTACTACAGTACCTAACTTCAAGATGTTAACTGGATTAAATGGACACAAAGTGCCTGTCCAGAAAACAACACGACGGGTGGAAGAATTTTGGTTGGAACTTCAGGGAATGAAATGTTCTCGAAATGTGACGGACACTCTTACCTGGACTGTCCAAGGATCGACGCCAGCTATGTGCCGTCCGAGGTTCTGCAACCAAGCTTCCACGGAATGTAAAAAAAAAAAAAAAAAAAAAAAAAAAAAAAAAAAAAAAAAAAAAAAAAAAGAACTGCACGTGGGCCAATTACTCGACGGGTCACGTCTGATCTGTAATGAGCAATGCCTTTAGTCACAACGAACTGCATCACAACGACTATAATGGAAATGGGAAATGGACACGCTTATGTATTAATCACGTTGTTATATAACGATGTTGCTGTGATCAAAAAAACTTTACCACGACGACACTAACCTGTAAAAAAAAAAATTATTGTGCAGCAGATGAATATGAACTGTAATAACGACACGATGTGTATAGGTCAACGCACCTGAAACATACGGACATTTTTCTTTGAAGTATTTCAAAACAATACTATGTAACTAAGAACATTCAACAATCTAAGTTGTATTGTGTTATAACAAATATTGTAAATTTAAAACTAAGTTATCTGTCATAGAATGTAGTCTTCATATGTAATCTTGGTTGAATATTTTCTTTGTGCAACGACTGAGAAACGCGCGCACACGAACAATATGAACTGCAATACTGTGCCGCGTGATCTAACTGTACGATATAACGGCAGTGCCGGAGTCACACAGACGCTTCTGCGCATGCGCGCACTCTATCTGCCAACATAAGAACTTTTACGGCGCACCCGCGTCATTCAAATTTTGTATATAATGTGTATAATGTGTATAATGTAAGTCATGTAAATAGTTGTAGATAACTTAGATTTTCTTGTGCCTTTAGGTGAATTGCTCGCCTGCAGGTGTGTCCTTTCGCCTCGCAATTCAGGGGGCAATATAAAGGCACATTTGCATGCCGAGCGTGGGTTTCCTCGGAAACGCGAAATATTAATTAAATAAATAATCAGTGACAAATAAATAAAGCCTATGGCACACAACTGCAGCGCTGTGTCGCTGATAAGACAAAAGCACAATTACGTTACTCTTATGTTTGATTAAGAAAGGGGAGAGCTCTGGTAGAAGTGGTGCGAGAAGCACGTATTTTATTCTATTGTCTGGCACACCGCCATATTTCATGTTATTGAAGAATACTGCGAGTTGCAACCAGACTAGGCACTCGATTCTGTAAAGAATTTATATTTATAAAAGTAAGTAGGATTATGAACTGTAGGCTTATTCATTGAATATATCTGATTTAACTAACTGTGTAATTTTTTTTATGTTTAGTAGACAATCACCTCTGTACGACGTATTGGCATGGCTGGCAAATTATTGAAATATTGAGATTAGATTATGAGTCCGCACCTACCGCAGCAGTCTTTGGAAACGATTTATTTACGAAGTCCGATTATTTCAGTTTTATTTCACGGTCAACTACGAGTAACATTGCCTTTATGAGAAAGCCATTGTCAAGCGTCTGATACCGAATAATTAAACGTCCACGTTCCAGATAAGCAAATATTTATTACAATTACAATCACAATCACCATCATACAGATAGAATAATTAATATTTAAATAATATTTTTTATTTTATTTATTTTATAGAATCCAGCGTACCCTAACTGTGGATTAGTGTGTCAGCACTACCAAAAGAGATGCCCAGTTGAGCAGCAAGGTGTGTGATTGGGATCCATCGATCACATTGAATGAAAGTGTTTTTCGAAGGCCCGTTCCGTGCATGCTCATGACCTCCATGTTGATATTATCTTCAGTATGGTTGGCAGAAATTCTGTACACTGCGGAGGCGGATCACATGATCGCCTGGTACCAAGTCTAAATCAGTAAAACCGTTTTTGAGTAGGTGTAAAGTTTGTATTGGAACAAACAAGAGAAGCGTGAATACATCTATATCTACATCTATATGGACACTCTGCAAATCAAATTTAAGTGCCTGGCAGAGGGTTCACCGAACCCCCTTCACAATTCTCTATTATTCCAATCTCGTATAGCGCTCTGTACGAGCTCTGATTTCCCTTATTTTATCGTGGTGATCGTTTCTCCATATGTAGGTCGATGTCAAAAAAATATTTTCGCATTCGGAGGAGAAAGTTGGTGATTAGAATTTCGTGAGAAGATTCCGTTGCAACGGAAAACTCCTTTCTTTTAATGATATCCAGCCCTAATCCTGTATCATTTCTGTGACGCTCTCTCCCATATTTCGCGATAATACAAAACGTGTTGCCACAGATAAAGGAACACAAAAGTTTGCCGGCTAGGGAAAATAGCCAAATCGGTTGTAGCAGAGCATGCTCTTCAGGTAGGAAGTCACTAAGTGAAGTGTCGTGTAACAATAATTTTATATGCGACGAGTAACTTCTACTCACAGGTATTTAGAGAAGCCATTGAAATATATAAACATAGGGATAATTTCAATAGGAAAGCAGAGACCATGAAATTTAGCAAGTATGGACAGTATCTCTGCAAAATCGCTAAACAGCTTTTTTATCTTTGTCAAGGATCATCTCTGCTCATCACGTGTAACGCCGACCAAGCCCTTTTTTCTACAGTGTATACATCATCAGACGTCCGACACGTCAGTCGCCAAGACTCGACGGAGGAGCAACGCCTCTGAAGAAGTCCAGCGCAGTTCTGGACGAAACGCTAGGGACAGGAGAGTTTCGTGGACCACTACCTTATACTCCGAAAGATTTGCCAGCAGCAGTTAATAACAAAATCAGCGTTATGCCTTTCACACTTGTTTGACCTTTTCTGCCCATGTCCTGTTCCCAGTTCATTACACATGGAAACATTTCTACGCGTCTTCCTTGCATTCACAGCACCAGATTTCCACCTGTTGAACAAACCTGGAAATGAGTTATTCCCATCGTTATTCCCATGAGTTCCGCATTAACGCATTAGAATACTACCAAGTTTCGCTGCCATACGATAATAACAGCCCGCACTGGACCTCTGTCAGTAGCTGCCCTTTAGTTATAACCACCCAATCGGTAGGAGTAACGCCATCTGCATATTATATATAAAGAAAGACTACACAGCACGTTTCTCATTCAGAATTCGCATCTGAAGATTGTTTGTTTGTGAGAAGATCGTGTAATGCCTTGTATGAGGAGGAGAAGCTACTAACGACGTGTGGCAATTCGTGAGTGGCCCAGGATGGTAGCCTATCGAGACTGTGGTTTATTGTTCTCCGACATATGCTCACTTTGGCGAATATGGAATCTGGGTTCAGCCATACTGAACGGCATACAGGATCTTAACGACCTCATGGGACTAGCGCTTGAGAGAACAGACACTGTTCGCCGAGTCGTGCAGGATCGTGCAGCCACGTCACGTACCTTGAGTTAGGAAATGGGCTTGTCTGCCACAAATCAAGCATCTTCACGGAGAGAGCGATTGACTGTCAACACGATGAACAATGTTCCGATTTTCCTTCACGCGGCAGCAGAGACACGCAGGCCAATGGTGATGCACTCAGCGACAACACAGGACACAGGGTGGCACCACGACCCCTTTTTAAGACAGACCCGGTACTGCACAGTGGACCTATCCAAGGAGGACGAACATTGCCTGATTCCATTTCTGGACCCAGAGCTTGGCATGATGGTACTGGGCCCCATTTGGTATAAAACTCTGATTCCCATAGCTGGTAATTTGGGCAGACTATGACTTTGAAAGACTGGTGGCTGTGCTTTAGCATAGAGGTCTCTGTCGCCTTGACTTTTAACAAGATAACGCAAGCCCTATAATGCCCATGATTTCCTTGCCTACCGCAATACGCAGAGTTTTCGACTGTTGCCCAGATCAGCACATCCCCCAGATCTCTTACCCACTGAAAACATCTGGTCATGGATTGCCGAGAAGCTGGCTACCACTACTACTGACGAACTCTGGCATAGCACTGAAATACACTGTGCAACAGAATTATACAACCAGTTTTTCGAAATCCTGTGATTGTCTCCTATTACGACGCATAACTCTAAATGTGGTTAAAAATGTGGACAACCTTCCTCTGCAACAGTGAAAAAGTATGGCGCCCTGCGACGTCACCTATGGTCTTGGTGATGGTTCAAATAGCAAAAGCCTCGACACATAAGTTAAGAAGACCACAGCTTTAAAGTTCACATGAGCTGTAATGTGGGTTAACTATGACACATTGGCACGGAATTTCATCACAATTCTGCCCAACATCGCTGTGGACGTGCCACACGATGTACAGGTCGTCACAGTCCCCGTTATCAAAGTTTCAACCGTTCTTGCGACGTCTCTGTGATGGAGGTGAGAACCATGACAAACAGAGTTTAAAGCATGTGGTTTTCTTATGGGTGGCGTAGGGAAACATTTCATACACACCACAACAGTTTGCAGTGCAATGAGCAACAGGAAGATGTTCCTGGCAACCTTTGACACTGCTGACACCCTCCTAAGTTTCAACCCTTCTCTAAGGATATTATGAGGCCACATCCCCATTGAACGTGGTTGAACTCCTTTGGAGTGCAGCACAGCTTTTGCTTTCATGTATAGGGTGGAATCACTACCGACCCTTCAAAACCATTTGACGAAATCTGAACATGATTCGAAGTATCAAAGGGTATTTACGCTTTTTATCCCTCCTGTTTTCACCCTCCTGTGGCGTGATTACACGGGAGTGCAACAGTAACATGTACATCAATAAAACGGTAAAGGGTGAGAGATTGCAGGGCACTCTCACTTCTGATTTGGTGTAGGGAATACGATCTATGGCGATTTGACTTCATGCATTGTGATGAAATGGTGGGCACCAGTTTATGGTATTGTTTGCGTGCTCTAGGGAAAGAAATACGGTAAGCTTTACCTGCGTTCAGAGGAACAGGTTGCAGACTTAAACGACTGCAGTAAAAGCATGGCATTGGTGGGGCGACAAAGCGCGTTTTTTCTGGAAAACGTTGAAGAGACATTTCCAGACGGCCTCGTGCCATGGTCGTATTGTGCAGAAACACATTAAGCTTGGCGCCACGGACAGGGGCAGACGTCCAGGTATATGGCCTAGCGCCGAAAAGTCGCCGACAGCGCATTGTAAGCCTTGTTAGTGAGCAATCCGCCAAAAGAAATGTAAACGTTCTGCAAATGTCCGTGGGACAGGAAAACTGGCGCCCAGACATGCAGACTCTGTTTCAAAACATGTTTTGTCAATGTGATTTTATGGACATTCCATGCAAACTTTGAAGTGGACGCAATAAGGGAGATAACAAACTGTTTATGGAGGGCTGTGCTTCCACCCTGTATTGTGTTAGCAAAAGACACAGCAAACGTGTGGGAAAGATGCCGTGAAGCTGAATTTTTTTCCGTTTTCTGCCAATTAACTTTAAAGTGTCTGATTGGTCGAATCGGTTTGCAGTGCAAAGACCATTCTCCGAGCTTAGAATGCCGGGCTCCAGCTCGTGATTGGCTTGTGCGAAATTGGGGAAAGTCAAAGAAGAGAAATGTGCTTTTGGAACCGAGATGAGATGGCAACACAGAGAAAGGGAGATCGTGACTCTTGTACAAGTCTCTTGTGCTGGCGCTTCGCTAGTAAAGAACTGCAGGTCTTACCTAAATGGTGAGACTTGTGTCCTTTGCTAGGGTGCGACTTAGAGCCTGTGGCAGTAACCTTCTGGACCGTCACAGGTACTGCTTATATCATCACGGTCGCAACGAGTGACGCGTGGGTGTACTTAATTGTCTTGAGTCGGCCGTCTAAACATTTGACGTATTCCAACACGCACAGTCGTGGCACGGAGTCAAACCGGTTTGGCAGACCAGCAAACGGGTCTACCTGCTCCCTGGAATCGGTCGGGGTTTCAGAGGCTCTTAGGGAAGTACCTACACTCTGAATTAACCGAACGCGTGCCCGCGTACTTACATTTTTTTGGAAACGCGCCTTTAATAACAGATTTCCGCTGTCCATGACTTCTGTCGTCGAACGCATCGTAGTGTGCCGCCTGGACCAGTAGGATGTAAAGTATTCGCTGCTACAACATAGCGCTATAATATCTATTTCTCAGCACCCTGTTCTTTCGAACCATATTTTTCCTTTTCTTTGTATGGTAGAATATAGATGCTTGGTGGTAGTGTAGTTTGATGCCATAACCTGGATTCACGTGTATGAAGTGAGATAGTGAGTAGTGTTGTGGTTAGTGTAGTGGTTAGTGTTGTGTGTCGATCCCCAGCAGATCACTTTGTCCACCACAGATCCCATTTTAGTAAGGCTTTTGTTAAATAAATATTTTTCGTGTGATGATTCTTTAATAATTTTGTGGTCTTGTCTTGTTTAAGATCAAAAACCGATTGTAAATTAGACTACAACTTCTCCCTGAGTCCTGATTAACAGTTCCTTCGCATTTTTATGGCAGTCTAGATCATAATCGTAAGGAGCAGCTTTTTCATTTGGTGTCCACTGCGTGGACGTTTTACTTCATTAACCGTAATCGTCTTTCAAGGGTTCCTCCATGACCTCCAAGTTCGGCTGTGCCACAGTGTCCTTAAGGAAGGGCTGAAACGTACGAGGATGTCAGCTGTATCAAAGGTTGTCAAGAACGTCCTCCTGCAGCTTGTCGCACAGCCATCTGCCGTTTTTGACAGCTTTTTGTACACCCAAATGACCTAAAAATTTAGTCATGTATGCTCCCACTATTCTGCATACAGACAACAAAGAAAATTTCCTTATTTGCTATCCTTCATGATGTTGCAGTTTGAATAGTCAGTAGTGTTCAAAACATCGGAAAATAGCTCAGCAAAGAAGCGGGAATCCTCCCTGGACGCTGCAGTTATTAGTTTGTAGTAGTAAACTCGGAAGTGTTCGGAGAGGCGAGTAACGCTAGACGTCAGAGATCGCCCCCACTTGTTGCCAGGCGACCGCGACGTCCGTGCTGAGTTCGCAGCCGGTGCTCTGTGGACAGATATATGCAGCGGCTTCCTGCCAGGAACACTACTCACTCTGGCCGCTGTCGGATGGCTTTCAACACAACGACAACTTTGCTCCATTCCCTCTGTCTCTCTGACTTCCTGCGTTCGTTGCACGCGGCGCTTTAGTGGTAGCCTTTCCAACTGTTGCCACAGTTACAAGCAAAAACCTCCGCTAATGTGTAAAATATTTGCTTTCGTTTTACTGTTTAGTGTAGTAATTTATTTCATGCTGTACACGCTAGTATCGATTTGAAAAATATATGAATCCAGCAGGAGTCAATAATATCAAGAAAGGCAATTTGTCAGTCTTCCGAAAACGAGCCTCTTTTCGCTGTGGGAAAACACATTAATCCGACAAGAGGCCTCTTTCCTAAATCACGCAGCTGTTTATGTAATGCTTCGCAAAACAGTATCTATCCTAATTTATAGATATTTTAAGGAGCTAGGAGTAGTTGTATACAAAAGAAGAACGTTTCGTGAGTACAATAATTCCAGAATAAACAAATGCGCTGGCCGGAGTGGCCGAGGGGTTCTAGGCACTTCAATCTGGAACCGCGAGACCGCTACGGTCGCAGGTTCGAGTCTTCCCTCGGGCATGGATGTGTGTGATGTCCTTAGGTTAGTTAGGTTTAAATAGTCCTAAATTCTAGGGGACTGGTGACCTCAGAAGTTAAGTCCCATAGTGCTCAGAGCCAAAGAAAAGCTCTCTTTTTACATGACAGTTATAAATGCCTACAGATGTTATTAATTTGCAGTTGGCTGCACTGAAGCACCAGCTGACAGCTGACGACATTGTAGTAAAAAAAAAGCTTACACCTACAACATATGTTAATTCTGCTGTTGCTGCTAGAAATGAAAACCGCGAGGTTGCTGTGAATGCATATGACTGGCTAAATGTCTCGAAGAATAGTGATACTAACATGGTGCCTCACATAACTAAATACCTCCACTTTGAGTTCATCGTTAGCTACAAATGTAGTGTACATAGCAAAATGAACATTGAGGGAAATTAATTTGTGCACTGCATCTTTCCCTAAGCAAACAGACCCATCGGGTTTCCTGGTGCAGTAATTCCAGCAGGGATGACAAGACAACGAAAAACTTGTCTTTTTAAAAACACCACGACCTACTGCAAAGAGAAATAGAAAGACCGTCTATGCCCTTAAGTAGAAACAAATCCTGAGCCAGAATTTCAAGTTAGTGACAATGAGGATACCGAAGAAGAACCTGACCCTCCAGATATTCCAGAATAAAAAAAGAAGAGGAGAAAACGGTGTTTATGAACGATCTTGAACCATTTCACACACATGTATTTTATAAGTAGAAAATCAAATCTTTTGGCCACTATAAAATATGGGATCTCAGTAATATAATTTGGGACTTTTCCGAATTCAAAGTCTGATGTGGTTTTGGGCCTATTAATGGCTTCAGAATCAAGGTTTTGTCTAAAAGATGCCATAATACAAAATAAAAAGAGCTGTGTAGAGTACTCTAATTTTCCTCAATTTGCGGCCAGTTTATTTGGTATTAAATTTTTGTTCACCGCAGCCGGCTACTTAATATGTAATTTTTACTTAGAAAAATCTGTATTGTTTGACAAAAGACATTTGAATGGTACTATATATGCAGAAATATATTACTTCAAAATAACTATTTTCCGTCACCAATATTTCGGATGTCATCTCATTTAAATTCAGAGGGATAAATGTATTTTTTTACAAATTTTTCAGAATTTAAAACTGAACGTAATAATTACAATAGCTCAAAATCCAGTTTTTCGGCAAGACGTCCCTTTCGGATTTCCATCGTTCAAATGTTAAAGCGCCATCTGTAGCATCGCAACCAATCTTGACAAAATATCACCGTGGTGCAAAGACCATCAACTACTTCTTAAAAAAAGGATAAACCTCTCGTCAACATCACGGTGTTAGGCAGTTGGCTCCTCCCAAATTTAAACTGAATTACTAAGGAGCTTACAGTTTCACTGGAAAAACTCGGGCTTTCACAATAACAATCATTGGCAGCGGTGGCACAAGTGATCAATAGCAATAAAATCCTAGGACTCACCAGGAATTGAGCATAAACGTAATTTGTGCGGGTCACCAAACCTAAAAACATTAAAGGCTTCGCTTGTTGATATTGGAATATTGTACGGATGAACGAGATCACCGTCAGCGTGGGTTAATAACGGACGTAGGTCTCGTATAAAGACAGGAAGCAGGATGGGCCACATGCCGCTTTTCTGGCGACAGAGAGTAAGACAAGTCCTGAAAAATCTCGGCTGACAAATGCTCTGAGAAAGGAGATCAGGAGAAGCATATTTCAGCTGCAGCTCGTGGTCGTGCGGTAGCGTTCTCGCTTCCCGCGCCCGGGTTCCCGGGTTCGATTCCCGGCGGGGTGAGGGATTTTCTCTGCCTCGTGATGTCTGGGTGTTGTGTGATGTCCTTACGTTAGTTAGGTTTAACTAGTTCTAAGTTCTAGGGAACTGATGACCATAGCTGTTAAGTCACATAGTGCTCAGAGCCATTTGAACCATTTGAGAAGCGTATTTCTTGTCGGAACTCACCAATATTTTCCATTTCCCTACGAGTCACTTCCACAGAGATAATGACGACGATCTGTACCCTACACACGGATTCATGTAGGTGTGTTTATTTCCATACATTTCTTGAATGCTTAGAGTAATTTTAACGAAACTTTTTACACAAATGACTTGCTGTATGGAAAATAATACTGTGTGGCCGAGATCCGCTGGAAGATGGATAGTACCGAGGGAGGGGACGCCTATAGTACTTTGAACCAAACTGGGTACACACTTCCCTTACTACCAATAGAAAAATAAACAACCGGCAGTATGACAAACTCTTACCACCCCTAGGAATGGGGATGCGTCAGGGAAGGGAGTGACAAGTCAAAGAAAGTGCATTACTCTGAAATGGTTGAAGCAGTTTAACCGAATTTAATACTTATACGCCTTGCCTCAAGGAAAAATATATTTTCAATATGAGGAAATCTTAGGGATGAGTTTTGGACGAAAGTGGAATGCAAGAACAAGCATAGCTCCGGAATTCCTGGAGATGTTTCAACCAAATCTGGTACAAATGTGACTTAGTACCTGGAGAAAAAATCTATGGGAGTAAGACAGTCCTATCTCCGCTAGGTGTAGCGTCCGTGTCAGATTTCTGGACTGTCTTTACATTCCCCTCACTTTAGTATTTCTCTTGCCTGTGTTACCATAGCATATTAATTACAGAAAGTCCTTTCCGTTTTGCTGAGAACCATTTCTACATCTCTTTTCGTTCTCCGGGAACACAGCAACAACATCTGCATAACCCAGCAAGTCTTTCTTTTGTCCATTAATTTCGATCCACCCTCACTTGCTGCGCGAACTTAGTCTATAGCTTCCTGGATGTGAACATCTCACATCTTTCTTGATTTTTGTTTCTTGTTCCTTATGAAAATTCCTAATCACAGCCACTGCATTCTCATAGAAGGCTACAAAGGCAACATTAACTTAGTTTCTGTTTTTATAGTTGCTATTCAATAAGAAGTTTCAATACCATAATCGCCTTTCTTCATAGTAATCCTCTCCTGAATACAAACTGATCTTTCCTAACCATATCCTTCACCTCTAACCGTCCTCAGAAATATCCTAATGAGAAATTTTGATATGTTTGATATTAGGTTTAAGATTCGGTACTGTTCAAATTTTGTAGCTGCCACATTCTTCGGTGTGGGAACTACGGTGCATTTCTGAAAGTCAGTTGGTACTTCTGCTGTGCTATAGCTGAACCAAATCAGTTTTAGCAGCATTTTCATGCTGTCGCCACATTCTTGCTTAGTTCGACAGGAATGTCATCAGAACCCGTTGCTTATCTCTCCTGTAGAACTTTCAGAGCGTTCTCAAATTCTTCAAGCAGGATGTCGTCTATTTTGTCATCTTCGTCTGCTTCCTCTTCTTAAATGTCCTCTAATAACAGTGTTCCGTCATACAATTCCTACTGTATACTTTCCGTCTCTTCGCTAAGTCTTCACCAATTTCTCCCGCTTTGTCTTCTATTCTATCCATAATTGTTGTTTTGTGCCGGCCGGGGTGGCTGAGCGGTTCTAGGCGCTACAGTCTGGAACCGCGCGACCGCTACGGTCGCAGGTTCGAATCCTGCCTCGGGCATGTATGTGTGTGATGTCCTTAGGTTAGTTAGCTTTAAGTAGTTCTAAGTTGTAGGGGACTGATGACCTCAGAAGTTAAGTTCCATAGTGCTAAGAGCCATTTGAACCATTTTGTTGTTTTGCATTTGTTTGAAAATATGTTTGCTGTTCTTTAGGTAATATCAGTTCTCCCATTTAGAAATTTATTCCGCTTCTCTTCACATTTCCTCAAGGAATCCTCCTTTTGCTTTCGTGGCTTCTCTGCTGACTAAGTTGCTTAGTTTTCTCTCTTCAGATATTCCTTGTGTTTTCGCATAATCTTGTGTTTTCAGTAAGCATCTGGTTTATTCATTGTCTCTTGTTTTTTAGTATTGTTTCCCCAAATCCCTTTCCTGCTCCATTGTATATACCAGATTTAATATGTTTCCATTCTTTCTTCTCTCTATTGTGTTGAAAATTATTAGAGAAGTTGTCTGTTTCCTGCGCATAATGCCTTGTCAGTTCGGTTATTTTCAGCTTTTACATTTCCCAGTTTTGTTCTAACGTTCACCTGTGCATGTTAGTTAGCTTTTCATCACGACCAAACTATGGTCACTGTCGGTGTCTGCAGATGAATATTTCAGCACTCTTTGATTTCGTTTCTAAATAAAGATCTCACTAAAATGTAATCGATCTTTTGTCACTTTAAGTCTCCTGTGATCTTCCTGGTGTATCTTTTCCGCGTAGGATGTAAAAGTGTGTTAGCAACAACTAATCTGTTCTTCGAGCAGAACTCAACTTCTTGGACAACCCCTTCATCTCTTCTTCCTAGAGCGTGGTTGCCCAGAATCGCCACTTCCGGTTCTTGAGCCACTCTCGCATTCCAATCTCCCATGACAATAAGGTTTCCATCATACTTAGTGAACCATCTAGGCCCTTAAGCCGTCGGCACACGGACCGTGCATCCGAAAGTTGAGCGTTGAGCTTCCCTAGTTTCTGACGTCATAGCAAGGAATAGCACGTTTTGGAGTCTTTCCGAACGTGCAGAGCAATATCTAATGTCTCAGATATTCTGAACGTGCGTTTGGACGTCGACCAGTGAGATGGCAGAACGCCACTACCTCACATGCACGCCATCTCTCTTCGGTGCAGAGTTGTGAGGCGCTATATTCGTTCAAATGGTGCAAATGGCTCTGAGCACTATGGGGGACTTAACATCTGAGGTCATCAGTCCCCTAGAACTTAGAACTACTTAAACATAACTAACCTACGGACATCACATACATCCATGCCCGAGGCAGGATTCGAACCTGCGACGGTAGCGGTCGGGCGGTTCCAGACTGAAGCGCCTAGATCATTTCGGCCACACCGGCCGGCCGCGCTATATTGGCTTTCAGCTGAAGCTCATATGTTTATATGCCGTTTCTGAGCATCAGCAAACTGATGATCTCTCGAAAACTCGCCGTTAATTATATGATTAGTTGTAATGAAATGGCGAGAAACGTCAAATTTGTGGTAAAAGATTACTGTAACTTGCGTATTATCGTATAATGAAAGTATGCCATTTGAAGGCAACAGCATTTTAATGATCCATTAATAACGCGTTGATCTTAGTACAGTTTGTTGTAATTAAATTTCAATTAGTAATACAGCTACGAATGAAACTTTCAGGACATAGTAAGGAAACAGGTAAGGTACCTTTGGAACAGTTATCACCTTAGTCTTGACCTGATAGATCAGCGTGTTCGGTGAGAGGGCTAGCTACCCACTGTAATAAAAAAAAAACTGAGTGAACGGATCAACTAAGAACTTGAACGGGTCTCACTGGACGTCCGCCCCGAACAAATTCAAAGAACAACATAGAACAAAATGTGGTTTAAAAATAAGTGCAATGGATATCAACACAGAATTCCAAAAAGACTGTATGATGTGTACGGTGGTTTTTTCCTACGTTCTAATACTTTATTGTTAGTTTAATATAAGTAAATCCTATAATATTCGATGTTGCGTAAATATAGGTGCTCTTTGAAGGAGTGAGTGTATTAGATTGGCTTTGTCTACAGGACATCTTGCACTACTTGCAGTAAGCTATATTCCCCTTTTTTTTCTTTTAAGTTTTGTAATTCACATGTTGTCGAGATTCTGCTACTAAGTAGGAGCAGTGTTCAAGTAAGAATGACTAAAAAGTGAGAATGAAGAAATAATTTTTATATTTTGTGGAGAACTGTTGTAAATTTGTATCGCGTTATTTGTAATGGAACTTTTATAAGCCGACGTCCGTATTGACTAAACGTGGTACTTCCCTTTTCGCCTTATAATATGTTCACGGATATTAAAGTTATTATTTGTGTATAGTACAGACAGAACAACCTGACTAGCATATGGACAAGAAAGGAAAGCAGTTTTAACAGAACTAATACAGGAATTTTATACCCGTCCATTTCGTAAAGGAACAGTGCGGTTTACAAGCCAGATACAGACGACAACTGCCGCTGGAGTGCGTTGCGATCGCGTATACCACGTTATGGCCGACGTACAGTATGCACAGGTGGCGTCGTTTCTGAGCTTTCAGCAGCGCGTCGAACTCGGCACGCTCAACGTTAACGTTCGACAACACACTCTGTGTGCCGACGTCATTATCGAAATCGTGCATGGTTATGCTTTTGGGCCGTTACCTAGCAACAGCCTCGGGTGTGGCGAGTTCTGAGCCTTTTACAAGCGTACCGGGCTCGCACGGTTGAGGCTCAATCTGGCGGTCAGGAAAGAAGTCTCCGGCTGGCAACAAGAGCGCCATCTCGACTCCCAGCGGACAACCTGGGAGACCGCCTTCAGCGACGTACGGGGCCGAGTGCACGACATCGGGGCCTACGTGAGCGTTCGGACAGGAGACGCTGTGGGCAATCGTACTTCGGGCGAAGGAAACGTCGGGTGGCGGGGGGTGTCTAAAGAAAGACTGGTGTACCAATTGTCGGTAATTTCTAAGAATGATTGCCTATCGAAGTTGGAGGGCTCCAAACGATACATATCGAACGTGCGATAGTAAATCGATTATGGAAGTCTCGTGGCGCGCTTTATGATAAATTATTTGTGATCGTAATTTTTATCACTTTTGCGTTGTTTCTTCAGTTCGTGTACATTACATTCCCGCCGTATTTGTTTGTGATTCCATTGGGAAATCGACACGGTTTCTCTTGATAGCGAGTGTAATGTGTGCTGCTTCTCAAGTTTCTTCTGCGGATTGCCTCACATGGAAAACTTTAATTCTATGCATATCCAGCATAGACAAATGTTTGACCTTTTCCGGAAATATGGACTTCTGCCGGACGAGAAAAGGAGGGACTGTGTTAACTGTGGTGCTGCGAGGTCTGTGAAACTCCGTAAGGGGAGTGTGGACACTGAGATTCCGTTGCAATTTCATTTCGGACTTTGCGGAAGGCGAACCAGCATCAGGAAAAATACGTCCTCCAAATTATCGATTCAGACGAGCGTAATTGTTGTGTCGTGCTGGATTAGAGATTACACGTTGCAAGCCACAGCATCAGAAACTGAGTTATCGGCAAATACCATGTGTGACTACTTCGGGTTTTGCCGAGAAGTGTGCTACGTGATAGTGACAAATGAGAGTGTACCAATTGGTGGACCGAATAAAATAGTAGAAGTAGACGAATCTCATATTGCTAGACAAAAGAATCAGAGAGGACGACCTTCTAAAGGTGAAGTAGATCATATTTTGGCTTTTGGTGGGATAGAAACGGAGTCACGCAAGTGTTTTCCTGTGAGGGTATTGTCCCGAGACAAGGTGACTTTAGTGGGTCTCATAAAACATTTCATACTGCCTGGAACGAAAGTCATCACAGACGGGTTTCAGTAGTACCAGACTCTCAAAGCTGAAGGGTTCGACCACGAATTCTGAACCACTCTGTGGAGTTTGTCTCTTCAGATGACGCCAGTGTCCATACCCAGCATATAGAACGGCTATGGAAGTCCGTCAAGTCTACTATAAAGAGAGAAGTGCGTCCAAGACACAGGGACGAACTTTATTTGTTCCAGTACCTATACTTTTACAACTTGCGTTTGCAGGGGAAAGTCGACGCATGCGACACTTTGCCGATATTCCTGCGCGATATTGACAGAGTGTACCCTGGGTACGGGAAAAAAGGAATTGCCCCTGCAGCTTATACATCACGCGGACTGTCACAAGACGATGACACCGACGATGAGTAAAGTAAGTCGTCTCCTTTGAATCTACAAGTGCTTCTCTAACGCTTTTCTTTTCTCGTTGGTGTAGTGACAACTTGAAACATACTCGTAACGCGCGCCATGTGACTTCCATAATGGATTTACTATCGAACTTTCGATATGTCTCGTTTAGAGCTCTCCAACTTCGATAGGCAATCATTCTTGGAAATTACCCAATTGTCTATTGGGATAGCCCTTGTTCAACCGAAAAGTAGTAAACACGGTGAGCACGTTCCAGAACATTGTCTGTTGCTGTGTACTTGTGCCGTGCAGCAGACTTACATACAGGTCAGTCTCTTTAGTGCCGTTGACCGGGCCTTAAGTCAGAGTATCAGTTCTGCTCTTGGAGATGCGCCAGATAGGATTCTCTTCTAAATCACGTCGATGCCATTTCATTTCTGTCTATTCCATTAGTTTCATCGCTCACCTCATCGAGTGTCGCCTTCTAGTACGCGTATAATACGCGCACAGCAGGCTACTCACACCTTAGAAAACAATGTATGATGTACGGCCTGCACTATATTCCATAGTTTGATTCAGCGGTGAAAAGTATGGCATATATGATTGTTCGAACAGTCGGTAGGAGGTCCACAGAAGATACACGAGGTCGGACAATAAGCTTTACGGGTTGCTATTTTCTGACGCTTTGACGTCATAGTTGTGTCACTAGGTAACAGCGTTCTAACATGTGAGCCGCGCGTTGCCTGGTCTATTTGTGAAATGATTTAGTTCCTATCGAAATAATGAACTGTAACTTGCTACTGTGCTACTTCTAGAACGTTACAGCTACATTCTGTAACTTACCCAGCTCTTGAACATAAACTGTTGATACAATAAAGAAATTCAGGCAATTTTCTCGTTGAAAACCGCAATAGTCCGGTTTTGAAGTTTTGTAACAAAACGAATGTTGATATCCGCCTCTGTGGCCGAGATCGTTAACGTACGCCTGTGCGGTGATGATGGACCCGGCGGTAAACTAGTTTCAAACCTGATAGCAGAAAAATTTTCACTGTCGGTACTTTTCCGGGAAGGCGCGGAGAGGTGTTGGCATTAAATTCCTTACCACCAGACTTTGCGCCAATGTCCTGCTTTAAATACCGAACTTCCCCACATAATCTCATGACTTGGGGCATGTTACAGAGTTGATGGTGATAGTCCATTGGATGGGGACGTTAAGTTCGGCGGACCCGTCGGTGCTTTTCGCGAGTAGTAGGACATGTCAACCTCTGCCTTCTCTCATTATCATCATTCAACACAAATATTACACACACACACAAACACACGCAAATACAAACGTGTACTATGTGCTACAAATATTCTGATGAAGCCTGTTGTAAACAAATAAACAAAAAAGCGAATGTTGAAAACGGACGTGCAGTTTTCTGTATTGTCTACGAGAAACGTTTTGATAAAGAAACAAGATCTACTTGTGCTGTTTTCAACTGAAATGCATCACAAATTTAAAAAGAATTTCAAGTAGTAGTGGGACACTTTTTGTAAGACTGATTTGGCGAGCTTATGAACCCATCGTGCCTTAAAATCTAAATTCATCTGGCATTACACAAAACATACTGCATCCCAAACGATTTATTGGCATCTACCGAATGTTATTATTAGTTACGCTACATTCATACCGATATGGTAAGCATATTTCATTAGAACGTACGAAGTGCATACTTTCGTGTTATTAAAACGAAAGTGTATGCCAGCATTTTGATTAAACGGTCTGAAATTACAACCTTCTTCTGATGAAATTGACGGTATTCAACGAGTTATTCAACAGAAACATTTTTCTTCATATGACAATGTTCAGTTATGATTCAAAATTAAAAATCTGTAGTAGAAAAAAAATCGAATGATTGAGAAAGTCATGTTGAATACCAACAAAAAACTATGATAGTATGAAATAATACTCCATAAAGTGAAAAACAGAAATTAACTTAAAAAACAGTATTTTTCATCGTGCTAGGCAATGCTAAATGCGATTTGGTATAACCATACAAGTATTCCGAGAAATACAGGACTATTCCGTAAAATATAGTAAGTCTATATACATAGATTTGAGAAAGATGGAAGCGCCCCCTCTTGACTGAAACCCCCTCACTCCCCCCTCTTTGCCTATCTTTGCGGTAGCTTGTGTGCAGTAGTAACTAAGCGAAAACCCAAGGAAATCACTCAGTTTCCAACTTAGGGCGCCAATAGTTCAGCTACAGCGTCACGCGCAGACATGCGCTCCTGCGCGCTGCTACGCCTCCTAGTCAACTTGTTAGCGGTAAGTTGAAGAAGATAATAATGAAAAAGGAATCAGACTTCCGCTCCATAACTGAATAACATTTAGTCCTTGCGGCATGTCACACATACAAACTCACCAAATAAGTCACTTTTTTAAAAAAATGTCAGTTTTACGGTGTTACCCTCCTTCCTGACCGGCAATGGAGGACGGCAATGCACAGCAACCATAATGGGGAGACAGTTGACTGGAAGTGGAAGAAACACATCACTGAGCTTCTCGAACAACTAAGTTCGGCAATGTTTACACTTCGAATGATTTTGCTGATTTGCGAAACATACAAATTGACGTCTTAACATATTTTCCATATTCCCACTCATTAATGTCTTACTGCTTAATTTTTTGGAGAATTTCACCACTTAGGAAGAAATTATTTCTTCATAGAAGCAAGCAGTGAGTGTGACAGCTATTCATACACTCTCGTGCTGAGACGTCTCATCAAATAATGCACTGAAACTACACTTCACCTGTTCTTGCCAACTGTCAGTTTAACGATTCTTTTAGGCTGCGGCCCTTCTGTCCGCTGTTACCATCAGCAATAGTTGACGACGATCCTTGTCACTCACAGGGTATTGCACACGGAAGCTGTTTTCCCCGGACTGATATGCTCAGAATGCTGCTAATAATGCTTACCTGAGCATTCAGAACCACGGCAGTAGAGTTACTGCTTATGATTTTAGGAGTATTCCCAATAAATATCACCGACAAGTACTTTGTTGCTGCTTATTGGCTCGATAAGGACGAACTAGACAAAGGCCAGATGTTAACCGCTAGTGGAATTTGCAGTAAAGTCCAGCTAAGATGCTGGTGGGTGGACACCTTACTGAGAAATTGGGACTCATCTGAATGCAAGTGTTTGAAATCTTCCCCAAAAATAGGAGAAATGTTGAATTTACTCCATACCTCACCCAGTCGAGGTGTCGAGTTAGAGTTAGGTTCATTTTCCATGAACCATTT